>NC_054824.1:61623358-64123358 GCF_018345385.1 Vulpes lagopus
TTGGGTGGGAGCTGGTCAAGGGCAGGGGGTGGTGTGGGGTAGGAAGGAACCAGGACCCTGACGGGGAGGATGCTTTTAGGTCAGCTCCTCCAGAGGTCTTCCTGGGTTTCTCTTTAGTTTGGCAGGTGGCTTGAGTGAGGAGGACGAGGGGGAGCTATGTGCCGCTGGCTTTCCCCTCCTGGCTGAGGATTTTGGGCAGGCACTGGAGCAGTTGCAGACAGCTCACTCCCAGGCCATTGGAGCCCCCAAGGTAGAGACTCCAGGTCCTCGAAGGTAGGATGGGAGCTCTATCCACCACCATGTCCCAACCACACACTTTCCATCTCCTAGATCCCCTCAGTGTCCTGGCATGATGTGGGCGGGCTGCAGGAAGTGAAGAAGGAGATTCTGGAAACCATTCAGCTCCCTCTAGAGCACCCCGAGCTGCTGAGCCTGGGCCTCAGGCGCTCGGGTCTTCTGCTCCATGGTCCCCCTGGCACGGGCAAGACTCTCCTGGCCAAGGCAGTAGCCACCGAATGCAGCCTTACCTTCCTCAGGTGGCGAGGGGGTGTGGAAGGGGTGGTGGGCAGACCAGGAGCTGCCTCAGGCTGGGGAAAGGGCTGACTGAGAAGTCAGTTGTGTGTTCATGCATCTGATGAATCCCATCCTCTTCCTCAGTGTGAAGGGGCCTGAGCTCATCAACATGTATGTAGGCCAAAGTGAGGAGAATGTGCGAGAAGGTGAGTGAGGAAAGGCCAGGCTTCTAGCCCTTCCTAAACCCTGCTGGCCCTTGTGCTGCCTCAATCCTCCAGCAACTCCGGGCCTTTCCAAAGTCTCATGGTGCTTTCTACAAAGCACCTTCCCAGGGTGGCCTAGTACCTGGAGTGATGAATTGTCACACCTGGCTTTCCCTCCTCTATCACCTGACTTCAGACCCGCCCTTGAGCTTCCCCATCCCGTGGGTCCCTTTCTCTCCTCAGTGTTTGCCAGAGCCAGAGCCGCGGCTCCGTGCATTATCTTCTTTGATGAACTGGACTCGCTGGCCCCAAGCCGGGGGCGAAATGGAGACTCTGGAGGTGTGATGGACAGGTGGGGGTCTGAGCCAGACTGGAGTCGGGTCCAGCATGGAGGGATTTGACACAGGTTGCAGCAGTCCTCAGAGCCCAGAGTTGCTGCCATTCCAGTTCTGAAATAGTATAACAGAAGAGAATGGGGGCTGTGGACTTGGGTCAGGGACACTGAGGAGAACGGGGGGCCTGCATGGAGGGCTATAGAGGACACAACCAAGCATGTGGCCCTGTGGAGAAAGCTTGCAAGGAAGGGTACCACAGGCAGGGCAGAGGCTGAGGAAGGGCCAAGGACTCTCTGGCCTACATGTCCTCATTTGCAGGGTGGTGTCTCAGCTCCTGGCTGAGCTGGATGGGCTTCACAGCACTCAAGATGTGTTTGTGATTGGAGCCACCAACAGACCCGACCTCCTGGACCCTGCCCTTCTGCGGCCTGGCAGGTGTGTACCCCTATTCTCATCTCTACCAGGACCATCTAGGCCTGTCCCTTGACCCCCACCTTTGCCTCCTCCATCTTCATGCTGGGCTCCCTGACATTTACACCTATTTCCCTAAAGATTTGACAAGCTGGTGTTTGTGGGGGTGAGTGAGGACCGCGCCTCCCAGCTACGTGTCCTGAGCGCCATTACACGCAAGTACGCCCTGCTAGGGGGAGACTCTCACAGGGTTTGGGCCTTGGGATGTTTAGGGAATAAATGCAATGTGAAGAATAAGCCGGTCAGGGATGCCTTCTGACAGAGGATGCCAGGTAAGGGACGCCTGGGTGACTCAGCAGTTGAGCATCTGCCTTTGGCTCAGGGCATGATCCTGGGGTCCTGGGATAGAGTCCGCATTGGGCTCCCTGCAGGGAGCCCGCTTCTCCCTCTGCCTGTGTCTCTGCCTCTCTCTGTGTGTCTCATGAATAAATAAATCTTAAAAAAAAGAGGATGCCAGGTAAAACCTCTATCTGCATAACAGGTTCAAGCTAGAGCCCTCTGTGAGCTTGGTGAACGTGCTGGATCGCTGTCCTCCCCAGATGACGGGGGCAGACCTCTATTCCCTCTGCTCTGATGCCATGACAACTGCCCTCAAACGCAGGGTTCGGGACCTGGAGGAAGGTGAGCTACCTGCCAGCCCCATAGGCCAATTTGGGGGCCTCTGGGCAAGAAGATGATGCCCACTCCAGGGCTCTCCCCTCCTCGGACACAGGCCACAGCCTTTGTTGCTCCCTTGTCACCCTCCCCCCCACCAGGGCTGGAGCCCGGCAGTTCAACACTGCTACTCACCATGGATGACCTACTGCAGGCCGCTGCCCGGCTGCAGCCCTCAGTCAGTGAGCAGGAACTGCTCCGCTACAAGCGCATCCAGCGCAAGTTTGCCGCCTGCTAGGAGCCTCCTACCATCTGGGACCCTCCCCGCAAGGGCTGAAGGTACTTAGGTGTCCCCACAGAGACCTGAGAGAGCAAAGGGCTCCTCAGCAAGCTGTGGTTGCACCCAAAGGCTGCCTACCTCCAGGAGATCTCCTACATGCCGAGGAGCCCCATGGGGACTCAGAGGGCATCATCCCCCGCCTAGCTGTCCTTCCAGGCCAGCTCCAGCCCCAAGACTAAAGACCCTCTGCTCAGGAGGAGGAGCTTGGCCAGAGGGAGCCTCAGTCTTGGCTGAAAATAAAGTGGATGCTGCCCCCTGCTGGTTGTGATCTGAAAGATTGGAGTGTGAAAAGAGCTAGTTTGTGGAAGGACAAAGCCCCACGGGAGGGACAGGGAGGGGACGGTGGTGGGAGCTTGATCCTTCCCATATAAACACAAAACATGCAGAACTGAAAAAGGCACAGACTATATTGCTAATACTTCCATTTGCCCGAACCCAAATCCTGCACCCACAACAGCAGTCTTGCCCCTCCCAGCACCCCAGGATCTGCAGGGCTGGGGCTGGGCCGGGTATGTGACTGCTAGTCCCCACCTCCCCAGAAAGATCTGGCTGGCCATGTTGGGTGGAGGGTTGTAGGAGCTCAGGCCAGGTTCAGCGCTCAGTCCGTCCTCTTGAGCACATGGATAAAATAGCAAGGAATGGAGGCCTGGCCCGGCTTGTAAGGCTTGAAGTCACCCAGGACGCTGTGCTGGCACTTGCCCCCAAAGGCTGCTCGTAGCAACTCCGTGAAGGAAGCCAAACGGTGCGGGTAGTAGGACAGCCGGAACTTACTGCAACAGAGCCCCCAAGCAACCATGAGGACTGGTGGCCTCGGCACCACCCCCCTTCACCCGCTGCCAAGCCCAGTGGGTACCTCAAGCCAGGAGAACCATCCTGACCAGCCCCTGGCACCTGCACTGTATAGTCCAGGGTCACCATGTGGGCCTTGTTGTTCACTGTCAGCACTGATGTGGTGATGTCCTTGGTCAAGTCGCTCTGTAGGCAGTGGTGCAGGCTGCATTAGCAGGGCTGGACCCCAGGATCACATCCCCCATTCTGGGCTTCTCATCCCACCCCCCAGGGCCCTCACCTTATAGTAGATGTTCTTTCCTGGGGGTGCACAGCCTGTGCTGAGGATGTGGTCGTAGTTGCGATGGTCAATGACCAGCAGGCCCCCTGACCGCACCATGCTCGCGATGTTCTTCAGTGCCAGCCGGTGCTCACTCTGATCTCCTGAGCTCCAGGCAAGGGCAGAGAGGCTGCGTCCACTCAGGGCCCCAAGCACCAGTCTCCCTCCCAGCTTTTTCCTCCCCAGGGATACAGATGCCAAGTCAGGGAGGAGCAGAAAACAGTCTGCTCTGGCCAGGATAGCAGGCACCCAGGGGTCTGTGAAAAGAGGTATAGCTCAAAGGCCAGGCTCCAGGGTACACCCTGTCTCACCTTTGCAGTCTGGCAAGTGGGCAAAGCTGTTTCCAAGGCAGATGACAGCATCGAAGGCACCCCCTGGTGGCTGGGGCACATCTTTGTCCAGAGTCATCCAGTTGGCTTCTTCAATGACTGGGATCAGGAAGGGGAAGGAGAGCTCGAGGTGGCATGGAGGCACCAGCAGTACCCCTCTCCATTGAGTGCAGCCCTGCCTCAGTTTCCTCTTCAAGACACTTGGGGATTCCCCATCCAGTTAGGAGGAGGGGATTATTATGGATATGGAAGGTGAAGGGGAGGAGGGGTCAAGGGGGCAGGGAGGAAGCTGTGATGGGAAGAATGGCTCTGTGCTTACTGGGTTTTATTTGGGAGAAGACACTTATAATCAAAACTAGCCCCTCATTACCAGATACCTCATTCTAGTGCCTACGCCTCCCTTTCTGGTGAAATGAAACTAATTTTGCTGTCCCCTTAAGGAAAACAAACACCCGAATTTGCACAGGAATTAAAAGAGCCCAGGGCAGAGAGCATTGGGCCTTGGGGAGCTGGGTGGGGAAGGCCTGCCTGGACGTGCGTACCCCACTTGTCGAAGGCTGGCTCGTGCCGCCGGTTCCAGCGCTCTTTAAGTGCATACTTCAGCATCTTGTCACTGGCATCCACACTGGTCACGCTGAAGCCCTCTTCCACCAGCATGATGGAGTCCACCCTGGGCAGGGCCAGAGGGGAGAGAGGCAGGGAGGGGCAGTCAAGGGGCCTGGCAAAGGCAAGGAGGAGGCCCTGTGCTGGCCCCTTCTGTCTCCTCCACTCTTGGCTCTATTCCTCTTCTTCCTCTCCCCAGGCCCTCTCCACTGATCTCAAATGACCTGGCAAATGGGTTCCCTATCACCAGGTAGCAACTTTGGTGTTTTGTTAGCATCCCTTCAGAGCCAGGCACGCTGTCATTGTGCATTAATCCTCACGGCAACCCTGTGAGGTACATGGTGTTACCCTCACTTGAGAGATGAGGCAAACTGAGGTCCCTGGAATTTAGGAACCTGGGCACGTGGAAGTAGTACAGCATCTCTTCTCCACTAGGTAGAGGGGCCTTCACCCCTCTGGGGCAGGATTTCAACAACTCTAAGTGGGACATCACTGCATACATCTATCTTGAGGTTTTCTGAAGACCTTAAAAATGGATGTATCCAAAGCTCCTGGCACAGCGCGTGGCACGGCCAAGTATCGAACGAATTGTTAACTGTTAACACTGCCCAAGGCCACGACTCGGTAGCTGTGCCAGAGCCAGCACCCAGGAGAGCTTACATCGGTCTGGTCCCAAAGCCAAGCCGCCGCCGCCGCCGCCGCGCCGCCGGGAGGGTCCGGCCGTCGGCATCCCGAGCCCCCACCTCGCAGCCGGGGTGTCGCCAGCCCCTCCTCCCGGCCGGCACCCCCACCCCCAGGGCCCCGGCCCGCGCTCACCCGGTGCCGCAGGCCACGTCGAGCACCCGTTGGCAGCCGTGCTGGCGCAGCAGCCCGAGCAGCCAGGCCTTGTACTCGGCCGTGCGGCTGCGGGTGTCCCCGATGTAGAGCTGCCACACGCGCGCCGCCTCGCCGTCCGCGTACTGGTCCGGGAGCCCTTCGGCCGCCACCCCCAGGGAGCGGGTGCGGTACACGCTGTCCACCATCCTGCGGCGCGCCTGGCTCCGCGGCCGCCCGCCCGCATTTATAGCGCGGCCCGCCCGAGGCCGGCGCCCCACCTGCCCAATGGCAGGTGAGCGCGGGGACACGCCCCTGCCGGGCTGCGGCCTCGGGGCGGGGGGCGCTGCCGGGAGGTCTGAATAGGCCCTTCTCGCCCGCGGGAAGCCCAGCCCCCTGGGCGACCACCCGGCGGCAAAGGGCGCTCCCTGCCCCACCCACTGAAGCCAGGCCCCGCAGGACCGGGAGGGGCCGGCCGCGGTGGGGGGGGAGGGGAGCAGTGAGGCCGCGCACCCCACCACCGCCACCTAAACTGGAAAGGAAGGAAAGAAAACTTCCCAGTCCTCGCCGAGCTCAGCGCTAGGACGGTATTAGCATATCTAAAGGAGGTTTGTCCGGCTGCTGGAGGGCCTGGGAAGGGAGCAAGAGGGCGGATCTGGGGATAAGAATGCTGGAGGGGCCACCCAAGTCCAGGAGCAGTTCTAGTCCAGGGGATCGTCTACCCACCTGGAGGCAGGTGCTCCTCCGGCCTGGAGGTGACGCACTGAGCTTTTCCCTGAGTCTCTAAGGCGACGTCCGACCTTTCCTCCCAATTCTTTAGCAACTAGCGATGCTTCTAAGCGCTTTTTGCTGTTTGAAGCTCCTGTTTGAAATCCAGCATCTCCACCAAAAACCAATCAATCAATCTTAATTTTTAAATAAGATTTTATTGGGACGCCTGGGTGGCTCAGTGGTTGAGAGCTTGCCTTTGGTCCAGGGCGTGATCCTGGAGACCCAGGATAGAACATGGAGTCTGCTTCTCCCTCTGCATGTGTCTCTGCCTCTCTCCCTCTCTGTGTCTCTCCTGAATAAATACAATCTTTTAAAAAAATTTTTTTAAAATTTTATCTATATGAAATGAGGAAGAGAGCATGAGCAGAGGGAGAGGGAGAGGGAGAAGCAAGCTCCTCGCTTAGCAGGGGAGCCCCACTGGGGGCTTGATCTCAGGACCATGAGAGCATGGCCTGAGCTGAAGGCAGCTGCTTAACCGACTGAGCCACCCAGTTGCCCCTTAATTTTTTTTTTTAAGATTTTATTTTAAGTAATCTCTGCACCAAACATGGGACTGGAACTCACAATCCTAAGATCAAGGATTCCATGCTTTACTGAGCCAGCCAGATGCCCCTAAAAGTTGATTAAAAAAAAAAAAATTAGAGGGGAGGATGGGCAGAGGGAGAGGGAGAGAGAATATCAAGGGTGCTCCATGCCCAGCACAGAGCCTGATAGCAGCCCAATATCAAAACTCCTGAGATCAGGACACTTGGGTGGCTCAGCGGTTGAGGTCTGCCTTTGGCTCAGAGTGTGATTCCAGGTCAGAGGGTCAAGTTTCGCATCGGCTCCCTGTGAGGAGCCTGCTTCTCCCTCTGCCTGTGTCTCTGCCTCTCTGTGTGTGTCTCTTATTCATTCAGGAGAGACACACACATACAGAGAGAGAGAGAGAGAGAGAGAGGCAGAGACACAGGCAGAGAGAGCCTGACATGGGACTCAATCCCAGGTCTCCAGGATCACACCCTGGGCCGAAGGCAGCGCTTGACCACCCAGGCTGCCCTAAATAAAATCTCAAAAAAAAAAAAAAAAAAAAAAAACCCACAACCCTGAGATCATGACCTCAGCCGAAATCAAGAGTCAGGCACTTTCCAACTGAGCCACCTAGGCACACCTAAAACTTTTGGTTTCTTTCATTTTTTAAAAAAATATTTTATTTAGGGACGCCTGGGTGGCTCAGTGGTTGAGCGTCTGATCATATCTCAGGACATGATCCTAAGATCCGGGATCAAGTCCCACATCTGGCTCCTTGCATGGAGCCTGCTTCTCCCTCTGCCTCTCTTTCTCATCTTTCTGTGTCTCTCATGAATAAATTAAAAAAGATTTTATTCAGTTATTTTAGAGAGAGCATGAGAGAGGGCAAGCAGGGGGAGAGGCAGAGGGGCAAGGAGAAGGACAAGCGGTCTCATCACTGAGGAAGAGCCCCACCCCGCCTCAGGGCTCAGTTAGATCTCACGACCTTGATATTACGACCTTGAGATCACAACCTCAGCCAAAACCAAGAGTTAGCCGCTTAACTGACTGAGTCATCCAGGCGCCCCTAAAAGTTTTAATTTGTAAACATTCTCTGCTTTCTACAGAGATACCCACAAGATGCCAAGTCCATGGTTAGGGGTGGAAATGCTTGATGCCCTTGCTGCTGTGTTGCACACTTCTACTTCATAAATTGGCCCTTTGGTTTGGTTAGTGTACATCTACCCTTCCTCCCCAAAGCAGAGGTCTCTTCCTTTTTTTTTTTTTTTTTTTAAGATTTTGTTTATTTATTCACGAGAGACACAGAGAGGGAGGCAGAGACACAGGCAGAGGGAGAAGCAGGCTCCGTGCAGGGAGCCTGAGGTGGGACTTGATCCCAGGAGTCTATCCCGGGGCTCTGGAGTCACACCTGAGCCAAAGGCAAAGGCTCAACTGCTGAGCCACCTACGCATCCCCAGAAGTCTCTTCCTAGGACAAGACCCTGGACTAAGGTGGATTCAGCAATATGCCCCCCAGTGAAGCCCAAGAAAGCGAGAACAGCCTTCCCCACCTCTGTTTGTTCTTCTGGCTTCAGAAAGAGCTAAGCATGGAATTTAGAATGAAGGAGGCTCCTCTCTCCTCATCCTTCCAATATCTGTAGAATCTGGGAGCTGGAGGGACCCCAAAGATTATGTAATCATTCTTAACTTCCTATTTTTAGCACACAGACTGCCTCAAATGGGCCTGTCTTCCCCAAGTAATGGAGTCTTGTGCTTATGCTGACCCTATAGAGAGGTCCTTGGGAAGCTTAAAAGGGGCACAGGGGACGCCTGGGTGGCTCAGCAGTTGAGCATCTGCCTTTGGCTCAGGGCGTGATCCTGGAGACCCGGGATCGAGTCCCACATCGGGCTCCCTGCAGGGCGGCTGCTTCTCCCTCTGCCTGTCTCTGCTTCTTTCTCTGTATCTCATGACTAAATAAATAAAATCTTAAAAAAAATAAAGGGCACAGTACTGGGAATTATAAATATATAGATAAATGGCCTAGGACAAATTATTATTTTTTTCCTATTTCTTTTACATTTACTTTTGTCTCTTAACCTCTTCTGAATGCATCTGAGGTAAGCCAGGAATTTTCTAGGGGCTCAAAATGCTATTGGGAGGGGCACCTGGGTGGCTTAGTGGTTGAGTGGCTGCCTTTAACTCAGGTGGTGATCGGGGGTCCGGGGATGAGTCTCGCATCTGGCTCTCCACAGGGAGCCTGCTTCTCCCTCTGCCTGTGTCTCTGTCTCTCATGAATAAATAAATAAATAAAGTCTTAAAAAAAAGAGAGAGATAAAAAAAAAATGCTGTTGGGAAACGTCACCTTTAAAAAGACCAGGATGGAAACCTGGGTGGCTCAGTTGGTTAAGCATCTGCCTTTGGCTCAAGTCCCAATCCTGGCATCAGGCTCCAGGCTTAGTGGGGAGTCTGCTTCTTCCTCTTCCCCTTGCGCCTGTGTGCGCTCTCTCACAAAATAAATCTTTTTAAAAAATGAAAAAGAATGGGCAGCCCGGTGGCTCAGTGGTTTAGTGCTGCCTTCAGCCCAGGGCATGGTCCTGGAGACCCAGGATCAAGTCCCACGTTGGGCTCCCTGCATGGAGCCTGCTTCTCCCTCTGTCTATGTCTCTGTGTCTTTCATGAATAAATAAATAAAATCTTTTTTTAAAAAATGAAAAAGAAAAAAACTGGGATAATCCATGTCAACAGGTCATAAGGCTTCCCTGACTCTTTTGATCTCAGTATTTAATTGTTTGTTTGTTTAGAGAGGGACGGAAGAGGGGTAGAGGGAGAGAAAGAATCCCAAGCAGGCTCCACACCCATCATGAAGGGCCATGTGCGGCTCTAACATCCCTGAGATCATGACTTGAGGGGAAATAAAGAGTCAGAGGTTTAATCGACTGAGCCACCCAGATGCCAGGAGTCTCAATATTTAAAGACAAGACAATCCCCAGGAACTTTTTCTTGTCCAGAAGTGATTTCAGCTCTTATTTATTTCTTTCCTGTTTTAAAACAAAGGTCTTGGGATCCCTGGGTGGCGCAGCGGTTTGGCGCCTGCCTTTGGTGCAGGGCATGATCCTGGTATCCCGGGATCGAGTCCTATGTCGGGCTCCCTGCATGGAGCCTGCTTCTCCCTCCTCCTGTGTCTCTGCCTCTCTCTCTCTCTCATAAATAAATAAATAAATAAATAAATAATAAATCTTTAAAAAATTAAAAAATAAAAAAAGGAAAAAGAAAAAGAAAGCATGATTAAAGCCAAAAAATTTAAGGCCAAGTGAAGAAAATATGCTTTTGATGGTTAAAAGTAAAAAAGAAAAGAAAGAAAGGAAGAAAAAAAGTCCATGAAACGTCATGTGTGCTATGGTGTCAACATTTTTTTAAATGCCTCTGGATGAAAAAGAAATCAATTATTAACTTCAGAACAAACGTCTCGTCTTGCAGTTGGAAAGTACATTTCACAAGCTA
Source organism: Vulpes lagopus (assembly GCF_018345385.1). Classification (NCBI taxonomy): domain Eukaryota; kingdom Metazoa; phylum Chordata; class Mammalia; order Carnivora; family Canidae; genus Vulpes; species Vulpes lagopus. The sequence goes on from NC_054824.1 coordinate 61,633,426, forward strand.
CTCACAAACTATTTTTTTCTTCCAAATTTACCAAATTTATATTATTTTAAAAAATCATATTATGGCTCTGTAGATAAAATTATATTTTTCTCAAAAATTATAAGCATCAATATTTAAATAAAAGCCAAATATTTAAATAAAATTCCTTATCAGTATGGAGAGTATGGCCTTTTAGCCTCTAATGGCTGTAAACCAATCACAACAATGTTATACAAACATTCAGAGGTGTGCATTACGCCAAAAATGCAAAGACCTTTGTTTTATTTGTTTTATTTTTTTTTAATTTTTTAAATTTATTTATGATAGTCACACAGAGAGAGAGAGGGTCGAAGGCAGGTGCTAAACTGCTGAGCCACCCAGGGATACCAAGTTTTTTTTATTTTTAAGATTTTATTTATTTATTTGAGAGAGAGAGTGAGTGAAAGAAAGAGAGGACAAGCCGGGGAGGGGGGAGGGCAAAGGGAAAGGGAGAAGCAGGCTCCCCCGCTGAGCAGGGAACCCAAGGACTATGTGGGGCTCAATTCCAGGACCCCAGGATCATGACCTGAGCCGAAGGCATATGCTTAACCAACTGAGCCACCCAGAGGCCCCAAATGAAATTATTTTCCAAATGGAATTTTTCTATTAATCAATACTGTCACCCAGAACAAATGTTTGTTCCAACTCTTCTCTACAAGATGTTGTTCTTCTATATTTTACGAGGCAGAAGGTTGTGGTCTTCTTTGCCACAAAATATACCAAATAATTAACATCCTTCATCCCTAAACTGCCCATGCCCCCCGATGATATATACTGAAATTGCTTTTTGTTTTTACTTGTTAGTTTGGTGAACTTTAGAGAAATTAAATGTGAGGTCCTGAGACATGGAAGAGAAGATCACAGAATCTAAATCAATCTACAGTTTGACTTAATTAAAAATTAAGGGGCTGCCCAAGAATAGATGATGTTTTTAAAATGCAGTGCTTACTTAGAATTAGTTGAAAAGAGTAAATTCTTCATCCCCACCCTCTTGCACTGTTGGTGGGATTGCAAGTTGGTGCAGCCATTCTGGAAAACAGTGTGGAGCTTCCTCAAGAAGTTAGAAATAAAGCTACTCTACAACCCAGCAATTACACTACCAGGTATTTACCCCAAAGATAGAGATGTAGTGGGCAGTCTGGGTGGCTCAGTGGTTTAGCGCCTGCTTTTGGCCCAGGGTGTGATCCTGTAGTCCCGGGATCAAGTCCCATGTCAGGCTCCCTGGATGGAGCCTGCTTCTCCCTCTGCCTGTGTCTCTGCCTCTCTCTCTCTCTATGTCTCTCATGAATAAATAAATAAAATCTTAAAAAAAAAAAAGAGAGAGAGAGAAAGATGTAGTGAAATGACAGGACGCCTGCATCCCAATGTTCATAGCAGCATATCTGCAATAGCCAAACTGTGGAAGGAGCCAAGATGTCCTTTGACAGATGAATGGATAAAGAAGATGTGGTCTGTATACACAATGGAATATTACTCAGCCATCAGAAAGGATGAATTCCTACCATTTACTTCGATGTGGATGGAACTAGAAGGTATTATGCTAAGTGAAGTAAGTCAATTGGAGAAAGACAATTATATTATTTCACTCATGTGGAATATAAGAAATAGTGAAAGGAATCATAAGGGAAAGAGGGGAAACTGAGTGAGGAAAAATTAGAGAGGCATACAAACCATGAGAGACTCCTGATTCTGGGAAACAAAGGATTGCAGAAGGGAAGAGGGTGGGGGGATGGGGTAACTGGGTGACAGGCATTGGGGAGGGCAATGATGTGATGAGCACTGGGTATTCTATGTTGGCAAATTGAATTTAAATAAAATATTTTTATTTTTTAAAGATTTATTTATTTATTTATTTATTTATTTATTTATTTATTTATGATAGACATAGAGAGAGAGAGAGAGAGAGAGAGGCAGAGACACAGGAGGAGGGAGAAGCAGGCTCCATGCCGGGAGCCTGACATGGGACTCTATCCCGGGTCTCCAGGATCACGCCCTGGGCCAAAGGCAGGCGCTAAACCACTGAGCCACCCAGGGATCCCAAATAAAATATATATTTTTTTTATTATAGTCACACACACAGAGAGAGAGAGGCAGAGACACAGGCAGAGGGAGAAGCAGGCTCCACACACCGGGAGCCCAACGTGGGATTCGATCCCGGGTCTCCAGGATCGCGCCCTGGGCCAAAGGCAGGCGCCAAACCGCTGCACCACCCAGGGATCCCTCAAATAAAATATTTTTAAAAATAAATTCTTCATCCCCAAATGTGGATGTTTGCAAAAAGACTTTAGCTTGGGAATATGGCTGTAGCTGGACAAATTCCCAGGCTATTCCAATTTGAGAACACATTAAAATACTAGAATTGTGAAGTATGTATGTTCACTAACTACAAATGAAGAACATCCTGACTGTTTTTGTTTAGATTCAGAAGAGGTAGAAATTAATTTTTCAAATGATGGATGCCAATACCCAAACTCCAGTCCAAGCTGCTGTAAAAAAAAAAAAACTCTTGTCTGCTAACTGTGTCTACCCAGGTTGAACACTGGGTTTGGAGGAGGGGAGGGAAGCCACCCACCCACATGGATTCTATTGGCAGATATATCAAAATGGGTTCCTTTTTGGACTTTTTATTTTTAAAGATGTTATTTATTTATTTGAAATAGTGAGACAGTGAGCAAGAGCAGAGGGGAGGGGCAGAGGCAGAGGGAGAAGCAGGCTCCCTGCTGAGCAAGGAGCCCAATGCGGGGCTCTATCCCAGGACCCTGGGATCATGACCCGTGCTGAAGGCAGACACTTAATTGAGCCACACAGGCGCCCCACCTTTTTGGACTGTTTAATATACATATAAGACTTATTTTGCTTTAACAAAGTCCTGTTAAGTGAGTGTAAAGTTGGTCCCTACATCAGTGAACTGCAACACTAATTAAAGGTGGCCTCATTGCTATTAAGCTCAGTGCACCTATAAGAATTTCACCAATGTGTAAGAAGAGAGGTTTTCTTTGACCATTTCACCCTTTCTTACAAGCAATTTTAAGATGTGTTAATGTCCAATAAGATCTCTTCAATGTATATGAATCTGCTCATTGAGCTGGTCTTCCACATAAAAATGATACGCTATTTGAGCTCTGGTAATAGGCTAAATAAGCATTGCTTATTAAAACAGGTGACTGAGCACGTCATCATGTTTTGATGAGATGAACAGTAAAATTCCAAGACCACTCACCACTGGTGAGTAAGTAACTTCTAACAGAATAAAAACCTGGCTTATTGGGGACACCTGGGTGGCTCAGAGGTTTGGCGCCTGCCTTTGGCCAAGGGCCTGATCCTGGAGTCCTGGGATTGAGCTCCCTGCATGGAGCCTGCTTCTCCCTCTGCCTGTGTCTCTGCCTCTGTGTGTGTGTGTGTGTGTGTGTGTGTGTGTGTCTTATGAATAAATAAATAAAATCTTAAAAAAAAACAAACCTGGCTTATTGGATGTCTTGTTTTGTTTTGTGTTTAAGTAGGCTCCATGCCCAGTGTGGAGCCCAACACCAAGGGCTTGAACTCATGACCCTAATCAAGATGTGAGCTGAGACCAAGAGTCAGATGCTTAACCAACTAAGCCACCCAGGCACCCCTAGAAGGTCTTTTTTGTTTTGTTCTTTTTGAACAGAGAAACTTTTATATCTTTTGGGGGGTGGTGGTGATAGGAGATATAGATGTTGCCAGCCCTGGAACTGGTGATGGGGTAGGCCTGCTTCTCTCCCCCTCGATGTGCAACAACATCTCCTTATAAAGAATCATAATCATTTTCATGGAAGTTTAAGTTCTGCTGGCCAGTACAATCTTAGTAAATGGAGAATACAATTTTAAAAAGTGAATAAATTTGGATTTTTCTTCAAGAAACTGTAGACAGGAGCTAGCCCTTGGGAGATGCATGGCTGGCCCAGTCAGCAGAGCATGTGACTCTTGATCTCGGGGTTGTAAGCTTGAGCCCCACTTTGGGTGTAGAGATTACTTAAGAAAAGAAAAAAAAAAATCCATGCCTTGAGAGCAGCAAAAGGATCAAGCTGGCTTTTAGCTCTATGCAACTGTAAACTCTGAAAAGGGAGAAAGATTTGAAAGCTATCTGAAATTTTTAAAAAAATATTTATTCATGAGAGACACACAGAGAGAGGCAGAGACAGGCAGAGGGAGCCCAATGTAGGCCTTGATCCTGGGACTCTGGGATCCTGCCCTGCGCCGAAGGCAGATGCTGAACCGCTGAGCCACCCAGGCATCCTGAAAGCTATCTGACTTCTAACTGCATTCCCCACATTGAACTTTGAAGACTGTAGCTGTCTGCCTTCTAGAATACAGCCAATGTAAGGGGAGGATGGTGCCCACGGAGCCAGGGCTGCATGGTGCTATGGCGTTAGGGCTCTGCCACAGGACACTGAAGCTGTTCCACCTGGGCTCATAACCTGCATGGGCCACTTATGGGATGTGTGGCCTTGGGCAAGTTACTTAACCCTTCTGTGCTTCATGAATTCAACAGCTACATATTAAGTAGCTATTCTGTGCCAGGTACTATACTGAGTGCTGGGGATAGAACAGTGAACACAATACATACAAGTTCCTGTTCTCTTTGTGGTGGGATATGCATGTCAGGGGTGGGCGGTGGTAAAAATGTTTCAGGAGCTGGTGCCTTGCCTTGAGAGTTGTTTGTAAAAAAACATTGAGCTGTACACTTATGTACACTTTCCTATGTGTCTATTTTACATCAGTTTTTAGAAATTCCTGGGCTTGAGATCATAGCTGTGGTAAATCATTATGTAAAGCATGCAGAGCATGCATGTCACATAGTAAGCACTCAGAAATTAGTGGCTGCTAATATCGCATTGAAACTCATTACTAGGGATCCCTGGGTGGCGCAGCGGTTTGGCGCCTGCCTTTGGCCCAGGGCGCGATCCTGGAGGCCCGGGATCGAATCCCACCTCAGGCTCCCGGTGCATGGAGCCTGCTTCTCCCTCTACCTGTATTTCTGCCTCTCTCTCTCTCTCTCTCTGTGTGACTATCATAAATAAATAAAAATTTAAAAAAAAAATTTAAAAAAAAAGAAACTCATTACTAGAGCAAACCAGGCCATAAGGGGGTGTTCAAGAGGGATTCAGTGGGCTTTGCTGCGGGGCCTAGTACACAGAGTCCTCTTCTAAACCAGTTAGGTGTGGACCATGCATCTATCATGAAAAACATGCTTTCAGATAAAATAAGAAGAGGCATTGTGGGGGCTCCTGGGTGGCTCAGTCATTTAAGATCTGCCTTCCGCTCAGGTCATGATCCCAGGGTTCTGGGATTGAGCCCTGCATTGGGCTTCCTGCTTAGTAGGGAGTCTGCTTCTCCTGCTGCCATTCCCTCAGCTCATGCTCTCTCTCTCAAATAAACAAAATCTTTAAAAAAAAAAAAAAAAAGAGGTATTTTACTCTCATTTGTGAGTTGAAGTGCTGTAGAAGGCTTCTGTGAACATGTGGATGGTTGTATGCAGCACAAATGTTCTATATCTAAGGGACTGTCATTCATATTGCAAATCACACAGCTTTGTAAATTTATTATTTCCTGGTGGCCGAGTGTCTTACTGTAACAAAACTTATGTTAAAACAAATTTATGACAGATGGAAGTCAAAGATGTGAAGAGCACCATCTTCCAACTTATAAAAAGTTGCTGTGTGGGAATAGCATCGAGGAAGTGGGAAATAGAGGAAACTGCTTTCTAGAAATTGCCCTTTAAAATGAACACAGAAGAGCACCTGGATGGCTCAGGTGTTTAGGCTTTCTATTCAGGTCATGATCTCAGGGCTGTGGGATCAAACCCCGTGGTGGGCTCCATGCTGGGTATGGAGTCTGCTTAAGATTCTCCCTCTCTAAAACTAAAATAATAAAAAACAAATAAAACGAATAGAGTCTCTATGCAACTACCCCTGAGATTTGAGCCCCCACCCCTGAAACTTCACTACTAAGGTCTGTGGTTCTTTCCATCACTGAACTGAAAACAAAAACAAAAACAAAAACAAAACACAACAGCTTTCTGGTTAGTCCATCAGCCTTTGGGGTTCTGGATGATTGAGGTGTCTGGCAGACAGATCTTCTCTGGAGTTCTGACTAGTTGTTTCTGAGGACAAGACCCTGACGTTGACTTCAATGAGGTCCTGCCCCCTCTTCACACAACACCCTGTTTTTCCTGCTGTAGTGGGTTCCAGTTGGCCTCATCTGAAGAACCATGGGATTTGTTAAACATGCAGACTCAAAGGTCCCTAAACCAGCAGATCTGAGATGAGCCCAGACATCTGTACGTTTAACAAACATTCCCTATGACACTCATATTCAGGTGAGTTTAAGAAACCGTTCTAACAGGATTTCTAATAAAGGGACTAAAATCTGGTTAACTGGAGCTCAGCCAGTCCCCTCACCTTATGGAGAGAAGGGGTGTGGGAAAGTGGGAAGTAATATTCAAGCTCAGAAAGGTCTAGATGTGTGGTGGAGAGAGGAAAAGAAAAACCTGGGAAGCTGGATCTCACCTCTGGCGAGAGGCTGGGCCAGGGGAGAGGCTACCTGCTGGGGTAGGTGGGTAGAGAGCTAGTGTGTGTGCAACATGCCTGGCCCTTGTGGGGGGCAGGGGGAGAAAGAAGGTGCTATTCACACAGCAGCCACAGGTCAAAGAGCAAAGCAGTCACAGTGCTGTCTGCCCTCTGGTCTCAGATTGGGCCTGGATTGGGCCACTGGGCCCACGCCCCAGTAAGGGGACAGGTCTTTGTCCCATTCCACTGTAGGGACCAATGAAGCTCTGGGGACAGATGTAAGTCAGGCACTCAAGTGCTGAGGGTTAGTGACACAATACGGGAATCAGAGATTATCCATGAAATCCTAGACAGTCCAGAGGGCTGCAAATGGCTCCCCAGTCCCAATACAGAGTCCAGGGAGGGACCAGAGTCTTGATTGGAATCTCACTGCCCACAGCCTCTTCAACAGGGGGCAGTACCAATCAATCCTAGATGGGTGGGCACAGGGCAGCTAAATCAAAAAAGTATTCTCCAAGGACCTTTCAGAAGCTTCCAGACTCCTCTACCCTCTCTGGCCTTCGGTGTCCAATTTGTCAGGGTAGAAGATGGCCTTAGCCCAGGCTACAAAGGGGCCCCTTGCCCCCAGTTCAGACCCTGGAGCATTTCATTGGAGCAGGAGTCTGGGGTGCTCCAGAGTGCACCCCTTCCTGCTGACCAGGCCCAGGCCAGAAGCATGAACAGGTCTGTGTGGGTGTTCACAGGGGGCCTGGCAGGGGCCCAGTGCTGGCAGGACCTTCCACCTTGGTCTCTTTCTAAGAAGCCATAGCTGCTTCCTCCTTTACTTTGAGAAGAGGTTTGCTGGTAGGGGTGGAGTTATGGCAAAGAAACCAAACCAGTTCAGGGACACCTGGGTGGCTCAGTAGTTGAGCGTCTGCCTTTGGCTCAGGGTGTGATCCCCAAGTCCTGGGACCCAGTCCCGCACTGGGCTCCTGCATGGAGCCTGCTTCTCCCTCTGCCTGTGTCTCTGCCTCTCTCTGTGTGTCTCTCATGAATTAAATAAATAAAATCTTAAAAAAAAAAAAAAAAAAAGAAACCAAACCAGTTCAATGCAGGTCACACCACCAGTGCCAGGTGTTGGGGGAAGCAGCTGGCAGCTCTGGGGCACTGGAAATACCATGGGCCCAGAGTCAGAGTACCAGTCGTACACTTATTAACAGCAGGACTTTGGGCTGTACTTAATTTGAACCTGTTTTGTCTTCTGCAAAATGAGGCTAACGGCACCCATCCCAAGGGAGCTGTGAGGGTTCAAAGCTAAAGCATTGTGAGTGTCATCACTGACACACACATTGAAGCACAGTTGTCATCATCGCTGCTACTGAGCGCCCTGACCCCTGCCCTCAGGACAGAATGGGGAGGTGCCCGGGCCTCCCACAACCTCTCCCTAGAGGCCAGCCTACCTGTTCCTCCTCTGCTCTCAGAGAACATGGTGTAACGGGCTGTTGGGGGGCTGGGGTGTCCTCCCCTCCAGGCACAATTAGAAAGAGCAGAGTTGGGCAGTGGTTTAGCGCTGCCTTCAGCCCAGGGCGTGATCCTGGAGACCTGAGATGGAGTCCCACATCAGGGTCCCTGCATGGAGCCTGCTTCTCCCTCTGCCTGTCTCTGCCTCTCTCTGTGTCTCTCATGAATAAATTAAATCTTAAAAAAAAAAAAAGAAAGAAAGAGCAGAGCTTGGTAAGTTGTGGTCATTGGGGAGCAAGGTTCAAGACCAACAAGTAGGTTGGATGGAGATGGAGAGGGGCGGGGTCTGGTGGGGTCAGCAGTAAACAGTTTACACAAGACATGGGAAGGCCTTAGGGGAGAGAGGAGAGAATGGAGGGCAGCCAGGTGCCCAGGGCACAGGTGAGGCCCCTCCTGGCCTGGGGAGCTCAGGGAGTCCAAGGGCAGCCTAGGGCCAGGGCCAAAGCCCTGTGGTGGGCCTCACCCCAAAACCACCTGGGCCCTCCCTGTTCCCCAGAGCTGGTCGGCCAGCCTCAGTAATGGGAGGATGGGAACTGCCTCTCTGTCCCTGGCTCCCACGGCTGGAAGGTGAGGGCAGGAAGAGCAAATGGGCTGCGGGCTCCTCTGAGGAGCTGGAGGGAACTCAAAAATCTGAACAAAAAAGGCCAAAACGTTTTTACTCTGTGAGCCCCAGTGGGGGGGTGCAGGGGGCCAGGCAGAGTGCAAGGTGTCCACAGGAGCGGGTGAGCAGGGTTGGAGTGGCCCGCAGTCTTGCTTCCCTGCTGGGGAGGAGTGAGGGGAGGTGAAGGCCGGGACGCCCTGCCCCGCCTGGGTCCACACTGGAGTCCTGGGCAGGCGTGCAATCACACAGCCTGGCAGAGGGAGGCAGCAAGTTCTTCCCCAGGCCTGTGTCCTTCTTAGTAGCAGGCCGCCGGGCAGGGAGGACCTGGAGCAGGACGGTTGTCCTGCCTGCCAGGGCTGCGGCCTGGCTTTTTCTGGCCTCCAGCTCAGGGGTCTTGGTAAGCAGGGCTCTGGGTTGGGCTCAAAGCTCATCCGGGGGGCTGTGTGTGAGAGGGGATGCCTTCTGGATGCCCTCATCCTCATCAGGGCTGGGGTCTTCCTCGAGGCCACCTAGCTCCTTCCTCTGTTTGCTGCCGCTGCCCGATGCCTTAACCCGGCTGCTCTTCTTTTTAGACTTCTTCCCTCCCAGGGCGGCTGTGTCCCCCTTCTTGCCAGACCACTGCTCTGCCAGGCAACCTGGGGTGAGGAGAAACATGGCTGGCTGGGTGAGGAGTACGGACTGGGGGCCCCAGAGGCAGCACGTGGACCTGGAGACAGGCGTCAAGTCCCTGCGCCCTGCCTCGGGCCCCTCTGGGGGCGTCTCAGGTACCTGCATGTTATTCCGCACCTGGTGCCAGTACCCCTTACTCCACTCCCTCCCATCACAAGCTCCCCAGGGGTAGAGATGCTAGGACGCCTTTTAGATCTCATTTCCTTTCTGTCCTCTCCCTACCCACCTCCCCTGAAGGGGAGCAGGTGGTAAAATGGAGGGCCCCCCCACCCCCGCCCTCTCCCTCCCTCAGACTCACTGGTGTCCTTGCCCTTCAGCACGTGATTGGCACAGAGGAACTGAGTCAAGTCTTCCTCTTGGTGGTTCCTGTACCAGTCCTCGATCACCTCCTCAAACTCTTCCACCAGCACGTCGCACTATGAATCACAACACGTCGCATTGGCAAAGCCCAGCTCTGACTCGCTCCCGGGGGGAGCTCAGCTGAGTCTCACAGCCCACTGCAGGACAGGCAGGTGGCTGTGATTCCCCTGAGGAAACTGAAGCCAGAGAGGTAAGATGACCTGACCAAAGCCTCCCATCCCCCCAGCTCTAGGTGGCCTCCCTCAGCCACAGACCCGGTCCCCGCCCAGCCCTGTGAGGCAGGGTAACCTCTGAGGGCCGAGGGGCCCATACCTGCTTCTTGAGGTCAGCCACCTCCGCAGAGGTCTCGTTCCATAGCTCGTAGGGGATATCCATCACCACCTTAACCCCTTTGTGGACCAGGTTGTGCAGGGTCTCAAAGGTCTCTGACATGCCCTGAAAGAGGCAACCAGGCATGAGAGGCAGAGAGCCTTCTCCATCTCCCACCCTCCTCTCCAGGTGGTGCTGAAGGCCCAAAGACCCAGCTCTGAGAATCCAGGACCCTCCAAGGCTTCTCAAGCTTGACCTCACCTTCCCCTTCCCTCTTTCGGGCCTGCCTCCCACACCACACCCCCTACACACCTATATACACACCTACACCCACCCACCCACCCCGACACCCCCTACTTGCTTTCCCATACCTCAACCTTTCAAAAAGGATTGCTGTTTCCCTCAGGCCCTTTGCATGCATACTCCTTTTCCAGGAATTAAGTGTGACTTGGCTCTTTCCCCTCGGTGTGGCTAGGAACACTCACTCTCCCATGTCTAGACCCACTCCCTGCTCTGGTTTCTTCCTAGGGTTTGTGTCTCTCCTAGGTCAGAAGGGACACAGGGGAGGCAGGGAGGACTCTTGGTTCTGTAAAAATATTTCTGCCACTACCTAGGTCTTCTCCCCGGAGACTACACCTACACACAGTCTATTTCCTCTATCTTTCCAGAGGTGATGCTGCAAATAAAAGCAAATATACATACAAATACATCCTCCTCTCCTCGCCCCCGCTTCTTACACAAGCGGTATATATCAGACACACTGTTCTGTCCCTTGCCTTTTTTACTGAATAATGGACCTGAAGACAATCTTAATTCATTTAAAAGAATTTTTAAAAATATTTTATTTATTTATTCATGAGAGACACAGAGAGAAGCAGAGACACAGGCAGAGGGAGAAGCAGGCTCCATGGAGGGAGCCTGATGTGGGACTTAATCCCAGGACCCCGGGATCACGCCCTGAGCTGAAGGCAGATGCTCAACCACTGAGCCACCCAGGCATCCCAACAATCTTAATTCAATCCATAAAGAGCTACCTCATTCTTTGTTTTGTCCACTGAATGGCCATACCGATTTATTTAACCACTGGTGAATTTGGTTAGGTTGTTTCTAATTTTATTGCTATGGAAAATAGTTTTTAACATTTTTTCTAACATTTTTATGTTAAAGCAAAACATGGGTTTATTACGGAGTAGACTACAAAATTCATATAAATTTTATTTTATCTATCTCTCTATTTATTTATTTATTTTTAATGATTTTATTTATTTATTCATGAGAGACAGAGGCTGAGACACAGGCAGAGGGAGAAGCAGGTTCCGTGCAGGGAGCCTGATGTGGGACTCGATCCCGGAACTCCAGGATCACATCCTGGGCCAAAGGCAGGTGCTAAACCGCTGAGCCACCCAAGGATCCCCTTATCTTATTTTTTAAGTAGGCTCCACGCCTAGTGTGGAGCCCAATGCAGGGCTTGAGTTCACAATCCTGAGATCAAGACCTGACCTAAGATCAAGAGTCAAATGCCCAGGGCAACTGAGTGTCTGACTCTTGGTTTTGGCTTGGGTCTGATCTCAGGGTTGTGAGACTGAGCTCTGCATGGGCCCCACATCATGTTCTACACTTGGCACCAAGTCTGCTTGAGACTCTTTCTCTTTGCAGCCGCTTAACCAGCTGAGCCACCCAGGCACCCCTAAATTCTCAAGATTAAGTCTAAGACTTCTGCTGCTTAAGACTATTCCCTCTGGGTTTCCTAGGGATTTCTGACTAATCAACTTTCCTAGAAGGGTACTTGGGTGGAGAAATATGGAAGTCTCTTACCACGTGCCAGGCACTAAAGATGATGAAACAAAGCACTATGGGCCTTGAGGTAAGAAGCTCATTCTTCAGGGACAGAGGCATTCATGCACATGATAAGTGCATTAGATGTCACACAACCACCCAGAGAGAGGTCCAGGTGGGTCCCTGTGGGCCCAGAGGCACTAGGCGACCACCCCAACCCCCACCGCCTGTGTCTTCTGACATCTCCTCTAAACTCCACAGCTCTGTACCCCCTGAGCTCTTCCTGAGCAAGTATTCAGGCCTCCACAGGCACTGCCACCCTGCAGCATTTCAGGCTGAGGCTGAGGGAAAGCCTCATGGCCCAGGTCAAGAATGTGCCTACTGCCACTGAAAAGTCAGGGCACTCGGGAGGGGAGAAATGCAAACAGTAATTGATGATGAAGAATGGGGAGAGCTCAAGGAGGGAAGTTCCCCAAGCATGACCTTTAAAAATCCCACCCGCACCAGCAGACCACTTAGATACACGTATGCCTCACTCCAGTGGGGATAAAGGATGAGCACAAATCCAACCTTGGCAAACCGGTTGCTGCCGGTCCTCTCCTTGTGCAGGCTATAGTCCAGGAGCCTCTTGCATATGGTCTCTGTGACTTCAATTAACCGTAAGTCCCTGCAGAGACAGCAGTGCGAGAGGGGCTGAGCTCCTCTCCGAGGCCCAGTGGGTTAGCGGTCCGTCCCTCCAGCCCTGCTACCCCAGCACTTGCACATCTCACCAAAGGGAAGTCAGAGCTGGAAGGAAGATAGGTCATCTAGTCTGGGGGCTCTGAGATGCTGGAACACAGACCAGAGAGACAAAATTTTAACAGCTCTATGGGAAGGCATTTTTTTTTTTTTATAAAGCTAAGTGATTCAGTATTTAGATGTTTTTTTTCTTTTTTTAAAGATTTTATTTATTCATGAGAGACACAGAGAGAGAGAGAGGGACAGCCAGAGCCAGAGGGAGCCCGATGTGGGACTGAACCCAGGACTCCAGGATCACACCCTGAGTCAAAGGCAGATGCTCAACCTCTGAGCCACCCAGGTGTTCTTAGATGTTTTTCTATAGCAAAATGTATTAGATTTCGATGTCAAAATATTTCATTTTGAAAGGATGATCAAGGCTGAGGAAGGGTTTTTTTTGTTTTTGGTTTTTTGGCTTGTTTTTAATATTTATTCCTGGTAAAATTAAAAGCTGGTAATCCTATGTTACCAATTAAAAAAATTTTTTTTGCATTGTCCCATGAAATCCAAAAGTCTGGGATGAGGTAAAGTCCAATACTCTTGCTTTTGACAGATGAGAAGTCTGAGGTTCAGCAGAATGAAGGGATTTATGAAGACCACACAATCAGTTGGGGCAAAACCAGTGGGCAAAGCTAAGTGTTGGCTAGAGTTGCCTCCCTTTGGTGGGTTTGCCTAGCCGGAAGGGAGAGAGAACTTCAAGCCACCAAAGCTTCTAGGAACAAAGCAGGCCAGGCCAGTGGGTACCCCCTTCACTTACGACTTGGTGTATTTGACTCCAGAAGCCTTCCGATCCAGGATGCCATAGCCTGTGTCAATCACCTCCTTTGTCTTGCTGGTTTCCTCAAAAGCTGACTTCAGTTCCACGGCGACATATTTACACACTGGTGGGGGAGACACAGCACAGCCTACTGGGTTCATGTGAGTCTGATGGAAGCCTGGTCCCAGCTAAGCACAGCAGGGTAGATGACTCTCCCACTCAGGGCAAGGCGGGGCGGGAGTTCCCCAACATGCCACCACATGGACATTGCTGGGTGAAACCTAGCTCCAATATTCACTGCCCTATGTCCAGTCCTGGTCCCTACCCTGCTGAATCCAGTTCCCCCAGCTCTTTCCCGACCCCTGCCACCATAATCATTCCCCCATAATCATTTTACTTTTATTTTAATTTTTTAAAGATTTTATTTATTTATTCATGAGAGACACAGAGAGAGAGAGAGAGACAGAGTGGCAGAGACACAGGCAGAAGGAGAAGCAGGCTCCACGCAGGGAGCCCGACGTGGGACTAGATCCCGGGTCTCCAGGATCACGCGCTGGGCTGAAGGCAGCGCTAAACCGCTGAGCCGCCTGGGCTGCCCTCATTTTACTTTTAAATTTTCAAACATATAGAAATGCTGAATGAGTACAATGAATGACTATATATCTTCCACTCATTTTGACAGTTTGTTAATGACCTGCCACAATCTCTCCAACACATATTATAAAATACTATGATGGCACAGTAACAGATCTCAACGTGTACGTTGTCTTCGCTAAACCATTCTGAAACTCACTCACAGACATCATGATCTTTCCACCCCTCCAAAAGTCGTCATGGAGACAAGGACTTTCTTCTACTCAACCATAAAATCATACGGATACTCGGAAAATGACCAATTCCAATATCACCACATTCAGATTTCCTCAGTTGTTCCCAAATGTCTTGTCCGCCAGTTTTATTACGTGGTTTCTTTCTTTCTTTTTTTTTTTAAGATTTTATTTATTTATTTATTCATAAGAGACACAGAGAGAGAGGCAGAGACACAGGCAGAGGGAGAAGCAGGCTCCATGCAGGGAGACTGATGTGGGGCCTCAATCCTGGGTCTCCAGGATCACGCCCCAGGCTGAAGGGGGCACTAAATCGCTGAGCCACCCGGGCTGCCTGACATGGTTTCATACACTGTTCCGACACCAGCTCTCTGTTTCCACCCAGGTAATCTGCTCCATGCCGTCACGGGGCCTTGTTGCTACCGGTTCTGTTTCCTCTTACTCTTCCTCAAACAGTTATTAAGCAATTCCGATGAGCCAGGCACGGTCTGAGAATTCACAGCTGAAGTCAGACTCCTCCGTTCTACATATAGTCCAGTGGAGTAGACACAAGTGTAAATGAGTAATTGCCACTGCACAGGGAGTGCTGCCATTAAAAGTGTGATCTGTCTGAGGCCTTGGGAGCGCACTTAATGCCCTCTATGGGCTTTTCTGCCCCTTCTCCCAACCTGACTTTATTTATTTTTTTAAAGATTTATTTATTTATTTATTATTTATTTATTTATTTTTTTAAATTTTTTTTTAATTTTATTTATTTTATGATAGGCACACAGTGAGAGAGAGAGAAGCAGAGACATAGGCAGAGGGAGAAGCAGGCTCCATGCACCGGGAGCCCGACGTGGGATTCGATCCCGAGTCTTCAGGATCGCGCCCCGGGCCAAAGGCAGGCGCCAAACCGCTGCGCCACCCAGGGATCCCGATTTTATTTATTTATTCATGAGAGAGAGAGAGGCAGGCAGAGACACAGGCAGAGGGAGAAGCAGGCTCCATGCAGGGAGCCCGACGCAGAACTCGATCTCGGGTCTCCAGAATCACGCCCTGAGCTGAAGGCGGCACTAAACTGCTGAGCCACCCGGGCTGCCCCTAACCTCACTTTATTATTATTTTAGATTTATTTATTGAGAGAGAGCAAGAGAACAGGGGAGGGAGAATATCCAGCAGATTCCCTGCTCAGTGCAGAGCCTGACTAGGGGCTTGATTTCATGACCCATGAGATTGTGACCTAAGCTGACACCAAGAGTGGGCCACTTAACTGACTGAGCCACCCAGGTCCCCTACGACCTCACTTTAAAAGCCTCCTCCTCCTGGAAAAAGCTCTTCCAGACCCATCCCACTTGCTCTTATTGCACCTGGATCTCTACAGGATCCAGGCTCTCACTAAGGGCCTTCGGTCACTTTGTGTCCCCCTAACTATAAAGGTACCCAAAGTGAGTGTCATGAATTGGAATTTTTTCTTTATTTCTCTAATATTATGACTCTGTCAGTGTTGAATATTTAATATTGTTGAGAGACTAATGGAGCAGCTTCTGATGCCTCTAAATGAATACGATCTGTAGGCTAAATGGCATCAGTATTGTCATAACACTGACAGCAGAGTTTGGTAGAGGAGCAATTCATCATAAAAAAAAGAAAATCCCTGAAGGCTTTGCTTGGTATAATTTTATAGCATACACATTAATAGATGTGCTTGTAGAATTTGGAACACATGAAAATATAAGCTGTGATCTCAGAGTCTGCAATGAATTGAGGTGGCTCACCTCCTTGGTTCTCTATCCAGGAATACTTGTCCCCCTCCCACCTCTGTTCTGCACCCTGAGTGAGCTCATCATTTTTCTGGCTCTTTTGCCCCCTTCTCCCACACCCTTAAGGTTTAGGATTCCAGGTCCTGGGGAGCTGGAACCTCCTTTCTCTCTTGTGCCCATCAACCACAACCCTGCTTCCCAACTCTTCCAAACCTTACCTCTTCAAGACCCCCTCTGAGGATCCCATCCAGAACCAGACTGTGAGAAGACTCATGGCACAGACCCCAGACTCTCATGGACACCCACCTACTCTTTTTCTGGGTAGGTTCTCTGTCCTCTGTGCCAAGGCCTATTCCACTCAGGCTACTGAGCCAAGAGGCAGGCTTTGTGGGCGAGACACAGTCAGCATTTAATAACAAAGGTGCAACAATGATAAATAAAAACAAATACACTATTAAGAGGAGCCTAAGACTTTGCCAAGCCAGCCTGTAACTGAAAATCCCTTTTGAATTAATCTTTATCAATTATCTACAAAATGAGGCTGGACTATGCTAGCTCTATGCTTCTAGATCTGTGCCTGCCTCGTAAGGGAAAGAAATATGAGCTTCTTAGGCCTTTCTTAGGGGCTAAGAAAACAAGGGGAGGAAGTGAAACCCTCAAACCACACCATATAGGTTAGGACTCCAGCAAGAGTGAAAGGAGAGCATCACAACTCCCTGCCTGCCTCTTCGTGGGAGTGAGGGACAAGGTACAGACTAGAACCGACACTGGGAGCCCTCCCAGTGAAGTAGGCTCATCTCTGAAGCATCTCATCTTTCATCTCTCAAATGAAAGGATTATGTGTCTCAATCCACCCCACCCCCACTTCCCAGTGCTTAGGGAACATCTGGCCTGCTGTACACTTTGAATCGGGATGAAATGGACTTATAGCCAACTTTCGGAGAGGTTTGGGGTTATGGAGATGACAAAGAAGGAGTGACTGGGAAGGTCTGGAGAGAAAAAAAAAAGAAACTGGAGGGCAGGGAGAAAAGGAAGACCCTTCATAGTCCTGGATCACTGGCTTAGGCGCTGGCGCTCTCTCTCTCTCCCTCTGAAGTTCCACGCTTCCATCTCTCTATCTTTGGGATTCACTTTCTCCTTGTTCCTAAAATCCTCCTGCCTCACCAAATTCCCCCAGGCTAGATCTACTGGTGTCTCCTAGTGGCCCTCTCTTCTTCTCCCCTTAGGCCTCAGACCCTTCTCCTTCCTCCACATACACCCACAGCCCATTTATTCGTCTTTATTCCAAAAATAGTCACTGGGTGCCCACCAGGCACGGCGTGAATAAATACCTGAGACAAAGTCCCTGCCCTCAAGAAGCTCATGGCTACTGGGGAAGTATATCAATGATACAGATTAGCTTGTGGTGAGAGCAAAAACGGGAGAGTCTCAGGCTCTTCTTCCTCCTCTAAGAACAGTCATACGGACCTTTTCAGTTCCTCAAACTTGTCCTTTCTTAGCCCGTTGGGCCTCTGCCTCTGTGGTTCCCCGAGAGACCCTCTCTTTTCACTTCTCTTCGCCCAGCTAACTCCTAATTACCGTCTGGGCTTCCTATACGAATTCCTGACTTCCCTCCACCTCTAGGCTTTCCCCCATCTCAAGGCTAGATCAGATGCTCCTCACCCGGCCCGCAAAGCCCGTTACCTACTCTAACATGGCATCTACCACCCTGCATTAGAACTGCTTCTCTTGTGCCGATTTGAGAGCTCCAGGTGCACCGAGACCTGCCCTCCGGCCCGCCCCCCGGTCCCCAGCATCCAGCACAGCGCCAGGCATGCAGCCGCTTCAACGAGTGAAGAGGCTCCCGCTCAGGAGCCGCGGACCTTCCATCCCCCCGCCCCTCGACCCTCCCCCGCTCGCCCCGCCCCTCCGGCAGGATACTCCCCGCGGGCCCCGCCCCCTCACCTTCGCATTTGCTGGGGAGTCGAACCCAGTCGGTCTCCTCCGCTTGCGCCTGGCTCGGGCCCAGCTCCGGGGCCGGCAGCAGCTGCAGCAGCAACAGTAACAGGGAGAGGAGCAGAAGACAGCGGGGCCCGGGCCGGGGTGCGGGCTCAGCCAACGGCTCCATGGCCCAGCCGGACCCGACCCCAGCGGACCCGGCGGCGCTTCCTCCGACAGCGCGCGCTGTGCAGCTTCCCGGAGCCGCTTCCGGGACTGCGCACGTGCCTCGGCGTAACCAGGGCAACAGGGAGCCCCCCCCGCCCTCCGCTCCCGCCGTCGGCCACCTCGGCCCGCCCTCGGAGCCGACGGCCCGCGGACCACGCAGCCAATGGGCTTTCCGGGGCTTGTCCTCCAGCGAATAGGAGGGCGATCGCTTTTCAACGTCGACCAATGGGAGAGCGGATGGTGTCCTCAGTGACCTATGGCAGCATCTTCCCCACCCTCTAGCGGAGGCTCTGGGAGGGTCTGGGGAACCCGGACACCGAGGCGGGAGCAGTCCGCTAGCCCTGGACGGGAGGAGGCCGGCTCGTGGCTCCTGGAAGAGGTGCAGAAGGCCGTCTTTCTCGCCTTCTCCGCCTCCTGACACGTCACTTCCCTCCTGGGGTCGTAAAGCAGTAGACCTGTAGTGTGCACCTGTTTTTAAATGTTATTATTATCGTTGTTGTTATTGTTGTAATCGCTAATCACCATTTGGTGCTGTAGGTGAGACCTTGGCGACTCAAATAGTCCCCAGGCTTCAAACAACTTTCTTAGTGCCAAGTAATCCTAAATTGGTCCCCTGAGAACTAGAACAAATCACCTCCTCTCTAAGTCTCGTTTGGTTGATTTCTTTCTTTTTCTGGGTTGCTTTTCTGCGTAGTTGTCTGCAGATTACGCCTTTGTCCACAAGGCCCTTTTCCCCAGTGTCTTATGTGTCCTTCCTGGAGGTTGGATATTTATGCTATTTTATGGAAACTTCAAAGGACTGATGCTCAGCCTTTCGACTTGTTATTTCCTAATCTTAGCTTCTTGCTCAAAGAAGTATGCAGAATTCTATAGTGCACAGGATCAGGACACCCTTCTGAGGTCCTCCATCTTCTCAGGCTTCATAAGACTTAGGGGAGACTTAGGGCCTGGCCAAAGCCCTTGATTTATCAAGACCCAGGAACCCTCCTGGGACATACCTTTAAACAGCCACAATAGGGGCTGAGCCTGGGGCAGGGCAGGATTGGGGAATTGGAGCATGAGGAGGAAGGGCATTGAAGCTTAAAGGAAGCTCTGGGGATCCCTGGGTGGCGCAGCGGTTTAGCTCCTGCCTTTGGCCCAGGGCGCGATCCTGGAGACCTGGGATCGAGTCCCACATCGGGCTCCCGGTGCATGGAGCCTGCTTCTCCCTCTCCCTCTCCCTCTGCCTGTGTCTCTGCCTCTCTCTCTCTCTCTCTCTCATAAATAAATAAATAAAAATTAAAAAAAAAAAAAAAAAAAAAGGAAGCTCTGCTTCCAGAAGGAAAAAAAGGACCTCTGAGAGGACATTTACTGAGGCACAAATTAGTTTGGCAGGAGCCCTGGACTCAACATCTGGGCTGAGGTCTGGGAAGGAACAGTGGCTGGAGAAAATCTAAGGTTGTGGCTGGACATGCCCACACCCCAACCCAGCCTATCCTTCCCTCAGTCTGTGTGTTGGGGAAGGAGCAGGCCCTGTGGGAATAGTGGACAGATTCATCCCCAGAATCTAAAGAGAGGCAGGAACATCTGACAGAAGGTGAGAGATGAGCAGTGAAGACAGTGGGGGGTTTTCATGGAACAGCAACTGAGAGGGCTCAGAGGTGGGGGCAGCCGGCTTTGACATGGACACCATGAGTGGGCAGGATGTTAGAGGAAAGTTCCTAACACCACCTTGGGGGAATGAAGACTAAAGCAGCACTGCTGGTCCCACAGACTGTCCTATGCTGCCTGGATTCACATGAAAGCACCAGACTCCTGTAGTAATGACTGGAGAGGAACCCTTGGAAAGGCTGGATCTCCTGCCAGTGCTGGAGAAACAGACCAAACACTCCATTGTGGGGGCCTCACATACTATCAGTGCAAGAACCCTCTTTAGGAAACAAATCAAAAAAATCTTGTTAGTGCCTGGCTCTGGGTTCATGCTCAGTGAATATTTGTTAAGTGAATAATGACCCTTAATTGATTAATAAGGTGTAAGTTTGGAATTAACATCCAGGCTCTTGGCATTGTACTGTCCTGTTACCCTGGGATCCTGGCCCTGTTTATTTCTGCAAGTCTGTACAAAGCTTCACATCAGGCCCAGCACCCCACCTTCCTGGCTTCCTGGGCTCCTCGCCCTGACCTCTCCCAGAGGCTGGGTGAGGGTGAGAAATGGGGGGTGGGAGTGGGGGTGTCTTCCCATGCCCGGCTGCGGGAGGAGACAGAAGTAGGACAGTGTCCTCCCTAAGCGCGGCATCACTCCGCAGTTCCTAGAGTCTCACCCTCGGGAAGCCCTCTTCCTCAAGGGAGACTTTCCAGATGGCTTTTTCAAAATCTGCCAAATTTCCTCCTCCCAGGGCAGACATGAATTCAAATATTTCATGTGTGTCATTTAAGTTCTCCTTTAATTAGTCTCAGTTCCCTGCTCCTCAAATGTCCCAGTACCTGTGGACCACCACCCTCCTCCCTCAGAAGCCCTCAATCGGAGGCGGGAGACAGAGCCCAGCCCCAGAAACTTCCAACTGCAGGAGGAGGCAGGTCACAGACAAATACTGCAAGGCTTAAGGAAGGAATACAGGGTGGCTCACGAGCACCAGGCCCAAGCTCGGTGGGTAGAGAGCCTCCCCTCCTCCCAGCCTGGGCTCCGGGGCTCCGGGCCGCCGGCGGGGCTGCGGCGCGCCCGCAACTGCGGCCAGTGCAGGCGGCGGGGGCTGAGGGCGCGCCCGCGGGCGGAGGCTGCGGGAGACGGCGGTGCACCTGCCGGCCCGCTGGGGCGCGGGGAGCCCGGGGTCCCCCCCGCGCAGAGGGCAGGCCGCGGAGGCGGCTGCAGGTCAAGAGCACGTCCAACAGTAGCAGCTTGAAGAGCAGTAGGCGCAGCGCCCCAAGCCGCAGCGCCTGGCCCCGAGTCCCTGCGGAGAGAGACTGATGAGCGGTTAGGGGCCTGGAGAAGGTTCTCCCAGGAGGAGGGGTCTTGTCCTCCCGCCTTCCCCTCCCCGCCATTCCTCCTCCCTGCCACCGTCCCCAAAGCCGGGGGAAGTCCTCCCTGGCGTCTAGCCTCAGCTCTAACCGTTAATAATAACACACACCTTCCTAGTCTTCATTTTATTTTATTCCCCCCAAACCAGGGCGATGTAGGTCAAGCAGGGATTAGCATCTGACGCAGAGGAGAGTAACCAGCCCCAAGTTCTTTGGGTGGTGAGGAAGCAGAACCCGACTCAGGACTTTCTTTGTCTGGTGGGTGTTGGGACTGTCTACCACTCAGTCTCCCGAGGCTCTGATGCTGAGACCATCCATCTGGGCTGCCCCAGGAAAGCTTCATGGGGCCTTCTGTTAGCTGCCACCTACACTTTTCAGCTGGTGTCCAGAAATTAGTTTGGGGTGGGAGGATCCACTACCATTTCCCCATGGGGAGACTGAAGCACAGGCTTGCCAGTGCCCCAACCCAACAAGGCAGCCTCTTCCGGGAACACCCACCGACACCCAGCCACCAACCCAACCCCCACCCCCACCACCCCTCCCAAAGAGTGGGACTATCAGGCTAGACCCAAACAGGGCTCAAGATCCCGGTCCCCAGTACTCACCCGTGAGACGCTCCCAGAGGCAAGTCCTGGCTGAGGAAGCCCCTCCTGGCCACCAAGGAGAAGAGAAAAAGTCTTTTGGGATGGGCTCTGCCCTCCACCCAAGCTCTGTGCCCCAGCCCTGACATACAGCAGCTGTTCATGGCAAGTTGCATAAGTGGACAAATGAACCAGCAGCAGGAAACCTGAGCCCATTTGCTACAATTTCTCTCAGGGACTCAGATCTTTCTTCCTCCCCACTGTCCACTGTTCTGTGCCCCAGGGAGGCTGAGGTGCCTCAGCACTTTTAGACGAGGACCTGATTTTCTTAGCAGCCTTCCTTGAAAGGCAGGGCATTTGTTCAACAAACATTCCCATTTGGAAGATGACAAAACTACCATAATCCAAAAAAAGGAGGTAATTCATCTAGTCATAATCAGAGTTGGCTTTGGACATGTCCCTTAACATCTCTGTGCCTGTAAAATTGGGAAAATGGTATGACCTACTTTATGAATGTACAGTGCTTAGAACAGTGCCTGGCACAGAGTAAACAATAAGAAGATAGCATTTTGTTATTTGATTATTGTTTGGTTCTTCTAGGTAGGGTGTCATACATGGAGTGATAGAGAAAATAACCTAAGGTACATAAACATAGATATCAACCCTAGGTAATAGGAGGGAGGAGGTATTTTTACCTCTTGGAAGTCATGCATCAGAGCCTGGATTTGAAGTCTGGATATTTGAAGGAGTTGCAAATCCAGGACTCTGGGCCCCGAGGCCACCCTGCTCTGAGCCTGCCCATCACCTCATTCAGATGGTTGGCATCCCCTCCATGCCCCCATGAGAGCCTACCCCTGTCTCCCACCGTATCCTGTTTCCAGAGCATGTGGGAGGGGCAGGGAACATCCGCAGGGGCCCAGGCTCCATCCCCACCTGACAGCTGCAGGGGCTGTGTGCTCTGGCTCTGGTCGCCAGCCTCAGGCCCAGTGTGGCAGACCAAGTTTTCCCAGGCTGCCAGCTCCTCGGAGGGCAGAGAGAGCTGAGCCAAGCTAGTCCAGGTGCCGTCAGCCTCTGGGGAAGGGCCGTAGGTGAAGGCGTCCAGTGAGCTGCCATTGCCAGCTGAGAACCAGATGGGGCTCTCAAGACCAGGGGGTGCAACATCGAGGACCAGACAGACCACCAGCGTCTGCTGCTTCCCGTCCACCAGCAGCGTGATTGGTGGGGCCAGAGAGGGGAAGGGTGTGCCACCCACACCTGGAAGAGAGCATGCACCTGTGGGGGGCTAGGTCTGTCTGGGACAGCGTCTCATAATAGGCTTCTGTCTTTCTATTTAGGTTTGCTTCCAGCATCCATCTATCTATCCTTCCACCCACTCATCCATCCCTCTCTCCTTGTATTTGCCCATTGATCCATCTACCCTTCCCCCATCAGCCATCTTTCCTACATCTGTTCTTTTTACCTTCCATCTGTATGTCTGTCCATGCTTCCATGGATCCATCCTTCCCTTACTTATCTATTATATCTGAACCTATCTCTGTCAGGAACTGGGGATAAAATACTGATGAAGACATTGCCCCCACCCTCAAGGAACTCAGTCCCATGGGAAAGATCACAAACGCATAAACAAATTCTTATAATACCTTGTTGTGCCAGCCTCAGGAGGGTGGTTACCGCTGGGGAGGAAGGGAAGGAAATAAGATCTGGAATGAGATCAAAGAGGGCTTCGAATGTATCTGTAACTTTTTGTTTCTTTTATCTGATGCAAATATGGCAAAGTTTAAACCATTTGTTAATGTGAGTGGAATATCCATAGGGGTTTATTACATTGTTAGTTCTTTTCTGTAAGGTCTGTAGTAGTTTTGTTTTTTTTTTTTAAGATTTTATTTTTGGGGCACCTGGGTGGTTCAGTTGTTTAAGTGTCTGCCTTCAGCTCTCAGGTCATGATCCCAGCCCCAGTTGGCAAGGGGCTCCCTTCTCAGTGGGGAGTCTGCTTCTCCCTCTCTCTCTGCTGTTCCCCTGCTTGTGCTGTTTCTCTCTCTCTCTCTGTCAAATAAATAAATAAATAAAATCTTTAAAAAAATATTTTTTTTAAAAAGTAATCTTTACGCTCAGTGTGGAGCTCCAGTTCACAACCTGGAGACCAAGAGTCCCATGCTGTACTAACTAGGCCAGCCAGATACCCCTAAAGTATTTTTAAAAGAGCTTTGTTCAGATATAACTTATATACTATACAATTCACTCATTTCAAGTATATGTCTGTATTATTTAATAGCTAAAAATTATTACTATTTTAAATATTTATTTGAGAGAGATAAAGAGTGAGAGAGAGCATAGAGCAGGAGGGAGAGAGAGAAGCAGGCTCCCCACTGATCAAGGAGCCCAATGTGGGGCTCGATCCGAGGGTCTGGGGATCATGACCTGAGCAGAAGGCAGATGCCCAACAGACTAAGCCACCCAGGTGCCCCTCATAGTTAAAAAAAATAAAAAATCATATGGGTACCACAAACATCTGTATTTTCCAGAATAGTCCTGATTTTCCACAGGCTTATTCTTTTCAGTAAAGATGACAAAATATATAATGACCAAAATGTTACTCTTGAATAGTTGTTTTTTTTTTTACGTTTTTTAATTTATTTTTTAAAATTTTCTAAAATTTTATTTATTTTACTTTTTTAAAAAAGATTTATTTATTTATTCATCAGAGACACAGAGAGAGAGAGAGAGAGGCAGAGACATAGGCAGAGGGAGAAGCAGGCTCCCCTCAGGGAGCCCAATGTTGGACTCATTCTGGATCCTGGGATCACGCCCGAGCCAAAGGCAGATGCCCAACCACTGAGCCACCCAGGTGTCCCTATTTTTTTACATTTTTAAAAAATTTAAATTCAGTTGCTAACATATAGTATAACACTCAGTGCTCATCCCATCAAGTGTCGTCCTCAGTGCTTGTCACCTAGTTACCCCATCCTAGTTGGATATTTTTTTAATAATAATAAAATCTCAAAGATTAAAACCCACAGACAGGGTTGCCCTGGTGGCATAGTTGGTTAAGTGTCCTACTCAGTTTCAGCTCAGGTCATGAGATCGAGCCCCAGAATCGCTCTGCGCTGATCCTGGAATTCACTGGAGATTCTCTCTCCTTCTCCCTCCGACCCTCCCCCGACTCTTTCAAATAAATAAACAAAATATTAAAAAAAGAAAATCCATAGTTAAACCTTGAGTTAAATGCAGCCAGGTTAAAGAAATACCCCAAGGGGGCACCTGGGTGACCCAGTGGGTTAAGCATCTGCCTTCTGCTCAGGTCATGATCCCAGGGTCCTGGAGTCCAGTCCCCACATCAGGCTCCCTGCTTAGCGGGAGTTGGCTTCTCTCTCTCCCTCTGCCTGCCACTCTCCCTGCTTGTGTTCTCTCTCTCTCTCAAATAAACAAATAAAATTAGGGATCCCTGGGTGGCGCAGCGGTTTGGCGCCTGCCTTTGGCCCAGGGCGCGATCCTGGAGACCCGGGATCGAATCCCACGTCGGGCTCCCGGTGCATGGAGCCTGCTTCTCCCTCTGCCTGTGTCTCTGCCTCTCTCTATCTCTCTGTGACTATCATAAATAAATAAAAATTAAAAAAAAATTTAAAAAAAAATAAAATTAAATTAAAAAGAAAAGAAATACCCCAGGGTGCAGGAAAGGACACCAGAGAATATTGTGGGGAGGTCAGAGTTGGCGGGGGGGGGGGGGGTGCTCAGGAAGGTTTCTTAAAGGTCAAAGAACAGACCTAAAAGTATGTGGATGGTAAGTACCCTACTCAGGATTTGAACTCAGGTCTCTTTGACCCTCATTCCCACAGACCACCCCACTTGGCAGGATGACTAAGAGTTTGCTACAATGACACAATGGATCAAGCCTGGGACATGGCCTCAAACAGAGTTGGTTTGACTCCTCGCTTGTCTGCTCACTTTACTGATTCTCAATTGCTATGTCAATATAATGAGGTTAATGACACCAGCCCACTAAAATTGTTGTGAAGACTAAACATGAATGTCAAACACCTTGGCAGAAAAGTTTAGTATTTTCATCTTTTTTTTTAATTTTTATTTATTTATGATAGTCACAGAGAGAGAAAGAGAGAGAGGCAGAGACATAGGCAGAGGGAGAAGCAGGCTCCATGCACTGGGAGCCCGATGTGGGATTCGATCCCAGGTCTCCAGGATCGCGCCCTGGGCCAAAGACAGGCGCCAAACCGCTGCGCCACCCAAGGATCCCTATTTTCATCTTTTTTTAAAAAAAAGATTTTATTTATTTATTCATGAGAGATGCAGAGAGAGAGAAGGGCAGAGACACAGGTAGAGAGAGAAGCAGGGGGCAGCCCCGGTGGCGCAGCAGTTTGGCGCCGCCTGCAGCCCGGGGTGTGATCCTGGAGACCCAGGATCGAGTCCCACGTTGGGCTCCCTGCGTGGAGCCTGCTTCTCCCTCTGCCTGTGTCTCTGCCTCTCTCTCGCTCTCTCTGAATGAATAAATAAATAAATCTTTAAAAAAAGAGAGAGAGAGAGAGAGAGGAGCAGGCTCCATGCAGGGAGCCAGATGTGTGAGACTCGATCCCAGGACTCCAGGATCATGCCCTGAGCCAAAAGCAGACGCTCAACCACTGAGCCACCCAGGTGTCCCTAGTATTATTATCAATAGTAATATTAATAAGATATGGGAAACAAAGGAACTCGAGAAAGCTGAGAGTGAGCTCCAGGACCCTCGACCTCCTGAGCCTCTTCAGTTGTACAGATAGAGTTACTCCCCAGGTTGAGGTTAGCATATACCTCCTCCATGAAGCTGCCCAGGATTGCTCCTCCTCACCCTGGCTGCTTCCTTCTCAGAGCTCAGACCTCCTGCCATGGACTTTCTTTGTTCCACATGGATATGATTTATCTCCCCAGCAAGGAAGAGCTTGTGGAAATGCTGGGGGCCAGCTTTATTTTTATTTATTTTTAAAGATTTGTTTGACAGAGCACAAGCAGAGGGAGTGGCAGGAAGAGGGAGAAGCAGGCTCCCCACTGAGCAGAGAGCCTAAAGGAAGGCTCCATCCTAGGATCATGACCTGAGCCAAAGGCAGATGCTGAACTGAGCCACCCACGTGCCCCTGGGGGCCAGCTTTAGATCAAGAAGATGACCTTTCCCCACCACATACATACAAACATGCACATGCTTCTCGATGAAGCTGGAATTCTTTCCTTTAAACACAAGTCCTGGGCAGCCCGGGTGGCTCAGCGGTTTGGCACCTGCCTTTGGCCTGGGGCGTGATCCCAGTAGACCTGGGATAGAGTCCTACGTCGGGCTCCCTGCATGAAGCCTGCCTCTCTCTCTCTCCCTCTCTCTCTCTCTCTCTCTCCACGTCCCAGCCGTGGCTACCCCATCTCCACCCTCCCTGGATGCCTGGTGAGCTTGCTCTGGATTCTCTGCACCTCCAAAATGTGACTGCCACACTGCAGACTCCAGGGAGCAAGACTCAAGGCCCCCCGAGTGAGATAGCTGGAAGGCAGAATACAGTGGGGAAGGGAATGGTAGGCTTATGGTAAGACCCTCCTCCCCAGGGCCCCCAAACAGCCCTGTCATGCCTTCTCATATCCCACCCCATGAGGACCGGAGCTAGGGAGCAGGCTCAGGCAAGCTAATGGGGCACCGAGAGGGATGCCGGGAGGGGACTCACCTGTGGGCAGGGCTGGACACCCGAGGGCTGGGAGAAGCAGCAGCAGCCAAGTCCTGGCCATGGCCCTCCTGAGAGGAGGCAGGACCCAGCTGCAGACCTGAGCTGTGGGCTGTGAGAGGAGGCACCCGCAAGACTGCCTCCCAGGCTGGAGGCCCAGATGCTCCTCAGCTGCTCGGCCACCAAGTGGTTTCCTCCTGGTGAGGAGCCTCCCCCACCTGCACCGGGGCCCCCTAAGCCCAGTCCTCTCCCAGGGGCCAGCGAAGCCAAGGTGCCACTCCCACCCCTTACTCCCTCCTGTCTGAAGAGCACTTTGCGGTCTGCAAAACCTTTTCCCAGTCACTGGCTCTGGCATCTACAGGATGCAGAGCCCCAGGCAGTATTTAAGGATTTACATTCAGCATGTCCTTCCACCACCCAGCTGCTGTGAGCTCCATTTCACAGGTGAGGCCACTGAGGCTGAGAGAGATTGAGTGACCTGCTCCAGGCCACACAGCCCGCAGGGGTGGAGAGTGAGGGGGGGTGCGGGGTGCGGTCAGGGCTTGACCTATTTCCTGATGCGGGGCCTTACTGTGGCCAAGAAGCCCAACATGCTTCTTTCCATGTTGTTACAGCACCTCAACCACCCACCCGCACACACCCACATTTAAAAATAGAATTTATTTATTTTTTAAATTTTATTTATTTATTCATGAGAGACACAGAGGCAGAGACACAGGCAGAGGGAGAAGCAGGCTCCATGCAGGGAGCTTGACGTGGGACTCAATCCTGTGTCTCCAGGATCGCGCCCTGGGCCAAAGGCAGGCGCTAAACAGCTGCGCCACCCAGGGATCCCAAAAAAATAAAATCTTAAAAAAATACATACATACATACATACATATATACATACTCTTTAGGGGCATCTGGCTGGCTCAGTTTGTAGACCATGAGATCTTGATCCCGGGGTATAAGTTCAAGCCCCATATTGGGTGTAGAGATTACTTAAAATGAACTCTTAGAAAAGAAACAAACAAACAAACAAAAAAACCCCAAAACCAACCTCTTTATAAATGCCACTTTCAGTGACACTAAAACTAAATTTTAGTTTAGTTAGCTAAATGGCTGTCATTTTGACCCTGAAACTTCACATCTAGGTATATGCCCTAATGAAATGAGACAAAGATTTATGCACAAAAATGTTCTTTGAAGTATTATATTCCAAAAGCAAGAGAAACAATGCTGGGGGAAGGACTAAAGGAATTCATATTTATCTATATTAGTGAATCTTATGAAGCACCTTTTAAAATCATGTTTTCAGGGGCGCCTGGGTGGCTTAGGCAGGTTAAGCACCTGCCTTTGGCTCAGGTCATGATCATGGGGTCCTGGGATGGAGCCCTTTGGGCTCCCTGCTCAGTGGGGAGCCTGCTTCTCCCTCTAGCTCTGCCCCTCCCCCTCCCTCTCCCTCTGCCCTTGCTCTGTCTCTCGTTTTCTCTCTCAAATAAATAAAATCTTTAAAATCATGTTTTCAGAGAATGTTTAATGACATGGGATATAGGACAGTTTGGTTCAGAGTGGGGACTGTAAGGCCAGAACACCTGGCTTTCCATTCATCATTCAGTAGTTGTGTGATTTTCTCCCAAATCATTTACTTCCCTAATCCTGACTTTCCTCTCTGTACAATGGGAGTAATAATACTTCAAAGGAATCCTGTGATATTTAGACAAGATAATCTGTGAGAGCCTTAGTACCAATCTTTTACATAAGAAGTAAGTCAATGTTCTTTTTCTCTCTATATATATGAATATACATGTGTATATATGTATATTATGTTACATTACAACAGAGTTCAAATAAACAGGATACAAATCTTGTTTTTTTTTTTTTAAAGACTTTATTTATTTATTCATGAGAGACATAGAGAGAGAGGCAGAGACACAGGCAGAGGGGGAAGCAGGCTCCATGCAGGGAGCCCAATGTGGGGCTCGATCCTGGGTCTCCAGGATCAGGCCCTGGGCTGAAGGCGTCGCTAAACCGCTAAGCCACCAGGGCTGCCCCCAAATCTTGTTTTAAAAATGATTTTATTTGAGACGCCTGGGTGACTCAGCGGTTGAGCATCTGCCTTCAGCTCGGGGCATGATCCTGGGATCTGGGATCAAGTCCCACGATCAAGTCCCACGATCAAGTCCCACATCAAGATCCCTGCGGGGGCCCTGCTTCTCCCTCTGTCGGTATCTCTGCCTCTCTCTCTCTTTGTGTCTCTCATGAATAAATAAATAATTAAATCTTTAAAGAAAATGATTTTATTATTTGACATAGAGAGTGCACACGTAGAGCAAGAGGGAGAGCCACCCCGGTGCCTGAAAGCAGACCAAATATTAAGGTTTTTTGTTTTGTTTTGTTTTTTGTTTTTTTAATTTGAGAGAGAGCAGGAGCAGGAGCAGAGTGGAGGGACAGAGGGAGAGAGAGACAGGTACCCCTTGGGTCAGGGAGCCCGATGTGGAGCTCCATCCCAGCATCTCAGGATCATAACCAGGCCAAAGGCAGACGCTTAACTGACTGAGCCATCAGGTGCCCCCCACCTTTTTTTTTCATTTGTGGTAAAGTACACTTAATATAAACTTTACCATCCGAACCATTTTTAAGTGTACAGCTTGATGGTAGTAAGTGCATTCACATTGTTGTGTGAACATCACCACCATCCATCTCTAGAATTATTTTCATCTTGCAAAACTGAAACTCTGTCCCCATTAGATACTAACTCTCCATTGTCTCCACCCCCCAGCCTGTGGCAACCACCATTCTGTTTGCTCTCTTTATGAGAGAAACATACAGAATTTGTCTTTTTGTGCCTAGTTTATTTCACTTAGCATAATGTCATCCATTATGTTGTGGTGTTAGAATTTCTGTCCTTTTTAGAGTTGAATATTCCATTGTATGTATATACTACATTTTGCTTTTTTTTTTTTTTTAGCATTCTTAGTTTATTAATCCTCTCATGAAAAATCTTGCACAATCACCACAGATAAAGCCACTGCAGAATCTTTACTCCTTCTGTTGTCCAATCTCCAGCTCACTTTTTTTGCCAGCACCAATATTGGCTTTTGCAGTCCCCCTGACTTTCTTCATTCTGTTTTTGCATTCCTTGTGCTGTTTTCCTGACATCTTTTTTTTTCTCATACAGGCCGTGTCTTGCAAGTCTATGTTTGGGTTCATTTTTCTTTGTGTAATCCAAGGAATCATAAATCATGCCAAAGCCAGTTGTCTTGCCACCACCAAAATGGGTTCTGAATCTAAATACAAATATGACATCTGGTGTGGTCTTGTACATTTTGGCTAGTTTTTCCCGAATTTCTGTCTTAGGTACTGTTGCCTTCCCAGGGTGAAGAACATCAATGACCATCTGTTTCCACTGAAGTAGTCAGTTGGTCATGAACTTCCTGGTGGATAGTTACTGTGTCATTTATGATGGCAGCCGAGCTTCAAGCAGCTGGGGAGGAAAAGAGACCCCTCATTTTGCTTCTTATCCAGTATCTCTCAATGGACATTTCTCAATGGTTGCTTCCATGTTTTAGTATTATTGATAAGGCTGTTATGAACATGGGTGTATAAATATTTCTTCAAGACCCTATTTCAATTATTTTTGTATATGTATCCAGAAGTAGAATTGCTAGATCATATGGTAACTGTTTTCAATTTTTTAAAAAGATTTAATCTATTTATTCGTGAGAGACACACAGAGAGAAGCAGAGAGAGACACAGGCAGAGGGAGAAGTAGGCTCTTCACAGGGAGCCAGATGTGGGACTCCATCCCTGGACCCAGGATCACGCCTTGAGCTGAAGGCAGATGCTTAACTGCTGAGCCACCCAGGCATCTCTGTTTTTAAATTTTTTTCAAGTTTTTTTCATGTTTTTAATTTTTAAAAAAGATTTTATTTATTTTAGAGAGAGAGAGAGAGAGATAGAACATAAGCATGGGGGAGTGAGAGAAACAGCCTCTCTGCTGAGTCAGGAGCCTGATGTGGGGCTTGATCCCAGGGCCCTGGGATCATGACCTGAGCTGAAGGCAGATGCCTAACCAATTGAGGCACTCAGGCGCCCCTGTTTTTAATTTTTTGAGGAACTGTCAAACTGTTTTACAGAGCATCTGGACCACTTTCTATTCCTACAACAGTGTACAAGGGTTCCAGTTTCTCCATATCCTTGCCAACACTTGTGATTTTTTTTTTTTTTTAATAGTGGCCATCCCACGGGATCCCTGGGTGGCGCAGCGGTTTAGCGCCTGCCTTTGGCCCAGGGCGCGATCCTGGAGACCCGGGATCGAATCCCACGTCGGGCTGCCGGTGCATGGAGCCTGCTTCTCCCTCTGCCTGTGTCTCTGCCTCTCTCTCTCTCTCTGTGACTATCATAAATAAATGAAAAAAAAAATTAAAAAAAAAATAGTGGCCATCCCAGTGAGTGTGAAGTGTTATCTCATTGTGGTTTCGATCTTCATTTCCCTAATGATTAGTGATGTTGAGTGATGTGGGAAACAAAGACAGAAGAAAAATTATTAAATTTCCTTACTATCTATAGCCTATTGACAAGTCCTGGAAACAGGCAGAGTGACATTCCTATAGGTGCTCAACTGCCTTTATATCGATATTGACACTTTGCTAAGGGCAAAAGCAATCCTAGCCCAAACTGACCCACCCCACCCCCGCCCCAGGATTCTATAAACCTACTTTAAGATATAAAAATTCCTTTAGAAATTTCCTTTATCTCTAACCATCCCAAGATTCATGGTGGCAATTATCCCTCAAGCAAACGTCCCACCGATATACATCTGAAGGGTCTCGGGACAGATTTTATTAGATGGTAATAAATGACCTTTTCCTAACAACAACTAGCCCCCTCAAGGTCCTGGACACCTTGCTTCCAAAATTCTTTAGAGATTCGCTCTCCCTAACC
The DNA here is from genome assembly GCF_018345385.1 of Vulpes lagopus. Classification (NCBI taxonomy): domain Eukaryota; kingdom Metazoa; phylum Chordata; class Mammalia; order Carnivora; family Canidae; genus Vulpes; species Vulpes lagopus. The sequence goes on from NC_054824.1 coordinate 61,665,619, forward strand.
CCCTCCCAACTTGAAAGTATATAATGGGCCACTCTTCATGACCCGGGTGCAGCTCCTTCTGCCCAAGGTCCTGTCCCTGTGCTTTAATTAAACCACCTTTTTGCACCAAAGACATCACCGCAAATTGTGGTGAATTGTGGTGAGAATCGTACCACAATTCTCAAGAATTCTTTCTTGGCTGTCAGCAAACATCACTGAGCATCTAAGGTTCCCTGATAATACATCTGTTATACTAATTTATTTATTTATGTATTTTTAAAAGATTTTATTTATTTATTCATGGGAGACATAGAGACAGAAGACACAGTCTTCTTAGGAGAAGCCTGATGTGGGACTTGATCCCAGGACGCTGTGTTCACGACCTGAGCCAAAGGCAGACGTTCAACCACTGAGTCACCCAGGGGTCTCACATCCGTCTTTCCTAATGGGAATTACCTCATCCCTTTTAAGTCTAGGGACTCCTGGGTGGCTTAGCGGTTGAGCCTCTGCCTTTGGCTTAGAGTGGGATTCTGGGATCCCCCCTGAGTCCCACATCGGGCGCCTGCAGGGAGCTCGCTTCTCCCTCTGCCTGTGTCTCTGCCTCTCTCGGTGTCTCTCATGAATAAATAAATAAAACTTAAAAAAAAAAAAAAAAAAGAAAAGTCTAGAAAGTCCCACCCCCCGCCCCTCTAGACAACCCATACATTCTACTCTTTCTGTGGTGTGGAGTTTAATCCCCACAACTCCACCACCACTTAACTCTATGGGATTACTTTTGGTGTGTGATAGAAGATATGCATCTAAATTCAATTTTTCCCCCAATGAGCTCATCGATTATCCCAGGATTATTAATTGAATAATCCTTCCTGTCACTTATTTGTGAAACCTTCTCCATGTCAGCATCTTTTATGTTGGCGGGTTTACTTCTTGCTGGCTCCCCACCTTCTTTGTGCTGGTGCCAGCCTCAGCCCATTTCCGTCGGGGGCTGCTTCAACAGTGGTTGGCACCCTCGGACGTGGGCAGGGGCCCCTGCGGCCGCGCTCGCGCCGCCTCCCCCGGCCTGGAGGCCTGCGGCGCCACGTGTTCCCAGGCGCAGCCCGCGCGCAGGTGCGCTGGGTCCCGCCGGGTGGGGGCGGGGGAGGCAGGTGTCCCTAACGACTCTCCCGCCCTCCAGCCTGGGAAGGAGCTGGCCCGGGCTCCGTCACCACATGACACGGGGGAAGGAGCCCTCTGGCCTCCTTGGGGTTTTGAGACCTTCGCAGGGATGGGGTGGAAGCAGAGGCCGGGGCCAGCCTCCTCCCCTCCCCGCTGCGGCAGCGGCTGCGGCCAGCTCCAGTCGCTGGCCCACCCCCAGCTCCCGGCCCAGGCCGGCTTGCAGGCTTCCTGTGCCCCGTCTCTCGTAGGTCCTCTGCTTCCGGGAACCCCAGGAATCTCCCTCGGAGGCCAGTCTTGCCGATCCTAAAGACGCCCTTGCCCCGCGCGGTGAGGATGGCCTGACTCGCCGGCCCGGAATGTCAGAGCTGAAATCCTTCTCTGAGCTCCTCACTTGGGATTAAACCTGCCATTTGCTGACCCGCTGCAAAGAGCCAAGGACTGTTTACAGACCTCTCTTTGGATCCTCACAACCACTCTATTGGGTGTTCATTTCCCTGTTTACAGCTGGGGAAACTGAGACTCAGAAAAACGAAGTTCCATGGCTGAAGTTTCCCTCGCAGCAAGCAGTGTGGCTGGGAGTTCACTACAGGGTGTGTTAAGGGGTCTCTCTCCAGGTGTCTTTTTACAAGGTTGGCCTCTAGGAGTACCCATCTGAGTGCCTGCACGCGGCAGATTATCCCTGTCTCCCCCTTTTTTGGTCATATGCGCAGATAGAAAATCAAGGGCCCCGGGTGGTGCAGTGGTTAGCACCGCCTTCGGTCCAGGGCGTGATCCTGGAGACCCGGGATCGAGTCCCACATTGGGTTCCCTGCATGGAGCCTGCTTCTCCCTCTGCCTGTGTCTCTGCCTCTCTCTCTCTCTCTCTGCCTCTCATGAATAAATAAAATCTTTAAAAAGAAAATCAAGGGCCCTTCTACACTGACATGAGCCACATAGGATGTGGAAAAGAAAATTAAGGAAATGTAGTCTGATTGTAATTAGAAGATTGCAACCAGAGAGGCAGAGATCAGTATGTGTGTGTGCTGAAAGAGTACGTAGAAGTCTCTTCCACTTACTACTGACAGGGGTACTTATTTCACTGATCAGATAAAAATCCTACCATGATGGTTATAATACAAAATAAAAATTAGGGGATCCCTGGGTGGCTCAGCGGTTTGGTGCCTGCCTTTGGCCCAGGGTGTGATCCTGGAGTCCCGGGATCGAGTCCCGGCGTCCGGCTCCCGGCATGGAGCCTGCTTCTCCCCCTGCCTGTGTCTCTGCTTCTCTCTCTCTATGTCTATCATGAATAAATAAATAAAAATCTTTAAAAAAAAATCACCTGGGAATGCCTGGGTGGCTCAGTTGGTTAAGCATCTGCCTTTGACTCCGAACATGGTCTCAGGGTTTGGGATCCAGCTGCCTTGTGGGGAGTCTGCTTCTTGCTCTTCCTTTGCTGATTCCCCTCAACTCGTGTGCTCTCTGTCTAAAAATAAAATAAAAATCACCTTAATGTTTAATAACAAAGAAGTAGCTAAATCAACTAGGGTGCCTCTATATGATGAAATATTATGCAGGCCTTAAAATATCCTTGTCATTTATTGGTGTCTGTGTTATGCCAGGAATTAGAGCTGGGGATAATAAGACAAAATGAGATGCTTCCAGCAATCAAGGAAGGAGACAGGCTCACAAACAGATAAGGGACTTGGAGCATTTATAGACGTCATGACTGAAGTGTGTGTGCAGGGATAGACACTGGGGTGCTGAGAGAGGGAGATCATCCTTCTGAAGTTGCTGTGAGCATTAGGAAAAGTGATTTAGAAGATGACCGTGATGGGCACCTGGGTGGCTCAGCAGTTGAGCATCTGCCTTAGGCTCAGGGCTTGATCCAGATGGAGTCCTGCTTCTCCCTCTATCTGTGTCTCTGCCTCTCTCTCTCTCTGTGTGTGTCTCTCAAATAAAATCTAAAAAAAAAAAAAAAAAAAAAAATGACACTTGAGCCATGTCTTGTTTCTTTCTTTCGGGAGTTTATAAGGACATGGGGGGGGGGGGATGTCTCAGTTATGATGCTAATTTAAAGAGGATTAAAGGATGCACATATAGTATGATCTAAAGTTCAAGGGGCCACGGCACAAGCTTTGGCTTGCTCAATACCACGTGCAATTTACATGAGAAAGAACTTAGAAAGTTTTATCTTGTGTAAACAGTTTTATTTTGGGTTTTCTGACGCTCACCACCAAAACTAACCCTAACTCAAATCCACACTATGCCCCGGGGTCCCAGCAGGAACACACATGGGGAATGTGAAGAGAGCTTAATAATAAAAGGACTATAAGAGCGTGGGTGCGGTCTAGGGAACCACCGGAGCTGGAAGAGCACCCCAGAGCTGCTAACGGTGGGAGCCAGCACCTGGGTCTGAAGGGGCCAAGGGGGGAGCCATTAGGGGGAACCCAGAGCCCGAGAGAGCCGTGTGCGGGCGGGGGGCGGGGTGCCTGGCAACAGCTGGGACCCCTGGTCCAGGGACACGGTCTATGTTGAGCCAGCAGCTCGAGCCGCGGGAGCATTCGGACTTGGCTCCTCCCATCTTCTGCCCCGGCTGTCGCTCGGCTATCTCCACGCGGGGTGTAGGCCTCCCCTGATGCGGTTCAGCTTCCCAGGGACAGGGCTGGCGTGTGCGGCCGGCGGGGGGGGGGGGGGGGGGGGGACGGGGTTCTGAAGGGTCACAGGGAAGCACCTCTTCTCTTTTGTCCAGATAAAAAATCCATGCCCCATGGGGATCGCTGGGTCGGCTCGGCGGTTGAGCGCCGCCTTCAGCCCAGGGCGTGATCCTGGAGACCCGGGATCGAGTCCCACATCGGGCTCCCTGCATGGAGCCTGCTTCTCCCTCTGCCTGTGTCTCTGCCTCTCTCTCTCTCTCCCTCTCTCTCTCTCTGTGTGTCTCTCATGAATAAATAAATAATCCTTTTTTAAAAATTTTTTATTTATTTATGATAGTCACAGAGAGAGAGAGAGAGAGAGGCAGAGACACAGGCAGAGGGAGAAGCAGGCTCCATGCACCAGGAGCCCGATGTGGGATTCGATCCCGGGTCTCCAGGATTGCGCCCTGGGCCAAAGGCAGGCGCCAAACCGCTGCGCCACCCAGGGATCCCGAATAAATAAATAATCTTAAAAAAAAAAAAAAAAAAAAAAAAAAAACATGCCCCAGCACCGAGGACACACGGTGTCTCATCCCCTACCATGTAATTGAGAGGGGACAGCGATTTGACCATACTCCCGTTGAAACCTGGAATGCTAGCTATCACCAGTACTCTTTACTTAAGTTAGCAGGAGAAAGCTGGGGTTACAAGGTCTGCTTTCACCCTCAGTGAGACACTCTCCTCATCCTTTGCCAGCACTGGTTTCTTTACCTGGTGGGTGGGTGACTCGAACTTGTATTCCTATGGGGTCTGAGTCCTTAGGTGGTCTTGACTTCTTGGGTTGCTGGTTTTCTGTGGACCTGGACTACTGGTTGGAGGATTATGAAGAAGCACCTCAGTGAATGCCCTGGGCTCCAGATCTAGCCCCATCTCTATTGTGCAGGGGCAACCTAATTTTCTCTAGGAATTGGGCTTAATCAACCGAGACATTACAGAGGTATCTTTCTCTGCCTACTGGATCAGTAGCAGGAGAACCCAAAATGTCCAGGGCCCACCTCAGCTTCCAAGTCCTCAGTACTATGACTGTTGCATGGTGGAAGTGTTTCTCCCTTGGGTACTAGGATCACCAAACTCCCTGAGTCCTTTCCATTATTGGAATGGGTTGAAACAAATTCTTTAAGTATGATAGTGAAGAGCCTCCTATTGTCCCCACCTCTTGGCTGTATGTGTGGTTATGGTTTAAAGAATACACTGCACCCAGTAGGACGGCCCCAGAGTCTGGCAGGGTGAAGTTTCTCAGCTATGCTCTAGATGAGTTTTCAGCAGGCCAATCCACCATCCTATCTTGCCAGTGCTTTTGGGTCATGGGCACATGGTAAACCAGTGAGTGCCTTGGGAGTGAGCTCATTTATACATTTCTTTGGCAATGAAATGTGTGCCCTGGTTGGAGGTGATGTTATGTGGAATGCCATGGTGATGGGTAAGGTATTCTCTCCATCAGAATACCTGAGGCTGGCAGGATGGTGGTGCTGATGGAATCACTGGAGGCAGAGAAGGTGGTGGTGCTGACAGAAGCACTGGAGGCAGAGAGGGTGAATTCATACCTGGAATATGTGTCTGTTCTCATGAGGATAAAGCACAGCCCTCCCATGCTGGGAGGGCCCAGTCAAATCAGTCTACAAATGGATGAGAATGGTGCCTCATCAGGGACCCAGGGTTGGGATGTAAGATGGGCCCGCAGCACTGGGCACAGCCAGATTCGCCTCAAAGAGGGGAAGACTATGTTACTGAACCAAAGCATAACTTCCATCCCTGCCACCATGGGTCTATTGAACAGGGCCTGAAATGCCTAGGAAAAGAGGCTGACCAGAGCACACACAACTCTACTTGTGTCCAATGGTGACCATTCTTCCCATGTCTCTTTGTGAGGTATTATAGCTACCTTGCCTTTGGCTGTTAAGCATCACCACCTTGCCTTTATGCTATCAGGATACTATATTATTCTGGTTGAGATTCTATAATCCAGTTCCACTGAATCCAGTGCCCTCCAACAGCATCTCTAGCCTACAGAGGACAGCCATCAGAGCAAGTCAAGGATGCAGGTGGCTCTCACCAATGCATTTCTTCTTCTTTCTTCTTCTTCTTCTTTCTTCTTCTTCTTCTTCTTCTTCTTCTTCTTCTTCTTCTTCTTCTTCTTCTTCTTCTTCTTCTTCTTCTTCTTCTTATTCTTTCTTCCCTTCTTCTTCTTCTTCTTCTTCTTCTTCTTCTTCTTCTTCTTCTTTTCTTCTTTTCTTTTCTTCTTCTTCATCTTTATTCTCCTTCTTCTTCTTCTTAAGTAAACTCTACACCCAATGTGAGGCTCAAGCTCTTGACTCTGACAGCAAGGGTTGCATGCTCTACCGACTGAGCCAGCCAGGTGCCCCTTAGCAATGCATTTCTTAATGCTTTGGCGAAGGGAGGGTTTTCCAGACCCCCTTAACATATATGTGAAGGGTGGCTAGTCAGGTTGCACACAATAAATCCAGTCCAGCATTCCCAGCCTTCTGAGATTTTGGATTCCTTCCTCTACAGTATGCCAGGGAAATTCTGGCATTTCAAGTTTACTAACTGTAGGCTACCATTAAGTCCAGGCTTTAATTAACCAACCTCATAGACTATTAATGCCTCTCTCAGGTGCTCGAGCCAAACACATTAAATCCCAAATCCCAGATGAGCATCCATGGCCTTGAGTTTGGCCAAACTGAGTCTTACATTCCACCCTCCTGGGTCTATTTCCCTTAGAACCCATTCCCACACATACTGCTGTGGCTCCTGCCAAGGCAGTTTAGCAAGGTCTATAACCCCTTGTCTGGGCGTACTCTCAGCGTGGGCCCTGTGCTTCTCTGCCCAGACTGTTCTGAGATCTAGCTTGAGAAGAGCCAGGGAGGATTGGAGGTGGGGAGATCCTGAAGCTGATGTCCAGAGGGACAGAAGCACCACATGTCTGCCAGAATGTCTCCTTCTCAGAGTCCCGCCCCTCCCCCCATCAGTGCCCTATGTGAGCCTCCTCTCATGCTACCCTAAAGGGCTGGACACCTTGCAACTTGGCAACGCTTAGGATGACATCAAGGTGCCAGTCCTCAGCCACTGGAGCCCTCCCTGCCTGTAGGAGATGAGGGACTCCTCCCAGGTGCCATCAAGGTGTCCTGTTTACACACTCACATCTCCTGTCAGACATTGATCATGTCCAGTTCTCCTTCCCTTGTGGCCTTCAGAAGCCAAGTGAGTCCAGGCCGTAGTGAGGACGGGCCACAGCCATGTTGCCTGCCATCTCCCCATCTCAACAATGCAGTATTCTCCACTTCACCCTGCCACCCCCAGTGATAATCTGAGTGATGGCGATACACCTGCATGCAGTGGATTCCCCGGGGGCATTTTCCCTCGGCAAGGAGGCTTCCTCTGTCCTCTTTGAATTTATGATCAACCCAATCTCAGTATTCTGTCTGAGGCTGTTCCTGGAGCCAATTCCATTTTGGGTGAGTGTGGACAGGAGGTAGACGATGCATATATATTGGGTAATTTGAAGAGAATTTAATAAAGGGACCATTTATAGTGGTGTGGCAGTATGACAGGATATCTCAAGGGATAATGCAGTACCTGGAACTGGCAATGAGCCTGAAGGGGTGAGAGGAAGGAGCAATGCAGGGCCCCAAAGCTGGAGACCTGGCAGAGGGACCCTGTGGCCCATGGGAATCCTGGAGGGAGGGAAGTTGAGGAATAAATACCCTGACCTCCTTCTCCTTCTTTCTTCTGCTGGGGCCCTCACTAGCCAAAAGCAAAGCCAGAGGTTAAGGGAGCCTATTGCAATGTCTGTAGACATCGGTGTGCAGGAAACTCAGTGGATAAGGGTGGAGAGAGGATCTGGTGGGGTCACAGAAGGGAGTCACAGAAGGCAGTCAGCACAGTCAACCATCTGATCAGAATTTTAATAACCGTCTTTGTGGGCATCCCAAGACATTTATGACATTGACATTTATAAAGACATTTGTAGAATGTCTCTCACTCTAAGGTCTGTTCATTTCCTCCAGATGAGATTCAGAGTGAACCTTCTGGGCAGGAGTACCACAGAAGAGATGTAGTATTCCCACGTCCATCGTGTCCTCAAGGCATCACATCAGGAGACACATGGTGCCCGTGAGACATTACTTTGATAATGTCTACTTTATCTGTTTGTTCTGTTAATAGTAATTAGACTGAAAAAAAGTAATTAGACCTTGATTACAGGATGAAGGCAGTGCTTGCCAGATCCGGCCAACTTTCAATAAACTTAGAAACCTGAGAATAATCGGCACTGACTTTCCAGAGAGCCAGAGGGACTGTAGAACACCTGGTCTGCTTTCATCTTTTCTCATCCTCTTTGAAAATACCAGGCACAGAGTCTTGTTGGCAGGAAAAGGGGAGAGTGGCGAAGCTCCGCCGTCACTTAACTCCCAGTTCTCCGGAGGCCACTGGAAGTCTCTCCGCAGCTATTTTCTGTGTGGAGCTGCGGAGTCAGGCCAGGCTCGGAGATGATCCCCTGGCCTGGCCGTCTGTCGCTACACGTGCCCTGCAGGTACACACTTACGCGCAAGTGTGAAAATAGGTATGGACTGGGGTGCCTGGCTGGCTAAGTCTGAGGGGCACGCGACTTTCCATCTCGGGGCCTGAATTCGAGCCCTAAGAGATTACTGAAAAGAAAAGAAAGAAGAAAAAAGAAGAGAAAGGAAAAGAGGTTTGTAGGAGGAGCCTATGCCCCTGTGCCAAATTGGGTCTTTTTGCCAGCATCATGATCATGCGTGGCCCGTTCTGTGCAAGTCTTGGAGTTCCTTCTAAAGCACTGCACGGGGGCAGCAGTGTGGCTCAGTGGTTTAGCGCCGCCTTCAGCCCAGGGTGTGATCCTGGAGCCCCTGGATCGAGTCCCACGTCGGGCTCCCTGCATGGAGCCTGCTTCTCCCTCTGCTTGTGTCTCTGCCTCTCACTCTCTCTGAATTAAAAAAAAAAAAATCTTAAAAAAAAAAAAGCACTGCCACGTTGCAGGCTCTGGTGTGGGCTAGTTTTCCGTGTGCGTGGAGCTGGTCGCGGCTCTCAAGTGCCCCCCCTTTCTGGGCCGGCTTGGTACGCTCCACGAACCCCCTCCATTGCCTCCGATGGTTGCACCCACCGCCCCGGAAGCGTTTCGCGCTGCTGCGGGTGAGGCGGAGCAGCGGCGCATGGAGCCGTCCGGTGGTCGGAGCGGCCTGGGCTGCGGCCCCGCGCCCGCGGAGTCGGCCTCGGCATCAGTGAGCCTGGCGCAGCTCGTGCAGCTGGTCCAGCAGGGCCGGGAGCTCCCTGGCCTGGAGAGGCGCCACATCGCGGCGACCCACGGCGAGCCCACGGCGTCGCAGCTCCCGCGGAGGCCCAAGCCCTGGGAGGCCGCGGGGTCGGCCGCGGGGTCGGCCGCGGGGTCGGCCGAGGCCGCCGCATCGCCGCCCTAGACCACGGGTCCCGGGTCCCGGGAGACGAGCCGCGTGGACGGGTCCTGCTCGACGGAGGCGGGATTGCGCCTTCTCGATGGCCCGCAGTGGGTTTCTGAGGCTCCATGTCCTTTACCTCTTGGACCCGGAAGGCGGGGCTGTGGCCTGCGTCACCTCGGACCCCGGATACTGGCCACGGTTTTTCATCTTTTGTGCATTCGCCCGGACTCATCTCGGCTGGACTTAAGCCTCCTGGGAGTATAATCGGGGTCGTCTGTATCCGTATTTCTGAAGCATGATCCTCATTAAATTCTTAAAATACCCAGTTTCAGCCCTTATAATCGACAAACCTCATACTTCACTGTCCCCGATGCATAGATATTTTCATTTTATTTTTTTTTTTTGATATTTTCATTTTAAAAAAATGATTTTATTTATTAGCACGAGCAGGGGAGGGGCAGGGGGAGAGGAAGCAGCAGACTCCTCCATGGGCAGGGAGCCGGGGGGTGGGGGGTGGGGGGAGGCTCTATCCCAGGACCTGAGATCACGACCTCGGCAGAGGTCAGATACTTAACAGCCTTTCAGGAACCTTTTTTTTTTCCTTCTTTCGTTTTGTGAGAGAGGTAGAGACATAGGCAGAGGGAGAAGCAAGCTCCCCTCGGGAAGCTCAATGGGGGGACTCTATCCTGGATCCCCGGATCACGCCCTGAGCCAAGAGGAGAAGCTCAAGCCCTGAGCCACCCAGGCGTCCCTATGTGTTTTCCTTCTTACAATGCTACTGAAGACGCACACAGAATTTTATTAGTAATGGAAGAGGACCTCAGTGTTTATCTTCAGATTCAGCTTATTCTGGTGGTAATGGAAACGAATTTGGGATCCAAACGGTGTTGATTTTAGATAGCCATTGTCTAGATCAGCAGCTAATAAAAGGTTTGATGATTACACTTGGCCCCAGAAGGACTTCAAAGATACATTAAATCAATGAAATCCCAAAGCATTAAAAAAGCCAATCAACAACAACAAGTCTTAGGACTCTTTGGTTCAGGGAATTAGTAAGGTCAGGCTCCAAGTTTAGAACAGAAGAAAAGCTCCTACAACCACTTTCTCAAGTTTGTCTCTTTAAACAGCCCACATGGCTCACAGCCCCTACTCTTGCTTCCTGAAATTAGTTGGTTTTCCCTACACCTAGAACATATATATATATATGGCTTATGGTGTCAGGAATGGGTGTTGGTGGCCATGAACCATTCACATAAGCATATACTATGTACAGATTATACAATAAGACTTTTTTCCCCCAGAAATACAGTTCCACAACTTGTTCAAGGAATGGTATATCAGTACATGACACAGAAGTACATTAATTTTTAGAACTTAGAATTTTAAGTTTAAAGCTATTATATTGCTTAGTCCTTTGAACAACTGTGAGGCACACATGCTAGACTAGCTAGCCCCATTTTGCAGGTAAGAATGGAAATATTCCTTTATTTAGTATAAAACAGATCTGTGATAGAAACCCTGGGCTTCCAACACTCACAAATGCTCTTTTCCCATAGCTTTTCCTTACGTCATTTAAAAGTAATTTGATTTCACAATGCTTTAAATATAAGTGTAAGCTCTAACATCTATTCCTGGCAGGTTCTCTTGAGCCAACCAACCTAATTAATTACCTCACAATCTGGCACATTTTAAGGCATTGTTGTATTTCTAACTCAACCTCACGGTTATGTTTGAGGGCTGAATGAGCCAAAAGTACGGCAAAGCTGATCCTTTAAGGGACCAGGGGACACAACGGTTGTGTGTTTTCAAGTTTTACCTATGCTGGCACACCTTCACCAACTATTCAGATGGCAACTGAAGCAACAAAGTGACACAGATGAACACAAGCAAGATCAGATCCCCGTTTTCTAGGTCTCATGACCCCAAGAGCCCTAGTGTTGGTCTGCTACATTGTTACCAGCAGGGTAGACAGCAATACTTTTGTTGAAGTCTAGACTATGCAAGGAGAGGGTCCAATTAAGACTGCCTAAAGCCTAAAAGACCTAACAGTACTACGTTCATCCATGCCAAACCAAGAAAATTCCATCCTGAAGCCCAGCAGAAACAAATGGTGGGCATTTCTCAGAGGTAGATGGTACATGGGGCTCAGGAAATCTACCAGTGTTCCTTTTTTTTTTAATTCATGAGAGACAGAGAGAGGCAGAGACACAGGTAGAGGAAGAAGCAGGCTCCCCTCAGCCTGATGTGAGACTTGATCCCCAAACTCCAGGATTACACCCAGAGCTGAAAGCAGAGCTCAATTGCTGAGCCATCCAGGCATCCCTACCACTTTTTTTTTTTTTTTAAAGATTTTATTTAGGGCAGCCCCGGTGGCGCAGCGGTTTAGCGCTGCCTGCAGCCCAGGGAGTGATCCTGGAGACCCTGGATCGAGTCCCACGTCAGGCTCTCTGCCTGGAGCCTGCTTCTCCCTCTGCCTGTGTCTCTGCCTCTCTCTCTCTCTCTCTGCATCTCTATGAATAAATAAAAAATCTTTAAAAAAAAAAAAAAAAGATTTTATTTATTCATGAGAGAGAGAGGCAGAGACACAGGCAGAGGGAGAAGCAGGCTCCCTGCAGGGAGCCCAATGTAGGACTTGATCCTGGGTCTCCAGGATCATGCCCTGGGCTGAAGGCGGTGCTAAACCACTGAGCCACCCGGGTTGCCCTACCACTGTGTTCCTAGGAAACACCCAATTGGATTCAAGGGGAAAAGCTATCTTGGTAAGCTTTGGTCTTTCACAGGCCATGAGACCAAAGACTAACAATGTCAGGGCCCAGGTGACCAATACAGGTATTGCAGGACTTCCTTACATAGGTGCATGGATCCCTAAGAGTCTATGAACATACAAAACTTCCAAGCAAAAATCTGAGTGTATAGGTTTTCTGGGAAAAGTGCTATTCCCTTCTCATAGACCTAAGAACAGGTTAAGATCCTGAGCTAAAGCAATGGACCAAGCCAATGGCAGGCTAGGTGAAGGATGCCACCAAATACACTTCAGAGGCCAGCCAAGTGTGAGAACTCGCAAAGCTGTCACCAAAAATTTAGAACACGGACTCACAGCAGAGACAGCTGAGCACTGTTTTTGTGCTCTTCTTTGTAACTATTTCAAGGTCTGTCCAAAACAAGGCCCCAGAACCCGCAGGTTCAAGTATGTCCCTGAGCTTGGTCCACTGCCGTCTTCCATTAACGTTTGGGTATTCGTTCACCATTAAACCTCAGAAGATGTGACGCAGCAGGACTCCTTCTATGGCATGAGTCCTCTGCTGATTTGAGAGGTGGCAGTGGCAGGCAATGTGGAAAATACACTGGAATTTTTCCTTGAAACTGCTGTGGTCAGACAGAAGTGCCTGCCAGGAGCATCATCATCTTTTCCTTGACCCTCCCTCTAGTTTCTGAAGATATAGCAGAAAATAATCTTCTTTGAAGATACTGGTAACAATTCCAGAAGACAAAACACATGCCACCAATGCACTGTGCTTCCAGATATTCTGAGGAAGAAAAACACAACTTCATTAACATAAGTTTAATAAAAGCAACTCAGATTAATCACAATAAGCAATTTCAAAAAGTTAAGATACTTTCAACAAAATAGATGGTTTAAATCTTCATGTCCTTTTTGAAACTGGTTTTTAATATTCTCTCCCCATTTCCAGGTAAATGACCACAGCGATACAGATTTTTTTTTGCTACTCGACATTTTCTAGCCTTTAATTGTTGGATACACATAGTGTCATGTCCTGACCAGGCAGTCACTGTTCTAAGCACATTTCCATGTTAGACTGGTAGCTACCAGTCTTCTCTCTCCCCCCATTGCTAGAGTTACTTTTTAGATACTGGTAAATGCAAAAACAATTTTTTTTAACTGGACAGACATGGCCCATCAAAGCCAGCCAAAGGGCAGTTTCCAGCCCTGCCTCACCTGGGTTTAATTCAGCTGCCGAATGAGCTGATTGATGCTTTCACCTCGATAGCCAGGTAAGCCCACCTCCTTGAGGAAGCCCACTCTGTTCTTGGTAGCATGTCGGGCCATTGAGAGGTGGAAAGGACGTAAGAACGCAGAGATGGCCTGGAAATTCTTCCCCGGAAAGGCAATTTCATGAATGAGGTCTTCCAAGCAAATAACACCATACTTCCCTAAGAAACAAAAGGTACAGATTCCTTTATTCAACACTTCTCCAGTATATACTATGAGGCTCTTACGTGCCAAAGCTGGGCACTCTGATAGGTTCTTGGGACCCCAAGAAGAATATGACCTAAATTCCACACCAAGAAGACCAGAGATCCTTGCTTTGTACCCCAACTGACGTGTAAAGTGGAACACTCACCCAGATGCTCCTCAATCACTGTGTTGTCCGTCAAAGGGATGGTTTTATTCTTGACCTTGGCTTGTCCACGTTTCAAGATGAGTTCCCGGACAGACTTCAGATTTGGAAATCTATGTGAGGCAGAATGAAGTACAGCCTTATCAGCCCCTGGCACTCTAACTGACACTGGCCTGTCTCAGTCCTGCAGCCTGGCCAAGGAGAGATTTGTCCACACCCCCCTTCTTCCCACCAAGAAATCTGTTATCACACTACAGCTGGGACGCTTGGAATTACACAAGTGAAGAAGGTGGTCAAAAACCAGAGTGGCCTTGACTAGGTAATTAGAAATTAAAATTTATGGATATAAACATTCACCACGAAAAAAAAAATTTACTTTCCCAGGCAAAAATAAAATAAGCGCTGGCTTACAGTTCATGACTCTCACCTTATATAACCCTTACTCAAGATGGTGCCAGAATTTGAAATTAAATCCAGGCTATGGTGATCCCTGGGTGGTTCAGCGGTTTAGTGCCACCTTCGACCCAGGGCGTAATCCTGGAATCCTGGGATCAAGTCCCACATTAGGCTCCCTGCATGGAGTCTGCTTCTCCCTCTGCCTGTGTCTCTGCCTCTCTCTCTCTCTCATGAATAAATAAATAAAATCTTAAAAAAAAAAGAAATCCAGGCCTTTGCTAGGTTTTAATATTTGAAGGAACACTACTCTTACATAAACACTGCCCCAAGCTGTTTGAAGACCCCCCCAAATTAATTTCTTTCTACCCCTCTTACTCAGCCTCAGCCTACAAGTGAACAAGCCCTGCCACGGTACTGCTCATGGCACATTATCAGCAGCTCTGCTACCTCCTGTTCTACCTGTCCCACGTTCCAAGGTTCATGGTGCATGGATCCCTAAGGGGATCCTTAGGGATCTTCTTACAATGCTACTGAAGGATCCTTCAGCTGATTTCTGGTGACTGTGGTCACAACAGAATAGTTCTTTTTTTAAATTTTTTTTTTAAATTTATTTATGATAGTCACACACAGAGAGAGAGAGAGAGAGAGGCAGAGACACAGGCAGAGGGAGAAGCAGGCTCCATGCACTGGGAGCCTGACGTGGGACTCGATCCCGGATCGCGCCCTGGGCCAAAGGCAGGCGCTAAACTAAACCGCTGCGCCACCCAGGGATCCCACAACAAAATATTTCTTCAAGCACCAACACAAGCCTCAGAGAAGAGTATCCCATGCATCGTAGTGTTCTCATCACGCTCAAATACAATCTAATATGAATCCACACACCCAAAAAATCTTCTCACCCCCAGGTCACATAAGGTTCCACTATCCGCAGTGTCTTCATGGTCTGGGGGGTTACTCTGAAAAAGACACCACTGAAGATCTTCTTCAGGCGCAGCCTTGCAATGGTCCTCTGTACCAGTGAACTCACCCCATTAATCCTGAAATGAACAGCAGAGGCTTTATTCAGTTTACGTCAGGCCAGCAAGCAACTATAAAATGTTTGCCACTACAGGGCATCAAGAGAGCAAGACACAGACTATGTCTAACAGGTCAGGAGGTGGCAGCTATGTAAACAGATCATTCTCACATGATGTGGAACAATGCCTGAGGTGCTATAAGAACACAGAGAGAGGCCCTGATTCGGTGTGTGTTGGGGGTGTGTGAGTGTGTGTGTAGGGCTGTGCACGTCAGGCAAAGGAAGCTGGACTTGCTGCCCTGGGCAGTAACAGCACAAAGACTTTAGGGAAACACAATCACCTTTCTTCTTTATGATCACTGAGGAGAGCATATAGGACAGATCTGAAAGTGTGACATCAGAAGCAGGGAAACTTAGGAAGCTAATGTGACAGTCCAGGAAAGAGATTATGGGAAGTGGTAGGAAGGTTAATAATGAGGACTCAAAAATATTTAAAGCACACACTTTTCTGGTTTGGGTGCCTGGGTACTGGAAAGAGGGAGGCAGC
Source organism: Vulpes lagopus (assembly GCF_018345385.1). Taxonomy (NCBI): domain Eukaryota; kingdom Metazoa; phylum Chordata; class Mammalia; order Carnivora; family Canidae; genus Vulpes; species Vulpes lagopus. Next base: position 61,681,155 of record NC_054824.1, read on the forward strand.
TGTACATGCAGGTAGACTGGGTAAAGTACAATTAAGTGAGAAAAAAGCTTTATGAACTCTCCCCAGCACTAAATATGTTCCATTTACTTGACCTTGGTTCAGTTCCTAGAAAGAAGCCTTGATTCTCTCAATTCAGGACTTTCTGCATCTATGCCTGGAAAGCCTTCCTTGAAATTTGTGAATTCCTTCCATGTTTGCAGGTCTCAGCTTCAAGGCCCTGTTTTAGTGTCCTGAACCAGTTACTGCCCCAACAACAGTCAACCTTCACAGCACTGGGTGTATTTTCGTGTCTGTTTGCCTAAGGTCACTCTCCTTAAACCTTAAAGACAAAAACCATGTTGTGCTTGACCCTGAATTCCCGGCACAACTTGCCATAGTGGCTTAAAGCCTATTATAACTCACTTCCCCCAGAAAGGAGTCTAAAGCTGAACCAACAATTTGCTTCAGCCTTGGGAATGTGGCAAGTTCCCCACCTTTGGATGCGTACAATGAAGGCCAAGGAATGTTTATCTGGCACTTCTAAGCCATGAGGTTTCACTTCCAGGCGTCTGAGGCGCACCCTGTCACGCTGCTGCCGCCAGGAATCATGTAGGAACCACTCCAGTCGCTTAAACTTGAGCTTTTTTCCTTTATTCTGCTGCAGAGAAGGGAGACCATCATCACCATTTTGTGCCTCTATTTTTTATTTCTACAATAGTAATTCATCAGGCACTCTCGATTGAATGTATTTTCCATTATGTCCTGCAAACCTAAGCAAACAAACACCTTCTATTCTATTTAAAGGAAAAATGAGGTACCCAAGTGAAGATGGAAATGTGAAAACTCTGAAACTCCTAGGAAAAGCCTCTGATAAATAAACAAGTTAATTTACATGCTGTTAGCCAGCGTTTACCAACACATATTTATGGAACCTAACACTGGGTTAAGCATCATGAGGTACAGAATAAGCATGAGCTTGTTTCATTTTCCTGACTTCAAAATATCTGTTTTCCAAAAACGTTTATCAAATAGCAAAAAACTGTTTGGCACCTTTAAGAATAATATTATTTTCTTCCAGGTACACAAGCATGTGTGGTCTTTCATATCACTTGGTATGAACCTATAGTACAATCTCCACTCCACTTTTTCCTTAACAAACTCTACTGCATTTTGCCTGCAGAAAGCGTTTCATAAACACCTGTTAAACGAAGACACGAACCGTACACCTGTTAGAATACATGGCGACAGGACTGTCGACGACGCCAAATCTAGTTTAACACACCCTACATAGAACTCACCAAACACACATTCCAATTCCCCTCTCTTGGTTCCCCATCATTACCTCCTTCTTGTTCAAAAGCGCCTGCTTTGCTTGAGTGGCTTTAAGGGCCTGATAAGCCTTCCTTTTTTTCAGGAGATTTTCTGGAACCAAAGGGATCTTTTTTCTTTGCCTGATAAGAAAATCGCAATCAGCTAAAGTGTCTAAAAAGCAAATCTTAAATTTAATTCTGAATCATCTCTTCGGCTTCGAGAAACCTTACTCTCTTCAAATTCCTAAAGCCAGACTTCCCTGAAACCTGTGGTTTCTGACTTTAGTCCTCAAGATGGACCCCTTAACATTCCCTCGTTCCTAAAGCAGTGAAAGGTCACGAACCCTGGGGCCACTGGCCCTCACTAGGCCTCCATGGAGCTTTTACTGCCACAGCCTTTAGGGACAGCCTTTTAAAGACACTAGCAGCTACGTGATTCTAGAGAAACCCCGAGGGGTTAGGATGGGTGTAGACTCATCTGCAGGGGTAGTACTTGCGTCAGGCTGAGCGAACCCAAGTCCGGCACTCTTCAGCCCGCCGCCGCCGCTCCAGGTAACTCGGGCTTGACGGCGGCTTCCTCCGTCTGACCCAGCCCGAACCCTACGGCTTTACTCCTCATCCCACCCTTTGAAATCTGGAGTCTTTTCTCTTGTCCTTCCTTCAGTCCACAAGAACCCTTCTATTCGCGCCGCGGAGGAATAAACACCGTGGATGGCACCAGATGCTCAAGACCCCACTGAGATTCAAAGCCCGAACACTCACTCTTGCTCCGCCATGTTTCCCGAGCAGCGGCTACTGCTCATGCGCAGCCCCACCACGTGGGGAAGAGAGGACCGCTCTCGGTTTGCTTGATCATAGAGATGGGTCTTCTAGCCCTCGGAGGACCGCCCCCGACAGCTGGCGCCGTTAGCTGCCGCTAACACAGATTCCGGCCGAAAGTTGCACAGAGCTTCCAAGCACTTTAGGATCCGTGTCTTCATAATCCGCTCTCTTCGTTTACTAGATTCGTTGAACACTGGTGGCAAGGCTTATAAACAAGGAAACGCTTCCCAAGTTGCATCTGCGACTTCCGGTGTGGAAGGCGCGCCCCTCCTCCGACTTCCGGTCGGCGGCGCGAGTTCGAGGAGGACTGGGGCGGCCCGGGTGGCGCAGCGGTTTAGCGCCGCCTTCGGCCCGGGGCGTGATCTTGGAGACCCCGGATCGAGTCCAGCGTCGGGCTCCCTGCACGGAGCCTGCTTCTCCCTCGGCCTGTGTCTCTGCCTGTCTCTCTATGTGTGTCTCTCATGGATAAATAAAATCTTAGAAAAAGAGAGCGGACGACAGGCTGGCATGATCGGCTTTTTGCTGGGTGGGGAGGGCTGGGGCCGTGACTTTGGCTCGTCCGTGTGGGTGGAGGTGTTCGTGGACGACTCCGCATGGTAGACAGTGCTGCTTCTATTCCATCAGCCCGGCCCAGTCAGTGGGTCCCGGAGCAAGTTATTTAACCTCTGTACCTTGGTCTGCTTTACCCATAAGATGGACCTACCCAATAGCGTTCCGAGGATTCTGTGAAATATTCCATTTAAAGAGCTTAGCACGATGTCTGGCGGTAAGCAGGCAGACGCTATGTTGGATTGAAGAATAGAAATTCCTCCTTGCCCGTTTCGGGATCTTCCTTATATACCTCTCAACACCCGGAATTTGCTTCCTTCTTTCCCGGTCTTCATAAAACAAGGGAAAAAAGCCCACGTTCTGTCTTCTGGAAACCCCCAGTGCAGCGTGTCTCCAGCATTTATGCATTGTAGTCACCTGAGGGTCCCGTTAAAATGCAGATTTTCATTCAGTAGGAGGCCGGGGGTTGATATTGTGCAGTTTTAGCCTGCTCCCCGGTGATGCCATGCTTCAGGTCTATGGGCTGAACTTTAGCAAGACTCTAGTGTCTTTCTCTGAATTCCTTCAATACATTATTATATTATATATATAATAATGTTTTTAAGATTTTATTTACTCATGAGAGACACAGAGACATAGAGGGAGAAGCAGGCTCCCGGCGTGGAGCCTGATGCAGGACTGGATCCTAGGATCTCGGTACCAAGACCCCAGCCAAAGGCAGATGCTCTACCACTGAGCTACCCAGGTGCCCCTAACACATTATTATATTTTAAACATTTCCTCATGATACTAGGAGGGCACCTACTAGCAGGGACCATGCCTGCTTTGCTAATGGTGGTTGCTAAAGGTCTAACATAGGTTTCTCAGTCTTAGCCCTGTTGGCTTTTTTGGGCCAGATAATTCTTTAGTATGGGGGGCTGTCCCATGCATTGTGGGATGTTTAGCAGCATCCCCAGGCTTCTACCAACTACATACCAGTAGTATCCGCACCCCAGATGTGACAATGTCTCCAGGCATTGCCAAATATGTAACACAGTATACATATATGTATCCCAATGTCATTATTTGGGCACTGGGCACTTAGCAGGCATCACCACAGACTTTATCCTATACTATTTGATGTACTGCTTCCTTGATTAGATTGGGTGCTGTGAAGGCAGGGAACTTATCTCCTACTTCTTTGTCTTCTAATGCTCCTGTCACAATAGTGGCCACCTGCTGGGGTTTTGTAACTAAACTCAAAGCATCATATTGCTATGTGCTATGTAACTAGTCCAACCAGAAAGTGCCATTCACAGAGCTCATTACCTGACGAATAAACTTCAAAGGACAACACAGTCTTTGGAGTCAAAGTCTGGTGTGAAGCTCCTTCTCACTCAGCATCTCACATGTCTCACTTTGTAAAAAGGCAAAAACAAGGATCACTAAAGTGTAAAACATTTATTAGATAGTAAATAAGGAACAAAAATAAGTCACTATTTTGTAACTGCATCTGTGTACAGATAAAAGGTAAATTCTTCGGTGCTAAAAGTATTAAGGAGAGGAGGAATATCAGGACAATTAACAATACTGGCTGAAAGACTTGGAGGCCATGATTCAGGAAAGGTTTTCAATGCCAGCAGATGGTGCTAAGAGAGTACTTCTTCTCAGTGCCTAAGCCATTGTTCCACAAAATACAGAGGGAAAGAGCAAGACCCCCAAATTCAACCCCCAAATTCTTCACTAACTGAATACGTGTTGTTTACTGGGCATTGTCCATATGCTCCAGCACTAGGCAAGACACAAGGCTTTTAATTTCAAAGCGAGGATAGTGAGTGAGAATGAGAAATGGCCATCTACAGCCTCAAGAATTTTACTTTAAGATTTTATTTTTTTAGCGACAGAGAATGTGTGCGCATGGGTGTGCACACATGTGCATGCAAGTGGGTGGGGGTGGGGAGGAGCAGGCGGAGAGGGACAAGCAGATTCTGTGCTGAGTGCGAAGCCCCACCTGGGGATCCATCCCACATCCCTGTGATCATGTCCTGAGCTAAAATCAAGAGTCAGATGCTCAACTGACTGAGCCACCCAGTTGCCACCCCCCTTCTTAAGATTTCATTTATTTTAGAGAGAATAGGGGAGGGGCAGGAAGAGGAGCAGAGTGAGAGGCAGAGAATCTGGAGCAGACTCCCCGCTGAGTGTTGAGCTCCACACAGGCTCAATCTCACTACCCTGAGATCATGGCCTCAGCTGAAACCAAGAGTTTGGCATTTAATGGACTGTGCCACCCAGGTGCCCCAAGAATCTTATTCTTCTTAGCCTGTTGCCATAGGCCTCTTTTTCCTTGACCACTTTAGTTGTCCATCATGAGGGAATGATTAAATAAATTATGGAACACTATGTAATTATATGCAATGAGGTAGGTCTTCACATCCTGAAATCTTAATGATATTTTTCATTTCTTGGCCTGCCGATCTCCTTTTCCATTTCCTGACAGTATCCTATTTCTCTTGTGGACTGTTCTCTCCTTCATTGTGTAGAATTGCAGAGGGAAGTAGGGTATCAAATCTAAATTTTTGTCTTCTCAATACATAAGTTGAAGGGGTCTTTGGAAGATCTTTTCAACTCCTTCCATCTCCCCAGTGGGAGGGGGCATGAGATTCTAAACTTCTCTCCTCTGAGGGGGAGGGGGTGAGCCTGGGTGGCTCAATGAGTTAAACATTTGACTCTTGGTTTTGGCTTAGGTCATGATCTCAGGGTCATGAGACTGAGCCCCACCTCGGGCTCCACACTCAGTGGGGTCTGCTGGAGATTCTCTCCCTCTTTTTCTGCTGACCCCTCCCCCCTCCCCCCGCTTGAGTGGTCTGTCCTTCCCTCTATCTCTCTCAAATAAATAAATAAATCTTTAAAAACAAAAAAATTCTCCCCTCCGGGTTTTGAATCTTGAGCAGAGTGATGATGGAAGAAATGTAGGAGGTTTGAGGCAAGACTTTTAAGAATTTTCACCTATGAAGATCTGGAGTTTCCTTGTTCCTGTCTTTCTCAAGCCTAGTGGTTCTTCAATCTTCCCTTCAATTCTTATTCTTTCTATAAAACTCCATTATGCTGGGGGCACCTGGGTGGCTCAGTGGTTGAGCGTCTGCCTTTGGCTCAGGTCATGATCCCAGGGTCCTGGGATTGAGTCCCAAATCCAGCTGCCCACAGGGAACCTGCTTCTCCCTCTGCCTAGATCTCTGCCTCTGTGTGTTTCTCAGGGAAAAAAAAATCTTAAAAACAACAACAACAACAACAACAACAACAACAACAACAACAAATCTACATTATGCTGGTTAACCAAGCTGATCAGTTTCTGTTGCTTGCAACCGAAGAATCCTGGCTATAGTATTCCCAGATATTTGGTTACATTTGAAAACGCAAGATACAGAATAGGGTAGCAGAGAATGGTCCCTGGTTGTTTTGTGGTTTTTGTTTCTTAGCTATAGATGTATTTGTATGTAACAATTTGGGGATTATATACAAGAAAATGTTGATAGGGATTATTTTTGGGAAATGGGAGTGGGGCCTGAAATAGGAAGGCAGACTTACATTTTATGGTATATCTTTCACTTATCACATGTGTAATTAGGTGATTAGGTTCTTATAGTTATTATTTTGACTTGCCTATTTTAGAAACCACTTGACTTTTTTTTTTTAAAGATTTAATTTATTTATTCATGAGAGACACAGAGATAGAGAGGCAGAGACACAGGCAGAGGGAGAAGCAGGCTCCCTGCAGGGAGCCTGACGTGGGACTCAATCCCCAGTCTCCAGGATCACACCCTGGGCTGAAGGCGGCGCTAAACCGCTGAGCCACCTGGGCTGCCCCACTTGACTTTTTTTTAAGAGTCCTTTCAGAACATTTTGTGGCTTCTGGCTTGACTCCAGGGTTCCTTTTCTAGCATATTCTACTGGTTACTTCTGTATTGTCTGCACTTTGGGATTATTTGGAATCATTTAAGAGACAATTGAGCAGTGTCTTCTCAGTGAGGCCAAATCACCACACCCAACACACCCCAAAGGGGGGGCTCCATCTGCAATTTCACATTGGCCCCAAAGCTCTTTCTTGGCTAATGAGCCTTCTTGAAGTTGACTTCGCTTTTTTTGTTTGTTTTTTTTAAGATTTTATTTATTTATTCATGAGAGACACACACAGAGAGAGAGAGAGAGAGAGAGAGAGAGAGAGAGAGAGGCAGAGACACAGGCAGAGGGAGAAGCAGGCTCCACGCAGGGAGCTTGATGTGGGACTCGATCCTGGGTCTCCAGGATCACACCCTGGCTGAATGCGGTGCTAAACTGCTGAGCCACCCAGGCTGCCCTGACTTCATTTTGTTTCAAGTTTTCCTTGTTGCTTCCTCAGGGAGTGACAGGGGGCTCCCAGGAAGCAGGTGGGAAAGAGATTAGGGTGAGAGCAGCCAGATGAGCAGAGAGTTGGGGAAGACAACGTGGCCCACAGCTTTTGATCCCGATGAAAGCCAAGCAGAAGGGAGCAAAAGGGTAAAGGAGAAAAGAAAGAGCCTATGAAGGGCGCGGCCTTTGGCGGGGCCGGGCTAGGCACAGGAGAGCTAGAGTAGGAAGCAGACAGTGTGCAGCAGGTGTGACCATAAGCAAAACAGAAAAACTCAAGCCTCCCCTGAATTATTTCAGGGGTAACGACACTTAGCTTCTTCTGCCTTCCAGACTTCTTTAGTAACATCCCTTTTTACACTTGAAGGAGTGGAGGGCCGGGACAAATCTTTAGTTTATAGGCGAGGAAGGTGAGGCTGAGAGCAATTTATACTAAGGTATCTAATTATGTGTTAGAGTAGGTATTATCCTGCCGCCCTATTGCACTACTCCCCTGGGCCTTCACAGAAGTGATCCCCCCCCCCCCCCCCCGAGGATCTTCTTGTCTGTGTAAGTGTTTTCAAAGGCCAGACTCCAGCACATGCCCACAAGAAATGTAGATTAGGGCTTTTATGGGCAGCACCACAGACATAGGCCATCCATATTACAGAATTTGCTTTATACTACAGAAGTGTTCCTACCATTTGTGTGAACCAGATTTTCCATGTATTTAACACCATAATTACAAAACGCCTTTACCTTTATTCCTGCACTAAGTATGATACCTTTTTCTCAAATGTAACTCAGGGTGGACCGAGAAGCTGGGCACTGGAATATAGATTGCAACTCTACTGAAGTGGCAGGGCGGGACGAATTTTAGCCCTGGTTTCTTCTCTCCTGAGCTCCCGGCAATTCCCAAATGTAATGCAATTATTTATGTGCTGGTTTCCTCTCTGGACTCTGAGCTCCTTGAGTAGAAGTCATACCTGAATTATCCATGGATCCTAGCGTAGTGTCCATAAATTGCTCAATAAATGTCCAGTGGCTGTCCAGGAGCCCTCACTCTCAGAGAACAGACACAAGGGCTGAAGCCGAGTCAGAGCCTGAAACTGGGGCCTAGCCCCTGGAGGACAGCACAGCCAGAGCTCTGCCTGAGTGATGCTGTTTCAGTGTGCTGAAACAACCACCCAGACTGTGGTTTCTTTCCTTTCTCTTCTCTTTGTCCCTAGTGATCCCCTGACCCCTTTTCTGGAATACTGCCCACAACCCCCACGACTGAGGGCTTTAATCATCCTTAGAGAAGATGCCTGGTCTTTCCTCTGGGCATGCCCCAGGGGAACAGAGACTGATCCTAATCAAGCAGTCAGCTCTCCTTCCTTCTTCATTCATTTGCCACTCCCATTGCAAATGGCCTGAAGAGGTTAGGGAATGTCACGTTGGGCACACACTTGTCCTTAGCAAGAGAATCTTGACATCAGGGCAACACTGCAAAAGACATTAAGGGATCCATCGACTGATGTAATTATTCTAGCAGTAATTGCTGTTAGTTCTGGAAGAACAACTTCCTATTTACATATTGATTACTATGGAACCTTGATTTCCTAACTGCTCCTGCTTTAAGGGAGTGTGTGTGTATGGGGAGGGGCACAGGTAAACCATAAGGAATATAAGTGTAAATCCTAAGCCCCAAAGAAAAATTTAAGGAGCCTCATACTCCGTCCCCCCAGAAATACATTTCACCCTGTGGTAGTTCTCCTAACAATTTGGGCAGAGTCCCTCCCATTTGTGACAGCAAGAACTCAGAAGGGCCTCAGAGGGTTGATTTTACAGATACGGTTACAGAGGTATTTCTTAATGGATCAAATGTGTGAATACAAAGAGAAACATGTTAACCCTGGGATAAGTCTTGAGTAAAATAGTTTTCTGTACTTATCCCTCGGCCTTCTTGCCCTTAACCGAAACAAAATAAATATAGTAATTGAAGAAAACCTCCTGTAGATTGAGGCTCATTTATGGAACTTCTCAAATGACCCCATTTTTCCTTCCTTAGGTAAGGACCCATGTGACAAGAGTATGGATGGAGGCCAGAGATGGACATGACTAAACTTTCTCACCAACCAACCCTGATGAATTTGAAACCTTTTGGAAAGGCTGATCCCTTACAATCCTAGCCCCTCACTGGCTGGGCTCCTGTCTGGGAATGGTAAATCTATTTCAATAGAACTGAACATTTACTTACCCCTTTCTTCTGGGAAAAGAGCCACTCCTGTTTGCAAAATCAAGACAATCACATTTGCACATTTTCCCAAATCTTTGGCTGTATTGCAATGGTTGTTTCATTTTGTAATCTCCAACTAAACATTTCCTAACCATGGATTAACAATATAGTTACTGACTGGTTTCTTTTAACAGTATTTATCCAACATAACAAAATAAACTGCAATTTGTTATACTTTTTTTTACAAAACATTTTATAAATATTTTTACAAAATGTATACAAAGCAATTTCAAGTGAGACATACTATACAAATGAAGGTATTTAAGCAAATAAAGCCCACACCACACTGACAGTGAGTGACGCGTCCTCTATAAGACAAGTCAGTCTGTAAGGCCTCCCTAATCTAACAAAATCTACTAAATTCTTCAGAGCTAAAATAGTTCTTTTTCGTAATTGCCAGTTTAAAATTTGCTTTATCTTTAGGCAGTACTTAAGGACACAGAAAATCAAATGCTTAATAACAAATGCACACTTTTTCCACAACAACAACAGAAAAAAAAAAAAAAAAGAAAAGAAAAGAAAAGAAAATGATTTTTGTTACTGAGTACAAGTAGTTCTACAACTTAACCTTGACTAATGAACCTGAACAACTGAAAGTTGGCCGTCCGAGGCGGAGCTCTCTGACCCTTCGCCAGAGGGGGCTCGACATGCGAGTTATGACCCATGTGTGCATAACCTAATCACAGGAGTAAAATACATTTCGTAATCTTCATTTGTCATTATCTAGAATCTTTCCTCCATAGAAAGTAGACTTACATACAAGGACACAAAAATTTACAAGTATCATTTTGGTAAATTAGGCTCTCTGTTAGACAAGCGTTAGGGCTTAAGAGACCCTTTGAGATGGTATATAGAAAGGCGGCGGTTGGGCTAGCAGGGCAGGATAGGGGAAGAAAGGGAGGTGACAAATGTACATGAAGTTTATCTTTTCTCTTAAGAATTCCACTGATTGGCAGTAATTAATGTAACCCACGAGTAGCCTACATGAGGGCTTCCAGGTAAGAGTTCCACAACGAGAAGAATTTGATTAGGAGGGACCATCTTTAAGTCTTGCTAGGAATGAAGGGAACATGAGTCCTAAGAGAAGAAGAGCCTATGAAATCATGGGGTTCAGGGTAGGGTATTACCCCAGGGCTGCCCAAACAGAAAGTTCCAACTGGCAATACCAACTTATCTTTCTAATATGTTACAATACAGGAAAAAGGGGAAATCTGTAACTTGGACATTGGCACAAATGAGGAAAAAATGGGAACCTTAAAATGACCCAGATTTTCCAAGTTCTATTGGCCGGGGCGGGGGTGGGGGTGGGGAGAAGTTACTTTGCTTTTATGAAGACTGAGGGGCTTCTTTGAGGGCAGTGTGGGGGCAGAGAGGGACAGGGAGACTGGGTCTTCTGCTGCCGTGTTTTCCAATAATCAGAAGCCTTCCTTTCCATCGCAGACCAATCTGGAAAAGAAGCGCCCAACATGATGACAATGAGGGTCATCTCCGTTCTGGCAACAGCCAGAAACAGATGCTGGCAACGTGTCAGAATAGAGACCAGCAGGTGCACCTCTAAAGCCAGAGAGATCAACAGAACGAATGAGAGAGTGTACACACATGGGAGGAAGAGTGAGTGTGTCCACACTGTCACCAGAATGACGTCTGGATCTGAACAGCTCAGGGAGACGCACACACACACGTGGGGGAGGGCGCGTATGAAATACCGTCACGTTGCTTTCCCGATGATGGGAGAGATGGGCTGGTTACAATGACACTGAGAATGAAGGGGACAGCAGAGACGGGATGACCTCAGCAGGAACACAAGGAAGGACAATGGGGGAAAGCTCCCTGAAAAGAAATATAAATAAATAAAGCAATAAGTCATGTCTACTAATATGAACACGGGCCACACACAGACCATGACAAGGCATGTCCTTTGGCTCTCAAGTGGGAATCCCGTGTCTCAGATCTTTTCTTTCAGTTGGGGTGGGGGGTAGGGGGACTGGTAACTTTGGTTTGTCTGTGTTTTGGTAATGATTGCTGCCGGGGGTGGGGGGGTGGTGACTACTGTTCTCAGACAAGAAGCATAAACAAGGCCAAAGTCCCCTTAAAGTTTAAACTGAAAAATGACAACACAGCTTTCAAACAAAAGTGCTTTGGACGCTTGGCTATTTGTGGGAGAGGGTGCGGAGAGGATAAATGAAAGGAAACCCAGCAACAAACAAAAACATACAGCACATGTTGACTCTATCCAATTAGAAAATGCAAAACGCTTGGTTGTTTTTTTTTCTCAATAGTTAACATATATATGCTTTTACATATATACATATTATATTCCTCAAGGCTCTATCCCGGCCTCCCCTGTACACTGTGCCACTTAACTGGTTTCCATTTTCCTTATTTAGCCTGGTGAAATGATCTCAAGTCATGCCGTTGCAACTAAGAACAGAGCATTCCCTAGATGAAACTCAACACGCATAGGCTGAAAAGCATGAGGTTTTGCTCCAGGAGCATCAGAAAAGCACTTGAACGATGAACAAGGAAGCCCTGCAAGTGCCCTGCTTGCTTGTGTGCTACTGGCTGCCTCGCGGGGCTGGGGGCCCCGGAAAGCAGTGGGCAGCTCACGGCTCAGAGATGGCTGAGGGGGCAAACCCAGGTGGCCTGCCCTCCGGCGACAGTGACAACAACCCCGAAAAGCAAAATGTGGAGATGCAGTGGGATATTCTTTAAAAAGTAGCTTCTATCCGGTCCTGTTTGATTTTCTTTAATAAGTCTGTTCTTTTCAAATGACTTATGATTGTCAGAATTTTACCCAGGGCCAAGTGTACTGTGATCTCAGTGAGTTATAGTGGTGTTTTGTTTTGTTTTGTTTTTAACTTAAAACAAGTAAACAAACACAGAGATGACTCTAAGCACTTTCATAACACTTGAAATGTGTCAGGCCTATCAGACTGCTTTCTAACAAGGATTCATTTCGCGAAAAGGATCTCCCTGTAACCACGACGAGTATTGCTCTGAAACAAAGAATGGGATCGAGATCAGAAAGAACAACCTGTGATGAAAGATCAAGCAGGCTGGAGACAGGAGACCACTTCCATTTGCTTTTGCCAGGAAAGAATGTAACTTGTCCGGGGCGGGTCTCGGGTGGGCGGGGCAGGGCTGCGCTATTAACACTCTAGGATACTATTTACAGCTGCTTCTAAAATGGAGTCAGTTTCTACAATGCCTTCACTGTGGTCCGGGATGAACTTTTCCAGGCAGTTTTCCTGCGAAGCCATTGGAGAAAAGTTGGGGAAATCTAACTCAACAGAGCCGCTAACCGTGGGGTCACTCTGGGGCTGCCGCCCGGCCTTTTTAAGTTCCAAGATGTTCTTAAACGTTGTTTCTAGACTCTTCGTGAGCTGGAGATCGGGCTGGGGCTCGCCTGACCCTTTCATGATGTCTGTGTGTAAAACTTCATTCTTTGGAGAATTCCTCAGGGTTTTGTCCTGGAACGAATTGTTACACGTCATCTCCAAGTGAGAATCTACTAGGATGCTGGAGAGCTTGCTCTCAGTACCGGGATCCGGTCTGCACGAGGCTTTCCGCGGCCCCTCGGGGCCAGGAGAGCTGGCCTTCACGGACTCTCTCCGGCTGCTTTTTTCTTCAGATGTGCCCCGGTACTGACCTAAGCCCACTTTGTCAAATTTCAGTGCTCTGCCGAGGCATTCGGTTTTTTTAGAAATGTTTCCTTCTGCGGAGACCACGATGTGATTAGGCACTAGATGAAACTGGTCATGATTCGCCGGTTCTGTCTTGCCTGCTTTGGCTCGGTCTCGGCTCTGGGCCTTGGCCGTCAGCTGCAGAGAGCTGGTTGTTTTACTGCCATGCTGGTCACTCCGGCCGAACTGCGTCTCATGAGCAGCTTTGTCAAGTTTGAAGGAACAACAGAAATCCGCCTGAAAACCCTCTGGAAATGGGAACACAAAAGAATGCAGAATGAACGAGGGAGCAAGGACTATACGACAGACCTTCAGTGGGTCAGGTGCAAACCCAGCCTGGCTCAGCGAGCCAGTCTTGCAGGTCCAGGACCATGCAGAAGCATGTGACACTTGAGGAGGCTTCCTGTAAGAGTAGCCATGGCTTCCAGACAAGAAGCTTAGACCTCTTTGAAAAGGTAGCTGATTGGTGACAAATGGGAAAACCAGATGGGCAAAGAGCTCCACTTTGTTTTGATCTCTCAGTGTTTTCTCTCTCTCTCTCTCTTTTTTTTTAAGTTTACTTACTTATTTAAGTGACCTCTACACTCAGTCTGGGGCTTCAACCCACAACCCTGAGATCAAGAGTCACGTGCTCTACCGATGGAGCCAGCCAGGTGCCCCTCTTAGTGTTATCTTTAGCTAGTTTCTTTCTTTCTTTCTTTCTTTCTTTCTTTCTTTCTTTCTTTCTTTCTTTCTTTCTTTTTTTTTTATTAAAGACTGCTTTGAAATCTGAAGACAGGATTTTTTTTTCAAGATTTTATTTATTCACTCATGAGAGAGAGACACACACACACACACACACAGAGACAGAGAGAGAGAGAGACAGAGAGAGAGGCAGAAACACAGGCAGAGGGAGAAGCAGGCTCCATACAAGGAGCCCAATGCAGGACTTGATCCTGGGACTCCAGGATCACACCCTGAGCTGAAAACAGACACTTAACCACTGAACCACCCAGGCATCCCTGAAGACAGAAATTTGATGCTAGTATTAGCTTGGTTTCTCCCTTGGAGCGGAGGACCCTGGAAGGAAGCTTTAGGGTGGGGTGGGAGTGGACACAATTACTTGTCTTTGGGTGATGGCATTTCAGTTCCCGTAGACACATGTGAGGGGACCAGCGTTACAAAGCTGCACTTTGCCAGGAGCACAAAACAAATGGTCAACAGGCATCCAAAATCATATCTGCTTGGCAGGACAATGGTGTATGGAGTAACCAGGTCTGTGACTGAGCACTGCACTGGGTCAGGCTTGAAAAGCCCAGGATGGCAAGAAAAATGTTAGGAGGACTTAGGAGGTTGAGGGCACAGAGGCAGCCTGCTGTTACAGAAGGGGAGAAGAGGTGAAAAAGGGCTTTGACTACATCTGTAAAACCAATATGCAAATTTCTTCACCAAATCACAAAATATGAGATTAGGGGATACAGCCTTGACATCTAAAAAAGAAGACTCCAATAAACACTGGCCGTGGAGGCACAATACACAGAGGGATGACGCATATCCCTGTCCATGTGACACTCATATCTGAGGAGCTGTGAAAAGTAGGAAGGTTTATCCATAAGCCCAATTCATCGAAAGGCAATAAGAGACTTTAGGTTCTAAGAAGAAGAGACAGAAATATATCCTACATCATTCTCTTTCTTTTAGGAAAGATTTGAGGATTCTTTTAGCTACATAGCAGTTCTTTCAGACTCTCCCTTTAGACTGAGTGTAAGGATCATGTACTCTCTTTAGAGATTTCATGAGCCACACCAAACATGAGGCAGAATCTTGATATTTAAGAATCAGGAAAGAGGTTAGGGGAATGGAAATAAAGCCACTGGAAAATAACAGTCCAACAGTAGGGGAATGGTTTAGGTAAATTCTCAAATTAATGTATTAAAAATTGATTATACATTATTTTGAGGACTCTAGCAAATGATTAAGAACTTCAGATGATTAAATGGAAGAGAATTAGAGGAACAAAATCTTATCTAGCATATGATTAGAACTATCCACAAATGAGGTATGTAAGGGCAGCCTGGGTGGCTCAGCGGTTTAGCGCCACCTTCAGCCCAGGGTGTGATCCTGGAGACTGGGGACGGAGTCCCACATCCGGCTCCTTGTGAGGAGCCAGCTTATGTCTCTGACTCTCTCTCTGTGTCTCTCATGAATAAATAAATAAAATATTTTAAAAAATGAAGTATGTAAATGGGAACCAGAACTGGAAGAAAACTAAGAGAAATAAAACTTTTCTTTTTGGCGCTTGGGTGGGTCAGTTGGTTAAGCATCTGCCTTCAGTTCAGGTCATGATCTCAGAGTCCCAGGATCAAGTCCCACATCTGGCTCCTTGCTCAGCAGGAAGTCTGCTTTTCCCTCTGCCCCTCCCCTGCTCATGCTCTCTCTTTCTCAAACAAATAAATAAAATCTTAAAAAACAAAACAAAAAAGCACATCCCTTTTCTTTTATAAGATGCTGCAAGTATGGGTAAAATTCATACTCCACAAATTGTTATAATGTTATTTAAGTTAAAAAATTTAGAGGCCAGAAAAAAGTAAGGAGGATTCTTATTAGGAGGATTTAGTTTTATTTTTTAAAGATTTATTTATTTGAGAGAGATAGAAGAAGTGAGAGAGAGAGAGAACAAGTGGGGAGAGGGGCAGAGAGAGAATCTTCAAGCAGACTCCCTGCTGAACGTGGAGCCCAATGGGGACTCGATATGATGACCCTGAGATCATGACCTGAGCCGAAGCCATGAGCTGGACACTTAACAAACTGAGCCACGCAGGTGCCTCTAGGTAGATTTCCTTCCTTCCTTCCTTCCTTCCTCCCTCCCTCCCTCCATTCCTCTTTCTTTCTTTCTTTCTTTCTTTCTTTCTTTCTTTCTTTCTTTCTTTCTTCTTTCTTTCTTTCTTTCTTTCTTTCTTTCTTTCTTTCTTTCTTTCTTCTAGATTTTATTTATTTGAGAGAGAGAGCATGAGGGGGGAGGGACAGAGGGAGAGGGAGAAGTAGACTCCCTGCTGAGTGGGGAGTCCTATGGAGGGATGGATCTGAGCTACCCAGGCATCCTGGGAGGATTCATTTTTATTTATTTATTTATAGATTTTATTTATTTATTTATTTTAAAAAGATTTTTTACTTATTTATTCATGAGAGACACACAGAGAGGCAGACACAGGCAGAGGGAGAAGCAGGCTCCTCACAGGGAGCCTGATGTGGGACTTGATCCCAAGACCCTGGGATCATGACTTGAGCTGAAGGCAGATGCTCAACCACCGAGCCACCTAGGCATCCTAGGAGGATTCATTTTTAAAAGACAGAGTGTGTTGGGGTGCACTAAGTGTGGAGCCTGCTTAGGATTCTTTCTTCTCTGCCGTATCCCCCACACCAGCTTGTGTGCACCCATGCTTTCTATCTCTCTCTCTCTCTCTCTCTCTCTGTCTCAAAAAGCAAAAATAAAAACAAAACAAACAAAAAAAAGAAAACAAGCCACCACAAAACCAAACCAAACCAAACAACCCTGAAAAAAAACTCTCAAACCAGCCTGTGCAAGGACACTTAGACCCTCCTCTGTCCCCCTGAGAGCAGAATAAATCGCCGACCCTGTATCAGGGAAGGAGAAAGATGTCCTTATCACCAGCAATAGGGAGGTTAGGGCCCAGAAGGCCCTATAAACAACCCTTGTTACTTTTCGTTACTTTACTCCTCCAGCCCAAATTCTGTTTAGAATTCCTTACTAATTGAAGCTCCCAGAGTCATCTTCTTTATCTTGTCAATTCCTCATAGATTGATTGTCTCTTTATCTGAAAAGTATAAAAACTGCCTGCTGCAGTCATCCTTTGGGTCTCAACTTCATTACTGGACCTCTGCACACGTGTAATAAAACTTTTTTTCCTGTTCATATCCCTCATATAAATTTAATTTGTACAACTAGAAAAACTTTGGCCAGAGGAGAATATCTTCCTCTCTTTCAATGCAGTCAGTGGGAACTGATGGGGTGAGAGAAGTACTTGAATGGAGCATCTCAATTATGAGCTTGTGGGCAGGAACCCTCACAAAGCCTTGCACGTGGTAAGACAGCTCGGGAATCTGCTCAGGCTTAAATGCTTCTGGGAAGGCTTCTGACTTAATTTAGTTCTCAAAAACTGGAGAAAGAATGAGAATTTTACGTTTATAATGGGGAAAAATAATGACATAATGAATGTCAAATTCCAGTTTGGATTTTCTAGACTATAGACCTTCTCAGAGTAGTCATACACTGCTCTTGCTCTGTTTTTTTTTCCTCCCCAGAACTCATTTTTTACCTTCAATTTTTGCAGCCAGACTCCCCAAAGGCCCATGGCCCTGAAGCCCGGCAGTACCTCTCCTCTACTTTTCCTCTGATGTTTCTTACCAGGGTCTACGAGTGCCAGACGCTTGTCTCGGGACAGAGAAGCTCTTTCTTCTTGGTTGAACATTCTATCGATCATCACCATCTCAGCAGAGGGATTGATCCGCTGAAAACGAGAGAGTCTGGTCATTTCAGGTGCCATTTAACAAGTGCAGATATCCCACTGCTTCTTTGAAACAAACAAAGCAACCAGACATTAAGACTTGGTGTCTAGGTTCTAATCATGTCCCATTTAGTCCCATTTATCCCTGTCATGTAGGGATGCGTTTTAAAATAGTATTTTGGGGGAAAAGGTGACTTTCACATTGATTTCTAAAGAGGATGTGAAAAGTAAGCCTGCCTTCTTCGCTTCCTCAGCCTCCCCTGGAGGCACCTGCACCTAGCAGTTAAATACACTCTTGCAGAGTGATTTTATGCACACACAGGCACTGACATTCCTCTCTGTTTATGTATGCACGCAAATGGTAGTAACTATACACATTGTTTTTCATCTTTATTTCCCCCTCTTCTATTTAATAATATGTTAGCAATATTTTCATTAGGATGATATTTTTCTTCATATTCTGTGCTCTCATTGTGTAGTAAGGTTTTCCTTAAAATTATTTTTTGCTATAGATAATTGAATCTTAAATTATATTTGTGAGTCTTATTTAACATGAAATTCATAACAGATATAGTTTGACCAAATAAATGGTCCTTTCCTCAAAAACTATAAGAGTTAAGTCTTTTTGATATCTCATTTTTTCTGAAATGGTTGACATAAGAACAACTATTTCAGACTTTAGAGGCACAATTTTAAGTGAATACAAGTAAGAGAGTATATATCTATACATACACACATATATAAATATATATACATCTATATAAAAATAAATAATATATAAGTAAACACAAACACACATACATATTTACACCGTATTGTATATGTGTATAATGTAATTTATTTAAGCTCCCAAGGTATATTTCAAGTTGATCTTAAACTGGAAACTGCTTGTAAGAGGCCAACTTATAGAGGAAAGCCTATATGATTTCAGAATTGTTTCTTAAATCTCAGAATACATTTGGTCTATCATTTCCTGAGGTGTCTTCTTTCTCTCATTAACTGGTGCTTTAAAACTAATTTTAGTTTCTATTCGGGGTGATGAAAATGTTCTGGAATTAGACAGTGGTCGATGGTTGTACAACCTTATGAATATACTAAAAACTATCAAGTTGTATATTTTTAAATTATGCATGAATTTTTATGGACTGTTAATGATCACTCACTTAAAAACAAGATAAAGCAAATTTTAACATTTGTTATCACCCAGTCTTTTCAGATGTTACTCTGAACAATTTCCCCCACATCTCTGGGCTGGTGAGGCAGCTGACAGCATCAGAGTGTGGACAGGGGGTGGAGGTCTCAGATGTTCCTGGTCTGTCCCCTAGCTCTGTTAATTGCTCTGCAAACTGATTAGCTGTAGGACGTTAGGCAAATTATTTAACCAAAGCCCTAGTTTCCTCATTTAGAACCAAGAAAACCAGAGCACTCCTTAGGTGTGATTGCTCATGTAAAGTGTAGCAAATGCTGTGTCAGTAGTACCAGTCAGGTGTAAGGTTTTCTACAATCCTCAGTGTCTGTGCCTTTGAAATTATGTTGGAAAAATGGAGTTCCCTGAAGGTTTTTCTCTCTGAATTACTAGCTGTGACCTGTGGGGTTTTAAAAAACAAATATGCTTGGTAGCATGAATTTTACCATGGCATCTTCTAGAAGCAGGCATCTGTATTTGTTAAGCATAGCTTGGGTCCTTTTTAGGAGCTGAGTGGCAACTGTTTCAAATTCACTGTCGACTTTAAAAAAAGAGAGAGAGAGAGAAAATGGTAAGAGAGTGCAAATCACTCACTAGGTCTTTCCTTTCTCGGGACCGAAATGCATTAGTCTTCCATTACTCAAACATGTCTTGCCTATGACAGTTTTCTCTTCTTAGGTTAGATAGTTTTCCTCATTTAAACAGCTTCTGCATTGCTTTCCCTCACTGTTCACTGTTAGGTCATCGGGCAATTCATCTCAATACTAGCTTATTTTAACTTTATTTAGGAGGCCAAAACCAGAATATTTTAACATCACCTATAAAAGAAAGCCATATAGTACAGACATAGAATAAATACTAATGAATAGAGAATGATCTAGTCTAGATGGTCTAGATGGTCAACCTTCCACTCCCTTCCAATGGAATGAATAACGAAAACAATTGAACAATGAAGTCCTACAGCCAGGGCTGGGCAGACCGGTTTTATGTAAGGACACAAACTAATTCATGGTATCTTGTAGGCCATGGTGCTGTGGCTCTGTCCTTTGCCTGTCAGTCTCCAAAGGTTTCACATTTTTTAACTCTGAGTCTTCACATCCCTATGTAATGCTGGATCTGGACGCTATTCCCTGGACCCCGGGAAGCTCCCAGGGGACTGACCGGGACCGATCTGCATTTAGATCGGAGACCACAGCCAGGTAAGTAAGACGGGTGGCAGCTACAGGAGGGATTAAAGCCATGGAGGGGAACTGATGGAGTCCAGGCTTGGAAATGGTGGTGGGAAGGAGGGCAGAAGTAGGCTGCACAGCAGTGGGGACTGGCATCAGATTGGGCAGAGTCCCAGGTTGGCACGAAGGGGTCCTCATCCTTACAATTTTTGCCAGTTTCTTGAGATCCAGCAATGCTCCAGACTTACTTTGGCACTTGAAGAATGCTTTTGGGGGCTAAAGTATCTATCTAATTCATAAAACTGATGGTAGTAGCTAAGGGTATGCATTCTGCTTAAACATAAGAAATCACTGGGTATAGTAGCGACTTCAGAGTCATCAAGTCTGCAGCCAGTGGTCCAAATAATGCTTTGGATTCACTGCCCCCAAATTGGGTCAATAAAATACTGATGTTTGGGTATCCCTTCACAGAATATTGAGAAGAGTAAGCCACCACCCTAAACATGGACCTGGAAATTGAGTAAATTGGGAACAAGTTAGGTGTGTGATTAAAACACTAGTATGAAAAAAAAAAAAAAAAAAAAACCACTAGTATGGCTACTATCTGGGAGCCATGGGGCTCTTGGCTCTTCTGTGGGGCATCCATAAGATGGTGTCTGGTGTCACAGTGGTACTCTGGGGTTATAGCCTGTTTACCTTTCTTCAAGTCTTCCTCCGTGGGCAGGGCGCCCTGGCACACGTGGTAGGAGAGCAGCCTCTGTACCGCATCACTTAGTGACCGGAACTGACTCTTATCGGGTGTCACAGCATGGGTTTGGTCCCTCTGTAACTGCTGGAGGATGCTTTCAAAGAGAAATTGCCAATGTCAGTGGAGACCCAAGGAGGAAATCTAACAGTGATGGTTATTTGCATGCAAAGATAAGAAGACCTATAGGAATACTACTATTCACAGTGTAGCACTTCTGTTTTTCCTTGAGTTTCATACTTTGTACACCATAGTGGGAGTAGGGTTTGGTCTAACTGTCTCCACAGGGGACTCATACTATGACCCTGGCCTCAAAAACACAGTGTTCACACCAACTGCTCATGTGGGGGCTGCTCACACAGATCTTGGCAATGCCTGACCATTGGCCAGCTAAGCTTATGCTAATATTTCTGTTCCAAACAGGAGTTTATCAAACCATGCTTCTCCTCAGAGACCCTTTGGCCAATCAAAGGGTATGTGGTATGCTAAACAGACAGAACTATTCTCCTTCAGAACAAAGGAGCAAGCAGTACACTTAAATTATTATTTGATACACAGTTGACCCTTCAACAACATGAAGGGGGTGGGGGCACCGACTCCCTCCATAGTCAGATATCAATATATAATTTGACTTTTCCAAAACCTTACTAAGATGTCTCCTGTTGACCAGAAGCCTTATTGATTCTATGGTTGACTAATAGATATTTTGTACATTACATGTATTATATATTGTATTCTTACAAAAGAGTGAGCTAAAGAAGATGTTATTAAGAAACTCCTAAGGAAAAGGAAATACAGTTACAGGACTGTGCTGTATTTACTGGAGAAAATCTGCATATTAGCAGACCTACATGGTTCAAATCTATGTTGTTCAAGGGTCATGGTATTTATAGGTCCTAAAAGAAACCAACAGTAGGAAATTATTTTCAAAATATACTTAAAAATATATATATATAATTATAAGCTGACTTTTGTTGTGTATTTATTGAAGGTTAGGGACTGAGAGAAATGTTCAAAATGAGTCATTTCCAAGGGTCACTCACAAAGCTCCTTTAGTTAGTTGTTTTGCAGCAGGCCTCTTTTGTCCTCCTGAGTGACTATCCACCTAAAGACAAAACACACCTCTTTTTACTCCCTTTTGTAGAAAAAATATGCAGAATACAGTTATACATAAAAGTCACTATATTGTGAATATTTTCAACTCCTTATCAAGAGCATATTCGAAGGATATAGAATGTGCCCTGCTAAAAAATAAAATAAGCAAGTCCACCAAGCTATGTAGTAAAGTCACACTGTGTCAAGATTATAGGAAGCTCTATTATCAGTTCCTTGAAAAGATTTAACTTGTATTTAAAGCCTGAATCCCCAACTCTCTAAACGTATTTTTAGATTTTTGCAGACATATATTTTGTGGGTACCAATGCCATGAACATTTTGAAAATTCAGTTGCTGTTACAGTCCAGGTGTGTGATCTAGTGGGGCATTTCTTTCTTTTTTTTTCCCTTTAAGTAAACTCTACACCCAATGTGGGGCACCCAATGACCCTGAGATCAAGAGTCACATGCTCTACAGACTGGGATAGCCAGGTGACCATAGTACCACTTCTTATATCATTTTAAAAAATATTTTATTTATTTATTTGAGAGAGAATATGCAAGAGGTGGGGAGGGGCAGAAGCAGAGGGAGAAACACGCTTCCTGCCAGACAGAGACCCCAACGTGGGGCTCAATCCCAGGCCTCCAGAATCGTGACCTGAGCTGAAGGCAGACACTCAACCTACTGGGCCACTCAGGTGTCCCAACAAGTTTCATTAAACTTTTAATTAGTGTTTGATGGAGAAGAAACTAAGGACTCACTAAGCTGAAAACAAGATTTTTTTCCTTTCTTTAGATCAGTGGTTGGGTTAGAAGACCACAGGGACTGGTTATTTCATAACATTCCTGTTTACAACAACAGAAAATTAAAAAACTCTCAGTATAGGGGCTCAGTGAGTTGAGTGTCTGACTTCAGCTCAGATCATGATCTTGGGGTCTTGGAATGGAGCCCTGAGTTGGGCTCCGTGCTCAATGAGGAGTTAGGGAGTCTGCTTGTCCCTCTGTCCCTCTCCCCTGAACCTGCCTACACTTGCTCTCTCAAATAGATAAAATCTAAGAAAAAGAAAGAAAGAAAGAAAAGAAAGAAAGAAAGAAAGAAAGAAAGAAAGCAAGCTCTCAGAATAACTAGGAGGAACAGATCCAGGGGTTCCACAGTGGCTCAGTCAGTTAAGCAGTCAAGTCTTGATTTTCACTAAGGTCAGGATCATGAGACCGAGCCCCATGTAGGGCTCTATGCTCAGTGGGGAGTCTGCTTGAGATTTTTACTCTCTGCCGTGCGCCCCTTGCCCCCCGAACACTTGCATATGTACACTGTCTTGCTGTCTCTCTCAAATAAATTTTTTATTTTTTAAAGATTATTTTATTTATTTATTCAGAGAGAGAGAGAGAGAGAGAGAGAGAGAGAGGCAGAGACACAGGCAGAGGGAGAAGCAGGCTCCATGCTGGGAGCCTGATGTGGGACTCGATCCCCAATCTCCAGGATCACACCCTGGGCTGCAGGTGGCGCTAAACCGCTGCGCCACTGGGGCTGCCCAAATAATTTTTTTTTTTTTTTTTAAAGAAGGAACAGATCAACTTTGGCTACAATAATGAGTGATCATTTAAATTACATAAATTACATTACAGTAATTTTACATTTTTTGAGTGCCTACTATTTATTGGCTGCTAGTATATTATTAATTCATGAGGAAATGACAGGTTGTAATGTGAGAAATAGAAAAGACACTTTAATCCCATAAACATTAACAAAGCACAGCCTGGCCTGCCAGGAGGTCTTTAGTGAGCACACTCTTGTGGGCACGCTTTTGTGTGCAGACAATGCCAGGCAGCAATTACCAAGCTGAAGATGACATAACTACATTTTCTCTCAATTATGTTCGACATTAAGAAGCAGCTATGCAAACTGTCTTCTACCTGCACAGCTGGCTGGCCAGGAGATGATCCAACTACTTTTTCCTGCTGTGGTTGTGTGGTTCCTAAGGACACCGGCATAACTTTGCTTCCAGAATCCTGCCCTATTAGAATGAACACATAAGACAACAGAAACAGTCAATCAAGCCCCTTATCTAACCCACAGAGTCCAATGTATATGGATTACTGACCATTCTGAAAGGGATTTCTTTATCATGGATGCTTGCTCTGAGGAAGGGGAGCAGGAAGTACATTTATCTACAAAAGCTCTAGAGGCAGAGGTCAGGACTAGTGAAGCCTATTTAGGTAGTAAATAGAAACAAATACATACATAAATGGTAATAAATAATAGCTGTCAATGCTACAGTTTCAAATGACCCAAGGTCAAGGAATAGGCCTCCAACCAGTAATCTGTGAGTATTACCAAACTCTCAAATGCTCACAAATTAAGGAAGGGAGGCCCAAATAGGCAGCTGACTAGGAGTGTTCTTGCTTTTGACTTTTCTAGTATTTATTGAGCAGTGCAGCTATTCAATGTTTTGGAAGAAATGGAAGCCATAGCCCACATATTTTTCTCTTGGAGGGATTCCAAAGATACATAAATAAAGCAACATGAGGACAGTTACAAAGTCACCTGTGCCATATGGTACTAGATTTTATTGTTTCTATGCAGCACATTTTTTCCACATAATTTAGTGTGTCATAATTAAACTAGAAGTGCTTTTTTTTTTTTTCCTTTCTTGGTAGCATACTCAGTGAAGGTACAAACACAACATGGTCTATTATTTGGGTGGAAAGGATATAGATGCACGGTCTGAGCGGGCATGAGGTGGAATGGGAAAGGTTGCATGCAGGATGAGGCATAGCAGAAGAAATCCTCTGGGTTTGGGGGGGATGGGGGACAGCTGAGGGGAGCTTACTACAAAGGCTCCTGACCTGGCAGTGCGGTGTTCAGGAGGCCAGGGATCTGTGCTTGTCTCAGGCCATCTGTGGTCTTGGAAGCAGAAATGGGGGAAGTCTGATTCAAGCCTTTTTTCTGAGCCTGTGAAAAATATGGCCAAGAGGAAAAGTTAATTTCATGGCTAAAAGCTTTAATAGATTACTCAAAACACCAATCAAGCCTGTTATGCCTACCTGGCATCACCTTCACGGTAGATTCCAAAGCAAGAGTTTTACTTTATTCTCTTATCACACTTGGAGAATCACAGAGAACACCCTTTAAAGAAATCTAAGGGCATGCTGAATTTTCTGGATGCCATTCATAGAGATGCTAAGTTGAGACTAGACTGCTTTCCTGCTCCTGGAACTGTTGTGTTAGTGGTGCTCAGATGCAAAGGCTGAACCAGAAACTCAATTGCTATCCCTAACAGTTTCTCTCCCCAGTAATTTTCTATTACACTTGCAAGGATTCTGACCCTGACTGTAAGATCCTTATGTGGGGTCTGCATGGACTCTGAGTACTTGGTCAGGGCCCATGTGCCAACGCCAAACCTACTGTCAGCACTCACTGCTGTGTACATGATCTAGAGTATGTGTCACCTCTGCCACCAGTATGTCTCTTGTTCACATCATGTCATCATCAGGTGTAACTGGGAAATGTAAATTCAACTGAATATTAGCCCAAGGAAAATATTATTAGAAAAATTAATCTGGGGACGCCTGGGTGGCTCAGTGGTTGGGCGTCTACCTTTGGCCTGGGGTGTGGTCCTGGGATCCGGGGATCGAGTCTCACATTGGGCTCCCCGCATGGAGCCTGCTTCTCCCTCTGCCTGTGTCTCTGTGTCTCTCATGAATAAATAAATAAAATCTTAAAAAAAGTTACTTAAAAAAAAATTAATCTGATGTCCTAATGGGTGTGTGCTTCTTTTCTATGAATGAGGAGGATGAATTGGATGTTGTTTCAGGACTGGCAAAGCTCCTTTTAGCTTAAAAAAATCTGTTCTCTCTACAATTCATTTAAAGTAAGATGATAAGGGCTTTTAAATTACTCTCAATTTTTAACCGTCTAGGTCATTACTACTTCACAGTGTAGCAAGGTTTCAGAGTTTTTCCTCCAGTTTTATATTTTGTATACCATCAGTGGATGGATTGGTTGATTGATTTTTAAAGATTTTATTTATTTGTTTATGAGAAACACACACACACACAGAGAGAGAGAGAGAGAGAGAGAGAGAGAGAGGCAGAGACACAGGCAGAGGGAAAAGCAGGCTCCACGCAGGGAACCTGATGTAGGACTCAATCCTGGGTCCCCAGGATCACACCCCGTGCTGACGGCAGGGGCTTAACTGTGCCACTCAGGCGTCCGGCTTCTCTCTTTTTTTTTAAGACTATTTATTTATTTATTAATGAGAGAGAGAGAGAGAGAGAGAGAGAGAGAGAGACAGGCAGAGGGAGAAGCCCGGCTTCTCTTTTCTAATACAAAAATGGAGAAGGATTTGACACTACCCAAGAAAGACTGGAGGAGGTCATTACAAAGTTGGAAATGGTCACCTTGCTCATCCTCCCATTAGCAGGGAAGATCAGACCTACACCATTCTAGGCAGACAGGTAATACATTCTTAGTAACAAAACCACTAGGGGAAAATTCTCCCGTGTTTGCATGCAGCATTTCCGCCAGAACGGAACTCCACTCTCCTACTGTAGGAAGCTGTCCACAAGGAGGGCACTGGGATTGTGGAGAGCCCTGTGGCGAACAGTTAGCAAGGCCTTCCTCACAAATATTTTCAGGGGAGGGACACAAAGGGCCACCTCAGAAAAAAACAAAACAGATAAAAGTTGGGAAAAATGTGGTTTAATAGGGCAAGGCTATCCACTAGGAGGGACTCTGAACTAACCAGATAAACAAAAGAATAGATGAACAAGAGTGAAAATGTTCAAACGACCATAGTCCTTATGGCAGTGCTGTTATTACACAACAGTTGGGGATTTTTTCCAATGTACCTAGTTCACATGAAACAGAGGAATATCATCCTTACTGCTTTAAAGCAACTTTTAAAAAAATGGCATTATCCAGCCTGATCTCCTACCTTATTGACCAGACATGACCTAAAGTGATTTATAGCTAATAAACAGATGAATGACAAAATCCCTGCATTTCTAAGTAGTAAAACTAAAAGAAAAGCAAGGAAGAAATCACTACAAAAGCCAGGAGAAAGAAAGGCTATGGCTGGGAAGGCATAATGGAGGAGGCTAGTTTCTGGGACTCCTGAAAATATTTTATTTCTTGAGTCCTCGTATGGATGGGAATTTGCTTTAGAATTCTTTGCTAACTGTACACTAGTGTTTTCTCTTTCTTTCTTTCTTTCTTTCTTCTTTCTTTCTTTCTTTCTTTCTTTCTTTCTTTCTTTCTTTCTTTCTTTCTTTCTTTCCTTTCCTTTCTTTCCTTTCCTTTCCTTTCCTTTCTTTTCTTTTTTCTTTTCTTTTCTAAATGTGTTCTCTTTCACAATACAGAAGAGTAAAAGGGAAAAAACCTAGAACAATCCTAGGTTAAAACCTGAGAATTCGCCATCAACTTGAGGGCATGAAGTACTGTTGTGTCTAAAAACAAGACTATTCTCTGAAAGGGACACCTCTCATCTGAGCGCATTTTAGAGTGTTTTATGGTTCCCTTGCACACCTGTGTGAGTCTAAGCATTGGCATCTGTGCATTTTGGGAAAATAGTCACTGCACTTGTTACACTGTGGGGCAACTGCAGGGGCTGGGGCAGGTGGCGAGGAAGAATTAGAATCCACAGGGGAACCTATCCTGGCCCCTGCAGTAGAATAACCTCAATGTAGCTGCTCTGTATGTTTGGAAAGCTCCAGTACCTTGGGGACTGCTCTGTCTCCAGAAGTTCACTGGTTGCTCCCAGTCCACTTATCTTCAGGACGGGGCTTTTCTCCCTCTGGTTCACTGCTCTATTCCCAGCACCAGAACAGGGCTGGCACCACAGTGAGCACACAGCAAATAGTTGTTAAATAAACTGAGTGAATGAATTCCACTGCAGCAGGAGTCATGGGGTCTGTCCCTCCCTCCCAGTCCAACCACTGCCCCCTTCAGGAACCATCAACTTTCTCCCATTCCGGAAAACTTCAGGTTGCTCACAGCTGACAATCTTTTCCAGAAATAAAATTTACCATTCTACTGTTTTTTCCTGAACTCTTAGAGGAGACTTGCTCTTTGAATATATTTTCTTAAAAAAAAAAAATATATATATATATATACACACATATATATGTATACACATATGTATATATTTTTTTTCTTCACAAATAGACTATTTAAGGATATTTTATTGAGAACTTGGCTCAAAGAACTCTGCTAATATCAATATACATCTTAATTTTTTAGATCCTATGGATTCTATATTTTTACATGTAAAAATACAGAAAAACCCCAACAAATCAAAATATTTAATACGTCAATTCCCCACTGTGATACTCTTTGAAAGAAACAAATTCCAACCCAGCAAGACGACTTGCTATTATCCAATATCCAAAAGATATTATCCAACAACAGGAGTTTACTGAATGAGGGAGATGTCTGGGGTCTGCCCAGCCACACTCCACTCTGAGAACTGCCTCACTGCCACAGAAATGGGCTGCAGCTAGCAAGGATGGAGAACACACAAATGTGTGTGACCTGCCAGAGCCACAGAAAGCTAAACTTCAGGAAGGGAAGGAGCACTTTTTCTTCCATCTGAAACTGCCAAGCCTGGGGCACCTGGGGGGTTCAGTCGGTTAAGTGTCCGACTCTTGATTTTGCCTCAGGTCATGACCACAGGATCACTACACCTGGCTTCACACTCAGCAGGGAGTCTGCTGGAGATTCTTCTCTCTCTCCTTCTCCCTCTGCCGCTTATCCCCCAATCAATCAATCAATCAAAAGTGCCAAGCCTGCCAGTGTAGCAGTTTATCTATCTAGAGGGGCACTTTTTCTTAATTTGAACAAAGGCCTAGTATAGAGCAGCAGAGGCCCTGTATGGCTACTTCCTCATGTCACCCATGCCCCTGCCCTTCTGGCCATGGCTTACTGCACCATCATTCAGACTCTCCTGGGTCATTTAAGCTCTCTTGGGAATTTATTTGATTTTATTTTTTGGGAATTTATTTTATTTTATTGTTTAAAGATTTTATTTATTTATTCATGAGAGACACAGACAGAGAGAGAGGCAGAGACATAGGCAGAGGGAGAAGCAGGCTCCATGCAGGAAGCCAGATGCAGGACTCAATCCCAGGACCCCAGGATCACGCCCTGGGCCAAAGGCAGATGCAGATGCTCAACCACTGAGCCACCCAGGCATCCCTCGCCTGGGAATTTAGAGTGGTGGTGGGGAGTGGATACCCAAGGGCAGTGGTTCTCAAATGCAGGTATAAACTAGTCGCATCAAGATCACCTAGGGAGCTTCTGAAATACAAAGTTTCTGGGTTCTATCCACAAGATTCAGAAATCTGATGTGGGACTTAGGAATTTACAACTTTAAAAAGCTCTCCAGGGATCCCTGGGTGGTGCAGCGGTTTAGTGCCTGCCTTTGGCCCAGGGTGCGATCCTGGAGACCCGGGATCGAATCCCACGTCGGGCTCCCAGGGCATGGAGCCTGCTTCTCCCTCTGCCTATGTCTCTGCCTCTCTCTCTCTCTCTCTCTCTCTCTGTGACTATCATAAATAAATAAAAATTTAAAAAAAAATTAAAAAAAAAAAAGCTCTCCAATTGATTCGAATGCATTACCAAGTTTTGGAAACCACTGCATTTGCCAGTTTCTGTTAAGTGCTTGGATAATAATGTAAAGCTGGACTAGGGTGGCTGTTTTGGTGGAGAAGAGTGAGAAAGAACAGTTAAGACAGACAGAAGGTCGCACTATCCTGACTAGGCCAAGAGAACAGCAAAGAACTTGATTTCTGGCCTTATGAGGAGCTACACTATACTTCCTAGACATTCTCCCTTTTTGCTAAATGTGTTAGGGTGAGGGTTGCAACACAAAGCACCTTGACTGAGGCATTTGGGTGTCAACTGTGTACACAGCACTGTGGTAATTACAGAGAAAGCAGGTGAAGGATACCAACACAGTGTCTGCCCTCTGAAAGCTCGCCATTCAGAAAACACCCAGACCCACCCCCACGCAACTGATCAGTGCACTGTAATTCTGGTCTCCGACCTCAACTGGGCCTGCATGTCTGTCCGGCAATCCTTTCTTTTCCCTGGTCAGCTCCTTTGCCCAGAATAGCATTCTACTCAATGCTATTTCATTATCTTCGAATCTGTAAGCCAGGTAAGAACTCATTCAAACTCTCTACCACCATGGGTATAACCTTACCCACATCTCCAGTCGATCTTTCCTTGCTTTTCTCACTACAATGGCAGAGGCATCCCTCCTCTCTTCTACAGAGAATCCCACCAGTGCTCTGGAATTCATGTCCATCTCCTTCTCATCAGTTTTGAAAAAAGTGCAAGACTTTCCCATGTTTAAAAAAAAAAAACAAAATCCGGGACACCTGGGTGGCTCAGAGGTAGAACATTTGCCTTTGGCTTGGGGCATGATCCTGGAGGCCCTGGGGTTGGGTCCTGCATAAGGCTCCCTGTTGGGGGGGCTGCTTCTCCCTCTGCCTGTGTCTCTGCCTCTCCTCTCTCTGTGTTTCTCGTGAATAAATAAATACAATCTTTTAAAACAAAACAAAACAAAAAACCAAAAAAACAAAACCAAAATCCTGTGGCTATGAATTACCTCTCTTTTTCTGAATGTTGTTTGTACTCATTACCATGCCTTCCATTCCCGCCTTGGTCTACACTTCAGTCTGGCTTCTACACCTAACACTCCAGGGAAACAAGTCTTACCAAGGTCTACTTGGTAAGACAGTACCAACCTATTTGTTGCTAAATCTGTCAGAAGCATCCAGATCCTTACTTCCACTGACTTCTCAGTGACACTTCACTCTGCCAACCTCTGCCCCCCTGCCTGTAACATTTCTTTTCTTAGCTTCCAAAATCTGAACCCCATCGGTTCCTCTCTGGAACCTTCTGAGTCTCACTTGTGGACTCTTATTTCTATGTCCATTCCCTAAATATTGAGGTACTTAGGGGTTCTCTTCTGGCTACTTTTTTTTAAAAAAGATTTTATCTATTTATTCATGAGAGACACACAGAGAGAGAGGCAGAGACATAGGCAGAGGGAGAAGCAGGCTCCATGCAGGAAGCCCGATGTGGGACTTGATCACAAGACTCCAGGATCATGCCGAGCCGAAGGCAGATGTTCAACCACTGAGGCACCCAGGGGTCCTGCCCCCGCTCCATTTCCCATCCATTTCTACCACTTCAGTTACCATTTATATATGCTGGTCAGACACCATTTGAGTCCACATTTTGGTCCTATGTTTCGGTGAATATAGCTGTTTATCATACTGTGTGGTTGTCCTATAGGTTGTTAGACTTGACAAACATATCCTAAACTAAACTCATGATTGCCCTTCCAACCACAATTTCTTCTCATGTTCTCTATCTCAGTGAACCTGGTATCACTGTCAAGAGTCTATGTATCATCCTTATTTCTCCACTACAGCCAATCAGTCAAAAGTTCTATTTAACCTAGTTGTCTCAAATCCATTCCATTCTCACAATCTCTGGTGCCACCAGGCTGGTGTAGGGCTTCAGCATTCCATGCTTAGATTATGACACTGGCTCCTTAACATGATATACAAGATCCTGTATGATCTGATCCTTGCTCATCTTTCCCGCTGAAATCTTCTGCACCTCACCTGAACTTGTTTTCCTGTCCCCTTAGTATCACAGTCTCTTCTCTTGCCAAGCTTTGCACTGCCGTTCCTACTGCTGGAAAATTCTTCACTCAGGCCCTTGCTACTTAGGTAACTCTTCCTTCCTTTAGTGAGTCTCAGTCAGAAACCACTGTCTTGGGATGCCTGGGTGGCTCAGTGGTTGAGCGTCTGCCTTTGGCTCAGGATGTGTGATCCAAGGGTCCCAGGATTGAGTCCTGCATCGGGCTCTCCACGAGGAGCCTGCTTCTCCCTCTGCCTATGTCTCTGCCTCTGTGTTTCTCATGAATAAATAAATAAAATCTTAAAAACAAAAAGAAAAAGAAACCACTGTCTCAAGGAAACCTTCCCCAACCATCCCATCTGGGTCAGAGGCTTCTTATCTGAGCCTGGCATTCTGCATTACTTCTCCCAGAGCATCTGAAACAGTGCCCTGTGGCTGTCAGTTTCTCTGTCTGCATCTTGCCGTGCAATAGACTGTTGTATCCCTGGGACTTGGCCCAGGGCTTGTAGGTACTGAAGTACTGTGGAAGGAAGGAAGGAAGGAAGGAAGGAAGGAAGGAAGGAAGGAAAGAAGGAAGGAAGGAAGGAAGATACGAAGGAAGGAAGTGATTATGTACCTAGTAAGGAGTCTCTATGGACAAAAAGTATCTGGGGAGACTGAAAAAGGATTCATTCTTTTTTTTTTTTTAAGATTTTCTTTTTTTTAAAGATTTTCATGAGAGACACAGAGAGAGAGAGGCAGAGACATAGGCAGCAGGAGAAGCAGGCTCCATGTGGGGAGTCGGATGCAGGACTCAATCCCAGGACCCTGGGATCATGACCTGAGCCAAAGGCAGATGCTCAACCACTGAGCCACCCAGAGGCCCCAAGGCTTCAATCTTTTAGGGGCTTTGGGTGGAGTCCTTTGGGTGGCACACTGAAGGAAAGGAAGCACTTCTACCTGCTAGGAAAGAAAGTTGTTTTTTTTTTAATAAAGATTTTATTTATTTATTCATGATAGTCACACAGAGAGAGAGAGAGAGAGAGAGAGAGAGGCAGAGACATAGGCAGAGGGAGAAGCAGGCTCCATGCAGGGAGCCGGACGTGGGATTCGATCCCCGGTCTCCAGGATTGCGCCCTGGGCCAAAGGCAGGCGCTAAACCACTGCACCACCCAGGGATCCCTAGGAAAGAAAGTTTAATGTAAACCTGTCAGTAAAGATGTGGGGCTCACAATGAGTCTGGCCTAGCCAGGGAGATGTGGAGGAGCTGGTCTGCCTGGCTAAAATGAACGGTTTCCACCTAGAGAAGCTTAACTGCCAGCCAGGGGTTTGTACTTTCTCCTGTGGCGATGGGGAGTCTCAGATAACTTAGTTCAAGTTATCAAGCAAATGTTTTAGGAAGATTAATGTGGTGGAAATCTGCCTTTAGGAAGAGGCTGAAGGCAAATCAATCACCCAGATAATTGCTATATTTGTCAATGCGTTCGGGTCAGAATAGGCTTTGGAAATCATCTAGCCCAGTGCTTCTCTATCCTGGTTGCTCTTTAGAATCATTTGGTGAGCTTTTGAAAAATGCTGATGCTTGGAGTCCTTTCTCCAGGTCATTTAAATCAGAATTTATGGAGGAGAGGCCCAGGCACCCATATTTTTAAAAAGCTTCCCAGGTGGTTCAATCGGATAGCTAGGGTTCCTCTTTTAGAGAAGAGAAAATTAGGGCTCAGAGAGTTTAAAATACAAACTTGGATCATAAAACCAGTCCCTGGCAAAGTAGGACCTACAAGAGAGCTCTGATTCTGTTTCTTTCTTTTTTAGATTTTATTTATTCATTCATGAGAGACAGAGAGAAAGAGAGAGAGAGAGAGAGAGGCAGAGACACAGGCAGAGGGAGAAGCAGGCTCCATGCAGGGAGCCCAATGTGGGACTCAATCCCGGGACTCCAGGATCACACCCTGGGCCAAAGGCAGGTGCTAAACCACTGAGCCACCCAGGGATCGCCAAGAGCTCTGATTCCTAATCCAACTCTTGTTTTCCCCATTATGTTGCAGTCTCTCTTCAAGTCTAGCTCAGGGTAAGGATGCAGAAAAGGAGAGAAATGGGAAAGGGTACAATAGAGCCAGCTAGCAGATAAAGTCCGCCT
Source organism: Vulpes lagopus (assembly GCF_018345385.1). NCBI lineage: Eukaryota > Metazoa > Chordata > Mammalia > Carnivora > Canidae > Vulpes > Vulpes lagopus. Next base: position 61,714,590 of record NC_054824.1, read on the forward strand.
TTCCGAGCAATTTGGCCATGCTCTGAACCTCCATCTCCTTGACTGTGAAATGGAAACAGTAACTACTTGTAGCCCCAAGGTAAGGATTAGTAATAACATAGAGAGCCCCTGGCACTGTACCAGTTATTAATAACATACATGATCATTACTTTACTATTATTGGAAAGAACAGGTGTGAGACATTCAAAGATGAATGTGTAGGATTTAGTAACCTATTAAAAGTCTAGAAGGAGGGCAGCCCGGGTGGCTCCACGGTTTAGCGCCGCCTTCAGCCCAGAGCCTGCCTCTCATGAATAAATAAATAAAAATTAAAAAAAAAAGTATAGAAGGAGAGGAAAAAACATCAACTAGATTTTGGAGTCTGGGTGTCTGAAAATCCAATGGCTCCAGAGTAAGGTTGTCAGGCAGAGCTAGAGGGAGGAAGGGAAAGTAGGGAGGGGCAGGGAAGGGCTGGAGACCAGCTGTGATCACTCTGGCAACATGGAAAGCATGGTGGGTGCTGCTCTCAAGGGATTAATGATCTACTAAATCTTCTAGTGATCTAAGGAGATTTGGACTTAAATACTTCTCTTTGTTTAATAGGCTAAACTCTTGTAAATCACCTCCTTTAATAATTGAATTTGAATATTAATCTATTTACAAGAAAGTTTAAATCCTGTAAATTACTCTCTGCATTGAAGGATTTAAGTTCACAGGGCTCTCTGGAGAAATGGCTGATTTTAGGTCTGAGGCAAGGTAATCAGAAGACATGCCCACAGTATCTTGGGCCACAAAGTGCTCAGGGTAGATGGGGCCATGTCAAAGGCGTAGAAGCCAGCTTCAGCAGGCCTCCACTAACAACATTTGGGACATTTCTGGCATCAAAAAGAATAATGGAAGCAGTTGATTGCAACATTAATTGCAAAAAGAATACACGATCTTTTAGAGACAGGCACTAAAATATCACAGATGAACTTACACGTCTAGCTTAGCCTCAAAATTATATTGGGCAGTGGGAGAGGGAGAGTTAGCTGGGGATGGATGGAACAAGCACAGCCGTGAGTCAGTAAGCACTGAAGCTGACTGTGCATGGGGACTCACTGCACTATTTTCTTTACTTCTGTTTATGTTTAAAATTCCCCATAATAAAACGTTTAAAAATGAATGCAAAAAAAATCACAGAAAAGCCCTTAAACTATGAGTTCATAGCATTACGAGAGAGAGAGAGAGAGAGAGAGAGAGAGAGAGAGAGAGAGAAAGAAGAAAAAGTTCTTCGTTATGGAAAAGTCCCAACCAAAAATTCTAGATAGGAGAATACAGTTAGAAAATCATCATTTTGCAACCACCAATGTAGCGTTCAGTGAGGCTCACTGATGAAGTCTCATATCATCAGGTAAGAGATGAGGAAATAGGACAGTCACATGGTCCCAAAGCACAATCCTCGAGACCATTTCTGCTTTACAAAGGGAATAAGGTACTTCTGAGTGCCTGGAGGAGAAACTGGGCAGAAGCCACCTTAACCAAGTGATCACACCCAGAATCACCAATAAGAGGCCCAGCCAAAATTTTGTGTCTTGCCACAACTGTTTAGCTTGCCTCTGATCATGAGGACACAATCAGACAACACACTGAGGCTTCTCTGTAAAACAAACGATCTGGATTGCTGCAGACTGGAGGTGTGACAATAGATTAGATCAGTGTTCTTTTGATTGAATTTCGGAGTGAAACATTGTAAAGCACATTATTGGGTCAACTGAAGAAATCTGATACAATTTTACTGTATTAATATTTACTTTATTGAGTGTGATAGTGATATTGTGGTTGTATTGAAGAAGGTCCTTGTTCTTATGAGATAGCTGGTGAACCCATTTAGTTCACTCTTTAGATTTCTGGTCCGAGGTCACTTCCTCTGGGAAGTCTTCCCAAACTTTGTATTTGATTACAGTTTTCTATTACCTATTCTAATTGTATAGTGTTCCTTTTTTTCCATAGGCCTTACCTCTGGTTGTCGTATTTAGGGTTAAGAGGTCATAACATTTGTAACTTACTCTCAAGATGGTTCAGAGAAAAGTGTGTGTGTGTGTGTATAGAGAGAGAGAGACAGGGAGGGAGAGAAACCGACACAGATAAAGCAAATGTTCCAAAACAAACAACAGATGAGTAATCTAGGTGAATGGGTTCACTGTACTCTTCTAATTTTTCTGTGGGTTTGGGAAGTTTTCACAATACAAAAGGTGGGGTGGGAACTTACATTACTCTATAAGAAATTGGTTATTTTGGAACTGGGTGGCTGGGGGATGGAAGGAGGAAAATTTTCACTATAATATATACCTTTCCCTATGATATATATACCTTTTGAATTTTGAACCAAATAAACTGTATTTTCCATACCAAAACCAAAATTTATATTTATTTTTATTTTTTTAAATTTTTATTTATTTATGATAGTCACACCAGAGAGAGAGAGAGAGAGAGGCAGAGACACAGGCAGAGGGAGAAGCAGGCTCCATGCACCGGGAGCCCGACGTGGGACTCGATCCCGGGTCTCCAGGATCGTGCCCCGGACCAAAGGCAGGCGCCAAACCGCTGCGCCCCCCAGGGATCCCCAAAATTTATATTTAGAAACTTATTCCTCTCTAGAATTAACCCTCTATAGGATTAAAACTCGCGGGGTTGAATTTCTCCAAATAGACAAACATGGAACATCCCTGTAATGGTGTTTTTGTTTATTACAACATTCTATAAAGTGATTTGTGCAGAAAATTTACACAAATTATAAAGTAAAATAGAGTCACTCTAAGTGTTTCTGGATGTCCTGGGGGTTTGAATGTTAGATAATACCTCAACGTTACTTTTCTGAAAAAATACTTTATTTATTTAGTTGAAAGAAAGAGCATGAGAGAGCGAGCACGAGTAGGTGAAGGGGCAGGGAGAAGCAGACGCCCTGCTGAGCAGGGGGCCCAATGCGGGGCTCGATCCCGGAACCCTGAGATCATGACCTGAGCCAAAGTCAGATGCTCAACTGAGCCAACTTGGGTGTCCCTCCCCTCAACATTACTTTTCTAATTCATGCTGCCTCTAAGGCTGCCCTCCTTTTTTTTTTTTTTTTTGTATCCTCCTTATTCCAATACACTTGACACCTTAATTGTTCCAGAAAACCTACAGCAGTAACACACTTGACATAATACAACTGACCTAGTTCCCAATACTTTTTGGCATTAAAAGTCACAAAAAATTACTTTCAAGCTGCCAGTGGAGGCTTCTTACTACCTTTGGATATGAAACTTTTGGAAGTCAGAGATTTTTTTCTTAATCAAGTCATTACTTATTTTATATACAGAAAATAAGAGATCATGCTGTAGCTAATTATATATAATTAATTATAACAACAAACATAAAGCAGATTAATACATACTGACATAAAATGACCCTCAATTTACATAATTCAGTAAAAATATCCATGGTGTATTGTAGAGGAAAGAAGCTCTATGTGCTATTTGTTACTGTATATGCAGAGGGCATCTCTGGAAGACTATAAATAATCTAGAAATGATGGCATCCTCTGGGAGGGAAACAAGGGGACTGGCAGGAAGACTTACTTTTCACACTAAATAACTTTGGAACTGTTTTAACTTTTTTTTTTTAAGATTTTATTTATTTATTTGAGAGAGAGAGACGGAGAGTAAGAGGGAGAAGCAGGCTCCCCGCTAAACAGGGAGCCTGATGAGGGGCTTGATCCCAGGACCCTGAGATCATGACCCAAGCTGAAGGCAGATACCCAACCAACTGAACTACCCAAGTGCACCCTGTTTTAAGTTTTTACCAAATGCATGTTTTACTTATTTTTTAAAAAATACATAAGTATATTTTGATAAATGCTGTCAAGGTATCATGTCTTTTATGTGGGGCAAGTTTTTAAAACTAGAAGAAAATAATATGTAATTCTACTATCCAGAAAACTGGTGTTAATGTTATATTGCATTTCTTTCTAATGAAATTTCTGGATGTTTTGTAAGCAAGAAGGTTTTCTGTTTTTAATTCAACATACTGTCTCTCCTCATTATTTTTCTAAAAGTGAAAACAAATTATTTATTAAAAATACATTTTTTAGGGCAGCCCTGGTGGCGCAGCGGTTTGGCGCCGCCTGCAGCCTGGGTATGATCCTGGAGACCCGGGATCGAGTCCCGCGTGGGGCTCCCTGCATGGAGCGGGCTTCTCCCTCTGTCTGTGTCTCTGCCTCTCTCTCTCTCTCTGTGTCTGTGAGTAAATAAATAAAATATTTAAAATAAAAATAAAAATAAAAATACATTTTTTAATATGTAGGCTCCAGAATGCAGGGCTTGAACTCTAGACCAAGATCAAGACCTGAACTGAGACCAAGAGTCAGTTGACTAAACTACCCAGGCACCCCTACTTACATAAATACATTCATTCATTCATTCATTCATCCATTCAATATTTTATTTATTTATTCATGAGAGACACAGAGAGAGAGGCAGAGACATAGACAGAGAGAGAGAGAGAGAGAAGAGAGAGAGAAGTAGGCTTCCCGCGAGGAGCCCAATGCGGGACTCAATCCCAAGACCCCAGGATCACGACCTGAGCCAAAGACAGACGCTCAACCACCCAGGTGGTGGCCCCCTTTTTATTTTTATTTTTTTAAGATTTTATTTATTTATTCATAGAGACACACAGGAAGAGAGAGAGGCAGGGATGCAGGCAGAGGGAGAAGCAGGCTCCATGCAGAGAGCCTGATGTGGGACTCGATCCAGGGTCTCCAGGATCACGCCCCGGGCTGCAGGTGGCGCTAACCCGCTGCGCCACTGGGGCTGCCCCTACATTTATTTTTTAAGTAAGCTCTATGATTGAAACCATGACCCTGAGATCAAGGGTGTATGCTCTACTGACTGAGCCAGCCAAGCACCCTTCTTTATTATACATTTAAAAGCACATTTTAAATATTTCAAATTTAAACATATACTTAAAATAATTTTGTAAGCCATGCCCCAAATCTTTAGGTTTGTTTCTTTGTTGTTTTTTAAAGATTTATTTATTTATTTTAGAGAGAGAGTACAAGCAGGAGGGGCAGGGAGAGGAAGAGAAAATCTCAAGCGGACTGTACACTGAATGCAGAACCCAGCACAGGGCTCAATCTCATGACCCTGAGGTCACTACCCGAGCCAAAAACAAGAGTTGAAGGCTCAACTGACCAAGTTCTTTTTTGAAAACATTTTATTTATTTATTTACTTTTATATAAAAAGATTTTGTTTTATTTATTTTTTTAAAAGTAGGCTCCATGCCCTTTGTGGAGCCCAAAGTGGGGCTTGAATTCACAACCCTGAGATTAAGACCTAAACAGATTGAGTTGGAGCTTAACCATCTGAGCTACCTAATGCTCCAAGATTTTATATTTTTAAAAGTAATCTCTATGCCCACCATAAGGATTGAACCTACAACCCCAAGATAAGAGTCACACACTCCACTAAGACAGACAGGCATCCTTTAAAAATATTTTAAATAGGTACATAGCATTCATCACAGCCAATCATTTTATTATTAGACATTTGTGTTTTTAGAAAACTTTTTAGGGGATCCCTGGGTGGCTCAGCAGTTTGGCGCCTGCCTTCGACCAGGGTGTGATCCTGGAGTCCCGGGATCGAGTCCCATGTCGGGCTCCTTGCATGGGGCCTGCCTTCTGCCTGTGTCTCTGCCTCTCTCTCTCTCTGTCTCTCTCTCTCTGTCTCTCATGAATAAATGAATAAAATTAAAAAAGAAAAAGAAAACTTTTTAGCCACCAAAGTGCAGAAGAGTATTTACAGCACCCTATACTTTGAATAAGAAAGGGAGGGAAATAAGAAAACATACCTGTATCTGCCCACTTGTGTGAAAATAAACATAGGATAAATCAACTAGAGACAAATGAGATTGGTGACTACAGAGGTGGCTGAGAACTGGTAGGAAAGGATGGAGGAAGGGTGAGAGAAGGGTGGAGTGAGGTCTCCAAGTACACTTTCTACAGAGCCCTGACTTGAAATCATGCTGATGGGACACACATTCAAAAGAAATTAAATAGGTAAAATCAACAAGGATAGTGGGGAAAGGCTCCTACAATGAATATGAACAGAGACAAATAAGCAGAACTGTATTTCAAATGAATAGCATAACTACACCAAGGGGGAGGAGGGGGGAGTACTCAGCCAAGTAACTGTTAAATGCAGTATTTTGAAAGATTTATTTATTTATTTTAAAGAGAGAGCAAGTGTGCATCTAGGCTGGAGTGAGGGGCTGAGGGAGAGGAAGAAGACTCTTAAGCAAACTCTCTGCTAAACACAGAGCCCAATGTGGGGCTTGATCTCCTGACCCTGATATCACAACCTGAGCAGAAACCAAGAGTTGAATGCTTAACCAACTGACACCCAGGCGCCCCACAAACACAGTATTTTCACTATATACCTGTAGGCTAACAACAACTGTAAACCAATGCTGATGTCTTATTAGTAGGTTTGTTTTTCATGGTGGTATGGATTAGCAATTCTAAAACTATTTTTTGTGTATTTTAGGATCGAGCAAGTAAGTAAATGTCTTGTGGAACTGCCTTTCTCACTGTTAGAAAAAAAGGAAATATGGAAGATGTTTGGAAATGGAAAAGAAGGAGACTTGAATAGTGAACCTAGTGGTTTGGACTGGAATCTGAAGTATCAATATGAACTCATTGTATTCATTCATTCATTCATTCATTCATTCATTTATTTTAAAGATTTTATTTATTTATTCATGAGAGACACACACAGAGAGAGGCAGAGAGACAGGCAGAGGGAAAAGCAGGCTTCATGCAGGGAGCCCAATGTGGGACTCGATCCCAGGACCCTAGGATCATGCCCTGGGCTGAAAGCAGGCATTAAACCGCTGAGCCACCCAGGGATCCCCTATTTATTTATTTATTTATTTTTAAAAATATTTTATTTATTCATTCATGAGAGTCAGAGGGAGAGAGGCAGAGACACAGGCAGACAGAGAAGCAAGCTCCCCAGGAGGAGTCCGATGTGGGACTTGGTCCCAGATCCCAGGATCATGCCTTGAGCCAAAGGCAGATGCTCAACCACTGAGCCACCCTGGCATTCCTGTATTTATTTATTTATTGGGCGGGTGCGGGGGCAGAGGGAGAGAGAGAGAATTTAAGCAAACTCCATGCTCAGCACAGATCTCTGAGATCATGAACTGAGCCAAAATCAAGAACAGGATGCTTAACTGACTGAGCCACGCAGGCACCCCTGAAGTCACTGTTTTTAATACGGATTGATATATAAATAGCTACAGATGTTGGGTGTGTGTAAATATATATAAGTCCTAAGTCAGTCACAATGAACATGTAGTGCTCAGACCTTGGTTTCTAAATAATGAGCTCCACTAGAAGGAATGAGGCTCTTTAAAGAAATGGTTGATTCTTGGGCAGCCCAGGTGGCTCAGTGGTTTAGTGCCGCCTTCAGTCCAGGCTGTGATCCTGGAGACCTGGGAACGAGTCCCATGTCGGACTTCCTGCATGAAGCCTACTTCTCCCTCTGCCTGTGTCTCTACCTCATTCTCTCTTGTGTCTCTCATGAATAAATAAATAAAATCTTAAAAAAAAAAAAAAAGAAATGGTTGATTAGAGGGCAGAGGCAGGAAAGTAAAAGATGAACACAGAACATCTTGTTTTGCCAGAAATGAAAGAAAAGTCCTCAGGTGCCTGGGTGGCTCAGTGGGTTAAGCATCTGCCTTTGGCTCAGGTCATGATTCTGGAGTCCCAGGATCGAGCCTTGGGTCTGGCTTCCTGCTCAGTCGGAAGTCTGCTTCTCCCTCTCCCTCTGCCCCTCCCCTGCTTGTGCTCTCTCGCTCTCTCTCTCAAATGAATGAATAAAACCTAAAAAAAAAAAAATGCTCAAAGGCATTATGGATTTATGTCAGAAGGACCAGTGACCATTAGATGCCCAATGGCCATCAGACTAAGTTGAGCATCAAAGATAAGGGACTGCAACAATTTACAACTCACTGAATAAATAAGAATTTATGAGGGGTGCCTGGGTGGCTCAGTCAGTTAAGTGTCTGCTCAGGTCATGATCCCAGGGTCCTGGGATCGACCACTGCATCAGGCTCCCTGCTCAGTAGGAAGTCTGCTTTTTCTTCTCCCTCTGCCCCCACCCCCGCTTGTGCTCTCTCTCTCAAATAAATAAATAAAATCTTAAAAAAAAAGAATTTGTGAATCCATACTGATAAAAGGCAAACACATAAGTAAAAGGGGAAACGGAAAAGCTTTTTTAGAGCAGAATGCTAACAATTAATGTAGAACAAATGATGGAGTTAGCAAATCTCTATTTGGTGGCCATATCGTAGTAATAGTTGATCTCGTAATGATGGATTCAGTTAGGGATTATCAATGGAAGCTTAAGGTAGTATGTGTAAGTTTGATGAGCAACCTACACAGTGTCAAAGCATCCTCTAGAAGAAACTTAGTAAGAAGCATCAGACACTATCTTAAGTAAGTGTTCAAAGCTTATACCACCAGTAATGAGACAAGTCCATATTGTGAGGACATATCACTTCTGTGGCAATCCTACCAAAACTGTATTACCCGAATCTAATCATGAGGAAACAGCAGAGAAACCTGAATTGAGGGGCATTCTACAAAATAATTGATTTGGACTCTTCAAAAATATCAAGGTCATAAAAGACAAAGAATGAAGAAACTGTTCCAAATTTAAAGACATGACAGTGATTTAAATTAGACAGTGATCCTGGACCATAAAACAAAATAATATAATTTTTCGCCCTTTTGCTGTAAGGGACATTCTTGGGAAAATCAACTAAATCTGGATAAGGTCTTTAGATTGGTGATAATATTATTTATTTATTCATGAGAGACATGCACAGAGAGAGAGGCAGAGACACAGGCAGAGGGAGAAGCAAGCTCCATGCAGGGAGCCTGATGTGAGACTCGATCCCGGGTCTCCAGGATCAGGCCCTGGGCTGAAGGTGGTGCTAAACCACTGAGCAACCAGAGCTGCCCATCTTGATTTTTTTTTTTTTTACGATTTTATTCATTTGAGAGAGAGAGAGAGAGAGATAGAGAGATTGTGCACACGAGCAGAGGGAGCAGCAGGGAGAGGGAGAAGCAGACTCCCCCCCAAGCAGGGAGCCCGATGCGGGGCTCGATCCCAGGACCCTGAGACCACGACCTGAGCCGAAGGCAGACACTTCACCGACTGAGCCACTCAGGCACCCCTAATTTCTTGATTTCGATAAATGTATGACCAATGGTTATGTAGGTCTATTTTTAGAAAATACACACCGAAGTCCAAGGTATTTAGAGGCAAAGAGGCATCATGCCTGCAATTTGCTCTCAAAATTGTGTGTGTGTGTGTGTGTGTGTGTGTGTGTGTGAGAGAGAGAGAGAGAGACAGAGAGAGAGAGAGAGAGAAAGAGAGAGAAGAGAGAGTGTCATGGCAGAAAGGAAGAGAAGGATAAAAGTAATGGTAGTAAAACGTTACCATTTGGGGAATCTTGGTGAAGTGTATATGAGAATTCCTTACACTGTTCTTTTAACTTTAACTTTTCTAGAAGTCTAACATTATTTCATAACACATGTAAACACCTTTGACACTGAAAGTAATACACAGAATATCCTTGATCCTAAATAATCTTTGTTTCCTTAGGAAAGATCGATGTACCTGGCATAGAGAGGTTTCTGAATACTTCTAAATTGGAGGAGAAAGGTGGTGGAAATGGAGGACTAAGGAGGGTCGACCATAGGGGTGAAGGCAGAGTGTGGAGCTGGAACTATAGACCAGGATGAGCGGGAACCAGAGGCTAGAGGAGTTCAAGGATCAGCAAGTGGGGGTGGGCGGGAGAACCAAAGCTGATGACATTTGAGATGCTTTTCTGAAACAATCCTTCTGTGGGTTTACCAATTGCCCATGGTATTTTGGATCCTTCCCTCTGTATGCATCCCTTTGGTGCAGGCCAGTTACCCACTGATGAGTCACACTGAGACCCCGAGCCTTTCTGGTTGGCACCCAAGAAGCAGCCACAACTTCTCCACTTGGTCCATAGTTACATGATGTAAGTAAATAATTTATACTAAGCTTTCATTTCAAATGCCAATAATCCACTTCATCAAGTATATGTATCAACTGGCTCTGAGTATTTGCTATTTGCAGTTAGGGACTATACTAAGTGCTTTATTTATTTATTTATTTTTCACTAAGTGCTTTATATGGATTATCTCATTTAATCATCCCAATACCCTGACAGAATGGAACTAGTATATGTTCATCTCACTGATGAAGAAAATTACGTCTAGAAAGGTAAGTTAAGGTAAGCCCTGTACGTCATAAAGCTTAGAGTCAAATCCAGGAGTCTGACTATAGAGTCCCCACTCCAAATCACAATGTTATGATGGATAAAACATTTTAATTAGGAAGAAAAAAAGTAATCAATCATAAATTGAAAAGAGGAAGTTAATAAATTGGGAGTTTAGGATGAAAATTATATTCTGTGAAATACACATTCCATTTTTCTGTTCTGTAATCCTACAAACGTGTGCATGACAAAGCAAACGTACCTGACAGAAGAACTGCTGCTGGGTTCCTGCTCCAGGTGTGTTACTGAAGGTGCTGGTAGATTTGGAAGAAGAAACTGGAAGACGATGAGACACACTGACCGGTACTGGAGTCCTATTTGGCTGGGTCAGCTGATCTCCCGTAAAGTTTGATCCTGATGCGCCCGACTGAACCACAGACCCGAGACTAGGATGGGCAGTGCTGGAGGAGCTGACACTAGGGAACCGACTCGGTCCTGACATGCTGGTCACCGAGGGCATCGTGGTGAAGCCAGGTCTTCCTTGGGAGACGTTGCTCTGCCCAGGTGACAGGTGTAATACGGTTGGTGATGCTTGCTGCAACGGCATCTGTCCACCAACGATCTGAGGAGAGGCATGATTGACTATCACGGGGCTTCCAGAGGCAGCAAATGTTTGCCCAGACACTAACTGGACAGCGGCATTCTGGTTGTTCAGCATCTGTCCAGAATATGGTTGGTTGGTCCTGAGCATGTTGGAAGAGTTTCTGTTCAACATGACATGCTCTGAGGCCACTTGGCCAGAGATGAGCTGAGAAGGTTGAGTCTGAAGCAGTTGCCCATTTATGGTCTGGACATGGTGTACCGAGTTGGAACTGACGGAAAGGCTTGTGGGTATGAGGAACTGACTTTGGGGTGTGTGAGGCTGGCCCATGGGAGAATGAATAACGATACTACCCCCAGCGCTGCTCACTGCCTGTGAGGTGACTGGTTTTCTTGTGTTCTGTTGGTTTACAATGTTCACAGACATGTGTGGACCAACTACGGAGCCCTGGGGTGAGCTGGCAGAGGCAAAAGAGATCCCTTGTTGAACATGGTGCTGCTGTATCCCCAGATTGTTCACATTGTATGTATTCTGCTGACCCATCTGGATAGGCTTTGGCTGGATATTAATTGGGACTTTATTTGAATTTGGTGCAAGACCCCTCTGTATGATGATATTATGCACAGGTAAAGATGTCTGAAAATTTGTGCTGTTAAATGGAACTGTGACTGGCTGTGCTACGGGACTGGAACTGGAGTTCCCAAACAATGAATTGCCATTAGGAGTCTGTCTATGAACCAGGAGCCCGCCACTCACATTTGATGGAGCTTGCTGCCCGCTGCCCTTCAATATGATTTGAGATCCATCTAGGTTATTAATAGTCATCATGGAAGGTTGATTTCCGAATGACCCAATTAGCTGTATTTGACCAGAGCCGCTAATCTGACTGCTGTTAGACAGATGCTGGCTGGGAACACTGATCCCCACGTGTTGCATAAAGCCATGTTGCACACCCACTGTATTGCTTGCAAACGATGCTCCGACAGGCACGTGAGTCACCCCTATAGGCTGCAGCGTCTGACCTGAGTAATTCGAAACATTAGAAGCCTGAGTAAAGGATGCTGATGAAGAAGGATGAAGCTGAGCTTGTGCAAACTGTTGGCTTGAACCTATATTGGCATCCAAATATGCCTCTTCGGCCAACGTCTGTTCAGTGATATTGGCCTCCTGCAAGGATTTCTGAAGAATGTCGAAAGGTTGGTCCTCACTGAGATCAGGAAGAGGAGAAGACTCAAGTTCATCTTCCAGGAACTGAAGGCTACTTGAGAGTGGCAGTCCATCACTGGGTCCTTCTCCAAGCTGGCTGCTTACAGCTTTGAGGGATGATTTAGGATCAGCATTCTAAAAGAAGAAGCAGTGTGTTATCCAGCATATCGAACCTCTGAAAGAGATTCTTAACAAAACAACAATCACCACCCACCAAAAAACCAAAAAAATAATAAAAAGTGCCTCACTTTTGACTAGAATAGAGTCTTATCAGGCATGACTCTCCCAAGTGCTCAGCTTATTCTTAATTCTATTTCCTTAATAATGATGTCTGACTTGTTTCTGTTAAGGGTACACAATCATTGCTCTGGTAAATTATTTTATAGAAAATAGATAAATAACAGGAACACGCTGAGGACTATCTGGAGTTTAGCTTCATTTTTTGAGATACAGGCACACACTTGATTTTTCAGTACTGGCTCCAGTCTGGGGCTTGAGTGATATTCATTGAATATGTGTATCCAGGAAAGGGCCATATCTAGTCCTCTGTATGGCGGGAGTGAGTTTTGGGTATTTTGGGTATTGTTCTGTTAAGAGGTCCAGAAGGTAGGCTAGAGTTAGCCCTGTCTTTCAAGGCTTCTCAGAACCTCCACCTAGTTCTAACCCCTAACACCAAAGTAAGACTGGTCCAGACAAAAACAAGCTTCCCACATAAAATGAGTGAATGGTCATTTGGGTTTTTTTTTTTTTTTTAGATTTTTAAAAAAATTTATTTAGTCATGAGAGACCCACAGAGAGAGAGAGAGAGAGAGAGAGAGGCAGAGACACAGGCAGGGGGAAAAGCAGGCTCCATGCAAGGAGCCCGACATGGGACTCGATCCCGGGTCTCCAGGATCAGGCCCTGGGCCGAAGGCAGCACAAAACTGCTGAGCCACCCGGGCTGCCCGGTCATTTGATTTCTTAGAAGGAATCAACCTAATGTGATGCTTTTAAAACTACTTCAGTGTCCTATTCGAAAGTAAAAGTCCATCAACAGTCTAGGAATGGGCATGTCAACTAGAGACAACATAGGCAAACAATGAGAACTGAATGTGATAAATAAGTTCTCCTCCAATGTGCAGCAGGTTTTTTTGGGGACAGGTCAAAATCAGAAAAGGTATGGAATCAGCAGCTACTTAAAATAAGGTGGAGATAACACAAATGTACTTCACACTACTGGACTGTATGCTTAAAATGGTTAAGATGGTAGATTTCATAAATATTTTAGCACAATTGAACATTTTAAAAAAGGAAGGTAGAGTAAAAAATTAAAAACAGGTCAGCATTATACTATATGTTGGCAAATCGAACATTAGTAAAAAAAAATATACAAAAAATTAATAAATAACAACAGGTCAGTGAAGAATAAGAGTTCCAACCTGCAAAATTATAGAGATTCTCAGCCCTAGGCCAATAAGGTGTTGGAGGCCAGATGATGGGAAGAACTAGGTAGAAAAGCCATAACTAGGTTCATTTGACCCTGAGTCAACCAACTATTGAAGTGGGACCACCATGGCAGGGCTTGAAGAATAATTTGAAAGGAAATGAGGAAAGTAGCTGAAAGCAAGGAGGTTTTTTGTTTGTTTTGTTTTGTTTTGTTTTGTTTGTAGAACAATATCTAGACAACAAGGGTTATCTCCTGAATGATCATACACAGTTTAATGTTTTTACAATGTATAATAAATTAACAGACCATAAGTTTGAACAGCCATATTTTTCAGAGCTTTAAAATATTTATACTAAAGAAAAACGTCTACAATATCCAACATGATGTACTAGAAATACCCAATAAATATATGTCGAATGAAACAGTCTGAAAAGTCACAATTAATACTCACATGGTTGGGGGAAGGTTGTTAAACAAAAATCATTACCATCAAGGGACAGGCTAAATATCTACTTTATGGGCTTTTTTTTTTTTAAGATTTTATTTATTTATTAATGAGAAGCACAGAGAGAGAGAGAGAGGCAGAGACACAGGCAGAGGGAGAAGCAGACTCCATGCAGGGAGCCTGACGTGGGACTCGATCCCGGGTCTCCAGGATCATGCCCTGGGCTGAAGGCAGCGCCAAGCCACTGAGCCACCCGGGCTGCCCCTACTTTATGGGCTTAATGGCAACACATGAAGTTACTACTTGTTCAGTATGAATTTCAGAAACGCTCCTAATTCACAAGGCTTATGGGAGATTGGCGTGGTGACTTTAAAGACACTTCTAGCCAGTGGAGGTGTCTCACATGACATGATCTGACATAACTTCCACACACTCAAATACCTGAAAGAACTGTGCACTCCCAAGGACTTTCAGAATACTATTCCTTCCTTATACATGAAGAAAATAAAGGCCCTGCTGGAAGTTAACATTTATTGAGCACTGTAACCACAAAATTTCCACAGGCTAGTCAATTAATGTTACCCAACCTAGGAAGTAGTTCTATTATTCTCCTGGTTTCATAAATAAGGAAATTGAACCCTACAGAGATTTAGTGATATATCCAAGATTACACGGCTAGTAAGTGGTAGAGTGAGGAGTCAAATTTGGGCAGTCTGACTCTGGGCTGGCTACCATCCATCATAGAAGAAGGCGCTTGAAAAGACAAAAGCAACATAGGCTTAAACATAGTCATTTGGATATAGTTTGCAAGCAAGACTTCCCTATTTTCCAGGTCAGGAGTATTGTCTAGATGCTCCCAGAGCTTGAGAATATGGAATCTAGAATGGACAACCTGAGGGAGAATCCTAACTCTGTAACTCATGGCTGTATAGTTTAGAGCAAGTACTAACCTCTCTGTGTTTTAGTTTCCTCAGATATAAAATACAGATCACAATAGAACCTACTTCACAGAGTTATCATGTGGATTAAGTGGTTAATCATGCTAAACCATTGGTGCCAAGAACATACCAAATGTTCAGGAAGTTTTAGTTATTATTCTTTTTTTTCTTATTTAAGATGGATATGTTTAGTAAGTAACTACAATTAAGAATAATTTCTTTAAAGCTTTGTGACAAGTTCTAAAACATTCTAATATGACTTTTTTAGGTTATAACATTCCCAAGTCATTCTAGAAAGACAGCTGAAAGCTTAGAAAAATGGCAAAATATATCTCATATAGCTTATGTAAGTTGACGAAGTTAAAAGGAGACAATGTCAACACCATTCAGTAGATCCTCCCTCCCTTTCAATTCCAAGAGACAAGGTAGTAACTCTCATCAGGATCCAAAGGCAATGAAAGCCTCAGTTCACAAACCATCAATGAGAGAGAAACACTTTATCACTCGATGTGGTTTCCAATACTCACACTGGAGTTGGCGAAAATTGAATTTGAATTGGCTGCAGAATATCCTGCATTAGTCAAGTCATCATTGCTCTGCAAAGGTACAAATTCAATAAAGTGATTATTTTAACTGTAAAGAAGTGACAAAATTGATATCTGTGATGTTCTAAGTATTACTTACAGATTTATTACTAGGTCCATGTAGAAAATAGTTCAATGCTTGTGGGTCTCTGGAAAACAGCAACAAAGAAAGAAAACAGCAAATAAATACATAACCTATATTTAGGATTCATTTCACTAGGGTAAAAAGAAAATGACATATTAGCCTGAGTAAAATTCTCTCCTTATTTTAGAACAGTTTTATTAAGTTTTTTGTTTAATTCTTGATTTCTTGATGTTCTATTTCCTATTATCACTCATTTCTGCCTCCTGAGATTTGTTAGAAGGTAAATTTAATAAAGAATGACCTAATTATGAACACTATCATATCCAAAGATCTCTGTCTCTTTATGTGTTAATCCATACTCTGTGTTGATTTTTATTTATTTTAATTTTATTTATTAGAGAGAGAGCACACAAATAGGGGGAGCAGCAGAGGGAGAGGGAGAAGCAGGTTCTCAGCTGAGCAGAGAACCTGATGTGGGGGCTTGATCCCAGGACCCTAGGATTACGACCTGAGCCAAAGGCAGATGCTTAACTGACTGAGCCACCCAGGTGCCTCTGTTGATTTTTATTTTAAAAACCCACGCAGTTTTTTTTTTTTTAATTTAAATAATCTCTACTCCCAACATGGGGCTTGACTCATGACCCCGAGATCAAGAGTCACATGCTCCACTCACTGAGCCAGCTGGGTACCCCAAAAACCCACTCAGTTTTTAATATGCTTGCTTATTAGGTTGTTTTAGTACAGCAAACCTCACACATTGGATTTATTCTGATTTTGGAATGAATATCTTACCCGATAAGATCAAGGAGACACGAGTCATCATCATCATCCATGACAACTATAAGAAAAGGAATAAAGTACTGGTTAGCAAAGCAGATTAAAGCCAGTAACATCAATACAACATAAAAATATACTCTTTACTTTCCTAGATAAGTAACTGTGTAATTCATCTAAGTTTTTCTCTCGTTGCTGGTCTTTAACGGGATTTTAAAAATTTTGTGGTCATTCAAGAGACTAAATAAATACCCAATTTAAATTGTTTTTATTGAATGCAAATCCTTAACTTATAAGTCAAAAAGGAATCTAGATAAATCAAAGATAGCTGGCAGCAACCCTTCCCAAACAGATTCCCCAAAGGGACTGTAAACCAGGAACAGTAACTTCCTCAAAATGCATCACGAGAAAGGGGAGAAATAATATTTTTGTTTTAGAAAAAAAAATCTCATGAATTCAGAGGTCTTTTGGGTTTTATGACTGAACGTTTCCAAACATGGTGAGCAGTCTGGATTTCTTGCCATATTTTGGCTCTCTTTACAAAAACAGAAAAGCCGTTCTCCTTACTTTTTGAGACAGAGGAGACACCATAGCCCCAGGCAGTACAGTTACAGGCTTAGCCCCAGAGGTCCCAGGTTCCTCCCCAGGCAGCAGCACTGCCAACTGTTCGATTCCAAACAATCTATAGCCCATCCCTGGAATCTTTAAAGTGGAAAATCTCAACCCCCAAATCCCCCTAGCTCCAAGCCCCAAGTTCCCTCTCTCCCCAGCCACCGACAGCATCAAGCCTAGCCAGCGCAATTACTGTGCTCTGGCTGAAACAATAACAACTGGACAAGTTCCAACAGCAGTTCTCCCCCTTTCTCCTCCCTCCCCCGAGATCCGGTAAACTTACACTAGTGATCCGACACCTGGCAACACTGCTTCGCACCCATTTCGAGCCATGCGTGGAATAATTTACATCACGGAATGCCGGGGCCAAGAGTTCTGGAGCAGTTGGAAAGGGCAGTTGTGAACGGCAGTTGGACGGAGGAATGAAATCCTGAAGAGATGCCCAGAAGAGGGACACGCCCGAAGAAGGCAGAAGGGATAATTTCTACTCAATGTTTTTTCTTGGTTAAAACTGTCATCTCCTCTCCAGTTCCCCCAAACTCCCCATCCTATCAGTCACAAGGCCAAACAAGTATAAAACTGGCTCCTGCCCCATGGAAGGAAACTTGCTTCCCCCAGGAAAGGTCTGGAAGGGGTAAGTATCCCCCTGATGTGAGACCTTCCCGTTGTGGGGGTGAATTCGTTCAGTTGTCGGATGGCCTGGGGTGATCAGAAGCCATTTGAGGGGAACTTTGGTGGAGAGGCAAGATGACGGTGAGCTGAGAGGAAGGAGAGGGGAAGCTGACACCCTGGGGTAACCTCCAGGCTAAACTGCGCAAGGGGCAGCAGGCCAGGTGAAATCTGCTTTGAGGACTCAGACATACAGGCTAGCATGACCATCCTTCTTCTGAGGATGGAAAAGCGGGGAAACTATCATTAACTAAATATATAGAAATCTGTGGGAAGGGCTTCCCTTCGATCCTGATGTTTTATAGGGCAGAATTGCATCAGCCATAGCTCATTATTGTGCCATGAGCTTGTCTCCCAGACATCACAATCACATGGAATAAATCCAGCAATTTCAAACATCATTAAGTCTATAAAGTGGGTATTATTTCTTTACCTCGACGTGACTTTTTAAGCGGATTCCACTATATCCTTTGTAAATTTATTTTTTATAGTGTCTAACAGTTTCTGGAACAAACTAAGAAAAATGTAAGGGAAGAATAGCCTCTACTGAAACCACTTTTTACAACTATGCCAGCTTCCCACACAACTTTACACCTGTACGGACTCTTCTAGCAGAGGAGATGCCCAAGGGTTAACAAACGGAGAAAGGAAGTCAGCATCAGTCAGCCTAAGAATGTGTCACTGCCACTGGGACTTTCTTTTCTTTTTCTTTTTCTTTTTTTTTTAAGATTTTATTTATTCATGAGAGACACAGACTGAAAAAGAGAGAGAGAGAGAGGAGGGAGGGGGGCAGAGACACAGAGGGAGAAGCAGGCCCCACGCAGGGAGCCCGATGTGGGACTCAATCCTGGGTCTCCAGGATCAGGCCCTGGGCTGAAAGTGGTGCTTAAACTGCTGAGCTACCCGGGCTGCCCCAACTGGGACTTTCAAACACAGAGAACATTTGCCAGAATTTGAAGGGACCAGCTAGTCCTTGAGTAGTGAAAGAGAACAATTTTATCATCCTGGATGAAATTAAAAGCCATTGTGTACCCTTCCCGAACCGAACGGACTGCTCAAACACTTGATAGTACGCTCCCCGGGGTATCTGTCCTACCAGACAGACAGGCCTCTGCTTCTAGCCCCCTTGGGTAGAACTCTGTGAGCCTTTATAGTCAGGGGTACCCTGAGAATTCCACTTTTTAAAGGGCCATACTCTTCTGACTTTGAACGGTTTCAAATTCAAAGAGATAACTCCTATCTCTAGGTCTCTAGCTCTACATACTGCCAAAACAGTCATCCTATGCCTAGTCCAGTAGTTCTTTTCCCTAGGAGGACACATGGTCTACCAATTCAATTTACCAAAGGAGAGGTATAGAAATTGACAATTCAGAAGTGGGAAGACAAGGTGAGGATCAGAAATGAATGATTTCAAAAGTGAAGAGTTTAATTTTCTTTGGAAAGGCTCACTTTTTCCTTGCTGAGACCCTTTTCTCCTGTAAGTTAACAACCCTGGAATCACTAAGTGGGCTGCTGGCCACAAGTGAAATTTATAATGTGTAAAAGAGAAGTCCCCACTCTTAGGGGGGGACTAGATCAATAGTTAAAAACTCCTTGACTCAATACACTTAAAAGAGACATACTCCCCTCAGTAACAGCAGTTCATGACAA
Source organism: Vulpes lagopus (assembly GCF_018345385.1). Classification (NCBI taxonomy): domain Eukaryota; kingdom Metazoa; phylum Chordata; class Mammalia; order Carnivora; family Canidae; genus Vulpes; species Vulpes lagopus. The sequence goes on from NC_054824.1 coordinate 61,733,895, forward strand.
TAGGATTTGTCACAGAGGGAAAGAGACTGTAGTTCTTACAGAATCCTGTTAGGTATCCCAAGAGGGCAGAAATCACTATCCCAGACACCTGGTTACCATTCTTTTTTTTTTTTTTTTTTTTAAGTGGATAGCATGGAGCCCAACATGGGGGCTAGAACTCGGGACCCTGAGATCAAGACCTGAGCTGAGATCAAGAGTCGGATGCTTAACTGACTGAGCCAGTCAGTAATGGTAATCAGTGCCCCCTGATTACCACTCTTAAAAAAAAAAATAAAGCTACTATTAAAATTGTCCTTATAGGAGTCAGCACTTTGAATAATAGCTTTTAATCAAGAGGACATAGTATACAAGTGACATATTAAATCAATGGGGGCAGGGGGGATGCCTGGGTGGCTCAGCGGTTGAGCATCTGCCTTTGGCACAGGGTGTGATCCTGGTCTGGGATCGAGTCCCACATTGGGCTCCCTGCGAGGAACCTGCTTCTCTCTCTGTCTCTGTGTCTCTCATGAATAAATAAATAAAATCTTAAAAAAATCAGTGGGGGAAAGAAGTTAGCTGTATGGAGAAAAGATGGTGGATCCATACCTTACATTTTACACAAAAGTAAATTCTAGATGGATCAAACAATTATAAGGGGGGCAGAGAGATGAGAACCTTAAAGTACTAGCATAAATACATGGGATTTTTTTTTTTTTAAGTTTGAGTAATCTACTCTACATGGGGCTCAAACTCACAACCCTGAGATCAAGAGTCACACACTTCTCCGACTGAGCCAGCCAGGTGCCCAGAGACATTTTTTTTTTTTTTTTTTTTTTATAATCTTGGAGTGGGGAAAGTCTGTCACAAGATATAGAAGTACAAAATACAAATTTGATGACATAAAATTTTAAAATTCTGCGTGATAGGGGCGCCTGGGTGGCTCAGTCGGTGACGCCTCTGTCTGCCTTCGGCTCAGGCAATGATTTCAGGGTCCTGGGATCAAGCCCCCTATTGGGCTCCCTACTTCTCCCTCTCCTTCTCCCTGCTGCTCCCCCTGCTTGTGCTCTCTCCCACTCAAATAAATCTTAAAAAAAAAAAAAAATCCAGCGTAGGATTATTGCTTCTAGCAAAAGACTGCAAAAATCCTAGATGTTGGGGCACCTGGGTGGCTCAGTGGTTGAGCATCTGCCTTTGGCTTGGATCATGATCCTGGAGTCCTGGGATCAAGTCACACATAAGGCTCCCTGTAGGGAGACTGCTTCTCTCTGTGTGTCTCTCATGAATAAATAAATAAAATCTTTGGGACACCTGGGTGGCTCAGTAGTTGAGCGTCTGCCCTTGGCTCAGGGCATGATCCCGGAGTCCCAGGATCAAGTCCCACATCGGGGCTCCCTGCATGGAGCCTGCTTCTCTCTCTGCCTCTGCCTCTCTCTCTCTATCCCTGTGTCTCTCATGAATAAATAAATAAAATCTTTAAAAATAAATAAATAAATAAATAAATAAATAAATAAAATCTTAAACAACAACAACCACCACCTAGATGTCATGATTATGGGGTTTCTTTTTGGAATGATGAAAATGTTCTGGAACTAAATCACTGAATTGTACACTAGAAGGGGTGAATTTTATGGCATATAAATTATAATTTGATTTAAAATATTAAAAAAAACACCCTAGGGATCCCTGGGTGGCGCAGCGGTTTGGCGCCTGCCTTTGGCCCAGGGCGCGATCCTGGAGACCCGGGATCGAATCCCACGTCGGGCTCCCGGTGCATGGAGCCTGCTTCTCCCTCTGCCTGTGTCTCTGCTTCTCTCTCTCACTGTGTGCCTATCATGAATAAATAAAATTTAAAAAAAAAAATAAAAAATAAAAAAAAATAAATAAATAAAAAAAACACCCTAGATGTCATTCATGAGAGACTTGTTAAGTCAGTTATGGTTTCCACCCACATAGTGTAATAGCACATAGCCATTAAAAACCATGGAGAAACTTTACACAAACTGCCTTGGAAGGATACATTGTCAAAGGAAAAAAGCACATTACAGTATGTTCAATCTTTCCTCTATCTTCTTGAACTTAAAAGAGTGATAAATTTTTAATGTCTTTCTCCATAAACTCCATCATTTGTATCATTTCTGGGTCTGTTTCTATTGATTGATCTTTTTTTCTCTTCATTACTGGTAGTATTTTCCTACTGCTTTGCATACCTGATAAATTTTTTTTTTAAGATTTTATTTATTTATTCATGATAGTCACAGAGAGAGAGAGAGAGAGAGAGAGAGAGAGGCAGAGACACAGGCAGAGCAAGAGCAGGCTCCATGCAGGGAGCCTGACATGGGATTCGATCCTGAGTCTCCAGGATCGCGCCCTGGGCCAAAGGCAGGCGCCAAACCGCTGCGCCACCCAGGGATCCCCTGCATACCTGATAAATTTTTATTGGATGCCAGATATTGTTAATTTTACATTATCGAGTACTGGATACTTTGTAACCCTATAGATATTTCTGAATTTTGTCTGGGACACAGTAAGTTACTTATTTTTTTCTTTCTTTTAAAAAAGATTTTATTTATTTATTCATGAGAGACACAGAGAGGCAGAGACACAGATAGAGAGCCCGATGCGGGACTCGATCCAGCCATCCTGGGATCACGCCCTGAGCCGAAGGCAGGTGCCCAACTGCTGAGCCACCCAGGTGTCCCTACTTATTTTTTCAAAAGACTTATTAATTTATTTTAGAGAGAGAGGGCATGGGGGAGGGGTGGAAGGAGCAAGAGAGAATCCCAAGCAGGCTCCATGCCCAGCCCTGAGCCTGACTCAGGGCTCAATCTCACGACCCTGAGATCATGACCTGAGCTGAAACCATGAGTCAGACGCTTAACCTACTGAACCACTCAGGCACCCCTCAATTAAGTTTCTTATAAATCACTTGATCCTCTTGAGGCTTGCTTTTAAGCTTTATCTCTCTTTGGGGCTAATTTCGCCCTATCTTGAGGCAACAATATTATTCACTTGATGTCTCATGAATTACAAGGATTTTTGTACTCTCACAGGTAGAACACAAACTATTTTCTGCCCTGGATAAATATTGTTTGATAAATTTGTCAAACTTCTTTAAGATGAACTTCAACACGGTGATAATAACAAGTTTACTGACGACAGAATCATTGACCATACAAATCAGTGTTTCTCAAACTGGGGTCTGAGAAAATAATCTGGGGTGGTCTGAGTTCTCAAGTTTGAGAAACATTAACAGATTCTAAAGTTATCCAGAAATATACACACTGAAATATACAGAGGGCTCATAAGAATTGCGTTCCGAGTGTTGTTCCCTCTAATCCTTATGGGCAGTTCCCTCCCAGGATTTGGGTCTCTCCCCCACCCCCTTGTACTGACTGGTCACCAGCTGAGGACTTGGGAGTTTTTTCTCTGGGCAGTGCTCTCCTCTCCTCCCCTGCCATATATTTTAGCCCTTTCACCCACCAACCTTGGAAGATGATCAGACTCCATCTGGTATCCCATTCCCTATGCTGTGGCCTGGCTATGCTCTCTAGACAGTAAGCTGGGGCAATCATCAATAGGGCTCATCTCATCCGTTCACCATTCCTAAGGAGTCCCTGGCTATGCCACCTGATTTCCCAGGTCTCAAAGCCACTGTTTAATATATTTTATCCTATTTTTAACTTTTTTTTAATGCAGGAAGGTAAATCCAGTCCCTGTTCCGCCATCTTGGCCCTACAGTCACTTTTAAAGTTTTGAAAAAAAAAAATGCTTTGGGAGGTAACAACAGTTTATATGAGTTAATTAGCACAAATTATAGGGTCAGAGTATACTGAAAGGGGGGAAAAAGAGGACAGTAAATCATACAGTTTTATCCCATACCTCCTTTTATTTTCTACCCTGAAGAATAGCTTAGGGAAGGAGGAAAGGGGCTTCTTTAATTCCTATCCTTAATAAAGTTGGTCAGTGGGTGAAAACAATATTCATTAATTTAATAAATATTTAGCTCCTACTACATGCCAGGTACTCTGTTAACGCTGGGAATATCAAATGAGCATGACATAAAATATAGTAATAAATGTAAACACACAATTTTTTTTGTAGGACTGCAAAAGCAATGCTGAAGAGTGAATTAGTGTGTTTTTGCTAATTATTTACCAGTGAGTGTCATGATCAAAAGGCTATGCTGTAAAACAGCCACTTACCCAAGGCAAGTAACTGTGTGTCAACTAAGAAAGTATTCTCACCTTACTCCTGTTACTCTATTGTCATTGTTATGGGCTGTTAAATTTTATAATTGCAAGACAGTGTGAAACCTTCTGGCATGGTTCCTAACTGTAAGGTACTCATTTTCTTCTGGGAGAGAGACATTCGATAGTTTATTATGATGTAATGTGAGAAATACTAAGAGTTTTTGGCAGGGGTTTTCAAGCTTCTTCAGGTGAAGCCTCTGGACTTTTTTTTTTTTTTTTTTTTTGAAATAATATAACATTTTGCTAGCAAAAACATGATGGTATTTTCACAATTATAACCATCTGCAATAAGAAGAAGTGGTCAAACTTAACATGATGGGTTCTGAGTTTTTCAGTTATTATTCAACAAAGAACGCCCTGCATTTTGTCACTGGCTATATCCTTCTAGCAGCAATAAAGAGAAGATGGAAAAGACTAAGAAATATTATTAGAGGAAAAACTAAAAGAAAAAAAATCTCTCAAGGCCCATTTTTCCATCCCTAAATGAAGTTAACAGCCACAGCTACGGTTTTTAAACTGTTTCCTGGCGATCCAGGATTTTCCAAGGTGTCCAGGAGCTTTCATGAAGGCCTAAATGGTGGTGGTGGAGATATTCTGATACTCCCACTTCTCCCCTTCATCTGAGTGACTCCATTCTTATTCAACTAGAAAAAAAAGTTCAAAAACCATTTGTCTTATCCAACTCCCAGAATGCAATGGTTTGCTGTGTGTTATGGAAGAATGATCATCACTGGTGGTCAATCTGAAAACGAAATCCCAAGGATCAGTAGATATTAATGCATTCATGATTACTTTAGCAAGCAGTGGTATAGTGATAAATATTGTTTGATAAACATATCAAACTTAAGATAAATTCCAACACAGTGACAATAACTTTAAGTTTACTGACGACAGAATCATTAACCATACAAATCAGTGTTTCTCAAACTGGGATCTGAGAAAATAATCTGGGTGGTCTGAGTTCTCAAGTTTGAGAAGCATTAACAGATTCTATAGTTATCCAGAAATATATACACTGAAATATACAAAGAGCTCATAAGAATTGTGCTAAATATGTTTGCTGAGGGCCTCTCAAAATCTTAAGATCCACTCTGAATCTACAGAAGACCTGTGCACATACTGACTGATGCAAAAGTAGTCCTGGGTAAAATCTTTCCAGACCTCTCTTCTTCATCTTCCTTTAATCTTAGCTGCCAATGTTATGCCAGGTGGGGAGTGGGGGGCAGTCCTAGGTCTAAACAAAGGAGGGCTTCAAAAGAGACTGTGGAAAAAAACAAAAACAAAAACAAAAGAGACTGTGGGTTTAGTCCCAAAAGTCTTTGCTGAATTTAGATTCAGAGCTGAGGTGGTTCAAGAGATACCAAACTCTGAAAGTAATGAAGCCCTACAGCAATGGAGGATGCTTTTAACTCACACTGCATAGCTTGTAGGGGGAAAGAGCTAGGAGTATGAATTTATGGCTCAATTATAGTGGACTAACAGACTAGACTGACTTCAAAGTTAAATGTTACTAATAGACTATCATCTAGAAATTAACAGTATAAACAATATTTTAGGGCTACCCTCAAAAATAGCGATCTTGTCATATTCATTTGCATATCCCCAGCAAATATCACATAAAGAAGTATAAGAAATACTGAATAGGGGCACCTAGGTGGCTTAGTCAGTTAAATTTCTGCCTTCAGCTCTGGGATTGAGCCCTGTCAGGCTCCATGCTTAGTGGGGTGGGGAGTCTGCTTCTCCCCTCCTTTGTGCTTGTGCTCTCTGACACTCTTTCAAATAAAAACAAAATCTTAAAAAAAATACTGAATAAATATCCAGGTTTTAAATATAGCACTGCTGTGTTTTATGCAAAGATTGTGTTCCCGGGGGGTGGGGGTGAATGGGTGACGGGCACTGAGGGGGGCACTTGACTGGATGAGCACTGGGTGTTATTCTGTATGTTGGTAAATTGAACACTAATAAAAAATAAATTTATTAAAAAAAAAAAGATTGTGTTCCCAAAGACCCTGAATAATTAAAAACTCACATAATTCTAGATTAATCCCGGCAAAGAAATTTAAAATTTCCTAGAGCCAATCAACATTGAAATTTCATAATTCCTGATGGGACTTATAAATATATTTTAGAATATACATATATTCTATTAAGAGCTTTTATTATTTTTTTAATTTTTATTTATTTATGATAGTCACAGAGAGAGAGAGAGAGGCAGAGACACAGGCAGAGGGAGAAGCAGGCTCCATGCACCGGGAGCCTGATGTGGGATTCGATCCCAGGTCTCCAGGATCGCGCCCTGGGCCAAAGGCAAGCGCCAAACCACTGCGCCACCCAGGGATCCCCTATTAAGAGCTTTTAGATGTAATAATGAAACTGGGGTTATATTTAAAAAAGAAAAAAAACACACTCCACATATCTTTTAGAGATCCACACAGAATTAGGTATGAATAAACTTTGGGCGTGGCATGCCCCGCCCTGCGTCTGGTGCGGGGGGGGGGGGGGGGGGGGGGGGGCTGGTGCGCAGAGCCCGTCATCCCCGCGAAATAGGGCGCGGCCGGAAACAAGGCCGTCCCATCGACAAAAAGAAAAAAAAAAAGAAAAAGAATGAACTACTATGATGTCTAGGATATGTTAAAAATAACATAAAGTTGGTTACTAAAAACATGGAATCCTGGCACGCTAAAACTAATAGAACACCATTTGTTAACTACACTGGAATTAAAAAATTTTTAAATACAAAGAAAAAAAGCAAGCCTAAAAGGAAATACAGTACATCAAAAAACCAAGCCAAACAAAGCAAAACCCAACCAACAAATCAAACATGGAATCCAATCCCCCCAACCCCCTTCAGAGATCCACCAGGAATCTGGGGTTACTAATGGGGTTTTCTCCTTGATTCCCCTGCCGCCAGGCTGCTCATTTTTTCCTTTGAGTCATAACATATTCAGGAAAATCTCAAAAAATTGGGGAACTTGTCCCCAGCTACAGTCAGGTAGTCTGGTCAGCTCAGAGACACAGTTTGAGGCTCCTTATTCTCCAGACTCTGGAGAAAGTTTCAGTTTAAGGTATACAATGTGATGATTTGATATCTGTGTATATTATGAAATGACTACCATAATAAGGTTAGTTAATATGTCCATCACTTCACATAGTTACCAATTTTTTTAAATTAAATATTTTATTTATTCATGAGAGACACAGAGAGAGGCAGAGACACAGGCAGAGGGAGAAGCAGGCTCCGTGCAGGGAGCCTGATGTGGGACTCGACCTCCATACTCCAGGATCACACCCTGAGCTGAAGGAAGCCGCGCTTAACCACTGAGTCACCCAGGTGTTCCAATTACCAATTTTCTTGTGTTGTGAGAATATTCAAAATCTACTGTTTTAACAAATTTGAAGTGTACAATACACTACAGTTACCACTTTATACGTTCGTTAGGTCTCCAGAATTTATTCATCTTTTAACTGAAAGTCTGTACCCTTTGACCAACATCTCCCATTTCCCAGCCCCCAGGCTCTGGCAACCAATAGTCAATTATGTTTCAGCAAATTTGACTCTTTTAGATTCTGCCTATAAGTGAGATCATATAGTATTTGTTGATCTTTGTCTGACTTATTTCACTTGGCTTATGCTTATGCCCATGCCCTCAGTGTTCATCCATGTTGTCACAAATGTCAGGGTTTCTTTCTTTCTTATGGTTGAATAATATTCAATTGCATATATGTGTATGTATATGTGTGTATAAAACAATTTCTTTATCCATTTACCCATTGACAGACACTTAGGTTGTTTCATATTTTGGCTATTGCCAGTAACGCTGCAATGATCAGGGGGATGCAGATATTTCTTTGGGAGAGTGATTTCATTTCCTTCAGATATACAACTAGAAGTGGGATTGCTAGATTATATAGTGGCTCCATTTTTAATTTTTTGAGCATCTTCTGTACTGTTTTCCATATTGGTTGCATCGATTTACATTTCCACCAACAGTGAAGTAGGGTCCTTTTGTCTACATCCATACCAACATCTCTTGTCTTTTTTCTTTTTTTTAAAGATTTTATTTTAAGTTATTTCCACACTCAACGTGAGGCTCAAAACCACAACCCCGAGATCAAGAGTAGCACGCTCCACTGACTGAGCCAGCCAGGAGCTGTCTTTTTGATAATAGCCATTCTAACAGGGATGAGGTGATATCTCATTGTTGTCAGTGAACATTTTTCTAAATGAATCTATCACCCTTTCCAGTACATTGGCCACAAGATGGCAAACCTCCAGCAGGAGCGGGCACACCAGGAAAAGTGTGCTTATTCCCTTCTCCCTGAAACCTACTTTAGTTTTCCAAGAAAGTGTGCTTATTTTGGAGACCAGGTTATTCCTATGCAAGAACAATCTAAAGTGGAAAATAATAATAATTATTATTTTTTAAAGATTTTATTTATTCATGAGAGACACACAGAGAGAGGGGCAGAAACACAGGCAGAGGGAGAAGCAGGCTCCACACAGGGAGCCTGATGCGGAACTTGATCCTGGATCCCGGGATCCCGCCCAGAGCCACAGACAGACATTTAACCGCTGAGCCACTCAGGCGTCCCAAGTGGAAGATAATTCTTTTTAAGCCTAAAATGCATAATGTGGCTAAAGGCATTTCCCACTATTGCCCTATACTCTATTCTAGCCAAATGCCACACTCCAGCCCCCAGGAGACAATCTTACCTGAAATGCTCTTCTTCCTCTTCCATATCTATTCAAATTCCATTCATTATTCAAAATTTAGCTTGAATCTACCTCTGCGAATCCTTCTCTAACAACCTTGTTAGGTCTTCAGAAGTCTCTAGCTAGAATTCTGATAGCAACAACCATGTCTTTTGACACTGATCAGACATCGCTCTCTATGATTAACTTCATTATGCCTATCTTTTGTTCTCAACTAAAGCACAGCCCAAATTTATGTAAAAAGAGTCTAGAGTGCTTTGAGGATACTGTTGAAGAGCAATGTATTTGAATGTAAATATAAGTCAGTCATCGTCCCAAAGCTGAGCAACTTTTTTTTTTGCTCATGGTTTTTTGACATCACTGAACTGGAAGTACTGGCTCATTACAGTAGGTTCTAGCTTCATTTTTTTTTTTTAATTTTTTTTTTTATTTATGATAGTCACACAGAGAGAGAGAGAGAGAGAGAGGCAGAGACAGGCAGAGGGAGAAGCAGGCCCCATGCACCGGGAGCCCGACGTGGGATTCGATCCCGGGTCTCCAGGATCACGCCCTGGGCCAAAGGCAGGCGCGAAACCGCTGCGCCACCCAGGGATCCCTCTAGCTTCATCTTGAACCTCAACCCACCCCTTTGCTCTCTACCATCTTGACCATTTGATGTCCCCTAAACTTATCACATCACTTTTTAAATTCTTTTGCTTTGCACTTAGCTTTTTGAGAAGACAAAAAGACCTTCCCACCCACCTACAAGTGGTCAACTGATGATGCTTGCTTATTTTTTAATGCTTTGAGTAAAATTATACTACCATTTTTTTTAATTCCCAAGCAAAATTAATTGTTCACTCATTTGTATCCCCAGAGCACGTCTGATGTGTTCCTAGTATCTGACAGCTGTATGACAAAACTTTGTTTTTCTGATCCCCTTGCTCACTCACAAGTTCATGAAAGCTGGGGCAGCTAAAAATATGCAGCTAGGTTACACCTGAGCACTTTTTCATATCATAAAGCACAGGATCTGGGATGCAGGGTTGTATGTCCATTGCCCAGGATCTGCTAGCTTATGCTGGGCCCTTATTTATCTAGCCAGGCATTCCTGTTGTGTAGAAAAAGCCATGAGTGGTCAACTGACTTCCTGTCTCTGCTCCAGATCAGATGACTTCATCCCTGGGATAAGGAAGTGTCATTTTTTAAGATTCATAGGGCAAAAGATTGTGTATTCTTCTATAATAATCTGTTTAGTATTAAATAAACCTCCCTCAAACAGGGATTTATGTATTAAACATAAATACAAAATAATTCCTTGGAGTCCCGAAATCTTTAGCACAGTAATTTATATTAACAATAGTTGCATTCATTAAAAGACTCAGAAGTAAAAGTTTAAGTTGAGAATCTCTGGCACATGTATGGTTTTTTGAGGACACCAACACTGGACTTTACAGGAAAGAAAAGCAACTCTATAACATAGGGAAAAAAAAAAGACAACCTGCCAAATGTTTTTATAATTTGCTGTGTTTTAAGAAAGACTAAATGTTTTAAGAACTATGGAAAATAATATACAGAAAATGATTGATGAATGATACAAAGAACTGCTGCTATCCTGATTGCTACTAAATATTAAGTAAAATGAAATTGAAACTATCTTTATGATAAATCACAGTACTTTAGTATGTAGAATAATATGTATTAAAACAAAAAACAAAAAACAAAAAAGAATAATATGTATTAAAAAGATGAGTTAGTTCTCTTCAGTTACACTACTGTTTCAGTTAAAGAATCCTTGTATTTTACCCCCCCCCCCCCGCAGAAAAGGTGAATTTCTGTTTTAATCATCAATTGCCACATCTATTACATTTCTTCCCCTAAAAACAGTCATTTAGGGACTCAGCTCCAACAAGCTGACTTAGGGAGAGGAAGCAATGCCAATGTTAAAACTAATCACCCATAAAGATGAACATATATCAACCAAAAACACATTAGCAAAAATTGTAGGAATAGGAATTAAAAACTAGAAGTGCCAAAAGCTAGTCATACTTACATCCTCTCCATAAAAACAAAATACCTGAATAATAACTAGCAACTGCACTGACATTTTTTCTTGACTTCAGTTTTATTCGGAAAAATACGGTACTTTTTATTAAATGAAATGGAGATGTATCTAAGTCATTTGCGTTCTTACTCAGGGAAAGGGGATTTCTTCCAGAGAATATTTTAAATGAAGTAAAAGAAGAAACCCTACCAATGTGACTTTTTCTACTTTTGAACACAATGGGTATTATTATGCAGTACTAGTCACAACAAATAGTAAAAGAGACTGCCTTTTGCCTTCCCATCCCACAGTCAAGAATTCACTAAAATACAGCATGGTAATAATTAAGCTATTAAAACAAAAACTAACGAAACTTTGTATTTCCTCAAATATAATAGGACACTACTGCTTTCTGTCAGTGTAGTTTGTATGTATTATTGTCCCACGTAAGGAACTGCTCTTAAAAGATACTTTGAGGGCAGCCCTGGTGGCCCAGCGGTTTAGCGCCGCCTTCAGCCCAGGGTGTGATCCTGGGGATCTGGGATCGAGTCCTGCATCGGGCTTCCTGCATGGAGGCCACTTCTCCCTCTGCCTGTGTCTCTGCTTCTCTCTCTATCTGTGTGTGTCATGAATAAATAAATAAAATCTTTAAAAAAAAGATACTTTGAAATGGCAGTTGTTATAGCAAAAAATATTTATTAGCAATCTGGTTAAAGTTATTATGCAAACTCTTGACTCTGATTGCCCTCTCTCAATGAGTAACATTCAAAATATTTTGGTTTTATGGTATGTTCCAAGAAAAACAAGCCTTATAAAAACAACTAACAATATTAACAAACAAAATTCCATTTTACGAAGTCAATGATGTTACCAAGCAAGAGATGTCCAGGTCTCCTTTTGTAAAAGTGGACTCACAAGGAAGATGTGCACAAAAGTAATTATTTAAGGAGAAGAAAAATGAGAGAAGCATTTTTTTAAGCTTAAAAATATTTAAGGGGGTGTTTGGCTGGCTCAGTCAGCAGAGCATGCAACTCTTGACCTCAGGATCCTGAGTTTAAGCCCCATGTTGGATATGGAACCTAATTTTAAAAAATAATAAAAAACCCGAAATTGAAGAGATTTATTTATTTATTTATTTATTTATTTATTTATTTATTTATGAGAGACAGAGAGGCAGAGACACAGGCACAGGGAGAGGCAGGCTCCATGCAGGGAGCCCAATGTGGGACTCGATCCTTGGACCCCAAGATCACACCCTGGGCCAAAGGCAGGTGCTAAACCAGTGAGCCACATTGGGTCCCCTGAAGAAATATTTTTTAAAAATGATGTAAGAAAGAATATGGGGCAACCCTGTTGGGACCCCTCTCACTTCTGAGAGCTTTCCCTGTATCTTTACTTAATAAACTTCTATCCCTTTACTCAAGAAAATAAAAAAGAAAGAATCTGAATAAATATATATGTAGCATATTACTCCAAACAAGATTTCCGCTTCTACAAAAATTTTAAAGAAGTTGAAATAATCTCATTTTTAAAAAAAGTTTTAAAAGGTTTTATTTATTCATGAGAGACACAGAGAGAGGCAGAGACACAGAGAGAGGGTGAAGCAGGCTCCTCACAGGGAGCCTGATATGGGACTCGATCCCCATACCTGGGATCATGCCCTGAGCGGAAGGCAGACCAACCGCTGAGCCACCCAGGCATCCTTCTATATTCCATTTAAGAGAAGCAAACTTCCATCTAGTGTAAAATCTTTTATAAGCCCTAATAAATGTCATGTGAAGAGAATTTATATTTATACTTATTTCCATCAAAAGACCAGAAGGAACAGAGTTTCAGTTGGAGAAGATGAGAAAGTTCTAGAGAACAATGGTGATGATGATGGTTGCATACCATTGCCAATGTACTTAATGCCACAGAACTGTACTTAAAATGTGCTTAACTATACTTAAAATGGAAAACTTTATTATGAAAAAGAATTTAATATCAGTAACAATAAAAAATAAAGCATCTATGGATATTCTTACAAAAAAAAGAGACCATAACTAGTTGTAGATCTATGATCAAAAAACCTTTATTTCTGGGAAAGCATTCTCCAAGCTGGCAGCTTTAGGACAGATGCTCAATGAAGTGAGATGAAGGATCCATGGCTTATCACTTAAAATTAACTCCAGCAAGCAAGGATCTGAAAAAAGTTGAGGCAGTTTACCCCACAACTACTGACAGGTACCAGATGTGGCTGTGGGAAGAAATCTCCCAAAGGAAGGAGGAGGGTTCTTGACCCTTTGTGTGCCTTCTGGCTGTCTGATGAAGCCTATGGATCCTTTTGCAGAGTAGTATTTCAAAGTGCATAATATATGTAGGATTTTTAAAAATGCATTTATTAAAAAATTAAAAATACATTTATAAAAATATTTTTAAATTGTGATATAGTTGTATATGTGATTTTTTTTTAAGATTTATTTATTTATTCATGAGAGACACACACAGAGAAAGGCAGAGACACAAACAGGCTCCATGCAGGGAGCCCGACGCGGGACTCAATCTCGGGTCTTCAGGATCACACCCTGGGCCGAAGGCAGTGCTAAACCGCTGAGCCACCGGGGCTGCCCTATATATGTGATTCTTTGACAATGCATTAATATTGAAGATTTAGTGGTGAGTCTAGTAAATATCGTCATTTAGAAGATAGTAATCTTTCCAGATTATCTGCAAATGTGAGGGGATAGAAAAAAATTTCTACTAGTAACAAATTCCCGGGCACTGTTAATACCGCTATGGTTGTGGCCTTCATTCACAGATTTAGGAAATGATAAATTTCAGTGGGAGTCTAGAGAAAATAACATGCATTTATTTTTTCTTATTCAAGTTCATGGTCTACCCTCCCCACAATTCTATCCACAGATTCTTTAGGGGTCAGTCCATACAGCCCTTGCATACTACGAGGGTCCAGGGCAGTTGTTCAACATGTGAAGTGAATAAACTCAACCCAGTAACAAACAAATGGAATTCTAAACATCTGAATATAATCCACAAGCTATTTTTATACTTGCTAAGCACAGACTGGTCATTTCTAAACAGTCTGATGTAATTTTTGCAATGCAAAGATGCTGGAAGTACTGCCAGACCACAGGATGGTAGCAGCAAGCTGTCAATTCAACAGCACAGGAAGGACACTCTTCAGTATCACCAGTTATCAAAAAAAATCCCGAGTAAGGAAGGTCCAGTAAAGCTAATTTTTTGTATGCTTTAGTGAAAAGCAACAGAAACACGTTTTATAACTTAAAAAGCCCAAGACTGCAGTGGAAAAGCTCATCAAAATCCTCAAACTTGGACAGAGTGAGACAAAAAGGCAAATTTTATCTCACAAATATATAATAATGTTCTGGAAAGCTTAGTCAAAATTCACATCTACACTCATCTAAAGTGGAAAATAGTTACATAAATAAATCACCTACTTTTTTAGTTTTTATATGAGTGCTTGAAATCGAATGACATTTGAATTAACACCTTTTTCTATACTCACTTTTCTATACTCACTTCTTTACTCACTTTCTTTCCTGCTTTCTTTTATTTATTTATTTATTTATTTATTTATTTATTTATTTTTTTCAATTTTTTATTTATTCATGATAGTCACAGAGAGAGAGAGAGAGGCAGAGACACAGGCGGAGGGAGAAGCAGGCTCCATGCACCGGGAACCCGACGTGGGATTCGATCCCGGTTCTCCAGGATCGCGCCCTGGGCCAAAGGCAGGCGCCAAACCGCTGCGCCACCCAGGGATCCCTATTTATTTATTTTTTAATTGATTTTTATTGGTGTTCAATTTACCAACATACAGAAAAACACCCAGTGCTCATCCCGTCAAGTGTCCACCTCAGTGCCCGTCACCCATTCCCCTCCAACACCCGCCCTCCTCCCCTTCCACCACCCCTAGTTCGTTTCCCTGAGTTAGGAGTCTTTATGTTCTGTCTCCCTTCCTGATATTTCCCAACATTTCTTCTCCCTTCCTTTATATTCCCTTTCACTATTATTCATATTCCCCAAATGAATGAGAACATACACTGTTTGTCTTTCTCCGATTGACTTATTTCACTCAGCATAATACCCTCCAGTTCCATCCACGTTGAAGCAAATGGTGGGTATTTGTCGTTTCTAATTGCTGAGTAATATTCCATTGTATACATAAACCACTTTCTTTTCCTGCTTTACTCACTTTCTTTCTTTCTTTCTTTCCTCTTTACTGAACTCTCAAATAAGGGAGTCAAGTAACTTATAGACAGCCTCCAGTGGTCTAAGAATAGAACACGAAATTAATTCATTCACTAATTTATTTTTTAAAATATTTTATTTATTTATTCATGAGAGACACAGGCAGAGACAGAGGCAGAGGGAGAAGCAGGCTCCTCACAGGGAGCCCAATGTGGAACCTGATCCCCGAACCCGGGGATCACGACCTGAGCCAGAGGCAGATGCTTAACCACTGAGCCACACAGGTGCCTCTAGTTCCATCTAATGAGATATCTGTGCCTACAACACAACCCTTTCCCTTAGGAAAGAGATAAAAATTTTTATTAGTTTGACCCTATCATATCACTTCTGGATCATTTAAAATAGGACAGACCCATCCAAATAGCCATTTTTTCAAAGAAGATATCCAGATGGCCAATAGACACATGAAAATATGCTCAACCTCACTGATTATCAGGGAAATGCAAATCATAATCACAATGAGGTATCACAATGAGCCAGAATGCTTAGTATAAAAAAAGACAAGAAATAACAAGTGTTGGCAAGGTGTTTCAGGGAACTCTCACAAACTGGGGGAACATGAACTGGTGCAACTACAACAGAAAACAATACAGAGGTTCCTCAAAAAAGTAAAAATAGAAATACCCTACAATTCAGTAATTCCACTACTTGGTATTCATGCAAAGAAAATGAAAACTCACCAATGTTGATTGCAGTATTATCTGCAATAGCCAAGATATGGAAGCAACCTAAATGCTCACTGACAGATGAATGACGATATATTAACACACCCATGTATGCACGCATGCACCCATCCACCAATGATGGAATATTACTGAGATCTTGCCATTTGTGACAACATGGATGAACCTAGAGGGTATTATGCTAAGTGAAGTAATCAGACAAAGAAAAATACCATATGATTTTATTCATATGTGGAATTTAAAAAAACAAACAAATAAACAAGAAACCAGCAATAGACCCATAAATACAGAGAACAAACTGGTGGTTGCCAAAGGGGCAGGAGTGGGCAAAATGGGTGAAGGGGAGTGGGAGATACAGGCTTCCAGATTATAGAATAAGTCATGGGGGCAAAAGGTACATCATTGGGAATATAGTCAATGGTATTTTAATAGTGTTGGCTGGTGATGAATGGTAGCTACATGTGTGGTGAACATAGTATAATGAATAGAGTTGTTGAATCACTACATGGTACACCTGAAACTAATGCAACATTGTCAATTATACTTCAATAGAAAAAGATAGGATAGACCCACGGTTCTTGCTATTATTCAGTATCATTCTTTTGGACAAATTAGAGTAATTTTTTCTTTTATTTTTAAAGATTTTATTTATTTATTCATGAGAGACACAGAGGCAGAGGCAGAGCATAGGCAGAGGGAGAAGCAGGCTCCATGTAGGGAGCCTGATGCGGGACTCGATCCCGGGATTCCAGGATCATGCCCTAAGCCAAAGGCAGCTGCTCAACCACTGAGCCACTCAGGTGTCCCTAGAGTAATTTTTTCTTGTTTCATGTCTTCACAGTCTTGCCTAAAGAACACCCTATTTCCCTCTCTAAATATTTAAGTTTTTAGATTTTGCCTGAGTAAAATTATTTCTTTATGAAGGTTTGTCATTATTTAACTTTTTCTTAAACTTCTGATAGTTTGCAACTTCTATTAATGATTCTCGTAATATCCATATAATTTTTCTTTAAGAAAGCACATTAATATAGCATGATATATTAAGCAATACCATTATAATTTATCATACTAATGATAATGAGGACTAGATTAAATGATTATTTATTAGGTAAGCTTTGGAGGGCTAAACAAACATAATAATGTTGCAGCTCTCGAGTAGCTGATAATCTTTTTTTTTTTTATTTTAAGATTCATTTATTCATGAGAGACACACAGAGAGAAGCAGAGACATAGGCAGAGGGAGAAGCAGGCTCCTTGCAGGGAGCCCAATGTGGGACTCAATCCCGGATCCCGGGATCATGCCCCAAGCTGAAGGCAGATGCTCAACCGCTGAACCACCCAGGCATCCTGAGTAGCTGGTAATCTTATTACAAAGGCAAGACCTACAACTAAAATAATTTTCCAAACTACAGAAGGCATTATCAGTATGCATGAAAATAAACATATACTAGTATGGATATTCACAGTAATATTAAGTCCCTTTTACTATTAATTGATATGCCAAGGCACATGAGGTAATAAAAACTGTAATAATAGCTAACATTTACTAAGTGCCTTTCCTCTGCCAGGCACTTCATATGGTTCTAATCCTCTAACACAATCCTGCCAGGTATGCACAGTTACCCCAATTTTTACAGAGAACATAAGATGCTTGCCCAACATTGCAGAGTTTGTTAAGTAGCAAGTCAGAGGTTTGAACTCAAATCTGTAATTCCCAAGCTTGTGCTGCTTCTCATCTCTGCGGGTGGAAATATCAGGATTTTTGGAAGGTTCAATTTCTAGAAATGTTTCTCATGCCAAAAGATAGCAATGGAGAATCTTAAAACATTTTCTCCCACAGCAAAAAATCTCACTATTCCATCAATTAAAATTCTACAGTTTTAAATAAACTAGTTATATGGTATTTTTGCTGAGAAAAGGGAAGCATATTATTTTAAAATTACCACTATAAAAAGGTATGCACAAGTAGGGAAAAATAATATTGGCACTGGCCTGTAGAA
Source organism: Vulpes lagopus (assembly GCF_018345385.1). Lineage (NCBI taxonomy): Eukaryota > Metazoa > Chordata > Mammalia > Carnivora > Canidae > Vulpes > Vulpes lagopus. The sequence continues at coordinate 61,751,813 of NC_054824.1, forward strand.
AGCTTTGGGAACACTGGGGCAGAGAGTAAGATTTTATGGTCTTTTCCATGTAGAACTGCAGGTAAAGGAGTCCTTTGAACAAAAAAGGATGGCAGGGTTCTATAATGAAAAAACTTTGGGAAATGCTACATATTATATATATTTCTTGGTTAATTCATAATGCATGTCAGACCTCTTGCTTTTTTTTTCTTTTAAGATTTTTAATTTTTATTTATTTTTTTAAATTCATGAGAGACAGAGAGAGAAGCAAAGATAGGCAGAGGGAGAAGCAGGCCCCATGCAGGGAGCCCAATGCAGGACTCCAGGATCACGCCCCAAGCCAAAGGCAGATGCTCAACCACTGAGCCATCCAGGTGTCCCAGACTTCTTGCTTTTTAAAACTCAACGTTTCATTTGTTGACTTTGCCACAGAGCCCTCCTTTCTCCCCTAACTGCATCCCCAAGCCCCTTAATTCTCAGAAGGTCTAGAGTAGCTCAGCTGTCCCAACAGAGTATGAGTCAGTGAAAGCCACATATATGATTTAAAATTTTCTAGTAGTTGGTTGAGCGTCTGCCTTCAGCTGAGGGTGTGATCCTGGGATCCCGGATCAAGTCCCACATGGGGCTCCTTGCGGGGAGTCTGCTCCTCCCTCTGCCTGTGTCTTTGCCTCTCTCTCTCTGTATCTTTTATGAATAAATAAATAAAATCTTTAAAATTTTCTAGTAGTCAAACTTTTTAAGTGTAATCAATTTTAATATATTTTATTTATTTCAGAATATCCAAACAATATTTTGGACTAAATGAAAAATATTAATATAAATATATGTATTTAATATTTTAATATTTATTTAATCATTCCAACATGTAATTAGTATAAAACAAATGAGATAGTTTACATCCTTTTTTTCATACAGTCTTTAAAATCTGGTGTGGATCTTACACTTAGAATATATCACAACTGGTGCTAGTCACATTTCAAGTGCTAACAGCCATTTATGTCCGGTGATTACCATATTGGACAGTCCAAGTCTAGAGATGTTTATAGAATTTAGGTAAAACATTAGCTTAAGGGGTCATTTCCCCCTTGTTAGGTCTTACAGATAGCCACAAAGTGGAAATCTTTAAGAACAGCTGAAGTGTAAATAAGTATTTACCCTAATTTATAGTTTCCCAGAGATTTTGTCAGTTTTTTTATGGAAGGGGATGGAGGGAGGGGAGTTGCATAACCTTATTTTCACCAGAATATAACCCTGCTCGCCATATGTACACGTGCAGATTAATTTGAAATAAGAAAAAAGTTGATCATTAAATAGATTAACACTAGTTGGACTGAAATAATCCTAATCTAAGAAACAAAATTAATGTTACATGCCTGTCACATACTTAAATACTTTTTTTCTAAAAATAAGTTATTATTGGTTCAGTGGGTAGAGCATGTGACTCTTGATCTCAGGTGTCGTGAGTTCAAGCCCCATGTAGATCTTACTAAAAACATTTAGGAAAAATAAATTATTTGTTTTTGTTTGTGTAAAATGACTGTAGTTATTCCATGGGGAAAAAAAATCCAAAAATAAATTATTTGAAAATAAAAGCAAGCAAACGATTTGTTAAAAGGAAAACTGATGCTGAGAGCTTCTGGATCCGTAGTCTCACAGAAGCCTCACATCTCACTCATCTCCATTTTTATAAACCAGGAAGGAAGACTTGCTCTTGGCTGGTGGTTCTCAACCACCTGGGGGCCTGTTAAAAATTAAAATTCTCAGGGCTGCGCTGCCCTGGTGGCTCAGCAGTTTAGCGCTGCCTTCGGCCCAGGGCATAATCCTGGAGACCCGGGATCAAGTCCCACGTTGGGCTCCCTCCATGGAGCCTGCTTCTCTCTCTGCCTCTCTCTGTCTCTGTGTCCCTCATGAATAAATAAATAAAATCTTTAAAAAAAAAAAATTCTCAGGGCCATCCCAGACCTACTGGGTTGGGAATTCAGGGGGTGGCTAAACAGGCCATCTGGGTAATTCTGATGCACATTCAAGTCTGAGAACCACTAGATTAACACAGAACTAGTACTTAACCATCTGTTTAACTCCAAAAGCTGTGTATTTTTTAGAAGTGTTTTGAGGTGTGGCTTTTTTTTTTTTTTTTTTTTTTGGTGGAGGGCCTTGGGAATATCTGTGTGTATATAAAATACACATAACATAAAATCTACCATCTTGGGACGCCTGGGTTGTTCAGTGCTTGAGCGTCTGCCTTTGGTTTGGGACGTGTTCCCGGGATCCAGGATCAAGTCCCACATTATGCTCCCTGTGGGGAGCCTGTTTCTCTCTCCACCTGTGTCTCTGCACCTCTCTCTGTGTCTCTCTCATGAATAAATAAATAAATCTTAAAAAAAAAAATCGATCATAACAATTTTTTTAATTGTACAGTTCAGGGGTATTAAGTATATTCACATTGTTGTGCAACTGTCTCCACCATCCACCTTCATCTGGAAAACCTGGAAGTCTTCATCTGGAAAACCTGAAACTCTGTACACGTTCAACACTAATTCTCCATTCCACTCTCCCTCTAGCTGCTGGCAACCACCACTGTATTTTCTGTCATTTCTGCTTCTGAATCCAACTCCTTGAGGTACCTCATATAAATGGAATCCAGAAATAGAATCTAGTTTCACTCAACCTCTACAACCGCAGAAAGTTTGGAAAGTACAGAAATGTATAAAGAGGAAAATGAAGATCACTTATGATTCCACTTCCTAGATGTGACTACTACAGACTGAACCGTGTCCCTCCCAAAACTCATGTTTGAAATCCTAACCCTAAGTATAACTGTATTTGGAGATAGAGTCTTTAGGAGGTAATTGAGGTTAAATGAGGTCATAGTTGTAGGGCCCCAATAGGATAAGGCTGTTTTTTTGTTTTTGTTTTGTTTTTTTAAAAGAAAGGGAGAAAAAAGAGGTCAAGGGGGAGGGGTAAGAGGGAGAAAGAGAATCTTAAGCAGATTCCATGCCCAGTGCGAAGTCCAACTTGGGGCTCAATTCTAGGACCCTGCGATCATGAAATGAGCTGAAATCAAGAACTGGATGCTTAACTAACTGAGCCACCTAGGTGCCCAAAGGCTGGTACTTTTATAAGAGGAAGAGACACCAGAGCTCATGTGAGGACACAGCTGTCTGCAAATGAGGAGAGGGCCCTGCACAGCAACCAAATTGGCCAGGACCCAGATCTTGGACTACCCAGTGTCTAGAACTGTGAGAAAATAAATTTCAGTTGTTTAAGCCACCTATAAGCCTATGGTATTTTGTTATGGCATCCTGGGCTAATACCATGGAACATGATTTTTTTTTCACTATTTTTCTTTAGTACATTTTTATATTTAAGGTACATTTTTATTTGTAAATGAAATCAAAGCCCATATGCTTCCCCCCCTACTTTCTCAGCATTTTCTAAAGCTGTGTTCTGCAGAATAGCATTCAGCAGGAACTTAATTTCTGACAACTGGGTTTTAAAGTGACACCAGGTTTCTGCGGCTAAATCAGAGGCTTTTTTGTACTAAACTGGGAATATCAAGATGGGAATCTGTTAGATTTGATCTCTAAATGTTTTTGGGGAAACTGTATTACATCCCCTGCTCTTCTAAAAAAAGGACACGACTATACAACTAATAGGAATTTCTTTTTTTAAAAATATTATTTACTTATTTATTCATGAGAGACACAGAGCATGAGAGAGAGAGGCAGAGACACAGGCAGAGGGAGAAGCAGGCTCCCCACAGGGAGCCCGATGTGGGACTCGATCCTGGGTCCCAGGATCACAACCCAGGCTGAAGGCGGCGCTAAACCGCTGAGCCACCCGGGCTGCCCACTAATAGGAATTTCAAGGGGCAATGCCCAGTCTTGGAAGGAAATAGTGGCTGACAGGAATAATTCACTTTAGACAAAAAGTCCTTTTCATTTCCTAAGGAACCATTCATTCATACATTTCATTAAAGTTTTAATATTACTTTTTTATGGCAATAATTTTATTTTTATTTTTATTTTTTTTTTATGGCAATAATTTTAAACAGCAGTGATAGCTGAGACCCACAAGGGTCAAGCACTATGTAAATCTTTATATGCATGATCTCACTTGATCCTTACAAACTTCCTCTGAATGGTAAATTCTCAATCCAGAGGGAGAATCTGGGCACATGCCCTCAGGGAGGTTATGTAATTTACTTAAAGGAAAAGAGCAAGGAGTGGAGCTCCGATCTGTCTGGTTCCAAAGCTATTATTAACTATAATGCTTCTTTAAGTCACATCAACTGCCTTGTTTGAAAACTTTTATGATTTTTTAGTATGTAAGGGAAAAATTCATATACTTTGACTTTGCATTTAGTGCATTTCACAAACTGATCCCAAAGTCCCTTCCCAGCCTTCCATCCCCCCCCCCCCCCTTTTCTTTTCTCTTTTACAAACTTCTCACTCGATCAAAGAACCTTCCTCACTGGCTCGCCTCCTCTTTAAAAAATAATAATAAAACAAGCCAAAACTCTCCAATGAATCCTCATTTTCTTCACTGTAAAAGTCCTTTCCACCCTCAACTGTGAATACCTGCAATGCCCTACACAACTGCTCTCTCTGCCCCCCACCCCCCCAGGCCCTCTGCCCTCCCTCAGATTCTATCCCTCATTGACTTGCCATGCCCTGAACTCACCAGGCATGTTCATGTCTCAAGCCCCTTGCACTGGCTGCTCTCTGCCTGGAATGCGGTTCCTTCAGCTATCTTCAGTCTTCAGGCTTGTCCCTTTCTTCAAGTCTCTGCTCAGATGATCCATGACCTACCATGACCACCTTTCCATCCCCCAGCACTCTACATTTTCCTTATTTTGCTTTATTTTCCCTCCTATATCTTACTATAGTGTTTACCTAGGTTTATTGTCTGTCTTCCCATGAGAGCAGGGGCTTGGTCTTTTCTTCACTAAGGACCTGGGAACCCAGAATGGCATCTGGTACAAATTAGGTGCTCAATAATTGCTGAATGAATGAATGGGTGGATGCTGTCACACACATAAAAGGCTCTCCTTTGCTCTCACTTGTACCACTCACTTGGCACTTAGCATACACTGTTGTGTTTTTTTCTGTGTGCACCTACTATTCACCTAACTTGATTACGTGTTCTTGTAACCTCTAAGTGCTCTGTACAATATTAGCACTAAACAAATATTTGATGATGAAATACCAGTGCAGTGCCTTTTTCTTTCAGAGTAGATACAGTAATGTTTTTTCAAAAGATTCATTTTTGACATTCCATTTAGAAAAGAAACATTCTGGAAAGCAGTATATGAAAAATTTAGAATATATACTTTTAAATTAATCTTAAAAGGATATAAGTATTTTATACACACAGTGACAAATTCATGTCATGCTCTGAAAGGAAAATTTTTGCTTTGTGACTTTCACGGCATCTTATAACCTGAAGACATTCTTGAGAGTCAAGCTCAAGGTAATGTTTTCATAGTTACGCAATATGAAACACAGAATATATTTTAAATGAGAATTATGAGTTGGGAAATTATGTAACATGTGAAAAAAAACAAAGTTAATGTCAATAGGTTTTATGTCACATTTTTTTTGATCTACTGATAGCAGAAAGTTTTAGCTGGGGAGTATTTACCTGTAATGAAAATGTGTTCTATAAAATAATTTATCTAAATTCATATGCAGATATTTATAGAACTAAAATATTCATTTACATGAACACTTAAGCCTACTCTCTATATTGTGCATGTTGTGTTATATCCACAACATGTGTGTTTCTGAAGCCCTGTTTAGACAGCTTTCTAACATGAGCTGCAGATCTTTTCCTCAATTTGACTGCAGCACATGCACAATTCCCTCTGTGAGGATCTGTGGGAAAGCTCTATAAACAGACTCCTTCACGACTTCTGGTAATTTCTTAGTTGATTATATGTCTACTTTAACTGTAAAACTAACATGGCTGTGCAAATGAAAAATGCATATACAGTAATATATTAGTACTTAGAAGTTATCATCAAAAAGATAAGCAAATTTTCCTTGGTATGCATTCAGTGTTTTACATGGCATAATGTCCACTTTATGTATCTAAGGTATGTGAAGGTCCTCCTCACCCCTTTTTTTCAAAGAGCATGGTTACCCAAATTTCATTTTTCTTTCTATTATTCTCTCTGGACATTTACTTTCAGATGGTTTTATCTATGTGACATGTGCTGTAACAGAAAATAATAAGGATATCGTGTGATGTATAAAGTCAGATGAGGGACGCCAGGGTGGCTCAGAGGTTAAGCGTCTGTCTTTGGCCCAGGGCCTGATCCTGGAGTCCTGGGATCGAGTCCCACATCAGGCTCCCTGCATGGAGCCTGCTTCTCTAGGTCTCTGCCTCTCTCTCTCTCTGTGTCTCTCATGAATAAATGAATAAAATCTTAAAAAAAAAAATAGAAGTCAGACGAATAAGTAAAATAGTCTTAAAATTTGAATATAAAAAAAAAAAAGCCATCTTGTGGAGCCTGGGTGGTTCAGTCCATTAAGAGCCTGCCTTGGGATCTGGTCACAGTCTGGGGTCCTGAGATCAAGCCCTGGGGTCCTGAGATCAAGCCCTGCTCCCTGCTCCATGGTGAGTTTGCTTCTCCCTCTCTTCCCTTGCCCCTTTATCTCTCATTCAAATAAATTAATAAAATCTTGAGGGAAAAAAAAAAGCCATCTTAAGGTCTATGGATAGAAGCAGTTCCAAACATACCGAGTTGTAAATATTCACTTTTTTTAAAAGATTTTATTCATTCATTCATGAGAGACACACACAGAGAGAGGCAGAGACACAAGCAGGTTCCATGCAGAAGCCTGACATGGGACCCGATCCCGGGACTCCAGGATCACGCTCTGGGCTGAAGGCAGGCACCAAGCCGTTGAGCCACCCAGGGACTCCCTAAATATTCATCTTGTAAGTGTGATCACACCTAGAACAAAGGGGTTGGGCTCCCATAGATCTCTCCAATCCTAAAATGCTCAGAGATCTGGAGAATCAGAATACAAATAGGAAGAATAAAAAGTGACCTATTTCTAAATATATTTCTTTGCACTTCTAGGAAACGCCTGAGTCTAAATATAGCAGCATTGATTTTTATTTTAAATCCTAGAAGAAATACTTCCAAATCAAAACCATACAAAAATAGCTTTTACTCTTAGTAATCAGGAGGAAAAAAATCTGATTTTTTTTTTTGTAGGTAATAGTCTCTACATGGAGAGAGTTACTTCTAAATTTTAAGAGATCTCCCACATTAAATCTAGTTTTCTACTTCTCAGGTAATATCCAGTTTATTTTATTTTATTTATTTATTTATTTTTAATTTTTATTTATTTATGATAGCCACACAGAGAGAGAGGCAGAGACACAGGCAGAGGGAGAAGCAGGCTCCCTGCACCGGGAGCCCGATGTGGGATTCGATCCCGGGTCTCCAGAATCACGCCCTGGGTCAAAGGCAGACGCCAAACCGCTGCGCCACCCAGGGATCCCTAATATCCAGTTTAAAACATTAAAATTTGTTCTAGAAAACTTTCTTTGATATGAATTCTAACTTTGTAACTAATGCGCTTGCCAAACACAAAGATTTTAAATTTAATTTCCCAAAATGGCATCCAGGTTTCTCCAGTTGTGTTTATTGAGAAGTGATTTTTAAAAATATTTATTACACCTCCTTTTTAAAAATTTATTTATTCATGAGAGACACAGAGAGAGAGAGAAAGAGGTAGAGACACAGGCAGAGGGAGAAGTAGGCTCTATGCAGGGAGCCTGACGTGGGACTTGATCCCAGGTCTCCAGGATCAGGCCCTGGGCTGAAGGCAGGCGCTAAACCGCTGAGCCACCCAGGCTGCCCAGAGAAATGATTTTTTTTAACTTTTATTTTTAAGTAATTCTATACCCCACGTGGAGCTTGAACTCACAACCCCAAGATCAGAAGTCATATGCTCTATTGACTGAGTCAGCCAGGTGCCCTGAGAAATGATTTCTAAAAAAATAAATTATAAGTGATCCTAATTTATTTTATATTCATAAAACTATCAGTTATACTGCACTGAAACTAAACTCACTCAACAACTATGGGTTGTTTTTTTTGTTTTTGTTTTTTTTTAATTCAGGGGAAATGCTTAGGGTTTTAAAACTTATTGCTAAAAACACACTGATGGGAGTGGCCCTAGCAGTATAAAAAATTTCCAGGAGCACTACACAATTCTAAAATAAAAATTTAACCAAAAAACCAGATAAGCTGATTTATCTTTTTGAAAATGACAACAGGAGTCCTATCTAAAATACACTGCAAGCAACTTTTAAGTATAGTTGATTCTAATACATACAACAGCAGTCTTATTACTCTTTAGTTATGGTCAAAATATTGACAGTCCACATACCAAATTTTGAAATTCTCTGACATTACACTTACCACAAGATTTTGAAATTCTTCATCTCCCCAACTTAGGCTTCCCACTAATATGTAGTGATAGGGTGGGTTCTCATTGGGCAAGGAAGAAAATTCAAGTTAGTTCTTAAAGCCTTGTGTGAAGAACTCAACTCACACATGCCTCAAACTGTTCAGTGAGCAGCAGGAGGTTCCAGAGCTGCAGGTCAGCCCTGGTGAACTCCAGACTCTACAGTGAGAATGTTTCATGATGTACTACTGCTGCCTATCAGGGCTAAGCTTTCTTGTATGGTCAAAAAGTAAAAAACAAAAAATTCCTTTTGACATGTTATCTTACTGGCCACACTTAGTAATATGCCTTACATTCAATCTATAGTATGGCCTCTTTATTTTTTTTTATTTTATTTAAATTCAATTCACATGTATTATTGGTTTCAGAGTTGGAAGTTAGTGATTCATCAGCTGCATATTGTATCCAGGGTTCATTACATCATGAGCCCTCCTTGACGCCCATCACCCAGTTACCCCAAACCCCTCCCCCTCCCTCTCCAGTACTGCCTCTTTAAAAGAATGTTTCCTTAAAGTGAATCACTCTTTGAACATCTTAAATACTTTCTCCCAAAATCTGTACTTCTAATTACTGTGCTTACATTGATATTCCAAGCAAGAGAACAACTTGAGCTGCACCATGTCATGTTTAATTAAGGTCCTCAGTGTTCTCTTTTCCGATTAGGATTTTTTTTTAAGTGAAAGATATGATTCATATTCTCTGATTGCTACCAAATATAGAGCTAAAATGGTCCCCATGTTTGACTCATGCTATGCAAATAAAAACTGAATTATCTGCAGAAGGGGCAGGATAACTGTTTTGATCTAGAATTTAACAATCACTAGAAGGGACTCTTGTTTTCTTTCATCACAGTTTTTATTTATCTATAAAAGCACTACCTTTGCCTATTCTTCCTACTGAAGTAATGGTCATCCAATTTTAAGATATTAAAATTTTCAGTAGGCAGTCATCCATAGATTAAATTTATTTATTTATTTTTAAAGATTTTATTTATTCATGAGAGACACACACACAGAGGCAGAGACATAGAGGGAGAAGCAGGCTCCATGCAGGGAGCCTGATGTGGGACTGGATCCTAGGACTCCAGGACCCCGCTCCCGGGGCCAAAGGCAGGCGCTAAACCACTGAGCCACCCAGGGATCCCCATCCATAGATTAAATTTATACATGGGCTTAATACCAATGGCAAAATATATGATGTGTGGATCTATAGTATATATTCAAACCCTGTCTCTGACCCTTAGTAAAGCAACTTTGGGTAAGTTATTTATCCTTTGTCAACCTCAGTGTTTCATTATCTATAAAATACAGACAAAACCTACCTCCAGGGTTATTATGAGAATTTAATAATATTAAATACCCAGTAGGGCCTGAATTAATGTTAAGGTTTAACTCTTTCCTTCCATTTTCTTCCTGTGAAAAATATTTCAATTACAGGTCAGGACATAAAACCTAATGTCTGATGATACAAAGAAGCATCCTGGATTGTGGTTGAACTGAGATAAGCCTTTTCTAAAGAGACAGTCCTTTTCACACCTCATTCCCTCACTTTCTCACATTCAGGATTTTTAGTCCAGGTAGAAGTGTTTAATGTGTTTGCAAGACAGCCAAAGAACCCACAAAACCAAAAAATGTTCAACTTTACAACTTTATTAAAAAGAAATTTGTCATTAAGTCACAATCATATGAATTAGAGTTGTTGAATATTAAGGGAAAGGGGAACCTCGGTTTAAGACCTAGTACAGTGAGGTCTCAGGATCTTTTCTTGAATGCAAGAACATGAGGTAAGGAGAAAAGGTCAAAGCCCCCAGTTTTTCTCCCCAAGACCTCTTTCTTCCACTTTCCCATACAATGTGGCCCGCCCCCTGAGTTCTCCTGAACTGCATTACAAATGGGTGAGCCATCCCCAGCAGAGCCATAACCTGAGTTCCTATCTCCATGAAGTGAGGTACCACATATAAGGTTCCCATTTTAGGGCCTTCCTTTAAAGTCCACATCCCATTCCTTTTCTGTCAGTAATCCCACTTCCCCACACACATTTAACAACCCCTTCCTTTCGGCTAGCCCCCTCACTTACTGCATCTTCCACCACTTCTACTCAAGAACATTATGGACCACAGAGAACCATGTCCTGCAAATGGATTTGGTATGTTACAGAATTCTTGTTGCCTCATGACAGCCAAGTACTATTTCTTGTGTCCATGTTCCCCCACATCTGATATATTCTATAAATTTAGAATGTATCCTCTCTCCTTAAACTCAAAGCCCTTTCGCCTCTGCCCCTGACAAATGACCTTGCTATATTCTCAGTAAAGACCACAGACATCTTTTTTTTTTTTTTTCAAACATCTATTTTGAATCCTATAATCTACCCTGTTCTGTTCTCTCATTTCACTTTACTGTTACTCTATAGGCGCTGGGGAACAGAGGACCTTATAAAAATGTGAATGGCATCACTCAGCGGAAATAATGCAGACAGGGAGGTTGAGGGAAGTGCAACACACTTCCACTTAGTATCGTTTGACTCTTTATAAAACGATTTTCCATGGGGCGCCTGGGTGACTCATTCCATTAAGCATCTAACTCTTGATTTTGGCTCAAGTCATGCACGGTCGCAGGGCTGTGAGATCTAGCCCGAAGTCAGGCTCCACCTTGAGATTCTTTTCCCTTCCCTCTCCCTCATGCATGTGTGCATGCTTGCTCTCGGTCTTTCTCAAAACAAAGAAAAATCTTTAAAAAAGGATTTCCTCAGTACTAATTTTCTGCCCCCCTTGCTTGTAATCTGCTTTTCCCCATTACCCACAGAGACCAAAATGTGTAAGGCACTGTAGATTTCAACCTATCCCTTTGGTTCCTATCATTTTACTCTACCTGGGTTGTCAGACTATTTAGTCAGCAAAAGTTTACTGAGTGCCCGGCTTGTTTTAAATGTTGCGCTAAAGGGTTAGAATCAGTCAGTGAACAAGGAAAGAAAATATACAAGGTTCCTTGGTCCCCTCCAGAATCTCTAGATGACTGTTCTGCACAGATTGGGACCATGGTTAAGTGGAGATGCTCTCCTTTAGCCCCAGGAATTTGCGATTCAATTTCTTTTTTTTAAGACTTTATTTACTCATAAGACACACAGAGAGAAGCAGAGACATAGGCAGAGGGAGAAGCAGGCTCCCCAGGACCTGCTGGGGGACTTGAGCCCGATGCGGGACCCAATCTCGCACCCCAAGATCATGACCTGAGCCAAAGGCAGATGCTCAACCGCTGAGCCACCCAGGTGCCCTATGATTCGATTTATAAAGCTACTTTCTTCCACAGAAAGTACAGTACTCTGCAAATAGTCCAGGGCAGTGTGCAAATAGCACCTGTACCTGCCACAAATGTCTAGATGTTAACTCATTTTTTATTGCAGTAAAACATACAACATCTAGTCTTTAAGTGCCCGGCTCAGCGGCCTTCCATCCATTTACAACTGCTAAGCAGCTGCAGCCACTACCTGACTCCAGAATTTTTCACCAGCTCACCTTGAAATTTGGTACGTGCCCCATAAACTCATTTTTTATTAATCGAGAATGATTTTCATGGTTAACTTCATGGTCCCCACTCCCACTGCCTTCTCTTGCTCTCCTACTCACGGAACATTCCAAGCTTCCTCAGTTTAATTGCCCGTCCCCCTCCACGACCACCTGCAGGGAGCACCTTCAGGTCCCTAGCTTCACTCTTCTGTCACAGCTGGCTGGTGGAACTCCAATCCCAGTCAAACCAATCCCCTGCCTGCTCTTGGCTTCCCTGGTAAACAGCTGGTGGTGGCTGGCAGAGAACCACTCAACTAACTGAATCAACTTGTTTCAAATTCAGACCCAAGAATCTGAATTCACAACCAGACAGTCTGCAAAAATCCTACCTTGTTTCCCAGCAACTTACTTCGGGTTTCTGCGTAAAAAAAAAAAAAAAAAAAAGAGATGGTGTGGAGGACTTCCTCGCCTCAAACCGTCTGCACCCCTCTTCCTTAACTGCTGGCCTTGCCTTAGACTTCACTGAGAACACAGAACATAAAGCCCTGTCTTCTACCCCCACTTCATGCGTGTCCTTGCACTGTGCCCATATTCTCTGCCTTCTTTCCTGCTACTCGGCAAGTTGTCCGACTCCCACCAAAGGCAAACCCTCTTCTGTGTGTGTAGGTTCTTTTTTTTTTTTTAAGTGCTATTTATTCATCAGAGACACAGAGACACAGAGAAAGAGGCAGAGGCAGAGGGAGAAGCAGGCTCCATGCAGGGAGCCTGATGTGGGCCTTGGATTACTCTGAGCTGAAGGCAGTCACTCAACCGCTGAGCTACCCAGGTGTCCCATCTTCTTGTGTTTTGAATAGCTTCTCACCTCCTCAAGAATTCTGTACCTTTGGTAGTATTATTGCTCTTCTTCATTAGTCTCTCCCTATTAGATATTCCTATTAGTCTATCCTATTAGATATTCCCATTAGTCTTCTAGGGGCACATGGGTGGCTCAGTTGGTCAAGTGTCTGCCTTCCGCTCAAGGTCATAATCACAAGGTCCCGGGATGGACCCCCCTCCCCGCATTGGGCTCCTTGCTCAGCAGGGAGTCTGCTTCTCCCTTTCCCTCTGCCTGTCACTCCCTCTCGTTCTGTCAAATAAATAAAATCCTTAAAACAACAACAAATGCTCTTCTATCCCCCATCATCTAAAAAGCAGCACTTATTTGACCCTACCTCCCTCTCCAGCCACTGCTGTGCTGTTGCTCTCCTCACCTTACAGAGGAACTTCCCCAAGAAGTGGGCTTCATTCACCTCACCTCATTCCACTTTCAGTGCATTCCAATTTGGCTTTCAACCCCATATGCCACAGAAACTACTTGTCAAACAGCCACTTCCCTGTTGCCAAATCCTAGTGGTCACTTTTCTATCCTCAACATGCTCAGCAGCATTTGGCAGAGATTATTCCCTCTTTCTTGAAAAGGATAATCCACTCAACCACTACCATGGCTAAACCTTTTCAGTCTCTTTTGCCCAAACCTTAGTCCCTGGAAGTGTTTTATGGTTTGATATTAGGGTTCTATGATCACAAAGGGTCTCAACCAGTTCCACGACATGCCATCCATATTGCTACGGACTCCCACAACTTAAGCGCACACCTAACAGTCCAATTTGAATATCCACTGCCTACTTGACTTTCCATTTGGATGTCCTGCAAGTATTTCAAACACATAACAGGTTCTACACAGAATGACAAATGGCACTGTCAGTCATCAAGGCTTAGGCTAGAACCTTGAAGGCATTCTTGATTTCTCCCTGTCTCCACAGCCAATCCATTAAGCAAATACTTCTGATTCTACCTCCAAAATATATCTGGAACATAACTGCTTTGCTCCATCCCCATTACCACTGTATTTGCCTAAAATACTGTCAATCTTAGGCTGGCCACTGCAATAGCCTCCTGGTTCTCCTCTCCACTTCCTCCCTTGACAAAAACATTGTTGCCTTAATGAAAGCTCTTCAGAAGCTTGTCATTTTTAGTAACATAAAACTCCCAAACTCCTGGTACAGATGCATTAGGGAAGTCCTATAGGGTCTTATTTCCTGTCTTCCCCAATATACTATAAATCCATGAGGGCAGAGATCTTGCCTGTCTTGAATTCCACCAAAGGCTAATTTATTTTTTTTTAACCAATTATTTATTTTAAAAGTAACATCACAAAAAAAGTATATATGGTCCCTGTCCAGAGAAGTTAGATTTCATCACTGACTTGGTTCTCTCATTTTGGTCAGGTCTGCTATTCATTACTTGTTTCTTCCTGACCTTCTGTGTCCTGGATGCATAAAAGGGTCCCATGTTTAGAAAAATTTCACCATTCGATTTCCCCAAACACAAAAGATACCTTCACAATTCAAAATTTTGAAAAGAATCCTTTCGTCCAAGGATTAACCTCTAGGTTTTTCTCCCCAAGATCTTTACCCTATTCCTAATTTCTATATCAATCCTAGATTCAATTCTATTTTTGTTGCACAGCTGTGTGGACTAAACTAGACGGCCCAGCTAGACCTAGAAGCCTGTATGTTATATAACTTCTCAGCAGAATGAGATATACTTCTGAGAATGTACTGAGATTTTAAAGTCTTAGAATAGCTAAACCTTTCTGTAAGAAAAGTTTCCATGATTTGATAAATGGCAGCTAGAGGAGAAAAATAAAAGTGAGAATGAGCAATTAACTGTTGAAAGTCAAAATGATATAGGCCTCAAGTCTCACTCCAATTCAAAAAAGGGCAAGGAGCATAGCGCATAGAGTGTTACAGCAACACTCAAAATGCCGATCTATCACAGTGAAATCACCTGGAGGGTTTTGGAATAACAGACTCCCACATATTCAGATTTAGGGTCTGTTGGGTGGGCCAGAATTTCAAAATGGGGAGTTAGAGACATCAGAAAGTTGAAAGATGCTTAAAACTGAGACTGCCTAACATACCAGATAGGAAACACACACACAAATCCAACTGGTCTTAACAAATAAGGGGGAGGGGAGGTGATGTTACAAATCTACATTTAGATTTGTAACTAACTCCCCGGGAATGCCTGGGTGGCTCAGCAGTTGAGCATCTGCCTTTGGCTCAGGGCTCAGGGCACCATCCCAGAGTCTGGGGGGGATCAGGGATCGGGGATTGAGTCCCACATCAGGCTCCCTGCATGGAACCTGCTTCTCCCTCTGCCTGTCTCTACTTCTGGGTCTCTCATAAGTAAATGAATAAAATCTTAAAAAAAAAAAAAAATGGAACTAACTCCCTCCAGTTTGCTTCTGAAACTCAGATTTGGACACCACAGGTGTAGAGCCAAGAACATGGCTTTTGGGAACCAAGGTCAATTCTATCATTTAAAACTGCAAGACGTGGAACAATTTGTGTATCTGGGTGAACGCTAGTTCCTCTCTAGTATAAAGAGATACTAAAATCAGTATTACAGGACTGATGTAAATAGGCGTTAAGTACAGCAGTAGGCACATACATTCGGCAGCGTTCAATATAGGGTAGGTCTTATCAAGGTGTCTGCAACAGCCACAACATATATACAAACACAAGGACACGCCTCCTGGTGCCACTATGTTACTCTTACCCACTAGAATGAACTACTCACTTTCCATCTCTGAACTCCTAGAGAGATGAGGTTTTTTTGTTTTTGTTTTTAGAGAGATGAGTTTTAGGGACTTTTTTCCCCTCCTTCCAATCATCTTTTCAGTAACAACTGACAACAGTTAAAAGCCCACACACATCTCTTAAGACAGACCTTAAGACAGGTCAGATAAATACTTATATGGGTGGTTTTCAGGAAAACACTTTGGGGCATCAGAGAACCGAGAAGCAGCCTCATATTCAATGAGGATCCCCAAACAGTGCAGGTTTGGTTTTGTTCTGTTTGTTTTTTTAAGGGGGGTGGGGGGCAGAAGAAAAAAAAAAGTCTCAAGAGTCTCAAAGCGAGTTTGATTTTTCAGCTCAGAATTCTACGGAACCGGTCCAAGTCCCTACCGCTTGGCGTACTGATGATGAAAGCCAACGAGAGGTTTGGGGTCGCTGGAACCCATACCCTTCCCACAGTGTGGGGCGCGACCAGTGCCTCCCTCCCCGGGTGGTTTTAAAGAGACACTAAGGCGGGCGCCCAGGAAACCGTGTCACCGCAGGCAGACACCGTCGTCCTCGACTTGCTCTTGCAAATCTTTTTGTGTGACCCGGTTTGGCTGTACGCTTCAACTGGGGGAGGACGCAGGAGAAGCCCCCGTGCCGTGCCCCCGCCGGGCCGGGGCGGCGACCGCCCCCTCCTCACCTCGCGTTTTGGCCGGAGCGGGGGGGCCCAGCGGCCGCAAGGCAAGGCCCGACCCCCGCCCGCCGCCGGCCCCTTCCCGCTCCGCGCCGGCCGCCCCGTGTCTTGGGTCTGGGGCCCGGGCAAGCGCAGGCCGCGCGGCCCCGGCCCCTTTCGCAGAGCCCCGCGTCGTCCGCGCGGCTCCCCGCGCCCCGGCCCGCCAGGCGTCCGCGGAGGGCGCCGCCCGCGCCGCCAGGGAAGATGGCGCCCGCGGAGCAACTGCGCCACCAGCCCTGGCGACGGGCCAGGCCCAGCGCCATCTTAGCGCCTTCCAGCCGCACCCACCCCCACCCCCACCCCCACCCCCCGAAAAAGATCCCGCATTCGGGGCGACTCGGGGGGCCGAGCCGCCGGGAGCCCGCGCGCCGTGCGCCCGAACAGCGCCGCCGCGGCGCCCCGTCCGCTCGGCCCGGCTGGAGGCGCCCGGCGGGGCCGCGGGTCGGCGGCGCGGCGCGGCGCGAGGGCTCGCCCGGCCCCGGCCGCGGGTCGCCGGCGCAGCTTCGGAGCCCGGCGGCGAGGCGACGGGGAGGAGGCCGCTCGGGGCTCTCGCCGCCGCCGCCCGCGGGAGCGCCCGGGAGGACGACGCCAGGCAGGAGGAAGCCGGTCCCCGCCGCCGCCGCCGCCGCCGCCGCCCTCGCCCTCCCCGCCGCTCCCCTCCCCCTCCGAGACGCGGGGTCCATTTTGCCGAGAAGAAAGAAAATGCGATTCACACCCAAGAGCTTCCGAGACAGAAAAGAAACGAGGGGGGGAAAACCGAGGGGAGGAGATTGGAAAAGCTTATTTTTCTTCCTCGCCGCCGTCACTCCTGGCCCTCCCTGCCCCCCGCTCGCGGCCTCGCCGAGCCCCGCTCCCTCCTTCCCGGCTCCCGGCGGCTCCGGGGGGCGGAAAACACACTCACACTCGCGCACACAACTAATTTTAAACCGGCTCAATCAATGAGTCATTAAAAGGCTTCCCTCCCCTCTCCTCCCCACCGCCAACCGCCACGCCACCCCCCTTCCCAAGGCTCTCCCTCTCCCCGCTCCAGAAATTTGCATCCGCGGAAAAGGAAGGAAAAAAAAAAAAAAAAAGAAAAGAAAAAAAAAAAAGGCGGCGGGGCCCCCACCCCGCCGAGGCGCCCCCAGCCCGGCCCCACCGCCCCCTGCCCGCCCGCGCCCCCGCCCCCGCCCGAGACACTGAACTTGGTCTTCCCGGGGCCCGGGCGGCGCTGGGAAAGGCATAAACACTCGATTCCCCTTTTCTCCGTGTCCATTAAACATCCACCCACCACCACCATCACCCACCCACAAACCCACCCCCCCCCAAAAAAAAACACAGCCTTAGCCAATAGCTCTCTGGGCTGAAACCTAATATCCTGGTTTTGGCAACTCGGTGTTTAATTTGCTCCTCTTTCTTTTCTGTCTGTCTGGAGATAGATCTCCAGCCCCCCCCCTCCCTCGGTTCTCCCCTCCCCGAAGGAAAGAGGCAGAGGAAGGAGGTTGTGTGTGTTTTTTTTTTTTCTCCTTGAAATTTTTATCACAAAATTATAATACACTCAAAGGGAAACTCACCGTCATGAAAAAGCAGTGCCTTGTCAACGGGGTTTCTGCGCCATCGCACCAGGGGCGGCGGCGGCGGCGGGCGCGGGGCGCGGGGCGCGGGCGCGGGAGCTCCCGGCCGAGCGGCGCCGGCCACACGCGCTCCGCTCTCTCTCTCGCTCACCCCCGCGCCGGGCGGCGGGCGCCCGCTCCCCGCGCCCGCCCGGCCTTCATGCTCTGCGCCCGGGCAGACCGCTCGCCTGCTCGTCTACCTCCAAACTTCGGTTCTCGCCTAGCAAGAAATGTGGAGATTAGGGGTTTTTTAATTAAAAAAAAATTTTTTTTTCTCCCCCCAAAAATCAAGCTCCCAAGCTGTCAATTCCTGTTTCCTTTCGGATTCTTTTTAACTTCAGAAATGTACTGGTTTATTCAAGAAACAGGTTTATTTGGCTTTTTTTTTTTTTTTTTTTTTTTTTTTAGATCTACAAGATGCATGCTATTCTCTCTGCAGGCACCCTGCACACACACACACACACACACACACACACTCTCTCTCTCTCTCTCTCTCTCTCTCCAGTTTAGCTCGACGGAGATTGGGGGGCGCTGGGGGTTAAACACAAAAAACACAGTATTTGTTTAGAACTCTGATTAGAACCAGTCAATACCTTTTTTTTTTTTTTTGCATATGCTTTTTTTTTTTTTTTAAGTATAAAAACACTTTGAGTTACTTATTTGGCAAATAACTGATTCATTCTAACTTTTAAATGTACCAGGCTTTCCTTTGCAACACCCTCTTTTTCCATTCCCGAATGCCGTGAAAGCTTATCTGTGAAATCTGTAAGTCAACATTAAGAAAAAAACAAACACAACACAACACAACTTTAGCGGCCAAGATGTAGGTGAGGAGCTGATTAAGTCATTCGAAACATTCAATTCCTCTTGCCTTCTCCTTACGTTGATCACCTTTATCACCACCAATAAGCCAAGTTTGTGGAATTTTCATTACATGATCCCCAGTCTTAAAAGGAAGCTACCCAATCTCTTAACACTCTTTGGTGCAAGTATATAATTACCGCCCGTTTTTAATCTCAAATCTCAAATTGTTGAGATGTCTCCATAAACCATCTAGACCTCAGAGCACTTATGTAAACGTTAATTATGATAGTGCAGATTGGGAGGGGATGCCTTTGTGTCTATGTTGATTGTATTTACTTTTCCTGCAAATGCCCACGGAAATAGAGTGGGGGTCTTTAAATAAACACCAAGGGCAGGTAAAAAAATAGTGTAAGAGTGTCACTTGGATTTTTAAAACCTACGTATGTAAGCCCCAGAAATGTTCTAAAATTATTTTAAATTAGTTTGTTATATATATATATATATATATATATATATATATAGAGAGAGAGAGAGAGAGAGAGAGAGAGAGAGAGAGAGAGAGAACAGTGGGGGTCCTGTGGATAAACAATGTTCAGACCCATGTCTCCCAGATGTTTGGTGAGTTTAAAATCAGATTATCTCTAGATTTAAATTATTTAAGTGAAATTGTTTGGTCTGTATATCCCCTTAGAATTAAAAAAAAAACCACAATAGTAGTATACCTTGCTTGCTTTTATAAGGATACTATAACTATGCTGTATTGCACAAGATAAATATGTCAAGGTTGGCATACAATGTTGTCATATTCAAGATAGAAAACCTCTTTAAAAAACAAACCATATCTTGCTCTAGTAACTGCTGCTTTGTCATTTACAATGTATGCTTTGTATTTGGACATGCCTTAAAAATATATTCAGTGATTTAGTATCACATAGTATCATCGAGGTGTTTTCTCAGAAAATGTTGTGCTTCACATTCAGCCAAGGCCTTCCTGGAACAGTAGTCTTTGCATAAATTAGCATATTTCTCTACACTTGACAGTTGGACCAACCAGTTTTCTAATTGGATTGGGAAATTTTTAAACATGTTTTAAAGTGCTCTTGGATTGGCTGGAATTTAATTATAGTACCCATTTCGAAGAATTACATTTCAAAAGAGTTCATGGATTATTCATTGCAATTAGGGCCCACCAAGCAACTTATACAGCTGTTGCTCCACAGCTCCAATGAAATATTAATGGATTTTAGAAAGCTGTTCTCCCAAGTTGCCCCAAACCCCAAAGACACAAAAATTTGACTTTAACAGATCACCAAACAAAACAATTTATATAAAGAGTATAGGGCAGGGCAGCCTGGGTGGCTCAGCGGTTTAGCGCTGCCATCAGTCCAGGGCATGATCCTGGAGACCCAGGATCGAGTCCCACGTCGGGCTTCCTGCATGGAGCCTGCTTCTCCCTCTGCCTGTGTCTCTGCCTCTCTGTGTGTGTGTGTCTCTATGAATAAATAAATAAAATCTTAAAAAAAAAAAAAAGAGTATAGGGCATTGCAGGATTTTTAAAAAGAATGTCCAAATATAAGAGCATTGATATTTCCTGAATGCCTACTAACCACCTAGATGCTTATATACATTATTGGATGAACCTTTCCACAAACCTGTAAGGTTCCCACAAACCTTAATCAGCCTGACTTTGTAGATGAGGCTCCCAGTGTTTTCAGTAATTTGCCTGGGGTCATCAGTCTAATAAGGGCTGAGGAGGGAGCCCAAGTCAGATTGATGCTATAACTCACCCTGTTCAAGTCCTGAAAAGGATCTTGGGAACAAGCAGTCCTCCCTGTTTTAATATAAACAGAGCTCTGTCTCTGCCACAGACAGGACAACCGTCTAATTTGTTATGACCTACTTTGAGAATGCCAGCTGTCAATCTTTTTTTTTTTTTTTTTTTAATTTTTATTTATTTATGATAGTCACAGAGAGATAGAGAGAGAGGCAGAGACACAGGCAGAGGGAGAAGCAGGCTCCATGCACCGGGAGCCTGACGTGGGATTCGATCCCGGGTCTCCAGGATCGCGCCCTGGGCCAAAAGCAGGCGCCAAACCAATGCGCCACCCAGGGATCCCTGCCAGCTGTCAATCTAATTGTAAATTTGTGGGGCGGGGGTGTTACAAAATCCTGAGGCAGCAGCGAGAATCCCAGATTCACCAGGCACCATTCACCAGGCACCATCAAAATTGACATCACTTTGTACTATAACAAACAAAGCTTCTTTATTTTTTTCTCATGTGATTAAAAAGACAACATTTTAAAATAAGGGATATACCTTTGTACACAAAATGTAAAATTATGGTTTATATAAACAGGATTTTGGTATCTAAGTGTGAGATCAGGAAACTTAAGAAGAAAGTTCTTAAAATGGCTTAACTATACACAAATAACTTTAATAGTATCGCCTGCAATTTAATTATGTACAATTTAAATGGTCATTCCTAAAAATAATAATAATAAAAAATAAATAAATAAATAAATAAATAGTCATTCCTATGATTCCCATCTGTGTGTGTGACTTAGAAAGAAGGGCGGGGGATACCTGGGTGGCTCAGCGGTTTAGCGCTTGCCTTCAGCTCAGGGCGTGATCCTGGGGCCCCGGGATCAAGTCCCACATCGGGCTCCCTGCATGGAGCCTGCTTCTCCCTCTGCCTGTGTCTCTGCCTCTCTCTCCCTGTGTTTCTCATGAATAAATAAATAAAATGTTTAAAAGAGAAAAAAAGAAAGAAAGAAAGAAAGAAAGGCAAGTGGACACAGGGGGTGGGGGGAAAGAGGCAGTAATTAAATTATAATCGAAGTGTTCTAGTGTATGTTTGGGCATCTGAATAAACAGGCCCAATGTCCACATAACACAAGTTGAAATATATCTGTTTTTTGTCTTTTCCCTCCATATGTTCCCCTTGGTTGGTGGGCCATTCTCAGAAGGGGAAGAATACAGATGCTGAGATTAAGTGTGATGCGCATGACCAGATATGTCCCCATCACAGAAGTGCCAAGATATACCAAACGATTTAGTAAATGCTGTATAAGGTATGTGTGAGATAAAAACTGAAAATTGCCAATGTGCATAAATAAAGTGTATACCTTTATTTGCACCTTTAGAAGTACTTACATTCTGGGGCTTAAGCGCACTAGCTCTGTATTCAGGCTGACCTTTGCAAAGGTGCAAATTCCACCCTTGTCACAACCAGGTGTGTGGCTTTGAGCCACTCACTTCACCCTTGAGAGCCTCAACTTCTTCATCTATAAAATGAGGTAATTATAATCATGTCTGAGAGTTATTTTAAGGATTTAGGAACTACTGCATGCAAAATGTTTAGCAAGGTACCTGAAACAGGAGAAGTCACAGTATTTAGCTAATATTATATTGTCTTATTTTAGTTATGCATCAGTAATTTATTTTAGTATGTCCCTTGTAATTTCCCAGTGGCAATCTCATATGATTGAACCTAATTATCTCTCTCTCATGTTCCCTCCCAGATAGGGAGCTCCTCAAGGGCTTTCTATTCTCTAAGGGGCCTAACAGAGTACTCTGTATAGAGTTAACTCACGATCAGTACTTGTGGGATAAGAGAAAAACAGCCCAGTCCACAAGATGCATAAGAACACAAGAAATCAGTCTATATCTAGAGAACTTACTATATATTAAGGGAGTGCAGTCATCTCCTAGAACCACATAAAACCATTGCCCAATGGATCACAGGCAGAAGAGGCTAATGGTTTACAGTTCTTCCTTCCCCTCTACCCACTCCCCACCCTCTCTCTTACCAGTTAGAACTCTGGCATTGACACTTTTTATTCCTTTGGTCTCTTTGCCTACTTTTTCAATTTCTCTCACCTCTGTTATCTGTAACATGAAGGTACCAATGCCTATATCTCAGGATGCTGAAGGGGGGAGTTAAATGACACTACAGATACAAATTCCTTGCTTTAGAACCAGATATATAGTAAATATTCAATAATAGTTACCATTAGTGTTGTGACTGTTAATACTATCGTTAGGAGTAACTGTTTTCAAAGCAATGGTAAACAAGCAATTTATTGGCATGATTACAACTGTTTTCAAAACCTTGCCTACATTATTTGATAGATGAATATAAACACTTTAAATCATCTTTGTAGAGACTAAGGCTATTCTAGTCATGACATATTTCAAGCTGGTTATTTTCCTTGACAGATTTTAAGAAGTCTGAACTCCCACAAGCTTCTAGTACAAGGATAAGGAGTGTAACAACTGTAAAAAAAAAAAAGAAAGAAAGAAAGAAAGAAAAAAGGCAGTCAGCACTCCCACTGGCCTTGCTGTCTTAAACATCTAGCCTGTGCTTCCCCACAGAGTATGAGAGTGGGAGGACAGTCATCAGGTTAAGACACCTCATGCCTATGCCAATGCCGCTGGAAGGCATGTCTGGGATGTGTCACCTGAACTCTCCAGCCCCTGTGGTCCTCTGCCAGAACTCCTGGCCTGTCTTGAACAGAGCATTTCTTTTCCCACCACCATGCCCAGGAGGATGGTGGACTAGAGAGGAAGTAGAATGGGGTCTACTAGGCTTCAGGCTCCTACTATAAAGCACCCTCAGATTTTGGTGAGAGGGGTGCCTCAGTGGCTCAGTGGTTGAGCATCTGCCTTCAGCCCAGGGCGTGAGCCCAGGGTCCCAGGATCAAGTCCCACATCAGGCTCCCCACAGGGAGCCTGCTTCTCCCTCTGCCTGTGTTTCTGCCTCTTTCTCTGTGTCTTTCAAGAACAAATAAATAAAATCTTAAAAAAAAAAAAAAAGATTTTGGTGAGAAAGTCAGCCTCTAAGATAGAATTCCCACGTAAAGGGGCTTGCTCAACAAATGTCAGCGTCCTTTCTGAAAATGAAACTACTAAGAAATCAGACATTTAATAGAGAACCACCCCTAAAAGATGACTTTTAGATACAAATTGAAAACAAATCACTAGGCACAAAACAGGCACCAAGACATAGCCTCAATACTGAAGATGAATACTGAGGGATTATAGACACTGTGACTTCCACAAGCATCATGATCCCTGAAGAGCCACATTCTTCTTTGAGCACAGAAAAGTTAATCAGGCATTTTTAGAGTCCATGTGTGACACCCCTCAGACCATACAATTCTCTCTCACCTAAATCTTTTAATTACTGCTTCCATTCCCCAGGTTTTCTGGTACTGTAAAGGTGACACCCTGAGCAAAGAGGAAAGTACTCTTGTACCTGAAAAGTTTTATATATCCCCTCACTGTCAATCATACCAGACAGCTAGCAGTTGGGTATATGAATCAATCCCTTGTGAGTTAGATGAACTTAAGGCACTTAGGAGGTTGTTCAGAGATGGGCAATCTGAGCAAAGGACACATTTGCTCTGGAGGTATAGTTTCACATGGGGCATGGTGAAAACTTGATGGGTGATTCCTGCCCTGTCTTAGGGCAAAACCCAAAACTCAAGTAATCCTCTCCCCTTCTGAATTTGGTCTTCCCTCTTGTCTCTGTGTTCACAGACCAACCCCCTAGATATTTTATGATTCTCTACTATTCCTTCTCTTTTTTTTAAATCTTTTTTTTTTTAATTTTTATTTATTTATGATAGTCACAGAGAGAGAAAGAGAGAGAGGCAGAGACACAGGCAGAGGGAGAAGGCAGGCTCCATGCACCGGGAGCCCGACGTGGGATTCAATCCTGGGTCTCCAGGATCGCGCCCTGGGCTAAAGGCAGGCGCTAAACCGCTGCACCACCCAGGGATCCCTACTATTCCTTCTCATTCTCTTACTTCTCTTAGCTCATGCAACCCACCTCCAAAGTCTCCCTCAAATCCAGTCCCTCTTCTCCGAGGACCTTCACCTCAGTTCAGGTCCTCCTCTCTCTCTGGCTTGGCCTCCCTATTCAACCTTCTATCCAAATTACTGCAAAAATCACCCCCTTGCAAACCCAGCGCTGGCTACATCACTCCTCTGTTAGCACCTCACTGCCCAGGGAAGCTTATTAAAAATACAGATTCCCAAGGTCAAACCCATTACCAGAGACTTAGAATTTCTGGGGAGAGCTGAGGTGCCAACATTTGTATCTTCAAGTGGTCCATTAATTACTCCACCTCCCCCCCCCCCCCCAGGAGCACCTCCAGCCGCTCCTCTCCCAGTACCCTGCAGTGCAATCACGGAGAATATCCTGCCCCTGAACACACCTGCCCAATGGGGACTAACTTTTGCCCTCTGCCTGGAATGCCCTTCCTCCTCTGGGGCAAGTCCACCAGTCTCCAACACCCAGTTCAAATGCCATCTCCTCTGGGGCGCCTTCTTCCATCCCCTACAAGTGGCTTTCAGACATCTTTGTCTAAGACTCACTCCCAAAAAATAGATTTCATATCACCATGCAATAAATACATAACTAAAACAAAGGTTTTGGAAAACAGTATCTAAACTTAACACGAAGTTTGCAGCTTCAGATTCAGTTGACCCCCGAACAACGTGGGTTTGAACTGCGGAGGTCTCCTGTCTACATATTTTCTTTTTAAGATTTTATTTATTCATAGAGACAGAGAGAGAGGGGCAGAGACACAGGCAGAGGGAGAAGCAGGCTCCATACAGGAAGCCTGTCGTGGGACTCGATCCTGGGTCTCCAGGATCACACCCGGGACTGCAGGCAGCACTAAACCGCTGCGCCACCGGGGCTGCCCTGCGTATTTTCTTATAACACATCACTGTAAATGGATTTTCTCTTCCTTATGAATTTCTTAATAACATTTTCTTTCCTCTAGCTTACTTATTTTATTGTAAGAATACAGCATGTTATACGTATAACATACCAAATATGTGTTAATGGACTGTTTAAGGCTTCCAGTCAACAGTAGGCCATTAGTAGCTAACTTTTGGGAGAGTCAAGTTATGCATGGATTTTTGACTGCACAGTGAAGGGTGTGGGGGAATTGGGGTCCCTAACCCCATATTGTTTAAGGATCAACTGTATTTCAGTCCATTTTTTCTCACTTTTAGAAGTGTTATGAAGTCACCTTGTAGGGACACCTGGGTGGCTCAGTGGTTAAATGCATCTGCCTTTGGCTTGGGTCGTGATCCTGGAGTCCTGGGATCGAGTCCCGCATTGGACTTCCTGCATGGAGCCTACTTCTCCCTGCCTATGTCTCTGCCTCTCTGTGTGTGTGTGTCTCTCATGAATAAACAAAACCTTAAAAAAAACAAGTCACCTTGTAAATGAATTTCACGATCCATTAATGGAGGTGACCTTTTTCGAAAATTACCCCTTGAAGGGAATAAATGCCTGCCTTCTCTATGCATGTAATACATACCTCTATCATACTATTTATCATATTCCACAGTAATTATCGTTTACAGTCTGTCTTCACTTCACCTCTCACTTCCCTCCCCCAAATAAGCACACACCCAACCAAGTCAACATATCCTTGAGCAGTTACATAGCCATTGACAGGTGCAGAAATGAGAATACTGGAGAAGGAAATAATTTAATTGCTTCCCCCTCCCCCCCCCCCTTTTCTTGTTATGGCTCACAGCATAGTCTATCAGCAACCCCCAAGAGGCTGGGCCTAGGAATCATATTAGCATCAACCCTTAAGTTAAAAGGAAACAGCCATTGTATTTCAGCACAATTTAACCAAGGTGTCGATTCTGTCCTTCAAAAATAAAAACCACAGAAAGGAAAAAAAAATATATATATATATATTTTTTGGTGGGGGGGTCAGGTTGCTAGCCTGCCAAGACAGTGCAAATGTGGGCAAACAAATCTCTTTCTTAGATACTTAGCAGTAAATATTCAAAAACCTCAAAACCCTCCTTCCATACCACTTCAGAAAGGAGTCCCCCGCCCCAGCCCCAGCCACAGGGCGGGTGCAGATATAGAGACCTTCCTATCTGTGCTGCCTGAAGCTCCATTTCTCACTAGGCTGTCCCCATCAACACAAACAAATGAAAAAAGTAGGAAAAAAAAAAAAAAACAACCCCAAAACAAAAAGAAACCAGAGCAGCTTAAAATGAACCACGGCACTGAACTGGGTGGCAAGTTCCAGTGCAAACTGTACCTGAGATGCATGCACGGGGCGAGACACTGGCCTGAAGGGGGAGGGATCCTGTTTCTGCAGCACGTGGCTCCAGCAACAGGAAACCTGCGTGCGACACCCCCCACCTGCACATTGCTCATTTGCAGCACCGTCATATGTGTGATGCTAATTTGCTCCTCGTAAACATACTTGGAGACACTTTATGAAAATGTATTGTGGACTCAGGGAGCTGACCCTAGAGCAGGCTGGCGAGGAGGGATAGTCACCAAGTGAAATGCTCTGGGGGCCAGAGTGGGCAATTCTATGCAAGAAGAGAAGGGAAGAGGAGACACTTTAAAGCTGGTTTTAAGGTTTTATTTATTTATTCATGAGAGACACACAGAGAAAGGGGCAGAGACATAGGCAGAGGGAGAGCCAGGCTCTGTGCAGGGAGCCTGATGTGGGACTTGATCCCGGGACTCCAGCATCACACCCTGGGCCGAAGGCAGGTACTCAACCGCTGAGCCACCCAGGCGTCCCATAAACTGAGTTTTAAAGGATGCGTAAGAGTTCTCTAAATAATGTAAGGAAAGAGAGGAGAGAGCTCCAGGTAGAGCTTTGTAGCTCATGGCAGGGAGTCTGGGTGATTCTTTAGGCTGTTGCCTTCCACACTGTGGGTCACAATTCAATAGGATGTAAAATTCATGAGACTGTGACCAGCTTTCATAAAAAAATGAAAGAGCTTAGAATAGAAAATACCTGAATATAGCACAGGTAGTAAGGTAGTGTAAACTTTTTTGTGAAATTTCTTTTCATTATAAACCTGTCTATATATGTGTGTGTGTTGTTTTATGATATAAAATAAATAAGCCACGAGGATACAATGTACAGCATAGGAATATAATTAATAATATGTAACAACTTTCTATGGGCACAGATGGTGGCTAGATTCATCCTGGTGATCACTTCATAATATATATAAATGTTGGATCAGGGGAATCCCTGGGTGGCTCAGCAGTTTAGTGCCTGCCTTTGGCCCAGGGCGCGATTCTGGAGTCCCGGGATCGAGTCCCGCGTCAGGCTCTCAGCATGGAGCCTGCTTCTCCCTCCTCCTGTGTCTCTGCCTCTCTCTCTCTCTCTCTCTCTCTCTATGTCTGTCATAAATAAATAAATAAATCTTAAAAATAAATGTTGGATCATTGTGTTGTACACCTGAAACTAATATAATACCATATGTCAACTACACGTTAATTAAAAATATGTATATGTATTTCTTACTGTGGTGGTGATTAAATTTTTAAAAATTTGTTATCATTTTTTATTGCAATATCGTTGACACAATTTTAGGTATATGACACAGTGATTCAACAACCCTCTATATTATGCTATACTTGCCACAAGTGTTGCTCCCATCTGTCACCATACCATGTTATTACAATACCATTGACTATAATCCCTATGCTATTCCTTTCATCCCTGTGACTAATTCTTTCCATAACTGGAAGCCTGTATCTCCCACTCTTCTTCACCCATTTTGCCCATCCCCCCAACCCCTCCACTCTGGCAACCACTAGTTTGTATTTATGGTTCTGTTTCTGCTTTTTTGTTTGTTTACTCATTTGTTTTACTTTTTAGATTCCACATGTAAGTGAACTCATATGGCATTTTGTCTACACTTAAGTAAAAAAAAAATGTATTCGTTCCTATGGTGGCGATTAAAATTAAAAAAGAAAACAAAACACCTGTCTAGGGAAAAACGGGAGCCATTTGAGGATGGTTTAAATAAGAAACTGCTATGAACAGATTCGAATTTTATGAGGATAAGTGTCTGAGAGATCAAGAATCACACACTCGGGATGCCTGGGTGGCTCAGCGGTTTAGTGCCTGCCTTCCGCCCAGGGCGTGATCCTGGAGTCACAGGATCGAGTCCCACATCAGGCTCCCTGCATGGAGCCTGCTTCTCCCTCTGCCTGTGTCTCTGCCCCTCTCTCTCTCTGTGTCTCTCATGAATAAGTAAATTAAAAAAAAAAAAAAAAGTCATACACTCTACCAACTAAGCCAGCCGGGTGCCTCCAAAATTTAGCAGTTTAAAGCAACAAGCTAAATTTATTATTATATCACAATTATGAGGGCCAGGAACCCGGAAACAGTTTAGTTGGGAGTTGTAGTCCAGCTGTCCTCAGTCTGCAGTAACCTGAAGGGTGGGCAGTAGGGGGCATGATATGCTTCCACAATAGGCAGAAAGCCCTGGGGCCTCACTGACTGTGAGCTAGAAATCTCTCAGGGTTGTGAGTTCGACCCCACGCTGGGTGTAGAGATTACTTAGAAACAACAAACAAACAAACAAAAAATCCCACTGCTCAGTTTTGAGGCACTTTGTTATACAGCCATAGACAGCTAATACACTGGGTTATTAATACCAGCATACTAGAGTTATCCATTGTTTACCATCATTTTGTTTTTCACAAATGATCTATCACATCACATCTTCAGCCTAAGTAGATTAGGGGAAGGCCCATGACCCAACGTGGAACAGTCAGATCCTCTCTGCTAGTATTAGTACTTGGGACACAGAAACTGGCTCAGCTGCAGGGAGCAAACTATATATGGCTGGAAAGTCTAAGGGTCAAGGCCACCATGTTGGAGCAGTTATAATGGGGCCCATGCAAGTGGATGGGAACAGAAGGCCAGTGTGTTGGGAAGAATAGATTCTCACTGGGTGTGGAGGGAGGGAAGAGGAGGAAGTGCCTGATGATATTCTAAGCCCCATGGGGCCTGGCTGCCTTTCTAGCATTTGGATTGTTAGACTCTGCTTCCTTACAGTTATTCCCCATTTTACTTGCTCTCCTATGAGTGAGTTTCCTCTCTTGCAGCCAAAATATCCTTGAATATGCTGCCTGCCAGCCTCTCTATAATGCTGGTCAGGGGAATAGTTCCTCCAGCTGTGGCATGCCAAGTATCTCTCTAGAGAATAGTAACAAACCACCAGAGACTAAGCTTTATTATTACTGCTATATAATAACTGCTACAGATCGAGTAAAAGTCCTTTCAGACCATCCAACGCCTTTTGCCTTAGCTCCATTTTCACCAAGTAATCCTTTGATTATTAATGTACTTCAATTTTAAAAGTTGTGTTCTGGCCAGCTGACCTAATCACTCCAGTGGTTGGGTAGGTTCATGCCCGTTATAAATTCACGGATTGGCTTTCAGGTACAAATCATTCTTGAGTAACCTCCAATTCATTTCCACTGGTCTGGGTCAAGCCTTGTCACTTAGCCAATGAACCATCGCAGTGGCCTCTTGAAGGCAACCTCCCCTGCTCCATTCCATTCTCTTCCTAAAACACAAATCTGATGCCTCCCTTCCTGCTCAAAGCATCTAATGGGGCCTCAGTGCCTTTGGAATGATGATGGCGGGTTCCAGCCCATTGTCCACCACATCCCTTTCTCTTCCTCTGACTACTCTCCACTCTTCCCACATGGTGTTATATTCCAAGTTCCTCAAATACTACTGGTGCCTCCCCAGCTCTGCTCATGTTCTTGGCATGGCCCTGGCATTCCTTTCTTCTGGGTACCTCCCCTCACTCCTCAGCCCTCTCTTTGGCCCCTTCCCTCTTCCTTTTACACTTCCAAAGAACTTCCTCCTCCCTCCTTTATAACACACACTGCAGCTGGCTTGACTTACAATTAGTCATCTTCATTTTCATCCCTGGATCATGAGCCTCAAGGAGGCGAGGCCTATGCTTTGCTCATTTTTATAACCCCTCTCACCCCAGGATCAACTACAACATCTTGCTCATTCACCAGCCAAAAGACTATCTCCCTACCCACAGGCCAACTAGGATGTACTCAGATTTGTGTCTCAGCACATTTCAAGTTACTACATGCAGGGACCACTGGGGTCCCTTCCAGAGAGTAGAACTCACAACTGTTTGAGCCACAAATGCCTCACACTGTAGCCTGTTACACATTCACATTCCTAAACTTTATGTGCCATGTTCCCTCCTCCAAATCTTTCACTTCTCATAAGCAAGCCTTTTAGTATTTTTACAAACTAAAGGAGTAAACAGTACGTGCAGCACAAACAGGTTCCCATCTGATGAGACGTTTCATGGGAATTAGCTCAACATCCATATTTCCTTACTGCTGTCTCTTCATAATGACACAAAAAATGTCCCTTTATCCATGCTGATATATACTTTTGAACATCATGGTGTCAAGGCATCACTCACAAAACTACTTTTTAAAATATTTCCTTTTTTTTTTTTTAAGGCTCCATACCAAACATGGGGCTGGAATGCATAACCACAAGATCAAGAATCACAGGGTCTACCGACTGGGCCAGGCAGTACCCCAACAAAACCACTTTTTCAAACATTTTTGACTGTAACCTATAAAAAGAAATACATCTTATCTTGCGAGTCATGTGCATATATATACATAAAACATATATAATATAAACTCATTTATGCAACACATGTATTTTGACATCTTCTCTTTGCCATTTTTAAAAATATTTTACTTTTTATAATTTCTACATCCTACGTGGGGCTCTGACTGACAACTCCAAGATCAAGAGTCGCAAGGTCTACTGACTAAGCCAGCCAGGCGCCCCTCTTCTGCCATTTTTAAAAGACTGCCATCTACTAAATGGATTTCATAAGCTTACTGCATTAGAACTTATGGTCTGAAAATGATAGTTTATAGTATTTCACAGAAAAGTGGCATTTTAAAGCAAATAATGAAATCCTACCTAAAAGAAGAGGACCTTGAACATTCTAGTTGAAAAGGAATAAACTTTTTGCTTCCTATTTAACTTTCACTTGCCAGGACACTTTAAAAGCATTTGATCTTAAGCCTCTAAACTATCTCAAAACTCTGTGGATCACATTACACTGAAGGAGAAAGAAACTGAACCAGAAAAGTTACCTCCACCACTCCCCCCCCTTAGTCTGTATTAAAAAGTCACATCTGTTCAGGAATTAAAATTCAGCAATATCCTTTAAAGAATCTTAAAATTGTTGTTGCTGCAAATTATTACATGCAGCACAAACAGATCCTGGTAAGGTTACCATGGAGATTAAGTGAGGTAATACAAGGGAAAGTATGTGATGGCTCCCGTTATCATTCAGGTTCTTGGGTTATCTTTTCTTGGATATGTCTGACTCTGCATGGCCAGTGGGCTCAATCACTCACTGGGCACCTGCCCCGCTGGGTAATAGAGAACAGAGTCCCTCAAGGAGTTTACTGGCTCCATCAATAAAAATAAATACAATTAACAACTAGGATTCTATGCAAACTGGTGCATAGGAAAACAGGATGGAGGTTTCTCAAAAAGGAAAAAATAGAGGGGCACATGGGTGGCCCAGTGGTTAAACTTCTTGATTTTGGCTCAAATCATGATCTCAGTATCCTGGGACAGAACACTGAGTTGGACTCTGTGCTCAGCAGAGTCTGCTTCAGATTCTCTCTCTCTCTCTCTCTCTCTCTCTCTCTCTCTCTCTCCCTCTGCCACTCCCATTCATGTGCACACACTCTCTCTCTTAAATAAATAAATACTTTTTATAAAAGTTAAAAATAGAATTACCCTATGATCCAACAATTGCACTACTAGGTATTTACCCAAAGAATACAGAAATACTAATTCAAAGAGATACATGCCCCTGACGTTTATAGCCCCATTATCTATAATAGCCAAAGTATGGAAACAGCTCAAATGTACATCAACTGATGAATGGATGAAGAAGACGTGGCGTATATACAATGGAATACTACTCAGCCAAAAGAAATAAAAGAGAATGTAATCTTGGCATTTTTGGCAACATAGATAAAGCTAGAGTATTATGCTAAGTGAAATAAGTCAGTCAGAGAAAGATAAATACCATAAGACTTCACTCATATGTGGAATTTAAGAAACAAAATGAATGAGCAGAGGGACAAAAAAGAAAGAGAGAGGCGGAAACCAAGAAACAGACTCTTAACTATAGACAACAAACTGATGGTTACCAGAGGGGAGGTGGGAGGATGGGTGAAATAAGTGATGAGGATTAAGGAGGGCACTTGCTATGATGAGCACTGGGTATCGGGTGATGTATGGAAGTGTTGAATCACTATATTGTACACCTAAAACTAATATTACACTGTATGCTAACTAACAAGTATTTAAATAGTAACTTTATATACATATACGATTAAAAAAATGAATTGGTTTTTGGAACTTGGGGGAAAAAAAAACAAATCTAGAATTCTAGAGTGCCTGGGATGAACAATTCATTTATTCCTCCAACGGATAAGTATTGTGAGCCTCCCATGCCAGGCATGATGCCATATTCTAGGGATTCTAGGGTCCAAAAAATAGTAGACACAACCACAGCCCTTATGGTGTCTACAGTCAAAGAGTTTAGTGTTTGAGAAAAAAAAATGCACATTCCATTAATATTACATAACATACCACTGTTTTACACTCCCTTATCTGTAAAGTGAGGGTAAGATTCCATCAGTGGTTCCCCAAAGTAGATTTCACAGATAGAAAGGCTGTCATAAAAGAAATACTTAGAGGGGCAGCCCGGGTGGCTCAGTGGTTTAGCGCCACCTTCAGCCCAGGGCCTGATCCTGGAGACCAAGGATCAAGTCCCATATCGAGCTCCCTGCATGGAGCCTGCTTCTCCCTCTGCCTGTGTCTCTGCCATTCTCTCTCTGTGTCTCTCATGAATAAATAAATAAAATCGTAAAAAAAAAAAAAAAAAAAAAAAACCTAAGAAAAAAGAAAGAAAAGTAATATGATCTCTCAATATAGTTCTTTAAATTGAACTGTTATAAAAAAAAAAATCACCACATGTCCTTATTTTTTCCTTAAACTATAAGCCAGTTCTTGTCTGGTATTAAAGGATCCATCAGAGCTTGCCCAGCTCTCTCTTCTTAGGATTCTCTGGTTTTCTTTTGCAGAACTATTTACATGTAGAATCTGCTCAAATGTTCCCCAGAATTGCAGAAAGGCTGGACATTTTTTTAAAAAATTTAAAATATTTTATTTATTTATTCATGAGAGACACAGAGAGAAAGACAGAGACAGAGGCAGAGGGAGAAGCAGGCTCCTCATGGGAAGCCTGATGCAGGACTCGATTCTGGAACTCCAGGATAATGCCCTGAGCTGAAGGCAGACGCTCAACCACTGAACTACTCAGGCATCCCAAAAGGCTGGACATTAAAGGGCCCTTTCTGAGAAGGTCATAATGAACATAGCACATTCTGCTTCCCCCAACTCTCTTTGAAGGCTAGGAAGTGTTAAGAGACAAGGTCCAGCAACTGTCAGGCAGAAAGGAAGCTGGCAATGGTTGAGGTTCTACTACAGTTCTGGCCCAATAGTTGGTACTTTTCCCACACATTACTTAATTTAACATCACAACAATTCTGGGAGAAATATATCTTTCTTTATCCTCACTTTACAGTTGGAGGAAACTGAGCTCAGAGAGGTTACATATCATGCTCAATATCACACAGCTAGTAATCAGAATTTAAACCCAGATCTGTCCACTTCTCACCATCACCCCACTTCACTGTCAGGAAGAGATGGAAGAGAAAGGACAGATGCAGGAAAACTTTAGGAGATGTATATGTCCTTGCCACAAAAGGAATTTGAAACTATATTCAAAGGACAATCTGTATAGCTGACTATATGCCACTCTACACAAGTCAACAGCTTCAGTGCTTCTCACTCAGCCTCTTTCCTGATCAGCTCAGCAAACACTCTCCTCTGCCCCTGGACTGGGTCTGTCCCTTACCCTAGAAATGAGAACAAGAAGCCCCTGACCCACTTCTAATCACAGTCCTAGGAGAGCTCTTGCTTCTGGCCCAGCTCTTCAGCCATTAACTCATCTATTTAACAGGTCTTTACCATGTGCTTCCTGTGTAGGAGGCACTGTGCTAGGCAGAGAGCAGGGATTAAAACACATCGTGCGGGATCCCTGGGTGGCGCAGTGGTTTGGCGCCTGCCTTTGGCCCAGGGCGCGATCCTGGAGATCCGGGATCGAATCCCACATCGGGCTCCTGGGGCATGGAGCCTGCTTCTCCCTCCGCCTGTGTCTCTGCCTCTCTCCCTCTCTCTGTGACTATCATAAATAAATAAAAAATAAATAAATAAATAAATAAAAAATAAAAAATAAAAAAACACATCGTGCCTGGAGAAGCCCAAGCCACAGAATCAATATCTGTAAATAGGTACCGACCTCACAAACTGATAGATGTTCACCCAGAGCCAGTGAAAGGGAGAATCCAGTTAGGCTTCCTGGAAGAGGTGCGTAAAATAGGTCTGGTAGGTGGTAAGGGCTGTCAAGTGGAGAAGATTAAGCAGAGGCTCACAGGCAGCAGGACAAGGAAGCAGGTCCCAAAGGAGCCACCAGCTCTCTCTCCAAAAGTGCTCTTCTGGTTCGCGGTCTCTCTCACACCAGGATCACTATGGACCCAGCTCCTCAAGCCAGAACCTTCCACAAGTCTCTGCCTTCCTTTATCCCTCACTTCCAACGAGAGTCCTGTGTAGTCTCCTAAATCTCTCACACACATCACCCCTTCCTTCTCTATCTTCACTCGTCATCATGGCCTGGTACCTCCACTTCTTGGCTCCTCCAACAGCCTCCAAACTGGTATCAGGTTACTTTTGCTCCAAGAGAATCCATTCTACACAGAGCATCCAGCCTGATCCTTTGTTAAGAGGGGACGGGGTGGGGGGTGGGGGGGTGGTAGCGGGGGAGAAAGGAAAACTAATCTGATTCTGTCATTATCCTGCCAAAATCCTTCCCCAGGTCCTAAGTGCCTTCAAGATTAAGCCCAAACTGCCTGATGCGATTTACAAGACCCTTGGTGGTCTGGCCTCTGCTCACTACTCTAACCTCAACTCTGATTACCACTTCCTGCTTCAGTATGCTACAGGTTCTCTAACATGGTGGCTTACATCCCTGGCTGCCCCCCTGGACCTTTAAAAAACACCAGTGCTAAAAAAACAAAAAAACAAAAACACCAGTGCTGGGACGCGTGGGTGGCTCAGCGGTTTGGTGTCTACCTTTGGCTCAGGGCATGATCCCAGTTAGGGGATGGAGTCCTGAATTGGGCTCCCTGCACAGAGCCTGCTTCTCCCTCTGCCTGTGTCTCTGCCTCTCTCTGTGTGTCTCTCATGAATAAATAAATAAAATCTTAAAAACAAAACAAAAAAACCCACCACACACCAAGGTCCTACTCCTAGGGATTCTGACTGAACTACTCATGGAAAGGCCCTGTGCATCAGAAGGTTATAAAGCCCCCTATGAGTCCTAAGGTGCGGCCAGGGTTGCTCTCGTCAAACACATCTTTTTCTCCTGTCCAGGTTTGTTTCATATGCCCTGTTGCTAGAGGCACTGGAGCTCTCCTAGCTTCCTGGCCATCAAGCCAGGGACTTTCTTTCTGCCTATCTTTTTCATTGCTATATTTCTATAGGACGGTGCCCAGATCATAGTTGGTGCTCCTTGAATATTCATAGAAAGAAATGATGAGTGACTGCTCTCTCCCTTCTCTGGGTTAGATTTCACTCATTTTTTTAGGATCCAGCTTGGATTTTCTTTTTTTTTTTTAATTAAAGATTTTATTTTTTATTCGAGAGAGAGAGAGAGAGAGAGAGAGAGAGGCAGAGACACAGGCAGAAGGAGAAGCAGGTTCCTGCAGGGAGCCTGATGTGGGACTCGATCCTGAGACCCCGGGAATGATGCCCGGAATCAGAGGCAGATGCTCAACCACTGAGCAACCCAGGTGTCCCCAGCTTGGATTTTCTAAAAGAACCCCCTCCCCCAATACCACATTCCCCTGGTCTTGTTAGTTTAGGCAGGTGATCTTAGCACCCAAGATTTTTCCCCCCATTCTAGGATATATCACACCACATTGTCTGTATCCCTCACTTAGGCTATAAGTTCAGAGGGGGCCCGTCTGTGTGTTCAGCACCTGGTAGAGTGCCTAGCATACGGTCGGTGCTAAGTGTGGCATAAGTAAGTGGAAGTGAGCGAGCATGGTGTGGCTGGAGTAAAGGCAATGGTGGGAGATGAGGCTGGGGAGGTACACTTGGAAGAGGCTGTGAAGGGCCTGGTATCAACACTAAGGAACTAGAACAGTATGAGGCAACAGGGAGCCAGCAGAAGCTTTAAGTGAAGTGACAGCACCAGTTGAATTTTAGGGCAATCACCGGCTGGGGCGTGGAGGCATGGGGCAGGGAACCAGATGGGAATCTAGAACAACAGCCCAAGGAAAAGAAGATGAGGGGGCCAAGGCATGAAGAGAGGAACCAGAACTGAGAGAGAAAGAAGAGTACTTGAGGCCTCGTTCTCCTTGGGAGCCTACTGATGCAATGTCAGGGGCACAATCGGGGTAATACCACAATCAGACAGGTAGTGTTAGAAGCTTGGACTCAGCAACCAGGCTGGCTCGATTCAAATCTTAGCTCTGCCAACTTACTAGCTTTTGGTCCTAAGGAAGTCACTGTCACCTCTTCAGTTGTTCATCTGTTAAAAGGGGATAGTAGTAGTTCCTACTCACAGGAATGTTAAGACTGAATGAGGTAATACATGTAAATGTTCACCCTTTGCCTGGCACACAGGAGTGCCATCTAAGAGTTGGCAAAACTCTTTCTATATATACAGCATGGTGGATTATCCACAAAGATGGCTGCTAATTCCTTCCACCTCTCTAAATGCCTGCTACCCCACACATCAAGAGGTGGAGTCTCCAGGGCGTGATCCCAGGGTCCCACATTAGGCTTCCGGCATGGAGCCTGCTTCTCCCTCTGCCTGTGTCTCTGCCTCTCTCTGTGTGTCTCTCATGAATAAATAAATAAAATCTTTAAAAAAAAAAAAAAAGAGGTGGAGTCTGTTTCTTTGTGATTTGCTTTGACCAAATGAACGCACTAGAAGTTTTAACACTGTACGGATTCTGGTCCAAGCCTTAAGAGGCCTGGTGGTATCTGCTTACACCTCTTTGGAAGCCAGTTACCATGCAAAGCTTGAGTTCACCACTGCTTGCTAAGAGATCAAGTGTGAGTTGCATCTGGTGAGAGCCAGCATTAAGGCCCCAGACTTGTGAATGAGGCTGTCTTGGAGGCTTCCAGCCCAAGCTGAGCCCACAGAATTGTGAGAAATGATAAATTGTTATTTTAAGTCAATAAGTTTTGGCATGGCACTTTCAAACAAAGTGGCAGAGGCAGAAGTCGCCTTGAGAAGGGGCTAAGGAGGGATGATAATTGAGAAGCCAGACATAGCAAATGTAGATTATGGTTTTAAAAGTCTGTGGTTGGGCAGCCCAACTTTTCTGAGCTGTGCGCTCAGACTTTTCTGAGCCCACTGGGTGGCTCAGAGGTTTAACGCCACCTTCAGCCCAGGGCGTGACCCTGGAGACCTGGGATCCAGTCCCACCTCAGGCTCCCTGCATGGAGCCTGTTTCTCTGCCTCTCTCAATCTGTGTTTCTCATGAATAAATAAATAAAATATTAAAAAAAAAAAAAAAAAGGGATCCCTGGGTGGCTCAGCCGTTTAGCGCCTGCCTTTGGCCCAAGGCGTGATCCTGGAGTCCCAGGATAGATTCCCGCATCAGGCTCCCTGCCTTGAGCCTGCTTCTCCTCCCTCTGCCTGTGCCTCTGCTTCTCTCTCTGTGTCTCTCATGAATGAATAAATAAATAAATCTTAAAAAAAAAAAAGGGGGGGGGAATCCCTGGGTGGCGCAGCGGTTTGGCGCCTGCCTTTGGCCCAGGGCGTGATCCTGGAGACCCCGGATCGAATCCCACGTCGGGCTCCCGGTGCATGGAGCCTGCTTCTCCCTCTGCCTATGTCTCTGCCTCTCTCTCTCTCTCTCTCTGTGTGACTATCATAAATAAATTTTTAAAAAAATTTAAAAAAAAAGTCTGTGGTTAAGGGACGCTGGGTGGCTCAATGGTTGTGGGTCTGCCTTCAGCTCAGGGCGTGATCCTGGAGTCCTGGGATCGAATTCTACATCGAGCTGCCTGCATGGAGCCTGCTTTTCCCTCTGCCTGTGTCTCTGCCCCTCTCTCTCTGCATCTCTCGTGAATAAATAGATAAAATCTTTTAAAAATTAAAAAAATTAAAATCTGTGGTTAAAACCAAACTCATAGAAACAGGGAGTAAACTGGTGGCTGCCAGGGGCTTGGGGTTGGAGTGATGAGTGATGATGATCAAAGGGTACACACTTTCAGTAATAAGTTCTAGGGGCACCTGGATGGCTCAGTCAGTTAAGCATATGCTTTCGGCTCAGGTCATGATCCCAGAGTCCTGGGATCGAGCCGCACATTGGGCTCCCTGCTCAGTGGGGAGCCTGCTTCTCCCTCTATGCCTGCTGCTCCCCCTGCTTGTGCTCTCTCTCACTCTGTCAAATAATAAATAAAATTTTCAAAAAAAAAAAGATGAATAAGTTCTAAAGATACTATATACTGCATGATGACTATAGTTAACCATATTGTATTGTATATTGAAAGTAACTATGAGAGTAGATCTTAAAAGTTCTCACCAGACACACACACACACACACAGAAAGTAACTATGTGAGGTGATGGATATATTAACTAACTCTTGTGGTAGTCACTTTGCAATACATATACATGTATATCAAACCATTATGTTGTATATTGTAAACTCAATGTTATATATCAAATTAAATGTCAATAAAGCTGGGGGGGGATAAACCTAATTACCTCAAATATTCTCAAAACTGTTTTTTAAAAATAGAATAGTGTAGGGGTGCCTGGGTGGCTCAGTTGGTTAAGCATCCAACTCCTGCTTTCAGCTCAGGTCATGATCTCAGGGTCATGAGATCCAGCCCTGCATCAGGCTCTGAGCTGGGTGTGGAGTCTGCTCAAGATTCTCTCTCTCTCCTTCTCCCTCTGCCCCCTCCCTCCACCTTGCACAGGCACAAGTGCACTCCCAAACAAAAACAGTAAAAAATATAATAGTATAGAAAGTCTATTAAGAGAAGGAAGAAAGTTAGAGCATCCACTTGGGTGGATGATGAGACAAAAGGAAACTTGTTTTAAATTGAGGAAACCTACTTGCTGGGAGGAGATGCTGAAGAAGACAGAGGAAAGATCGTAAAGGAAGAGAGGATGAGTGTGGCGAGAGGTCCTAGGAAAATGAGAGGCCTGCCCCAAACCCCATGTCCCTGCCCTGAGCTGGTCTCTGGCACATTCTCATTCATTCCCTCATTCATTCTCCAAACACTTGCTGAACATCCACACCACCCCGTGCCACTTCTCTGGACAACATACTGATCCTCTTCCACAGAGCTTTCAGACCTTCCACATGCTTTTAGACCACCATCCCTTCCCTCCCATACCCAGCAGAGGACCTCACCACCTACTTTCACAGAAACCATCAGACTCATCTGTCAGTGACCAAACATACAAATTTACCTATAGCTGCACCCTCTCCTGCTGATAGGGCATTTTTAAACAGCAGTTTAATTTAGGGGGTCTTGACCAGTATTTCTGAAATGCAGTAAGTAGAACAGAAAATAGTATCCAGTGCACATCATAAGAGTATTTACTGTTTCCTGCATCTGTTACTGTGTGTTGAGGTCAAAAAGTTTCTGTGTGATGGAAAACATGCATAATAAAAAGTTGAAACAACACCACCTCAATAGAGAATCTGTCCCTGGTCTGTATAGGGCTGATCCTTGCACCTGGGCTCTGGAATCCACTCCCCCCAGGCTTTCCAGGACCCTTATATTAGGAACCTCGGGTTTTCTTTGTTAAAAAAAAAAAAAAAAACTAAACTAAAAAAACTGAACACCTCTCACTGGCCTCCTCCTCTCCCCCAGGTACTGTCCCTTTCCCCTTCATAGTCAAGCTTTTCCAAAAAGTTACCTGTGTTTGTCCCTAGCTCCACTATCCCACTCCAAACTGGTCTTCCTCACACCCCAGCTGGCTGCCTCTTGCCCCCTGCCCCCCAAGTCCTATGGCATCTCTCCAGGTCAGCAGGGACTTTGCAGGGTTTACTTACTTCTCATTGTTTCTTACCCTCTCAGCCTCTGCTCAACCCCCACGGAAGTCTTCACTGACCTCTTCCATAAGAGCAACCTCCCCTCCCCTCACTCTCTGTTCCTCTTTCCTCTGTAACAGTTGTCCGTTGTCACTGTTACAATCTTGCATGTTTGTGCCAGTACTGGTTCAGATGAGCCCTTGGGAGGAGGAGAAAAGGGATGCTGTCTATTCATCTTGGCAGCCTGAGGGCGTCGCTGGCTCAGTGCAGGGCACAGCAAGTGCTTCATAAATTGACATTGGA
Organism: Vulpes lagopus; assembly: GCF_018345385.1. Taxonomy (NCBI): domain Eukaryota; kingdom Metazoa; phylum Chordata; class Mammalia; order Carnivora; family Canidae; genus Vulpes; species Vulpes lagopus. The sequence continues at coordinate 61,792,865 of NC_054824.1, forward strand.
TTCATAACCAGCATTAGGGGTGCAATGATGAAAATCATTCCAGAAAGTGAAGGGGTTGAAGGGAAGAGGAGCCAGGAACAAAGATGGAAGATAGGGGCTGCTCCTGTTCTGCTTCCCAGACCCAACTAGAGCCTTTGCATGGACAGCACGTGCCTTCACGTGGTCATCTTCATGGTCAGAAAAGTCAGCAACTAAGTTAGAAAATGTGCCTAAGGTTAGATACTTGACAAGCAGAGCCTTTTAATGAATGCTTTATATCCACTATATCGTCAGCGTTTGCTGAAAGATGACACCTTCTCTTGGAATGGAGCTACTAGAAAACAGGGCCTGGATCTGTTTATTTGTCTGGTGTATCCCATGCACACAGGGTCTCTGATAAACTCCACAGAATGGCAAAAGGCCTTATTCCTGGCTGTCTAGCCATATCCAAAGACTGCTGTGCTGAAATGCTTTCATTTCCTAAAGCATACTAATACACATCACTATGACATTAGAAGATGAAATGAATACAACAAATATTTAACATCAGTATGGAGATACGAGCAGCAAAATGAAGACTGTGATATGCTACTGAACAAGACAATCAGGTTTTTTCAAAAAAAACAATCACCAGAGGTAGGGGTGGGTGGATTTAAAAGTGATTAAAGTGATTTAAGGAACATATCAACTAGACACAATGTGTGAAACTTTTTTGGATCCTTATTCAATAAATAAAAAGGGGGAAATTATAGGATAATCAAAGAAATATGAATGTAGACTGGAACTCTAACAATAATAAGGAAGTATCACTACTTTTTTGGAATGTGGTGATGGTATGTGGTTGTTTTCAAAAGGTAGTCCTCATCTTTGTGACATATTGAAACATGTATAGATTGTAAAATATGACATAATACAATGTCTGGGATTCACTGTGAAATAATCAGGGTGATGGAGTTTGTAAGAGGCCAGAGTTTCAGAAGAAATCAGAGTGTCAGTTGGTCATTGTTGAAACTTGGGTGATGAGTACACATCACCTTTACTGTCTTCTTTACTATGTTTGAAATTTTCAAGATGTTAAAAAAGTAAATCTGACAAGTTAAACCATAAAACGTAAATTTCTGTTGAATAATTTTTAAAGTCTGTAACGCCTTAGAATTTTCAGGATGTCTAAAATAGAGCAGTACTTGATTCACAAGCTCTTTCAAAGGAGGATTCAGAGCTCTCAGGCTGCTTGTCTTTTACCACATGTTACATTGTTATAATGAATCACCCTCTCTCCTTCCATTGGAACAGGCACTTACCTCCCAGGAGCCATCCATTTCAAGGATGCATACTGAATCCACTGCCCTCAGATGTCAGAAAAAAGACACAAATGCAGTCTGGCACTGCTGGAAGTTTTATAGCCTTCCCATTGCTTTTAAACACAGAAATGTAGTTTACGTTCATGTCTTGACCACCTATGTTGGCTTGCAGTTGTGCTGGGGGCTGTAAAGAACTGTCAAGTCAATGCTTATGATGCCCACATCACTGACCCCTGTCCATTCCCACTCATGCTTCATTCACATCAGTCTTTGAAACTGCCTTCAGCACATGAGGTCAACAGGGTGACCTACCTGGTTTTGTCCTTTACCTCTTCTTTCTCATAAAAGTTTGAACTACCCAATGTAAAATATTCAGAAACTGGGGCGCCTGGGTAGCTCAGCGGTGAAGCGCATCTGCCTTTGTTTCAGGGCCTGATCCTGGAGTACCGCGATGGAGTCCCGCATCAGGTTCCCTGCATGGAGCCTGCTTCTCCCTCCCTATGTCTCTGCCTCTCCCTTTCTGTGTCTCTCATGAATTAATAAATAAAAACTTAAAAAAAATATTCAGAAACTTCCAAAGTCTACTGGCCTCTATGCCAAAACCTGTTTTGGGGCAGAAATGACGTTCTTGGGAAGGATTAATGGTACTCAAGTCTACTTCTGATACAGACACTAACAACCACCCATAGATTCACTATGGCTAATCCAGAAATGTTGCCTCACCCCAGCCACAGCTCCAGTAAACCTCGCTTGGCTACAAGCTTCCTTGAGTGGGAGAGGTTCCATCTCTGAAAAACTTAAGGGAGGCAGGTAAGGTTCTTGGTTTTGGTTTTTTCCCTAGCAAAATAAATCTTTAAACCTTCCTTCTTTAAATCAACTCTTTATAAAATAAAGCAGCTATTGCATTCCTCCATATAATTTACACAAGATAACCAGCCCCAGAACCAAACCTCACAAAAAGCAAAAAGCCTCTTCAAGCTTGCATTTGAAACAAAGCGAAGGAAAACGAAAAATATACACTACAAGCACCAGCACAGAAAATTTTCAGCACCCGGTTCCCACCCGCTGCACACACATACACACGGAACCCCCGACGCCACCTCCACTCGCGATTTGCCAAGCCGTGTGACCTGTGTTTGCTTTCCGCGGAGAAATACAGGAATTTATCTGTTGCGGGTTTTGTTTGTTTGTTTTAAATGGGAACGGAAGGAGAGTGGGGCGTGAAACACTGGAAATGAGTCTTAATTCTCTCGTTTCCTCCCATCTTTCTCTGCATCAACATGCAGATGGATCAGTGAAATTCCAAGTAACAGTTTCTTGGGCAGAAGCCCCCGCTGGAAACGGTGGAGGCTGGGAATGGGGGGGAGGTCGGGGTGACACCGAAGCCTGGCAGGGCAGCCGGGGTCAAGGACGCGCCCCGCGCTCGGCGGCTGCACGGAGCACGCGAGGTCGTGCGCGCCCGCAGCCCGCAGCCCGCAGCCCGCAGCCCGCAGCCCGCAGCCCGCGCCGCCGCGGCTCCGCCGGCCCCGGCGCTCGGCGTCCGGCTGGTGACTGCGCGGACTCGGCTGCCCACTCACACCTCGGGCTGGTCCCGACTCTAGGCTGGGCGCATTCACTTCCGGTGACAAATCCCTCCCACCGCCTCTAGAAATAATGTAACATTTCCCCCAACGCTCTGCTAAAGACCGACGGCCCCACGGAGAGCCGCCGAGCCCCGGGCCGGGGTCTCACCCCCGCGCCGCCAGCGGCGCGCAGCTGCGGAGGGAGCGCCCGCCAAGTGGGGGGGTGGGGAGGACGTGGGAGGAAGAGGAAGGGGGTGTGGAATCTCACCCTCCCCCGCCCCCACCCCTCCAACTGCAGCAATTGGCCAAAAAAATAGTAATCCGTTTTTAGACTGCCCCTGGGCCCCCGGAACCCGGTTGCAGTGAGAAACCCAGTCTCCCATCCCGGTGCCCCTCGCCTATTCCCGCCCCTGTAGGTGCCTGCGGGGATCCAGGAGACCCCAGGCCACGCCGAACTGCAGCGGCTGAGGGGAGAAGGCGGGTAGAATGAGGATTTGGGGGCGGCAGGAATGGGTTGGGGGAGGGGGTGGTGGAAGGGAAAAGAAAAAACCAGAGGCATGCAAGCGGCTCCCTAGCCAGCTGTTCCAGCTGCCGCTTCCTCCGGCGCGGGCCGGGCGGTGCAATATTCCCCCCCCTCCATCTTTCTCACCACTACCTGTCCCCCCACCCACCCTGCGCACACATTCCCCCCACCAGTAGCGGATCTCCGGCCTGTAAGGGGGTAGTAGGGAGGAGCTGGGGGGAGGGGGAGGCCTGCGAGTTTCTAACCTTGTTCTTATAAACAAACCCACATGTGCAGCTGCCGCTGCTGCAACTCACCCCACAATCCCGGATATAAGTCCTGCCCCTTTAAGAGGAAAAAAAGCTTCCCCCTCCTGTCTCCCACCCCACCCATCCACAAGGACCTTTGTCTCCCCACCCCCCTTTTCTGTCGGCCCCGCCTCATGGCCCCGCCCCCTCCGACGCCGAGGAACCAATGGGCAAAGAAAATAAGGCCGGGGCTGACGTAAGCGAGTCCGGCCAATCACAGGGCGCGTTGGTGGGAGGCCTCACGGAGGGCGCGCCCGGAGGAAGCAAGGCAGCTGCAGGGAAGCTCGAAGTCAAGATGGAGGCTGCCAGTTGCTCCGCCGCCGCGGCAAACGGGGCCGTGGGCTCGCAGCGGGACCGGAGCCTGGTGCCTGAGCGGCTGCAGAGACGGGAACAAGAGCGGCAGCTGGAGGTGGAAAGGCGGAAGCAAAAGCGGCAGAACCAGGAGGTGGAGGAGGAGAAGAGCGACTTTTTCGCCGCCGCCTTCGCTCGGGAGCGAGCGGCCGTGGAAGAGCTTCTGGAGAGCGGGGAATCCATGGAGCAGCTGGACGAGGCGGCCGCTCGGCTCCAGGGCCTGCAGAAACTTGTCAACGACGCGGTTTTGTTCCTAGCCGCCTACGACCTGCGGCAGGGACAGGAGGCGCTGACGCGGCTGCAGGCGACCCTGGCCGAGCGGCGCCAGGAGCTGCAGCCCAAGAAGCGTTTTGCTTTCAAGACCCGGAGGAAGGACGCTGTTTCGGCCACCACAGTAGACGCAGCTCCCGGCCCTGCGGCGGCCGAAGGCATCCTGGCCTTCCCGCCGCCATTGAAGGAGGAGGGAGGAGGCATCGGCTCCGGCTTTGTCTTCGGCTTCTCCAATGTGGAGTCCCAAGTCTTGGAGAAGCGGGCGGAGGAGCTGCACCAGCGCGACGTCCTTTTGACCGAACTGAGCAAATGCACAGTCAGACTGTATGGTAATCCCAACACCTTGCGACTAGCCAAAGCCCGAGGCTGCACGCTGCTCTGCGGCCCGGTGTCCACTTCTGTGTTCCTGGAGGACTGCAGTGATTGCGTGCTGGCCGTTGCCTGCCAACAGCTCCGCGTACACACTACGAGAGACACCCGCATCTTCTTGCAGGTGACCAGCAGAGCCATCGTGGAGGACTGCAGCGGCATCCAGTTCGCCCCTTATACTTGGAGCTACCCGGGGATCGACAAGGACTTCGAAGGCTCTGGCTTAGATAGGAGCAAAAATAACTGGAACGACGTTGACGACTTCAACTGGCTGGCCCGGGATACGGCCTCCCCAAACTGGAGTATCCTTCCTGAAGAAGAGCGAACGGTCCAGTGGGACTAAGCCCTTGTCACTGCGTTCTTCACTCCTACCAAATACTTCCCATGTGGGATCGGCTCCTGCTAATGGGACTTAAGAGTTTACTTATTGTTTTCATACTTTGTATATGTTCAGTATTTTAAAGCCTGAGATTGTGTATAGGCTCCTACTTGCGCTTTCCATTAAATTCACGACAGGTTTAACACTTTGAAACATTTTTGCTATTTCGGTAATGTGTAATAGCTTGTATTTGATTATGGTAGTTTGAAGCAGTAAGAGGAAAAGTGTGGGTGTGTGTGGGTTATTAATGATCTGTGGTGTTTAATACGTACTGCATGATAAAGTAGGTCTTCAATAAATATTTAATAAGTGAATTTGATAGGGTGTTTGTAGGAGTCAGTTAATGTAAAGTACGGCATCAAACCTGTGCAAAACTAGTGATTGAGAGCTCTTGAAGTGAAGGTTTGACTTCTGTAGGTATTACTCAGTAGGGTGGTGGAAAACTCGTCTTCAGGTACACATTAGCCTGGGTTTCTGGAATCCAGCTACTTACTCATCAACCCCAGGAGGCTCATGAGTCTTACCAACTGTAAAGCCAAAATAATTATAGCTGCCAGGTTTTTTTTTTTTTTTTTTTTTTTTTTGGTGCCCTTAAAAGGTCATAGACACTGTTCTAAGCACCATACTTATGTCATCATGACTAAGTCCAGAAAATCTTATGAGGTAGGTTCTGTTAACACCGTTTATCAGGTGAAGTAGTTGAGTCACTGGAGTCACACAGCTCAAGTGGACTGGGATTTGAAACCAGATAGTCTGGCTCCAGAGCCCACCTTCGCAACCACTATAAACTGATTTTGAATAGTGTTCATTGAGTTGGAAATAGATCTTCCAACATCATTAAAGAGGACAAATTGTTTTTCCTAATTTCTCAGGAATAAATATGCTTCATATCCTCACACAAAAACATCTAGCTGGGTCTTAATTTTTTTCCACTCATTTTTCTATAATTTTCTATTGCTGATTTGGCCTTCTGCTCTATGTTATCACCCATTATTATTTTTTTTTTTTAAGATTCTTTATTTATTCATGAGAGACAGAGAGGCAGAGACACAGGCAGAGAGAGAAGCAGGCTCCATGCAGGGAGCCCGACGTGGGACTCGATCCCGGGCCTCCAGGATCACACCCTGGGCCAAAGGCAGGCACTAAACCGCTGAGCCACCCAGGAATCTCCCCCCACCCCTTTTTTTTTTTTTTAAGATTTTTATTTATTCATGAGAGACAGAGGCAGAGACACTGGCAGAGGAGAAGCAGGCTCCCTGCAAGGAGCCCAATGAGGGACTCCATCCCGGGACCCCAGGATCACGACCGGAGCAGATGCGCCCAGCCACCAAGCCACCCAGGCACCCCATCACACATTATTATTAAATGGAAAGTTCTAAGTTTCAAAAAGCTTTTTTGGGTGGCCTTGTAACTGTAGACATGATTTTAATAATAGCCAAAAGTATTAAAGTGCTTTTAGTACCTTAAGTGTTTATATGTTCTATCTTGTTCCAAAAAAGACTTTAAGGTGGCTTTTAGGATATGTGAAATGTAACGAAATAACAAATGAGAAGGAGGAAGAAGGGTAGAGTCACCCAGGCGTAAATTAGGCCAGTAAAAAAAATGGGGCCTACCAACCTCTATTCCTCAGCTGGAGGTGAATCTGGATTTTTTTTTCCCCTCAACTGTTGGCTGACTTGAGACAATCCTAATCATTTCACAAATTGCAACATCTGCAAAGAAGAGGGGTGTAAAAAAAAACTATTGTTTAGGAGAATTAATTCTAGTAATAAAGACCACATGTAATGAAATTCTCAACCACATGTTCACATAAGAAACTAGGACTAGTATTGTAAGACTATGCTCCTAGAGACTGACAGTTTAATGCCAAGTCCCCTTCAGGAAAAACCATGCTCATGACACCAATGGGCTTGCAGTTCTATTTGTGGACTGAAATTTCACAGGAGAGTTTAGCTGCATCCAAAAAAATCCCCTGCAGTTTATAATAGATCAAATCACACAATCAGGGCAGTTTGAACTATAGTTGATGCTTGCTAATCCCCTATCTTCTTGAAGTTCTCTCTTTCTGACCTCTATAGCATTGCTCTATATCTGTTTCTCTTATGACAGCTTTTCCCCATTCATTATGATTCTGATGATTCACAGCCCTTAAGTGTGAGTGATGCCCAAGGTTTTGTCTTCGTATGCATGTTCTCCAGAGCCACAACTCTCAACCTATGTGTACAGTTCTAGTTAATGGGCTCACTTGCCTTTCAAATTCATATATTCTTAAAAATCTCCATTTTCGGGCAGCCTGAGTGGCTCAGCGGTTTAGCGCCGCCTTCAGCCCTGGCGTGATCCTGGAGACCTGGGATCCGGTCCCACATCGGGCTCCCTGCATGGAGCCTGCTTCTCCCTCTGCCTGTGTCTCTGCCTCTCTCTCTCTCTCTCTCTCTCTCTCTCTCTCTGTGTGTGTTTGTGTCTCTCATGAATAAATACATAAACATTTTTAAAAAATCTTTAAAATCCTTATCTTTAAAAAAAAAAAATCTCCATTTTCCCTCCCAAGTTCCAGATTTCTTTCAATGATGGCACTCTTCTCCAGGCATTCAATGCTTACTAAGGCCAAACAGGTAAAGTCAATGAGTAAAGCTGAAAGAAAGTCAATTGGGAGTAGAGGACCAGGTGATTTGGCAGAAAAATTTAAGCATTTAAAAAACGTTGTAAAAACCAAACAAAATTTTTTTTTTTTTGGTCTGCATCTGGTCCCTGAGCTGGCCAGTTTGTAATATCAAACTTCCAAATCACGACAGTTCTCCCCTCACCAGATCTTGCCCACATTCATCCTGTCCTCTCAAGTCTTTCTGCCATCTCAAAGAGTTAGACATTATTATGTTTTCCTTAAACTTAAACTGATGGGTTTTTCTTTTGACAAAAAAAAAGTCACCCCTGAATTAAAAGCATTGACTAGGGGGGTGCCTGGCTGGCTCAGTCAGCAAAACATTCAACTCTTGATCTCAGGTCATGAGTTTAAGCTGCATGCTGGGCATAGAAATAACTTAAAAAAAAAAAAAAGGCATGATTAGAGTTATTTTAGTAAGTTTTTATTAAGCAAATCTAATCATGGTGATTAAAATGAGAGCATATTGCACCAATAAGTGTAATGACCATATATCTTCATAAAAAATCACCTCTGGGGGATGTTTGGGTGGATCAGTCCCTTAAGCATTGGACTCCATTTCCACTAAGGTCATGATCTCAGGGTCTTGAGAGGGAGGTGAGCTTTCACCTTCTCACTCAGTGGGGAGTCAGCTTGGGATTCTCTTTCCCTCTCCCCTCCCCACTTCCTATCTCAAAAATAAGTAAGTGGTTTTTTTTTTTTTTTTTTAAGATTTATTTATTTATTCATGAGAGACACAGGGAGGCAGAGACCTAAAGGGAGAAGCAGGCTTCCTGCGAGGAGTCCCATGCAGGACTCAATCCCAGGACCCCTGGATTATGCCCTGAGGCAAAGGCAGACGCTCAACTACTGAGCCACCTGGGAGTCCCAAAAATAAATAGAGCCTTTAAAAAATTATTAAATAAAATCAATGCTAGGAAGCAATAAAATTATACACTCAAGCAGAGTTTATTAAATTTCCATTTATGACTGGTTGTGTTAGACACAATTCAGTACAGTATTACATAATTGCAAAGTATCACTCCAGAATTTCAACCCCACAAAGATAAATGGCCAATTTATGTATAAGTTCTAATCTTGAAGTTCTGATTGCAACGCAAGAGTTATTGCCAAAAAAGTCTTAATTGTATTAGCCAGGAACTGAACTAAATCAGCAAGACATAAAGATTCAACTTTCGGAGATCCCTGGATGGCTCAGTGGTTTAGCGCCTGCCTTCGGCCCAGGGCATGATCCTGGGGACCCGGGATTGAGTCCCATGTTGGGCTCCCTGCATGGAGCCTGGTTCTCCCTCTGCCTGTGTCTCTGCCTCTCTCTGTGTCTCTCATGAATAAATAAATAGAATATTTAATAAAAAAAAGATTCAGCTTTTTATGGGTAATATTGCAAGGTAATACAATGTTTTAGAAACATCATGCAATTACTCCGGTATCACAAAAATTAGACAACTAAATTGCATTGAATTCAGTATATGTGCTGTGGAAGCGAGCACAATTGCATTGAATTCTAAAGTCTAATCACCAATTCAAAAAACTTAGTCACACTATTTGACTCTTGTTCTTCTCTTACGAAGAAAATAAATTGGCCATTGCGATTAAGATGCAGGGAGATAAAGGGTCAATTATTTACTCAACTTTAAGTTTCAGGAAGTGCAGGGACAATATGACACAGAAAGTCATGATCAATTCAACTGAACAAATATTTGAGCATAGACTAAGCACCTGTGCAGTGCTGGGCACTAAGAATGCAATGGCAAACGAGCATGTCGTCTTCCTTTATGGAGGGTACAGTCTAGATGAAGATGAACAATCCCAATAGAGAAATTCTGAGAGCTCTAAAAGGCGATGCCTTATAACCTCTCCAGCTTAGTAAAGAACTCAAGGCATCCATCACCCATCCAGGGGTTGAATTCCTTGAATGACATCTCTGCCCACTGCCTACTTGGATTAGCAACAGTCGCAGAGGAATGCAGTTACTATTCAAAAGCCTGCCTCTCAATTTTTCAGATACTGTACTTTGAACTTTAAGAATCGACAAGACTAGGGCACCTGAGTGGCTCAGTGGTTGAGTGCCTGCCTTTGGCTTGAGTTGTGATCCCGGGGTCCTGGGATTGAATCCAGCAGCAGGCTACCCATGGGAACCTATGTCTCTCTGCTTATGTCTTTGCCTCTCTCTGTGTCTCTCATGAAGAAATTAATAAAACCTTAAAAAAAAAAAAAAAACCGACAAGACCAAGCAAGACAATTCAAGGCCATTTACTTACCTAGCAAACAAGCTCAACAATCCACTCAGGAATTCAAATGGCGTATGAAGATTTTTTTTTTTTTAGTTGAATACCTTTCAGTTGTGTTATGTCACCAAGAAAGCTATACATAGTCTGATTTTTAGAACTGATATCAAGGGGACGCCTGGACGGCTCAGCGGTTGAGCTCTGCTTTCAGCTAGGGCCTGATCCTGGAGTTCAGGGATCATGTCCCACATCGGGCTCCCTGAGGGGAGCCTGCTTCTCCCTCTGCCTGTGTCTTTGCCTCTCTGTGTGTCTCATGAATAAATAAATAAAATCTTTTTTTTAAAAAAGAATTGATATCAAGGTAGAGGTTTGAGTCTAAGATGGCAGTGCAATGGATTTTTTTTAAGCAGAGATAATTTATGCACAGGTACAAAAAAATTAGAATAAAAAGTAAATCTCAGGGACACCTGGGTGACTCAGTGTTTGAGCATCTGCCTTCACCTCAGGGCTGATCCCGCGGTCCCGGGATCGAGGCCCACATCAGACTCCCTGCATGGAGCCTGCTTCTCCCTCTGCTTATGTCTCTGCCTCTCTCTTTCTGTGTCTTTCATGAATAAATAAATAAAATATTTTTAAAAAAGATTTTATTCATTTATTCATGAGAGACAGAGAGAGGCAGAGACACAGGCAGAGGCAGGAGCAGGCTCCATGCAGGGAGCCCGACATGGGACTCGATCCCGAGTCTCCAGGATCAGGCCCTGAGCTGAAGGTGGCGCCAAATCGCTGAGCCACCAGGGCTGCCCTAAATGAATAAAATCTTTTAAAAAAAGTAAATCTCCCTTTCCCTTTGATCTCAGCCATTCAGTTCTTTTCAGGGAGCAACTATCCTGTAACCTGTTTCCTTTATTCTTCTGGGTTTTGCATTTACAAACTCACATGCAAAATATCCTTTTATCTTCCCACTCAAATAGAAGCATATTATGTAAATTACTAGGCACCTTACCTTTCTCATGAACATCATCCATGGAGATCTTCCCATGTGAGTACATATAGTCATTTAATTCTCTTTACCTGCTGCATAGTATTCCATTCCATGGACTGTGCTATACTTGTTTACTGGTCTCTGATGGACATTTCAGTTATCAATATTGAACCATTAGAAAAATGCTACAATGGATAGTCTTACACATAAATTATTTAGCATATGTGCAATATTATCTGTAGGGTAAGTACCCAGATGAGCATCTAACGGCTGAGTCAATAGCTTATGCTCATTTACAATGTTGATAGATACTATCAAATTGCCTTCCAAAGAGGTTTATCAATTTATGCCCTCACTAGCAATGTCTGAGAGTGCCATTTCTCCACATCCTTATCACTGTGCTGTGCTCTCAAATCTTTGGCATTTTGCCAATCTGATAATTACAAAGTGTTATCTTCCTGTAACAGCAGTTGTAATCATCTCCTAACTTGTCTCCCCATCTCTGATTGCTAAACCCTTCTGCATGCAGCTGCCAAATTAGTTTTCTTAAAGCATGTCACCTCTGGCCTAAAACCCTCTGAGGTTCCCATTTGCCTGCTGCACTCCCTGGCCTGGAAGACGAGGCCCTTCACCATCTGCTCTCAGCCTACTGCTCCTACATGAAGTTTTGCTGTTTCATCACACACGCTTCATGCTCCAACTCGTCTGAACTAATACCCATTAATCAAACACACTGTATCAATCAGGCACCTGGCAGGAAACAGATGGCACACTCAAAATGGATAATTTGTGGAGAGCTTAATACAGGAACTATTTCAAAGCTGTGGGCAGAGTTTAGGAAAAGCAGTAAAAGATGGTGCAATACCTGTTAGCACGCCTAGAGCTGAAGGGACAAAACTGTTACCTGAACCCAGAAAGAGACGATGCTACCTGACAGGAGCTGTGACCTTTGGTGAAGGGATGAGGCCACTATGGGAATGAGAAGATGCCACTTTCTTCTGTTGGTGCCTTCCATTAGCTGAGCCCAACTGAAAACTGTAGGGCGAGGAAGTCTGTTGGTGCAGTCTATAATGATCATCTTCCAGGACACAGAGCAGGGTGGAGAAAAATGAAGAATAGATTTGGAGGAATGAATGAAAGATACTGAGTACAAACACCTGCCATACTTTTTGGCCTTTTCTCAAGCAGTGCCCACACTTGAGTCCACGTACACCTGCCAAAATTTTATACAAGTCAAATGTCATCTCCTTTGGGAAGTCTCCTGGGATTTCCCTCAGTTTCTTTGAAAAAGGAAGCATGATATTTTAACACAATAGGGCAAAAAAGAAAAGTGAATGAGCCAGTCTCCCAGAGGTCAAGTTGTATTCTCTGGTAGGCACAGGTTTTGAGGGAAAGAAAAATTTGAAGAAAGTGGGAAGTGTAGGCCAATTCAGCCAACATCATGTGATGCCAAACTTCAGAATGCTTGTCAGCATAATTAGATATGGAGAATCCAGTATGGCGCCAAGTCAAGAAATTATTTCCACAAAGTCATTGTCTCTTCGGAAATGTTCAAGAAAAGATGAAGCATCAAAGGAAGCACTTCTCAAAAAGACCACAGAATGACCTCTACAAGAAAAGAACAGGGTGGGGTGCCTGGCTGACTCAGTTAGTGGAGCATGTGGCTCTTGATCTCTGGGGTCGTAAGTTCAAGCCCCGTATTGGGGCTTTTTTCTTACAAAAAGAAGAGAAAAGGAAAGAAATGAAAAGAACAGGAGAAGCTTCAGTGCTAATATAAAAGTACCAAAGACTTCCACAAAAGTCAGCTGTAATCTTTGAGGAGGAAATGAACGGGGGTGGGGGCATTCATGTACATCTCATCAATAATGGAAATGTCTGAGAAAGACAATAGGAAAAAAAAAAAGAAAGACGATAGGAATGTTGAATAGTCATTAAGGTTGTTGAGCAATGAGAATGCTTATGGACATTTACCAAGAATATTCCATTGAAGCTGTAGTTTAAAAATCCTTAGCAAATCCAGCTTGTGCACAAAATTTCCCCCACAAGAACAGTAACAATTTAGCTTTTTGGCCACATACATATTTAGTTTATGTTTATTATGTATTTGCAGCCTACTTGGTTTTCATTTCTCTTCATCTCCAATTTTGGTGTTTTTATGGTATTAAATGTGTTTCCTGTTTTGGAGAAACAATTTACGGGGCACCTGGCTGGCTCACTCGGTAGAGCCTGTGACTCTTGAACTCAAGGTTATGAGTTTGAATCCCACATTGAGTGCAGAGATTACTTAAAATAAAATCTTTAAAAACCCCCACAATTTATAACATTGCATCTCTGGGAAAGTTGGGTTAGACTTAAGGCAGCCTGATGACTTGTAGCTGATAACAAGGAACACTAACTTGTTCAGTCCAGCAGCACCTACATGACAGATATGTCCCCCTGGGGGCTTTATAAGAAAAAAAAGCTGCTTGTGATTATTCATATCAGAAATTTACTCCTGGGACGCCTGGGTGGCTCAGTGGTTGAGTGACAGCCTTTCAACTCAGGGCATGATCGAGTCCCACACCGGGCTCCCTGCATGGAGCCTGCTTCTCCTCCCTTTGCCTGTGTCTCTGCCTCTCTCTCTGTGTGTGTCTCTTGCAAATAAATAAATAAAATCTTTTTAAAAAATTTTATCTCCTAATAGCACTTTCTAATATTTTAAGTAACAACAGTGTAACAGGGGACTATTGATTATCCATATTTCTTGGACTTTTTATTGTGCCCCCATGGACTATTGCAGGATATTGCTAATAGTTGGTGCTTGAGGGTTCTGGATCCCAAGACTGTTCATTACTCCCTGGGAGCAGCCCTCTATAAAAGCTGGCCAGGAGTTAGTGAATAAATACTTGGGCCCCCTCAGTGCAGATGGGATAACCTGAAGGTGTTTCCCTTCTGATTTCCCCAGTAGAAGTTGGCCTGAGAGCATACCCCCGATTGGCTGCCTTCTCTCATGTATCACTTCTTCTCCTCCTCATTTTTTTTTTTTAACAATCTTCCCCTCCTCATTGATGTCACTTGAAATTCCATAGTAACTATATTCTCTCAGATTCTTGTCTTAGGGTGGTGTTTCTCAACTTTTCTTTTATCATCATCCCCTTAAGGAAAGTTTTTAGCCATTTCCCCCCTCCAATCACCTATATATAATCCCCTGTCCATATAATTTTAAGATCACAGATATACTGTAGATTTATTTCTGTGCTGTGCTTTATCATTTATTATGTGTATCTGTGCTTTATCTATAAAAGTAACATTTCTTTTGCCCTTGAATTGCTTATATAAGAAGAAAGTCTAAATATGAATGAACTAAGTATCTAGCTTAAGAGGTTAAAAAGAAGAGGTGTGTTTGGGTGCTCACTGGGTTAAGCATCCAATTTTGGCTCAGGTCATGATCTCAGGGGATGGAGTTCCGTATCTGGCTCCCTGCTCAGCGAGGAGCCTGCTTGTCCCTCTCCCTCTGCACCCCACCCTGCTTGTGCTCTCTCTGTTTCTCAAATCAATCAATCAATCAATCAATCTTTTAAGGAAAGTTACAAAAAGAATAGCAGAAAGAGAAGAAAGGAAATACAGAGAAAAGCCAAAGGCAACATAAACACAATAGAGATTGAAGAAAAAAATAACCCACCAGCTGATTCTTTGAAAAGATTAATGAAACAAACCAACCTCTGATTTATTTGTCAAGAAAAGAAGAGAGAAGGCAAGTATAAACTAAGGAAGAAATAAAGGGGACCTTACTGTTGATGCTGCAGATATTAGAAAGATAATAATGGGATATTGTGAAGACTTCACTGCCAATAAATTTGAATACATAGATGAAATGAATACATTTCTAAAAAAATACAGTTTGCCACAGAAGAAACAGAAAAAGCAGACAGTTTCATAGCTATTAAATAATTGAAGTCATAGTTGAATCTTTCCCACAAATAGAAGTCCAGCCCCAAATGGTTTTAACAGTAAATTCTACCAAACATGTAGGGAAGAAATAATATTGTTCTTGCACAAACTCTTCCGGAATATGGAGAAAAAATGAATTTACCCCCATTCCACAGTATGAGGCTGCATAACCTTGATACCCAAATCAGACGTGGACTTTATGAGAAAGGAAAATGATAGACTAATCTAACTCAAATATATTTGTGAAGATCATAAAATTATACCAGTAGACAAAATCCAAAAGTATATAAGATGATAATATACTAGGGTTTATTCTAGGAGGGCAAGGCTAGACTGACTTTAGAAAAAGGACTGATTAGATTGTCACATTAAGAGCTTAAGGGAAAAATTCATATGATTATCTAAGAGGTAGAACAGCCTTCTACAAAATTCAGCATCTATTCATGAGAACACACTTTTGGCAAAGTAGAAATGGAAGAGAACTTCTTGTTAAGGCTATCTGCTAAAGCCAGGTGTGCCCGGGTGGCTTGGTAAGTTAAGTATCTGACTCATGATCTCAGCTCAGGTAGTGATCTTGGGGTCTTGTGATCAAGCCCCAAATCCCAGGCTCTGAGCTCAACAGGGAGTCTGCTTGGGATTCTCTCTCTCCTTGCCCCTCCCCACACTTCTCTCTCTCTCTCTCTCTCTCAAATAAGTAATCTTTTTTTTTTTAAGGGTGTCTGCTAAAACTAATAGTAGCCATGATACTTAATGGTCAATCATTTATTTTTTTAATGATAGTCATACAGAGAGAAAGAGAGAGGGGCAGAGACACAGGCAGAGGGAGAAGCAGGCTCCATGCACCGGGAGCCTGATGTGGGATTCGATCCCGGGTCTCCAGGATCGCGCCCTGGGCCAAAGGCAGGCGCCAATCCGCTGCGCCACCCAGGGATCCCAATGGTCAATCATTTAGAAGTTAAGATCAAGATCAAAAGAGGGATCCCAGCTGGTTAAGCATCTGGCTCTTGATTTTTGGCTCAGGTCATGATCTTGGCTCAGGTCATGATCTCAGGGTCCTGGGATTGAGCTCTGTGTCCAGCTCTTGCTCCATGATCTGATGGGAGTTGCCTTGAGGATTCTCTCTCCCTCTCCTCCTGCTCTCTTTCTCTCTCAAATTAATAAATAAATCTTAAAAGACTTGGGGTGCCTGGTTTGCTTAATCGATTAAGCATCTGTCTACGGCTCAGGTCATGATCCCAGGGCCCTGGGATGGAGCCCCTCATTTGGTTCCCTGCTCCATGGGAACCTGCTTCTCCCTCTCCCTCTGCCTGTCACTCCCTCCCCTTGCTTGTGCTCTCTCTGTCAAATGAATAAATAAAAATCTTAAAAAAAATTACTTCATTTAACCCAATTATCTCCCTATAGGTAACACATACAGTCATTTTGGGAGTTAGGGCTTCCACATACGAATTTTCAGGGAACAAAATCAATCTATAGCAGAGGGGAATGTCATGAAAATAATCCTATATGTAGATGCAAGTTACTTGTGATATTTGAGTTGGGTGATGAGTATTTAATTTATCATTACAATTTGTATATCCTATATGTAGTCTTTGTTTTTAAATTTTATTTCTTTATTTATGATAGTCACAGAGAGAGAGAGAGAGAGGCAGAGACACAGGCAGAGGGAGAAGCAGGCTCCATGCACCGGGAGCCCGACGTGGGATTCGATCCCGGGTCTCCAGGATCGCGCCCTGGGCCAAAGGCAGGCGCCAAACCGCTGTGCCACCCAGGGATCCCCTATATGTAGTCTTTGTATCAGAGATTATATTTAGGGGCACCTGACTGGCTCAGTCAGTGGAGCCTGAAACTCTTGATCTCAGAGTTGTGGGTTTGAACCCCATGTTGAGTGTAAAGATTACTTAAAAATAAAGTATTAAAAGTTATATTTAGAGGTGCCTGGGTGGCTGTCAGTTACATGTGCATGAGTCATGATCCCAGAGTCCTGCGATCAAGCACCAAGTGGGGCTCACTGCTCAGCTGGGAGTCCACTTGCTTCTCCCTTTGCTTCTGCTCCTACCCTTGCTCATGCTCTTTCTCTCTTAAATGAAAAAAATCTTTAAAAACATTATATTTAAAGATAAAAAATAACGAATTTAGAGCTGTATATTAATGTCTATGACATTCAAATGAAAAATTTAATGCTGATTGATCAAGCTGTACATTTATGATAAGTGGGCTTTCTGGAGGTATGAAAATTTTTTTTTATAGATTTATTTATTTATTTCAGAGAGAGTATGCATGCAAGACTGGGGGGAGGGGCAGAGGGAGAGAATCTTTAAGCTGACTGCCCAAAGAGTGTGGTGCCTGATGCAGGGCTTGAACTCATGACCCTGAGATTATGACCTAAGCTGAAACCGAGAGTCAGACACTTACCTAACTGAACCACTCAGGCACCTGGGAGGTATGAAATTTTAAATGCAATGTTGGGGTGAAAAAAGCAAAGGCAAAAAAAAAAAAAGAATACTTATACATCAAGTTCAAGCAAAACTAAATGATATATTGTTTAACCATACATGTATAAGTGGTAACACTAAAGAAAATTAAGAGAAGGGTAAATACCAAATTCAGATTACCTCTGTGAATAAAGGAAGGGCACCCAAGTTGCTTCACAGGTATTGGTGACATTCTGTTTCTTATGTGCGGGAGAGGATATAGATGTTCATTTAAATATTATCTTTTGCTCTATGTATGACATATTTAACAGGAAAAGTGAAAGGAAGGAAAGAAAGAAGGCAGAAAGGGAGAAAGAAAGAGTAGAGGGTAAACGGAAGTCAGGATGACGATCAAAGGAGAGATGTTAAGAAAACAGAAGTCAGTTAATTATTCAAAGAACCAACCTGTGCTTCATTCTTCCTTGGTTTGGAGGTCGAGAGATGATCTCTTATTTTTTAAATTGCATACTTTTGTTATTTTCATTTCATTATTACAATAGCATTAAAGGAATTCTATCTAAAGGGGAACCTGGGTGGGCTCAGTGGTTGAACGTCTGCCTTTGGCTCAGATCTCAGGGTCCTGGGATCAAGTCCCACATCGGGCTCCCTGCATGGAGCCTACTTCTCCCTCTGCCTATGTCTCTGCTTCTCTATCTGTGCTTCTCATGAATAAATAAATAAAATCTTAAAAAAAATAAAGGGATTCTAAAGAAGAAAAATGAATCACCCTTAATTCCATTAACTTATTTTATTATCTGTCTTTTAAAAGATTTTATTTATTTTTTCATGATAGACACAGAGAGAGGCAGAGACACAGGCAGAGGAAGAAGCCGGCTCCATGCAGGAAGCCCAGCGTGGGACTCAAACCCAAGACTTGGGGATCACGCCCCCAGCCAAAGGCAGATGCTCAACTGCTGAGTCACCCAGGCGTCTCCTATTTTATTATCTTTATCCTAGATTGATAGCATCTAGACTCACCTTCATTGGTTTAATGGGGGAGGGAGCCAGCTTTCCCCCATCCTCCAGCAGAGATTCATTATTCTGTCCTCTGCAGTCTACTATTCTCTGCTTGATCCTCACCATATTTTGCCTCACTTCTTACCTGAAAGGTATGGCCAGGGACATTCCTGATGTCTCTTCTTTCTCTTTTTCCTTTCTAGATAATGGCCCATTCTATCCTGAGAGGAGAAATCTACCCTTTTCCAAACACTTGAAGCCATTCCATTTCTGGCCACCAGGGGGCATCCACCGACCTGCCCGGGACTCAATGCTGCCCCTCCTCGCGCTGTACAACTGGTCAATTGAGGAGAAAGAAGTCCTTGGCTAATCGGGTTATTCTGGTAGGGCTATTTTTAAATTTTTGTTTCTGGTTTCAACACCAATTTTTTCGTCCTCTCCTTCGTTCTGATTTTCTCTTGCATGTTCCAAAGAGGTTCTCTGAGATAACTTCACTATCATCCACACCCATTTTATCTCAGGATGGTTGGTCTTCAGATTTTGGGCATATGAGGTCTGAGTCTGGTCACACTTCGGGTTGTCTGAACATTCTCTCTTGGGAAAAAACGAAAACTAAACCAAACTCCAGAAACTGCAGCACATTCTTTTCAATGTTTCTTCTGATGGTGAAGAGTTGAAATCCTTTGAAGATCCAAAGCTGCTTAGAAGCCAAGTCTTGGCTATTAAAAGAGTGATTATTCTGGATAATGTAGTTTTTTACCCAAAAATGTGGTGTGACAATAAAATAAGAAGGTTGCTTTTCCTATATGTCTTAGAACTGGGCCTCGGTCACTCCCAAATTGACTTGGGTGGAGCAAGGAAATAGGTGTTTTGTTCTAAGGTGACTGCATTGGAGGAAAAAAACTCATTGCTTTGTTTCCATACCTCCTCTATCTGGAGAAATACTCCTTTGATTCTACTTAGTGATTTGGAGATCTTAAAGAGGAACATGCAAGTGGTGGAACTAGTGGATCCGATGCGCATAAGGGAAGAAACGAGGTTCCAGGTTGGAGACCTGACCTACTGACTGCCTTGAACTCACAGGCAGCATGAAGCCTTCTTTGGTATTTGGTGGACATGAATTTGAGGACAAAATTGGTTTGTTCCTTAAACACTTTGTGCTTATATGCACAGGTTGTTTTAGAAGTGGCATTGCTGAATCATTGGGAATATGCATTTTATTTTACTTTATTTTTTATTTATTTTTAAAGATTTTATTTATTTACTTGAGAGAGAGAGAGAGCATGAGAGAGAGCACAAGCAGGAGGAGGAGGAGAGGGAAAAGGAGAGGGAGAAGCAGACTCCCTGCTCAGCAGGCAGCCTGATGCAAGACTCTATCCCAGGACCCTGGGGTCATGACCTGAGCCGAAGGCAGATGCTTAACTGACTGAGCCACCCAGGCACTTGGGAATGTGCATATTAAATGTTAATAGAGATAAATTACTTTCCCAAAATTTACAGTCTAAAAACTCCCAAAAACCCCAATTAAAAAGTGGGCAAAAGCACTGGACAGATACCTCACCAAAGAAGGCATTTAAACATATGAAAAGATGCTCCACATCATATGTCCTCAAGGAAATGCACATTAAAGCAAGAGTGAGATGCCTAAAATCCAGAATGCTAAGAACCAAGTGCTGGTGAGTATGTGGAGCAACAGGAACTCCTCCATTGCTTGTGGGGATGTAAAATGGTACAGCCACTTAGGAAGATAATTTGGCAGTTCTTACAAAGCTAAACATAGTCTTACCATATGACTCAGTAATTGTGCTCCTAGATATTTACCCAAATGATTTTAAAACTTATATCCACACAAAAACCTGCATACAAGTGTTTATAGCAGCTTTTTTTATAATTGCCAAAAACTGGAAGCAACCACGATGCCATTTAATTGGTGAATTGATAAATAAAAACCATGGTACATCCATATTAATGGAATTATTATTTAGCAATAAATAGAAATGAGCTACAAGTCACAAAAAGGTGTGGAGAAATACCAAGTGCACATTCCTAAGGGAAATAAACCAGTCTGAAAAGACTATGATTCCAATTACATGACATTCTGGAAAAGGTAAAACTGTAGAGCTTGGTTGCCCCGGGGTTGGGCAGGGAGGGAAGGAGGAATCAATAGGTGAAACACAGGGATTCTTAAGAGCAGTGAAAGTATCCTGTATGATTCTGTATGACCTGATAATAGTGAATGCATGACACTGTGCATTTGGCAAAGCCCACAGAGGTACAACACAAGTGAACTCTAATGTAAACTATGGGCTTTAGTTTATAATAAATAATAATAATAATAATAATAATAATACCACCAATATTTGTTCATCAGTTGTACAATCGTACCACAACAGGCACAAGATGGTAATTGTGAGGAAAACTGGTTGTGAGAAAGGAGTATATGGAAACTCTGTACTTTTTGCTCTTTTTTTTCTTTTTCTTTTGTAAACCTAGAACTGCTTTAAGAAATAAAATCTGCTGGGACGCGTGGGTGGCTCAGTAGTTGAGCATCTGCCTCTGGCTCAGGTCGTGACCCTGGGGTCCTGGGATCAAGTCCTGTACCGGGCTCCCTGCATGGAACCTGCTTCTCCCTCTGCCTTTGTCTCTGCCTCTCTGTCTCTGTGTCTCTCATGAATAAATAAATCTTAAGAGAAAAAAAGAAAAAATCTGTTAATTTTAAACGTAAAAAATTTAGAGTCCTTATCTACTATCTTTGTTTATGCTGTTTGGTGACAGAATTTTGACAGATGTTTAATCTGATGGATCCAATTTGATCTTTTATTATTATCTTAATTGTCTTTCCCTGTGTTCTACTGAGATTGAACATCTTTTCCAGATTGGACTTTCCAAGTTTGCCTATTATAAATCACCTGTTCCTGTCTATTACTGTTTTTCTTTTTCTTTTTTTTTTTTTAAGATTTTATTTATTTATTCATGAGACACACACACACACACACACACACACACACACAGAGAGAGAGAGAGAGAGAGAGAGAGGCAGAGACACAGGCAGAGGGAGAAGCAGGCTCCATGCAGGGAGCCTGACGTGGAATTCGATACCGGGTCTCCAGGATCACACCCCAGGGTGAAGGCGCTAAACCACTGGGCCACCAGGGCTGCCCTTTTACTGTTTTTCTAGTCAATTGTTGATCTTTCTTTTGATTGTGGGGTTGTGGGAGCTTTCAAAAATGCTTACTGATTCTTTTTTTTTTTTTTTAAATGTTATTAATTTCTTTTTTCAGCTTGGATAATAATGTTTTTTGTCCCATAGAAATTTTTAAATTTGAAGGAGTTTGGCCTGGAAACGGGCCTCTGGGGAGACATGTGACCTGAGCCAGCCCTTAGGCAGAGCCCATTCCCCTGGTCAGTCTTGCGTTTTGTCTCTCATTTTTCAAGCTGAACCCAGAGCTCTCTGCTGCAGTGTGTCCATTTAGGCTTCTCTTGGCCATGTTCTGAAACTGGCACAGCTTTCTCTAATGGGATGAACCTGGCTAAAGAGATTAGCGAGATGCCCTGTGGACCCCACTTTTAATCTGCTGCGTTCAGGCTCTGCCTGCTTGGCTGGGAAGGAAGCTGCAGAAACATCGCAGAGACCTGGCCCCTTCATGAGCTGCGACTCTGAGGCCCCTGCTCCTGCTACGAGGTTAACGGGGGTCCCAGGCTAAGGGGCCCAACATGGGCAGCTCCCAGGGCAGCTCCCTGCAGCGTGGGCCATCTGCTCCCTGCCCAGAGCCCTGAGTTCTCAAGCCCCCGGGCTCACTGCAGTCAGGAGTGGGAGCTGTGCTGGGGAGCTGCCTGCACTGCACTCGGCGAGAATGGCGCTGCTGAAAGTCAAATTTGACCAGAAGAAGCGGGTGAAGTTGGCCCAAGGGCTCTGGCTCATGAACTGGCTCTCCGTGTTGGCTGGCATCATCATCTTCAGCCTAGGGCTATTCCTTAAGATCGAACTGCGGAAGAGGAGCGATGTGATGAATAATTCAGAGAGCCATTTTGTGCCCAACTCCTTGATAGTGATGGGGGTGCTGTCCTGTGTCTTCAACTCTCTGGCTGGCAAGATCTGCTACGATGCCCTGGACCCTGCCAAGTATGCCAAGTGGAAGCCCTGGCTGAAGCCGTACCTGGCTGTCTGTGTCCTCTTCAACATTGCCCTCTTCCTGGTGACCCTCTGCTGCTTCCTGATGCGGGGCTCACTGGAGAGCACCCTGGCCCACGGGCTCAAGAACGGCATGAAGTACTACCGAGACACAGATACCCCGGGCAGGTGTTTCATGAAGAAGACCATCGACTTGCTGCAGATTGAGTTCAAATGCTGTGGCAACAATGGCTTTCGAGATTGGTTTGAGATTCAGTGGATCAGCAATCGCTACCTGGACTTTTCCTCCAAAGAAGTCAAAGAGTGAGTGGTCTCCAGCCCTGGGGCCAGAGGCCCACCGGGTGCTCAGTGTGCACAACTTAATACTGTGTGTGTGTGGCTGGATTCAGCTGGTCCATATAAAATTAATTGCTAATACGCTAATATTCTTGACCTGTACAGATGGCGATATCATATGCTCCACCTGATGTCTGGCTAAGGAATGTCTGGGAGGAAGGTGTCAAGTTATATAAGTTGCTTGGTTAGGAGTCTCCAGGGAGGAAGATCCAGGAAGGAAGGAGTGCCTGCTTCATATGGTAGGGATGGGGCATTCAGAGATCACAAGTACTGAGATGTTATTTGGCCATTTGTCTCATTCACTCCAGGTTTCTGCATTTGGTCCCAGAAGCTTAAATTTCCTGGTTAGTTCCCTTGTTTTCCAACCTTCTGACATCGAGCAACCGTTCTCAAGGTGTATGTCCTTGGGGGTGGTGGAAAGAGCAGAGGACAGGGCAGTCAGGAGGTCTAGGCTATAGTTTTGGCTGTGTTGGATATCAGCTTGTAACCTCGGGTAAGTCACTTGCCACTCTGGTATCTTGCTTGCCCATCTTTTAAATGAAGGCACTGGAATAGGTAATCTTGGGGGTCACTCCTAGCTCTGTCTAGAGCCTGGCATACAGCAGGTGCCCATTAAGATGCCTGTTGGTGTTTTCTCCTTGAATCAAGATAGTGTGACACCATAAAGTTTCTAAAGTATTTGCGGTTTGTAGAAAAATAAAATCCTGGGGGATCCCCGGTTGGCCCAGCAGTTGAGCATCTGCCTCCAGCCCAGGGCGTGATCCTGGAGACCCAGGATCCAGTCCCGCATTGGGCTCCCTGCAGGGAGCCTGCTTCTCCCTCTGCCTGTGTCTCTGCCTCTCTCTCTGTCTTTAATAAATAAATAATCTTAAAAAAAAAGAAAGAAAAATAAAATCCTGAGGTGCAACGTAGGGAGGTACTGGTGAGCGAGAGGTAGAGGTAACAGTGGCTGACTCCAGCACGCTGCTCTTCTCAAAAGACCCACTATTATGGGTTTCAAGTCATTTTCCAGAGAAAGGACAGCTTTCCCTGAGCCGGCGGCTCATCCTCACTTCTTCTTTCCATCCTATCCAACCCACTTCCTGGCTGAGGCAAGGGGTCAGCTATTCATCCAGGAGTCAGATGTTCACCCAGGGTTGTCCTGAGTAAGGCTGGTGAGTCCAAGGGGACTTGCACGCGGGGTGTTGCGCATGCTGGCAGCAGGGCCTGGCTGAAGCCCAGACAACACCCATGAACCCCAGATGGCTAGCTTAGCTGCACCTCAGATGGAAGAGAAGTCAGATTGAAGGTCACTGCTTGGGATTCTATTTTCTCTGTGGATGGGGATTACTGCTACAAATCCCTAGTCAAGGAGAGGCTAGTAAACCGCTTTGCCCTTCCTAGGTGACGGGTCTTGCAGGGACAGCACAGGTGGCATGACTTACACAAGCTGCCCGCAGGAGGGACAAGCAGAATTCCTGGGGATAGGGGTGGGAGAGGAGGAGAAGCTGAAACAGCTTTTGTGAGCAAATAAGAAAGGGCTTTCACTTTTTCCTGTCATCTTCCTTGATTGCCTTCTGCACAGAGTTGGTCATTGGAGGGACTTACAAAATCTCTCTGTAATTATTCCCAAATCTCCCAGAATAGAGAAATTCTCCAAGTTGTTCTATATCTCTGTCTCTCTCTTACTTTTCTTAGGCTAAATTTCCAGGTAAACAATGTATCTGTTGGCTGTAACTTTCCGCAAAGCTGGTCTCAAGACACAGTGGTGGAACTGAAATGCCTTTCTCTTTCCCAAACCTCCTGTGAGGTCACACTCCTGTGCTGGCGAGGGTACAGCCTGATAGGGTCACTGTCACTGTGTCACTGCTTCCCACACGTTCTCATGTTAATGACCAGTGGACAACGCCTGTGAGCGAGGGGAGGTTTCTCAGTGTGGGGCTGGATTTGCCCTCATCTGCTGGTGGAAAGAAGGAACAAAGAGATGAATGCGAGAATGTGGGCTGGCACTTTCTCCCATTCCCGATGCTCAAATTTTTTTCTTATTGTAACTGCTTTCCTTAAGAGGATTATTAAGTTTACCTGACAAAGCTGGCCCCTGCAAATCCTCCTCTCAACAGTCTAAAGTGTATTTATTTTTTTGAGAGGCCAGGTACTGAGAAGTGGTAAGCATTTAACTTTTTGGGGCTTTTCTCAGTAGCACCCTCAAGGCGAGGATCTGGAGGCAGCAGAAGCAGAAAGAAGCAGATGGGGCTGGGCAGGAGGGCAGGGCCAGGGAGCAGCATCATCTTCCAACAAGATTTTTTTTTAAAGGAATTCTTCACCTTTTTCTCTTTTTCCTCACCACCAAGTTCGCAGGAGCCAGCAAAAGTCTGGAGTGGGTCTCAGTGTTCTCCTTGACCTTGACGACTCTGGGAGTGATCCCAGGAGCAGTGAGCTGGTTGGAGTATGGAAATTTTTTTTTTTTTTACACTTATTGGGACACCTGGGGGGCTCAGTGGTTGAGCATCTGCCTTCCGCTCAATTTGTGATCCCAGGGTCCTGGGATCGAGTCCCACATTGGCTCCCCACAGGGAGTCTGCTTCTCCCTCTTCCTGTGTCCCTGCCTTTCTTGTGTCTCTCATAAATCAATTAATCAATCAATTTTTAAAGATTTTATTTATTTATTCATGAGACAGAGCCAAAAGCAGACACCTAACTGACTAAGCTAGGTGACTGAGCTACCTAACTGACTGAGCTACCCAGGTGCCCCATCAATTGAAGATTTTTATAAGAGCTTAGAATCTTCTTGCTCACCCTACCCCAGCCATCCCAAGCACACAGCCTGCTGGCCACACCCCATCCCTAGTCTGGCCCACAGGCGTTGTCCACTGGTCATTAACATGAGAACGTGTGGGAAGCAGTGACACAGTGACAGTGACCCTATCAGGCTGTACCCTCGCCAGCACAGGAGTGTGACCTCACAGGAGGTTTGGGAAAGAGAAAGGCATTTCAGTTCCACCACTGTGTCTTGAGACCAGCTTTGCGGAAAGTTACAGCCAACAGATACATTGTTTACCTGGAAACTTAGCCTAAGTTTGTTAGCCTAACTTAGCCTAAATGTTGCCAGGTCCCACATTTATTCTGCACAAAATCCCTCCCTGGGGGGTTGTGATTTTTTTTAGGTGTTGTTATTGCTATTTTATAGATGAGAGATCTGAGCTTCAGGTTAGCAAGAAGTGGGGGTCAATTTTTTAAAAAACAGACTTACTGAGAGAACTCACATTTTTTATAACTCACCCATTTAAAGTGGACAGTTCAATGGTTTTTGGCATGTTCACAGAGTGTGCTACCCAGGCAATACCATAGCCCACTTTAGAACATTCTCATCATGAGTCAGGGACACCCTGTACTCTCTGGCTTTCACTCCCTAGCCTCCGTGGCCTGGCTCTAAGGAACCACGAGTCTCCTCTCTGTCTCTATATTCCTCCCTCTTCTGGACATCTCATTTGGATGAAATCATATAATATTGGTCCTTTGGGACCTGGCTTCCTTGACTTAGCATAATGTTTTCCAAGTTCAAGCACGTTGCCACATTTGTTATAATGTCCTTCCTTTTCATGGACAGATTATATCCCATTGTATGGAGTCTCGTTGTAAATGTGCTCCTTCCACTCTCCTGCCCAGCTTTCCAGTGATGTGAAAGTCACCTTGTACAGCTTCAGTGGTAAATGAATTCTTGCCCTGACTGAAACTTTGAATCATCCAGGTCCCTTTGAGGGTGGCGACTCATTGTCCTCTCTCATCTTGTCTTTCTCCGTCTTCTTGTCTGCCATGTTATCCACACCTGGCAGGTGTGGGCAGAGATGACCTACGCTTGAGAAACTTCTGTGGATTATGACTGGATTCCAGTTCTTCAGAAAATTGAGAGGTGGCCTCACAGACACCAGAGGCGCCATCTAGGCTCCCTGAGCCTGTGGCAAACAAGGCTGGGCTCTGCTCTACCTTCTGTGTTTACCTTCTCACTGGCTCTGGCCTGGTGCTCCTGGGGCAAGGAGACATGCTCCATTTTTAAAAAAATATTTTATTTATTTATTCACGAGACACATACACACACACAGAGGCAGAGACACAGGCAGAGGGAGAAGCAGGCTCTACTCAGGGAGCCCGACGTGGGACTCGATCCCAGGTCTCCAGGATCACACCCTGGGCTGCAGGCGGCGCTAAACCGCTGCGCCACTTGGGCTGCCCCATCAACCAGTGCTTCTTTTATTCTATTGCAGTTCCAACTTTTGTTATGGAAAATTTCAAGTATTCACATAAGTAGAGAGGTTATAATGACTTTCCATGTATACCTCTCTTAGCTTCAACAAATATCCACATTTTCACTCTCTTGTTTCATCTATACCACCCTCCCAAACACACATTATCCTCTCTGAGTATCTTAAAGCAAATCCCAGGCATCATTTTCTTTTACCTGTAAATACTTTAGGAGGCCTTTCTTTTTTCTCTTTTTTTAAAAATATTTTTATTTATTTATTCATGAGAGACACACAGAGAGAGGCAGAGACATAGGCAGAGGGAGAGGTAGGCTCCCTGCAGTGAGCCTGATGTAGGAATCAATCCTAGGACCCCAGGATCATGACCTGAGCCAGAGGCAGATGCTCAACCACTGAGCCACACAGGTGTCTCTTTAGGAGGCATTTCTTTTTTTTTTTTCTTTTTTTTTTTTTTTTTTAATGCATACCTTTTTATTTTTTTTTTATTTTATTTTTTTTAAATTTTTTTATTTATTTATGATAGTCATACAGAGAGAAAGAGAGAGAGGCAGAGACACAGGCAGAGGGAGAAGCAGGCTCCATGCGCCGGGAGCCTGACGTGGGATTCGATCCCGGGTCTCCAGGATCGCGCCCTGGGCCAAAGGCAGGCGCCAAACCGCTGCGCCACCCAGGGATCCCTCTTTAGGAGGCATTTCTAACAGGTACATAGGATTTGTTTTTTGCCTTTTTCCTTTTGTTTGACATAAACACAATAGTAATCATACCCAACAAAACTAGCAGCAAGATCATCTAATATCTAGTTTGTTTAATTTTCTCAGATTGTCTCAAACTATCTTTTTTTAAATTAAAAAAAAATTTTTTTTTTATGATAGTCACAGAGAGAGAGAGGGAGAGAGAGAGAGAGAGGCAGAGACACAGGCAGAGGGAGAAGCAGGCTCCATGCACCGGGAGCCCGACGTGGGATTCGATCTCAGGGTCTCCAGGATCGCGCCCTGGGCCAAAGACAGGCGCTAAACCACTGCACCACCCAGGGATCCCTCAAACTATCTTTTACAGTTAGTTTGTTCAAATCAGGATCCAAACCAAGCCCACACTTTGCATTTGGTTCTTTGATTGCTTTTGTCTCTTTTACTTTGTAACAGTTACTGTCATGCCATGTGTGTATTGAAGGAACTGGGTCATTTGTCCTGAAGAATTCCTCACATTCTCAATTGGGCAACGGCAATTGCAGCCAAGTGGTGTCACCTAACTTGTTTTTCTGTCCCCTGTATTTTCCCATAAGCCAGTAGTTAGGGCTGAAGTGTGCTTGGATTTGGGTTTAGTTTTGGCAAGAACACTGCTAGGGTGCCCTGTGTGTATCTTAATGTATCACATGAGGAAGGACATGAAGTCTTCAGCCAACTTATAACAATTCCTTTAAAGCTTCCCTCTGCTTTCATGATGACCAGAACTTTAGTGTCTTGTGAGACACCTTGGTGCCAGGAACTGTTAGCCAGGAGTGCTTGGCCTGGAGCCTTCAGCCTGAAAGAGAGGCTAGCACCAAGCTCTCTCACTTCCCATCCCACGCAGGGAACCCACAGGCTACATGCTTCTGTTCATTCTTTCTGAACAATTTACAGATATCTCAAGAAGACTAGATCTTGGCTACGAGCTCCCTGAGGGCAGGCCTATATCTCCCCGCTCAGGTCTGGGGCTCCCTGAGGCAGTGCTGTGTCTCTCCCCTCAGACTGGAGCTCCCTGAAGTCTCTCCCCACTCAGACTGGGGCTTCTTAAAGGCTGTGTGGTTTCTCCTCCTCAGACTGGAGCTTCCTGAGGACAAGGCCCAGGACAGCATGGGGGAGGCAGGCCAGGCTTGATGGAGGCTGGGAATTCCCTGGGCCCCCAGCCTGGGATCTGTTGGGGTCCTATATCTCTGGAAATAGCTCCCCCTCTCCTCTAGAATCATCACCTTGTTTACTTAGTGCTTATCTTAGCTCTAACCACAGATTAAGGCCCCACTCACCCTCTTAAGGCAAAGCCAGGCGAGGAGAGCTCCTTAGGTGGTGAGCTGGCTATTTATATCAGAGTATTTCCCAGGCTACAAATCTTGCTCTGCTCAGGGCTCACCAGGGCTTGTAAGGGTCTTGATTAAGGTAAGATCTGTTTTCTAGCATACTCTTTCATAGCCAAGTCATATATGACTTGGGAAAATCATCCTGTCAGAGTTTTCCTGAAAAAACCAACATAGTTTAGGAGATAAATCAATAAATCAACAAGGAGAGCCATATGGAAATGAACAGTGGAGGGGAATGGGAGAGGCAGGAGTGTAACTGATAATGAGTGGTCAATCACCAACTGGAATGGGAGCTGAGTGACACTTGCGGAACCTTGGCAATTCACTTGACCTCTGTCAGACTCCGTTTTCTCATCTGAGAAATGACATGATAGGGGTGTGGGAGAGTAAACGGAATTAATACACATAGAGCACTTGGTATATAGCAGTGCAGTACTAGTATGTCCTTGAAGATTTCTTTTTTGAGTAGTTATTGGACATAAAGTACTGCAGGTGGTGAGGGAAGGCAAAAAGGGGAGATACAGCCCCGCCCTCAGGGAGCCCCAGTCTGAGGGGAGACACAGCCCTGCCCTCGGGGAGCCCCAGTCTGAGGGGAGACACAGCCCTGCCCTCAGGGAGCCCCAGTCTGAGGGAAGACACAGCTTTGCCTTAAGGAGGCTAGCAAAAGGTGACTTCTCCACTTGCAGGGGTGAGCTAGCTGAGGTGGGAAGATAAGGGCTCTGGAGAAGGCCAGCCTGCGGAGTGAGGGTAGCTCAGAGCCTATACTGGCCACAGCCCACACAACTGTAGGCCTCACCTTCACTTCAGATACACATGTATTATGTATGAGGCAGGTCTGTAGGCTTTACCCCAGCTTAAGACACCTGGAGAGTGCATACGGAGACAGAATGGTGGACAGGAAAGGGTTTCTGGGACAGGGAACAAGGGAGGAGGGCATGCTTTCCCAGGAAACTTAAGAAGAAAAGCCAACAGACAGGAAGGACCTGAGAGACTCTGAAGAAGCTCTGAGGGCAGGAGTGGGCAACTGCTGTTGGCCTGGTTCTCCACTTCCTGTCTGGCTTTGGGTGAGGCCCTGCCCTGCTTGGGCAACACTTCTTCCTCTGTAGAACAATCTGGTGGATTGCAAGGGTTCTGCCTAGGTGGTACATTCTGCACCTTGCTTCATTTACAGCTCCCACAGCTCCCAAGATGGGGAGGTGGTAATCCCCACCTCACACAGACTCAGAGGATGAAGGTCCACAGATCAGAAATGCAGATTTGGGTCTCAGAGGCTAGCTCCCTCTACTATACCCACTCTTCTTATGGAACATCGCGAATGGCCCACCTAGGATGTTGTGCTAGTAGGAGCGGGCTCAAGGGACAGTCTGCAGGTCAGGAAGGGGACAGACAGTATTTGAACTCAGAGACCCCCAGCCTCATGAGGCATGGTAGGGTTGGTCATGGGGGTTGGAGACTATTGTCTGTCCAGTTGTGCAGGGACTGCTGGCCTCTCAAGAGGGGGACAGGAACCCCAAACTGATGGCCCTTCTGCTTCAGTCCTCTTGTCTTGGACCACCCAGGGCTCCACCACTGGGTGCTGAGCTAAGGGCTGCAGGGGGAGAGCAGAGTGGTTTCTGTTCCCACTGTGCTCAGTGCACTCAGTTTGGCTCAAGCAAACATTTTTAAAAAAATATTTTATTTATTCATGAGAGACACAGAGAGAGAGGCAAAGACACAGGCAGAGGGAGAAGCAGGCTCCATGCAGGGAGCCCGA
Organism: Vulpes lagopus; assembly: GCF_018345385.1. Classification (NCBI taxonomy): domain Eukaryota; kingdom Metazoa; phylum Chordata; class Mammalia; order Carnivora; family Canidae; genus Vulpes; species Vulpes lagopus. The sequence goes on from NC_054824.1 coordinate 61,823,628, forward strand.
TGTGGGACTCGATCCTGGGACTCCAGGATCACGCCCTGGGCCGAAGGTAGACAGATGCTCAACCGCTGAGCCACCCAGGCATCCCCAAGCAAGAATTTCATTAGCAACCACTTCAGTCAGTGACAAATGTCTAATAGAGCCTACCTCAGGCCAGTGGTGAGCTCTGCCCTCACGGATATGGTTGCTGTTCTCACAGAAGGCTCTCATAGCCTCTTCTTCACAGTTGGCAGAAATCCTGCCACCTGCTCACAGTCACTGTTCCCCAGTGGGGCTGAGTGGTCTGTTCCATTGTCACAGCCATTCCCTGAACATGTGAAGGCTCTTGCTCTGCCACCCCATCCAGGCTTGGCCATGAATCCACACTTATTGCACCAGCCATAGTGCAATGGTACCAGCCACTCTTCTAAGACTTTTTACACACATCCCTTCATATGATCTTCATGTCAACTCCATTTTACAGATGAGGAAGCTGAGGGCCAGAGAGGGTAAGGAATTTGTTCAGAGGAATGGACTGGGAGTAAGTTCAGGTGGTTCTGCTCTTATCACTGTCCTGAATCCCTTGTACACCCAGACCACCCATTCTCTGGGCAAGGGTCCTGCCCAGGAAGTAGAGGTCAGGGACTGCAGGGCATATGGAAATATGGTCACCATAACCCAGGCTAGGATTGTTCTGGAACTAAGGAGGCCACATCGTGCAGAACATTCCTAAAATCTTTTTTTTTAATTTTTTTTTATTATTTATTTATGATAGTCATACAGAGAGAGAGAGGCAGAGACACAGGCAGAGGGAGAAGCAGGCTCCATGCACCGAGAGCCCAACGTGGGATTCGATCCCGGGTCTCCAGGATCGCGCCCTGGGCCAAAGGCAGGCGCCAAACCGCTGCGCCACCCAGGGATCCCCCCTAAAATCTTAATCATACTCATCAACAGACAGTTCACAGAAAAGGAACCACAAATGACCCTTCGACATATCAGAAATACTCAACTTCATTCATAATGAGAAAAATGGAAATTAAAATGCCTCCTCTAGGAATTGACCTTCTAGATATATTCACAATACCTAGGAGACTGAGAAAACCCTAAATATCCATCAGTAGGGAACTGACTAGTACCCCATTGACCATCTATACAATGGTGATACCATGCAGCTCATTAAAACCCTGGAAAACACTTTTCACTAGTAGACATAAAAAAAAATCTCTAAGATATTGCTAAGGGAAAAAAGAAGGGTTCAAGACAGTACATTACCATTGGATAAAAAACAGAAAAAACAAGAACATTTGCAGATTCTGTGTTTGCTTGTCATGTGTTGCTTAGAAGGATAGACAGTTGGCTAGAGTTGGGGGGACCTGGAGGCCAAGGGACAAGAATGAGTAGGAGACTAAACATGGACATTTAGAAGTGAAACACTGAAATTCCATTTCAATTAACATTGTTGAAAACAATTTCTGTTATTTGTTTGTTATTGAGGTATAGTTGACATGCAACATTGTATTAGTTTCAGGATACAACAAGTTATTTTCTATTTGCATAAAATGGAAAATGATCACCACAATAAATCTAGTTAGCATCCATCACCTTGATAGTTACAGAATTTTTTTTCTTGCCATAAGAAACTTTAAGATTTATTCTCTTGGCAGCTTTCGAATAGGCAACACAGCATTATTCACGATAGTCACCATGCTGTATATTACATCCCCAGAACTTATTTATAATTGGAAACTTGTACTTTGGTCACCTTCACCCTTTTTGCCCACCTCCCATACCTGCCTCTGGCAACCACCAAACTTTCTCTGTACCTATAAACCTGGTTTTTGGCTTGTTTTTAGATTCAACATATAAGTGAGATGATATAGTTTTTATCTTTATTATTTCACTTAGAATAATGTTCTCAAGGTCCATCCATGTTGTTGTAAATAGCAAGATTTCTTTTTTTTTATATAGATTTCTTTTAAAGATTATAAGATTTCTTTTTTTTAATAGCTGAAAAATATCCCATTGTGTGTGTGTATCAGTTTCTTTACCCATTCACCCATTGATGGACACTTAAGTTATTTCCATGTCTTGGTTTTATAAATAATGCTGCAAAGAACACAGGGATGTATTTATCTTTTCAACTTAATGTTTTCTTCTTTCAAGATTTTATTTTTAAATAATTTCTACACTCAATGAGGGGCTTGAACTCACAACCCTAGATCAAGAGTCGCATGCTTCACTTACTGAGCCAGCCAGGTGCCCCTTGAGTTAATGTTCTCATTTTCTTTGAATACCCAGAGGTGGAATTATAATTTATATTTTAAATAATTACATGCTTTCTATTCTTCTGTTGTAAAAGTATGCTGCTATGATGTAATTCATTGTTCATGTGCAACTTAAAAAAACTTTAAGATAACATGCATATACTCAGGTGCACAAATCTTAAGTGTGCAGCCTGATGAATTCTGGCACATAAAGACACTGGGGTAACCTCACTCAGGTCAGTTGGGACATATCCAGATGCCTGATAAGGATGGGGAGAGCTTTCACTGTAAAGATGTCTGCCCCTTTTGAATTCTCAACCCATATAAATGTATCATGTGCCCTAACCAAATATGTCAGTAAATATGGAAGTGCAAAAATAATGTGGGCTGCATCCTTCAGGTGAGTAAGGAGATCCCAGTGGGCGAGGGGCAGAGTTCACTGTGGTTAGCCAGCAAGCTAAGGACAAGGATGGTAACTGTTTCCAGTCTCATTCCCTGCCCCCACACAGGCCCTGGGCCAGAGCAGGACTTCTGGAAACATCTACTGAATAGAACTGGTCTGGCCAGAGGGGGCTTTGATCTCTAGTGACTTATTATTGAGACAGAAGGTTGGAGAGGGGGCCGGGGGTTAAAGGCTGTTGGTCATGAATGCTAGGTAGTCTTGTCCCAGTCACCACCTGTCTTGTTCCTCTTCCTACCAGCCTGACATGGTTCCAAGAAATCATTGCATGCCAGGGCCTGGCAGTACACAGGGTGGCCGGATGAATTTCTATATTCCTTACTGACTTGCTTCTTGGTTTATTATCTGTCTCAGCCCTCAAGGATATAAGCTCTAGGAAGGCAGGGACATTGGTTCTCTAGGGTCATTTCTCCATCTTCAGCTCCTATAACAGTGGCTGGCACATAGTAAGTGCACAACAAATATTTACCAGGAATGAATGAATGAATGAATGAATATACGAATATTATTGCTTTTCAGAGGCAAGGGTTGGGGGGAACTGGCCCCTGGTGAGGAATCCAAGGAGCCCCTCTCAAGCCATCTTTCTCCTTTAGTCGCATCAAGAGCAATGTGGATGGGCGATACCTGGTGGATGGTGTTCCCTTCAGCTGCTGCAACCCCAGTTCTCCACGGCCCTGCATTCAGTACCAGCTCACCAACAATTCGGCGCACTACAGCTATGACCACCAGACAGAGGAGCTCAACTTGTGGGTGAATGGCTGCAGGGCTGCCCTGCTGAGCTACTACAGCAGCCTCATGAACTCCATGGGTGCTGTCACACTACTTGTCTGGCTCTTTGAGGTAGGTTGGGCCAGGTGGGGGGGAGGGAAGAGGGAATCACCTGCCCCTTTTAGATTTAATGAATGGGTGGGACTTGAGACAAGCACAAGAGAGTGCTGTCTCTCTCCTCCAAACCAGTCCTCAGCTTAGCTGTGGGTCAGACAGCCTAAGTTTGGACCCTAGCACCTCCACTATTTTTTATTTCTTTCCTGTCACTCAAAAAATAATTTATTGAGGTGAAATTCATAGAACATAAAATTAACCATTTTAAGGTGAGCAATTCATTAGCAGTTAGTATATTCACAATATTGTGCAACCACCACATCTACATAGTTCTAAAAGATTTCTATCACTCCCAAAGAGAAGCTCATACCCATTAAGCAGCATACTCCCGACTTCTTTCTTCCAAGTCCCTGGCAACTATTAATCTGTGCTCTGTCCTTGTGGATTTATCTATTCTGGACATTTTATATAAATGCCATGATAATATGTGACATTTTCTGTCTGGGTTCTTTCACTTTGCATGTTTTAGAGGTTCACCTGTGCCTTTGTTTTTTCAGTCTGAGGTATTGGGAAGTTATTTAACCTGTTATATGGGGCTGACAGCACTTAGCTTTGGGATTCCTGGGGGAGGGGGCAAAAGGAGATAATATGTACATTGTGTTTAGGAAATGGGAGCTATTTGGATTTGTGCTTCTCTGGAGACTCTGGTAGCAATTTATCTGTTATTCTAATTATTTGTGGGTTCATGTGATCTTACCTCTAAGCCTTAATTCCTCTCTGTACAGAGCTTGGGATGTAGCCATTCACTCCTTTATTGAAGAGTTAGTTCTTAGACACCTAAGGAGTGCTAGGCGCTGTCCTGGGTGCTGAACAAGAGCAAGGGAAGTACAAAGCCAGAAACATTGGGTGGGGAAAGTTTGTCCATTAGAGAAGATTCACTGAAAGTGACCTTTAAGTAAGTTGCTCTCTTAGTGCTATGGAAGTTCACACATAGCTGTACCCTCAGCTGAGATGAGTACTTCTAACACATCACACTAGAGGTACTGTATGTACAGTCAGGGGGTAGGGGTGCCAGGTTGGGGGGAGAGGGCTTCTTTTAATGTCAAGGCAAATGAATGACATTTTATTGGTCATTGACTCCTTGAGGTTTGGGAATGAGTGGGTAGAGAGCCAGACAAGAAGCTTACTGCTAGAAAGTCAGAAGGTTGTGAAAACCCATGAAAAGAAGACTAAAGGGTGACAGAAGTCAGTGGGAAAATGGGGTTCCACTGGCTACCTCTCAGTTTGCTCACCTTTTCAGGAAGCTAGTGACTGCATGAGATGAGGACTGGCTCACTGAGAACAGGGAGTAAATACCCCTGGTTTTTAGCTGAGGACTTTGGTTGGCAGAGCTCTGCGATGGGCATGAAGTTAGCTGAACTAACGATAGGATCCTGGCCTGAGCCTTGCCCTCCTGGGCCCCCAATCCAGTTAGGAAGTGACACCTAACTCAAGAACCAAGGGGAGGAACATTACCAAGTGCAAAATTCATAATGTATCAATAGGCTTCCTTCAGGAAAGGAGAGGATCAGAGTGGGAGCATGCACACCATGAGGACTTCCTGGAGGAGAAAAGGGGTTTTCCACTATAAAAATATTTTATTGGAATGCTTGGGTGGCTCAGCAGTTGAGCATCTGTCTTTGACTCAGGGCATGATTCCGGGGTTCTGGGATTGAGTCAAGTCCTGCATAGGGCTCCCTTGAGGAGCTTGCTTCTCCATCTGCCTGTGTCTCTGCTTCTCTGTGTCTCTCATGAATAAATAAATAAAATCTTATTTTTTTAAAGATTTAAATGCATCCCGTCTTTTTAAAAAAGATTTTATTTATTCATGAGAGACACACAGATAGAGAAGCAGAGACACAGGCAGAGGGATGAGCAAGCTCCATGCATGGATCCCGATGCGGGACTTGATCCTGGAACTCTGGAATCACACCCTGAGCCAAAGACAGATGCCCAACCACTGAGCCACCCAGGCATCCCAAGAAATAAAATCTTTTTTTTTCTTTTAAGTTTATTTATTCATAGAGACACAGCTAGAGAGAGAGGCAGAGACACAGGCAGAGGGAGAAGCAGGCACCATGCAGGGAGCCCGACGTGGGACTCGATCCCGGGTCTCCAGGATCACGTCCTGGGCTGCAGGCGGCGCTAAACCACTGCACCACCAGGGCTGCCCAAGAAATAAAATCTTAAAAAAAAATTTATTAAGCTTTCAAAAGACAGTAACTAAAACCTAAAACTATTAGTTACTAATGTCATCTGCAACCATAATTATAAAATGCTCCTTGAGCATTGATTCAGTAGATGTTTACTGAGGTCCCATCATCACTGGGTGCTGTTCTAGGGGCTGGGAGACAGAGTGAACAAGATGGATCAGCGGGTGGACATTCTCCATTAGCAGGCCTCACCACCTCATGGAGTTTGCTGTACTATCAAAGGAGAAGTATAAGAGAGAGTAAACAATGAATCTGTGTAGAAACAAGTGAGTAACACAATACATTAGAAAAGTGAAAACAGTACTTACCACACCAATAACCAGTTACAGTTGACATATCTATTCATCCTTACTGTACACCTCACTGCACTCTACACATACTGACATGTCACAGCATGCACATGAGGCAGGAGACACTCCATCTGAAAATTTGTAAACCAGATGAGTAAACTTAGGTTTCTTAGTCACATGGCTGGCCAAGTGCCAGGGCTGGTGTTTGAACCCAGGCATTTTGGCACCGTAGCCTGATGCAGTGACTGCTGGTGAACAAATCCAAACAAATCACCCACTCATCCCCACACTAATCAAAACAACAGAAGTAGAAGGGAACCACAAACGATGATATTGCTTGTTGAGAAGGGAGGGGGTGACTTTAATTCTGTCTAGCAAATGGTTACCCAACACCCAATATGTGCTAAAGATTGTGCTAGGAATGGGGCAGGGACCCAAGGAAGAGGAGAGTAGGACTAATGCCCCCAGAACAGCGAGATCTGAGAGGAAGGGGAGGGAGAATGAGCAGCAGGGAGCACTCAAAGAAGGCTGAAGCTGAATTAACAGGTAAATGTGGAGAGGAACGATATTCTAGGCAAACAGGAAATGGTAAAGACTAGAGGGAAGAAAGTGTGAATGGGACCCAAAGAAGCTTAGGGTGGCCAGAAAGAGAGGAGAATGGGGCTGGAGATGAGGCAGCTATCTTGAGCACCAAGCCAGACTGGTGGGCAGGCCCTCATCAACCCAGACTCAACAGATCCTGCCACACTTGAAGGGCCCCAGGGATGAAGAGGCTGGTGGCTTACAACTATTACTTCCTAATAGCTCCAGCCTCCAGCTACTTCTCCCAGACCAGCTCTAAGTCTCTTCTTCCCACCAGGTGACCATCACGATTGGCCTGCGCTACCTACACACAGCACTGGAAGGTGTGTCCAACCCTGAAGACCCTGAATGTGAAAGCGAGGGCTGGCTTCTGGAAAAGAGCGTGTCGGAGACTTGGAAGGCCTTTCTGGAGAGCTTGAAAAAGTTGGGCAAGAGTAACCAGGTGGAAGCTGAGGGTGCAGACGCAGGCCAGGCCCCAGAGGCTGGCTGATGGCCCCAGGGCCCCCTCCCCTCCTGGACACTGAAAAGTAGTGGACTCCAGGAAAGTGGATACCCCCCTCATCCAATCTGAATCTCCCAAGGAGGGCGGCCGTCTTACAAACTCTTCTTGATGGTGGGATTTAAAGTTTAGGATCCCTAAAAGCATTTGGCAAACATTTGTTAAATGATTGACTTAAAAATGAATGAGCCTCTATTCAGGGGGCTGAATAGTGGATCACTCTTAAAAGCACATGAATTCAGTTCCACCCGGGACTGGACTACACCTACTACTGGACACACCTGAGGGCAGTTCCCCTTTTAAGAGTCTGCCATTACAAGCTCCAAGTTGCTTCATTCTATATTCAAAGCATCACTTGTTGCATAAGCACAGAAGTCTAAAAAAATTTACTGGCCATGCTGTCGTGTTTTTTTAAATGCCAATATTGACAGGTCAGCCATTTTATTTGTATAATTGTGGAAGGTGGGGGATGTTATACTTTTCTAAGAGTAATGCACTCTCCAAAGCACTGGGGGCTCACAAGAGGAATTCTTCAACGATGGGGCAAAAGAACTTAAAGACAGGATTATTTTCCTCACCAAATACATAGTTAAAGGCTATTTCTGTGTCACATTCTTATGCCCTCACTTAGCCTGGAGTGAGCTATGGGCTGAGGGTCAGGTTGTTAGCATATTCTGGCAACATCCCACCCCTAACGTGCCACGTAACCTCCCTTGGCTTATCTGTGGAAACACTGGGTTAGATGGTTGCCTTTTACTGGAAGAGGAGCAACAATTAGACAAGAGTCCACTCTTTGGAGACCAGGCCTCACCTCTTGGAGGGCCCAGGAACACCCATACAGGTGGCCATGACAGCCCCCATGGACAACATGAATTGTCTACAGTGGAGGGCAAAACATTCTCTGGGAGCTTCTTCCTGTTTCTTTCCCCAGCTACCCATCCTGCAAAGCAATATTTCTGGAATGCCTCCATATTTAAAGAAGATTCCTTGAGACAGTCCATCTTTCTGTGCTAGTGACAGTAAGAGAAGTTTTTAATTTCTCTCAGAAAAGCGAAAAAAGGGAAGCTTTTATGGGAAGGAGAGAAGGACTTCATTGCTGTTCTAATGTGTTCAGTGGGGAGAAAATTTAAGACTTCCGGTGCTGCCTGGGGCATGTTCTGGGGCTCTAGTTCTCCCAGGCGTTAGGATCAGATCAAAGATATTTGGACACTATCAAACGCTGGTCCCAGGTTTAATTAGACTTCTGAATCTTCTTGAGACCAAAGAGTGGTCCACATTGAACATGCTGAGGGAGTCAGCCACCTCTGAGGGTCCTGTAACTCTCTCCCCTCAGGAGTACTGAGAACCATCATGAAAGTGCTGCTCTAGGCCACGTGTAACTATGCTGTTAACAGCTGTATCATAGACATTAAAAATTATATTGTGTGAAAATTACTTGTGTTAAGTGCCTATCTTAGCCTATTCGACAGTATGTTATTACAGGATCCCCAACTTTAGCAAGTATTTATCAAAAGCAAATTGAACCTGACCCTTAAAGGAAGCATGGCTACTGGTAGGGGTAGCTGTTTGAACAGCATGGATGTCACCAACTCTCTCTCTCTCACCACCTCGTCTGCAACTACATTGATTATTAGGTCATCCAAATAATCTCAACATTTGCTAGTTTAGACCAGAGCTGAACTCATTTAATATATATTTTTTAAATTTTTATTTATTTATGATAGTCACACAGAGAGAGAGAGAGAGAGAGGGGCAGAGACACAGGCAGAGGGAGAAGCAGGCTCCATGCACCGGGAGCCCGACGTGGGACTCGATCCCAGGGCCTCCAGGATCGCGCCCTGGGCCAAAGGCAGGCGCCAAACCGCTGCGCCACCCAGGGATCCCTCATTTAATATTTTAATATGTTGAATCTTAGTTTAGTGATTTAAGCAAAACATCCAATCTTTTTTTTTCTGTTCTAGTCAAAACATAGTCTCTATGGGGCCAGGTTATAGGGCAGATATAAATCTGAGAGCTATTGGGAGGACCAAGGGCAAACTGATCCTACAATGAATATCCCTGGTTGGTTCAGAGCAGACTTAGGGTGAGCTGCATTTATTAGGGCTTCTCAGATGGCTGTCAGCAAGACTCTGTACTAGGTCTTCCTTGTGTCCAACCTCAGTCTTTCCTGGGACCGGTGTAAATTCATTTCTCCCAAGGGACTCAGCCAGGTTTTCAAGTCCGGCAGGCCTAGCCCTGGAGTATGGTAAGAGGTAAAGTACCTTAGGCCTTTTACACTTTTAAAACGTTCCATATTGAAGAAGTAGGTCCTAGCTGCTTATTTTGAACATTTTTGAAGACAAATATGCTAGAATCTGTGGTTTCAGTTTAAGAACCCATAGCTTTGCAACACTTTCAAGCCTAGGACTGAGCCATCATCAAATAAACCCCAAGTAACCTCAATACAGGTTAATAAGATTAGGTGCTTGCTCCCGCATGCTTCCCTGCCCCTCCTAGTCCGGGCACCTGTAATGCTAGGCCAGCAGGTTTGCAGCTTAGCCAGGAGCTGGGGGGGGGGGGGGTAGGGAGAAGACAATTAGGGCCTCTGACCTGCTACATTAAGAACATGGCTCCTGGGAACCCCGGGTGGCGCAGCGGTTTAGCGCCTGCCTTTGGCCCAGGGCACGATCCTGGAGACCCGGGATCGAATCCCACGTCGGGCTCCCGGTGCATGGAGCCTGCTTCTCCCTCTGCCTCTGTCTCTGCCTCTCTCTCTGTGTGTGACTATCATAAAATAAAATAAAAAAAAAAAATTAAAAAAAAACAAAAACAAAAACAAATACAGAACATGGCTCCTGATGACAGTGCAGCCAGCCAGCAGCACAGTGTGTTAGGAATAGGAATGTGGCAGTGGGGGGTGGCAGTATGTAAATCAGGGAGAGAGGGCCTTCCTGGTCTTCAGTGGACAGGAGACTGGCCTGCAGAGAAGAAACACCAGTCCTTGATTCCTGATGGTATGCTTTGTCCTCTCAAACAGAGGAAGAGTATAAACAGCAAAGTTAGAGAATGTTGTACAAAGATGGTATACAGTCGGTTAAGATAAAGGGACAGCTCCTAGCTATTTACCCAAGGGGAATAGAAACATAGGTCCACACAAAAATCTGTGCATTAATGTTTTAACTTTTATCATAATCACCAAAAGCCTTCCAAGTGTCCTTCACACCTGATAACTGTATAAACACCTGCACAATAGAACACGGCTCAGCAACCAAAAGGAACACAGGTGACTCTCCAATGCATTAGTCTTCTTAGTGAGAGAAGCCAGGCTCAAAAGGTATATAACATTCTCGAAGAGTCAAAACAAAGGGACAGAAAGGTTAATGGTTGCCTGGGGTCAGGATGGGGGAAGATGATGACCACAAATGGGCATGAGGCAGCTTTGTGGGGATATAGAACTGTTCTATTTGATTGTAGTGGTTGTGAACTACTCTATGCATTTGTTAACATGCATAAAATTGTCCACTAAAAAGGGTGACTCTTACTATGTGAAAAAATAAACCCTTAATAAACCTGACTTTAAAAAGCAAGAGTAAGGACAGAACAAAGAGTGTCAGAAGGCTTAATGAGTCTTAGAACTGCTGACATTTGGACCAGGGAAGGGAATAAGTGGGAGCAGCATTAAAGGCCAGGAAACAGGGAAAGCATATGGAAACCTTGCTTTCTTAGCTTACATCTTCCATTTTAAGAAGATTTTTGAAAAGCACAGCAGAGCTCTTATAGGCAATGACTCTCCTGCAAATAAAGGATAGAGTTTCCTTCCTACACGTCTCCCATAAGCAGAGAATATCTGGGGAGTGTGTAAGAACAAGGATCTGGAGATTACCAGGGAAGAACAATCAAGAAGAGTATAAACTTGGAGATAGGTCTTGTTGCTAGGAGAGACTCCGAGTGCTGTTTTCCCCAGTGATTTGAGGTCCAAAATGGTTCAGAAAGGTCATGAGCTGTCATAGCCAATGAATATGAAGCTTAATCAGCTGAAATGATGATCCAGCTTTCCCTGGGAAGGTCAGGATGGTTTCGCTAATGGCCATAATTGACACTAATAATATAAGCATCTTAATTTTCAAGCTAATACAGATGTCCTACTTTATTTGTAGCAAGGTGACATGGGGGACATTTTTATGGCATTTTAAACAATGTAGGCAGATCCAAAGTAATGTCAACACCTAAAGCATTTATTTGGATATCTTTAAACTTTTTACATATGATACATTCCAAATTTTACAAGTTGTCCACAGATATTAAAGTTATAGCCAATTTATTAAACAGATATGATTTTCCCTGATATGGAAAGCATGTTATATAAACATTTCTACAATAAACATAATACATGCGGAACAAATCATAAATCATTGGCAAGGATGACAATTAGCTTAATTATGCACACACTAGAAGATAAAAGGGTGCGTGTGTTGCTATTTCATGTAAGTTCATCTTCTCTCAGACTCTGTCATTTTCAGAGAATGAAATCCAGGGACACCCTCTGCTAACAATGGACTTCTGTAAAGTCATTCCTGAAAGCCACAGTATTGTTATGATTTGGTGGAAATGTTTATAATTCATTTACAGAGGGAGAAACCTGGTCCTATTTTAAATTCAAGCTTGAGGGAACATATGGAGAAAAGCCAAAAGAAGCTGGGCTTAAATGCTAAAGGAACGGGGATGTGACAAAGACCAAAATAAACATTGAAATCATTATGCCATCCACAGCCCCAGTTCTTATGAATGGAAGAAAGGCCAGATAAAGGGGGAAGAATGCTGTGTTTTAATTTGGATTTTCTTCCTGTTGGTCCTCCTCTCAGATGCTGAGCCAGTCCCAAGCAAGAAGGGTTTCAGAAGAGGGGGTCCTGTCACACACTACCTTAGAGAGGAAGCAGTGGATGTGGCTTCTGTATCCCTCTTTATTTTAGCCTGAAGTCTGGATTTCTGACCTTCCTCCTGGGTTTACTGCAGTGTATACAAAGCTGAATGGAACAGAACTTACAGATGCAGTTCAAGAAAACTGAGTAAAAGGCTTACTTGCATTGGCTAAAAAAATCCAAGAGTCTCTTATTATTCATTTGTCCCTTAGCCCTACCTTAGAGAGGCTCAGAATGTATTCCTTCACTAAATCTGCAAGTACCCTCTGTATTCAAGCTCTCAGCACACATACATCAAATGAGAGTGGCTATGTGGTATGTAACAGTTAAAAGCTATTCTACTAAGCGGCTATCATTCTAGGAAGGCACATCTTAGTAAGAACAATAATGCTTAGAAATAATAAAAACCCTGGGCACAAAAGCTGTCCCAGGAATGTACTAAGTGAGCCAGCAGGTAAACAGTAATTCATCTATTCCAGGAAATGCTAGAAAGGGTAGGGGAACCTTAAAACATTGAATTCTCATTGTTTCTTCTAGTTTGATTCTAGATGCATACAATCTCTTGGTTTAGTCTTAGAAATGGGAATATATTGTCTGAAAAATTAGGATAGTCTAAGTTTTCAAAAAGCCCTTTAAAATGAGTTTTTCTCTCAAAGCCAAAAGTCTTGTCCCCCTCCCCCCACAAATCCAACTTTTATAGCCCTGAAAATCACCCAGCATATGGAGCAACCAGGCTCTCTCCATCCCACAGGCTCCTCCTGCACATGTGCCCCAACCTGCTCATAGCCATTGGAGACAGGGATAGCCACTTTCAAAATCCACTGCTTTGCTCTTAGAGGTAGGGTCCTGTCAGCAGAGGGGACAGCGACCTAGTCCCAGTGTTGAGAGTCACTGAAAGGGACCAGGAAATGTGACCCCAACAGACCACAGAGACTGTTTCCTGCTGCTGTCAAATCAGCTTCAGGCCTGAGTGCCTTGTGATCAGTAACATAACATGGCTCAGACTACTGTGAACAGTCAAAGCGGTTAGATGCCCACAAAGGGGCTGTGCCCAGCCTGGAAAGAGAAGTTCCTCGCTGAATTCTAAAACTCAAGCAGTTATATTGAGGGACATAGCAAACGGTGCAAGAAAATCCACTGATGGAAGATGATTTTCATCAGTCCCTGGAGCCAGAAACTATGAAAACAAAACTGGGAAGAAAAGCTTAAATATAGAATTTATTTCCAAATTCAGTAGAATTTATTTCCTATTCTTTCCTGAAAAGCCAACTGGGTTACAAAAATCCAAGTTTATGTTTTTGGTAGTGAAGTAACTATAAATGTTGCCAGTCGATGCCAACCAGTGTCTGATTTGCTTCCTGTGCATGTCCAATTTCCTCCGTGATACTGTGCTGGTGCCAAAGCTTCTGAATCTTCTTAAATCGCTCTTTGCACAAATGTAAAGGATTTCCCCGTCTAGAAGGAAGACGTATGTCATTCAGGATGCATTCTTTTTATTCATCTATTATACCCCAACTTTTAGGAACAGTTACAAGTTACTGGTTTAAGATCTTTTGCAAAATTCCTGTTTGGTATGAGACTGTGGCTATTAACACATTAGCTCTGAAGGCTGGCTAGGAGCAGCTGAAGGGAGTAAGTACTGAAAAGAAGAGGAAAATGTATAGGAGCTACAATTACTCAGATTACGGTGAGGGAAGAGAGGCTAGGGTTGAGCAGGAGGGTCTGGGTGGAGAGGCTACAATACCTATTCATTATCCACTTTGTTGGTAAAATATAAGACTGAAGGAGGCAGGGGAGATGGAAAGAGAACTGCAGAGGTAAAAATGTTTCCCATGGTGCTGTTTTTTAGCCATAAAGTCTAGTAAGCAAAGCAGGCAATTGTGAATAACATCCGGGTCTAATTTAACCAAAGAAGTTTTGATGAGTTCACGCTGGTGGCCTTTGCTCCTGATTCAGAGCACACACAATCCTCTTACTCTCTAAGCAGGGCTCTTCCTCCTAAGAGTCCACATTCCTCAGGGCAATGGAAGAACCATCACCAGGTGGCATTACGTGCATAACCTTGTAGCCAAGCCCCTGGGGCAGCCTTCTACTTATCTTGCCTTATTTTCCAGTTTTTCATTTTCTGCTTCCCAAGGCTGGATGGTTTTACCTAGGTTAAGACTTTCACCTCCTCTGGGCAAAGAGATGGTCTAGAAGAAGTTAATAGTGCTTGAGGGAACTGTTGTTAGCATTTTTCTCATGATATAATACAAGCAACCAGAGTAGAAGTGATTAAGCCTCAAATACTGTTGTATTGCTCTGTATGTTCTACATCTTTGTCCTCAGATTTTTTTTTTAAAGATTTTATTTATTTATTCGTGAGAGACACAGAGAGAGAGGGGGAGAGAGGCAGAGAGACACAGGCAGAGGGAGAAGCAGGCTCCATGCAGGGAGCCCAACTTGGGACTTGACCCCACATCTCCAGGATCACGCCCTGGACTGAAGGTGGCGCTAAACCGCTGAGCCACCTGGGCTGCCCTCAGATTCTGATAATAAAATAAGCACATCTCTCTTTTTTTCAAGTAGGCTTTATGCCCAATGTGGGGCTTAAATGCATGACCCTGAGATCAAAAGTTTTATGCTCTACTGACTGAGCCAGCCAGATGCCCCAAACACATCTCTTATCAATTAATATTTGCTCTTTTATAACTTCTGAACAACACTGGGTCTACTCTTACAAAGTCATACAACTCACAACAGGCTACTTCAATGGTTCTCTGGAGTCACAAATGGGAAAAAAACTTGCTTTTCTTTTATTATTTCCCTTATCTGTCCTGATTGCCCTCATGACATTCTTATTTATTTATTTTAGAGAGAAAAAGAAAAAGAGAGAGAGTACAAGTGGGGGAGGGGCAGAGGGACAAGCAGACTCCCTGATCACTAGGACTGATCAGTGTACTGAAGGCTCTGGAGGCCCGGATCAGCCAACCCAGTGCCCTAGGATGGGCTCTTACCTGAGTCCCTGGTCAGTTTCCCCATAGTCATCAAGGTAAGGAGGAGAATAAAAACAGCCTTTGGTTTTGCCAGCTAAAAATAGCACCTGACATTCCCGCACTCTGTAGAGAGACCATTTATACATTACAGATTAGTAACCAATGTTTGGATTCAGTTCCTAATGGACTGAAGTCTTATAAAAAATAAACAACCCCAGTGTTAGAAGAAACAGCCTTTATAGCAGAGATACTTGAAGTATCAACACATCTGCCCAAATTTTAAAAATAACTAAAATGATTGTATTATACCCAATAATGATTGCACTGTAAATCAATATAGTTAGGAAGAGGAATATTTTAGATAAGGAATCAGTGGCTCATGTAATACTGGCATTTAAAAAACTATTAAGTGTAAGAGAGATAGTTAACTTTTAAACATAGATACTGATACTTTAACCACTATTATGTGCGAACTGCTCATTTAAAAAAAGTGTACAAAAACATTCTGAATTAGGTTGATTTGAAACACAAAGCAATACTGTACATGACTGAAAGAATTTTGAAATATGCCAGACAAGAGACATTTTTATTTCTTTAAAGGGTTATTAAAAAACATGTCTCCCTATCCCTTTGAGAGGTTTGCCTGGCCTTTTTTGGGTATTAATAATCCAGCTCAACTCAACATTTATAGAGAACCTGTCATATACAAGATATTGTCAGGCACCAGGGGACTAAGTTACCTAAGATACAGATCTAATTTATGCCTCAAGGGAGCTGAAATTCATGTCACCTCCCTCCTTCAAACCCTGAACTGAGTTCCATCTCACTCAGAAATGTCACCAGGACACAGCAGGCCCTAGGACTCTCCTGTATACACCACTCCAGCAACACAAGCCTCATTACTGTTTCCTGAACACGGCAAGCACATTCCCCAACAATTTTATAATTGCTGTTTCTTGCCTAGAGTGTTCTCCCTACTTCTTTCAGTGTTTATTCAAAGGCACCTTCTAGGTTCCCTAACTAAAATCCAACTCCCCATCTGCCATTTCATATTCTTCTCCCTGCTTTATTTTTTTCCTCCAAGTGTATCACTTTCTAAATTGTCAGCCTTATTATTTTTTATCTCCCATGCTAGAAAATGAGTTCCACAAAGGCAGAGATTTTTGTCTGTTTTGTTGACTACTACATTCTCAAAGCCCAGTACACAGTAGTCACTAAGTATTTGTTGTATGTTGTCCAATATATACAACCATAGTTGACCTTAGAACAACATGGCAGTTAGGCATGAGGACCCCTCCCCCCTACCCATGCAGTTGAATACCTGCATATAACTTTGGACTCCCTCAAAACTCAACTATTAATAGCTCACTGTTGACTGGAAGCTCTTACTTGGTAACATAGACAATTAACACACATTCCATATGTTGTATGTATTATGTACTGTATTTACAATAAAGCAAGCTAGAGAAAAGAAAGTGTTAAGAAACTCAAAAGGAAAATACATTTGCAGTACTAAACTGTATTTATTGAAAAAAATCTGTGTATGAGTGGACTTGCATGTAGTTCCAACTCATGTTGTTCAAGTGTCAAGGTTATATACATCAGGCAGTGATATGTATGGATCCCAAACCATAAGGATATGGCAAAAGAAGTAATTTTGACTGGGTTTGGGCAGAAAATAAAGGACAAGTGGAAGTTTCACATTAGGATGAGGCACAAAGAAAGGAGAATTAAACTGTCATGGAGGTGGGAAGAATGACAATGGAAGAGGCAAAGAGAGTAGGATCCAAATATGAGATATGAAGAGACAAGGCTTTCCATGTTCCTTGAATGAACAAACACAGAACAGCAGTCTCAACATTCTTTGTAACATAGTAGCTTCTTGTGCCATCCCTCAACATGTATATACCACAGCAGGTGCAAAGCTGCAGATGCAAAGAAAAAAGCTCTCGTCAGAGCCTTACCTGAGGAAGATGCCCACCCCAGAACCACAGGAGTAGGTGTGAGCTGTGCAGGCTCCCACGTCTTCCCCTTCCAGTTCAGTCTGACAGCAGTAGCTCTGGGAGCACAGCAGAGTTCCACACACAAGGCACAGAGTGGGGGCTCTGCTCTTATCACCACCTGATTTGGGGCATCTCCATGGGACAAAAAAAAAAAAAGCTCAAGTCATTGCTCTAAAAAGGAATGGCTAAAGAGCTGACAGTGGTAAAGCCACCCTGGAAAAAGTTCTGTAATATCAAGCAGAGCTGAAGATGCCTGTGTCCTATGGGCCAAATTTGGTTCTAAAACTGGGAACATCTCACACAAACAACATGTACTGGAAATATTTAATCAACATCTGGAAAAGAGGTAAATAAAATCAGTAAGATAAAAAAAATGTAAATTCTGCTCTCGTGATGAAATACTACACAAAGTGAAAACTGATGAATTAACAGTTATGTATATCGGATGTATAAAAAAGTCTTACAAATAGTACTGAATATAAGAAACTGTAGAATATGTATAGTAGAGATTGCCATTTTTAAGTTTAAAACATACAAAATAATAATATATGCTGCTTGGTAATATAAGCATTTGTTGCTAGCCTATAAATGCATAGGAAGCTTGATATTCTGTGTCGAACAGTGGGTCTCTGCAGGGGAAGAAGAGGACACACCAGAGTAGAGGTACACAAGGCAGCTTCAATTGCCAAGGAAATGTTCAGTTTTTACACTATTGATTATTGCTTATGCTGTTTCTATGTCAAACATATACAAATATTACTAAAGGGTTCTTATTAAAGTGCTATTTAGATAACCTGTAATGAATCAACTTTGTCACCCATCACCCCGTTTCCCATACCTTATGCTGAAGCATGCTGGAATGGTGTCATTACAAGACAGGCAGTATAAAACACTACTGACATCATAATTCCCTGACCCCCCCCAAAATGGAACGATAATAAAATCCCTTAAAATCTGAATAAAGTAGTGAGTGCTTCCAGTGATAAGAAATGCTTAACACTTGAATATCAGAACTTACGAGAAATTAGATGCTTGATTAATGAGGCTGCTATAATCCTCTGGAAGGTCTATTAATTTGTTGGATTCTCTTGGATAGCTAAAACAAAACAACATAACAATCAAACATAAAAACCAGTTAGAAATCATAACAATGACAAGTAACTGTTAGTTTAAACAAATAAAGGAAGACTGAATCTGAGTGACTGGGTATTACCATAGTGCTACAAGAAGCCACAAAAGAAATTAAAAAAGGCACTCTTTTTTTTTGGATGGAATTTCCTTATTGTTTTTTAATTTTTTAAAAAAGATTTTATTTATTCATGAGAGACACAAGAGAGAGGCAGAGACATAGGCAGAGAGAAGCAGGCTTCATGCAGGGAGCCCAACGAGAGACTCGATCCCGGGACTCCAAGATCACGCCCCGGGCTGAAGGCAGGAGCTCAACCACTGAGCCACCCAGGCATGCTTATTTTTTAATTTTTAAAGGTAAGCTCTATGCCCAAAATAGGGCTTTAACTCACAACCCCAAGATCAAGAGTCCCATGCTCTCCCCCTGAGCCCTATAGGCACCCCAACAAGGCACTCTTAAAAAACAGAGGGCCCTTGGGCTTACATGTTTACTTGAAGAGCTCAGAATACATTATCAAGACAGTAGACAGTACTTAGTATCTTTCCCATTTAAGGGAAAATCTGGTAGCTCTGGGCAGAAGGGGAGATTCCTCCCTGGGCTTCTATGGAAAACAGAGTAATGGAGAGCCCAACCACACAACTCAGGATAAGACAGAAAAGATATGAAACTGGTTTTCCAATTGTGCAATAAAACCCCTTTTGGGTCATGGTTAAAAAAAAAAAAGGATATGCTTTATTAAGGGTGATCTTAAGGCAGAAATGACTTGGGAGGAGAGAGGGCAGTAGAGGAACAGACAGATTTTCTTTAAATTAGAGACACCAGGCCATATTGATTCTGTGACAAGTAATTCATATAGAAATGTAGATCCAAATTCATCTGGTATGTGAGGATCTATTCTAATGCTCACACATGCGCAGCATAGACTGTGGGATGTGGCCTGTCCCTGAGGCAGGGACAGGCAGCCAAGGGGAAGTGACTGACACAGCAGATTTTTTTTTTTTTTCTAAATAGGGAGTGGGAGAGAAAAAACCCTAAGCAGGCTCCATACCCCATGGGAGTCCAACACAGATGTTTGATCTCACAACCTTGAGATCATGACCTGAGCCAAAATCAAGAGTAGGATGCTTAACTGACTGAGCCAGCCAGGTCTGCCTGAGAGAGCAGATCTTATACCAGAGTCACCTGAGGGGAATTTTGGGGAGACACACATGCCAATGATAGAGAAATTAGATTTGGTAGGTAAGGACAGGGTATTTTTTTCTAATTTTTTTTTTTTTTAATTTTTAAGTAATCTCTATACCCAGTGAGGGGCCCAAACTCATGACCCCAGCATTAAGGGTCACATGTTCTACTGAATAAGCCAGTCAGGCACCCCTACGCTTGAGTATTTTTTAAAAATTTCCAAAATTATTCTGATGTATACCTCAGGTAGAGAACTACTGTTCCACATGAGTTTTCCAACTGCAGAGTTGAACCATATGAAATTGGTTATATTCAACCTAATAAGATTAGAGTGCTATCATTTCTAGATTTGGGACAGGATGTATATAAAAATCAAAGAAACAGATAATCTCCTCTAACCTTCTGATTTTTATGTATGATGTATTCAGTAGAACCAAGGAGAGATTTACAAATGAAATACATCTGTTATCACCTAGGATAGCATACTTTACTACAGAAATCAGAATAGAGCTAATCTCAAAAAGAATGAAGAAAAAAAAAGCCATGATTTGATAATCACTGAAGTTGAGTGACAGGAATGTCAAGTCTTATATGATTCTTTATACTTTTGGATAGTTTAAAAATTTCCATAATAAAAGGGAAAAAACAGAGCTAAGAAAAACCTGGAAAAGGATTCAAAATTTTAAAAAAGCAAACATTCCAAAATACAATACTTTTGTTATTTGTTTCTTCTGCCAAGAATAATGCACCGTATTTATATTCATAATTCTTATTCTTTAGAAACTCTCGTTAGACTGAGAAAAAAGTAGTATGAAGGCAAGATGTTCTACCTCTTGGAATCACTGAAGATTTGCAAGGTCATTTTTAAAGGAATGGCACACTTACATCCTGCTTCCTCTCTATCTCCTGCCCAAACAAATCTTCATAATCTTTAACTTACCTTATAGCATCTCTTTCACCTTCAAGATATCTTTTAACTTCAATGTTATGACACCAACTTCAATGTAATGGGGGTGGCGGGTGGGGAAGAGAAACAAAATCAAAACTTTATTTTTGAAGGGTTATAATAGAATTTTTTCCTCTCTATTTCTCTATTCAGTAAGAGAAAAACAAATCTTCTTGGCTTTTTTACTACATCAAAAGAAAGGAGAAGACATATTTTGCTACAACTTTTATTTATTTTTTTTAAAACAAATTTTTATTTATGATAGTCACACAGAGAGAGAGAGAGAGAGAGGCAGAGACACAGGCAGAGGGAGAAGCAGGCTCCATGCACCAGGAGCCCGACGTGGGATTTGATCCCGGGTCTCCATGATTGCGCCCTGGGCCAAAGGCAGGCGCCAAACTGCTGCGCCACCCAGGGATCCCTGACTTTTAAATCAGAAGAATACGAGCTGTGGTTTTCTAAAAGCATACACTATTATCCCACTCAGTTGGACACTCTGGAAAAACCAGTATAAATTAATGACAAATTCTTACTATTTGGAGCTAGAATACTCATGAAAAAAACATTTTTTTTTTATTGCAGCAAAATATACGTAATGTAAAGCTTACCATTTTAGCCATTTTTAAGTGTACGGTTCTGTGGCATTAAGTACATTCACATTATTGGGCAACCATCCCTACCATCCATTTCAAGAACTTTTTCAACTTTCCCAAATGAAATTCTGCACTCGTTAAACACTAACTCATTCCTCCCCTGACCCAGCCTCTGGCAACCACCATTTTATTTTCTGTCTCTATGAATTTGACTACTCTAGATACCTTATGTAAACGGAAACATACAATAATTGCTTCATCCGTGTTGTAGCAGGGGTCAGAGTTTTCTTCCTTTTAAAGGTTGAATAGTATGTCACTCTGTGTATATTCTAAGTATTGTTGCTCCACCTTTTGGCTATTATGAATAATGCTATGAACATGACTGTACAAGTATCAGTTTAAGTCCCTACTTCCAATTTTTTTTTTTTTTAAGATTTTATTTATTTATTCATGAGAGAAACACAGAGAGAAGCAGAAACCTAGGCAGAGGAGAAGCAGGCTCCCTATGGAGAGCCCGATGCGGGACTCGATCCCAGGACCCTGGGGTCAGGACCTGAGCTGAAGGCAGATGCTCACCCGCAGAGCCACCCAGGTGCCCCCTGATTTCAATTCTTTTGTAATATATACCTAGAAGTTGAATTGCTGGATCATATAATTCTATGTTTAACTTTTTGAGGGACTGCCATACTATTTTCCAGTGCAACTGCCCTATTTTGTATTCCTACCAGCAATGAACAAGATTTCAATTTCTTGACATCCTCACTAACGTGTTATTATTGTCTGTCTTTTGTATATGTGCTGCTGAAGTGAGCACAATTGTCTGTCTTTTGACTACAGCTATCTTAATAGGTGTGAAGTAGCACCTCACCGTGGTTCTTATTTGCATTTTCTTAATAACTGACTAGTGATGTTGAGCACGTTTTCATGTGCTTATTGGCCATTGTATATCTTCTTTGGAGAAGTCCTTTGCTCCTTTTTAAATGGGTAGTTGCTTTTTTGTTGAGATGTAAGAATTCTGGCCATATATTCACACGGTCATACATTCTGAATATTAATCCCTTATCAGATGCATGATTTGTAAATATTTCCCCCCATTCTGTGGGTAGAACAGCTAAGTTTTAATCTTAACTAACTTGATATGAATGACAAATAACCTTCCCTAGACTTCAATTTTCTCAAACATAAAGTGAGGGTATTAGACTAGATGACCCTCAAGGTTTTTCAGTTCCAAAAATTTACAGAATAGAGTCCTTAATACGTATGTTAATATGAGGAAATAAACATTCCTACCACTACTCTCCTTATAAGCAAATCTACTTATGCTATTCACTAGCTTGGCAAAAACCATGCCACAAAGGTAAATTCTTAACTAAAAAGGCCTAATCCTTATGAGATGAGTTACACACATTGAATTCTGCTAGGCTCACTATCTGAGAATTTCATAATATGTGATAAATCTAAGTTTGTTTCCATAGAACTATTCAATATAATGGAAGAAAAATGTATAATCATTACCTTTCAATCAGTAATTTTGTTATCTCATTATTTTCTTGAAAAAGGCAAATGAGGTTGTTTGGCAGGGAAAGGTAGTTACACAAATGTTCAAAATGGCTTGTTCCAGAAACTGCAAATGGAGAAGAGAAGAGTGATGCATATAACAACTAAGAGTAGGTCCTGCAGGAGAGTAAGCAATAGCAGAGCTTAAAAGCATAATGAAAGAATCTGAATTTACAAGTTCACAAAAGGACATGTGGAAGGGGACCACAGAAAAGGGCACAATTGAGAGCAGAGCCAGGCAACTCCCACAACAAATTGGTTACAATTTCTTGGTGTCTCCGTGTAACCATTTGCAAAATGATGTACTTACCCGATCTACTTCACTGGGGTTATGTGTGAACAAATTAATGACAAAAATAACATATGGGGTACTCTGGAAAAGCATAAAGCAATACAGAAATAGAAGATGATTTTATCATGAGAGATGGATTTAAGTACTACCTTTAATCATCATTGCAAATGATTAGGAAGTCTAGACTATTAGCTGAATGAAAGTGTCACTCAACAGACTTTGAGAGGGCAAGCTCACATGCAGGCATCCCTTGCCTGAGCCAGTCACTGTGAGGTACAGAGTAAACTTTAAGTTTGCCTTGATACTACACTATTTATTTTTAAGATTTTATTTATTTATTCATGAAGACACACACACACACAGAGAGAGAGAGAGAGAGAGAGAGAGAGAGAGAGAGAGAGACGGGGCAGAGACACAGGCAGAGGGAGAAGCAGGCTCCATGCAGGGAGCCTGATGCAGGACTTGATCCTGGGTCCAGGATCATGTCCTGGGCCAAAGGCAGGCATTAAACCCCTGAGCCACCCAGGGATCCCCACTGATACTACACTTTAATGAAATGAATCAAAACAGAATACAGAGAACAACTGTAAAACACAAAATGAATTCCTTCATTAAAATCATATATGTGCAATTATGGGTATTCTGAACATTAATGCCACACATTTCAAGTTAGAAAACACTTGACATTGTGAGTTATCCTCTTTTATTATCTGAAGAACCCAGTTTATGGATAACATATAATTGAATATTTTAACTCTGAAAGCAAAACTAGATTTTTGTAAATAAAAAAAGTACACTTACTGAGATGCAAATAAAATCACACATATATATAAATATGCATTTTTATTCTATAATTGTGTACATCACCACAATCAGCTATATTCTATTTTTTTTATTCTATTTCTTTTTTTTTTTTAAGATTTTATTTAATAATGACAGACACACAGAGGGAGGCAGAGAATAGGCAGAGGGAGAAGCAGGCTCCCTGCAGGGAGCCTGATGAGGGACTTGATCCCAGGACCCCGGGATCACACCTTGAGCCTAAGGTAGACGTTCAGCCACTGAGCCACCCAGGTGTCCTTGTAAGTTTTCTTTCTTTCGTTTTAATTTTGAGAGAGCATACGTGAGTGGGGTGGGGAGGGGCAGAGAGGAAGAGAGAGAATCTTAAACAGGCTCCACGCCCAGCATGAATCCTGACTTGGGGTTCAATCTCATGACACTGAGGTCATGACCTGAGTTGAAATCAAAAGTTGGATGCTTAACTGACTGAGCCATCCAGGTGCCCCTTAAATTTTTATTTTTGTAAGTTACCTTAATTATAAACTGCTGGAGTGAAAGACTACCTACATTTCCCACATTTTGAAGAAAACTAGAAATTACCTTGAAGTTCAGGTGGAGAAGGAACTCCATTTAAGTAATGAAAAAACAAAGCGCAACACTTAAGGAAAGGCATGATTCCATTTCTGACATTCCTCCATAGATGCCAGCCAGATGGTATTTCTTTCAAGGCACTACAAAGAGAAAAATGATAATTGGGAAATCTAATGAGGAAAGCTAGTTATAGCACAGTGTGAAAACAGGGACAACTGCTATTTGGAATCAGTGGCACAGAGGCATATAAGGAGCGGGCAGCCCCATTACAGGACGTCAAGTATAAATAGTGCTATAGTTGCCAATGCTCTTATTAAAATTTATAAAAGTAATATAGCTATATAAAGAGAAAATTTGGAAAATAAAACCCTATCCACTATTCTAGAAACTTTTATCAGCATTGTTATTCTGGCTATTTCTATTTGCACACTCATCTAGGTCTTACATAGCTATAGTTGTAACATATGAAATATAAAATTAACTTGTTTTTCAGAACATCATAAAACATAATTCTTATCAGAACTATAATATTCTGGAATACATCAATCATAATATTCAGCAAATTATTCCCTTGTAAGCAAACACTGTTTGCTTTAAATTCTTTGCTAATACAAACAATATCACAGTGTGCATCTTTTTTATGCCTATAGGTTTTTCTATATGTCTAATTATTTTTTTAGTGTGCACTCTCAGAAATGAGTGACTCAAAGAATAAATATTATGGTTCTTGACATACACTGTTAAAAAGCTAAGTGAAACAAACTGCTGTACCAAATCCAAATGGCTCCAACAATATGTGGAATTCTAGTAATTTCCCTGCACTCTGGCCAGTCCTGGATATTACCTTAAAAATATATTATGCTGACTTAATTTGCATTTTAAAATTCCTTGTGAGACAACATATATTTTAGAATAGTACTTTTCAAAGTAAGTTCTATACTTCCACTAGTCACTGCCAAATGCTCTGAACAAAAGAAAGATTCCATGGCCAAATACATGTGGGAAGCTCTACAAATTACTTCTTTTTCAGAGATTTCCAATCATGTTATTATATTAAAATGTCTTGAGTTCTGTGGATCACTTCCTCATCTCTTTTAAACATGTCAACAGGCAGCAATTTCCCTTTTTCAACAAACGAATTCCTTTTTCATGCTATCACTTACTGATATTTGGGAACTGTGATGATGTAAAGATCATGATCCTACCTTCCTGTACACTGGTGAAGTGTTTTATACAAAGCAAGAACTGCTAATTCTTCTTCACCAGCAGGATTTTCTTGATCCATGCCATTCTCTTCTGAAAGATATGGAAATATTAGTACTTCACATTTGCCTATGAAGTAGATTAAGGACCATATCATTTAAGTGCTCAAATGGACTCCTATATTTGCACATTATCTGAAAATACTCCTACAAAATACAAAGAACTTTAATCTCTCAAGTGCTCAGATAGTATCAATCTCCATCTTAACAAGGAGCCGGGAGGCTTTAGGAGAGGAAGCAAATGTGCTTCAGCAGGCCAGGAAGCAGCCTGTGAATAAAATCAGCTAAATATATATTCTATGGTACTAGACTATTACTGAACTTACAAAATAAAAATAAAAGGAAAAACATTCACATAGCTAGGGTATTGTTTATTTATTTATTTATGATTTTATTTATTCATGACACACACACACACACACAGAGGTAGAGACAGAGGCAGAGAAGCAAGCTCCATGCAGGGAGCCTGATGTGGGACTTGATCCTGGGACCGCGGGATCACACCCTGAGCTGAAGGTGGACGCTCAACTGCTGAGCAACCCAGGTGTCCCACTAGGGGATTTTAATAGAACGGAATTTGTTTCAAAACTTTCTACATAAGGATCAACAGAAAAAAGAAGTAGCCTAATCATAATTTACGCATTTCTCATCTAGGCACCTCTTCCTCTTACTTTTCTTTTAAACAGTACTTTGTCCTTCATGAAGCTGAATAAAAGGAGTTACCTGTACACGAGGTAAGTAAGATCTGTACGATGTGTGCCATAGTAACCAGATGGAAAATGTGAAGATCTCCAGTGCCAAGGCTGATCCCAGAAAAATCCTGACACTGCAATGCAGGGAAAGCGAGCACCAAGCCCACCTAGATACCAAATGCCAAGGGTCAGACAGGTCATCTTTCCTTCCAAACTTGAAGATATTTCCAATTTCTTAACATGATCCCCTTCTGAGCTCAGCCCATCCCCTTCAGAAATCTATATTGTTACAAGGCACATGTAGAAATTCCACTGGGACTGGCTACATGAAATGACTTATGGACTAATGGAGTCTTCATAAGCACCGTTTCATATGCCCAGTGATTTCTAATACATACCTTACTGTTAGTTAAAATACATGAATTCTAGCTCATTTTTTTTTTAAAGATTTTATTTATTTATTCATGAGAGACACAGACAGAGGCAGAGACACAGGCTCTCTACAGGAGCCAGATGTGGGACTCAATTCCGGAACCCAGGATCACACCCTGACTCGAAGGCAGATACTCAACTGCTGAGCCACCCAGGTGTCCCGAATTCCACTCCTCTTATGAGCTTTCTAGACAAGTTCACACCTTTGAGCCTCAGTTTTCCTGCTGGTAAACTAGCAATAATATATATATGTTTTTAATATCTCAGTAGCAAGGATGTAAGGGCTAACTAATAAAGAAAGTGAAAGCAGTCAGGTGCACAAAAAATGCTAGCTTGCTTGTGAGCCACCTGCTGCCTGTCCAATGGTGCCAGTGGTGGCACAATCTTTATAGCAGTCATAGAAACAGTAATAATAGCTAACATTTACTGGGGACACAGTGCTCTAAGCTCTTTACACTGCTTCTTCCACTGAGTTCTGACACAATCATTTGAGACAGGGACTAACTAATTTAAAGGTTCAGAATCCAATGCCCAAAGATTATGGGGACTGCAAATGGGGTTGCTATGTGTGGTGGTAAACTCAGTGTCCTGTGTAAAGGTGACCTAGCTAAGGTGGGGTTGAAAATCAGCCACCCACTGCTTAGCCAGTGCTGTGTCTGGGCACTAAGACTCACCTGCCTGTCCGATGCACCTGCTCAGAATACGTTCCTTTTCTTAATTCACAGAAAAGGGCTGTCTGTTGCTAAGTAATGTGACCATAGGGTTTACCTGTCCCAGAGCACTCTGAGTCAGCAGCAGCCCTTATATTACTAGTGTTACTTCTACTTCTTTATGGGTAAAAAACAAAGAGGTAAGTTACTGATCTTAGTCACAAAGCAAAATAAGAGAGGTCAAGCCTCTCAACTATATTCCTTAACATTTTCTTTTTTGAGGCTTCTGGGAAAAGAATTATACTCAGAAGTAGTAAGAATAATGGATGACAACTCCTCCTGTCTGCCTCTACACTGGTCACCAAGTCTAAGATACAGTTGTCATAAAATAAAAAGAATTTTAAACCCCAATTACAGCATAGGGGCACCTGGGTGGCTCAGTTGGTTAAGTGTCTGCCTTCAGCTCGGATCGTGGTCTTGGGGTCCTGGGATCAAGCTCTGTATCAGCTTCCCTGATCATCAGGGAGCCTGCTTCTCCCTCTGCCTTTCTCTGTCTCTCATGAATAAATGAATAAAATCTTAAAAAACAACACAAATCACAAGATACTCACCAATAAATGAAACATGTCGATATCTAATATGCATGGAAGGTCTCCCTGGTTGTCATCTGGCACCAATGCTAAATAGTTAAAAAAAAATTACATTAGCATATTTCATATGCAAACATAAATATGAAATTATTTTTATTTTTTTTTATTTTTATTTTTTTTGAAATTATTTTTAAAATGCATATAACCTAGTTTAAATTTATCTTTTTATAACATGTATATGAATTTATAAGCTATAACCTGTACATAAACAGTATTACCAAAATATTTTTCATAATGGAGAGTAGTTGCACCACTAAAAAAAAATTACAGAAGATGAGAAATGACCATAACATATATGGTACAGAGGTGTTCATACTCACATGCAAAAAGTTTACAAAAGTGTCCTTGCACCACTGAAAGTGATGCCACTGTCCAATGTGCTGCAGCAAATCTTGTTAATGACCTAAGACAGTCATCCTGAAATAAAGAGATTGATGCAATGAACAAAGAAGTCAGCATATAAGGTACATTTAATTCTTGAACAATGTAGGGGGTGGGGAAGCTGTGCCCCTTCCCGTCACATTCAGTTGAAAATCTGAATATAACCTTTCACCCCCCCCAAAACTTAATTGCTGATGAGAAGCGTTACTGATGACATAGTTGACTAACACATTTTTTATGTTACATGTATTATATATATTGTATTCTTACAATAAAAGAAGCTGGAGAAAAAGAAATACTAAGAAAATCATGAAGAGAAAGTACATTTATGGTACTATACACACACAAATTAAAAACCATGTATAAGTGAACCTGTTCAGTTCAAATTCATGTATGTTGTTCAAGGGTCAACTGTAGTTATCTTCTTTTAGGAATCCTAGTTCAAAGCACAGCTAGTCAAAGCAAAGCTGGATGCACGTGAGATCTCTCTAGGATCTTTCTAGGGGGTATGTAACTGAATCTGTCACATCTGTAATGACATGTCTCTAACATGGAATGAATAATATCTAATTGTATGCAGAATAAACCAAAGGCATCTCCTTGAAACCAAGCTGCTGGTTCTCTATGGAAAAGGATATATGCATTCAGACAGATTATAAACAACTAAGGTGATGCAGTATTTCTTTATTTTTATTCTAAAGAGATACTCTAAAATGTGGGAAATCTTCCAAATATTGGGGAAACTATGGGCAAGAAGATGAATGTAACAAATCAGGGTGTCTGCAGCCATCAAAAATCATTATGGGGACTATGTAGCAACAATGAGAAAAATCTTGATGTAAACTGAAGAATATAACAGGAACAAAACTACATGTAAATACCAACTGTAATCAAGTTTAAACACGCTAATGGAAAAAACAGGTGGCGAACAAGAGTTTTTTTTCTTCCTGCTTAATTCTCTATTTTCCAAATTTTCTTTAAAAAAAAAAAAAGATTTTACTTATTCATTCATGAGAGAGAGAGAGAGAGAGAGAGAGAAAGAGAGAGAGAGGCAGAGACACAGGCAGAGGGAGAAGCAGGCTCCATGCAGGAATCTGATGTGGGACATGATCCCGGGTCTCCAGGATCACACCCTGGCCCAAAGGCAGGCGCTAAACCGCTGAGCCACCCAGGGATCCCCTATTTTCCAAATTTTCTGTAATGCTATTTGGTTCACCAAATATTGAGGACTAATATATGTTAGCCTTGGTTTTGAAGATCTTAAAATAAAAACTAACCCCACTTCTCCTGTACTCAAGGAGCTCACAAGAGGGATATTCCACTCACAGGACTCAGAGGTTTTCCGGGAAAGGAAAGCTTGAAGAGTCATCATAAAGAGGAAGAGTCTGCTTGGGCCACTTTAGCAGAGGTGAAGGCCTGGGAGGACTGGCAATGATTCTGCCAGTGTGGACCATGGATGCAGGGATTGGCAGGAGGTGATAATGGAGAAACAGGTTAAGAAGTTTAAGATATGGGGCACCTGGCTGGCTCAGAAGAGCATGCAACTCTTTTTTTTTTTTTAATTTTTTTTTAAATTTATGATAGTCAGAGAGAGAGAGAGAGAGAGGCAGAGACACAGGCAGAGTGAGAAGCAGGCTCCATGCACCGGGAGCCTGATGTGGGATTCGATCCCGGGTCTCCAGGATCGCGCCCTGGGCGAAAGGCAGGCGCCAAACCGCTGTGCCACCCAGGGATCCCAGCATGCAACTCTTGATCTTGGAGTTGTGAGTTCAAGCTCCACACTGAGTATAGAGATTACTTAAATAAATAAATAAATAAATAAATAAATAAATAAATAAATAAATAACAAACTTTAAAAAAAAGTTTAAGAGATATAGTCACTGTTACTTTTTGGAGGAACCATTTCATATTGTATTAGGAAAAAAGATTCAGAATAGAGACTGCTATAATACTCTAGTCAAGAAATGATGTGAGGCTGAACCAGATAAGTAGGAGTATGAATGAAAGGGATAGGACAAATATATAGGAGAGGAATTCAACAAACTCTGCTGACCAACTAGATGGATAACTAGATTACCTTTTTAATAATCAACATATTACCAACTCTTACTTATTGTAGCAGAAAATATCACAGTCAACGCTGATATGTCATAACATTATATCATATACTTCATAGTTAAGAACTATCATTCTGCTGATTTACTATAACGATACAATTCAGGACAGTTTTTTATTTTATTTTATTTTATTTATTTATTTTTAAAAAGATTTTATTTATTTATGAGAGAGAGAGAGGCAGAGACACAGGCAGAGGGAGAAGCAGGCTCCATGCAGGGAGCCCAATGTGGGACTTGATCCCGGAACTCCAGGATCATGCCCTGGGCTGAAGGCAGGCGCTAAGCTGCTGGGCCACCCAGGGATCCCCAGGACAGTTTTAATATCAAGTGTACTTCCAGATATTCTAAGTCCAAAGTGGTTTAGGTATTTCTTTCTTTTTTCTTTTTTTTAAGATTTTATTTATTCAGGAGAAATAGAGAGAGAGAGAGAGAGAGAGGCAGAGACATAAGCAGAGGGAGAAGCAGGCTCCATGCAGGGAGCCCGATGTGGGACCCGATCCTGGGACCCCACCCAGGATCATGCCCTGGGCCAAAGGCAAGCGCCAAGCCGCTGAGCCACTCAGGGATCCCCAGGTATGTTCTTTTTATATTTCCAATTATAGCATTAAAAATTCAAGAACGAGAACGGTTTTTAGTTTTCCATTTTTTGCATGTTTAACCAAGATCTCTGGATGAAAAGAGCTGAAGTCTATTTAAAAGAAAATCATGGAAAATTAAACCACAAACATTAGTTCTTCACTATTGTTACAGAAAATGGGCTTTACTATGAAAGGAGTGAACCTATGCTTCAATAACTATTTCAGGTTTTTAAGATTAAAAAAAGTAGAACCACTAAATTTCCATTTCACCATTCTGTGAACTGAGTAAACTGACAACTTACCAGTCTGCAAGGCAAAGGACCAAATAATGGTTTATCTTCATCACTTAAAATTCTTTCTGCAGATTAAAAATGGTTAAGATGATGAGTTTGATGTTATGTACATTTGAAAGCATAATACTGTCAGGTTCTGAAATCTTTTAAGTCATTTCACAAGAATTAACTGTGGATGAAAAGTAAAATTAAAAACACATCCTCTTAAGAAACAAGAAGTTATAAGCACCACCAAAATGAATTCACTTGCTGTGCTTTATTTATAAACTATCAATCTAATATTGTGTCTATATTTACTTCCTACTTCAAAGTCTTGATTTCTTTATACTTTTGCCACTTTACACATCTCATTTAAGTACAGGCTTCTACACATAATTCATGTTAGCACATGCTTGTGACTTAGCGAGAGACACAACTATAAATCTCTTACCTATGCTTTGGATGGTGTATGCACAACTACCCCAACACATTATGGGCACACGGGGATCCTCCTCATTGGGATGAACCTTTAGTCCCACCTTGTAAGTAGCAGTTCCAAATGTTGTTAGCATTTCTTTTATGCTCTCAGAATAAGGGTTCCTGAAGTAAACATGTATGGAATTAGCTTAAAACAATGTGTTCATGTTAATTAATTATGGTTTAGTTTTTTTTTTTTTTAAGATTTTATTTATTTATTCATGAGAGACATACAGAGAGAGTGGCAGAGACACACAGGCAGAGGGAGAAGAAGGCTCCCTATGGGGAGCCCAATGCGGGACTTGATCCCAAGATCCCAGGATCATGACCTGACCTGAAGGCAGATGCTCAACCACTGAGCCACTCAGGCATCCCTAATGGTTTAGTTTCTTAACAGCCATTTGCTATGTTGGAATTGAACCACTTACGCTATTTAAAAAACAGAGTGTGCAAAGCGGGAATTAAAGACATGCAAACTGTCCCTGAATAAGAGGAGTTATACTTTATTTTGGTGGGTAGGGGTGAGACCCAGGACTGAAAATAAGGTATTTGGTGGAAGCCTACATACTGAACCTTAAAAACAACCCTTGACCTCTATCTCCATTTTAAGAACACTGACAATGTATACCCACTGCCAAAGATGTTAGTCTCTCCAGCAAAGAAGCCTTGGGGGGAGCCATTTTACAAACAGGCATCTGGGGATCCCAAGTAAGAGCAGCAGGTGCCTGATCAGTTCACAGGTCAGCAAATTCCAGCCTGCCTACCAGGCATCAATGAGCTTTTTCATGACTTACTGTGGAACAGCCACCTGAGGACCAGTACACATTTAAAGAAAGAATCAAACATCAGAGAGATAAACCTAAACAAATAGGCAGAAACAAAAAAATACAGGGAAAACAGATAGTACAGAAGCCAGCAAACCTGCAAGAAATTTAGAGGATCAGCCTAAGAGGGCCAACAGTGAGCTAACTAACAGTAGGACCATCTCAAAGAACAGAAAAACCAAAAGACGACTGTCTAAGAAACAAAACAATTCTCATAACTAAAGGATATGAATCTTCAAAAAGTCAACTGAAAACGCAGTAAAATGGATGCGGAAAAGATTCATATACCAAGGAACATCACAGAGAAATTTTAGAACACTGGGAATTAAAGGGAAGTAATAGTCATAAAGGAACAGGAATCAGAATAGCATTAATTTCTCAATAGATGCTAGAATTTGGAGAACAATACTTTGAAAATCTAGATGAAAAATTACTTCTAGCCTATAATTCTATACCCAAGCCATCAACCAAGCATATGGATAAATAATTATATTTTCAGACATGAAAATTTAACACCCAGGCATCCTTTCTTAGGGTCACCTGTGCAAAACAAGGGAATAAATTAAGAAAGAGCATGATCTGAGATGCAGGGAAATATGAAGGGCATGGCCAGGCTTGGAAGTCTCAGGGTACCTTGTCCTGATCAGGGCAGGAGGACACAGGTTCCAGAACAGAAGATCATCTGATGTATCTGAGCACTGAGAAAAGTTACTGCTAGACATCTGAGAGAGCTATTACACCACGGGTGTGTACACAGAAAAGTAATATATCCATATAAAAACCAAGTACACGAAAGAAATAAGGTGATTATCAACCACCAGAAAGATAATGTTATATAAGAAAGGAAATAAAATCATAACACATAGCTTCTATTAGTAAAGAGCATTAAAATGCAAAAATTGCTAACCAGTTTAACTAAAAATTGTGAAATAACTCTACTTGGATAGTCGTGAAGAGCAGTGGATAGGGTAGATAGAGGTAAGGGTTGAATTTTAGTCAGTCAACAGAAAGATAATGGTGCAAAAACAATAAATCAAAAGACAGTCACCTAAGCATTTGAATTCGATATATAGAAATAAATGGCAAAACAAACAGTATCATAGGACTAGAGATGGGGATGGAGGTAGGCGATGTGGGAGGCAAAAGACTGATGTCTTTTCTAGTTGGTAGCTTTACATGCATTATGTCACTTTATCTTCACAACGTAAGGTAGATACTAGTACTCACTTTACAGATGAGGAAACTGAGGTACAGAGAGGTCAAGCAATTTGAAAAGCATCACATAGCTAGCAACTAGTGTTGCTGGGAACTGAATCAAGCAGTTGTAGTTTGTCTATAGAACCTATACTGTACTTTATAATAAAACAGGGCTGAAAATATTCTGGCTTTGATCCTGGGTTACTATGACATTGGTGGGGCCATCACCAGAAATATGAAAGTCAGAAGGAAAGTATAGGACTTGGGGGATGCTGAGCAGTTTGGATTTAGATGTACTGATTTGTTGCTGAGGAGAGCCAGATGAAGGGTAGAGCAGGAAGTCAGCAATGTAGACTAGGAGAGGTTGGTGAGAGGAAAGCATGTCACATGGTTCTTCAGTTTTTATCAATATACCCGCAGTAAGTATCAACATTTAATCCTTAAACCTCAGATTTCCAGATCAATGTACCATAATGTTTTGCTCCCTAGTTTGACAAATAATATTCTAACCACTAAATTTTTCAAGTGGAACAAATTCAGAAGAAATAAAATAATATACTCACTTAGGATGAAAATCAGGCCTAAACCCTTCAGGGAACTGCAATTCATCCATATTCTCTAAATTCTTTGAAGAAGCAGTATCTACAGAGATAACCATTTTATATTATTATTCATCAGTCTATAGTATTTCTATAAATTTCAGTCATAAATTTCATTCTAAATATAGGTCAAAGAAATTAAAAAATGACAGGAAAGATTACCATTAATAAAAAGTGGCCTAAGGTACATACAAAGCATGAGAAATACTACTGCTGATTGACCGAGGCACCTTCTACAGTCAACTATGCTTTTCCTAATAGTATAGCCACTAGAACACAGCTAGGGGAAGTAAGGAAGGTATGCTATTTTGTTTTTATAAAAACCAGTTGATACAAAATCTACTCAGACTGCTTTCCCACGAGGTCGTTAAATGTAGTACATATTTATGAAACTTGGTAAGTCTTTGGTAATGCCAACAATAAAGCAAGTCAGCCCATCAAGAACTAAAGCTGGCTCTGCAACACTCAGTTACATTCCCCCACCCCCAGAAGCTCTTCAATAAAATGGGGGAATAAGTGAGAAGTATTTATTATAAACTTCACATGAGCTTGTATGTTTTTCAAGAAATAGGGAATAATGTGGTAAGTCAAAACTAGTTCACTAAGACAAAGAAAATTAGAATAAGTCAAATTTTAAAATGAGAGGTTTCACTTTTAAATTAAAATATTCTTAAATAATTTCTTCTGGAGCTACATTTTCCAACAATCTCAGATTTTAGGGGAAAAATGAACTTATCAGAACTTACTAGGAGTATTTTCTTCTTTCCTAAGAACCTGTAATGCTTTTATTTGCTGAGAGATTGTTTTAATCCACTGAGTCAGTTTTGGTTGGTCTGAAATATTTAACCTGCTAGAGAAGATTATAGAGACTGTTTAGTATTCTGTTACTTAGTTTAAGATACAAAAAGACTCTATAATTATGCGCTTTATTATGCTCATGGGCATAATAGTTTAAACACACCTCCAAAAAAAAAAAAAAGAAAAAAAAAAAGCTAGGGGAAAATTCGGTGCCTTAAAAAAATAAGAATAGATATTTGCCAATAGAAATGAAAAGATATTGTCACTATAATGCTAATAACGTTATTTGTCAAAAATTTCATTTTTTCACAATACTGGAATTTGCTAGTATTTACTGAGTGTTTATTATGTGACACTTAGTAAAAGCATTTTATAGTATTAGGTTTAATCTTCAAAATACTCTTATGAAATAGGTTACATTATTTTCCCCATTTTACAGATGAGGAAACTGAGGTTCAGAGCTATGTAACTTGATTACAACCCCATCAAGGACAGATCTAGCATTCAAACCCAGGTATATCAGACTCCAAAAAAGCCTGTATTCTTCATGAACTATGTTGTAATTGACCTTCACGGCGGGGGGAACAACTAAAGTAATGCATGAAATACAACAAATATAATTTTCTTCTGATATGCAGTGAATCCTTAATCTAACAATGATTAATTTATCAATTCAAATGCAGATGTAAGTCATGATTTTCTGTTATGATTAAAAAGTGTGAGCTTATACTCAAATCTACTAATGTTTTAAGAAGATTTTGTGGTAGCATAAACTAAGACATCATAGTTTGAATTCCTAAAATTGAAAAGAACTTTGCTTTGAGTTGGATCCAAATAGCACAGAAATTAATAATGTTTAATATGCGCAAAACTTAAATTAGTATTTGTGCAGGTAAGGTAGACAGTGTAATTCTAAACTGAGATATAAAACCCAGTTTTGAATAGAAGAGAGTATCAAATTCATATTGAACTGAGAATGTGCAATACTTCTATTAACCAGAAACATCCTAGAAATTATGAAGTAAAAATTTTCCATTTTGAAAATGTCAACAGATTTTCATATTTTGGCCCAACTCCTGAGGTATTATCAACCAGTAGAGTGTAAAAAAATTACATTTGTTAGAATATTCAATAAATTCAGTTTAAACAGCTCCTCCATCCCCCATCCATTTACTAAGCATATCTTGCAAAGTATGAGGAAGAGATTTAGAGTCCTAGAAATAAAGGATATAGTTTTCATAAATACATGAGAATTTTACACCTTCTATAATGTATTATGGGTGACCAAGAAACTATTAAATTTGGCCCGTTCCTTTCTAAAAACTAAAGTCATATTTCACGGGAATACCAAAAGAAATGACTACAAAAAAGAGAATCTGGAAAACATTATGCAATTACCTAGTGTGATTCTCTCCCCTCTGGTTTATCATTTCATTATTTTCAAAGGAAAACTACTGCTTAAATACAAAGGTTTATGAGCCCAAATTTACCTGTTAAAAATATTTCGTGGAGGAAGCAGCAGAGGAATTACAGTATTACTCAAGCACTCACAGAGGGGACAAAGGAATTCTCCGTTTTCCACATCATAGCTGGTATGTAAGCGCAATCTCTGTTGCCTTCGCTGTTCTTTAGCTTGAACGGAATCAAAATACCTTTACAATTAGAGAACATGAGGTATCAAAAACAATGGTAATTTTTCTCAATGAGAGCCACAAGCTTCAACGTTTTAACTAATTTGTTTCCACAATACAAGAATTAAAATCTTCACATTTCTTGGTCTCAGTGCTGCCTTGTCACTTCCCTAGGGCTGGTGGCGACTTCCTAGCGCAAATGCATGATCACTGAATGAGCACAGTGCTAAGATAATAGCATTGATTCATTGGTTTTGCAGAATAGAAAGCACCAAGGTAGAACAAATTAGATGTTATCCCATCTTAGGTTAGGGAGCCAGGACAATCTCAGGAAGTAATAAGGCAAGTACTAACACCTTTCAAATCAAGAGGAACACCCTGGAAAGACATTACTCATCTAGGGTTTATGCCACCGAAAAAATCTTTTTCTTCATCCAGTTTGTTAGCTAATACAGATCCCCACATTTAAAGATATATCTGACATACTATGAAGTTTCTAAGATACTCCTTTCACATGTATGACAAAGCAACTCAATTTTAGTTGTTATTAGGTAGTGATATGCAGTTTTTTTCTTCAGCATCTCTAGTTCTCTTTTTTTGGAATGAAATGTCTTTTACTTAAAAA
The DNA here is from genome assembly GCF_018345385.1 of Vulpes lagopus. Lineage (NCBI taxonomy): Eukaryota > Metazoa > Chordata > Mammalia > Carnivora > Canidae > Vulpes > Vulpes lagopus. The sequence continues at coordinate 61,860,904 of NC_054824.1, forward strand.
GTTAATTTTGAGCCTTCGGATAAGCTTCTCTTGACTAATATTAAGAATATAAATTACCTTTGCCAACAATGGGCATGCATAATGTGCCCACAGCTACCAGTGTGTGTTCCGCAAGACAGATCAGGGTGCATGAATAATGGATCATATTTTTCTGCATTACAAAACAAACAAACAAAAAACAAAACAAAACAAAAAACCAAGCATTTAATCTTCCTATAATAAAGGTACAACTTTAAATTGTGAAATCCTTGATAAGTGTTTGTAAACTTGAAATGAAATGCTAGTTTATTCCTTTGAGATACCAGTAATTTATGCAAGACCCTGGATTACTGAGAAAGCAAGACTCTCTAATTTTCAACACCCTGAGCAAATTAAACATCCCTGATTTGTTAACTGAAACTAGAATTCTGTATTATACATCTCTACTCTTCCACGCTTTGAGGGCACCATTCCTTCCAAAATTCCTGAGCTTATTAAGGGGGAGATACTTCCCCGGGGCTGCCTTTAATACTTTAGGATAGCTGGGTCATAAGATCTGCAACAAAAAAGTTGTTTTGGCATTAATGGAGCGCCCCCTAGAGGAGATTCTGCTTAAGACACTCATGCAAAGAATAGTCACAATCTCTGTACCAGAGCCAAAGCCAAATGCCCAGGACTAGCAGCCCAGATGGGGAAAAAGAGTAATTTAAACAGTCTTCTGTTCTGATGCTAATTTTTATATTCAAAGGAGATGATAACATGAAGACAAACTTAAGATGAGTGCCTGGCTTCTTTTTGGAATTCTCTATATAAATTAGCATAGTCTTAGAAATTCCATAACATTCTATAAAGAATTATTCAAGTTTTAATTTGCTTTATATACTAGAACAGTACAAATGTCATAGGATAAAAAAAGATCTTTCCCGATATAAATTGTGAAAGCATTTGGAAAACCTTAGAGCAAAAAGCTTTTTCTTCACAAAATAACTAATTAAATAAAATTGATAACTTTATCTCTGGCCTGCAATGAAATTTATAAATTGCTTAGTTCAAATGATTATTTTTTAAGATGAAGCAGATCAATCTTTTTCAGCTAGGCTCTTGAGAGCTAGCTACACTATAAGAAGACTTTCCTTACAGAGAAAAAGCTATCCTACCAGCAGGTTTTCAATTCTACAATGTAAAAGGCACTTGCTAAATAAGTGCTTTGGAAATTCCTAAGACACAGTTCTCACTCTCAAGAAGTTTACTGGAATTGTTGAGGCATATGACATATAAACAAGTCTAAGAGTAGAGATATAAAAGTGTCTGCAGCTTAGATGCTCCTGGAGGAATGAATGACTTATTCCCTCCTTAGCAGTTGGAAAAGGGCACTTAACTGTTATTCCTCTTTAAGGGGCACCTGTTTCGCTCAAAGTCACACCTCTTTCCAGAGGTGGCCAACAACCAGTCACTGATCAGTGTTGGGATTTAAAGACGCAATTCCCCTTGCTCCAAAAAAGGACACCTTTGAAGGGCCATCTGGCCCCAGAGTTCCAGTGGGGTGGGATGAAGCCTTTGAGGAATTGCATTAAAGCTCAACTTCTCCCTTTGCCTAAACCTGATTCCTTCCTCTCCATTCCACAGATGTTGATTCCAAGGCTTTCCCAAATAAATGTCCTGCATGGTCATCTCTATTTCAAGAGTCTGCTTTCTGGGGAACCCTATCAGTGATATTATCACTACTTTGCATCAGAATCTGGTTCAAGGACTGTTTTTTATAGGCAACTCGGTTGCCAGTGAGATTCCCAAGATCGGTTCCCAAGAGATTCCACTTTGGATTTATCCAGTAGACAAAATTATTGTTTCAGAGTGGCAACTAATTAGTAGGACTTTACAAGTGTATTGAAAAATGGGAAAGACTGCTAAGTACCAAGTATGCTAATACTGTATCACAAAGAAAAGCTTTCTTTTGAAAATCTGTTATTTACCAGCTATGTAATTCATGGCTGATACTTAACTTCTGGAGTGTTTCCACATCTGTCAACTGGAAAATTTTTGCCTAAGATGCCACCGAACCAAACCTATGGAGTTATTATTAGCTTAATAAAATTTCTTTGCCACAATGAGCGGCAGTCACTGAGAGGGAGGAGAGGATCTAGCTATGACTTACCTGGATCCTGAATGAATTTACTCCTGTTTTTTGATAATACAGTTGATCTTTGAACAAATGCTGCCAGAACCATTGCCTTGCTCTCCACCTTCACCTCTTGCTCCTCTTGACACAATATACAGGTAACAAACTGTCTCTGTTCAGGGACCTGAGTTTGTGCTGGTCCCAAAGCTGTAAGTGCCATATTTGAAACCATAGGGCTGCAATAAAAGAATACAAGTTTCATGAATGAGCCTAAGAAGTTTCCATTTAATCATAAAGCAGTAGACTTTAGGTACATACATATTCAACATGTGTGGTTTTGATGATTTGAACTGGTAGAAGTCACTCATATATATGAAACCATCTCCTATAACCCTCACAGCAATCCAATATGCAACACAGAAGCCAGACACTCAGTTAACTGAGCCTAGTACACTCATTCTTTTTTTTTTCTTAAGATTTATTTATTTGAGAGAGAGAAAGAGAGCGTGCAAGGTACAGAGGGAGAGAATCTCAAGGAGATTCCTGACACAGGGCTCGATCTCACGACCCTAAGATCATAACCTGAGCCAAAATCAAGAGTTGGATGCTCTGGGCAGCCCGGGTGGCTCAGCAGTTTAGTGCCGCCTTCAGCCCAGGGCCGGATCCTGGAGACCCAGGATCAAGTCCTGTGTCGGGCTCCCTGTGTGGAGCCTGCTTCTCCCTCTGCCTGTGTCTCTGCCTCTCTCTCTCTGTGTCTCTCATGAATAAATAAATAAAATCTTAAAAAAAAAAAAAGAGTTGGATGCTCAACGAACTGAGCCACCCAGGCGCCCTGTGCACTCATTCTTTGAATGTCAAGTGTGTTCTGTGTGACACATCATTTTGAGCATACACATGGTATCTTATCTATAGTTGGAGATATACTCATAAATGTATACTAAAAACTAAAATTCTATGGGTAATTCCTATTCGCCTACCAATCCTTCTAAATTACTTTCAGACTAAAAGTGACTTATAAGGAATACAACCCAACATCTTTCCCATTTGAGAATCAATGGTCAAGAGATAAAAAAATGTTAATTATTTTTTTACCTATTATCAAGAACAGCAGAAGTAGAGGCATCTAGTTCTAATGTCTGCTGAAAGAGTTCTTTGTTCTCATCAATAAAGTGCCGCTGCATCTCAGACATCTGGGCCATGATCTTTTCTCTGCGCAGTCTGGCAATCTCAGCTTTTCTCTTCCTCTCAGCTTTGTCTTTGTCTCTTGAACTCTAATTTAATTAGACCATTAAATGCCAAATTAACATTTTTGCCCCAAAGCAGAACTGTCTTGATTGTAACTACTACTTAAAAACTATTTAATAATCTTACTTATCTAAACAAGAGAAAAGATTTTTTTAGCCTTGTTTAAAAAAAAAGAATAGACACAGAAAAAAAATTGCTACAACAAATAAAAAGTGGCACATTGTTTGGAATTCACATTTTTTTGTGAATAACATCAACTACCAACTTATTACAGATAAGTTTAGTTGTTTATAGTGAACTTGCTACAATCCTTCAGTAGGACCTCATTTGCTTTTTTATACCTCTTCCATTATGGTTCCTTCAGTCTCTGCCACAGGACTGGTGGATGAACTCTCTCTTATCTTCTTAATAGCATTAAAAGTCTATGACAAAAAGTATCAGTTATTTGGAAGCTATGAAATATTATCAAAATTTAAAGATAACGAACACTGAATGTTTCTCATGAAAAGCAAAGTGATGCCAGAAATTGTACCTTTAATATCCATCTAATCATATCTTTGTGGACATCTAGGTAGGGAGCATTCTGTAGTGTTTCCAGCATAGCTAATATGCTAGGGGAGTTGTTTGGTGCTTCACCAGGTTCTAAGGCAGAAAAAAAATAAAAGGCACAATAACAACTAATATTTCACAGTGCTTATTACTATGCACAAGAAGATAAGGTTGCTTATAACATTATCTGCCCATCATTTACTTACAGCTCTACTTCTTAGAGATTTTCAATACTTCTTAAGAATGTGATGTATATGTAGTTAAAAACAAGTTAATAACTAGAATGCTTTAATCATTCAAAATGGACATCTTATACCAAGTGATTATTTTAACATAGCCTTTAGCAATTAAATAAAAACCCAGCTAAAAGGTCTACCTGAGATTTAAAAAAGTGTAAGAAATGAACTAGATTACACGGGTGTGTGTGTAAAAATACATCAACTTATTTTGGCCTTTTTTTTTTTTTTTAAGATTTTATTTATTTATTCATGAGAGGCAGAGAGAGAGAGGCAGAGACACAGGCAGAGGGAGAAGCAGGCTCTATGCAGGGAGCTTGACGTGGGACTCAATCCGGGGTCTCCAGGATCACACCCTGGGCTGCAGGCGGCACTAAACGGCTGCGCCACCCGGGCTACCCTGGCCTTTTTTTTTTTTTAAGGTTTTAATTAATTTGACACTCAGAGAGAGCAAACACAAGCAGGGGGAGCAGCAGGCAGAGGGAGAGGGAGAAGCAGACTCCCAGCTGAGCAGAGAGCTCCACATGAGGCTAGATCTCAGGACCCTGGGATCGTGATCTGAGCTGAAGGCAGATGCTTAACCAACTGAGCCACCCAGGTGCCCCTTGTTTTGGCCTTTTAATAAAACCTAGATTTAAAATAAAATGCATTTCTTCTTCTGTAAGTTATTTCTTTGAGGAAAAGACATATAAGTCCACATCAAGAGTACACTTAATCTAAATGTTAGCTAATTTAGTTTTATAGTAAAAAATGTCCAGTTATTGACTTTCTTGGTTTAAGTGCTGCCTTTTGGGCAAAATATTCCTAAGAGGGCAAGAGATTGAACTATGTGATCTTTTAATATTCTTTCAGATCTAAAGTTTTGTGGCTAATTTTAGGGACTTGACTCTAAACAGGGTTTTAATTATATAAAATGTTTAAAGAGAAATATGAGGAATGGCTAGAGAAAATGATTGTTGAAAGAAAGAGACAAAGAGAAAGAGAATCTGATGTTGTAGAGTGATGAGTGGATGAAATTATAGTTTAATACCTTTAATGGGTATTACTATCCATTATACCACCTGCTGAAACTCCTAGTATAAATTCATTTAAATATCTGAGCAAATGGTGGATTGCAGGTCTGGGGCAGGGAAAGTATAAGATGAGTCTGGGGCATGTTTTGTGCCAGAAAGTAAGGTGTGCTCAAATACTGACAGGCTAGGGTCAAAAGGGCAGGGAAGCCAACTGAACAGATTCCCACTGACCAAAACTAGCAATTTGAGTATCAAAAAGAATCTTTTTTTTTTTTTTAAAGGAACCTTGACCATATGTGACTATAAAAAATGGAGTAAATGAAAACCCAAGAGTAATATTAAAAAGCAAAGCACAACAATCCTAAGTGAACAAAGAAGCCTCATAGTTGTAACCCCTGAAGGCAACTATTAGACCAAATGCTTATTTTGAAAATCAAGAGAGGAAAGGCTTTTCTTTAGAGATGAAATATGATGGCTGAAATGAATGCTTTAAAAAAGTGTGCAAATATTAAAGAAAATATAGCAAAATACTAACTACTAAGTCTAGGTGGTAGGTGTATGGATGTTTCCTGTACCAACATTTGCCTGTGTTTACAATTTTTAACAATAAAAAGCTAAAAGAAAAGTCTCCTGGCCTTCTAAAAAAAATCACATTACTTTATATATAAAATGATAATCTAATCTTCTATAGCTAATTTTCTTATTTTTAATAATATGTCTTTATAACAGCAAGAATTTAAAAATGAACCCTGATAGTAAACTTTGTATTTTCAAAGCATATCTGAGAATTAAATGTATGTGCTATACTGATTTCAAGCTAAGGACTCCTCATTAATGCTTTCAGTTTATGAATTAAAATTTATGTATTTTAAGTATGTGCAGTCCCTAAGTATTTTCATGAAAATACATCAGGATCAGGATATGATATATAGTACCTTTAACACACAGATGAGTACATATAACCTCAGAAATCTGGATTTACTATAATCTATTTAGAATCTATATGAGCAAATAAGAGGTTATATTACATATTTAAAATCAGTAGTATCTTCAATTAGTTTAGTAAAAAGTATATACATACTTGATATCTTCTGAGTGAAGGTAAATGTTACTACATGCTCTTCTGTGACATTGTCTAAATGCTGTTTTTCTTCTTGTAGTGCCATTCCAATTAAATGTAACACCTTGAATAAAATGTTTTGTAACTTTTAGTACATCAAAAATCAAGCACTTTTTTAAAAAAAAGATTTTGTTTATTTATTCATGAGAGACACAGAGAGAATGAGAGGCAGAGACACAGGCAGAAGGAGAAGTAGGCTCCATGCAGGGAGCCTGACATGGGACTCAATCCCGGGTCTCCAGGATCAGGCCCTGGGCTGAAGGCGGCACTAAACCGTAGAGCAACCCTGGCTGCCCAAGCACGTATTTTTATAGGCGGTAATAAAAAAGGATTCACCACTGAAAAAAGATAAAGCAAACTACTAAAGACTAAGTGCAAAAAATAATTTGAAGTACTAATTTTTATTAAATTCAAACTCTAAATTTTTTTTTCTTTTCTTTTTTTTTTTTTTAATTTTTATTTATTTATGATAGTCACACAGAGAGAGAATGAGAGAGAGGCAGAGACACAGGCAGAGGGAGGCAGGCTCCATGCAGCGGGAGCCCGACGTGGGATTCGATCCTGGGTCTCCAGGATCGTGCCCTGGGCCAAAGGCAGGCGCCAAACCGCTGCGCCACCCAGGGATCCCTAAATTTTGTTTTCTAATAAAAAATTCTCATTAAGGAAACAAAAATTTCCATGTCACCTTGGAAGAAAATTCAACTGCAAATTCTTAGAGTAAGTTCATGTAATACGTCCTTCTCAGTTTTATGACATCCCTACACTACAGTCTTTAAAAAAAATTTAAGAATCAGTGACCAAATAGAGCTGAAAGCATCTATCATGTAATGATCTAGTTTATAATATTCTCTAGTTTCTCTAAGAACTAAAAATCTTAATCATCTCAGAAAGATATTCTTTCTTTTTTTCTTTCTTTTCTTTCTTTCTTTCTTTCTTTTTTTTTTTTTGATTTTTATTTATTTATTCATGAGAGACACAAGGAGAGAGAGGCAGAGACATAGGCAGAGGGAGAAGGCGCTCCTCACATGGAGCCCGATGCAGGACTTGATACTGGACTGGGATGATGCCCTGAGCCAAAGGCAGGCGCTCAACTGCTGAGCCACCCAGGCATCCCCATACTTTTATTTCTAATACCACATAATTTATGAAGATTTTTATAGTTCTTAAATCTCACAAAAAATCCCTTACTAGACTTCTAGGAAAATATAAAATTACATCGATTTTATTTGCATCTTTACTGCTCTTATCCTGCTTCCCAATTTTGGAAGGAAATATGTGTGTGTTGTCTATATGTTTCCCCACACAAAGAGCTACTGTGGCTGTCAGAGACTTGGATGAACTAGGTTAGCTTGAAGGACATAAAATAAATGTACATAAAAGGTAATGCTGTTCACTCCTTTCTTCTCCATCATTTCCCATAAATCTATTGCTCATATAATACTGATGGTCTCTAGTAGCCTATAACTCCATGCTTTTACATTTTAAGTATATGTTTATAAATGGGAGGGGTGTGTGTGAGTATACACATATCCTAGCCAATGAGACACTTGAGTCTGCTGAGATAATGGAAAGAAAAATAGCTTTGGAGGATGGATCTGAAATAATGCTTGCTTTCATTTATATCCTGGCTTCATAGCTTTCAATCTAACGTGCCTTCAGGGAATCTGTGTAAGCCTAATTTCATCATCTTTAAAATGGGGGGAAAAAAACACCTTCCCTGTAGAGTTTTAAGAATTGCAAATATTGTATGCAAAAGTACCTACCACAGAAACAGGTACAGAGTAGGCAAATTCTATTAACTGAATAATTACTATTATGTTACTTACTAGTTGAGTAACACCAACAAGTTAACTGAATCTTACTGAAACTTGACTTCTTCATCTATGTAATGGAAAAAGTTTATCTACCCAAATGGGTGTTGTGTGAATTCAATGAAGTAAACAATTCAACAATGACTTACATCAAAGCTGTAAAATAAAATACAAACAAGGTTCTATCACTTATTAGCTACATGACCATAAATCTTGGAGTTTTAATTTCTTCAATTGTAAAATATAGATACTGATGAACCCACAGTTTTTTGAGGAGGTTAAATAAAAACATGTTAAGGATAACACATTATACAAGTGTCAGAGTACTGCATAAACAGATATCACAAATAATCAATGAGAGAAGAGTGGCCAACAAGACCAAGGTAATCACAACTAAGTGGTATAATTAAAAAATACCTGCCTGGCTCTCATTTTCATTGTCAGACACAAAAGCAGTAACAATATTACTATATTTCAAATTAAAATAACACTGTTTTGTGCTAATTTGTCTGTGTATAGATATTGACAAGAATATTTTGACTTTTACTAAAAAAGCACTAAAATATAAATAATAAGTGTTTTCAAACCTACCCTTTGGAGCATGGACTCAGACCAGGCATATCCGTTATGTTCTACAGCCCACTGCAGTACTGTCCTCATGATGCACAACATCACATCTGACTGCAAAATGTTTACCAGACTTGCAAATAGAGGGCAGAAAGGAGGCAAAACTGGAGGTGGAAGTGCTGAAAATAAAGTTATTATTTGGCTTCTTCTGTAGAACATGTTTTTAAAAACCCATCTTTTGATAGTCTTCACTCAAAGAATAATCATTAACACGGATCTTAAAGTTATATTTTACCTTCACAAGGTCAAATGCATAAAAACTACATAAATAGTAGTGCAGTGCAGAGGAAAGCCTTTCTTTTCCCTAAAAATGTCCTAGGATATGAGATAAAAACCACTAAGCCAGAGGTGACTCAGTACAGTCTATTTCTGTATTTGCATATTTATTAGTCTTTTGAATGTTCACTTGGAAAGCAAACATTTAAATCTTCCAATTCACCAATAGTAAACATTATAGTCAATAGAAAACAACATTTAACAAGTAGAAAAGAGAAAAGATTTTTAGAAAGATTAAAAATACCTGTATCTTCCCTGTTTTGTCTTTTCAATTTCCGTTGAGCTTCCTCTGCCTAATAAAATTGGAGAGGCAATTAGTAATACACAACAACCTAATATCTACAACTACTAAGTTAATTTTTGTCATACCATTTTCTGATTTTAGAAGATATTTACCCTTATTTCTTGGCACCCCCCCAAGCCCCAAATGACACATCAAGATTATTTTCCTTTCCTACACACTACCCACCCCCACCAAGCCCCAAAGAAGTTCTTTCTTATCTTAATATGCAGGGGAATGATGTATAAACCAAAACCAAAATGTTATCTAGGGTTAAGCTCTATGGTACACATCTAAAACTAAACAAAGCTTCATGTTTAAGTTTAATTAACATCCTTTACGAAAACATGTTTTAAGAGTAGACTGCTGGGGTGCCTGGGAGGGCTCAGTGGGTTAAGTGTCTGACTCTTGATTTCAGCTCAGGTCATGACCTCAGGGATCATAAGACTGAACCCCCATGTCAGGCTTTGTGCTCAGTGGGAGTCTGCTGGAGATTCTCTCCCTCTGGCCCTCCCACATGCATGTACAATTTACCTCTTTCTCAAATTATAAATAAGTAAATCTTAAAAAAAAAAAAAAAAAAAAAAAAGACTCCTAAAAGACAAAATTTACCTAACAATTATGAGGAAAATTCCCTAAATTACTATGGAAAAGGATAATGTTAAGTAGTAGCAATTCTGAAATGAACATAAAAGAGCTTAACTGATTATTATACAGGTTGACAATTTGTCTTCAAAAGCCAATAAAATACAATCATATGTGTGGTTATGTATATAATTATATAGATCTTATATATGTATTTAGCATACATGGCAGCAGCAGGGGATGGCCCAAAATGTTAGGTGGTAATATTTTAGGTAATCTATGCCTTCTTCATTGTACGTTTTTATATTTTTTCAAATTTCCTACAATATTTTTATTGTATTCTTTTTCAATACCTGAAAAGCAGTAAAAGTTGTTTAGGAAAAAAACAAATCAACAAACACACACAGCTCTTCCCCAGTACACTTTTAATTTTCCCATTTACCTTGGACTGCTCTGCCCTTGAAAAGTGATAGAAATACAAATTGAACTCTTTGGCACACTCTGGTTTCAGTTCATACATGCCTCGTCCTGTTAATCCAGGTTTTCTATGGAAAAAAAGTCCTTAAAATATTATTACTAAAGTCACACCCTAATTTATGAGACAGTCTTAGATAACAGAATAAAAAAGCAGAGCTCTCACTGCTGATGAATGTAAAGTGGTACTATTCTCTGGGTTAATTTGGTAATCTACATCCAAAGCTCTACATGCATCATCTTATCTGACACATCTACTTTGTATCTTCATAATTAACAAAATAAGGACATCACTGTTGGAGTGGGAGCAGGAAAAAGCAGGATTGAGGAATTGCCTCAACAATCTCAAGGGGATAAACTAGTTTACCTATTGACCACTAGAGAGTGAAGGCACTATTCAGAGGCCACCTCATAATTTAGGAGGCACATTCAGATGGAAACAAAGAAAGCAGTTTTAAGAAAGCTCAATGCATTGACTTCTGTCATATGCTCAGTTTATTTTTATTTTTTAAAATATTTTATTTATTTATTCATGAGAGACACAGAGAGTGAGAGGCAGAGACACAGGCAGAGGGAGAAGCAGATTCCATGCAGTGAGCCTTTTGCAGCACTCAACCCAGGGACCCCAGGATCACACCCTGGGCTGAAGATAGGTGCTCAACTGCTGAGCCACCTGGGCATCCTTCACCTGCTCAGTTTATTTATTTTTTATTTTTTAAAGATTTTATTTATTTATTCATGAGAGACACACAGAGAGAGGCAGAGAAACAGGAAGAGGGAGAAGCAGGCTCTATGTAGGGAACCTGACGTGGGACTCGATCCCGGGACTCCAGGATCACGCCCTGGGACGAAGACAGATGCTCAACCGCTGAGGCACCCAGGCGTCCCCATCTGCTCAGTTTAATGTCAATTATTTGAAACTATCAGCTAGGAACACCAGTTCTGAGCACAATGAAAATTCTCATAAACCAATTTAGGCTGATGAGTGCAGAGCTAGATCAGAAGAGTGAAATGACAGTGAGAAATGTAGTTCAGAACTATGCATCTGAAAATGTCTGTCACTCTCTGAAAGTAACAATTTCATTCTCAGTTCCATCAAAGGAAACTGTAAGAAAAATTAATATATATAAAAAATTGAACAGGAAAGAAAAGGAAGTAAACTCACTTGAAATGGGCAACTGCTTCAATTACGCTCTCCATGCCAGTCTCCTTGTTCTCCTAACAGCATGAGAAACAAGTAAGTGCATTTCATGTTAACAGTGTCTGCTAGCACGTTGAACATTGTACTTTTCTCTCCTCAGGCCTTAGATAGCAACCTTATGAAGCAGGTATACTATTATCTCAATTTTTATAGGTGAGGATTCCATAGTAAACATAATCATTAATATATAACCAAGGAAATTATTTTGTAAACTAACACCCAGATTCTATAATTAGAAACAAGTTACTACCATATGGATTCAAGGTGACAGCTTTCAAAAGGAATTAAGTTAAAAACAACACAAAGTACACATAACATTTAAACAAAATTTATATAAGATATTTATACTATTTCATGAAAATTACACTGATTCCTTATCTATTTTTAGTAAAACAGCATTTCCTAAATCATATCCCATTCATAAAAATATATTAATAGGAATGCTGATTAAAGAATTCTCTGGTCAAAAATATTTGGTAAATATACTTGCCATCACTTTGTACAAGGTATACTTTAAAATGCTGTTTTAAATTATATTCTTCTTGGGGTGCCTGGGTGGCTCAGTCAGTTAAGCATTTGACTCTTGATTTCAGCTCAGGACTTGATCTCAGGGTTATGAGATTGAGCACCTGGGTCGAGCTCTGTGCTGGACATGGAGCCTGCTTCAGATTCTCTCTCCCTCTCTTCTCCTGACCCCTAAAAAAATTCTTTATTCTATAAAGTCCAAGTGAAACTGTAATTGCTTCCTCATCTAACAGCTCAGGATTTATTTCCTGTGTTATAAAGTTTTAAGTAATTTTTATCCTGACTAGATTTAGTGATATTAAGAAATTATTAATTATTGTTCTTTTATCATGGCATATAGGTAGGTTTTTCTAAAAGTCCTTTAAGACCAGTTTCTCAACCTTGGCACTACTGACATCTGGATCAGATAATTCTTTGTTGTAGGGGATCTGTCCTGTGCATTGTATTATAGGATGTTTAGCTGTATCTCTGGCCTTTGCTCACTCAATGCCGGTAGCACCACACAACCCTGCCCTGAGTAGTGACACTGCCAAATATATCCTAGGAGGCAAAATTGTCTCTGATTGAGAACCACTGTTTTAATACATATACAATTCCATTTATAGATGAAATGCTAAGCCTGTTATTCTGGTTTTTTGTTTTTTGGTTAGAACAACTCAGCAAAATAAAATTCCAGTTAATTGTTGCACAACATTGTTTCACATATACATCAAACAGGCAAACTCCCCACCCCCTAGCAACTTCAAATACAAAAAAGGAAAAAAAGAGAAACTTTTTCTTGGACTTTTTAAACTATTTCATAAAACTACTTATATTATAGCTAAGTTCATGCAAAAAAAAACTACTGGAATGCTTGGAATAAGACCTTTTTTGTTGTTGTTTTTGTTTTTACAAGATTTTTTTTTTTTCTCCTTTGAAATTATAATGAACATGGTCACATTGCGAGTAAAGTCAGAAGCAGGGACAGAGAATGCTCTGAAGTCTGGTTTGGTCATCTGAGGAAATCATTAAAAATGGCTCATCCCTAGCAATATGCACACAAAAAAAATAAAATGTAAATAAAGAATACAAATTTTCCTTTAAGGTACTTTTAAGAAAAAAAAGCAGGGCCTTGGAAGTTTTGATTCTTTTTTCCTCCCCTATGGCAAACTTATTTTGTAGTTTTGGTTGGGTTATAAAGACCATGTATCATACGCCGGTAAACCTGATATATATTTTTTAAAGATTTTATTTATTTATTTGACAGAGAGAGAGAGGTGGGGGCAGTGGTGGGAGAGGGAGAGGCAGGCTCTCCGCTAGGCAGGGAGCCTGACACAGGGATTGATCCCAGAACTCTGGGATCATGACCTGACCCATAGGCAGACATTTAACCAACTAAGCCACTCAGATGCCCCTAAACCTGATATTCTTTTTCTGTTTTTTTAAAGATTTTATTTATTTATTCATGAGAGACAGGGAGAGAGAGGCAGACACTTAGGAAGAGGGAGGAGAAGCAGGTTCCATGCAGAAAGCCTGATGTGGAACTCAATGTGGGGACTCTAGGATCACGCCCTGAGCCAAAGGCAGATAGCTCAATCACTGAGCCATCCCAAGTGTCCCCTAACCCTAGTATTCTTAACAAAATAACCCAGTGGGGGGCGTAGGGATTTGTGATTGGGGTATAAATAAAACAAGACTGGCTGAAACTGGTGATAAATTCTGTTACACTATGCTTTCTATTTCTATAGATATTTGAAACTTTTCATAACATAAAGCTTAAAGGAAGTATTACTATGCAACAAATAGAGGTTTAAATCCCAGAAGAATGAATATTAAGGTTGAAAGTTTTAATCTTGGGCAGCCCGGGTGGCTCAGCAGTTTGGCGCTGCCTTTAGCCCAGGGTGTGATCCTTGAGACGCAGGATCGAGTCCCGCGTTGGGCTCCCTGCATGGAGCCTGCTTCTCCCTCTGCCTGTCTCTCTGCCTCTCTCTCTCTCTGTGTCTCTCATGAATAAATAAATAAAATCTTTAAAAAAAAAGAAAAAAAGAAAGTTTTAATCTTTGTTTCAAATTTGGGAAAACATTTAAAAAAGCCCAAGGAAATAAGGATCTCTCCTAACTACAAGTGTTGGGTATCTATCTGAAAGCCCTGTTGCTGAAAAATAGTTGGCCAAAGAACCGGAGATCCTGGGACAAGAAATAGTTACAATTAGCCTCTGAATCCTCATGTGAACATTATTTTACATTCACTAAAATGAAAGAGATGGCTTCCTAAGGAGAGTTTTGGGATGCTTCAGAAGAAAAAAAGCTCTGAAAAACTTTAGTATCCTCAACATAGCTGAGCAGGTATTTCTTACTTCTCCAATAATATTAAGTCACAAAGTTATTATCTTCACCCGTGGTAACTTTGTAGTAAGGACTCTATAACAAGCCCTGTCTACTGGATACGTAACTTCAGTTCTTAAGATCAGGTTTACTTTATTCAGCATCCTTATCTCTTCTAAGAATTCATTGTAAAAGATTCTACTTCTATGCTGCCTACTATCCCTGGTCACTAATACTCTCTCTTTTTTTCCCCCCTAGTATTAAAAAAAAAAAAAAAAATTAAAGTAACCTCTGTGCCAAATGTGGGGCTCGAACCCATGATGCCAAGATCAAGAGTTACATGCTCTACCGACTGAGCCAGCCAGGTGCCCCTCTAATTACTTCTAGTAAGAGTGACTAGGAATTATATGTGTCCTAGAATTATAGTCTTTACCACTGTGGAAAAGGTATACAGAAGTAAATCTAAACATAATAGCCTAACAGATAGGGAGGAATTTCCATAACTTCTTTTGTAAGATCCAAGTACTTACATCTTCAGGTAAAGACTTCACCAATTCACTATGAGCCATAGGTTTGATGCTTAACTGATGGATAATCTCTCGCTTAATTTCATCTGTAGCATTTACCTGTCCAACTCCAGGACTAAATCTCTCTCCTATTGAGGCAGAAGTACATATACACACATTTAACATAATCATAATACTTAAGCAGCATATACTTTTAATTCATTCAACACAATATATTTTTCTTTCTGTGCAGCGGAAAAGTAATAATTAGTTTGATAACAAGCTAGGGTGAAAGCAGGCTTTGGGCAGCAGAGAGAGAACTCTGGTTTCTATTTTGAAAGAATGGGATCAGAGGCAGGAAGGGATTGGATATAGTCAATTGCTGTACCAGTAGACTGGGAGACTGCTTTTAAGCCATCTGCCACATGGTAGCAGGGAGGGAGAACCTTCCTTTGTCCTTCTACCTAGTGCTAAATAAGATCTCACCTTCTGAGACCTTTCTTAGTATCACCTTCTGAGAGCAGCCAGGATTCTCTGTTCTATGGACTACAGAGTCTAAAATAGCAGAGGAAGTAGTGAAGGTAAGGATAAAAGAATAGGAAAGATGGAGGTGACAGGACTGAAGATATAGGCAATAAGAAAAGAAATCTGCATCTATTAGCCACAAGTCTCTATTAACTTATTATTATCATATCTAAAGCCAAAATGACAGTTCTATAACACAAAACTATAGAAAGAAACATACCTAAGATACAAAGGAACAGTAAATAGCTCCTAAATATCCTATTCTTACTTGCTAACCTCTTCTGTCCTACTTTTTTCTCCCCAAAGAGTCTTTCAGATTATTCTGCTTCAGTTATTTGTGCTCTCTTGTTCCAAAGTACCACAACACTATCACTTTCAGTGCTACAGTAACCAGAAGTGAGAAAGAGATGGATGAATGCTCTAATCTTCCTGAAACTGAAGAACTGCTCAAACAAAAGAAACATAGCTTAGAAATTCGGAACTATTTGTTATCACAAAAGCCAATATAATTGATAAATGTTGCAAACAACCGAAACTTACCAACAATCATTATAATGAGGTATAGCATTTCTTCTATTAGAGTATTGTTTTGCTGAACTACATCCTGTAACAAGTTGGGGGGTTGGGGAGAGAAAGTTCAAAGATAAAAATATAAAAACTGTATTATCTCAGATAATTAACATATCCAAAAAGAATGAAAGATTTTTCTTCAATGATGTATTGTGGTCTTATAAAACATGCTCTTACCTTATGGGTAATCTCAGAGCTAAATCTTTTTCCATAGTCTGGAGTACTGAAAATCTGATAAAGTTCAAAGCGGCTGAGCATTATCATCAGGAAATGATTTGGATCCATCATGGAGACACCTGTCTTTTTTTTTTTTTTTTTTTTTTTTTAAAGTTTGAGATAAAGGAAAAGAGGGAGGTCAAAGGGGCTACTAAACAATTCGTGAAAGATATTTTGGGGAGCATAAGTGAAAATAGCTTACTTATTCACCAATCCCTAAAACAGATGAAAACCCACTTAGCCAATTGCCTACCTGTGGAAGCTATAAATGTAAATAAAAATCTATGCTGGTAAAACAAGACATAGACAAAACAAAAAACCCTTTAAACCTAACACATCAGAATAACATGGACTATATGTTCTTTTTCTTTTTAATGCTCTGAATTAACTGCAACCCATGAATTCAGTTCTGAAGTTTTATCTGAAGGCTCTCGTCACTATCTAGTAGTGTATGGACTCTGAAAGAAATGCACTATGGCAAAAAAAAAAAAAAAAGAAAAAAGAAAAAAGAAATGCACTATGGCAATTAAGCTTCTAGTTCTTTTTATTTACATAATATTAAACTCTAGAGCTCTCAAACTAATTTTTGATGATTATACTAACTGAAACAACAGCTTTAAAATGTTAGTTTAGTTTTAATTCTCCTTTAATTCCATTTGTATAAATTCTAAATCAACTTGGATTTAAGTTTATTTTGGGTCAATCATTTTTTAAAGACTCTGAAAGAGAGACTATGGAAGAGAACACAAGCTGGGAGGAGGGGTAGAGAAAGAGGGAGGAGCAGGCTGCCCACTGAGCAGGAAGCCTGATGCGGGGCTTGATCCCAGGACCCTGGGATCATGACCTGAGTCTAAGCTGCTTAACCAACTGACCCACCCAGACGACCTGAGCCAATAATTTTTGAAATTCACATTTCATAACCTTTTCTATGATTTTTGTTTTAATAAATAAATTATTTTAAAAGATTTTATGTACTTATTCATGAGAGACACACAGAGAGAGGCAGAGACACAAGTAAATGGAAAGTAGGCTCCCCAATGGTACTCCATGCCAGGACCCCAGGATCATACTCCGAGCCAAAGGTAGATGCTCAAGCATTGAGCCACTGAGGTGTCCCCTTTTTTATGATTTTTAAATCCACTCAGCAATAACAAGGAAAAATTACTATGTGATAAGACTTTCTGCTATGCATAGTAGACAAAAAGGGACTAAGATATAGTTGCCAAGGTTTAACGGAGAGGATAAGAAGTAAATAGGCAACTGTGATCCAGAGCTATGAATGCCATGGTAATCGGGATGAGCACCATGCTATGGGTGTTCCCAAATGGAATACTTAGCTACATTTTTGTGTGTTGGGGAAGGCTTTCTAGAGAAAGTGACACTAAATACTAAGACATACAGGAAAACAAGTTACAAGGTGAACAGAAAAGGAAGGGGGTAGGGTAGGCAAACTAGGGAGCAAAACAAATAAATACAGAATTTAAGACTTAAGAGAGAACACAGGAATCTCAGGGAATTTTAACATAGTTATGTTTCATAAGCCTTGGAAATCAGTTTAAGAGGTTTGGATCTTTAACCAAAGGACAATTAAAAAAGGATGGCTTTCAGGTTTCTGACTCTAACAACTTTAAAGATTGTTGAACAATATGCCAAGGTAGGAAATCCAAGATAGGAGGAGGAAGGTATGGCAGAAATAAGAGGAGTTAGTTTGAATATGTTAAATCTGACATGTGTCCAGGAAATTGATATGGAAATGTTCTATAGCCTGTTAGTCTTATGATTGGAGCTCAGGAGACAGGGCTAGGCTGGTGTTACAGATTTGGGAGTAATCATAAGTGACTGGGTTCTGTGGAAATGACAAGAAAAAAAACATTCCTTACAACCTGTAAGTTTAATGCTTTTAATTCATTACCTGAAGCATTACTATATCCTTGTCAAACATTTCACGTCTGCATTTCACATTATGGTAGTAATAAATCTAAAAAAAAATTATATTGGGTAATAGGTTTTTATTTGTGCAGCTCTCTCCTCTCCCCAATCCCCAAGAGCACATGAGTTTAATGCAAGTGCACATGGGCATGCACACGTACACACACACACACACACACACACACACACACACACACAATGTGGTTTCTTTAACAGTTAATACTGTCTTAGAAGAGATTAAATAATTAGAAATTTCCAGATTTCAATGTTCATTCTATGGTTCATATTTTGCAGCCAACTTTCTGTGTTTCCTAACAAAGTTACTCTTCTGTAAGGTTTATGGCTATGAAAAATGGAAAAAAAAAACCCTGCACCAAGCCTTGATAAAGTCTAAAAATAAAACCAAAATTCCAGAGCTGTAGTAATAGAACTTTTCTTTGAAGTATAGTTGACACACAATGTTACATTAATTTCAGATGTTCAACATAGTAATTGGGCAAGTCTGTATGTTATGCTATGCTCACCACAAGTGTAGCCACCATTTTTTATCATATAATTTTATCACAATACCATTGATTATATTTCCTGTGCTGTGCCTTTTATCTTTGTGACTTATTTATTCCATAATTGGAAATTTGTACCTTTCACTCTGCTTTACCCTTCTTACTCACCCCCTGACTTCTTCCCCTCTGGTAACCATCAGTTTCTAACGAACTTTCATCTTTTACCACAATTTTATTTAAATAGATGAAATCTGGATTTTTCTTATGTTTTGTTGTTCTAAAACTGTTCTAAAAATGCTCTCAAGTTAAAAATCAAGAAAATTGCGTTCATTTCTATTGTTTCTTAGCAAAGTATGAATAAAAGTTCTAAGAAACTTTTTGGTTTAACATTACATTTATCTTCTCAAACAATTTTAATATACATATACTCAACTTTCAATGACTTATGTACAACCTTCACAGATGCCAAAGGAATAGATGGATTGAAAACTCTTCATAAACTAAAAAATACTTACCTGGTTTACTAGAGAGAAGCCATTTCTCCTCCACATTCCTGCATGTACTTGGGCACATAAAACAAGACATCTAAGAGGGTGTTCTATCAACATGGGTGGGCTAAGTTCACTCTGTATATATTAAAAAAAAATAATAATAAATTTAAAAATCCACAAAAATCTCAACTCTTATTATAAAGAAGATAGGGATGGAAACTTTGTATAAAACAATAGTTAAAATTACTTAAAGTATGTTTGCGTGATGGTTAATTTTATGTGTCAACTTGGCTAGGCCATGGTACCTAGTTTTTGATTAATGCCAGTCTAGATGTTGGTGCGAGTATTTTGTTGAAGTGACTGATTAGCATTTAAATTAGTAGACTCTAAGTTAAGCAGATTACCCTCTGTAATGTGGCTGGACTTCATCCAATTAGTTCAAGGCCTTATAAGAAATACTGAGGTCCCCCGCAGGATGAAGAAATTGTTTCCAGAATGTCTTTGGACCTCAGGCTACAACATTAACTCTTCCTTAGGTCTCTAGTCTGTCAGACTACCACACAGGTATATTTCAGACTTGCTAGGTCCCATAACTGCACAAGCCAATTCCTTACAATAAATCTTGTTTTTTTCTTTTTCTCTCTCCATACTTACATACCCGTGTGCACATGCATGGGCACACAATCTTCTATTGGTTCTGTTTTTCTGGAGCATCCTGATTAATCAAGTTTGTTTTCAAGTGGTTTCAAGTTTATGAAACATAATAGATAGGTATTTACTTTTAAATGTTAGTATTACTTACTAGAGGTAGGAGCTCTGGAAATTTATATGCCACTTCACTTTTGCTTAATAATACATGTAAACCTGCATGGGAGAACAAACAAAAAAGTATTTCTACAACTGCAGATCATTTAGAAAAAAGTCCTAAGTATTCACTCAACTTTGTATCTAACTACTCTTTCTCTTTGGGAACCTATCCCATTACAAATTAAGATTAAAAAATAAATTGCATCCATAAATGAAGCTTTTTAAAATGAGATTCTCATGAACCTCTGTATCAAAGGTACACTTAGAGCTAGAATCCTAATTATAGGTACTAATAGACATAGATGACATTTTATAGAAGTAAATGTTAGACATACAAATACAGCAAAAGCAGTTATATAATTATCAAAGCAATTTATGCTATGCCCACTTTAGGGTCATATTTCACTGGGTTGTGGAGTTTGTTCTCATTTACAGTATAGTAGGAGAGATCCTTCTGGCAAGAAGAGAGACTTGTGGTCTGTGCTGATCCTGACCTCAGATTTAAGTTCCCCAGAACTTCCAGCATAAAATCAAAGCCTCTCTAGTTCCCAACTGCAAAGGGCTCTTGAATAGCTCAACCTTGGTTAATTCAGTTAACTAAGAATTAATTGTCCTATTTATGTTGTTGTCTACACAGAGAATGTTTTTTTACAATCTTGTCAATAGATGTGGCCATATGGTCAAGTCTGGCTTGTGGCTTTCATACTCACGAAGACCTGCATCATGAGTCTCATTCTAATGACCTGCACTCAACATCTGCCACTTAACCTCCATTAGTACATATTCCAAGTTGTTCTTGAACTGTTTTGTGTATGTTTACTTTAGTAAGCTCTTCAATTAGATTATAAGCATTTAGGTCAAGCTTTATCAAATATAGTCAGTAGAATGCTCAAAAATGGCTACTGAGAAGATCTGAGAGTGATACAGATTTAGGCAGAAATGAGTACATTCTCAGAGTACTGTTTTCCTTGTGGATAACTTTCAGCATTGGCCTCCATCATACAACCAGATTTCTGAAGGCAGCAAAGATTAGTAGCTGAGTTGTAAACAGGACCAACATTCCTACATTCCAGATGAATACTTTCCCACAACACCATGCTTGCCACCTGCTCATATCAAGTATCAACAGGTTCAGTGCTCACAGCACTTACAGAAACAAAACAGGGCCGGAACAAGTTATAGAAATAAGGAATTTCTTCCCACAATCACAATTGCATACTTAAGTACTTCTTTGTTGTCCTATTTGTTGCATTAGTAATATTTAGATGTCTAAGTTATCTTAAATCTCCATGACTGCCAGAAGACTGCTGGAATGCTAGGCCCTAGCACAAAAAAATGTGACAATGCTCAGAACAATGAAAAAAAATGCATTCAGAAAAGAAAGGGATTATAAGTCCTTATCCCATGGACATTATAAAAGAATAATAAAGGAATACTAGGAACAGTTCTATGTTCACAAATTTGATAACTTAGATGAAATGTAACAATTTCTTAAAAAACATGAACTACTAAAACTCCTACAAGGAGAAACAGATACTTAGAACTAACCTATAGCCATTAAAGAAACTGATTCAGTAATTAATTAACCTTCCAGGAAAAAAAAAAGGATCAAGTCCATATGGTTTCACTGATGAATTTTACCAAACATTTAAAGAAGAAATGATATCAATTCTCCACAATCTCTTACACACATATGTACACAACCACTTTCACATCACATTACTGAACCACATACCTAAGATAAATTACAAATTCTGCAATAAGTAAAAATAACTATCATTAGAACTCTGTTCTACTCTCAAAGTAAAAATGGAACTACAGGGAACAGTAGTATGTGAGCAGGGTAAGAATTCCTGCAATCAAGAAATATAGAAGGAAGCTACACTGAAATGGATTTGTAGATAGAGATGGACAAGTGCATATTCAAAGTTTTTACCTGCTGCAAGGTTGCAGCTTCAAATACTCTACCATGTATATAAAGGGCTTATAAATCAACTACTTATGACTAAAAAACAATCATTCCAATTTGGGACTCACTCTTGACCTGCTGCTTAAAAAGGTTATCAATAAATGAATAAAAAACAGCTTAGAGGGAGAGAAAAAAAATTTAGAATGGTTTCAATTTATAAGCAATCAGTTAAGTGATAAGGTGATTTGAACTGTAATAACGCAGACTTTGACTTTTTCTTACTGCATGACATTAAGGAAGTCGCCTCTGTATCTTAGTCTTCCCATCTGGGAAGCAAATGTAATAATAATACCTACCTTATAGGCTGATATGATAATTAAAGAAGTTAATGCTTATAAAACTCTCAGTATAATGTATAGTAAGTATTCAAAAAATATTAATCACAAACAACAATTTAAAAAATAATTTCAGGGTTCTTTTCTGGGGAGAAATGCTTTACCTGCAAGTAAGCGAGAAACTGGGAGGTGAATGCTAACTTTTTCTTGGGAAACACAGTATCTGATAGTTTCCACTGAATGTCCACAAATGCTTAATGTGATTGGTTGTTCACCATCAGTGAAACCACCATGACACTGCATCAATACAGCAAGGCATTTCTTGTAAGCTTCAATTAACACTTTTTCCTAAAAAAGAGGATTTTCTGTAAGTTACTCAAAAGTTTGGATTTCTACAATATTGAATAAGCACCTCAAATTCAACGATGAGTAAGTACCTCAGACATCAATATAGGCAAAACCAAACTCAATCTTCCTTCCCTCAACTCGGTCCCTCTTCCAGTGCCCTGTCTTAGGGAAGAACATCTCCATATAGCTGTGGAAGTCTAGAAGTTATTCCAATACTCTCCTTTCTCTCATTTCCCACTCTCCAATCAATAACCAAGCTGGCAATTTCATCTTCTAAATTTCTCTCAAACCTGCCCACTGATCATCTTCAGTAACTCAAAGGAAAGCCAACCATCTATTAAATCCCTTGTTTCTACCCTTGCTCTCCTCCATCTATTCTTACACAGAGTAATTTAAAAAAATATGTAAACTGGATCATGTCACCTTTTCTGCTTGGTAGCTGCTAGTGGCATCCCAAATCAGAATAAAATCCAAACTTCTTTCCATGACCTCCAAGGTCCTGCAAAGTCAGTCTGCCTTTCTACCTTCAACCTCTGTGCTCCAACCTGAGCCTTCTCACTCTCTTTTTCATCACAGAGCATGATGCAGTTGTCTCTCAGTCAGGAATATTCTTTAATTCTTTACTCTTTGATCAGTTAACTGACCTATATCTCATAGAAGTCTTCTCTTACCTCTTAACTTACACAGGCTCTCATCTAGACTTTATAAAGACAGAGAACAAATGAAATAATTGTAAAGCTTTATTTTTGGATAAATTTCTTTCTTTTTTTACTTTTGGATAAATTTCTAAACTCTTTTTATATGCTCAAAATCTAGATGAGATTGTGGAAAAAATGAAGATAGCAACATAAGAGAAGAAAGAAAGTAGATTACTTCTTCCTCTATTTTCCAATTTTTAAGCCCTCAGAATTTAAACTTTTATGGAATTTATAGGTAAGAGAGGAAAATACGTTGTTTCATAAGGTAAGTATCACCACTATACTCTCCAAATCTCCTCAGAATTTTCTTTGGAGTCTTTACTCCCCCTCATCCATTTATCTCCTACCCCCACCCCTAGAAGAAACTCACATCTAAAGCACACCAGTCCTGCATCATTGAAATGACATGTGTTAATTTCATTTGTAGTGTGAAGGCTGCCTCCCACTCTGGTTCCATTTCAATATGCTGTCCTACTTGACGTGTAATTGGATCCATTCCCTTAAAGGAAGAGAAAAGATTTTAAATGGATTAAAATTGTATTTATCCTCTTACATAGAATTTTAAGAAATAATACAGAAAAAATATATATTGATTATAAAAACAAAGTTTTTAACAAATAGCTTCAAGTAGTCTAAGCAGTCCAATTCTCTATATTACATTTTTATATTAACATTCTCTAAAATATAAATAAGGAGGGGCACCTGGGTAGCTCAGTCGGTTAAGCGTCTGCCTTTATTTTTTTTTATTTTTTTTTTTTAAGCGTCTGCCTTTAGCTCAGGTTATGATCCCAGGGTCCTGGGACTGAGCCCTGTGTTGGGCTCAGCGGGAAGTCTGCTTCTTCCTCTTCCTTTGCCTCTCCCCCTGCTCACACACTCTCTCTCAAGTGACCACATAAAATCTTAAATTAATTTTGAATTCAATAATCTTGAATTATTTTTGAGGCAATCTTGTATATGTTTTAAACAATCCTGTATACTTCACTGCAACAATCCTTCTAATTATTTTTTAGCTCTATCATCTACAGACTAAACTGTTAGAAGAAATTAGGCTTTTAGGGGATCCCTGGGTGGCTCAGCGGTTTGGCGCCTGCCTTTGGCCCAGGGCGCTATCCTGGAGACCTGGGATCGAGTCCCACATCGGGATCCCGGCATGGAGCCTACTTCTCCCTCTGCCTGTGTCTCTGCCTCTCTCTCTCTCTCTCTCTCTCTCTGTGTCTATCGTAAACAAATAAATTAAAAAAAAAAAAAAATTAGGCTTTTAAAATGTTACTGGAATAAAGTTTTCATATTAATTCCTAATCTGCAACTAAAAGTTCTCACAGACTAAAAGAAAGCAAAAGAACCAAAAAACCCCTACAAAAAATACCAGAAAAAAAGCAAAACAAAAAAAATAAAATGGTTTTATAAGAACATACATTTTTGAAATAATTTTATTTATTCATTTATTTTTAAGATTTTAAGAGAGACAGAGACATGGGCAGAGGAAGAAGCAGCCCCCCCATGGGGAGCCCAAAGTGGAACTCAAATCTAGGACTGTGGGATCACAACCAGAGCCAAAGGCAGACGCTCAACCACTGAGCCACCCAGGTTCCCCTTGAAATAATTTTAAATAAGACTATGTTTTAGAAGCCAGCCTAGTTACCCTCTTGGTGTCAAAGCTGATTAGATTACAGAAAATAGAGGACACCTCAAGTACTTAAAATGACCAAAGTTTCTACAGATAGAAAAACATACAAGTATTATAATAAATTAAATATCCACGAACCACCACCCAACATAGAAACTACAATATTTTCCAAAAATGATTAAGTAGATTTTTGCTTATTTCTTGCTTAAGAAACCCAGATAGCTACTAAAAGAATTACAATGGAACAGCTCAGAAATTTGGGGATGACATCTACCTTCTTACAGTTAAATTGGTTAAATATACCAGTTGGCTTTTTTTTTTTTTTTTTTTAACCAGTTGGTTTCTGTTTCTAGATTCTCTTCTGTATTAGGTGTTTCCAAAAAAGAGAATTAAACAGAGGGGAGCAAGTTCTATACTGTATTATATAAATATTATATCAAGGAGAGAATTATGGAAACATTAAAAATAAAAATTAAACATAGTTAATAATACTTTCACTTAATAATTAAATTAATACTTTTACTTAGGCATATTAAAATATAGTATATTAAAATATAGTAAACTTGCAATCCTCAAAGAAAGAATGTTACTAGTAACCAAAAGAACAACCAAATACAAAAGAACAATAGATGCCAAAACTTTTGCTTGGATGTCATTGTTCTACATCTAAGAGTTTCCAATTAAAGACAAGCTTCTTGCTCCAAATTGTAGTCATCCAAATTATTCTTTTGGAAATGTGCCCCAAATGAAAAAAACACCTAGATAGAAAGATGTTAAGTTTAATGAACCAAGAAAAAAATAAAAGGGAAGTGCTCCTCATTAAAATGTTCCATTTATACATACCTGCATACATTTGAGTAATTCCAAAAAGGCATCAAATCCTTCTAGGAACTTCTGCCTCAGATCATCTGACCATTCAGTTGGTTTGCTAATTAACACATACCTGAACAAGATAAAAATAGCAATGAACATATGGGTAAACACTGACATATTACAAGATGCAAGTGGCTGAGACAATTAAACAAAAGCTTACTTGAGATCAAAAATAAGGCTCTGAACTCTCCTAAACTTGAAGGCTTGTAAAGCAGTATATCGTTCAAACTGAAATCTGCCCTGGGCATCTCGATGTCTCAAATGATCCATAAAAGTCTTAATGATGATGGTCATCAGGTTTTCTTCTGTGATAAGCATCCGAGCCTAGAACAAAGTGTATCAGAGTACATTGGTAATCAAAACCTACTTACTAGAAAGCTAAAAAAAAAAAAAAAAAGTCATCAACACTGGTTAGCTCTTTGAAGTTTAAACCCTTTTCAGTATTATAAATGCATTACTGTGTATTTTTAAACAACAATTACTTACTCCAACTGCCAAGTGTATGAAGCAACAGTTATATCAGGGAGAAAGATGCCAGAATATTAGGAGACAGATCCAAGACTCATTTATTCAAAGACAATTCAGGGTGGGGGTCTGAACCAGGCTGCAAATTTTTCTTAACTGAGACATTTAGACACCTATAATGGTATGGTATAATTATTCTAGGATCCAGAGGTTCCTATCATAGATTCATTCTGTAGAACTTAGTATGAAACTGTATTTCCGGGGATCCCTGGGTGGCGCAGCGGTTTAGCGCCTGCCTTTGGCCCAGGGCGCGATCCTGGAGACCAGGGATCGAATCCCACGTCGGGCTCCCGGTGCATGGAGCCTGCTTCTCCCTCTGCCTGTGTCTCTGCCTCTCTCTCTCTCTCTCTCTCTGTGACTATCATAAATAAATAAAAATTAAAAAAAAAAAGAAACTGTATTTCCTCTTAATCTCCTTTTAAAATTTATTTTTTGTTTTTGTTTCTACGTATAGATATATATTTTTAAATAAGCAAATACATATAAATGATGCAAAAAAAGAACACACATAAAAAGTCTCCTAGCTCCCAAAGTCCCCCTTGCAAAGGCAATCTCTGTTAGCAGTTTTCTTGCATATTTTTCCAGAGATAACACGTGTGTGTATAACACATACATATATATGTATATACACATGTATATATGTTTATAATATATGGGTTAAGTATTACTTTTAAAAGTGTTACAATTTAAAAAATAATTTCAGGTTTCTTTTCTGGGGAGAAATGCTTTACCTGCAAGTAAGCGAGAAACTGGGAAACCAAGAGTTCAATGCCCAATTGACTGAGCCACCCAAGCACCTCTCTGAAAAACTTTATTGAAAAATAATGGCCTGTGCATATACTTTAGGTTAAACTAAACGTGACAGAGCATACAGGGTAGTGCTGACTATAAATTAGGGCACATTTAATAAAAACAAATTAGAACAAGATATTGTAATCACTTGAATTATTAGTACTGGTTCTTGATCAGGCTATTTGTAAGTGAAGACTGGATTTTCAGTTAACCCAAAAGACCAATATATGAGATTTTATCACTGATAAGAACACTTAACTAATATCCAGGCAATTGATTGGTAAGCAGGGTTAGGCAGATTAATGAATAATGCTGCTTTTTCAAAGAAACTATACATGTACTCTTCCTTCCAGTCATGATGGATTAAGCTTGAGACTGACCAACATTTACCCTAAGAACAACCAGAAAAGATCAACTAGGAAAAAAAGTTTGAAATCATTAGAGAGCTGCTGAGGCAACAAGGATTCAAGGGGATAAAAGCATAGAGAAGGGGAATGGCAGAGGGCACTAAGCCAACATCCTGCAGCTGCTTTTCCTTCAGCATCTGACGTTTTTGGGAGTAGGGCAAAACAGGAAGATCCCAGGAAGAAGTCTGAAAAAGATGCTAATAGGGAGAGAAATCTGAGATTTTAGCTGGTGTGGGAAGTGGGGCGGCCAGGATTCTAGTGAGAACAGAAGGGTGGAGATGGAGTCCAAATTTCTTCTAGTTTTCCCCATAAGACACCTACAAAATTCTGAAGCTGTGCAGGCCAGAAGTCTAAGAGCAGACAGACTAGAAGAGCAAAGGAGTGATGTGGCAGTTTCAGCAAACAGAGGAAACAAAACAAGTTCAGGAACCTAG
Organism: Vulpes lagopus; assembly: GCF_018345385.1. NCBI lineage: Eukaryota > Metazoa > Chordata > Mammalia > Carnivora > Canidae > Vulpes > Vulpes lagopus. The sequence continues at coordinate 61,888,739 of NC_054824.1, forward strand.
AGAGGAAAGGAACTCTAGTGAACATCCTAGACTCTTGACTGGGAATGTCACAGGGGTGAGGATGACTCAGAAGACAAAGTCTTGCCAAAATAGGGGCACCTTGGGATGCCTGGATGGCTCAGAGGTTGAGCATCTGCCTTTGGCTCAGGGTGTGATCCCAAGATCCAGGATCAAGTCCCCCATCGGGCTCCTTGTGGGGAGCCTGGTTCTCCCTCTGCCTATGTCTTTGCCCCTCTCCCTGTGTGTCTCTCATGAATAAATAAATAAATCTTAAGAAAAAAACAAACAAAAAACAAAAACAAAACAGGGGCAACCTGGGTGGCTCAGTGGTTGAGCATCTGTCTTTGGCTCAGGTCATGATCCTGGAGTCCTGGGATAGAGTCCCACACCAGGCTCCCCACAAGGGAGCCTGTCTCTCCCTCTGCCTTTCTCTCTGTGTCTCTCATGAAAAAATAAAACCTAAAAAAACCCCAACAACCCAAAAACCAATAACCTGGAGTCATGTCAATTTCCAACTGGACTAAGGTGACTGGCCTCACTCCAGCTGCCTAACATGAAGGAGAATTTTCTTAGGAGAAAGATATCAGGCAGCGTCTAAGATTTTTAATAAAAAAAATCCTATCAGAAGGCAATGAGAAAAAAGGAATAGGGCAGAAACCATATTTGAGGAGAGAATGACTCCAAAACTTCCAAAACTGAGAAAGCCATCAGCCTAGGGATACAGTATCTACCAACACCAATATCTTTTTTAAAAAATATTTTATTTATTTATTCATGAGAGACACACAGAGAGATGCAGAGACACAGGCAGGGAGAGAAGCAGGCTTCATGCACGAAGCCTGATGTGGGACTCGATCTCAGGACTCTGGGATCACACATCGAGCCAAAAGCAGACACTCAACCACTGAGCCACCCAGGCGTCACCCAACTCCAATATGTATAAATATAAAGGAAGCCAAACCTGCATAAATCACAGCAACACTGCTGAAACCGAAGACAAATGTCAAAAAAAGTTAAGCATTTCAAATGACTAAAAATTACATAGGGCAAAATATATATATATATAAAAAAATCAAACAGAACTACAAATGATCTAGATAATGACATTATCAGACTATAACTTAAGATTTTATTTATATATCTGTTTTGGTAGGGGGTAGCACATGCATGAGCGGGGGGACGGGGAAGGGCAGAGAGAGAGAATCCTAAGCAGACTTCACATTGAGCACAGAGCCTGAGGTGGGACTTATCCCACGACCCAGAGATCATGACTTGAGTTGAAATCAAGAATCCAAAGCTCAACCAACTGAGCCACCCAAGTGCCCCAAGACCATGACTTTAAAATAGTTAAGAGGGACGCCTGTGTGGCTCAGGCGGTTGAGCTTCTGCCTTTGCCTCAGGTCGTGATCCTGGGGTCCTGGGACAGAGTCCTGCATTGGCCTCCTGTGGGGAGCCAGCTTCTCCCTCTGCCTAGGTCTCTGTCTCTCATGAATAAATAAAAATATCTTAAAAAAAAAAAGTTAAGATTTACATTTTCAGAAAATTGAGGAAAAATGGAGAATTTCACCAGAAAACTGGCATCTTAAAAAAGAATGGATTTTTGCTTCAGAAATCAGGTGAAAGTAGGTGTAGTTTTCCTAGTAAGTACACCTAACAATTCTGGACATTATAAGCAAAACAACACCGAAAGATTCAGAAAGGTGGCCAGAAGAAGGCAGACTGGCTACGGACCACAAAGAACACAAGAAGACAGAGTTCTAAGAAGCTAGTAACCCAAAAATGCCAACGAGCACATATTTTTAAAAAAGTCCCAATAAAAGCCTGCTTTGTCAGCCACAGGAAAGAAGTAACCCAGTAGGACAGAAATTTTCAGACAGTAACACAGCAGCAAAGGCTGAGTGGGGAAGCCTAGACTTCCACTCTTCACTCTTCAGAGGCTGAAACATGGTGCTTGCTTACAATGTCACGGATGCACGCCATAACCGTTCATGGACTAGCAGCCTGCAAACAGCTTGTTGTTAGTTGTGACAAAAAGATAAATCAATTAATTCTTAACAGTTTAATTAAGCTGACATTTTTTCCTCATAGCAAGAGCTTTGCTGAGAGCAACAATGTGTTGGTTCAGTGCAGTACATATTGTTTATCCTGTCACTACTGACACTTTGAGTAAAATGCTTTAGAGTCACCTTTACAAGAGTATTAAGTGAATATAAAATAAACAAGTGGGCAGCCCCGGTGGCGCAGTGGTTTAGCGCTGCCTGCAGCCCAGGAGATCCAGGATTGAGTCCCACTTTGGGCTCCCTGCATGGAGCCTGCTTCTCCCTCTGCTGTGTCTCTGCCGCACCCCCCCACCTCCCCGTCGCTCATAAATAAATAAATAAAATCTTAAAAAAATAAAATAAAATAAAATAAACAAGTTAGTAAGGGGGAGGGAGGAATTACTATTTAATCCAAAAGAAGGTAAGAAGGAAGAGAAAAAGAAACAAAATAGATGGTTCAAACAGAAAAAAATCATAACGTGGCAAATATAAAGCCAAATATATTAGTGATTATATTAAATGAGCAGTAATTTGGTTACATCATCAGGAGTATCAGATTGGGTAAACAAAACGTAAATACATGCTTTAAAAAAGTGACATACGTTTAATATAAGCGTACAAAAAAGTAAAAATGTGGAGTGTTTGGGTGGCTCCCGGCTTGGGAGTTGGTTATGTGTCCAACTCTTGATTTCAGCTCAAGCCATGATCTCAGGATTGTGAGATCGAGCCCCATGTTGGGCTCTGTGCTCAGTGTGGAGTCTGCTTGAGATTCTCTACTCCTCCCTCTAACCCTCCCTCCACTCCCCACTCTCTCTTTAAAAAAAAAAAAAAAAAAAAAAATGTTAACAATGGAAAAGACAATACTATGCAAACACTAACCAAAAGAAAGGAGTTGTTGCTGTAATATCAGATAAATTACTTCAAGTCAGAAGCATTATCTGAGATGAAAAAAGATAATTTAAAATGATAAAAGGGTTAATCTAGGAAATATAATTCTATATATATAAAGATATATAAAGCAGATAGATAAAAACAGAACTAAAAGGGGAAAGACAAATCCAACAATCACATTGGGAGACTCTTAAGATTCTTTAATAGTTGACGGAACAAATAGACAGGAAATTAGTTAAGTACATAAGACTTATACAAAGAAAATAAACAAACTTGACCTAAGGGACATATAGAAACACTGCACCCAATAGTAAGAGAACATATATTATTTTCAAGTCCACATGGGACATTTACCAAACTGAAAACATTCTGGGCCATGAAGCTAGACTCAACAAAGAACTGATATCAGCATTTTCTCTGACCCCAGTGAAATTGAGCTAGAATTCATAACAAAATAATTAGAAAATGTCTAAGTGTTTTGAAATTTAGCAATATATTTCTAAGAAGTGTAATCACAAAAAAAGAACAAATGGATCAAGGAAGAGATCATGAAGGAACTCAGTAAATTTTTGAACTAAATAATAAAAATAGGATATAATAAAATTGTGAGGTGTAGCTAATATTATGCTTAGATGGAAAACTGGAAAATTAGGCCTTAACTGCACTTACCAGAAAAAAAGGCTCAAAGCCAACAATTTAAACATCTATCTCAAGAAACTACAGAAAGTATGGCAGTCATCATGTGGTGAATAAAAGCAGGAATCTTTCTCATTCCTGATCTCAGGGGAAAAGCTCTTAATGGTCAGTATTAAGTACAATGTTTGCTTTAGATTTTTATTTTTTGTTTTGTTTTTAGGTACTCTATTACATTAAAGTTCTTTTTCATTCCCAGGTATGAAGTATTTTTTTGTTTTAAATTATGAATGAGTGTCTAATATTCATTAATTCAGAAAAAGCATTTGATATAATTTTTTTCTATTAGTAAGGTAAGTTATGCCAACTGATTTTTCCCCTCAAATGTTATACTATTCATAACTTGGTTATGATGTATTACCTTTTTTCTTTTTTTTTCTTTTTTAAGATTTATTTATTTATTTATTCATGAGAGACACAGAGAGAGAGAGAGGCAGAGACACAGGCAGAGGGAGAAGCAGGCTCCATGCAGGGAGCCTGATACGGGACTTGATCCCGCGGCTCCAGGATTACGCCCTGGGCCGAAGGCAGGCACTAGACTGCTGAGCCACCCAGGGATCCCCTATTACCCTTTTTCTATATTACTTGATTTGATTTGTGCAAGCTCACCTGTGAGAAAGATCAGATGGTAATTTTTTTGTAAATTGCTTTATTGGGTTTTGGTATGAAGTAACAGAGAACTCAATTAAATTGGCCAGTATAGTCTCTTTCTTTTCTGAAAAATTTATGTCTTGTAGGGATCGTCGCATCAGCTAATTAGGTTCTTCACACTCATTTTTGCCCCCTGTCCATTTGTTCTCCAAATTACAAACAGCATGATCTTGGGATGCCTGGGTAGCTCAGCAGTTTAGTGCTTGCCTTCGGCCCAGGGAGTGATCCTGGAGTCCCAGGATGGAGTCCCACATTGGGCTCCCTGAATGGAGCCTGCTTCTACCTCTGCCTGTGTCTCTGTCTCTCTCTGTGTCTCTCATGAATGAATACATAAAGTCTTTAAAAAAAAAAAAGAGCAAGATCTTTTAAAACATGACACTTAAAACTCAATGTTTTCCCATCCTCTTCAGATAAAAATCAAAATCCTTCATTTGGCCTGTAATACCTCAGTGTGGATAAAGACAGCTTCAACTGTACTAGAATATATCTTTGAACATAAAGGTAATCTGGGGAAAAATACTCGTTAAAAACAAATGAACAAAAAAACTGGAAAATGTACCTTGTAGGAAAATAACCTCAGAATACTCTTAAATTTGTACAATTTGGCACCCGCCTTCATTTCTGGTCTCATTTTATTCCATGTTCAAGGATCTTCAACTGTGCTGGCTTTGTTTCCTGGATAGGAACTTTATTTCAGCACTTCTCAAGTGCTGGTCCCTTTAAATGAACTTTCCTTCATATGCCCACATAAAGGTGCCTTCCCTACAGAATTTCTATCTGCACTTTGGGAAAAGATCAGATCTCTCTATTCTCTCTCAAAACAACCAAATTCTTGTTTTCATTGTAATTTTAATGAACCAGTTCTATGAGTTTTTCTCATTATTTTAAGTTCCATGAGGGCAAGGACTGCATCTTTTTTTTTGTTTTTTTTCACCATTGTATTCCCAAAGCTTAGAATTGTGCCCAATAAATCATAGATGCTCAATACATTTTTGTTAAATAAATTAAATATGCATTTTAATTACTGAATAGCACAAAAATATAGTGATGTCTCCCTGAGGAACTAGTAAAACTTAGTACAAGATGATCCATAATCATTGTGATTCTATTGCCTTAGCTACCCTTTCCCTTATTGGGTGGGTGGTGGGGGCGGGGAGCTTCCTAAAATGTGAGATTCTATATAATATGCTGTTTCTAATGGATAAATTTGTTAAACCAATCAGCTTAATTTTTAACTCACCAACCAGTTCAAAACCTCAGGGAAGTAGTATTAGAACATACAGATTAAGTTTAAATGACTTTTTTGTCTCTAGATTACATACTGCAGGCTATGTTCTAGCATGGTCAAAAGTGTCTCAAGTCCCAACACCCGTTAATAAAATATTATTCTATTCAGGAATATATAGATCTTCATTTTCTATTATTTTAAGACTTTAATTTTTGTCAATGACAAACAAGAAAGTTCTTCTAAGTCTTTTAGTACTTACAAGTGAAGGGACCGTGAATATCTGAACCGAGAGGTCTGCGATTGAAAACTCTCTGTCGTGGTCATCTGTCACATAATCACTCTGCAAACGCTCATAGTTCTATTAAGAAGGCAAAAAAAGGCAAGGAGTGCCAGCTATCAGTTACAAAGAAAAGGCAAGCACTACTCACCAGAGTAGGTGCGGTGAAGAACTGGACAGACAGAGCAGTCACGGACACTGCTCGCTCGTGATCATCCTCCATAAAATCTCTCTGCAACTGCTGGTAATTCTAAACAACAAGGGGGAGATTCACCTCTAATCCATAATGACCAAATGTTTTAAGGATCATAATGAAAAGTCAGTGCTGGAGGAGTCAACAACATAACACTGCTATGAGAATGGTAACTGAAATTACTTCTACCAATTAAATTTTGTATGAATATTGATTTGCTATACAACCTTCTTGAGCACCATGGCAATTTATGAGTTCAAATAGGAGTAACAGCTTCTAAAATCCTGGGATGTTCTTATAGGGCTAAACCACAGCAACTTTACATGGTCTCTGATGAAACCGGACTTTTATTTCTTATAGGTGTATATCAGAATCACCTGATGTTTTTTTCAAAGTGCATATGCTTGGTGCATCTGCTTCATTGAGAACAGGACACAAATATATATATATATATTTTTGAAAAAGCCCCCCATATGATCCTTATATGCTTCCTAATTAAGAACTTCTAGTTCAGGTGAATAAAAAAAATAAGCACATATTACAAGAAGGGAGAAGAACATAATTCAACAATATCAACAACCAACATTTCAAGATTCTTAAATCACATCCATATATACATGTCACTTCAGCTAAGACTATCTTTTCCTTATACAAATTTTAATGGGAATAATACCATATTTCACAATGGCACAGGTTTAAATTCTTCATTTATCGTTTCATATTATATAGATTTCACAGCTGGATATGTGTATTATTATGGCAGGTGACGAAAAGAAAAGTCTTACTGCTGGAATTTTACTTTATTGATAAAAGATAAAAAGATCATCTATTGAAGTTTCTTAGAATTTAAAATCAATACAGTGACATAATACTATTAGTTGCTAATATTATAAAGCCTGGATATAATAATGGATTATATTTATTCTGAATATAACCTATTTTGTTAAAAAATATAAAACTGAGAGACTACCTACCTTTGCAAATCGAATAGCAAACAACTTCTTATATTTCAAATCCATAAGTAGACTGCTCATAAACAACTGATGATACACACTCCTAGCACCTTTTACAAACAGAGCAGATGTAAAATAAGGATGTATCAACAAGCCAAAAATTACATTTCCAAAGTTTTTATACTCTCAATTGTATTTTAAGTCTCAAGAGCAAAACTCTACAATTGCAATCTGCTTCTTAAAAATTTAGTGTTTCTAAAAAAAGTTTTCTAACAACAAAAAAAAAGAAGCTTATTTAATTTGGGTTACAGACTCTAAAATCTGTTTTTGTTTTTTCCAAAGAATAAGACTAATGTGCTAATTGTAAAAACTATATTTATTAAATACCTCTCCAAATGGGGGGAAAATGCCTTTTCCAATTACCTAAAAGTGGTTAAAAGATTACCTTTCCACAATTTGGAATCATTAAGCATCAATCTATCCACTAGAGAAGAGTTTTCGCCATCTGGCCCTTCTTGTAAACCAACTTGACATAAAATTCGGCGAAGCCCATCTTAAAACAGGAAGAAAAGTAGTCATGAAATAGGAACTTCAAGTATTAAAATAAAATGACATTTTAATAGAAATGTTCCAACAAATCTATAGTTTTACATGTTTACTAATGGTCAAATTTACTCAGAAAAAGTAAACATATTAACTATTTTATTAACATTTTCACAAAAAGAAAAATTCTAAATCTTGCATTATATACTAACACTTATTCTAGAATACCAAAATATAAGCCTATCAGAAAGGCAATGACCTCTTATGTTATAAAGAATTTAAGTACATATGCTAAATAAACCACATTATAATAAAATTGTTACATCCCATGATAACTGAAGGCAGGCATAATAACTGTGCTACCATTTAAAAAAAAAGAACGCATGGCCTCTATACTATAATATAGACCAGTCCATTTATTAGTGTTATGCAAAATGTTCCCACTCATTTAGCAAACGTTCCCTGTAAACCTCTGTGTGGCTACTATGTGAAATGTCCTGGAAGACAAATTCCTACATCTTCTAAATGCTGAACAAAAAAAATGTTCTTCAAATATTAACAAAAGCATTAGCATAACCAAAACTTTAATACCTTTTTGTTTCATACGTTAAAACTAAAATCACTCTTTTTAGTCTTTTATAAGCACGCAAAATAATCAGACAAAATAGAGCAATTTTAAAACTATAAAAGCCACCAAACAGGAATTGTTTACAAGGCTAAAGAGAAATACTTATATAAGTATTAATTAAGAGACAAGGTTTTGTTTTTTTTTTTAAGATTTTATTTATTCATTAATGAGAGACACAGAGAGAGAGGCATAGACATAGAAAGAGGAAGGAGAAGCAGGCTCCATGCAAAGAGCCCGGTGCGGGACTCAATCCCGGGACTCCGGGATCATACCATGAGCCAAAGGCAGACGCTCAACCGCTAAGCCACCCAGGCGTCCCAAGACAAGGTCTTTAAATAATTAGTGATAAATATCTCAAAAATATTTTTGGCAGAAAATTGCTTCCAGGATACTATTCATTACTACTGCAGAAGAGAACTTGGTGCACAAGATATATCCAATGGAAAACACTAAAACTAAAAAGATAGGAGGGTAAGAAAAATAATTGGAGAGACATTTAAAAAGCAAGCAAACACAGTCTCCTAAATTTCCAAAACTCCACATTTTTTTCAATTGTCCGTTCACAATGTGGCAATGCTCTCTTAATACAAATATTTTAGAAGTTCTCTTTATAATAAACACCAGAATGTCATTTATCCAAGCCACCTCTCTTGCTTTCTAAAGAAAGTATGACAGATAGCTTAATCTATTCCTAATTTTCTCTTTAGTGTTATATTTTATATACCACACTTGTATTTCTGGCATTAGCCATGTGATTCTTTGTTCTGTTACCACATTAAAAAGATTACCTAATTTGTGGAATATGGAAAGACATAAATACCAAATACAAATCCAGAACTTCAAATTTGCAAGTTTAGAGTTACAAATTATTGGTAACCAAAAGCTGGAGGAGTCAAAACAAAGGTATCAACATTAGCGTTGTATCTTTTAAACTGCTAATCATTTAGGTTTAATTTACAGTAGTATTTTCCAGCTTGCTCAGTGGAACAGAGTTCCACGGAATGCTGTTTTATTTTCATTTTATTTTTTTAAAGATTTTATTCATTTCAGAAAAAAGAAAAGAGAGCACTAGAGAGACAGAGCAAGCATGAGTGGTGGAGGGCAAGGGAAAGGGAGAAGCAGGCTCTCCACTGAGGAGGGAACCTGATGCAGGGCTTGATTCCAGGACCCGGGATCATGACCTGAGCCAAAGGCAGACGCTTAACCAACTGAGCCACCCAGGGCCCCCAAAATGCTGTTTTTTAAAAAAAACATTTAAGTCTGTGAAATTTATATTTCATTAGCATATTAAAGTCATTTGCCATTGTTCAATCTAATATTTGCTGCATTTATTTGAACACAGAATCCTTTGTATGCATATAAGAAATCTTATGGATCAGGCAGGGCACCTGGGTAGCTCAGTCACTTTGGCTCAGGTTGTGATCCCAGGGTCCTAGTATCGAGTCCCGCATTGGGCTCCTCGTGGGGAGCCTGCCTCTCCCTCTGCCTATGTCTCTGCCTCTTTCATGAATAAATAAAAAAAATCTTTAAAAAAATAATCCTGTGGATCAAAATTTTAGAAACATGGGTTTGTCTGTACAATAAAGATATTGTGAGATGGTATTTTAAAATGTGAAATTAAAGTAAGAAATTATTTCACCTGATATTATTTCCAAAATAGTTTTTTGGACCTACCTGAATATCCAATAACATTTCCCAGCCAAGATAAAAGTTTCAAACCAAAATTCTGATGTGCGACAATAGACGAATGCATAACTTGAACTTTGAGTGGCTTTGTCTGTCTACTGGTATTTCTCTTAAAAAGAAATGGCAGAATGAAAAAACAATCTAAAACGGCTATCTTACAGAAAAAAGCTAATATTTTTACTTAACGTAACTACATTCTCATCATTACAGGATAATTTTTTTTCATGTATAAGAAAAATACCACTTGGCTTGCCTTACTCAGATCCTAATTTGCTAGAAAGAATCTTACAAAAAAAGTAAGGTATAGCTTACGAGTAACTTGAATCTTTGGTCCTATATTTGAAAATCTGCTCTACCAACTAGAAATTATTTAAATGCTTGCATTTGTTTTAGGTCTTTAACTTCTTAAGTGTAATCAAACATTTATTTAAGTAATTTGCTTCACTGCACAGAAATGTTATCAATACTCAAAAAAAACCCCTTTGTATAATAAACTATAATTTTCAATGTAACCATTTTTAAGTGTACAGTTCAGGAGTGTTAAGTACATCCACACTGTAGTGTGACCAATCTCCAGAACTCTTTTCATCTTATAAAACTCAAACTCTATACCCATTAAACACCATAGATATCATATAAATGGAATCAGGTAGTATTTATCTTTTTTTTTTTTTTGGTAACTGGCTTATTTCTCTTAGCATATGTCCTCAAGGTTCATCTACGCTGTAGCATGCATCAAAATTTTCTTCCTTTTTAAGGCTGAATGATATTCTATTGTATGTACATGTATTTTATTTATCCATTAACCCATCAATAAACATTTGAGTTGCTCCTGTCTTTTGTCTATTATGAATAATAATGCTGCTATGAATATAGGTATACAATATCTCTGAGACCATTTTTGATTCTTTTGTGCATTTATATAGCCACAAGAAAAACTGTTGGATCATATGGTAATTCTTCTTAATTTTTAGAGGAACTACATTACAGTTTTCCATAGTGGCTGTATCATTTTACATTCCCACCAGCAGTATGCACAAGGGTTGCAATTTCTCCATATCCTTGCCAACACTTGTGATGCTGTTATGGTTTTCCTTTGTTTATAATAGCCATCCAAGTGGGTATCAGGTGGTATCTCATCATGATTTTTATTTGCATTTTCCTAATAATTAGTAACATTGAGCATGTTTTCATGGTAATTTCATGGTAATTTATATACCTTCTTTGAAGAAATGTCTACTTAAGTCTTTCACAATTTTAAATTTTTATTCCCCCTTCTCATTTTTTGTTTGGATCATCTTTTTACCCCCAACTTCATCCCATTCCCATAACCCACATTAACACAGTACATCTTTGCATATTTTCTCTATCTATATATTATATATGTATACATTTATAAAGATTTTTATTTCATTTACAAAAATGGGATACTATACATACTCTTGTGCATCTTTGCGTTAACCGATTTTTTTGGGTTAATGACTCATAATATTCTGTGGTGTGGATTTATTCAAACATCCTCTAGAGAAGGGCACTCATATTCCCTTTGTTTTCGTCTTCTGTGACTACAAAAAAAGCAGCACTGAACATCTTTGTACACACACTTGCTAGTGCTTACATTTCTATGGGATATATTCTTAGGAAAGGTATAACTTTAATAATAGATGCTACTAAATTATTTCCCCAAATGCTGTAGCAATTTAGTTTTATACAAGTATTCCTATTTTCTGCATCACTGCCAGTAAGGTATTTCATCACTTTAATTTCTGCATCCTGATGAATATGAAATCTCCCTATCATTTTACCGATTACTAATGAGTGAGTCTTTATGTACACTGACCATGTAGATTTTTCCTGATTCTTAGGTTTTTTTCCTGATGATTGCCTTTCCATATCCTATGTCCATTTTCCTATTTAGTTGTTTGTTCCCTACTTGATAATCTATGAGGATTCTGTTTATCATAAATATTAAATGTCCATTTCTATGTTAGAAATAATTTTGCTAAATCTACTATTTGCCTCTTGGCTTTGTTTATAGAATATTTTGCTATGCTAACTTTTTATGTAGCCAAAAAATACATTTCTTTTTTAACTCCTGGGGTTCTAGTATTGGTTAAGAAGCTCTCCTCCTCCCTTAGAATATACCTATAATTTCCTAGATTTTCCTTCTAACTTGTTTCTACTTCTGGACTTCCTTTTCTATTTTATGAATACATAAATGCCACAAAAGATTATAAATTACTACTTTTTAAAAAAATGAAAAATTGAAATGATACTAAACATAAGAAGTTATAAAGCAACCAATATAAGAAAAAAAATACTCCTTTACTCAGATTCATCTATTGCAAACCTTTTATCCCAACTGCTTTATCATTCCAACTTATTTTTCTCTCTCCACACAGATACATATACATGCACTTAAAAAAAAATAGCACTGAGGGTAAGTTATATGCACCATGCATCATTCCTCCTAATTCCTTAATACTTCAGCCTGTATTTCCTAAAACTGGAAATATTCTTTTACTCAATCACAGTATAGTTTCTGGTGCATTATTAAGTTGAGTATGTCCAGATATAAAGAAATAATTTTTTAAATAAGACATAAAATATACAAATCATAAAAAAAGATATTTTGGGAAACGATATTTGCAACAAAAGACTACAATTCAGGTTACATAAAGAACCGCTAACAAGAGTAAGAAAAAGAAAACTCCCCAAAATCGGTAAAGGATATGAATAGGAAATTCACAGAAAACATAAATAAATATGAAAAAGATACTCAAAATTAAGACAATGCAAATTTAATTGATGAGATGCCATTTAAACACATGAAATGGGCAAAAATTTAAAAATCTGACAACATATAGTATTGATGAATGGGAACTCTATACACCACTAGTGGGCATGTATACATTAATGGCACCATTTTGGAGACTAACTCAGCAAAATCTAGTAAAGATGAAAATGCTCATATCCTGACAACTCATAAATTCCATTTCTTGGTATATACCCTAAAGAAACTTTTGTATCTATGCAACAAGGAGACAAAACAATGTCCACAGCAGGACAATAAAAGAAAAATTATTATCCTAATTGTCCATCAGCAGGAGAATGGAAAAATTATGGTAAAGTTATCAATGGAATACTTCACAGGTACATGCATCAACACACATAAACCTGGTACCAACAGTGAAATGAAAAGTTGCAGTATAATATATCTAGTATGGATCTTGTCAAGGTTTAGAGGCCTCCAAATCCATATATATAATGTTGACAGATTTAATAAATGGAAACATAAAGGCACACACAAGAATGAACAAAAGAATTAGTAAAAGTAGTTATCTCTAGGATAGGAGAAAAGAGAATAGGATAAAGAAGGGATAATACAGTCTCTTCTATACTATTTTATTATGTAAAAGAAGTATGAAGAAAACGTATAATGTGAACATATGGGCTGTTATCTCTATTTTTATCTGCATATTTAAAATATTTAACAAAAAGCACATTTACATAAAGTGCATTTACATAGAATAATTTATAATAATTCTTACTTTGTAAAATAAATATAAATGTGAGGGATAGTTTTCTCTTAGAGAAATAATACACTAAATACTATTAGTATATGCAGCATACCTTGCTATAAGTTACCAAGAAATAACTTCCCTTGAATTCTAATTGTGGTGCCAAAGGCCAGTTTAATTCCTAAAAAGTAACATGATACCCTATCAAAAACAAAACAAAAATTAAACACTTTCTAAGATGTCTCTGATAGAGAAATAGGAAAGCAGAAAATCTGTATCTCATGGAAACATTCATTTTCTATATTAAACTTACACAGCTTGAACAAACTAAATAAATAATAATGTAATATTTAAGAAACGTATTATTAAACATGATTTTTGTTGATATTGGCTTTACATTCATGAAGGCAGAAAAAATCTGTTCATAAATGCCAAAATATGCAACTAGTTTCAAACTAATAAAAAAATAATAATTTAGGCTTGTTTTTAAATTACTTACCACAATTACTGATTTTGCTTGTTCACAATACTGGAAATCTCCATATCGAACAGACCTACGTCCCTGGTAAATGAAGATATTTTAAATTAACATGTAAAAATATTATATTCAGTATTAATAACTTTTCATCCAGTAAACAAATAAACATCTGAGCATATAACAACTCTGGTCAATTTTAATATTTAAAACATTCATTCTATTCAATGATAAAAAATATTTTCCTTCAAAATCATCCTAACATTTTTAAGCCATTAATAAGTATATTTCCTTAGACAACATAACATTTATTCTTCGAGGTTGCTATAATTTCTACCTTCATAACTGAATATTTCTAATCACTGAGTAGAATGAGAGCAACTGTATCTACATTTCCTGCTAAACTTTCTATCTGACAACAGCTTACATTACATTCCAAAATGTATTTGGGTCAATATGCAAGTGAAAAAAAAAAAAAAGCCTATTCAATTTTCCCAGAATAACTTATCTGTAATAAAAGGTTCAAATTTATTATGTGACATCAATATAATGAAATCACTTACATCTCGATCTACTGTAGTTGCAAAGCCAATGGCTTCTTTTTGTGTACAGTTAACAGCTTTCTGAAGGGTATAAATAACTTGTTCATAAGTATGCACCTCATCATTAAACAGCATGCAATAGTAGGTATCACTCTTCTCTCTGTAGGATAAAACATTAATTATGTATTTTCTAATTGCATATTCTCTAGCTCCAGGCTGATTAAGTAAGAGCATACTTGGTTCTAGTTCTAGGGAATGTGCTAGGTATTGGGCATATATCTGTGATCTCCATGCTCTATAACACTACCATCTGATGGGGAAGATATATATTAGACATATAATTCTAAATGAACTGGCTTGTATCAAGAAGAATACAATGCCGCAACAGGGTAAAACAGGTCTGGGACTTCAGAGAAGAACTGCCAGAGAAGTAATCTGAGACTCAAAGTCAGAATTGGCTATCAATGGTTCTCAACTGGAGGCAATTCTCCTCTGTCTCCCATAGATGACCATTTGGCAATGTCTAGAAACATTTTTTGGTGGGAGTGCCACTGGCATCTAATGGGTAAGTGCCAGGGATGCTGCTAAATATTCTACAATCCACTGGGGCTAGCTCATTTGGAAAAGCACATGACTCTTGATCTCGGGGTCATGTGCTCGAGTCTCACATTGGCTTTTACATTAGAGATTACTAAAATATAAATAAATACAAACAAACAATATTGTACAACATACTGGACAGTCCCTATAACAAGGAATTAGTCTGGACCCAATAGCTGATCAACCCTGGGCTAGAGGGAGTCCCTGAGGTGGCAAAGCTAAGTAACTGGGAACTGGTACGCAGGGAAAAAGGTCTAGAGAGAGGCAGACATCTTAAAGACTTTTGATTTTACCATCCTACGGGCATTCAATGATTTAAAATAGGAGATATAGTCAGATTTGCCTTAAAATTCAGTTTGCTATGGTGTGGAGAATGAATTGTAAGGGGCAAGAGTAGATAGGGCAATTTAGTTAGGGAGGCCAGATTGTCAATGATGAAATCAATTAATTTGGACTAGGATAACAGTAATGGAGAGAAACAGAAGTAGAATAATTTGATGGAGAACCACGTGGACTTGAAATCTAAATGAGTATAAATGATTTAAGTTTCTGGGTAGATGGAATGCCATTTACTAGATAGGAAAAGAGTACAAGAGAAGCAAGTTACATTCCTTTCCCTTCTATAATGGTGGCCTTGAACCTATAGTGGAACGGAACAAAAAGATAAAAATAAAACTCTTCTATTCTCTAGGGTCTATATTTGGATTTTTGATCAATGGTTCCCAACTTGAAGTATAGGCACATCTATAGGCACTTTATAAATACTGTATTTTTTTTTTTTTTTTTTTTTTACAAATTGAAGGTTGTGGCTACCCTGAGTTGAGGAAGCCTCTTCAATGCCATCTTTCCAACAGCATTTGCTCATGTCATGTCTCTGCATCACATTTTGGTAATTCTTGCAATACTTCTAACTTTTTCATAATTATATTTGATGATCCGTGATCAATGATCTTTGATGTTATTCTCGTAATTGTTTTGGAACACCAGGAACCACATCCATTTAAGATTGCAAACTTAGGTGTAAATGTTGTATATGTTCTGACTGCTCTACTGACCAACTGTTTCCTGTCTCTCTCCCTTTCCCTGGGCCTCCAAATTCCCTGAGACACAATACTGAAAGTAGGCCAATTAATAACTCTATAGTGGCCTCTAAGTGTTCAAGTGAAAGGAAGAATCAACTGATGTGGCAAACTTTACTGTTGTCTTATTTTAAGAAACTGCCATAGTCACCCCAATCCTCAGCCACTACCACCCTGATCAATCAGCAGCCAACAACATCCAGGCAGGACCCTCCACCAGCAAAAAGATAATGACTCACTGAAATATCAGGTGATGGTTAGCATCTTCTAGCAATAAAATATATATATATTTTTAAAGATTTTATTTACTGGGATCCCTGGGTGGTGCAGCGGTTTGGCGCCTGCCTTTGGCCCAGGGCGCGATCCTGGAGACCCGGGATCGAATCCCACATCAGGCTCCCGGTGCATGGAGCCTGCTTCTCCCCCTGCCTGTGTCTCTGCCTCTCTCTCTTTCTCTCTGTATGACTATCATAAATAAATAAATAAATAAATAAATAGATAAATAAATAAATAAAGATTTTATTTACTTATTCATGAGAGATACAGACAGAGAGAGGCAGAGACCCAGGCAGAGGGAGAAGCAGGCTCCATGCAGGGAGCCTGATGTGGGACTCGATCCTGGGACTCCAGGATCACGCCCTGGGCCAAAGGAGGGCACTTAACCACTGAGCCACCCAGGCATCCTGCAATAGAATATTTTTAAGTTAAGGTATGTACTTTTTTATATACAATGTTATTAGACTACAGCGTGGTTGTAAACATAACTTTTGTGTGTACTGGGAAACCAAAAAATTCATTTGACTTGCTTTACTACAGTTGTCTAGAAACCAACCTGCAATACCTACAATGTACGCCTGTACGTGCAGATAAATTTATAAGGCACTATTTCAACATTTCCAAAAGAGTATAGTTAATACCTCACTTTATTAAAAAACATTTACCCATGCCTAATTATCTAGAGTACTCATGAAAAAGCAAAAAAGAAACCACTGATTTTCCTCAGACCCTCACTTCAACGTGTAATACGTATAATCAACTTTAAGTATGAACAGGATTCCAACAAACTTGGTTAGACTTAAAAGTAAAAGAGAAGGTTGCTTGAGGCAAGCACATTACATGGAAAAGTGAGCCCTTAACACAGTTAAGGCGGAATCCAGTTCTTTGGTTACAAGTTTGCCATGTCCTCAATAATCTCAATGCAAATAGTAAAAATGTGAGTTACCAGGTTTATCACACAAAGAACAGAAAACTGGCCGTGCCTAAAGGACAGGGCTTAAATAAACTAACCAATGAATAGAGAGAAACCTGTACTAAGTTTATCACACATATTTAAAAACTATAAAATAAGTATTCTTGAAAACTATTTAAAAAGATAGAAAAGGTAAGTCGTATCCTAGCTGTATTAAACTTAATTTGAAGAATTAGGACCAAAATGGTTAAAACAGAGTTTGAGCAAATACGAACACAAGGATTTGTGTAATAAATGGATTGTACTTACACTATCTCTAAATCTGCTGGCAATTCACTTTCTTTTTCCCAGGTTAGTATCTCCACTGCATATCGAAACATAATAGCAAAAATGTTGTAGGTTCTCGCTATCACATCCTCTGATAAATGGACAAGAGGATCCTGAAAGAACAGAAAAAGAAATTGCAACCATCTTAAATGCACATGAATTCTCTTTCTTGTTCTGCCTCTACCCCTCAAGATACTACTGTAAACAGCTTACTGATCTTCCAGCTTTGGCTTGTCTTTATTTTGATCCTGTACATTATATCCTACCAAATCAAGATTCCTAAAACATTTTGTTCAAAATGATCCCAATTAGTGAATCAACTGAAAAGATTCAATGGCACCCTAATGCCTAATGAATAAATTTAAAATTTTTATTTATTTTTAATTTTTTTTTTAAATTTTATTTATTTATGATAGTCACACAGAGAGAGAGAGAGGCACACAGGCAGAGGGAGAAGCAGGCTCCATGCACTGGGAGCCCGACGTGGGATTCGATCTCGGGTCTCCAGGATCGTGTCCTGGGCCAAAGGCAGGCGCTAAACCGATGCGCCACCCAGGGATCCCATATTTTTAAATTTTTAAAAAGATTTTATTCATTTATTCATGAGAGATACAGAGAGAGAGGCAAAGACACAGGCAGAGAGAGAAGCAGACTCCATGCAGGGAGCTCAATGTAGGACCTGATCCCGGGTCTCCAGGATCAAGCCCTGGGCCAAAGGCAGGCGCCAAACCGCTGAGCCACCCAGGCATCCCATAAATCTAAAATTTTAGACTGGCATTCCAAGATCATTAACACCTAACATCAAACCATTTTTATGGCTTCCTAGCCTACTAATCCCCAATTTCCAGAATAAACAAAGGAATGTTATCTAAGGACAAACAAGCAATATTTAGTTTTATAGGTATAAAGGAGAGCCTGATTTACAGGACTTTAAAAAGGAGAAACCAGCAAGGTCAGAAAGCTGCCCCTTGATGCCATAAGAATCACTCAGGGCATGTCGTGTATGTTTGGAATAGGGAACTTTGTACCTTACAATTAACAGGGAGTAAGTCACAAAAAATCTAGGTTAACGTGAAAAAGTATTACTATAAATATACACTAAGTTGGGATGCCTGGATGGCTCAGCAGTTGAGCGCCACCTTCATCTCAGGGTGTGATTCTGGAGTTCCGGGATCTAGTCCCACGTTGGGCTCCCTGCATGGAACCTGCTTCTCCCTCTGCCTGTGTCTCTGCCTCTCTCTCTCTGTGTCTCTCATGAATAAATAAATAAAATCTTTAAAAATATATATATATACACACAAAGTTTATTACACCTTTTAAACAAAATGTATTATACAATTTTAACCTTAATGCTTTATCTTAAATCTAAACATACTATTTAGCTTAATGGCTAGATAGTATTATACTCATTTCTCAAACAAGAATCTAATATGAACCTCATGCTATGACAAAATAGAAATCAGAATCAAAACTCAGTTTCCTTGGTGATGTTATCTAGCTGTACATTCACTTTTCACAATTATGTCCCATAATACAAGACATTTAGAAAATGACAGAATTACAATAAGAAACAGGTCCTGAAACAGAAACAACTGCCAATTCTTAAGAATTCAAGCCAGTAGTGTTCAAACTCTGTTCTATAAAATTCCTGTTTGAATTACACATCAGTTTAAAAATATAAAATTATCTATTTTAAAATGGTAATGTAAAAATACACCCCAAAATGTGTAATATTACATATTGGGGGATCACCAACTAGTAATTTTGCTATTGGCCTACATTGGCCTAGTTTAGGGCAGGGCTAGGAATACAGATTCTTCTGCTGTTTTTGTACACATACTAACTTCTTGAAAAATGGTCACTGACTAGAAATAATTATTTCTGGGGACCCCTGGGTGGCATAGTCAGTTAAGTATCTGACTCTTGATTTCAGCTCAGGTCATGATCTCAGGGTCATGAGATTGCATCCTCCCCACCCATCAGGCTCCAGGCTCACTGTGGAGTCTGCTTAAGATTCTCACTCTCTTCCCTGCGCTCCTCTCACTGGCTCACACGTGTACTCTCTTAAAAAAAATTATTTCTTCTCTATTTCTCTCTCTCTCTCATGGATAAATAAAATCTTTTAAAAAATTATTTCTGCAGTGAAAGGATGCTAAGCTGTGCAAGTCTACTCATATGTACAATGGTAAATTAAATGCTAAGAAAGACTTCTCAAAGTGCTCTTATGATAGCATCAGTTAGAATTTGCAAATAAATGATCACCTCATCCTATATTGTATTATCAATTATGATTAATAATTGTAGTTTTGATTACATTTATAGACTGCAAACCTTTGTCAGTCAACTGTGTGTTACTCTTCTTTCAAATTAGAATAATATACGGCATATTACTAAAAAGTTATGTGTGTTTATGTTAGAAGACAGTAGGGATTATGGATAACTAGTTTTTTATGTGATACACTTCTGTTTGAATTTTTTTATGTAAGCATATATTGCATTACACTATTTTAACCATTGTCATATGCAAATAAGGACTTTCTCCATACTGCCCAACTAGTTTATTACTAGAAACTAATGACATCAAAACCTCACTTATAAGTTGACTGTCTAGCAAGTAACTAATACACATTTCCACTTATAAAGGACAAATTTATTAATGCCACTTGTAGTGTCCATTGACAGATGGATAAAGAAGCTGTGGCATATATACACAATGAAATAAAACTCAGCCATAAAAAAGAATAAATCTTGCAATTTGCAACATGTATGAATCTACAGGGTATACTGTTATGTGAAATAAGTCAGAGAAAGTAAATTCCATATGATTTTACTCATATGTGGAATTTAAGAAACAAATGAACAAAGAAAAAGAGAGCTAAAAAAAAGACACTTAAATATAGGAAATCAAACTGATGTTCACCAGAGGGGAGGTGGGGGAGGATGGTTGAAACAGGTGAAGTGGATTAAGAGTATACTTATCCTGATGAGCAGTGAGTGAGGATTGAAACGGTTTATCACACATTTGAATCTAATATAACACTGTATGCTAATTATGCTGGAATTTAAAAATACCATTTTTATCTGTTTTATTACTGGGGCTTTAAAATTGTAATTTTATTTAAAAAAATTCCACTGCTGAAAATTATTTTAAAAATCAGTGCAATGTAGTAGCATCATCAACAATGGCCAAATTATGTAAAAAGCCCAAATGTCTACTGACTGCTGACTGATGAATGGATGAAGATGTGATGTGTATGTATGTGTATATATACACACACACACACACACACACACACACACCATGGAATATTATTCAGCCATAAAAAAGAATGAAATCTTGCAGTTTCCAACAATGTGAATGGAGCTAGAGTATTATGCTAAGCGAAATAAGTTAGAGAAAGACAAATACCATATGATTTCACTCATCTGTGGAAATTTTTTTTAAAGATTTTATTTATTCATGAGAAACAGAGAGAGAGAGGGAAGAGAGAGAGAGAGAGGGTAGAGACACAGGCAGAGGGAAAAGCAGGCTCCATGCAGGGAGCCCGACATAGGATTTGATCCCAAGACTCCAGGATCACGTCCTGGGCCAAATGTGGTGCTAAACTGCTGAGCCACCCAGGCTGCCCTCATCTGTGGCATTTAAGAAACAAAGAAATACAGGGGGGAAAAGTGGCAAACCAAGATATGGACTCTTAAGTGGAGAACAAACTGATGGTTACTGGAGGGGAAGTGGGTGAGGGGATGGGATAATTGGTGACAGGGATTAAGGGGTGAACTTTTTGTGATAAGTAATGGGTGTTGTATGTAAGTGATGAATCACTAAAATCTACACCTGAAGCTAATATTACACTGTATGTTAGATAAAAATTTAGAGAAAAAAATAAAATTAGTGCAATGTACTGTTAAAGAGTTCCATTACTGGACCATTAAGACACTATGGGCAAGGAGGACACTTTGGGAAGTTTTTTAATCTCTCTAAAACTCAAGCTTCTGCAGCTACAAAATATTCATAATAGCAGTATTTACCTTATAAGGCTGTTCTGAGAATTAAATGAAGTAAACAAAATATCGTACTTAGCATAATACTTAGCTATTAATGATCAAAAATCTGCATTCGAGATGAAAACAGCATTAAATGAAAATTTCAGATTAAAAAAAAGTCTTCACTGAGGTTGTTCATTCAGTGCATTTGTTACTAAATTAAATTTCATTCCAAAATGGATTTATAGCAACTTAAGAATATATCTAATATAATGAGTATTAAAAATAGATGTACAAAGTGGGCAAAACCAGGATAAAGGTAGGAAAATAAAGTGAAATCAAGATAATATCTGTTTATTTTAAAGACAGGCACTGTTTCTAAACATTTGACTCTGTTTTCCAGAAGCTCCAACAAAAGGAAACACAATTTGTTACCAGACTCATACCAAGAGAAACGTAACATTTCCTAACGCAGAGACCTAAGAGAAAATGAAGGTTATGAAAGAGGACACTCCAGCCCAAAGGGCCTATTTGGAAACATTGGCTGGGTACTTACTGTTGTCACAATGATGGGAGATGCTATTACCATTTAGTGAGTGGGAAGTAGGTATAATAAACACAATGCTTCTGAGAGTAAATACCTGGGGTCATCCAACTCTTTCTGTGAAGAGTCAGATACTAAGTCTTTTAGTTTTTGTAGACTATATAGGGTCTTTGTTGTAGCTATTCAATTTTGCTGTTGTAGTGGAAAAGCAATTTTGGACAGTAACACAACTAAGCATAGCTGTGTTACAATAAAATTTTGTTTACAGACACCAAAATTTGAATTTCCTTTCATTTTCACATGCCACAGATACCATCCTATTGATTTTTTTCCAAGTATTTAAAAATATAAAAACCATTTTTAGCTTATGGTGGTGCCAGTAACAAGTTGAAGATCTGGCCTAAGGGGCCACAGTTTGCTGATTCCTGGCCTATACAATAAAAAGTCCCATCCTAAATGCCAAGAGTTGAGAAGACCTATGGAACTGCTAAACATTATCCCTACAGAATTATATTATGAAGTTTTTCTCAACTTTTTCTTAAGATGCAGGACAGATGTATAACAAAAAAATTACATTCAATAAAAATAATTATAAAAAAAGTACATTGCAAATATTATACAACTTTCTTCCATTTCAAGCATAAAATATAAAAAACCTAGGTATATGTACAAATTTAGTGAGTAGGGGCCGGGAAGGCTAAACATAATGCTATTTTAAAAATAGCTTCTCTTACATTCTTATCCTTGAGGACTTCATTTCTCTTAACTGAGTTCTTAAACGGGAATTATATGGCAGTCTGGAGGTTTTGTTTTCTGTCAAGCTGTTGCAGTATGCATTCTCCAGGTAGGACCATATAATTTCACTCAGGCAGGTGTCTTGCTAACCTCTTTCTAAAATTCAGGAAATTAACTCAAGCACGCTCTCTTTGATAGCTACCCCACTAATGTACAAGAATAAAGTCAACAGAATCACTACAAACAAATTTTCTTAGAAAATTACTTAAGTCTACTCTAAAACAAAGATAAAAAGATAACAAAAGTCCTAAGGTTTTTCTTTTTCAAATAATTGAGGTGAAATTCACAGAACATAAACTAAACCATTTTATTTTATTTATTTATTTTTTTAAACTAAACCATTTTAAAGTAAACTACTTGGTGGTATCTGGTACATTCATAATGTTGTATCACTATTACCTCTATACAATTCCAAAAGATTTCTATTATTTCAAAGTAAAACCCCTTAACTATTAAGCAGTTTCTCCCCATTCTCCCTTCCCCCCACCCTTAGCAATCACTAGTATGTGCTCTGCCTACAGATTTACCTATTCTGGGTATTTTATATAAATGGAATTATACAAAATGTGATCTTTTATGTCTGGCTTCTTTTACTTAGCATGCTTTATAGGTCCATCCAAGTTGTTCCATGTATCAGTATTTCATTCCTTTTTATGTCTGAGTAACACTACATTGTATCTATATACCACAATTCATTTATCTATTCGTCCACTGATAGCCATTATGGCTGATACTTATTTGATTACTTGTTTTCAGATCTTTTGGGTATTTACCTAAGAGTGAAATTACAGGCTCATATGGCAATTCTACGTTTAATTTTTGTTGAAATAGTCAAATTGTTCCATAGCACTGAATCATTTTGCATCTCATTTAGCAATGTACAAGGGCTCCAATTTTTCTATATCCTCATCAACACACACATTCCTTCTTTCTGATTATAGCCATTTTAGTGGGTGTAAAGTGGTTTCAATATTGCTGAACATGTTTTCATGTGTTTGTTGGTTTTTGTATTATATTCTTCTTTGGAGATATGTCTATTCAAGTCCTCTGCCCATTTTTAATAGTGTTGTTTGTGGCACTGTTGTTGAGTTGTAAGACACATATTCTGGATCCTAGGCCCTTGTCAGATATGTTAAGTCCCCCCTTATCCACTGCTTCAGTCACATCGAGGGCAATTGCAGACTGGAAGCTGACAGTCCTTCTTCTGATGTATGGTCAGAAGATCAACAGTAGCCTAACATTATGTCACAATGCCTATGGCATTCACTTCACTTCATCTCATCAAAGTAGGTATTTTATCATCTCAGTACAATATGAGAATAAGTGAGTGCACATTCACCTAAATTTTATTATAATATTTTGTTATAATTGTTCTATTTTACTACCAGTTATTGTTCATTTCTTGCTGTGCCTAATTTATAAATTAAATTTTATAAGTATGCATGTAAAAAAAAAAACCAAAAAAACAACAGTATATGTTGAGTTGGGTACCATCCATGATGTCAGGCAACAACAGGGGGTCTTGGAACATATCTTCCATGGATAAGGTGGCACTACCGTATGTGATTTGCAAATGTTTTCTCCCACCATTTTACATCAGTTTTTAATTTTTTAAAAAACACAGCTTTTTTTTTTTTTAAGATTTTTATTTATTTATTAATGAGAGAGAGCGCAAGCGAGAGCAGCAGAGACACAGGCAGAGGGAGAAGCAGGCTCCATGCGGGGAGCCCGATGTGGGACTCGATCCCGGATCTCCAGGATCAGGCCCTGGGCTGAAGGTGGCATTAAACCGTTGAGCCACCCAGGCTGCCCTTTTTTTTTTTTTAAAGATCTTAAAAATTTATTTATTAATGAGAGAGAGAGAAAGAAAGAGAGAGAGAGAAACACAGCTCTTTTTGTCAAGTATATCCTTGTCTTATTTTGTATTTTTACAAACGGAACTCCAATACAATATATAAAAGAGATAAGAACAGAGCTCCTCCAATAGAAGCGGAGAAAACTGAAACCCTAATTACTGGGCATTTATCTGCTGCAAATCCTAAAATACTTACACAAACCAAATGAAACACAAGATATGTTTTCCATAGTACTCAATCATTTCACAAAAATTTTAAACTGTCCTAAACACAGTGGAACACAGTCTAAAAGAACTGTCCTACACCATAAAGTCTTGGTCAAATATTCGAGACCTGCAAGGTTATGTGTACCAGGAAGTACTATTAATGTTCACTTGTCCCAAATCTATATTAGACCTACTAACAATGCATAAGTACTTTGAATGCACCTACCTCTCTGCCATTTAAAAATAAAATCTGAAATAAGGATCTTAAACATCAAATTGTCAGAAATAGTAGCAGAGATTTACATATTTATTGAGTCTACTACATCATTTAAATATCATTTAGAAAAATGCAAAATCAACAATTTAAAAAAGCACATAGTTACAGCTGGAGTGACTAGAATTTGTACTGAGCTACTGTTTTTATACTTGGTCCTATCACATATCAATGACACTGCTATGCCAGATGGTGATTAGGATTGGCTACCGTATACTTACAGAGAAGTATCTAGCTCACAAAATCTTAGTCACAACACAAATACACAAAAGCCAACCAAGTTAACTAATTGCTACAAATAGTAAAAATAATCCTTCAAAGATAAATGAGGAATAAAACTTCAAATAATAAATCCAAATTAAATTAAACCTGCAGAATTTCAAGTGAGTACTACCAACAATGGTATGGCATCTATAAAATGCAAAAAAAACTTTCAAAGCAGATTTGGTCACTGGTAATAGTGACAAATATTTTGCTTATCCATTTCTCATAACCTAATTCCTATATCTGAAAGTGTTTCAAACTCATGGTTAAAACAGTATTTCCTTAAAAACAACTTTGTGAAAATGTCTTTACCTCTTCTTCCTCAATTTCAGAAGTGTTAAGTTCATGTTTTTGACAGTAAGGACCCTCTTTCCAAGCTTCAGTATCACCACAGTCACAGAAACCTCCACCTCCTGATGTTGTCATCTTGAAAAAAAATTGTAAAGTATCTTGTCAATAAGTATTTACTGAGGGCTATAAGATTATAAATAAGAATATCAAGTGCTCAGGAAATAACATTGCTAAAGTGTTTAATTTCTTTGGAGGAGTAAAATTATATAAATGCCAAACCTCTCAATGTTTCAAAGCTTAAATAAGCCTAAGCCAATTTAAACAATTTTGAAATAAGCTACTTTGTAATGTCTAATAAACTACAGTTATTTTAAAGAGGTAAAATGTGTCCACTTATATGACATATGACTTCCTTATTAGGAAAATCATGAGGGTTTCCCTGCTGAGTTTTGGTATAATGTTGATATCAATGCCACCAGGTTATAGCACTCTAATGTAATATAACAGATTTGTTATAAAGATTCCTATAGCTGCTTTCCCCCAGGAGAGTCTAATGAGAGTGCTACATCTACATTAGAGAAAGTAACCAACAGAAACTACAGAAATAGTTTGTTTTTCTTTTCTAACATCCCCTAACATCCCCTAAATAGCATTCTTTGACAAGGAAAGACACTCAGGAAATATAAATGTAAGACTGTCAGGTGAGAAAAAGTTTTCACCACCTGCAGGATTCATGAATTATTCATACATTAAGATATGGCAATGACTCAAGGAAGCTGGCAAGACAGAACTTATTTAATTATTGGAAATTCTGCTTTAAAAAAAATACTGTGAAAGAGTGTTTAGCAGTGTGTATTTGAAGCAAATTTTAGAATGAACCCTATATACTCTGCTCCCCAAAAGTTATTTGTATGTTAGATATCAAAATACAACTAATGTAAACCTACAAATGACAGTTATTCCCAAGGGCTGCAAGGATATAGGCCAACAAACGTGGGCAGGCAGCCATTTGGAAAATGATAACCCTACAACTTTTGTGCTTCTTATGGTTACCTAAGACAGGTAGAACAGCTTAAAGGAAACCGGGATTCTTTTACTGATTTATGAAAATAAAGGGAACATACAAAAATCAAAGGGGTCCAATTTTGTAGCTATTTTAGTTCATTATTATCAATACTCGAGTAGAATGAAGAAAAACAAACAGGAGGAAAGTCCTGAGCCAACAGGCCTCCTAAATTAATAATAAGATTGAAATTTCCCTATGATTTCATTTGAGATTAGGGTGCAAAGTTCCAGGTACTAACATTTCCCTAACTTTTGAATGTTCAAGGCTTTATCTTCAATTTCCAGTAGAGGAACCAACCAGGACAGGCTTAGCAATAATCCACCTTTGTATCCTTGATTTAAAAGTAAATATACCTGATTCTTGGAAAAGTACTGACTGCATTATAGCAGTAGAAAAATAATAAAATTGGTGGGTCTCATATTCTGGGGTTGACCCCTCTCCTACTATGTAGATGTTTCTTTAATATTAAGAAATGACAAATCTTCTGTAGATGACGACCAACTGAGTTATTTCTTAAATGTATAATCCTGACACTTTTCCTTACTCTTTTTTTCCACGTCCTTCCCTTCAGAACCTCCCTCCCACTTTTACCTCTCACCTTTTCCTCTAATTTTTGATAACCTTCTGCATAAACCTAGAATTACTGAAATAATAAACATAAGGAAGTAACAAACTAGTTGAAAACCAACATGCAGGAACTGGTATCTGTGAGGTCTTTCCTAAACCATGTGTTCAAGAAATCTGGATTCACGATTCATTCCTACCCTGCTGGTATCATATGTTTAAGTGTTTAAATAACACATTTCTTAAACCACTATCCTCCATTTTAGTGTTAAATCCTGGAATTTAAAAAAGGCAGAAAATATATCTAACATAAAATTTAATAGTGGGTATGGTTATTATCTGGACATTACTAACCCTATATCGATGGTCTCTGTGAATACTTCCCAAAAAGCACTCCATGCATAAAACACAAGTTGGATCAACTGCACAGTCTCTGTAAAGTTAAAGAAAAAAAAATCAGAGTGTCAGAAAATAACTGTGTATTTCACAACATAATATTTCACTCGGAATACATCCAAGAAGAGCCAGAACAGTGAACTGCCTTGATGTGAGAAGAAAGGAAATAATATTCCCAAAGATCTGTCAGATCTTTGAGCAATGAAGTCAGCTTAAGAACCTGCTTCCCATACCACTGGATGTGTATATCTTATACTAGATTTGCGGAAATCACATTTTCATTTCATTTCAGTTGTTTCATTTACTTTCATCATAATGCCAATTAGATACATTTACAGATTATATCTTAAACAAGAGAATTCCTATACTTCCATGAAATGAAATGGTGAGTTACAAAAATCTTTAAATTTCCACTTATCTTAGTTACTGTAACCTCATAAGCAACTATTCTTCTGTGCTTATTCCTGCATGCCATCTAGGTATGTTCTTACAAAATGTTTTTGAGTGCATGTATTTTTAATGTATGTAAATCTTACTGTGTCATATATTTCATTTTGTTACTTTTTTCATTTCTGTAACATAATCCATTCATTTTGCATGTATACATCTGATTTGCTTCTAATCGCTATGTAATATGCTATGGCATGTATCCAAAATATTTTCTCTCTTCTCCCTGCACTGGACACCTGAATTATCTCCATTGCCTTTCTACCTATATAATGCTGTAAAAAACACAGTGTAAATGTTCTCTTACAGATGTGTCTGAGACTTTCTTTGACATACAAACTGAAGAGCAGAATTGTTGGGTCATATACATGTCAACTTCTCAATCTGAATGCCATGCTACTGTCCAGAGTGGCTACATATCCCCCACCAGTTTATGAGGGTTTGTATAGCTCAGCATTTTCATTGCATTTGGTTTTACCTATTTTTTTTTTAAGATTTTATTTTTTTATTCATGAGAGAGACAGAGAGTCAGAGACATAGCCAGAAGGAGAAGCAGGCTCCCACAGGGAGCCTGATGCGGGACTCAATTCCAGGACCCCAGGATCACAACCTGAGCCCAAGGCAGATACTCAACCACTGAGCCCACCCAGGCGCCCCATCTAGTTTTCTAATATGTGCAAGGCTAACATATTTGAAATGATATCTTATTATTTTAATTTGCATGTCTCTGATTGCTAATATGTTTATTCAACTCTTCATATGCTTATTGCTTTTGGGTTTCCTCTTCTATAAATTCTCCTTGCCCATTTTCCTGCTAGGATTGCTTTATCTTATTTGCACAATCTAATCTAGCGGATATAATCACTTTGCAAAATTAAGCATTGCAAATATTGTCTCCCATTTGTCACCTGTATATTAATTTTGTGTTTGGGGTCCTTTGTTAAATAGAACTGCCTATTTTGATGCAATTAAATTCACACACACACACACGCAATTGGTTTGTATTTTAAGGTTTTAAGAAGTTCTTTCCCCAAAATCAGGTCATAAAAATATTCTTCACTTTCTTCTATTAATCTTCTGGTTTTATCTTCCACATTTAGGTGGAGTAGAATATAGTTGTATATGATGTAGAATATAGTAGAACATAGTTTTGTTTCTCAAATATACACTGAACTATTTTTTTCCAACACCATCTACTAAATGATCTAACTTTTATCTATTGGTTGTGGTATCATCTTTATAAAATATTAAGTTCCCACATCTCCTTGGGTCTAAGCTGTCTAATATGTGTGAGTGATCTATTTGTTCTTACATCATACCACACTATGTTACTATGGCTTTGTAGTATATCTTAATATCTGGCAGGTTAAGTTCCCTTTTATTCTCTTTTTAAAAAATGTTGACTTAGCTATTCACAAACTCTTCTTTATTCGTCCACACATCACTTAGGATAAGTGTACAGAGTCTCTAAAAAATATCCAGCTGAAATTTTGACAGAGATTACTTAGAATTTATTGATAAATTTCAGGAGTAAGAACATTGTCATAAGAGTAAATTATCATTTCCATGATTATTTCTTAAGTCTTCTACTGAAGTTATAAAGTCTTCTTCATATGAATCCTTTATATTCTTGATTAGATTAATAAAGATGTGCTCCCTAGATTTTATTTTAAATGATACATATTTTAAAAAAAATCTTTATCTAGTTGCCTAAGGATGATGAAAAGAAAATAACATTGATTTTTAGTATCTTTGATTAACCAAGGCAGTTCTAATAGTTTGTTGAATTATTTTTCTTCCCAGGTAAATGAATACATAGTCTGCATGTAATGACAATTTTATTTCTTTCCTTACCATATTTACACCTTTTTATTTTTCTTCCTTTATACTGTTGACAAGGATCTCCAGTGATATATTAAACAGCAGCAGTAAGAGTAGGCATCCCCATCTTGTTTTAGATATTAAAGAAAAACATATCTAAAAGTTCTCTATTAGTATTATATTCAAAGGTTTACTGATAAAGTGCTTTTCTAGAAAAAAAATTAAGCATAATATCGTGCCTTTCCTATATAAACTGCACCTCAAGCTAATCAAAGGACTGAGGAGGGACTGTGTTTCTTTTATAAAAGACAAGCTAATAAAGAAAGAAATGATCAGTTAGAATATTTTGCTACCTTCTAATAAAATAATAATCAACAAGCATCGGTGACTGCTAAAACACTGGATAAAAAGGTTAATGAAGACCTTTTTTAATGGTTGCATCTGCATGGTACCTAAACCCACTGATCATCTTAACAAACAAAAAAAACAGAGAAGCATCATGGGCTTCCTGACATGAAGAATTAAGAAGTTACACATCAATATTTATAAAGTATAAACATAATAATTCAATTATACCTAACTACCTGTTTAGAAGAAACACAGGGAGAAACATGTTAAGCAACACCATGGGGACACAGTAAACAAATCCAGACTGTGGAAAATTCCACAGGACAAATGATCTGGTTTCTTAGCAATATAAATGGGAAAAAGAAGAAAAGAAAAAAAAAAGAGGGAGAGGAGCTATTATAGATTAAAAGAAAAAATGAGGAATAACAGCCAAATGCAATGTGTGGACTTTGAATTCACATGTATGAGTCAATCAGAACAATTCCATTCAGGCTAGATATTAGATAATGTTAAGGAATTAGTGTTACTTTTTTAGGATGTGAATGGTTGCAGAGGGGGAAAAAAAGTTGTATTATGAGTAAAAAGGCAAACTGCCTAGAATTTGCTTTATTTTTTTTTAAAGATTTATTTTTATTTATTTGTGATAGACACACAGAGAGAGGCAGAGACACAGGCAGAGGGAGAAGCAGGCTCCATGCCGGGAGCCCGACGCGGGACTCGATCCCGGGACTCCAGGATCGCACCCTGGGCCAAAGGCAGGCGCGAAACCGCTGAGCCACCCAGAGATCCCCTGGAATTTGCTTTAAAATAACCTGATGGGCACTTGGGTGGCTCACTTGGCTAAGCATCAGACTTGATTTTGGTTGAGGTCATGATCTCAGGATCATGAGATTGAGCCCCCGACCCTTTGTGTTAGGACCAGTAGAGGGCATGGAGCCTGCTTAAGATTTTCACTTCTCCCCCTCTGTCACCCTCAGCTATCGCTCTTAAGAAAAGTAATCTGGCAGGGCAAGAAAAAAAGTGTTATGTGTATGAGTATACATAAAAAGAATTGCCATAGGGCAGCCTGGATGGCTCAGTGGTTTAGTGCCGCCTTTAGCCCATGGCCTGATCCTGGAGTCCCAGGATCCAGTCCCATGTCACGCTCCCTGCATGGAGCCTGCTCTCCCTCTGCCTGTGTCTCTGCCTCTCTCTCTATGTTTCTCATGAATAAATAAATAAAATCTTAAGAAATATATATTTTTAAAAAACTTAAAAAGTGTTGCCATATATTGCTAATTGCTGAAGCTGAGTAATGAGTACATGTCAGATCTATTATACCCTTCACCCTGTTTTTAATGTTTGAAGATGTCCATAACAAAGTTTTTAAAAATCTAACACCCAAATGTTCAGTAGTCTGCTAAGAATTTATATCATAAACAATTGTTGAAATTTATAAAATGCTTTCCAGAATCAACTCAGAAAAACATAGTTTTCTTCTCTATTAAAATGGTGAATTACATTAATAATTGTTTTATTTATTTTTAATAATTGTTTTAAAGATGAACTATTTAGATTCCTCAATTAAACTCCATTTGATTATGATGCGTCACTTTTAGTATATCCTTGGATTCAGATAGCTAATATTTTATTTAGGATTCTTTCAGCTATTATTAATAAAAGAAATGGCTCTAGAATCTCTTAAATTTATCAGGGATTAAAAACAAGATTAGGGCAGCCCCAGTGGCACAGCAGTTTAGCGCCACCTGCAGCCCGGAGCGTGATCCTGGAGACCCTGGATCAAGTCCCACGTTGGGCTCCCTTGGAGCCTGCTTCTCCCTCTGCCTGTGTCTCTGCCTCTCTCTCTCTCTCTCTCTCTCTCTCTCTCTCTCTCTGTGTCTCTATGAATAAATAAATAAAATCTTATAAAAAAAAAGATTATATTAGCTTCATAAAGAGTTATAGCAGTTTCTTTTTTTTTTTAAGATTTTATTTATTTATTCATGAGAGACACAGAGAGAGAGGCAGAGACATAGGCAGAGGGAGAAGCAGGGTCCCTAAGGGGAGTCCAATGCGGGACTCGATCCCAGGACCCCGGGATCACGATCTGAACCAAAGGCAGATGCTCAATCACTGAGTCACCCAGGCATCCCAATTTTTTCCATTTTCTATAGTAAATTGTGTAAAAGAGGAATTAATTTTCCTTTGAAATTTGGTTGAACTCACCTATAGTCATCCAGGTATGGGATTTGTGGAAGGGAAGACCTTTAATTACCATTCCAGTACTGTACTGTTTTCCATACTGTATTCAAGCTACCTAGCACTTTTCTATAAATTTATCCATTTCACCTGTTTGTGAATTTTTTTAGCATTTAGTTGTTCATAATTCTCATATTTCAAAGGCTGCCAAAGTTTTAGCATCTCCATAGTTGCTTTTTTTTTTAGGGTACCTCTAGACTAAAAGAAACAATTATTCTGTTTATTAGATAGACTCAAACAACTTAGGACCTTTGAACACCTAACCATTTTTTAACACTTAGAATCAAAGTGGATACTGCTACCTTCATTGCCTATTCCACAAAATATCTGCTTTTCAATCACAACAATGCTGATGACCTAGCTTTGCAAGACATGGTATCATCAAAAGGAACGCAGTGTGTTTCTCAATTTTCATTTTGAATTTTATGTATCTGCATGTTCTTTTCCTTATTCAGTCTTACAAAAAAATTCCAAAGAGTCAGTATATCTCAGCTTTTTACTTTTATTTTCTGATCTTTTAATTTCTTTCTCCTTTGAGTGTGCTCAAGTGTTCTTCATCTAACCTACTGGGCTGAATGTTTACCCTGTTTATTTTTTTATCTTTGAAATAATTTTACTCCTAGGAAAGGGGCAAAAATAGTAGAGAGTTCCTTTATACCCTAACCAAACTTTTCTTCATGTTAACAATAATACAAGGAAATTAACATCAGCACAATTTATTAAGGAAATTAACATCAGCACAATTTATTAACTACAGCCCTTATTCAAAAGTCGTCAATTTTCCCACTATGGTTCCTTTTTCTCTTTCAGGATGCAAGATCCCACATTACATTAGACGTCATGTCTCCAAAGTCTCCTCCAAATTCTAACAGTTCCTCAGTCTTTTCTTAAATTTTGTGACCACAACTTTTTGAAGAGTACTGGTTACTCATTTTGTAGAGGTCCCACAATTTGGGGATTTTTTGACATGCTCATGATTAGACTGAGTTATACATTTTTGGTAAGAAAGAATACTACAGAAGTGATGCTCTGCCCTCAGTACATCATAACAGAGGGAACATGATGCTGATCAGATATGCCAGAGTACTGGTGACAATAATTTTACTTCGTTAAGATGGTATCTACCAAACTCCTACACTATAAATATGCTCTTGTACCTTTTATAATTAAATATATTTGGGGAAATATTTGAGACTATTCAAATATCCTATTTCTCAGTCATCTACTAGTTTTAGCATCTACCGATGGATCTTATTTACAATTACCACTGTGTTATTTGCCTAATGGTAACTTTCCATATCCTGCATTCCTGTCTGATTTTATTTTTTTATTTTTATTTTATTTTTTTTTAAATTTTTATTTATTTATGATAGTCAGAGAGAGAAAGAGAGAGAAGCAGAGACATAGGCAGAAGGAGAAGCAGGCTCCATGCACCAGGAACCCGATGTGGGATTCGATCCCGGGTCTCCAGGATCGTGCCCTGGGCCAAAGGCAGGCGCCAAACCGCTGCGCCACCCAGGGATCCCTATTTTTTATTTTTAAAGATTTTATTTATTTATTCATGAGAGACACACACATAGAGAAACAGGCAGAGACACAGACAGAGGGAGAAGCAGGCTCCATGCAGGGAGCTTGACATGGGACTCGATCCTGGGTCTCCAGGATCACACCCTGGGCTAAAGGTGGCACTAAACCACTGAGCCACCAGGGCTGCCCCTCCTGTCTGATTTATTAAGTGGAATTTTTCGGTTGGAAAACTACTGAAAACATCCCTTCTCTCTCATTTATTCAAATACTTACATCAGTGTGGACTCATGAATATTTATTTTATTTTATGGGTTAGAATTTAATCCAATCATTATTTTATTGTTCAAACTGTTTCAACTGTGGCCACTGGAAGCTCTTTCAAGTTGGCTCCTATGCCCTTTCAACCTGCCCCTTCCTTTTCTTGGGGAGAGGGAGCAACACAAGATGTTTGAAACTTACTTTGTAGTTTCTCTGTCCCATGAAGTTCTGATTCCTTTTATTGGACACTGGTATTTAGAAACCAGTATCTAGGTACTAGGTGTGCTCTCTGCTACAGGAGTTGCAGTTTCTAGGTCCTTTCAGCAAACAAAACCAGGAAATGTATGTATGTACAGCTATTTTAAAATATTTTTTTCATTGTGATAAATGTATTCTTTAATCCTTACCTCCTATTTCCCCCATCTCCCACCAACCTCCCCTCTGGTAACCATAATTTTTTCTCTATAGTTGAGTCTGTTTCTTGTCTCTTTTCTCCTTGCTCATTTGCTTTGTTTATTAAATTCTACATGAGTATATCATAAGGCATCTTTTTTAAAAATTTTATTTATTTAATTTTTTTATTGAAAGAGAGAAAGTGAGACACAATGAGTGAGGTGAGGGGCAGAGGGAGAAGCAGACTCCCCACTGAGCACAGAGCCTGATGTGGGACTTGATGACCTAAGCTGAAAGCAGATGCTTAACTGACTGAGCCACCCAGGTGTCACTGGTATCTATCTTTGACTGACTTATTGGTCGTAGCATTATACTCTCTAGCTTTAATCACGTTGTTGCAAATAGCAGTATTTCATTTTTATGGCAGAATATTCCACTGTATAATAAACCACATCTTCTTTACCCATTCATCTATTGATGAATACCTGGGGTGCTTCCATAATTTGGCTATTGTAAATAATGCTGCAGTAAACTCAGGGGTGTATGTATCCTTTGAGTTTTTGTTATTTGGGGGGTAAATACCCAATAGTGTATTTACTGAATCATTGGGGGGTTCTACTTAAGGTTTTGAGGAACTCCATACGGTTTTCCATGGTGGCTGCACCAATTTGCATTCCTACCAACAGCCCATGAGAGTTGCTTTTTCTCCACATCCTTGTCAATACTTGGTTGTTTCTTGTTTTGATTTTAGCCATTCTCACAGGTGTGAGATGGTATCTTATTATAGTTTTGATTTGTAATTTCCTGATGAATGATGTTGAGCATCCTTCTGTCAGCCATCTACATGTCTTCTTTGGAGAAAAGTCTGTTCATGACTTCTACTCATTTTTAAACTGTATTACTTATTTTTTGGGTATTGAGTTACATGAGCTCTTTATATATTTTGGATACTCTTTATCAGATATGTCATTTGCAAATAGGTTCACCTAACCAGTAGGTTGCCTTTTAGTTTTGTGGATTGTTTCCTTCGTTGTGCAGAAGCTTATTTTGATGAAATTCCAATAGTTTATTTTTGCTTTTATTTCTCTTGCCTTAGGAGACATACTTAGAAAAATACTGCCACGGCTGATGTCAGAGATTACTGCCTGTGCCCTCTTCAGGAATTTTTGTGGTTTCAGGTCTCAAATGTAGGTGTTTAATCTATTTTCAATTTATTTTTGTGTGTGATGAAAGAAAGTGGTCTATTTTCATTCTTTCACATGTGGCTGCCTGGTTTTTCTGATACCATGTGTTGAAAAGACTGTCTTTTCCCATGTATATTCATTCCTCTTTTGTTGAAGATTAATTGACCATATAATTGTGGGTTTATTTCTGGGTTTTCTATTCTGTTTCATTAATCTTTGTGTCTCTTTCTATGTTAGTACCATACTGTTTTGTTTACTACCACTTTGGGACCCCTGGATGGCTGAGTCAGTTGAATGTCCAACTCTTGATTTTTAGCTCAGGTCTTGATCTCAGAGTCTTGGGATCAAGACTTGCACTGGGTTCTACACTCAATGGGTAGTCTACTTGAGGATTTCTCTCCCTCTGCTCATGCATGAACACGTTCTCTCTCCCTCTCTCAAATAAATAAATTAAAAAAAATACCACCACTTTGTAATATAACTTGTAATCTGGAATGCTGCTATTTCCATTTTTGGTTTTCCTTTTTCAAGACTGTTATGGCTATTCAAGGTCTTTTGTGGTTCCATACAGGTTTTATTTTTATTTTTTTTAAATTTTTTTTTATTATTTATTTATGATAGTCATACAGAGAGAGAGAGAGAGAGAGAGGCAGAGACACAGGCAGAGGGAGAAGCAGGCTCCAAGCACCGGGAGCCCGACATGGGATTCGATCCCGGGTCTCCAGGATCGCGCCCTGGGCCAAAGGCAGGCGCCAAACCGCTGCGCCACACAGGGATCCCTCTATACAGGTTTTAGGACTGTTTTAGTTCTGTGAAAAATGCAGTTTGTATTTGGTAGGGATTGCATTAAGACTATAGATGCTTTGGATACTACACATAATTTAACAATACTTATTCTTACAACTCATGCACATTCCATGGACTATCTTTCCATTGTCTTGAATTTCTTTTATCAATGTTGTATAAGTTTTCAGAGTATAGGTCTTTTACATCTTTGGTTAAGTTTATTCCTAGGTATTTTATTCTTTTTGGTACAACTATAAATGGGATAGCTTTCTTAATCCACTTTCTGCTGTTTCATTATTAGTATTAGGAATGCAACAGATTTCTGTTCATTGATTTTGTAACCTATGACCATACTGAATCTGTTCTATTAAATCTAGTAGGTTTTTGGTGATGTCTTTAGGGCTTTCTATATATAGTATTATATCACCTACAAACTGATAATTTTACTAGTTTGGATGCCTTTATTTATGTTTTCTAATTGCCGTGGCTAGGATTTCCAGTACTATGTTGAATAAAAGTGCCAAGAGTAGACATCCTTGTCTTGTCCTGACCTCAGGGGAAAAGTTCTCAGTTTTTCATCAGATGTATGACATTGGCTATGTGTTTTTTGTATAAGTCCTTTATTATGCTGTGATACGTTCCCTTTAGGCCCACTCTGCAGAGGATCTTTATCATGAATGATGCTGTACTTTGTTAAATGCTTTTGCTACATCTACAGAAATGATTATATGGTTTTTATCCTTTCTTTTATTGATGTGACTTATTATCTTGATTGTTTTGTGACAATCAAACCATCCTTGCATCCTGGGAATAAATCCCACTTGATAGTGGTGTATGATTTTTTAAAATGTATTGCTGGATTCGGTTTGCTGATATTTTGTCATGGATTTTTGCATATACATTCCTGAGAGATATAGCCTGTAGTTTGTTTGTTTGTTTGTTTTGTGGTATCTTTATCTGGTTTTGGAATACTAGCCTTACAGAATGAATTTGGAAGTTTTTCTTTCTCTTGTATTTTTTGGAATAGTTTGAGAAAAACAGGCATTAACTCTTCCTTAAATGTGTGGTAGAATTCACCTGTGAAACCTTCTGGTCCTGGACTTTTGTTTGTTGGGAGTTTTTAAATCACTGATTCAATTTCATTGCTGGTAATCTGTTCAGATTTTCTATTTCTTCCTGTTTTAGTTTTGGTAGGTTGTATATTTCTAGGAATTTATCCATTCCTTCTAAGTCGTCCAATTTGTTGGCATAAAGGTTTTCATAATATTCTGTAACAACTGGGCAGCCCCAGTGGCTTAGCGGTTTAGCGCTGCCTTCAGCCCAGGGCGTGATCCTGGAGACCCAGGATTGAGTCCCACATCGGGCTCCCTGCATAGAGCCTGCTTCTCCCTCTGCCTTGTGTCTCTGCCTCTCTCTCCCTGTATCTCTTGTGAATAAATAAATAAAATCTTTAAAAATATATATTCTGTAACAACTGTTTGTATTTCTGTGTAGTTATTTCTTTTACTAGTGATTTTCTTTATTTGGGGCTTTCCTCTCTCTTTTTAAATGAGTCTTGCTACAAGTTTATCAATTTTTAAAAAATATTTTCAAAAAACCATGTCCTTTGATCTTTAATATTTTCAAAGAACCTTTCATTGATCTTTTCTGTTTTTGTTTTTTCTTTTAGTTTCTATATCATTTATTTCTGCTCTTTTTGTTATTTTCCTCCTTTTGCTAGGTTTGGCAACTTTCTTTTCTTCTTTTTCCAGCTCCTTTAGATGTAAAGTTAGGTTGTTTGAGATTTTTCTTGCTCCATGAGGTAGGCCTGTATTGCTATAAACTTCCTCTTATAACCACTTTTGCTACACCCCAAAGATTTTGGACTATTTTCATTTGTTTCCACCACAGAAATTATTTTTAACCTTTCTTTTTTTTCTTGGCAGATGTTTTAAAAGTATATACTTCCTATTAAATATTCCTTTAGCGATGTCCCCAAAATTTCAACACACAATGATTTTGTCATTCCATTCTGTTTCTAAACTTCCTGGAGACCCAGGATCGAGTCCCACATCAGGCTCCCGGCATGAAGCCTGCTTCTCCCTCTTCCTGTGTCTCTGCCTCTCTCTCTCTTTATCATAAATAAATAAATCTTAAAAATAAATAAATAAACAAACTTCCTTAGTGACTTCAGTAATATTCTTTTACTTAACATTAGCAATGGTAGTTTCCAAACATAAAATTTATTTAACTTATCTTTTCTTGTTTCTTATTTTATTAAATATAGTGGGAGAACAATCTGTATGGCTCTGAGTCTCAAGAATTAACCGGTTTCCTTTAATGTTGAATATACAGATTGCTTTTTAAAAACTTAGATATAATTCACACATAAAAATTAATCTTTTTAAAAGTGTCCACCCTAGGGGCACCTGGCTGGCTCAGTTAATAGAGCATGTGACTCTTGATCTCAAGGACATGAGCTCAAGCCCCATATTGG
Source organism: Vulpes lagopus (assembly GCF_018345385.1). Taxonomy (NCBI): domain Eukaryota; kingdom Metazoa; phylum Chordata; class Mammalia; order Carnivora; family Canidae; genus Vulpes; species Vulpes lagopus. The sequence continues at coordinate 61,927,972 of NC_054824.1, forward strand.
GTGTTGGGCTTATGTTAAAAAAACAAAAATAAATACAATGGCTTATTAACTAAAAAAAAATGTGTCCAAACTTGTCAGTCTGTACTACTATAAGGCTGCACAAACATAATCAACCAAAATGTTTGGAGAATGTCTATTCAAATCCCTTGTCCATTTTTAAATTTGGTTATCTTTTTGTGTCCCTTATTGTTTTCTAGATAAATTCCATTTCCCAGAGATTAAAACTGCTATACCAGCTTTCTTTTGTATCATACTTTTGGCTGGTATTTTTTTCTCCACTGTTCTATTCCTATTTTTAGTGATTTTCAGTTTTACTTTGCCTCTCATAGACAGTATTTTTGGATTTCTAAAAATCAACCTAAGAGCCAGTCTTTACATAATCATAAAGAAAAGTAAAGCCAGATCCTTGTTCTCTAAGAAAAAACAAATGTGTACAGTTACAAGACCAATACTTAACTGCCATATTAAAGTATGCTGGTTTGGTGAAAGCACACACAGATCCCTCAGATTTTAGAGCTTTAGTGAAAGCAGTCATCTCCAAACTCTCGCGGATCATACATCCCTTATTAAAATGTTTAGAGCATGCACTATGTAAATATATTTGTATTACACACACATATTCATAATTTTACTTGTAAGTTGTATTTATGTGCTACTACTATATGAGACTAACTAGTCCCTCAATTATACTACTGTGTAACTGGAGTTCCAGGAGTGGGAAAAATGAGGCAGAAAGTATATTTGAAAAAGTAATAAAGTAAAAGAATGGGCAGCCCGGGTAGCTCAGCGGTTTAGCGCCACCTTCGGCCCAGGGCCTGATCCTGGGGATCCAGGATCAAGTCCCATGTCGGGTTCCTTGCATGGAGCCTGTTTCTCCCTCTGCCTGTGTCTCTGCCTCTCTCTCTCTCTCTCTCTCTCTCTGTCTCTCATGAATAAATAAATTAAATCTTTAAAGAAAACAAAAAAAGAAAAATAACCTAAACTTCCCAAATTTCGTTAAAGACATCAACTTACAATTCAACAAACTCAAGGAACCCCATAAGGATAAAAACAAAGAACATACAACTAGGCATATCATAGTCACATTGCTGAAATCCAACAATAAAGTGAAAATCTTGAAGTCAGAGAAAACGAAGCACATGTGTTACAAAGCAACATAGGTATGCTAATAAAAGCAGACATCATCAGAAATAACAAATGTCAGAAGATAATGAAACAAAATCTTTCTTTTTTTTTTTTTTTCCTTTTCAGCATTTGAAAGTATCAACCCAGAATTCTATATTCAGGAAAACACCCCTAAAAAATGAGGGAAAACTTCCAGTTTCCAGTGAGCATGTAAGAAGGTTAGGGGTTGCCACACTGTCCTAACAAATAAAAAGTTAAACAAACTGAAAAACCATTAACCCATCTTAGATGTACAAAAGAAGTAAGGTCACAGGACAAACTGCTATCCCCGAAATTATAGAGACCAATAAATGAATACAGAGAAACACAACTTGAGAGAGCAGAAACCCACAAACACAAACCTCTACAGGAACCAAAATTAATAAATTAATTATCAGAATTAATAAAGGACATTGACAATGTCCTTGTGACATTCACAATGATAAAAGGGTCAATACACCAGGAGGTCATAGAGATTATAAACATCTATATATGTGGCTAATAATAACTGAAACATAAACTGATAGAACTAGAAGAAGTCAATCCAAAATTACATCTGAATATTTTCATACCCTTTTCTCAGTAATTGATAAAACAGCTAGTCATAATTGATAAAACACCTAGTCATGCTGAGGTTAGAAACCTGAATTACACCTGACAAGTTGCTGGAGGCTCAGTGTGAATGTTTGAGATTAAAACTCCAGTCATGGGGAAACAGAGAGGGACCTAACATTTTGGTGAGTTTTTTTTCCTGGAGTTCTACTAAGTTCTTACAATGAACATCAGAGAAAAGTCCTCTCATGTTTTCAGGGGTGGGGGAAAAAAAAGGAACTATTCTGAAATATGCAAGGGCATTCTGTTCTTAAAAAGTCTGCCCTCAGAAGAAACTATAGTCAGAGCCTAACCTGCTGGATTGTTTTGTTTTGTTTTTATTTTTTTTAACCTGCTGGATTTTATCAGAGTCTAACTGACCTGGAAAAGAGAAATATCCACTTCCAGCCCACTCTAGCCATCTTGTCCCACATAAAGACAGGTGGTGATGGTAGAGTGGTGGCAATGAAAAGCACTTAAGTTCAGAGTCCAGAGGCATAGGCTCACTAGGAGACTTGAGATCATATCAAAGGACTACAGAATGCTTCCTTCCCCTTTCCCACACCTTACTATCACATCACTAAAAGTCTATGGAGTTCCTTCTAACTGATATATCATATGTCTGGCTACCAAAGACAAAACAAAAAAACCACACACAACTCTAAGACATACTAAAAGGCAAAAAATACAGTTTGAAGAAATAAAGCAAGCATCAAAATCAGACGCAGGTATGTCAGAAATGATGGAATTATCAGACCTGAAATTTAAAACCACCACGATTAATGTTAGGGGCCCTTATGGATATAGCAGACAGCATGCAAGAACAGAAGGGCAATGTAAGCAGAGATGGAAATCTTAAGAAAGAACCAAAAAGAAATGCTAGAGATCAAAACATTGTAACAGAATGAAGAATGCCTTTGATGGGCTTATTAGCAGACTGGACATAGCTGAACAAAGAATCCTTGAGCTTGAGGATATCTCAACAATGTGAAAAGCAAATAGAAAAAAGACTGAAAGAAAAACAGAACAAAATATCCATGAAATGTAAGACAACTACAAAAGATATAATGTATATGTAACAGGAATGCCAGAGAACAGAAAAAAAGAGAGAAAGGAACAGACTGATAATTTCCCTAGATGTTTTTTTAAGATTTTATTTATTTGACACACAGAGAGAGCACAAACAGTGGTTGGTAGGCAGAGGGAGAGGGAGAAGCAGGCTTCCCATTGAGCAGAGAGCCTGACATGGGGCTCAATCCCAAAACCCCGGGATCATGACTTGAGTAGAAGGCAGATGCTTAACTGAGTCACTCAGGCACCCAGAGAATTTCCCTAAATTAATGTCAGACACCAAACTACAGATCCAGAAAGCTCAGGGAACATCAAGTAAGATAAATGCCAAAAAGACTATTCCTAGGCATATTATTTTCAGGTTATAGAAAATGAAAGATAAAGAAGCCAGAGAAAAACACCTTACCTACAAGAATAACAAAGATAAGAATTGTATCTGGATTTCTCCTCAGAAGCCATGCAAACAAGAGGAAGAGTAGAGTAGCATACTTTAAATGTTGAAGGAAAAACCCCACAAACTAACAAACAACCCCCCACCCGGCAACTTAGAGTTTTCTATCTACAAATGATCTTTCAAAAACGAAGGAGAAAGAAAAACTTTCTCAAAGTAAACTTGGATTAATTGTAAACATATACTGCGGGCAGCCTGGGTGGCTCAGCGGTTTAAGTGCCTGCCTTTGGCCCAGGGCGTGACCCCGGGGTCCTAGGATTGAGTCCCACATCAGGCTCCCTGCATGGAGCCTGCCTCTCTCTCTCAGTCTATCATGAATAAATAAATAAAATCTTTAAAAAAAATAAACAAAAAACACATACTGCAAATTCTAGGGCCACAGAATGAAGTAAAAAAATATACATATAATGGATATGTTATGATAGGTAGGAATGGCTTAATATTAACATCTGATAAAATAGACCCGAGACAAGGAATATTATCAGAATTAATAAAGGACATTGACAATTCACAATGATAAAAGGGTCAATAGACCAGGAGGTCATAGAGATTATAAACATCTATATATGTGGCTAATAAAAGAGCTTATAGATAACTGAAACGTAAACTGATAGAACTAGAAGAAATCAATCCAAAATTACATCTGAATATTTTCATACCCCTTTCTCAGTAATTGATAAAACAGCTAGTCATAAAAATCAAGAAATAAGCATTTAGAAGACCTGAATGGCACTACCAACCTCCTTGTCCTGACATTTATAGAATATATACAAAAACTGCTAAATATACCTTTCTTCAAGTGCTTATGGAATGTTCAAGACTGTGGGTCCTGAATCAGTAAGTCTTTTTTTTTTTTTTTTTTTTTAAGATTCTGTTTCTTTATTCATGAGAGACACACAGAGAGAGGCAGAGACATAGGCAGAGGAAGAAGCAGGCTCTCTACAGGGAGCCCGATGTGGGACTCAATTCTGAGACTCCAGGATCACGAGCTGAGCTGAAGGCAGAGGATCAACCTCTGAGCCACCCAGGTGCCCCTAAAACAAGTCTTAATAAATTTCAAGACTGAAATATTATAGAATATTTGTGTTAGAAATAAGATACAGTATCTAGGAAAGCCTCAAGTATTTGGAAATTAAACAGCATACTTCTGGATAACTGATAGATTATAGAATAAAATATAAGCACATTAAATCTAAAGTAAGCAGAAAGAATAATGATAAGAGCAGAAATCAGGGACGCCTGGGTGGCTCAGCAGTTGAGCGTCTGCCTTTGGCTCAGGACACGATTCCAGAGTCCCAGGATCGATTCCCACATCGGGCTTCCTGCATGGAGCCTGCTTCTTCTCTCCCTTTGCCTATGTCTTGGCCTCTCTCTCTCTGTGTCTCTCATGAATAAATAAATAAAATCTTAAAAAAAACAGAAATCAGTGAAACAAAACAGATAAAAGAGTACATGAACAAAGCCAAATATGGATTCTTTGGAAAGATTTATAAAACTGATTAATGAGAGAAAACACAAATTACTAATATCAGGAATGGAAGAGGGGACCTTACTATAGATACCTCAGATACCAACAACATACGGAAACATTATGCACAACTCTATATCAACAAATTTGACATTATTACAGTGAAACATATTTCTTAACAAGATGAAATACAGTTCTGAAATAACTATAATAAGAAATTTGGGGACGCCTGGGTGGCTCAGTGGTTGAGCATCTGCCTTCAGCCCAGGGCGTGATCCTGGAGTCCTGGGATTGAGTCCCACATCGGGCTCCCTGCATGGAGCCTGCTTCTCTCTCTGCCTGTGTCTCTGCCTCTCTCTCTCTCTCTCTCTCAAGAATAAATAAAATCTTAAAAAAGAAAAGAAAAGAAAAGAAAAGAAAAGAAAAGAAAAGAAAAGAAAAGAAAAGAAAAGGAAAGAAAAGAAAAGAAAAGAAAAGAAAAGAAAGAAAAGAAAAGAAAAGAAAAAAGAAAAGAAAAGAAAAGAAAAGAAAAGAAAAGAAAAGAAAAGAAAAGAAAAGAAAAGAAAAGAAAAGAAAAGAAAAGAAAAGAAATCAATCTGTTGGGGCAACTGGGTGGCTCGGTGGATTAAATGGTTGCTTTCGGCTCAGGTCATGATCTCAGGGTCCTGGGATCAAGCCCCATGTTGGGCTCCCCACTCAGCAGGGAGTCTGCTTCTCCCTTTGTCCCTTTTCCCTGCTCGTGCTCGCTCGCTCTCTTTCAAATAAATAAAATCTTTTTTAAAAAAGAAATTTATCAAATTTATCAAAACCTTCCTTCAAAGAAAACACCATGTCTTGACAGTTTGTTTTACTGCCAAATTTCAAACATTGAAATCCTATCAATTTTGCATAGATTCTTCAGAAAATATAGAAAAAATACTTCCTAATTCATTTTATAAGGCCAGCACTAACTCTGATATCAAAACCAAAGATATTGTAAGAAAATGACATATTGGTACATTGCATGGAACACAATCAAGTCTTTAATACATATTAGCAAACTGTATCTAGTAATATGTAAAAGTTATAATACATGATAAATCAAGTTGGGTTTATTTCAGTAATGAAAAACATTTGAAAAATCAATCAATGCAATCACTAATGGAATAAAAAAGGAAAACTATGACAATCCCAAAAGCTGCAATATAAAAGCAGTTGACAACATTCAACAGTCATTTATAATGTTTTTTAAAACTCTGCAAACTAGAAATAGAAGGGAACTTCCTCAATGAGATCAAGGATATGTAAGAGAAAACTATACCTTAATAGTTTAAGACTGGATACTTTCCCCTAAGACTGGGAACAAGACAAGGATGTCCCATTTTCACCAGTGCGGTAACATACAAAAAAGAAATGAAAAGTTGGAAAGGAAGAAGTAAAACTGTCCCCATTCAGAAATGACCTGATTATGTAAAAATCCTAAATAACAAAAAACAAAACAAAAACTACTAAGCCAATTTAGCAAGGTCACAAGACATAAATGCAAGATCAGAAACCAACTGTATTTCTTTATACAGAAAAAAATGAAAACTAAAGCTAAGAAAAAAATATCATAAAATACTTATGAATAAACATAATCAAAGGTATGCACAATTCCTACATAAAACCTTAGATATCACTAAAGAGATTAAAGAAGATCTTAGAAAAGTATTATGATGTTCATGGACTGGAAAACCCAGTATCATTAAAATATCAATTCTCCCCAACTGATCTACGGATTAAACACAATCCTAGGGGTACCTGGATGGCTCAGTTGTTAAAGCATTCAACTCTTGGCTTCAGCTCAGGCCATGATCTTGCAGTCATCGGACCGAGCCCCGCATCAGGCTCTGCACTCAGGACAGAGTCTGCCTCAGTTTCTCTCTCCCTCACCCTCTCCCTCGCTCAAATAAAAATCTTAAAAATATATATATATATAATCCTAATCATAATCTCAGCAGTATTTCTTAAAAATAACAAGTGACATTCTATAATTCTGAAATTCATAAAATGCAACTGACTTGAACTAGACAAAAGAAAATTTAAAGGAACAAAAATTTAAGATTTATTCTGACCAGTTCAAGACTAACTATAAAGCAAGTAAGCAAGATAATGTAGTTATTGCCTTAAATAGCCATCTCAATGAATGGAATACAGTAGTCCCCACTTATCTGCGGTTTCGCTTTCAGCAGTTTCAGTCACCTGTTGTAAACTGAAGTCTGGTAGTAGATGATCATCTTTCTGACATTTGGTCAGACGATCAATAGCCTAATGCTATAGCACAATGTTTATGTCATTCACCTCACTTCATTTCATCACGTAGGCATTTTATCACCTCACATCATCACAAAAAGAGTGAATATGTACAATAAGGTTTTTCAGAGAGAGACCACATTCACATACTTTTATCACAGTTACTGTTATCATTTTTCTGTTTTATTACTAGTTACTGCTGTTAATCTCTTACTGTGCCTAATTATAAATTAAACTTCATCATAGATATGTATATATAGCAAAAAAAACAAAAAAAACAAAAACAGTATATATAGAGTTTGGGACTATGCATGGTTCCAGGCATCTGTTGGGGGTCTTGGAAGATACCCCTTGTGGATAAAAGAGGGTGACTGTAGATTAGGGTGTTCTGAAATAGACCCACACCTATATATAGTCAAACGGTTTTTGATAAGGCACCAAAGCAATTCAATGGGGAAAGGAACAAATGGTGCTGGAACAACTAGATATTCACATGTAAGTAAGTGAAGCATGGGATGCCTGGGTGGCTCAGTTGGTTAGGTGTCTGCCCTTGGCTCAGGCAATGATCTAGGGTCCTGGGCTCCTTGCTGAGCAGGGAGTCGGCTTGACCCTTTCCCTCTGCCCCCACCCCTACTTGTGCTCTCTCTTGTAAATAACTAAGTAGGTAAATAAATAAATAAGGCTCAACTCCCACCTCGAGCCATAAAAAAAAAAAAATTAGTTTGAGACAGATCATAAGCCCACACATAAAATCTACCATTTCAAGGTTTATAGAAGAAAACATAGAGATTATCTTTGCTAACTGGGAGAAGGCAGACATTTCTTAAACACAATCTTCAGAAAAGAAAAAAACTGGTAAAATGACATCACAATTAAAAACTTGTCATGGGGGATCCCTGGGTGGTGCAGCGGTTTGGCGCCTGCCTTTGGCCCAGGGCACGATCCTGGGGATCCGGGATCGAGTCCCGCATCGGGCTCCCGGTGCGTGGAGCCTGCTTCTCTCTCTGCCTGTGTCTCTGCCTCTCTCTCTCTCTCTCTCTCTCTCTCTCTCTGTGTGACTATCATAAATAAATAAAGAAAAAAATATTTAAAAAAAAAAAAACTTGTCATGGGCAGCCCGGGTGGTTTAGCGGTTTAGCGCTGCCTTCAGCCCAGGGCCTGATCCTGGAGACCCGGGATCGAGTCTCGCGTCGGGCTCCCTGCATGGAGCCTGCTTCTCCCTCTGCCTGTGTCTCTGCCTCTCTGTCTGTCTCTCATGAATAAATAAAAATCTTAAAAAACAAAACAAAACAAAATTTCTGTCACATAGGCAAGTCACAGACTGGGATAAAATATTCACAAAATAGGTCTATCAAAGAACTTGTACCCAGAATATCTAAAGAACTCCAACACTCAATAATAAAAAGACAATCCAATAAAAAATAGACAAAAGTTGGGCAGCCCAGTGGCTTAGCGGTTTGGTGCCTGCCTTCCGCCCAGGGTGTGATCCTGGAGACCCTGGATCAAGTCCCATGTCGGGCTCCCTGCATGGAGCCTGCTTCTTCCTCTGCCTGTGTCTCTGTCCCTCTCTGTGTGTATCTCATGAATAAATAAAATCTTTAAAAAAAAAATAGACAAAAGACTGGAACAAAAACTTCAGAAGTTAGATAAACGAGCAATGAGTACATGTAAAATTCCATCAACATCATTAGTGGGAATTAAAAGCATAATGAGATACCACTACACAGAATGGCTAAAATTAAAAACACTGACATCAAATGTTGGTGAGATATGGAGCAAATGGAACTTTCATACATTACTGGTGGGAACAAAAAACCATTTTGGAGAAAGTCTGTAGTTTCTTAGGTTCAACATATACCTGCCCTTTGATTCAGTAATTCTACTCCTAAGGATTTATCCATGAAAAATTAAACACAAGTCAAGAAAAAGACCTGTCTGCAAAGGGTAATAGTAACTACTATATCAGATGCTTACTGTATTAGATTACTATCAAAGACCTATTTTAATGGTATCTTAATATTCCTAAAATGTATCATAAAAATCTGAAGATTTTTAATAGTTCAAAATTTATGTTATCTGGTATACTAAAAACATAGAAATAGGGTTAGGTACAGAATAATAACACCTAGTACTTTACTATGTTGCATTTAAAATACTTTTGGCATAAACTAACATGATTTAGGGGTACCTGGGTGGCTCAGTCAGCTGTGTCTGACTTTGGCTGAGATCATGATCTCAGTGTCCTGGGATGGAGCCCTGTGTTGGGCTCTAAGTTCAGCCTGCTTGTCCCTCTCCCTCTGTCTCTATCTTCTAGCTCGTGTTCCCTCTCTCAAGTGAATAAAATTAAAAAATAAAATAATATATAGGGATGCCGGGTGGCTCAGTGGTTTAGCATCTGCCTTTGGTTCAGGGCATGACCCAGAGTTCCAGAATCAAATCCCACATCGGGTTCCCTGCATGGAGCCTACTTCTCCTCCCTCTGCCTATGTCTGCTTCTCTCTCTGTGTCTCTCACGAATAAATAAAACCTTTTAAAATAAAGAAAGAAATAAAAATAAAATATAAAAATAAAAAACGGATTATGATTTTTGAAATAAATTACTATTTCCTTTAAGAGAATTTTCAATTAAAAGATAGAATTGTTTAAAAAAAAAAAAAGATCACAGAAACTTTACTCATGATAGCCTCAAACCAGAAACAACTCAAATATTCATCAATAGGACAACGGATTAAGTGCAATTTTAAGTACATTCATACAATGGACTACTACTCAGCAATTAAAGTGGAACCAATTTCCAGTAATCATAATAACAGGGATAGATGAGAGACATTATGTTGAGTAAAAGAAGGCAGAAACAAAAGAATGATTTAATTTTTATTAAGTTCTAGAACAGGCAAAAATAATCTAAGGTGAAATTATCAGAATAGTAGTTCCCGAGGAGCTAGAGTTACTCAGAGGGAAATTTCTAGTCAGATGGAAACGTTCATATCTTGAAGGGCTGTGAGTTATAGGAGTTTAACCATGTCAAAAATGTAAAATTAAAATTTGTGCCTTTTGAAATATGTAAATTTTCCCTTAAAAAATTCAATTGGGCACCAAAAGGAAAATTTTGGCTATATATCCGAGTTTCCTTACCTCAAAGGATCAGCCCATAATAATCTAGTCATAGTTCTTTACCTAACATCTAGACAAAGGCGTAACATATAAAGTTAATATTATACCCAATGCACTCCAATGTTCAATCCTGCAACAAACTGGCAAAAAGTAAATAAAAATGATCACAAATCTCTAAAACAAGAACACAAGACTCATTTTAGAAAACTACGGAATCCAAACTATCTAAGGAGATAACAACTGCTCAGTCCCTGTCATTTTCCTAGGTCAAAGAGAACAGTGTAGACAAGGGAATTTCCAACATACTGAAGCTCAGTGACAGAAAATAGCATTGTAATTCTACTTCAAAGTATATATCTTGAAAAATGTTGAGATGTATGTAAAAGGGACATGTACTAATATGTACAGGGTGTTTAGTTGATTATGGGAAAAAACCTTGAAGTTCCCCATTTCTAAGTTCATTAACAAAGCAATCAAATTATGGCCTAAACTTACTACGGAAAGACAGAAGTTAAAAGAATGAGATTGGGACACCTGGGTGGCTCAGGGCGTGATTCCGGGATCTGGAATTGAGTGCCATATTGGTCTCCCTGCGAGAAGCTGCCTTCTCCCTCCTGCCTATGTCTCTGCCTCTCTCTGTCTCTTATGAATAAATAAATAAATCTTTTAATTTTTTTTTTTAATTTATTTATGATAGTCACAGAGAGAGAGAGAGAGAGAGGCAGAGACACAGGCGGAGGGAGAAGCAGGCTCCATGCACCGGGAGCCTGATGTGGGATTCGATCCCGGGTCTCCAGGATCGCGCCCTGGGCCAAAGGCAGGCGCCAAACCACTGCGCCACCCAGGGATCCCTAAATAAATCTTTTAAAATAAATAAATAAATAAAGCAAAAGAATGAGATTTATATATACTGAAATAAATAGAAATAAACTAAAAAGAGATCAAGTTTTCAAAAAATTTTTAAAAGCCAAGAAACTAAAACTATTCTTACTGGAAATAAGTTCTTTCTTCCACATTAGAGCTTTATATTTCCACACAGAATAGAAATGAAACTATGTTTACCCCTCTGCTTAAGATATTATTCATGGCTCAGTAACTCATCCAAACTCTCAGCATTTGGTTTAAAATTTTTACATATATATTTCCCCAAGTGCTTTATTTATACATTACCTCATTTTATCCTAACCACTCTGTGAGGAAGGAAAAATAACCCAAAAGCCCTAAAAAAAATCACTGAAGGGACTTCTAATGTTCATCCACAGAGAGTAAGTTTGCATCTCTTCCAGATACAGGAGAATCCCACCTCCTCACTCGGTTTTGCAGTTGAACAGAGGCCTTCAGATTAGTTCTGGCTAAAGGGATATGGGCACAGTTGATAATTATGGGCAATTTATTTGTTGGGCAAGACCTTTCAGCTCTACTCTTCCCTTGCTGTGCTGAACCCTAAAAAGCATTGTTAATTTTGTGAAGATGTAATATGGTGTAAAGTAACTAATCAGAGTAGAACCCTCCACTCATTGATCTCACCTATCCAAATGGGTCACATGGTCTGAGTAATAAATATATTTTGGGTAAAGTCTTCAAGACTATAGGGTTGTTTGTTATTTTTAGCATAACTTCATCTATCATGACTAACAAAATCAGAGTTAAGAAAAAGTTTCACCTGAGGAAAAAAGAAAGAAAAAGTTTCACCTGAGCAAAACCATTTAATAATTTATAATAAAACATCATAAAGTACTATCTGGAAACCTAAGCTAAGAATATTCCTGATAGCATAACTCCCCAACCATAACTTCTGGTTATCCATAATATTGATGCAGTAAACTTTTAAATTATTTAAAAAAAAAATGTTGTTGGGGAGCCTGGCTGGCTTGGATGGAAGAGCATGTGACTTGATCTCGGGTTCATGAGTTTGAGCTACACCTACATTCGGTGTAGAGATTACTTAAATAAATAAAACTCTAATAAAAAAAAAAAGTTCTCAGGGCACCTGGGTGGCTCAGTAGGTTAAATATCTGCCTTCTGCTCCGGTCATGATCACAGGGTCCTGGGATTGAGCCCCTCGTTGGGCTCCCAGCTCAGTGGGGAGTCTGTTTTCCCTTTCCCTCTGTAGCTTCCCCTTCTTGTGCTCTCTCTCTTTAAATAAATAAATCACATCTTAAAAAAAAGTTCTCGGTGCGCCTGGGTGGCTCAGTGGTTGAGCCGCTGCCTTTGGCTCACGTCATGATCCTGGGATTGAGTCCTGCATGGGGCTCCCTGCAGGGAGCCCGCTTCTCCCTCTGCCTATGTCTCTGCCTCTCTCTCTGTGCCTCTCATGAATAAATAAAATCTTTTTAAAAAAATTCTCAATTTAACTATACACAGAAATCAATGGAATGATTTCTTTACATCTAAGAGAAGTGTTAAAATTTATCCCACATTAGAGTATGATTTCATATTCTATTAATATTTTATTTTTCTTAACGGTTATAAAATGGTAAAATAGTTATGATCAAAGTTAAGATTATTGCCCCTACTAACAACCATCTCTATTTAGAAAGGAGTAACAAGTGTTACATTTGACTATACTTTTCCTAATAGATAAGTATGTAGACAAATATAAAAAATTTGCCTGAAAATGGACAGCTTTTTCTGGCATAGTAGAGGCTTTAGCAAGATAATTTGTGACCTATGTAAGTTTAGAAACTATGAACAAATAACTGTCTATGGAAAAACTAACTTAATTCCCTTCACAAATTCCTTTCCTAAGTACCACACATAAAAGACTCCTGAATATCAGTTTTTCTAGTTCAGGAAAACCTCTATCCTACAGACATGAATCACTTTAATCCTTGATGGATTTAGTTTAGAAACTCCCCTAGAATTTCAATAACCATATTTCATCTTTCCAAATGATAGACTCAATGTCATTTTACCAGGGCACTGGGTTTTATGGGAATACATGAGACATGGGAATAACAGGAGACATTCATCCCCAGGACCCCAGCATGGACATTTACTAAGAGTTTACCATGTGCTAAGAACTGTGGAAATCAAACACAAAGAATCTCATTTACTTTCTCAACAACTGTGTAATTAAAGAATCTGGCTGGCTTTTGTCCCAGGGTTCCTGGGAGGGAACTCTAAATCCTTACAATTTCCTGTGTGATAGGAGTATCTCTGTTATTCATGCTGCCCCCTTCACATGATAGTTTATGCTAATAAGTGGGGACTGGCCATAACAGAAAGACAAACCATGGAGGGTTGAAGCTTTCAGCCACATAATATTACCCCTATCTCTGGGAAGGAAGTGGAGCTGGATATTAAGTCCCATAGGCAATGATTTAGTTAGTCATGCCTACATAATGAAACCTCAATAAAAACTCTGGACACCAAAGCCTGGATGAGAGTCCCTGATTGCCAATACCATATGTGTATTGTCATGCATTAATGTGCCAGGAAGATAATGTGTCCCTGAGGACAACAGAAGCTTTGCACTTGGAAATCTTCCTATGTTATCTCTGGCTGATTCCAATTTGTTTCCTATTGCTGTGATAAAACTTTAATCATAAATACAGCATTTTTTTCAGTTTTGGGAGTTGTTCTAATGAATTATGTAACATACAGTAATCTATGGAGACACCTGAAATTTGCAGCCAGCTGATTAGAATTGACGGAGCCTCTGGGAACCCCCAAACTTGCAGCTATTTTTGGATAGTCTTGTGAAGGACAGTACCCTTTAACCTACTGTGGTCAACTTCAGGTAACAGCAAAGTTTAGAAATATCTCTTAGGAGAGGCGCCTGGGTGGCTCAGTGGTTAAGCATCTGCCTTCGGCTCAGGTTGTGATCCTGGGGTCCTGGGAGCAAGTCCAGCATCAGGCTTCCTGCAGGGAGCCTGCTTCTCCCTCTGCCTGTATATCTGTCTCTGTGTCTCTCATGAATAAATAAATAAAATATTTTTTAAAAAAAAGAAATATCTGTTAGGAGTGGAGTCCAAACTTAGGACCTTCTGGACCCTTTATAAATTAAATCTTTCTCACCCCAGGCTAGTTAGCTATTCACGTGCAGGTCACCAGACACTGCTTTCTTCCCTCTACAGTTCAAGTAACTGAACAATCTGCCTCCTCTTTCTGGCTGCCACACACTATCATGTTCTTCCTGGGTTCTTCTCTCTGTAAGGCTGGCTAAAAGATTTTCAAAACTTGCCCATCATCTCCATTGCAGTTTCTGTTGTTTGTCCCCAACCCTGACTCTTTTCCTCAAACAAGCACATCATCTCCTTTTTATAAGTTTTTACTACTGATCACTCAGAGAGAAATAAATATATGCATACTTGACACAGAAATTTTACTTTCAGGAATGTATCCTGTGGATCTACTTCTACATGTGCACAAAGACACACAAAGACATTCAGTGTGGTATTATTTGTAATATTAGAAACAACCTAAATGTCTATTAATAGAAGGCTAGTAAGTAAAGGACAGAATATCCTACAGTAGAATACTAATCAGCCATTAAAACCTAAGACTGGGACACCCAGATGGCTCAGGAGTTGAGCATCTGCCTTTGGCTCAGGTCGTGATCTTGGGGTTCTGGGATCGAGTCCTGCATCAGGTTCCCCAGAAGGAGCCTTCTTCTCCCTCTGCCTATATCTCCGCCTCTCTGTTTAAAAAAAACAGTAAGACAAAGTGGGTGCATACTCTCTCTCTCTAATGTTATGTAACAATTTTAAGGACAAACTTTAAATAAGGTAAAAACAAGTTTAAGTGATATGCTACCATTTACTGAATAAAATAGAAATGTTTGATATGCATAGGGTATCTGGAAGAATACACCAGAAACTACTCATGGTGGTCACTTCTGGATAAGGCAACAGGGAAATTAAGGGATGGAGAAGGAAGGTTCCTTTTCATGGCATACACTTTTGTACCTTTTGAAAGATATAACCAAATGCATGTTTTGCCTGTTAGTTTTTTATTTCTAAAAAGCGGCACCTGAGGCTGTTCTTTGTGTTCTCTATCCTTAATATACCTTTGTGGCTCTATTTAGATGATGTCAACAAAGTGAAAATTTCCTCCTCGCAATGAGGCATTCCTTTCCATTGATTACATACATCCTCTCAATACACAGAATACCCAGAACAGGGACAATGGATTAACCCAAACCTTTGGACCATAGTAAAATGTAGTAAAATGCATTTATATCTCAGAGAAACTCTGGGCTGACATACCAAGTTCAAACTTGAGCACATGCACTACAGAAAAAAAATCTACTAAGATCATCTCTGACCCAGTTTTACCCACAAATCCTTTATGCACACCTAACCTTCCAATACAGGCAAATAGCTTTTCAGTGCACCATTTTCACTGAGGGAATAAATATATTCCTCCTCCTGTCATCCCACTCCACTTGTCCATACTCCCAAAAGCCTATTCCACAATCATCTTTGAAGATAAGATTCTTCTTACTTCTAGTAATGGAAGATCCCACAACTCTGTCAATTTAATCAAGACCTCCTGTACCCAACGTCTTCTCTGGGATGAACCCACATAGACCTATATGAATTTCTAGGACTAACAAAATTCCTGAATACTGTGTCTATAGTTAAAAGATTAAATAGGGTGGCAATAAATTCCTAAGAGAGATTAATGTGCTGTGTACCTACCTGTTGTACCAGCTGTCCTATTAATTAATTGGCTAGGTATAAGAGTGAATATTCAAAGTTGTAAAATCTAGAATGAGAAGGATCCTGTACATAATCATGAATAACATCTCCCAAAGTAGCTGGCTTACAATTAATATATTGCCACCAGACAGGTATGGAAATGGACAAAAAAAATAGGAATATTCAAAGAATTCAATTAAAGTAGTAACAGCAAAATATCTTTAAAACTGTCCTCTGTGGGATCCCTGGGTTGCTCAGCAGTTTAGCGCCTGCCTTTGGCCCAGGGCGCGATCCTGGAGCCCTGGGATCGAGTCCCACATCGGGCTCCCGGCATGGAGCCTGCCTCTCCCTCTGCCTGTGTCTCTGCCTCTCTATGTCTATCATAAATAAATAAAATATTTTAAAAAATAAATAAATAAAACTGTCCTCTGTACTTTGAACAATGTAACAGACATTTCATCAATAAATATTTGCTGAGCAGCTAATATGTATGAGGCTATCCTAATTGCCAAACATCTGCAATAGGGAAAGAACAGCTTATAGGGCAGCTCGGGTGGCTCGGCAGTTTAGTGCTGCCTTTGGCCCAGGTTGTGATCCTGGGGACCTGGGATCAAGTCCCACGTTGGGCTCCCTGCGTGGGGCCTGCTTCTCCCTCTGCCTGTGTCTCTGCCTGCCTCTCTCTCGCTCTGTGTCTCTCATGAATAAATAAATAAAATCTTTTAAAAAGAAAGAAAGAAAGAAAGAAAGAAAGAAAGAAAGAAAGAAAGAAAGAAAGAAAGAAAGACTTATAGACTAGCCTAAACTAGGGATAATGAGGTAGAAAAGGATTCAGGCCAAGTTCACAATACCAAAAGCTTTCTCCAGTCCAAATATTTTTATCTAATATTATTTGCAGGTACTTTGTAGTACAGAAGTCATATTACAATGCAATAGGATTTTCTGCTTAGGAACCCAGAATGCTGGCATGTAATGGTTTCCAGATTTGAGTTTCAGGCACCAGTGGGAATAACCACAAAAAGGACAGTGGATTTTTTTTTTCTAAA
The DNA here is from genome assembly GCF_018345385.1 of Vulpes lagopus. Lineage (NCBI taxonomy): Eukaryota > Metazoa > Chordata > Mammalia > Carnivora > Canidae > Vulpes > Vulpes lagopus. The sequence continues at coordinate 61,944,790 of NC_054824.1, forward strand.
AACATTAAAAAGCAAAACTATCTAGTTCATTGTCCTCATTTCATTCACTAATATTTTAACAATAAAGAACATCTCTCAGAATTTAGGAACTAGACAGATTTAGTCACAAGAAAAGCAGAACATTTTTCCTATTTCCCCTCTCTTTTTACTGAATTTGAATGAAAAATTCATAGGAGACCAATATATGAGGATCAATAAAGATAAAATGAAAGTATCATGGATTTGAGAATCTGAGAGCCCTGGTTTCAATTTTTATGGCTGCAGGTAAGTCACTTAACCACTCTGAGCCACAGTCTCCTTGGGGATATTATCTCAGAAGTTTGTATAAGGATTAAATATGATTTCATATGAAGCACTTGGCATTAAATGTAACACCTAAAAGGTGATCAAAAAACATAAGCAACTTTCTCTGTTAAAATAAATACTGGGACTTCCACTTCTGGTTACAATAGAGTAACTGGTACTCAACCAGCCTCCCACTGTACACAGCCATAAAACTAGCTGAATACATAAGGCTCTCTGATCGAGGGAATAAACTCCCACCTGTGGCACAGTGAGCTAGAATCTAAGTAGTGCAAGAAGGTCTCACTAAGCTGAGACTAGATCAAATTTGGGGCAGGTAAAAGAGCTAGAAGCCTTGGAGCAGGAAACCAGAGAGGGATTATATGCAGGACAGGGGAGACTGCGAAAGGACAGTCTATGTGGTAGTCACCTATGGATGAGTTCTTGGCTGAGGGTTAGGCTGCACATGCAGAGGGTGACACTTGTCAGAGAATGGCTGCTATGGAATCAAGAATGCCACAGAGATACCTGAAGTCCAGCAAGCAAGCAGTGCTAGAGGTCTCTGGAGTTCTGGTCAAGGCAGATACCCAGCTGATTCAACATGAAGGCTGTGACCATACATCTTAAAGACTTCTCTTAGATCTACCCTAACAAGTGGAGGGGGAAGGCTACCACGCCCAGCATAGGGTGTGGAGCTCAAATGAGTAAGGAGGGCAATCACATGGAGCTGGGTGGCAGTGGCAGCAACAATAAAGAATGGTTGTATATGAAGAAATGATCAAATTAATAAATATTTTTAGGACAATGAGAATCAGATTCATGAGAAAGGAAATCACAAATATGCAAAGGGAGAAAAGAGAAGCCTGTGGCATTCAATTGGAACTGGAGAGATTACTCTAAATGCATGTTTTCAATATTTCTTTCAGTATGTAGCTATAGACATATATAAAATACAGATCCACTGCAAGGGCCTGGGATTGGTGACATACCAATAGCAACACTTAGTATTTTATTTCTTAAGACTAATATCTACTGAAAAGGAACCAGGCTCCTTAGAGAAATGACTGATTTCAGGTCTGGGGAGGAGAAAGTCCAAGATGTGCCCTAAATATCTTGTGTTAGAACAAGGAAGTGTTCAAAGAATAATGGGGATATGAGAACAAAGAAGATAGGGCCTCCCACTAGTTAAATCTAGAACTATTGGAACACAAGAATGTTGGGCTTCCATGAATAATGTTGGGCTTTCATGAATATATACTGAAATAAATAAATGAATAAAATAAATGTTTGATAAGAAATAGGATATTTAAGAGCTTAGAGTATCTCTCCACAAAAACTTACTGATTATAAAGGGTAAAAGAGTAACTTCACAGTAGAGAAGTCTTAATCAAATGATCTAAATTAACATCATCAGTTATCAAATAAAAATTATATGCTACTTGATAGAGTAAAATGAGAATGAGAACATGTGATTTCTGTGATATTCCTGTGAAAGATGCAACCTGACTCCAATCATAAAGTGGATCAGACAAACCCAAATGGACATTTAAAAAAGTATCAAGATCATGAAAAAAAAAAAAAAAAAAACTCACAAAAAACACAAAACAAAAACCCTGAGAAAATATTCCAGATTGAAGATTATAAGAAATGATATTCAAATATATGTGGTGGAAATGGATACTTTTGCTACAAAAGACATTACTGGAACAAGTGGATCTCAGTTTCTTTGTCCATTGCTTCAAACATCAATAAAAGAACTCAAAGAAGTTTTTATAAAGACAAAAATTACATCTAACCGTATTTCAAAATATAAAAAGATCTCTACTGGTATTCTAACCACGCTTATAAAAAAAATTACCATAGAAACTTATAGGCCTTAACCAAAGTTGAACTTAATAAATTTAAATCTTATAGAAAAAAGTGTTAAGAAAAAGAAATGTTACATAAGGCCTCTATAAATAGTACATCCACGCAATGGAATGTTACCTAGCTATATCAGCTGATATGGACAGAAGTCAAGATTCTGTTAAACAGAGGAAGGAAAATTTAGCTCAAAATATATGTAACACATACTCCCTTTTGTATGTATGTTTGCATATATGTGTAAGATAGCCATATATATAGGCCTGGATATGCATAAAAAATTTCTGGAAGGATACATAAGAAACTGTTGACAATGACTAGTTCTGTGAAATAGAGGAGTAAATGGTTTCAAAGGTTTCCTCTCCATCTACTGCCCGTGTATACTCAATTCTTAACATTTAAAAAAATAAAAAAGGTTAAGTTATTCTATAGCAGTTAAGTACATATAGCAACCAGATAATGGTTTCTAACTACCATTCCTACCTAAAATGAAATCCTTGTTGAAATGGCTGATTCTACATATGGTTCAGAGTAAGTACAAAGTAAGCTATAGATATCTTGTGCTGGAAAGCAAAGAAGCACTCAAAAACCAATGAAGGCCGGGATCCCTGGGTGGCGCAGCGGTTTGGCGCCTGCCTTTGGCCCAGGGCACGATCCTGGAGACCCTGGGATCGAGTCCCACGTCGGGCTCCCGGTGCATGGAGCCTGCTTCTCCCTCTGCCTGTGTCTCTGCCTCTCTCTCTCTCTCTCTCTCTCTCTCTCTGTGACTATCATAAAAAAAAAAAAAAAAAAAAAAAAAAAAACCAATGAAGGTGAGACACCTGGGTGGCTCAGTGGTTGAGTGTCTGCTCAGGGTGTGATCCTGGGGTCCCAGGATACAGTCCTGCATAGGGCTCTCAGCGGGGAGCCTGCTTCTCCCTCTGCCTGTCCCTCATGAATAAATAAATTAAATTTAATTAAAAAAAAAAACAAAAACACCCTAATAATGAAGACATGTAAAAAGGATGACACTAGTGTGACAGGGCTCCCACTGGCCAAATGTAAGGTAATGTGGACATTAATAAGAATCACTAACTAGAGGGGCGTTTGGGTGTTCAGTTGGTTAAGTGTCCCACTCTTGATCTCAGCTTAGGTCTTGATCTCAGTGTTGGGAGTTCAAGCCCCATGTTGAAAAGAATCACTAACTAGAAAACTATCAAGAAAAGTAAAGAAATGACTATTACAAGTCAGGGCAGCAGTTAAATACAGGGAAGGAAGAAAGCACACAGTGGTTTTCTGGAATGCTGATGATGTTCTATTTCTTGACCTGGAAAATAATTACATGAATATTTATTTCATGATTATTTAATAAACCATATGTATTTACTGTGCAGACTTTCTTAATATAGGTGTATTTTCTAATTTTAAAACAAAAACATAAAGTTTTAGGGAATAAACGTAAAAACAAGAGCCTTTTAGAAAGAAAATGACAATATTTTACCTGCAAGAGTATGTAGGCTCTCCTACTTTAAAAACACGACCACAAAGATGAGAAGGTTTATTTGCTTGTTCAAGTTTTGGAAATCCAAATGCGGGATCTTCACCACAAAGGTACCATTCCATTGGTCCCAACAAAACATGCTGTGCCAGCATGTCCTCCTTCTGTGGAAAAGGGTTGGGACCCCTGCAGTAGATTTTGGGTACATAGTGGGCTAAATGCTGGTACACTTCTCTAGTGAGGTCAGTTGCTTGCAGCCATTTCTTTAAAAAAAGAAAAAAGAAAAAATAGGTTTAAACAATGTTAAACTGCTAATTTGAATAAACCTACTATATATTCTTTTAGGTACAAATATAATGATAAAAGTGTCATATATTTTGTTGATGTCACTCATAACTGTGTTTTCTTTCCAAAAAGGGTAAAAATCATTTAGAACTTTATTAAAATGCCAAGCATTTCAGAATTCTACTTCAAGTAAAATGATCCCTCTCCTCAAAATGACTCTTGAAGCAACCTTCTGTAGGGAGTTATAGGAAAATGACCACAACAAATCATCATATAAAACACTAGCCAGGGGCACTTGGGTGGCTCAGTGGTTGAGCCACTGCCTTTGGCTCAGGTTGTAATCCCTGGGTCCTGGGATGGAGTGCCACATCAGGTTCCCCACAGGGAGCCTGCTTCTCCCTCTGCCTATGTCCCTTCTTGTCTCTCTCATGAATAAATAAAATCTAAAAAAAAAAAAAAAAAAAAGACACTAGTCATTACGCCCATCTGACTTCCTTTCTAATAATGCTTTGCTCAAATGATATACTGACTGTGATCTGGATCCTCATGTCAGTTTGCTGATAGGAAGAGTATGCAGTGAATACAGACAAACAATATGCCACTTAGACTTCTCATTGATTAATGATACACCAGTCTCTTATGAATATGAGTCTACAAGAGACTTCGTTCTATCAATTACACCTTCTTTCTCTAATCAACCTGTCTATAAGCCCTTTCCCCTCTGCTCTCCCAGCCCAAAAACAAACAAAAGCCACTTTTCTGTCCTAAACTTTTATGTCCACTACCTGTGATAATTAACCTCCTTTCAACTGAGCTAGAGCTGAAGTTAATGAGGTGACTTTTGGAAAGCCCCTAGGGATGGAGACCTGGTTGCCAGGAGAACAAGCCATTGTGATAAGAAGGTTGGTATAGCCTCCACCCCAGCCTCAGGGAGGGGAGAGGGGCTGGAAGTTGAGCTAATCATTAACAGACAATGATTTATTCAAGTATGCTTACATAATTAAGCTTCCATAAAAATTTCTATGTTGGGGTTCAAAGAACTTCTGGGATGGTGAACACAGAGCTACTGGGATGATGAACACAGAAGTACTGGTGCACCCACAGCATGGAAGCTCTGCATCTCTTCCCACATACCTTGCTCTATGCATCTCTTCCATCTGCTGTGCCTAAATTGTATCATTTTACAATAAATCAATAATCTAGTAAATAGTTTCCCTGAGTTCTGTGAGCCATTCTAGCAAATTATTGAACCCAAAGAGGGGGTCATGGGAACCCTCAATTCGTAGCCAAGTGAGACAGAAGTTCTAGGTAACCTGAAGACCACTGCTTGTTACTGGCATCTGAAGTTTAGTGAGGAGGGCAGTCTTATGGGACTGAGCCCTTAATCTGGGATCTGATGTCAACTTCAGGTGTATAGTGTCAGAATTGAATTGTAGGACACCCACTTTGTGTCTCTGTAGGGGATTAGAGAATTGCTTCGTATGGGAAAAAAACACATTCAGTGGCCACAAGTATTGCTAAGTGTATAGAGAAATACAAGAAAGTTTCTCCTGATTTAAACATCAGTTCAATAGGTCTAAAACTGAACTTATGATCTCCACTACTCCTCCTCAAAAACCTATTCTATCCACTTCCCTATTTTAGATACCAGCATCTACCTAAGTATCCACACCAGAAAAACCTGAAAATCTTCCTTCTTCCTCAATCCAACATCCAATTAGTCATGTCTTATCTATTAGGCTTCCTAAATAATCTGTTGACTCCATCCATTTCTTTCTCTCCATCTCCACAGGCATCATCCCCACTCTGATCCAAAACCCCCACTCCTATGTTTTACCAAGATTAGTGCAAAAATGTCCTAATCAGTCACACACACACACACCCCGCCAGTCTTGCCCTTGTACAGTCCATTTTCTAACCTCATTATCAGAGTGATTCTTGCAAAACATCAATCTGATCATGTCATTCAGCTTCCCCTAGTATTTAAGATCAAGTCAAGTCCCCTGACATGGCTTATAAGGTCCTTTGCCTCTGTCATACTATTTTTCCTCCTTGTGACCTGTAGTGTTCCTCTCTGCTCTGTGGGCTATTTTCTACTCATTCTTCAGAACCCCATGTATGTTTCACTTTCTCTTAAATACCCGCTCTGCCCATTCCTCACTCCCACCACCCATTCCCACTTCCTCTAGGTCTAAAACAGAACCCAGCCTCGTGGGCATTTATTAAAATCTGTTAACTAAATGACTATAAATATATTTATACTACTTACTGTCATATAACATTGATAGTGTAGAAAGATGCTCCAGGTGGCTTTAATGAAAGGAGAGATAATAGATCCAGGCCTGCAGTCTCTAAAAACCAAACCAAATAAGCCCTAGATAAAGCATCCTTCAAACTACCTCCTTCCTTTTCCCTTTTATCTTCAACCTTTTCCCTGTATTGTCATTTATCCCTGCCAATTCTGCATCTTTATTTGTCCACCATACTGCTTTGAGTAATTGCAACTTATTTTGGCTCTAAACCAGGGAAATATTTTAAATCAGAATACATGAAAGGACTCACTTCTACAAAAATGCAGTTAATGGAACTGCTAACTCACAGGCCCAATGTTTACCTATGGATTACAACCGAAGATCACATTACATCCTAGTTAAAAGAGTTAACTTTCCAGTAATATCTAACACCATATAAGGTCTTCATTTTAACTCTTACTTGTACAATCTTCACCTACTTCCTTCCTTCTAAAAATAACTATAGGGGCGCCTAGGTGGCTCCGTGGTTTGGTGCCTGCCTTTGGCCCAGGGCGTGATCCTGGAGTCCCAGGATCAAGTCCCATGTTGGGCTCCTAGCATGGAACCTGCTTCTCCCTCTGCCTATGTCTCTGCCTCTCTGTCTTTCATGAATAAATAAATAAAATCTTTAAAAATAATAATAAAATAAAAATAACTATATATAGAGAGAGATTTAAATATTCCTGAGGTGATATATATATTAACTTTCTAATCAACCTCACATTTTCATGTGTACTAAAAATGTAAAAATCTTCTTTGTAAATTAAGGGACAGAATTGAAGCTTCTTAGGAAGACAATGAAAAAGTTTTCACCCCTGAAGAGAAACTATCTTTTTCAAATGTTACCAATTTAGTTGTGTTTGCTTTATGCCAGTAAGAAACTAAATTACTCTTAAAACAACAGCACTTTGCAGGAGATAATCCCACAGAATTAAGGATTATCTCTTTAGAGAAGTGACTTGAAATCAAAATTGCACACGCTAAATTCTGCAATTACAAAAGGATATTTTTTTAAAAAACGTAGTCAATAGTAAAAAAAAAAAAGTACTCAATAGAAAAAGGCAGAGTCATCAACCAAAAAGCAACCTAAAATCTAATTCTCTGAGCTAAAAAATACTTTTTGGCCACATCTAAGGATAAATGTTTAGTTTTTCACCCACTTTTCAGAAACTATTTCTTTTTTTTTTTTTTTCCCCAGAAACTATTTCAAAATGTGAATGAAGATACAAATTATCCTAAGCAATTTATTTCTGGATAAAAATATTAAGCTTTAAATATTCAAAGAATTCAATCCTATGATCCCAGAAAGTTATGCTTCAGGCAATGCTAATTTACAAAACATTTAAAGGTTTTAACAACCATATTTGTTTTTCTTATATCTTAAATTCTCATTTTTCTTAAAACCACTTTTGCAGGATTTTAATCCAGGGAGAATAAAAGGTGATGCTTTCTAAAAGAAATTATGTGTCTTCTTGTGGCTCCAACACTGATAGGTCAAATCTGTTCATAGATTTTTTTTCTTTCCTTTTTTTTTTTTTTTTATTAAAGAAGTTTCCATGTCTAACATGGGGCTTTTTTAACTCACGACCTTGAGATTAAGCGTTGTATGCTCTATCAAAGGAGCCAGCAGGGCACTCCCTATTCATAAATTCCTTAAACAAAAGATTCAGAAACTAATATCAACTTATGATTAAGAAAAAAAAAATCAACCTTATATAAAATATTTTATATGTTTACTAAATGTTACTATATATTTTACTCAATTACTGTAATATTTATTATATGTATTATATACAATATAACATATTACTAATATTTGCTAATATATTACATATTATTAGTAAAAGCATTTCATCCTAAAAACTGTTTGTAATGTATTTTTATAAATTATTAAGAAGATATAAACATCTGGTTCAAGAAAAGCAGGCATTTCCTTCAAATTTAAAACCACCCAAAAGATTTGGGATCCACAACAGGCATTTAAACTTCATTAAACACTTAATATACAAAGCAAAGTACCTTCACATAAGAACTCTATACCAGAAATATTGAATTAGTGACTGGCAACACTATAGATTAAAAGAAAAAATAATTGTGAAGAGAAATTGAGCAAAGGGAAAACATTTTTTGGCTACCTATCACAAAAATGGCTTACGTATTTCTCAAAAGAATAAAAGCAATGGCTTTTCCTATCCTCAGTAACATAAGCTAACTGTAATTTCTTCAACAGGAAAAACCATTGAGATTTCTAATTTGGTGGCATGTTAATCTGTCCTTATTTCAGACACTTGTGGCTGTCACACCAATGTGCACAACAAAGTAATAAGCACTATCTTATTAGAAGTCCTCCATAAGGGAAGTAAAGAAACTGTCAACTCATTCCACTAAAGTAAACATGTTATGACAATGTTTCCAGGAGCTTTCCTTTTTTGAATGCTAAATTTAAGCCTTGGGATAGAGAGCAAGTACAATAAACATAAAAATGAAAGAATCCCTAGAGGTTAGCCTTTTATTACACTATCTAATTACTATTTTATACTCAATTAAAATTGCATCCTTTAACCACATTTGATTTTGTTTTCAAACAAAGATCACCAACGTGTAAGTCAATTATAAAACAATAATCACTAGTGCTGAAAGGAGGTTTTTAAGACAATATTAAGAAAAATTTTAAACAAATCATATTAAGAGTTCCAGAAATGAAGTAAAAACATTCACAAATCAAAATATAGAAACTCAATAATAAAAGTCTAATTTAAAAATGGGCAAAAGACCTGAACTGACACTTCTAAAGATGTACAGCCAATAAACTCACAAAAGATATTCAGTATTAACAGTCACAAGGGAAATACAAATAAAAACTACAATGAGATACCACTTCACACTCAATAGAATGGCTATAATCAAAAAGACAAGGACACCTGGGTGGTTCAATGGTTGAACATCTGCCTTTGGCACAGGTCGTGATCCCAGGGTCCTGGGATAGAGTCCCAGCATTGGGCTCCCTGTGGGGAGCCTGCTTCTCCTTCTACCTATGTCTCTGCCTCTCTCTGTATGTCTCTCATGAATAAATAAATAAAATCTTAAGAAAAAAAAAAGACAGTAATAGTGTTGGCAAAGATATGGAAAAATTCACTGGAACCCTCACATACTGTCGGTGAAAATGTAAAATGATGCAGTCACACTGGAAAACAGTTTAGCAGTTTCCCAAGACATTAAGCATAAAATTACCATAGAACCCAGCAACTTCATGCCTGAGTATATGCCCAAGAGAAATGAAGATGTATGTCTTCACAAAAATGGACACAAATGTTCACAGCAGCATGATTCTTAATATCCAAAAAGTGGAAACAACGCAAATATCCATCAACTGACAAACGGATAAATGATATATGGTATATTCATATAATGGAAAATCATTTGGCAATAAAAAGGAATGAGGTATTGATACATACTGCAAGGATGAACCTCGAAAACATCTGCTAAATGAAAGAAACCAGTCAAAAAGACAACATATTGTTATGGTTCCATTTATATGAAATTTCCAGAATAAGCAAATCAGTGGAGACAGAAAATAGATAAGTAGTTTAGTTTGGGAGTTTAGGGGAAAACGGGACGTAACTACTGATAGGTATAGGATCTTTTTTTGGGTGATGAAAATGTTCTAAAATTGTGGTGATGCTTGCCCAAATGTGGATATGTTAAAAACCAAATGAACTGAATTTATATATGTGAATTATGTATAAAACTGTCAAAATTTAAAGGCAAAAAATATCCAATATAGACATAAAACTCTACGTATTTCTTTTATGTTTGGGGAAAAACAATATATGTACTTCTTAAATCACAATCATCCCCTGGAACACATTATAATAAAATCCGTGGAGCAAAAAACGTAGATAGACTCAGAGAAGTGCTACAAAACTCATATTGTGGAATCAATTCTACCAAAAAAAAAGAGAAAGGGGCCACTTAAAGATAGTTGATAAGCTTATAATTATCAAAGAGAGTGCTTAAATGCTTTTATTTGTGAGGCATGTTTGTTAGAATACATAAGATGACAAAAAGTCCTTCCTCCTCATAAAAGAAATTTAAAAAGCAGTGTATAAATAAAGTGTGAGAAAAATGACACTAAGCTTACTAAGTAATTTTAAATGGATATGATCCCACAAATTACCAGTAATGAAGGTCTAAAGGCTACAATAACTTCTTTGTTTACTCTGAAACTTATTCTTCACCCAAGAAAACCTTTTTAATCCTTTTTAATTTGTGATAAAGCACTGTGCTATAGCCTAAGATGAAAGAATAGTTTTAAGTGTTATGTGGTTTTAACTATATACAGACAATAAACCCCCAAGCAAGGCCAGGTTATATAGCTGGAAGAATCTTGTATTTTTAATATTAGTTTGCATCTTCTTTAAGGACTTTTGTTGGTCTTTAAATGTTTTTTCATCTTTTCTCAGAAAACCATCTAAAAGTAAACAGAAAAGTAAAACATAGCTCAGATTGTGATCTTCACAAACTCAAATTAAGCCCAAATCAGTACATTTTGATTGCTTTTCCTGGGAATCTCACTGCGTCTGCCTGAGAATTTCACTGCATAAGAATTACTGCATTGGTCTCTAACACCGTTTATAACTAGTTTCCACAGGAACTTCAACAAGGTGGAGAAACTCCAATCACTTGATAGCTTGTAGTTTCAGAATTGGAAAAATTTAGCACACAGCCTGTGTCGATGGCCCAACAGCAACACACAAGATTCAGTGGGAGTAAAAACAACACCACCACTTTGAGGTTAGACAACAGATTAAAATATCAATACAGATATTGACACAATGACAGGGAATAGCTATCATTCTGATCATTTACCGTCTACTTGTAACACTTTCATTTATTTTATTTTTTCCAAATCTCTTTGATAAATGAAGGCACATCTGAAGGCAGATGTGGGATGAAAATCCTCTGGTTGTTGCGATATTATGTAGAAAGTAAATGAAAACAGACCTAAACAAGCTTGTTCAAAAAAAAAAAAAAATCCAAGAGTCATCATTCAACAACACATTAAAATTTTCACGTCTACTCTTGTCAACTGCTTCCACTCTGACTTTAGTGTCCTCATCAATTCACACAAAAATCTCCTCAGGGACCAACAACTCCAAAGGGCCCTCCTAAAATTTTGTTCATAACATTAAGATTGTTGGCATGATTTCAAAGGTCACTCCCTCCCTAGAAACTAAGTTTTTTAAACAGGAGACCTCAGAGGTGAGGCCTAGGTTGTTTGAGTCCATTCATAATCATTCTGGACAATCTGTTTGTTTTTTTTTTGTTTTTTTTTTTTTGGACAATCTGTTCTAATGGCGTTCCCTGTCCTTGAGGAAAGGTGCCATCGAATTTATTAAAGTAATCATTTTACAACTCTGCTGCTTACATGAGCATATTTATAACACACTTTCACTACAAAACTCGGTTTGAATGGTTTAAGTTTGTGGTTTAACTCTTCCTACTATTGCTGTGACGAAATCTCGTATTAGTTTCTGTACGTTGAAAGCCGCTCAGTGTATTAACAATTCCTTTCCATCCACCTATCCCCAACTCCTAGAATAAATTGTTGTTGTTGTTTTAATCTCCCAGCCTCCACTACTGCTTTCTCACACTCAGTAAACATGCCCAGATACTACTTTCGGCACATTCATCAACGCTGTCGACTGACCAAACCGGTGGGGAAATGCACTGAAAGGGGGTATAGGTAGAGGGAGAAGAACACCGTCGTTTGCACCCTTTGGTGCCTTAGGTCGAGCCCAGAAACAAAGTAGGAACCCGGTTTGGGCAGCCTGTTTCGGTGGGGAGGGCAAATGCTCCGCTAATGTGAGAAAAAGGATTAGGCAGGAGAAAAGGAGGGCGATTATACCCCCAAACCAGGTAGTGTCTCCCTTTCCCCTCTTCCAAGAGCTGACAAAAAGGGCAAAGGCCCTTGTGCTGGGGACTTAATGTGTGTGGGGGGGGGGGGGGGGGGGGAATGGAAGAGCTGTCGGTTCTCCTAGGCCGACAGGGAACGCAAGGGTGGCCAGCGCACAGAGCGGCTCTGCGGACTGTTAGAAGATAAAGACGGAAGGACAGGGGCAGGCTCGGTGGCCTCCCCGGGTTGCCCGCAAGGCGAGGCCAGAGAGCCTGGGGAGGTCGTCACCCCGTCAGGGCCGGGCTGCTCCAACAGCTCCAGGGGTCGGGTCCTCCCCCGGGGGCGCGACCTGCGAGCCCCGGACGTCCCTGCCCAGGTCCTGGTACTTACCCCCGCGGTCTCCTCAGCCGAACATTCCAGCAAACTCCGGTCGATGGCCTGCACCTCGGGCTCCAGCTCCGACGCCATCTTCCTTCCTCCTCCCCAGCGCTGACGCTGCTACCGCCGCCCCGAGGGCCGCGGCCTCGCCACAGCCGCGGCCGCCGAGACCGCCACCCGTGCCTCAGGCAGTCAGTCCGGAGTTATCCAGGCGGCCGCGGGTGGGGAAGGAGGACAGGAGTGTGAGGTAAGCCGGACAGGGGAGAGAGCGGCCTCCGGCGCTCCCTCCGGGCCCGGTGCCCGAGAGTCAAGACCTGCCCTCGTCCCTGCCCCAGAGAAGGACACAGAGAGGCCAGGACCTGGCACTCTTGGCTAGCGCCTACCGCGTCCGGCACCGGGAAAGGGGGATACCACCCGAGGGAGGGAGCAGAGCAGCCTGGGAACTGTAGTCCGCCTCGACGCGGACGCGAAGCCGGTGGCGGCCCTTATAGGGTGTCCCGCGAAGGCATTGTGGGAGTTAACCCGGGGAAGGGCAGATGCAGATACGCGGGCGGGGCTTTCCTGTACTGCGAGAACCCTGGGAAGAGACTAGCGGAAAGAAGCGCTCACCTGGGAAGAGGCCGGAGAGCAAGTCATTGTGGGAACTGTAGTTTTACTCCCCCCCAGCTCCTTTTGTTCCTGTTTGTATCCGCAGATACTAGAACGGTGCCTGGCACGTGGTACACATCAAGTACTTTCCAAAGCCTGTTGTGGGTAGGCCGACAGATACCGAGGAAAGAATGGAAGAATCATTGCATTCTATTCCTATAGTTCTATGGCCCTGTCATTTATCATGCCCTCCTTTTTTTGGACTGTACCTGAGGTGGCCATTACCCAGATTTTTTTAAGGTTTTAAAACATACCTAGGGATCCCTGGGTGGCGCAGCGGTTTGGCGCCTGCCTTTGGCCGAGGGCGCGATCCTGGAGACCCGGGATCGAATCCCACGTCGGGCTCCCGGTGCATGGAGCCTGCTTCTCCCTCTGCCTGTGTCTCTGCCTCTCTCTCTCTCTCTCTCTCTCTCTGTGACTATCATAAATAAATAAAAAATTTTTAATTAAAAAAATAATAATAAATAAAATAAATAAAACATACCTAAATACGGTTGGAGAAAACACATTTCCAAGTAATTTAGTTATGGCCACTTATCAAAATTTATTATAAATGTTGCTGCAAAGGAAAAGGAGCCTACCAGGCCAAGTCTGTCAAGATTTACTCTTGACAGGGACATTTTATAAAAATAGATAAGGTACAAAAGAAAATTATGTTTGGTTAGAGGTAATTAGGCTCTTGATTGACGATTGGGAGAGTGGGTTTCTTAGAACAAGTCTTTAGTTCCTTTAGAGTTTATCAGAAAATTGCTTACACATTTTATCAAGCATGCTAATTTATTCTGAGAAGGAGATTGTGAATTAGGAAAAAAAAAAAAGATCTGACACAATCCAGGCCTGGGACCTGTTTTTGTTTTGGCTATTGTTCTAAAAATAATATTAACTAAGTGTCTTGTTTTTCCTTTTTTTATTAGGAAATAAAAATTACCCATAATCTCATAGTTCAAATTAGTCTTGCTATCACTTTTTTTTTTTTTTAAGATTTTATTTATTTACTCATGAGAGACACACACACAGAGAGAGGCAGAGACACAGGCGGAGGGAGAATCAGGCTCCATGCAGGGAGCCTGACATGGGACTAGATCCCGGTTCCCCAGGATCATGCCCTTCCTTGGCTGAAGACGGTGCTAAACCACTGAGCCACCAGGGCTGCCCTTGCTATCACTTTTAAAGATAGGATTAGAAATTCAAACTTAATAGGAACATATTTTTTAAAGATTTTTTTTTTATTATTATTTGAAAGAGAGTGTGCACAAGAAAGCATGAGAGAGTGTGCAGGAGTAGAGGGGAGGGGCAGAGGGAGAAGGAGAAGCAGGTTCCTTGCTGAGCAGGGAGCCTGACTTGGGGGTCCATCTCAGGACCCCAAGATCGTGACCTGAGTCAAAGACAGACGCTTAACCCATTGAGCCACCCAGGTGCCCAATAGGAATATTTTCTTCATTTATCTATCTATTTTTTTTATCTATTTATTTTTAAAGTAAGCTTGAACCCACAACTCCAAGATCAAGAGTCACATGCTCAACTGACAGAGTCTACCAGGCATGAATGTAGAAATATTTTAAAAGGAAAAATGAAAACTACCCCACTTACCCCCAGTCTCCCCTCCCCCCAAATAATTTTTAATACTTCCTTATGATTCTATCTAGAAAAAAAAGTGTGCATATATCTGTATAGATATCTAGGATGTGAGATCTTGAAATGTTCTATGTTTTACTTTCTTCTCTGCCCAATTTCTTTGCACTGTTACCCTACCTCGTTAGAGTCAAGCTGAAGGAAAACTGGGATAGTTAGAACCCGGAAGCAAAGATAATGCCTCTTTAAGGGTCCTAACATAGAATTAAAGCCATTAAAACAGATTGTAAAGAAAATTTCTGCTGTTAACACTATTTCCTTCTATTACTTTAAATTTAATTAATTTTAATTAATTTTAATGTTTTTTTCTAAATTCTTGAGTTGGATGTTTGTTATTAATATTTAATATGTTTAATAGCAAATATTAAGCAGTTTGCAAACTTAAGCATGCATCAGAATCACCTGGAGGTCTTGATAAAATATAGATTTCTAGATCCCAACTTCAAAATTTCTAATTCAATAGATTTTGGGTGGAGATAGAAAACTACAATTCTGTCAAGTTCCTGAGTCATCTTGCTGGCCTGGGGACCAACTTTAGAATCATAGATTTATTTTATTTTTTTAAAAAAGATTTATTTATTTAAGAGAGACAGACAGAGAGAGCACCAGTGGGGGAGGAGGGGACAGGGAGAGGGAGAAGCAGACTTCCCACTCAGCAGGGAGCCTGATGTGGGGGCTCCATCCCAGGACTTTGGGATCATGACCCAAGCTGAGGTCAGACGCTTAACCGACTGAGCCACCCATGCACCCCAGAATCATAGATTTATTGAGGCAATACATTTCCATTATCTACTGCTTTGATTGCATTCCACAAACTTTGGTATATAGTGATTTCATTATCATTCACTGCTAAATGTGTTGTAATTTTTTTATGACTTCTTCTTTGGCCCATATACTATATTTAAAATTTTTCAAATGTGTGTGGCATTGTTATCATTTGTTATTGCTTTCTCATTGTATCATATTATAGGCAGAGAACATGGTCTATATGGTATACATTGTTTAGTATAAAATGACATTCACGTTGCAGTCTATGGTATACATTGTTTAGTATAAAATGACATTCACGTTGCAGTCTATGGTCAACAAATTCTTCAAAGCCATTTTTTCTCCAAATAATACCTTCAAATATTTCTTTAAACATTACCAATCAGTTCTATTCTCTCCTTCTGGAACTTCTGTTTGAAACTTCTTTTCTATCCTCTATTAATCTTTTTCATTCTTCTATACTTTTAACTGTGCCATATTCTGCACGTATCTTCTAGTGTGCAAACTCTCTTCAACTGTCTAATCTGATAATGAAAAATCTACTGAGTTTTTATTTTCAGTGATTTCCTTTGTCTTTCTAGAAATTATATTTAATTCATTTCAAAGATTCCTGTTTTCTTTCATGTCTTGTTACTTATGTATAGTTCTAAATCTTTTTTGTATCTTTAATACTTTTAAATATGCATATTCAGTAGTGTTCATTAGATTGTTGTAGGTATGAAGATCTTGGGAATCTAATCTTACTTTGTGTGTGTGTGTGTGTGTGTGTGTGTGTTAATGATTTAAATGAATGTTTCCTTTCTGCTTTGTAATTATGAGTTTTGAGATCATCTTCATTTAACATTAGCTGTTGGAAATTTAAGAGGCCTCTGATAAGAGCATGTACCTTCAGAGCAGTTTTCCATTTGCCTCTGCAAAGTCAGGCATTCTAGAAGCATTGTAAAGTCAGGACCAGGTACTCTGGGAGTATCATATATGTAGGACCAGTCTTTATGTTAGTTTCTTGGCTTGAGGTTCCCTAATAATATAAATTCAATTGTGTGGCATTGTCCCTGTTTATCCATTTTTAAGGGAGAATACTTTTTCCTACTTAGAGTCAAGGTTAAAAGTTTCCTTGTCAGTTCCCTCTGCAGGTCAGTACATGTTTTTCTAGTCCATCTTTTCACCAATGTTACTCTCCTTTGAGAGCCCTGGCTTTATGTAGGGATCACAGTTTCAATTTGTGTTTCTTGGATCCAAGGTTGTCTTATGTTCCCATGTGGGTATTTAAAACATCCAGTTGAACAGGGCATATTGAATATCTCATGACAGTGAAGCATGAGGGTGGGGAAGAGACTAGGGAATCACAACATCAAAATTTTGGAAGGTGGGATTCAAATGGATGAGAAATAACTAACTTAGCAGTCAGAAAATGCTGAAACCTAAGTTAGCAGCAGAGAAGCCCAGAATCAAGGGAATTTATGAAAAGAACTCTGAAAGTCTTAGAAATTTAAAGCATCATATTACTCTGAGAGTAATATGGGTGAGAGTAATATGGGTGAAGATGATGCTTCAGAGCAAGAATATTGTTTGAAAGTCTATAGAGCAAGAAGTTAGATCACCCTATCTTCCACCCTGGAAGAAGACTGGAGGCTTTTCCTCTAGACAGGCTGCATTTAAGGTCTTTAGACTGAAACACCAGGCACAGCTAAGGACAGAGACACAGTACTAAATTCTAGAGTGTTAATTCAAAGTCTATACACTAAACAGGCTCACTCCTGTGCATTTCCCCACACTTGACTCTGAGAACACTAGTGGCTGGCTAGTAACTCCTGGGGAGGAGTTTGAGAGAGTCTTCTGCAGAGAAACTGACCAGCCAAAAAGAAAGAAAATCTAGGGACGCCTGGGTGGCTCAGCGGTTGAGAGTCTGCCTTCAGCTCAGGGCGTGATCCTGGAGTTCTGATATCAAGTCCCACATTGGGCTCCCTGCGAGGAGCCTGCTTCTCCCTCTGCCTGTGTCTTTGCCTTCTCTCTGTGTCTCTCATGAATAAATAAATAAAATCTTAAAAAAAAAGAAAGAAAGAAAGAAAGAAAGAAAGAAAGAAAGAAAGAAAGAAAGAAAGAAAGAAAGAAAGAAAATCTGTCAGAGGGGTGGAACCCTGTATTAGATTCCTTGGGCTGCTATAACAGAACACCATCAACTGAGTGGCTTAAAAAACAGAAATTTAGGGGATCCCTGGGTGGCGCAGCAATTTGGCGCCTGCCTTTGGCCCAGGGCGCGATCCTGGAGACTGGGGATCGAATCCCATGTCAGGCTCCCGGTGCATGGAGCCTGCTTCTCCCTCTGCCTGTGTCTCTGCCTCTCTCTCTCTCTCTCTCTCTCTCTCTCTCTCTCTGTGACTATCATAAATAAATAAAAATTTAAAAAAAAATCTTCTTCTTAAAAAAAACAACAAAAAAAAAACCCAGAAATTAATTTTCTCATAGTTCTGGACTTTTAGAACATCAGGAACAAAGAGAATCCTACAACTTCCAGAAAGAGAAAACACAAAGGCAACAGAATCAGAATGGCACCAATCTTTAAAATATGCAGAGTAAAAACTCTGAAAAATAGGAGTTCTAGAAAGAATGACAACAAAAATGGATGAGTATAAATTATAAAGGAAATTTTTCAAGAAAACTTGCAAGAAGTGGGCAGCCCAAGTGGCTCAGTGGTTTAGCACCACCTTCAGCCCAGGGCGTGATCCTGGAGACCCGGGATGGAGTCCCACATCGGGCTTCCTGCATGGAGCCTGCTTCTCCCTCTGCCTGTGTCTCTGCCTCTCTCTCTCTCTCTCTCTCTCTCTCTCCCTCCCTCCCTCTGTGTCTCTTATAAATAAATAAATAAAATCTTTTTTTAAAAAAACTTGCAAGAAGTGAAATTCTAGACTGAGGGAGCCCATCCACTACCTAGATCAATTGCTTTAAATACAGCAATATTGGAGTGCCTGGCTGGCTTGGTTGGAAGAGCATGTGACTCTTGATCTTGGGGTTGTAGGTTCAAACTCCACATCAGGTGTAGAGATTACTTAAAAGTAAGGTATTTTTTAAAAGATTTTTTTTATTTATTTAAGAGAGAACACAAGCGAGCACAAGCATGGGGGAGAGAAAGAGTAGAGGGGGACACAGAAGCAGACCTCCCAGGACCCCGGGATCATTACCTGAGCCAAAGACAGATGGTTAACCAACTGAGCCACCCAGGTGCCCTGAAAATAAGCTATTTTTAAAAAAGATTTTATTTATTTATTCACGAGAAACACAGAGAGAGAGAGGGAGGCAGAGACACAGGCAGAGGGAGAAGCAAGCTTCATGCAGGGAGCCCGATGTGGGACTCCATCCCAGGTCTCCAGGATCATGCCCTGGCCCGAAGGCGGCGCTAAACCGCTGAGCCATCCGGGCTGCCCAAAAGTAAACTATTTTTAATAAATAAATAAATAAATAAATAAATAAATAAAGCAACTTCATGGCAAATCATCAAGAACTTTTAGAACATTAGGATCAAAGAGAATCCTACCAACTTCCAGAGAGTCAAAACACAAAGACAACAGAATCAGAATGGCACCAATCTTTAAAATATGCATTTAAGATCATATTTATTATATTTTTATCCAACATTTCTAGAGATTTGTGTTGGGAGTGGTGGTTACCTAGGTGATAAAGTTTATTATATTTTCCAGATAACTAAAATGTGAGTTGAATGAAGCAGGGACCCTGTTTTTATGCATGTGTCCATGTTCCTAGAACAGTGTTTGGAACATAGTAGGTGCCCAATAAATTTTTACTAGATGAATGAGTAAACCACAACTCCACTTTGATCTTTTAAAAAGATTTATTCATTCATTCATTCATTTAATAGAGAGAGAGAAAATGTGCAGGCAGGGAGAGGGAGAAGGAGAAAACCAGACTTTGTGCTGAGCACAGAGCCTGATGTGGGGCTCAATATCAAGATCCTGAGATGGTTACCTGAGCCAAAATCAAGAGTCAGATGCTCAACCGACTGAGCCATCCAGACTCCTCTCCACATTAATTTTCTTAATTCCATAATGCTCCGTTATTTTTAATAGCTACATAGTATTCCGTGATATGAATGCATCATAATGTATTTAGCCTTACTAATGGACTCATTGGCTTTTTTGATGTTTTGTGTAATTAATAAATTCCTTGTTCATATAGATTGGCAAATTCTTATAAGTATAGTCATGTAAGGGAGCCATATATGAGGTAGGGAAAGAATTGAGTTTAGCCCTGAGTGAAGAGTTAGTCACATAAGATCTGGGACAAGAGCATTCTAGACAAAGAATGCTTTGCAGTAAGGGCAAAGGCCCTGAGGCTGAAACAGACTTGAATTAAGAATAATATAAAAGCTATGACTTTATGGCAAAACATTTTCAGATAGGGGCGCCTGGGTGGCTCAGTTGGTTGGGTATCTGACTTAATTTTCAGCTTAGGTCATGATCTTGAGATTATGGTGTTGAGCCCTGCATTGGGCTCTGCCCTGGGTGTGGGGCCTGCTTGGGATTCTCTTTTGCCCTCTCCCTTTGCCTCCCCCCCAATATATTTTTTAAAGTTTTCAGATAAATAAATGCTGTGGTTATTAGTAACAGGTATATTATTCCTATTTACTAAAACCTTTTCAGATGCATTATTATTTTCACTCAAAACATGATGGAACTGGGGTTCACATAGATAACTTACTCAAAGTCATTGTGGCAGATTGATTGCAGTGTTATGGCCCTAATTAATGTCCCCCAAAACCAATTCCACTAAAATGTGACTCTGTCACAATCTTTGCACCTATTTTCCCATCCTTTGAAACTGGGCTGGCCTCATGACTTGCTTTAGTAACTAGAATGCAATGAAAATGACAGTATGCCAGTATGCCAAGCCTAGATCTCTAGAGGTGGTCTTGCATACTCCGACCCTCTTTCTTGGACCTCTGCTTTCTCCATGGCAGCAAGGTTGGTCTAGCCTTCTGGGATGAGAGACCACATGGAGGAGGACAGAGGTACACAGGTTAAGAGCCAGCCAACTCCTGGAAGCAGAGTCACCTTGCTGACCTGTGGGTAGCTGTAAGCATGTGAGGGAGTCCAAGGAGACCAGAAAAACTGGCCTTAATTCCTGACCTGTAGAATTGTGCACCAAATGATTATTATTTTAAGCCACTGAGTTTCTAAGTGGTTCTTATATGCAAAAGTAGCTAGTTGATTTTAGATTAGTAGCAGAGCTGAAAATTGAACTTAGGTCTCTCCAACTTGGAAGCTCTCATATTCTTTCCATGCTATCTTGCCCCCCTCATGTACCCATTTCTAGGAAAATTAATTTATTAGATTTCTCATAATTCAAATAACCAAACTCACAGATAATAGGAGATAATCTAGTCTCCTGTTTTCCTTGACAGATCCTAAAATAATTAGTTGGATCTTCTTAGAGGCCATGGGTAAAATATTGAGAACTTTTGTCCTTGATATATTTCAAAACATTGAACTGAGATCTTTCTATCTTAGAAGGATCACACACACTCTTGGGAACAAGGTTATCCAGCTCCCTCTTTGATACTGAGATAATTGGCAGTGATGACAGCCTATTTTAACTTATTTTTCTCATTTGTGGTATTGTGAGTGGGTTCCCTCTAGTTTCTAAAAACATGTTATAAAGCAGCTGGTAGGTAGAGTCCTCAGGCAATAACAAAGTAAACAATATATGAATAGACAAATTAAGGTTTTGAAGAGTATTTCATTTTTTCTATATCTATCATCACTGATGTAAGTTATCTCTGAGGAATGGAACACTAGGAGACTTGTGGTTTTCTGCTCCCTAAAGGCAGCTTATCAAGATCATCATTTTTCCAGATGTGGGAAGGATTATCACATGGCATACCGTGAGGCAGACTTGTCCAGCTAGCACATTCCACCCAATTAATTATTTCTGTTAATTGGGTGTGGAGGGGTGTGACAAAGACTCTGTCCTTGACCTACCTCTAGTCAGGTTCTTCTGAGTCCTCTTTTTAAGTGGGCCTTGGGATCTGTCCTTGGCCCGCTTATTCTAGTTTAGCAAGAATCATGCTGAGTCAGTTTGGCAAGAATCTCCCACCTTTGGTCTGATCACTTTGCTATTTAATCAAATTCCTCATCCCTCATCCTTGATATTTTATCACCCTAGCCTGCCTTCAGCAAGAATCTGGCTACGGTTGTCTGCTTCTCTCTCTCTCTCTCCTCTGTGACTATCATAAATAAAATTAAAAAATTAAAGAAAAAAAGAAAAAAAAAAAAAAGAATCTGGCTACGTTGGTCTAGCAGTCCTCTCAGCTTTGATGTTTCCTCTTAAGGATCGTCACCCTCTGACCCCATCCTGCTCCTTGGCTATAAATCTCTATTCCTTGTTGTATTCTGAGCCTGATCTTTCTCCTCAACTACAAAACCCCATTGAATAAAGTCTTCTTTACCATCTTTTTTTTTTTTTTTTTTTTTTTTTTCTTTACCATCTTTAAACAAGTATCATGAATATTTTTTTTCTTGACAGGTGCAATGTACTCTTTAAAGTGTATAAATAATTGTACTTAGTTATTATATGAGGCAAAGTGAAAGAAAGAGTCTGGTATCCGCCTGGCTTTGCAAAGACATTAGTAAACCAGTGACACCCAACCCAAAAAGGACAAAGGCATAAGGCTGCTAGGAAGGGTACTGTTCTACTGGCCTCTCAGAACCCATCATTCACAAGTTTAGTTACTGTAGCAAATGCTGTGGATTGGCTTGCTAGCCAATTTCATCTGGGTATGCTTTCCTGTGCTACAAAGTGTGGTAAGCCAAACACTACATTTCTCACCTTCCTTTGCAAGCAGGGCTCTTAGACAAATCAGTTATATGTGCTCCAATGAGATTTAGAAGTTGAAAGTGAGGGCAGCCCAGGTGGCTCAGCGGTTTGGTGCTGCCTTCCACCCGGGATGTGATGCTGGGGACCCAGGATCGAGTCCCATGTTGGGCTCCCTGTGTGGAGCCTGCTTCTCTCTCTGCCTGTGTCTCTGCCTCTCTCTCTCTGTCTCTATGTCTCTCATAAATAAATAAAATCATTAAAAAAAAAAAGTTGAAAGTGAGTTGGAGGCTGTCTTTCTGTCTCCATGGCTCTTATCAAGCATGATCATGGAGATGTTGAGTTGTCTGCAGCAGGATCCAGTCTATAGTTTCTAGAATATTATGAGGCCATTATTATGGCAGTAGCAGTAATTTCCAGATTCTTGGATTGCAGCTGGGGTGGGGGGTATATTCTTAAATTTAGCAGTTCCAGGATCACTCTCCCAGATGTTCATCCTAAAATTGCATCTCTACCCCAATTAACTTGTGAGGATCTACTTTCTTGTATCAATATCTACTTACTTAAAAAAAAAAAAAAAAAACCTGCATCACAGTTTCTATTTTTTGCAACCATACCTTTATTGATGGTTACTGTGATGGTTAATTTTAGGTGTTAACTTGGTTGAGCTATGGTGCCCAGTTGTTTGGTCAAACGCTAGTATGGATATGGCTGTGAAGGTATTTTGCAGACGTGATTAACATTTACAAGCCAGTAGACTTTAAGTAAAGAAGGTTACCCTTGATACTCTAGGTGGGCCCCATCCAGGCAACTGAAGGCCTTAAGAACAAAAGCTGAGGTTTCCTGGAGAAGAAGGAATTTATTTCAAACTATAACAGAGATCTTATCTGAGTTTCCAGCCTACTGGCCTGCCCTACATTTTCCAGACTTGCCAGCGCTCTTGATAGTGAGAGCCATCCTTACAATAATTCTCTCTCTGTATCTATAAACTGGTTCTATTTCTCTGGAGAATCCTCATTGATACAATTACTAATTAGCAAATGCACATTTATTTTGTTGTTGGGCTCCTTTAATTAACCATATAGTTTTTCCATTTCATATTAAATTTTTTCTAATTAAAAATTTATTTTTTAATAGATACTATTACCACATGGCCTACAATTTTAAAAGTATGAAAGGGTATTGTAATGAAAAGTAAATCATTCTCCTACCCCTTCTATTTAGCTATTAGGTTCTCTCTTCTGAAGACAGCTACTGTTTCCATTTTTTGATGTGTCCTTCTAGAGTTTCTGTACAAGTATTTTCTTGTTCCTATACCAATGGTAGCATACACGCACATTTTCTGTATTATTCCTTTTCATTTAGGAGATTTCTCCACATGTATATCGAGTCCCTTCTTTTTAAAAATAGGCTAGCTAGCATTCCAATAGATATGTTTTATTTATTTTAACGATCCCTTGTTGATGATGTTTAAATCATTTCCAATCTTTTGTACTTACAGACCATGCTGCAATCAATAACTGTAAAAATATCATGATGCACATGTGTGAGTCTATCTGTGGGATAGATACATTCTCAAAGCTGGAATTTCTCGATTATAGGATGTAAGTGTTTTTTAAATTTAATATGTCTCAAAATTACTCATGTGCAAATTTCAGGAATTAAAGGGTTCTACAAAGTTTGTTAAGGGAAAAAAAAAAAAGGAAGAAGAAAAAACCAAAGCAGTCCCTAGTCTCTTTCCTCCCATTTCTCCTTCTCAGAGGCAATCACTTTGAATTATTTTAGCTGCTTCCATATCTCAAAATAGCTTCCCTGTACTGCTTCTTGATTTTTTTTTCCATTTTAGGTATCGTTTATGCACTTCCTGTAACGAAAGATGAGGATTTGACTCTCCTTCAGTCCCTGCCCCCAGCACATACACACACCCTTCTTATTTCTCTATCCTCCTAATATAGCTATATGACAATGATTTTGTGATATTTTTCTCTAGAGAGAATAGGGAGATAATTCAATCTTTTCTTGAGCATGGTTAATTATAATTTGTTTTTATTATTGATAGTAGAGATGTATAAAATAAACAACTTTCCATACACATAGTATTGCTCTGCTATAGGTTGAAGCAGAATTCTGATAAGTTTTGTGTAAATGTTTTGCACCAAAACAAAACAAAAAACCTGTATGGTGCATTATCCAGTATATCCAAAAAACCTGTGTTGCATTATCCAGTATATTCCTGATAGGAGAAAAATGAATTGCTAAGAACTGAATCCATCACTTGCAATTTCCTGTATCTGATTAATGGAAAAAGTTTTCCACAGACTAGCTTCTGGTTCCTTACATTCAGACCTTGTTTCTCTGCTCCTACTCACCTACTTCTGCTGCCAGGCATCATAGTACATCTTGTTAGAACCTCTGGCCCTGTACCCTCATGTAATAGCCCTAGGTGAGTTAGTACAGTAGGAGGTAGGAATATTCCTGAAGCAATTCCTACTGGAATGGTTGACAATAAGCTAACTTTATACAGATGTGACTGTAAGCTACATAAATAAATCCAACTAAATCTAAATTGCATAGATCTTCAACTTACTTTCCCTTGGTTCCCAAAACTGCATATATGACAAAGGGAAAGTTGGATAGGAAAGACACCGTGAAGTTGACCAATCGCAGTAAAAATATCTTTCCTTGAAAATTTTACCAAATACATGATTGTGTGTAGGGCTCCTGAAGCTGAGGCTAGGGCTCCTGAAGCTGAGGCTTCATTAGCTTCATGAGCAATCCACTGCTGGCTCTAAGCCTACAGAGCAATCAGCTCATTTTGGAGTAGGTCAGAAAACTCCAAGAGAGATTTCAAGATAAAATTTTTTTTTTTTTTAATTTTTATTTGTTTATGATAGTCACAGAGAGAGAGAGGCAGAGACACAGGCGGAGGGAGAAGCAGGCTCCATGCACCGGGAGCCTGATGTGGGATTCGATCCCGGGTCTCCAGGATCGTGCCCTGGGCCAAAGGCAGGCGCCAAACCACTGCGCCACCCAGGGATCCCTCAAGATAAAATTTATAAGGAAAGATTTAGTGAGTTGGTGGAGATTTAGGAATTGAACATTCTGATGTGTTCAGAGAAAACTGTAAAAATGAAAAAACAAGACAAGTATTAACTCCATGGGAAACAAAAAGCTGTGCAGGAAAAGTCACTGTAATTTACATATGGCTCAGCTATAATTAATTTTTATCAGCATAATATAAACTCTGAGGAATGGATAGATGGACAGATTGGTGTTTTATTTTTTAAAAAAATTTTTAAATTTTTATTTATTTATGATAGTCACACACACAGAGAGAGAGAGGCAGAGACACAGGCAGAGGGAGAAGCAGGCTCCATGCACCGGGAGCCCGACGTGGGATTCAATCCCGGGTCTCCAGGATCGCGCCCTGGGCCAAAGGCAGGCGCCAAACCGCTGCGCCACCCAGGGATCCCTATTTTTATTTTTTTAAGATTTATTTATTTATTCATGAAAGACACGGAGAGAGGCAGAGACATAGGCAGAGGGAGAAGCAGGTTCCCTGCGGGGAGCTGGATGGGAGACTTGATCCAGAACCCCGGGATAACGACCCGAGCCAAAGGCAGATACTCAACCACTGAGCCACCCAGGCACCCCTGGTGTTTTATGAAGTATAATAAAATGTTAAGTGTAGAATTTGGGTGGTAGGTAGATAGTGTTTATCATGAAATTCTTGGTACTTTTCTATAGGTTTAAAATTTTTCACAATAGATTTTGGGGAGGAAAATTATGCAGCTGAAACATATAGAGAGAAAAGACATGGATCAGCGGAACCTGGGTGGTGCAGTCACTTAAGCGTCCAACTCTTGATTTCAGCATGAGTCATGATCTCAGAGTTGTGAGATCAAGCCCCATGTTGGGCTCTGAGCTGAGAGTGGAGGCTGCTTATATTTCTCTCCCTCCCCACCCTCCTTAGCTCAATCTGGCTCTCTCTCTTTCTCTAAATAGATAAACAAAGACATGGATCAAGCAGTTAACACATAAAAAAATATTCTATTTTTCTGAATTTTGTGTTTGTAGTATTTTCCTGCTTTTATTTATTTTTTAAAAGATCTTTAAAAAATTATTTATTCATGAGAGACAGAGAGAGAGAGAGGCAGAGGCACAGGCAGAGGGAGAAGCAGGCTCCATGCAGGGAGCCTGATGTGGGACTCGACCCTGGGTCTTCAGGATCAGGCCCCGGGCTGAAGGCAGCACTAAACCACTGAGCCACCCAGGCTGCCCCTGTATTTTCCTGCTTTTAAAAATTTATAGCTTATTATGATTTATTTTCTCATTCTACATAAGTATTCATTTTCATACTTAATTTTGTATTTGTAATTTCATATTTTATTTTCTTTTTTAAGGTTTTATTTATCTGTGTGTGTGAGAGAGAGAGAGTGCATGAGCAAGGGGGAAGAGCAAAGGGAGAGGGAGAAGCAGACTCCCTGCTGAGAAGGGAGCCTGATGTGGGACTCAATCCCAGGACCCTGCAATCACACCCTGAGCTGAAGGCAGATGTTCAACAACTGAGCCACCCAGGCACCCTGAGAAGCTCTTTTTTGAGCTTGCAATAATGGAATTATTTTTCTTTTGCTCTCCCACTTGATTCATAGTTTGCCTGAGTATAGAATTCTAGGTTGGAAATAATTTTCCTCCAGAATTTTGAAGGCAGTTCCCAATTGTCTTCTGTCTCCCAATATTTTTCTTTTTTTTTTCTCCCAATATTTCTATGAAGAAATCTAGAGCCATTCTAATTACTGATTATTTATGATCTGTTTTTCTATCTCTGGAAGCCTAAGTGATCTTTTTATGCTTGGTGTTCTGAAATTTCACAAAGAAGTGATTGATGTGGATCAGTTTCCATTCATTGGTGCTGAGCAGTGAGTGAACCCTTTCAATATGAAAACTTGGGGCACCTGGGTGGCTCAGTCATTTAAGCATCTGCTTTCTGCTCAGGTCATGATCCCAGGGTCCTGAGGTTGGGCTCCCTGCTCAGTGGGGAGTCTGTTTCTCTCTTTTCCTCTGCCCTCCCCCACTTGTGCTCCCTTTTGCTCTCTCTCAAATAAATAAAATCTTTATTTATTTTTTTAAAAAAAATCTTTAAAAAATATATGAAAACTCATGTTCTTAAGGTCTGAAGATTTTATTATTATTATTTTTATTTATTTATTTATGAGAGAGAGAGAGAGGCAGAGACACAGGCAGAGGGAGAAGCAGGCTCCAAGCACCGGGAGCCCGACGTGGGATTTGATCCCGGGTTTCCAGGATCGTGCCCTGGGCCAAAGGCAGGCGCTAAACCACTGTGCCACCCAGGGATCCCAGATTTTATTATTTTTAAAAAGATTTATTTATTTGTTTGAGGAGCTAGGGGCAGAGGGAGAGGGAGAAGGAGAGAAGTAGATTCCCACTGAGCACAGAGACTGACATGGGGCCTGATCTCATGCTGAGATCATGACCCTGAGATCAAGACCTGAGCCAATATCGAGAGTCAGACACTTAACCAATTGAACCACCCAGGCACCCTTAACATCTTGTTCTTATTTTATGATTTCAATAGATTGTCTCTGAGGATATCTATGGTATGTGTGGTGTGGTGGTTTCTTCTCTCCCATATAGTTTGTTTTACCCAGGTTCCTTTCTTTCTGTTAGTTTTGGTCTCTACTTTTGATATTAGAGTCTGTAATCTGTGGATATTGGCTCATTTTTAAGGGTGAGAGACTAAACAACTAATGAGAAGCTCTGAAAATGTGGGTAAGGCATCAATTGTGAAGTTTGCTGTTGGATGATCTGCCTGGGAGGTTTTCTGGGAACCTCTGATGTCAATATCTTTAGGTCTTTCCTCTTAGTCTAGCCTGATTTCTCACATAAGACACTTAGTCTTTTGCCTAGATGGTAAAATGGTTTTATCTTTCCCCACTATTAATGGAGTAGTCCAATATGGCATCCACTGCCAGAAACTGTAGGAACACAATGTCCAGATTCCCAAATTAGTTAAACAAACTCATTGTAGACTGGAAGGGATGAATGTGTTCATTTTTTATTGTTAAAAAGGTACTACTATACTAAAAAAAATCATGCTCTGATCTTGGATCTATATACACCAAATTACAGTTGGCTTTTGTTTCCACCCATTACTTATTTTTGCCAGTGGCTACAATAGTTAAATCCTTCCATAGTTGAGCTTACTCCCATATGGTCTTCTATCTGCAAACACTCAAATAATTAAACGTTATTAATTAGAGTATGTAACTGTTCTCTATGTACATCCCATTCTGGCTTTGGAGATTCTTATGTGTTTGGTTTGTCCACAATTGATGGATGAGGAGCCAGCTCATGCTGGAGGTTGTGTTGTAGAAGGAATAAACCCACATACATCAAGGGCTGGTCTTTGACCAACAAGAACCATAATGAAAATAAGATCAGAGGAGCTATACTAGGAAAGGAAAATTCAATCAAAGACCTCTTCATGTGATATGAGAGTGCTGAATTTGTGTTTATGATCATATTCAGTCTTTCCTGGGTTTATCTCCTTCTCCTGTTCATGGTTTGATTCCAAGATAGTAAGTTCATAATGTACCCACCATTTGGTTGAAAGGAGTTTTCATTTTTACTTTAATCTTTCTGATGAGGGCAGCCCCGATGGCCCAGTGGTTTAGTGCTGCCTGCAGCCCGGGGTGTGATCCTGGAGACCTGGGATGGAGTCCCACATTGGGTTCCCTGAATGGAGCCTGCTTCTCCTTCTGCCTGTGTCTCTGCCTCTCTTTCTCTCTATGTCTGTCATGAATAAATAAATAAAATCTTTTAAAAAACTAAAAAAATATTTCTGATGAATTGTGAAATCATAAGTTCCTGTCCCACTTTACCCAGTAAAGTGATTGGTCACCCACATTGTGTAAAACCCAAAAGATAGAAGAAATTTTACTTGAGACTCATATGTTTAGTTGTTATTTTTCCCAATCCTTCACTTGTGCTTTATCAAAGTTAAGTTTATTTATTTTTTATTTTTAGAAAAATTTTATTTATTTATTTTAGAGAGACAGAGAGAAGACAGAGTGAGAGAGCATGAGCAGGGGGAGAGGCAAAGGAAGAGGCAGAGAATCTCAAGCAGACTCCACACTGAGCTTGATGGAGCTAGATCTCATGATCCTGAGATCAGGACCTGAGCCAAAACCAAGAGTTGGACGCTTAACCAACTGAGCCACACAGATGTCCTTATCAAAGCTAAGTTTAAAACTCCTTATTTGGGGGTGCCTGGTTGGCTCAACTGGTTAGGAATTTGACTTTGGCTCAGGTCATGATTTCAATGTCCTGGAATGGAGTCTCACATTGGGCTCTGCACTCAGTGGGGAGTCTGCTTGTCCCTCTCCCTCTGCCTCTCTCCATACTCATCCTCTCCCTCTCTCAAATAAATAAATAAAATCTTTTAAAAAACCTTATTTGTAATTATCAGGTCATTCCTCGGTACTGCCAACAAAGCAGAATATGGTAGAGAACAATTAGCATGAGAGTAACTGGCTTATGATAGAATTGAGGTCTCCTCATGCATGTTCCTAACCTAATGGATATCCTCAGCAATGAAATGAGGGATGAATTCCTTTGTCTTTCCTTACCTGCTGCTTGGGAGAGATGGGCACATGCTAAGGGTTGTTTTATATTTAGCTTGTAACCCATTCTTGAATCACACAAGTTGTGAAATTGTGTTTCCAAATCAGATGCTAAGAAATTAGGACTGTTGGGGTGCCCAGGTGATTCAGTCGGTTAAGCGTCTGAGTCTTGGTTTCAGCTCAGGTCATGATCTCAGGGTGATGAGATTGAACCCCGAGTCAGGCTCAGGGCTGGGCATGGAGCCTGCTTGGAATTCTCTCTCTACTTCTGCCCAATTCCGTTTCTCCCCCTCCAAGAAAAGAAAGAAAGAAAGAAAGAAAGAAAGAAAGAAAGAAAGAAAGAAAGAAAATCAGGATTGTCATATTCCTGAAGACTTAATTCCATAATGGCTGATTTCACTTAATTAAGCATCAATTGTTGTGACAACACACTTGTGGCTGAGTAGCAGTGAAACATAATCTACTTTTCAGCAATGGGCAGAGCGTTATCTCTAGGAACAGTGGTAGGTAGGGGAAGACCAACCTCCTTACAGGGCTGTTGAAAATAGCATGTTGCTTATTAAATATGTTGGACCCTTGCCTTTGCCCAGGCAGTGTCCATTCTCTGAGATCACTCTGTTCGTGTGTCCGCTTGCCTGCCTCCCTCATCTTGCCAGAACAAGGATTCCTCACCAAGGATTTGGTGGCATCCACATGAAGGACCAAGAGTTTAATTTTCTCAGACTTGCCAGTCAAATGAAGCAAAGTCAATGATCAACATTCTTTTTCTTTTTCTTTTTAAGATTTTATTTATTTATTCATGAGAGACACAGAAAGAGAGGCAGAGACACAGGCAGAGGGACAAGCTGACTCCATGCAGGGACCCCATCCGGAAACTCCGGGATCACTCCCTGAGCGGAAAGCAGGTGCTCAACCGCTGAGCCACCCGGTGTCCCAATGGCCAACATTCACCACAGCCCAGGGCTTGAAATACACGAGAGAATATGCAGTTTATCTTTAGAGTCCAGAGTCATGTCATTGGCACTGCGTTTAAACGACTCAATTTGCTAAGACCCCTTATTCTCCTTTCGAAGTGCAGTACCTCCCCCTCCCCGACCCCGCCAGCTATGAGTCAGATGACTGCGACCCCAGGAAGTTCTAGAAGCAAGACATCCACACGCCCGGCCCGGGTTCCGAATTCGACCGCGCATCCTCGGCAATGACGCGGGATGCCTGCAGGGGGCGCTCTTGCCCAGGGCTGGCCGCCGCCGCTCCGCTGGGAGTCGCGGGGGGAGCCGCGACCCTCCGCGGGGCTGGGCTTTCCTATCCCTGGGGTTCCTCTTCTTGAACAATGGAGCTTGCATTTGTTTGAACATGACCGATTCCCGTTGCACAGCTTGGGACCCAGAAGTACTCGGTGTGTCCCTTTGTTGTTTTACATTCAATAAGCAGCTGGTAGCAGACATTCAAAGGAGCGTGGGGTTTGGCATCTTCGGGACCGGAAGCTCGGAGCCGGGTCCTCCCCCGCCCTCAGGAATCCCGGAGAGGAGCTAGCCTGGTGGGTCCGGCAGACGCACCTCCCGTCTGGGCTGTGCTGTGGACCCCGCGGAAGGGCGGCGTGTAGAGCTGTCTGTAAGGCTTCCGAAGCTCTGTGGGGTTCAGACCCTATACAGATTTCGATACTGTACCCAGATGTGCTCTCTAGAGCCCCAAATTCCCATTAATACGTGTGTCTTTTTTATTGGCAGGTCGCTGGAAGAACAAAAGCCTCTGCCTGGTTCCAGGGGGAATTCCTCTGGGGTTAGAGATAGAGCCACACGGTATCATACAGGACGCCTGAGGTTTTTTGTGGTTGACAACTCATCCCCTTTCAGTTAAAAAAAAAAAAAAAAATCAAGGGAACACAGAATTTCAGGCAGTTGTTTCTGAATCATCCTAATTACTATGCTGTCATTGAAACGAGTGACTTCAATATCTGCATTATGCCACCTGTTGAAATCCTATCTTATCAGATTGTGGCAGAATTGTTATCAGATTGTTGGAGAATTGGTATTTCACTGCGGCGGGAGTAAGGAAATTTCTGATCTTACCCAATGAAGGCTCACTAGGAGTAGGTTGTCAGATTTTGCAAATACAAACAGAGGACATCCAGTGAAATTCGAGTTTCAGAGAAACAGCCCATAATTTTCTTTTTTTGTACAAGCGTGTCCCAAATCTTGCACAGGATGTACTTATACTAAAGATCAATTTACTCTTTCTCCGAAATTAAAAGTAAGTAGGTGTCCTGTATTTTATCTGGCAACCCTAACTGTAAAAAGAGAGTTCAGAGAATCGATAAGACCTTAGATTGTCAGTCTCATTGCGTGGAGATAACCACTATGAAGGGTTTTGGTTGGGTCTTTCCATAAACTGTTCATGAATACACACAAACATTTGTGTGTGTGTCCAAATCTGATTCCTTCAATTGTTAGCTGGGTGACTTTAGAAGTGTTAGTTTTGGGATCCCTGGGTGGCGCAGCGGTTTAGCGCGTGTCTTTGGCCCAGGGCGCGATCCTGGAGACCCGGGATCGAATCCCACGTCGGGCTCCACGTGCATGGAGCCTGCTTCTCCCTCTGCCAGTGTCTCTGCCTCTCTCTCTCTGTGTGACTATCATAAATAAATAAAATTAAAAAAAAATTTATAGAAGCGTTAGTTTCTCTGGATCTGAGTTTCCTCATATGTAAAATGAGGCTAGTGATAGTACCTACTACATAGGGTGTTAATGAAGATTAAGTGAGTCTGGCACATATAAGGCACTGAATGGTTATCTATTTTCAATAATGGTGATTATTGCTATGAATATTATATGTCATGTGTTAGAAATTCAATTGGTGACATACAGTAGTCCCCCCTTATCCATGAGGGTATGTCCCATGACTCCCAATGGATGTCTAAAACCACAGTAACACCAAACCCTATATATACTGTTTTTTCCTGTACATGCATACCTATGATAAAGTTTAATTTATAAAGTAGGCACAATAAAAGATTAACAACAGTAATAAAATTATACAACTATAACAATTTATTGTAATAAAAGTGATGTGAATGTGGTCTCTCTCAAAATATCTTATTGTACTATATTCACCTTTTTCTTCCTGTGATGACATGAAATGATAAAATGCCTACATGATGAGAGGAAGTGAGGGGAGTGACGTAGGCATTGTGATATAGCATTAGGCTACTATTGACCTTCTGACAATGTGTCAGAAAGAAGATTATTTTCTTCCAGACAGTGATTTTATGGCAGGTAACTGAAATTACAGGAAGCGAAACCCCGGATTAATGGGGGACTACTGTACTACATAAATTGTTTTATACCTTGCTTTTAATTACCTTTTATGTTTTGCTTCTTTTTTTTTCACAGATGCATGGAATTCCTTTTTTTTAAGAAAAAGATTTTATTTATTCATGAGTGATACAGAGAGAGAGAGGCAGAGACACAGGCAGAGGGAGAAGCAGGCTCCCTGCAAGGAGCCCGACATGGACTCAATCCTGGGTCTCCAGCATCACACCCTGGGCTGAAGGTGGTGCTAAACCCATTTCCAGCTGCCTGCTCAGTAAGGAGTCTGCTTCTCCTTTTTCCTCTGCCCTTCACCCGGTTCCTGCTCTCTTATTCTCTCAAATAAATAAATAAAATCTTAAAAAAGAAAGGAAGGAAGGAAGGAAGGAAGGAAGGAAGGAAGGAAGGAAGAAAGAAAGAAAGAAAATGAGCCAGTCAGATCTTGGAGGTTCCTTCCACTCTACTACTAGTGGGCAGGGCTGTACCTGAACTCACCAGCAGAACTGGGGAAGCTCCCTCATCCAGGTGTGGGGTACAGGGGGTTGCTGGGCTAGCTTTCCCAGACAACACAATCAACAATGGCAAAAGGGCTGAGACTGTAGTGCTTGGACACAACATTTAAGAGGACTCTCAAATCTCAGTAATCAAGAAAAAATAATATTTAATGTGATATTTTAAAAATCACTATGAATGCAAAAAATCCATGATGAACAAAATATCAACATTTTAAGTAAAGACAATCAGTAACAGTGCTGTGCCAACTCATACTGGCTTCTATACTGATTTTTATTTTTAAAAATTTCATTAAAATATAAATTATCTTGATTACTGTGTTTTGGGTGGCTTCTGAAATTTTGTGCCAGAAATAAGTGCCTCATGTGCCTCACCTTGTGCCTAAACTGGCTGGCACCATATCTAGACGGCACAACGCTCAAGGTTGTGCTTCATTGATAAGGTGGTTCTCATGTTTGCCCTAAAAGAAGGGGTTCTGTCAAGGAATTGGGGTCCCTCCCATGACACACAAACCCACATCGCATATACAGTAGACTGCCTGGTCCTAGCACATTTCTCCAGGGGCAAATAGATTGATGGAGATCATGGGCCTTCTCTTGTTGACACCAATCTTTCTTCATTAAAGTCTATTCTTGGGCAGCTCAGGTGGCTCAGTGGTTTAGCGCCACCTTCAGTCCAGGGTGTGATCCTGGAGACCTGGGGTGGAGTCCCACATTGGGCTCCCTGCAAGGAGCCTGTTTCTCCCTCTGCCTCTCTCTCTCCGCCTCTCACGAATAAATAAATAAAATCTTTAAAAATAAATAAATAAATAAATAAATAAATAAATAAATAAATAAAGTCTATTTTATTATTGTTTGTTTGTTTGTTTGTTTGAGAGAGAGAGCAGGGGGAGGGGCAGATGGAGAAAGACAGGGGGACAATCTCCAGCAGACTCCCTGCTGAGTGTGGAGCCTGACACAGGGCTGGATCTCATGACTCTAAGATCATGACCTGAGTCAAAATCAAGAGTTAGACACCCAACCAACTGAGCCACCCAACTGCCCGTAAAGTCTATTCTTTTTTTTTTTTTTTAATTTTTATTTATTTATGAGAGAGAGAGAGAGAGGCAGAGACATAGGCAGAGGGAGAAGCAGTCTCCATGTACCGGGAGCCCGATGTGGGATTCGATTCCGGGTCTCCAGGATCGCGCCCTGGGCCAAAGGCAGGCGCCGAACCGCTGCGCCACCCAGGGATCCCTAAAGTCTATTCTTTAATCCACATTATGCCACTTGTGAAATTTATCTTGAATCCTAGTACACCACAGGAGTCAATCCTGAAGTGATCTAACATGACAAATCTTGTATATATGATTTGGTAAACATATAAGAATATATGTTTAGTATAAATTTCTAGAAGTAGAATTGCTAGTCCAAACAGTATTTACACTACAAGTTTTTTTTTAAATATATATATTTTTAGGAAATGCACATGAGAAAATGCTCTGCATCACTTGCCATCAGGGAAATGCATTTCTTTTTTTTTTTTAAGATTTTATTTATTTATTTATTCGTAGAGACAGAGAGATAGAGAGGCGCAGAGACACAGGCAGAGGCAGAAACAGGCTCCATGCAGGGAGCCTGATGTGGGACTCGATCCAGGGTCTCCAGGATCACGGGCTGCAGGCGGCACTAAACCGCTGTGCCACCAGGGCTGCCCAAGTTTTTAAAAAATTTTAAAAAATTTTTATTTATTCCTGAGACACACACACACAGAGAGGAACAGACAGACAGTGGTAAAGGGACAAGCAGACTCCCCCCGAGCAGGGAGCCCAATGCCTTATCCCAGGACCCTGGGATCATGACCTGAGCTGAAGGCAAACACTTAACCAAGGGATGCACCCAGGCAGCCCCCCAAGTTAAATTTTAAATTATCATGTGTATGTGGAACTTTTCCTAAACGCTTTAATTTATTATAATTGTTTGTGTATTCCTGAACCAGCCCCAAATTGTTTCAAATAGGTAGACTTATAATGTGTTTTAGTATTCAGCCTTCATTTTCTCTTTTTCTTCTTTTAAAGATTTTATTTATTCATGAAAGATACAGAGAGAGAGAGAGGGGCAGAGACACAGGCAGAGGGAGCAGCAGGCTCCATGCAAGGAGCCCGACGTGGGACTCGATCCTGGGACTTCGGGATCACGCCCTGGGCCGAAGGCAGAAACTCAACTGCTGAGCCACTTAGGTGTCCCCAGTCTTCATTTTCCCTGGAAAATTGTTTCTCTCTCCGTTTGTTTAGTTGTTTTTCTTAATGTTTTTATAATTAATTCCGCTTCAAATTCTTTACTAGTTTATAAATCTCTTCTCAAGAGTTACTATTTTATCAATTTTATCTTCCTGAAAAACATCTGGACTTGTTCCGTATGCCTGGTGCATGTTTGCCTCCTTTTGTCTTTTGTCCTGGGGATTCCCTCAGCCTGTCTCCTGTGATAGAACTCCAGTTTTGAGGACATTAGGTCTTCCTTTTTTTTTTTTTTTTTTTTTGGTTTACTATCATGTTTTGGTGAAGCATATCCTTCAATTGCTTTATAAGGAAGGGTGCTTTGGAGGTACATTTTTTCACATCTACAAATGTCTCTATCTGACTCCCATACTTGAGTAATGGTATTAGGAGCATAAAACTCTTAAGTTGAAAGCCACTCTAGAATTTCGATAACATTGTTCTGTTACCTTCTAGCTTCCTGTGGTAGGAGTCAGAAACCATCTTTATTCCCTGATCTTTTATATGGGTCTTTTGTTTTCCTCACTAGAAATTTGGAGGATTTTTTGTTTGCTTGTTTGTCTTCATTGCCTGAAATTTTACAATGATATATGTAAGTACAGGTATATTTTAATTCTTCATGTTGAACACTTTTAATTTGGAAACTCATGCTCTCCAGGTCTGGAAAATTTTTTCAATGAGTTCTGGGAATATTTCTTCAATAATTCCCTCCATTTTATGTTCACTGTTTATTCTTTCTGGAATCCTGTGGTTCTGTATTGGACCTCTGGGATGAGGGTTCTAACTTTCTTATATTTCCTCTTATATTTGCCATCTCCTTTTGTCTTTGGGCTTTACACTCTTGGAGGTTTTCTCCATACCATCTTTTTTTTTTAATTAAAAAATTTTTAAAAAGATTTTATTTATTTATTCATGAGAGACACACAGAGAGAGAGAGAGAGGCAGAGACACAGGCAGAGAGAGAGAAGCAGGCTCCATGTAGGGAGCCCGATGTGGGACTTGATCCTGGGTCTCCAGGATCACACCCTGGGCTGAAGGCAGCGCTAAACCGCTGAGCCACCCAGGCTGCCCTCCATACCATCTTCCAAAGCTTCTGTAAATTAAAAACAAATCTCTGATAGCACGTCTTTAAATTCCAAAAGCTCTGGGGTGCCTGGGTGGCTCAGTTGGTTAAACATCTGCCTTGGGCTCAGGTCATGATCTCTGGGATCCGAGTCCTGGGATTCAGGCCTGCATGGGGCTCCCCACTCAGTGGGAAGTCTGCTTGTCCCTCTGTCCCCCTCACCCCTTGCTCACGGGTACGCATTCTGTCTCAAATAAAATCTTTAAAAAAATTCCCAAAGCTCTTCTTTTTCTATTTTTTAGAGCATTCTATTCTTATTTTGTGGATGCAATGTCACAATAGCTTCTTATTTTCTAAGGATATTAATAATGGTTTTTATTGTCCTTGTTTTCATGTTTCTCTCCTTACATAATTGCATAATCCATTTCCTCCGACTTCCTTTTTCTGTTTGCACATTTGGTTTTCATGCTGCATGTTAGTTTTCCTCAGATGCCTGGCGATCTTTGGTCATCTGCTCCTATTTAAGCTGATTGGAAGCTTTGCAGGTGTAGGGAAGGATTTGTAGCATGTTCTGGCTGGATGGTTTCACTGGGGAAGACCCTTGTCTATAGCTTTATGTCTTTCCTTGTGAGCTGGTTGGATTCCCCAGGTTAGTATTTTCCAACCTTCTGGAAAGAATAAAGCCAGGTTGCTATCTTCTAGGAGCAGAGGTGAAAGAAAGCAGAAGTTTCAGCAACTAATACTTATATTTAGTCTGGTTTTCTCTCTGGCACCCTTGCCCTCAAGTGTGCCTAATGCCCTCCAAGCTAGAGACCTCCCCGGTTTTCCCTTTCCAGAGTATGAACCTCCAGTCTTCTGCTATGGCGAGGCAGGCAATTGGGAGGACATTTAAGGGCTCTAACTGCTTCCCAAACAGTATTTCAATCGGTTCTCTTTGCTTTAATACTTCCTTCATTTCCAAAGGGAACAGGTCCCACCAATTCCCGAGCCTGTGGGGGATTCTGCAGTGCAAATTGGTTTGATTCTTATCTTTCCCACTACCACCTTGGACTTCTATTTTCTCGGATCTGAATCATTTACGGATAGGAGGGCTGCCCATTTTGGTATATTTATTTTGCATTTAGACACTGTAGTGCATTTTCTTACCTTTAATGTTTCAAGGTGTACAATCATAAATCTGCAAATAATGAACATTTTCTTTCCCTTACTAATTTTTATACTTCTTATTTCTTTCCCTTCTGTAATTGTATTGGCTTATACCTCCACTACAACATGAAATTTATTTATTTATTTATTTTTTAAACTATTTTTTTTTAATTTTTTTATTTATGATAGTCACAGAGAGAGAGAGAGAGAGAGGCAGAGACACAGGCAGAGGGAGAAGCAGGCTCCATGCAGGGAGCCCGTATTTATAATAGCGGTGGTGAGGGCATCTTTGTCTTTTTCTTAGATTTACTGGATGTCCTTTTAGTATTTCACGATTAAGCATGATGCTGGCTCGGGGCACCTGGGTGGCTCAGTGGTTGAGCATCTGCCTTTGGCTCAGATAGTGGTCCTGTGGTTCTGTGGATCGAGTCCCCTCTGCAGGGAGCCTGCTTCTCCCTCTGCCTGTGTCTCTGCCTGAGTCTCTCATGAATAAATAAATAAAATCTTTAAAAAAAAAAAAAGTCTGATGCTGGCTCTGGTGTGACTGCATACATATGTTAAGAAGATATTCCTCTTTTATATTGAAAGATTTTATCAGAAATTAATGTTGGTTCTTTCAGATTTTTAAAATCCATATTCAAGAGTGAAATTTGTAGTTTTCTTTTGGGTGCTGTGTTTTTCAGGTTTTGCTATCAATATAACACTACTTTTGTAAAAAAGGATCTGAAAGCTTGCTTTTTCTCTGATGCTTTTGAATAGTTTCACAGCACTGGCAAGTATATTTGAAAAATAAGTGTCCAGCACTTGGACAGATTGGCCCTTCACCATCTTTCAAATCCAATCATAGTTGGTAGGGTGAGGCCTATCTCTAAGCAGACGCACGCTAGTCTCAGCAGGCATAGAAGTGATATTGAATGAAAGATGTAAAATTTACTTTCTGGAAGCTTCAGGGAGCCGGAAAAGGAGGAGAAGGAAAAGGAAAAGGAGGAGGAGGAAGTTAATTGTATTGTTTGGATAAGAATTTAGTTCAACAGACCATGTTTCTCTTCGGCAGGCCTGATAAAATAGGATAAAATAAAAGGAATTTCTACCACTCCTTTCTCCACAGTTCTCAGACTTGGCCCCATAATTCTGTGGTCTCCCTAGTCACCTTTGTAGAGACTTCCCCAGAGGAAATACGTGAGGCCCTCTCTGCACCACTGGAAGGAGGTCTGGAATTGCCACTTGCTGATAAACAGAAAAGCCCTGTGTTGGTTTAGGGACTTGCTGATATCTTTTTCTGATGAAAGATGGTGTTGAGTTCACTGTACCAGCTTGATTTGCCTCATCTAATTCAAGACCTAATGGTTTTTCAGGGTTTATCTACCATCAGGAAAAATGCTGGGGTGGAAGGTTCTGGAAAGAGTTCAGGACATTATAAATGAGAAACATCTGGCAATGTTTACAAGTGAAAGTTGCTGCCTCTAGGTGCTTGACTTCACCATCGGTTGCCAAATGGGTGCCTGGATTACCCTTGTAATTTCCCAAGTCCACAACTCTATGAAATGGGGATATTTTGAACATGTTTTCATATGGTAAATGGAGTTTTAAATTTAGATAATCTCTATACTACCTTTTTAAAATTTTCATTTTAAGATTTTAATTATTTATTCATGAGAGACACAGAGAAAGAGGCAGAGACATAGGTAGAGAGAGAAGCAGGCTCTCTGTGGGGATCCCAGAGCCCCGGGATCATGACCTGAGCCAAAGGCAGATGCTCAACCACCGAGCCACCCAAGTGCCCCCCTATACTACCTTTTAATATTACAATTGATTAGAGTCAGTATGACTCAAGTGACCAAGAACAGACTCTGGATTCAGACAGATACTGTGGAAATCCCATTTCTACTCTAATTAGTTCTATGATATCGGTCAAATTAATGAGCCTCTCTAAGCATCAGCTTATCTGTAATTTGGGGACGGTCTTAGCACCCACTTCATAAGGCTGATGTAAAAATGAAATGAGATAATGGGTTTGAGGCTTATGATATGGTATCTGGCCCGCATTAAGGACTTACCACATACTTGCTATTGTTATTATTCTTATGTCACTAAATAGGGACAGATATTTGGGAGACACGTGTAAAATCCAGGCTTATCTGGGAGTTAGGTGGTAGCTGGGGACTTGTATCAACCAGTAAGCCCACTGCTCACAGAAAACTGCTGATCCTTGACTCTCCTGTTCCTGCTTCTACATCTCTTGTCTTAGGGGAAATGGTGGGGACTTTTGGGATGCCTGAGTCCTGTCTCCTGAAAGTGCACTGTTATCTTTATTCTTGTTCCAGATGGAAAGACTGGACTCCAGGTGGGCAAATCTAGTTACTACTTCTGATTGGCCATCAACAGAGCAAAGGCCACTTCGGGGGAGTCACCTGCTTCCTGCACCATCTGGCTGGCTCTGGTCATCACACTGACCCCTGAGCACCTTCTGGACAATGCTGTGCTGCTCAGCTTCCCTTTCCTCTGACTCTGGCCACCAGTTGGGTCCTCTTTCTGACCAGTCAGTCGAACATTCCAGGAATAGTCTAGACTCACTACTAATAAAAAGGTCTGTTCCCATCTCCCCCTCCCTCTTTGCAATGTCTTTCCTCTCTCTTGCTTCCTCAGGGATTCCCCTAGTCTCCACTTCATTCAATCACCTGTTTTCACTCTTCCCATTAAAATCAGATTTTAAATTATTTGGTCACAAAATGTAATAACTGGGAGCATGTGTTAGACTCTTTTGCTTGTGATGAAGTCTTTTTTTTTTTTTTTTTTGATGAAGTCTTTTTTGATTTACCTTAAATAATTCCCTTCCCTTATTGGGCAGGAGGGCACACAATTATCAAGAAGAGTCCCCAGAGTAATTGTGGGGATCAGGGCTCTGGAGGCACCTAGAGTGGCTTTCCAGCTGAGCGTCACTGGAACACAGTTCAGAGCCCAGGAGGGGGCCCAGGACCCAGAGCTCAGAGGACAGTGACTTGATCCGACCTTGGCAGGAGAATGCCTACTTCTCAGCATGACACAGCCCTCTTCTGCTTCTGCTTCTGATACTTCTGTTGCTGTCAGTTCACCTCTCCTCTTCTTTTTTCTGCCTCATGGCTTCTGTCCTCTCCCAGCTGCCACTTTTTGAGGGTTCTGGGCCTCTACAGCCTCTATGTCTCATGGTACTGCCTCCTGTCTGATGAACAGGGGTTTTTATAGCAGAGCTCCTTGTAGGCTGCTGGTTTGCCCACTTACTGGCTGGCCTTGCATTGGCTTCCCTGGTCCTTTGTCAGTGGCCATGGAAGACATGTGGCTCTGTCTGGGGTCTTGCTCCTCAGCATGGGAATCTGGCAGGGCTGCGAGTGTGCCCAGTGCTCAGAGCTTGGCTTTATCTAGAAAACACTGTTGTCCTTTCCCCAAGTACAAAAGGGTTAAATCAGAATTTTGAGGATTCTCCAACGAAGTGAGAGAATCTCATGGGCAAATTTTTACACATGAAAATTTTACTTATTTGTAAAATGGAGACCATAATAACACTTACTTCATGAGATTGATGTGATCTTTTTTTTCCCCAGAAAATTTTTTTTGCTATGTTTGCCTGAAAAAGTCAGAAATTGAGTGCCCGTAAAATACAAAATTGTTAAATCAGTGGTTCTTAAGGTCTCTGGGAAGAGGGAAGAGGAGAGAGGGATAATATATTAAGAATTGTTTGTAGAGCTGTATCTCTGATCTACGTCATCAGAATAGAGGCAAGGATTGAACTTTCCAGACTATATGATACACCAGCTGCAACCCACACTCCCAAAAGCACTGTACTAAGTGACCTACAGTAGTATCTCCTTAAAATGAAGTCTCATGTAATGAATTAGAATGATCTTGCAGAAGTGCATTTTTTTTTTTTTTAATGCAAAGGAGGTCATAATGAACCACTGAACTTTAAAAAGCAGGTTAAAAAAACAGGACTATGGTAAGAATTTTTAGAGAAAAAAGTACATCAAGGGCTCCTGGGTGGCTCAGTCAGTTGAGCATCTGTCTTTGGCTTGGGTCCTGGGATAGAGCCCCATGTAGGGCTCCCTGGCTCGGGGGTGGGGGTGGGGGAGCCTGCTTGTCCCTCTGCCCCTCCCCCTGCTCCTGGTCTCTTTCATTCTCTCTCCCTTCTCTCTCAAATAAATGAATAAAATCTTTAAAAAAGAAAAAAAGCACATCTAGATATCTAGGCATGGCTAAGAGTCTGGAATATTAAAAATATGGTTGGTAGACCTACTGCTACAGCATCACTTTTAATAGGAATTAGAATCTGGGGCCCCACTCCAGACCTATTCAATCAGAATCTGCATTTTGAGGCATCTAGGTGGCTCAGTGGTTGAGCATCTGCCTTTGGCTCAGGACACAATCACGGGGTCCTGGGATTAAGTCCTGCATCAGGTTCCCCAGAGGGAGCCTGCTTCTCCCTCTGCCTATGTCTCTGTCCGTCTGTCTCTCTCTCTCTCATGAATAAATAAACAAAATCTTAAAAAAAAAAAAAAAGAAAGAATCTACATTTTGATGAGGTCACCATGATTGGCATGAGCATTGAAACCTGAGCTCTAGAACACTGGTTCTCACCTTGGGTGCTAATTAGAATTCACCTGGGGAGCATTTATTTATTTTTTATTTTTTTAAGATTTTATTTTTAGGGGCACCTGGGTGGCTCAGTGGTTGAGCATCTGTCTTTGGCTCAGATGGTGAGCTCGGGGTCCTGGCATCAAATCCCACATCAGACTCCCCATGGGGAGCCTGCTTCTCCCTCTGCCTATGTCTCTGCCTCTCTCTGTGTGTCTCTCATGAATAAATAAATAAAATCTTTTTTTTTAAAAGAGAAATTTGGCACCTAGGGGGTTCATTGGGGTCAAGCTGCTGCCTCTGCCCCTCCCCCCTGCTCAAGTGCTCCCTCTCTCTCTCAAATAAATAAATAAAATCTAAAAAAAAAAAAAAAAAAAAAAAAGATTTTCTTTTCAAACTAATCTCTATACCCAGTGTAGGACTCGAGCTTACAACCCCAAGATCAAGAGTTGCATGCTCCACCAACTGAGCCAGTCAGGTGCATTAAAAAACAAATCCTGGTGCCCAAGTGGCACCCAGTCCAATTTAATCCCAGTCTCTGGGGATGGGGATAGGCCTCATGTAGCTTAGAATGCTCAGGTGATCCCAATGAACAGCCAGGATTGGAAACAGCTGCTCCAAGGATCAACCCCAGGTATTAGTGTGCTCATCCTGTGGATGGTGCAGATCTGATGGTTCCAATATGTGCTGTTTTTCTGTATTTTCTGATTTTCACTGAGGGAAAATACGTTTTTGTAATGATAAAGAAATGACTTTAAACTTAAAAACCTCACATGAACATAAGGCTCATCTGAAGTTTATACAGCAGCCTGGAAATGAGAAAGGTGTTTTAGAGCAGAATTTACAATAGGAAGGGGAGGGAGGCCCATACCTCTAGGTTGGAGGAGGGAGAGTGACAGCAAAGCAATTTTTGTGCTATTTCTTCTATTTTTAGTCATGATATTGAATTTTTTAATTGTATTTTGAAATAAAAAATATCACTGAAGGAAAGCATGAGCTTTTTGTGGTTAGCAAAAGGGAAGATGGGTTAAGCATATTGAAAATAACCCTGTTTTATTTATTTTTAAAGATTTTATTTATTTATTTATTTGACAGAGAGAGTGAGTGCACAAGCAGGAGCAGCAGAGGGAGAGGGAGAAGCAGACTCCCCGCTAAGCAGGGAGCCCCAGGGCAGGGGGCTCAATCCCAGGACCCCGGGATCATGACCTGAGCAGAAGACAGATGGTCAGCCATCTGAGTCACCCAGGCATCCCCCCAAAAAATCCTGTTTTAGAGAGATAAGAGGAGTTATTTCATCTACCACCTAACCCTGTGCGTCTCTTCCCCTTAGCACAGGAGAAACTACACATTGCTGAGAGTTCACTAACACCCGCACTGTAATAGGCATTTCATTGATCCTTGTGGCAAAGTCAAGGAGCAGCACTACAAATATCTCCATTTTAAGGGAGCCTGAGCCCTACCAAGTTATTTCATTTGCATTTAATCCCTAGCCCTGTGCTGTCCAATATGGCAGCCACTAGCCACACATGGCTCTTGAACACTTCAA
The DNA here is from genome assembly GCF_018345385.1 of Vulpes lagopus. NCBI lineage: Eukaryota > Metazoa > Chordata > Mammalia > Carnivora > Canidae > Vulpes > Vulpes lagopus. Next base: position 61,989,207 of record NC_054824.1, read on the forward strand.
AGTTGATATATACTTTGAGTGTAAAATATCACCAGATTTCGAAGACCTCCTGTAAAAAAAAAAAAGTAAAAGAGCTCATTAATAATGTTGCATATTAATTACACACTGAAATGATTTTAGTTTGGGGACACCTTGGTGGCTCAGTTGGTTAAGTGTCTGCCTTCGGCTCGAGTCATGATCCCGGGGTACTGGGATTGAGCCCCACATTGGGTTCCCTGCTCTAAGGGGAGCCTGCTTCTCTCTCTCTCTCTCTGCTCCTCCTCTTGCTTGTGCTCTTTCTCTCTCTCTCAAATAAATAAAATCTTGAAAGAAATGATATTGTTTTGTATATGTTTGGGTTAAATTTTAAAAATTATTAAAATTATTTCACCTGTTTCTTTTTCCCTTGTTAAATGTGGCTAACCAGAAAAATTTAAATTACTTCTGTGGCTCACACTTTATTTCTAACCAGGTAGAGGCAATGGGAGGTTAGACCCAGAGGAGTTATTCATGCTTGTTGTTTATTCTCTTTGGAATTCTCCTATGAGGAGAGGCATTGGTGAGAGAGGAAGCAACTTCTCCATAGCCCGTCTGGTTGAAGAATAAATGGAAAAGAGGTTAAGAGGAATTTGAGGTCATTCTTGCCAACTGTCTCTAGCCTCAGCTGAACATTAGAATTTCCTAGACAGCCTTTTAAAATTCTGATACTCAGCCACACTACTGTCTGATTAAACCAGAATCTCTGGAGAATCTCTATTTTTCAGGATACTGAGGTTTAGGGGATCCCTGGGTAGCTCAGCAGTTGAGCGCCTGCCTTAGGCCCAGGGTGTGATCCTGGACTCCCGGGATCGAGTCCCATGTTGGGATCCCTGCGTGGAGCCTGCTTCTCCTTCTGCCTGTGTTCCTGCCTCCCTCTCTCTCTCTCTCTCTCTCTGTGTCTCTCATGAATAAATGAATAAAATCTAAAAAAAAAAAGGATACTGAGGCTTAGCAAAGATTGAGAACCACTGCTTTAGCCAGATTTATTCTTCTTCACCAGAGACAAACTACAGCTATCTGGGAAAGTAGGCTAGCAACTTTCTGAAGGCAGAGACCTGAGATGATCTTGAAGGTGTTACTTGGGCCACTACAAATTTTCTATTAAAAAAAAAAGTAGAGGGCAGCCCTGGTGGCTCAGCGGTTTAACGCCACCTTCAACCCAGGGTGTGATCCTGGAGACCGGGGATTGAGTCCCATGTTGGGCTCCCTGCAGGGCGCGCCTGCTTTTCCCTCTGCTTGTGTCTCTGCCTCTCTCTCTGTGTGTCTCTCATGAATAAATAAATAAAATCTTTAAAAATAAATAAATAAAATTAAAAAATTAAAAAAATTTGAAGTTGTTTTATTTCCCTTTGTGAATTAACCTTGAAAGAACAGGGTTAGTTATCTTGAATATTCAGTCTCGTGGCCACTAGGGGGACTAGATTAAAACACTCTTGGAAGGATAGGGGGACATTGGTGGGGACATTGCTCAGTATCATTGTGGTGGGCAAAGAACCAGTACATACTGATACTTTTATTTTATTCATTTATTTATTAAATATTTTATTTATTTATTCATGAGAGACAGAGACATAGGCAGAGGAAGACACAGGCAACTCGACGCAGCCTGATGTGGAACTCGATCCCGAGACTCCAGGACCATGCCCTGAGCCCAAGGCAGATGCTCAACCCCTGAGCAACCCAGGCATCCTGATACTTTTTAACTTTTGTTTGAGTTAAATCCTATCAGCTCCCTCAAAGGCCATGACTTTTGTATCAGTAAAAATTGCTACTATCTTTCTGGATATCCTTTAGCAAAATAATTGTAGAATATATTTAGTGCTCATTTTGTGTCAGATACTGTGCTATGTGCTTCCCATATGTCATCTCACTTAAATCCTCACAACAACCCTATGCAGTGGGTACAATTGTGGTCTTAATTTCGGATGAAAAACAAGGGTTGGAAGGATGAAAGAAAAGACTCATGACCACAGAGGTGGAAAATAGAGGATTTGAACCTCGGCAATTTGTCCCAAGAACTGGCCTTTTAATCTATAAATGATATTATATAAAATACATTTAGACTTTGATTTTAGTCTAAATTTTAGCCCAGTGATTTTAGTTTTAGGGCTTGATTCAAGGAAATGACCAGACAACTGCAGAATGCAGAACAAAACTAGGCCGAGAGAAATCTCAATGGTCCTATTGTTGTAGGAGACTAGGTAAATAAATTAGTGTATCACCATGAAGTGAAATGATATGTAACAGCTAAAGAGTGCTGCTACAGAAGCAGTTTATTGAAATGGAAAAACCTTGATGAAATATTGAGTTTAAAAAGCAAGTTTGAAAACATTCAGGGGTGCCTGAGTGGCTCAGTTGGTTAAGTGTTTGCCTTTGGCTCAGGTCATGATCTCAGGGTCCTGGGATAGACCTGAGCCAGGCCCCCCGCCCACTGCACATGGGCCTCAGGCTCCCTGCTCAGCGAGGACTCTGCTTCTCTCTCTGCCCTTCCCTCTGCTAATGTGCACTCTCTCTCTCTCTCAAATAAATAATCTTAAACAACAAAAAAAGAAGAAAACATATTCAGTTCAATATCCAGAAAGAATACATTGGTGGGCGCGTAGGGTGGGGAGAGAACATTAAAACATTAACAGTGGCTATATTTAAAGGGAGTATCAGAAATTTTAACTTCCTTCGCCTTTTTCTCTATATTCTAATTTTTTCATAACGTGTTTTTCAGGTAGTACTTTTTTTAAAGATTTATTTTTATTTTATTTTTAAAGATTTTATTTATTTATTCATGAGACACACACACAGAGAGAGAGAGAGGCAGAGACACAGACAGAGAGAGAAGCAGGCTCCATGCCAGGAGCCCGATGTGGGACTTGATCCCGGGACTCTAGGATCACAGGTTGAAGTTTATTCGAGTTTGATGTCCCTAATTACACAGAGCTGGGATATACATGGAGTTGTATTGAAGGTTGAAGGAGGCGCTAAACCGCTGAGCCACCAACGCCGCCCAATATATATTTTTTTTAATGTAATCTCTCTCTACAGCCAACATGGGGCTCAAACTTACAACCCTGAGATCAAGAGTCATGTGCTCCAGCGACTGAGCCAATCAGGTGTCCTCCACCCCGCCCGTAGAAATATTTTTCTTTTTTTAAAAAAAGATTTTATTTATTTATTCATGAGAGATACAGAGAGAGAGAGAGAGAGGCAGAGACACAGGCAGAGGGAGAAGCAGGCTCCCTGCTGGGAGCCCCATGCAGACTGAATCCCAGGGTCCCAGGATCGAGACTTGAGTCGAAGGAAGACACTCAACCATTGAACCACCCAGGAGTCCCAGAAATGTTTTTTTTTTATTTTAAGCAACGCAAACTATGATATATCAATGATATGAAGGAACAATGTCTGATTAAAGGAAGTGGAAGGAGTAAATGGGAACTAGTTCTTAAAGTTGTGGTGGGCACTAAATTTAGCATCAAAACTCTCACTGCGAAAGGAAATAGAGAAACATATTGGTTGTATAAATTTCACATTATTTCATTTATAAGAGAGCCTTTTAGGTGGTGCTCTGCATTTCCAGTTGTTCAGTCTTGTGAACTTCAGGGTGTTCAACCCTAAACAGACACTCCATGTATATCCCAGCTCTGTGTAATTAGGGACATCAAACTCGAATAAACTTGTGTTCATTGAGCACCTCCCTTGTGTGAGGCTGGGGCAGAATGCTCAGTCATATCTTCCATGCAATAACACTCTGATTCTTACCTTGTGTTCACTCCGCATCTGGAGTCCCATCCTACACATATGCTCTGGTTCATATGTCTAGTTCAGGCACCTCCAGTAGAGTCTCCAGCCCAAACCAATCATCCCTCTTTGAGAGCCCTATTGCTCCACTAGTCCTCATGGAGCAATTGAGTATGCACACATTTCCTCACCATGTCATAGGCAAACACTAGATCTCCACTACCACTAGACTGGAAACACTTTGTGAGCGAGGGCCTGTTCTGTCTCTGGAATTATAGCGTCTCAGAGTTCTAAGGGGATGCCTGCCAGCTAAGATGACCAATGCATCCTGGTCTGCTGGGACTTTCCTGGTTTTAGCACTGAAGGTAACATGTCCAGAAAAAAACCACTTAGCCCTGGCGAAATAGTTGAGCACTTTACTGGGTAATTATTTATTGATTGGTTAGATTGTTTTATATGGTAAAATCCCTCCTACGCACATTACCATTGTTAGATATATATTGACCAAACATCACTCCTGTATTAACATGGCTGTCTCTACTGCAGTACTTGTGTGATCCTCACACCAACTCTGAAAGTAGGAAAAGGTAGGGGTTATTAGTCCAGTTGAGGAAACTGAGGGTGAATAAAGTCTTGTGAATTTTTCCAAGTATTAAGTGAATAGCTAAAACCTATCTTTTAAGTTTTTTTTCTTTAAGATTTTGTTTTATTTAATTAATTAGCTAGTTAATTAAAAGTAGTCTCTACACCCAAGGTGGGGCTTGAACTCCCAACTCTGAGATCAAGAGTTGCATGTTCTATTGACTGAGCCAGCCTAGTACCTCAGGATTTTACTTTTTTTTTTTTTTTTAAGATTTTATTTATTTATTCATGAGACACACACACACACACAGAGGCAGAGATACAAGCAGAGGGAGAAGCAGGCTCCCTGCAGGGAGCCTGACATGGGACTTGATCCACGGTCTCCAGGATCACGCCCTGGGCTGAAGGCGGCGCTAAACTGCAGAACCACCAGGGCTGCCCAGGATTTTACTTTAAGTAATCCCTACACTCAATGTGGGGCTTGAATTTACAACTCCAAGATCAAAAGTCACATACTTTACTAACTGAGCCAGGCTCTTTTAGGTCTTTTGATTCTTTTTTTTAAGATTTTATTTATTTACTCATGAGAGACACAGAGAGAGGGGTAGGGACACAGGCAGAGGGAGAAGCAGGCTCCAGGCAGGGAGCCTGATGTGGGACTTGATCCTGGGACTCCAAGATCACAACCTGAGCCAAAGGCGGATGCTTTAACCACTGAGCCACTCACGTGTCCCAGGTCTTTTGATTCCTAATCAGGGCTCCCTGGAATTTGAAAGTATCCACAGTAGAGCTTCAATTTCCCATATCTTCCAGCATTTAAAATAATTGCAAAAGATTTTTGTGAAGAAAATACAAATTGAGGGCAGCCCAGGTGGCGCGGCGGTTTAGCGCCGCCTGCAGCCCGGGGTGTGATCCTAGAGACCCCGGATCGAGTCCCGCGTCGGACTCCCTGCATGGAGCCTGCTTCTCTTTCTGTCTGTGTCTCTGCCTCTGTCTCTCTCTCCCTCTGTGTCTCTATGAATAAATAAATAAAATATTAAAAAAGAAAAGAAAAGAAAAGAAAAGAAAAGAAAAGAAAAGAAAAGAAAAGAAAAGAAAATACAAATTGTACTTTGATTCCCAAAGGGTCTGTAAAAGTGGAACATGGAATATTGTCATCTAAATGGAACAATTCAATATTGTAAAGATAGCTTTCTCAAAACTACTTAATATACATTGAATGCAGTTTAAACTTAAAATTTCAGGGAGTGCCTGGTGACTCAGTCGGTTGAGCACCCTACTCTCAGTTTTGGTTTGGTCAAAATCTCAGGGTTGTGAGACGTAGCTCCACATTGGGTCCACACTCAGTGAGGAATCCGCTGGAGATTCTTTCCCCCTTCTTCCCCCTTACTCTTTGCTCCTTCCCCATGCTTGCGCACTCTCTCTCAAATAAATAAATTAAATATTTAAAAATAAAATAAAATTTAAAATATAATAATAATAAATCTTAGTATTTTAAGCAGTGAGGTGTTGGCACAGAATTATCCAATCAATGAAACAAAATTAAAAGTCCAGGAAATATACAAAAATTTGGCATATGATAAAGGTGGTTCAGATCAATTAGGCAATGATGGTTTACTTTGTAAATGATGCTGAGAGAATAAGCTGATCATTTGAACACAACTTAAGCTAGGCTCCTATCTCTCCTAAAATACCAAAATAAACTTCAGATGGCTTACTAACTGTAACATAAAAAAATAAATTTATGAGAGAATTAGATGAAGAATCAATGATTATGTGATTTGGGGGTGAAGAAAATCTTTCTAAATATAACACGAAAAGCAGACACCATAAAAGTAAAAACATTAAATTTGACTGCATGAAAAATCCATTTTAAAAAAGTACAATAGAAATGACAATGCGGAAAAAACCTTTGCTACATATATGACAATTTAAGAGAATTCTTACAAATCATAAAGAAAAAATAAACATGCTAAAAGAAAAACGGGAAAGTACATAATTTGCCACAGAAGTACAAATGACAACAAAATTAGGAAAAGTTCTATCTCCTTAGTTAGCAAATGAAAGTAAATAAAGACCAAAAAGATCTCCTCCTCCTCCTTTTTTTTACCTAATCATACTGGCAAAAAAAATTTAAACAATAATATCCTTTGTTGGTGGGGACTAAATTGGCAGCCTCTCTGTAGGGCTGGTTGTATTATAAATCAAAGGCCTTATCAACGTGCATTCATTTGGATCCAGCAATTCTTTAGCCAGAAATATTTTTAAAGGAATAATCAGAACTATGTGCAAATATCTCTTTATAACTTTGTCCACGGGAATTTTATTTATTGTAGCCAAAAGGGGGAAACGACTTAAATGTCTACTTCTAAGGAACTGGTTGCACAAATGACAGTGAATTATATTATTCAGAAGAATACAAGGTAGTTATAGAAGTAAGACGCAGCTGATATTGTAGAATATTCAATGACATGATAAATATTCATAACAATGTGTGTTGCAAAGTGAAAAATGCATGTTACTAGGTTGTATTCACAATATGGTCCTATATTTGTTTACACACACAGCATGAATTGTGCATTACAAATGATTTTTTTCCTTTTCCTTTTCTGCATTTCCACAGAACACACTTGCTGGTTTTCCAAAAAGAAACAATAATAATTATTATTAATTGTTCTTAAAGAGAACTTAACAAATCCTGGGTCAATGGTTTTCTCAGAGCATGGAATTATAGAGTTGTTCATGTCCTACAATACACACTTCTGCAGTCCTTGAATTGTGCTTATCAAATCTGTTATTTTTGGATGCCTGGATGGCTCAGCGGTTGAACTCTGCTTTCGGCTCAGGGCCTGATCCTGGGGTTCAGGGATCGAGTCCCACATCTGGCTCCCTAGGGGTAGCCTGCTTCTCTTTCTGCCTATGTTTCTGCCTCTCTCTCTCTCTGTGTCTTTCATGAATAAATAAAATCTTTAAAAAAAATCTGGTTATTTTTATAGTCAAAAAGAAACAATTTTAAAAACGAAGAAAGGGTTGGAGAACAGAGACATTTATGTTCTTTAATTCAACAATTTCACTTTTAAAAGTGCTCTTAAAAAAAAATAAATAAAATGTTCTTAACCCTGGGGCACCTGGGTGGGGCAGTCAGTTAAGCGTTTGACTCTTGGTTTTGGCTCAGGTTGTGATCTCAGTATCATGAGATCAAGCCCAGGTCTGGCTCTGTGCTCAGCGTGGAGTCTGCTTAATACTCTCTCTCCCTCTGCTCCTCCTCCTTGTGCATTTTTTTCCTCTCTCTCTCTCAAATAAATAAATAAATCTTTAAAAAGTAATGTTCTTTATCCTGAAAATGAGCAAATATTTATGCAGCGATTGCTCACAACAGCAGTATGTACAACAGAAAAAACAAACAAAAAACCTGATAGCAAACATATACACACCATCTGAATGTCTGACAATAGGGAGCTAGTTAAATAAACTATGATAAGCCCATTAGGTAGACCTGTAGTCACAGAGTGAGGTCCGCATGAATCCACTTGGCTTCAAATCTCTGCCACTTACTCACTGCGTGGCCTTGTAAAGTTCCAGTGTCGTTAGTGAAGTGATGATTGCAATAGTACCTACCTCATGGGATAGTCTCATGAGCGTGTTTATCAGTTAGAGTCCACAGAGGAGACTAATGACACACTGAAACTGGGTAATTTGAGGAGAATTTAACAAAGGGACTCTTTACAGGGGTGGGGGCAGGGTGTAGGGCAATTAGCAAGCATAGTGCGGGATTTGAGCTAGTACAGTAGGGAATAATAGGAAGTAGTTAGGCGGCTATTGGAATGTGGAGAGAGAGAAAAAGGGGGAAAGAAAGGAAGAGGGAGAAAGTCGTCAATCCGAGGAGGAGCTGTGCTGTTTATGAGCAAGCCCACTGAGCTTGCATAAACACCTTGACCTAACTCTAGGATCTTTCTGAGACACCTGTGAATAGCCTGACATTGCTGCAATAGTGCTATATACAAACAGTTCTAAATCTCAGTGGTTACCAACTGCAAACATTTGTTTTTCTCACTCCTAGAATGACTGGGCAGCTCTGCTTCAGGCTCTGGATTGGTTGGGTTCTGGTTAGCTTTGAGGGCCTTTTATTTTGGGGCCAGCACTCAAAAGGCCAAACCAGACAGGCAAGTCCTTTTCAGGCTTCTGATCACCGCAAGCCTACAACTATTCCATTGGCCAAAGCATGTCACATGGCTGAGCCTAAGATAAATGGAGTAGAAATATTCCTTTTCTGTATACTCTACTCGAAGGCACATTCACATGGCAAATGCTAACATAGGGAGAAAGGGAGAGAGTAGAGTTGGGGATGACAATCCAATCTACCACAATGTGTTACGGGCCAAACCCAAGGAAATGAGAGGGGACAGAAAGTCGTTGACATAGTCTCTGCAGGTTCACCTCTCGGGGCACAGAGAAGGGTGGAAGAGGGTAGAGGTGTTTGAAGAGGCAAACAAAGATAGCTGTGCAGGATTACATGAGTTAGTATTTTTAATGATTTTAGGATAGTGATTGGCATGTAGAAAATACTAGAAAGGGGCAACTTCGTGGCTCAGTTGTTAAGTGTCTGACTCTTGATTTTGGCTTGGGTCATGATCTCAGGGTTGTGGGACTGAGCCCTGAACTGGGCTCCACACTCCGCGCAGATTCTGCTCAAGATTCTCTCTTTCTCCTTTTGCCCCTCCCCCACCTTGCTTGTGCTCTATCTCTTTCAAAAAATTTTAAGGAAATACTATGCAGTTAACCCTTGAACAATATGGGTTTGAACTGCAGGGGTCCACTTATACACAGATTTAAAAAAAAAGATTTTATCCATTCATTCATGAGACACACACACACACAGAGAGAGAGAGAGAGAGAGAGAGAGAGAGAGAGGCAGAGACACAGGCAGAGGGAAAAGCAGGCTCCCTGCAATGTGGGACTCAATCCCTGGAATCACGACCTGAGCAGAAGGCAGATGCTCAACCACTGAACCACCCAGGTGCCCCGATTTTTTGTTTTGATAAATACTGCACTGTACTGTAAAAGTATTCTCTTTTGTGTGAGTTTCTTAATAATATTTTCTTTCTCTACCTTACTTTATTGTAAGAATACATATAACGTACAAAATATATGTTGTTTACGTTATTAGTAAGGTTCTCTGTCAACAGTAGGCTATTAGCAGTTAAGTTTTTGGGGAGTCAAAAGTTATATGAGAATTTTCAACTACACAGGGGAATTGGGCCCCAAATTGTTCAAGGGTCAACTGTGTTTTTGTTAAATGAAATAATAAAATATGATACAATTGAGAATTATATCTTTTTTTAAAGATTTTATTTATTTATTATTGAGAAGCACAGAGACAGAGAGGCAGAGACACAGGCAGAGGGAGAGGCAGGCTCCATGCAGGGAGCCCGATGTGGGACTCGATCCTGGATCTCCAGGATCACAACATGGGCTGCAGGCGGCGCTAAACCGCTGAGCCACCCAGGCTGCCCTGAGAATGATATATATGTATATATTTTTATTTTTTTTGAGAATGATATTTTTAAGAATATTTAAATACTGGGAAAAAAAGAGAAAAAAAGAATATTTAAATACTTAAAAGTTCACAATTGTTAAGTGAAGGAGGTTATAAAGCAGATGTATGTTAAATATAATTTAAAAACGCAATATACCTAGAGAAAGTACTGGAAGGAAACTCAGAAAAATATTAATATTGTTGCTGGTAGGTAGACTCATGCGGAATTTTTTCTTTTATGCGCTATGTGTTCAGAAATAAGTTGCCATATGCAGTCTCATAGGATGTGCACTGCATAACTCCAGGGAGTGGTCTTTATCCCTCTTCACGTTTTTGGCTTATACAACCTCCTTTATTGTCTATAGCTTCTAAAATGTACATGTATTATTCTGTGTAATCAAACAAATGCAGTTTTAATAAACTGCAACCTTGCTTTTTCTCCCTAACACATGTACAAGACAACTGAAGTTGAACTAGCCTGGCATTTTTATTAGATTAGGAAATAAATGATCTTGGTACTCCAAAATGATTGTTGCAGGCACACTTAACAATGCTTGAGATAAGTAGGGCATTCAGTCACCTCTGCAGAACTGAAAGTTTCTTCAGGCATGTAGTGTAAAGAAAAGAAATGGATTTGGCCTGAGTGTGTTATTAAAATAATAAAAATTAAAATAATAATAAGCAAAATAACAAAAACCCACGAAATCTATTTTAGTCACAGGAGAAATCCAGAACAACTGGATCAGAAATGATGACTGTGAGAATGGAACTTTCAATATTAAATCCACAATGGAGAAGATTTAAAGTAAGTGAAGACTTCTTACTCCATGGTCAGGACAAAAGGAAAGTGTTTTTTTTTTTTTTTTTTTGTTTGTTTGTTTGTTTGTTTGTTTTGGGGGTTTTTTGGGAACCTGGTTCTTTTTTTTTTTTTTTTTTGGGAACCTGGTTCTTAATGGCATCCAGACCAACCCTGCTCTTCCTGGTCTCTGCATTTCTTGTTACATGAGAAGATAAACACCTTTACTACTTAGACTATATAGTTGGGTATTCTATTACTCAAAGACAAAAAATATTTATATGCTCTTTGAAGCCCTTCCCTCCCTAGAGTTAAAAATCCTGTCCTGTGTGTGTCCACAACCTCTTGCGTGCACCTTTCTTTTAGTCTTGTTTATGAAATCATCCAAAGAATTTGTGAATTTTCTTTTATTTTGTAACCTCAGGATCCTTCCAGGTATCTAACATAGAAACATTTGTGTAGTAGATACCAGTCAGGATCCCATGAATTTACTGTTCTGGGAGGTGTAGAGGATGCTCTTTCTTGAGAGTGTGGAGAAGTGGTGGACTCAGCCTGTGCACAAACAAACATGAGTAATCTCATTGCCTGGGTGAGGCTGTCGGTAAAGGCTGAGTCAGAAATAGCCTGGTGAACTCTTGCCTCAAGCCCTGAGCCCCTGACAGCGCACTCCTGAAAACTAGTAGACCGAAGCAAAAGTCACTGTCGATGCAAGATGACAACAGAAGAGTACATCTCTTCTTCTATTTAAATTTTTAGGATTATTTTTAGATATTAATTACATTTTATTTTTTAAGAAATAATTTTGGAGATTAAAATGTTGGCTTCATTACAAAAGTGGGTTGGAGAATGTGCTCTAGTTGTGAAGTCAAATGGGCTTGGTGATACTCTCCTATTTTGAACTTATCTTCTAAAATGTCATCCTCCATTCCTGCTGGGATGGAGGCTATCCTGTTTGGCTTATCATATGGCTGGGAGAACAGACCAGAATATACCTGCACTCCGTAGAGCAGGTTGCCACCCACTGGCTCAGGCAGAAGTGGATTCAGAAAGCCAGCCTGCCAGGGGAACAAGTGCAACAGTCCACCTTACCCATCCATTTCTGTGGTTTCTATTACTTGAGGTCAACAGTGGTCTGGAAGCAGGTAATCCTCCTTCTGACGTTTGGTAGCTTAAGGCTACATCACAGTATTTATGTACCTATGTCACTCTCTTCATTTCATCTCATATGTAGGCATTTTATCATCTCAAGTCATCATAAGAAGAAAGGAGAGTACAGGACAGTAAGATATTTTGAGAGAGAGAACACATTCATGTAACTTTTATTATAGTACACTGCTATAATTGTCCTGTTTTATTATTAGTTGTTGTTAATCTCTTACTGTGCCTATTCTCTATATTTTGTGCCTAATTTTAAAATTTCTTTAAAGATTTTATTTTATTATTTATTCATGAGAGACAGAGACAGAGAGAGGGAGAGAGAGGCAGAGACACGGCAGAGGGAGAAGCAGGCTCCATGCCGGGAGCCTGACATGGGACTCGATCCTGGGACTCCAGGATCACGCCCTGGGCCGAAGGCAGGCGCCAAACCACTGAGCCATCCAGGGATCCGCTAAAAAAAAGATTTTATTCATTTGAGAGAGAGAGAGAGCGAGAGAGAGCGCTGTGCCTGGTGGGAGAAGGGGTAGAGGGAGACAGAGAAGCAGGCTTCCTGCTGAGCTGGGCTCAGTCCCAGGACCCTGAGATTATGACCTGCTCCAAAGGCAGACTGAGTCACCCAGGAACCCCTTACTGTGCCGAATTTATAAACTATCATAAGTATGTATGTATAAAAGAAACCCAGTATCTATAGGGTTCAGTATATCTACAGTTTCAGGAATCCACTGGGGGTCTAGGAATGTATCTCCCACAGAGAAGGGGGGACTCCTGTATAAAGACATGAACTTCCTTACTGCTAATCTGCTACTCTGCATTCTTTATAATCTCTCTCACTTTCCTGCCCTTGTTTGTATCATTGGGAGGTCAGAGTATATAAACATTTTCCCCAATCTTGATTTGGCTTTTGCCTTCTTACAACATGAAGAACACAGCCTTTGAACTAGTGCAAGAATATGGGCTGCAAAGTGTGGACTGTTTTATGTTTAGTATCATGATTCCATTCTTTCTACACAAAATCTCAATGTGGTGGCTGGAATTATGACTGGCAAAAATATGCAGGAATCTGAATCTGAAAATCTGGGCTCCAGGCTGCAGTAAAAGTAACCAGGCCAAAGTGCTATTTTCAGAGTTCAAATGTCCCAACGGGCAGATCTTATCAATGATTTGAAAGGCATTAACGGCTGAGAATAGGTTTATTTGTTAGATGACCCAAACCTCATTCGCTTTTTAGCAGCCACTTTCAGTGCCTTACCTTGAAGGAGATGTCCTGTAGGAATGTCCTCAGGGAACAGGGCTTTATCTAGCACCCCTAAATCATGGCATATAAGAAGCTCCTACTTTATTCTTCTACACATGAGACTGATGCTTATAAGAATGTGGTAGGAAACGGGAAGGTTTTCAGGTTTAATTTAAAAGGAACAAAACACCAGTGGCCCCAGAGCAGGGGACCCTCCTTGGATCCCCACCACATCAGGGTATACCTCACCGGCTTGAGCAGAAACAGAAAGTAGGTCAACATGGAGCCCCGTCAATGTGACCAGGACACCATTTCTGGGTTCTATAGGGTAAGTTGACTTCATCAGGCTCCAACCAACCCATCTGAGACTCAGCCTCTCCTCCTAGCTTCTTCAGCCTAGTACAACTTGGGACCCGAAGATTCATGGCCTACCTGTCCCCCCAGCTCCACTCCAGAGCCACAGTCCCTACATTGCTAATCCTGGCCCATTGTCAAGTAAATAATCTCCTGGATTCTTAAAGGCCTGGGGGAGAGTGTAGATGACTCAGTGTGGCCCATCCCCACTATTAGAGAACAGCTCAAAGCAAATAGTTTGTGGCAGTGAGTTACTAATGTCAGCTTCATCAGAGAGTATTCTGTGGAAGATGCAGCAGTGAAATAGCCCTTGCAAACCCCGTAAGACTAATTTTGTGTTATGAAAGGAAGGGGAAGTTAGAATAAATAGAGTGAGACTCAGATGATTTATTTTTCAGTTTAGACTTGTGTGTTTCATTCATTCCCCGAATATAGGTTCTTGTCTATCTGCCTTTGAGGATCAGCACTGAAAGAGGAGTGAGTCATCAATTGGCTACGCCTTTTCTGTCTTTAATCCTTTAATGTAAAGGAGAATTAGGCAAGAAGATTAAGCAAGGTTAAACAAGATTCATTAATGAATTATTAAAAATCAAGCTCTAGCTTAAAACAACACAAGCAGAGATGTGTACAACTAAGTAAGGCACTGAAAAACTGTTCAGACATAAGAGATGTTATCCATTTCCTTTGTGAGAAAAGTCAGTCATTAATAACAATAATATGCTCAGAAGATATCATGATGTTTCTTCCTCCACACAGAGGCTCTACTGGCCATCTCCTGGGAGATGATAGACTTAGAAGACTAGTCCTGCAATGGGTTACCTGATACTTCTCCCTATCTGCCATAAGACTAGGTCTGCTTATGCAGTGAGCACATGCAGCTGCGGTACCATCACATAAATGCTCATAGGTTGGCAAGCCTCTAGATAATACTCAGGCCAGGGCTTGAGTGAGAAACTGAAAATTTGCAAAGTTCCCCTCCTCCTTTTTAATGACGGACATGGCTTCCAAGCTCAGCTTCTCAATCTATTCATGCTTTCTAGTCTCTGTGGGAGAACAGAGTGAAGATCCAGGGGAAATTTCGGGGGGGGGGGGGGGTGGATTGGGTTTTTCTCAGAGAACTTCTCAAAAAAATTATTTAGATTATAGAAAGATGACTAAAATGGCAAAGGTAAGATGGTCATGTGTTGCTTATTCAGTTTTATTTCTCCCAAGGTATTTCTGAAAGCCACAAAATAGGAAAATTTCTGTAGAGCTGGCTCAGTCTCAGAAGATTGCACTTCCAGGAGCACCTGGGTGGCTCAGCGGTTGAGTGTCTGCCTTTGGCTCAGGTCGTGATCCCGGGGCCCTAGAATCGAGTCCCCCATTAGCCTGCTTCTCCCTCTGCCTATCTCTGTGCGTCTATCATCAATCAATAAATAAAATCTTAAAAAAAAAAAAAAAGAAGATTGCACTTCCAGACATCAAAGATAGACTGAGATTCTCAAAAAACACGGCATATTTGCCTCTGGAGCTGCTGCAGTTTTCATGAGGGGGAGTCTCTGCTTTTCTTTTGTAGGCTTCTTGCTGTTGCGTTTCAACTAGAGCCAGGGCTTGGAACTCCCTAGAAGAACCATGAATGAGCAACTGGGGGTCTGTGAATACCATGAACTTGTAGTCACATTTTCATTATATGCACACAGGTTGGGGGAATATAGAGGATCCAAAGCTCTCATTAGATTCTCAGAAGTCTGTGACCTTGGAAGTGAAGGCTCCTGGTCCAAGCCTGGAGCAGCTGCATATCTTCTGGATCAGCAGCAGGACCCATGCCTTAAATATAGGTAATATTGTTATCCCCACTGTGCAGATGAAAAAACAGACCAACAGAGTTTAAATGACTCATCCGTGAGTCATATGGCTGGTGAATGGTGAATCCAGGTAATAAATCCAAGTCTGTCTGACTTCAGAAATGGAGCATTTCATTAGTGGGCAAAGCTTTGTCTACTTTGAACAGGTTTAAAACAATAAGATCTGAAATTTGTTAGGGTTTTTCCAACTTCCCCAAATCCTAACAGCA
This sequence comes from Vulpes lagopus, assembly GCF_018345385.1. NCBI lineage: Eukaryota > Metazoa > Chordata > Mammalia > Carnivora > Canidae > Vulpes > Vulpes lagopus. The sequence goes on from NC_054824.1 coordinate 62,004,667, forward strand.
GCATCTGTGGCAGGTGACCCAGTTCTGTACAAACCCTTCTGGGGATGGGAGCTTCCTACTTCATCAGGAGTCAGCAACATTGTTGGACTTCATGAATGCTTTTAAAGTAGTAAACTCTGATTTACCTTAGGATTGGATGCTGGCAAGGTGCCTTCAAATGTAAAATGCAAAACATTTTCAGGTGTGTTGTCTAGGACTAGGATCTGAAATTCTGCAGCATGGAGCCTCTACTTCAAAGTGGGGCACATGGGGGAAGTGGACTGCATTGGGAAATATAAGCATGCACATCCAGAAATAATCTAACATGTAGAATGATGGGCAAGGCAATCTTTCAAAAGCATCAGAAGATATGCTTTGAAAATGGAAATGGTTGATAATTTCCATATACAGCAAAATTTTTCTTAGCTGTCATAGGGGTCTTTTTTTCTCTAGCTTCTTTTGTAAGAATGATCCTTTTTTATTTAAAAAAGACTTTATTTACTTATTTGAGAGAGAGGGAGAGAGCACAAGCAGGGAAAGAGGCAGAGGGAGAGGGAGAAGCAGAATCCCCATTGAGCAGGGAGCCCAGTGCGAGGCTGGATCCCAGGACCCTAGATCATGACCTGTGCCAAAGACAGACACTTAACCGACTAAGCCACCCCAGCATCCCAGTATGATCCTTTTTATATTTCCTTTACACTTGAGAGAACAAGAAATCTGGAAGGTGGGGAGGATGTTTTCTTAGAATATCCATTGTTTCTTGCTAAACCAAGATCTTTCTTGCTTCCTAAAAGGTCCTGAATGATAGATGCCAGAAATGCCTTAAAAACTGAAAATATATAACAGTGATGTTAGTAAATTAGAACATTTGTTGTTATTATTATAACTGAGTAAGCTATTCTTTTTGCAGTAGCTAGACTACAAAGGTGGTCCCCTGGGATCTGCACCTCACAGGACTCATCCCTGGGAGTCTAGACTGGCCCAGATTCTCTTCAATCAATACAGTATTGTGGAAGTGATGCTGTGCCATTTCTAGGCCTAAACTTTAGGAAGGTCTCAAAGTTTCCACTTTGGACTTTTGGGAGCTCTGTGCTAACATGTATGAAGTCCTTTCTACTCTATTTATTTATTCACTAGAAAGGGTATGCAGAGAGAGGGGGTGTGGAGAGAGAGAGAGGCTCTCAGATAATGTGGAGAGAAAGAGTCCCTGCTGCCCAAGTATTCCAGCTAAGTCCAGCCTGCCAGCCATCTCCAAGATGATGCTAGACATGGTGATGAACTATATTGGATATTCCTGTGCAGTAAAGCCCCAGGTGACTGTAGAGACAGCAGACATCACAAAGAGCAGAAAAATCACCCAGCTGACCCTCATCAACCTACAGACTCATGAGAGTAGTCATGAGTCTGTAGTCATAAAATGGTTATTATTTTAAGCCCCTGACATATAGCAATACACAGACGAACACTCTCCATTTTCCTGTATCAAACTTGATTATTTTTATGGATAAACAAGGTCAATAACAATGCATACTATAGCAAAGTAATTAAAAACATTTCTTTAGGGGCAGCCCCTGGTGGCTCAGCAGTTGAGCTCCGCCTTCAGCCCAGGGCCTGATCCTGGAGACCCAGGATCAAGTCCCACATCGGCCTCCCTGTATGGAGCCTGCTTCTCCCTCTGCCTGTGTCTCTGCCTCAATCCCTCTCTGTGTGTGTCTCTCGTGAATAAATAAATACAATCTTAAAAAAAAAAATTTCTTGGGGATCCCTGGGTGGCTCAGCGGTTTGGCGCCACCTTCGGCCCGGGGTGTGATCCTGGAGACCCGGAGTCAAGTCCCACATCAGGCTCCCTGCATGGAGCCTGCTTCTTCCTCTGCCTGTGTCTCGGCCTCTCCCTCTCTCTGTCTCTCATGAATAAATAAATAAAATCTTAACAAAACAAAACAAAACAAAACAAAACAAAACATTTATCTTGTGAAATACCCAATCAAAAATAAGTCTTAGACCTGCAACATTCAGACCCCAGTGAAATGGCACTCTATGTCCATTGTGATGGCTACAATTACACAGATAGATGATAGCAAGTGTTGACAGATATGTGGGGAAATTGAAACCCTTATACACTGTTGGTGGAATGCAAAATGGTGCAGCTGCTTTGGAAAGCAATCTTGCCATTCCTCTTAGAGTTAGCATGTGACCCAGCAATTCCATTACCATATACTCAAGAGAAATTAAAATGTACATCCCCCCCTCCAAAAAAAAGAAAACGTACATCCCCATAAAAACTTGTACAGGATTGATTGCTCATAGCAACATTATTCATTATAGCTGAAAACCAGAAACAACCCAGATGTCCATCAAGTGATGAATGAATAAATAATATCTGTTATTATCTAATCACTGGAGTATTATTTGTCAATGAAAAGGAATAAAGTACTGACACATGCTACAAAGTGAATGAACCTTGAAAATGTTATGTCAGGGGCACCTGGGCTGCCACAGTATGTAGATCATGCGATTCTTGATCTTCGGGTTGTGAGTTGGAGCCCCACACTGGGTGTGGAGATGACTTAAAAATTTTTTAGTAAAAATAAATTAAAAAAAAAAGTTGTGTTGGGATCCCTGGGTGGCGCAGCGGTTTGGCGCCTGCCTTTGGCCCAGGGCGCGGTCCTGGAGACCCGGGATCGAATCCCACGTCGGGCTCCCGGTGCATGGAGCCTGCTTCTCCCTCTGCCTGTGTCTCTGCCTCTCTCTCTATCTCTCTGTGACTATCATAAATAAATAAAAATTTAAAAAAAATAAAAAAATAAAAATAAAAAAAAGTTGTGTTAAATGAAAGAAGCCAGTCACAAAGACCACATATTGTATGTTCCTACTTACACGAAATGTCCAGAATAAGCAAATCTATAGAGGTAGAGAGTAGATTAGGGATTGGCTTGGGCTGAGAACAATAAAAAGCAAGTGTTAATAGGTACTGAGTTTGTTTTGGGGCTAATGAGCATATTCTAAAATTGATTGCTTTGATGATTTCAAACTGTAGATACGCTACAAACATTGAATTGTACACTTTAAAAGGGTGAACTGTATGGTATGAATTATATCTCAATAAAGACGTTTTAAAACTTTTTTTTGTTAGGATTTTTTTAAGTAATCTCTAACCCAATATTGGGCTTGAACTCATGACTCTGAGATCAAGAGTCACATTCTCTACTGACTGAGCCAGCAAGACACCCCAAAGGTGTGTTTTTTAAAGGCAATATTCTATAAGACTAATGTCTATTTTTTTTTTTACTACTTTGGACACCAGACTCCTGTCTATCATCAGATAAGGCAAAATCAACCCAGATAGCTAACTATAATGACACTACAATTTGTTTCTTGATAGAGTTTTTAGGACCAACATATGAAATGAGAGCTGAATGTCAGTTTATTATACAGTTAATATAGTTTTAATTATACAGTTAATACAGTATAATATTACAGTTAATATGATTGTTATATTCCTCTTATCAGTGAGGTGAAGATCAGTACGGAGACTTGATCTGAATTCTTACATTCTCTGATCATGAAGTTTAAGCTTCCTCTTAGGATCTGCTGTATTTGGATTATGAAGTAATAGTAGCTTGTCAGGGTGAAGAAAAGGGGAGAGGGAAGTATTGCTTCTTCCTCAACTTCCCAGAAAACAAAAGAGTGTTCACAACTACATTTCCAAGAACCATCGAAAGTATTTGAATTCATTATTTACATAGCAAGAAAACAAGTTATATGTGATGCCTGGGTGGCTCAGCGGTTCTCTGCTTCTCTCTGTGTGTGTCTCTCATAAATAAACGAATAAAATCTTAAAAAAAAAAAAAAAGGAAAGAAAACAAGTTACAGTTTGACTCTCCTGCAACAGTGTGATAACACATTTTTTATTGTCTAATGGTTTCTCCATGGTTGACCTTCACAGATGTTTCACATGGTTTTGAAAAAAGTATGTATGTGGGGCGCCTGGGTGGCACACTTGGTTGAGCATCTGACTCTTGGTTTCATTTCAGGGCGTGATCTTGCAGGGGTGAGATGGAGCCCCGCATTGGGCTCCATGCTTAGCACAGAGCCTGCTAAAGTTTCTCTCTCTCTCCCTCTGCCCCTTCGCCCTCTCTAAAATCAATCAATCAATCAATGTCTGTTTGTTTCAAAGATTTTATTTATTCATAAGAGACACAGAGAGAGGCAGGGACACAGACAGAGGGAGAAGCAGGCTCCCTGCGGGGAGTCCAATGCGGGACTCGATCCCAGGACCCTGGGATCACGACCTGAGCCAAAGGCAGACGCTCAACCACTGACCTACCCAGGTGCCCCTAAATAAACAAAAGTTAAAAAAAAGGTATGTATGCTCTGTTTGTTGTTAGGTGCAGTTTTATATACATCCATTAATGCAAGCCTGTTAATTGTGCATTTATATGCTCTATGGCCTTACAAATGTTTTCGCTACTTTATTGAGAATTAAAATAATAAAATAATAAATGTTTATTTGTTGATAAACCAAAATGTAAGGCCCCATGCTAGGCTCTGATGGATCAGTCTTGAATTTTGCTCTTTAGGGAGCTCACAGTAGACAACAAATGTCTCAATCCATGAAGATATAGGACCTGCAATGTCAGCTTTTATTTTGAATTTATATTTTTGATTTATATTTTATGACTGTTTCAGTTTAAAGCCTTGACTTTCTACTTATCAGATTTTGATAAAACAATGTTGAAATCTCTCACCATGGAGACGCCTGGGTGGCTCAGTAGTTGATCGTCTGCCTTTGGTTTAGGTCATGGTCCTGGGGTCCTGGAATCGAGTCCCAGGTTGGGCTCCCCACAAGGAGCCTGCTTCTTCCTCTGCCTGTGTCTCGGCCTCTCTCTCTCTGTGTCTCTCATGAATAAATAATTAAAATCTTAAAAAAAAAAACTCACCATGGTCATGAAGTCATTAAATCCTCCTTTAGATCTGTCCATTTTTGTTTCATATACTTCAAGACTCCATTGTTAGGTGCATGCTTGTTCAGGATTTTTATAACTTTCTTTTTTTTTTATTTTAATTTTTATAACTTTCTAATGAATTCTCTTTTATCTCCTGCAGTGGCCAATCTGCTGTTCAACCATCCAGTGAAATTTATCCCAGGATGTTTTATCTCTAGAGGTTCAATTTGGGTCTTTTATTTTTTTTAAGATTTTATTTATTTATTTGAGAGAGAGAGTGAGTGAGAGAGCATGAACTGGGGAGTGGTGGAGGGAAAAGCAGACTACCAGTTAAGCAAGGAGCCTGATGCAGGGTTCGATCCCCATGACCTGAACCAAAGGCAGATACTTAACTGAATGAGCCACCCAAGCACCACAAATTTGGATCTTTTTTATATCTCTCATCTCTCTGCTTAACATGTGCAATCTTTCCTCTACCTTCTTGAGCTTAATGGAATATGGTTAAAATAACTTTGTGTCCTTATCTACTAATTCTGTCATCGGTGCTTTTTCTGGATGATATGTTTATTAATTGATTTTTCTCCTTATGGGTCGTAGCTTCCTGCTGCCTGCTTCTTTGCATGCTGGGTAAGTTTTGATTAGTTTCCAGACAATGTATATTCTATCTTGTGAGATGCTGGATGTTTTGTGTTTCTGTAAATGTTCTTGAGCTTTGTTCCAGGACATAAGTTAAATTATGAGTAAACAGATGATCATTTTAAGGATTTTTTAAAAGATTTATTTATTTATTTGAGAGAGAGAGCAGGGGGAGGAGCAGAGGCAGAGGGAAAGGGAGAGATCTCAAGCAGACTCCTCCCATGACCTGAGCCAAAACCAACAGTCAGATGTTTAACCGACTGCACCACCCAGGTGCCCCAGAATTTTTTATTTTTAACCTTTGTTTACTGAGACTCCAGTAGTCTTTAGTCTAGGGCTAATATTCCCCCACTACTGAGGCAGTATCCTAATTACTCAGTGCTCTGTGAATTACCAGGCTTTCCATTTTGTCTGATGGGAACCCAACAATTCTTAGCCCTTTGTCATCTCCTGGATTATTTCCTCTGCTCCTTTTGGGTCATTTCTTCTCTGGCTTTCGATAGCTTCCTCTCCATCATGTGCTGATGAGCACTCAGCCGAAGACTTGAAAGGGATCCTGTGAGGATCTCCGGAACCGTCTTTCTCTGTGTGCAATTCTCTGCTGTCCAGTACTGTGCCTGCAAACTGTAGCAGCTTTGCCTCCCTGCCTCAGACTCCCAGATTTATCTCTTCAACTCAGGGAGACCACGGGTTGGCCTGGATTCTCCCTGTCTGTGCTATGTCCTGGGAACTCTCCAGGCTCTACACTGGAACAATTATGCAGCTTGCCAAATTTGTTTCCCTTCTCAGGGATCACTCTCTGTGCCATCTGATGTCTAAAGTGTGAAAATCCATCTTTTCAATTAGTCTGCCCACTTCTTCAGTTGTCTCAGGTGAGAGGGTAATTCTGAGTCCTGTTACTCTAGCTTTGCTGGAAGCTGAAGTCTAATTAATTTCCAATAATGCTTTTTGCCTGATATTGGCATTGCCACACCAGATATCCTTCCTCTAGTATTTGCCTTGTGTAAATACTGCCATTTATTTCCTTTGAAAATTCTTATATCATTATGTCTCAGATTTGTCTCTCTCTCTTTTTTAGATTTTATTTATTTGAGAGAGTGCATATGCACAAGCAGGAGCAGCGGTAGGGGCAGAGGGAGGGGAAGAGCAGAAGGAAGGGGAGGAGCAGAGGGAAAGGGAGAAGCAGACTCCCCGCTGAACAGGGAGCCCAATGCAAGGCTTGAACCCAGGATGCTAGATCATGACCTGAGCCCAAGGCAGACAGCGTAAAGGACTGAGTCACCCAGGCACCCCTCAGGTTTGTTTCTTTAAAAGGAACATAATGGTTGGATTTTATTTCCTGGTCTGAGAATTTTTGCCTTTTAACACTGGATTTAATTGTTTAAATTTGGTGAAGAAAAATAAAATGATAAATAAATAAATAAATTGATTGGTTGATTAGGACTAGCAGTCTATTTGGATTTAGGTCTCTGTCCTGTTTTTGTGCTTTTCCTTTTTCAAGCATTTTCTTTATCTAAACTGTTTTTATTGTATTAATAAAATTTTTCTGGGACGCCTGTATGGCTCAGTGGTTGAGCATCTGCCTTTAGCTCAGGGGTGATCCTGGGGTCCTAGGATCAAGTCCCACATCGGGCTCCCCACAGGGAGCGGGCTTCTCCCTCTGCCTATGTCTCTGCTTCTTTCTGTGTATCTCTCATGAACAAATAAATAAGATCTAAAAAAAATAAAGTTTTTCTTATGGTCCCCCTTTTTATTTCTATGGGTTTGGAAATTATGCATTCTAATTTTTTAATGATTTTATTCATTTATTTGGGAGAGTGTGAGTGAGCACTAGTGAGAGAGTGCATGAGAAGGGGGAGGGGCAGAGGGAGAGAATCTTCTAGCAGACTCCCCGCTGAGGAGGGAGCCAGATGCTCTGTCCGGTGTTGGCGTCCTATGAGATCATGACCTGAGCTTAAACGAGAGTTGGATGCTCAACTGACTGAGCTATCACCCAGGTGCCCAAAGATTCATGGTAGATCCCTCTTCAGGGCTGAAGGACCTAATCCTAATCCTCCAGATGCTAGAAACGGGAGATACCTCTGGCAGACAATGCTCAATGTCAACCCCTCTCTAGGAATTGCCCTCAGCTGAATAGGGTTGCTTCACCCGCAATGTCCCATCCTTTCCTGAGTGTAGCCTGTATCTAATGATTGGTTGGTGCAGGGGTGTAAAGAGCCAGCCCTCTTGTGTCAACATGGGACAATTCTAAAGGTCCATCTGAGATTCCCGGCTCCCATGGAAAGGTGATCAACTCATCCAAGTTTGCCAGGGATTCGTGTCTCTGAAACCCCTCCATTTTGCCTCCTGGGAAATCTCCCGATCCCAGGCAATCCAGGACAATTGGTCATTCTTCCCATGAAGTTGAGTGAAGTCTTTATTGAGACTGCAATGAAGGCTCACCTTCTCACTCTACTTGGTCCTGCTTCCATCCCTTCCATTGGTATTGATCCCAAAAGTATTCCAGAATAAGCCACCAACATCTGACTCAATCTACTTCCCTAGGAACCCAACCAGCAACACTAATGTCTCTCTAAATTTAATTATAGAAAATTCTTGGATATTTTCCTGAAATATCTCTTATTCATGAGAGACACAGAGAGAGAGGCAGAGACACAGGCAGAGGGAGAAGCAGGCTCCCTGTGGGGAGCCCGATGCAGGACTCAATCCTAGGACTCCAGGATCACGCCCTGAGCCAAAGGCAGACAACCACTGAGCCACCCAGGCACCCTAAATAAAATCTTAAAAAAAAAAAAAGAAATATCACTCTTCGCATTCTCTATTCTTTCTTTGTGGTACATTCACTATATACATGTTGAATGTCTTCATTCTATCCTGCATTTCTTATAATCACTCTTTTAAATTTTTTTCATCTTTCTATCTCTGTCTCTTTGAATTTGCTAATTTTATCTTCATGTGGGTCTAAACTGCTGTTGAACCCATCTATGGACTTGTAAACCTTAATAACTTCCTTCAGTTGGCTTTGAAGACACATACTCATCTGGTTTTCTTCCTGTATTTCTGGTTGCTCTGTTTCAGTCTTGTTTGCTGGTTCCTCTTCATTGTCCCTACTTCTAAATGATGAAGTCCCTGGGTCTCGGTTCTTGAACCTCTTCTCTTTTTCACAATTGAAACCACTTTCCAGATGAAGTCATCAGTCTTGTGACTTCAAATACCACAGATATGCTAATAACTTCCAAATTTATATCTCCCCTAAACTCCTGACCCGTATCTAACTGGCTATGAGGCACTTGAAAGTTTGGAATCTAAGCTCCTGATCTTCATTCCCAAATCCTGCAGGATTGTTTTGTTTGTTTGTTTTCTATCTCAGTTAATGGTAATTGTTATTATAGGTGTTCGGGTTGAACTCCTTGAATCATCTTTGTCTCCTCTGTCTCACACTGTAAATACTATAAATCCTATTGATTTATCTAAAAATAGATCCAGAATTTGGCCACTTAAAAAAAAAGATTTTATTTATTTATTTGAGAGAGAGAGAGAGGGATGGGGGTGTGTAGCAGAGGGAGAGGGACAGTCAGACTCCGTGGTGAGCAAAGAGCCTGACACAGGACTTGATCACACAACCCTGAGATTATGACCTGAGCCAAAATCAAGGGTTGGATGATTAATTAACTGACTGAGCCAGTCAGGTGCCCTAGAATTTGGCCACTTTTCAACAATTCACACAGTTGCCCCTGTTCGTCCAAGTCACTGTCATTTCTTGCCTGGATTATTGCAATAACCTCCTGACTGGTCTGTCTGCAGCTTCTTTTCAACATGGCAGCCAGAGTAATCCTGTCAAAATGTTAGCCAGATCCTTACTTCCTTCTGCCAAGAACCCAGCAGGACTCCCTTGTCACTCAAAGTAAAACCAAAGGCCTTACTATGATCTGCAAGTCCCTACATGATCCAACCCCGTTACTTCCTGGCCTCACCTCCCACTGCTTCTCCTTCTCTCTTTTTTCCACTCTCACCTACACTGGGCTCTTTGCTGTTACTTAAAAACACCAGGCATATTCCTGCTGCAGGGCCTTTGCTCTGGTTGTTTCCTCTATTTGGAAAGTTCTTCCTTACACATCTGTATGGTTTGCTCTCTCACTTCCTCAGGTCTTAAATAAAACTCATTTGCTCAATGAGGCTTTCCTTGATACCTTATCTAAAGTTTCACCCACTCCTTCTTGATATTTTTATCCCCTTTACCCCTACTTTATTTTTTTCTGCTTATCCCTACCTCATATGCTGTATTTATTATCTGTCTTCATCACTAAAATGTAAGCTCTGTTAGAATGAAGCTTTTTGTCTATTTTGTTCACTGTAATATTCCCAGAGTCCACGTCTGCCATATAATATGGGCTCAATAAATATTTGGTAAATGAATGAATGACCCTATTTTGTACTTCTAGAAAGTTGATTCAGTTATTCCTTCAAATCTCCCTGTTCTAGATGTGGTCTATGTATACAATGGAATATTACTCAGCCATTAGAAATGACAAATACCCACCATTTGCTTCAACGTGGATGGACCTGGAAGGTATTATGCTGAGTGAAATAAGTCCATTGGAAAAGGACAAACATTATATGGTCTCATTCATTTGGGGAATATAAAAATTATATGAAAGGGAAAGAAGATAAAGGAGAGAAAATGAGTGAGGGTGACAAAACATGAGAGACACCTAACTCTGGGAAATGAACAAGGGGTAGTGGTGGGGGAGGTGGGCAGGGGGTTGGGGTGACTGGGTGATGGGCACTGAGGGGGGCACTTGGCGGGATGAGCACTGGGTGTTATGCTATATGTTGGCAAATTGAACTCCAATAAAAAATAAATAAATTTTTTTAAAAAAGAACGACGCTAGTTGAAAGCTGAAAAAAAAATTTTTAAAATCTCCCTGTTCTCATTTAAACTTACTTATTTATTATTATTATTTTGAAAAAGATTTTATTTATTTATTCATGAGAGACACGCAGAGAGAGGTAGAGACACAGGCAGAGAGAGAAGCAGGCTCCAGGCAGGGAGCCCAACGTGGGACTCGATCCTGGGGCTCCAGGATCAACCCCCAGGCGGAAAACAGGTGCCAAACTGCTGAGCCACCCAGGGATTCCCTCCCTGTTCTTATTTAATAGTGTCCTGTTGCTTTCCATTTGTAGTGATGAATAGCATGTGCTCTGGCACTAGACTGCTTGGGTTCAGATCCCAGCTCTGACACCCTAATAGCTGTGTGACCATGAGTAAATTTCCTAATATCTCATTTGTAAAATGGAGAAAGTAGTAGTATTTATTTCACAAGGATTTCTTGAAGACAGGAGACATTAACATTCTGTGAAGTGCTTTGAACAGTGATCGCTATCTTTACCACTATTTTCTTTCCTTTTTTTTTTTTTTTTTAAGATTTTATTTATTTATTCATGAGAGACACACAGAGAGAGAGAGGCAGAGACATAGGCAGAGGGAGAAGCAGGCTCTATGCAGGAGCCCGATGTGGGACTTGATCCCAGGGCTCCAGGATCACGCCCTGAGCCGAAGACAGACACCCAACCGCTGAGCCACCCAGACATCCCTACCACTATTTTCATCACTTAAAATCTGCTTATGATTTATAGTTTCTTTCAGATTTTCTATTATTTTGACTTTTGAGGAGGGGCCTATTTTTCCATTTCTTGGATATACAAACTCTCTACTGATAAAGTCTAATCAGCTACAGACCACCAGGAGCAAGTGTGTCATTTAACTACGTCAGTTACTGACTCAATACAGCAAAGGAGGGCACTCCAGGGGAATTATGGAAAATATCACTCCACAAGAGGAAGGAGGGGGGTATCTTTTGTAAGGTTCAGGTCCCACTGAAGAATTCTGAGGATGCCAAGGGAAGTGAGTATCAATTCTGGATTGGTTGGTGTTGCTGAGTGGGTATTAGGAGAAGTGTGGATTAAGTAGGGATTAGGTGCCATCATGAGGAGAAGGTGGCTTAGCAATTGGGTCCCACCCAGGGATCCCCACCTAAGCCAATTTTTATGTCAAATTTTCATCTCAGATTTTGCACCATGCAGGTAGCTTAATTCAGACCTCCACTCCTGCACAAGGTATAGGCCTAGGGCTTAGATTTCTCATGGATGACATGTTTGTTCCACATCTAAGAACTATGACAAGTGGTAAGCTTCCTGGCAAATTTATAGGGCCCACGAGCAATTTTTCTACCCCTATATCAGAAGGAAGAGTTCTTTAAGACCTTCAATTTTTTCTCTGTTTGAACTCATAACCCTGAAATCAAGGCATGAGCTGAAGTCAAAAGTCAGAAGCTTAGCTGAGCCACCCAGGCGCCCCAAGATCTTAGATTTTGAGCAGAGAGTACAATCATGGCTTGTCACCTTCCTCTTGCTCTTTATGAGCATTAACTCCTGGCCTGAACTCTACACCCAAATCCTCGTGGGCTGTTGGGGCATTATTAGTTCACATGATGGCTGCTCTGCCTTTAATGGATCTCTTCATTCCTAGTATTTGGACATTTTCCTTTATTTTTTTCAACTTATTTACATACATATATATTTCAAATATATTTTATTTAACATCTTCTACATATTTATAATAGAACTGAGCCCACATCCATATTTGCTCAGATCACTCTAATGATGCTAGGATGTCAGCAGTTATCTGGAGTCACACCTGGCTTTAAATCTAAATGTCCAGCATGCCTGAGTGGCTCAGTGGCTGAACATCTGCCTTTGGCTCAAGGTGTGATCCCAGAGTCCCAAGATCAAGTCCCACATCGGGCTCCCTGCATGGAGCCTGCTTCTCCCTCTGCTTGTGTCTCTGCATCTATCTCTCTCTGTGTCTCTCATGAAGAAACAAATAAATAATTTTTAAAAAGTAGAAGAAAGAAGAAAGAAAGAAAGAAAGAAAGAAAGAAAGAAAGAAAATATTTAAAAAAAATAAATAAATCCCAGAGTCCATGCTTATATTTTGTTTGACTCTGGTAAACTTTTTTTTCTTTTAGAAGATTTTTTGTTTATTTATTCATGAGAGACACAGAGAGAGGCAGAGGGAGAAGCAGACTCCATGCAGGGATCCCGATGTGGGACTCGATCCCGGGACTCCAGGATCATGCCCTGGGCCAAAAGCAGCGCAAAACCACTGAGCCACCCAGGCTGCCTGACTTTGATAAACTCTTTAAGCCTCCATCTTCTATGTATAAAAGGGAATGATAATAAGACATACCTATAAATGAGGTAATAGACACAAAATACAGATAAAGAATTCAGTAGAGGAGCACCTGGGTCGCTCCGGGGTTGAGCATCTGCCTTTGGCTCAGGTCTTGATCCTGGGGTCCTGGAATCCCCACAGGGAGCCTGCTTCTCCCCCTGCCTACGTCTCTGCTTCTGTCTGTGTGTCTCTCATGAATAAATAAATAAAATCTTAAAAAAAAAAAAAAGAACTTGGTAGATAACACATTAATACTATCAATATAGGCAATTTTAAAAAAATTTTAAAGGATAAGGAAAAACATAGTTTGTGCCTTTTTATGACAAGATCTACCTCTTATCAACTATACTTCAACATTGAAAGGCCTGGGTGGCTCAAGGGTCAGGATGAATCCCCCCCTCCCCCATCAGGCTCCCTGCAGGGAGCCTGCTTCTCCTCCTTCTTCCTATGTCTCTGCCTCTCTCTCTGTGTCTCTCATGAATAAATAAATAAAACCTTAAAAAAATTTTTTTTAAAAAAGACCTGCCTCCTAAAACCAAAAATCTATCTCTGTCCAGTTTTGATATATATTTTGTCTATGAACAGAGAACATTTACTTTTTTTTTTTTTTTTTCATCAAAAAGCCTTTGATTTCCTCAAGAGGGTTCTGAAAAATACCTTCCTATAGTTGTTCTACCCAGGATATGGCTTGAGTCTTTGGCTGCTGGTTGTAGCAGATACTCCTTTTCATATGAGAGCTCTGACCTGCTCCCTCTGTGTTTTATGACTTGTGCCTGTGGGCTAGTGGTTTTCTGCTTCTTCAACAGAAGAAAACCTTTTTCTTCCGTGTCTTTTGAAGCAGAATCCTTCCCTGTCACCTCACCACACATGCGCACCCCAGCCAGGCAGAAACCCCAAGGTCCTAACACTTCTTTTGCGACACCATTAACTTAAAGTTAGGATTAACTTCAGCAGTCCAAGGACATGTGGGTTAGATGTACCTTTAAATTTCCATACACATTTCTGGTTTTGGAAATCTGACAACTTCTCTAAATGGTTTTACCTAGCTTTCAACTCTCATTTCTCTAGTAAAGATAAATGAGTTGCCTCTACATGTACTGTTTCTACCACCACCTTGCCCCCTCCAGGAAATTCAATAACTTTTTAATATACGTAATATGTCTCATATCTCTGGAATTCTGGATTCATGGGTTATGAAGATTAAATGAAAAAGAAATATGGAAGTATTTCTTTGTACCTAGTAGGTTCACAACAAATAGATGCTGTAAATTGAACACATCTTTAACCTTATATATATGGTATTGGCCTGCCAATCTGAGTGTGTCTTCCTATTTTTCAGATGAGACAGTATAAGCTCTAGGTAGCCAGTTGTGATTTATGCACTGAACTCTGAGTCCTCCCCTACCAGAAGGCCTTATGCTCTACATTGCTTCTTTTTTTTTCTTTTTAAAATATTTATTTAATTTCTTTTTTTGTATATTTTTTATTGGAGTTTGATTTGCCAACATATAGTACAATACCAGTGCTCATCCTGTCAAGTGCCCATCACCCAGTCACCCCAACTCCCCCGCCCACCTCCCTTTCCACTACCCCTTGTTCATTTCCCAGAGTTAGGAGTCTCTCATGTTCTGTCTCCCTCTCTGATATTTCCCACTCATTTTCTTTCCTTTCCCCTATAATCCCTTTCACTATTTTTTATATTTTCCGTATGTCTGCATGGCTTCTTTTTTTTTAATTTTTTTTTTTATTATTTATTTATGATAGTCATACAGAGAGAGAGAGAGAGAGGCAGAGACATAGGCAGAGGGAGAAGCAGGCTCCATGCACCGGGAGCCTGATGTGGGATTCGATCCTGGGTCTCCAGGATCGCGCCCTGGGCCAAAGGCAGGCGCCAAACCGCTGCGCCACCCAGGGATCCCTGCATGGCTTCTTATACACACGGTGATGTTCATGGCTGGCCTTGGTGTATGAGAGTAAACTTACAGGGGCCTTGGGGAAAATGAAGTTCTTCTCCCTCCCTACTTTCATGTCAAATATTACAGATACACTCACTCAGCTCCATTCCAACTCCCTTGTAATATGCCTTGCTAAATGCTCCAGATAAAAAGTAAAATATTACATATTTTCTTTCTTTCTTTCTTTCTTTCTTTCTTTCTTTCTTTCTTTCTTTCTTTCTTTCTTTCTTTCTTTCTTTCTTTCTTTCTTTCTTTCTTTCTTTCTTTCTTTCTTTCTTTCTTTTTAGATTGCATATTTTCTAGAGTCCTTGACAACTGGAGTTCCAAGCCCATCATGGAAACACACCTGGGATTTGAAAGTCAGGAAGAGGTGGAGGACATGTTTTTGTTGGTTTTTGTCATTTCTGCTGGCTTGCATGCAAGTATAGAGGAGTTGGATACTTCTGTCAAAGTGGCAGAAGTGTCAGAGTCTGGTTCTTAGCTCTGTAGGTGTCAGGATGTAGCAGTAGCCAGTAGCTGATGACACTGGCTTCATCTTTGGCCTCTGTCATGTTCATGCCCACACCATGACCTTCCTCAAGGCCGTCTGTTCCAGGCCCCTTGGAGCTTGACACATGCCCTGACTGGAATGTGAAGAGGCTTGCTCTGATCTTCCCTAAAGCGGCATACAAAAGGAATCACTATAGGTAACCAGTGGAGATCACTGACACGCAGGAGGCCCACTGGAGAGGACAAGTAGAGATCCTCTGGTGCATAACTGGTGCTATTTTAGGTAACTAACTTTCACCTCACCAAGGATCCTTAAGGATCCCCTTGCTACATAAATCCTGTGGGTTAAGGGAGCACCTGGATGGCTCACTGGTTGAGTGTCTGCCTTTGGCTCTTGTCGTGATCCTGGAGTCCTAGGATGGAGTCCCGCATCAGGCTCCCCATAGGGAGCCTGCCTCTGCCTCTCTCTCTGTGTCTCTCATGAATAAATAAAATCTCAAAAAAACCAAAAACAAAACCTGTAGGTTAGGGTCCCAACGGGACTGGAGAATTGTTGTGTGGCACCAGGATGGTCTGTCTGCCCAGCCCCTGCACTGTCCCACAGGGTATTCAAGTTAGCCTGAATAAAACTCTGTGTAAATGGTAGAGAGTGGCTTGCCTCACTTTACTGTCTCAAGTGCCTTCTCAGTCTGGAGGGTACTTGACTGTCCCTCCTCCACCTTCTAACACATGAGCAACGTGGACCTAGAGCTTCCGGATTCCTGAACTTACTACTATTGACAGTAACAGCTCCCTTTGTGGGCCGCTGCTACCATCGTGTTCTGGGGAGTCATTCCTGGAAGCTCTTCCTATAGCCTTCAGACAATTTTGTAAGCATCTAACTCCATTATTTAAGGGTTATTTAAACTAGCCAAATTGGTTTCCGTTATTTGCAGCTGGATCCTGGCTGATAGACCCTACAAATACCCCCTCCTTTCATACCCCCATATTCCCTCACCAAGGCTGGCAGCCATAATTCTTGTTGGAAAGCGTATTCCATTTGTTTGAGCCTTTGAATCCTATAAAAGCTTACCGAACCTGGGAAGATACAACCTATTGTAGGATCTTCTCAATCTCTTATAGCTCAGAACAATATATTCAGAAGATTTCTCCAGGCACCTGATGGCTCAGTGGTTGAGCGTCTGCCTTCGGTTCAAGGCATGATCCCAGGGTCCTGGGATCGAGTCTCCAATCAGGATCCCCGCAGGGAGCCTGCTTCTCCCTCTGCCTATGTCTCTGACTCTCTCTCTCTCTCTGTGTCTCTCATGAAAAAATAAATAAATCCTAAAAAAAAAAAAAAAAAAAAAAAAAAAAAGATGTTTCCTGATAAAAGGTGTGGAGAAAAAGTAAGGAAAAAAAGGAAGGAGCAAAGAAAGGGAGGAAGAGAGAGACAGAGAAAGGAAGTGAGGAAGAAAGGAGGAAAGGAAAGGGAAGAAAGACAATAAAAAGGAAGAAAGAAAGAATAAAAGGAAGGAAGGGGAAAGAAGGTGGGGAGGGAAGGTGGGGAGAGAAGGAGAGAGGGAGGCAGGCGGGGAGGAAGGAATGGTGAACGACAGACTCTAGATGGGTAAGTCACCTTTGGAGAGGACTTGCCACTGAGTGAGGAGAACCGGATACTGAGCTAGAAGATAAATTTTGTGCCCCCCTCCCATTTTTACCCCCAGCTTCTCCTAATGATGAAGGGTTGGCTTTAGCACAGTGTGGCCATCAGGAAAAACAAGCAGCTGAGGAAGGGCTGGAGAAGTCACCCATTGCCACATTCTCCTCTCTTCAGTCTGCATTCGTGATGCACATTTCCCAAAATGCTGTTTAGCAAATTGAGAGTTGGCTGTGGGATGTAAAGGAAAATCCCTGACACTATGTTTGTACCCATCCCAAGTACTCTTTCAGAAGAATTTTTTTTAATTTAAAAGTAAAATGTAGTTATTTTTATTTAAGACAGTTCCCCATTTTGAACACATTTACATTTTTTCTTCCCCCATTTACAGCCTATTTCCTGAAAAATGTTGAGCAGATTTAAGTGTCTAATATCTTCCAAGGCCATCTCATGATTCATCAGTTTATTGTTTGTTAAAATATCAACCTCAAGAAACTGGTTTAAATTTTATTTTAAGATTTTATTTATTTATTCATGAGAGACACAGACTGAGAGAGACAGAGGCAGAGACACAGGCAGAAGCAGAAGCAGGCTCCATGCAGGGAACCCGATGCAGGATTCGATCCTGGGACCCCAGGATCACGCCCTGGGCCAGAGGCAGATGCTAAACTATTGAGCCACCCAGGGATCCCCAAGAAACTGAATTAAATGGGAATGCTTTTATGGATTTTTCTCTTCTGATTTATTTCAAAGATGACCCTAGAATGAATGAAAAGATCAAAGTCAACATTGTGCTAAATCCCTTGAATAACCAACCATGAGGCCCTATAAGAACCAACTGAGCTATCACTAGCACGGTTGGTCCTATAATATAGAACCATATATTAGTAGAATTTGTAACCCTAGAGGCCTTAGATCTGTCACCTCATTTCACAGAGGAAGAAACTGGGCCTGCAGAAGGGAAATGACTAACCCAGGATCATACCCTTAGCCAACAGCAGAGCAAGGACTAGAACTCAGGTCTCCTGAGATTCACCCTCCAGTGCCCTCCCCAGCTCCAAGCTGATTTTCAAATGTGTACTTTTGATCTTTTTTCTCTTCCTGCTCTCCAGCTGTTTCTTTCTTTCTTTCTTAAAAAAGAAAAAAAAATTGTATTTATTTATTCATGAGAGACACACTCAGAGAGAGGCAGAGACATAGGCAGAGGCAGAAGCAAGCTCCTTGCAGGGAGCCCCATGCGGGACTCGATCTGAGTCTCCAGGATCACGCCCTGGGCCAAAGGCAGACTCTCAACCACTGAGCTACCCAGGCGTTCCTTAAGCTGTTTCTACTGTAGCAGGAGTCAGACCCCTTTTTGAGTGTCCCTACTTCTGTGAAATGATAGATCATTTGTCTAGCCGAGAATTTCCTTCTCCTGTAGAGCATAGCTCTGCAGAAGTTAGGACTCCCATCCCCCTCGGGCAGATCAGAAAGATAAAGTTCAGACCTGGAGTTTGATTGCCTGAGAACACACAGCTACGCCTTGACCTCGGCCTCTTAACACCTATGCCGGTGTCCTTCCCAGCACACGACAGTAAGTGGCCTGGTACTGGAAGCCAAGGCGCTGTGCTTTTGTGTTAAGCATACAGTAAGCAGAGTTTGGTCGAGTTAAAGGCCATCCAAGGGAGATTAATGAAGTTTCTACAAAAAGGGCCTACAAAAAGGAACTGTTCTCTAAAAGGCAAGCCCATGGCAGTTATCTTCCCTAAGCAAACAGTAGAGACCAGTCCTTGTGGAGGCATCTGGAGGGGCTCAGTCCGATGAGCATCAGACTCTTGGTTTCAGCTCAGATCACAATGTCGGGGTGGTGAGATTCCAGCCCCGCATCAGGCTCCACACTGATCCTGCTTGAGAGTCTCCCCTCCCTCTGTTCTGCCTCTAGCTAGTGCTCCAATGCTCTCTTTTTTTCTCTCTCTCTCTCTCAAAAAAAAAAAAAAAAAGAAAGAAAGAAAAAAGGAAAAAAAAGAAATTTTATCTATAGAGTGTGTGGGGTTCTGCGTGTCTTTTTATTTTTATTTATTTATTAAGATTTTATTTATTTATTCATGAGAGACTCAGACAGAGGCAGAGACATAGGCAGAAGGAGAAGCAGGCCCCCTGTAAGGGAGCTTGATGCCGGACTTGATCCTAGGACCCCAAGATCATGACCTGAGCCCAAGGCAGATGCTCAACCATTGAGCCACCCAGGTGATCCTATGTGTCCTTTTATGATGACCTGCATCAAGGTTTACTTAAATAGAAAGTTGCTAAAGGACAATCATCATGAGCTCATTAGTCCCTTTCTTCTTGTATGATTATTTAAATTATGAAGGTAGTATAAGCACATTACAGATCTTTAGGAAATTTTGGAAAGAAGAAATATAATTTCTCCATCTGTCATGTTATTATTATTTTGAATATTTCCTGTCTTTTCTATTGAAGTGATTTTACATCATTTTACACATTTTCTCATTTCTGTAGCATACTTACAAACTTGTACACTGCTTCCCTCATGGCATTATATCATAAATATTTTTCATGTAATACATTTTCCTCATGAGCATCATGTTTAATGGTTGCAAAACATTCCACCTCATGGGGGTCCCATAAAGTGTCTGTGATCCTCTGCAAGATCAATGAACATTGATATCTTTGAAAGGGAAATAATGTTCTACATTCTCTGGGATTCCCTGGAATAAAATAAAAATAAAAGTGAGAGAGGTGGTACACCTGGGTGGCTCAGCTGTTAAGCGTCTGCATTTGGCTCAGGGTGTGATCCTGGACTCTTGGGATCAAGTCCCACATGGGGCTCCCTGCGTGGGGCCTGCTTCTCCCTCTGCCTATGTCTCTGAGTCTCTCATGAATAAATAAATAAAATCTTTTAAAAAAATTTTTAAAAAGTGAGGGGGCACTCGGTTGGCTCAGTCAGTGGAGCGTGGGACTCTTGATCTTGGGGTCATTAGTTGGAGCCCCACACTGGGCATAGAGATTACTTAAAAATAAAATCTAAGGGACTCTTGGTGGCTCAGCGGTTGAGCGTCTGCCTTTGGGTCAGGGCCTGATCCCGAACTCCTGGGACTCAGTCCCACATTGGGCTCCTTGCCTGGAACCTGCTTCTCCTTCTGCCTGTGTCTCTTGCTCTCTTTCTGTGTCTCTCGTAAATAAATAAAAATCTTAAAAAAAAAAAATCTAAAACAAAATAAAATAAAAGTGGGAAGGAGTAATTCATTTACTAGGCAAAATGATTATCTGCACTCAACTTCCATTTCCAAATGTGTTTATAGAGAAGTATTTTACAAATGAGAGTCTAAAGTCTCCCTCATCTCTTCATTTGGGAACAAAATATGAAAATTATAAAGAGAAAATAGTTGATTTTTTTAAACATTTTTTTATTATTTATTTATGATAGTCACACAGAGAGAGAGAGGCAGAGACACAGGCAGAGGGAGAAGCAGGCTCCATGCACCGGGAGCCCGACGTGGGACTCAATCCTGGGTCTCCAGGATCGCGCCCTGGGCCAAAGGCAGGCGCCAAACCGCTGCGCCACCCAGGGATCCCAAAATAGTTGATTTTTTAAGCTGAAATGCAAGAATTCTAAACATTAGGCAATGAAAACTATTTTTACCCATCTTAATGCCATAGCATGTAGCTTCTATCAAAATATAGATTTTGTCCCTAAACATATTAAGCAATTCCATTTCAAAACATATACCACAAACTATGCTTTTTAATATAATTAAAATGTAATTATGTAATTATTTAAAGTATGCATCACATGTTAATAGGAAGTTACATTTTTGTCTTAATATAGATATTAATAACTTGTATGAAAACAATCTATCATAAAATTTTAATACTATTTTATTAAATATAAAATAGCTTACAAAAAGCTTTAAAAATATGTCAATGAGTTAATATTTATAAATGTTACATTTTATTTTATTTATTTAAAGATTTTACTTTTGGGGCACCTGGGTATTTCAGTTGGTTGAGCATCTGACTCTAGGTTTTGGCTCAGGTCATGATCTCAGGGTCATGGGATCAAGCCCCCACATTGGGCTCCACTCAGCATAGAGTCTACTTCCCATTTACTCTCCCTCTACCTGTACCTGTCGCTTGTACCTGTCCGCGCATGTGTGCGTGCACTCTGTATCTCTTTCTAAATAAGTACATACATACATAAAATCTTTTTTAAGAATTTTTTAAAGATTATTTATTTATTTATTCATGAGAGACCCACAGAGAGAGAAGCAGAGATACAGGCAGAGGGAGAAGCAGGCTCCATGCAGGGAGACCGACGTGGGACTCGATCCCGGATCTCCAGGATCACGCCCTGGGCTGAAGGCTGCGCTAAACCACTGAGCCACCGGGGCTGCCCCTTTTTAAGAATTTTTTAGGAATCTTTTTTTTTTTTTTTTATGATAGTCACACACACAGAGAGAGAGAGAGAGAGGCAGAGACACAGGCAGAGGGAGAAGCAGGCTCCATGCACCGGGAGCCTGACGTGGGATTTGATCCCAGGTCTCCAGGATCGCGCCCTGGGCCAAAGGCAGGCGCTAAACCGCTGCGCCACCCAGGGATCCCCTAAGAATCTTTTTAAAACAATATCTACACCCAATGTGGGGCTCGAACTCACAGCCCCTAGATTAAGAGTGGCATGCTCCACTTACTAAGCCAGCCAGGCACCCCTAAGCATGCCATTTTATTTATTTATTTATTTATTTATTTATTTATTTATTTATTATATTTTTAAAGATTTTTATTTATTTATTCATGAGAGACACGGAGAAACAAAGGCAGAGACATAGACAGAGGGAGAAGCAAGAGCCTCGCAGGGAGCCTGATGCAGGACTCAATCCCAGATGCGGGGATCAGGCCCTGAGCCCAAGGCAGGCGCTCAACCACGGAGCCACCAAGGCATCCCCAAGTGTAACATTTTAAAATACTTTTGAAGTTCTTAGAACAGTGCCTGGCACATATTAAGCACTATATGTGCTTGCTAAATAAAAATAATACAATTACAAAATAGTTTTTTTAAATGCTATGAATTTTATGAGATACTATATGACTGGGCAAAAGAGTCTTGGATTACTGCCAATGTCTTGCTTTAATAAGGACTACTATGATGATCCCTGAAAGTATAGTCTTAATTAGGATTACTATGATGAACATTTTTCAAGCATAAAGATGGTTCTGTAGTTTGTTGTTTTCTTGAGGTATATTAACAGAATTAAGGTTATTAGTTCAAATGTCAAGATAACACGTATTACTTTTGATATGTGTCATCACGCTAATCTTCTCTATGTGGCACTTACCATAATGGAAAATACAATGCCCTGACTTTTACAGCCCTTTGTATCAACCTTATTTTTTTTACTCTTCATAATAACTCTGTAGGGTAGAGGTATTATTATTCCTATTTTCCAGATGAGTAAATTATGATGTGAAGACTTAAATCTTTATGACCTGATATCTAGGAGGACATAATGAGTTTCAATTGCAGGGTAAATTTCTTGTCTTGTATGGTAAATTTCTTTTGGCTGAAGTGGGTAGGGAGGGGATGGTGGTCATTTACAAAGGAAATGAAAAGGACTTCCATTGTGAAACTGACCATCTCATAGTTGAAGACTGGAAAGATGCAAAATGGGTTGGAGAGGGGACTGAGGATGATTGGAGGGGTACAAGGTGTATTCGTTTCCTGGAGCTGCTGGAACACATTACCACAAACTGGATGACTTTAAACAATAGATTTTTAAAAATTTTTCCCTTTCCCAGTTTTGGAGGCTACAAGTCTGAAATTAAGGTGTCAGCGGGGTCATTCTCCCTCTGAAGGCCCTGGGGGGAGGACTTTGCCTCTTTTAGTTTCTGGTAGTTGCTGACAATCTTTGCCATTCCTTAGCTTATAGGTACATCCTTCTAATCTTCATGTCTGCCTTCACATGGCCTTCGCCAGGTGTTTGTGTCTTTGCATCCAAATTTTCCTTTTCTTTTAAGAATACCAGTCATCTTGGATTTATTTACCCTAATCCAACATGGCCTCATTTTAGCTTGACTACATCTGCATTTGGGCCTTGTTTTCAAATAAAGTCTTATTCATAGTTTCTAGATGCACATGAATTTTTTAAAAAAGATTTTATTTATTTATTCATGAGAGACAGAAAGAGAGAGGCAGAGGGAGAAGCAGGCTCCATGCAGGGAGCCGGACGTGGGACTCGATCCCAGGTCTCCAGGGTCACGCCCTGGGCAGAAGGCAGGAGATAAACCGCTGAGCCACCCAGGGATCCCTCTGCACATGGATTTCTTTTGGGGAGGAGGGATGGACACTACTCAATCCAGTACACTTAGGTAGGAGGAGACTGATAATTATGTTTCTCACGACTTTCCACTTTGCATCATATGGTGGTGAGCAGAGGTGTCTGCCCATGAATAGTGAGAAGAAACCTTTGGGTATGAGGCAAGGTAGCAAAAAAAAAAAGAGGCAAGGTAGCATCTTTGGAGGCTGCTGCTACCCAGAGAGAGACAGCAGCTCCACACTCAGAAGGTCCACCCCAACTTTCCTACCCAACAGTTACTGGAAGTGGGTTTCAA
Organism: Vulpes lagopus; assembly: GCF_018345385.1. Taxonomy (NCBI): domain Eukaryota; kingdom Metazoa; phylum Chordata; class Mammalia; order Carnivora; family Canidae; genus Vulpes; species Vulpes lagopus. The sequence goes on from NC_054824.1 coordinate 62,028,148, forward strand.
TAAGCAGCTCCCACAGGCAGGATTAACAGAGAATCGTAAAGGGAAAGATGTGCACAGAAGTACATATTACTAATACATCATCAATGAGAAGCACAAAATGTAACACATGATGGATACCTAAGAAACAGTTAATAGAAGTCACAGGTGATTTTAAGGGAAATATAATAAAAATCTTCATAGGTGTAAGAAATGTAATTGAAACCATGAGACAAAAAGGAAGTATGAAAAAGGACTGAATACCAAGGACCTAAGGACCAAGAATCAAGATCTTGGAAACAAAAAGTATTCAGAAGGGGAAATAGCAGACTGAATATAGATGAAGAACTGTTTAGTGAGCTAGAAACAACAGCCAAGGGATTCTCCCAGAGTGAGTATGAAAGGACAGAAAGTGTGAAAGAAATGTTTAGAAACATGGACAGTAGAGCCAGCACCTCCCAGACCTAACCATGCATGTTCTAGAAGAAAAGTATTATGCTGAGTGAAGTAAATCAATTGGAGAAGGACAAACATTATATGGTTTCATTCATTCGGGAATATAAAAAATAGTGAAAGGGATTAAAGGGAAAAGGAGAGAAAATGAGTGGGAAATATCAGTGAGGGTGATAGAACATGAAAGACTCCTAACTCTGGGAAATGAACAAGGGGTAATGGAAGGGGAGTTGGATGGGGGGATGGGGTGACTGGGTGACAGGCCTTGAGGGGGGCACTTGTTGGGATGAGCATTGGGTGTTATACTATATGTTGGCAAATCAAACTCCAATAAAAAATATACAAAAAAATTTTTAAAAATAAATTAATTAAAAGCAGAGAAAATGAAAAGGAAGAAAAATTAAAAATATAATAAAAGAAAAATCTCCAGAGTTGAATAAAGACACAATACTTCAGGTTGAGAATGGAGTAGGATGAATAATAAATGACTACATCTTTGGGGTACCTGGGGGGCTCAGTCAGTTGAGCATCTCTGGCTCCTGGTTTTGGCTCAGGTTGTGACCTCAGGGTCCTGGGACTGAGCCCTGAATCAGGCTCTGCACTCAATGTGGAGTCAGCTTGGAATTCTCTTTCTCACTCTCTCTGCCCCTCCCCCACATTCGCAAGCGTGCGCGTGCTCTCTCTCTCTCATAAATCTTAAAAAAAAAAAAGAAATAACTACATCTTTTAAAAAGAGAGGAAGGAAGGAAGAAGGAAGAAAGAAAGAAATAACTACATCTAGATATGTCGAATGAAATTTTATTTTATTATTATTATTATTATTATTTTTTTGTCCAGTGAAATTTTAAAGCAATAGGCTTATTAAGGAGGATCCCTGATAGCATCCAAAGATTCTTCTTCCTTTTTTTTTTAAAAAGATTTTATTTATTTATTCATGAGACACACACACACACACACACACACAGAGGCAGAGACAGAGGCAGAAGCAGAGGGAGAAGCAGGCTCCATGCAGGGAGCCCAATGTGTGACTGGATCTTGGGACTCCAGGATCACGCCCTGGGCCGGAGGCAGGCGCTAAACCGCTGAGCCACCCAGGGATCCGGCCTTCAAAGATTCTTAAAAGCATTTCTACGAACACCGATATCAGAATTTTCAATGAGAACATTTTGAAAACAAGAAGACAATAGAAATATACCTTCAAATTTTTGAGAGGAAAAAAAAATTTTTTGAGAGGATAATGGTTACAAATCTAGAATTCTATACTCAGAGAATATTCAGGTATGAATGCAAAATAAATACATTTGTAGGTAGTCAAGGACTCAGAAAATTTATCATCCACAAATAATTAATAGACAATGTACTTACTTAGGAAAATTTTTAATTTAAATGTAATCCCACAGAGACATATTAAGCAGTATCTTATTAAAGAAGTTAGTGAAACTTATTGTAAAGTCCATATAAATCAGGGTAACCACTGGAAGAAATAGCAGATACATGTTCCAAATTTTTTAAAAATTTATTTATTTATTCATGAGAGACACAGAGAAAGAGATTGGCAGAGATATAGGTAGAGGGAGAAGCAGGCTCTTCGCAGAGAGCCCCATGTGGGACTCGATCCCAGATCCCGGGATCACACCCTGAGCCGAAGATAGATGCTCAACCGCTGAGCCACCCAGGCATCCCAACATGTTCCAAATTTTAAGGGGAAAATAGGACAAAGAAAATTCAATAAATCGTACAAAAGGTAAAAAGAAACAACAAAAATCCATAATAAGTAGAAAAGGCAAAATAAGATGAGGTCTCAGCTGTGTCAATATCACATTGCATGTGATTGGGCTGCAATGTGATGAAAAGAGAATTATTATATTGGATTTTTAAAAATCTAGCCATTAGAAGAGACACCAGTAAAAAAAGCCACCTATGAATGTTGAAAACAAAATGATGGAAAAACATATTCAAAGAAGAAATAAATGGAAAAAAACTTTGTATGAGTATGTTTAAAGCAAATTAAAATTCAAGGAAGGTCTTGAATACAGCAAACACAACACTGTATCAAAGGGATCTATCATGACAATAGGAGGTTAATTACAGATGTCCATGATTCTAATTTTAGGGATCCCTGGGTGGTGCAGCGGTTTGGCGCCTGCCTTTGGCCCAGGGCACGATCCTGGAGACCCGGGATCGAATCCCACGTCGGGCTCCCGGTGCATGGAGCCTGCTTCTCCCTCTGCCTGTGTCTCTGCCTCTCTCTCTCTCTCTCTCTCTCTCTGTGTGTGTGTGTGTGTGTGTGTGTGACTATCATAAAAAAAAAAAAAGATTCTAATTTTAACTTAGAAAGTTTATCTAATTCACAGGATGCCTGAGTAGCTCAGTAGGTTGTGTCCAATTCGCAATATCAGCTCAGGTCTTGCTTTGGGCTACACAGTAGATGTAGAGCCTACTTTAAAAAAAAGTTTGGGGGGATCCCTGGGTGGCGCAGCGGTTCGGCGCCTGCCTTTGGCCCAGGGCGCGATCCTGGAGACCCGGGATCGAATCCCACATCGGGCTCCCGGTGCATGGAGCCTGCTTCTCCCTCTGCCTGTGTCTCTGCCTCTCTCTCTCTCTCTCTCTGTGACTATCATAAATAAATAATAAAAAAAATTAAAAAAAAAAAAAAAGTTTGGGATCCCTGGGTGATTCAGTGGTTGAGCGCCTGCCTTTGGCTCAGGCGTGATCCTGGAATTCAGGGATCAAGTCCCGCCATCGGGCTCCCTGCATGGAGCCTGCTTCTCTTACTGCCTATGTCTCTGCATCTCTCTCTCTGTGTCTCTCATGAATAAATGAATAAAATCTTCAAAAAAAAAAAGTCATATGATTCACTACATTCACAGAATAAAGCATCTAATTACATCAATAAATGCTGAAAAATAATTGATAACATTTAACATCTATTAAGGATTTAAAAAGACCTGTAAGCAGCTAGCTGTAGAAGGGAAATTTCTTATCTTAATAAAGGACCTACCAAAAATCTACAGCTATCATAATAGAGATGATTTTAGAAGTAACCCTATTAAGTCAGGAATAAGACAGGGATGCCTGTTTTCATGCTACTATACAACATTACACTGGGAGATCTAGTCAATGCAATAAAATAAGAAAAATGAGTAAGAAACCTATAGATGAGTATGTTTCCATCTAAAAATACTAACAGAAAACCTAATTTGGGAAACTTATAAAATAAATGTTATTGTCTCATGTAATAAGAAATCCTGAGGTAAGAAGTCTCCAGAGTTAGCTAATTCAGTGGTTTACTGACATCATGAAGAACCCAGGTTCTATTTTTAGCTCTACCATATCCAGGAGGTCAGACATGTAGTCTCTCAAGCTTGCCCCTCCCAAGGCAACAACATGGCTCCCATACCACTAGGCATCCTGTGGAAACCTGTGAGAGAAGTGATGTCTTCCTGTTTGACTCCTCTCAAGAGTGAGGAAATGTTTGTCAGAAATGCTCCAGGATATTTTGTCACATCTCATTGGTGCAAACTAGGTCTTATGCTCCTCCCAGAACTATGGGATAGAGTTCCCAGTGTGCCCATGACAGACATTTAGCAGGAGAAAGAAAGAAAATCTTGGTGGTTAGGGGCACCTGGGAGGCTTAGTTGGTTAAGTGTCTGCCTTAGGCTCAAGGTCATGATCCCAGGGTCCTGGGATTGAGGCCTCATCTGGCTTCCTGCTCAGCGGGGAGCCTGCTTCTTCCTCTGCCTGCCCCCCACCCCTCTTCATGCTCTCTGGCTCTTGCTCTGTTCTGTCAAATTAAAGAAGGAAAAGAAAGAAAGGAGGAAAAGAAAGAAAGAAGGAAAAAAAGAAAGAAAGAAAGAAAGAAAGAAAGAAAGAAAGAAAGAAAGAAAGAAAGAAAAAGAAAAGAAAGAAAAGAAAAGAAAAGAAAGAAAAGAAAAGAAAAAAGAAAAGAAAAGAAAAGAAAAAAGAAAAAAGAAAAAAGAAAAGAAAAGAAAAGAGAAAATCTTGGTGGTTAGACTTCCGAGATTTTGATGTGTTCGTTACTGAGACATACAAAAACAAACCTGTCCTGACTCGAATTAACAAAATCTAAAGGTAATCAACATCTTTATCCTAACAATGAATCCAGTCACTCCCTTCCCTACTGATTTGCTACCTTCCACTCCCTCCTTTCTGCAGTTGAGCCCTTTTATCAATTTCCCTTAAATACTTCCAATATTCTTTATGCAGATACAAACAAATAAGAGTGTGTGTGTGTGTATTTACCCTCTTTCTTACAAAAAAAGGCAGAAAATTATAAATTACTATTCTATACCTTCTTTTTGTTACTTAAAGTAGATCTTATAGCTCTTTCACAGCAGTACAACAAAAAACTTCCTTTTTTTTTTTAACAGCTGTATTGTGTTCCATTGTGTGAACAGGATATAGTTTATATAAGCAGTTCCTTATTGGTGGGCACTTGTTTCCGATCTTCCTATTGCAGTCGATGATGCAGTGATGAATTACCCCATACATACATCATTTTGTCAATGAGTAGGGGAACATATAAAATCTCCAGAAATGAAAATGCCAGGTCAAAGGGTAAATGCTTTTAAATTTGGGAAATATTGTTTTCCACTATGGTTGTACCGTTTTTTACTACTAGTGCCAACGTCTAAAAGGATCTAGTGTGCTACAGCCTTGCTAACAGAAACTGCAGCTCAATTTTTGGGTTTTTCATAATTTAAGAATTACTGGGACGCCTGGGTAGTTCAGCGGCTGAGCGTCTGCCTTCGGCTCAGGGCGTGATCCGAGGTCTCTGAATCGAGTCCCGCATCGGGCTCCTGCGTGGAGCCTGCTTCTCCCTCTGCCTGTGTCTCTGCCTCTCTCTGTGTCTCTCATGAATACATAAGTAAATTCTTTAAAAAAAATAATTTAAGAATTACCTTGGTTTAGTTTCAATTTGAATTTCTCTTATGAGTTAAAGAAAGCTTACTTTTTAAAAAAATATGCGTTAGGGCCATTTGTCTATCCTTTTCTTTCTTCCTTTTTTTTTTTTTTTTTTTAAGATTTTATTTATTCATAGAGACAGAGAAAGAGAGAGAGGCAGAGGGAGAAGCAGGCATCATACAGAGAGCCTGACATGGGACTCGATCTAGGGTCTCCAGGATCACGCCCTGAGCTGCAGGCGGCGCTAAACCGCTGCACCACCAGGGCTGCCCTGTCTATCCTTTTCTGAGAACTTTCTGTTCCATGTACTTTGTTAACATTCCTTAAAAGTACTGATCTTTATTGGTCTTTTTAATATTGATTTACTGTTATTCCTTACATATTTGGATAATTTCCTCTTTGGCTATGACGTAGGTTGCAAATATATTTTCCCACTTTGTCCTTTGTCTTTCAACATTGCTTTTGGCATATTTTCTCATGAACTTAAAAAACTTTGTTATGTAGTCAAAATCACTAAGCTTTTTGTAAGTGTCTTCTGTATTTTATTTTTTATTTTTTATTTATTTATTTTGTTTGTCTTCTGTATTTTAGGTCATAGTTAGTTCCTAAAGAAATTCACTCACATTTTCTGATAGTTGTGTTTCATTTTTTAATATTACGACTTTTTTAGTTTATGTTTTGTTTTGTTTTTTTTCAGTATCTCTCAACGTGAGTTGAGAGTACACTCAATGTGAGGCTTAAACTCACCATCCCCAAATCCAGAGACGGATGTTTTTCCAATTGAGCCAGCTAGGTGCCCTTTTTAATATTAAGATTTTAAAGGTAATTGCTTTTTTCCTGGTATATGAGAGTCTTGATTCAACATTATTTTTTCCAGGTGGCTACCCAGTTATTTATTTAAAATATTTATTTAAAATTCTTTCTTGTCACTCTGATTTGAATTGCCATGTTTTCATATATTAAGTTTTTAGGTATATTTGCCCTATTTCTGTTTTTTTTATATTTTCCACCTTTAGTCTGTTTAGTCATGTAACATTATCACACTGTTTTATTTTATTTTATTTTATCACACTGTTTTAATTTGAGGGAAATCTTGGTATATTTTAATATCTGTTGGATAAATACACCGTATCTTCGTTTCCAGAGTGTTTATGGTCACTCTTTTTTTTTTTTTTAAGTTTTTAATTTAGGTAAGTAATCTCTACCCCCGTGGGGCTCGAACTCACAACCCTGAGAGCAAGAGTTGCATGCACTTCCAACTGAGCCACCTGGGTGCCCGCTGGTTATCCCTGTTTATATAATTTTTGAATGAATTTAAAACCAATTTATCCATTTCCTGGGGGGAAAATCCACTGGTAATCTTATTAAGATTAAATTTATAAATTGGCTCAGGACACATTTTTTGCCATGCTGGCTTTTTCTACGAACGGACAGGGCATATATCTCTATTATTCAGTTCTGTTTTAGTGTCCAACAGTGGTGTTTGAAAATTTTCCTAACAGAGTGCATATTTCCTATGAAGTCTATTCTTAAGTAGTGTATCCATTTGTTGTTCTTCCCATTGCAGATGTGGTCTTTTTTCCCATTGTATTTTTTAACTGGTATTGTTTTAAATAAGAAAGGTATTCATTGCTTTATATTAATTTTATACCCTGCCTTTTACTGGATCCTTTTATTATTTGTGTTCCTATTTTTCAGTTGATTTTCTTAAATATAAAATCAAATCATTTGAAAATAGTGACATTTTTGCCATTTCTTTTAAAATTTCTGTGGAAAGGGAGGTGGGTGGGGGCTGGGGGTGACTGTGTGACGGGCACTGATGGGGGTACTTGATGGGATGAGCACTGGGTGTTATGCTATATGTTGGCAAATTGAACTCCAATTAAAAATATATGTAAAAAGAAATAAATAAAATAAAATTCCTTACTTTTGGGGCACCTGGGTGGCTTAGTCAGTTAAGCCTCTGACTCTTGGTTTCAGTTCAGGTCATGATCTCAGGGTTGTGAGATGAAGCCCCACATGCGGCTCTGTGCTGGGTAGGGAACCTGCTTAAGATTCTTTCTGTTTCCTCTGAATATCCCCCAGCCTGCTGTGCTCACTCCCACACACACTTGGGCTAACGCTTTCTCTCTCTCTCAAAATAAATAAATAAATAAATAAATAAATAAATAAATAGAAAATTCCTCACTTTCTCATATCTAATTATATTTGTTTCTATCTTCAAGATAATATTAAAAAACAGTGGTGATAGCCGGCAACTTAGTTTCATTTCTTATTTCAGCATTTTTGAAAAATATTTCATTTATTTGAGATAGCAAGAGAGTACATGAGTGGGGGCAGGGGTGTGTGTGTGGGAAGGGTGGGGAGAGGGAGAAGCCGACTCCGAGCTGAGCAAGGAACCCAAAATGGGGCTTGATTTCAGGATCCAGAGATTGACTTGAGCCAAAGGCAGACGCTCAAACACTGAGCCACCCAGGTGCCCCTCTAACACATCTTTTTGTATGTTAGCTTTGTGCATGGGTCTTCTATCCATTTTCCTTGCTTTGGAAGAACTTCAATGCTGTAGACCTTGGGAGGATGTCAAAATGGAAACTTGATTAAGGTCATAAAAGAGGATGATAAGGCACCTGGCATTCCACTTGGATTTCGTCTTTCACTCATTCGGCCTATGTAACTTTTTGCAATTTCCTTGCTAACTTTTTAAAATTGAAAAGAAATCTATTCTGTTCAGAATTTTTACTTGTCTTGCTGCAAGAAGCTGTTCAGGGTATCTGGTCTACTATACTCCTGTAAACAGACATTAGGACTTATATCAAGTATAAGTATTTATATTTGATATTCATATCAAATATAAAAATATTTAACGATACTAAAGCAATTAAAATTGTGTGGTTTTGGCATAGAAATACATAAAGAGATTAATGGAGATTAATGGGCAGAATGGAGACTATAGAAGTAGATTTGTCTATACGTGAGAGGTTAATAGTATATGATATTATGTTATTTTAAATTCAATTGTGTTAGAATAATTGGGAGAAAAAAGCTACATCCCTGCCATATACCATTCCCCAAATTAAATCCCAAATGGATTAAAGGGCTAAGCTTAAAAACATAAAACCCATAAGCAATGAGAGTCTTAGATGAAAACACAGACAAATATATATATAACTACTGACAGGGAAGGATATTCTAAGTCAAGCACATACACATACACAATCATAGGAATATGAAAGCAAATACTTACAACACATGAAATAGGGAAAATTCCCTAAAGCAAGAAAGACTCAAACAAAAAGCTTTACAGGAGGGGCACCTGCGTTGCTCAGTGGTTGAGCATCTGCCTTCAACTCAATTCATGATCCTGGAGTCCTGGGATCGAGTCCTGCATCGGAGTCCCTGCAGGGAGTCTGCTTCTCCCTCTCCCCACCTTTCCCACTGAGCAGGGAGGCCAGCTCAGGGCTTGATCCCAGGACCCCAGGATCACGACCTGAGCTGAAGGCAGGCACGTAATCTACTGAGCCACACTTGAGCCCTGGGGACATGCAAATCTTAACAATGAGATACTATTTCTTAACTGTGTTATAGAGAAAAATTTCATATTGATTATATCAAGTGCAGGCAAATGTGTAGAAAATTGATGTCTCATGTTCAGTTGTTGGGGATTTAAATTGATATAATCTTTTGGAAGATAATCTAGTGATATCAAAATTCTAAAATGCATACAGTTCTATGTAAGAATGCTGCTTACACAACATTTGCTAGAGGATAAAATGCATATATGACAAAAGAGATCTGTAATAATAAAAATTTATAACAAACTAAATATCCATCAGTGATATGATTAAATAATTATGGATTGTACCTATACAGAAGGAGATATGTACAGTAATATTCATTGAATCACTATTCATGATAGCAAATTGTCAAAAACAACTTAAATGACAGCCATGGGGGAATGGATAGATAAAATGTGGTCTAATCATATGATAGATTGCCATACAGCAGTTCAGAGGAATAAACAAACATTTATCAACATGGATGAATCTTAAATATAATTTACATGATAAAAGCAAGTTGTAGAGACATATAGCATGATACCATTTTTATAAAAAAGCCTACACTCACTAAAAATGATGTATATTATGTAAGAAAAATACGGCAAGTGGATTAGAAAGATACACATTAAACATCTGAAAGTAGATGTCTATGGTGAAGGGAGAAGAATGGAAGCAAAGGAATAAAACCCCAAATTGGCTATAAATGAATAATCAAATCACGTCAATCTATCTGTACAACTGGGTCTAACATAATTAGAAAAACAAAACCGAAATGAACAGATCTATGATACAACCGTACCAGTACTTAGGTGAGTGTTAAAAGAAAATAATTAACTTGAGCTGTATTTTTTAGATGTGGAAAGGTATCCAAGATATTTGGTAAGTGAAAAAAGTAAGTCAGAGAACCAGATGTACAATGTTACAATATTTATGTAAAACAAAGCAGCAAATAGAACTTTTTACACATGCACACACATATGCAAACACATAGAGAAAGTTTTGGAAAAAATAACTATGGAAAAAATATAAACAGTCATTGATGTGGGAAAATTTCCTACATTATTTATATAATTTACAAATAGTGCGGAATAAAAAAAAGTAGATAAAAATTTTAGGAAAAACAAAAAGCAATGAGAGAGGAAATGTAACTCTAATGATCACTGATTCTGCAGTGAGCAATATTTCCGGTCATAATAATGTAGAAGTTTTTATTTTTGTTTTTCTTTGCTCTCTCTCATTCTACCCAGGTATGTGTGAATGATGTATATATGCATTTTTATGTATACAAGTATTTTGACTTATACAAGTATTTTATGCTCACAAGTATTCATGCTATGATAAAACTTTGTTCATTTATGGTGTTAAATGTAACTCCCAATTGGACCATATCCTTGCTTCTTATAATCACATCAGCCTTGTCTGTTTGCCTCTCTCTGTCTCTGTGTCTCTGTCTCTGTCTCCATTCTACCTCTGTGTATCTCAGCTACACAGCAAGTCAAATTTTTAGGGACTTTCATAGAGTTAAAATGAGAGTAGATGGAGGATGATACTATCTTTTACAATTATTTATTTATTTATTTATTTATTTATTTATTTATTTATTTATTTGGGTGGGGAGAGGGAGAGAGAGAATCTCAAGCAGGCTCCGTGGTGAGTGTGAAGCCCAACAGGGGGCTTGATCTCAGGATCCTGAGATCATGGCCAGAGCCTAAAGAGTCGGATGCTTAACTGACTGAGCCCCCCAGGTGCACCGGATGATGGTACTATTGAACAGTGTTTCCCTGCCATCATGGTGCATTCATTACCAATAGCAAAGAGTTTTCACTGATTTTTTGTTCATAAGCAATCTATAGATAAATCTTAGACCATTTAGTTATAGTGTAAACATTATCAACTTTGATAATGCAAAAGTTGAGTATGGATGTCAGAAGGTACAAAGTGAAGTGTAGAATTACTGAGTAGGGACACATGGGTGGCTCAGTGGTTGAGCATCTGCTGTCAGCTTGTCCTGGGATCGAGTCCTGCACCAGGCTCCCAGCAGGGAGCCTGTTTCTCCCTCTGCCTGTGTCTCTGCCTCTCTCTCTCTGTGTCTCTCACGAATAAATAAATAAAATCTTAAAAAAGAAAAAGAATTACTGAGTGGACTAGTTGAGGCTAATATCTTAATTTTATAAGGAACATTAAAAGATAGTTGATGGATCAAAAAAAATAAAGTTGTTAGGATGATCTTTACAGTTATAAAGGTAACCAATAGAGGGGCTGAAAGAGGAGATAAAGGTGTTAAAAAAAGTCTACTTTTTCATTTATCATATTACAGATTAAATAGATAGTATCTATGATAAACCAAGAAATGGCAGTATAAGTATAGTTAGGAACATGGACGTATACCAGGGTGCTTTTTCCCAATAACAAAAATAACCCTAATACAATTTTACTTGGATTGTAAGGGAATGTTTTGGCTCTCATAACTAAATTCAAGAGGTAAGGTAAGTTTAAAATTGATCCAACCCAGTATCTCTAGCTCTGTTTCCTTGCACTTCTCTTGGCTCTGAATTTATTTATTGGTTGTCTTCATCTTATTGGCATCAAAGTGGCTAGCATTCCAAGTCTTTCCACATTTCCAAGTCCTAGAAAAACGGATCTCTTACCCCCAAAAGGAAAATAAAATTTTCCTTTCCCTTTCTCATTTAAGAGTCTCCTTACATTTTTATATTCTAACTGCAAATGAACCTATTTACAACATGATTGATAATGGGAACATTATTCTATGAAGAATATATTCTTCATAGAAAGGAAAGATTTGAAGCACTTTTGTGGTAGAGGGCGAGCTGCTTAGGGTCAGGCTGGGAGAATGGCCAGGAAGTTATCTAGGCTTAGAAAGTAATTATAACTTGTTTTTGGTTTGTTTGTTTGTCTGTTTGTTTTTAGAGAGAAAGAGAGAAAAAGCAAGTGGGTGGGGGTAGGGGCAGAGGGAGAAAATATTTTTTAAAACGTTTTATTTTTAAAAAAAGATATTATTTATTTATTTGACAGAGAGCAAGAGAGCACAAGCAGGGGAGCAGTAAGCAGAAGGAGAGGGAGAAGCATCTTCCCCACTGGGCAGGAAGCCCAACATGGGGCTCCATTCCAGGACCCCGGGATCATGACCTGAGTGGAAGGCAGACGCTTAACCCACTGAACCACCCAGGTGCCCCAAGAGAGATAGAATCTTAAACAGACTCCACACCCAGTACGGAGCCCGATTCCAAGCTTGATCTCATGACCCTGAGATCATGACCTGAGCCAAAATCAAAGAGTCAGACGCTCACCCGATTGAGCCACCCAGTTGCCCCTTTAATTTGATTTTGAATGGTGCGCCCTGCCTCTACTCTCAACCTGTCTTACTCTCAACCTTCAGTAGTTGTTATTAGTGTTGCATTTCAGTCTCAATGCTGCTGGGAGAAATTAGGAAAGAGCTGGTGTTCAGGCTTGGTACAAAGAATTAGAAGGAAAAGTGGAAGACCTAACCTCTGCCAGAGATTGTTAGCAATAGCAGTCACCAGAATAGAGTGGTGTTCAGAAAAAGGGGGAGCCACGAGGTGTGGACTGAGCAGGAGTTTCTCACAGTTTGGAGGATGTATGTGGTAATATACAGCTAGGTGCGTGAGTCATAATTAATTATTTGCATATAATTATTTGGGTATAAAGAGAATGAATGACCTAATTTTATATATGGGTTTCAAATAAATTGGATCTTAATCTAATTTCTCATTAATCCTTTTCTCTTTTGGGGAATATTTTCCTAGGAAAAATGTTCCCTTACTTTATAGAAGAGTCACTCCCCTCCATAAATGAAATTCCAGGACAGAATTCATAGTCTGGCTAAGGGAGAGAAGGCTCCCGATTTAAGGCATTAGTAGTTCTTTGTTCATTTAGCTATTGATTTGATTTTTTAAAGTATTTTATTTATTTATTCATGAGAGACACAGAAAGAGAGAGGCAGAGACATAGGCAGAGAGAGAAGCAGGCTCCATGCAGGGAGCCCGATGCGAAACTCGATCCCAGGACTCCAGGATCATGCCCTGGGCCAAAGGCAGATGCCCAACTGCTGAGCCACACTGGCGTCCCTATTGATTTGATTTTTGTGTAACTCAATTCTTTATGTGTCTCATGTGTAGATGTGCCCATTTATGTTCAATCAAAGATGATAGCAAGTCAGAGATGCCTCTGTTTTGCTATGTGTAATAGGGCTTGTAATAAAAGATTCCATGCACTGGTGACCTTCTTCTAGGAAACTATTTTTCTGGGGCACTTGTGGGACTGGAGATGTAGCTATTCTGACCAGAAATGAAAGAGAACTTTAAAATCCTGACCAAGACTCTCTGGGAAAACAAAGGATTTCCTGATTCCTAGAGACCTCTATGAATGGGATCGGCTGAAATTTGTTTTTGATAGTTTGGCTGTCCATCTACCTGAAGGAGGAATAACTATCAGATACTTTCAGGGTCCTTTTCTAATTCTGGGTTTTTACATTTTTAAAATTTAAGAGCACAAACAAAAGTTAAGCTTCCCATGTTGTTTTACTCTCAAGGTATGTAATTTTGGTATTGACCACGGAAATGGCAAATGGAAAGAAAAATTGTAAAGTTGACTTTAAACTTGTTTTGCCTTAAGATGACAAAACATATGATCTGCCACATAAGCTATACAGTTTTGAAACACAATTCTTCCACCATTTACTCCTAAGAATTATTACATTCAGGAGAAAGACATGGGGAAGAGTGTTTCTTTCTAAATAAGATTTTATTCAAGGTTGGCAGTCATCAATGATAATGGATCAATAATCATTTTTTCTGCCTGCAAAGTGTTTTCCATGTAAGGACCTTTAAACACATTTGGAAATGGTGACCTCATTAATTCCAGCCACATTCATGTAGGAGAACTGGCACACATGTATGTGACAATGTTATAGACGGCCAAGGGCTGCAAAGGAAAGCTAAATGATTTGTCAAAGGTCAACTTACAGATCCCCAGGTACAATTTGACAATCCTTTTCTTATATTTTATGGTTCAAAGTCTTTGTGGTTCAAAATCTACAGGAGCACTTCTATTGATCGATAACTACGATTCCTATCACAGGTCACAGATACTGACTCAGGGAGGTCAGCATTAGAAGGTCAAGTTAATGAAAGAAGATGTGGCTACAGAGAATTATACAGGCATAAAAATGCCTTGTTTCTCCTCTGCCTGCAATGGAGCAAAATTAACCAGATGAAATTAAACCTGCCCAAGATACCTTTCATGTGGGCTCCTCTGGGTCATGCAGTAAACTTACCTCATTCCACTTGTGACCTAATAATGGCCTTCTTTATTTTTTTTCTTCTGATCTCTTCTATTTCCTAAATAAACAATGACTTCATCTGCAACGATAAACATTTTACGCAGTGGAAACAATATCAACTTTTGAAATTGGAGCCTAAGATCAATAGGCATGATTTTAAAGAGGGTAATTCTATTACTAATGAGGATGAGAACTGTTATGGGTCAGACGGAAAATATTTTCCAGCTTTAACAAATACAGTTATCATGTACTGTGTGTTAGGCACTGCTCATGATACAATGACTAAAAAGCCCATCTGCCCTTAAGAAGCTGGACTGGAGAAGTGGATTCGACTGTATGGGACAACAGTGGCTTAAACATAAAAGGTTCGTTGTTTCTCAGAAAAGAAGTCTAGAAGTGATAAGCCAGAGATGGAATAGTGGCTTCACGAATTCACTGGACATCGTCCCTATTTTTAGCTCCATTATGCTTGGCCATGGCATCCATCCTGATGGTTCCCTCACGGTCCAAGGTGGCTTTCTTAGTGCTAGCCATCCCCCTCTTCACTTCAGGCAGCAGGAAGGAGGAAGGGACAAAAAGGTCCAGCCTTTTCTTTTTTAGCAGTCTTTCTATAAGTTCCAGAAAACATTTCTCCTTGTATCTTACTGATCAGAATTTAGTGACATGACCATGCTTGGCCAGAGAGGCCAGAGAGGGTAGTTTCTCTGTGGTTTTATTGCCACTCTGAATAACTGGGGATGGGTTACTAAAAAGTGGGGTGGAATAGAATTGGGGTGGCATGTTACAACTTCTGCTTTTAGGATGTTAAAATCTCCCTGGATAAATAAGAACCTAGAGGTTTGGGACACCTGGGTGTCTCAGTGGTTGAGGATCTGTCTTTGGCTCAGAATGTGATCTCAGGGTCCTGGGATCGAGTCCTGCATCAGGCTCCCCATAGGGAGCCTGCTTCTCCCTCTGCCTATGTCTCTGCCTCTCTCTCTCTCTGTGTCTCTCATGAATAAACAAAATCTTTTAAAAAAACAACCTATAGGCTTAAAAGACAATTAGTAGTATATTGAGAAGGGCCAAGCAATGGGTTGTCAATATTTGGAGGAGGAAGAGAAGGTGTCAAAGTAGCCTGGGAAAGCTACCTTGGGAGCTTTACCTGGGAAAGAACTAGGATTTGAACTCTTTGAGGATGGGAAGGACTCTTTTGGGTGGTGGGAGGCAGTGACCTGAGCGGAAGCCTAGAAGCCAGACAGTGCAGATCAGCCTTGGGCAGGAGCAGCAGCATCCATATGTTATACTGCACTGTAATGGAGTATTTGGCTGGAAGGGAAAGAATACTGACTGATTTTTTAAAATCACCCAAGGCCAAAGTTCCAAAACCACTTTGCCAGGATAAAATTGAATGCTGACTTTGCTTCCCTGTTACTGGAACCGACACTCGTATATACTACAGACAACTTGCACCAGCAGAAATCATGGCATTATTTACTTCAATGAATTCCCCTAATTTTGGATTGTCCAAAATAGCACAAAGATGTAACCACCGAATATATGACAGCAGTAATCAAAATAAATACATGGGATGCCTGTGACCACAGCTCAAGGCTATTAGTCATTAAATGGGGAGAGGGAAAAGCCTACAAAAAGGGTTCTGGGCCCCTTTCCTAAATATTAATTGTTTATTTCATGATTCTTCTCCGCTCTAAACAGGCCTTAGACTGCCCCTTCTTAATATGCTCCCGTAAAGGATTATAAACTAGTGAGGAGGTTGGTTTAAACAAAGTAATCAGAAAGTAAGCAATCTTTCTCTTTCTCTCTGGCTCAAAGCTTGTTTTGTCTGTTAGGGAACATTTTAGCACACAGACCTCAAGGTCAAACAGAGGTCACTCTTCTGCTCTTTGAGGTATGGGTGCTTTCACGTTATTTGCTCATTTTTATTGCTGAGAATAACCATCCATTTGCCCCCATAACTGGGGCCTCCCCAACACAAAGACTGGTGAGTGGGCACTGGCAGGGGGGTTAATCCCATTCAACACAAAGCAAACAAGTTCAAATCTCATTAAATGTCGGACTTTGCAGCAAGAATACAAGCATTTCCAATTTAGAAGAGGAAGATGGAAATGTGACAGAGAGGTATTCTAATCATTTAGCAGAATAAATCGTGCCAACATGATACTAAAGCTGTCAACTTGGTGGAAAAAGGATAAACTCCATTAATAATACAACAGCAATGCTTACTTTTTCACATGAGGAATATTCCATTACAACAAACAGCCCGGGGCTTTCGGATTGCTTTTGTTCTAGATCAGTGGAATATCATTATAAAGAATATATTGCTAGCAATGATAGTTTGGATCTGAAGATGAAACCTATCTGATTTTTTTTTTAAGAGTGAACCAGGAGATTGTGGTGGATGCACACAGGGCCATGTGTAGATAATCTCCCCCTTCTGTACACATTTTAAAAAGTAGGCTCTTTACATGGGCACATAGCTTGGTGATCAGAATGCCAGCTGGAATTCAACTCCCCTTGCCCCCTCAGCCACAGCACAACCTTTTGCAGAGGCCCTGGCTTCACGAGTCTGTTCTTTTAAGGCCTGTTTTTAAGTTGGCTCTCTGAAATTGTCTTCCTTAAGTCTGTCCTGGGACAAGCTTCCTTATATACAGCTTTGTAGTGATAAGGCCCTCTATGATAGAATTTCTTATCTAAGGATTTTTTAAAAAAGATTTTGTTTATTCCTGAGAGACACACAGAGAGAGAGAGAGTGAGAGGCAGAGACATAGGCAGAGGGAGAAGCAGGCTCCCTGTGGGATCCCAATGCAGGACTTGATCCTGGGACCCTGGGATCACAACCTGAGCCAAAGGCAGATGCTCAACCACTGAGCCACCCAGGTGCCCCTCATTTAAGGATTTGAACAATGCTTTCCCCCCCTGGTTTTAGAGCACTTCAGATACATCCTACAAGGGTCTTGTGAGCACCCCATCCCCAACAATGCCAGGTCCATGGTGCATCTGGCAAGATAGGCTTCAAGGTCTGGCTGGAGCCTTGCTTGCTTAGCCATGATTCTTAGCTGATGCCTGACCTTTAAGGGAGACCATCTTAGCTCGGGTTCCCCTAAAAGCAGACCTTAAGACAAAGATTTGGATACAGTTTATTTTAGAGTTGGCTCCAGGAAGAGGGGTTGGGAAATTGAATTGAGACACAAGGTAAGAAAAGTCAGTAAAGGATGCATTGAGGAGAGGCCTACTGCTGTGGGCAGTTGGGGCCCAATCCCACTGGGGACGGTCTGAGAGACTGTGTAAAACACACCTCAGATTTGTCCCACCAAGGGCAGGAAAGCAGAGGCATTTATTCACTAACTCCCTACCTGATTCAGCACTATCCTTGGGGGCGTGAACTAATAGGGCCCTGGGTCCAGAGACAGCTTCGAGGCAGAAAAGGAGCAAGTGTTTGGGATAGGAAGCTGCTGGTGTGTATAAGGACTCCCACCAAAGCTGGAGGAGGTCACCTGGGCGGAATCAGGGGTTACAGAACATTGAGGAGCGTTGAGAGTCTCCCCTTCAGAAGCTGTTACTCGCACATGAGATCCTGGCATGGCCCATGGTGGTTTGTGCCTCTTCTAAATCTTCTTGATGTGTTGAGGCAGAAAAAGCTTACAGCCACATGTGTATAGAATGGCTTTTTCCCCCCAAGATTTTATTTATTTGTTTGACAGAGAGGGAGAGAGAGAGCATGAATGAGGGAGCAGCAGGCAGAGGGAGAGGGAGAAGCAAGCTCCCTGATGAGCAGGGATGTGGCTCAATCGCAGGACCCTAAGATCATGACCTGAGCTTAAGGCAGATGTTTAACCCACTGAGCCACCCAGGCACACCTTGAATGGCCCTTTCAACCTCACTCGTGCTCTTAGAACATGGTTCTTTCTCCTCCTTTGCTTTATAAATCAGTGGCTTCTGATCTTTTGCATGTAATTGAATACATAGAAAGGACCTTATTTGGGCAGCCCCAGTGGCCCAGTGGTTTAGCACCGCCTTCGGCCTGGGGTGTGATCCTGGAGACCCGGGATCGAGTCCCGCGTCAGGCTCCCTGCATGGATCCTACTTCTCTCCCTCTCTGCCTGTGTCTCTACCTTGAATAAATAAATAAAATCTTAAGAAAAAAAAAAAGGATCTTATTTGTGCAGTGTGTTGACTTTCTCAGGGTTTGCTTTTGCAGGGAACAGAAATTGAGAGGTTGCTCCTAGATGGAGATGCCCAAGAGTGGAGAAGTTCTAGCAAAGGGAGCTTCTATCCCAGCACTCAGTGCCCTGTGCACCAGTGTTGGGTTCAGATTCTCCTCTTCACTAAATCCTGCTGATACTTCTCTATAACAAGTGGTTCTAACTTCTGTGGTCAGGAACTGCTTTGAGAATCAAATGGGAACCATGAACTTGCTCACTAAAATAACGTGCAAATATATACACATAGATACGTAGTTTGCATATAGTGTCAGGAGATCCACATATACCTCAGAGCTCATCTGGGGACATTCTATTACTTCAGCAACAGTTTGGCTTGGGTGTGTCCATTTCCCTCTATTTCTACAGCCTGAATGCCCCAGTTAAGTTTGCCTGGCTTCCTGACCCTGTCTTTGAAATGATACAGTGAGGGACGCCTGGGTGGCTCAGAGGTTGAGCATCTGCCTTTGGCTCAGGTCTTGATCCCAGAGTCCCGGGATCGAGTCCCACATTGGGCTCCTTGCATGGAGCCTGCGTCTCCCTCTGCCTGTGTCTCTGCCTCTCTCTCTGTGCCTCTCATGAATAAATAAATAAAATCTAAAAGAAGAAAGAAAAAGAAAGAAAGAAAGAAAGAAAGAAAGAAAGAAAGAAAGAAAGAAAGAAAGATACAGTGAAGTGATGCAAAGCCAGGTAGCCAGGAATCGATCATCTTAGCTGTGCTACACATTAGCTGTGTGCCTTTGGGAATATCTCTTAACCTCTCTGTGCCTTGGCTTCCTCACCTGTATAATAAGGAATAGTACCTACCTTAGGTTACTTACCTCAAGTTGTTGTGAGGGTCAGAGAGTTAGTAAATGTAAAACCCTTAAGAACCATGTCTGGCAAGTATCAGGTACCTATAAGCTTTTGTGATTGCTGTTACTTGCACTGAGGCCATGGCTTTGGAAGGTAGAGTGGCTTAATGCAAAGAGTTTAGATTTGATGCCAGTCAGCAAAGGTTGTACAGCTGTCTTCTCTCAATTACCCACTGTGTCATCTTAAGCTAACTGAGGGTTTGGTTTTTATTTATTTTTTTCACTCTCTTAACCTAAATTTCCTTACTAAGGAACTATGAACTCACTGGTTCTCAAAAAACATTTTGTAATGTCCTTTTTAAATACCAAAATGAAAAAAAAAATACCAAAATGAAATTCACAGGTACTATGATCATTCTACACACAATATTTTAACACCAGTTAATTCTCGTCTTGGTGACTTAAATACCATGATCAGTACTGTCAGGTGGAAGACTTTTTTGGGAAAATCTTGGTAAAGTTCTGAACAAAATGAAATTAGAATCTTCTCTCAGTTTAGGGACACCTGTGTGGCTCAGTCAGTTGAGCACTGACTCTTGGTTTTGGCTCAGATCATGTTCTCGGAGTCATGGGATCAAGCTCCACATCAGGCTCCATACTCAGGGGATTCTCTCCCTCTCCCTCTCCCCACTGTACTGCTGGTGCTTTAAAAATCAATCAATCAATCAATCAATCAATCTAAAAAAAAAAAAAAAGAATCTTCTCTCAGTTTAAATAGTGGTTTACATTCCCAGAACAATCAATTTAAACCCAAGACAAAACACATTGCGATGACACGGAAAACAGTTAAGTGCTAGGCTTGACCATTCTGGACAGGTTTTTCACCTAGATAAATGTCTAGCAGGGCCGTTGAAAGTTGTGTGGAGTGGTCATGGAAATTCCTTGTTGAGTAGGACTGTCCCATACATGGAAGCAATTATAGCACTCCTAGTCCCAGTTCACCAATGCCAATCTAATTATTGTGATAATCACCCCTTCCATTTCCCACATCTTAGTAGGGATGTACATCTTTCATTAACAGTGGGTTAACTAGTCCTGAACCAAAAAAGACTGAAAACCTCAGGACCAGAAAGAGCCTTCCTCAGTGAAGATTTTACTACACCATCCACTCTACCTCAACCTCTCCCAGGACTTAGGACTCCACTCTGGGGGACTGAAATAGAACTGATGTGACAATTGGCCAGGTCCCTGGAAATGACCTTGAGGAAGTTGAATGGTATGTCTAGCTTCCCCTCACTTCATCTACTCCTATCTCTGCAGGGCTTTTTCCGCTTTTTCCTCCCTCTCAGGCTTTCTCCCTATTAAAACTCTCTTTCAGACATGGAGATGATATCAGGGATTTAAACTGATGTGAATATGTGTTAACTTCATATCTCTCAAATCCAAATGGCCTATTAGCATATAAAGAGATGCTCAACCCTAGGATGTAAGGTACTGAAAGATTTAGAAAAAGGATGAGATGCTGTTTCATACTCACCAAATTGGCAAGAATCTAAAGTCTGACAACACCAAACATTGGAAAAAAGGTGGAGAAATCGGTACAACCTCTTTGAGGAGCAATGATTTTATCTATTATGATTGGAAATGCTCACCTTCCTAAATCTCAGGAAGTCTATTCTCAGGGCTAAACCTTAGATAAACACTATTTGGTTGGACTAGAGGGTGTGAATATTTGTGGTGGCATTCTATTAACAATGAGAAACTAAATCAACTGAATACATTTAAATGTCATTAATAGAAGATCAGTTTCACATATCATCATATATTCGTATAAGGGAATATTATACAGCAATTACAATGATGAATCATGGCTTTGTGGCTGCCCCATGATAAATCTTAAAAACAATACAGAAAAGCTAATTGCAGGGTATGTGGAGTATGACACCATTCAAAGAGTTTAAAAACCTGCAAAACAATTCCATATATTGTTTATAGATACATGAATATGTAGTAAAAGCATAAAACATGTATGAGAATGATTAATGCCAACGGCATGATCTTGGTTATTTCTACAGAAGGAGAAAGAAGGATGAGATTGGGAAGAGGATATACCAAAAGCACTCAGTTGTAGCTGCAATGTTTTTGTTCTAGAAAAAAATATCTGAAGGAAATGTGACAAACTGTTAAGATTTAGTTTGCTATAAATTGTGCTGGATAGACTAAGTATTCATTATATCTTTTATGTATTTCTATGAGAAATGTATCATAATAAAAATCATTTTTAAAATTAATTCATGTATAAGGGGTATTTGTATTCCTGATTTAACAAATTCTTTTCAACCTTCTAGGCACCACATGCTGAGGCAGAGGCCACAACAATGAACAGGATATAATCCCAGCCTTTAGTTAGTGGTTCTTAAATTTTGTTGTGTATCAGAGCCCCCTTGGAGGGCTTATTAAAACATAGACTGCTGGGATCCCTGGGTGGCGCAGTGGTTTGGTGCCTTCCTTTGGCCCAGGGCGCGATCCTGGAGACCCGGGATCGAAGCCCACGTCGGGGTCCCGGTGCATGGAGCCTGCTTCTCCTCCCTCTGCCTGTGTCTCTGCCTCTCTCTCTGTGTGTGTGTCTCTCATGAATAAATAAATAAATCTTTTAAAAAAATAAAAATAAATAAAAAGAGAGAAAAAGGATAAAGCAGATATAAAGTATATAGAATATATGGGCAGAGTTGAGGAGGGAATATAAGCAGGGGCTGGATGATGGGATTATATGGGACAGAAAGAAACTTCTGCGGGTGATGGATATATTCACTATCTTGAGATCCCACCAATCTCTCAGTATCACAGGTATATGCATATTTCAAAACTTAGATTGTATGCTTCAGATATGAGCAGTTTGTTGTATGTCTATTAGATTTAATTTTTTTTTATTTTTATTTATTTATGATAGTCACAGAGAGAGAGAGGCAGAGACATAGGCAGAGGGGGAAGCAGGCTCCATGCACCGGGAGTCTGATGTGGGATTCGATCCTGGGTCTCCAGGATCGCGCCCTGGGCCAAAGGCAGGCGCCAAACTGCTGCGCCACCCAGGGATCCCTGTCTATTAGATTTAAATAAAACTATTTAAAAATGGGGTACCTGGGTGGCTCAGTCAGTTAAGCATCTGCTGTCAGCTCAGGTCATGATCCCAGGGTCCTGGAATCGAGCTCCACACTGGGCTCCTTGCTCAGTGAGGAGTCTGCCTGTCTCTTTCCCTCAGCCTGCCACTCCCCCTGGTGCTCTCGCTCTCTCTCTCTCAGTCAAATAAATAAATAAATAAATAAATAAATAAATAAATAAAGTGCTGGGGAGATAAAAACCAGCCTGGGAGCACAGGTACCATCCAAAAACAAAACAAAACAACTCCTATTAATTAATTGGCCCTCAATTGGATAATTTCCCTTTCTTTTAGCAGATTTTTAAAATTACTGTCAAGCAGATGTGAATATACAGTGAAAAATACTTCTGTGCTATTCAATTGAATAATTTCTTCTCCTTTTGTAAGATTTGTTACTACTGGGATCCCTGGGTGGCGCAGCGGTTTGGCGCCTGCCTTTGGCCCGGGGCACGATCCTGGAGACCCGGGATCGAATCCCACATCAGGCTTCCGGTGCATGGAGTCTGCTTCTCCCTCTGCCTGTGTCTCTGCCTCTCTCTCTCTCTCTCTCTCTCTCTGTGACTATTATAAATAAATTTAAAAAAAAAATTAAAAAAAAATGAAACTTAAAAAAAAAAAAAAGATTTGTTACTACTGTTCAGCACAGATAGGCATACAGTTGATCCTTGAACAACGAGGGTTTGAACTGTGAAGGTCTGCGCATAACACATGCATTTTTTTACCAGTACAGTCCTGTCAACGTATTTTCTCTTCCTTATGATTTTCTTAACACTTTCTTTTCCCTAGCTTCCTTTATTGTAAGGTTACAGTATATAATACATCTAATATACAAAATATGGGTTATTGACAGTTTTATTGTAAGTCTTCCAGTCGACAGGAGGCTGTTAGTAGCTGAGTTTTGGGGGGGAATCAAAAGTGGGTTTTCGGGGCACCTGGGTGGCTCAGTGGTTGAGTATCTGCTTTTGGCTCAGGTCATGATCCCGGGATCCTGGGATCAAGTCCCACATCAGGTTCCCTGCAGGGAGCTTGCTTCTTCCTCTGCCTGTGTCTCTGCCTCTGTCTCTGTGTCTCTCATGAATAAATAAATAAAATCTTAAAAAAAAAGGTGGATTTTCAGCTAACCCCTGCATTGTTTAAGGGTCAAATGCACTATGAAATTAATGAAGTTAATGCTTCTAGACTTTCACAGAGTTCTTTCCAAAGTCCTGCATCTAATTTTTTATTTGTAATTGTGTGTGTGCATGTGTGTGTGTTTAAAGAGGCCCCAACTTGTGTAAGAGCAGGGCTCTACAAAACCTGAATGCAACCCTACTGTTACAAGGAGCTAAAAGGAACAAACTGTTCCCATCATTACTACAGACAGGACACAGGCACCCCAAAGGACTTTAGGGCCATGACTGCCACACTTCGACTTAGAGCAACATTTTCGCCTCTGATAAGCTTTTGTGGACTTGGCAAAGCAGCTGAGGAGCTGTGAATACTGTTTAAGAAATTCCTCACCTTCTTTCTCATCAAAGACTCTATCTGGAGGGACCAGACTGTGAAGGAGATGCATGACCCTCTAAGTACAATTTGTTTTCAGTGGCTCATGAATATTCGAAGGAACCCACAGGGATCCAAGATTGAGAAAAGCAACCAATGTGAAGGAGAGCTCGGTCCAGATACTTTCTGTGATCCAACCTTGAGAATTTCAGTTCTAGTACCTCCAGAGAAGGAGTCTCCAAAGGATGGTGGAAATGGGATATTTGACTACATTTGGGCCCCCTTTCATACTCCCTGAGTAAAATATCCTGCTCTTCATCTCTGCTTACCAGATCCCACCAATCTCTCAGTATCAAGCTCCGCGCCTTCCTCCTACAATTGCTTTCCCAGATGTATCCAACCCAGAGGGAACTCTCCCTCCCCGAAACCCACACTTAAGACAGGTACTCTTCTTGGAGCTGGGAGAGGTTTAGACTCCGACTCCTATAACCATGTGTTTTGGGTAAATGAGAACCCTCCCGAGCCTAGAGTTCCCCAATAATAATCCATTTTCCATGCTAATCATGTGTTAATTTCATCATCAGGATGTTTTCTGAGGGCAATAATAATTCCTACTGATGTCAGAGTTAGCATGCGGCTTAACTTAAGATGATATATGTAAACATCATTCATAAACTATAAAATGCTGTACAAATATAAGGCACTGGCGGAAGTAATATTCCAAATATTTAATGACTGGTAGGCATTGCCCTCAACTAATCAGAATAGTCTTCAACCATAACCCTAGAACGGAGGCCCTACTAGGCCAGACTTATTAACTCTTTAATTGCTAGATAAAAAGTACGTTTGGGGTTTCCTGAAGGAGAAGCTCAGGTAATGAGGGCATAGTGGAAAGAGGCCCAGGAGGCCACAGCTATCAAAAAAGTTTGATATTTTAAAAAACATTTTACCTTGCACATGAGTACAATAATTATTGCTCTAAAAAGAGCAATACTAAAAATAAAAAAATAAAAATAAATAAAAAAATAAAAAGAGCCATACTTTTACTAATTTGTTAAAAAGCAAGAGTTCAACATAAAACCTTGCATATATATGTAGTGTATATGTGTGTGTGTGTTTAAAGTATGCCTAATCCTCTTTTATATTCCACTGGCTTGTAATGATATTACAGAACTCAGTTAAGCCTGAAAGGTGTACTAACAAATTCTAATTTTTGAGGTCTCTGTTTTTAGTCTTAGAAACGTCCCAGGGGCACCTGGGTGCCTCAGTCAGTTAAGCACCTGCCTTCAGCTCAGGTCTTGGTTGCAGGGTCCTGGGATGGAGCCCTACCCTGCTCAGCGGGGAGCTTGCTTCTTCTTTTCCCTTTGCCTGCTGCTCCCCCTGCTTGTGTTCTCTCTCTCTCTCTCTCTCTCTCTCTCTGTCAAACAAATAAATAAATAAAAATCTAAAAAAAAGAAAGAAAAAGAAAGAAAGAAGAAAGAATCCCAGATATAATTCAACGTTAATCAGCATATGAAGAACCAGGAAAATTTCAAGTGGTAAGGGAAAAAACAATCAACTGACACCAACTCTATGGTGTCATATGGAGATATGGATGTTGTGATAATGAGACAAAGACTTTTAAAAAGTACTGCTCAAAGAGGTATAGATGGCACAAAGGCCGTCTCAGCAAAAAGATAAAAGATATAAAGAAGAAATAAGGGACACTTGGCTGGCTCAGTCCGTAAAGCCTGTGACTCTTGATCTGGGGATTGTAGGTTTGAGCCCTACATGGAGGGTAGAGAAACTTAAAAAAAAACTTAAAAAAAAACAAAAAAAGACAAGAATGGAAAAATTTTAAATGAAAAATATAATAACTAAAATAAATATTTACTGGGTGGGAAGAATAGAGATGATGGAGTAAAGAGTCTATGGACTTAAATTGATAAAAATGATCCAATCTTAACAACAGAGAAAAAAAAAGAAAAAAAAATGAACAGAACCTCAGGGATTCAAGAAAGTATACCTGAAATCCTAATACATATTTAATCAGCTATCAGATAATCAAAAAGAAATAAGAATGGGGAAGCAGAGGAACAAAAATCCGAAAACAAATAGTAAAATGGTAAATACAAGTCTAATATACCAAAAATTACATAAAATGCAAATAGTCTAAACACACTGATTAAAAGACAGGGACTGCCAGAATTGCTTTTTGATTAAAAAAAAAAAAAAACCTAAAGATAGGCTGTCTACAAGAAAACAAGTTTAAATATAATATCATAAGGAACATAAGAGAATATAAAAAGATATATATCATTCAAAAGCTAAGCAAGCAAAAGCTGGAATGGCTAAATTAACATTAGAAAAAGTAGGCTTTAAAGCAAGGAAAATTAACAAGCATAAAGAGGAACATTACATAACAATAAATGGGTCAATTTGTCAAGAACACATAATAGCTTTAAACGTATATGCAGCAAACCACTGGGCTTCAAGGCACAGAAAGCAAAAATACAACAAATTCACAATTGTAACTGGAGATTTCACTACTCTTCTTTCATTAATAAATGATAGAGCTAGACAGAAAATCAGCAGGGATATAGAAGAGCTGAATTACACTATCAAACAACTGGAATTAATAGACCTTTGTAAAGTATTCCATTTAATAAGAGCAGAATACACATTCTTTTCAAGTACACATGGAATCTTTACCAAGACTTCCTGGGTGATAAAACAAACTTCAACAAATTTAAAGAACTGAAATCATTTAATACATGTTCTCTGACCATAATGAAATTGAACTAGAAATCAGCAGGAAGATAATGGGTAAATCTCTAGGATCTTGGAAATTAACACACATTTAAATAATCCATGGGTCAAAGAGAGAGTCCCGAAAGGTATGTTAAAAATTTTTTCATTGAACAAAAATGAAAACAGAACACATAAAAATTTGTGGGATGAGGCCAAAGCAGTGCCTAAAGGGGAATGTATATAATGTTTATAATGCTTATAAATTTAAAATGCCTATATTAGAAAAGAAGAAAGGTCTCAAATCAACAGACTGCTCTTCCATTTTAAGAAACTAAGAAGAACGGATTCGCTTCAGCAGCACATATGCTAAAACAATACAGAGAAGATTAGTATGGCCCCTGTGCAAGAATGACAGGCAAATTCATGAAGTGTTCCATATTAAAAAAAGAGAGAGAGAGAGAGAGAGAGGATAAAAGAAAGAAAAGAAACTAAGAAGAGCAAAATAAACACAATGTAAATGAAAGGAAAGGAAATCATAAAGATGAGAAATCATGGGGCACCTGGACCACTTAGTTGTTTAAGCGTCTGCCTTTGGCTCCAGTTGTGATCCCAGGGTCATGGGATGGAGCCTGTTGGGGCACCTGCTTCTCCCTTTCCCCCCTATTCGTGCTCTTTCTCTCTCTCTCATTCTCTCTCTCTCTCTCTCTTTCGGATAACTAAATAAGATCTTTTAAAAAGAAGATGAGAAATAATGACATTGAAAACAGAAAAATAGAGAAAATCAATGATTCCAAAAGCTGGTTCTATGAAAAGATGAATTAAATTGATAAACTCTGGGCAGCCCGGGTGGCTCAGAGGTTTAGCGCCGCCTTCAGCCCGGGGTGTGATCCTGGAGACCTGGCATGGAGTCCCAAGTCGGGCTCCCTGCATGGAGCCTGCTTCTCCCTCTGCCTGTGTCTCTGCCCCTCTCTCTCTCTCTCTGTGTCTCTCATGAATAAATAAATAAAATATTTAAAAATAATAGTAATAATCTTTTTAAAAAAGCCTCAAACTTTCGAAACTCACCCAAGAAGAAATAGGTAATGTATATATTAAAGAAATTGAACCCATGTGTTAAAACCTTAAAACAAACAAACAAAAAACACAAAGACTCCTTCAGGCCCAGATATTTTCACTGGTGAATTCTATCAAACTTTTATTTATTTATTTTTTTTAAAAGATTTTATTTTATTTTTTATTTATGAGAGAGAGAGAGGCAGAGATACAGGCAGAGGGAGAAGCAGGCTCCATGCAGGCAGCCTGATGCGGGACTTGATCCAGGGACTCCAGGATCCCACCCTGGGCTGAAGGCAGGCGCTAAACCACTGAGCCACCCAGGGGTCCCTCTATCAAAGTTTTAAAATACAAATAGCACCAACTTTATGTGATCTCTTCCCAAAAATGGAGGAGAAGGGAACAGTTCCCAACTTATTTTATGATACTAGAATTGCCTTGATACCAAAACTAGACCAAGACAGGGCAAGAAAAGTACAGGCTAATGTCCTTCATGAACAGGACACAAAAAGCCTCATCAAAGTACTAGGAAATCAAATCCAGTAATATATCAAAAGAATAATAGTCCATGACCAAGTAGGATTTATCCTGGGAATGTGTGGCAGTTTCCAAATTAAGAAAGCAATCAGTATAATTCACTATATTAAAAAACTAAAATGAAAAAATGACAAAAGCCTATCAAACAATGCAGAAAAAGTACTTGAAAACATCCAGCATTCATTCATGATAAAATCTCTCAGCAACCTATAAACAAATGGGAATTTTCTAAAAAATACCTATAGCTAACATGATGCTTAATGGTGAAAGACTAAATGCTTTTGCCTAAGATCTGGAACAAAACAAGGATCTCCTCTCTCATAAACGTATATGCAGCATATACGTATATTATTCCCATTCAATATAGCACTGAAAATCCTAGTCAGTGCAATAAGGCAAGAAAGAAAATAAAATGCATATTAATTAGAAAGAATACTGTGCCTTTATGCAGGTTACATAATTTTTTTATAGAGAATCCCAAGGACTTACTAAAAAAGGTCCTAACTTAATAAACAACTTTAGCACAACCACAGTATACAAGGTCAACTCACAAAAAAATGTATATTTCTATACATTAAAATAAACAATTTGGACAGCAAAATTTAAAAAGTATGTATCATTTGAAATTTTTCAAAGAGAAATGCTTAGGTATAAATCTAACAAAACTTGTGGAGGATCTGTTTGCTGGCAACTATAAACACTGAGGAAAGAAATCAAAGAGCATAAATTAATGGAGAGACATACTGTGTTCATGGGTTGGAAGATTCGATTTAGTTAAACACCCATTTTTCTCCAAGGAAATCTATAAATTTAATGCAATTTCAATAAATATTCCAATGGAATTTCTGTGGATGTAGACAAGCTGATTCTAAAATATTTTGGAGGAAAAAAAATTAAAAAAATAAAACAAAATATTTTGGAGGGCAGCCCAGGTGGCTCAGTGGTTTAGCGCTGCCTTCAGCCCAGGGTGTAATCCGGGGACCCGGGATGGAGTATCACTGCCTCTTTCTCTCTCTCTCTCTGTGTCTCTCATGAATAAATAAATAAAATCTTAAAAAAAAAAAAAAGATAAAAAAATATTTTGGAAAGGCAAAGGGACTGGAATAACCAAAACAATTATTCTTATTGAAGTGTAATTGACATGTACTATCCTGTTCATTTCAGGTGCACATCATAGAGATTCGATATTTTTATACATGATCCCACGATACGTCTAGTTAGTATTTGTCAAAAAGGTTTTACAATATTATAGGCCATATTCCCTATGCAGTACATTAGACAAAATAATTTTGAAAAAATGATAAGGTGGGAGGAATCAGTCTGATTTTAGGACTTACTATAAAGCAATAGTAACTAATAACGTATGGCATTGGTGGAGGGATAAAGGCCTAGATCAACGGAGCAGAATAGAATGCTCAGCAAGTGATTGACAAAATGTGGATTGTTGACAAAAGTAAAAAGTAATTCAATGGGGATACCTGGGTGGCTCATGGTTTGGCGCCTGCAAAGGGCCCAGGACGTGATCCTGGAGGCCAGGATCGAGTCCCGCATTGGGCTCTCTTCATGGAGCCTGCTTCTCCCTCTGCCTGTGTCTCTGCCTCTCTCTCTCTCTATGTCTCACATGAATAAATAAATAAAATCTTTTTTTTAAAAAAAAAGTTATTCAATGGAAAATGGTTAGTCTTTTTAACGTATGGTATTAGAACAAATGAACGTCCACATGCAAAAGTGTCCCATACACATACACGGAAAGTAAACCTAAAAAAATCTTGAGCTCAGGAGCTTGACTGGCTCAGTGGGTAGAGCATGGGACTTGATCTCGGATTGTGAATTTGAGCCCCATGATGGGTGAGGAGCTTACCCAAAATTTAAAAAAAATTTTTTTTTATCTTAATCTCATACTTTTTTTTTTTAAGATTTTATTTATTTATTCATGACAGACAGAGAAAGAGGCAGAGACACAGGCTGAGGGAGAGGGAGAGAAGCAGGCTCCACACAGGGACCCCGACGTGGGACTCCATCATCAGTCTCCAGGATCACACCCCCTGCCGAAGGTGGCGCCAAACTACTAGGCCACTGAGGCTGCCCTCAATCTCATACTTGATGCAGAAATTAACTCAAAATGGGTCCTAGATGTAAAATGTAAAATTATAAAACTTTAAAATATAATTATAGTAGATACGTACTTGACTTGGAATTAGGGAGAGCTTCTTAGACTTGACATCAAAAGCACAACCTGTAAAAGAAAGATTGTTAAATTGTACTTTATGAAAATGAAAAATCTTTACTTTGTGAAAGATACTGGGAGCATGCAAACAATAGGGGAAAATATTTTCAAATCACATATTCAACAAAACTCTCGAAACTCAATAATAGGAAAACCAAAAAAACAAGTTAAAAAATGAGTAAGTGTGGGGCACCTGGATGTCTTTATTGGTTAAACATCTGACCCTTGGGACGCCTGGGTGGCTCAGCGGTTGAGCATCTGCCTTTGGCTCAGGGCCTGATCCCCATCCCAGGATAGTGTCCCACATCCAGCTCCCTGCAGGGAGCCTGCTTCTCCCTCTATGTCTCTCATGAATAAGTAAATAAAATCTTAAAACACACACACACACACACACACACACACACACACACACACACATCTGACTCGTGCTTTCAGCTCAAGTCATGATCTCGGGGTCTTGAGAGGGAGCCCTGCCTTAGGCTCCATGCTGGGTGTGGAGCCTTTCTGAAATTCTCTCTTTCTCTCTCTCTCTCCCTCTACCCCCCTCCCCCTCCGCCCCACCAGTGCTTGCACGCACTCTCTCTCTTTAAAAAAAAAAAATTGGGGATCCCTGGGTGGCGCAGCGGTTTAGCGCCCGCCTTTGGCCCAGGGGTCGAGTCCCCACGTCGGGCTCCCGGTGCATGGAGCCTGCTTCTCCCTCTGCCTGTGTCTCTGCCCGCCCCCTCTCTCTCTCTCTCTGTGTGACTATCATAAATAAATAAAAAATTTTTAAAAAAGTTTTTTTTTTTTAAATGAGGAAACCATCTTGTTATAGTTGAGTTCTTTTTTTTTTTTTTTTTTTATAGTTGAGTTCTTATCCTCAAAGCAAGGTACCTACCATGATAAGAAATAATGACCAATGCCTTTTGTTTGATTGTTTCTAATGCCTTTTTAAAACAGTGCTTCTGGGATGCCTGCCTGGCTCTGTCAGTGGAGCATGTGACTCTTGATCTCAGTGCTGAGTTTGAGCCCCATATTGGGTGTAGAGATTACTTAAAAATAAAACATTTTTTAAAATAAACAAAATATAGTGCTTCCTAGACAATTATATTACTTTAAGTGGGAGTGAAAATAATTTTAAAATTTAATACTATTTTTCAGTATGGGATAAGTATAAGCTAAGCATTTTATTCACTTAAGTTTAATCCAAAGAATCAGCTCTTCCAGAAAACTTTCCTTGACCCTTACATGTGATTTCAGTGTTCTTCGCCTGTGCTTTGGCAGGTTCCTATGCATATGTCTTTATCACAGTGCCTTCCTTATCTTACAGTATCAATTTGTCTGTCTCTTAATGGTAACTATATATAATGGCACTTTTTTTCACTTATTCCTAAACCTTAGCATAGTAATGACATATAGTAACCACTCAGTGTGATTGTTGAACAAGAAATGTACAGAACAGATAAAAATCATTGATAAGGGCAGCCCAGGTGGCTCAGTGGTTTAGCGCCACCTTCAGCCCCCGGCGTGATTCTGGGGAACTGAGATGGAGTCCCACATTGGGCTCCCTGCATGGGGCCTGCTTCTCCCTCTGCCTGTGTCTCTGCCTCTCTCTCTCTCTGTGTCTCTCATGAATAAATTTTTAAAAATTATTGATAAAACAATTAAATGGCAACAAAAACAAAAAAAAACTGAAATACTATGATGTTTTTAGAATGGCACTTGACACATAGTAAATACTCAACAAATGTTAGTTCATTCATTTAATAAATATTAGTTAGATATCTACGATATGTGAAGCATTGTTACGGGTGAAATATCACAAGTTATAAGCATTTTAGGTATAGCTGGTAGAGCATTGAACAGCATAGACCAGAATTCCTGCCCTCACGAACTAACATTCTATTTTATTATTTTTTAAAAAATTTTAAAAGAGTTTATTTATTTATTCATGAGAGAGACAGAGGCAGAGACACAGGCAGAGGGAGAAGCAGGCTCCCCTCAGGGAGCCCCATGCGGGACTCAATTCCGGACCCCTGGATCATATTCTGAGCCAAAGGCAGACGCTCAACCACTGAGCCACCCAGGGATCCCAATTTTATTTTACTTTTAAAGTAGGCTCTACTAATGGGCAGCCGGGGTGGCTCAGCGGTTTAGCGCCGCCTTCAGCCGGGGGCCTGATCCTGGAGACCTAGGATCGAGTCCCTGTCCCGCGTCCCGCGTCCGGCTCCCTGCATGGAGCTTGCTTCCCCCTCTGCCTGTGTGTCTCTGCCTCTGTGTCTCTCATGAATAAATAAATAAAATTTAAAAAAATAAAATAATAGTAAGCTCTACTACCAGCATTCAGCCTAACGTGGGGCTTGAACTCATAATCCTGAGATTGATAACTGAGCTTAGATCAAGGGTCAGATGCTTAATGGACTGAGATACCCAGGCATCCATAGCTTACATTTTAATTTACTAGACTGGATTTGTAGGAGGAAACTAAACACATAAAAAGATGGTCAACATCTTTTTGTTGGGGCGCCTGGCTCAGTTGGTTAAGCATCTGCCTTTGGCTCAGGTTGTGATCCTGGGGTCCCATGTCTGGCTCCCTGCTCAGTGGGGAGCCTGCTTCTCCCTCACCCTCTGCCTGAGGCTTCCCCTGCTTGTGCTCTCTCTTTCTCTCTGTCAAATTAATAAGTAAATAAAATATATTTTTTAAGAAAAGATGGTCAACATCATTTTTACCATTAAGAAAAAGCTAATTAGGTGATCCCTGGGTGGCTCAGCCGTTTAGTGCCTGACATTGGCTCAGGGCCTGATCCTGGAGACCCGGGATCAAAGTCCCACATCAGGCTCCCTGCATGGAGCCTGTTTCTCCCTCTGCCTGTGTCTCTGCCTCTCTCTGTGTGTGTCTCCCATGAATAAATAAATAAAGTCGTTAAAAAAAAAAGAAAAAGCTAATTAAAGCCAATGATGAGATATTATTACACACCTACTAAGAATGGGGGGAAAAACCAATAACAACAAAACCCCAACTCTCAATCATTGCTGTTGGAAGTATAAATGGTACTCAGGAAAACAATTTATCTCTTTCTCATAAAGTTAAACACATACTTACCATTTGACCCAGTTATCCCCCTCCTCAATATTTACCTTAGAGAAGTGAATTTTATGTTTACCCAAAAACCTGTACAGGAATGTTTATATCAGCTTTATTCGTACTCATTGCTACGCAGTGAAGACAATTCAAAAGTCCTTCAATGGGTACATAAACTGTGTACCTTCATACTATTTAGCATTAAAGTACTATTTAGCAATATATACTATTGCTAGTCTACTATAAATACTATTTAGCAATAAAAAGGAACTATTATTATAATTAGCAACATGAATGAATCTCAAGGACATTATATGAAGTTAAAGAAGTTAGTCTCAAAAGATTATACAGTGTGTGATTCCATTTATATGACATTTGGGAAAAAGGCTAAGTAAGGAGTGATGGAGAACAGGTCAGTGGTTGCCAGGCATTAGAGATGCGGGGGGCAGGGGGGAGTGTGACTCTCAAGGGATAGCATGGGAGATTGTGGGGCAGATGATAGAACTATCTGTATCCTGACTGTCATAATGTTTATACACAGAACTATACACACACAAGAAGTCAATTTTACTATATGTTAACTTAAGAAAAGAAAGCCTACGCCTAGTTAGGATCCTCATAGTGTTTGTTTGCTTGTTTATTTACTTATTTATTTTAAATAGGCTTCTTGCCCAGTGTGGAGCTCAATGTGAGGACTCAATCTTCCCAACCTTGAGATAAAGACCTGAGCTGAAATCTAGAGTCAGACACTTACCCAACTGAGCCACCCAGACACCCTTTAGTCTTTTAAAAAAGATTTCTAATGAGTATATGTTACTTTTATAAACTAATAACTTAAATAAATTTTAAGAACTCAAGTCAAGGGGCAGTCCCGGTGGCTCAAAGGTAGAGCACCGCCTTCAGCCCAGGGCGTGATCCTGGAGACACAGGATCGAGTCCCGTGTAGGGCTCCCTGCATGGACCCTGCTCCTCCCTCTGCCTATGTCTCTGCCTCTCTCTCTCTGTGTGTCTTTCATGAATAAATAAATAAAATCTTAAAAAAAAAAAACTCAAGTCAATTGCTAACTACAATATCTTCCACACAGAAATTTTTTTTGGACTGTGCTTTATTTGTAGACAAGAATGGGCTTAGTTACTCTAGGTATGATCCCATGTGATTGTAATTGAGTGCTTTATTTATTTATGATAGTCACACAGGGAGAGAGAGAGAGGCAGAGACACAGGCAGAGGGAGAAGCAGGCTCCATGCACCGGGAGCCCGACGTGGGATTCGATCCCGGGTCTCCAGGATCGCGCCCTGGGCCAAAGGCAGGCGCCAAACCACTGCACCACCCAGGCATCCCCTAATTGAGTGCTTCTAAAGGGATTTCAAATAGTGAGTTCCCTGAAAAAAATTTAGTGTAAACAATTTTCCTCAAAAAGTTAAACATAGAATTACCATGTGACCCAGCAACCCTACTTCTACATATATACCCAAAAGATTTGAAAACAGGTATTCAAATGCATACATGCACACTCATGCTTATAACAGTACTCTTCCCAATTCCCAAAAGGTAAACCCCCCCAAATGTCCATCAACTGATGAACGGATAAACAAAATGTTATAAATCCATACAACGGAATTTTATCCAGCTATAAAAAGGAACGTAGTACTGACATGTGTTATAACACAGATGAGCCTCAAAAACATTATGCTAAGTGAAAGAACCAGGCAGAAAAGGTCACATATTGTATGATTCCATTTATGTGAAATAGCCACAATAGATAAATCTAGAGACAGAAGGCAGATTAGTGGTTGCCAGGGGCTAGGGGGAGGAGAGAATAGGGACTTACTACATAATGGGTAGGGGGTTTCCCCTTGGGGTGATAAGAATGTTTTGCAACTGTATAGAGGTGATGGTTATACAACATTGTGAATGTATTAAACATCACTGATGTGTACACTTTAAATTATTAATTTTAGCTATGACTTTCGTCTCAATTTTGAAAAAAGATAAGGAGTGTCCCTATAATCTCATTTGTGTTTGTAGCAAAATTTTTGTTTTTCATGGAAATTGTAATGGCTAAATTAAATTTAGCCCATTTCTGGATAGTTAGGAACTCAGTGGAATCCAAATCAATCAGTGATATGTACTTTTTTGAACGTGATCTGTATAGTAGAAAACGTTCAGAGGAATTAAATAGTTGTAAGTGATACAAATCGGCATAATGAACTCCCTTTGTATGAGCTTTCCAATGCTCATATGTAAAAGGTATCTACAAAATTTAATTATACCAAAATCTTCCTTGGGACTAGATTTTATTCAGCTGCTTTTTCCCTAGTGGCCCTTGCAACTCGTGTGATGCTGTGTCTGTCAAAGGCCCTTTCTGTTGTGATGTTGGCCTAAGGATGGGAAGAAAGGAAAGAGTAAAGGGGAGTGTGTGTGTGTGTGGGGGGGGGGGGTCTGTAAAATTTGACTTTGGGGCCTGGAACGTTCCTCAAAGTTTTGAAATCTCAGATTTGTCTTTTCATTGATAATGGTTCCTGCAACCACTCAAGCCTCTTTTCTTTTCTTTTTCTTTTCTTTTTTCTTTTCTTTTCTTCTTTTCTTTTCTTTTCTTTTCTTTCTTTTCTTTTCTTTTTTTCTTCTTTTCTTTTCTTTTTTAAGATTTTATTTATTTTTTCATGAGAGACACAGAAAGAAGCAGAGACATAGGCAGAGGAAGAACCGGGCTCCCCACAGGGAGTCCAATGCAGGACTTGATCCAAGGACCAGGATCGTGCCCTGAGGCAAAGGCAGAGGCTCAACCACTGAGCCACCAGGCATCCCTCAAGCCTCTTTTCTTTCTTTCTTTCTTTCTTTCTTTCTTTCTTTCTTTCTTTCTTTCTTTCTTTCTTTCTTTCTTCTTTTTTAAATGTGTTTATTCATGAGAGACGCAGAGAGAGAGGCAGAGACACAGGTAGAGAGAGAAGCAGGCTTCAAGCAGAGAGCCGGTCGTGGGACTCAATCCCAGGTCTCTAGGATCACGCCCTGGGCCAAAGCCAGGCACCAAACCGCTGAGCTACCCAGGAGTCCCTCAAGCCTTTTTTCTTAAAAATTCTTAAATCATCTTGTTTTACTTTTTTAAGTGTGTAAAAACCTGTGCATAATGCATACCAAATGACTATCCTTTAAAAAGCATCACAATTTGGGGCATCACAGTTGGGTTAAGCACCCAACTCTAGATTTTGGCTCGGGTCATGATCTCAGGTCATGGGATCGAGCTCTGTGTGGAACCCCTCATCCTTTCGGGCTTTGCACTCAGGTCAGTGAGGAATCTTTTTGGGATTCTCTCCCTCTCTTTCTCCCCTCTCCCACTTGTGCTGTGCCTTCTCTGTTTCTCTCTCTCATAAATAAATAAATCTTTTTTATTAAAGATTGTATTTATTTATTCATGGAAGACACAGAGAGAGAGAGGCAGAGATATAGGCAGAGGGAGAAGCAGGCTCCATGCAGGGAACCCCATGGGGGACTCGGTCCTGGGCTCCAGGATCACACCCCGGGCAGAAGGCAGGTATTCAACCGCTGAGCCACCCAGGTGTCCTTTGTAAATAAATAAATCTTAAAGAAAATCATCACAGTTTAAAGTCCTTTACTGAAATTCATTGTTTGTGATATTTCCATTTTGTTTATTCTTAACCCTGATCCTGAAGATTTCAGGAAAAGTCCTGAGCTGGATATTCTCTGCCTTTTCCAGACTTACTCTTAGCTTTTTCTATGGTACCCCATGCCCTGGCAGGCTAACATCCACTCATTTCATCAGCGGCCTCCCAGATCCTCTGGTTTCCTGTAGGGTTCAACCAATGGAAGGCACTTGCAAGAGACCAGAGGGGGAGGAACAGATAG
Organism: Vulpes lagopus; assembly: GCF_018345385.1. Taxonomy (NCBI): domain Eukaryota; kingdom Metazoa; phylum Chordata; class Mammalia; order Carnivora; family Canidae; genus Vulpes; species Vulpes lagopus. The sequence goes on from NC_054824.1 coordinate 62,065,488, forward strand.
AAATTGGGTATCCAAAAAAAAAAAAAAACAACAAAAAAAAAAAACAGAAGAAATTGGGTATCCATTCACCTGCCTCCCTGTCTATAGGTTATGGGTTGACTAAGACTGTTCTACTAAAGGCCACTGCTTCTATTGTATGACCTTCCCATAGAGCTACAGCCACAGCCCAAACTTCAGTAACAACACTTTCTCCATGCCAGATATTTCTTTTTTGTTTTTTCTGTCTTAGTGATGGTTAAAGGGTCTATATTGCTTTAATCCTCTGGTACCATCTCTTGCTATTTTCCCTTAACCCTGCACACAGGACTGGCTACATGATTTGTAAGGTCCAGTGCAAAATGAAAATGTAGTACACTTCGTTAAAAAATTACTAAGAATTTCTAGATGGTAACCATAACGCATTAACTAAGTGCAGGACCCTTTTAGTGCAGGGTCTTGTGTGATCACACAGGTCACACATCTACGAAGTCTGCCCTGGCTGAATATGATTATAGATAGTACTTACCTTAAATGCTCTTCAGTTACTTGTTAAAGTGTGCTACCTGTTCTGGGCCAGGATCCTTTCTAACTCAAGGTCTCAGGGGTCCTTTCCCCCACTTAAAAAAATTGTGGTTCCATTAGGAGTTCTGGGAAAGTAGCCTTTATCTACACTTAACATTTAAATTGCACAGTGGTGCAATTGAAAACTTTTTAAAAGATTTGCATCTTCACTAGGAAATTAAGTTAATCTCTCCCTCGCCCTTATAGTTAACATAAGTCACTCATTCGGGAGCCATGGTGAGCCACCACAGCTCTTGAGCACCACCCACCATATGCTAATACAATAGCTGAAATGTGTGATTCCCAAACATGCCTTCTCGACAGGGGCAGGAATTTTTAGCAGTGATTTCAACCAGTTAGTTCCTTTTTTTTTTTTTTAATTGGACACCAAATCTACTAAATATCCTAGCTTCTCCCCCTTCCCCCCCCCTTTGAAAATATGACTTAAACTGAGGACCTTCTCATAGCCTGGAACGTATTTTCTCTCTCTGGCTAGAAACTTGCCTGAGATAGCAATCTCTTTGTATTACTACACAAATACCAGTTAACCCTCCTGTCTTGAGTAAGGTCTGCTCTGTCAACACCATCCTTAACAGACTTGGCAGTTGAGGTGGTTTATGCTATCCTACTGGTTTTGAAGTGGGAGCCCCATAAGCCCTTCTGTGCCATGATTTTTTGCTTTCATTGCTTTGGTTGTTACAGATTTAAGAAGGAGAAAGAAACAAGAGCCACCACCATATTGTTTCATTGCTTTAACTTGCCTTCATCACTGAGCCTCCTTCAACAACTGCATTAGTTACATCCTTACATCCCTAAAGTTACCATCCATCCCTAAAGCACATGCTCCGCTTGTTCAATGGTCGCTTGACTTGATCCTGTTGTCTGTCAGAGCCTTCACTCTGCAGCCTCAGATAGAACAAGAAGCAAGGTGGTAAGTGATTTCCTCTATTTCTCCATTCTTCTAATTTTTCCAGCTTTTAGGGAGTTGTGAAGAGCTACCTTTGATATAAAAGAATGTATTATACAGAAGGGGTTCCATTCTTTAAAGAATTACCAAATATATTGTTTTATCTTTTCTCTGAAATGCAAATCTTCTCTCAAAGAAGACAAACTTTTATTTCAAAATGGGGTCATTTGTAAAAATAATTCCAGCTGTTTGAACCCAGAGCACACAGACACAAATGACTTCTAGAACAATAAACAAACTCATTGGGCCTAAGACATTTTATTTGGTTATGAGCTGGATACATTTCCAATTCTATTCAGCTCTGATCTGTTCTTGAGATAGGCAAATAACCAGAGTGGCCTCAGAAATGATCCTTTTCTTGCGGAAGGCCAACAGCATTCCTTAGACTCCCGCCTGGACAGTGGCAGAGGTGGGAGAGGTCTTGCATCCAAACTCCAAATGAGGGAACACAGAGCCCTCTGCACTGGGTAACAGCCCTGCTAAGCACAGAGTTGAGAATTTTGCCTGGTGCATCTGACTGATTCCTCCATTCGATTTTGAAGTGGCTCTGTGCAGCTGTACATTTTAGAAGAAAATCTACCAATTTAAACTTGCGTGTGCCTCTGTTACCCATTCTTCCTGCCATTTACCTACCTGTGCATTGTCCTCTGTATGGTTGAATGGGTCCTTAACAACTACCTTTTTTACCTTTACCTTGCTTTCTGCGGTATTCATTCTTTCCCATCTTCCTACCCCATCATCGGGTTACCTGCCAAAGGCAGGTAAGACGTGTCCTGAATGTCTCTCAATAACAATACTGCCATTTTTGCATGTACCATGCTATAAGCTAGTACTGTATTTCAACAATTTAGAAAATTTTATGATTATTCACAATTTATAGTAATTGAATGTCTGATCATTTTAAATTTTAATGTTTTAAAATATAATTATTTTACTTCTAAATTTCTTTCAAATTGATTTGAAATATTTCAAGCATTCAAGAAGTGGGGAAAACAGCGTAAGAGTTTCGACAATTATCCACATTTTGCTAATCTTGTTTTATTTATCTCCTGTTTTGGAGAGAAGGGAACTGGAGTGTTTGAAAATAAGTCCTAGACAGACTTTCACCCCAAATCCTTCATTACATATCTCTAATAGATAAAAACTGAAGAAAAAATATAACCACAATGCCATTATCACATCTATAATATCTATACCTCTCACATATCTATAATATCTCTCTATATATCACATCTATATCACCTTAATAATCTCTTAACATTTACATCAAGTCCACACTTTATTTCCCTGTCTCAACAATGTCTTTTTAACAATTGGTTTATTCAAATTAGAACTACACAAGATCTAAACACTGCATTTGGTTTGCTAGGCATTTTAAAAGCCATTATTTATGTGCATCTGATCTTCATACTAACCCAAAATGTATATTCCTGGTTCATAGGCAGGCGAATGGGGGTTCAGAGAGCTTAAGAAACCTCCTTGGGCAGCCCCTGTGGCTCAGCGATTTAGCGCCGCCTTCAGCCCAGGGCGTGATTCTGGGGTCCCAGGAGTGAGTCCCATGTCGGGCTCCCTGCATGCTCCCTGCTTCTCCCTCTGCCTGTGTCTCTGCCTCTCTCTGTCTCTGTGTCTCTCATGAATAAATAAATAAAAATCTTAAAAAAAAAAAAAAAAACCTCCTCAAGGTCTCATTGCTGGCAGAGCCAGAGGCAAAATTTGAATTGAGATCAGACAAAGTCCAAAGACTCCATTCTACTCCTTCCCTTTCAGGCTATCAGATTTTTTCCTGTGTTGCAGAGAGGCAAGAGGACTACCGGTTAGGAGAGAGGGTTTGGGCTAAGGTTGGCTTGCAAATTGGTGTAAGCGATGTAAGATGATCCTCCACTTCTGTCTGCATCTGTAAAGTGGTTTGGGGCCGATTAAATAGGATTATGCAGGTCTAGTACTTAGCACAGTACTTGGCACATAGAAAGCACTCAATAAACCTTAGTGATTATTATTAGTGTGGAGGAGGAGAAAGAAACACAAAGTGTTTGCTTCTGTTGGTAGCTCAGGAAACAGTGGTTCATCCCTAGTAATACAACCTGAAGGGGGTGGGTAGGGTAGGAGTGGGGTAGTGATTCTGCCTGCATTGGAGAAGGGAGCCTGGACATAAAGATTTAAATAGGCATCCAAGTACTCTGAAGGCCTCAGCTCAAAACAGATGCCTTCTGAAGGTTAACCTTGGTTGCCTCCATAGAAGGAAAATCAGTGGGTGTCAGACAGGGTGGGAGGGAGACTTCTCAATATTTATTTGAATCCAGAACCATGTGAATGCATTTTTTAAAAAACCTCTTATCATGGGGGCAAACACTGAGAATGGGACTACCAGGATCTGATGATGGTAAAAATAATCCCCTTATATTTTTTGCCTAGGAAGGCTTAGGTCATACAAGGTAGGTTTTGCACCAGGATTAGGAGTATTTCAATTACTCCTGACTCTTTTATTTATTTTTTGGTAAACAATTAATTAATTAATTAATTAGAAAGGGAGTGCTTGAGAAACAGAGGGAGAGCAAGCTTTTGAGAGAGGACATGAATGGGAGGAAAAGCAGAGAGAGAAACAGACTCCCTACTGAGCAGGGAGCTGGACCTGGGGCTCCATGACAGGACCCAGGGATTACAACCTGAGCCAAAGGCAGATGCTCAACCAAATGAGCCACCCAGGAGCCCTGAGCCTGACACTAATTTCAAAGATCCAATTTCAATGTCAGGTGTCCTCCCTCTGACACTCATTCTGAGTCTCCAGAACCACAGCTCACGGATTTGGGATTATCCACCCCATGGACAGTCTTCAAACACATGCACTATTGAGGATTGAATCTATTGGCTAAATAATGTCTTCGTGTATTATCTGTGCATTTATCAGTGCTTTCAAGTTCTTTGGGCCACAGATCACTTTGATGGTTAAATCAGCATAGACTCTGGGGACATGATTTTTGAGGGTCCTTGGGAAGGGAGGGGGCACCTAACCCCACTCACAAGTAATCCAGAATTTGTGTAGACACTGTTCTAAGGCCCTGATATATATGAACCCATTTAAACCTCACAACTCAACACTCTAGATACCATTATTTCAATTTTACAGGCAAGAAACTGAACCAAGTTAAGTCAAGTAAGTCATTCGAGGTCAGAGCCTGATGGACTAACCAGTAGGAAATATTACCTCTCTGTTGGTAGTGGCCCAAAGCATGCAGGGGTTCTTTGAAGGTGACTCAAGCATGGTTGGTTGTGTAGGAGCACTACCACAGTCTGAATCCCAAACCTTCCCTTTTCTGGTTTAGGAGCAGGAAAGAGAGTGTGAATTTTTGCATTGACCCTGAGCAATTTACTTTCTCTTCCCTTCAGGCTCCTTATCTATCTGCTCCGGGAAGGAGTTTCAGATAGAAAGAACTCTCCTTGCCTTCCATGTGTGGGTGTGTGCTGGGTGTGAGAGGTGGAGGTGCCCTGCTTCTTCCAGGTCTCCCGGGCGTAACTGAGTGTTTGGAGGTTCTTTCCTCACCAACTCCCTCCCAGGAGGTCAGGCCCCAGGCAGTGACAGTGCTAGAGCTCAGCTATTCTCCCCCGCCTAGGAAAAGGGCGGTCAGTGGGGTCAGCTCTGGCTGCAGCTGGGCTGGAGGGAGAGGGAGGGTCTTTCTCCCCCGAGGGTGTTAGAGATGAGACTAACACGCAGGAAGGCTTCTTGGAGGTAGCAGACAGTGGAGTCGAATCCTAAAGGTCTAGCAGGAGTCGGTAATAAGAGGTGTAGGGGTAAGGGGTAGAGCTCCCCTCTCCGCCCCCCGCCCCAAGCCGAACAAAGAGGCACCACCCGGCTTACAGTACAGGAGGGGAGGAGCTGGGAGAGTGGGGAGGTCCGTAGAGGCGAAATCACGCAAGGGCTTCAGAGCCTGCCTTTATTCTAAGAGCAACTGGGAGGGTTTGGAAGGAGTGCACATGAAGAGTTTGAGAGACTCCTCTGGCCTCTGGGGAAGAATGGGTGGGAGGGGGCAGGAGGCTTAACACACACGGTCCGGTAGAAGGAGACCGAGGGCCGAAGAAAGCGGGGGGCGGGGGGAGGGGCGGCCGAGCATCTGAAGCCTTTCTCGGTCCCCGCGGCTCTGTGCGCTGTCCCTCAGCTTTCTTTGCTTTTATGGAAGGACCTCAAAAAGGGCTGGGCACCGGCCAAACGCTCACTGAGCGAAACGGCCCAGAGCCCCCTCTTGTTTCGGGGGCCCCCTGGCTCAGGCGCCCCGGGATCGGTAGGGTGAGGCGGGAGAACTTAACACTGCCGAAACCGTTACCCCTCAAAATACACACCAACCTCGGCCGCTTCTGGCAGCAGCCTCCTCCGCCCATGACCTCATGCTTTAAGCTCCCATATAGCCTTCCCCCGCCCTGTCCCCACCCAGCGCCCGAGTGGGGGTGGGGGTGGGGGTGGGGGGCAGCGGTGAAGGTGTGGGGAGGGGAGCACCTCGTTGGTCTTGCGCCAGAGCTGGGGGAAGGGACGAGACGACCTCCCCCACGCTGGGGAAAAGGAAAAAGGAAAAAAAAAAAAAAAAAAAAAGCATGGTTTAACTTTCCCCTGAGCTACAACTACTCGCTGTCCGGTGGGCCCCTCGAGAGCGAGATGCCCCGGGCCGGCTCGAGGTGGTCGGTGCGGCCGGGCCACTTTGGTTCCCATTCCCCGCGGCCGGGAGAGACGCCTGCGAAGGCCGCGGCCCCGCGCTGCACCGACCGGCGGCCGCGCCTCCGCGGGGCCCCGGGGCCCGTCCGGCCCTCGCCCCCCCTGGCGCCGCCGAGGCTTGAACCCTCGGCTCGCCTTTCAGCCCGCGCCCTGCCCCCTGCTCGCAGCTGCTCTCGGTTTGGGTGCAGCGGTTTCCCCCGCAGAGGAGGAGGAGGAGACAGCGCGAGGAGCGACTCCGGGCTCGGGTTTCCGCACCAATGCCGAGCAGCCCCGGGCGGCCTCCGGCGGCCGTCCCTCCTCCCCGGCACCACGTTCCACAGTCATGGCGCGTGAGGAGGGGCGAGCGCGCGCCGCCGCGGCACCCGCGCCCCCTCCCCGCCCTCCCCGCTCGGCCCGGCTCCTCTCCTAGGCAACCTCCCTCCCCGGCCTGCAGCGCCGCGGAGATGGAGCCCCCTCCCCAGAGAGCTGCGTTCGCAGCGCCGTCTGCAGCGCCCCCTCCCCGCCCCCATCGGGGCGGAGGGATGGAGCCGCGCGCTGCGCGAGCCTCCAGCCCCTTCCCGGGAGCCCCAGCCCCTCTCCCAGCCCCGCCGAGCCCGGGTGCGGAGGGGGGAGGCACAGGCCGCCTCTCCGCACTCCACCGAGACCTTGGCGTCTTTGCAGCCCCTTAGCAAAATAAATAAAGCCCCCAACCCCAGTCGTTAAATTGCAAAGCTCGTTACAATAACCGGGACGGCTACGCAGGAAGCAATCCTGCACTGGTCCGGGTCTAAGGCGGCAGCTTCCCGGCCACGCCGCCTTCTCCCGGGCCTCGATTTTCCGGTCACGCCGGAGAGTCCGCCACACCCCGGGGGCTGACAGGTCCCGCGCGGGGCCGCCACTCGGTCCGCGTCCCCCGCCCCATCCTCGTCCAGAGTCTCGCCAAGCCTACAAAAGGTGCGACCTCACGCACCAGCAGAGCACACAAATAAGGTCGGCAGCGCATCGCCGGGGAGGCGGCGAACAATGCGCCAGGCTGCCCGCGCCCGCCTGAGCGCGGCGCCCGGGGGGACAGGGGGCGCGGGTGGGGGCCGGGGCGGAGGACCCGGCGGCCGCGGCGCTGGACACCTTACTTCCTGCTTCCCCGCCCGCGGCCAGACCCAGCTCTGCGGAGGGATATCTCTCCCCTCCTCTGTCCCTCTCTCCCTTCCCCCGCCCTCCCCCCCCTTTTTGCTTCTGCTCCCCCCCCCCACCCCGCCTTTCTCCTTTTGCAAGAAAATAATTTGACAGTCGATTTGCTGACAGGGGAGGAATTTGCATCCTGGATTTAAAAAAAAAAAGGCCGAGAGGAGCTTGGGAACGGTTGCTAGGGGTGGGTAATGGGTGAAAAAAGGGGGGCGCCGGGGAGCGGATAAGGAGGGTTAAGGGAGGGGGCGAGGGTGGGGAGCAATGCAAAAGGTAAGGCCAGGTTACCGCTGCTCGGCCCCGAGTGGGCTGCGGCCGGGGGAGGGGCGAGAGATACATATGTATTTCTGTCTCCCTAGCACACCCCCTTCCCTCTAAGCGATGGCTGAGAGGCGGTGCATGCAGATGGGGAGTAAGTTTCCTGAAGGGGAGGGTGGATGCACGCGCGCGGCCCCGCGCTGCAAATTTCCACCGGGGAGGGAGAGTGGCTGGATGCGGAGAGTTTGGAGTTGCTTGCCGCGGAGGGCAGGAAGGGGAGCAGGGCCGGGAAAGGGGGCTGGCGGGCGCTATAGCTGGGAGTAAGTTTCCAGGATCGGGAGAGCCTGCACGCTTGCACGCTAGTAAGTTTCTGGTTGGGGAGGGCGCGTGGGGAGGAGGAGAGGGAGGGGTGCATGTATATAGAAGGGGGGAGGGGGGAGCAGATTTCCTGCGGGGAGGCTGAATGCATATGGAGAGTAGATTTCCTGAAGGGAGGGTGGAGGCGTAGACGGACCGAGTAAGTTTCTTGCTGGGGTGGTGGCGGAGGTGGTGGGTTGGTGCTTTGGAAACCCGGAGCTTCCTCCCCGGGGTGGGGGAGCATGCTGTTGGGGGTGGGGTGGGGGCGGCGCAGGGCCCTGTTCCCTGCTGGGGAAGGGGCTTGCATCTGGGGAGTATGTTTCCTGGCGGAGCGATATTTGTTTACAGGCTGAGGGCAGTACTGTAAGTGAGTAGCGCTTCGTGAAGGCGGCTCTGACATAAATTAATATTGAAATTACTCCATCAGCTCTGCTCGCCCCCCAGCTCACCCCCCAAGCGGAGTCTGGTCTTGTCGGATTGCCCATGCACTTGTTGCAGAAACAGCCAAGGTAGGCAAGAAGCTTATTAAGTTTCATTAAAAAAAAAAAAATTAGTTGGGGGATGCTCCGTGAGAAGACGGGGGAGGGGAAGGGGAAAGTCCCCCCCCCCCCCACTTCTTTACTTTCAGTCTGTTAGCAGGGCCTTCTTTCTGCTTCCCTTCTTCTCTTGTCCCTCTGCGGGCTGTCCAGCATCCCGGCTAAGGGGGGAGGGCTGAGATGGGCGCTATAATTGGCAGCCCCGGCTTAAACGATGGTGGTGTTGGGGTTTGCAATTGAAGGTTGTGATGTTATAAAGCCTTCATTCTTCCAGCCAAGAAACCGCAGGACCCTAGGGATGTGCCTTTTGGGTTTTTGACATGATGCATATATGTATGTATATGCGCCTGTAGGCTCCTTGGGGGCTGGATACTCCCCCAAGCTACAGTGGCCACCCAGATAAGAGAAATGTATAAGGGGGAGAGCCTGCCCCTTCACTCCCTAACTTCAGTTTGGTAGACTGGGAAGTTGCTGCTGGTGGGCTGAAGAAATAGATATTTAAGAATAACACAAAACCACCCATTCACTGGCGGAGGCCGAAAGCACCTGGCGGGCAGCCTCTGGCCAGCGCTGGGTTGGAGCATGTGCGCCTGCCATCCTTAGGTTAGAGAAAATGACTTCTGGTTCTTCCGTGTGCCTTCGGCTGGTCTGTTAGAGCCAGCTTTGTGGAAACTCTGCCCCAGACTAGACAGGGCTTTGGCAAGTGAAGTGTTGAGCGGGTTGCTAACAGCATGGCCTGGACTGTCTTGTGAACTACATGGAGGTGATGCTTAGGAATGATGAAGCCAGGGGTGTCTGAAGAGTTGTTTTTTATAAAAAAAAGCCTCCCAAAGGCCGGCTGGCTTCACTTTTTTAGCAGGCCATGGAGGAGAGCTTTAAGGAATGAGTTTTAAGTTGTCCCAGTTGGTACAACCTTCTGCATCATTTACCCTTTCAGGAAAGCAATCTGGTGATGGAAAATGTGGTTTTGATGCCCACTGTAAGAATAACAAGCAGCCCTCCACACTTAACCAGTTAACCAGCAGTCTTTGCTTCTCCTTGCCTCTCTTTTCCTGCTGGTTTCTGCACATGAGTTGGTAGGTTTTGACTGCCAGGTACCTTGATTATGCTGAGACTTTTAACTTTGCCAGGATAATTTTGGCACCAGGGACCCAAATTCGGACATGTTTAGTAGGGTCAGGGAGTAAATGCTAGGTGTGTGGTTAACTAAAGTTGGTTAAGCTTTGTGCAGTTCTGTAGACAGGCTCAACTCTAGCAGAGGAAAAAGTGGGTTTTAAAAAAAGATCTCCCTACATGTTACTGATGGACAGTGCTTCTCTTCTTTCCTCCCTGTCATCAGATTTCCAGATTGAGAATTTGATTTTTGGCAGCTTGAGAGTTGAGTTAGTTGGGAATTAAATATTACTGCCACTTATCAAATATTCCTAACTAGGCATTAGTTAAACAAATTTGCTATTATTTTTCCCTGCTGAGAATCTTAGTCAGAATGGTGTATATGCTGGGAGGGTAAACAAAATCTTTATGTGTGTTTATCCCAGGGTAGTAGGATTATTTACATGCCTACCCTTGAAGCCAAGAGCAGTCATTCAGTTTTTTTTTTCTTATATTTATGAGATTTATTTTATTGTCTTGCTTTGGCCATTAATCAAGTCACAGTAGCTTTTCTTTTTTTTTTTTTTTCTCTTTTGCTGAGAATGTTCTTGTGGTAATAAAGGTTTGAAGGCCCATGAATCATAATTCATTCTTTTTAAAATATTGTGGTGATTGTCAGGATTTGATTTATAGGAATTGATACCGGGAGTGACACACCTCTTCGGGCTCCGCCCTTTTAGGCATGTCCATTTTCGCCAAAGGATTGTTTAGAAGCCAGCTTGACATCTCAAAAAAAGAGCATTTCCCTTCTGCTTTATGGGCATTGAGAATATTAATTCTGCAGGTTCCATGGTGAACATGGGTCTTTTCACAGCTTGGTAAGCCGGCTTCCACATAGCAGGCATGTGTTAATATCACACAGCATTTATGCGAGCTTGCTGTGAAAACAGTTATGCTATGAACTGTGCGGAAAGAACTCAGTTTTGCCTCCTTTAACTCTCTTGGGTCTGTGGTTTTTGTTGAGGTAGGACCTTTCATTGTAAAAGATGGGACTGCTGCTTACATAATAAAATGCGTGGTCACAAAAACAAAGCTTATTTATAATTTGCTTTTCCTCCTTTGATAGTAGGTTAGTCATAATAATCAAAAACATTGATTTTTTTCAGTTTTTTTTTGAAAGTCTAGGGCTTCTCCATCAAGTTGATTAATCAGAAAGTGTTACGTTGGGTAGTTGGCTCAATTTACAGCATTTGTAAAGTGACAAAGAACTTTTAAAGGTGATTTGATTCTCAAAGCAGGGAGAAAATGTTACTGAAAAGAAAAGTTGGGAGGATAGCCATTGCTGGGTTTGGGATTTTTTTTAAATCTTCAAAATGCATATTTGATCTATGAGTTTCTTCCATCTCTGAAATTCTGTGACTTGGGTCTTGTGGAGAGAGGTCTCAAGAGGTCTCGACAGGCTCTTCCTGGGCCAACGGCCAAATTGCTTCATGGACTAGGACGAGTTGATTAACTTCTGTTTTTGTCTTCTCATGGAGAGAGCGGATTTGTACCTTGGCATTCCAAAAAGAACTCTTGAGTAGCTTGGTAATCTTGACTGTCAAATACAAGGAAATACTTAACGAAAGTCCACCACTGTCTTTTGGGGGGAAAAATGGCATGGTTGTTTCCATTTATATGTGCCAGTAGTGTGTGGGGCACATAATCCCAGGAACCCAAAATAATTTCAGTTAATCTTGGAAGTTTCCCCTCCAACCCAGCTGGCTTACCTGTCTAATTATTCGTGGTCAAGTCTAAGGTTAATCAAGCTGGAGCTGCTATTCCCCCCCCCCCCCCCCCCCCCCGCCAGGAGGTAATCCTGGGAAGGAGTGGGACACCAGAAAGCCGAATGTGTTACCTACTTTCTGTGGAGATTCCACTCTACCACATATAGGTAGTTGGGATTTGGTCGTATGTTTGTGAGAGAGCTCATAATAATGATGTCATATTTCTGTCATTCCTGGGATATCCTTTATTTCACCATGGGTGTTTTTTTGGGGGGGAAAGCTCTTGATGTTTGACTTTGAACATTGATATGAAAAGTGAAGGTCCACACAAGTGGCTCAGACCCCAGGCAGTACACATGGATGCTGGTGGTTTTGCTCTAAAAGCAGTTGAATTCAGCTCATTTTATTTATGACTTCATAAAACTGTGATTCAGGGAGAAGGGAGGATTAGAATCAGCTGGGATCTTGTGGATTAATAATATTTCTGAATTTGCATGTTGGAGGAGAACCAAAGAAATAAAGGGTAGAGTAAAACATAGTTGATTTTTTTTTCCTTGTGGGGAGAGGGAGACAGGAGTAGCTGGTGTCTATTTATTGGCATATGCTTGTCCACAAGGGTACTGTGGTATTTTAAGGAATAATAAAGTTCTGGTAACATAAAATTTAATCCCATGGCTCTTCTAATACTTTTTTTTCTGGGTTAAAAAGAATGCAGAGCAAAAAGACCTATGATATTTTCTAAGAATTTTTAAGTACTCACGGTTTCTGCTTGTAAGGTCTTTTGGTTAATTTGGGTTTTCTGAGCCAGAGGATGGTTTTTGTGTTTTCCTCATTGAATAGGACAACAAGCTGGGGAGTGGGTGGGATATGCTGAGCTATTGGGGTGTTGGTGCAACAACACTAAGTAGTTTTTTTTTATAAAGAGGAAGGGGAAAAGAACCAGTGTGCCTAAATGGCAGTGATAACTCTGGGCTCCTAGAGATGACGATTATTTTCATGCCATAACTGGATCTACTATATTGATTGGTATATTTAGCAGCTACTTACTGAGGACCTATTATTCTAGGCGTTGTCTTAAGGCTCTGGGAATATGATGATATTTCAAACAGACACAGTCTCTGGCTTACGGTCCAGAGGGGTGCCAGACCTGTACAGAAATATATATTGCAAAATGTGATAAATGTTTTGATGAGACTGCAGGGAACAGTGACCTGGACTTACTTAGCTGAAGTAGCCTAAAAAGGTGCTTTAAGGTTTGGCAGACGGTACCAGGAGGAGGGGACCCTGTATGCAAGGACTTTGACTTTGGGGAGATCTTTGGGGAGATCTAAAAAGAGGAACAGGTGGATAAGGGGGATGAAGAGAGGGCAGTGTGAGGTGACTGTGCAGGACTCTGGAGGACTCTGAAAAGGTTGGATTTCATTTGAAGTGTAGTGGGAAACCACTGAAAGTTTCCAGTGGGAAGTGACACTCCCAAATCTTGATAATGGGGCTTGCAGTGGTGGAAAGGAGAGGAGCTGGTGAGGAGATGATGGAGTGGAAGGAGCAGGTGGGTGTGAGATGCACTTTGGAGGTAGATGGGGAGGGTCGCTGATGGGTTCGAAGGTGGCTTGGGAGAAAGAATCTAGGAGAGCTCTGAGGGTTGTGGCCTGAGCAGTTGGGGGCCTGGGTGGTGCTGTTTGCCCAGATGGGGAAGATTGAGAGAGGGAGGGGAACAGAATCAAGCCATTTTCCTTTGGGTGCTAAATGCCTGGTAGAGTCAAGGTGGAGGTGATCAGGTAGGCATTCTAACAGTGGTGTCCTGCACCAGAGGGGTAGCCACGCATGAGAGAAAAACGTGGGGCCATCCAGAAGACTGGATGAGATGCCCTAAGGAGCTTATACATAGAGAAAGAAAGGCTCTTTGTGTGTGTGTGTGTGTGTGTGTGTGTGTATGTTGATGTGTTGTTGGGGATGGGTTGGTGGCTAAATGTTTCATGAGGTTGATAAGGCCAGAAGAGTCACCACTGGATTATTTGGCAAAATGGAAGCCATTGGGGACTTTCCAAAGAACAGCTTCAGTGGAATGCAATGGATAGGGTGGGGGCAAGATTGGAGGGGTTGGCAGGGGACTAGGAGGTGAGGAACTGGTCATAACTGGTCATAGCATGTATGGACAACTTTTTGGCAAAGTTTGATTGTGAAGGGCAGAGATCTGGAGCAGGAGCTGGGAGCATAATGGTAAGGGTTTTTTGGGTGCTGGTGTTGGCTTTGTATACTGATGGGAAAGATCCTGGAGAGGGAGTGATTGATGAGAGCAATGGGTGGGGTTGGGTCAGCTGACTCAAGCCCTTGAGAAGGTTTCAGGAAGAATTGGGCTTTGCCTGGGGGTGTAGGGAGGAGGGGTGGGGTGGGGAGGGCCTTCTGTCCTGGCCCAAACCTGAGAAGACAGGTGCAGAGGAGTGGAAGGTGAGGGATCTGTGCTCTGTCAGAGGGTGCTCCAGGCTGAGGCTGCACCCTCCTTGAGAAGGGATTTGGGCTCAAGACTTGGCACCAGCCAGAGACTTTCAAGGGTTAAGACTGCATCAGAAAATTGTACTGCATTTTTCTCAACATTTGCCTGCATTACTGAGCAGCACAGAGGCAAGAGCAGATTCTTTTGCTTGAGGAAGAGTCTTCAGTTAAAGTAATTTAGACCTCCCGTTAGATTTATTTGAAAACTATCATCGGAAAAAAACAGCTGTGATTTTCAGCCCCGTTCAAAAGTTGGTGGGCAGTGTCATGTTTTGAGCAAGAGGCTCCAAAAGAAAAAAAAACCAACAAAAACCAGAGACCTCTCCTTCAGGCTACCTTTCAGGAAAATGTGCCACCGACTGCCAGCCTGGGTGGCCCTCACCCGTGGGGTCTGCATGAGAGGTGGGTGGCGGAGGAGGGAGTCTGAGGATCCGGGTTGGGGTCCAGTGCCCTGGGCGGCTGGCTCTGGACAAGGCGGCCTGCGCATCTGTAAAAAGAGGGTGATACCATCTGCCGCCTCTCCTCGTCGAGTTGTGAGGATGCCATCAGATAATGTACGGAAAGTGCTATGTAAACTGTAAGAGGCATCGTGCGCCGACAGCAGCGAGGTGAATTGATCTGCAGCCAGATCTCCTTTGCAGATAGAAAACCTGACAGCCGCCGGGACTCTTCCTGAATTTCCCAAAGCCTCTCCTCAAACCTCGGGCAGCAGCGAGCCCTCTCCCTCCTGCTCCCGCCTGGTAGCCACTTTCTCTTCAGGGAGGGGGCGGGTTTCAGGCTCTCTGTGCTCCTGTCAGCGAAAGTGCTCCTCCCCTCCCGTCGGAAGGCTGGCCTGGCATCAGCACTGCTGGCAGTGACGTGCCCGGCACCGTGGGTTCAGACTCTCCATCCCGTACTCAGACTTGAGACCTGCCCACCCACGGCCACAGGCGAACTTGGCTTCTGAGCTGGGTGCCGGGGAACCTTGAGCCTTGAGCCTTGGCTGGAAACCGGACTGAGGTCTGAGGGTCCTAGGAGGGCTTCATTTGCATTCAGCTTTTGTTTTGCAAACGGAGACTGTTCCAGAAAGCCGAGTCTACCTAAAAACAGCCCTCGGCCCATTGGGGTACTGTGTGTGTATGCTGAAAGTCATTTTCAGTTTTCAACAAAAATACCTTGTGCTTTTCACTAATCAGACCTCTCGCTTCTGAGCCAGAGGGTAAGCCTTCATTTATTTATTTTTTTAATTTTTGAACGAATTTTTATGATGGGAAAACTTTGAATGTAACAAAAGCAGACTAGTGTAATGAACTCCCTTGTCCCCGGTCACCTAGATTCTGCTGGTACCGAGATTTTGCTCACCTGTGGATAATAGGGCTTCTTGTGTTTGTATAATAAATACAAGTTGTCAGTTTTGAGAGATCAGTGGAACTGATACCAGTTTGGTTTCATAAAGGAGAAAATAATCAACGAAAAATCAGAGAGAGAGGAAATGGATGCCATTGAAATAACCAGTGTTTACCTAGCTTTTTATTGGTCCAGAGCCTCTTTGGCACGTCTTATTTTATCTGACAACAGAAGCGACAACCATAGGAGGTTGATATTCTCATTTTACAGCCGAAGAAAGTGAGGCTCAAGATGTAGAATTGAAAAAAAAAAAAAGTGATTAACCCAGAGTCACATGTCCAGCCAGCATCCAGAGCCCTGGTTTAATGCCAAAATTTGAATGGTCTCCAAACGTTGTATACCCTCAAATAGATAATGCTATGCAGTATTCAGTAAGAACATGGCACAGAATATATGCAGAGGATCATGGAAACCAAGAAGATACTCTGGGGACTTTGGGCTACTAACTCCCAGTGACCTTAGTTGGAAATACTCAGATGATTTAAGAATGTTTTGGGCATCCCAATTTTTAAAAACTTGCGTTGTCTGGCTCATTCTGGAGCCCACAGCTTTAAGGCTGCCTCGTAATTAAAGCCAAAACTTGACTTTAACAAATTGCATGGCTGTTCTCCATCAGCCTCCTACCCTTGGCCCTGTCCTTTTAGTGGGGCTCCTAAAGTGGAGGAACTGGGACAATCCATGGTGGTTTCTAGACAGCTTTGCCTTTGGTTTCCAGGCTTTGCCTTTGGACGTGCTGGGCCTTGAGCAGTTTCCTGCCTCTGAAAGCTTCCTGCGGGCCCCTGGGGGTCTTTGTCATAACAGGGATTGCTCTGAGGGCCTCTCCCCTCCTCTTGGGAAACCACCTCCAACCTACCTCCTTTGAAAGATGTTTTAAAAAGGAAAAGAAAAAAAAAAAAACATTGAAGTTGATGCACAGGAGTTTTAATAGGGGTGTCATTTGAGTGCCCTCTGATGTCATCACAATGGGAGATACCAGACTCCCTTAAAATTCAACTCAAGGATACCAGTAATGAGGCTGATTCTCGAGTACTGGGGCTTGTTCACTTTTCTTTCTTAATTGGGTGAACACATGTGAGCTGAGGGGGTTTTCTGGGAGCCACAGTAGGTGAGGACATTTAGAGGCCTCTTTTCTTTTGAAGAGTCTGAGCTTCTTTAGAAATTGGTATTGGAATTCAAACAATTTCACTGTGCATACACTCATTCCTTAACTCTTTCTTGAGGGCTCTGTGTGCCTGGTCGTGGGCCAGAGCTGTGGTGTGGGCTATGGGAATCCCTTGGGCTCCCACTGCCCATGGCTCCCGGGATGCTGTTGTCATACGGACCCACCAGTGTGTCTTGCACCCCTTGTACACTGTCCTGGGGAGGGCAGAACTGGGTCATCACTTGTTTTGAACCTGGCACCACTTACTGCAACATAAATGCTTATATATTTAAGAATCGACTGGGGTTTTTTGGTTTTTGTTTTCCCTCTAGTTCTACTGCCCCCCCCCCTCCCCGCCCCACCTTGGTTCTCATTGGAGGGAGAAATCCAGGCCTCTTTGCCATCAGGGTCAGCTCTTGCAGCCACTGAAGGGGACCAGGCTAGAGAATGTTTCTTTCCCCCTTGCCTCTCTCCTGGCCTGGCAGCCTTTAGCTGGGGTGGTTTAACTGAGCTCTCAAATTCAAGTGCAGCCCCATCCCCCATCCCTTGTAATAAGTGACATTTTGTTAAATCAGTTATTCGAGGCCTTATCTATATTTCTGTCTGTGCTGGCTTAGTCAAAATAGGAAAGAGAGTGAATATTAGATTTCTTTACCCCCCCCTTTGAGCAACTCTACATTAAGATTTCCGATGCGGGGGGGGGGGTGATGTGTCCTTGAAGAAGTAAATGCTGCGTGCAGAAAAAATGTGGAGGGCTCTGACTTGTAGCGAATGCTGTTTTTCAGCAGCTGTGATTTTTCCATTTTTCTTTTTCTTTCTGTTTTGATTAGTGGAACTCATTGTGCTCCGGGGTTGGGATTGCGTTGGGGGAGGGCGCGGAGGGAACAACATTTTACTGGGCGAGCCGGAGTTGGGGAGGAGGAAGGAGGGAAGGGATTTATTGAAAATATATGTCTACTTCTGCTATGATAAAGCGGCAGGCATGTAAAAATGCAACGGGGAAATCATTATTGTGGTAATGTAGGCAGAGCTCCGCTTTCTCATTAACAGAGCTTAGCTCACGTGGAGGAGGGGGCGGCCGGGCTGCTTTGAGAGTTGGGGTATTCAATAATAGCAGAAACTCAGGGGATTGTCTCCATCCCCCCTGCTCACCCCCTTCGGCTGCCTTCTCCTTTCTTTCTCCGATCAGTTTGTAACCTTTTTTAAAGCTGCTTGTCGGATTTCATGGTCTCCATTGTCACCCCTGCCACCCCAAAATGCTGGAAGGACTGTTTAATTTTTAAAGTTGGAGGGAATTAAAATAAATTTTCTCCTGGGAACTCAGGGAGAATTTTGGCAACACATTGTGAGTCAGAGATTGGATTATATCCCTTGCATCCCGGAGAGCGCCGACAAGAGGCTATTTAGGGGCTCAGGAATTTGCATATGCTGTGGGGTATCCAAATGAGGGTTTCAGATCGCTCTAGGAGTAGTTGCCACTGTTTACAGAGAGCTCACTGTGTGTGCCTGGCCCTGTGCAGATGTGTTAGTCACTTCAGCCTTACAGCAGTTGTTAAGAGGCAGATACGATGCTTCACACTTGGGGACACTGAGGCTTGGGCCAGTTCAGCACCTCGCTTAAGGACAGGCAGGTGCTAAGTTACCAAGCTGGTCTCCAGCTCCAGGACAAGCCCCCCAAAGACTGTCTAGCCACTTTCCCTGTACAAACGTCTAGATTCTAGGAACCTGGACAAAATAGAGCTACCACAAGGCCTGCCATTGACAGTTAAGAGGAGTGTGCTCGAGATGTTCATGAGAACCTTTCCCAAGCCCCTGGACAGAGCTGTCTCTCTGACTAAGATAAAAGTTAGTGGGTCACATCTTTGTTAGAGTGAGCGAGTGCCCTCCTCTCCCTACTGCCAGGCTACGGTGACTTTGTCAGTGCTGGCAACTTGTTCCTCAGACGTTTTGGAGCGCTTGCCCGGCACTGGGATTGTACCAGTGGCTGGGCATACCAGGACAAGTAAGAGAAGGAGCTCAGCGTCTGGTGGGGACAATTGGAACACATAAATCTCGTACACAGTGGTGCCTGCCTAGAAGAAGATCACCTGTCAGAAGTACTAAGTGGAGAGGCTGTGGGGAGCAGCAAGAGAAGTCTTCAGGGAGAGGTGTTCTATAGGTGGGGTTGTGTGGGTTCAGTGGGGGCTTGCCAGGTAGGCAAGTGGGGGGAGGGACTAGCAGGTAGCATGGTGAGTATAGGAAGCAAAATAGAGTTTGGTTTTACTGAAACATCACTTCAAAGCTTACCCATCTGGAGTGCCGGGTGGTTCAGTTGATTGAACGTCCAACTCTTGATTTCAGCTCAGGTTGTGATCTCAGGGTCATGAGATGGAGCCCCATGTTGAGCTCAGTGCAGAGCCTGCCTAAGATTCCCTGTCCCTCTGCTTCTCACCCATGGCCTGAAGCACTCTCTCTCTCTCTCTCTCTCTGGAAAACAAAACAAAACAAAACAAAAAAACAAAAAAACAAACCGCTTACCCATCTAATCTTACTTTCCATCACCTTCAGTTTAATGCTCTAGAACTGTGCTGTCCAATATGGTAGCCATTAGCCATGCATGGCCATTTAAATTTAAGTTAATTAAAAGTTAAAATAAAAAGTTCAGTTCCCCAGTTGCACTAGCCACATGTCAAGTGCTCAATAGCCACATGTGGCTGGTGGCTACCATATTGGAGAGCATACATACAGAACATTTCATTTGTGCAGAAAGTTGTTAGGTAGCTCTGCTCATGAACTTTTTGCCCTGTGGCTTCTTCTGCACAGAATGTTTTCTGCTTTGTTCCTTGTCTGGATCACTTCTACTTCCTCCAGAGGCCTTTTCTGAGCACCCCAGGGTGGGTGGCCATCCCAGTGTCCCATCTGGATTGCAGTGGTCCCTTTCTGTGTCTGTCCAAGAGGACTTTCAACTTCTAAAGGGTGTGGGCTAGATCTTGTTCATTTTTGTGCCACATCTTGTTTATCACTGTGTCCCTAGCACCTGGCCTAGGGCCCGGCACCTAGGAAGTTCTTGGTGATAGTTGCAGATGATGAGGCTGGAGAAGTAAGAAGGGATTGGGCTGGGAGGACTTGATACCATGATATGAAGCTTGGCCTTGACCCCATAGACAATAGGGTAGTCTTGGAAGGCTTTGGAGTGAGGAGAGGTGTGTGGGAAATGGGGATGAGTCAGATTTATGTATTACAAAGGTTGCTTAGAGGTATGGAGGGTGGACAGGAGGGGCTAAGCCTGTAGGCCAAGAGCACAGTTAGTAAAGTATTAGAAGTATAGGAGCAGGGAGGTAAGGTTCTGCACTCTTAAGCTGTGCCAGTGAGTTTGAAAGAGTAGCATCACCATCTTTCCAAGTCAGGGTTTCCATTTGTCACCATTTTGGATGCTCTCGTTGGTTTCAAAGGGAAATTGCAGAAGGCATTCCCTTCCTCTTCTTCTGGGTCCCTCAGTCTCATCCTTTTGGAGGCCCCCAGCTGCTCTCTACTTTTGTGAATGGGCTTCCCTCCCCCCGCCCTCCCCCACCACCCCCTCCCCTCCCCTGCCCTGCGCTCACCTGTTCATTTCTCATCAGGGTATGTTTTACTTTGTAGGGTTCCATGTCTGTACTACTGTAGAAATCAGAATCTCAGAGCACAGAGGCTGGGGTTCCAGCCTGGCGTCGTCTTCAGCCCAGGATGGATTCTCCTCTGAGGACATTTCTGGGGGCCTACATTTAAGAAGTTTGTGGAGAGTTTTACAAAGGAGACTGGAAAGTAACGGAGATCAGCCTAGGCTCTTTGAGGGGGTCAAAGGACCCAGGATGGCAGAATGAGAGAAGCATAAGAGGGTCATTTTCTTTGGGAAGGTGAAGTAGTGTGCTCTGGCCATGGTAACCTCAGCCTGTGCATTTTGGGATAGGTAACAGCTACCTCCTAAGTGCGGACACATGCCATCATTTTATATATATTACCTCATTTAATCCTCACGGCAACTCGATAGAGAAGGCACTGTTCTCCTTAATCATACAGGGGAGGCAGCCGAGGGTACAAAGGGGTGGATGGGCTTCCTCGAGGTCTCATGGTTAGTATATTGCAGAGTAGGGATTCAAACCCAGGAACCCAGACCTGTGTGACTGTAAAAGCAGCTGCTTCTCCCCCTTCCTCATCCTGCCTCATTTAGCCTTACCTGTCAGTGTGGCCTGAGTTCAGTTCAGAATGTGGCTGGGGTAACATGGAGGAAGGGGCACCATGCTGACCCTTGGAGGAGTGGGTACCCCTGAATAGCACTGTAACTCTCAGAGCCTCATTTCCCTTATTCTCAGTACCTTTGCTTTCCTGGTTGAAAAGATTTATTTTAAGAATCCAAGGCGAGAAAGGATGCACAAGTGCTTTGACAAATATAAAGCCATATACATAATTGTTTTCTGAAGGAGCGAAGTGCTGTGATGGTTGAGTCCCAGTGCTATTTCTGGGTTTTGGGCATGGTGTGTATGTTTGTGTGTGTGTATGTGTGTGTCCCACAAATCTTCCTTGTTAATTTCCAGACGTATTGGGGCCTGGACATGCTCTAAGGTCCACCTCAATTGTTTGACATGATTTAGGGGAATGGTTGATGTCTGGGCCTTTGACCAGAGCTGGAGTGCTCTGCATGACCTTGGGAAAGTCATTTCACCTTCCTAAACCTTGTCTTGAGATGGTCGCATCAACTCAGAGGGATCAGAGGGATGATTAATGCCAGAATATGTGTATAAATCAGCACCTTGGGATCCCTGGGTGTCTCAGCGGTTTAGTGTCTGCCTTCAGCCCAGGGCATGATCCTGGAGACCTGGGATCGAGTCTCACATCAGGCTCCCTGTGTGGAGCCTGCTTCTCCCTTTGCCTCTGTCTCAGCCTCTCTGTTTCTCTCTGTGTCTCTCATGAATGAATGAATGAATGAATGAATAAATAAATAAATCTTTAAAAAAAACAAAAAACAAAAAATAAAACAAAACAGAAAAACAGCACCTTGTCAGCCAGATAGTGACTTGGTTTTGTGCAATGGAAATCATGGACTTCTTGGTCTGTTAAGTAGACTCTTGGCCCATTTCCTTTCATGGTCAGAATGTGATGGCTCAGATTTACACAATGTTCTCCTGCTTTTAAGATCTGGAGAAGACATGGGATTCAAAACTCCTTTGGACCTAAGGCTTTTTCACTGATGCTGTGTAAATGATAAGTGAAAGTTCATAATTTTTATTTTGGACAGGAAGACTATAAATAGTACATGACAATTAGAGAATTTGGAAAATATTGATAAGTATAAGGAAGGAAATAACAGTTGGCTTTTTAATTTCTTCCTGTTAACTTTTTAATAATTTCCTTCCAGTATTTTTTATAGGCAGCTGGCAATTAGTTAGTTGGTGATTAATAGTTTAAGTTCTGAAGTTAGACTGCCTGGGTTTGGGTCTAGGATCCTTCACTGCATGGAAATAACGGGGCTGGGGGAGATGAAATGAGATGACACTTCTTTTGTTTTTTTAAGATTTTATTTATTTATTCATGAGAGATACAGAGAGAGAGAGAGGCAGAGACACAGGCAGAGGGAGAAGCAGGCTCCATGCAGGGAGCCTGATGTGAGACTCGATCCCAGGACTCCAGGATCACGCCCTGGGCCAAAGGCTGTGCTAAAGCCAGCCTGAGCCACCTGGGCTGCCCCTGAGATGACACTTGTAAAGCATCTGGGGCTGTGTCTGACACATAGTAAGTTCTCAATAGACATTAGCTATGATATTTATGCCTTAAAATAGTAATGGGCTAATTTTGAATGAGATTTAATGTTAATATCTTGCTCGTTAAATATTCTTTGGATACTTTTTTAATAGTTTTTTACTCTATTCTCATATGGATTCTATGTTCAACAAATATTTATGGAGTACTTACTGTGTACCCGGGACTGGGTCCCTTAATTTATTTAATTCCTATTATTGGAAACTTAGCTTGTTTATTATTTTGACATCCTTGCTTCGATCTACATCCTTGTGCATAAATCTTTCATCACATCTCAGATAATTTTCTTAGGATAAATTCATGGAAAGGAGAATTAGCTATGTCAAAGACAGTGGGTGTTTTTAAGGTTCTCAGGAATATTTCCTAATTGTTCTTCAAAACATTTTTAAAAATTCATTTTCATTCCTACTACTAGTGTGTGAGAGTACCAACCTCACTTCATCAGTTCTAATATTCTTTTTCAAAAAATGATTGTAACTTGTATAGCCTAGGTTATCCTTTAAACCATATACTACAGTTTTTCTCTGGGGCTCAATTTTTTCTTGCTGTGAGGTGGAGTACAGGCGTCTCTTGGTGTGATAACTACTATTTATTAATTTAGCAAGATCTTTGGATTCCTATTGTGGAAAGATTGTGCAGATGACCTGAATTAGTATTAAAAGTGCTTCTTTCAGGGGCTCCTGGGTGGCTCCCTGCCCCCTAGGGTGGGTTAAGCAGCTGCCTTCAGCTCAGGTCATGATCCCAGGGTCCTGAGATCCAGTCCAGGTCATGATCTCAGGGTTCTGGGATGGAGCCCTGTGTCTGGCTCTCTGCTCAGTGGGGAATCTGCTTCTCCCCTCCCTCTGCCTGCAGCTCCCCCTGTGTGTGCTCTCTCTCTGTCAAATAAAAATACATACATACATACATATTTTTTTTTAAATTTAAAAATGCTTCTTTCAACCGAGTTAGAATTTCTTCACACTTATTAATTTCTCACACTTTTAATAAGTGTGCTTTTCTCTCAGCACACACAATGGATTTGACCCAGGGCACAGTATGGGTTGGATAGCAGGTTTGTATCAACAGGTGAACAGCATTCTTCACTCACACAAGTAATTGTTGCTCATAATTGGCTGTGGAATTATGGGGTCCCTGTCCAATGTTTTAGGAATTTGTTCTTTCTTTCTTTTTTTTTTTAAGAATTTGTTCTTTTTTGAAACTTTATAAGAAAATGAAGGTTACTTTTACCTCCCATGGGCATAATAGTGCACAAGTTTTGTAGGAACCCAAGGATTGAGAAAAAAGTTGTTCTACTGAGAATGCTGAAAAGTATAAAGACAATGAAAACCAGTCAGCATTCCATCATGCACACAGAATTTGTTGTGTTTTTTTTTTAAATGATGTATTCCCTTTCTAGTAGTTTTTTCAGCATATATATCTTTTCATAGTTGTAGGTAGGCTTTTTGTGGTGTTTGTTTGTTCCATTTTAGAGCAGACCCTAAATTAATCCTTTAACCATTTCCTGGATGGTTCAAGCTATTTACAACACTTACACTCCATTTAACTCCTTTATGCCTTTTATGGTCCTGTGATTTTAATTCTTTTTCTATATGAAACCCCACAGGACATTGTTTTTAAAAGTCAGTAATAATTTCGATTAATCCACATATTTACTCTTTTAGTGTTCTTTATTTCTTCCTGTATGACCATGCTCATTTTCTTCTCTCAGATTAATTTTCTTCTTTCTGAAGAATCTGTTAGTTGTAAGTGTGTGCACGCGCATGTGGAGAATGTCTGCTAGTATGAAATTCTCTCAATTTCTGTTTGTCTGAAAATGTCTTTGACTTTTGTATTTGGAGGATATTTTCACTGGGTATAGAATTCTAGCTTGCCTGTTTTTAATCCTTTAAAGATAACATTATATTGTCTTCTGTCTTCTTTCATTTCTGTTAAAAAGTAATTTCTCAGTTTTATTGTGTTTCTTTTGAAAGTAGTATTTTTTCTCTTACCTTTTTTTAAAGATTTTATTTTTTCATGAGAGACATAAGAGAGACAGAGACAGAGACATAGGCAGTGGGAGAAGCAGTCTCCCTGTGGGGATCCTGATGTGGGACTCTGATCCCAGGACCCTAGGATCATGCCTGAACCGAAGGCAAATGCTCAATCTCTCAGCCACTGAGGTGCCCACCTTTTTTTTTTTTTTTTAAAGCAGTTTCATTATACAGTGCATAATTGTGGTTCTCCTTGTATGCCCCGTGGGGTTTGGAGAGCTTCTAGAATTCATGGCTTGATTTTTTTTGTCCCATCTTAGAAAATTTGGGAGGAGTTTTCCTCAAATACTGCTTTTGCTCAATTATTTCTCTCCTTTTCTTGGTCTTGCATATGTTAGACTCTTTCATGGCATCCTGCATGTCCTTGAGGCTTTAAAAATTTTTTTTTGTAATTTCTGTATTTATTGTATTTTTTATGCTTCATCATAAATATTTTTTCTACTGATTGTACACTTCCTTAGTCATCTCTTTACTCTTTGTCAAATGTATCTAGTCAATTCTTAATTTGTTTTTTTATTGTTTGTAAATGTTTTATTTATAAAAATATATTTTTTGATGGTTTTTAATGGTTGTATTTTTCTCTTGATTTGGTCCTATTTCCTGATGCACTTGGTAATTTTTGTTTGAATGCCATGCATTTCAGATGGAAAACAGAGAGGCTCAGGATGTTGTATCACTTGATTTTTGTGAAGGGCTAGTCTACTTCTGATCTGCCCTTGCTTTTAGAGGGGGTAATGTATTAGGGTTCTGCTTCCTTGAATGGCCCTGATAGGCACAATTTGTTTCTCTACCTCTGTGAAATTACCAGATCTCTACTTAGCTTTTCAGTTTTTTTGATAGTTTGTTTCTGCTTCGATTTTTAGGGCCTAGCCCTGTACACACTTGTTTTAGGTGTCAGCAAATTACTTGAGGGGAAATTGACATAGAACATTGGGTTCACTTATAAGTGGTTCACTTTTCCCTGAGATCTTTGCTCTGAAATGTGGGATATCTTTAAAGCCTTGAACTCAAGCTTTTGTTTCCTTGTCCAGGGAGAAAGCTGCAGCAAGCTGTAACTTGCTACTTTTTACCTTAATGTTTGTTAGATCAGCAAATGTCCTGAGGAGAAAGTCAGTTACTGATACACACCTCACCAAGTTTCCCTTTCTTCTAGGGGCATGGTCCTTCTTGTTCTAGATGGCTTTTTGTACTCCCATACCTTCAAACAGTTATTATTGTTATTACTATTATTTCGTATTTTATCTACCTTTTTATACATGTTCTACACAGGAGGGTTAATAGTTGTGATAGTTGAGAGTGAAGTATAATTTTTTTTATCTTTTATTACTTAACATTTTAAGTATTTTTTATGTCTTTAAAATTTTTTTCGGGGATCCCTGGGTGGCGCAGCGGTTTGGCGCCTGCCTTTGGCCCAGGGCGTGATCCTGGAGACCCGGGATCGAATCCCACATCGGGCTCCTGGTGCATGGAGCCTGCTTCTCCCTCTGCCTATGTCTCTGCCTCTCTCTCTCTCTCTGTGTATGACTATCATAAATAAATAAAAAAAATTTAAAAAAATAAAAAAATAAAATTTTTTTCATTGCGGGAGGGGGGCGCCTGGGTGGCTTAATCAGTTAAGTGGCTGATTCTTGATTTCAGCTCAGGTCACGATTTCAGGGTCTTGGGATTGAGTCCCACATTGGGCTCCTTGCTCAGCAGGGAGTCTGCTTCAGGATTCTCCCTCTCCCTCTACCCCTCTCACCCGCTTGTGTGGGCACATACACTCTCTCAAATAAATAAATAAATCTTAAAAAATTATTAGGTGATTTTTAATACCTGCACAAAACCATTTCTTAAGGCTTTTATAATCTACTCAATCATTCTACTGTTGGATGCTTAGGTCATGTCCCATAATTTACTTTTAAAAATAATGCTGCAATAAACGTCTTTGTGCCAGAGCATTTTATTGTATTTTGAAAGTATGGAATTTGAATTATCAGAGTTGAAAGTATTAATCAGTAGTGATTGTTTTCATGTGTATGTCATGCACAAAAATATAGAGCTTTTCTATCTCAGATGGTTCAGAGAGAAGCCTTCCTTTTCTTCCTTCCTTCCTTCCTTCCTTTCTTTCTTTCTTTCTTTCTTTCTTTCTTTCTTTCTTTCTTTCTTTCTTTCTTTCTTTCTTTCTTTCTTTCTTTTCTTTCAGATTTTATTTATTTATTCATGAGAGACACACAGAGAGGATCCCGGGATCCTAGGATCACGCCCTGAGCCAAAGGCAGACAGACGCCCAACGCTGAGCCACCCAGGCGTTCCAAAAGTGTTTTTATTTCTTTAAAAATGTTATTATACAAAATATTCTTATAGCATTTATCATGTGCCAGACATTCTTTTATATGCTTTATAATACTAATTTTAATTCTCCTAAGAGCCCTAGGATGGAGGTACTAATAATAATGATAATGATTTTAAAGATGAGGAGTCTGAGGCATAGGAAGGTAGATAACTTGCCCAAGGTCACACAGGTAACTTGTCCAAGGTCACGCAGCTGAGCCCGTGCTTTCAGCATCTACTCCATACCACCTGGAGCTAATTGTTCTTATTATTTCTTTTCTACCCATTTTAGGTTATTCCAGGGCTTCCCTAGCCTTTTCTTAATTGTCCTTCTCCCCCACCCCTCATTGTGGTTGCTGGGGGATGATGGTGAATGTTGGGGGGGGGGGTGCCAGGGACAGTAGTTGCTGTTGCGACTGGGTCTGTGCAGTGGCAGCTCACTTTATAGGTTGACCAAATAAGCCTGCCTGGTGGCTCGCAGGAGTCTGTCGGGGATCCCTGGTGTGGATTTAATGACAGGGAATTCTGCTGCCACCTCTGGTTTGACTGGCTCATGTTAGCTGGCCCTCTGCTTTTACAGTTTAGACAGGAAGAGTGAAGTAATCCTTTTCTTCTCTCCCTTCCTCCTGTTCCACCTAAGGGCAGGATAAAGAGTAGTTAGAGAGCCGTAGGAAGGGCTCTCCTGCCCATGTGAGCATCAGGGTGGCCACAGGGCAGCAGGGGTTGGGAAGATGAAGCACTGGTGCTTTGGACCTTTGGAACTACAGGGTGTGGATGAAAAGTAAAGAACCCGTTGACATTTGTCTTTCTGCCTCACTTTGGAGCTTTCTGTTCTTTTCCCCCTATATCTCCTTGTTCCTCTCTGCCTGTTGGGTCTCCCTCATACCCATTCCCCTCGTTTTTCTGTTTTTCTGCTCTTCTCCACTTGTGGGTCTAATGTGGATTTGGGGGAGAGGGAGGTTTGGGGCGTGCCTGCTTTCCTTAGGGTTGTTGGGTTTGGGACTTGCAGTGGTTCTCGTCAGAGAGAGCTTTGTGGGAGAGGTGGCTTTGAGCATGTTTATTAAGTCGTACCAAAGGAGATATGGAGGAAGAATGTTAGGGTAGCAGGGAACTGAAGGAGAACTTGGCCCTTATGCTCACAACCCTTCAGTGGCCCCTGCCTTAGTGAAAGTCAGTGTCCTTGCAGTGGTCTGGGGACACTCTGCTCCCTCCCCCACCTTGCTATTGTGACACTTTCTTCTACTGTTCTGTACTTTGCTCACTCTGCTCCAGCCACACCGGGTCTCTTAGCCATTCCCTGGACATACCTGGCATGTTCTTGCAGACCCAGGGCCTTTGCATAGGCCATCCTCACTGTTTGGATTGCTCTTCCAGAACCTAGATACCCATCTGCATTGTTCACCACCTCCCCCTTTGAATCTTTACACAGATGTCTCTTTCTCATTGAGACTTTCCACTGTATTCAGCACTACACCCTGAATTGCCCACCCCCCTTAATGCATTTTGCCTGAATTCTCCATCCCCTTTATTTGCTCTTTTTCATTTTTTAACACATTATTTAAAAAAATATTTTATTTATTTATTCATGAGAGACACACAGAGAGAAGCAGACATAGGGAGAGGGAGAAGCAGGCTCCCTGGGGGGAACCTGATGCAGGACTCAATCTCTGGGATCAAGACTCAGATCAAGACCTGAGTCCAAGGCAGACACTCAACTGCTGAGCAGTCCAGGTGCTCCTTTTTAAAATACTTTAACCGATTAACATTCCATATAGTTGATTCGCTCTTTATCTTTACTGTCACCTCCCTCCTAGAATAGGAGTCCCAAGAAGCCAGGGATCTTTGTGTGTTTCTTCACTGCTGCTCCTAGGCACCCAGCACTGCACCAGCAGTGCCAGGTACATAGTAGGCACCTAGGAACTGTATGTCTAGTGCGGGGTCCTTGGGGGCTGTGTAGGGTCCCCAGCTCAAGAGACTTTTATCACATCTTAGGATCTGAAAAGTCTTTGCTTGTAGGAATTTTTTTTTTTTTTTTTGTAGGAATTTTTTTTTTTTTTTTTGTAGGAATTTTTTTAATTAAGATTTTTATCATTGTCATCCCCTTCCCCCTTCCAGTTCATTTAAGACTGTTATGAAACAAAACTCATTATGCTTCAGAATCTGACAGAGCTAAGGCCCCAGGGAAAGTGAGAGGAGGCGGCCGTGGCGGGCACTTCCTTCCACTTCCCCCGGCCGTGGCTGTCTCCTGTGGTTGGTTCACTTAGGATGGCCTGAAGCCCACCGGATCGAGGTGAGCCAGGATTCCCAGACCTCCCAGGGTACAGCCAACTGGAGAGTATGTCAGCCAGTGAAGAGAAGGCTGCCTTCCTGCATCGAAGGGTTTCTCTAGTTACCGGTATGAAAGGGGGAGAAGAAATGAGGTGTGCTCTGTATGGTTCAGTTGGAGGAATTATGTTGCAAGGAGAAAGTAGACGTGTGGTCCTCCGTGGGTGTGACTTAGTTTCCACCTAAAATAATGAGTGGATTTTGTTCATTTGTTCAGCAGTGGTTATGGTACAGACAGGCTTGAAAGGGTCTATGGACCTGGGCTTTTAGTCACTCACTACCCATTCTACTGCAGGAGGGACCTTAAGGGGGAGGGGAAGCTTGGGTGTAACCCTGTGGCTCAGAGCCAGTGTGTTGAACTTCTCCTTTGGGCTCCTGGGAAGTGGGAAGACCTGTTGGGAGTAATTAAGGTGTGTGGTGGATGGAGAAGCTGCTCAGACTCCTCCCAGCATTCCTTGGGAGATATTTCCCTAAAGAAATCTATGCTCTGGCTATTCGGGCAGGACCGACCTGCCCTCTGAATTCAGTAGGCCAAGGCTTTGTTCCATAGAGAGCTTCTCCTTTTGACTTTTGTGTCCTCCCTGTGAACAAAGGAAGGGAGCTTAGAGAGTACAGTTGACTCTTGAACACTGTGTGTGTGGGGGGGGGGTGTTTAGGGGCAATTGAAAATCTGTGTATAACTCTCGACTCCCCAAAAACTTACCTGCTAATCGTCTACTGTTGACAAGAAGACTTGCCAAGAACATCAACAGTTAACACACATTTTGAATGTTAAATGTATTGCGTACTGTCTTCCTATGATCAAGTAAGCTAGAGAAAAGAAGAGATTATTGAGAAAACCATAATGAAGAGAGTGTACATTTATAGTACTGTATCGTATTTATCGGAAAAAATGTATATAACAAATATAATATATAAATATAAATAAATATATATAAAAATAAATATAAATATAAATAAATGTGTATAAGCAGACCTGCACAGTTCAAACCCATGTTGCTCAAGGGTCAGCTATAATATTCTTGGGTCATCCTAGGGATAGGCCAGTATAACAAAATTATCAATAGGCTGTCCGCATGCAGTGATGTGAGATGTGGGGATCTGATAAAGGAGGCCTGGGGAGAGCTTCGGCTCTGCAGACCTGGGGTTTCACCGTCTACTACCCCCTCCACCCCAATCTTGGCATTTCATCTGCTAATAAAGTAGCAACACCAACTGATGTGAGTTTCACCTCCTTTCATTTCCTTTCTCCTGTCTTCTGTACTGGGGCCATAAATGAGCTTCAAAAAGCCACCAGCCAAATGATCAGCCTCTGAATAATCAAGTCTGCAGAACTAAAAATACGCGGTTGCATTATAATGCAGATGTACTGATAAATTAAAGGGAAAATAATTGAGCCTACTGTTGTTTACTGATGCATTGTCCCGACCAGAAGTTACATAGGAAATAAATGAAATGATTTCACCCGAGGTGGCTCAGGGCCTGTAGTTTAGTTGTTTAGAATATGAGACTAAGGAGGCCAGAAATCCTGCTTTGAGCCCCATGTGGGGATTATTACAGCATCTTGACTAGTTACCCAGACTTGACTCCTACTCCTGGCCTCAGATGGCCTGCCAAGCCCTTACCAGCTGTCTCTCCCTATAGCTCTGTGGTCAACATGATATGGTGTAATTCATCTCCATTGTGGAAGAAACTGCTCAAGGCATATACCTCCTACCGAGGGTGTCAAGAGTCCCATTTTGATGTAAATATAAAAGAGTGCATTTCCCATTTGTTATTATGTGTCCTGGGTAAATAGATGGTTTTTGTTCTTATCTATTAGCTTGATTTGGGCTTATTTGAAATAATTAATTCAATAAGTATTATTGAATCCTAACTATGTGCAGACACCAGGCTAGGCAAACTTTCCATAGAAGGCCAGAGAATAAATATTTTTAGCTTTGGGGGCCATGTCTCTATCCTCCGTACTAAGAACTCAGTCCTGCCGCTGTAGCATAAAAGCAGCCATATACAACATGTAATTGGATGCATGGCTGTGTTCCAATCAAACTTTATTTACGAAACCAGGTGGTGGGATTTGGCAGCAGGCCAGCATGGACCCCTGGCCTGACCCCTTCCACCTCTTTATTTAAGTTAGCACCATGAACAAAACAGACATGATCATGACCCTCGGGGAGCTTTCATTTTTGCTGGGGATAATTCTTTGCTACTGTTAGTAGCATTGCTTTGAAACCACACCTGTTATAAATAGTTGACAAGTAGCTTTTGGGGGGCCAAGGAAACCTAAGTAACTTTACTGAAGAAAGGTCCTAGTGAACAGGCAGTTCTATTTATATTACCTTCTCTGTCTGAGGGTACGGTGTGTACTTAATATGGTGTGTAGATACTATTTTTGAATTGCTGGGTTTTTTTTTTCACTGAACATAATTTCACATGCATATTTCTATGCATTAGCCTGGATCGTATAATTGTAGTGGCTACATAGTATTTCTTGCTGAGTTAAGGCATGTCCAGTTGCAGTAAAAACCCTTTCAAAGTTGAAAAGCATCTGGTTTCTGCAGAACCTCCACTGGTGAGAAGTGGTGACTTGGGGGAACCGTGGGAGTGTGGGATGTGGCTGATGTCCTCATGCCACCCTGCTAGGTGACACTCAGCACCTCTTAGCCAGGGACCAGACAGGTAAGTGTGTTGTCAGGGTAAACATTTAAATGACAAAGAGTGGGATGATCTTTTACTCAAGCACTGCTCTCCCCACTGCAGGGAAAGCATTTGTGAGCTGTGCTTGGTTGGAATGTGTAGAGTTTTGTGGGGGCAGGTGGGGAGGAAAAGCAATCCCCTGCAGAGAAGATAAAAAGTACGAGGGGCAGGGTTGGTGGCAGGTGTGTGGAAAGGGCATGGGTTCTGGGGCCAGACTGACCTTGATTTGCTTCTGACTTTAGACTTTGCTACTTACATCCTGTGGCTGGGCACTTCTTAGCCTCTCTGAGCCTCCGTTTTCTTCGGTATAAAATGAGGCTGTAATATCCATTCCATAGCGGGGTGCCTGGGTGGCTCAGTCGGTTGAGGATCTGATTTTGGTTTTGGCTCAGGTCAGGATCTCAGGGTTGGGAGATCAAACCCCACATCAGACTCCTGGCCCAGTGGAGAGACTACTTGTGATTCTCTCTCTCTCCCTCTCCCACCGCCCACGGGCTCTCTCTAAAATAAATAAATCTTTAGAAGAAATACTAATATCCATTCCCTAGAGATAGTGAGGATCAGATGAGCCCGCAGTAAGCATGTAACAGTTCTTGGTTTGTAAGCAGCTGTGTAAAATGATCCCTATTATTGTTTGGTGTGAAGCAAGTGGCCCAGGTTAGGTCTGCGATTCACAGCAGTAGTTGTTATTTTACTGTTACCATTAATTGAGGAGGCTCCAGGAATTACCCTGGACCGAGACTGGACTTCCCCTCCCTTCCCTACCATCTCATCATTGCTACCCCCACCTGCTTGATAACTCAGCTGGGGAGGTCAGACCCAGACTCATGAGCCCAGGGCTTGTTTTTTTTTTAAGATTTTATTTATTTATTCATGACAGAGAGGCAGAGACACAGGCAGAGGGAGAGAGAGAGAAGCAGGCTCTATGCAGAGAGCCCGACGTGGGACTCTATCCCCCTGTCTCCAGGATCACACCCCAGGCCGAAGGCGGCGCCAAACTGCTGGGCCACCGGGGCTGCCCGAGCCCTGGGTTTTAATAAAATCAAGTTGAGCCTGACGACTAACTGGATCGTCTCATTTACTCAGCTATTCATGCATTCATTCATTCATCAGACACATACACAGAGGCCTGACTTTGTTGTATAGCATGCAGTGGTGAGGAAAGCAGGCATGGCGATGGGCTTTAATCAAATAATCCTACAAATGTTTAATTATAGACTGTGATAAGAGCAGTGAAAGAAAAGTACAGGGCTTTAGGTTGGAAAGGGATCTTTTCTCTCTTTTTACAAGAAGCTTAATTTCATTAGTAATCAGGGAATACAACTCACAATGAGATTCCATTTTACCCCCATTGGATCGTCAAACAGGAAGCAGCTGTGTAGTAGTAAGCACGCATCGGGGAGAATATAGAGCCCAGTGACCTCTGAATGCACTGCTGGTAGGAGCATGAACTGAGGCAACCATTTTTGGAAAAATAGTTTGGTATTGTCTTGTAAAGTTGTGTGTGCATACTATGTACCTGGGCATATCTACTCCCAGGTATACAGAATCATGAGAAACTCATTCACAGGGGCATAGGGAGATGTGTATCTAGAGTGTTCCTTGGAAATCAGAATAGGAGACCCACCAGAAGAGACTCTCAATCATAGGAAACAAACTGAGGGTCGCTGGAGGGGAGCAGGGTGGGAGGATGGGGTAACTGGGTGATGGGGATTAAAGAGGGCATGTGATGAGATGAGCATTGGGTGCTATATAAGATTGGTGAATCACTGACTTCTACCTCTGAAACTAATAATGCACTGCATGTTAATTAATTGAATTTAAATAATTAAATAATACTAAAAAAAGTTCTTAGGAGCTCTGTTGATATGAGCAAAAAACTGGAAACTTAAAAGCTCATGAGCTGGAGAATGAGTCTGTAGTCACATGATGGCCCTTCTGCAGTAGTGACATAAGTATGCAGCATCAACGTGATAGGAGTGAATCTTAGTAATCTGAGGTTGGAATTAAAAGGAGACCCTGAACAGCCCCTACAGCATAATACCTTTTGAATAAATTTTATAAGTCAACAAAAACTTTAAAATACGTTGTTTTGGGATGCAGATGTATCTGATAAAATAATAGATGGAGGGGTGGTGGAGTTTCCCGAAGATTTCTTGGAGAGAGGGGAAGCTCTCTTTAATGTGTTTGCCAATCACTCACTGAAGTGCAGTGAGGAGTGGGGGAGCTTACTGTTTGAAAGCATAGGAGCCTTTTTTTGGGTTATTGCTTTGGAAACTTAAAAAAAAATTTTTTTAAACCCAAATTACAAAACATTACCTATCGGAGTAGTCGACACGAGGTGCGTTTATTTTTATTACCATGATTGCCTTTTTTTGATGACCACAAATGCAGATAGGATATGGGAAACTGTGGCTATATGTGATATCTGCAGTTTCCTGCCTGCGCAAGTGGTGCTGGCGGATCTCAGCTCTGTGTTTGCAGCCAGCTGTGAGATTCCTTGTCGCAGGGCCCCCTTCACAATGAAGGGACAGATGTGGCTGGGTGATGAGGCCTTGTCGGTTCAGTTCCAGGTTTAGCTGGCAGAGCTAGTTCAGAGATGAGTAAGAAGGGAGCACTTTCTGATTGTAGATTCAGGCTCACATATGCATATTGAAACTCTTCCTCACTTTCGCTTTTCTCATTGATGGGCCTTGAGGCATCCTCATCTCATCTGTGCCAGGAGAGAGGAGGAGGTCGAGGGAGCCCCATTTTGTATGAAAGTACCATGGAGGACTTGGGGATGGGCAGGGAGAAACCCAAGATGTTTTCCTTTGGGGATGAATAGCTCATCTGGTGGGAAGGTTTGCAAGGATGCTCCCATCAGGCTGCCTGACCTGAGGTGAAATAGAAGCCACCAGGGACATAGGGCGCCTACTAACTGAGCATGTCCCTCCTGGGCAGGAGGGATTAAAGGGGAAAGCTTGCAGAGGAAAGAAGGAGTCCAGAGGAGGTGATGTGGATAAAGGGGGTTGGGGAAGCCAGACCACATACAGTGAACGGTGAAGAGAATAGGGAGTAAGTACTTCAGGTGCTTCAGGTGCCAGAAAGGTGAACAGGTGGAGCAGAGTTAGTTGTTCTGTGTGGTTCCAGAAAGTAAAGCTAGATAGAGGTGGAAGCTCAGAAGGAGATATTTGGTCTTAGTAGAACTTGGGATTTTTCAAACTGCCATCTGCAGTCCATTAGTGGGTTGTCATATCGATTCAGTGATGAAGACTAGCAATTCACAAAGATGAAATAGAATAGAAAGGAAAGATTAGAACAGGAAGACAAATTTTCAGTGGATCGGATGTGTATGGGTCAGTGTTGTTTCTTAAAAATATTTGTACAGTTTTATATATTTGTATGGATATATAGATACTTTATATACTGAGTCATGATAGAAAGCATGATTTCTTTATGGGTAAGGTAGAGAAAGTTTGAAAACCTTTGTTGCAATCTACAATTTAATAATAGTCCTTCCTGTTTATTGAGCACTTACACTGTGCTAGGCACTTTGCTAAGTGCTTTATGTACATTTTCTCAAGTCTCTGGACAACTTTTTAAAATAAAGATTTTATTTATGTAAGAGAGAGTGAGAGCACAAACAGGGAGAGGGGCAGAGGGAGAGGGAGAAGCAGACTCTCTGCTGAACAGGGAGTGCCACATGGGGCTCCATCCCAGGGTCCTGGGGTCGTGACCTGAGCCGAAGGCAGATGCTTAACCCACTGAGCTACCCAGGCACCGCTCAGGATAACTTTTTCAAGCAGATATTACCATTCTCATCTTAAAGATGACAAACTAAAGTTCAGACTTTCCCAGGGTCCTGTAGTATATACGAGGCAGAGTCTGGAATTGAACTAAACTTCCAGCCTTTTTTTTTTTTAAGAGTTATTTTAATTTCTTATTTTCTTTTTTTTTAAGATTTATTTATTTATTTGTTTGTTTGTTTGTTTATTTAGAGAGGCAGAGACACAGGCAGAGGGAGAAGCAGGCTCCATGCAGGGAGCCCAACTCTACCAGGTCTCCAGGACCACACCCTGGGCTGAAGGCGGCGCTAAACCGCTGAGCCACCCAGGTGCCCAAACTTGTGGCCTTTTATAAGCCTGCGCATGTAATGACTACTGCAGGAAGAAGCATTGATGGAGCTTTCCCAAAACTTGGGGAAAAAGCTGGAAAGTGGGAAGTATTTGAGCAGAGACTGGACGGGGCACCTGACGGGGACAGTGGAGATATGGGGGTTGGATTGGGTAATTACTATGGATCCCTGATTATTCCTCCAATATTATATGGTGTAGCCCAGAATGCAACCTGTACCTCTCTAAGGCCGGTTCTAACTCTTGAGTTTCTTTGATTTTTAATTGGAATGTGACTTAGTTAATTAACATAGGTATAGACTTGTTTACAGGTGGGATTTTCTTTTAACTAGTTTTCTGTAATGAATGTACATTTATTTTATGATTTTAGAAAGTTAGGAAACGTAAAATGTTTTCTGGTTTTGTGTAACAAGCACACAACAACTTTATAATTTAAAAAAGTCATTAAAAAGAAAATAATACTGCAATGCAACAAAAACTTTAAGAATTCTTCCTGGCAAGTTTGTGAAGATAACTGGCAGCAGGCCATTCCTCCTCTAATGTGGCCTGGAGAAGCTCTGTGTGGACTGTGGGAGGGGACTGATGGAGAGGTTTTTTTGTGAACTGCAGCTTCTTCTTCTTTTAAAGTTTTATGTATTTATTCATGAGAGACACAGGGAAAGGCAGAGACCTAGGCAGAGGGAGAAGCAGGCTCCCTGCAGCGAGTCCGATGTGGGGCTCGATCCCAGGACCCTGGAATCATGACCTGAGTCAAAAGTAGACGCTCAACCACAGAGCCACCTGGGTGCCCTGTGAACTGCAGCTTCTTGTCAGTTGGCTGTACCAGCCCATCCTCCCTGCACAAAACAGGATGATGCAGGGACTATGGCTTGGGGGAAGCCCCTGTTCCCTCCTGACTGCAAAGTGAATCTTCCACTGAGCTGGAAAAGATACTAGAAGTCATCTCCACTAACCTCCTCATTTTACAGAAGAGAAAAAAAACCAAGTCCTGAAGAGGGGATATGACTTTGCTTTGCCCTCTGCCCATCCCATGGAGGGCAGAATGGGACCAGCTTTCAGATAGGTTAAATTATGTTGCTTCCCCAAGAGAAAGGGGGGTCTAAAGGTTGGTTGAGGTTGGGGGGAATAATAAGCAAAGAAACGGTGAACTTCAAATTCTGATTTCGTGGGAGAATTTCAAAGCAGAGGTGAGAAGAGTGGGATTTAGTTGAAAGAACTTTGATCTGGAAATTGAGGGACCCAGGTTCTGCTTCCAGCTTTAAAACTCTGTAATCTTTGGTGAGTTACTTGCTAATGGCCATTGGAGGATATTAATGCTTCTTGCTCACGTATTGCTTAATCAACTCATGTCGAGAGTACTGCTGCAGAGCAGAACAAGTCCTCAGGCTTATTTTCTTCTAGAGTCAATGGGTAGTCTTCACGGAGCTGTCATTAACCACCTTCTGTAGACTTTAGGCCACAAGTATAGGAAACTCTCCAGCTTGGTAGGTGCCAGCCATCGGGGAACTTAAAGTACAGTTGCTACATGACCATGGAGAACTATATCTCCTCTTTGACCAACTCAAGTTCAGAGCTTTTTGTTTTCTGAATCCCCATAGTGCTGAGTAGGGGATTCTGTATACTTTAAATGTCTGGTTCACTGAACTGGTGTGTGTGTGTATGTGTGTGTGTGTGTGTGTGTGTGTGTGTGTATTTTGTGGGTCAGATGGAGGTAGGATCCAGGTCTACCTGGAACAGTTTCTGTTATTGTTGCTCTGTTGATCGACCAGTTACCTCATCTCCAAGTGATACAGCCATGCATCTTGAAACCCAGACCATCTGATTTAGGAATTGAGCTGTGTCAAGGAGCTCTGGAGTTTGTGATGGGATTGCTTTGAAGTGGGTCACTTTGTGCCTAAGTAGGTGACCTCAGGGGAGGGGATGCAACGGGAGGGTTGGGGTGTAGCAGTACCTTCTTCCAGGCTTCCAAATTACCCAAGGAGATGGGGACAGTAAAGAAATCGCTAAAATCATGGTGGATTGTGATCTGTTTCCAGAATCTTCTCAGAGGATTGTAAGAGAGCTGATAAATTTCTCTTACGTGGCCCATCTGGAATAGGAGATTCTCACTGGTTAGATGGTTTTTCCTTGACCTGGGATGTAATGCAAATGTAGTCCGTTAGCCTGACTGTTGGCCTCAGCTGGGAGGAAAGGCAATTGTCACAGTTTGTTTTACTCTCTGTTATCAAGGCTAATAATATGAGCTTTAAGGCTTTATGACTTGATTAGTGGCATCAGCACTTGAAAGAGCTGGCTTAGGGCTGCTGTGGAAGGTTACAGGGAGAGTAATTAGATGGTAGTTGTGAAATGGGGGGTAGTTTCCATTTACTAATGGCTTTGAGGAAGCCTTGCCTGGCACTGAACCCTCATGGTGAATTTTTCTTTTTCTTGTTTCTTTTTTTTTTTTTCAATGATGAATTTTTCAAAAAGAAAATGAATTAGTTTGTTTGGGTGCTCTGCCGTAGACCCCAGATGACTCTCAGCTTTCTCTCCACCTGTGGTTAATGCCCATGACTTGCTGCCAGGGAACCCACTAGAGCCTCAGTTTCACCTATTCCCTTGCTCCTCAAGGCATGGTCCCTGGATCAGTTGTGTCTAGGATCCCTGGGGAGCTCCTTAGATTTAAATGCAGAAACCACACTTACAGAGTCAGGGTCTACATTTTTAACCAGATTCTCAGTGGTCTGGGTGTACTTTAACATTTGGGAGGCACTGGGCTTGCACAGACGCCCCTCGAGATTAGAGATTTGTGGCAATGTGGTTTTTATTGTGTAGTGTAATAAACTCTTTAAACCCTAGCACCTCAGTATGATTAGCCTGGTGTCTTTAATTAAAACCTGGATTTGTGTGTCTGTGTCCATTGTCACTTGTGGCATCAGCACAGGGTTGTGGTTTACACCTCCTGTGCCCCTACCCCCCTCAGCTCACCAAGTTCTTGGCACAGCTAGTCATTTCTTTGAATGCAAGTCTGGCATCACAGAATGTGGGAGGGATGACCCAAACACCACTTTCTTCCTGTTACTCCCCTGCACAGGAGCCCGTGGTACCTCCATCACCTGCAGTGACATAACCAAACCTCTTGCTAGGGTTCCTACACCATGGGCCCCACCAAGGGGCCTACACATCTGCCCCTTTCCCTAGCCAGACAGCCTCTCATCATATACCATCAGGTGCACTGGGCTGATCCTCCTTGAGCCTGGCTTTGGGCCCCTTTTTGAAGTGTCTTTCCATAGCCTTCCTGGTAGTCTAGTGATTTCTCTGTTCTCTGCACTCTTGGTTTGCTCTGCTGCACTATTTTGGACTTGGTTATTTTGGGGCTGCTTATGGAGGCTTTGTTGTTACTTGTGGGGCTGGCCTTAACCCCTGACTCAGATAACATACTTTTATTAGAGTGCAGGATTCTTGTATGCCAGGTGTCCCAGACATCTGGCAGGTGCCTGATGAATGAATGCCTGTGGGTTCCTTGATGCTGTCCATCAGGAGGCTGAGGATTTAGTATGGGTGGGTAAGCTGGGCTGCCGCCTTCACAGATGGGGTAGGGATTGGTGAAGGCTCTGAAAAGAAGCCTAGAAGGGATTGGAAGGGACTCCACTGAGGGGAGGTAAGAATTGGGCCCCTTGTCTACAGTCCTTCCCTGATGGTACTGGAGGTAGAGAATGAGTGCTGTCATGTTTCTGGTTTATTGCAAACCTGTCTTTTTTCGCATGAGTCTGGCAGTGAGGAATGATGGTGTGCTAAGGAGGGGCGAGGAGGACAGATGCAAGTAATAGGAACCAGGTCACTTGGGTGTTGTCCTGATAAGGTTTGGGGTGGAGGCTATATTTCCTTCTTACAGGGATGCTGGTAGGACCTTTTTCTGTGTTTAGAAATAGTTTATGGAATATGAGTGTATGTATTCTTAACACACACACACACACACACACACACTCACTCCAAACTGAAACCAGAGCAGAATAAAATTTAAACAGCTCAATTACCATAGAAGAAATTGAGAAAGTTATCAAAGAGCTGTTCCTTAAAATAGTCATAGACCAGATGGGTTTCACAGGTGAAGTTTTTCAAATATTGAAGGTGGAGGTGATTCTAATACCATTTAAGTTCTACAGCAATGAGAGAAGGAATGCTTACATTCTTCTTGTGAACCATGTGTAATGAAATGTGGCAAAAGAACAATATATTGACACGCAACTACCAAGTGATCTCAGTTTTGAATATCAGTGCAAAATTCAAATGCCAATTAGCAAACAATCTAAGCAGCTCACTGAAAGAACTGCATAGGCCTGTGAGTTTCAGAACAGGAATGCAAGGATAGGTTAATTTTAGGATTTCTATTAATAAAATTCACAGTATTCAAGGGTCTAAGATGCTGAAAAGGTTTATGAAAAATTAAGCATCTCTTTCTAATAAAAACTCATAATGTAGGAATAATTAAATATCTCCTGATCATGAGAAAATATATCTTTGTCAAGCTGGTAGCCAAATTTTGCTTAGCATTGACATGGTGGGTAGTAGATGCATTCCCAATAAAATCATGATTAAACATCATAATTATATAACCTTGTTTTGCAAGGATAAGCTGATATAATTAGGAGAGAGAAATATGAGGTATAAAAACTACGAGAAGTGGGTAAGACTAAGAAACAGAATTTGTTAAGGTACTCGAGTGCATAGTTTATGCACAAAAATCAGTAGCTATCCCATATAAACAATGTCTCAACCAGAAAATATGATGGAAGCAAATATTCCATTTATGTAAGCAACAAAAGAGATAAGCTATCTTGTTATAAGCTTCAAAAATTATATCTATATGTAATTTCAGTGCTATACAGGGACATACAATACAGAAAGATAACATAATCCTGGCTAGAAAGAGTTAGTGTTAAAAAAAATTACTTCTATATATTTAAAAGGTGATCACAATAAAAATTACCAGTAGGATTATTTTGGTAGTATAAAATCTGATTCTAATTTCATAAAAAATTAACCTGCATGAAAATATGACAAGGAAAAAGAGAAGGATCTAGCTGTAACAGATATTAGACATTTTCAAAGCTGCAATAATTAAGATAACCTGGTACTGACTAAACTGAACAGATGATGGGACAGAGTAGAAAGCCCCAAGATAAATAGGGGTGTGTCTATATGATTTGTGATAAAGGCAGCACTTCAGGTTTAGAGGGGAAAGATAATATCTTCACGACTAGATAACCGTCTATGGCAGGGGGAGGTGCAGAAAGTAGGATCCCTACGTTTTGCCTTAGATCAAGATAAGTCTGTCAAAGATAGGTGAAAGATTTAAATAAAGAACAAAAGTATAAAAGCACTAAAATAATCTTTCTACAGACTTGGAGTAGAGAGACCTTCCTTAAGTTTGACATGAATCCCAGACGACATGTAAAATTGATAAAGCTGACAACAGGAAAATGAGAATTTTAGCATGAGGAGACCATCATAAAAGTCAGAAGTTAGGTGGGGCCCCTGAGTGGCCCAGTCAGTTGAGCATCTGCCTCCTGGTTTCAGGTCAGGTCATGATTTCATGGGTTGTGGGATTGAGCCCCCTTATTTGTCTCCACCCTCAGCAGGAAGTCTGCTTGAAGATTCTCTCCCTCTGCCCCTCCCCTCACGTGTGGTCTCTCTCTCTCTCTCTCTCTCAAATAAAATGAATCTCAAAAAAAAAAGGATAGGTGATAGTTCTCTGAGAGAACAATATTTGCAAGATATATGATAAAAAGAGCTAATTTTCTTAATATACGAAGAGCTCTTAGAAATAAAGAAGGGAAAAAAAAAAAGAAAGAAAGATTGCCGACTTAATTGAATGGGCAAAGGACAGGAACAGAAATTTATAGGAAAAGAAGAGTAAGTGACTCTTAAAAAGAATAGATGCACAAATTTTTCCAATAAAACATGCAGATCAGAACTACGGTAAAATGACATTTTCAGTCTATCAGATTGGGAAAGATGAGAGCGTTTGAGAATATATTGAGTTTGTGAGGGTGTGAAAGGAAAGGTACGTTAGTACATCCTTGGTGGGAGCAAATGGATACAATGGCTTTGGAAGGCAATTTGCAGTGTTTATCTAAATTATAAATGCCTACACTCAGGACCCAATGGCTTCACTCCTAGGCATCTGCTCCAGAGAGACATTCACATACATGTGCAGTGTTCATGGAATATTGTAGTAGTGGGAGACTGGAGACAGCAAGGTGAACGTCCGTAAGTAAGATGGATAAATAAGTATTTATGTATTTAGCGAGAGCTTAATAAAACTTGGGCTGTTTAGACCCCGAGGGAGGCCAGTAAATCAACGTAGTGAGTTGTGAGGCAGCTCGAAACTGGGGAGAATCAGGAGAGCCTTGTACACAGTGACAGCCAATATTTGGTGAGACTGTTGTTTCAATTTTGCATGTTCACCAACTGTGAACTGGGTCACAATGTAAAGTAGATTTCGTACTGTGGGACTCAGTCCAGAAAGTTGGAAAAACACTGCAGGAATGGTTAAAAGGAATAGATGAGGTTGATAATCAATCTTGTGATAAGAGTAGACCTCAGAAATGTAATATTGAGTGCCAAGAGCAAGTTGCAGGTTGATATATATATATGATATATATATGTGTATATATCATATATATATATGAATATGACATGATGCCATTTTTGAGAAAGAAGACAGAATCATCTTTTTTGACGATATCCTGGTTTTGGTGGAGTCGTGTATTCATATAAAATGGGCCCCAGGGCAACCCGGGTGGCTCAGCGGTTTAGCTCTGCCTTCAGCCCAGGGCCTGATCCTGGAGACCCGGGATCCAGTCCCATGTCGGGCTCCCTGCATGGGGCCTGCTTCTCCCTCTGCCTGTGTCTCTACCTCTCTCTCTCTCTCTCTCCCTCTCTCTGTCTCTCATGAATAAATAAATAAAATCTTTATTATTTATTTTTTTAAAAATATTTTATTTATTTATTCTTGAGAGACACACACAGAGAGAGAGAGAGAGAGGCAGAGGGAGAAGCAGGCTCCATGCAGGGAGCCCAACGCGGGACTCGATCCTGGTACTCCAGGATCACACCCTGGACCAAAGGCAGGCGCTAAACCACTGAGCCACCCAGGGATTCCCCAAATAAAATCTTAAATAAATAAATAAATAAGTAAGTAAGTAAGTAAGTAAATAAATAAATAAATAAATAAAACAGGCCCAAGGCATGTGCACCCGGCTCCTGTCAGGTGCGCGCTGAGGACTGGAGTCCTCTTTGAAAGGACTTTAAGTCAGCTTTAAGTTGCATGCTTTAATTTGTCAAAAGGAAAGTATGAATGCTTTAGCTGTTTACTTGAATGTTAAAAAATGTTTACACATTGCGGAAAGATTTTTCCAACGAAGCCATTGAGCACAGGCGCTTTTTCCTTGGTTGTTTCTGCCTTTTTGTGACCCATTATTGGTTCCTGATCTGTCTACTTGTCTTTCCTTTTGCTTTAACTTGGATATCTTATACATTTTTTGGCATCATCTTATCCTTTTCGTTTATTAGCTTAAGATTGCCTGAAATCCTTAAGGAGTGTATCAGTGTCTCATTTATTGGGTTGTGTTTCTTTTCTGACTTTTCCAATTCATTTTGAAATTACTTGTGCCCATGGTTTAGAACTTCAGTTCTTGGGATGCCTGGGTGACTCAGCGGTTAAGCGTCTGCCTTCAGCCCAGGGCGTGATCCTGGAGTCCCGGGATCCTTGCAGGGAGCCTGCTTCTCACTCTGTCTGTATCTCTGCCTCTCTCTTTGTGTCTCTCATGAATAAAGGAATAAAATCTTTAAAAAAAAAAAAAAAAAAAGAACTTCAATTCTTTTTTTTTTTTTAATTTTTTTTTATTTTAATTTTTTATTTATTTATGATAGTCACAGAGAGAGAGAGAGAGGCAGAGACACAGGCGGAGGGAGAAGCAGGCTCCATGCACCGGGAGCCTGATGTGGGATTCGATCCCGGGTCTCCAGGATCACGCCCTGGGCCAAAGGCAGGCGCCAAACCGCTGCGCCACCCAGGGATCCCTCTTTTTTTTTTTTTTTTTTAAGATTCTATTTTTCAGTAATCTCTACACCCAACATGGGGCTCAAACTCACAACCCCTAGATCAAGAGTCACTTGCTCTACCAATGGAGCCAGCAGGCCACCCCTCATTATTTTTTCTAAGAGCTGACTTTTGGCTTTTGTTCTCTTCCTGGACATTTGCTCACATTCTTATGTGTTCATTCTGTTTTCACTTTTCTTCTATCCTTTATTTTTTTTCTCCCATGAGTTTCTGTCAGCACAAGTACGGCATTGCTTCTGAAGCTTTAAGTTGCACACGAATCACCAGGGGTCTGAGGCCTTCATTAAATGCAGATTCTGATCCAGCAGGTGGGTAGTGCAGCCCCCAGATCCTACATTTCTAACCAGCTCCAGGTGGGGCGGATAGCCCAGGAGCAAGAAAGGAGAGGAAATGGCACCTGTTCCTCTCTGACCTTTGGACACTAAATCTCCCAAGTGAGTGGTATTCAGTGAACCTGTCAAGTGTCTAAAGATGATGCTTCTAACTATTGTGATAAAATTCATACAGCTCTCCTTTGAAGTAGTGAAGTTAGGATACCCTGCCTCCCCCAAAAAAACTTTCTCTGGCTTCATTAGTGACCACATTTTCCAGGTGGTCTTAGACTGTAAAAGATACAGAATTTCTTTAGTCACACTTGGTTGGTGAGCTGGGTGCCTTAACTCAGCACTACTGTCTAGCCTCTACTGGTTCAGCTGACTTTTTAGGTACATTTGGATCAGTTCTTCTGAACCTTTGTGGTGGTCTGTGAACCTCTTTGGGAATGTGATGGAAGCTCTAGACTTCTTCAAAAATATGCCCACCCTCATTCATGCCCACTGAAACCCTCAATTCTTTGGCTTCTATGGGCTTCAAG
This sequence comes from Vulpes lagopus, assembly GCF_018345385.1. Taxonomy (NCBI): domain Eukaryota; kingdom Metazoa; phylum Chordata; class Mammalia; order Carnivora; family Canidae; genus Vulpes; species Vulpes lagopus. The sequence goes on from NC_054824.1 coordinate 62,110,096, forward strand.
TGTCCTGAAGCCTATGTGTAGATCATAAGACCCCGATCTAAATGCTGCTGCTGAGGTGAAAAATCCCCAAATGAGGAACAGAACCCACAGTACCTGCAGAAGACATCTGGTCCAGCCCAGTTCACTTGACAAATAAAGAAACCAAAGGCCATGATTTTCAGGTGTTTATTCAGTCGGATTCTCTGTGTTCCATGAGCTCCCATTCTAAACACTTGCCTGTGGCAGTGGAGGGCCTGCTTGGCTTGATACTGGTTCCCTTTGCAGCCTCTGGAGCTGAAAGGAGCATGCCCACCCAGACCCAGCCTGCATCATCTCAGGAGAAGACAGCCCCACGGGTTATTTCCTGCAGCTCAGCCCTGCCCTTAGCTCTTAGAGTCACGTCTGGTCTGAGGAAGCAGAGACTCGGATCCCTTCCGGCCAGGATTCTGGGCTCAGACACAGTTCTGGCTCCAACATGGCAGGGCCTCCTGCCTTGTTCCTGTGTTCCGTTTCCTTTTCTGAGTCTCAGTTCTTCTAAGAGGCTTCTGTGTTGGTTCCTGTTCTGCTCACATGCCTGATATCTGGGTCCTGTGCTGGGACCGAGACCCTGCACTGACCCTTTGCTGGAGATGGCAAGGTGTGATTGGGAAGACAGCCTAAATCCCAACTCATCCATTTACTGGCTGCATGACTCTGGTAGATTGCATAACCCACCTGGCCTCGGTTTCTTTATGTGTGTGACCGGAGCTATTGTGTATATGCCACAGGGTGGTTGGAAAGATGGTTGGGTAAGGTGTCTGGTACCTGGATGTGTGTTGATAATCAATAACTAGCATGACTAGTCCTACTCCCAGGTGTCGGAATCTTGCCTCATCCCGCCAGCTGGGGCTTTGGTAAGCTTTTCACAGATGTCCTAATGGCTGTGTTGTGGAGGGTCACTGTCTGGGCTCCCCCTGTCACAGGGCTTTGCCCTTTTGTAGAGACTTGTTCATAACCTCATCTTGGCTCACCTAAGCGCACCCTCTAGCTGGAGATCTCCAGGATCTCCTTCGACAGGAGGCCCACACAACAGACAACAGCTTCTCTGTGTGCGTGTGGAATTGGGCCGGCTTGTCCGTGTCCTGTTGATCCCAAGAAGGATTTTACACATCAGTTTCATTTAAAAATACAGCTGCAAAAAATCATCAGTGAAATAAACAAATAGATGAATGACCTAACTACTCCGGGAAATATTTATTGAGTAACTCTCATCCACTAGTCATGGTGCTTAGCACCAGTGATACACCCATGTTTCTGTCCTCAGGGCAGTGATGGAACTCTGAAGTGGGGCGGTTAGGTGGACATCTGATTGTATTACATTCCCTGCAGTGAATGTGGTAATGGTGGGAGAGGAGGCCTTCGTCCCCCGAGGAAGGAGCGGGGACCCCTACTTCATGGAACAGGTGACATTGGAACTGCTTCTTGGAGGTTGATAACTCAATATCCTTGCCTATTAATTTTTCCAGATGAATTTTCTTATTTTTTATTATTTTTAAAAGATATTTATTCATGAGAGACACACATAGAGAGGCAGAGACATAAGCAGAGGGAGAAGCAGGCTCTCTGTGGAGAGCCTGATGTGGGACTTGATCCGAGAACTCTGGGATCATACCCTGAGCCAAAGGCAGACGCTCAACCACTGAGCCACTCAGGCGTCCCTACAAATGAATTTTTTAAAAGATTTATATATTTATTTGAGAGAGAGAGAGAGAGTGTGTGTGTGGGAGGGAGAGACCGTCCCAAGCTCAGCATGGCATCTGATACAGGGCCAGATCCTGTGACTCTGACATCACGACCTGAGCCAAAACCAAGAGTCGGACACTCAACTGACTGTACCACCCAGGTACCCCTTTCCAGATGAATTTTATAGCCACTTAGGTTCTTCGAAAATGAGTCTTGAAAAATTACCAAGTAGGGCTCATCCCAGGAATATATGCATGGTTTAACACAGAGAGACTACTATTAATAGAAATAAGCCATAAAAATCAGAACATCCAATATTTACCACAATGCCTGGAATATAATCAATGCTCAACAAATATTCAATGAATGAGTGAATTAGGTCTCAGTAGATGCAGAAAAATACATAATTATAGATGCATTATAAAGCATCATAAAACTAAAAATAGAATTGTTGGGGGATTTACTCCTAGATATGATAAGAAACCTGCTTGTATATAATCATGTACCAAGTCTTCCAGGCAGATACCAAGTGGAGAGATGCTAGAAGCATGCCCTGAAAAACAGGAACTAAACCAGAATGTCCCTTATCGCTACTTTTATTTAACATAGTTTAACAGATGCTTGTCATAACAATATAGGAACAAAAAGAAACTAGAGGGATTGGTATAGGGAAGGAAGAGATAAAAATATCACTGTTTGCAAATGACACAATTTCTATTCAAAGAAAATTACAAAATCCGACATGGCTGTTTCTGATCAGAAGTTTAAAGTACCGAAAAGTAAGTTATCCCAAGGTCTCTGCCTCAATCTCATGCCCCAGTAGTTAAAATCCCAGTGAAATACTTCCTAAAGCATGCATGACAATCATAATAGCAATAATCAAGAAAAATTGGTGGGTAAGCATACAAAATCTCTTCTGAAAATCTTTTAGCAGCGGGTTCCTTTTGGCAAACGGGGCAGGCAAGCAGTGGTTATAAAAACTGTACAGTATTACAGAAAAATGGGAGATTGGTGCAAGAAAAGGGATCTAAAGAAATGGAAGACATTCATACATGGCAAATTTGGAAAAGTGAGCAGTAGTGAAGGACATTATTGTAGAGTGGCTTTGGGAACCACCTGGTAGCAACACAGAGAAGGCAAACTCAGAGGTACGTCTCATCATACGTTATAAAATCTCGACATACTAGGAATGCAGATTGATTGATTGATTTAAAAGATTTTATTTTTTCTTGAGAGACACAGAGAGAGGGGCAAAGGGAGAAGCAGGCTCCCTGCGAGGATCCTGATGCAAGATTCAATCCTGGGACCCCAGGATCTCAACCTGAGCCAAAGGTAGACACGCTCAACCACTGAGCCACACAGGCATCCTGAACACAGTTTTAAAAACTCCTCAAAACTTAGAGGAAGCAGATGGAATATTTACCCCGTTGTGGAGAGCTAATGTGTTTGTGAAAATTCCCTAGAAATAATCATTGATGTAACGGGATGCGATCAATGATGCAGGAAGGAGACCTGTGAAGTAACAGTGATGCTTGTGCCCCCAGTCATTTCATGGTGGGCTTTGTGGCCTGTGCATGCTCTGTGTGACTCAGTACAGTGGGGCGTTTTTTCTTTTTCAAAAAGTAAAAATAACAAGGATAGAAATTGTGCTAAAGGAGAGGGTAAGAGAAGAGGGAAGCTGGTGCCATAAACTGATGGGTAAGAACTTGTGAAAAAAATTAAATTAGAAAAAAAAAAGAGCTGCTGTCCAAGGGATACACAGAAATGGCCAAGATTTTTAAGGCAGATATTCAGACTGTTGGTAATATAACTGGGTCGTTTCATATGAAGCCCACATTATACCCCGAGATGTGGAGTGTTTAGCTTCCTTGATGCAAAAGGTATGTGAATTCAAACAGGCCCAGTCAGTTTATAAAAATTTGGAGCAAATAGATGAGATGCTGAGGCCTGTGGGAAAGAACACAGGGTGCCCGAAAGGTAGAGCTATTTTTCTGGACATCAAGATGACTCGGCTCCAGCAGCACTGCTGTGGTTCATGCCTGGGGACCAGTATTTTTACTTCTGGGAATAAATGCCACAGAAATAATCCCAGAGGGGCCGAAAACCAACTTGTCCACAGATGGGAGAAAATTGGAAATAATCCAAATGTCGGTAATTAGGGGATGGTTAAGTAAACTCTGGGACGGCCATCCAGTGGAATTACCCACGTGTGGCTGCACGGGGTAAAGTTATGTGGAACGGGGAGAGCATGGCATAGCTTACCTGTGCTGATGGCAACTCAGGAAAAATCAGTGTACACTTATTGATAAGGATCTGGGAAAGTGCAGAATGTATTTGATGTGTGTTTTTGATCAGGCTTTTTTTTTTTTTTTTCCTTCCCCCTGTAAAATTGTTGATATGCAATGCAGCTTTTTAAAAGAAGAAAGGAGGGGGAAAATTCTGGTAGTAAAAAGAGGAAACGTGGGCACCGTGTTGTGGTGGAGAGACAGCAATGGGCAAGGCGTCCACATGGGCTGGATTTGAGTCACTGCGTTGCCATGTGGTTTGGGGCTAGTCGCATATCTTTCCAGCCCCCTTGTCTCCACCCAGAAGGAGGTAACGGTGACACCCACAAATTAGATCCTAGTTGCTCTTGGCTCTTGCGAGTGCTCTTTTTCATTAACAGCTTTGCAAAGTGCTGGGAGCCCTTGCCTACTCTCCCTCCTTTTGTCCCCAACTCTGCAGAATATCCCTTCTAGCGTGGCAGCAGAGGGAGGGAGGCAGACAGATGACACCCCCAAACAAGGCAGCCAGCAGAGCCATTGAAATACTCCCAGAAAGGCCCTGGTAGCCCCAGGAAACCTTAAACAGAGATACAGCCCCTTCCGTTTTGGAAGGGGAGATGTGGCCCAAGATGTGGCCTGTCTTGTGGAAAAGACAGGGACTTATTAGAATCCTCTGGTGAGCAGGTACAGATTTATTGAATCTTTTTAGAAGCCTGGCCTGTGGACAAGGCAGGAAGGGGCAGAGATCAGTGTCTTTGAGACACTGAGGGGCCTGATTAATAAATTCTAGTATTAGACTCCGCTACTTGGGAGCTGGATGTCCTTGAATTTCTTAACCTGACCCCCCTACCCCCCATTTCCTCATTGTGAAATGAGGGTAACCTCTCTGTCTCCCTCGTTGGTTGTGAGAATGACTTGGGATTTCTGAGTTTTCAGTTATTATTGGTCAAGGTATTCCCTGAATGTGTGCCCCAAAAGGCCCCATGCTGCCTCCCATAGGAATACGTAGCCATCTGATTGATGATCCCTGCCTTTGGGGAGCTTGTACAGCCCAGAGAGGATGCTGGCATACATTTCTACAAAGGGGCCAAAGTCGTGAGAAGGCAACAAGGTCAGGGGTGGTGTTTTAGGATCTTTTGGGATGAGGGAAATTGGGGCTATTCAGGCCAAAGGGCTAGTGACTAATCAAGAGACAGAGTGTGGGGATGCTGGAGAGGGGGTGGTATTTTCCAGGGGAGGTTCCAGAAGGCCTGAGATGGATTTATGCAACCCTAGGGGATTTACTGAGCATATCCGTGTCTGTTACCTCACATGAGCCTAACAGCGTGTGAGGTGAGAGGACCCAGGATCTCTGAGCTCCTTCCTGGGCTGACACGAGCCCAAGGACAGTCCGCTTGCTTCCTCTCCTCTGTGTTCCTTCATCTGTGCCACACGCCCCCCCCCCCCAAGAAGTGGAGCAGTGGGCACCGACCAGCAAGAGTACAGCTTCCCCCTCTGAGGAGAAGAGGATGAAAGGCAGGGAATTTCTGAGGTGGAGAAGATGGAGGGTGAGGGTCATGAGGGGGGCGTCTGACCAATTTAGGGAGGTGGTGATAGGGATGTGGGGCCTGGAGTCACTCACCCTAGGGGTCAGCCCCAGCTTTACAACTGCCAGGCTGTGTGACTGTGACCAAGTTAATCGACTTCTCTGAGCCTCTGTCCCTCCCTCCATAAAATAGGGATAACCATTTAGAGTTAACTCTGCAAAGTGTTTGTGCAAAGTGCAAGTCCTCTGCACGATGGCTGCTGACATGATTATGTTGTGATCACCATGGACTCGATGTGGCGTTTGTTTCTGTGTCATTGGCTCTCCGGCCTGGGGAATCACTAACACTTTTTTACTTTCCTGGGGCAGATGGATGCTCCTCTCTTTCTGCCCTCCTTTCTCTGTCCCTCTTTTTTTCTCTGTGTCCCCATCTTTGATTTAATAACAACCGAGCTTTATTAAGCACCTTCCACAAGTCAGGCATTTTGTTCTGTAACCTTGCATTTAAATCCTCCCAGCAACCTCCCTGGAGGTGGGATTAATCACTCTTGTTTTCCAGATACTGAAGCCGAGACTCCAAGGGTCTCACGAGAGAGGAGTCCAAGCTGTCTCCATCCTTCGGGACAGGCAGTGGGTACTGCGTGCTGGGGTTAGTGGCTCAGGGTCCCTGCCCCGCTTAGTTGGCGAGCTGGAACCCAGCTGGGCTGTCTTTCCCTTCCTCACCGTAAAACTTGGAGTCAAGGTGCTTAACCCCTCAGTGTCTCATGCTGCTATCTGGAAAGCTCTGGAAAGCTCTGGAAAGCAGCGGTGATAATAGCATCAATCGACAGCATTACTGTGAAGATTAAGGAAGATGATACCCAAAGCTTCAGAGCACAGCCCGAAGTGGTGGTGGCCCTTAAGGGAGTCTGCAGCCTCAGGCCCTATCCCGCCCCATGGGAAAGGCGGGCAGCCGGAGAATGGGTATATTAGCCTTGGCTGAACACTTCAGTGACCCTCTGAATCTCCCTGTTTGTGCCCTCAGGCAAGAGGAGTTCTCACAAGTGTGAACTTAGCTCCACTCTCTGTGGATACAAAGAACACTCAGTGTGAGAGTTTCCTAGTGAGAGAAAGCAGGCCGTCCCATGGTGTGGACTTCTTGGGACCTTTGACTCTGTGTGGCTTAGCTGGGACAGGAAGGAGGAATTAGCTGAGAGAACATCGGTTGGAGGGTAGGATCGAGGGGTGGGAGGAGAGTATCTTGGCGGCAAGGAGGACGGGAGGACAGGGAAATGAGTTTGGGTGGGGCTCCTGCCTGAGTATAGGCCCATGAATCAGACAGAGGCCTTCAGGCCTGGTGCAGTGGGGGCCAGAGGTCAGGTGTTCTGGGAGCTGTGCTTCCCAGTTAGCCTCAGTTGTGCGAGTCAGGACCCCTGGATTGGGGTGGGGGCTGGTAAGGAAAGTGGGGAGGGGGTGCTCCCAGAGGAATGAAAACCTGTGAGGTGGTCACAGAGAAATCCAAGAGGTAGCATTGTGCTCATGTGATAGAGCTGGAAAATGTGGGAGTGGAGTGGATAGTTGGTGACTCCCTAGATGTGGAGGTGAGCAGGAAAGGCTAGAGGAAGCCCTAGTTTGAGGTGTGGGGTGGGTGTTTGGTAGCTAGTACCACCAGCAACGGTAGGAAAGAACCCAACTGCAACACGGTGGACCAGATACCTTGGGTATGTTGAGTTGGAGAAATCTGTGAGGATGGCAGATGGAGGCATCTGATCAGAAGAAACATCCTGGCTGAAGTCAGATGTCCTCTGCAAGTATCTTCTGGCGCTTGAAACCATAGGTGTGGCCAAGACCAGCAGGCAACATGTGGACGGCAGGAGCACTGAAGGTCACTAGCAGGCATAGGACTGGAGTCCCCAGCTTTGAAGGGTGTAAGTCCAGGCTGGTTTTTATAAGACACCCCCCTGAATGTACCCCCAACTCCAAACTCCTTATCCCAATACGTAAATCCTGTCCAGAGCAGGCCTTGTGTTAGTTGGGTGACCTCAAACGAGAAAAATGTTCTCTCACAATTCTGGAGACTGGAAGTTGGAAATCAAGGTGTCAGTGGGGTTGGTTCTCTCCAGAGGCTTGGAAGGAGAATTTGTCTCCTGCCTGTCTTTTGGTGGCTGCCGGCAATGCTTGGCGTTCCTTGGCTTTTAGACGCGTCCCTCCAATCTCTGCCTTCATTGTCGTATGACCTTCTCCCCGTGTGTGTCTCTGTGTCTGTTTTCTCTCTTCCTGAGGGCATTGGTGGGATTAAGCTGAGTATGACCTTGTCTTAATTAATTACATCTGCAAAGACCCTATTTCCTAGTAAGATCATAGTTCGAGATTCCAGATGGTCATGAATTTGGGGGAGGATCGGTACTATTCAACCCAGTATAGACTTCACCTCTACTTGCTTTTTTGGCTTTATTCCAACCTTCCCTAACTACGGCTTCCTTTTGGAAAGGTGTCCAGAATCCACCCTACCTGAGGTTCATTGTCTCTGTCTCATGAGCTTCTCCCTCTGTCAGCATCCCAGAACCCGATTTATTTAATTATTTATTTGAGTTATTTTTTTAAAGATTTTATTTGTTTAATCATGAGAGAGACACACAGAGAGAGGCAGAGACATAGGCAGAGGGAGAGGTAGTCTCCCTGTGGGGAGCCCAATGTGGGACCTGATACCAGGATCCTGGGATCACGACCTGAGCCAAAGGCAGATTCTCAACCACTGAGCCACCCAGGCGTCACTTATTTATTTATTTTAGAGGGAGTCAAGGACAGAGGAAAAAGAAGAGAGAGGGAGAGAATCTCAAGCCAGCTCTCTGACAAGCGTGGAGCCTGACACAGGGCTCGATCTCATTATCCATGAGATCATGGCCTGAGCTGAAACCCAAGAGTCAGATGCTTAACTGACTGAGCCCCCCCACCGTAGGCACCCCTCCTAGCACCCTCTTTATTGTAAATTACTATTTATAATTATTTGTGTGCAGGGTAACGTGATGTTTGAGAGCCTAGACCCGAGGGTGCCATAGAAGTGGATTTGAGTACTGGCTCTCCACTGAATTAGCCTGGTGACCCTGCTCTAACCTCTCAGCCTCAGTGTCCTTATCTGTAGGATGGAGCTATTAAATGAGAATTGCATCAATCTAGTGAGAAAAAGTACGTAAAGCAGCTAGTGTAGGACTTTGGATCTCCATGAGGGTAGTTGCTGTGGGGTTTTTTGTTTGTTTGTTTTGTTTTGTTTTAATCTGCTTCTGTGTATCTGGCAGTTGGCCCAGGGTCTGACATAGTAGATGCTCCAGAAATCTTTGTTGCATAAATGGTTGCATGAGGAGACTTAGCTTGATGAGAAGTGACATTTTGTGTTTATGGATGTGGCCCTTCCTTAGAAACCCCCCTTCCTCCTGCCCTTGGTCCCCAAGAGCTGGGTAATTACATTTTGAGTTTCAGCTAAATGCTGACGAGTGGCGGTGAACGGGGGGTCACAGTTTGAGTCAGGCTCACAGCCCTGTACCCAGTGTTTCTCTTTCATGTGGATGGAACAAACTTCGGCTTATTACATTAGCGGTACCTATGGTGGCTGCAGTAGATGAGTCACCATTTACTGTAAAGCTTTCAGATGCCCGGCAGGCCCAGCCAGTTGGGAGTGAAAGGGCCTTCTGCCATCAGGCAACCCTGCCATCAGTATCTAAAGGAGAGAAAGAAAATATTTGTTGCGGTCCCAAGTAGTAGGAAGGCCATGGGTGAGGGTCTGTAGCCTTCTTAGCTTCCTCCTTCCTAAATTTCGTAGAGGAATTTCACTTTGATCCATAAAACAGGGGTAGGCATATTTTGAAGTCCATTAAATAACGCTGTGCAGAGTTGTGTTCGTCTGCTTCTAAACCAGAGGTTTGTGCCTGTGTCTGGTTTTGGTTTCATGTGGAATATTAATTTTTTTAAAGGGATCTACTCTTGTTTCTTGATTATTGGCCACTGAGAGCAACTCTTCAAAGCCTGAGACCTTTCTTTCCCTTTTAAGTAAAAATGTCTTTGGTTCCTCTCTGCCTGCAGGTGATGGTTTTCTTTTCCTTTCAAGATATGAACCTGTGAAATTCCACTTGGTCTCCCATGGTAGACAGGGCTTGGGGCACTGTTAGCCTTTTGAGGATGAGCTTGGTTGTGAAGAATCGAGAAGGTTCACTGGCAGCGTGTTCCCTCTTGCAGGTGGGGCTGGGTGGGGCAGGGTGTGTGGAATCGTGAGTGGCTGCAGAGGCGCCCACAGAGTGCCCTGTACATGCCTGGCACCATTCTGGGAACCAGGCTTCCTGCAGACAGGCTCTCTGGTGAGGCTGGGGTTCTGATGGAATTTAAAACCTGATTGGACAGATAAGTTTTTTTTTTAAATTTTATTTATTTATTCATGAGTGACACAGAGAGACAGGCAGAGACACAGGCAGAGGGAGAAGCAGGCTTCCTGTGGGGAGCCCAATGCAGGACTCGATCCCGGGACTCTGGGATCGTGACCCGAGCTGAAGGCAGACGCTCAACACAGAGCCACCCAGGTGCCCCAGCTAAGATGTTTTTGTGCATATATGTGTATGCATATCTGTGCCACCGGGCCTTGGGTCAGTTATATAACCTCTCAGCCAGTTTGCTCATCTGTAAAATGGGGGTACTTTCCTCAAGTGGGTTGTTTCAAGGATTTGATGAGAAAATCAAGGCACTTTTTACAGGCTTGGTATGGAAAAAGTGGTAGTTATAATTACAAGAAGTGCAGGATGCCTGGGTGGCTCAGTGGTTGAGCATCTGCCTTTGGCTCAAGTCGTGATCCTGGGGTCCTGGGATCAAGTCCCGCATCAGGCTTCTCACGGGAAGCTTGCTTCTCCCTCTGCCTGTGTGTCTGTGTCTCTCATGAATAAATCAACAAAACCTTTAAAAAATAATTATTATTACAAGAAGTGCTGTGAGTCTTGTATTTTGAGAGCATGGATGACGGAGGGAGCTCTGTGGTAAGAGGAAGAGAGAGATGTTACTTCTAGATAATTAACAGTGAACTCCATGGTTTTTGATGGTAATTAATTTAATATCTTAAATCTTAAATTGGTCTCTGTGTTCATTTAACTAACTCGTTTCTGCCTCTCCACCTTGGATTTGCTGGTGGGCCATGTAGAACACCCCCTTTCCCATCCTCTCTCCTCATGGGCTTCTCCTGGGATTGTCCAGACCATGCTTTTCTGGTGTATTCAGAGGATGGCCACAAGCCCCTCTTGAGTACATATCCTCCCGCCTTGTTCTGGCCAGTCAGGCCCTGGACCTCCCAGACGTCTCTGTGCCTCCCCTGGGAACAGGAGGCTGTGAAGGACATCTTTTGGGGCCTCTGGAGATGACCAAAGTTTATGGGGGCAGTTGTGACACTCCGTTTGCCATCGCGACTTTGGGATGTTCAAGGTGATGGTTGCTGTAGCTGACCTTCCCTGCAGTGAAGGACTGTGGAGTAAGCCATCTTTTGCTTCTGTCTCCCCTCACATTGGTATCTCCTTGAGTCCCTCTTCTGCCACCCCCAGCTTTCAGTGGTGAGGGTGGTCTTCCTACAGCAGAGCACCCTTGCTTCTTGAATTTGTCTGTTGTTTAGTAAGACTGCTGCCTCCAACCCCGTGTTTGCTGCCCTCCCAGAGGATATGGTCCTGGGTCAGGTTGGGTGTAGAGGGCTTGGTGTCTTACTTGTGACACTCACCCAGGACATCCCGTCTATAAGCCAGTGTTGAGACAGCGCCATTGTGAACGAAGAGCACTCACAATGAGAAAAAACTCAGGGTGAGATTACCACCCCCCACTCCCATGGGAAGGATGCAGTTATAATTTGTTATTCTTTCTATGTGTTTATGTGTTGGTTTGTGTAGCTGTCACTTGAGTTGTACCACCTTGAGCCATATAGATGCCTTTGCTTGGTTCTCCCCAGTGTACTAATGGTGCAGCATTTAGGCTATAGCTTGCCAAGGCTGGGGAACCCTCGTAACTGGGATCAGGAATGCTTTTCTCTGCACAGGAGATGTGGGTCCTGTGACCTTGGTTTCATGATAAGTGGATCCAGTGGAGGAAGAAAACCTACTCATGTCGAGTCGGTTAGGGAGGTCGAGTCGATTAGGGAGGTCGTCGGTTAGGGAGGTCGAGTCAGTTAGGGAGGTCGAGTGACCCCCTGTGTGTCATCATCAGGATACTAGTGCAGTTCTGACTCTAAAGATAGCATTCCTTCCACGGCATCACACTGACTCCTAGAGTACTAGAATGCTCTAATACCGGAATCCAATCCACCTGTTCCCACTGGATGCTGTGGCTCTTCTTGGAGAACAGAAAGAGGGTGAATAAGTGGTGGTCACCACCAATTAGTGGCTTTCTCCATTCCCTATTCTCCTACAGAGGGTCTGACATGAGAGTTAGGAATCAGGAATTAGAGCAGAGGAGCTGGCCTCTATTCCCAGAGCCCTCAATTACTACTGAACCGGTTTGGCACTCCACACTTCTGGTGTCGGTGACCTGCTTGACCTCTCCTTCCTATGTCCCCTCTGTCGCTATTGTCAGTATCTGGTTACTTCATACCCACATCAGGTCTGGTGCTCGATACAGCAATGCACATTGCTTTCCAGAAGCCTTTAGTCTAGAAGAACTCTCTCATCCAGATCCCCAGTACTGTGGCCATTCAGAAGTCATGGGTTCTTTTCTGGGTACGTATTGGCATTTTGGATGTCCACTCCTGCTTATCAGTGTCTCTTTCCTGCCTTCTCTGCGGGCAGGTACCTGATGAAACCCAGGGTCCCAGGTGGCGGTAGAGAAAAATAAGACCTCACTGTTAGGGCAGCTCTAGGAGTGGAATCTGGTTGCAGTGGGGCCTATACTTTCTCTGATCATTTTAGGTTTAATATGCTCTGATCTGTAATGGAAATCATAACACAAGCTAGATTACTAAAATTTGACTATTGGTTAAATGAGAAACCTGTGAGAGGGACCCACTTCCTCTTGATTTTTGTTTTATTTTTAAAAATTCTGCACATTCTGTTTCATTTCTCTTCCTCTGGACTTTTCTTTTAGAAAAGTCACAAACAGCATACTATAAAAACCCAAACCATTTAGAAAATAAAAATGCACCCGGAGGAATCCTACCACAGTACCTTCCTTCCCACCACCTGCTTGGGTCTGTCCATTTGTCTAATGGTGTGGCGGGTGGTAGTTGACATGGAGAAACTGAGGCCCCATAGAGGCGATGGCAGTTGGTTGAAGTCCACGCTGGAGAAGGACTGGAGTCTGGTCTATACTGCTTTGGTTCTGGACCAGTACTCCTACTTCCCCTGGAGTGCTAGTGTTGTTTGCGGAATGTTCTCCCCATCCCTGTGTATCCTTAGCCCTTCCTCCTTGTAGTCTGATTGGCTTATGTAACATGGGCTCTCACCAAGTGCCCGATAATGCATTTTATGTGGTGTCAGGACTCTTGAATGGGTTCCTTCCCCATCCATCCATCTATCCAAAATATTTATTGACCTGCTCTGCACGAGGTAATGTGCCAGGCCCAGAAGGTTTGAGGGATGAGGAGACAAAATTACATTTCCGAGTAATCTTTTCTTTGGCGTTGGGGCACAGAACAACTAAGTGCTGTAAGAAACATAGGCAAGGTGAAGTAGTGGAAGAGGGGTTCATTTTTGTTGAGAGATGGCAAAGACGCGTTTGGAGCTGAGTTTTGAGGGATGGATAGAATTTTGGTGCTGGGCAGACTACAAAAAAGGCACTTGGGGAAGTAAGGACTAAGAACATGCCATGGCCGTGATTGCTTGATCCCACACTGCACACACACACACAGGTGATTCTCACCTGGGCTTAAGGGGACTTGCTCAATAATAGTTCTTGAAATGGTTGGAGCTGCTTCACTTCGGGATTAGGTTTGGAGGTGGAAGGTTGGCATTAAGAGTCGGCTGGCATTTATTGAGTGTTTTTCTTACATTTATCCAGTCTGCGTATATCAGCTTATAAGTGAGGGCACACCGCTAGCAAGTGCTGGTGCTGGGATTTGAACAGAGAATCCTGTGACTCCTGGTTCCCCGATCTTCCCATTGTAGTGCCTTATCGCCTCCTCTGGGGAGGTTGCTGATGCTGAAGCCATCATTCCCCAGCTATAGGGTTCAGGTTTGCAAAGTAGAGTTGGCTTCCAACTGGCAGGAATACTGTGAAAATATTTTACTGTCTTAAAACTCGGGTCATTCAGACTTTTGTGTGGTTGGTGGGAGGACTGGTGTCATTTCGGCCATGCGTTCTGGAAGCCCCTCCATGGTGCCACTCTGCTGCTGTGCTGCTGTGTAGCCGGTTTGTCAGGCAGTTGCTGTATATATGATTTTCTGATGAGCAGGTACCTTCTGGCCAAACCGGCAAGTCCCATTCCTGTGCTCGAACAGGTTGTTGATGCATTTCTAACGGAGACAAGCTTTTAAAGTGGCCGAATGGGCTCGATAATCCTCCTGTTTCCTGGGGCAAGGTTTTTATTGGACAAACGAATGCCATGTCATGAAATCTGAAAGGAGAGCCAGTGAGAGTGAGCGGGGTGAGGAGCAGTGGCTGAGTGGGAGGAGGCACTTCCCTGGGCAGAGGCTGGAGCATTCTGGACCCATTTTCCCAAGAGATGTCTTGAGCCACAAGGGGTGTCGAGAAGGTGGACGTCATGCAGGGAGCAGGGTGGGTATTTGAATCTTAATAGATGTTTGGCAGTAATGAAGTAATACTGTAATGCTAGAGCCCATCTCAATGGTGCCTCTGTCTTGCCATTCTTTAAATTATGTTTGTACTTAAATTCAATATGCCAACACCTAGAATCACACCTAGTGCTCAGACATCACGTGCCCCCCTCAGTGCCTGTCACCCAGTTACCCCATCCCCCCCCCCCCACCGCCCCTTCCACAACCCTTTGTTTTGTTTCCCAGAGTAAGGAGTCTCTCATGGTTTGTCTTCCTCTCTGATTTTTCCCCACTCAGTTTCCCCTCCTTTCCTTGTGATCCCTTGCACTATTTCTTACATTCCGGCAAGGGGTTCATGGAGCAAATACTGGCTGAGCAAGGTGCCTGAGGCTGTCGGTTTTGTCAGGCAAATGGGTACAGTCCCCTCGAGGTCCCCATCTTGTTACACAGCTGTCGCCGTCCTCTGCTGACTTGCTCTCCTCCTTCCGCTCAGCGCTTTCCCCTCTTCTCTGTTACAGTGCCATTTTAGTTTGCCAGATTCTCTCAGGGCTGCAGATCGGTTAATCTTAGAATCTGCTTCTCCAAGAGCATCTTGCCTTTTATCTTTGTTCTCTATATTAGGGTCTGGGATTCTGCTGCTAAAAAAAGTTTGAAAACCAGATGCCTAGAGCGTATCTGCAGTGCTCATTGTCTGCAAGGGCAAGGGGGTTGGTGAGTGAGGACCACACCTCCTGCCGCACTGTGTGTGTTAGGGGGAGGGGACCCATGTGCCTGTCTTGCTGCTTTTACTCTGCTTCTTGCGTCTAAGGCCTTCCAGTTCTTGGGGGACTCATAATTCTCCTCCTTTCATCCCAGGCTGCCGGAGAGAACAACTTGTGAGTTTCACAGTCAAAACTAATGAATAAATTGCAAGTTATATATATATTGTCTCTACTATATACTGTCTCCAAGTTATATATACTCTGTCCTCTATATACTTTCTGCAGGTTATATATATTCTCCTTTCACAGATGAGGAAGCTCAGAGAGATCAAGTAACTTGCTTGAGGTCACACAGCTTTTCAATGAAAAGGTCTAGATTTGAATCCAGATCTGATTCTAGAGTTCATGGTTTTTACTACTAGATACATCAGCCATACTTTTACCTACAATCAAATATATTTATTATTCTCTGTGATTTCCCCCTCTTGGGGATGTGGGCTGTGTAATTTTAGCACTGTGTAATGTAGTGTAATACTTATCTCTCACTTTTACTCGCCTTGAAAGTACTGCCTTTGGCAGGTGGGACATTCTGGGCCACGATGATGGCCATGGTGGGAGTATTGAGGGAGGGGGCTTGGGTTCCAAGTCTTCGGTTCAGTCAGATTCAGGGTGAGGGGAGAGGTCTGAGAGGCTTGCCTCTCGGATCCTGAAGCTGAATAGTAAAGTCATTTGTCTTAGAGCTTCAGAGCCTTGAGGTCATTGGTTGCTCTCTGTGTTCTCTGAGCCTCTTGTCTCTGACTTTTTCCGGTCCCCTGATGGATATCTGATCGAGTCTGTGCAGCATGGCTCAGAAGGTGAGGAATGAATCAATGATAGCCTGCTTGGGAGAGTCCAGGTGTGAAGGGGGCAGGGCCTGAGGAGGACTGGAATTGTATGCATGTGTGTGTGTGTGTGTGTGTGTGTGAGAGAGAGAGAGAGAGAGAGAGAGAGAGAGAGAGAGAAAGAGAGAGAGAAACCATTGACCAGATCTGATTGCCCATCCACTGATTGCAGAGATCGGAGTCTCAGGTTAGTTAGTGCTGTCAATCCATGAGTCTCATTGAGCACACAGTACTTTAATGTTGCCTCCAATACAGAGCTGCGAGTTATACTTTTGTGAAGATTATGCTTCTTCATGAGTTGGGAATGTTAATTTTATCCTCCTTTCCCAGGTACATCATACCTCTTCTTGAGATGGTAGAGACCCACAGATAGGGCTTAGACACACTCATGAAATACTAGGAGGAAACCTTGAAATCTGTGGACGAGGTTGCTGGAAGAAGAATCCAGCTAGCCTGTGGGCCCCTAGAGGCTAAGATTCATCCAGAAGATCAGAAGGAGTTTTTCATTTGCTAGTAACTTCCCTTTCTCTGGACAGATCCCATTTAGAAAGTTAAGTGTGGGAAGAGGGATCAGGGACTTGGAATTTGTTTGAGTCTTCCAGTATTGCCTGGGTGGGACCAGAGGGCTCCAAAGGGCCTGCCTTGCTGAAGCCCTCCTGGCTGTTCAGCCCTGTCTCTCCTTCATGTTACTATTCAGTGGGAACCAAAAGCTTCAGAGCCTGAGCTTAAGTATTATGGCAGGTCCAAATCTGGCCAACTCACTTAGCCCCCATCACCCACATCTTGGGCTACTGTTTGTTCATTATGGGTGTTGGGAAGTGGGATGGGGCATCCAGGCCTTGCCCAGCAGGCTGCCCTCTGCATGTCAGGTTCCTAGGAACCAGAGAGTTCTACAGCTGTACATGGACGTGGGCCATAGAGATCCCTTTTGTCCACTCACCCCGGACTTTGTAGACTGGTAACTGAGATCCAGAGAGGGGAAGTTGGCTATCACAAGTTCACACAGCACCATTTTGGCAGAGCTGGTCATAGACTTTGTCTTTGCAAAGGGTCTTCCAAGGCACAGCCCCGGATGCCCCCTGGGATGCCGGCCCTGTGTGCCCTGCCCTGTTTTCCTTGGAACAAGTGCTGGTGTTACAGATGAGGGCTTTATGACTTCATTTCAGATAATGCAGTTGGGTACAGTTTGCCTGGTGGTTGCCTAAATTTAAACGAAGTGGGCTGGGGTGGGTGGTAGTGAAGAAGATTGGCTTGGTGCTTTCATTAAAGCACAATGTGTTGGGGGAAGGTTCGATTTTTATTTTTACTTCACTGAATGAGGGATGAGCGCAGAACTGAGGGTTGCTTTTTTTTCTCTCCCCTTTCCTTTTCTTTCTGTCTTTTTTAAATTATTAAATATCTGTATATTCACAATTCAGGACTGGTGGTGCATTTCACTTCCAGCCTGGATATAAACCAAAGTAGGTTGAGTGGGAATATTATTATTTTGCACTTCATGATGGTCAAGTACAGTTATTGAGAAAGCCTCTTAAGCATCTGTAGACCAATTTTGGTTAGACTTGGGTTTCATTCCCAATTCTGGGCACTTTCTGGGTGCGTGACCCTGGGTATCGTTTCTGAACTTCTTTTTTTCTCATTTTTCTCTTGGTATCGGTACCTGTTTTAGAATTGCCATACATCTGAATTCATACGTGAAACCCCTGGCATGCTGCACAGCACAGGGAGAGTGCTCATGAATTGTTAGCGGCTGTCCATCCTCTCTGTGTCCTTCACGTTTTGCCCTCCACCAGGTTGGGAGTAGATCAGGGGATGAGTTTGAGAGGATGATCTCCTGATGGAGGGAGGTGAGGGGCTTGTATGGAGGTGCTGCTGGTGAGAGAGTGTGTGTGTATGTGTGATGTAGGGGAGTTGGAGTTTGGGGGGCTTTTCTCCTTGGGGAATATGAGGAAAGTATTAGAGGCCCGATCACCTGGACATTTGCCCCAGAGGAATGCCTTCTTGGGGTTTATTTCTCTGATTCTTTGCAGTTATTCTTCTCAGCCTTTTAAAAATCCACATTGAAATATATGGTCCACTTATTATTTCTCTGGTTATAAAAGTGACATGTCATAGAGAAGTTGGAGCACACAGAAAATCATAGAGGAGAAAAATAAAGATCGTCCATAATCTCACCTTTCTAGAAGAAACCAGTGTGAGGATTTTGAAATCTATGTCTCCAGTCTTTTTTTTTTTCTCTGCATCTATACATAGGGTGTGTTTGCCTGCTTGTCCATTTTTACAAAACTGGAGTCACATTGCACATATTGTTATGTAACATGCTTTTAGAACAATATTCTGTGAGCATTTCCTAGTTGTAAACTGTTCTTCTAAAACACGACTTTCAGTGATGGAGCATTCTATTATGCGGATATTCCATAACTTACTTAACCAGCCCCCCCCCCCCCCCCCGTTCATCATTTAAATTGCTTTCTTGTTTCTTGTGCTCCTTCACCTTATGCTGCAGTGAATTTGGGAATGCAGATTTTAATAACTGGATCACCGTTTTTAGGAAAGCAATTCTCTGGTGAAGTGTGCTAACAAATGGTTTCATTAGTTTCAAGTTTTTTCGTACCTTACATGCTCCCTAGACCTTTGGGTTCTGCTAGTGAATTCACCCTCTAAGGTAAAAGCACTGGCCCTCTCCTGCATTTCTGCCCAGTTCTCCACATACTGCTCACTCTGCAGCTCCTCCTCCTCTAGGAAGCCCTAGTTATCAGGGGCAGTGGGTGCCATGAGAGGTCATGGCTACCCCAGAAGATACCAGTGCAGGCGCTGACAATGTCATTTACTGGTAGAATGACCCTGAAAATTTTTGGTGCTTTTTCGACACTCTGTTTTCCTTATCTGCAAAATGAGGGCAATCTCCCTTTTTGACTAAATGATGAGGGTGAAGTACAGCTGTGGCTGTAGACGTGTTTTGCAACTTTGAAGTACATAAAGATGTTAGTTGTTAGCATTGACCTTGAGGAAGAATGACAGGACTTGATCCAGTGGTGTCCTGCAGCTGGCTTGCACCAGCTCTTCAGAGTTGACTGTGCTCACCTCTTGCCGGCTCCGTGTCAGCTGGCCCTCACGCTGGTAGCTTGAGATTGGCCATAGTGAGTGCATTTATGCCATGGAAATAGACAAATGCTATAATCAAGGCTCTTTTTTTTTTCTCTTTCTTTCTTTAGAGGTGATTGTTAAACATTTACCAGCACTTTACAGTGCTACTGTCCAGGGCTCTTATTTAACATTTGACGTACATTGTTTTGGTTTGAGTTGGTAGTTTTTTTTCCATATATTAATGTTTCACTTGCCCCAGCTGGACTCTAAGCTCTTAAGAGCAGACATTCAATACCTTAAGATTTTTAACAGTAAGGCCCTATGAAGTAGCATTTACCCCAGTGAGCTCATGACTTTAAACTACATGAAAAAAAATTGTGTTAAGCTGTAGCTCTGAAGGCTTCCTAGTAGCTATACAGGCCCCTGGTCCCGTCCTCTCTTAATGATCCTTTATGGATGGGTCTTCCATACACAGAACTTTAGTTATTTAGCCTTAAAACTGCCCAGGGTATAATAAAGAGGCTTTATTTCCCTGTGTTTCCATCAGTGACTATAATAATAATGGCTAACAAGTCATAGCTAACATTTATTGATTGTTTGCTGTGTGCCAGGTACATCCTAAATGCTTTTACAATCATTTTCTTGTTTAATCTTTACTCCTGTCACATAAAGGATACATTAATATCACCCTTGTTTTAGAAATGAAGAAAATGTGAAATTTAGAGATGTTCAGTACCTCGGTCATGATTGAGGGAGATCTGGCTTTGGCAGGTCACTCATCATTCATTCATTCATTCATTCATTCATTCAGCAGACTCTGACCTCTGCCATGTACTGAGTGCTGCTCTGGCTCCTTGAATGAACAAAACCACTGTGCCCTTGTGGAGCATTCCTTCTAGTGAGCAAGACAGATAATAAGCAAGCATGTAAATATATATTTAAAAGTCCCCTGTTGCAGATGGCTACTAGACAGTCAATCCAGGGAGGGAGAGAGAGGCTGATGGGCAGGGCCTAGGTTTGGCTGTTCAGATTCCAATCCTGGATGTCTGTCTGTCTTTCTGCCTTTGAAACACAGCGCATTCTGTAGGTAGCCAGGCATCTTGAGCATGATAGCCCTTTGTCACATATCTATTGGTTTGGCAATTGGAGCCTTACTGCATGCATGGGGGATGACACAGGAATGCATGTTGAGAGCTTATGGTAAGCTCAAATCAGGTGCAAATGCCCCCAGAACCATCTGGTGTGCTGAACTCCGTTCTGAGGGCTCTCAGGTGTTCTGGGCAGGTAGAATGAGCAGAAAGGCTGAGCAGTGAAGGGAGGAGGAGGAGAATGAGCTCTGTGGTCGTCAGGGGGTAGGAGAGGATACACAGGGTTAGGACCCACAGAGCTAGTGGCTTCTTGGAGGTCACCATTCTCACGGTACCCACGGACATAGGAAGGCATTGAGGACGGGATGGCTCCCCCCAAGGCCGCTCAGTGAGACCAAGTTCCCCAAAGGATGGAGCCCAGTTTTCCACGCCTGGTCCTGTACCTTATGTAACATCATCCTTCTCCCAGATTTTATTTTACTTTCTTTATTCCTGCCTGGGAAACAATGGCAGATGGATGCAGTACACGAGTTTGGGGACCCCCTTAAAGGATAGCCCTGAACACCAGGCACTCAGGAGTCCAAATGGGTTATGAAGACCAGCCATGCTCTACCCTGCAAAATATCCTTCTAGAAGATGGGCCTTCTGGTGTGTAACAGACAAAAGTGTCCTAGAGTCGCCCTCCCTGGCCCTCACATGTTGTGGATCAGCCCATGCCCGCTGTGACTGAGCTAACATCTCTCCCATGTTCAGTTGACAAAACCTTGAAAAACCCTGCCCTGGGAGACCGAGACCAGGATCCAGTACCCGCTCTGCTATTAATAAATTAACTGTGCCATTCGGGTCTCCGTGTCGGCTTCCTCCTCTGTATTAGGAGGGGTTGGTCGAACTGCCTTGATGTCTCTTTTTGCTCTGACCTTTACTCTCGGGAGGTTAGACCAGGTCTCACTCACAAAGCATTGCAGTCTTCTCAGTTCCTTTCTCAAGTGCCACGTGGAGTGCAGGGTTGGGGGAAGGACTTAAGGTTTGGAATGTGCCTCCTCGAGGGTGTCTCTTGGTCTGTGGGTACGGAGTATTTTCCGCCTTGGTTCCCAGTTCTAAGCCACCTGGTCTTCGCTCGTGGTTAGGTGGCCGTGGCCCACATAGGACCTTCCCCACAGAGTACAGCTCGCCCACAAGTGTTTTCCTAGCACGCCCACTGTTGACAGGAGGGGAGTGAGATTCGGGGTGTACTTTCCTATGGGGTCGGGGCCCTGGTGACTTCGTGTGTGTCAGAATGGTAGAGCCCTCATCCTGGTCCCTCCGATGGCTTCTCACTGAAACGGCGCAGTGACACCACAGCAAATACAAACGCTTCAAAACTAAAAAGTGATGAGGTGAGGAGGCAACAGGAAGTGGGGAAGTGAGCAGAACAAAGCCTGTGCTGTGTACTCAGAACATTGTTGACCTTTTTTTTTTCTCTCCTTTTCTCTCTCTTTCTTTAAAATCATCTAGTTCTGTCAGATTGTTGAGGCAGAAGCTCATTTATTTTAAAGGGTTTAGCCTCTGTAGAGACCTATGGAGAGAGCGTGTGGCCCATGGAAAACCGGAAAGTGTAAGGAAGAAGCAAACTGCTCTCCTCCCTCGCTTGGCCAGACTTATGCAAATTCGTGTCAGTCAGGGTTCTGGAGACTCTTTGATCCTCTCTCTCCATCTCTCTACTGAGGGCTGGGGAAAGTTATTTCAATTGCTCCTCTTTAAGACCTTCCTTTGGAGGACTTCCTTTAGGTCTTGTACTTGATTAAAGATGGTGGGGGATGTGGAATTCTGCTCCGACAGTTTTTCTTTGTCTGCTTCTACCTCAGTTTCTCATTTCCAACTAGTGACTTAAAAGGGAGAGAGCACAAATTTAACCATTCGTTTCCAGTATGGTGAGGTCCCACTGGTGTGGACTCTGAAAAGACCCAGTCAAGCCTGCCACTGGGCAGGGCGCACTACTACACACACACACACACACACAGAGAGACACACACACACTGCACGCACACATACACACACACATACACACACACGGGGACAGATCACTGGCTGGCCAGATGGAGAGAAGGATTGTTTGTTTAGGCCAAACAGCTTTTCATTTGAGGAGCAGATATGGTCCGAGGATTGAAGCTGCTGATAGGTGTTCCCTGTTTGGATATTGGAGCTCAGTTGGCTCAGGTTGGATTAGCTACGTTGGGGCTTCTAGTTTGGGGGGATTTGAAGCAACAATAGCAGTGTGAGCAGTAAGAGCCATGTGTTTGTAGAAGCTTCTCCGCCTGCATTTCCACAATTTACCCTTCCACCAGGCTCACAAAGTTGGAAGGGAAGATAGAAGCCCTCGATTGTTGGTGGCTGGATAATATTAATAACATAATAATGAGTATAGGAATGGTAAGCCAGCACTTCCTGGGCATATTCTTTGGATCCAGAAGCCTGGTGCTGGGTCATAGATATGATCTGATTTAATGCTGAGGGAATTCCTTTGTATGGATGGGCCATGGAAACCTGGAGCAGTAAGCTCAGTGACCTGAAATAATGGAGCAGGTGTCCTGTCCTTTAGTTCATTTGTGTCACAACTTGCATCTCCTGCGTTGCCTTCTTTGTTCCCTGGTATTGAATTTCTGACATGGCTGGGGTAGGGATATGATCGGTGGCATGGGTTCTCTGGTGGAAGCTCGCTGCTCCAGGGCACGCCCTGACCATGACTCCATCAGCCTTGCTGGTAGATAGACATCCTTGCCATTGCTACACAAGTGTGCTCACCACCCACCGAGGCTCTGCAGATTGATGTTGGCCCTATTCCCCTGGAAACATATTGGAGCACAAGCTAGTTCAAAGAAAAGTTAAGATCTCCCTCCTTTTCTTTCTTTCTTTCTTTCTTTTGATTTTATTTGTTTGAGAGAGAGAGAGAGAGAGGGCACAAGCAAGGGGAGGGGAAGAGGGAGAAGGAGAAGCAGACTCCCCACTGAGCAGGGAGCCTGATTCTGATCTCCATCCCAGGACCCCGAGATCATGACCTGAGCCAAAGGCAGATCCTTTTTTATTTTTTAAAAGATTTTATTTATTTATTCACGAGACACACACACACACACACACACACACACACACACACACACACACAGAGGCAGAGACGCAGGCAGAGGGAGAAGCAGGCTCCATGCAGGGAGTCCGACATGGGACTCGATCCTGGGACTCCATGATCATGCCCTGGGCCGAAGGCAGGTGCTAAACCGCTAAGCCACTCAGGTGTCCCCCCGAAGGCAGATCCTTAACCAACTAACCAAACAGAAGACTTGGGGAGCCACTCAGGTGCCTCCAAGTTTTCTGTTTCTTCTTTTTTTAAGCTACCTCTCTCCCCAATTCTATTTTATGTATGTGGCATTTTGGCTTTGCCATGGTTGGAATGTATGTAAAGTCTGCTCTGAGAGTCTGAGTCCAAGTCTTGATGGAGAGCTTATACTCAGGGGCTCTCTGCAACCAGTGAGACATGGGCACCTTCCTACCTCCTTGTGGCTTCATTTCTGTTTTGTTTTAAATCTCTGTTGAAGTAGAGGCATGGAGGGCATAAGCAAAATGGACAGTCAGCTAATTTAGCGAACTTGTAGGTAACAGATGGGATGAATAGGACATGGGACTGAAACAGTTGTTAAAAACCCAAACAGGCTCACCTTCAGTGGAAATTTGGCATTTGTTGGCTAATTTGGGGAGTTCTAATCAACTTGCTACTAGAGACCCACCTTAGGTCTTAGGAAGAACCCAAACCCAAGCCTTAGGTGTCTCTTTACTCTTGGTGATTCCACCAAGCTGTTTAGAGGTATGCTAAGGTGTGTTGGTAATGTTCGAGTGGATGAAACGTGTGGAAAGGAGGTAGAGCTTTCAGGCAAATCTCATGGCAGGCTGGTTTTCAGTCGTTTTTGAATCAAACATGCATAGAGATTGATTTGCATGGCTGAGAGCTGACCACCTGACAGTAGTCCATGGCCATGGTACAGTCCTGGTGTGAGGCCACCCAGCCCCGAGCCGAGGGCTCAGCTCACCTCTCTTGTTCTTCTGCCAGTGGGGGTTGGGCCTAGTCTAACTGCCTCATGGGCAAGTCTAAATACAAGAGAAATTATTCAAATCCTCCGGTCCAGCTTCATTGAAATTTTCCCATCCTGTTCCAGCACTGCCTTAATATAGTCAGCTTTTTTTTTTTTGACTCCACAATGAAATCAAAGCTGAACCTTTTAACAACGTTTATTTGAGTTCAGTCCAGGTTCTGTTGTCTCCCAGGAGGGTTTTAGTGTCCAAGAGCTAGCCAGCTCCCTAGGTGGAATCTGGTGGGTTAAATACAGTCTCCTGCTCTGTTGATCGTAAAATTCTTGTGGGAAATGTGGCCTGGAACATGAACATATATGAAATTGGCCTTTTTTTTTTTAAGATTTTAATTATTTATTCATGAGAGACAGAGAGAGGCAGAGACATAGGCAGAGGGAGAAGCAGCCGCCCTGTGGGGAGCCCAATGCAAAACTTGATCCTGGGATTCTGGGATCACTCCCTGAGCTCAAGGCAGATGCTTCACCACTGAGCCACCCAGGTGTCCTGAACTTGGCCTTTTCTTCTTCTTCTTCTTCTTCTTCTTCTTCTTCTTCTTCTTCTTCTTCTTAATTGGAAAGTGGCGCTCTTATCTTTGATTATTGTGTAACTTCTGTTTGGAGTTCAGTTCAGGATTGCCTCCCTGGTTTGCCCATGAACAAGGAGAGTAGATTCAAACAGTTTGAAATTAATAGTGTTTGCGGCTTAGAAACCCACCTTGTCATTAACCACCAGTGAATGCCAGCCTGAAACATGTACTTGTGCCAGAGTAAACCGCAAGGTTGTGGAAAAACGTAAAGGAAGTGGGGCGGAGGGGGGGGTAAGTTGGTAGTAAAAGGTAGAGCTTGTGGGTGGGAGATATGTGTGTGTGTGTGTGTGTGTATGTGTGTGTGTGTGTGGTGGGGCGAGGAGGTTGAAGTGTAGACAAAAGAGAAAGGGAAACAAAGTCTGGCGGGGTACTCCAGGCCCGTAGGCAGGCTTGGACGTCACTAGTGAGAGAGAGTTAGCAGTGTGCCAACTCAGCCTTGATGTTCTAATTTCTTCATTTGCTTAAATTTGTATTTTTGAAACTTCAGAAAAAAAAGCAGCATAAGGGAAACAGTACATTTGTTGGAGTGGAGTGGATTTATTGCCCATCATCCCACCTTGGTCAAGTTAGACTTAATTTATCTAGGATGTTGGTTCTCTACTGGGGGAGGAGGGGGGTGGATTTTGCCTCCAGGGGACATTTGACAACATCTGGAGACATTTTTGGTTGTCACAATTGTTTAGGGGCAGGGGGAGTTCCTGGCAACTAGTGGGTACAGGCCTGGGATAGCTGTTCAACATCCTGAAATGTGTAGAACAACTCCACAAAAAAGAATTATCAGTTCAGGGTGTCAGTAGTGCTAAGGTTCAGAACCGTTGATCTCAGGGCTTGGTTGTTGTCAATTCATCCCGAGACAGCAATGTCTTGGTGCTGTGCGGTGGGAAGTACATACTTCTAATGAAGTGGAACCTCCAGGTCCAGAAAGCTTACTGCTTCAAAGATCCGAAAGGGTCCCAGGAATTGGCATCCTGGCCCAGCTGGACTACTTTTGCAGCTTAGTGTCTTTTTTCCACCCTTCTAACAATCTCCCATCTTACCTTGTTGTGCTATGGCCCTGCCCACCAACATGAATTCTCTAATTTACTGCATTTTGCCCCCACCCATACAAAATGCCATAAGTTGAATTCTTTAGCTTTTCTATCTTACCACTCGTCTTAAGGCTTGGTTCTCTTTGGGGAACCGGCTTTTCCCCCAGAGAGGTTAATGAATCTCCAAATTGCCCTTTTATACAGGATGTGTCCTGGGTGCCATTTCCCCCTCCTATAGAGAATTAAAAACACGAACTACTTAATAAACTATAGACCTACTGCCAGTCAGCTGTAAAGCGTGTGCCTCTTTCAGGCCACTTTTTGACAAGTTTCAGGTAAGAATGATAGCATATTAAATTATTAGGCAGTTTTATGGCTGTGCAGAGCAGATTTATCCTTTGATGAATAAATATTGCTGTAGCCCAATTTAGAACTTGACAAATGCTGATTTACAGCTTAAAATATATATAAGGGTTATTTTATGATGAAGTGGCAATGGTAGTGGGGTAGGTTTAAAAGTGATGGCTCTGGCACCTTTGAGTAATGTGCCATTAAAATGATGCTGCAGGCAGAGCTTCGGAAGGATTCAGGTGGCTGTTGGGGGTTCCTGTCACTCCCAGTAGGTTATAGGGGTCCAGGTCACTTTGTGATGCACGGTCCCAGCTGATACTGCTTTGAGGCACTATTCAAAGTGTGGGTACCCCCACATTCCTCAAAGTTGATCATACCATGCGTCTTCTAAAAGATTCTACTTGCCCACATGAGGGACTTCGGGGTGGGGGTGTGGTGGTGGTTCCAGTATCAATAACTGTACATTTTTCAGCTATGGAACGTAGTTTTGAGGAGGAAAGCTTTTCAAAACCAAATTGAAGAGAGAGGCTGGTGAATTTTTTGCGTGTTCTGAATGTGGAGATCATCCTCCCTTTGCATCAGAACTACCTGTGACATTTGAACTGACAAGCATGGATACTTTGAGGAATAGAGAATTTATAATTGAAGCTGACCTTTAAAATATCTGTTGCATGCATACATGCATAAGGATGGTAGAGATAGAGCAGTTAAAGTCCTTTTCTATTTATTTGTTTGTTTATTTATTATTATGTGCACACGGCATAGAAGTTGGAAGTGACAGACTAAGGTGGTGTAGCAACTCTTCCCCTTCTGCCCAGTGTCTCCCAGTTCCCTTCTCTAGAGATAACCACTGTTACTAGCTTTTTGGTTATCTTTCTCAAAGCTTATCTTTTTCATGTATGTATATATGAACACATAGTATTTTTCAATAACTGCTAGCATACTCTCCATGCCATTCTGTGCCTTACCTGTTTTCCTACCAGCATGCATTGAAAATTAGTCCATATTGTGACATTGAGAATGCCTTTATTATGTTTTCCAAGTGCATAGCATTCCATTTTATAGATGAGCCACAATGTGTTAAGGCAATTCCCCAGCAGTGGATATTGAGGCTTTTGTCATTTCAAATCATACTGCTGTAGTATCCTTGTATACACACCATTTTGCATATGTAGGAGTATTGTCTGCAGAAGAAATTCTTAGAAGCGGAGTTGCTGGTAAAACATGTATATGTCTGTGATATTGGTAGACATTGCAAGTATCCTTTCAAGGAGTTGGTAGCGATTTACACCAACACCCTCAATGAATGAGACATCCTCCCCAACACAGTGAGTTATCAAAGTTTTTGATCTTTGCCAATCTGATAGATGAAAATTGGTATCTCAGTTTTAATTTGCATTTCTTTTATGAGTGTGGTCGAACATTTTTCACTAGTTTAAGATCCATTTGTGTTTTCTTTCAATTCATAATCTGTTGCCCATTTTTCTATCAGGTTGTCGATCTTTCATCATCTTTTAGATTCAGTATCTGTTTGACCTATTTCTGTACTTGGCGGAGCTCACTCGTGGCGACCACGCATGCACTTAAATGAGGCTTTGGGAAGTGGGATGGATGGATTAAGCTAGTGATGAAAATGGGCCCATTTTCTTGGATGTGGCCACTGCTGCCTCTGTGGTTGGTGGAGTCTCTGAGCCTAGTGATTTCTGGTGTCATCCCCACAGCGCCCCTTTAAGGCTGGCAGCGGTCTGACTCAGGCAGATAGCAAGCGGCTACCCGTGTGTTGGACATGTGAGGATGGATTGGTTTTGGATTTGGACATGAATGAGACTGGGGA
This sequence comes from Vulpes lagopus, assembly GCF_018345385.1. Classification (NCBI taxonomy): domain Eukaryota; kingdom Metazoa; phylum Chordata; class Mammalia; order Carnivora; family Canidae; genus Vulpes; species Vulpes lagopus. The sequence continues at coordinate 62,137,933 of NC_054824.1, forward strand.
AGCCCTGGGTTGAAAGCGGGGGCAGTGGAATACAGGGACTTGGGGCACTGAGTATTTCTATGCCTTGAGGCAGATTCACAGGAGAGAGCCATGGCAGCTGCACTGAAAATTTTCAAATACAATACCTGAGAAGTCAGGGAAAATAGGATACTTAAGTTTAAGTAGTATGTCCATCACATTTTCAGTACTGTGCTTTAAAAAAAATTTTACTTATTCATGAGAGACATACAGAGAGAGAGAGAGAGAGAGAGGCGAGAGAGGCAGAGACACAGGCAGAGGGAGAATCAGGCTCCCTGCAGAGAGCATGATGCGGGACTCTATCCCAGGATTCTAGGATCATAACCTGAGCCAAAGGCAGACGCTCAACCACTGAGCCACTCAGGTGCCCTCAGTACTATGCTTAATATGATTTTCCGCCTTTCCAGATGAGGTCTCTCTAAACATAAAGCAGTGTTTCTCAACCAAGAGTGATTTCTGCACCACCCTCCTGCCCCTATCTCAGGGCAGCATCTAGAGACATTTTTGGTTGTTGTATTTGGGGATGCGGGGGTGGAGGGGAGGAGACTCGAGTGGGTGGAGGCCGGGGATCCTGCTAGACATTTTGCAATGCACAGGACGGCCCCTGCAGGAAAAAATTTTCAGCCCAAAATGCCAATAATGTCAATACATGAAAAACCCTTGTAAAACAATGGGGTCCAGTGGTAAATCTGAAAAATATATATATATACAACAGGTGCACTTTTTGCTTCAGTTCTGAGACATTTTGGGCCTTCTGTAGTGTCACCTTTAGATGAACTTCACCTGAAAGGGTGTGGAGGCTGAAGAAAAACATTGAGAATTTTATTTGAAAATGCCAGTTAGTGAACTATGTAAAAATAAGTCAATCCTATGGTTTCTGAGTTTTGGGGACACCCTGTAGGATTCCAGTGGGAGCAGGGGCCTGTCACTAGCGCTGTCCCTCCTTACTGCCATCATTCATGTTCTATTATGCATACCAGCACATAAAAAGTGGGGGGTGGGAGGGCTGATATTTTAAGCCCAAGACCCCCTGAAAAGAGCGGGGCCTTGATGCCAGTGTGATGGCATTATCAGATATCCGGGCTCTGGGCACAGTGGGAGGGTGGCCCTGGAACCCTGCCAGGTTCTGTCTTGAGTCTCCCAGCCCTCAGGATGCCTGTTGCTGGTCGCCTTCAATCCCAGCAGTTCAGAGGAACCAGCAGAAATACCCTAGGATTTTCCTCATTGTTTCTGAGAGGGAGGTGGCTAAAAGCACATGTCTGGGAGACCAACTGCCCAGTTGTAATCTTTATTCCTCACCTGTGCACAACTTCGGATGGGCCTTGGTTGCCTCTTCTGTGAAAGGGGAGCATCAGTATTAACATTACTATGAAGATGAACCAAATTAGTAAATGGAAAGTACTCAGCACAGTACCTGTTAGTGTTTGCCATTCGTGTTATTGTGATTGTGATTATTGGTCTCAGCCCTTGGAAGTTCCAACCTTCTTACCCCTCCCCTACAGTTCTGTGGAAACCCTTTGCTAAGATGAGAGAGCATGCTTGGTTCCAGGGTTGCCTTTGGTGGCTTCCCTGAGTCCACATGAACACACAGTGCCCCTCCCCGTCTCAGGGGAGGGCTCTGCTTCTCCCAGGAGGCACCAAGAGCTTTACTGAGCCAGCCCTGTACTCTGGCCTCATCTCCGTCCTCCCACCCCCAACCTCCTCCATCGAGGGAGAATTGGCCTGCCTTTTTGAGATAGGTCTCCTCATTTCACTCTCTCTCTTTTTTCAAAAAGATTTTATTTATTTATTCATGAGAGACACACAGAGAGAGGCAGAGGCACCGGCAGAGGGGGAAGCAGGCTCCCTGTGGGGATCCCCATGCGGGACTTGATCCCAGGACCCCAGGATCATGACCTGAGCCAAAGGCAGACGCTGAGCCACCCAGGTGCCCCTCATTTCAGTCTCCTGATTCCAGTTCCCATAGCGACTTTCCTATCTCCTGCTATATCATCTGGTGTGACTGCCTCAGAAAAGCCCAAGTTGGAAGCTGAGAGGATGGTTGTGTCTGGGCCATGGACTTCCCTCCCACAAAGCACTCTGCTTGGTCAGGCCTGGGCTAGTGGGCTTGCTACTCTTAGTCCTCAAGGTACATTTCAGCTTGGCCTCAGCCACAGTCACCAGAAAGGGTTATTTATAAAATGGGGACAGTCTTTGGCCCAAACCTATAAACAGTCTACCGAAATGTTGTTGGGCAAAGCCAAGTTCTCATTTTGCTTTCATTCCCTTGGAAGGTTCATATTCAGATAGTTTTCATGGATCATTTAGTGGCTGGAGATCACAAGTGTTTGTGTCTGGGTGGGTGGTTCGATCTGAATGCTTCAATCAGCACCTTCTTTGAAGAACTCTCAAACATACAGAAGACTTACGAGATGCAGTGTAGCAGAGGTAGAGACGCACATAAACCATGTCCCCAGAGAGCTTCCAGTCCAGTGGAGGTGGTCCAGACCCTGACATCAGGTGCTCCCAGTCTCTTGGGGGAAATATAGTCCCGACTCCTCATGGAGTCCCCAGTCTAATGGAGGAGGCATAGGGTGAATTCAGTCTAATGGTGAGATAGTTCATATTCTTGGGGAGCTCCTAGTTTCATGGGGGAGAGACAAACCCTGCTTATCTAGCCTGATGGAGGAGACCTAAGTCTTGCTTTCCGACCCGGTTTGATAATGTGTGACGCAGACAGATCCTCAAAGAAATGGACAAGATGGAGCAGTTCTTAACCCCATAGCCTTCTTTTTCCGTCCACAATAGAAGTGGGGGAGATAGAGACCGTGGCAGCCCGAGCAGAGGCAGAGTCAGCAACACCCTTTGCTTGGGCTGTAGCAGCCACTTTTACTGGCCTCTGCCTGCCCAGCCCCACCCCGAAATATGTGGAGGCTGCGCTATCTTTAGTGGTCACCCTTTGTAATCTTTAGAGGCCGTTGCTGACGTGGCTGCTTCCTGGGCTGGACCTTTCTCCCTAGAGAGCTGTGCTTTTTGCTGGGTGAGAATTTGGCTTGGGGCAGGGCGGGCAGTACTGAATGACTGGGGGCTTCCAAAACTTGGTTGTGGTCCCTTGCCTTCTCTTGAATCACGGTGAAACTTTGGAACCTTTTGGACGATCTGTTTTAAGGTTGGAAAATAATAGAGTAGAAAGGACAGTATTAGAAATCATCTAGTTTTACCTTCCCATTTCACAAAGGAGAATGTGGAGGCCCAGAAACGAGAAGTGTTTTTTTTTCAGAGTTGCTTAGAGGTTGTGCTGGGCTTTCAGCCTCACTCCTGAATCTGGAGAAGAGGCCTGGTAACCATAGCAACTAGGGAGGTCCTGGTAAAGCCTATGCCAGGTCAGTTATTACCCCTACTCAGAGCCTGCTTACTCCCATCCCACTTGGAGTAAGACCAAAGGTATTTCTGCGACATCAAGCTGGCCTGATCTGGCTCCCACCCACCTGCCTCTCTGCCACTTTGCTTCTCATACATGCCACACTAGCCTTCTGGTTGTTCCTTGAACATACCAGGACATTTCCACCTCAGGGCCTTTGCACTTGCTGATCCTTTCACTTAGAATATCTTCCTTAGATATCTGTATGGCTCACTTCTTCACCTCAGAGAGCCCTTCCCTGACCATCCTAAATAAAATGCCCTCCTTTCCCTACCATTCTCTAGTCCTCTTAACCTGCTTTACTTTTCTCCAGTGCATTTGTCACCATCTTAAATGGTATGTATTCATTTATTTCTTAACTCCTCCTGTTTCCTCCCGTTAGAATGTAAATACCAAAACATGGTCAGTTTTCTTCACTGCTATATGCCCAACAACCTGAATACTTCTTGACACATAGTAAGTGCTTAATATCTGTTTGTTCAAAGAAGGAAAGGAGGGAAGAAGGGAATATAAAACACAAAAGGAAATCACTTGGTGTTAAGAATGGTTTGATTTAGTTAGGACAAAACAAAAATAAAGAACAAAACTTGTTGGGTGGCAGAGATCCCATCACTTCCTGGTGTCCATCTGGACCGTGTCCTGGGGACAGCATTTCCTGTCTGCCCCTCAGTCCATCCACCTTGCATTATCCTTTTCCCTCTAACTAGAAAAAACTAGGTTAAACTTCACCCTTCCAAGAAAAAATGCATTTATAAATGCCCTGGACATGGAAAAGCTCCAAGTCCTTCACTGGAGCTCTTCCTATCTTTTGTTAAATGATGGAACAGAGATTGTGCTGGTGGAAAGAAGCTGCATCTTCTCACTTGGGGTTTTTAAGTCTTAAAATTATCTGCATGATCAGACTCCCTTTTTGCAAGGACAGAGACGAGTACCCAAAGATTTGTGTTGGGGATCCAGGAGCAAATTGGGGGTGGGGATGCCTACACCCAATATATGAATTTGGGTTGGACTCATGAAGCTGAGAGGTTGGAAGGGGAAGCTGAAAGCTTCTGGGTTCTGGTCCTGCCTCTTAGTGGGTGGCCTTGGCTAGTCACTTCCCCTCTCACAGCTTAGCTTCCTAATCTATAAAATAAAAGAGTTGGGCTGAACTTGGGGGTCAGGTCTCCTGGGGAGCCATGCAGATGGGCTGTTCCCCTCCATACTGACATCGTCCCCTCCATACTGACATCAGTACTCTGACACTCTTTGGATCAAATACCAGGTTTTCAGTAAAACCATGACTTCCTTGATAAAGTTGGAAACAGAGGCGACAGTTAAAAAAAAAAAAAGAAGTAATTGTTAAAAAGTGTTTTCAGTGCCAGTTACTGTAGTAAGTGTGGGGTTTTTTTCTTTCTTTCTTCTTGGTCTTAACCTGTAAGCAATGACAAGATCAAACAAGTTTCATTTTGAGTCCCCCGGCTTTACAGTCTGAGTCTGTATGGCGTTGACTTACCACGTTTACTTTCAACTAGTCCGGCTGTTCCGGGGTAGGCTTTATCAGCCAACTGCTCAGCCATCAGGGGAGGAAGACTTGTTCTTGGGCAGTTTGGATGCTCGGTTCTCAGCACCCGTGTAGACCTGGCACCTCTTCCCCATTTATCTGCCATCTTCCTCCCCAACCCCCTCAATCTAACTCAGTGAGCTGCTGTCATACATCAGTCTCTTTGGGGGACTGTCAAGTTCCAACTACCTTCCAGACCCCAGCCTCTTGCCCAGGACCAGTTATCTACTTTGCTGGGCCCAGAGCAAAATGAAAGTGCGAGGGCCCCTTGTTTAAAGCTCAAGACTGGGGATCCCTGGGTGGCTTAGCGGTTTAGCGCCTGCCTTCGGCCCAGGGCGTGATCCTCGAGTCCCGGGATCAAGTCCCGCATCGGGCTCCCTGCATGGAGCCTGCTTTTCCTTCTGCCTGTGTCTCTGCCTCTCTCTCTCTCCCCTCTGTATTCTCATGAATAAATAAATAAAATATTTTTAAAAAATAGAAATAAAAATAAAGCTCAAGACTTTCAAGATGGCAACCGTAGCGCATTAAACCAAATGTGGGGCCTTGTAAACCTACACGGGTGCCCTGCCCTTGCAGCCAGCTCTGTTCTTCCATCCTACAGTACCAGGACCATAGAGATTTATAAAACACATTTGAAGGGTATTGACAAGTTTTCTCAGAAGGAATTTGAGGTGTTGCTCTCATGGCCTATGAGATTCAGGTCTTCCAGCTGGAGCCACCCTGTGTTTGGGAAATCCCACGTGTGAGGGAAGGTTTGGGCAGCATCCTTGGGTGCTGGTGGGAGGCTCAGGGGACGATGGGTTAGAAATGGTTGCATTGCCCAAGCAGCAGAAGCATCATTTGCTTTGTTCTTTAAAATGTCCTTTGATGGATAAACAAAATATGGTATATCTATACAGTGGAATATGATCGAGCTGTAAACAAGAATAAAGCACTGGTATGTGCTACAACACAAATGAACCCTGCAAATGTTACATTAAGTGAAGGAAGCTGGACACAAAAGACCACATGTTGTATGGTTCCATTTTTAAGAAATGTCCAGGATAGGCGAGTCCATAGAAACAGAAAGTGGTTGCCAGGGGAAGAGAGGGATAGGGAGTGATGCTAGCTGCTATGGGTTTTTTTGGGGGGGTTGATGAAAATAATCCTGAAGTTAGTGGCGATGGTTGTACAACCCTAAGAATATGCTAAAAGACCACTGAACTATGCAGCTTAAAGGAAAATTTTGCAGTCCATGAATTATATCTCAATTGGTTTTTTTTTTTTTTTTTAATGTGAAAATAAAGGTCTTTTGAAGGCTTGGACTTGAACTCTACCTTCTGCCCTTGGTGGGTGTGGTGGGATCAGTGCAAGAGCAGCCTTCTTTCCTTCCATGAGCCCTTCCCTCTTCTTCCTGCCTCACCTCCAGCCACAGATCATCTCTTGAGCATCCCTCCTACAAAGCTCGTTTTCCAGGAAAGATCTTTTGGAAGCATTCAGGCTAAGTGGATATGTGGCTGCTAAGACTTAGCCTCATCCAAAGTATTTGCATATTAACTTATAAAGGGAGAAAGCTTTTAGGTAACAGGAACGAACGTTTAATTTTAGAATTCTAAGAATGAGCAAGTGAGTGTGGAAGGGTGTTAGTTTTCAAGATGTCAGGGTGCTCAGTGGCTCTGGAGTGGAGTGGGAGGGGTGGCTAGGTGCCCAGGTGCCGTTTCCAAAGCCCACCGAGCCAACTGACCCCAAGGCAGGGACGGGCTGGCAGTGGGTGAGTGGCAAGATGAGAAGCGTCCCTTTGGGACAAGCGTCTTTGCCCCTCGCCTGGCCAGTTTCCTTTATTGTTTTCCTGGCTTTGGGAAGGGGGCGGGGTGGAGAGTGGGGTGAGGGGACATGGAGAGTTGACCGTGGAGGACTGCTGGATATGGGGGACATCTTTCTTTCTTTCTTTTTTTTTTTATGATAGTCACACAGAGAGAGAGAGAGAGAGAGAGTGAGTGAGAGGCAGAGACATAGGCAGAGGGAGAAGCAGGCTCCATGCACCGGGAGCCCGACGTGGGATTCGATCCCGGGTCTCCAGGATCGCGCCCTGGGCCAAAGGCAGGCGCCAAACCGCTGTGCCACCCAGGGATCCCTGGGGGACATCTTTCCAGTCAGGTCTCATTTCTGCTGTGTTACTGTGCTTGGTTCTTGAATCAGGTGGCCCCAATTTGAGACAAACTCCTCACCTGGCTCTTCTGCTTCTGTCCCTATCAGTTCAGCCCTGCTCATCCTTGCCCAGGGCTGCTCCTCCTCCTGTGTCCCTCTCACGTACCTGGCTGCCTTTCCCTCCATCCCCAGTGTCATAGCCCCCATCTTTCAAGACCCAGTGCAGTTCAAGCTTTAGCTCTTTGAGAATCATCTTTGGTCAATATTAAGTGCTCTTTCTTTGTATTTTCTGTGGCTCTTGGATTCTGAGATCTTTATCTTAATCATCTTTGGATCTTCAGTGCCTGACATGGTACTTGTACACAGTAAGCACTTAATAGATATTTTTTTAAAATTTTTATTTATTTATTCATGAGAGACACACAGAGAGAGAGGCAGAGACACAGGCAGAGGGAGAAGCAGGCTCCATGCAGGGAGCCCGATATGGAACTTGATCCTGGGATTTCAGGATCACGCCCTGGGCCAAAGGTGACGCTAAACCACTGAGCCACCCGGGCTGCCGGATATGTATTTCTTTAAAGATTTATTTATTCATTTTAGAGAGCACAAGCAAGGAGAAGGGCAGAGAGAGAGAGAGAGAGAGAGAGAATCTCCATCAGACTCCCTGTTGGGCATGGAGCCCAGTGCGGGGGCTTGGTTTCATGATCCTGAGATCATGACCTGAGCTGAAATCAAGAGTTGGATGCTCAACCACCTGAACCACCCAGGTGTCCCATCACTTAAATGCTTTTGAACTACACTGAATCAGGATTCCATTTGGTCCTGTGAGGGAGCGGGGAGCAGCAAAATAGTGGGAGAGATGCTGAAGAGATTGTAAGCCTTAGGAATGACTTGATAAGACACAAGAGAATAGTATTTGTGGTGTGAAAGACTGACGTCTTCTGACCCTGCTACCTGTAGATGGGGGCATCTCAGAGCATCCTGTCATGTGAGATGATGAACAGAGGGCATCTCTGGAGCTGCCACATGGAGTAGCTGCTTCCATTAGTCTCCATTCCTGAATGATCTCTTAGATCAAGACTTCCATCCTTAGTCAGAGGACCTGCATGGACACATGTTTATTGAGTACCTACTGTGTGTCAGGCACTGATCTGGATTTTGTCATTTTGTTGGAGCTCCATTGTGTGATAGATTTGGGGGGGCACATCCAGAGGAGCTCCACTGCTGTGTTATGGATGTGGAGGAGCAACAGAACCTTTGAATATATGCTGCCTAGGCTAGGAGAGTTGCTTTTCCCTGAGCCTCTTGGGTTTTACCGATTCCTAGGGATGTTAAATTCCCATATGATTGCTCCTGGGTAAGAGGCATTGGTGTGTACATCATGAATACTGCCATTCACATTCTGCCTCTGTGGGGAGGAGGGAGGTGAGCATGAGACAGGGCTCCACTTTCAGCCCTGTGCATCTGGTGATGGATGGCGGCCCTGGCTCTGTTGGTTAGGGACACAGCCTGAGATGGCTGGCACATGCAAAGGGTTTAACTGGAGAGACTTTAATGAAGAGTATTTACAAAAGTGTGGTCAGAGTTAAGCAAGTCAGAGGTAAGAGGCACCCCAGGGCTGACAACAGTGGGAAGCTATTACCTCCTACTAGGCCAGGAGGAGGGAGCTCTAGAGAAGGGGCCCCCAGTAATTTCATGATCCTGAACGGATTCAACTACTGCCAAACTGGTGAGGTAAAAGGAAGAGGGAAATAAAAGCTTCCCCTTTATCCAAATCCATGTGGAAGCCTAGGGAGCCTTGATGCAATCGGTGGTCCAATAAGAGCAGAGAACTGTGTGTGTGTGTGTGTGTGTCAAGTTGAGAATGACCACCCCTGGCTGCCTGGGTATTCTTCTAATGCTTAGCTGACTCCCACATTTCTTAGGTCATTCAGCATGTGAACATGTTAACCAGTGTTCATGTCTTCTTAGAATCATGGCAGGATGGGCATTGGGTGGTTTTTACTAGAGCAAGAAAAACAGATAATAGTCATTGATGGCAGGCACTGAGCATCCTAAGCATTTTATGTGCATCCTCCTTAAATCTTTACAGAGACCCCAGCAGGTAGGCTCTATTATTGTCCTCAACTTCACCATGTTACCGGTAAAGTATGTGGGACTGAGAGAGTAAGTAGGTTGCCTAGTGGCTTAGCTAACAAGAGGCAGAGTTGGGCTCTAACCAGTTCTGTCTGATTCTGAACACATACTTGTGACCTCTCAGTGCCTCTCAGGCCTCATTCCTCTGCAGTGAGGAATGAGGCCTGAGAGGCCACGGGATGAGTGGGGCCCTACTCATCCTGTGGCCAGTGCCACATGTGTACTGGTCCCACTGCCTGGGATGGTCTTCCTACTTCCTCTCCACTTGACCCAGTTGAACCCATTGTTAGGACCCAGCTCAGATCTCACTTCCTCAGTGAGACCTTCTCCAACCAGTCCTGCACTCCACACCTCTCCTTCAGCAAACAGTGACCAGCAACTATCCACCATACCCTCGGGATGATCCGGCTCTCTCGAGTGTGTATCTCTCCTCAATATCCAAGAAGACCAGTTTTCACAGGTACAGGTCTTAGGTCTTAAAGGATTTTTTTTTTTGAACTCTTATTAACTCATTCGAAAGGTTGAATCGAAGAGACTTTAATAAAGGGATTATTTATACAGCTGTAGGGTTAAGGGAAACAACAGTGGTGGTCTGGTGCCCATGGACTAATACCAGAGCTTTGGGGGGGGGGTGATGTGGAGGGGGGTAGGTGGAAGCAAGCCATTACCACCCTAGAGTGGAAGGAGCTTCCTTAGAGTGAGCACCCATAGAGCCCAGGGATGGCTGTCACCCTGGGAGAGGGACCACATGGTAAGAACTGATGGATCTGAGGGTTGCTTTTCTACTTAGCTAGTAAATGCCCATTGAAAGCCAACAGGGAGGATTTTTTCAAAGGAAAGAAAATAAGCTAGAGCTGAACTCAGTAGGAGCTAACAGCCTAGTTGGGTGTTTGGGGGAGAGAAGACAGGCATGTACCCCTACCTAAAATAGTACGACACTTCTGCAGAGCAGTACTTCTCCCTGGACAGATGAGCCGTACCATTAGTCAAGATTCAAGCCCAATGGAGGTGGACATTTGAGGAACCAAAATTGTTGAAAGCTTCTTTGTAACAGGGAGGAGGTGGTGTTGATCCAAAGGCCTCCATGACTATTTCCCCAAAAGCCTCACACAGGCCAGAGAGGCTTTTGGGTAGAGCATGGCCAGTCTGTGTTTCAGCAGTTTTGAAGGTTCATAGTTCTTAAAAAATGTCTCTTGAGGGTCCCAGAAGTTTGAATAATTGTAAATGTCCTTCATCTTTGGGGCAGACCTAAGGAGAGGCTTAAGCACAATGTCCCCCACACCCCTCAGGAGTCACCCAGAGGCACTTAGGAAGATTTGATGTTGCACGGAGAGGACCTCAGTTTTCCTCCATATGGTGTTGCTTAATCTCATTTCTTTTTTCTCTATTCCTATTTTTTCCACCCACTCTTGTTGGCCAAGACCCAACTAGACACTGGAAGAGTAGAGTAAATTGTAGGCAAGCAGTTGGAAGGATGAAAACCCTTTGGTTGGGCCTTTCTTTTCTAGCTCTTGTACATTTTGGTGTTAAATTTCTTTTGGTTTTTCTCTGCTGGGTCTTGGACATGCGAAGAGATGCTCTAGACATCCCCAGTGCCCTTTCCTTTTCTGAACACACTACACATCCTCCATCCTCTAGGCCTTTGAGCTTCTGGTTCTTACTGCCTGGAAGACTCTCTCACCCCTCCTCATTGACTTGTTAGTAGTAGGGAACAGTGGGGACTGTGGAGCATTCCATAGTTTACAACTCCATCTTAAGAGTTTCTGGGCTTCTGATCTATAAGTTATGGCTTTGATTGTTCCTTGGGGTGGGTGTGGCTGTTTGCCTTGCCGGAGACTCAGGAAGGAAACCAGTAGGGGTGAGTGACACAGCCTAGGTAGAAACTTCGAAGCAGGGAACCAGAGGAGACACTCAGGTGGAACAGCTGATCCATGTGGCTGAAATTCAGGGAGAAGGAGGAGATGAAGCTGAGGAGGCCAGATGAGCCCCGGAAGAAGCTAGGCTAAGACACCTCTACTATATCTATTATTGGGGACCGGCAGGATTTGGGTGTGGCTTGGGGTCAGTTGCAATGGTAGACTCGGTCCTGGAGAGACATCTTTCATTTTATAAAAAGGAGATTCTCTGCATACCAGACTGGGACCTGCTCTGGCACCTTTGCTTCTCAATGCTGTGTGGGTTTCAGAGATCAGATCATGCTTTGGTTCAGGTTTTAAACTTTCATTATTCCTTTATTACACAAATAAAAAACATAATAAAGATAAGCAAAGAAGAAAAGGAACTGAAATTAATGCCACCCATAATCCTGCCACCCAGACATCATTTACATTTAGAACTTGGGTGTACGGAGACTTCCCAGGTGATTTTCTATATTTACAGAGTGGAAGCAAACCATTTAGATGGTATTTGTAGATATATTTTGTAACGTGTGTGTGTGTGTGTGTGTGTGTGTGTGTGTGAGAGAGAGAGAGAGAGAGAGAGAGATTTCTGTCCCATTAAAAAAACAATAAATGCTTACCCCAAATTAAAACTGAAGAGGGTAAAGAGAACTCCCCTTGCCCTCCCCTCACCCCTAATTCGATTCCTCAGAGAAAGTCCTCTTTAAAAGTTTCCAGTATATCCTTGATTAGGGAACAATGTAAGAGGGACAGTATGCATGAAGTAACAAACTAGGGATATTGGTTGTTGCAACTTGTGCAAATATTAGCTGTCACGTGTCAGCAGGAAGGTGAAGGCTGGGTTTGAAGGGACTGGGAAGTAGTCTGCAGTTAGTGAAGGGGCTTTCAGAAATTGATATCATAGAGTTAGGGAAAGGAGGAGATGCTGAATTTTTGAGGCCTGAGTTTTGTTTGGATTTATCACATGGATCTTGGTGAGGAGTGAGGGGGAGTGAAGGGGAGGGAGACTGCAAGCAGGGGCCAGATACTATCACATTTTACCTCCTGGGCAGGGATTGGGGTAAGAAGGGTGGCTGGTATGCAAATGAGCAAGGGACCTGTCAGGAAGCAGTAACATAATTGGTAGATATTTATAAAAGTACCCTTGGTTGACAAAACAAAAAGTTGGCAACTCTGTGTTTAGTCCCCCAAATTAAAAAAAAAAAGTTTTAAACAAATCTTTGAATGCTAAGAATCCGAGCAAGACTGGAGAACTGGATAAGGAGTCATAAATGTCAGATTTGGTTCTGGTTTGGGCTCTGGCTATGCAGTCTTGAACTGTACCTTAATTTGTTTAGATCTCAGTCTTCTTATCTGCTGTAGATCAGTGGTTCTCAATCCTGGATGCACATTAAAATCACTAGGGAACTTTAAAAATACCCAATGCCAGAGCCCCACTCCAGCCTAAAGGTGTCTGAATCATCTTTGGGGATGGGACCTGGGAATTTTTTTAATGCAGCCAATGTTGAGAACCCCTGAGTAAGGAGTCTCCTAATTACTCATTTTGGCCCCAAAATGTTACAGTTCTGCTTATGGTATTATATAATTTTATTCCTTTCAAATACTGTGCACCAGTGTTACATAGACTTGTTACCTACCCAGAATTTTTACTTTTTTAAGAAAAATTCCCCATGATTCTCAGTAGGCCAGTGATAATAATGCCAATATCCTTTGGTTAGTTGGAGTCATAAACATAGTGAAACATCAAATAAATGATTTTTGCCCAGGAGTTGAGAACATGGACTTACTTTCTCATTCCTTCATTTTGAAAAAGCTACCGACTAGAGGCCTGACTTATAAGAAGGCCATTTATAAAAAAGACCCTGGGGGCACCTGGGTGGCTCAGTCAGTTGAGTGTCCAACTCTTGGTTTCAGCTCAGGTCATGATCTCAGGGTTGTAAGATCAAGCCCTGTGTCGGGCTCAGCGAGGAATCTGCTAAAGTTTCTATCTCCTTCTCCGTCTGCCCCTCCTCACTCTCTCTGAAGTGAATAAATAAATCTTTTTTTTTTTTTTTTAAAGAAGACCCTGAAAAGTTCAGAGAGGAGATATTACTGGAAATGTTTTCGCTAGAAGAATTATAAATACCGTAAGTTCCGAATTAAGAGGTCCAGTTTGGGGAGTCTTTATCAGATCTAAATTCTACATGGAGTAGGGGATGTTGAAAGACTCTTGGTGCTGTTTTATCTTTACCATTGAAGTTTCTGGTTTTGTCTCTTCCTAAATGAGTCATTTTTTTTTTTAAAGGAACCCAGCTCGGGGAGGTGGGGAAACCACTGCCGGAGGTGCCAAGGAGGGGGTGGGCAGTGAGGCTGATTATCAGGGGACTAAGTTTACACTTGGGCCTTTCACCCGGGAGGGCTGGAACTGGGGACCTGTCTGCTAAGGGTGAAGCAAGACATGAGGGACACAACCTGGGGTGGGGTGGGGTAAGGTAGTGAGTGGCATTGATGTTCATTTAATTTATCAAGTATTTTCTGGAGTGCACTCACCAAGCATGTGGCTCAACCCACAGGTTTAGGAGATTGTGAATAGAGGGGAAGAGACCTCCTGGTTTTCAGTCTAGGTGGGGAGATGGGTCACAGATCGTGGAGGTTGGTGCGTCCCTTTCTGTCTGCACTTACAAACACATGAAGTGAGGTGCTAGTAGTGCTCATGCCAGTGTAAACAGTGCAAATGCAAATGTTAGTGCAGGCAGCATTGCAGAGGAGGGAAAATGGCAGCCTGATGACCCCGCTGTGGAGTGCTGGGGTGCCTGATGAAACACACACTGGCCCGGCACCTCCACACATCACTTCCTCTTTCTGTGCTCAGTTGTCCCGGGTGAAGAGTGACCCCACGCACCTGAGTCACCCGGGCTCCTGATTGCTGTTCAGGGTGTTCACTGTCCTTGATGCCTGCAGAGGTAGGGAAAGGACAGAAAGTGGGGAGCAGTGGCCAGACCCTGGCTTTGGAAAACCAGAGCAGCTCGATGTGGGTTGGGCCACATGCTCAAGGGGAGGAGGAGCACAAGGCAGGATGCTCGCTGATGCCCAGCAAGAGTTTTGTGCGCTCGGAATGCTCCTTTTATTCCACACTGACCTCTGAGGGGGGCCGGTTTTCATCTTTTCTGAGTGGTGTGCAACCTCCTACAGTTGTGCCTGTGTGTTTGCTAAGTTTGTCACAAACTTCCTGTTTGGGTATGGTCTGAGGCCCGAAGCTTTGTTGTGTTTTGAAACCCGGGTGTTCACAGAGGTCCGGCGCTTCTCTCTGAGAGGCCATGGGGTGGCCCCTTTGTTCTCCTTCCTTTTGCTGACTGTTGCCATCTTCCTTTGCAGAACTTCTCTCTGGGAAGGGCTCTGTCGCTTCTGTTCTTGCTCTCATTATCCAGGGTTGAGAGCTGTGAAGTTTGAAGGCTTGGGGGGGGGGCAGCATTTATTGGGCCCCTTATGTAAAGCCACGTGCTGTGCTAGATGTTTTTATACGTGTGTTGTATTTAGGCCTCACAGTAGCTCATGCAGGACCAGGCTGCATGAGCAGTGAGGTTGAGTGACAAACCTAAGATAGGACAGCCCCTGCGTGACCAGGTCAGGATTTGATCCCAGGCCTGACTCCAGAGCTCCTTATTTCAGCTAGGTCATGAGGACCCCACTGCTCCTTGGGTTCCACTGGTTTGAGGAGCTCTTCATTTCTTATTGGGCCTCTCAGCAGACAGCATCACCTTGAGCCCTCTAGTTTTCTCCCAGACCTTGTTATTCAGCTGATACCCATTCTCTCGGTATGGGGTGTTATCTGATGGCACTCGAGTATTTTGCAGAATTTCGTCTTTCCCACTCATACTCCTCCTGTGGCCCCATGAAGCCCAGAATTATTGTGTGGCCCGTGGCTGATGACTGAAGTGGATTAGGGGCAACTCCCAATTCCCTAGAAATGGAGTATCCTTTTTCCCACTTCTGGGCATCTGGCACTGACCATTTCGCTGGTGGGTTTCGTCACCACGAACCCCACTGAGCTGGATTTCTCACATCTCAAGCTCTTCCCTTGAAGAGAGAAGGAGAGAGGATATCTATCTATGTCTGCAAAAGCATGTGAAGGGGTAGCTAAGGAAGGATGCCAAGACCTTGAATATGTGGGAGCAGGAAGAGGAGGGGGAGCTAAATCTAGCACCCTCCTTCTCATGGGGATAGCTCTTATAGGATGCCAGACTCGGGTGTTTCTGCAAAGGAACAATAAGTATGCTTCCAGAAACTTCAAGATGGCCCTGTGTCCCTTCCCTTGCTCATCCTAGTTCTCCTGTATTTTCTGAAAAACTTCTACCAGTGCACCATCTGAGCTTCATTGGCATTGTTCTGCATATCAAGTAATGTTTACCAAGACCCTGTGTTGAGCAGTGGGCAACCCCAAGCATTTTCAACATTAATATCAATCACCTTCAAGGGGTTGGCAGTTTACGTGGAAGGTCAATGTAGTGAGCTCAAGAAGAGCCAGAAGAGCTAAGGATCTGGGGTGGTGCAGCCCAGTGGGCTGCAGGAGCCAACCAAGAGGGGCAGGCTGCAGGGAAGGAACATGCATGTGGGGCACCTGGGTCTGCCGGGCATAGAAAAGGGAGGGGCTACGGGATGGGGTGGAGCAGAGGGTGACTGTGGGAAACAGGACTGAAAAAGTTGAGTGCATCATTGTTGAAGGAACCCAAGGAATGACTATGGACTTAGAAAATTTCCCAGATCTGTTGCTGCCAAAACTGAGCAGGACGGGGCTAGGTAAAAATGGTGCTGTAGGAAGGCTCACCTGGCTGGGTGCCCTGTAGATGGGGAATGCTGGGAGGTGAGTAAGAACCCATTTATCCTGTTGAATTTTAGGAATGAAACTTTGAGGGCTTGGACTAGGGTGGTGACATGAATATAGAAAGGGGGATAGAGAAATGGAAGGTTTCAGGCCCCCAGTTCTAGCCCTCACTACCCATGTGACCTTGAGCAGGTTACTTAATTTCTTGAATCTCAGTTTCATCGTCTGCATGCGGAAGCTAAAAACACCTCACAAGACTGTTGTGTGAGGGTTTGGCTTGTGTCGCACCCAGCACACATGCTGTTGCGGGTGCTCAGCAGAGTATGAGCCCTCTTGTGGGGTACAGGGCCCAATTTATAACCTGTGGGGAGGAGTCTGGGGAGTGTTCAGAGGGCTCTCTAGGGGCTGACTCTGGGAGCCTGGACAATGGTGCAGCCTTGACAGAAGTGGATGGAGCTATGGAGGCCTCTGGATTCAGTTTTGGAAAGATTCTACTAATCCAGAACCCCCCGCCCCCACCCCAGCCCTGTGGATTGTGCTTCTGTGAAACCATGGCTTCTAGTTTCAGCTGGGCCCTCAGTGCTGCTGGCCAGCAACCAGCTCTCCAACCCTGGTTGCCACTGGGTGAGACCAATGAGGCACTGAGGGCGCAAAGTTTAAGGCGGCTTCTGGTTTTCAGGCTGCCCATGTACCTACATGATTCCCCTTGATGGGGTGTTCCACACCACACCCCTTGTCAAGCTCTTGTCTGCCCTTCCTTCGTTCAGGAGACAACCTGGCTTTGTTTATTCATTGACAAGTTCAAACAGCTCAGCTTGGGCCCACTCAGGTTCCTGCCTCTGCTCCCTTGTGGATACTGACATTGGGTCTCATCCCAACCTGATTTTCTTCCACTCAGAGATGGACACATCTCTCCTCTTGGCCAGAGAGAACCTTCTTCCTATACATGAGTTTTCCACATCTTCTGTGGCTCCTGGGACCTCACCCCCTTCAGTCTCCTGGCTGAAACCAAACCTCAAACCTTTACTCTCTAGTTCTCATTCCTTCTCCTCCTGTCCTTACAGACAGATGTCTGGAAAGAATGTGCCCTCAGATTTTGCTCCTCAGTTGACACAGCTCACTTGGGCTGGTTCCTGCCTATGGGAGGTGTACGTGGCACAGGGGAGGGACCCGGTTGGATTTGCTGCAGAGGGCTCCTGCCCTCCACAGGGACTGTCATCATCAGGGCACCTGCAGCCTCCATATTGCCACACCCAATGGACACTTCACTCCTTATCTTTCTGGACTCTGCTACTTTTGACGTTGGACAGCTTTCTCCTTTTTGCTCCTCTCATTTCTCTTGGTTTCCTTCATTCCACCAACAAATCTCTCTGCAACTGTTTCTTGAGCACACTCCTCTGTGCCAGGCTCTGGCATGTATCATAACACCATGCCCCTGCTTATGGAGGGAAGAAGGTAAAAAAATATAAACAGATGTCAGATGCTAGTAAATGCTACCAAAAAAATAGAACAGAGAAGGTGGGTGGGGGGGATAGGACAGGGGCTGGGGCGGTGGGGGAGGGTCCCTCTAAGAGAGTGACATTGTCACCAGAACCTGAAAAAAGTAAAGGATGCCCCAGGAGAGGAGTGTTCTGGGCAGAGTGAAGAGCAAATGCAAAAAGTCTTGAGGGAGGAGCCTGCTTAGGATGTTTGAAGAAGCCATTCTAGCTAGAGGAAATTGAAGATGGGCAGAGTGGGAGAAAGAAATGTCAAGGAAGAGGATGGGCCAGGTCACATGGGCCCCGAAGGTCATTTCAAGTACTTTGTCTTTTATATTGAGAAGAGATGAAATACTCTCCAAGTCTTTTGAGCAGAAGAGTGATTTTTAAATGATCGCTGAGGCTGCTGTAGGGAGCATGGTGCATCAGGCGGCTCGGGCTGCCATAACAAAATACCTCAAACTGGGTGGCTTGAATAACAGTGGGGTATTTTCTCACAGTTCTGGAGGCCAGAAGTCCCAGATCAAGGTGTCGGCAGGGCCTCACTTCCTCTGAAGGCACTAGGGAAGGATCTGTTCCAGGCCCCCCTCCCAGCTTCTGGTAGCTCCTGGTCTTAGGCAGCAAAACACCAACCTTCACACAGCAGCGTTCTCTCTGTGTGACTGCCTGCGTCCTAATTTCCCCTTTTTATAAGGGCACCAGTCGTACTGGATTGGAGACCCACCCTACTCCGAGATGATCTCATCTTAATAGCTAATTACATCCACAATAACCCGATTTCCAAATAAGGTCATTCTGAGGTACTGGGGGCTAGGACTTCAACCTAAGAATTTGGGGGAGATGCAATCCAACCCATAGTACAGTTTGATCCACATAATAGACAGATTGTTGAAAGGCAAGCAAGGGTGAAAGTAGGGAGACCAGTTAGGAAGTCCTTGCAGTAATCCAAGGAGAGAAGCTGCTGGTGGGGGTGATGAGAAGTGGTAAGTCTGGATGTATTTTGAAGAATCAGGTGACATCCTTTGTTGGTGGACTGGATGTGGCGTGTGTGGGAAAGAGGGGAGTCACAGAGACTCCTGGGTTTCAGGCCTGAGTAACTGGAATAGAGGTGGGTGTCTTTCTCTCCTAAATGCTCTTCTCCCTTGGGGACCTTCCTCAGCAGCGTTTGCAGGGTCCTCCTCCTGGGCAGGTCCATTGGCTGTTGGATTCTTCAGGGCTCCAGCTTCGGCTGCTTCTCCAGTCTCTCCTGATCCATAGGATCTTTCCCATGTTGAAGCCAAATATCCTGAATATGCTTTTTGGGTCACTCCTACAGGCCCTGGCTCTGGAGGATGCTGAAGGAGGAAGACATGGAAGCAGGACGACCCTGAAAGATTAAGCGTCTTAATCCTGAAACAGGTAGCCGCTCCGAAATGTTTTGTGATGAAGGGGTCCTAATAGTATTTCTTTGGTATCTATGGAGTGGAAAATGTGCCAATAAGGGCAGAAAGGCTGCTGTGGGTCTGGTCACCCATAATTTCTAGAAGAGTTTCTTTGGGAAATGGTTGGTGATTGTGGATTCACATATTGGCATTCAGCATCACTTGGAATGTGCCTTGTCTCTCTCAACTTTGCAGAGTGGTTGTGAATAGTGAAGGTGACAGAGGACAGTCACTGGTGGTAGCTCTAGATGTGTTCAGGGGGAATTAAATTAGACCTTTCTGGAGAATTGTAGTAGAGAAGGCTGCTCTGAGAAACCCCGCAGAGCCTATAAGAGGCAGATTCTTGAACCAAGGAGCCTTTGATCTGGCCCTGGACATTTCTAGGGTTTTTGTTTGTTTGTTCAAATCATCTCTAGCCCTGTGTTTTCTTCCAGACTCAGTGTATCCCTCTAGAAAATGGGCACATAGCTGTGATTCCTTTGCCACGTCTCACACAGAAGTTGTCTGAAGGGTCAATAAGTTTGTGTATAAACAGATTTTTTTTTTGTTAATGTTTAAATCCTGGCATGGCAAGAGATGACTGTTTCCCACAATCCTCAGTAACAATGGGGAAAGGAGGGTGGTGGGTGTCTAATTTGATTGCCTTGGTATGCGCAGGTTCTTTTTCTGGGCAGGTGCCATACTTTTCATCTCTCTTATGTGAGACTGAAAGTTGATTGCCTCTTTTTTTGTTGTTGTTGTATTTGATTATTTTTTAAGATTTTCTTTATCTATTCATGAGCGACACAGAGAGAGAGAGAGAGAGGCAGAGACACAGGCAGAGGGAGAAGCAGGCTCCACGCAGGGAGCCTGACATGGGACTCGATCCCGGGTCTCCAGGATCACACCCTGGGTTGCAGGCAGCGCTAAACCGCTGTGCCACCAGGGCTGCCCTGTGCTTGATTTTGATTTAATTTTTAAGCCATTGTGTCTTGGGGTTCCAGCAAGAAACAGGTGTTTCATTCAAGTGGAGACATCCAAAAGACTCTCCTGAAGAAACTGTTTAAGTGGTGTAGGCAGGGTTAAGAGATCCGAGCACAAGATGTGGAACTACCCCATGGCTAGCTATGTGTGAGGGAGCTGTTACCATGCGTAGTCCTGAAAGAAGAAAGAGGAAAGGATCGGTTATTAGAACTGGAAAGAGAAGCTCCATGGAAAGGCTCTCTCTGGTGGAGAGATGCAGTCAGCCTTCAGCCACACAGCTGGGAAAGAGCCAAGAGACGAAATATCCTCATCAAACTCCCTTGTCAGTTCTCCTGTCTCCTTTTTTTTTTTTTTTTTAAGATTTTATTTATTTATTTATTTATTTATTTATTTATTTATTTATTTATTTATGAGAGAGAGAGAGAGGCAGAGACACAAGCAGAGGGAGAAGCAGGCTCCATGCAGGGAGCCCGCTGCGGGACTGGATCCCGGGTCTCCAGGATCAGGCCCCGGGCCTAAGGCAGCGCTAAACTGCTGAGCTACCCGGGCTGCCCAGTTCTCCTGTCTCCTGATGGTGTATTCTGTTAGGCACACTCAACCAGAAGCTAGATGGCTGGGAGCCATGCTGGTGTTTTCCATAGAGATCAGACCCTTGGGAAGAGGGGCAGGCACAGAACTTAGTGCAGAAGTGGGGATAGAGAGGTGCAAACAGGAAATATCTATCCAAGCAAAGATGCAGATTGCTTGGATTATATTGCAAGGGATGTTTCTATCCAAAGAGGCGTTTTTTGTTTGGTGGAGTAAGTGAAACTGCATTATGAGGTCAGCCACCTAGAACTGTTGGCTGTGAGGGCTGGAAGGAGCAACAGAAATCTTCTAGTCAAACTTCATCCTTTTTGCAATTGGGAAGACTCAGGAAAGTCAAGTAACTTGCTCAAGGCCACTCATAATTTCTTGAAAGTGTTTCTTGAAAGCCAACACAAAACCACTTGAAACAGTTAAGAAATGGTGTCTCTTGCAAGAACATGCAGGAGAAAGCTGTGAATTGGTGCTTTCTTCTCATTTATCAGTCGGACCCTTTGGGGTTGTGACCATTGTCAAACCCAACTCAAAGGGGCTCCCACAGTACAGGGAATTAATCAAATGGCTCATGGTACCTGTGAAGGTCCGGGATAGGGTGGATTGCATTGTGGGTGTGAAATAGCAGCCGACATCAACATGATGTCAACCATCCAGTATCTTTTCATCTCTCTGTTACTCTTCTGTGATGTCAGTTCATCCCCAGGTTGGCTTTTCTCAGGGAGGCCAAATGGCTGTGGAAGTTCCTGGGCTCATAGTTGAATCCGTTTGGCTTGAAGGAAAGAAGCATCCTTGCCAGTAACTTCTTAAAAGACTGAGAAAGTATCATTCTCAGAATTCCATCCCCAGCGCACCAACCTTGGCATTTCATTGGCCAGAACCACATGCCCACTCCTCAGCCAATCCCAGTAGTCAGGTAGATGCTGTCTGTTGATTGGCAGGGCTGGGAGGTTTTTCTGATTGGTCTATCCCTCTCCTGGAGGAGTGCAAGGAGAGGAGGAGGAGACAGAGGTGACTGTTGCTTGGGGAAGAAGGAAAGTGGCTACCAGGAGAGTGGCTGCTGACATCCACTATACTGGATCAGCTCTAGAAACCTTACTCATTTAAACTAATTATTGGAAGTAATAGTGAGAGGACACCTGCTTTTAACAAGTGAAGGTCTGAATCCATAGCCTGGTTTCAGGCAGAACCTTCCCAGTTCCCATCGTAAGGCTTGCAGTTAGCATCTGCTTTTCAGTCTGTTTAAAACGTAGGCTCTTCTAGTAGGTTTTAACCATGCTTTCTACAATTCTGCTTAATTTCTCATATGCTTATTCAACCCTTTTATAGCCAGCGTAAACACTGAACTCATATTCTAGGTTAGTAGAGATTAAATTACATTAATGAGTCTTCTCGTTTAAACCTTATCTATAAAATGGGAGTGAGAATAGCACCTACTTTATAGATTGTTGTAAGGATTAACTGAGGTAATCCAGGTAAAGTGCCCAGTCTTCCAGTAGTTGGCCCAATAAATGTTACCTTTATTAGTGTCATATATCTCAAAATATTGTCACATTTATGTGTTTATGTGCACATTTAATCCAGGAAATTAACTCTCTTCACAGCAAATATATTATTTGTCACTGATTAGTTCAGTTAGAGATGAGGTAAATAAAAGTATTAAAAAAATTTAGTGTTTATGGATTTTTTTCCCAATGGAATGCTTTTTATTTTAGAATTCATTTTGGGGAAAATCTAAGAAAGAAAATTTTAGGTAGCATACAGTTAAGTTAAAGTAGATATACTCCCTTAAAAAGAGGGAATTTTCATTTTACAGTAACTTATTAATGTATTCTTAGTTGAAAAGTTTTATAAATTGTTGAAGGCCTGGGCAGCCCGGGTTGCTCAATGGTTTAGCGCTGCCTTGGGCCCAGGGCCTGATCCTGGAGACCTGGGATTGAGTCCTGTGTCGGGCTCCCTGCATGGATCCTGCTTCTCCCTCTGCCTGTGTCTCTGCCTCTCTGTGTGTCTCTCATGAATGAATAGATAAAATCTTTAAAAAATAAAATAAAATAAATTGTTGAAGGCCTGTCATGACGTATTCCAGCTGATTTTCCTACCGATGTTCTCAGTTTGGAGGCTCTGGAGGGGGTAAGTGACCCTCCTCAGCTTTGGCTTCCCAAACCAGCTACACCATTGGGCTTCTCTGGGTAGATGGATTTTAGGATCACCGAAGCTAGTCTTGGGTATTTATTTCAGTTGAATTTTAACTGACAAAATGCTGTGAATTATTCTCTGAAGCCTTTAGTACCATAAGGCAGACCTCTCAGAGTCTCAGCAGGGTGAAGTATCTTGATTTGGGGGTTCCCAGATTAGTGATAAGAAGAGCACAGGTTGACCCTGTGCTCCCTCAAGTACTCTTAAGCTTTAGGACGGCCTGTCTTTATTTGATTTAGTGCAGCAGGAGAAATTCACTTGAACACAAGTCTTGATAAATCCAATTCATTTTATAAAGAAGAAACTATTTACTCTCAAGTCACTAATTTAGAATTGTTAGTGTCATTTTCTACCAGTAGAAGGAAAATCTTGCAATACCTAAATAGTTCAGATTAAAATTGTACCAACAGTTTTTCTTTTTCCACCATTTGACCCCCCAAATGATAAATCTGTTCAGTTGGATTTGGCCTTCAGTTGTGTAGCATATGCCTCTATGTGTGGGAAAGCACACGCACACACACACACACACACACACACACACACACAAGAAACACATGCACAGGGACGGCTGAGTGGCTTAGCGGTTGAGCGTCTGCCTTTGGCTCAGGGTATGATCCAGGAGTCCCGGGATCAAGTCCCACATCGGGATCCCTGCATGGAACCTGCTTCTCCCTCTGCCTATGTCTGCCTCTGTCTCTGTCTGTGTCTCTCATGAATAAATAAATAAAATATTTTTTAAAAATGAAAAAAAAAAAAAAAAACCCCACACAGGCATAGAGGGAGTTAGGGAGAGAAAGAGAGAATGTAATTTGGTTGAAAACCCCCAGAAAGGAAAGGGTGCTTGTGAGAAAATCAGTGTGTGCATTAGTTGCTGGGAAGCTAGTACTTGTAACAGTTGCATCTTGGAGCTGCCAAAAGAGTATGACTTTTTAAGATGTCTTTTGGAGTCATTAAAAAACCCCAAACATACACCTAACCACCTCTGGCATCCAGAACAGTAATAAAACATTCTTCATTCTGCTTCGCTTCACATGCCTGCTTGGCTTTGCCACAAACATGTTTTGCCTTCCAGCCAGGGATTAAGCTTCTGTGTGAGGCCATGACTGGTGTGAAAGCAACTTCTCTGTCATTGCTTTTTTTGGGGGGGTGGGGGGGGGGTGGGGGAACTGCTTGCATGCCTGTGTGAAATTCTGAATGGAATTCTGGAATTGCAGCACCAAAGAGGGTTTTGAGGTCTGTGCCTTCCTGCCAGGCTGTTTGAATGGTCTTCATCTTGACTGACAAAAGGTGACCTAATCCTGACATGTCACTGACCTCTAACATTTCATGGATCCTCGGTAAACAAGGACATGAACTAAGATGTGTCTTTCTCATGAAAAAGCAGACTGTTCGGCAACACACCACATAATGCAGTTACTGCCCTGTTCACAGCCTCATTCTTGGGCACAGTGTCACCGTTTGAGTCCTGTTTGTGTTCTCACATATGCTCCTACAGCACAGTCCTCAACTGTTCTAGTAGACATTCCATCTTCATTCAGATTCCTTACCACTTGTTTTTATTCAGGTGTATCTCTCTCTACAGCAGGCTATTCGGTGTGTATAGTTATAGCTCAGTGTTCATTTGGACAGACGTTACCACAACCCTGTTGCTTTAATCAGCTTGGGCTGCCATAACAAAATACCACAGACGAGTGGCTTAAAATAGAAATTTATTTCTCATGGTTCTGAAGGCTGGGAAATCTAAGATCAAGGTGTTGGCAAGGCAGGTTTCATTCTGAGACCTCTTATGTTGGTCTGTAGGCGACCGCCATCTTGCTATGTGCTCACTTGACCTCTTCTTTGTGCCCTTGTGAAAAGAGGAAGCTCTGGTGACTCTTCTTATAACGACATTAATCCCATCATGGGGCTCCACCCTTGTGACTCATCTTAACCTAGTTGGTTCCCAAAGGCCCCACGTCCTCATACTATCAGATTGGTGGCTAGGATTTCAACATATGAATTTGGGTTGGGGGTGGGGGCGGACACAGACTTAAAGTCCATAATAATCCTGAATCTTTATTTGTGGCTCCCTTGGAGTGCTTGCAAGGTTGTTGGTCCAGGAGCCCTGCAGTAAGTAGAGAAAGCCTTAGAATTATTGCTGTGAACAGGTACAGCATCTTACAGGTGGCTTGGTGGATTACAAAATTGGAAGACCTTTACCGCAGAATTCAGGGTGACCTAGGTAGACTGGTGATCTCCTTTTCTTTTCAGATCTTGGTTTCCTAGATGAAGATGCCAAGTTGTAGACCGATGCCAAGCACGGTCAGCCTCCATGAAGTGTGGGTGGTTCAGTATTCAGTATTCCCTGATCACCATCGATAGCATACCTGATGGGCCTCTAAAAAAGAGGCTCTTAAAATGAAAGCCTGGGAAAATGGGTTATTTCTTAGCACTTTATCCTCTTGGGTATTTACTTCCTTTTCATGGGGGAAAGGAGGGCAGTAAATTATAATAAAACTGTTCCTGTTCTATTAGAGATCAGTATCTTACAGGGTCCTTTTAAATGTATACAAGTATGGTAATGTCCATATGGACACAGGCGTGTGTGTAAGCACATACATGCATACACACACAAAAACCTGTGCCAGGTGGAATATTTTAAAATATAATAAGGTCTTTGAAAGTTCCTTTAAACTTTCAAGGAACAGTTAATTTCTGTGTTATATAAACTGTTCCAGGATTTAGAAAAAAGATGGAATACTTCCAGATTCTTTTTTCAAGCAAACATGACCCTGATAACAAATCTGGCAAGCCCCCAAAGGAAAGCTGTATACCAGTCTCTCTTAGGAATGTAAAAATTTTAGATAAAATTCTAGTGGGTAGATTTCAACAATAGAGTGTGTGAATGTTCCACCATATGCAAGTAGGTTATGGAATGCAGGAATGGCTTCATATATATAGATTTTCATTTGATTGACATAAATTATTTAAGTAAAAATATGCAATAATCTCATTAATTCCAGAAGAACATTCAATCAATTCAACTTCTAATTATTACAAACCACTTAAAAAAGAATATATAAAATGACCATTTCTTCATGTGATAAGGAAGATTGAGTTCACAGAGCCTCCTGTCATTATACTTTTGGGGGCCCCAATAAAGGCATCATTGGATATGGCTGCAATCAAAACAAAAAGCCCATGTATAAAGTTACAAAAATAGTAACTTTAGAAAATAAATATTGTAAGGAAAACGGTAAAATTATCATTGCAGATTGCTTAGTTGTAGATCAAGAAGTCTTAAAGAGATTACTTGTATATAGTAAGATAAAAACTAAGGATTTGGAAATCCTGGGTGGCTCAGTAGGTTAAGCATCTGATTCTGGATTTCAGCTCAGGTCATGATCTCAGGGTCTTGAGATCAAGCCCCGTGTCAGGCTCCACACTCAGTGTGGTGTCTGCTTGAGATTCTCTCTCCTTCTCTCGTTGTCCCTGCCCCCAATCCCACTGATCTCTCTCACGCGTTCTTTCTTTCTAAAATAAATAAATAAAACCTTTTTTTCTAAAGATTTTATTTATTTATTCATGAACGACAGAGAGAGAGAGAGAGAGAGAGAGGCAAAGACACAGGTGGAGGGAGAAGCAGGCTCCATGCAGGGAGCCCCACGTGGGACTTGATCTGGGGTCTCCAGGATCACACCCTGGGCTGCAGGTGGCACTAAACCGCTGCGCCACCGGGGCTGCCCAATAAGTAAAATCTTAAAAAAACAAAAACAAAAACAAAAAACAACCCAAACCAAAAACCTAAGGATTTGGATACTTCTGAAATCAGTTCATGAGTTTATTGCCATTCCTCTCAAAGTCCCATCAGGATTTTAAAAATTTCACAACAGGGTTATCAGTCCGTATGGAAAGATAAGTAGAATTCTGGAAATGGCTGTGGGACAAGGGAGTTATATCTATTGGATATTACAATATATAGTTGAACCAGATGTTAAAGTATACTATAAGGTCTTTGTAAGTAAAACACTGTGATGCTGGCATAAGCGAGGAAGCAGGTAAGCAAAGCAGGATAGTTCAAAAGCAGACCCAGGCATAAATGATTTGCTAAGTCATAAAGAAGTCATCAGAAATCAGTGGGGAAGGAAAGATTATTCAATAAATAATTTTGATGCATAGTTAGCAATTTGGAAAAAATCATTCTAACTTCATCAAAATGAATTACATATTGATTAAACAATTAAGTGCAAAATGTAGAGGCATAGGAAATCTACTGAACTGAATATTGCTTAGAAACAAAAGAAAAACACTTGGATAGGAAAAGAATAGTCAAACTATAGAAAAAAAAATCAAGATTTCTTCCCGTAAAAATACGGGGTATTTGAGGGTAACAATAGATTGGAAAAATACAGAGTATTATGGGGTAACAATACATTGGGAAAAGCTCTGCAGTACCATGACAGAATTAGTATCTTTATTTTGTGACATGCTCAAACAAATTTTAAAAAACTAATTAAAAAAATTTCAAACCTTGCTGGGACACTTGACTAGATGACTACATACAATACCATACAAATATGTGGGAAATGATCAATTTCATAATAAGAGATATGTAGATTAAAATGGCAGCAAAATACTAATTTTAACATATTAGCCAAAGCATACATTTTTATTTTTTTATTTTTTTTTAAAGATTTCATTTATTTATTCATGAGAGACAGACAGAGAGAGAGAGAGAGAGAGAGAGAGAGAGAGGCAGAGACACAGGCAAAGGGAGGAGAAGCAGACTCCATGCAGGGAGCCGGACGTGGGACTCCATCCTGGGTCTCCAGGATCACGCCCTGGGCGGAAGGCAGCGCTAAACCGCTGAGCCACCCAGGGATCCCAAAGCATACATTTTTAAAGATAGATTTATTTATTTATTTATTTATTTATTTATTCATTCATTCATTCATTCATTCATTCATTCATTCATTTATTTATTTATGATAGACATAGAGAGAAGCAGAGACACAGGAGGAGGGAGAAACAGGCTCCATGTCGGGAGCCCGACGCGGGACTTGATCCTGGGACTCCAGGATCGCGCCCTGGGCCAAAGGCAGGCACCAAACCGCTGAGGCACCCAGGGATCCCCCAAAGCATACGTTTTTAATGGTAATCCCCAATTCTGGTGGTATCATAATATTGCAAAAATGGTTATACAATATATTAAAAAGCCATATCATTAATTCATACATTTTGATCCAGTAATACGACTTTTATGGACCATTTTCCCACATTCCCTCTATGAAGGAAATAATACACAATATTTAATAAGCTATTTCGACAGAGATGCTCCCTGATGCATTATTTACAAAGTAGGCACACACACGCTCAAAATTAATATCCAACTGTTGCGTAACTATAAAATAAAATAGTTCTTCTCTCAGCATAATACTGTACTATAATTAACAATTATTTTGAAGATATGTAGTAATGTAACATGATATTTACAATATAATTTTATGTATAGAAATTGAAGCATAAATTGGGGTGGAGTTTCACTATGGAATACAGCTATATTGCTGTGCAATTAAATTGAATGAACCATAGTTGCCTATGACAACAGGGAAGGATCTCGGGAACACAACTTAAGTAAAAAAGGGAGTTGCAGAATAGCTACAATGTGATCCCAATTACATCAAGTTCAGATACATGTAAAAGTAGTGAAGTAGCATTTAGACATCCACATGCATGTGCCAAGCAAGCATAGAAAAAGATGTGGGAGGAGCCCATGGAGCTATCTAGGGGATGGTAAAGTTCTCTTTCTCAAGCTGGGCTAGGGAGATAGGTATATATATTATTGCTCTTTTTTTAATTTAAAGAAATTTTTAATTTCTGAATATTTCATTAATTTATTTGAGAAGGAGCTTGCAAGTGGGAGGAGGGAGGGGCAGAGGGAGATGAAGAAGCATGGAGACCAACATGGGGCTCAATCCCAGGACCCTGGGGTCATGACCTGAGCCTAGGGCAGATGCTTAACCGACAGAGCCACCCACGCTTCCCCCATTGCTCTTTTTTTTACCTTAACATAAGCTACAAGCATTTTTAATTTTTTAAAGTATTTTAATACAAAGAGGTATTAAAACCCATATTCACTGATGACAATTATGTACAAAATATGTATCCCTAATAAAGATGGTAAGAAAGCATATAGGTAACAGTGAGTTAGGGAAGTGAAATTATGGTTGGTTCCATCTTTCATTTTCATTCATTTCCAGGCACACCTTTTTTTTTTTTTTTTTTTTTTTTTTTTTACTGTCCTGCACTTTATTGCACTTTGCAGAGTTTTGTGGCAATCCTGTGTTGGGCACGTCTGTCAGTACCATTTTTCCAACAGCATTTTCTCACATTGTGTCTCTGTGTCACATTTGGGTAATTTTCACAATATTTCAAACCTCTCCGTTACTTTTTGTATTTGTTACGGTGATCTGTGGTCAGTGTTCTCAGATATTACTATTGGAGCCCTGAAGAGGTGACTGCATTGCTGCTGTCTCATGATAAAACCTTAATAGATGAGGAGTTGCTTCCTGTGGATGAGCAAAGAAAGTGGTTTCTTGAGATGGAATCTACACCTGGTGAAGATGCTGTGAAGATTGTTGAAATGACAACAAAGGATTTAGAGTATTATGTAAATGTAGTTGATAAAGCGGCAGCAGCAGGTGTTGAGAGGATTAACTCCAGTTTTGAAAGAAGTTCTGTGGGTTAT
This sequence comes from Vulpes lagopus, assembly GCF_018345385.1. Lineage (NCBI taxonomy): Eukaryota > Metazoa > Chordata > Mammalia > Carnivora > Canidae > Vulpes > Vulpes lagopus. The sequence continues at coordinate 62,167,217 of NC_054824.1, forward strand.
ATGCTATCACATAGTATCACGTGCTGCAGAGAAAGCATTCGGAAAGGAAGAGCCAAGTGATGCAGTAAATGTCACTGTTATCTTATTTTAAGAAACTGCCACAGACACCCCAATCCTCAGCTGCCACCACCACCCTGATCAGTTGGCAGCCATCTACATGGAGGCAGGACCCTCCTCCAGCAGATGATAGTTTGCAGTTTTTAGCAATAAAGTATTTTATTTTATTTTTTAAAAGATTTATTTATTTATTTGAGGGGGGAGGGGCAGAGGAAGAGGGAGAGAGAGTCTTTTAAGCAGACTGTGTACTGAGCACAGAGCCCAATGTGGGGCTCGATCTCACCACCTTGAGATCATGACCCAAGCTGAAGCCAAGAGCCTGACGCTCAACTGACCGACCCAGGTGCCCCAGCAATAAAGTATTGTAAATTAAGCTATGTAATTTATTTTTTAGACATAATGCTATTGAACATTTAATGGACTGCAGTATAGTATAAACATAGTTTTATATGCACAGAGAAACCACAAATTCATTTGAAGTACTTTATTGCTATATTCACTTTATTGCAATGGTCTGGAACTGAACCCACAATCTGTCTGAGGTATTCCTGCCTGCATGTGCTTACATTACTTTTTTTTTTAAAGAAAGGAAAATTGAAGGAGACTTCTGCAATTATACTTAAGCTTCCAGTGGAGTGAGTGCCATTGCTCAGAGAGTGATAGACTTCACCACTGAGGCAGAAGGGCAGGTGGATCGATTGATTGATTTTAAAGATTTTATATATTTAAGAGACAGTACACAAGGGGGGGGAGGGTCAGAGAGAGAGAGAGACAGACAGACAGACTCCCTGCTGAGCAGGGAGCCGCATACAGGTCTCCATCCCAGGACCTCGGGATCATGACCTGAGCCAAAGGTAGATGCTTAACTGATTGAGCCACTAGATGCCCCGAGATGTATTTAAAATGCAAAAGGAATGTATTTGGAAAAATAAATGTATCCATGATTAGTCACTGAGCATCTTTTTTGTGTGAGAAAGTCTTGACCAAGCTTATATTCTGAAAAAAATCTCTTGGATACTGAGTTTATTGCATTGCTGAAATAGATGAATTAGAAAAGCTGGTATTTCTTTGGGTTCCTTCAAAACGTTTTAGCTAAAAAAACAAAAACAAAAACAAAAACGTTTTAGCTTACCATTTTGTCAGAAAAATAATACAGTGATTTGAAATATTCTTACAAGAACTTAATGGAACCTGAAGTCAAGCAGACACTAGAACTAAACCTCAATTGGAAGAAAATACAGAGGATGGAGGAACATGTCAGAAGACACCATGAGGATGAAATCAGGAAGTTCTTGGATCATATGACCCATTCGTTGCTCATAAATAAAATGGCATGGAAAAGGAGGGGCAGCACTGTGTAATAAATTTTAAAAGACTCAAGAGACCTATCAACCAAATTCCAATGCAAATCTTGTTTGGACCCTGATTTAAACAAACCAACTCTGAAAAGACATTTAGGAGACAGTTGGGAAAATTGGGACACTGATTGGATATTTGATATTATAAAATTATTCATTTTTAGGTGTGATATCGTTATTTATGGTTTTATTTTAAAGATACTGCTATAGTGTTTGTGAACAAATAAAATATCAGATATTTACTTTAAAACAATCCAGTGGAGAGTTTGAGTATACTAAGTATAAAAACTCCATATTTTGGAGGTTAATTTATGGATGAATGCTACATCCAGGATTTATGTTAAAATAATCCAGGTGGGGGTGCCTGGGTGGCTCAGTCAGTTGAGTGTCTGCCTTTGGCTCTGGTTGTGGTCCCAGGGTCCTGGAATCAAGCCCCACATTGGACTCCTTGCTCAGTGGGAAGCCTCCTTCTCTCTCTTCCTCTGCTGCTCCTCCTGCTTGTACTCCTTCACCTCTCTCTTGCTCTATCAAATAAGTAAATAAAATCTTAAAAAATCCAGGTGTAGGTTCCATAGTGGGATGCAGATGAAATAAAGTCCAGCCATGTATGAAAATTGAAGCTGGGCAGTGAGTACAAATATTCTTGTTACCTTTGTATATATGTTTAGGATTTTTAATAATGAAATATAAATAAGAGTAATACATATTCATAGCTGAAAATGTATAATGTATAGAAAAGTATAAAGAAGGAAATGAAAGTCACCTACATTTCCACCCCCTGGAGATAACTACTATCAACATTTTCCTTAGAGTCCTTCTATACCCTTTCCTTAGGCATTATAATACATACTTTTATTCATACCCACTTTTTTAAAAAAGGTTTTATTTATTTATTCATGAGAGGAGGCACACAGAGAGAGAGGTATAGACATAGGCAGAGAGAGAAGCAGGCTCCATGCAGGGAGCCCGATGTGGAACTCAATCCCAGGACTCCAGGATCACGCCCTGGGCCGAAGGTGGCACTAAACTGCTGAGCCACCCGGGCTGTCCCACATCCCACTTTTAAACAAGAAATTATACTATCTATATTGTTTTGTATCCTGCTTTTTTGTATTGTGGACACTATTGTGCTTTAGTACATTTAGATCTTCCTCATAACTTAATATCATGGCTGTGTACTATTTTAATATGTGAAAACACACACATACCATAATTTATTCATCTAACCAGTCCTTTACAAATCGATGTTCAAGTTGTTTCATTTTTTTTTTCCTATTCCAACAATTCTGCATGCTTATTTCTCCTGACAGATATCTAGAAAATCCAAGGGTTTGTGTAAGGCTTTTTGCTCTATCATGGCTTACGACTTGTTGGAAATATAATATCATTTTGAACTCCATCCTGCAGCATATATGATTACCCGTTTCATCATATTCTCAGCAACATTGGGTGTTGCATAGTCACAATATTTTAAATGTTTGTCAATCTGATATAGGGATAAAGAATATATTATTTTAATTTGCATTTTTAAAATTACTAGTGAGTTGAAAATCTTTATGTATATGTTTATGAGTATTTCTTTCTTTCTTTCTTTCTTTTTATTCATGAGAGAGACAGGCAGAGACACAGGCAGAGAGAGAAGCAGGCTCCATGCAGGGAGCCCGATGCGGAACTCGATCCTGGGTCTCCAGGATCACGTCCTGGGCCAAAGACAGGCGCTAAACCACTGAGCCACCCAGGGATCCCTGTATGTCAGTATTTCTTATTGAAATTTCTTATTTCTTTATGACTAGGCACTTATATCTTTCCCCTCAATTATTTTTTTTTAATTATTTTTTTTTAAGTTTATTTATGATAGTCACAGAGAGAGAGAGAGGCAGAGACACAGGCGGAGGGAGAAGCAGGCTCCATGCACCGGGAGCCCGATGTGGGATTCGATCCCGGGTCTCCAGGATCGCACCCTGGGCCAAAGGCAGGCGCCAAACCGCTGCGCCACCCAGGGATCCCATTTCCCCTCAATTATTATACTTATCTCTCCACTTCTGATTCATAAAGGTTCTTTACATATTAAGACACTAATATTTCATATATTGTATAAATTGCAGGTTTTCTCCTGAGTTTGTTGTCATTTAACCATAGGTCATTTTTGAACAATCATTTGTTTAGAATTATTTTAGTAGATCTTTAAAAGTTGTAAACTTAGATTTTTTTTTCCTTTGAGCCTTTGTAATTTCCTACATTTTTCTTTTTGTAATCTTACCGAATATTTTACTGATGGGTTTCATTATATAGCATTGCCCTCCAAAGTTTGCTTTTTAATTTTAATATCTTTATTGTTTATTAAATATTTGTGGTGGAAAAATACATTTTAAAAAATTTACCTGTAATTTCATACAGTGCATCAGGTAAAATTTGGTAATTTACATTTCAATAATTTTTCTTTTTTTTTTTTTTCCAATAATTTTTCTATGTGTGTATATTAGTTACACTTGCTGCTGAAAAGGTTAAAACCCCAAATTATAACTTGACACAGTATAGATTTGTATCTTGGTCCAACATAGATGCTTCTGATTGGTGGTCAGCCGTCCAGTGAGTAATTCAGTGACTCAGCGTCCTTCCATTTTATGATTCTTCCATTCCCTACGGCTTTGGGGTCCTCTCCTCTACTTGGCAATTAGAGGAAGAGAGCATAGAGAAGGCATGTCACTTACTAACCACCTCATCTTGAAAGTGCTTCATGTCACCTCTGCCTATATTCCCTTGGTGGGAATAGTCACATAGATGCACCTATGTAGAGGGGATCCTGGGAAATGTAGTCCCTCGCTGAGTAACAGCTTTCCAGTGGAAATCCTACACTCTGGAAATTGCATTAATATTTGTTGGACATTTAGTGGAATCTGCCACCATTTGTTATATTTATAATGTATATGATACATGTTTTCTTTACAAAATGGAATCATCTTAGTTTTGAATTTTAGCATCATTTTTTAAAAAGATTTTATTTATTTATTTGAGAGCAAGAGAGAGAGAGTGCGTGAGGGTAGGGGCAGAGGGAGAGGGAGAAGCAGGCTCCCCGCTGAACAGGGAGCCTGACACTCACTGGGGCTTGATCCTATGACCCTGAGATCAAGACCTGAGCTGAAGGCAGACACTTAACTGATTGAGCCACCCTGGTGCCCCCTTAATGTCATTTTGTGAGCTTTCGTGTCTTTAAATCATTTCCAAAAACAAGAGTTTTAATGTCTATGTATTATTCTTTGTTTTGATATATCGTAATTGATTTAACCACATTACCATTATGATACAGTTAGGTTTCCCTAGATTTTTATTATTTTGAATACTACTGCTATAAATGCCCTCATGGATAAATCTTTGAGTATTCTCTGATTATTTCCTCAGGGAAAATTCTTGGGAATGAACTTGCTCAGTGTTAAGGCTGGTGATGCATATTACCAGATGGACCTTCAGAAATGTGAACTTATTTACACTCTTATCAGCATGGTCTGAAGATTCTTATTTCAGAGCACTCTGGACTATCGTGGGCATTATGGTTGTTTTGGCTTTTGCCACTTCGATTGTTGAACACAGTGCTGCACCGTTTTAATTTGTAAGCTTTCTCTACAGAGTTTAAACGTTTTTTCATGAGTCCATCAGTAATTGTATGTGTGTGTGTATGTAAGAATTGTTGCCTCTTTGCACTTTTCCATTTTTATTTTGAAGTGTTCCATTTTCTTTTGAATCATTTGTAAGAGATTTTTATGCAGTATGTATTAACTTGTCATGTTCTAAATATTTTTATCTAGCTTCTCCTTTCCTTGATTCTAGTTTGTGACCTCATTTCTTAAGATTAACACTACAGTCAGAATCGTAATGTGTGCTCTCATACCCACTGAATCTACCTGGTTAGCAGTACTTCTGAGATTAATAACGTTTTTAAAAAGCAAAGCAGACTCTTTTTTCTGGCGCATCATATGGTTTGAATGTTCTTACTGTGAAATTTTAGTTATCTTGAAATGGGAGAGTTTAAAGTAGTCATCGAGAAAATGGACTAAAGAAAAAAGATTTGGGACTCTGGATTTTTTTTTTAAAGATTTATTCATTCATTCATTCATTCATTCATTCATTCATTCAGGAGAGACACAAAGAGAGAGGCAGAGACACAGGCAGAGGGAGAAGCAGACTCCCCATGGTAAGCCTGATGCAGGACTCCATCTGAGGACCCTGGAATCACAACCCGAGTCAAAGGCAGATGTTCAACCACTGAGCCACCCAGGTGTCCCAGGCCTCTGGATTTTTACCCTTGGAGATAGTGAGATTGCCTTCTTTATCTTCTCTGGAGAATTAAGAGCAGCAGTGAGGCAGGTTGATGGTATCTGAGGATTCCATGGTTTTAGCTAAGTGAGAAGCAGAGGGTCTCAGAGACCCTCTGGCTGTTTTTCATGTTAGATCTTATTAAGAACACACATGGTAAAGTGGCAGGGAGCCAACCAGAGGTCAGGTCGCTGAGTAGTAGTCTCTCCTCTGCCACTGACTGTGACCCTGAGCAAGTCACTTGTCCACTTGAGCCCTCAGTGTACTCATCAGCAGAACTCAGGGAGTTGTTGTAGGCGATGTTTTGGATGCATGAACTCCTGGGCTGTTCAGTGGAGTTCTCCACGAGGCCTCATTGACATTCACCCCTTGTCCTGACCTGTGTCAGATGGATGTGTGGGGAGTGAGAAGAAGGTTAGTCCCATTGGTCTCCTGCGTGATTTATGAAAGAAATCAATCCAGTATATATCTGTTCCAGATATAATGTGATCTAAATGTGATACTCACCTAATAAGATTAGATGAATCTAATATGGTTTTCCTCTAAAACACAAATACTGCACCACTTTTAATTGTAGTAGCCAAATTAAATTACTCATCCCAAATTAGATTTCTAACAAACTTAATTTGAACATGAGCTCAGTACTGCAGGCCCTGAGTAATTTTTTAAGATATAAAATAAATCAGTAGGATACTGGTATTGCTCCTCTGGGCGCTTCCGTGGTTACCATAAAAGAGAATAGGTAAACATCTGGAGGAAGCTTGCAGAAATAGAACGGAGACAGAGGCCCTAGTCCTTCAGCCAATCATTGAGAGCTTTTTCCCCTTCCACTGCTTCTGCCCTCACTGGTCTTGGAAGACAGGAGTCAAATAAATTATTGGCAGACCTAGTGATCACTTATGTCTTATTGCTTATGATTGCCTTTCTTCATCTGTTCCTTGACTGAGCCCTTTCATATCTTCCCTGCCCAGGAGGACACTTGGTAGGAAGTGCTCCCTGGATAGTTTATGGAACCACAGGAATTTGGTGAGCAACTAGAGACATTTGTAAAATTGCATTAGCTGTATTTTTTTTTTTTCATTTTGTTAGGTGACATTAACTGAAAACCAACCCAAACTGGTTTTAGTTTAGGAATAGATGCTAGCATTAGGTGAGGCTTTATCCAGAGACTCACATGGACTGCTCCAGACCCAGTTTTTCTCCTTCAGTGTTGGTTCCTTCTCCAGGCAGGATCTCTCTTTCTAGCCCCAGAATGGGGCTTTTCTAGCCTACAAACCAGGTCAGTCAGTTTCCCTGTTCTCATCAGGTAGGAGCAAAGATCCTTAATGGATCAACCAAAGGTGTAGAGTTGAGTCCAGTTGCCTCTGGTTGGCTTAATTTGGATCTTATGCTTCTCTATATAAGTACCATGTGGAGGAGATGGGACAGGTTGACTACTTGAAAGGTTCAGGGGATTGTTGGAAAAGTAAGGAGGTTGTGAGTCAGGGAGGTACCTCCAATCCTCCATGATACATTATGTAGGTCCTTCTGCTTTTCTGAGCATTGTATGCCTACCTTCTCTCCTTTGAAGTGTAAACGACCCTAAGAGGTTGGTGGGATTTGTTCATGGATGAGGAGGTGAAGTTCACTGTGGGATCACCTTACCCAAGGCCTTGTCAGTGATAGAGCTGGGACCACGCTCCTTGTCTAATGAGTCTTCCGTTTCTTTTCACTATATCATGCCTTCTTCCTACCAATCCCTCTCACCAGCCCCTCCTTCCCATTTGCCCAACACTAGCACAGGGTTCTTCATTAAATAGACAGTCAGTCAATAGTTGTTAACTTGTTATTGACTGACTGGTGTACCATCAGACCAACTGTGACCTTTCTATTCATACTTTGTGAATATCATTATAGCAAACACCAATATAGTCGATTCTCAGTCATTAATTTGTAGATTGTTCCTGGTAATTCCGTTTTTCTTTCCCTGAATTATGGGGTTCTTCTAATAGAAAGATGGAGTTTGGATGGCTTGAGGATAGACATACAGGAAGGAGCCAAGGGTAGTGTGTGTGTGTGTGTGTGTGTGTGTGTGTGTGTGTGTGTCTTTGCATGCCTGCAAGTATGTACACGGACCTGCAATTATAAAATTAAGTATGTTTCAGTTCAGCTGAATTTAGATTTGATGCCTTATCTTTTCATTTAAATGTAACTTCCATTGTGAAACTTATTATTGGCAAGGTCCTCATTTGCTTAAATCAAAGACCTGTGAATGGGTGTGCCATTTAGAAACACTTGCAGTAGTACTATATGTTTGCGTTTCATTTTTGAGAAAAATCACAGCTACGTATTGGCTTCTTCCTGCCTAGAAAACCCTTCCCCATCAATATTTCATCTCTGGTTTTATTTCCACCTCCTCTGGGCAGCTTTGTGGACTTACTCCAGCTGTTTCTCTCTATGATGAAGGTCTGCATTCTATAGTAAGCACCTCACTCTATGTCCTGTGATACATGAATTGTTTCATATGTATGAGTTTTATCCCCGAGGTCATTTGGTTAACTGCTTGGCCTTACCACTCTGTGTGTGTGTGTGTGTGTGTGTGTGTGTGTGTGTGTGTGTTTAATCCTCCATAGCACTTACCTCTATGCTAAAGTGAAGTGGGTGATCATTTAGTATTTGGTTCAGAGACTGGGATAGATGCTCCTCCTGAGTGCTCCCATATCACCCTCATTGCACTTATCAGTGGTTTTGCAATTGTCTGGTTATTGTCTCTGTTCCTCCAGTACAATTCTTGGCAGATGTTAACAGCAAAGGAAATATATGTTCACTAATGAAATGGTTCTCACCTTCTCTATACCACCTCCACCTCTCCACCCCACTCCCCAATCCCTCCTGCCAAACCGTAAGTCTTTTGAAGACAGAGACTGTATCTTACTGTTTTTTGTCCTTTGTAGTCCCTTAGGGTATCTGCCAATAGTCAATACTCAGTAAATTCTTATTGAGTGAATAGATTTCATGGGTGTATAGAAGCCATGGATCAGTACCCTCTTGGGACCTGCCTTGGGGAGATATAGATGCGAATTGAAGCTCTGAGAGGGAAGGGGGTGATGGAGACTGGATGGAGATGATTTCAAGAGCTGGGTGTGCCCACCCCTCCTTCTTCTGATTTCCAAGTAAAGATAAGACACTTCCCTAATGGCAGGGTGCTGTGCCCTCCCCTGGCTTGTGGCTGGTGAACTCAATGCCTGAGAAACAGTTGAGTAAAAGATAGTGCCTATAATTCTAGCTTTTATTACAATAACAATAAAAAGTTTTCTACCTGAGGACTTCAGCAATCTTCATGGTTGAGATGAGAGGACACAAGCCAGGAAAGGTACATGGCCACTTCCCTGTGTTGAGATCCTTGTTCTTCCCATTGCCCTATGGGGTGTTAATGAGCAAGGACAGATCCACAAGGGAGGGGGCATGGAACACTAAGGGGTCAGCACCCCCTTAGCATCCCTGGGTGGTATGGGTCCTGCTGGGTAGACCAACCCAACCCTGGTTTGCCTGAGATTGTCCCAGTTTTAATACTGAACATCTTGAGTCCCAGGACACCCCTCTGTCCCTGTCCCTGGCAAACCAGGGTAATTGGTCACTTAGATGCCACTTACTCCCTGCCCTGCCTTGGCCAGCTCTTTTCCTATTTCCTGTCCCTTTGCAAGGTCCTTGATTTGGCCTACTGCTTCCTTTCCTTTTGCCTTCGCCGCTACTTCTTCCTTAGCTCTTTCAAGCTAAGCCCTGAGCACTGCTTGCATTTCTGCTAGTAGAGGCCCTTCCAGACCAGCGTTCTGAATTTCTCTGGGTTGACCAGAGTTCTTGGCGCTAGATAAACTTGCAGGTGCTGCCTTCTCGTCTTCTCTGGTTCTGCCTGGCTCCTAAACTCAACCAAGATGGGAAAGCTGCTGTCACATAGGGTTGAAACTCATCTGCATTCAGGGAGAGTCTGGCCTCTCTGGGGAGAGGCTCTCTGCACACATGTGGGACTCGGCAGGCACAGCGGCATGCTGCACCTGGAAGGTAGGGCAGGGGAAGTGGCAGCGCTGGTGTCGCTGTGCCCACAGTCCTGCGTCGTGCACGCCGAGGCCCACCTCCCAGGTCCCAGCCCGAGCCCCCAGCTCCAGTCTTCTGGGCACACTGTGGCCACCGGCTCTCAGCAAGGCTGACTGCAGCCGGCTCTCTTCTCTGAAGCCTCCTTGCCCACATTTACCATTGACCTCTCTGTTCTCAGAACTCTTAGTACACGTCTAGTCAGTGCTGTTCCATTGAGTCTAATTGTTTGCTTCCGTGTTTCTCGCGTTTTGGTTCTTCCTTGAGGGCAGACATATTATCTTGCTTCCTTTCCTGCCACCTCATGGCACCTGGCGCTGTGCTGGGCCCCCAGCTGGCCCTCACTTGGTGTCCGTGGTGTTGTTGATGCACCTCGATGATTTGTGGGTGACAGAGGATGTGTAAGTCAGCGGGTTCGTTCTCTGTGAGCACCTGAATGCAGAGTTTGTGGGTAATGTGGAGGAGGAGGCAGGCACCCTGAGTGAGACCCAGGGTCTTGGGTGGAATTCGGTTATCCCGACTTCCTCTTTGACACTGGCACAGGAGGATGAGGCTTCTCTAATGTGAAGTGAATTTTCAGTTGCAAAATACTTCATTTTATATATTAGGCTTGCTTTACATTTTCTGGAACATTATAATGTAATTTAAAAATAATCACAGAGGATTAAACAATTCTGAGACTGCTTTACAGAGACAGTAAAGTGGGTTTGATTTTTATAGTTTTCCTTTTTTGATTCATTCCCTTTTTGGAGGAGTTCTGAAGGAAGTGCTGTGCTGTCCCAGACCCTGTAGACCTAATTCTGTTATTTGTTTCGGCATTGCTAATCCATGAGTGAGAATGCAGCTCTGGCCCACCACCAGGAGGAGGGTGGATAATGTTGAGCTTTTGCCAGTCCTAACCTCCTGCTTTGACCTCTTTGTAACCAGCTGCATGCCCCTGCTGTGTGTATGTGTGTGTATACAGTGCATTTGTTTTCAGATGTAAATACCTTTAAAAATTCATAGAAATAATATATGGTCTTGGTTAAACATTTAGTAGGAAGTTAAAGCTGTCTTTATGTTTTAGAAATAAGCACAATGAACAACAACAAAAAAAGCACAATGAACATTTTCACCTGTATCTTTCTAGATTCTTCTGTGCACTCCCACATATGTTCATACCCACACATACACACAATGGTATATTTACACAGATGGGATCATTTAATATGAAATTCAAGGGCCTGCTTTCTTTTGTTTAATGATATCGTAAGGATATTTTCTCTGTCAGCGAAGATTCATTTATCATCCGTTCAGCAGGCACTTGCTGAATGCCTCCCATGTGTCCAGCAGGATACAGGGTGTTGGGGATGTAACATTGAACAAAGGGATAAAACTCCCTGCCCTTGGGGAACCTATGATCTAGTTGGGGTGACTGGCAATAACAAAGTGTACAATATGTGGTAGGATAGAAGCTGATACCTGCTATGGGAGGAAAAACGAGATAAGGAAGGTAAATAGGAGTGAGGGGGCTAAAGTGCATTTTGCAGTTTTAAACAGGGTGGTCAAGCGATGCGGAGGCCTTTGAACAAGCACCAGGGTTACAGTGTTTAGCGCATAATATGTGCTGCTAAGATGACTGCTGGGTTAGGTCTGCGGTTGTAGTTGGAAGGGACACTGCCAGAGCTTTAGGAGTGCTGGGCAGGAGCCAGTCACATCCCTAGTGGTAGAAAATACACACTTGAGCATCCATGCATTGCCCTGTGTTGCTCATTACCCACAACAGCGACTGCCATTTATCTACCATATTGTTTCCATTGGAGCTTTTTGTCTGTTATCCTGGCCCCGTTGATTCCTGGCTGCACGTTTCTGGGCCTCATTTATGAAGTATTAGGATCATTGTACAGTTTAGATGAGTTAATCCAAGTGCATAGAACAGTGCTGGCAAGAGCTACGACAAGAAGTTTGGCTGTTGTTACTACCGCCTTTCATTTATTACTTGGGACAGTCCCGCGAGGAGGATGTTAAGTTCAGTTTAGAGATGAGGAAGCTGAGGCTCTGGGAGGTTAGCAATACTAGTGAAAAAGTTCAAGGTGCTAGTGGGTATAGTGGGGTTTCAAAGCGCAGGCTTCAGGCTCTAGGCCCCGTTCAGTCCATGTAAACGCCTGCCTTCCTCCAGGTGGGCACAGCAGTTCCTGCTTTAGGCAGATGCCTGGGACATATGGCCACAGATTCCATTCCCTGCCTTCCTGATTGCTCTCTAAACTGCTCAGAAGAAAAGCAGCCCAGGGCCTGGCAGGGCCAGGGGCAGGATTGGTCGAGGTGGGAAGAAGGAAGTCTATAGAGCTCCCACTGAGAAGAGCTGAGGCTTAGTAGCCCTGCCTAGCATCCTTAACTGCCAATCAGTTTGGTGTCAACACATCTTCTCCCCATCTAGCCCCGACCCCAATCACCATACACAGCAGCTTGTAAAGATCCCTCTTAAAGACTCAGGAACATGACAATCAGTGACATTTCTAGTTCTAAATATCCGACTGAGAAATACCCCTATCCTTGTGTCTGCAGTAGTTTGTTGAAAAATAGCACTGCCACAGACAATAACCAAACTCCATAATTGGTTATCACTGGCCTCCTTCCAGAAGGTCTCCTGGTAGCAGCCTCACAGCAAACCTGGCCCTAGCAGGCCCTGAGGTATGCAGGCCACACTTAAAGGACCTGTGAGTCCTAACAGAGTGGGAAGACTCATGCCTAGAGTCATTGCTCCTCCAAGGTCAACAACCCCCCCTCCCCAAATGGAGGACCTGAGTGACACAGCCCTCACTGACCTCTTCAGTGGGTACATCCCCTGCTCAGTTCTCTGAAATGAGATGCAGAGCGTGTGTTAGCGTGGAAGCCATAATATAAGTGGTGGCTATGTGTACGTCAAGTAGCACAGTTTAGTTTTATGCTGCAGGTACACTGTGAGTTCAGAAGGGCTTTTGTGGGCTGGCCTGGGAGTCTAACCAGCATCTTAAATATGATTTCTGTGGCTATGTGCTATCAGGATTCTTAAAAAATCACTTTTAAGCAAACCTTTAGAAGCAAGTTGTTTGTAACAGAGAAATTGGCAGCCGGTCATTGATAGTATATTTTCTTACCGTCTGGTGGGGTTTCTCATATCCCAGGACTCCAGATGGAGTGTAAGCTCCTGGGAAGTCCTGTGGCAGATGGATGGAGTTGTGGCTCAACAGGAGCACGTTCGGAAACGGCGTCAGGGAGCTGGTATGAGTCAGTGCATGATAGAGCTGCCATGCCAGATGCTGCAACGGAGTGGAGAATCCACCAGGGGCTTGGTAGCTGGCATAAGAGGCATACCTGGGTCCTGTACCCCAGGAGGGGCTTAAGCGGGTTGTTAGAGGAATGGGACTACACTTCCAACTTTAAACCAAGCAGCAGATGGAGAAATTGGGACTGAAGAGAGAAGACTATGGAGGAATTTAATAACCGTGTTTCATTATTTGAAGCACCATGATAGGGTTCCCTGAAAAGAGACTGATAAGAGAGATGTTTCAGCAATTAAAGGAAGGAGTTTGACAGCCCAAACTATTGAAGAGAGGAAGAGTTACTTTAAGAGATAGTGAGTTCCCCATCATTAGAGGTATGTAAGGAGAGGCTGGCTGGCTACTTGTGGAGGATACTATAGAAGGAATTTAAGCTGTGGATGAGTGATTAGACTAGACTTCAAAGGCCTTTGCTTGCCTAGAGCTTCTATGATTCTAGGGCATACATGGAAAATAAATTTAATTTTCTGCGCTTCTTATTCAGGATCATTGATAGTGGCTCCCGGAGCAAAGGTAAGAAGGATTTGGGGTTTGCTCAGTCTGGGCTCAGCAAGTGGAAACTCCTTGATTGATTAACTCCTTGATTAACTCCTTGATGTCTACCATAAGGGGTGCCTAGGAGGCTCAGTCAGTTAAGCGTTGGACTCTTGATTTCACCTCAGGTCATGTTCTCAGGGCTGTGGGATTGAGCCCTGCATTGGGCTCCACACTTATCTTGGAATCTGCTTGGATTCTCTCTCTCCTCTGTCTCCCCATCCCTCTGCTCCTGCGCTTGCTTGCTCTCCCTCTCTCTCTCTCTCTCTCAAATAAATAAATAAAATTTAAATACAAAACCAAAACCCAATGTTTACCGTGACAGGAGGCCAGGTTGCAGGAGGCCCAGCATTACCCATCTCCTTTCCAGTGGAGATTATCTTGTGGTGAACTTTGATCCAGGCCAAACAGTAGTGGGTGACCAACCATCCTGGTTTGCTTGGGATTGGGGAGAGGGTTTCTCGGGACCCAGACTTTTAGCTTTCAAATCAAGGCAATCCCAGGAAATCCAAGATGAATTGGTCATCTGAAGCAGAAGGGTTGGTCATTTGCAAAACTGTGCACATTGGGCTTCTGGCTCCCTTTTATCCTCATGGTATATCTTTATCTCCTCAGAGCATGAATGTGGGACTCTGCCCTCAGTAGGAGCCCGGTAGACACATGCAGAATAAATGAGTTGGATGCAGTTCCTAGGAAATGGTTGCAGTATCCTTGCAATTAATTAATTTGTTTAATTAATTAAAATGACTTCACTAATTATATGTGCAGGAGATTGCACATTTCATTAGGCTGAGCAGATGGCTTCACTAATAATTACCAAAGCCTGGGGTTGCAGGAGGGGGGATGTCAGCATATGAATTGATATTGAACATTTAAATGTTGTCCTTCGTATAAAGTTGAAACTCCTATCCCCATTGCATCCAAGATGGATTGAAAAACAGATTTTTCATATTTCTTCTGGTGGTCCCAGTAGGTTCTGGTAACTCACTGTTTGTGACTTCATGAAGCAGCTGACCTTAAGGGATGTGGGCTCCGTGGCTCTGGAAGAGGGACACTTGTCTGGGTTAGACCTGAGGTCTTGGCACTGTTCAGACAGTTTAGGTCACTCACTGATTTTTCATAGTAAGCCAGATCTCCCACAAAAATAACGGGTGCCTCATCTCCAAAGGGAACGTGCCTTCCTCTGCTGTGTTGTCTAAACCTTGCCCTGCCCTCACCCTCTCCCATCCCCAGGGGCCTCAGCATCTAAGGCAGACCCACGGACATACCACAGAATGAAAACCCTGAATGGATGAACACACAGACTCGGGGAGAACCTGGGGTTTGGTTATCACAGAAGCATGTGAGTGTATTTTTGGAGTGTTCTTGCTCTAGTGTTAAGGATGATTATTGGTAATTGACCAGACTGAGCATTGCCTCTGGGCCAGAAACTTGCCATGCTATTTCTAATCCTTGAAACAACACTGCAGGGCAGGTGTTCATTTACAGATGAGAAAACAGAGCCTTGTAGAAGCTAAGTGGTATGCTTAGGGTCACACAAAGCTGGGTTCATGCCCAGAGTTTTCTATCTATAAACCCGCTTGTTCTTTCCACCCCCTGCTCTGCTGGTAAATGACTTGGGGTCATGAAAGTCCCGCACCCAGATCTGGAAAGATGTGAGGGGAAGCCAGCAGGCTGAGCTTAGCACTGCACATGGGGGTCTGCTTAGGGAGCCAGTCACCACTGATAGGCTGTCAGCATCATAGAACTGGAAGGGGCCGTGGAGTAACAGATTCTGAACAGTGTCCCAGCATCCATGGGCAAGTCCTAAGTGCATAAAGATTAACCCTAAACAAACAAACAAACAAAAAAAAAACCCAGCCAGCTGGGCATGTTATGGAGGAGTGAGGTACTGGTCAGAGTAAGTTCCAGAAAGAAGTCAATCATTTCAGGAGAATTTTCAGAATGTTAATTTGATGTGATCTGATAAGAGAGTTTTCTTTTTTGCTCATATGCATGGTTGGGGAAAGATGACCCTCCTGAAGCTTCATGTGGTGGTGTGTAAAATAAAAACAAAGCTAAGAAAGGGGGAAAGTGCTACTTGTAAAAGAATAACTAGATCAGTCTGCATACTAGTAAATAGATGTTGACCACGGCAGCAGTATTTCTGTTTGGAGAGATTGAGCCTTGCAGTTAGAATGCTTGACCTTGTGGGACAGTCCTGGTGAGCTCCCGTCCTTTCCGAGGTCTGTCTGCCCGTCCCCCAGGGTAATCTTGAGGTATTTATCCATCCCTTGTTGCTTTCACTCCACACTCCTTATGAGCTAGAGCAGGAATGGGGTGGTGTGTCTGAGTCACAAAAAATTGTGAATCATTCTTGAAATGAGGGAGCCCTGAAAATGTGACTAATTTCTGTAGCATGTACAGGTAAGAAATGGCTGTTTGGTTGTGACTGGCAACTGCCATGTTATTTCTAATTTTGACTTGGTTGCTCTTGTTTTGGAGATGGGATCAGACTTGGCCCTTGGGTAGGTGCAGTATGGAAGGACAGAGTGCCATTTGGACACAGTTCCTGCCTTTGAGCATTTCACAATCAGAAGGCCAAAGCATGTCAATAGTTGCAAAAAACATGTTGGTTGAAAGTTTATGTTAAGTAGCAAATTGAAAGAAGGAAATGTTGTAAACTCAATCAAGATGAGAGTAGATTTGCCTAATCATATAGCCAATTAAATGCTCGGGGCCAGCCAGGTAGTGTCTGGATTACATCAGTCAACATTGGAAAGAGCACTAGGCTGGTTCATAAATTGTGTTTCTGTTTACACATCTGTTTTTAGGAGTAGTTACTTATTCAGGGCTTTCTGTCTTTGTTGGTAATGTCAGCCTGGATGAGCTAGCAGAGTCTTGTTACTTGCTATGAAATTCAAATTGATTTATTAAAATACAAATACACTTGAGAAATATCCTCTCAGGGGCACCTGGGTGGCTCAGTGGTTGAGCGTCTGCCCTTGGCTCAGATCATGACCCTGGGATCCTGGGATCGAGTCCCACATCGGGCTCCCTGTAGGGAGCCTGTTTCTCCCTCTACCTATGTCTCTGCCTCTCATGAATAAAATAAAATCTTGAAAAAAGGAAAAAAGAAATATCCTGCATACCTTTATTGGCTAGTAATGATAACCCCAGACCGAAAGAAACATAATATAATAATGGAATGTGAATGCCTCATTGTTCTTACAGTTGGGTAACATTTGTAGCAATGCTGAAGTTTCCAGAGCTAAGAAGAGGCCACTTGTGGGGATCAAGGATTGGACCTTCAAGCTTGGTGTTTCAAAAGTGAGGGTTATGTATCTGATTCTGCTGTTCTATAAGGAGTTGGCAGGGGGTGTGGGTGGGGGGTGTAGGTTGTAACTACGAAAAGAATAAGAAAAAAATGGAGCAGTCTAGAGTTTGGCGCAAAAACTAGATGAAAATGGTAAATACACAAGGGGTGAAGCCGATAGAGAAGAGCTGAGGATAAAAAAGACCACAGGCATGCTTCGGCCTGCAAATAGCAATATTACAGTTTCTCATAAAACAAGAAGTTAGGGTGGAAGCAGTGGTTATCTGTTGTGTATCTGGGACGGTTCAATAGTGACAAGGATAGGACTCTTCTCAGTCTTTCTGCTTCACCCTCTTTCTACTTCATGTTTGGCTTTGTGTCCTTGTGCTGCTTTTCTCGTCAGTTCTGTGAGTATGACAGTCGCCCCTAGCTGCAAGGGAAGCTGGCAAGGTAGCTTTCCCAGCCTTAGTAGTGGAGGTGGGCAAGAGGGGTTAAGGAATGGCTGCTGGGTTATCCAGCCAACTGTTGGGCATGGACCAGTTGTGAAAAATAAGTAAAAATAAATGTGTGTTGAATCATCACCACAGAAAACCAGATGCGCCTGGGATTTTGCTCTGTGGGATGTGAGTGGAGCTCCAAATCAGAATGGTATGGTATGGAGAGGCCTCTTTGGGGTCCCATTCTAGCAGTGTGGCAAGATCACTTCCAAAGGCTGTGTGTGGCATTGCAGACGGGATTCAGGGAAAGTCCTCTTAAATCCTGCTGGGTGGGAGTGGGGACGAGGAAGGGAGGAGGCAAAGGAGCACCATTTTCTAGCCCATGACACTCAGAAGCAAAATTGCTGCTTTTCAGAAGTTAATAGGGGAGCCTCGTAAATTTCTTTGTAAATTCCATTTAATGAATGATGCATTCAGTTTAGGATGACTGGCTTCTGGTAGCAGCTCCAAGTCTGATACATCTAGTGCCATTTTGTTTTTTGTTTTGTTTTGTTTTTGTTTTGTTTTGTTTTGTTTTAAATTCATGAAAGACACAGAGAGAGAGGCAGAGACACACGCAGAGGGAGAAGCAGGCTCCCACAGGGAGCCTGATGCGGAACTCGATCCCAGGACTCCAGGATCACGACCTGAGCCACCCTGGCGTCCCCCTAGTGCCATTTTGAATTTCATGCCTTATGTGTACGTGTGTATGTGTCTACCCATGCACACGTGCACCCTGAATTCACATCCCTGTGGCCTGAATCACTTTTTCTTCTCATTGCCTCACAGAATCCTGGTCTTGTTGGTACACTGCTTCCCCTGCCCCACAACTCCTTAGTTCCCTCTTTCTTGTATCTGTGCCATATGGCAACACACTTTTCCCCACAGTTCGGGGAAGCCAGCTCTCTGATAGGTGGCTCTTGCTGCTTTGGGTCACCCAGTTATCATTTTGGGTCCTGCCACTTCTCCACAGCAGTGAGCCAGATGCCTTTGAAAAAAAAAAAATGTAAGCCTGATGATTTAAATGCAATTCCTTGCTCTTGCTCAGGTACCCTAGAGTAAGGCTTCTCAAAGTTTAACATGCACACAGATCACCCGGGGATCATGTGAAAATGTAGATAAGGACTCAAGAGGTCTGGGGTGGGGCCTGAGGTTCTTCATTTCTCATAAACTCCCGAGTGACGGTGGCAGCCTAGGTAGTAGGGAACTCAACCCTCAGCCCTGGGGAGTTTTTAATAAATACCAGTGCTGGCAGCCCACCCCAGAGCAGTTTCATCAGAATCTCTGGGTGGTAGGCCCTGAGCATCAGTCCGTTTTAAAAGCTCCATGAGTGATTTTGATATGCAGCCAGGTTGAGACCCACTGATCTGGGACTTGCCCATCTCCTTCCTTTTGCTTAGGCTGACCCTCCCACTTACACCTCCCCTTCTTTCCCCCTGTGAGATCTGTCCTTCCAGGTTCAGCTCAGAGGCATGTCTCCTTAGAGCTGTTCTCAGCCCTCACCAGCTAAACTCGGTACCACTCTGCCTTTCCTTTGTGCTCTCTATCACGGATGCCTCACAATATAGATCCTCTGGGCATGGCTGCCTCTCACAGTGGACGAGGTTGGCTTTGAGGATGGACTGCATCTGTTCATCTAAGTGGGGACTCCATCAGCTGGGGTGAATCAGATTTTTCCTGGGCCCAGAGACACACCACAGGGGCTTCCAACCTAGAATTCTGCGTTTCTATGAGAAGCAGTAGAACTAGAACTTGAATCCAGCTTTTCCAAGAGGAGAGGTCTAAGTGAAAAGAGGTGCTTCAAATGTTGGAGAAGGTGGCAGACATTACAGTTTTTGTTCCACCGCCCACAGGACTCTTGACCTTTTGGCCATTGCCCTTCTCTGACTAGCTCCCTCTCTGCTGGGACTTGGGCAGCATCTCTGCTGCAAGAGAAAGCAAGGCCTGTGCCAGGCTCCTTGGTGCTCATAGTCCCACTGAGCAGCCCAGGATGCCCAAAGGATGAGTGTCTAGCTAGAGTTCCCCTGGCATCCTCCTACTGCTTACTTCTCCCCCTTCCCGGATACACACTCCATTGCCCCCAAGACCCCATTGCCCCAGCTGACCTTCTTTAAAGAAAGGAAACCATCAGGGATTTTTTTCTTTTGGCATTTGCTAGGGCCTGCGCTCCACTGAGTGGGAACCATGACCACCACCATATCCCATCATACATACAGCCTGCATGCAGTAGGAACTTAATAAATATGACCTGCATGGCCCGGTTGCTAAGACAGGCAGTGTGGCTTCTTCAAGCTATGTGAAACTTAGTGGAAGAACTGGAGATTGATCCCCGGCTGCTGAATACCAGTCTAGGGTGCTGTGAATTTGCCCCGAGTCACACAAGCCACTGTTTCCTTAGGTCACGCTTCTCATGCAGAGCTTAACATTGGGGGTGTGGGTCTGATAGGAATAATTTGCCCCTCTCAGTTCTGTGTAGGCATGATATGAATTCCCTAAAGGAGATGTAGTGCTTAAAGGAGGAAGAAGAAGTGGTGATCCCTCCTTTGGGATCATTTCTCTCGCAGGTGATGGCTTCTTGACACCTGTGTGTTCCCAGTAGGTAGAATAAGGCCGCTTGCAGAAGACACAATTCTTGGCAAGAGTGGGGAGGGATAGAAATGGGCATTATGGCTCCAGACTCTTCTGGACCTCAGAGGCTGTGGAAGGCCAGCAGGGCTCTGCAAACCTCTCAAGGTCCAGTGGTTGGGCATGATGGTCAGGTGGGCGTGATGGCCAGGTGGGCAGGATGGCACGGAGAGAATGGGAGGCAAGAATGTGGTACCCCCGCTGGGATCTTGCTGCTCTCTTCCTCATCAGCTTCCCTCTCCTGTATTTCTACATCCTTTCATCTGTTCATGCCTCATTCATTCATGTCAGTGTTTATTGTCTCCTGACTCTGGGGATACTGCAGTCCAAAATCAGGCCCTCGTGGGGATTAGGCCTGCACTTGGAATATAATAGCCACTAGTATTATGTGGATATTTAGATTTAAGTTAATTAAAATTAAATGAATTCTTCAATCCCTCAATTACATTAATTAACCCTCAAGTGCTCAACAGCCACACATGGCTAAGGCTACCACACTGAACTCACAAATAGGAGATGTTTCCGTTACTGCAGAAAGTCTTGTTGGATGATGCTGGCCTAGAATCTAGCCAGGGAGAAAAGCATTTACCTTTTTTTTTTTTTTAATTTAAGATGTTATTTATTTATTTGAGAGAAATAGAGAGAGAGAGAGAGAGAGAGAACAAGTAATAGGATGGGGGAGGGCGAGAGAGAATCTCAAGCAGACTGTACTGAGCGTGGAGCCTGACTTGGGGCTTGATCTCAAGACCCTGAGATTATCACCTGAGCCAAAGTCAAGAATCAGCTGAGCCACCCTGGTGCCCAAGGAGAGCATTTATTATGTAAACAGACAAGCAAATCCCGTGGAGCCTTGGAGAGTGATAGGAAGATGAATTAACGGGAGCCCTGGCAGCAGATAACAGGAGGTGGACCTGGTTGGGGGAGCCAGAGTTTCCCCAAGGAAGGGATGGTTGCATTGGAGTTGGAGCAGGTGGGAACCAGGTTAGAAGGAAAGTTGAAGAGCAGAATAGAAGAGAGAAAACCCCAGCGTTGGTGCATGGGGAAGTGCCTAGACATAGTCCATCACTGGCATTCAGTAAACGACATGCCCTGTGCACACTCGCCATGACTGTTTAATCCAGAACTGTGTGGAGCACAGGCCCTGACGTTCTGTGGTGAGCACAGAAAGACTGAGTCCACACTGCCTGAGTTCACATCTGCTTGTGTGAACTCCTAGTGCCTTAGCGTCCTCGTCTGTAAAATGGACAAAATAGTACGTACATGATAGAATTGTCGTTAAGATTAAATGAGTTAATACACATCAAACGCCTCGGAGTGCCTGGCATACTGTAAGCACTGTTGAGTGCTGGCTGTTGTTACTTCTGCTGTTTCTAGGACCTTTGATTTGTCAGCAGAGGGATGCCCTCCCTCCAGCTGCTTACAGAATCAGGGAGCACTTGGTATTAGCCCCCAGCACCTGGGAGCAGGGCTTCCGGGTTCTTGGCTCCCACTGCCCAGTGAATCAAGATATGGCTTCTAGCATCCCCTCCACACCTCATCCCTCTCTGATTTTTTTTTTAAAGATTTAATTAATTTATTCATGAGAGACCCACAGAGAGAGAGGCAGAGACACAGGCAGAGGGAGAAGCAGGCTCCATGCAGGGAGCCCGATGTGGAACTCGATCCTGGGATTTCAGGATCACGCCCTGGGCCGAAGGCAGGCGCTCAACTGCTGAGCCACCCAGGCATCCCCCTCTCTGATGTCAGTCCTCCCAGCCAACCCCATAAATGCTTGGTTTGGCTATGCAAAAGTCACAGTAGCTGTGGTCCTTTCTGTGGCCTGTGATCCACGTAGCCTCGTAACAATCTAGCAAGGTCAGCCCTGACATTAGCCTGTCAGATTTGCCTCGTTATGAATGTTAGCACTCCTGAGAGGGAAGCCTCACCCAGGATGAAGCTCAGCAAGCCAGCATCTTCCATCAGACTGGAGCCCCAGTGTTCACTCCCGGCCCCCCTTCCGGGACATCACTCAGATGCACGTGGGGCATCTTGATGCTGTGCCGCTACCACGACCACATTGATTACCCACAGCTTTGAAATATCAGAGGGAGCATTCTCCACCCCACCATCATTCCACGTTTCGGTTCCAGTGCCACCAGGCCTGTGATATGTCGAAGTCCTTACCTGGGTGGGGTCTCAGAGTTTCATTGCCTTTTCACTTTAGGGAGTTGAGACCACAAGCAAAGCCATGCTGTTCCCTTCCTGTCCCCTCTCTCTGGTCTGTGCTGCTGCCAGCTGAGAACCAGTTCTTTCAGCACAGAGAATGACCACACTAAGTGATCAGGCCTAGGTAGAGGATTTGCTGTATAGGATTAATTCCCAGAGAGACTCTTTGCTAACCAAATCAAAACATTGCCATGACTTGGCCCATCCTAGCAATTCTTTCTTGTAATGAGATTTGATACATGAGATCGGCCTGTGTAATATTGTTAGGTAATAGAATGGTTGAGGATGTTAAAGCTGGGGCTTGAATTGCTTTAAAATTTGAAAGAGGGTCATGATGGTGGAAGTCACTGAGGAGCCTGACTGGCAGCTGCTGTGGAAGGAGTAAGCGTGTCAGCGGTTGCTGTAGGCAAATTGCCGGGGCCTCCTATCTTAGGCTTTCCTTAGCCCCCAAGGCTCAACTACCTTTAAATCATTGGGCCCCACTTGCCTTCCCCATGTTTTCTTTATTTTTAGATTTCCACCTTTATCCTTTCAGGGCTTCTTGACTTGGCACCCCTTTCAGTATACACACACACACACACACACACACACACACACACACACGCTTTTCAGTATATACACACCCTTTTCAGTATACACACACACACATGCACACATGCACACATGTACACACACACTCCTTTGAGTGTGTCTGTATAGTTGTTTTGTTTCTTTTTTTTCTGGCCCCAGCTGAAAGCCCATCTAGGATTGCCAACCTAAAAGAAAAAAAAATCTTTGCTGTATCCTTGGAAGGTTCCATTTCTTTATGGCTGAGACATGGTGGAATGTGGCCGTTGGGATTCATCACTGTTCTTGCCCTTAGTGCCTCTGCGTCCGTTGGTGGGTGTCTGGGGCAATTTCCTCTTCACATTAAGTAAGCACTAGAGGGACCCATGTGGCCCTTGGAGGCTCCTATATTTTCCTCCTATGGAGGATGAAGTCAGCAATGGGGCCCCCTTGGCATCTTGTGGTTATTTTCTGCTCCTTATGCCAGTTGGAATTGGGGGCTAGGTCCCTTTACTTAATGGTGGTGGGAGCTCTGCATCCTTGCTTGGGGACCCAGGTCAGTTCTTCTCTGGCAAAACGAACCCTCTGCCCAGCTGCACCGGGATGAAGGGAAGCTGCTGGCTTTGATATGGTGGCTGAAGGTTTGTGTCATGCAAATGAGCACTGGCTGAGAAGGAGGTGAAGTGACCAACAAGTTGGGTGCCTGCTAGAACCACATTACAGGGCCTGCAGAAAACATCCTCTTAGGTGCCCCATTCATGTCTCACGAGGAGGATGGTAACTTCCTCATGCAAGTAAGGCCTGAAGCATTGACAACAGTCATGAGCTCCCCAAAATGTTGCCTGGAGCCAGCTCCCCAGTTTATTTGAAATCCAAGAAAGGTTAAAAGCAGGAGGTGAAATAAGGTTAATCAGGAACCATCTGAGTTAACAGCAGCTAACACACAATTGGTCAGTATTAAGGAGCAAGCTGGTAACTGTAAGAGCGTGCTCCTGTGATGGGCTGTAGGAAGTCAGCTCATTCTACTGGCTCATACACCAGACTTTTGTATTATATTAACCTACAACCTCATCACTTACTAGATCTCCTTTGGAGCAAGGGTTTTGTTTTTCTTTTCTTTTCTTTTCCTCTCTTTTCTTTTCTGTCCTCTTCTCTCTTTTCTTTTTTTTTTTTTTTTTTTTTGCAGTGTAACAGTCTCTGGAACATCATGGGCATGCTCTCCATATATATATGAAACATGACGGAGGGCCAGATCCATAAAAGTAGGCCAGTTTCCTGCCCTTGGGTCTCAGCTTAGCAGAAAGACTTGGCATTACTAAGTCAGATGCTCCGTAGAGGACCCTCTTCTTACCCAACTAGAACATATTTCCTTCTCGACCTAAGTGTTAATGGCCAGAACATAGCCTTCTGAAATTCTTAGCAAGAGTAAGCACTGAGACAGGAAAATAAATAAATACCCACTGTCCTGAAGAAACCAGCAGAAGTCTTCCTCAGATAGACCCTAATGGATTATGAGAGCCTCTGGGCACATTCATGGAGGTCAAGTTCATGGTGAAAGGGAGGTGGCCTAGAAAAGGAGCAAGAGTTGTCTCCTTGCCTTTAGATGAGACTGTCTCACCCATCAGGGAGTTGAGACTGTTGCCTGCCTAAAAGGCTGAGGAGAGATGCTCCTGTCCCCAACCCCCACCCATGGGAGTTCTACTCTTTTGGGATATCTTGCAGCCCGGGGAGGTAGGGTAGCTTTGCTGTGAGCTTCACCTCTGTGAGAGCCTCTACCATCTGAGGGAATCCTGTGATTGATAGTCTGTTTTCCAAGGCGTTTTTCTCTCTCTCTAGAGATCTGTGGAAAAGTTGGGGTAGCCACAGCTTCCTTAGTCTCGGCCCCACAAATGATGCCTCACCCCATCCCTCACTGGGCCTCTTCTTTACAAGGATGTCACACTTGGTTTAGGGCATTTCCTGCCTTTTCAAGAGAAGAATGGCATGTGCCACACATTTTACTTCCCTGGAAACATATTCTCCATTCCCAGCTCTTTTTGGCAGAGCTCAAGGGAAGAAGGGAGGCTACTGGCAGAAGGGACAGTCTGCATGGCCCCTGTGGGCTGACATGCATATGCCTCTGGCAGCATTGTCAGTCTGGCTAGACCCGGGCTCAGACTGGCCCAGAATATCAGGGCTGGGGGGAAGGGCAGCCAGCACCCAGCCCAGTGCCCCTAAGGAGGTAGGCCCTACCCTGGGCTCTGAATCCCTTCTTTTTCTTGCTGTGGATTTGTACCACCCAATTGCCCTTCATCGTCCTTTGTCTGTGCCTTTGGCCTCTCTGACTTAGTAGTTCACAGTTGGGGAGCTTTTTTGGGTGACCCACAGGGGACCTGGCCACTCCATGGGGGCGATGTGCTTCATTCAGTTGATCTGGAAAAGGAACCTCCAGCCTCCTACCTGCAAGGTACGTGCAGGTGTGTGGGAAAGAGGGATGAGAGTTTGTGGATGTGCCAACCTGCTCTTCTCTGATTTGCCCCTTAGTCCCCATTTCCAGGCTTGTCTCTTTCCACCTTTGCCCATTCCTGGCATCCTTGCCTCCCTCACTCTCTGCAGTCTACAAAGCAGATACATCCTTCTTGTCTGTGCCCTTCTCTGGGAGAGTCCTGTCCTCTCCTGCTTTCTCCAGGCTGCCTCCTTTCTGTTGGCCATCTTCCTATAATTTGTTGCTAATTGCCTCTTTCCCATTCTTTTCAACGCTGTTAAGCTTATACAATTAAAAGAGTTCCTTTACTGTCAGTTTTACGGAGTCCTAGAAGGGGTAAGGGATAAACACGTTTTTGGTCTTCCATGTTTAAACCAGAAGGCCTATGGTGTAATTTAACAGCTTCAGAGGATACCATGTTGCGCCTGTACCTTCTCTGGACCGGCCTTGCGTTTTACACATTTATATTTTGCCCCTCTACCACCTTCCTGTTAAAAACAGCACACAGGCGTCCTTGTAGTAAAGCTTAAGGCATAATCATGCTGATTTCCTGAGGGGGAATTTCTGCAAGTAGAGTTTTTGTGTCAGAGGATATGCAAAACTTTAAGATGCTTCTGGTATAGATTGCTAAATGTCTCTTTATAAATATGATACTAATTTTCATTGCTGCCAGCAGTAATGAATGTGCCCGCTTCTCTACATTCTTGTCAATGCTGGAGATCATGTAACATATGTTTTTGTGTATATAATGTGAACATTCTACAGGATAGACTTCTGGGTCTAACTGCATGCACAGTAAAGTTTCGATAGACATTGGTCAGCTTACCATCATGTAAGCATGCTTATTTCATCCACATTCTTGCCACACTGCACTAGGATCTAAAAAATATTTTTCAATTTGATAGGTTATTGCATCTGCATTTTATCCATTTCTCCCAAGGTTTACAATTTTTATGTATTTGTGCCCTTTGTATTTCCTCTTTCATGGATGGCCTGTAACCTATTTTTTCTTTGTTGTTTATCATTTTCTTATTTTTTTATAATAAATTTATTTTGTATTCAAAATACAAAAATTGTTGGTGTTCAATTTACCAACATACAGAATAACACCCAGTGCTCATCCCGTCAAGTGCCCCCCTCAGTGCCCCTCACCCATTCACTCCCACTCCCCTTCCACCACCCCTAGTTCGTTTCCCAGAGTTAGGAGTCTTCATGTTCTGTCTCCCTTTCTGATTTCTCACACATTTCTTCTCCCTTCCCTTATATTCCCTTTCACTACTATTTATATTCCCCAAGTGAATGAGAACATACAATGTTTGTCCTTCTCCGATTGACTTACTTCACTCAGCATAATACCCTCCAGTTCCATCCACGTCGAAGCAAATGGTGGGTATTTGTCGTTTCTAATGGCTGAGTAATATTCCATTGTATACATAAACCACATCTTCTTCATCCATTCATCTTTCGATGGACACCGAGGCTCCTTCCACAGTTTGGCTATTGTGGACATTGCTGCTAGAAACATCGGGGTGCAGGTGTCTCGGCGTTTCATTGCATCTGAATCTTTGGGGTAAATCCCCAACAGTGCAATTGCTGGGTCGTAGGGCAGGTCTATTTTTAACTCTTTGAGGAACCTCCACACAGTTTTCCAGAGTGGCTGCACCAGTTCACATTCCCACCAACAGTGCAAGAGGGTTCCCCTTTCTCCACATCCTCTCCAACATTTGTGGTTTCCTGCCTTGTTAATTTTCCCCATTCTCACTGGTGTGAGGTGGTATCTCAATGTGGTTTTGATTTGTATTTCCCTGATGGCAAGTGATGAGGAGCATTTTCTCATGTGCATGTTGGCTATGTCCATGTCTTCCTCTGTGAGATTTCTCTTCATGTCTTTTGCCCATTTCATGATTGGATTGTTTGTTTCTTTCGCTGTTGAGTTTAATAAGTTCTTTACAGATCTTGGAAACTAGCCCTTTATCTGATACATCATTTGCAAATATCTTCTCCCATTCTGTAGGTTGTCTTTTAGTTTTGTTGACTGTATCCTTTGCTATGCAAAAGCTTCTTATCTTGATGAAGTCCCAGTAGTTCATTTTTGCTTTTGTTTCTTTTGCCTTCGTGGATGTATCTTGCAAGAAGTTGCTGTGGCCAAGTTCCAAAAGGGTGTTGCCTGTGTTCTCCTCTAGGATTTTGATGGAATCTTGTCTCACATTTAGATCTCTCATCCATTTTGAGTTTATCTTTGTGTATGGTGAAAGAGAGTGGTCTAGTTTCATTCTTCTGCATGTGGATGTCCAGTTTTCCCAGCACCATTTATTGAAGAGACTGTCTTTCTTCCAATGGAGAGTCTTTCCTCCTTTATCGAATATTAGTTGACCATAAAGTTCAGGGTCCACTTCTGGGTTCTCTATTCTGTTCCATTGATCTATGTGTCTGTTTTTGTGCCAGTACCACACTGTCTTGATGACCACAGCTTTGTAGTACAACCTGAAATCTGGCATTGTGATGCCCCCAGATATGGTTTTCTTTTGTAAAATTCCTATCATTTTCTTATTGATTTTAAGCTCTTATTGATTTTAAGCTCTCTTTATATCTCTTTTTTTTTATATCTCTTTTAAGGATATTAATATGCATGTGGAAATTACTTTTTAATGTTGTTATTTAATTTTGTTTACCCTTTTTTGATAAGTTTTATTTATTTATTTTTTTTTTTGATAAGGTTTAAACAATAAAATTGGTCAGTCTGTTGCCTTCATGGCACACTTCCAGGATCACCTGGGCTTCTTTTACTTCTTCAGTTGCTGGAGCCCAAGTGATGGGCTGGCTGCAGATGTCAATGCAGCTGAGTTCCAGGTGTGGTCCTCAATTCTTTCAAAAGGAGGGCCAGGTCACCACTGCCGGTTCTCTGGAACTGCTTATCTCCATATGGGAGTGGGAGGTTGGTCCTGGGGAAGAGGCAGCCCATGCCTGGGACTCAGCATTATTTGACTTGGGGAGTCACTGGCTGGAGTGTTTCAGAACCCACCTCACATTGGGGTGATCCAGAGGCAGAGGTGAATGTCGTGAGGGGTATGGACATGATTCAGACTAGCAAGGCTCCAGATCTCTCATGCCACTAAGAGCTGGCCTTAGGGGGCAGTGTTGCTCACTAGGGCTGGTTAAGAGGAGGGGCTGTTCTTGTCCAAATCTGCTCTGACTGAGCCAAAAGAAAGTCAGGACAAGACCAGTGGGACCAGAGCTTTAAAAGGTTCACAGGAGTTGTATGACTCAGGCTTCCTGTGATAATAGCATAGGATAGCCTCAACTGCT
This sequence comes from Vulpes lagopus, assembly GCF_018345385.1. Classification (NCBI taxonomy): domain Eukaryota; kingdom Metazoa; phylum Chordata; class Mammalia; order Carnivora; family Canidae; genus Vulpes; species Vulpes lagopus. Next base: position 62,195,761 of record NC_054824.1, read on the forward strand.
ATAGGACAATGCTGGTTCAGTGCAGTGGCTTTATCTTGCAATTTGTGTTTCTCCTTGGTGCTTACTGAACTGACTTGCCCCCTTCCTCCACATTTACCAGATTTAACCCTGGTGAGACAGGCTCAGGGAGGAGGCCGATGGGGGTGGGTGCTGGCAAATTGCTCTCAGTGGCTGTTGCTGAGCCAGGGCTGGGGACTTCCAGGGTCGAGGTGGCTTGGAGCCTCAGTTTCCCCAGCCAGTCATCTATGGGCTAGACATAAAATCAGTTTTAGAAATGTGTGAACAGTGCGGAAGGGATGCTTTCAGCAAAGTAGGTCTTTCAAGACACATTAACCAAACCCTCAGAGTGGCTTTTAACTACTCTGCCTACAATGGAGTGGCTATTCAGATGGATAATTACACATTTCCTTCTAAAAATGAGGGATAGGAATTGGAATATATAAAATTGTGACCATTGCAAAACTGCTACTTCCTTCTACCCCTCAGACACACCAGGCTCACTCCCAGCCTTTGCCCTACAATACCCCCACCCTCTACCTGCCCCACCCTTCCCCAGACCCAGCAGGCCTGACTCCTTTCTGACACATAGGCCTTGCTCAGGTGCGTCCCCCTGCACCCCCCCCCAGTATGTCATTCTCACTCGTGTTACTTTACTCTCTTCATAGCAGTTACACCATCAACAATAATAGTAAGAGCTAATATTAAGGAGTACCAACCATGTGCCAGATAGTGTTGTAAAAGCTGCCCATGTATGAATGCTTCTGATCCTCACATCAACCCTATGAGAATATTGTTATTTCTGTTTTACAGCCAAAGAAATCAACTCCCAAGAGAGGCTAATGCAGTAGTTTGACACCAGGATTCATCTGTTCAGTTGAAGTGTTTACTGAGCACTTATTATGGACCAGGACCAGGCTCTGTGCTAGGTTTCAGAGACAGAAGAATGAGGAGGTCACTATCCTTGTAATCAGGTCATTAGGAGATTCAGATCATCAGGAGAGTGTTCCAGATGAGGCTGGGTCAGTGATTCCTTTCTTAGGCCCTTGACAAGTTGCTTATACAGATTCATGCAGGTTTATTTTTCCATCTGTAAAATATGACTAGAGGAACCCATATACCCTCCTCCTCTAGGTTCTTAGATTTGTTGTTGAAATCACTTGGGGACATACATACGCAGAAGAGATGCAGGGTGTCATTGGGCATCCTCCCTCTGACACATGGAGATAGCAAACACATTCTCCCTTCCCACCTGAATATAGGAAAGATAGAGAATTAGCCTCTATCCTGGTGGCACTAAAAGTTTTTATCAGATGCCACTGCCTTCTCTTACGTGTAGACATTTTATAGTATCTCAGGGGGTTCTTAAATGTCTCAAAGATTCCAGCTAGAATCTCAAAATCATTTTTTGGTCCACTGATGTGTGAGATGCTATACTTCTAGAACTGGTTGATAGGAATTATGGTATTTAGGGCTGCAGTTCCATCTGATTAGAACTGTTGAGTTTTATTGTCCAGGGACCCAAAAGTCTCTTGCATAGTGATGGCACTTTTTGAAGGAGGTTGTTCTGATTCATCATTAGGCTCCCAGTCTGGCTGTTTAATTTCAACAGCTGGTGTTTTTCTGGAACCTAACGTAAGGGCACTGCTTTGCTTTCTATGGTTTTGCCAAGACCATAGTTAAAAACAATCCTATGGCAATAGATGAGATATTGGTGTGTGTTAGAGAAACAGCTCTCTGGAATTGGCCTTCTTGTTCCTTGTCATTCTCTTGAGATGAACTATAAAAAACGAAGCAACCAAAACTTCAAAGTAAAGCGAGCCAACATGTCTGACGTCATCTTCCTAAATGGTATGTAAGAGGGTACTTTGGTCTCTGGTTCTTGCCCTGAGCCCCACCCACATTTCTATCATTCATCGTTTGTTTCCTGTGTCCAATTTGTTACACGATCTGTTAGTAACCAAACATGCCCTCACAAGCTGGGGAATATCTCCAGAATCCTAAAGCAATTAAGTTATAATCTCCCACTTTCCAGAAGATCCGGGCATCAGGCCTGCACACTCTGGGAAGATCCAGGTGCTACTGATTCTCTTGTTTCATTCATATGCATTGTTACTATCCTAATGCAGGCCCCTATCACCCCATCCATCCACCATCCATCCACCATCCATCCATTCATCAATCTGTCCATCTACCACCCATCCATTCAGGGGGGCACTTGTTATGGGCCAGGTCCTGAGCTAGGATCTGGTGGATATAAAGGTGAATAAGTCACCATTCTTGCCTTCAAGAGATTTCATACAGTAATAGCAAGAAACATGAGTTTCAGGGAAGTGTTCCAAGCTCAGATAGTTGGGGCTTACTATTCCCATTACCAATAAAAGGCAGGGTTTGGTCAAAAATTTAATAGAGGTTATGACCCTATACCTGAATCTTAAATGACAGCTAAGTGCTTACCTATATGCATCTTCTCTTCCTTCATAGCTCCTGGGCCTCTCATCTTTCCACAGATATTAAGCATCTACTAGGAGCAAGTCCTTTATGTCCCTACCTTCTCCATCTTTGACATTGGTTCACATTCTACCCATGTCATTTCTCTACATCTTCAAGCATGTCACTCGATCTGAAAGTTTTAACTCCTGAGCCTGACGTTTGGACCCTTCCATTATGTTGTCCCAACCTCATGACCAGCCTGTTTCTCATTTCTCCTGTGACCAAGGAGGGCTACACATTGTCTCTGAACATGTCTCAAATGCTGCTTTCTCTTGTTTGTCTAATTTCACTTACCCTTCAAGGGCCAATCAAGCCTCCCCTGTTTAGGAAAGCCTGGGGAGGGGGGGGGTGGTGTTGCTTCCGGGCTTGGGGCTTGGTTGCATGTTTCACTGGATGCTCCTCAGGCCAGGCCACATTGTATCTTTACCTTTGTAAAGCTATCTCACTTCTTTCTTCCTATTGATGGGATTTAAAATTTTTTTAAATTTTTGTTTTGTTTTGTTTTTTTAAGATTTTATTTATTCATAGAGACACAGAGAGGCAGAGACACAGGCAGAGGGAGAAGCAGGCTCCACGCAGAGAGCCTGACGCGGGACTTGATCCAGGGTCTCCAGGATCACACCCTGAGCTGCAGGCGGCGCTAAACCGCTGCGCCACCAGGGCTGCCCTAAAAATTTTTTTAAATATATTCATGAAAGACACAGAGAGAGAGGCAGAGACATAGGCAGCGGGAGAAGCAGACTCCCTGTGGGGAGCCCGATGTGGGACTCAATCCCAGGACTCCGGGATCATGACCTGAGCCAAAGGCAGACGCTTAACCCCTGATCCACCCAGGTGCCCCAGGATAATGGGATTCTTACTTCATATATCTTGGTTCTCCTCTTTGACTAAATGCAGGGCCTGCATATGGAAGTCATCCATCTGTATTTATTAATGAAATTTGGGGGGTGGAGGGACAAAGATACACATTCTTTCTCACTTCTTCCTGGCAGATCCTTCATTCTGCTACAGAACTAGAGAAGTTCAGAGTTACTCTCCAGGTATCCAATCTACTTTTTTACTCTCACGTAATAGAGAGTGTGAGAATATGTTTTGGTTGTCCTCTCTTTGGCCACCTCCTTCAAGATCCATTCTCTGCCTTGCTGTGTCTGGGGCGGCTGGCCTCTGCATCAGCTGGACTCCTCTACTTACCTTCTGGGTTTAATTAGGTTTGACTAATAGGAGATGCCAGCAGGAGATCCAAGAATAGGAGGAAAGAAAGGTTGGAATTTTAATCCTCTTGCTTCCTCTCTCCATTATCTGCAAGCAGAGGCTATCTCTGCTTTGGCTGTCTTAGACCCTCTCCCAGAGCTCTAGCCTCATTGGGCTCCAGGAACCCGTTCCCTCCCCTTGCTCTTCAGATTTAGGGGCAGTTAGGGCATCTTGCTGGTGTTAGTGTTTGAGTGCTGCATCATATTTTGTTGCTTCTCTTAACCCTCCCCACAGGTCTGTAACTGGTCTATTCGTTAAATTATTTTCATTTAAACCCTTTTGAGTGCCATCTATACTATGTTGCTCAGTCAACTTGCAGGCTTACTTATTTATCTCAGCAGTCAATCCCATGAATTGATCTGTTTCATTTTCTTTCAAAAGTTTTTTTTTTTTTTTTCCTGGGGAGTGTTCACATTCAGAAGATTTTATAAAAATAACAGTCTCTTGTCCCCTCCTCTCCCTAATCCAGTCCCACTCCCTTGGGGCAATCACTGTTAACTCAATGACTTCTTTCTGCCACTTATCTCCATATTTGAAAATAAGATACTTTTATTTCACTCAGATTTTAAAAATTGTCAGCTTACTTCCTGTTGTGATAGGTGATGATTTAGCTCACTTATACCACCCTTCTACCTCCCTCCCCACATCCTCACAACATAGTTGTATTGTTATTTATAGTTCCTCTATTTGGTTAGCTTTATAAGTGAGATTATTGCTATTGTATTTCTTGTCCATTAACAACAGTATTTCTTGATTCTCTCCTCAGTAAGATGAAGATGTTAGTATTCTTACTTTAACCTACCTTCCATTTTCCAATTTCGGTCATCTCTATTTTTACCTTTACAATAATGGTGATAGCATTTACATTTTTATTTTCTAATTGCCATTAAATCTTCTCTGCCTTATCTGTAAGTTGATCCTAAAGACTGAAAAAGCAGCAGATAGGATTTGTCTTACTGTGAATATGTAAATCATAAATTGTGTGTATTGACAGTCCACCATTGGACATACTTGTTTGGTTTGCCTAGTGATGTTTTTTTAAATTTCAGCCAATATTTTAAAATACAATTTTAATGAAAGAGTTAGAATTTAGGATATTGTTTTAAAAGTTGGAAGCTCTGGCACATATAGTCTGACTTCCCAAATGAGAACCCTGTGTGAGGATGCCTCCTTTAGGATGAGCATGCCTACCCAAGTTTGCCACAGCCCCCTACACACTCATTCAGTGTATGCATGCGTTTGACTACTTAACCTGCTCTGATTATTAACTTAACTTTCACCATAAAGGCATTTAAGTGTGTGACCCTGATGCCTGATCTATTATTCTCTTTGGAGCCAAGTAATAATATATTAGGAGTCTTTTTAAAAAAAAAAAAAACAGCTTTTTATATTTCCAAGCGTGTCTTATTGCCTTTTTTTTTTAACCATTTGTTGTTATCATATTGTCATTTTTCTTCCTTCCAAACTCTCCAGCCAGTTGGGTATTTTGTGTATCCTCCCTTCTTTCCAGAGCCTCTATTCTCCTCAAGTTTGATCTGGTTGCTCTCTAGGCCTACTATACAGTTGTCAACTGGGATTTTTCCCTCACTGTTTTACTAGGTTAATTCTACTGCTTTCTGGGTCTCATATCGTTTCTTTGGTCCATTCAGTTCCTTTAGAGAAGAAAAGCTATTTTTTGCTGGGGGGAGTAGATACCTAGCTGGCCTGTGAGCCACCCATGGAGGATTCAACTCCTCTGACTTCAGATTTCATATAATTCCCCCTGTTCAGCTTCATATCTGATTCCTGTCCTCCATTGCCCTGAGTCACAAGCTCTTGGTCAGGCTGTTGGACTCCCGTGATATTCACATCCACTCTGGGCTCAGGCTTCCTGTGCCTGCATCTTCAGTTTCTTATCTTCCATAGTCTGTTTATTTTCCACAGAGTTGTTCCAGTCTCTTTCCTAGTAGCCTTTACCTATTCCCTTTGTTATTTGAAATGTTGTCTTTTTTTTTTTTCTTTTTTCTTTTTTTTCTTAGAGAGAGAAAGAGTGTGGTGGAGAGAGGGCAGAAGGGGAAGGAGAGAGAAAATCTTAAGCAGGCTCCATGCTGGGCATAGAGCCCAACATGTAACTTAGTCTCACGACCCTAAGATCATGACCTGAGCCAAAATCAAGAGTCAGACATTTAACTGATTGAGCCACCTGGTGCCCTGAAATGATATCTTTAAAAAATTTTCTTCTTTCATTGTTGTAATAATATGTCCAGATGAAAAGGTTATAAGTGAATGCAGTTAATGTGTGTTGTCTGTGTTCCATCTAAGAAACATGGAATCTGGGATGCCTGAGTGGCTCAGTGGTTGGCCGGCTGCTTTTGGCTTAGGTCATGATCCCAGGATCCGGGATTGAGTCCCATATCAGGCTCTTGCGAAGAGCCTGCTTTTCCCTCTGCCTGTGTCTCTGCCTCTCTCTCTCTCTCTTTCTCTCTCTCTCTCTCTCTGTCTCTGTGTGTGTGTGTGTGTGTCTCTCATGAATAAATAAATCCAAAAAAAAAAATAAGAAAGAATGAAACATGGAATCTTAACCCTTCTTAAATCTGTTTAAAATTTTTGCCTCTATCACTTCAAGAGGTAATAGGCTAAACTCTCCCTCATCTAAGTGAGCGCTTTGAATCCTAAATTTACCTTTTTTGGGATTTAGGAGAGATTCCCTGTTGATAATATTACATGCCTATCCAGTCCATACTTTGAAAAAATGATTAAATTTAGATCTTGTATTAACACTGTTAAGAAAATGTTCGCTGCCCATAATCATCTTCTGATTTGGGAGAGTTTAACATGATTGGTTATTTCTTGCCCTTATAGCAGTCAAATGCAAGTGTTCTGGTGTGCCTGGCATTCCTCCATGAGGTTATTCAGAGACCCAAGTACGTCTGTCTTGTGATTCTGCTGTAGTTTAGAGGATACATTGTCATTGGGGGCAGTTTCGCACTCAGGGGGGCCAAAAATTAGTTCCCAGGGGTAAAAGAAATCTTACATTCCTTACATAAATATCACGGATATGTACATGGTATCTAACCAGATACACGGTGTCTCTGTGGTACAATTTCATGGAGGAAGGCAATTAGGAAAAACATGTCCAAAAAGGCTCCTTTCTGAGGAATGATGATGAAGAAAGGATGAAAACACTATAGGCCCCGAGGGCCCCTGGGTTCAGGTGGAAAGGAGAAAAGAAGGTAGTAGAAGCTCGCCCACCTCTTAACCAGCATGACCCCAAGACAGCATATGTCCCTGGGCCCTCATTTCATTGATGAGAACTAGTCATAGGGTCCCATCTTGCTGCAGGAAGAGCTGGCACATGGAGTTCCTGACTGGGCAGCTCTTCTGAGGGATGCCTCTCACTAAATAATGGGGAGCATGGATTTTGTTGGATGTTTGGCCTCCAAACACAGGGGTCAGCAAACAGTCTTAAAGAGCCAAGTTCTAAATATTTTAGGCTTGTGGGCCATATGGTTTCTGTCACAACTACTCTGCTTATTGTGGCTGAAGGCCTCTGTGGACAGTATGTAAATGATGGGTGTGGCTGTGTTCCTTGAAAACTATCTTTATCTAAATAGGGAGCAGGCTGTGGTTGGCCAGCCCTGATACCCGATGACCAATCCGGAGCTTTTTTGGTTCTCCACATGTCCTCTGCTTCTCAGGCCTGGAGCTTCCCCTCAACTGAGTGAGGGCGAGGCCCTGGTTTTCCTGTGAGAAGAATGAAATGGAATATGGCCCCCAACCAAGTGAGGTGTAAAAGTTCCATGTGTGGAGAAAGGGAATATATTTTGATTGTATGATATTAAGTCATCCCCACATCTAACCTTCCCAGCCAGCTGACATGGCAGGAGGCAGAGTCCTGGGCACAGAGCAATAAGTGCTCAGAGATTGGTGATAATTGCTGTATTCTGTGCTTGGGGGTCACTTAAAAGTACCTGCATTAGGTAAGTCCGTGGAGGATATGGGTTTCTGTTTTTCATAACATTTGGGAATGTACCATAATGTTCAGTGAATTATTATCCAATAGTTAAAGCTAATATTTACAAAGAGCTTTTAACAACATGACAAAATGCTTATGTTAGAAACAGGATACAAAATTATGTATACAACATGATCTCAACCATAGTTGCTTAAAGTTTAGAAAAAAAAAGAAAGAAAAGAAATATTCTCACAAACTGATGGGATTATGAGGAGTATAGTATTCCTTTTTATTTTATATATGTTTACTAAAATATTTATGGTCACAGTGCCAGATATCCCACTCCTGGCACTTGGCAGAGGTTCTTGGAGCTTTGAGGGAATTCTCTGTGTCAGGGCAGACAACCAGAAGAAGGAACAGCCTGCGCCCCTCTGGATACTGTCAAGGATTACTGGGAAGGCTCAGATTTGGGGGTGACAATTGATGGGGGGGTGGGAGAGTCAAAAGGTTAAAAGGAGACCCTTTCTCCAGCTTATGTAATTGCTCTAAGGAGAGAAGAGGGAAGAGAGAGAGATGGGGCTCAGCAAATGAGTTCCTGGCTGCTTGTCGTGTGAAGAAAACTGATGTGAACGACACTTTCCTCCTCTGCTTCCTGCCTTGCTTTTTTGTTCTTTGTTTCGTGAATAATGTGAATACAGGTTCCTCATACTTGGAGTTATTTTTACAAGGTCCCTTCTCTGCTTTGGATGACTCAGAGCTGGGGCCTTCTCTTGAAGATGTTCCTTGAGAAGCACTGGAGAAGATGCTGAGCACTGGGCCATCCGGGGGTCAGGAGTGGGGGTCTTGCCCCTGACCTGTCCTGGTCTTCTTTTTCTCTTGGAGCCATGTCCACTGCAGGGAGGAAGTTGGGGCTGGAAGGAAGGCCTTGCGGAAGGCAGACACTTTTCCTGTTTCCTGTCTACCCAGCCAGCCCTGGCTTTTCCTCTAGGGGACACGATCAGGCCTGCTTGCCAGTCCTCAGGGGACCCCATGCCACTGTCTCCAGGGTGGATGCTGCAAGCCTCCAGGAGACAGACCACGTTCGCAGGCCCTGGAAGGCTGGTGGCTCTAGTCTAAAGGCATGAAACCTGTCTGAGCAGGGGTCACCACACACCAAAGGGAAAAGAGGATGATAGGAACCTGTTGTCCTGTCTCCCACTGCCCCTATTGCTCCTATGTTCCTAGAGAGCAGAGGCTGCATCTCTGTTTCTTCCAGATCCCCACATCCAGCACTAAGACCTAGCAAATGTGTGTCGGATAGATAAATTAATGAAAGAGAAGCCCCTTTCCTTGGGTAAAGCTGAATTACTTGGACATGCCTGTGGTTGATGGTGGATTCTGCATCTGCTCCAGAAAACATGCATGCACAGACTTCGGCACATAGGCTGGAAGTTATGGTTACTACTCTTAGCATGGGCGTCATCTGGTTTGACTCCTCATAACTACTCTGAAAGGCAAGGTCTTGTTTCCATCTTACAGAGGATCCAGGAGATAGGGTGGCATGCCCAGTGTTGTGCAGCTAGTAAGAGGCACAGCCTCTTCCTGGATTATTCTGCCCTACATCTGCTGACTCCATGGCTATTTCCCTGACCCCATGTTGCCCTGAAGCCTGAGAAATCCCAGAAGTAGAAGCCTTCCTGCTCTTGGAAGAGACTCCATGCACTCCTTCGTTCTCAGCTGCAGTGCCATCCTTCCAGGAGAACCAGTCCTTTCCCTTCGGCTTTGCCTATGGCAGGAGAGTGGGTCTCAGCCACTTGCTGCCCAGCAACCCTTGGAAGACTATGGTGGCCCCTCTCAGACTCCTCTTTTCTGATGGCTTTGAGGAAAGGGGAACTATTGGAGAATGCTCCTTTTTTCCTCCTGCAGAGCTTCCAAACCCCAGCTCCCTTTCCTGCTGTCTTAGATCGCACAGTCCCCATCTTAAAACTCAAGTTGACCATTTGGAACTCAGAGTGCATTTTCCCATACAGGTAGCTTGAACATGATGCTTGGTCTGCTCATGATATATCTGAGACAGAATGGGAATAACATTGACCAAGTAGCTAGTATTAGTATTAATGATTTTGTTGACTAATTAATTAATAATGTCACCACCATGTCTTGCCTGGAAGACCGCAGCAGTCTCATAACTGTGCTTTCCCTGTGTACTCTTGTCATCCTATAGTTTGTTCTCTCTGTGAAACATTAACCAAGCCCCATTTCTTCTCTGCTCAGAGCCATCCAGTGGATTCCTGGCCCAGCCACGTGGCCCCTGCCTGCCTTGCTGACCTCTCTCCCAGCCCTCTTCCCCCTCCCCCAAGTTTGTATCACCAGAGGACTGAGAACCCACCCACTCTTCTCCATGCCTGGGACTCTCTTGCCTTCTTGAATTGTCTTGTTCAATTTCCATTCATTCAGATCTCTGCCCACATGCCACTTTATGGGCTGACCTTCCCTGATCACTCTTCAGAGGGGTGACCTCAGGCATCCATCCCCTTCACTGCTCTATCTCCTTACCCTGGCTTATTTTCCTTCCTGACACCATTCCCACCCTTCCACTGCTGATGTGTTTGTTTCCTTGTGTACTGTTGGTCTCCTCTTGTAGAAAGTCAGCTTCACAGGGCAGGGACCTGGTTTCTTTGATTTATTGCTCTGTTTCTGACACTAGAGGAGTACCTGACACATAGTAGGTGCTCAGTAAATACTTCTGAATAAGTAGATGCATGAACAAAGGAATTAATATCTACATCTATTGGGTAGACTGTGGTTTCCCATGGAATTAATCACACATTCCAAACAACAATGCCAAAAATGAATGCCTACTTTTCCCAGTCCTTAGGATTCCAAGTGGAGGGACTTCATTTTAAAAATGAAATCATAGATTATTCTGGAAACCAGGACTTCTTATTGTTGCATTCTTGACAAATATAGGCACCTATCTGCCTAGGCAGTTGTTCTCGGGGTTCTGAATTTGACAAAGCGGGGGCTTTGGGGCACTTTGGTCTTATGAGTCTCCTACCACCAGTTTTACTGAGAATGGCTGTGTTTTCTTGATTAATCTAGAGCAGAGTTTCTCACCTCAGCACTACTGACATTTGGGACCAGGTCATTCTTTGTTGTGGGGACTGCCTTGTGTGCTGTACAAATTTTAGCAGCACCCCTGGCCCCCGCCCATTAGATGCTAGTAGAACCCCTAGCTGTGACAACCAAAAGTTGTCTCTGGACATTGCCAGGTGTTCCTTGAGGGGCAGTAATCACTTGGGGTTGAGAACTACTGCTCCACCATATGCTGGAAGCTCCCCACAGCAAAAAATTATCCCACCCCAAATGTCACTAGTACCCAGATAGTGATACTCTGCTCTAGAAGAATGCTTGTCACACGCAACTCTAAACAGTGATGAAAACGTTCTGTTCTGTGCAATCCAGTATGGTAGCTGCTAGCCACGTGTGGCTACTGAGTACTTAAAGTGTGGCTAGTAAAACTGAAGAACTGAGTTTTTAAGTTCATTTCATCTTAATTAATTTAAATTGAAAGAGCTGCTTGTGGCTACCATGTTGAAAAGCACAGCTGGAGAGACCAGGGCTGCTCACACTTCAGTAGGGCACACAAATCACCTGGGGATCCAGCAAGCCTGTGCCAGTACAAACTTGTTTTGAACTCTCCTGTCTTAAAACTTAGTGTGAAATTTTGCATGGTATTGCATTGTATAGCTGGGCCTATTTTAATTTAAAAAAAAAAAAATTAGCAGGGGCTCCTGGGTGGCTCAGTCAGTTAAGCATCTGACTCTTGGTTACGGCTCAGGTCATGATCTCGGCATCGTGGGATTGAGTCCCACGGCTCCTGCTCAGCGAAGAGTTTGCTTGTCCCTCTCCCTCTGCTCCTCCCCACCCCTGTTTGCATGCTCTCTGTCTCTCTGTCTCTCTCTTTCTCTCTCTCTTGAATAAATAAATAAAATTCAAAAAAATTAGTAGATTTCAGCCCTGATATTTACATGTATTTCAGCAACATATCAGGTTAATTCTGTGGCTCTGAGGATAAAGGTGATAAAGCAGAGTGAGAGGACAGAGGTGCATTGGGGAAGGGTATGTGTGGGGAGAACTTAATGAAAGGAATACTATTCCTCTCTAACAATGAGGATTTTGTTTCTCTCTTCCGGAATTTTCTCAAATTTAATCTCTGGAGTGAAAAACAACATTTAAATGCTACATTGTAGACACAAGCAAAGGGAGCAAGGTCCTACTGTAAATCTCCGGGCCACTGCAAGATTGGTCTAGGACATTAGCCCAGCAACCACGACCTCCTTAAGTCAGCGGTTCTTAGCCTTGGCAACATATTACAACCACTTGGCAAGCTTTAAACACTATTGTTTTAATAAGTTTGTGGTAGAACCCAGGCATCTGTGGTTTTCTAAACTCCCTAGATGATGTTGATGTGCTATTAGGATTGAGAACTACTGTGCTAGCCTATGGGACACAATGGTAAAAAAAGAAAAAAGAAAAGAAAAATAGACATTGCCCATGCTGTAGTAGGGCTTACAGTCCCACTAGGGAGACCAGCTTGCTAATCCCGTAATTAATTGATTGCAACTGTGATAAGTACTGCTGCACAGTTCTATTTCTAGAGAGTCAGAAGTCTCACTGAAGCTATAACCTAAAAGGTTGACTAGATGTTTATGAGGAGGGAGCTAGGAGGAGAACATCATAGCGGAACTGGCACGTACAAACGCCCTGGGGTAGGAAAGAGCTTGAGATGTATGCAGCCCTAAAGACAAGCTGGCTGGGGCCATGAGCAAGGGGACAGCAGGCTTGAGGCTGGAGAGTGGCTGGTAGCCTGCTGTTCATCATCAGTCTACAATGAATCCATCTGATATGTTCTTGGTGTTTGAGCTATTCTGCTATTGATGTGAATGGCCCAGCTTCTGTGTTCTGGAATAACTGGGTGCATGAAGGGTGGATTAAATGGCCCACCTCTGTCTCATAGTGATCTGGGCAGGACATTCTCCTGCCATGAGGGACAGCTATTTTTTTCTCAACCTCTGCAGAAGTGGGAATGGGGCACCAAAAGAAGAGAAGAGATGTTTAGAGAGAATGAGACTCCCCCCCGCCCACCCCATCTCAAAAGCTTCCAGACCTCCCCTGGCTATTGGGGGAATATATCTCACTTGAAAATTAGATCCTCTACTGTGCCACTGTTGTCTCTGCCTAGCGTTCATTTGATGGAATGGTTGGCCCCCCAAGCACCTGGAATCTGAGATTTCTCATTGCATCAATTATCTTCATACTGTTTCTTAGCTGTTCTTAAATTAAAGCTACAGATTGAATCTTCCTTCTCCTCTTCCCCTCTTTTTCCTTCTCCTCCCCCTCCTCCTTTTCCTTCTTTTTTAAATCTGTGCCAATTCCTAATTTATTGGGGGTGGCATGGAGGGATTTCTTCACACTTCATTTGGACCTGCTTCCCATTTCAGAGGCTCTCTCTTGTATATCCTGTGTCCCCAGCTAAACCCTCCCCCAACCCATCAGGGCAGGATGTAATTAATCTCTTTTTCCTTTTCTTTTTCTTTTTCTTTTTCTTTTTCTTTTTCTTTCTTTTTCTTTTCTTTCTTTTCTTTTCCTTCCTTCCTTCCTTCCTTCCTTCCTTCCTTCCTTCCTTTGTTAAGATTTTGTTTATTCGTGATGCCTGGATGGCTCAGCAGTTAAGCATCTGCCTTCAGCTCAGGGCATGATCCTGGAGTCCCAGGATCGAGTCCCACATCGGGCTCTCTACATGGAGCCTGCTTCTCCCTCTGCCCATGTTTCTGCCCTGATCTATCTATCTCTCTCTGTCTCTCGAATAAATAAATAAAATCTTTTAAAAAATGATTTTGTTTATTTATTTGAGAGAGTCAGTGGGCACGAGTGGGGGAAGGGGCAGAGGGAGAAGCAGACTCCCTATTGAGCAGGGAGCCCACGGGGCTCAGTCTCAGGACCCTGGGATCATGACCTGAGCTGAAGGCAGACAGTCAACCGACTGAGCCACCTAGGCACCCCAGGACCATCCTTCTGTGGTTTGAGCCTCTCGGTACCCATTTAAAGTGTTTGTTTCTGTATATTAATTTTTTTCCTTCTCCTAGATCTTTTAAACTTTGTTCCCCCTTACCTCTGACTATAGTGTGGTATGTAAGGCAGCATCTGTCACCACCAGTGTACACAAGGGAAACTGAGGCCCAAAGAATAGTGTGGGGCAGTGGGAATATCCTGGCCTTGCCTGATGGCTTGCTGGCTGCAGATCCTTGAAAAGGCACACTATCTTCCATGGCTGTGTCCTCCTTGGTTGTACAAGAAAGAGATAATAAGATTTCTGTCTCATGGGGTGGCATGTGGTAACAGAGTAAAAAGGAAGGGCTTCCGGCTCCAGGTTCTGGCTTTACCACTCAGTTTTGTGATCTTGGGCAAGTCAGCAGGCCTCAGTTTCCTACTTATTCAATTGTGATACCCACAGTGACTCTGCAGGATTGTTGTAAATATTAGAGTCCATCGCTGGGGAGTCCCAGCACCATGTCTCATCTGTGGTAGGATGTGGCAGCTGTTCCATCTCCTCTACCATCTGGGACTCAGCTGTTTGTCCAGAGGAACCCCAGTTGTTAGTGGTGGGTGCCCAGAGCTCCTGGGCAGATCTTCCCATAAATCCCCGGAAGGGCATCTGGATTCCTCTTTGCAATTGAGACTGGGGCAGGTGAGATGTGACTTAGTGAGGGTTAGTCCTAGCGTGGAGTGGAACTTCCAACCACAGACTCTCAGCAATGTGGCTGGGAAGCATTGAGGGTACACACCAGGAAATGATGAGTCATCAGGACACCTGACTACTGATGGGTAATCTCTGACTCTTGCAGAGCTGCCGAATGCTCCTGCTGTGGCCCTAGTAGTGGCTGGGAGATCATTTCTTGGACTCCCATTGATTTTCACATTGAGGGAGGGGCATGGCTCTCCTTGCTCCCCAATCGCTGGGGTGCAGGGTTGGTAATGCTGCCCGATTCGGGGTCCTTTAGGAGCCAGGCAATGTGCTTCTTGCTGATCTCCTTGAGACCCCTGCAAGGAGGCTTCTGTTTTAATAGAAGAACAAGGACCAAATGGCTGGTGAGGGATGGAGTCAGATTTGAACCCAGGTCTCCTGGGCTCCAAGGCTCATGTTCCAGGCGTGAAATTGTATGAATTTTCTTAAAGTATCACCCCCCAGGATGCTTCTCCAGCAGTAATCTTAATAATGGAATGCTCATCCACATCCCCAAACCCACACCCTTGTCTATCTTCTCAGCACTGACCAACTAATTTTTACTACCAGCCAAATTGAATTTAGCCAAGTCACCACTGCTGAAAAGGAAATAGGTAAGAGTGCCACAAACTTGGTCTAAAATTGGAGGGAAAGCAAAGTGGCTCCTATATTGGATGCCTCGTGCCAGCTTAGGATGAGAGAAAATTACACCTTATGTGTATATATGCACCTTATATTCCTGGCTTGCCATGGGTAACTTCTTGGGCTCTTGTGAAAAACCTGCACATGTTTAATGCTTGCCTTGGATACCACAGTGACTAAAGTGTGGTGTGAGACCAAGAACCAATTCAGTCCTTATTACAAGCCTCCTTTCATAGCTAGAACGTGCTGTGCTCCTTCTCATCACAGGACTTTTGCAAAGGCTGTTTATTGCACCGACAGCATTTATTCTCTCTTGCCCTCTCTGTTTTGCTTCACTTCTGTGTTCTTAGGGCTCAGATTAAAGACTGGTCCATTAGGAAAGCACCACTGACCCTTTCCTGTGCTAGGTCTACCCCTGTCTCATGTTCTTATAGCAGTAGCCATACTTCTTTAGAACATATCACTGTTAGTTATTTCTAATTTGTTAATGCTTGTTTCTCCCACTAGACCGTAGGCTCCATGAAGGCAGGGACTGCTTTGGTCTCACCTGTTCTTTGCCTAGTGCCTTGCCCTTGCATGGTACATACTATCATTCAGTCACCATTGAATGAATGGATGGAGAGATGGGTTGAGCTAGTGAGCCTCACTTCCTCTCCTTTACCTCCAGACAGTATTTTTTTATTTTATTATTAACATGGTAGGAAGGTTATAATTACCTCCTTCCATGTTTATGTTGGGCCTCCTTGAAGGAGAACCCATCTTGAGAACCGTGGGAGGCCAACCCAGCACCTGACGTATGGTAGATGACCAATAGCATTTGACTCTCTGGTTGCCTAAGCATGGCTCTTGCTGTTGAGACACCCAGCTCCAAGGACTCAGGCTGTGGCAGGGGAGTTCAGTGAGACTCAGGACAGCACGTTAGTCATGGACACTGAGTAAAGTATATCCCTGCTTCCCACCTCATGTCGTGGTTTAGCTTCTTGCTAACGTCTCCTACTCAGGTTGCCAGTTACTATATTGACTTATTTGTACATAAACAGTTATTCCCATAACCTTCTCTTCCCCAACATACAGGAATAATGATATACAATCTTTGTAACATCACAGACATCGCTTCAAAAACATTCTGTTGCTATAGGACTGTTTATGATGTGCTTATCGGTAGAATTTCATGAGCAACAAACTCCCAAATTGCAGATGATTTAGCATTTGAAGCAGGGAGTGAGGGTATATGAGTGTTCACATTAAAAAAAAAAAGACTTTGAAAGGGGAAGTTTTTCTTCTGCGGAGTTATCTCCTAAAGTTTAAAATAAGAACTACTTAAAAGCTGAGAGTTTAGAGGAACGAGCACTTTCTCTTAAACATTCAAATGGGTGAAAATGACTTGTAATCTCTCCCTCAAGTATTATGGCAATAGGCATTTAAAGGCTTTTTTTGGAGCTGGCTGTCACAGACAAAGGATTTCTTAACTTAAAAAAAAATCATTTTTATGGCATTAAATAGTAGGAATGAACACGAGCAGCCCTTTTGACATTTTGGGACTGATTTATTTTCTGAAATGTCCCAGTCCATTTTAATAGATAACACTTTGTTCTTCCTGTTCGGGGCAGTCGCTTTGGCTGCGGTCGCCGTAGTTCGGGCTGAGAAGTTTTGACCAGGTTCCATGAGCCTCATGCTCCGGAACCTGAACCCAGCAAGTTCCACTGGCTCTGTCCCGATGCCTTCCCGAATGCTCCTGCTGTGGCCCTCCTTCCTAGAAAGAGACTCTGATCTGCAGTCCACAGGGTGAATTTGACATCAGCTGTCTTGCTAGCCACCCTCTCAAGGGATCATCCAGATTTCTTGGGAAAGCCTACCTCCGGGTCAGCTTCCCTTGTGATGCTGCTCAGCTGTGGTTTGCGGAATGGTGCTGGCCGCAAATCACTCACCCATCCTCGAGATAGTACAGAAATGGCGAGTAAGTGCTTAGAAACCTGTGTCCCGATTGGACAGAGTCATCTGTGGGGTCAAATAGTTGAAGAGGTGGCGCTCTGAGCATTTTTTCTATTTCATTTGTCTACCAGTTTATTTTTTTAAAATTACCTTTTATAAAAGCATTTATCTGCAGTGGATTGGGAATGAAAACAAAAACAAAGACCACTCAGCCTTCCTGACAGTACTTTGGAAAGTCCTGTGGGGAGCAACTTGCGAACTGCCTCTGCTCCCCTGTGGGACAGGCAGGCTAGGCTGTTGAATGAATTTGGGGAAATCACAGCACTTACCAAATTAATATTGTAATGAAACATGTGCATCTCTCTCTCTCTCTGTCTCTCTCTCTCTCGACTCTTTCTTAAAAGCAGGGAGTGCATTTAATACATCTTTTTAGCCTCATTCCTCAGAACCCCTCATGGCATATTGTAGGGCGTGGGAAATATTTGTCTGATCCATGCCTGCCTGCTCCCCAAGGACATGAGAGTGGGTGAGGCCAGCCTCAGGAACTCCCTCAGCTTTTGAAGAATATCCCCTGCAGGCTGGTAATGGAGAGCTAGGAAGAAACAATGAAGGAGTGACCTTTCCTGTTCTTTTCCCCCTGCAGAACCAGGACTCCTCTTCCCACCTGCCCAGCAGCATGAGAGCAGCATGACTGGCCGGCCGCAGGAGAAGCCCCCAGAGCCAGGCCCCCAACTCAGCCATCTGCTGTGGAAGTCAAGGTAAGCTTGCTTTCCTTCTCCTGAAAGGTCCAGGCATTTTTATTTTAATGAATCCTCTATGCTTTTGTGATCTCGCACCACGTTCTGGAAGAGTGCAGGTTTGCTGGCGCATGGGTAGGCATAAGAAGTGCATGTTAGCTTTGTAGGGCAAAGCATGCTCGTTGCAGTTAGTAGAGAGGCCAATGGCAGGGAAGAAAGGGTACCCAGTTGAGTATCTGGAGACTAAAGCTACCATTATTCCTCCACCACCTCCTGAATCTGGGACCTTCGGCAGATCTTTTAGGGATTGTATATCCAGGGAATTTGGAAAGAATGGCATTGGAAGGACAGTCTGTGGCCTGGGACTCCCAGGACATCCTAGACAGATTCCTTCCTGTCCCACACAGGGTCGTAAGGGGGGGTCGTAAGCATCTGCCAGACCAATTCCTAACCAATGTTGAGCAGTGAATTATTAGAAAATTCTTCCTAACTTGGGACAAATTCTTCTCTATAACTCCTGTCTGCTCTTCTCTGCTCTGCCATTTGGAACCACAAAGCCTGGGCTTTCAGAAATTCTTCCACGTGACTCTGTCTTCAGAGTTGAAGATGGCCATCATGACTCTTGCTTTTCTTGTTTGTATCCATTCTTCCTGGACACTGGCCCCACTCCCCTTGTCCTCTTGTCCCTCTCTATGTTGGAAAGGACTCCAGTGTCAGCCCTGCCAGTTGCTCACTCAACCTGTTCTCAAAAGAGAATCCTTTGGTCAGTACCTCTTAAGAACCCCTTTGTGATAGTGCTAGACTATCTGTGCTAGACTCGAGGTACATCAAGACAGGTTTGGGTCCTTGGAGAGAGGCTAATATAAGCATAACTCCTTTTGTGTGCTCCTTTTTCATATTTTATCTCTTTTCAGCTTTTTTCTCAAATGTTCCATGAGCACTTGGAAGAAATTGTTGGATACAGCTTTCTACATATGATCGTCAAAATAAATTACTTTGTTGTACTGTTCAGATCCTCTCTAGTGTGCCTTTTATATTTTTATTTGATTAATCGGTTTTTGAGAGAAATGTGTTAAAAATCTCCCACTGAATTTGTCAGTTTCTTCTTGTAGCGCTGAAATGTATATATATATATATATATATATGTATATATATACATATATATATATATTTAAGATTTTATTTATTTATTCATGAGAATACAGAGGGGAGAGAGAGAGAGAGACGCAGAGACACAGGCAGAGGGAGAAGCAGGCTCCATGCAGGGAGCCCAACGTGGGACTCAATCCTGGGTCTCTAGGATCACACCCTGGGCTGAAGGCAGCACTAAACTGCTGAGCCACCCGAGCTGCCCTTTTTTATATATTTTAAGGCAATGTTATTTGGTAGATGCTTAGATAGAATCAGTGTATATTATTGATGAGTTAAGATACATTTCCACCACTTTTATATACTTAAAGGTTTTTTCTGCTCTTTCTTCTAGACTGAGATGTTTTTCCCCCTTGTTTCATTTTCCATCTTATTTGGAAGTTCTACACTCTCTAGGGGCACTTGAGTGGCTCAGTCAGTTAAGCGTCTGCCTTGGGCTCAGGTCATGATCTCAGGGTTGTGAGATCGAGCCCCGCATCAGGCCCCCGGCTCAGTGAGGAGTCTGCTTTTCCCTCTCCCTCTGCCTTGCACTCCCACTGTGTGTGCTCTGTCTCTCTCTCTCTCAAATAAATAAAATTTTTAAAAAATAAAATATTTTTAAAAAGGAAGTTCTGTGCTATTTGTCCTTGCAGTAGTTACTCTGGCTGTTGTAGCTGGCATACTTACCAAAGTCTAAACATTTTTTTTTTAATTTTTTTTATGATAATCACAGAGAGAGAGAGGCAGAGACATAGGCAGAGGGAGAAGCAGGCTCCATGCACCGGGAGCCCGATGTGGGATTCGATCCCGGGTCTCCAGGATCGCGCCCTGGGCCAAAGGCAGGTGCCAAACCGCTGCGCCACCCAGGGATCCCAGCCAAAGTCTAAAATTAATCAGGGTCTTTACCTTCCTCCCCAACAATGCAAAAACCCTAGATGGGTTCAATTCTAGTCCCTGCCTCTCCCAATTTATAGACAGTTATTATCCTGTGTTTTCATTCAGTTCTGTGTTTTTTTTCCCTGCCAGTTGGACATCACTGTTGCATACAGTGTTTGTACAAATGAACCCATATACTGATCATTATCTTTTTTTTCTGATTTTTTTTTTTTTTAAGATTTCATTTATTTACTCATGGGAGACATACACAGAGAGAGGCAGAGACATAGGCAGAGGGAGAAGCAGGCTCCGTGCAGGGAGCCCAATGTGGGACTCGATCCCAGGTCTCCAGGATCATGCCCTGGGCCGAAGGCAGGCACTAAACCGCTGAGCCACCCAGGGATCCCCTCTGATTCTTTTAATGAATCTCAGATTATTTTCCTTCTGCTTGAAGTAAATCCTTTAGCATTAGCCTTTAATGAGAGTGAGAGTCTGGTGGTGGCAAATTCCCAAGTGTTTTTTTTCTGGTTTGGTTTGGGTTGGGTTTTGGCTTTGGTTGGCTTGAGAACATCTTTATTTTGCTCTCTGTTTTGCAAGGTGGCTTTACCAAATATATTCTCTTGGGTCACTGAAGTGATTATTTCGCCGCTTCTGGCTTTGAAATTGCTGTTGAGACGTTGGCTGTCAATCTAAGTCTGTTCCTGTGTAAGTGACCTGGTATTGCTCTCTGGCTATGTTAAAAACATTGTTTTCTTTGGTGTTCTGCAGCTCCCATTACCATGTAACTAGGTGTAAGTTTTTTTGTCTTCAGTCGGCTTGGGTTTTGTTGGGATTCCTAGAGCTAAAGATGGGTGTTTTTCAATAGTCCTGCAAATTCCCCACCCTTCCTTCTTTGAATATTGCCATATTTTCCTTCTGTCTCCTGTCTTCTTCTGGAACTCCTGTTAGACTTCCGATAGACCTTCTATCTCTGTTCTCTATCTCTCAACCTCTGTTTTGTATTTTTCATATTTGTCTCTCTGGGCTGACCTCTGAATCATTTCTTCAGATCTGCCCTCCATTCAGTCCTGTATTCCGGGTTTCAAATGCTCTTTAATCCACCCACTCATTCCGTCTGTTTTCCTTTTGGTTGTTTTATCCATCGTTTCTAGAAGTTCCAGCTCATTATTTTTCTGCTTGGTGATTTTTTTCTAGTCCTCATTTCTTGCTCATATCTGCAAACTTCTTTTTTTTATTATTATTATTTCTTTCATATATTTAAGTAGCTATTTAGAAATTGTAAACCCTCATGTCTGGTAATTCTAGACTCTGAAATCCTTGGAGGTCTAGTTCTGCTGTCTGTTGTGTCTGATGTCCAATACTCATGGTGCCTTGTTTCCTGCAAGCTGCTTGTTTTCCTGGCAAGGAAAATTCTCTATTTGAGAATTATTTGATGTATTTGTTGTCATTGACTTTTCCAAACAGAATTTGTATTGCTTTTTTGCTCGTTGTTTGAGGGTACTAGCAACCAAAAATCACTTTAATTTTCTACCTAAGCTTTCTCTGGCTGCATAAGAAACATGAATTCAAACTCCAAACCTGTGTGGGGTCTAGCTGATGATTACATATTTTCAGGAGATCAGCTATACACTCAGCCTGGATTCTGTTTTAGATTCTCTATCTCTCTCCCTCTCCCTTCCCACCACACTCTCTATCTAAAAGAAAAGGGGTGCCTGGGTGGTTCAGTCGGTTAAGCCACTGACTCTTGATTTCTGCTCAGGTCATGACCTCAGGGTTGTGAGATGGAGCCTGCTTGCAATCCTCTCTCTCCCTCTGCCCCTCCCTCTCCTTCTCTAAAAAAGGAAAAACAAGAAAACCCACAAATTTCCAGGAGAGATTTTCTCCCATCCCACCAGCCCAAGGTCAGGGCTCCTTGCAGACTGCTTCTGTGTTGTGCATTTACTTCTCATTCACTGAGCATGGAGCCCCAACTTTGTGGAGGAAGGAGATTTTTTTTCGTGTCTCCTGAACATTGTGCAGCTCTTGAGGTAAATGTAGAATGTCTAGGGTTTGACAGGAACCCTCAGGGCAAAAGTCAGCTTTGCTGCTAGCTCACCAAAGCAGGGTTCCAGCTTTGGGTGTGTTTTTGGTCTTTGAAGAATCCTTCCATTGGTACAAACTCAGTGATGTGTATACAATTTTTATATTTTACATTTTCTCCAACATATTAGTTGTTTCAATTGGGACAATCGAATAGGGTATCTGGTCTGCCATATTGCCAGAAGGTGTTATCTTCTTTCTTCTCCACCATAGCTCTGTATGGCATGAATTACTAGTCTTTATCACAGAAGAGTGCCGTACAGAGCTCAAAGAGGGCACATAGCTGGCTATAGTCACAGGGCGAGCAGGTGACAGCACGATGAAGAGTATGTCCTCTCCTGCCCTCTTTTCCCACTGTCCTCCCCAAGGTAACGGATGACCATTTTTGGTGGATGAACTTTATGCTCACAAAGGATATGAGTCCCTACCAGGATGCTTTAAATAGCTGAACAGCTTTGTAAAATTTGTTTATGAATCTATTGTTTATCTTCCTTGAGAGAGGAAATGGCTTTTGCATATTTTGTGGCCTCTTTCTCCAGCGGTCACCAGCAACTTTCCTGCTTCGTTCCCACTCCTCAAAGGCCTGCTGGACTCAATGCCAGACCCCATGTGCACCTCCTCCAGATCCCGGCTTCCTCTCCTCTGCATGCCACACTCTCCTTCCACTTTCTTCCCTTCCCTTGCCCCCACCCCTGTCCTTTCTGCTGTTGGCTTTTCTGTCTCCTGGTGTGTGTGTTTGTTGGAGGGGAGGCCACAGAGCACCATGGTTAGGCTTTTTGGGCTTTGTGGGCAGGGAGAAAGAGCTGAGTTTGAACCTCACTCTGCCATTTCACTAGCCCAGTGTCTCTGAGTTTCAGTTTCTTCATCTGCAACATGGGACAATAGACAGAGTTATTTAAGGACTAAATAAGACATGTATGGGGTGCCTGGGGGCTCAATTGGCTGAGCATCCAAGTCTTGGTTTCGGCTCAGGTCACGATCTCAGGGTGGTGAGATTAAGCCCCACATTAGGTTCTTCAATTGGTGTGGAGTTTGCTTGAGATTCTCTCTACCCCTCTGCCTCTGTTCTCCTCCACCATGAATGCACATGCATATGTGTGCGCTTTCTCTCTCTCAAAAAAAAAAAAAAAAAGAATAAAGACTGTGCATATAGAGCTCATGACAGGAGCTTGGAGCATGATAACAGTCAGTCTATGGTAGTCAGTATTGTTATGACTGAAACAGACCCTTCAAGCCCCAAGCTCTTGTTCAGTGATACTTTTAAGTTGACAAGAGCTGGTTTATGAACCACGATGCAAATGGAAGCAGAAATCTAGGGGCGATATGAGATCCTCAGCCTCACTATTATGTTCTCCAAACTGGAGTGGTTTTAAAGACGGTTTGAGGGAACACAGAGCACACTGGTCTGGCCAGTGTTTGCAGATGGTATGAACCATAGGTTCTGGAAATGGGGTACCCCAGAATCTCGGCCCTCCCTCTGAACCATGCTGTCTGTCATGCGGCCACAAACGGGCTGGGCTTGATGATACCACTCACTGGGGACTTTTCTCTTGGAGCCCCCAGATAATAGGAGGGCAGAACCACTTTGCTGGACGCATGTTCAGTAGGGTTAGAGAAGTGGTCCTCACTGTCTGTTTTATTTTCGTTCTTAGATCCTTCTATTAAGTGGCTTTATATTACTCTCAGATTTTTATCACTTCCTGATTTGATATCTATCAGGCAACAACTTTTTTCAGTGCCTGCTATTCATAGTGACTCTAGGCTTTATACAGTACACAAGTGGCATTAAAAAAGGCAGAGTTGGTGTGATTCTGAAACTGCTCTAAAAAATAAAGTCTATTCATTTTAAAAGACTTCATGACCAAAAACAGACACAGAGGATAAACTGTCTTCATGAGATGAAATGCTGGGTATACAGAATGGGTCGCTGAGAGGGACAGCACTGTGTCCCTACTAAGTGGTCAGGGAAGGCTGGAGCAGGCAGATGGGAGCTGGGCCTGTTGGGCAGCTGGGTGTAGACATGGTGTGAACTGAGCTGTAGAGATAGGTGTTCTCATGAGCCAATGAGACAGATGGCCTCTGTGACTTCTCTTGGAGAGCCACAGCCACTAGCATAGCAAAAGCCCTGAGAAGTCCTGCAATTAATGTTTGACTGTGTTTCACCAGGTTTCCCAAGTGTGGTTGACCACTCATGGCCAGTGAACATGGTGGTCTTGAGTGGATTAGCATTTGGCTTCTATCTCTACAATAAATGCTTCAGTTGATTCCAGGCCATCAGCTCACTGTCATAAAACAGTGACTGGCAACTTTCTGTAAAAATTCAGTCAGAGGGTGCTTGGGTGGCTCAGTCGGTTGGGTATCTGCCTTTGGCTCAGATCATGATCCCAGGGTCCTGGAATTGAGTCCTGCTCAGCAGGGAACCTGCTTCTCCCTCTCTCTCTCTGCAGCTCCCCCTGCTTGTGCTCTCTCACAGTCAGATAAATAAATAGAGTCTTAAAAAAAAAAATTCAGTCTGTAAAGGGGCACCTGGATGTCTCAGTCAGTTGAGCTTCTGACTCTTGATTTGGGTTCGGGTCATGATCTTAGGTTTGTGGGATCCAGCTGTGAGTTGGGCTCTGCACTCAGCACAGAGTCTTCTTGTCCCTCTCCCTCTGTTCCTCTTCATGCTCATGCTCTCTCTCTTTCAAATAAATAAATAATATTTTTAAAAAATAAATAAAAATGCAATCTGTAAGAATCAGACTTATTTGGAGTCAACCACTTGCCTTCTTTTCCTAACTGTTGCTTAAATATCTAGAAGGATGAGGGCTCTGGAAGCTTGAGCATTGATGTTCCTGTGGTTAGAAAGGGGCTGCTTTGTTCTCCACAACTCCCAAGATGATGTCCTGCATATTCTCCACCCAGCTGAGGGGCCAGGCCTAGCCCCACCCCTGCCTGCAAACCTCAAAGTCTATTAACAGCTCTCTCCCGATGATGACTCATGCTTCCTGTCCCTCCTTCATTCTAGTTACTCAGAGCTGTAAACCAAGATTGATTACTTATACCATCTAACTGGCTTTGCCCAGGGGGAGCTCAACTGGTAGAATAAATAGTCTTCATTGGGTGATAACCCAGCCTGTGTTCTCCTTGCCAACCCTGCAGAGTGAAACAAGGGCTTTATGCTAGGTGTGATTGTGAAGGCCATTTTCCAGAACCAGGAAGTTAACACCTTATGTCTGGGGCTATCTTAGGAGTTTGAGGAGCCAGAATTATTATGGATACAGAGATAGGAGGAGCCCCAGGCAGAGGACTCCTATGCCAGCAGAACCCCTAAACGCCATAAACGGAGTCTGTAAGTGAAGTTCTGGAGATTGACCATCATGATGTTCCTTCTCACTTCTCACTGTTGGGTGATCCCCTCTCTAAAAATGTTTTTAAAATCTTTATTCTACTAGTCATATACATTATCCTATTTTTTAAAAAATTAAAGCATGTAGCTGGAGCTTAAGTCTGCTCAGATGCCCCCCACCCCCACTCACTCTCTTCCCCTTTTCGAAAAGATGGGAGAACTGAGACTGGAACCAGGTGTCCTGACTCCCAGCGCTGTTTAACGGCTGCAGTAGGATCCTTAGGCATCAGGAGTGAGTGGTAGAAAATCCTAGTGCCTCAGTACCCTGGCTCAGGATTGTTGGGTGTCCCTGGGACCAGTCAGGGGCTGGGGGTGCTCACCCAGCTGAGCCTTCGCAGGTCAGAGCCAGAGGGACCTCCTTGCAGCCCATTGGGCCCAGCCTCCTTGTTCTGCGGAAGCTGAGTCTGAGGTACTGGGAAGGGGAAGTCATTTGCCCAACAAGGTCACAGGGCCAGTCTCCCTTTCTCTCTGGTCCGGGTTATCTTTATATTGGGTTTGCACTTCCTGAATACGCAGCAGCCAGGTTGTGGGGGTGAGGAGGGTGGTGGTGGAGGGCAGGCGAAGTGGGCTTAAAAGAACCCCATCTGAGAATGTTTAAAGTTCTGGTAAGTGTCCCATGAAGAGGGAGATAATCTATGTACGCATAATCAAAAGAAGAGGGAAGACTTAGTTTAGCTCCAAAAGACCAACAGGAGTTGAGGGGGGTGGCGGGGGAGGACAAAATGGGAGCTATTCAGAGAGGCTGGGACATTTTTATCGATGGAATAGAAATAAATAGGAATTTGTTTTTTGCATTTTCACGATGCCGCCTTGTTAGTATTTTGGGAGTACGTTCAAGTCACGTGGAGGCCCTAGTCCCATTTTAGTGACAGTGGTTTTGTGGTCTCTGGGGGGCTCTTTGGCCTGGGACTGGAATCCTCTGCTTTCGAGTCCATCAGGTTTGCTCCTGGCAACATGGGTGATCCTTTGGAAATCTCTTCATCCCTGCGATCTTCCACAGCTTAGCTCGGAACGGGAAGGCAGCCTCCGGCCAGGTCTGCCTCACAGAAAAATAATAGGTGTGAGTGCCCTCCACACGGTAAGGCTTAGGTTGGCCTCCTTTTTTGTTCTCTCACCCCCACCATGGCATGAGCTCGGAGAGAGTTTGGTGCTTCCGCTGGGCAAGCTTTCATTTTCCCATCTGACCAGGTGGCAGCTGTGGGCCACCAGAGCCTCCCCAGGCCTGCTTCCTTGGGACAGCACACTGTGCGTCCCAGCTTCCTTAGAGGCACCGTTGTTGAGAGGCAGGCCAAGAGGCTGTGACTACAAGTGAGGAAACTGCAGATAGGGACAGAGTTCTTGCCAGTTTCCAGGAATCTAAGAGCTGGGGGCCCTCTTGAAACAGGAAAGGAAGTAGACTGCCTCTTTATCTGGTATCATAGAGGGAATGAAATGACTCTTTCTGGGTAATTTGGGCGCACGCTTTCTCCTTTAATGATAACCACAGATACTGTTAAGCTTTAAATGGCCACTAAATAATGACTTCTCTTTTCCTCTCTGGGACTCTAGAACTGTTTGACGGCTAGTCCCCAGAGAGCAGAACCACGTGGAAGAACTGGGCCTGACTTGTGGCCCCAGTCCAAGGCCCTCTCAGGCATCTCCTGAATCTCACTGAGCCTTGGAGAGCTGAAGGCCTCTCTGGCAGGGGCTGACCTGCCCCAGAAAGCTTCCCTCCACAACTAAGCATTTACATTCTTCTGTTTATTTCTCTGCCTCGGGAATAATATGCAGAATGCCCAGGAGGCCTTGCATGGTGTCTCCGGGTCTTCAGGAGGGATCAAAGTGAACGCACCCTGCTGCAGGGGTGCCTTCAGAGGGTGTAGAGGGGGTAAATGTGGTTGTTGGTCTCTGCATCAGAGGGCCTTGGACAGCTGAGGATTTCCAGCGGACGGGTTTTAGGGTCTTCCTCTCTTCCTGACGGTGTCCACTTCTGGCAGCGCCTGCCCCTGAGCACCAATCTGGTGACTGAAACAAAGGGAGGCCTCAAGGTTGCCCTGGAAACGAATAACCAAACCGATTCAATCACGACTGAGTCATTGAGGCCTGATCTAAACTGTACCCAAGTCAAAACAAAACAACAGGAACCCCACCCCAGGTGGTGAGGCTCCACCAGTCCTCATGGGTGCCACGCACGTCCCAGTACGTTCTTGTTATATCCTCACCAAAAAAAAAAAAAAAAAAACCAAACCCAGCTGTGGAGCAGTAGGTATTGTCATTCCTCAATCCAAACTGAGGCCCCCCCCCAAAAAAAGACAAGATCAATCTGCTGGGTTCTTACTTTGCCAGTGGAAGATGAGGATTTGAACTCTGGTCTTCTGACTCCAGGAGAGTGGTCTTAGCAATTCTGCTACATCGCCTGTTTCTCTCTCTCCAGGGAAAAGTTCCTGATGAATAAAACAAATTTCCAGATAGCTGGAGCTCAGCCCTTTCAGACTAGAAAAAAGGAAGATTTTTTTTTTTTTTTTTTTTTTTTTGGTATGCAATGCCTCAGCTTCTTTTTCATACTTCCCAGTCCATGGCTATATGCTAGAGGGTGGAGGGTTGCTAAGTGTAGATGGCCAGATTCCCAGGGCATATGTGTACTGTGGTGAAACTGGCTTTCCTCAACCTTCCGAAGTCAAAGCTAGAAGGCTCCAACTTAGGGGAAGTAGCTTTGTGCTAATCAGATCTGCGATGGAGAACTGGGGACCCTGTGGAATACCACAGGAAGCCTCAACCTTGGGCATCAGAGCGGTGGAGGCCTGGCCCTTTGCCACTAATTGTGTGACCTTGGGCAGATTATCCCCTCCGTGTCCATTCCCTCATCTTTTAAAATAGGGAAAGCACTTCTGACTCTACAGGTTTGTTGAGGGGACAGAACAAAATAGTGTATGTCTATGCTTTGTGCACTGCTTTCCTTGATGTGCTTGTTAGAGACTCCACATTGGGCCAGAGCATCTGTGCCTGTGGACCAGGGGACCGGTCTGCTCTGAGCTCCACAGATATGAGTGGACACACCCTGTGGTCATCAGGGAAGGTCACTCAGCATTGACCTCATCCCAGGACCATTAAAGAGATGGAACCATGAGCTTTTTATTTTTCTGTTTTAAAAAAGAAGAAGAACAACAACAACAAATCAGGAAAAAGAGAAAAATTGATTTTCTTTAACCTGTGGGTTTTTTTTTTTCCTTTCTCCCCTCCTTGCTGTGAGTGGAATTGCCACTTTGCTTTTTTTTTTTTTTTAATTTAAAAAAATGATGTTCTGGGTGATGGAACATAATATTTAGACATGTTGAGCTGACAGCTGATGGGTGTGTTATTAATACACCATCACCACAAATCATGTTGCAAGGGCTGGTGGGGAGGAGATTTGTGTGTAAATGTGTGTGTGTGTTCACACGCTTGGATGATTTAACATGATGGGGGAGGGTCCGGTGACCCTTATCAAAAAGCAGCTCTTGGGAAGGACGTGGTCTGCTCTTTGGAGGATTCCTTTGTGAACTGAGGAGGTATTTCCCATGTTATCCTATAGAAACAAAAGGTCTCACCTTCCCCTCTCCCTCCTCCCTCTCTCATGTCTCATGTACCCAGCGGGTACCATGTATTATGCCAGCCCCTGAAGACAGAGTTGATGAGGCTCTCCTCAGAAGAGGTGCTGGCCTGATGGCGGAGGCGGTAGTCCAGTGGGGCATAGTGTGCCGAGTGGTGTGATGACGCGCAGAGTCCTGGCCCATCCTTGCTGGCTCTCCAGGCATTCTTCCTTGTGCCCCTACCTTCATTTATTACCTGTTGTCAGGGAACTCACAGATCTCTCAGCCTGGGACCCCCCAGTCCAGCTGGCTCAGGGGCAGCTCCTGTAGGTCTCCAAATGAAACTGAACTCTCACAGGCATGAACCCTGACATCTGGGTGTCATCTTGACACCTGCCCCTTCCGTGCCCCTGTACCTACCACATCACTAAGTTGTGTCAGATTCACCCCGAAAGGCCCCTCCATCACCACACACATGTGAGCTGCCTGACCTGGACCAACGTAAAGCTAAGTGCCCTCTGTGTCCCCATCCACCCTCCTCCAGCCTACGTCTATACCACAGGCCCACAGACTATGGTCTGTGAGCTAAAAATGGTTTGTACATATGAACACTCAGTGATGTGGGAACACTGGCTTTGAACCCCAGTCAAGCAAGATGTTATCCTTCCAAAAAATGCTTCCACTGTTCTCATTAGCCAATCTGTATTATCAAAAAAAAGTTCTCCATATTATTATATTTTTAGTTATGTTGAAAAACTTACAGAAATTTATATTTCCCTCACCACATACGTGTCTATGTCTTAGCCTTGGTTTTGTTATCCGGCTGCAACATCTAGAATGTATTCTGTTTGGCTGTTTACTTTGTAAAACTTGTTGACCTCTGATCTACAATGTGGCCTTTTCAGGAGGAAAATCTGGTCAGTCACACATGCTTGGAAGACACACACACACAGGCACACACTAATCGAAACACTTTTATGGTTCCCCATTACATTTTTAGGATAAAGATTCCTTACCTCAAGAACCTTGGGTGGTATGGCCTTTGCCCCCCTTCTAGTTTTATGCTCCTTAGTCCAGTATTCCAGCCACTCTGGCCTTTTTCTCTTGTTTCTCATGTCTACCTTATTCCTACCTGTCCCAGGGCCTTTGCCCGTACTGCCCTCGACTCTGTCTGGAATTTGACATTTCGCACCATTTCCACACCTTTCTCATCCATTGGATGGTGGCATCACTGTGACTTCTGCAGAGGATCCTTCGTAAACCTTTCTGGTGAGGACATGACCCGTTATTACAGCCATTCATCATGGTCATAGAATTACATTTGTCTGTGTCTTGACACTGCCTCCCCAGACTGCAAGCTCCATGAGGGCTGATACCGAGTCATGTACCCACCCCCATTTTATATCCACTATGCCTGGTATAAAGTGGGCACTCAAATATTTTGTTACAGTGCATGTCTGAGAATCAGGGAAGGTTTCATAAATGATGTTAAGTCCGAACAGGAACTTGTGGACTGAGAAAATGGAGAATGAGAGCAATTTCAGGCAGAGCAACCAGCATTCTGAAAACTGGGGTAGCTCCCTAGGTCCAATGCTCGGGGTGGGTATGGGTAAGTGGTTGGGAAAATCATTACAAAGGTAGATGTGGCCAAATTGTGAGGGCCCCATAAACCAGGCTGAGTTGTGGGCACCCTTCTTCTGTTGGCAGGGGGAGCACTGGAGGTTTTGGGCAGAGGGGTGGCATGGGCAGGGCTACTAGTGGAAAAGCGGGCTGGAAGGGGTGAGGCCAACTGGGAAGAGACTGTATCATAGCGTTGGCAGGGGAATGAGAAGATGGTTGGGGAATGCCATGGAGGAGAGGTCGACAGGAATTGATAATCTATTGGAAGTGAGGGGGTATTGTGTTCTTGGGGTCTGATTCAGGCCCCTCCAATACTTAAGATGAGGAAAGAGGCGGAGGCTTGAAATTCATTTGGGCCCAGGAAGTGGAAGGAGAAAATGCCTGCAGCCCCCATGTCCTCTTCAAAATAGGACCAGGTCCTCTGCTGAGACAAAGGCCTTTTAGGTTCTGGTCATGGGCTTTGGCCCCTTCCCCCAGTTGCTAGGTGCTGGGGAGCAGGGGGAGAGGCCCAGACTGAGGACTTCTATCCCAAATAACTTCTCTGCAGGTTAGTAGGGCACTTAAGGAGACCTGCCTTTCCTGGACCTTTTCCTAAAAATGTGATAGCTAAATGTCCACTTTGTTAGAAATCCTACCTTGAAGGCCTTTGAGGAAGGTCTCTGCTTTCAGAAGATATTCGCTGAGGGTCTACCCTTCCCCAGCTCTGCCCTGAGCACCACAGGGACCACCCCTCCGCCCCCAGAGAATCTGTCTGACCCACAGACATAGCTGACACATAAAATGCATGAAGATTAATGCATGAAGACCTGGTTCAATGACATCCTGCATTTCTGTGGTGCATTCAAGTTCACAAGGCACATTCTCACACAGGTGATGCAGTTCTTCAGCCCACCTTCTACCTGATGTCTGGGGACTGTTTTTGTCCCTGGGCCCCCAGACTGCCCACGCAGCCCCTACCTTCACAGGTGTGGCTGGGGGCTACACGAGCAACTATTCACACCAGTGGTGCTCGGTAATGTGCCCGCGTAAACTAAATGTGATGTGAGCTGATGACCTATGAATGCAAAAAAGAAATAGAAATGCTGTTTCTGTGAAAAGTGAACTGAAGGCTTTGCAAAGAATTGATCAAAGCAAGCCCCTCCAAGAAAATCCCTGCCCAGACGTGTGCACGACACCTGCTGGAGGCCGTCACTGGGAGGAGAGAGATGAGCCTGCCAGAGGAAGGTGTACTGTGGCTCCTCCACTGGTTGCCCTCACCTTCCAGCTCCTTTTTTACAGATGCCATACTAGAAAATGACACATTGTGGGGTGATTTATGCTTAAAAAACAAATGCAAAGCTCTAGTCAACAGATCTATATACAGAGGCCTGGACCGTGCCTCAAAAGATTAGTAAGATATTTGTGTTTGAACTTAATGAAATTTTAAGGTGTGATTGTAGTGCTTTTAAGTGTACATGCAGGTTTTCCAATGTTTTATGACATGTTTATTTTTGAACAAGTAATAGCTTCCCATGGTTCAATAAATGAGAGAAACATAAAAAGCTGTAAAATGAAGTCTCCTTCTCACTCTCTTCCTATTCAGCCCAGAGACGGCCCCTCCCTCCTCACAGACGACTCTTCCTGGTTTCTTGGATCCTTCCAGATTTTCTTAATGCACAACAACCAACTGTGAATATACAGTGGGTCACCAGCTATTCATGGATTCCATATTTGCAAATTCTTCTACTCTCTCAAATTTATTTACAACCTCCAAATCAATACCTGGGACACTTTCGAAGTCCTTGGCACACATGCACAGAACAGCAGAACATTTGATTTGCCTGATACCCATTCCCAGCTGAGGCTGACCAGGTGATGCGCTGCCTTCCTGTGGCAGCTCTCATGCTGCCAACACGTGTCTTTTTTCCAGTCAGTTTTGTGCCACATTTTTCACATCCTTGTGCTTCCTGTTGGTTTCGTTGTTCACAGTGGCCCCTAGGTGTGGTGCTGGTGTGCTGGCTTGGGGCTTTCCTCAGTGCAAGGAGGTTGCATGTGACCTATGGAGGAAATACTTACTAGATAAGCTTCATTCAAATAAAAGTTATAGGGCCATTGGCTCTGAGTTTGGTGTTTACAAATCAATATTAAATAAGGTGCCTTGACACAGAAACACACGTAAAACGAGGTTAAGTTCTGATCAGTTGATGGAAATGTTGTGACCAGAAACTCACAGGGACCTCACCTGTATTTCCCCCAGGAGCAGTGATACAGTACTAAATGATCCAGTGTTCGTAATGACGTCACAAGATATATTACAGCTAATAATGAGAATCGACTATTTACAGATACATAGATACGTGTATATTCTATTTTAACGTTAGAGAGCTTTCTATACCCTATTCCTTGATCTTTTTAACAGCTGCATAGTATTTCACCACTTGGTTATTCCATAGAATTCACCTTCAACTGAGAATGCCGTCTCAGGGTGTCTGTGGGAGACTGGTAAGGTAGTGAAGCGCCACAGGTGCAGGTTCCCACCAGGGTCAGGGGTTTGGGGGTACTGTGAAGGACTTGGTACCGTGCCTGGCCTGAGGTCAGCATCCCATACACATTAGCCACGTTATCTTTCTTTATCATCTTTCTTTCCCATCTGCTCAGCAGTGTTAGTCTAGCTTGTCATCATGGCTCTGGAGGAGGTCATTGCTGCTGTCCTTCTGACTGCAGCCAGCCCCTCTGCAGTCTGTCTGCACATGGGGCTGGAAGACACCTGGGCATCCTACCTAGGCTTAACCTCAGGCCACACCAGCTTCAAGGGAAGGGGATTGTCTCCTTCACTTCCTGATCCTTTGCCAAACACACAGCGTTGATGTTTGGACAAACTTGTTTGCTGCATCCCGTAAACATTGAGTGGATCCGCTTTGGGCCCAGCATTGGTCGTGGATGGCACAGTGGAGAAGGGAGGGAGAGCTGTACAAACAGAGGTATTCAGAGACATTTCTGTGCCTTTAGAACTTAAAAATCTAGCATTGGTTGAAAAATAGAATACCTGAGGTGACTCCCTGATGGAGTCATGTTTCCAACAAGCGGAAGGATGCTTCTCTGGGCCTGTGAATCCTTCCTCTAGGATTTGGTCCTCACACTCTCCAAGGACCCCAGGCTCTTGGGGGCCCCGTTTCTGCCCTCTCATTTCAGCCGCAGGAGCCCCCTGTGGGGGCCTCACCGAAACTACTTGGTCTTGGAGCAGCAAAGGGAGGTTGGTTGGGCAACAGTTTGAGATAGGGCACCTGAGTGGCTCAGTCAGTTGAGCATCTGCCTTTGGCTTTGGTCATGATCAAGCCCTAGGATCCTGAGATCAAGCCCCACATTGGGCTCCCTGCTCAGTCGGGAGTCTGCTTCTCTCTCTGCCTCTTCCCGCACCTCCTGCTTGTGCTCTTACTTGCTGTCTCTCTCTCTCTTTCAAATAAATAAAATCTTTAACAATATATATGCAAGAATTTGGAACAGTGAGGTAATGAGGACCAGTGACCAACAGGATATCAGACTTGGGCAAGTCCAGATAGGTTTGGGGGCTTCCCAGGATGTGAAGGATTACCAAAGGAGGGAGCAAATCCAGACCCTCTTGATTCTCTGAGGCCTGTTGGTAGTCATTTGGGTAGATGGAAACCAACTTTTATGACCCTCTCATCATCCACATACAGAACTCAACAGTGGGAATCTCAGGTGAAGGGTTTGTTGGGAATGTTCACTTCCATCTTTATAACATTGAATTCTTGGAAGCATGTGTAAATTAAAGCATACCATTTTTTCTTTACCTTGGCATGCTGTGATGTGAACCAAGGTCCTCCTGACAAAACTGGTCTCTGCCGCTCCATCAGCTTGTCTCTTGCAGGATGTTCACTCCTGTGGTCTGTTCACTATTTGGTTCCCTGAGCTCAGCAGCTTCCCGAGAACCCTGGGATGAGGAGCCCCTCTAATTTGTTGGTGGCCGACCTCCCTTCACACAATGAGGGACAAATGAGACATCTCAGAGCAGCCAAGTCACTGAGTCAAAGCTTGGTCAGGAGGATGCAGGGTGACAAGGAAGTTTGAGGTGGGCTGTGACGCCCTCTGGATTCCCTGAGCACACATCTAGTTAGCACAGTGCCACACACAAGGCATAGGCTGGGTCCCAGAGCTGAACAGGATGGGCCTCTGGCTGCCCCCAGAATTAGAAAGGTGGGGGCGTGAGCCATGATGATGGGCTAGAATCCAACCTACAGAGGCTTGGAGAAGGCAGCCACTCAGGAAATACCTCTGGGATGGCCTCCAGGCCCAGACACAGAAGTCCCTCTGACTTGTTTCTTGACTCCCAGAATTTCCCCAGAAGTCTTAGAGTTCTGAGCCCGAGAGGGCTGTGGGGTTGCTTGTCTTAGCCCCCTTATCTTACAAGAGAAGAACCTAGGGGCTGCGGCATCGCTCCAAGTGGGGGCTGTGTTGCTGCTGCTGCGTAAGGAATGCCCACATGTGGCACTGACATCATAACCCGGTGAACCTCGTCTGAAATGCCGGCAGGAGAGCCAAAGAGACCCCAAGCACAAAGGACGCCAAGGCACAATTATTTCATATATAAGGGAGCATCGCTTACTTTGTTACCCAGTAAACTGTAAGCTGTTTTCCAGAAAGGAGTGTGTTTTCCCCAAGACACCCACCCCATCTTTGAAACCTTGGATGTCCAGAGGCATTTGCTTTTTAGATAGACATCAAACTGTAAAGGCCACAGACCAGAACTAAATCAGCTGCTCCTTTGGGGAACTGAACCCTTGACCAAGCAGCCTACTTAGGGTCCTAAGGCAGGAGAGCCTCCGGGTTGGTGCTATCCAGGTGGCAGTATAGGCTGCTCCCTCCTCACCATCCCCTGCAAAGGAAACCAGTCTCTGTCACTCACTGCTTGGGGTTTGAGTGATAGATAGGAATGGAGCACTCAGGTGCTTGACTTGTGTCTTCTTAAATTTATAATTCACTCTGAGGCTGGAAGCAGAATACAGGAGTCAGCTCTTCCCACCAGCCAGCACCCTTTCCAGTCCATCTTCATCCCCCATACTCCCTAGGGCTGCGTCAGAACAGCTGGAGAATCTTCCATTCTCCCTGCCCTGCTCTGCCCTGGACAGCTTCAGGGATGGGAATCCTTTCTGGGCTGCAGTCCTAAGTGTTGATTCACAAAGCCCGTGTCCTTGGGGGCAGGAGTGGTCCCAGGCCCCGACCACCCCCACTCCCACCAGCAAGGGTCTGCCCACTGTGCCTCCTGAGCCCTGGTTGAAGTGACGCCCCCTTGCCTCCCCACCCCCTAGAGGCCCCCCTCTGTCTCCTCTTTGTGAAGTTCCTTGGAGTCTTTAGGAAGCCCTGAGCTTAAAAGATTCAGGCTGTTGGGTTTGTATCTCTTCTAGCAGAGTCCTTGCACAGTAGGTCCTTGCCATGAGGTTGTATGAAAGAATATAAAGGACGGGCAGGGCACAGATGCTGGTCTGCAGGCCGTGAAGTCCCTAGCCCACTTGGCTGAACATCTCTTAAGGCCCGCGGCTACGACCTGGTCGAGTCTTCTGGCACAGATCCGTCTTCATTATGGTTGCTGGTCGATTCTGAAATCTTCCTAGCAACTCCTCCTTAGGAGAAACATGTAATTATGGAGTAACTCAGGGCCTCACCTATGGCTTGTTCAGTTGATTCCCCTGACCCGCCTCCTCTCTGCAGACCCCTTGGCTGTAGCATCTCTCAACCTCCGCATCACCTGGAGGGGCCAGCTGCAGTGGGGAAGAGCCTTCATGGAAGGAGTCAGGCAGCCCATGTGGACCTTGGCCCTGGCATCCCTCCCACCCCCAGAGCCTATTACATCTCTCCCTTGACGTCTAAGGAACCCTGTGTTTGGGGTAGAAGTTTCCTGCACTGCCTCCACAGGTCACTTTCTTTCTGAGATATAACTGATTTTATCTATCCTGATGTGATAAACATGGATCCCCCTGGGTGCATATGAGCAGGTCCCACTCTAGTCTCCCAGAGCATATAATATGTGCTGTTATGTCATGTGCTAGGAAGTCAGGAAGGCCTGGGTCACATCAGTTGCCTTCTCTGTCCTGGAGGAGAGAAACACCACATAGTGGGCTCTAAGCTGTGTGCATTCACCCCTGAACAGTTGTCCAGTCCTCACCTTGAATACTAATTAGATGCTGAACCATTAATTTCAGCCACTACAAGTTGATAAAAGATGTGGCAGAAATTTTATGGATTTTGTTAAGGCTCCATCCAGAAAAACTTGACTTTAATTATCTGGATACATAAAAGTATGGCTGAGATCCAGAATAGGGCAAATTACCTGCCCAGGTTCACACAGAGAGTCAGTGGAGCCAAAGCTGAGTCTCCTGTTTGCTCCTCCAGCACCTCTCTGTTTGTACCATATTCACAGAATCAATGCCCATGTTTCTAATATCCCTACCCAGACCTACCCATTTATGGGGGAGAGTGGTTTGAAAAACTACATACAGGAATATATCAAGGCACACTCAGACCATGGCTGCCTCCTCCAGGAAGCCATCCTCTATTCCTGTGATCTCTTATCTCCCCACATCCTCGACACCCACATCCCTTATGCCAGCCAGGGAAGGAGAAAAGAAATGACATGTGGCAGTCACCCAGGGAAGACAGTGTTAATTCCCTGGTCAAGGACTACTGTTAGCCCAGAGGAGTGAGCGATGGCAGTTAGGACCAGTACCCTGCACATTAGAAAGTGAAATATCTCCAATCACTGTTACCTGGTGGAGAGCTGTCCACAGGAAGCAAAATCCAAACTCGGTTTTGCAAATTCCCAGGCTGTGAGTCAGGCTTCTTCCTGGTTCCTGGGCTTGGAGGGACAGTTGATGCCACAAGGTAAATCTGAAAGAGGGAGAAATAAGTGTCCCTTGGGGGCCAAAGGAAGTCTTGGAGATCCTCCCACAGCAGAGAGTCAGCAGAGACCCAGGGCAGGGAGCAGCGAGCGGCCAAGGAAAGGAGCAGACCAGTCACTCTTCGAGGGGGAATGTTTCGGTGCTAATAGCCATCATTGGCAGAACTCGTCCATGGTAATTGGGTTACAGGATTATAAAATACCCACCGGCTTTATTTAAAAGACTAATCAGAAAGCATTTAGAACAACAACATTGCTATAAAGGAGGCCGTGAACTGCGGGCCCACGCCTTGGAGAACTGCCCTTAGCCTCTGCCTCCTTTGGGAATCTGGGGAGAAAGCTGGAGTGAGAAGAATCCCAGGAGAACCCAAATAAAAGCTCCTCTGATAGACCTGAGAGGAAGGCTTGCCCCGAACCCAAGCCAAGTTATTTGGGGGATTGTGTATACAGTCTCCGAATGATGATCCAATGTCGGAAAAAGGAAACTCTTTTTGGTTTTTCTTCCTCCAACAAGCGGTGGTGGTCTGGCGGGAGCAGGGTGTTACCCCTGCTAAATTATAAGCAAACGAGTCCTGCTGATTCCTTGGCCAAAGTCAACTTCCTCCCTCTCTCTCTTTCTGGTTCAAAGGAGAGCCCTTTTGGACAAATACCCTCCTTGCAGATTGTGCTCTGTCTCCTGATACTCCTGGGGGTGCGGGGTTGAGGGGGCTTTGAAGGGCTAGAATAGGACTCTGCAGACTTTGGCTGGGGCCAAACACAGCCTGAACCTAGTTTTATACCACCTAAGGAAGGGTTTTTACATTTTTACGGGGTTGAAGAAAAATCAGGAGAATTCAAATTTCAGTGTCCGTGAATAAAGTTGTATTGGAACACAACCATGCCTATTCATGTATATATCGTTGTATGGCTGCTTTCACGCAGCTGCAAAGTGGTGACAGATTGTATGGCCCACAAACCTGAGAATATTTACCAGCTGGCCCTGTACAGAAGAACTCCTGTGCCAAAAAAAAGTCGGTGCAGAGCATTATCTACATTATCCCTTGAATCTGGTGCTGTAGGGCACTTGACCCAAAACAGAAAAGAATAGATTCTGTCCCTGGGTCCCTGTCAGGGGTGAAGTGCTCTCCGTCTCATTTGTTTGACTCAGTGTCTCAATTCAATGAGCGTGGACTGAGCATCTGCTGTATCCCAGTCACTGGGACACAAGATGAGGAGGATGCCATCCCTGCCTTGGAATGACTGGACAGCCAGTGGGCAGATGGGCATGGAAGCAAGCCGTGTGGCTATAATGCTTCCATGCGAAATGGAGGGGGCACCTTGGGTTCTGAGTAAGCCTCCATTTGTTGATTCCAATCTGGAATCCCGGAGTCTTGCTCTAAGGAAGAAATTGATCAAAGAAATGTGAAAGTAGTAGTTCTGTTAATTAGTTCATGAGTGAAAAAGCTCCTGATGCCAGTTACCCAATAGGAAATGTTTTCCATAATGAGCAAAGTAGTAACCTTGTTAGAAAAGTCATTAAGACTTGAATCCTGAGATGGTTTTATGACAATTTTAGGAGATCAGTTAATCTACCAAGAAGAATAGTTTCTCAGTTGTAAATGGTATATTTAAGATACCTTTTGGGGTGCCTAAGTGGCTCAGTCGGTTTAAGCATCTGCCTTCAGCTCAGGTCATGATCTCAGGGTCCTGGGATCGAGTCCTGCTTTGGGCTCCCTGCTCAGTGGGGAGTCTGCTTCTCCCTCCCTCTGCCACTCCCCTCTGCTCATGCTCTCTCTCCCAAATAAATAAATAAAAATCTTTAAAAACCAAAAGGCTTTTGACAAGATGTTAAACTGCGGCATGCTACTGTCTTTGCAAAAGGCATGGAGGCAGGGGTGTGTATAAGCATTCTTATATGAGCATGAAATGTTCCTAAAACACACAAGAATCTGAGTGATTATCCCAAGAAGGCTGGGCTGCTGGGTATATGGGAATAAGGATAAGAAGAAACCTTTTCACATATACCTTTTAAAAAAATTTTTGCTCTAACTTTTCACTTTCTTTTTAAGCATTTAGTTATTTCAGGTAATTTTCATTCTTTTGTATACTCTGTTATGCCTTTTGAATTTTGAACCACATAAATATAGTTCCTATTTAAGAGATAGATAGATAGATAGATAGATAGATATAAATTTTACACAGAAAGTATTTAAGTTTTGGGAGAAATTAATTAAAAATTTAAAATATATAAATTTAACATTTCTGGGCCTCACCTTCTGAATCTGTCCTGTAGGGAGACTAGATGAGCTTTATGGGAGTCTTCCAACTGGAGAGGACATCAGACTCAACGGAGGGCCCATTAAAACACAGATTGCATGTCCCCCAACCAAGTTTCTGATTCAGTGGGTCTGGAGCCAAGAATAAGTACTTATAACAAGTTTCCGTGTGATGCTTATGCTGCTGACCCAGGAACCACATTTTGGGAGCCTACTTCTGACTTTGTAGGGTTTTGTACTTGTAAATAAACTACATTTCCAGTTCTGAAAAATACTAGGGAATAAAGAATAGATTCCTGTAGCTCAGAGCACAAAGCAGACACATCAACCAAAGTAAAATTATCTAGCTTCCATTCCACCCACAGGGGCATGGTAGAGGGACATGAAATCAGGTCATGGTCAAAATCTGGTGAGTTTCGGTAAGTAATTCTTCCTGTGGGAGGTAATGTGGTGCAAAGCCTTTGGGGGTAGGGTGAAGTGGTGAGATTTAAGCTAGGCAGGGCATTCTGTTACCACCAAGCCTGATGCCCACAGGATAACATTGCTGGAGGTTATTTTAAAGCTCCCACAGTTCATCCCTGCCATACAAGTTCAGTCAGATCATGAGTTCTTGACATAGACACCTGAACCTGACTTGATGCTTTTGTACACACCATTCCCTCAGCCAGAACACTCTTCCTGGTCCTCTCATCTCTGTATGAACCCTATTTGTCCATCAAGATCCAAGTAGATCTAACTGTTCTCCATAAGAACTTAACATTCATTCCCTGCCTCTCTCTCTCTCTGTGTGACTATCATCATAAATAAATAAATAAATAAATAAATAAATAAATAAATAAATAAATAAATAAATATTTAAAATAAAAAAGACACTGAGTGTCTTTTTATGCTGATACCAATTCAGTGGGACACTTGATCATTGTTATCTTAATTTTTTTTCATTCATCAATTCACTCATTCAACAAATATCACCCTCCTTCAACGGATCTTTATTGGAGGGCCTACAGTATGCTGGGCATTATGGTAGGTTTTGGGAACAGAATAATAGGCAAAAATAGACGTGGTCCCTGCTCTAGTAGTTAGAGATCCATTAATCAAATAATGGCACTGGTGGAAGTACAATTACAGACTAAGAAGATGGGTTTGAAAGAAAGGAATGTGTAAGAAATGACCCTGATGTTGACGTTGACCTGTGGTTACGGTCAGAGTAGACTTTCTTAGGAAATAGAGTCTGGGTTGAGATCTGAATGAGGAATCCCCGGGATGTGACTAGGTAAAGAGAATATGGGAAAAGGCACAGCTCTCAAAAGTTAGGGGCGTGGGGGGACACCAGCATGTACAAAGGTCCTGTTGTGGGAGGCAGTGTGGCAGCTTCAGGAAACTGAGAGAAGACCAGAATGGCCGGGGTGGTGTGATGAGAAGGGGGTAAAGAACAAAGTAAAGGAGAGCTACATTGCCAGACTGGGACAAACTGTCCAATCAGCCTTGTTCATGATTTTGATTTGTAACCTAAGAGCGCTAGGATGCCATCAAAGGATTTTGGTCAGTGATGAGATCAGTTATGGTTTTTGTTTTGTTTTGTTTTGTTTTGTTTTGTTTTAAGATTTATTTATTTATTTATGATAGATATATATATAGAGAGAGAGAGAGGCAGAGACACAGGAGGAGGGAGAAGCAGGCTTCACGCCAGGAGCCCGATGTGGGACTCGATCCCGGGACCCCAGGATCACACCCGGGCCGAAGGCAGGCGCCAAACTGCTGAGCCACCCAGGGATCCCCCAGAGTTATGTTTTAAAAGTTCATTCTGCTGCTGCTGGCTGGAGCATGGACAAGACCAAAAGCAGTTGGAAGGCTGTTGGGATAGTCTGGAAGACAAATGAGGAGTCTTAGATTAAGGTGATAGTAATAGAACTGGAGGAAAAGGGATGCAGTTAAGAAAATATTAGGAGGTAAATTGCTTCCCTATCATATTGTAGTGGTTGGTTAAGGAAGAGAGAGGAGTCAAGGGCAAGAGTTATTACAGGAGCGTCCATTCTGGGGAATATGAGGTTGACTTTGCCTTTGAGCACGGAAGTAGACTTTGGGGTGAGCAACTGAGCAGGAGCCCAGACCCTCTGGTCTGGAAGTGGTGATTGCAAGTCAGCAAGGTAGAATGGTAAGTGAGGATGTCAAGGGGGAGAGCTTGTGTGAGAAAAGGAGGGGGGTCTCCTCTTACTGGGTGGTAAGCCCCTGCAGGAGAGTCACTTCCCTTTGGCAGCACAAGGGGCATGTTTCTCTCATTTCTCCTTCTGTTCTGCTCACCATCATCCAAGTTCAGGTGTTAATTATGTCTAACCTGGATGCAGTGAGAGCCTGCTGATCCATCGCTTCTCAAATTTTAATCTGCACACAAATCACTTGAGGGTCCTGATAAAATACAGATCCTGATTGAATACATGTAGGCGGAAGCCTGAGATTCTGAAATTCTGGCAAGCTCACAGGTGATACAGACGTAATTTTCAGGAGGGGAGCTGGTCTCCCTGCTCCTGAAGCTTATAGCGCCATCAAACCTGACGTCCTTGTGCCTCTGCTCAGAAGCCTTCAACAGCCATTCATGGTCACATTCAGGATCTACTCCAGCTCTCTTTGGCCAACCATGGTTTCTTCCCACTGCTTCTCTTCATCCATCCTTCATTCTACCAAACCAAACCAAACCAAATCCCTTGCTCTGAATTTGTTCATCTCTCATCTTTTAGGAAGGGACAGAGACCAACTCAGTCTAGCTTCCAGTTGGAGGGGGCTACTGCAGTGGTCTTAAAATCTCCCATGAAAGAATGCGGTAAACGTAATGACCCTCCTCACACATTTTCAAGTTTACACCTACATTTTTTATCATACATTTGCAGAAGATGCAAGCTCCAGGATATTGTAAACATTGATATTTTTAAGTAAAACTATTACATCATTGTTTTAAATTTATCCAGTAGAATCTAAGCACAACAGGCATTTGATATCTACCATCATCCGTTTTAAAAATGCATGAACATGCTCTTCACTAATAGTGTTCTTTTTTCTTCTTGAAATTTTATTTCTGTTCACTTCCCCAGTGGAATTTTATCCTAATGGAATATGTGTAATCTATTTCATGCTTAAAACTCTTTCGTTTGTTTCCCTATCACATTTCTCTGTAGCGATTTTATATAAAATGAAAACTTATTTAATTTCCTGAAATCATAAAACTCTGAGTATTAAAATTTTCTTCTGGTCTGAGTTATTGTTAACAATTATTAATAGGGGCAGCCTGGGTGGCTCAGCGGTTTAGCACCACCTTCAGTCCAGACGTGATCCTGGAGACCCGGGATCGAGTCCCACGTTGGGCTCCCTGCATGGAGCCTGCTTCTCCCTCTGCCTGTGTCTCTGCCTCTCTCTCGCTCTCTCTCTCTTTCTCTGTGTGTGTGTGTGTGTCTCTCATGAGTAAATAAATAAAAATCTTTAAAAAAATTATTAATGGGACACGATTAATCAAAATAACACAAATGTATTATTAATTTGGATGAATTATTAATAAACACAAAAACTAAAATTATACTGAAGATGCATCTCTTAGTGAGATGATAATGCTGGATGACTTTTTTTTTTTTAATTTTTTTTTAATTTTTTATTTATTTATGATAGTTACAGAGAGAGAGAGAGAGAGAGAGGCAGAGACACAGGCGGAGGGAGAAGCAGGCTCCATGTACCGGGAGCCTGATGTGGGATTCGATCCCGGGTCTCCAGGATCGCGCCCTGGGCCAAAGGCAGGCGCCAAACCGCTGTGCCACCCAGGGATCCCTGGATGACTTTTTAAAATAAAATTTATTGACTTACAACACACATACCTACATGTGACCAGGTCAGAGCGTTCAGCTTGAATTATCCAAGTAAACACACTCATACAGTTACCACCATGTCCAGAAATAGAATATTGCTGGCGTTGGGTTATTTCTTCAGTTTGTTTTTATATCCATGGAAGAATATTACATATTGTATGAGATATGAGACAGGGGCCAAGATTGATTACATTTCCATTTTTTATTCATATATATGTACACCCTGAATATCCTCAGTTGCATGTACTGATAGAAATAGAAGTTTTGTTAAAACAGGATCACTTATAAAAAAAAAAAAATTAAAAAAAAAAAAAGGGATTCCCTGGGTGGCGCAGTGGTTTAGTGCCTGCCTGCCTTTGGCCCAGGGCGTGATCTTGGAGACCCGGGATTGAATCCCACGTCGGTTTCCCGGCGCATGGAGCCTGCTTCTCCGTCTGCCTGTGTCTCTGCCTCTCTCTCTCTCTGTGTGACTATCATAAATAAATAAATAAATAAATAAATACATAAATACATAAATACATAAATACATAAATAAATAAATACATAAATAAAAATTTAAAATAAAAAATAAAAAAATAAAACAGAATCACTTGGGATCCCTGGGTGGCTCAGTGGTTTAGCGCCTGCCTTCAGCTCAGGGTGTGATCCTGGAGTCCCAGCCCCTCTCTCTGTGTCTCTCGTGAATAGATAAAATCTTTAAAAAAAAAAAAAAAAGATCACTCAGTTCTTGATCTGCTTTGAGTTATATACTGAATATCACATAGTGATTTATCACTAACAGACTTTAATTACTTCTACTAGGCCTTCCTATTATTATTAATAATAATAAGGAATTGGAAACCATCC
The DNA here is from genome assembly GCF_018345385.1 of Vulpes lagopus. Lineage (NCBI taxonomy): Eukaryota > Metazoa > Chordata > Mammalia > Carnivora > Canidae > Vulpes > Vulpes lagopus. The sequence continues at coordinate 62,239,993 of NC_054824.1, forward strand.
AGTTTCAAAGAAGATTCACTTCTCATTTATTAGAGTTGCTGGTTTTCTCAGCTTTCTAGATGTCGCTTTACATGGTGGCCAGGAGTGGGGCGGGCTGCTGGGGCGATAATAAGCCCAGTTAAGATTTGGGATGAGGTGAGTAAGAGGTCTGTCTTTCTTTTGTAGAGAAGGAAGGCATTTGTGAGAGTGCAGGTATTAAAGGTCAACTTGTACCTTTGTCACCAATCAGTTCCAGAAAACAGCTTCTATGGAAGTTTGAGGCCCTGGGAATTAAGAGAAACAAAAACTCTCTCTTAAAACTTTGAGTGCGTATGTAGTGCTTGGAAAGTGTTCGTGTACTCCCAGGAATCTACAGACCCTAATTAGAAGTCCCCTAAAGAACCTATATGACTCAAACCAGACTAAACCAGTCTCCCCACATTTCCTAGTTCGTGGTTCTAAGACTTGTCTCAGTATGGTTTTTTGTGCCAGGTCAGCACTGTGTGTAGATGTTTCCTTGAGCAGGGACCTCAGAAAGCAGGGAATTGTGTTGACCAGACAGGCAAACTAATGTGTTAGCAATACTCCTCCTTCAAACTTTCTCCAATTCCATTCTTATCCGGCATTAGCTCTGCAGTCTATGAGTTCCCTTATCTGTTATTTTTACCTTTTTATTACGTGCGTACTTAATCATGTGACCCGTCATCACCTTTTCTAACCATAAACATCTCAAGAGCTGAGGCTTGTCTTAATCATTTCCTGGCATTGTGCCTTACACTTAGTAGGTGTCGAATAAGTATTTGTTGAGCAGATAAGTTGATAAATGAATGTCTTAAACGTCTTCACATCCCCTGCAGATCCTAGAGTCCCAGATGAATGGAAGGATTAATCAGTGAGTAAAACAATGAATTAACAAATCAATGAACTAACGAGGCATTGAGCAATGGGCTTTGAAAGAGAGTTCACTACTCACATGAGGGTCCAGATATGCAGAATTGGGGTAAATGGTGTGCAGTGTACAAAACAGGCTACTCCAAATCAAGTCTCCTGTTTTGTATTTAATTCTCTAACCGGGGCAGCCTGGGTGGCTCAGCGGTTTAGTGCCGCCTTCAGCCCAAGGCCTGATCCTGGAGTCCCCGGATGAGTCCTGCATCGGGCTCCCTGCATGGCACCTGCTTCTCCCTTTGCCTGTGTCTCTGCCCCTCTCTTTCCCTCTCCCTCCCTCTCTCTGTCTCATTAATAAATAAATAAAATCTTTAGAAAAAAAATTCTCTAATTGGTCAGTGTAGATGTAATTGTTCTTACCAGAACATCCAAGTAAGGGCACCTAGGTGGCTTAGTCGGTTGGGCATCTGCCTTTGGCTCAGATCATGGTCCTAGGGTCCTAGGATCGAGCCCCACGTCCAGCTCCCTGCTCAGTGGAGAGACTGCTTCTCCCTCTCCCTCTGGCTACTGCTCCCTCTGCTTGTGTTCTTTCTCTCTGTCAAATACGTAAAATCTAAAAAAGCATCCACTTAAATCCTGTCCTGTGCTTTGCACTTTGTCTTGCAGGTGTGAGTGGCATCTCTGCACCACGGTGGTGTTTAGTCCATACCTCAGCCCACGTGAGGATGTAAAGCCCCCCACTCTGCACATGAGTGGTACAGGCCAACAGGAACATCTGGCTGCAGCCACGTTCACCGACATGTCAGCCGTGGAATAGTGTGGACGCCTTCTCTCAGCTTCTCAGGGTCTCAGTCCTTTTGGGTTTGTCTCATTGACCTTTTTTTATGGTTTTGTGGCTGGACATTCACGGCCAAGGCAGGCACCATGGGGGATCAGCAGCTGTACAAGACCAATCACGTGGCCCACAGTGGTGAGAACCTTTTCTACCAACAGCCACCGCTTGGCATCCATGGTGGGCTGAACCACAACTATGGGAATACGGTCACAGGGGCTGGAATGGATGCCCCGCAGGCGTCACCCATCTCCCCCCACTTCCCTCAAGATACTCGGGATGGTCTAGGCTTGCCTGTTGGTTCCAAAAACGTTGGCCAAGTGGATCCCTCAAGGCAGGGAGGGTGGGGAGGTCATACTGGGCCTGGAAACCACGTCCAGCTACGCAGCAACCTGACCAACTCTAACATGGTGTGGGGGACACCGGCCCAGGCTGAGCCCGCCGATGGCTACCAATATACCTACTCCCAGGCCAGCGAGATCCGGACCCAGAAACTCACCAGCGGTGTCCTGCACAAGCTAGACTCCTTCACCCAGGTGTTCGCCAACCAAAACCTGCGAATTCAGGTCAACAATATGGCCCAGGTGCTGCACACCCAGTCAGCAGTGATGGACGGAGCCCCAGACAGCGCCCTCCGACAGCTGCTGTCCCAGAAGCCCATGGAGCCCCCAGCGCCGGCTCTTCCTGCTCGCTACCAGCAGGTGCCCCAGCAGGCTCACCCTGGTTTCCCCAGTGGGCTGTCCAAACCAACTCTTCAGGTGGGGCCACACGCTAGCCAGGGCCACCTGTATTATGACTACCAGCAGCCACTGGCTCAGATGCCAGTGCAGGGAGGACAGCCACTGCAAGCCCCTCAGGTGCTGTCCCAGCACATGCAGCAGATGCAGCAGCACCAGTATTACCCGCCGCCACAGCAGCAACAGCAGCAGGCCGGGCAGCAGCATATGTCCCTGCAGGAAATGCAGCAGCAGCAGCAGATCCGCCCGCCACAGCCTCAGCAGCAGCAGCAACAGCAGCTGCAGCTGCAGCAGCGGCAGGGTCCGATGCAGATACCTCAGTATTACCAGTCCCAACCCATGATGCAGCACTTGCAAGAACAGCAGCAGCAGCAACAGCAGCAAATGCACCTACAGCCCCCTTCGTATCACAGGGACCCCCACCAGTATGCCCCGGAGCAGGCGCATGCCGTCCAGCTGATCCAGCTGGGCTCCATGCCCCAGTACTACTACCAGGAGCCCCAGCAGCCCTACGGCCACCCCCTCTGCCAGCAGAGCCACCTGCCCCAGCACCAGCAACGCGAGGACAGTCAGCCCAAGACTTACCCAAGCGACAGGCAGGCCCAGACCATGCTGAGCTCCCACGGCGACCTGGGGCCTCCCGATGCAGGAATGGGAGATCCGGCAAGCTCGGACCTGAACCGGCTCGCCGGGGCTCTCCCCCATCGGCCGCTCCTATCCCCCAGCGGGATCCACCTCAACAACATGGGGCCTCAGCACCAGCAGCTGTCTCCCAGTGCCCTGTGGCCCCAGGTATTCTCATGGTGGGCGCAGCTTGGAGGATCTTGGTGTGCTATAGCGCCGGCCAGAGCAGAGTCTAGGTCGTGCCCACCCCTCTCACCAGCCCCTCCAGTGCTTTTGTTCTTTATCCACACCACGAACCTTAATGCACATGTGCCTGATGCTGTCTGTGCCAGGCACATGGAATGCAGGATCAATTTCAATTCAGTCCTTTGCCCAGTGAGCTTACAGTCTTGCTGCAGCAATGCCCATAATACCATACAAGGTCCTGAATGATGCATGTGGTCAAGGCTTGACTCGGGGGCCCAGGGACCACACAGGGGGTGGGGTTGGGGGTCTGGCCCCCTTAGGTCTGAATCCTCAGGGAATTCCTTTGTGAAACTGTTCCCCCTTTGGGAAGGTGACCAAATTATGACAGCATTTCTCCAAGTATATTGCTCCGACCAGGAATACCATAGAATGTTTAATAGATAAGGTGGGGATGGGGGGTGGGGTGAGTTCTCCAGGTAAATACATTGGAGGATTCCTATAGAGAATCTGGTTGCAACGCTGAGGGGCTTCTCAGAGCCTGTGCTATGCTGATGTGTGTGTGTTGTGCGTCTCCCAGAGATGAGACTCTGAGCTGCCCTCAGGATCCAGGCAGGTAAAGTGAGTAATAAAAGTGACTTGTTAAAAAAAAAATTTTTTTTTTTTAACGTGACTCGTTAGGAGACAGTGAGGAATGGTGCCAGCTGTGGTGGCCTGGAAGGTAGATGCCCTATCTGATGGTGTTCTTATTCAGGACTTTTCAAAAAACAATCTAGCCAGACAAAGATCGTCCGCAGATCTGTGGGCCGTGGTCATTAACCGTTTGTTTCTCAAATGTATTTGCCACAAGAAGGTTCCTGTGTGCTGGGCACTGCTCATGCCCTGTCATGTTCCTGGGAGCTACACTCGTATGACAACAGGCTCCGGGGAGAAGGAAACCTTGAATGGGATCAGGGTAGATGGAGAGAGGGCTCTGATGGAGGCTGGAGACGAGCTCTCCTTGACCCTATCTTGTTTGAGACCCAGGCCCAGTGGTAACTGGGGGAGCCTTTTTGAATATAAGAATAAGGTGACATGGCCACAGCTGACCTGACCAGCAGGAGATCTCTGGGCATGATGCTGTGTTATGCAGCTCTCTTGTTCCATGCCTCTCTCGGGAATGGAGCCTATCTATGCACACAGTGGTGGATGGGGAGAAAAGGAAGGAACGAGGTAGGGGATTGAGTCCTGGCGAGCTGGTGGCTTGGTGGCAGCTGCCGAAGTGGGTGTGTTACTGAGTTGGGGGGCTTGGGGAAGCGAGGGAAAGAAGTGAACGACCTGCTGGCCCTGTGAGCTGGGGGAAGCATACTAGAAGTGCAGGCCCTGGGATTCCCTGAGCTCAATGATTCCTCCCATCAGAAACACACTTTTTTCTCTTTCTTCTTTCTTCCGGTGTCCTGCATGGCTCAAATTAGATGCACCTACCTGATGGCAGAGCCCAGCCAGGGTCCCCCGAGTCAAGGTAGGATGGATGCAAGAAGGCATGTTGGCATTTTGGGAGACTGGGAGGTGTTCCTGGGTTGTCTATCAAGATTCATTTTCAAATTCAAAGTCAGTTTCTCAAGGAAGTTTATAATAAGAATAGCAGCTATTGTGTTTGAGTGTTTACTGTGTGCTAGGCACTCTCTATTTTGTGTAATAAAGCAACTCCAGTGATGGTGGGTAGGATTACCATGTGCCTAGCATATAGTAAGCACTTGACCATTCTTAGTTGCATTCCTGTGACTTTACAGATGAGAAAACAGGCTCAGAGCTTAGATTTGTACATCAAGTAAGTGGCAATATTGGGATTGACTCCGAAGGCCATGTTCTGTCCACCAGTCAGTATTTATTGAATACCTACTGAGTGTCAGGCATAGAGCTAAGCTTTGAGAATGCAGCATTGAGTAGTACAGACTTATTTCCCCCCATCACAGGCATGGTAAATTCTTAGTCAGAACCTGACAGACTGCTACAACATGCTGTCTAGAGGCTGAACCAGAGTACTTAGACATGTGTCTCTAAGGGAGGGCTTCTGGAAGAGGAGGCCCGAGGCGACCCTAGAAAGATAATAGGTCAAAAGTGGAAAAAACCCAGCACTTGACGGCCTAAAATGAAGGATGTTTTTTTCAACTCTTGCATGATTTTGAGCAAGCCCTTTCCCACTCTTGAGGCTCAGTTTTCCTTCTGTAAAGTGGGCTTAGTTCTCTGAACGGTATTGGGATAACACAAGTGGGACCCTGGGAGCACTGGATGAATGAAATGGGTTCATTGCGGGGTGTGAGGTCTTGTGGTAAGTCACCCTTCCTCTTTGTCAACATGTATGTCCTCTCCGTTTGGCTCTACCCTTGAGCAGTAGCCAACCAAAAGGAGTGTTTGGGGAGCAGTTTGATGCCAAGAACAAACTGACGTGCTCCATCTGCCTGAAGGAATTCAAGAGCCTGCCTGCCCTGAATGGCCACATGCGGTCCCATGGGGGAATGAGAGCCTCCCCCAGTCTCAAACAGGTTAGCGGGAGCCAGTGCCTGGCCCTTCCCAGACCATGTGTTGCTTGCTTTGCTTTGCTGCCATCAGACAGAGAGTAATGTGACCCCCAGGTGGGCATCTGGGGAAGCACAGTCCTTCCCTAACAGGAGTACTTAAGCTTTGATGCTAGGAGCTAGCCAGATTAAACAGACTCCACTTCCACTGGTTTCATGAACAAGAGTCAAAAGCAGGGGGACTGGAAATCTTTTGAGGGATCCTAGTTTCTCCTCTTTCTGGAAAAGACAGCAAAGAAAACATGTAGATGCAACATTATTTTTAACTTCTGTTGCTTAAAGCACCTAAGACCAGAGTCTCTTGGGCCTTCCAAATTAGTAGCCGATGGCCAGAGAAAGCAAATGTGACCAACATTTTCTATTCACCAGTGTGCTAGTGTTAGACTCTAGCAATGGAAGGTCTTTAAATTATAGGATTATCCAGAGAGGATATCCATGTGGTGAGGTATCCATGCAGTTTTAGAGAAAGATTTAAAAATGCAAAGAATTTTAAAAATGCCAAGAATTTCTTAAATTCTTTAGATAATTGTTGATCTAAATTAAAGTCTATGGGATTAACTCCCTGTTCATCAAAATTGTGGATACCCCAGGTCACTCCCATCTCCTCACCATTCCAAATACAAGAGCTTTGTCTTCCATTTGACAGATGAGTACACTGAGGCTTGTAGAATTAAGAGGTCCTACACAAGAGCTTATTATGTTTTATTTTGTGCCTACCAGTCCATTCCTTTTCTTTAAAAGTTATGACAACAACAAAAGATCTGTTTTAATTATACAAGTGATAACAGTCAAGATTTTTTTTTTAACATAGAAAATAGAGTGCATGGCCTTGCCCACTGCCAACTGGCATCACTTGAGCCAAGGGACTCAGGGTTGCAGGAAGGAAACCACCCTGCAGTGGCTCTCTACCACCCATGTGTGATGCCCTGCAACATTTCAGGAAAAGCAAAGTGCATCCCCACTGGGACTGGCTGCTCTCAGCCCAGGATCAAAGCCTTTATTGTCTGTGTAGGAGGAAGGAGAGAAGGCCCTGCCGCCTCAGCCTCAGCCTCAGCCCCAGCCGCCACTGCCACCTCCGCCTCCGCCGCCACCGCAGCTCCCTCCCGAGGCAGAAAGCCTCACGCCCATGGTCATGCCCGTGTCTATCCCTGTCAAGCTTCTCCCGCCCAAGCCAGGCTCTCAGGGCTTCGCCAACAGCATCGTTGCCGCCCCCTCCGCCAGAGACAAGCCAGCCAGCTCGATGTCGGACGACGAGATGCCCGTGCTCGTGAGGATGACCCTCTCTCCCCCACACTCACCCCAAGGGGCTGCCCCCCACCCGCCTGCTGTGAGTTGCTGCTCTGCCCCCCGCCCGCCTGGGGTGAGAACATCCCTTTGCTTTCTTGGAGATGGGGCAGCTCTTCCGGGGTCACTGGCCTGAGCATAAGCATGGCTGTGGCTGGCTTGGGAATCCTATCTCTGTCCACACTGCCTGCTACCCAGTGAACACCTGTCACTCTCCCAGGCAAATGGTCTGGGTTAGATCCTGAGAGGCCTGAAGGTATTCCAAAATTAAAACACATGATAACTCAGCTGGTAATCACGGCTATTAAAATATAGAAGTCCTATCTCAGATAATAAAATATAGAAGTCCTATCTCAGTCCTATCTCAGCTGGGCCCTGGCCCCCCAGCTTCAGGATCTGCAGACCTCCTCAAATCCAGCAGCCAAAGAGGTAAAAACCCTTGGCACAGCAAGCTTCCACGCAATAGCCCTGGCATCCATTCTGATGGTCAGCCTAACTGGATGCTTAATATTTTCAGTATCCCACCTGCATTATTAGCCTTAGAGGACCTAATTCACTAAGGTTCCCAGAGTAACTCCACTGAGAGAGACATCTACCCCCCAATCTCAGGAAAGCAAAGATATTTGTGTTTCTCACTCACTCTTAAGTTCTCCTTCTCTTTCTCAAATTCCAAGCGTGTCACCCAAGCAGCTTAGCTTGACTCTGGGGCAGAAATGTCTCTCTTTCCCCCCCTTTGCCTCCCTCTCTTACCCCCCCCCTCGGTCCCTCCCTCCTCTTTCTCTCTTCCTTTCTTCTTTCCTCTTCCCTCCCCTCCTCTGGGGAGTCTGTAACCCATGTGGTTGACTACATCTAGATCTGTTCCCTCCCCACTAAGTGGTGTGCTGGGTCATATTTGTCCTCAAAGAAAAAGTGGCTGCTGGGATTCCAGGTGGCACGAGGGTGGGGTTAGGCCAAAATAGGGGTACGGTGAATAATTAAAAGAACTAGAAAAGTCCAAAAAGAACCTTCTTGGTTCTCTATGTAATACCAAGGCTTCAGAAGAGGAGAGGCCGAGGGGGACCTTCTGGGAGTGAGGGTTCTCGTGAACTTGCAAGACTTGGGAGCCAGCAACAGGCAGAGAGATGAAATGAGAGCCAAGCTCCCTCTTTGCCTAGGGAAGTTCCTGATTCAGAAGGAGAGACACTGTTTCTGTCCCTGGAGAACTCTCAGCCTGAAGCTGGAGACAGTAAGGTTCCTAGTCACACAGGGGTCAGAGCCCCAGGCAGCACCCTCCGCCCCCACTCGAGACCATGAGAGAAAAACCAGGGCAGAGAAACAGTGATCCCCTGGGAGTGGCTGCAGGGGAGCACCCCTGGACAGCTAAAGTCACTAGGGACTGGGGAGATGCAGGGAGTTTGGTATGAATTTGCTCAGCAGACCCCCATGAAGATAGTTCTGAGCAGGGTTTTACAGGCAGAGATGAAGCTGGCTTTGTAGAAAAGGCAAGAGAGACGTCATAAGTAAGGAGACAAACCGAACTAGAAGCATGTAGCTGGGATTGAGTAAGTAAGAGCAAGAACCTGACACTTGATGTAAAGAAACTTAAATGTCTGGGAGGGAGCCCTGAGTTCTAATCCCCACTCTGCTACTGGGCCCCCCTGGGGATGCAGGGCAACTAAGACCCTCCCCCTTGCAAAGCCTGCATGTCTTCCCCAAGTCTGGGGTTGGACTCATCCAGGGGTCTCCCTGTTCTGGGGGAGCTTGTCAAACCTCTCAGTGAGTGGTTTCACCTCCAGGGGCTGAACAGCTTGGTAGACGTGGAACCCTATAAATGCTTCCTCTCAAGTGACATCCAGACCCAACAATTCCGGGTGGCTTCCCTAGCCGGGGGTCCCAGAGCCCTGCCTGCCTGGGGTTGAGAGCTGAAGTGACAGGACCAGAGGCTCAAGTAGAGGGACCTTTGCCCCCTGTGATCCGAGGTCTGGGTTCTGACAGGGTTGAAGCCATGCAAGCTCTGTCTGTGCTCAGATGACCTCATCCGTTACCAGGGAATGGGATATAAAGCTTCAGGTTTACTTCCCAGCCTGGGAGTGGGGGCCGGGGGAGGGGGGGCACAGACGTCCACTCCCAGTTCTCCTCAGGTCTCTCTCTCTCCACCTCAGCCTCAGGTGGTGAGGAGCCCTCTGGTGGGGAGAGGAGGCAGGTTGTGGCACTCTGGCCTAAGGAGAGCCCCCTGGGGGTCCCGAAGCCTAGGGGGGGCTCTCGGCCCCTTCAGCTTCCCGAGACTTCCCTCCTAGGGGCTGGGACAGCACCCCCAGAACACAGCGAAGCTGAAGGAGAGACAGGGCTGAGGGGGGCCTGGAGCCCGTCACATGGCCTGGAGGCAGCTGGTCACATGACCACGGCCAACCTTTCCCATCACCCCCTGCTGCCTCCTCGCGGGGCCACCCTGGGCACGGGAATTGCCAGGCCCTACAGCGGTGGCAGGCACTGGCCTGCAGGGCCTGGGCGGGTACCACAGACGGCCCAGAACTTTTCTGCAGGTATCCCCACCGGCCCTCGCAGAGGCGCTGGGGCCTCCGCAGCCGCACGCAGCCGCACGCAGCCGCACCGAGCGCTCGGTTTCTCCGGGCTGATGCTGGCACACAAGCCGAGTCTGTTTCTGTTTGGCTTTGGCATGCCCTGCTTATCTATTTATGTGCATATGTTTACTTATTAGTATATATGTATCCATGTGGCAGATCTTCCTTCCAGACTGTGCTTGGTTCCGCTGCCATAAGATAAACTAACACTGCTGACAGGAAGCAACCCAGGAGAAGGGCTTGCTGCAAATGAGCTACGTCCTGGGAGCAGTGGTGAGGGGTGGTGAGGGGGGAGCGTCACCAGATCCATTTTTTTTTTTTTTTAAAGCAAAGCACAGGACAGGGGCCTGAAAGACCCTAGATGGCTCTCCCTCCGCTCCAGAGCTACCTCGAAGGAGAGCCCAGTGCGGGTCACTGGCCCCGGGCGCCTTGGCTAGGCTCGTCCCCCTCTTCCTGCTCCACAGCCTCTGTCTGCCCGGCTTCCCTGAGTAGATTTATTCTGTCCCCTTCTCAGAACATGTGTTATCTGTCCCCGATGTCTGTCCCCTGGGAGCGCTGGGGGAATTAAAGGGCCCCCTCGGCTGGATTCCACTCACCAGATGGGAATGCGGTGATAAGCAATAAAGAATGTGAATGTATTCTTCTTGCCCACCCACCCTTCCCGCCACCCCCAGCTCCCTCCAGACCTGAGGGATTTCCTCCCAAACCGAGGCTTTCTCCCCAGTCAGGCCTCGGAACCCGCCTGTGGGAGCCGGAGCCGGCGCTGGCTGTTTCTCGAGGCAGGGGTAGGCGAGGGGCGGGGGGTGGGGTCCCCGTTAGAGCAGACGCCCCCCCCTCCTTCCCTCAGCCTGTGGCAATGGCCTGTGGGGAAAGCCGCAGGACTCGAAAACCGGCCCGTTCCTCCCGTTCTAGGAGATTCCCAGGAAGCACCAGCCGGGCGCGGCCAAAGCCGAGGAGCCCCTCAAGAGCTTGCCCGAGAAGAAGAAGTTCCGGCACCGGCCCGAGCCGCTCTTCATCCCGCCCCCGCCCTCCTACACCGCCAGCCCCGCCGCCTCGGCCTCGGGCGCCACGCTGTATCAGAGCCAGCTGCGCTCCCCGCGCGTGCTCGGGGACCACCTGCTGCTGGACCCCGCCCACGAGCTGCCCCCCTACACGCCCCCGCCCATGCTGAGCCCGGTGCGCCAGGGCTCGGGGCTCTTCAGCAACGTCCTCATCGCGGGGCACGGCCCCGGCGCCCACCCGCAGCTGCCCCTCACGCCCCTGACGCCCACGCCGCGGGTGCTGCTGTGCCGCTCCAGTGAGTCCCCGCCTCCCCGGGAGGGCTCCCCTCCTTCGCTGGCCTCTCGTGCACCCCGCCAGCTTCTGCTGGGCGAGGGCCCCGCGACGCCCCGAATTCAGTGTCCGATGCCTACCTTCAGGGGAACCCCGGTCTAGCCGGGGAGACCCCGGAGCCCGAACTACCGTCTCCTTGGCACAAGCCAACGGTGGAGGCGTGCGCGCACTCCGTGAGCCTGTGCCCTGGATAATCGTGCCCGAGACACCCCCAAATAAACGTGCTAAGTAGATATGCAAATAGGATTAGGTATTATCTGCGAGACCAGGCTTCCACCTCCTAGGCGCGTGCTGCCCAAAGATCGAGCCTGGGGAGCCGGCTAGCCCCCATCTCTCTCTCGAGTCAGGATGGTCTCAGAGGAGCCGCCCAGCTAGGCTCCTCTACGCTTCTCCTTACCCCGTGTGGGACATGAGGGACCCTAAGCCGATTAGCAGCGCATGGCATCCGGTTCCTTAGACACCCCTGGGGGTAACTCTGGCAGGGGTTGGGTGGGAGAGCGTCCCGTTATGACTTGAGGTTCCCTGCTCATTGGCTGTAGTTTCCTCGGCTCCCTTTCCTGTTGATCACTGACCTCTGGTTTCTGTGCTTCAGACAGCATTGATGGCAGCAACGTGACAGTCACCCCGGGGCCTGGAGAGCAGACCATTGATGTTGAACCGTAAGAAAAAGCCAATTTTTACATTTTTATTTACTTATTTTTATTTTATTTTTTAAAGATACATATATCTGGGTGTTATTCTGTATGTTGGCAAATTGAACACCAATAAAAATAAATTTATTATTAAAAAAATAAAGAAATATATATATATATATATATATATATTTTTTTTTTACTTATTTGTGAGAGAGACAGAGAAGTAGAGACACAGGCAGAGGGAGAAGCAGGCTCCTAGGAGGGAGCCCGTTGTGGGACTCCATCCACTGACCCCAGGATCATGCCCTGAGGCGAAGGCAGATGCTCAACCACTGAGCCACCCAGGCATCCCTTTTTTTTTTTCTTTTTATTAGAACAGAAGCTTCAGCTGAGGATGAGGAACTTTAAGAAGTAGCACCAAATGAGAAGTTATAGAAATTATAGGATCATGGTATTTCTCAAGTACTGGTGCTTCAAGGCTTTTGCCAAAGACTCAATGCATACTAAATCATGAAGCCCTATATTCAGGGAACCTAGTCTCCTGGTCTCCAGCTGCATGAGCCAGTTTGGTTGTGGCCATATGCTTGCGCATCCCCACTGACATTGAGGCAGTCCTGTCAGAGTACCCAGCTCTCTATGAGGCTCCATCCAAATGCCCTTGCTTCCTTCCCTGTCCTCTCCCTAAGATTCTTGGCTGGTCCTCTAAATAGGCTTGTTGAGTACTTAAGTTGTGGGTAGGGGGTAGGGACCACAATGCTTCAAAGAGAAATGTGCTATTATTGTCTTTTCTTATCCTTTTTTTTTAAGTTTTTTTTTTTTTTTTTTTTTTTTTTTTTTTTTTACTTAGAGAAAGAAGGAATATGCGTGGGTGAATGGGAGGAGGGGCAAAGGGAGAGAATCTTTCAAGCAGATTCTCACTGAGGAACCTGCCTCAAGGCTCGATCCCACAACCCATGAGATCACGACCTGGGCTGAAACTAAGAGTCGGAGGCTCAACTGACTGAGCCATCCAGGAGCCCAAGAAAGGTGCTGTTTTCCTAGAGAAGTGCAGAAAAGACCTGGTGTTAGAGTGGTGACTACATTGAGTCAGGAATCCAAAAACCTGAGTTCCAGCACCATTTGTTATTTGACCTTGATGAAGTAACCTTTCTAGGCTTTATTTTCTTTTTAGAGACTTTATTTATTTACTAGAGAGAGAGCACAAGCAGGGGGAAGGGCAGAGGGAGAAGCAGACTCCCCACTGAGCATGGAGCCCAACTCGGAGCTTGATCCCAGGACCCTGAGATCATGACCTGAGCTGAACGCAGACGCTTAACTAAGCCACCCAGGTGCCCCAACCTTTCTAGGCTTTAGTTAACCCGCCTGTTAAGTGGGAATAATTGTCACTGCCTTGCTTACATCATAGATCTTTGTGAAATTCAGATGGGATAATTTATGTGAAAGTGGTCTGAAAGGAATAATAAATATAATAAGCTCATTATGTTTGTTACATTTTTTTCTGGTTAAATGGTGCCAGTGGCCGTACTATGGGCAGCTGTTGCCTTGCAATTAGCACCCTCCCTGTCTCAGTTATAGTGAGCTACGATGCTCCAGGCCGACTCCTCCCTGCCCCTTGCAGCCTCTCTCCCCAATCTTAAAGCTGTTCCTTATCCCAGTGAAAAGGCCATGCCTGGAATTTTAGGATCACACTGTGAGGAAGTGGCCCTGCATTCTTCTTGCAGAGGGAACTGGTTTCCTTCTTTTTCAAGTTCCTGACAGTTGCTCTTGACCTCAAATTGAAGACCATACTGTTGTTTTCGTTCTTGTCATTAAAGACGCATCAACATTGGCTTGAGGTTCCAAGCAGAGATCCCAGAACTTCAGGATGTCTCTGCCTTGGCCCAGGACACACACAAGGCCACACTGGTTTGGAAGCCCTGGCCAGAACTAGAAAACCATGACCTCCAGCAAAGAGGTATTGGCATGAGGCAAGAACCGGGTGGGAAAGGCCTGATCCTCTACAGGGGCATCTGGCTCTAGGATGGGTGTGTTTTTCCCTGAGACTGAGCTCTCTCTGATGTGGTGGCTCCTCATTGTTCCCAACAGTGGAGAACCTCCTGAACTTGTGCTGTTCAAGTGCATTGCCTGGTGGAGGGACCAATTCTGAATTTGCTTTGCACTCTCTCTTCGAGGCCAAAGGTGATGTGATGGTAAGGAATGGTGAAAATACACTTCACAGTTCACATTCTTCATGTCAGAATCCTAAAAAATGTTTTCCTGAGTTTCTGTGTTGTCCCACATACCCTAAAACCAATTCTTAAGATCATGACCAATCAATATGTTGCTATGTTCCCTATCTCATTGAGTAGGTCAGGATTTAAAGCCTGCAGGAGAACCTGCTGTTGGACTTCTGTGTATACATCTGTTCCTAAGTAATAATTGTGGTCACATCTGTCTTGGGAAATTAGAATTTCTTTTCAGCAGTCTTATAATTAGCATCAGAAACCTGGCCTCCAGTGATAGAGGTAGAAAGCTTTACTGAAATAAGACCTGGCCTGAAACAGCCTATCCTACTCTCCCGATTGTTCTTCCTTACCGTGGAAGCCAGCCAGTTTGATGTTCATTGAACTGTTTTCTCCCCTGACTAAAATGAAGTGTTTGGTGTGCATCAACTAGTGTCATTCTTTCACCTTTGACATGGTTCTGTGGTGTCCCCAAATCTGACCTTTGGCACCATTTTCCCAGGATCCAAGTGGCCCATTTGCCTGCTCCACCTGAGTTCTTGGCAAGAGCACTCAGTTGTCAACCTCATTTTCCCTTTTAGTAAATACATGGTTTTGTACCATTTTCAGCCTCTTGCTTTTTGATTTTATGAAAATGTGCAAGTAAACAAATGTCCCAATTACTACCTTCTCATGAGATTATTGACACCCTTCAAGGATTTTCTTTTTTTTTTTTTTAAACATTTTATTTTTATTTTATTTATTCATGAGAGACACATAGAGAGAGAGGCAGAGGGAGAAGCAGGCTCCATGCAGGGAGCCTGATGCGGGACTCGATCCCGGAACTCTAGAATCATGCCCTGAGTTGAAGGCAGATACTTAACCGCTGAGCCACCCAGGTGAGTGGCTTCAGGGATTTTCTAGAGTGTTAGAGAACACTCTTTAATCCTTAAAGACAAATGTTGCAAAGAGGCACTTCTCAAACTTTTACTTTTACACAGATCATTTGGGGCATCTTGTTAAAATGCAGATTCTTATTCAGCAACTCTGGACGTGGGGCCCAAGGTTCTTTGTTTCTAACCAGCTCCCAGCGGATCCCTGTGTTGCTGGTCCATGACCCACACTTGAAGAAGCAAGGCTCTAGACCTTTCTCTGCCTCTAACCCATCTTCTGTTCCCATCTACAATTCCACATGCACCATTTTTTTTTTAAAGTTGATGAGGCTGAAGGAGGCATATTTGAAAGGGTTCTTTAGCTGGTCTCTCTGGAAAGACAATGTATATATAATACAGTTATTACAATACAACCGTTTATGTTAAAGTTGTAATGAAATGCGGTTTTTCTGCAAAAACACTTATAAATCACCTGCTCATTTCCTTGGAGCCTTTCCCTAGAGATTCAGTCTTCATCCAGAGAAGGCCGCACTATCTCCCTGAGGCTGGGGCCTTCACCAAGGAAGAAGTGGGGTCTCCACTGGCCGCCTGTGTTTTTCTCAAACATGACCAATTGGCAGCAGGCATGGGCAGGGGGAGGTATCTGAATGCCGAATCCTGTTGGCCAGAAAGGAAGCCCCAGTTAGGGGAGCTCCCCTCTGGTTTTCCCTCCACCACCCCCAACTCCTGGCTGTGCACTGCTGAATCCTTTTCCTCCTTAGGTAATGCTCTGCCCATGGCACACAGACCCATTACTGACTCTCACCTTTTCTCTCCCATGGATCTATCTGCAGGCTGCTCTGGAAATGCTGCTGCTGCGGAAGCCAGTCAGGTTAAAATGTCATCCTTTAGCAAATTACCACTATGCCGGTAGGTGGCCAGGAGCCTTGTGCCCCATTGCTTCCCAAGAGCAGGCTCTTTGCATGTTTGGTGATGTCGCTTTTAATAATAATAATGCCAGTCCCATCCTAATCACCCCTTGTGAGCTCAAGGCCTTCTGGGGCCTAGCTGGTGGGGCAATTGTATTTGTTGGCTGAGTACTATTGGGTGTTTGTATGGAGTCCTGCCCCTTGTGGATGTGCCAGGAGCTGGGTGATCGTGGGCGGTACCTGCATGTGTGGCAGTGAGACTGGTGCGTCTGGGGAAGGAGCCAGAGAGGGGACAGCACAGAGACAACACTCAGCAGTTGGCTTTGGAATCATTCCTTGGCTTTGGAATCAGTGGACATGGGTTCAGATCTTGCCTGCATCCTTGGCCTTCTGGAACCTTAGTCTCCTCACCTGTGAAACGGGGCTCCTACTTCATCCCTTACAGCACTTTTGTGACGATTACAAATAGTAAATGTTGCGCAATACATGGCATATCCTAGTAGCTATTATTATTCATTTGTTGAATAATTATTTTTTTAGTATTTGCTGCATGCAAGAAACTGCTAAGTACTAAGATAAAACAGTGACTATGACAGACACATGGAATCCTTCCTCATGCTCATGTTTGGAGTGTGAGGAGGAAGTAGTAATCAACAGTAGATCACACTCATGGCAGGAGAAAGACGTACACGTATGCGTATGGTGTACATATACACGTGTGTATATAAGCCAGCATATACGTATGTTATATGTTTGCACATATGCATGATATGCACACACATGTACATATAAAGAGTGTGTTCTGCGAGGGTGTGGGTTAATGATGGCATCACCAATAAAGAGGAAGGAGAAAACACTTTTGAGAGAGTTGAATAGTACGAATCATGAAGAGAGAAGACAACAGGTCTGGGTGCCTGAGGTGACAAAATGAAGTCGAAATCAACATTTTGATTTCCACTAATGGGTAAACCCATCCATTCTGAGATGATTCTCCATGAGCCTGCCTAGGTTCTCCATTTCACAGGACGCCAAATCCTCCAATGTACTAAATACTTAAGTGGGCTTGGGGCCTGGTCAAACCTTTTCTAGTCCTCAGTCCAGGCAGCCAGATGGGCCTACCGTGTGAGGGCTGCTCTACAAATACTAGAGTGTCCTCAATGGGCACCCCACCGTGCCCACCACCCTTTGCCACACTCACTCTGCCCCTCTCATGAACCAACTTTCCTGCCTGTCATCACAGGGAGGAAAGGCCGCAGAAGCCGCTTACCTGAGCACAGACAGCCCTGGATGTCTGCCTGTAGATCCCTGTCAGCATGCAGGCCTCTACCCGACTTGGCAGGCACAAAATGGATACAGGAATAAGAAATCTGTCATTTAACTAGGGCCTAAGGGAGCCAGTTTCTTAATATTTTCTCCATCACTTCCTGCTTGGTCTGCCCCAAGTGTGGGTAGGAAGATGTGGGAGTCCTCCCTAATCTGCCATGGAAACAATTCAGTCCTCTTAATTCCCAGTGTCATCTGCTGCCCATTAAGCCCTGACAGGCTGTCCAGCCTCCTGGAGCCTGTCTCAGGCTTCTTTGTATAGTGGGCGAGACAGTTGATGACAGGGAGCTTCCCAACCATCTGCTGTAGCTGCACTCACCCTTGGGGTGACCAGGGTGGCTGGCGCCTCTGGGATGGTCAGCTCCAGCTGTGAGCAACCTCGTCTGAGACCCAGACCCCCTCCAGTTCTTCCCACTCTGCCAAGCAAGTATTAGATTGTTTTATGTGTGTCATGACATAATAAAATTTGGAAAGCTATGGACTAGAAGCCACCCGCCACCCCAAACAAATCAAAACAAAAATACTAAAATAATAGTAAGAATTTTGAAACTAAACTCTGCTAAAATTACCAATCTTTTGGGGTCCAGCTAATATGTTGCCCATCCTCAGACTCCTTGCCACTCAGGCAAACCAGGAAGCATTCTGTTGCCTTCTGGAATTTTCACCCCTTGGAGGCAAGAGAGGTGGACCTGAGGTGTGAAGGGTTGGTATTCCACTAGCCATGTGTTTCCAAGAAAAGGGTGCTCACCTGTCTGCCAGACATCTGCCTTCTCCAGGACATGATCACAGATTGGACCCCAGGGAATCTTATAGAACTATGAACAAAGATCAGAGGTCACTGGTCCCTAGAGTCTAGCCTGACTCCATCCCTTAATAGTTCCCTTCCAGGCCCCAGAGGAGACCCCAGAGTATACCCCCATCACATGTCCTAGTTATCAGCCACTGCCTCCTTCCTTCAGTTTGGTTCCAGAGTATAGGTGAATCCCATCCTCATGACCTTGTCCTGCCCTATCCTTTGTGCCCTATTGGGTTGCTCTCCAGTAGGACTCTGTGAGGCCAAGTCAGCATCACCGGAACACTATCTTCTGAATTGCCTTTGGCTTTGGCTCTGTGGCCGTGCCAGTGTGTCACCCCGCCCTAGCTCCCTGTCCTGGAGGCAAAGCAGAACAACTGAACTAGAAGACAGAGGCTACAAGTTTGGGGGAGACAGAGACCCAGGCCTATGAAAATCACTTCCCTTACTTTATTTATGACTTATCCCACCCCATCCCAAACAATTCAGTAAGAAAAAGAAAAAAAAGACCACTGATTGGGCCCAGGAGAGATACTAGTGTGGGTGAGCAGCTTGCCAAGGCTAGAGGAGGCCTGTACAAGATCCTTGGAGAAAGGAAGGTATCATTGCAGTGGCCCCCAGTGTGCTAATCCACACCCAGACCACACAGTCCAGCCCTTTCTGAGCAGCCTCCGCCCATGTGTGGGTAGCAGTTTGCAGAGGCTCCCAGCTAGTAGTTGGGTTGGGTGTAGAAGGCCTGAGCATGGGGGAGTTAGGGTGAGAGGACGCCTGGTTATAATTAAGCGGCTTGCGCATCCTTGGTTTTTCCATCGAACTGGTCATTCCTGCAGATGGGTGCGGACACTGGCCTTATGCTTCCTGGCAAGGGTGCAGCAGAGGCCACTGTCTGGCTCCCAGCCTAGTCCAGGCTCTTCCTGGGTCCCAAACCCTGACCTGACTCTGGACTTGCAGGATTCCTGGAGGAAATACACAATCGGTTAGCGAAGTCTTGTTCTCTGTCTTGGAAGCTGTCCTGTTGGACGAGGAGACAGAACTACGTACTCAAGAGTATACTTTGCAAGAAACACAGCTGTGATGTCATTTTCCAGGCATTCTTAGCTCATGTCTCTGGCTGGAGAGTAGTCACCTCAAGGGCAGGACCTGAGTTAATGCTTACTCTCTGGCTTTGCCTGACACAACACTGGTAAAGAAAGGGTCCTTGGATGAGCTCGAGGCCTGGATTCAGATGGAGGCCTCCCTTCCTTTTGCCTCCAGGGGGATCTTTGGCAGCAACCAACTTCTCCCTCTACTCCTAAAAAAATTATTCAGTCTTTACCCACTGTGGAAAACCTTTCACAGAAGCAAAGATCTGATTTAAAAACGGTCCCCCTTTTCCTGTAGTGAATGTATCTTCCTTGTGTATGTGCGATAACAGCACCATCACAAAAGTTTTTTCAGTCTTGAGAGGACGACGGAAGGGCCCTCTGTAAAAGATCCTGAGCCCAATTCTCTCACCGCTCCATGTCTCTTTTTAATTGCCTGGGTTCGCTATAGATCGCCCCAAATTTAGCCACAGTCCAGAGCCTGTTTCCCAGCAACCAAAGCTCAGAACATTTTTCCTCTGGATACTGTTCCAGCACCAGTTTCCTCAGTTAATTAGGCCCTTTGTAATTAGCCTTAATCGGCTTGTTAGGGGCCCCTGCTGATAACAGCCCAATAGCCAGGAATCCCCAGGTAGGACAAATGAGCACTGGGGGAATGTCAGCCCACTAACCCTGCGTGCATGCTGAGTGGACAGCAGGGATCCTGGAGAGGAAGAAAGGGCAGAGCAAGGGGAGGGTTAGAGGCAGCCCCTTGCCTCGGTTTTGCATTTTATCTTGGACTTGATCCAAGACACAGAATCCAGGAAGGGCTGGCTTAGAACTGTGTCTACAAATGAAGAAAGTGCTCCTGACAGAGCCTTCTAGGAATGAGATTCCTGAGCCTTTGCTTCACGGGATTACAGAAGGAATTTCGGGGATTCAGCAGTAGAAGACGGGGAGCGACCAGCAGCCAGGAGTAAGGCTGTGGGATTGGACCCATGCAGAACAAGGAATACCAGTGCCATGAATGCACGTCAGCAGAGAATAGTGTGTATCCCATAGATGTGGGCTGACTTGGAATCCCTTCCGCAAGTGGCCAGTGACATTCGTTGTGCACCTACCTAGGATCAAAGGCTGCTGTCTGTCAGAGAAGAGGAAACTGAGAGCCAGAGAAGTGGAATACATTTGCCTGAGACCACAGGATGACTCCTGTGGCAGAACTGGATTTGCAGATTGTAGTCTCTTGACTGAAGTCACCCCTTTTTTCACAGCACAGTGACTTTATCTGGGAAAAGCACATTCAGGTGTTTCTAGGCTTGGGCCTGGAAATTCAGTCCAGGAGCCCAAGGGTGGATTCTCACCCCCGTGGGCAATCTCATGACCAGGAGGTCAGGAAGATGGACCCTGCTCTAATGTGAGCGTAGAATGGATTTGCTTGACTCTGCCTCTCACTTCATAGACGCCCTTGTTGGATAGATATGTGTACACAGTACTATCTTGTGCACTAAAGCGCAACCCACAGGACTACATAGAAGAGCCATCTTTTACTCTCTGAGCACATGCTCCCTGCTGCGGCCCCCTGCAAGCCCTCAGAGCAGGAAAATGCAGCCCATTCTAATCCAGGACTGGTGGTTCAGAATGAATGCTCTCAGATGAGGAGACCGAAGACCCCATCACAGAGCAGCAGCCCTAAAAACCACCGAGGAGTCAGGAGGAATTCCCTTCCCCCATGAGGCTTGGGGTCGCCCATAACAGATGGTCCAGGAAGCTCCTTCACATCCAATGGAGTTGCAGCTAGCAAGCCATCTAGAGTCATGAAGGGACCCTATCTTAAAAGTAGACCTGGGTGTTTTAACACTGCTTCTTGGGCAGTAAGCAGATGACGACTCCTCTCCTGGCGTGTGGTGGAAGTAAGTGTATCCACACCATAGAGACTATGTGCTGGCCTGAGAAGGCTGCATGCCCTGTTAGTGTCTCACCAGGTCCCAGAGCTCCACTCTAACTTAGGAAACGTATTGTCTGGCTGACAGAGGAATGGATTCTCATTGATCTAGTTGGGTGTTTCCATCAGCAAAATGTCCCCTAATTCCCCACCTGAGATGCAACCCAGAGCTGCATGGGCTTTCGACCTGCAGCAGGGTAGCTTGACCAGGGATTCACCTGATGTGACATATCCCCATCATGATCCCCTTCCACCATCATATTTCTTTTTTTTAGATTTTTTTTTATTCATGAGAGACACAGAGAGAGAGAGGCAGAGACATAGGCAGACAGAGAAGCAGGCTCCCTGCCGAGAGCTAGATGCAGAGCTTGATCCCAGGATTCTGGGTTCATGCCCTGAGCCAAAGGCAGACCCTCAACCACTGAGCCACCCAGGCGTCCCCACCACCATTATATTTCTGATTCCTCTTACCTCTTTGCTATTTTTGATGGATACCTAAAGGAAACCATGGCTGCTCTTTGGTCATTCAACTAAATTGTTGGTAATCCTTTCCATCTCTTTCTACCTCTGCTCCTAAGCAACGGGAACATATGCTTGCTGGGACCCCAAGGCCTTGAATATTAGACAGAATTTGAGGAACACCGATGGAACCATTCTAGAAACCCAAATCCCACTGACCTCCTCTGCTCATGTCCACTTCAGCAAAGCTGCTTAATTCACCAGCCTCTCTTCTCCCTATTGTGATGGTTACACAGCCAGAGATGTCCCAATCTCCAGAACCTGTGGAAGATGCTTCTTTCTGCTGAGAATTGATCAGAAAGCCACTTTCCTTCTGGAAATAAACAGATAAACTTAAAAACCAAATAAATCAGGTGGTGGTGGCCCTGTGCTTTGGAGGTCTGAACCAGTACAACTCTGCAGAGCATATTGGTCTGGGGACACATCGCTCCGTCACACAGAGAAAGTGTTTATTTCAGAAATCTGAGTTTATATCACACTCACATATTCTCTCAAGGAACCTGAGTCACTAATTTTGGCTGAATCTTCCAAGGGGAAAAACAGTTCAGGTATCCTGTATGTTCATCTTCAACAGTCAACCAGGAAAATCCTGGGCTTATCCTGGTGAGGAGGACAAGTACTATGGTTGGGGGATTATAGCTCTGAGATGTGGAGGAATGTCAGAGGGCCAACCATGTATCATCCAAAGAATCAGATGTGGAGAACTCAACCAGAAAAATGAGGCAGAGTTTTCTGCAAACAGCCACAGGAATTGAGCCTTCCCTGGAGCCCCTAGAAATAGGACTTATCTTAGAAGTAAGCTTTATTTCTTACCCCGAACAGGCCAGGATCACCCATATGATGATCTGCATATCATGCTTTCTCATTTATGGAGGTTAAAAAAGTGTGAAAATCAAGTTTAGCCACCAAGGCAGATGCACCAACCCAGGATTTCTGGGCTTCTTCCTCACCAGTCTGCAGATCTATCAAGGGGATGGTCCCACTCCCCTCTCCAACCTCATCTGCTTGCCAGGAGTTTATTAGATAAACTGTACTGGACTACTGCTCCTTCTCTGAACACCTCCATTTCCTCATCTGTAAAATGGGTAACAGTAATGCCAATCTTACCAGGGTTATTGGTAGAGCCAAATGACTAATACCCGTCAAGTGCTTAGAATCTGGCACATAGTAGGCACTTAGAAATGCTTGGGTTTGGTGGGTTTTTTCCCTAGCACAGTGTCTTGCATGTAGTAGACACCTAATAAATACCTGCTGAATGAATGAATGCATCATCTTGTTCTTGCCTCTCACTTTTGTCTCAGCCACTTTTTCTCCCCAGAATTCTTTTCCTCTCCTTCTTGCCTGAACTGCTTCTGTGTGTCCTTTAAAACTCAGCTCAGGTATTTTTCTCTACCTGGAAGCCTTACCCTAACCTGAGCATGAGGCTGCTTCTCTGTGCCCCATTGGCACATGCCCTCCATCTCATCATTGCAGCCATTACCCTGAACACCATGGGCTCCTGATTTTTCTCCCGACTAGATGGTGAGCATCTTGAGGGTGGAGATTGCCGAAGCTGCCACATCTTGAGGAGCACTTACTACATGAACACTTGCAGTCTTGAACAGCAGAATTACAATTTGTTGAGCACTCACTGCCTTCCAGTTACTAAGCTAAGCACTTGTGGTGCGTTATCTTCCTTCACCTTTGCAAAAATCACAAAAGCTAAGGACAATTAGAATTATTCCCATTTGTAGGTAACCAGACTGAGTCTTGGGTTCACTAACTTGCCAAGGTCAAGTCTACATAGCTGGGATTTTGAACCCAGGCGTCAGGGTTGCTAACCATTACACTATGTTGGCTTTTTGTTCAAACAAGAGTTGGATATGGATTATATCACTTCTAAACAGTCGTGTTTTGTAATATAACTAAGTAAACCAGCACCTAAAAGTAGGGAGAACTTTGTGTGTTCTTATGACGTTTCTGTTCTGTTGTAGGTTCGGACAAGTGGACCTCCCTCGAAAGAAAACTGTTTAATAAAGCACTAGCCACTTACAGCAAAGACTTTATTTTTGTACAGAAGATGGTAAGCATGCTTTTTCCAGTCACTCACTTAAAATTGAAGTTGGGAACTTCTATATCTAAAGACATACAGAAATATTTGGTACTTGTTGAACACTCTCACGAAAAGAATGTCTCCCGCCTCTCTCTGATGGAGGATGTTAGGGTTGTTCCAGTTTCGGGATATACTGAAGAAGGAGAACCTAGATTATTTGGACACAGTGGTAGGGGGTTATATATTTATTTTAATAAATACACGTAATTTATAATCTATCAGAATAAATAGAACTGGGCCTGTTGGTTTACCATTTACATAACTTATTTCATGTATATTTGACAGATTTATCGTGTTTTGACCATTTTTTTCTGAGACATTGGAGAAGGGAAGATGTGTGCCTTCCCCCTAGCCAGTAGCAGAGTTTCTGGTGTTGGACCTGTAATCATAATGACAGTAGTAATAAAAACAATATTTTGTATATACAGCATCTCACAACAAAATAGAACTCTTCTACACAAACAAAATCGCACTTCTATAGCAGATAATGAACTTCATAGGCCTTAATTGGCTAAGAGGTGGTTCAGGCTAAAAGTTTAAATGATTCCAAGAGTGTTTCAGAAAGTCCGTGAACAATGGAGCCATATTGTGTTATTAAAGTCATTAAAATGTTCAAGTTCACAGAGAACAGAGCTTGCAGGTAACAGCTCCCACTGGCTCTGGGCTGGGCCAAGCCAATGCCACCCAGTGGGTGTCTATCTCCTGTCCCTAATCTAGGGCCTTCCTGATGGACAAGAATCAAAACAGGCAGACTCTTCTCTCCCACCTGCCTCTCTCTGCAGATCTGTATTCACCCTTGCCTTACCCTACCTTGGAGGCCACCACACTCTTTGCTGCCCCCGTAAGCTCAGCAGCTTCCATACTCTCCTCTTTTTTGAGAGGGGACCTCAAAAGGAAACCTCCTGACCTGTCAGAGGCCCTCCCCACACCTTGCAGGGCTACACCTTGTTGACCAATCATGTGTTGTGTCATGTATCGTGCTTGCCAGGCGACATGGCTTTTTCAACAAGCACTCTCCAAGACAGTGTCCCCACTCCCTGAGCAGCTCTAATATAGCAATTCAAGGTATAGAGTGA
The DNA here is from genome assembly GCF_018345385.1 of Vulpes lagopus. Lineage (NCBI taxonomy): Eukaryota > Metazoa > Chordata > Mammalia > Carnivora > Canidae > Vulpes > Vulpes lagopus. Next base: position 62,264,411 of record NC_054824.1, read on the forward strand.
TGTGAAGGAGGCATCTTCAGGAAGACAGGACTTCTGGTGTTGCCCCTCATCTCTCTCGGTTTGGGTGGCTGGTTCCCCACCTCCAGAAGTATGGCCAGCCATTTATCTGCCTCCAGAAAAGCCACATTATTGAACCCCACCTTGAGCTTAGAGATACAGGAACTACACAACAGCATTTTTTTTTCTCTTTAGAACACATGTACCTTTGCCCCCTTGAGGGAGGTCAGGGCAAGGTTTGTTTCCTGCAGAAACTAAGCTCTTGTCGCCATAACTTTTGCCTTACATTCCTGTTCGATTACTAAGGCACATTTTTCATAAATAGATTTTGAAGGTCAACTAGCCAGAGAGCCACGTACGCTCAAGCAAATTAAATGAAAAAGCTCGCTGCTTTATGGGTTAAAAAAAAAGAATGAGCTCTCTATGGGCCGACATGAAAAAAAATCTTCAGGCTATATTGTTAGAAAAATCAAGTTGCAAGACAGCATAGATAGCATGCCACCTTTTGTGAGAAGAAATACGCTTTCTTGTTCTTTGGTATATGCACAAAGAGATTCTGGAATGATACCGAAGAAATTAAGAAGAGGGGCTAGCTGTGTGACAGGGGTGGGAGGTGAGAACTACATGGAGGGAGACCAGGCCCAGAAGGAGGTTTTTCACTATCTACATTTCTTTATTGAATTGCAAACATCTAGTACCTATTACAAAATTAACTTTTCACAAAAGCCTGCGGCTTGATATGCGCTGTGTGCTGCCGAACTGATCTAGAGATGGCTTTCCTGGCAGGTGAAGTCTAAGACAGTGGCTCAGTGTGTGGAGTACTACTACACGTGGAAAAAGATAATGCGCTTGGGGCGGAAACATCGGACACGCCTCGCAGAAATCGATGATTCTGTGGTGAGTGAAGCTGCTCAGTCGCTGCTTATGCGGGCCCCGCTCCCGCCCCACACCCAGGTTAGTAAGTGGCTGGTGTTTGGCTCAGCTTTACTGAAGTGACGACAGTGAGCGGGTGACAGGCCCACCCCCTTGTGGGATTCAGGCCTCGACTTCCTGGCACAGAAATGCGGAAGGAAGGTGGTTCTGGGTTTGCCCCATACCTTAGTGGTCAGTTAAGTGGATGAGGACTGGCCTGGCTTTCTTTCAAGGCAGGCAGGGTCAAGGGAGTGAACTCAGAGTAGTCCCAGCCTTGACTTGATGCCTTATAAGTGGGTGCCTTTGACAGCCCAGGATATCTTCCCTGATCCACCACATCAGTGGTGCTGCTAACCAGAGAACCAGAGCCCTCGGATTTTACCACAGCGTCCTTTAAGCACGACCAAGGAGGAGCTCTGGCCTCTAGATAGTGCCAGGAATTCTCAATTATTGAGGAATAGTTAGCAGTGTGTGTGTTATTCTAATCCTTAATCACTATTTATCCTCGACTGATTTCCTTCAGTGGCAGATGATCCAAAGTTGTCTGTGTATTAAGTATACACTAAAGACATAATACACTAAAGACTTAAAGACGTTGAAATCGTCTCTGAACTCCTAATGCATGGCTTCAGTAATTACTATCACTTTTGTCCTTATGGTTAACTCTTTTTTTCTGCATCCGTAGCCAGGGAAAATCACACATTGTGGAAAACATTATCTGTCATGCATGGGTGTGTGAAAATGGCATGTCTTACAACAGATTAGTAAACTCCAGGCTGTCACCATTGGGGAAAGTGTTTGGAATTCATATTGTTGTGAATATCTGTGATTATACTTTCATTCCCAATCATGCCCCAGTTGTAAGTGCTGGCACATTCGTGGCTTATTTTCTTTAACAGACACTTAAATGGCACTTTCTATGTGTCGGGCATTGTGCTAAGCCCTTTATGGATACTGACTCATTTAATCCTCATAGCCAATCTGTGGGGTAGGATGCTGAGGCACAGAGCCTAGATAACTTAGCCAGGTCAAATGGCTGGTGAGCATGTTGGCTGATTCCCTGTGTGATACTTAAGAGCAGTCAAATGCAAATTCTTTTAGAGAAGTATAAAAACTTGGACTCATTAATGCCCCAAGGTCCAAGTTCCTACCTAAGAATGATCCTAGCTATGAAACATACACACATATTTGAATTTATGTTCAGACCAGATATCAAGAAGAAATCAGCATCCGTATCCAAGATAATGGTGTTCTGTGTTCACGGTTTCCCATGACCAGGGCTTTTGTTTGAGTGGTTGAAGCAGTGCTGTCTCAGATCTGTATAGCATTGCTCTCACCTGTGGTCTGATGTTTAAAAAAGCAATGTGGCCTCTTCTGGCTCAATCAGCTGAAAGCAGTTGAGTTCCCACAATGTAAACAACGATATGTATGTGGTGCTACGGGTGACCCAAGGATGTTAACTGGCCTCTGTCCCCACACACACACCAGGAGCATACACTGAAGTTGGGAAGAAGTGGCATACACAAATAGAAGCTTTAGCATGAATTCCAAGAGTGTGCAAGCAAAGTAAGACAAGAACCAGAAGGGCTTGGATAGGGCCAGCCTCTCTCATCCAGCTCCACCATTCTACAGGCAGAGCTTTGAGACCCAAAGAGGGAAAGAAAGGGGTACCTAAGGTCACGCAGAGCATTACTTTACAAATGAGTGGCCTAGACAGCAAACAAGGAAGCATGAAGAATCCTGCCCTTGCCGATCGGGGACCTGGCTCCTAACCCTACTGACCTATAAAATGGAGCAGATGGTTTAGATGATTTGGAAAGTCCCTTTCAGTTCTGAAGTATTCTGTCAGAGTCCTGTTTTGGAAGAAGGCAAAATCAGAGGATATGGTTTCCTAAGGCAAAATGATGTCTCTCCAGTTGTGTGTTACCAAGTGCCTAGAGGAGTTCCTGGCATCATATGGCTACTCTAAATATTTGTTGAACGAATTGAATGAACGTCATTCCCAGATAGGAGTCACTGTGGACCATAGCAACGGTCCCTCTCTGAACTCACTACAGGGAGCTGGGGTGAACAGAAGGATTCAGAGCAGGGGATTGCTGCTAAGGAAGTTGTTACCATATGAGGAAGAGGTGCCATTGTGGGCCACTAGGGCTCTGGAAATGGTGCAGAAAGGCCCAGGCCAGCATGTAGCCTCAGACTGAGGAGGAGAGTTTAAGATGATGCCCAAGAGACCACACCTTCTTGGGCTTATTTGCCAGGTGCCAGCATTTGCTGGATCAGGAGCATCCTCACCTTTGTTACCTTAAGGAAAACAAAAAGCTATGTGCAAAGATGACTCAGGCCCACCAAAAAAAAAAAAAAAAAAAGTCTTGGTTTAAGGCCAGCATTAACATGGTAGCTCACAGCTCCCTTTCAGTCACTGCGAAGGCACAGTCAGTCTTCTAAGGAAAGTTTGCAAAGTAGAGATGAAAAATTGGGATCATGCAAGAAATGAGGGTGCAGAAGGCATAGTCCTAAGGGTCCTGCCACCAGGGTCCTGCCCTTTGTCTTCTCGGCCTGCCTGGACACCTGGGATAGCTTCCTGATCATAGGTCCTCAGTATTTCATCCCTGATGGAATATGATGGAACACACTCAGGTAGTTCAGGGACTTCTATGGGGAGAAGGGAAAGGAGAGTTTGGGAGGAATGGCTGTTCTTTAGGTAGTCAGAAGGCCAACATAACACAGTAGCTTACCCCGCTGAGTAGACTTCTGGCCTGAGGCCACAACAGATCCTACCACCTTGGAGGCAAAAGGAGGGGACTGGGTGGGCTCTATTAAGGACATGGGGGCAGAGAGTGCTGATCACACCTTCCTGTCTCCTGCCCAAGTTCATACTCCCAATCAGGGCCAATCTGTGAATCTGCTTGTAAATTCAGCACAATTCAAGAAATTAAGTGAGAAAACAACTGACTTTGGAAGATAGCAGTCAGGACTCCCAAGGGCAAAGCTCACTCGTGATCTGAACACCTAAGTTACTACAACATGGTCTACTGACGGGGTGCTTGGAAAATCTCCTGCCACCCTTTGACATTTATAGGCAGCTGTTTCCAATGGTTTTGAGGGGGTTAGGATCTCCATGTTTGGGCTGAAAATCTAAACTGTGTGCAGATGGACACCTGTTCCCCTGTGGACATTTGCTACGGGCCCAATAAATGGACAAGGCCAAGGTTTTGAAATCACATAGTTTAGGTTTCAATCTCAATCCAACTTCTTTACCAGCTATGTGACCTTGGGGAAAATTGTTCTTTGGCCAATTTCCTCATTTGTTTAAAAAAGGAAAATTTGTACAGGGTTATCATGCACACCAGAAATTTTGTGTATATGTATGTGTGCACACGTTATGTGTGTATGTGTGTGGTGCCTGATTTATAGCAGGCATTCAACATGTTTTCATCACCATCACCATCATCATCAGTAACTGTGACACTCAGATTTGTGTCTCTGAGTAAATTTGGGCTGTCAAGTATTTGTATTTTAACTTACAAGTGTCTCATAATGCGAATTCCATTTGCATGCCTGAGAAATAAGAAATCATCCTCCTCAAGACACTCTTACTGCAGACACTCAAAGTTTTAAGCACCATGTTAAATATATCACCATCTCCCCATCTTGCATTTACCCACCTTCTACCAATTTTGGAATATTATTTAACGTTTCATTTCACAATACATCATGAAATGGCCAACTTGTTGATACAAAGTTTTACATGTTAGGATTTTTGTCCTCCTATCTTCGTATCTCTTAGTCACTTTGGTAAGCCATATGGCTTGATGATAAATCATTTTGTGAACATGTATAGATAGATTGCCAGTTGAAATAAAACCTGTCTAAATTCCAGAGACATACATAATCACAGTACAATATAATTTAATCTGTAATTTTGTGGCTATATGGAATATCTCTTTCTAAGAGTTTTTAAGCAAAAAAAAAAAAAAAGCCATTGTGAGAAAATTGTAATTATAACAAGCACTGTATAACAAGCACTATAACAAATGCCATTGTCATTAAAAGTTATTGTGTAATCTATTTTAAGTGCCTAGCTAGAAGCCAAGGCCTGCTTAATAAACCGATATTTGAGTTCACAAAGTTCCAGTTCTATAAAGGAATGGAGTGAACCGTTGGGAGTTCGACATAACGTGGTTTTACCTGAAACTCCTTGAGGTTCAAAGATGATGGAGTCACATGGGAATCAGACTATTTAAGTTAAATCAACCCGTGTCATAAGAGACCTTCATAAGAGACCTTCAACTATAGTTGAAGTCATAGGAGACTCATGTATCATGAATCACTCTGTGAAATGAAATAGGCCAACATCTGTACTCATTGAAGTCTTTTCAGCAAATGTAATCATTACTAGTTAATCATAATTAACCCACTGGAAACTGAAGCCATTTCTTAAGTACACCCTGTTGCTGCAGCTTCTCAAATATGCATATATATGATATTAAATGCAGACCCCGGTGGAACAGTGCCAGAGTGTTCAACGCCCCATATTTACTGGCATTGTCTTTCCCCCACCCCCAATCCAAACTGGAGAGAGAAATCTGTGGTTTCTGAATCCCAGGGTATTGCTCTACTCTTAGAAATCTTCATCTTTTTCGGGAATTTTCGCTTCTGAGTTCTAAGAATCGTAGGTTCCCCCAGGGTTACATCACTCTCTGGGATAAAACAGACTGGAGCCCATGTGCTTTAGGCAGAGCCTAGCAGATACAATTGACTTGTCAGGGTTGGAGGCAGCAGGACATGCCTTTTGTTTCCTCATCTGTAAAATGGGAGGATGTTTCCAGCTGGTTGGGTACGACAGCAAACATGAAAACACTTTGTAATCTGTGAAGTGCTGTGCAACAGAAACTGGAGTAAGATTGACATAACCGAGAACTCCCTCTCCCTGAGCCTCAGTCCTTTCTCAGCCTGGAGGAGCCAGCCTCCCTCTTTGAAGACAGAGAGCAGAGTAATGTAGTTAAACAAGAAGTAGGAGGAGGGCCTCCTGCATTTCTGGCCTCCATTTCAGCCCTCCCACAGTAGGACACCAGGCTGCTCCAAGGACTTACTACCTTGTTAATTATGGGGAAGGCAGGACTTCCTGCTGTGTTCTCCACCTGTTTGCTGTCCTGGAAAAGGGGGAAGGGACCCAGTAGCAGCGAGTAATATTTTTCATGTGCTTTTTCATAGAATGACTCTGAAAGACATTTCTCCAAGCCCATAATGAAAGTTCAAAAAGAAAGAAAGAAAGAAAGCAGGGTAGAGGGACGTCCCTTTCTCTCTTCTCTCCTAAAAGTCACTGCCATTCACTCTTGGATTCTATTTTGACAAGAGCAAGGAGGAGCCCATCAGAGCACTGTGGGTTACATGCTATCCACAGGCCGTGGGTCAAATCAGACATGTAGGGCATCTCGCATGGAAATGTATCATAAGGCCTATAAACAAATCATTTTATGGGTCTTTAGTCTCTCTCCAGAGGGGTTTCCACAGTATCACTGCGTGCTTGAAAACCCTCCTCACTGCTCTGGGGAGACAGGGCTGCTCACAAGCAAGTTTTAATCCATTTCAAGGCCTGCTGGTCTTGAAGAAGGGGGAGAAATTCTACACACAGAAATCTCTCCTCTCTGCCTTAGTAGATTTTTATATAAGTGGTGAGGGGACCCAAAGTGGAGCAGGGGGACTTCCTGGACCTCAAAGCCCCCAGGCGTCCTATGATCGACCTGGTAGAGACAGTAGGCCCTCCCCAGGGGGCTCTGTCACCGTTCTTCAGGCAGAGAGACACCCACCCCTCCCACCACCACTGTGTTCAGCCCGTCTCTCCTCTTCTGGCCCATGACTCTGTTTATCACTAAAAATGCCATTTGTCTGATGCCCCCTCTTTTGCTTTTATTGCCTTACCACCAGACAAGTGAAGAAGAGGAAGAGTTAGAGGAGGAGGAGGAGGACCCAGAGGAAGATAGGAAATCCACAAGAGAAGAGGAGAGTGAAGTGCCCAAGTCTCCTGAGCCACCACCAGGCCCTGTGCTAGCTCCCGCGGAGGGGCCGCCCCTGCAGGCCCTCGGCCAGCCCTCTGGCTCCTTCATCTGTGAGATGCCCAACTGTGGCGCTGTAAGTATCTCTGCGTCATCCTCTGGGGACCTGGACTAGGAGGGTAATTAGCGGTGTCTGGCTTTAAGGACAGTGCATTTTAGAAACAGTGCACTTCTGGCAAGGAAAGCTTCACAGAGAGGGTTCCACGTTGCCATGGGCTCTTTTCCTAGTGGGGAGATGTTGCTGTGCTGCATGCTCTGGGGCCACAGAGAAGGTCCCTGCCCGCAGGACGAACGTGATCCACAGCCCTTCAGCGCTGCAATGCATGGTTCTGCAGTGAACCTCGGCCTCCAAGACTTAACACCCCATGTTTCTTGGTGCCTCTCCACTCCCCTGGGCCATGTGACTCGAGGTCATGCCCTGTAAGCATGCATTTAAATGCCCTGGGGGAGCCCACAGAGGAGGCTTACCTTTTTATAAGGAATTATCCCCATTCCTGGCCATCTGACCCGTCTGGAACGTTTGCAGTATTATTCATTCAAATGTCATTAATTTGAAATTTGAGAAAGTCAGTGCAACGATGTAGCTAAAGTGTACCTGTGTACTCTTTGGGGGAGAACCAAAAATATTTTACTAAGCAAATTAATCATGTAAACAGACCGAAAGGGTGTCTATGATTATTTAACCTAGTACTTTTCAAGTACATTGGAAATATCATTTAGAGGAGCACCTGGTTGGCTCAGTGGTTGAGAGTCGGTCTGCCTTTGGCTCAGGGTGTGACCCTGGGGTCCTGAGATCAAGTCCCACATCAGGGCCTGCTTCTCCCTCAGCCTATGTCTCTGCCTCTCTCTGTGTCTCTCATGAGTAAATATATAAAATCAAGAAAGAAAGAAATAAAGAAAGAAGAAAGAAAGGAAGGAAGGAAGGAAGGAAGGAAGGAAGGGGGGGAGAGAGAGAGAGAAAAGGAAAGAAAGAAAGAAAGAAAGAAAGAAAGAAAGAAAGAAAGAAAGAAAGAAAGAAAGAAAGAAGAAAGAAAGAAAGAAATATCATTTAGCTAAAATAAAACAAATTCACAAATTCACTATTTCATCATTCTTAGCACTAAGGAAGGCCCTACAGAGTCTGCACTTAGCCTGGCCTAAGGCTCCCAGTGTATTTTAAAAGATATATATATATATTTTTTTTTAAGTTGCTAACTTTAGACTTTTCAGTCCCTCACCGGTCCTCCACTAGCCTGAATTATTAAACTTTTCCTGAATCAGATTTCTTAAAGCCAGGCACACCTGTACAGGTGAGTTCTAGAGGTATTACTCAGAAAATGAAAATGTTCCTCCTTCACCAGAAGCTCTGTGTTCTCCAAGCTGGTGTTCATCTCTGCTTGTACATTATTATCCAGGACAATACTGTTTTCCAGAGTGTATTGAATGCTGCTTGATGAGTCTGTCACTTAGATGGAGAAAGCAGTAGTCTTTAAAATATTTAGATACTAAAGCAAAAATTCACTTGATTTATGTTTGAGAAGAAAATGAAGAAGTAAGAAAAAAAGATATATACATTTTGCATTAGCTTTGAAGAGAACATAAGAAATTGCTAGCTTGTCTCTTTGATGTTTAATGACCTGGAAGCATCACCACATCATTTCCATTTTGTATAGAGCGCTTCCGTTCACTCACATTTAAGATGTGACTTTAAATGACAGTATTTCTGGATGAATTTGTTTAGAAATTCACTGTCTTGTCAATTCATAGTTTTGGTGTACAGTAAATTCTTGACTGAGGGGAAAGTCAAGTCATCTTTCACTTTTTCCAATCAGAAATGCTCAGCAAACTGGATCTTTTTAATGACTTTTAAAATTCACAGGGAAAAAGCATGTTGGTTTTATTCCTTGCCTCACCCTGGAGGCTTTGGTTGCTAAATCAGCCATAAATCTTTTTTTTTTTTCTGGTAAGACCATAAACAGAGCTCATGAACTTCACATAGAGCAAACCACCGACAGCTCAGTGGGTATGCCTGTCAGCTGATGTGTTTAACAAGCTGGAAGTTGGGGCTCTTCGAATTCAGGGGAGTGGGTTGCATCTCTTTACAGTAGTGGCACTCAACTGAGAATGATTTTTGTTCCCCAAGAACATTTGGCAATGTCTGGCAACATTTACGACAAATCTGGAGAGGTGCTGTTGGCTTCTCCTGGGTAGAGGTCAGGGATGCTGCAAAATGTCCTATTTAACACAGCAACAAAAACTGTCTAGCCCCAAATGTCAGTAGTACTGAGGTTGGGAGAGCTTGCTCTATGGCACGCTTCAAAACACTGTCCAGATCCTTCCCCTTTTTATCAACCTGCAGTAAAACTTGGGAGTCTGAAACATTGCATCCACAATTGGCCACTAATTGAGGCTTGGCCGTAACGTACAGAATTTATCAGAGCAGCTAATCCAGTGTCTCTCCAACTTTGTTCTTGGGGCTCTAAGAGCTTTCCGTAGGGGGTGGGGATGGGGGAGATAGAGCTGAGCCAAGAGGCTCACTTTTGGGGTGTGGGCCCTATTTCAGCCAGAGCACCTCTGCTTTTAACTTTCAGCTTTTGAGCAAGACATGATTTGTTTTTGTTTTGTTTTGTTGAAGTAAATGAAAGAAAGGAGAAAAGAAAAGAGGGAGGGAGGAGAGATAATTGCTGATTTAAAAAAAAAAAATTGGAAAGCTGGTCAACTCCCTCATCTTACAGATAAAAAAAAAATCAGGTGTACAGAGGGGAAATGGCCCAGCAGCCTTCCCTTTGAGACAGAGGCGCTGGCCCCCCTCTGGACGGTAGCTCTGTCCTTCAGACTGCACCGCACCTCTTCTTGTCTTCAGATTGTAACGACAATGTGTTTTTTTATGGCACAGTGTTTGTAGCTGTAGTGTTTGACCTTGACTTTTTGTGCATATATCCAAAGTTTGCTTACATGAGAACCCCACACCCTGTCGTCATTAGACACTGTTTCAAGTATCATGTGTTTCACCACTGAGTAACTAATAACCCTAATTTCCTTTTCAGGACTGTAGATGTCATGTCACTCCCTTTCTTCCCCAGGTGTTCAGCTCCCGACAGGCACTGAATGGCCATGCCCGCATCCATGGTGGCACCAACCAGGTGACCAAAGCCCGGGGTGCCATCCCCTCTGGGAAGCAGAAGCCAGGCAACGCCCAGAGTGGGTACTGCTCAGTGAAGAGCTCACCCTCTCACAGCACCACCAGTGGCGAGACAGACCCCACTACCATCTTCCCCTGCAAGGAGTGTGGCAAGTAGGTGCAATTGGATCAGGGGCTGAATCTAAGTTTTTGTGATGAATAATTGCTCTGTGGAGGCCAGGCCAACATGGGTCTGAGGTTCTTTAGCTAGAAAAAGAACCCAGTGTCTCCAAATACTCCCGCATATCATCCTTGCGGTCAGCACGGTGCCTTAGGGTGGGTGGACCTTGTCTCTGACTCAGAATATGGTCGTTCTGATATCCTAATGCCTCATAAGGACACTCATCTTCAGAGCAAACCTCTAGTAACAAAAACTTCACTCTTCTTCAGAAATGGCAGGTGGGACTCTAATTCCCGCTTCATCTCTTCACACCCAAACCACATCCACTAGTGTTGCTGTCTCTTGCATCCCTGCTGAGTGGTTTGAGAATGGCTCTGAAACACCCATCAGGAACTATCCTACCACTCCCAGCCCATTCCTGTGTCTGGGGCAGACATCACTAACCCATTGCTATACTCTTCACTGTCATCTTAAGATAGGACCTCACATCTTTTCCATTGGGATTTTTCACGCAGGCACAGCCCATTGATCAGGATGACTCATGAGATAAAGCCTCTTTGTCATGCCTGCCCTTTCAAGTATGATTCAAGACAACTGAGAGAGAAAAACTGACAGTAGGCTGTAATAGTAACACCTCACATTTGCTGAGCACTCATTTTGTTACATGCTTTATGTGCAGGAGCTCATTTTAACCCTCGCACAGAAACTCCACGTGATACAGAGACTATTTTTATCCTTGTTGTACAAATAAAGATTGAAAGTTCGTTAAAATGACTTGCCTCAGGGCACACCCCGCAATAAGAGCAGAGCTGAGATTTGGACCAGTCTCTGTTCAAGTGCAGAGCCTGGGCTCCTGACCACTGCTCCATCCTATTGGTTTGTTTGTTTGTTTTAAGGAGAAAATACATTGAGGGGCACCTGGGTGGCTTTGAAGGTTAAGCGGCTGCCTTCGGCTTGGGTCATGATACCAGGGTCCTGGGATTAAGCCCCACATCAAACTCCCTGCTAAGAGGGGAGTCTGCTTCTCCCTCTCACTCTGCCCCTCCCCCTGCTGGTTGCTCTCTCTCAAATAAATAAATAAAATCTTCTAAAAAAATATTATTGATGGTAAAGATGCACAAGGGTTCCCTCCCACAGCATCCACTGTAGACTTCCACTTCTCAGTGAGTCTGCCTGACTTGGAGGAGTTGTCATGAGTGACTTCCTTTAGCATCCCTAGTTGTTAAAATGAGGCCAAACTGGGACCTTTGCTTAGAATACTCACTCTCGTTAGGATATTTCAGACAATTTACTAGTTCCTGCTATTTATCAGGTACTATTTGCCTGGCAGTGTTTTAAAGGATTTTTTCAGGGATCCCTGGGTAGTTCAGCGGTTAAGCGCCTGCCTTTGGCCCAGGGAGTGGTCCTGGAGCCCCGGGATCGAGTCCCGTGAATGCGTGGAGCCCATTTCTCCTTCTGCCTGTGTCTCTGCCCCCCTCCCTGTGTCTCTCATGAATAAATAAATAAAATCTTTAAAAAAATAAAGGATTTTTACATATATTAATTTAACCTTTAGTACAGTAACATAGCCACTTTTAGTAACTTATTTTTTTTTTAAGATTGTATTTATTTATTTGAAAGAGAGAGACAGAGATAGTGAAATAGAGAATGAGCAGGGAGGCGAGGGAGAAGCAAGCTCCCTGATGACCAGGGAGCCCCGTGTGGGGCTGGATCCCAGGACCCCGGGATCATGACCTGAGCTAAAGCCAAATGCTCAACCGACTGAACCACCCAGGCACCCCTATAGCTTCTTTTTTACAAGCAGAGAAAATGAGGCAAATCTGAGTCAGGATTCAGGCCTTGCAGCCTGACCCAGGCCAGCGCTCTCAGCCTCTGAGTAAACCTAAGTCTGTTTGGTGGCACTCACCATAGGGAGCTGCACCGCGCAGCGATCTTTCCTCTGAAGCGCGCATCTGAAGCGCACAGAGATGGGGGAGATGGTTTTAGTGCAGCTCTCCTGTGTTCTGATACCCTTCAAGCCGTATCATCTTCATCTTAACTGCAGAAAAGTGAGCCCCCAGATTGATCATTAGGCTTCCTGACTTGAAGTAATGAGCTATCTTCAGACTGACCCCCCTTTTATCTCCTACCTATGCCCTGAGAGGAGCCAACACCTCCACTCACTTCCCTACAAACAGGCGACAACTCCTTATTCCACCAGGTGGAGACAAAGAACATTTTAACAAACAAAAATTAGCATTTGGAGCTTTCTGGCTGTCTCTCAGTGACATCCATTAAGTGTTTTTCTTGTCTTGTTTTTATGTTGCTTGGGACCTTTTAATACCATAACTCTAGTTAAGATTTTGTGGAAAATAGAAATATTTTCTGTGGTTTTCCGGAGTAGGAATAACAGGCGAATGTTTGCAGAGTGCCTATTTTAGCTGCTGAAATTATGTTCATTACATTAAACAGTTTCAATATGTGCAATTGTGATTCATCAACTCTGCTTGTCTTAGAAATCAGAGGGTTTTTTTTTTTTTTCCTTTTACGAGCTCAGGAACGAATGCAGGATATTTGTGCCACCCCCTCTCCAAAAACAGTCTCACATCTGGGCAAATGGTTTCTGAAAAAGGTTCAGAGAGAAATATTTTAGGCTTTGCAGGCCATACTATCTGTGTCACAATTATTTAGCTCTGCCGTTGCAGAGCAGAGCCGCCAAAGACGGTCCATAAACAAATAGACATGGCCGTGTTCCAGTAAAACTTTATTTACAAAAATTCAGTGGGCTGGATTTGGTCCACTGACCATAGTTTGCGGGTGCCTCATCCCAGAGTTTCTCAACCTCAGCAGTGACATTTGGGTCTGATAAGTCCCTTGTTTGGGGACTTGCATTTTAGGATATGTAGCCATGTCCCTGGCATCTGGCCACTAGATTCGAGAATACCATCCTCTCCTCGAGTTGTGAGTCAGAAATGTCTCCAGACCTCACCAGGTGTCCCTGGGGAGGCAAAAATCACCCACAGCTGAGAACTACTATTTCGTTCTAAAGCTATTTTGTTCTAAAGAAGTAGGAAATTATGATAATATGATGACCAACGAGAAGGGGTCTTAGATGAAAAGGCATGGTGGGTGCAGCTCAGAAGTCAGGTACAATGAAGATGGAATGGAGAGCATTGGATTTGGCCACAGAGAGTTAGTTATTGGCGACCTTGAGGAGAGGGTCTAGGCAGCAGTGGAGGGGACAAGCGTCCAGTTGGAGAGGGTAAAGGAAAGGGGGGGAATATACCAAGTGTGAAGGACCAAGAAGAGCTTTTAAGAAATTTGACTGTGGAATAACAGGGACAGAAGCCAAAGACAGGTGATGGGTTCCATTTTGGGAACTATCAGAGCTCAGTGCTTGATTGAGGGATTCTCAGGTTTGTGATGAGGAGAGAAAGGAGGAAGCTAAAAGAAAAGAAAAGTGTGTGCTGCAGACCACGGGTGGACAGGAAGGCCTTCGAGAATTCATCCTCCATTGTCACAGAGAGGAAGCCAGACACACTGTACAGCTGTTCCTGTCCCCGTCCCCTTTCCCTTGTAATGCTTGGAGAGGAGAGGTGACGGGTCACAGGGGCAGGAGGTCCTATGTGATCCGAGGACTCTGTCAGAGCCACCCAACCCAGATTAGACCCCGGAGGACGCCCGGATTTCCATGAACTGAGAGGGCCTGAGTCTCACATGCTTCCTTTTCTTCATTTTTAGAGTCTTCTTCAAGATCAAAAGCCGAAACGCCCACATGAAAACGCACAGGCAGCAGGAGGAACAGCAGAGGCAAAAGGCTCAGAAGGCAGCTTTTGCCGCTGAAATGGCCGCCACCATTGAGAGGACTACGGGGCCCACGGGGGCGCCAGGGCTGCTGCCTCTGGACCAGCTGAGCCTGATCAAACCCATCAAGGACGTGGACATCCTCGATGGCGACGTTGTCCAGCAGCTGGGAGGCGTCATGGAAGAGGCCGAGGTCGTGGACACGGATCTCCTCTTGGATGAGCAAGATTCGGTTTTGCTTCAAGGGGACGCGGAACTATAAACCCGGCTTGTCCCGTGAAGAAGGCCAACACCCACGGCCTCCGTCTTCATTAATCAGGAACCCTGGACTCCCTGCTCGTTTTGTAACCATTTTAAACTACCTGTTTAAAAAAAGTGGTCATTTCATTCAGGTTTAGGGGGAAAAATTTTTTTTTTCAGTTTCTTTTCCTTTTATTTAAAAATAAATGTTTCTATGGGAGGTTGGAGGGAATAAATAATTGGCACAACTCTATTTAAGAGGTGTTTCATCTGGGCTACATTCCCACGAACTCATTCCTAGCAGGGAATAAACCTGACCTTCAATGTTCCTTTGCTTTCAGATGTCAACCATCCTTGCTGCCTTTTATCCCAAAGCTTGCCGTGAACGTGTGGATGTGTATGCGTGTGTGAAGGAGGCTACCCTCTTCGCGTTGGTGCCTCAGGCCATCTTTTTTCCCACTGAGAGTTATTTTTGTTCTGTTCTGACCTCATTCTGTAGTTTGCAGTGAACTCAGAGTCTCTGCCGGGAGATTCTGTGCTAAGGGGTAACTTTCCAGTGAGCAAAGCAAGCAAGCCCTTACGTTACACGGCTTTCCTTCTAGCACATACACCATTTGAAAAGTTGACCAAATGTGAAAATAAATTTTCTCCCTGCCTCGCCTATCACCGTTGGCCCGTTTGCAGGGGTACTGCGTATATTTCAGGCTTTTACTCCTCGGCAATGCTTTATGGAGGACCTGGTTCATGGAGCAAGTGCATCCTCTTCCGTGTTCCCTGGGGTACTAGTTGGCTCTGATTTGTGGATCGGCAGAGCCGTCTAGGGGAATATAACCCCAACTGTCAAGTTGTCGGGGCTGTTTAGGGAGAGTGGCTGAAGGGGCACACATTCTGGAACACCGAGAAGTGTTCTTTTACCCAAAACCTAGACTGGAAGAACGTTCTTTTTTGCAACACTGTTAATGGCCCACGGAGTTCTGAAAATTACTTTGTGCCACTTGGAAGTACTGTGAAACCTCATTCACTGGGATTTTGCTGTAACTCACCTTTGCTGGACTGTTTCCTAACAAATTTAGTAGCAAATACAAGTGAGATAGCATTAAAGGCCAACAAGAATGGTTTCAGATACCACTTTAGCTACAATATTTGCATTCAAACAATGAATGTATTCATGCAAGTCATTTACCAAAGCACTTCTAGAATTCTCCAAGCTACATAACTCTGCTCTGCTTCCTCCCGTCCCTTGTAGCAGGGTTGCTGTTTGTACTTAAAGGTAATAAGCATGTCATCCTTCAAAAATGGCATTTAGCTCAGGCTTTTTTGAGCTGAGTCAGTCTGTCCCATCCCTCTGTTAAGGCCAATGAGCACGTGTCTTCAGCCTGGGACACAGCCCAGCAGAGGGGACTGCCCCTGGCGGCTTCCCCTGGAGCCTTAATGGTGCCTGACTTCGGGAAGAAGGGCTTCCAGGCCTTGCCCCCACCCAAGGTAGGCTGGTTCCCCGGCTTGTGTAGGTGTGGCCCACCAGGCCAGGCTTCTCTGCTGGTACATTCATTCGTAGCTTGACATTAGAATGTCAGCACAAACCTGAGGACAGGACCTGAGCACCTTTTAAGTTTGCCTCGGGCAGAAGCATTTAGCACACACCCACGGCCCGAGGGCCCGCGTAGGCAGTGTTCTCTGAATCTCAGGAAAGCCACGGACAGAAGATAAATATAAAGGTTCTTTTCACTTCCATCATTCTGTTTTCAGAAAAAAAAAGGGGGGGTGGGGGGGGGTCTTGGAGGTTTCGTTGATCTTTTTTTATAGGCAAAACGAAAGGTTTTATTTGCTGCCCTTTTAGACAAGGTTATTCTCTCGCACGTTTGGAGTTGGAACTGCTGAGGCCGTGTGCGTCCACCTTGCGGCAGAACTGCCCCAGAACCACTCCGTAAGATCAGCTGATGGCGTCTGTCCCGGTGACTGCTCCTCCTGCATGCCGGCGTCTGAGAGTGATTCTGGAATGGTTCTGCTATCAGGTCTGTGGAAGCTTATCTATCAAAGGAGCAAACACCCAGAAACATGTTTATAAAGCAAATGTACTTGCTGTGTTTGGAGACTTGCCCAGCCGTTCCAGTTTTAAACATTAAAAATAAACTGAGTTGCCAAGGCAAAACTGTAGTGCACAATTTAATTTTGATTTTTCATGCAGTATAATGTAAGCATCTTTGACTTGAAATAACCAAAGAACTCCTCCTTAACGAGACAGTTCAAATTCCTGAAGTAGTATTTCTTGACAATATCAACTTAAAAAATTGACTTCATGGTAAAATATTGCACTTACTTCTTTTCTGAAATGATTCCGCCTGCATGTATGTGTTGTGTTTTTGCTTCCCTCACCCCTCCCCACCCCAAAGAACTTCTCTTCCTAAAGATTAATGTCTTCAACACCGTTACTGTTTACTATCAGATGGTTTTTCATTAGTGAATTTAGACCTCTTTGAGAAAGCTTGTATATAAAAAGTTAACAGATATATTTTATGGAAAAACCCATCTTATTTTCAAATATATTTAACTGCTGTTATATTTTATTAGAGGAAGGTTGTAAATATTTTCTAGGAGTTCTATTGTAAAGAAAAGTATTTTTGAAAAAAATTAATGTAATAAAAAAGAAAACATTTTTAAATAGTGTTGTGATTGCTTCCTGTTCTGGCTTCGTTATGTTCTATTCTCAGCAAATGACTTGCATGCCTTCCCATTTCAGGATGTAATTTATTCAGGTTTGCACTATTATAAGTTGACATCATAATATTTAGTGTACTTAACTGTATTTTCCCCGGAATGCAGGTCCCTTGGTCCATATCCAAAGCACTATGTATTAGCATCTTCATAATTTTTTCTTTTGTAACGTGTGTATTTTTAATAAGGATTTTATGTAACATTTTGGCAAAAAGAGGACAGTATTTTCTAGTGAATTTTATAATACATTTTGCTAAAAATGTTTCTTCCTAGGTCAGTTTTTGTTAAGGTGAACCAAAAGTCCTATTTTACCAGGGGTTTAAAAAAAAAGTTTGAAGCTTGAAAGCAAAGTTATATTTAAACATCCTATGTAACAAACAAATAAAGATGTTTTATAGACTTGTCCTAAAAAGGTGCATTCCTTCAAAACAAAACTGAGGCATTCTAGGTTGGTTTTCCCCCTGAGTGAAAAGCATTTTTTTTAAGTTCTCACAATCCTTTTTTCAGAAAGGAGCCAGAAGAATTTTACTTAAGAGTTTCCAATCATTAGCCTCCTCAGAAATTTATTACAGTTCCTATAGATAGATATTCATGGAACAGAGATGTAACCAGATAGACACTGTCCTATTTACTTGTGAAAACCTGATTCAATACTGCGTCAGCTGCTCGGAAAATAAACTGTTACCTTTTTGAGTTTCATTTGGCTTACACATTCCTTCTTTCTAGCCACTGAAGTGGCTTCACAAATGCTAGTTTACCTGTTGGTTTCTATAGGCCAGTTTAGAGGTCTGCCTAAGAGATTAATGGCTCATTCAAGCGCCCCCTACACACCTCCTGGAGCCAGGACATAACATTTCTGCTCTGAAGAGAGGATGAGCCCCTTGGCAGGTTGGTGGCCTCTACACTATACTGCCCGGACTCCAGCTTAGGAGGGCTCAGTATCCTGCACGGGTAGCTCACAGCGAACTCACCACAAATTCCCGTCCACTCTGGTGTACATGCATTGCTAGTCTGGATTTCCGAATTCTAGAATGTGTTTACTTTTTAATGATTAAAGACAAACTTGAGGTGCCATCCAGGCGCCCCAATAAATAAATCTTTAAAAATTTGGGAGAGGGATGCCTGGATGGCTCAGCGGTTGAGCGTCTGCCTTCAGCCCAGGGTGTGATCCTGGAGACTCGGGATCGAGTCCTGCATCGGGCTCCCTGCGTGGAGCCTGCTTCTCCCTCTGCCTGTGTCTCTGCCTCTCTCTCTCTCTCTGTGTCTCTCATGAATAAACAAATAAAATCTTTAAAAAAAAAATTAGGAGAAAGCGTAAATTCTGGGTTTTCTACAAAATTTGCTTTATGTGGAGCATACCTGTTTAAGACCTTGATCTAGGTTCTTTTGGAGGTTTTTTTTTTTTTATGATAGTCACACAGAGAGAGAGAAAGGGAGGCAGAGACATAGGCAGAGGGAGAGGGAGAAGCAGGCTCCATGCACGGGAGCCCGACGTGGGATTCGATCCCGGGTCTCCAGGATCGCGCCCTGGGCCAAAGGCAGGCGCCAAACCGCTGCACCACCCAGGGATCCCCTTTTGGAGGTTTTTTACTTTCATATTTAGCCATCAGTTTTAGACAGTTCTGTATAAATAAAATAGCTTGGGACTCCTGGGTGGCTCAGCGGTTGAGTGCCTGCCTTTGGTTCAGGGCGTGATCCCGGGTTCCCAGGATTGAGTCCCACATCGGGCTCCCTGCATGGAGCCTGCTTTTCTTCCCTCTGCTGTGTCTCTGCCTCTCTTTCTGTGTCTTTCATGAATAAATAAAATCATAAATAAATAAATAAATAAATAAATAAATAAATAAAATAGCTACTCCTCTAGAAGCAGTGTGCTTTTAGCCAGTGTTGTAGAGGCTCGCATGTGCAATCTGAAGACATTTTCCTATGTTTTTATTTATTCATTCAGTACTCATGAGCCCTGAGTCTAAGACATTATTCCACACTGTATTATACATGGAGGAAGAGAGTATATAAAGATGACAAATGTTCCTTCCTTCCAATTTGATACTTAGAAAGAACATAGGAGGGGCCTGGGACTTGATCTAATTCCACCACTGGGAAGAGCAAAGGTCATGTTTTATTAATAATCAACCCCCATACCACCTCTGCCTCCCCCAGCAATGTATATCGGGTACTCAGCAACAATCTGTTAAATTGGTTAATTATAAATAATAGTAACATAAATAAATTGGTTATTAATTTCCTCTACTCTTCCAGATATCCTTATTGGTGTGTGTGTATGTATGTAAATAAAGCCCCTTGAGTTTACCTAAAGTCAATTCTGAATTTCAGACTCCCAGTCTACCTTCCTCAGCCATAGCCAGCCAGCTGAAGTGTGCTCTAGGACTGAGGATGGGTTTTAATGTTGACATAAGCAAAATACAACTAAGAAGGTGCATTAAGAAATCAAATAATATGTTTCTAAGTGAACGACAATGATCTTTGGATTACAGACATCCCTGTATAAAAGAGCCAAAATGCTGATTATTTCCTTTATATAAAAGATGATTTTTTGGGATGCCTGGATGGCTCAGCAGTTGAGCTTCTGTCTTCGGCTCAGGGTGTGATCCCGGGGTCCTGGGATCAAGTCCTGCATCAGGCTCCCTTCAGGGAGCCTGCTTCTCCCTCTGCCTATGAGTCGGCCTCTGTGTGTGTCTCTTGAATAAATAAATAAAATCTTTAAAAATTAAAAATTAAAGATGATTTTTGAAAAGCGCTGTCCTCACCACCCCACCCCCTGCCCCAAGGTAAGTGTTCAATGTTTCTGTTTGACTTGTAAAGGCCAGAGCAGCCGTACAGGCTTGTTTTGCATTCCAACAAACCACATTGATGCTTGCTTTGAGCTGTTATTGGTCATTACTTCCTCTGCTTGTGTAACTTTATTTTTTTTAGCAGTAATTGGCATTTTAAAAAAATCACTTCATTGAGATATGATTGACATATAAAAAGCTATACATATTAACATACACAACTTGATGAGTTGTATCTTTGGAGATAAGTATGTACCTGTGAAACCATCACAATCAAGTGAAAAGGGCTGCCCTTTAAAACAGAACAGCTAAAAAAAAAAAAAAAAAAAAGAACAGCTGGTGCAATCAAAATATAAGTTAGAAATATATGACTCACATACTTTCATTCTTCCTGAATATAAAGCAAGGTGTACTTGCATCAACTGTCTAGAATCATTTGGCCTCCTACTCATCTACAGTAAGTCAGATGTTTGAAAGTTTAGGTAGGAGTGAAGAGGCCCATAATGGCTGGGTCAAGCTGCAGAACGCTATCCTTGCCTACACACCATGGCAAAGAACCCCATCTATGGCCCTACTGCTCGCAAGACCTGAGTTTGCCCTGACAATGAGTCTCCCCTTCACCCTCAGTTAACTGGACCTGGGCTGGCACCTGACCCTCACTATTAGGCTTATAGGCTGCGTGGTAACATGCAATATGGCCAAGCCATATTGGGAACCAAATGAGGGAACCAAATCAAATCTCCATATTTGAGAGTATGAGTAGAGAAACTGAGTGAGCCAGAGGCAACAAGTCATGGCCATGCTCAGGGCAGAGTTCTAGGGGAGCAGAAACTATTTGTAAGCAGAGAGAACCCACCAATAGAGACCATGTTTAGCCTCAAAAATAGAGAGAGAATCTAGTCCCTAAGGTTGCTTTGAACCCACTCTTCCAGTTCCAAGAGTAGTTCAGGCCACGTGTCTTTAAAAAAAAAAAAAAAGCCCTTTTCTCTCTTGCAGGGAGGTGGAGGAGTGGGGATCCCTATTCCTCAAACCCACAGAGACTTAAGTTGAACTGGACCTCATCACAGAGTCAGTGGTAATCCACTGCAGGGGTAGAAAAAATACTGAGCTAGGATTTTGAAGATGATTATTGGTTCAGTGGTAACCAATTCATATGCCACTGAGTGAGTCCTATCATCTCTGAGCCTCAGTGTCCTCACCTATAAAATTAGGTAAAATCTGTGTCTTCCTGTGAGGATCAAATTAGGTATAACATTGGTGGATGTCACCTTATTGTGGCTGTGGAACACTCACCCAGCAGAGACTACTCAAAGGAGGCAGAAGGCAGACTGAAAAGCTGTCATGGAAGTGCCATAGAGGAACTGATGCAAACTTCAGAAGCAACAACAGAGTTGGAGAGCTGCTGGAGAACCTTATTGGCAGGGAGAGACCAGCCAACTTTGAATGTCACAATTCAGAGAGGGAGCCTAGCTCTGAAAAGGGCAATGGGCAGCCTGCCAATGTGGGGCACAGTCAAGGACAGTAGAGGTGCTTAGGTAAGGCGCGGTGTTTACACACTGTGGTATAGAAACAGACTGTGCGGGATGCCTGGGTGGCTCAGTAGTTGAGCACCTACCTTTGGCTCAGGGCATGATCCGGAGGTCCTGAGATTGAGTCCAGCATCGGGCTCCTGCAGAAGCAAGGAGCCTGCTTCTCCCTCTGTCTGTGTCTCTGCCTCTCTCTGTGTGTCTCTCATGTATAAATAGATAAAGTCTTAAAAAAAAAAAAAAAAGAGAGAGAGACTGTGCTTCTCTGCCATACTCCCACATGAATGGAGTTCTAGTGAAATGAGGCTAGTCTGAGGGGTCCCCAAACCTAGTTTCTGTTCCTACCCTCATCAGTTTGAGTGATGCTGGGAAAATCATGCTTGCCTACAAAGTAGGGTCAGTGATACCTACTTGTGGGGTGGAGGGGGAATATATTTGCATAGTACTTTACTTAGATGGTACAAAATGTTCTCATAAACTTGATCTTTTTATTTTGAATCTGTTCAACAATCTTGCAAGACAGATGCGGTAGAAGCCATTTTTTTATAAGTTTTTTTTTTTTTAAGATTTTATTTATTTATTTGGTAGAGAGAGAGCACAAGTGGGGAGAGTAGCAGAGGGAGAGAGAGAAGCAGGGAGCCGAACACGGAGCTCCATCCCAGGACCCTGGGATCATAAACTGAGCTGAAGGCAGATGCCCAACTGACTAAGCCACCCAGGCGCCCCTAAAAAAAAGATGTATGTATGTTTATTTGTTTGTTTATTTATTGGGGGAGGAGCAGAGGGAGAGAGTTTCCAGTGGACTCCTTACCAAATGCAGAGCCTGATGCAGGGCTCAATCCCACAAACTTTAGATCCCAACCTGAGCAGAAACCAAGAGGACATTCAACTGACTACTACCACCCAGGCGCCCCCAAAGCAACTTTATGTTACAAATAGTGGATGACATTTACCTTGCATCGTTATGTGCGTTATGTGCTGGGCATTATACCGAAGCATCACACCTCAGCATCTCATTTATTCTGCGCAGTAACTATTTCAAGTGGGAACTATGTTATCATCTCTGGTTGGTATATGAGAAATTGAGGCTCAGAGTGGGCAAGTAACCTGCTCACAGTCACTCAGCTAAGTGGCAAACCCAGATCTCCCAGTTGTTTAAGCCTAGAGTTTTCCATTATGATGAATTGCATCTATGAAAGCACCTGGGGAAAAGAAAGCTTTAGAGGATTGTACAAATGGAAGAGATTTTTATCATAGCAAAAGCCTTTTTAGTTGGAACTAAATTATGGTGGACATTAATAACCAGACATTTTTTGGTTATAAGACTTTTTGGTCTATGGTACTGGGTAGTGGCAGGAATGATAAATTCTGAAATACTAGAGTAACATAAGGAAAGGAAGACTTAGGAAGATCTGTAGGACAGTGGTGTACAGGATGGTGGGAGCACAAAAATGTCAAATGCTGTGGGGGAAGGAATGTAGGGTGAAGGAACATAGCAAGGCTATTGAAATGAGGTAAAGGGTTGGGATCTAGACTCATTGCAATGATACTTTTCCTTTTTTTTTTTTTTTTTTTTTTTTAAGATTTTAAGTAATCTGTACACCCACGGTGGGGTTCAAATTCACTACCCTGAGATCAAGAGTCACATGCTCCACTGACTGAGCCAGCCTGGCACCCCTGGTACTTCTTCTAATGAAATACAAACTCTGTTTAAAAAAAAATATACAGAAATAGGAAAATAAATCAACCACTGATAATCCACTACCCAGAAATAACTGCTGCCAATATATCAACTATGTACATTTTTCAAAGCATGTGTTACGGTGCCTCCAACAAAAAAAGGAACTTGGTAACTATGGAGACAGGGGCTGAAGCAATGTTTTCAGGACCCGGCACCGGGCAGGCCACCGGCCCTACGGACTGTGCTCTCAGTCCCACCCTCAAAAAGCGTAGAATCGAGTCTCTATGGTTATTTCTGCGCCGGAACTCAAGGCTACACTCTCTCCTTATGCGGAACTCTATGGTCGGAGGCCGCGGCTGTGACCCCGGAAGCGGTCTTGGGAGGCCGAGACGGCAAGATGGCGGCGCGGGCAGCGCTGGGCTCCATGTGCCGGCGTCTGTGGCAGGTACCTGGCGGGCTGGGGGTGCTAAGCCGGCTGACAGGACAGCAGCCACGAATTCTGAGTGCCAGATGTCGTGCCGGCCATCTGGAATTTTCTCCCGATATTTACTCCGCATCCTGGCGTGTTGTTTGCCGGGAGGTGGCGAGAAAGGGGCCAGTTTTATTATTTCAAATTCTCTCGTGGAATAAAACATAAGAGGGCAAAGACGGGAACAAGAAGAATCGTAGCATGTTAGAGCTAGAAAGAATGTTGAACAACATGTATTCCAAAGCGCTGCTTTCAGATTTGTGAAATAAACGGAAGGTCAGAGAAGGATTACCTCGGTACGATTAGGAGCTGAGCTAATCTCAGCTACAAGATCTTCTTTACGGAACCAAAGTGGGATGCTTTTCTGATATCCGGGGGTTCTGAGATTAGATGGGAGTAGCTGAAGTCATAGGAATGGGTTAAGGATCCTCCGTGCCGTTCTTCGGAGACCAAGCAAGACTTTGAGCAGTGGTTCTCTATTTGGCCTCAGTACCCCCTTAACTCTCTGAAACTGGTTGAGGACTCCAAAGAGCTTTTTGTTCTTGTGGGTTTTAGCTATGGGTATTTAGCATATCAGAAAATCAAACTGAGAATCTCAATGCTTATTCACTTAAAAATAAAATTAACTCCTATGTTAATTAACATTTTACGGGAAAATGACTTAAAATTTTCAAAACCGTGATAAGAGCGGCAGTTTTATGTTTTTGTTGTTGTTGTTGTTGTTTGGGTTGTTGGTTTGTTTTTGTTTTTGTTTTTTTGTAGATCTGCTAACCTTAAAAATAAAAGTTACTTTACCAGCACAAATTAGATTATCTGGGAATGACAGTTGCAATTTGGGACATGCAAGGTATGGCAAAACCACATGGAAACCCCCAAAGGAGAGGCATATTATTTTAGAAAGAAGGAAGAAGTTAGGAGGGGCTGTTTTGAATGGAAGTCCATTGGAGAAAAGCAAGAGTTCAGGGTGATGATGATTGCTCCTTCCCGGAATTGCAAGGGTAGTCAGTTTCTTGTAGAAGATGCAAGATGTATACATCTTTTCCTGTTGGGGCCTGTGATTGATCATTCTTTCCTGTTGATTCTTCTGTTGAGGCCTGTAATTGGCAATTCTTCCTGTAATTAATGTTAAGTAGTGTGGGTCTCTCTTTTAGCCTCCCAACTCTACTTGAGTGAGGTTTCCCTTTATTTTTACCTCTTCTTCTTTCACTCTTTCTTTTTTTTTTTTTTTTTAAGATTTTATTTATTTATTAGAGAGGCAGAGGGAGAAGCAGGCTCCATGCAGGGAGCCCCACATGGGACTCGATCCCAGGTCTCCAGGATCACGCCCTGGGCTGAAGGGGCCAAACCGCTGAGCCACCGGGGCTGCCCGCCTCTTCTTTTGATTAAGATTTTTTCTTCACAGGCACCTGGGTGACTGGCTTAGTGGTTGAGCATCTGTCTTTGGCTCAGTTCATGATCCTGGGGTCCTGGGATCAAGTCCCGCATCAGGCTCCCTGTGAAGAGCCTGCTTCTCCCTCTGCCTATGTCTCTGCCTCTGTGTGTCTCTCTCTTGAATAAATAAATCTTAAAAAAAATTTTTTTTCGTCAAAAACATTGCTGATTGAGAGTCATGTTTCCATGTTTAGTGGTTGCGTCCCTCAGTGCCAGGAAGGATTTTTCCTGCTTGCCGTGTCTTAGGTCTGAGGGAAAGCACAGATTGGAAACCTACTGAGGTCACATTCAAGTAATGAGGGGTGGCAGGGGGGGAATGCTCAGGCATTTCCATCTATCACAACATCATCAAGCTTGTAAGCATTGGAGAGCATCTCTATTGGTTATATCATTTTTACAAAAGTTTGACAGGCTATGTACAAAACTTAATTGTACAGAACAAAAGAAGTAACGTAACAATTCCAAATTGTTAGATGGTTCTAAACCAGTACTGTAAGTCTGAAGATAGCAAACTGAAATATTTATTGGCACTCCAGCCAAGGGACGGAAAGTTCCCCCTGCAGAGGCAAATCTGTGGTCATGTATGCCTCCTGGAAGTACCTGCTTAAAGTAGCCATGAGACAAAATAGTGAATACTGCAAGAACACATGGAAAGAATTAACTGAGTGCATTTGGGAAAATACAATATAGACATAAAGGTGAAGCTAATAGCTCATGAACTTATTATAAAAACAGCAAGACGTCAAAGATGTATGAAAACAGTATTATCTCAAAAGAACTGCTTGGAGCCAAATATAATCCAATAATACAGCACATAAGGTTGCCAATTCAGGACCATGAATTTAGATAAAACGCCAGAGTCAGTTAATAGTCCAGATGAAAAAGGAGACTTGTGACTGCTAAACCTCTCACCCTTCAGAACAAGTGATGAAAGGTTAATTTGTCACAGGATCATGATGAGGCTGTTTTCCAAAGCCATAATCAAAGGAAGAGATTTCCCTCTTTCACAGGGTTTGGGAAATGAAGACAAGGGCACTTTCTTTGCACAAGAGAGAAAATAGAAGTAAACAGTGAGGAAAAGGTATACAGGCCTGGGCTGGACATCTTGGAAAAGCTGTCTCTTCAGATGTCATCTACTTCATTTCTGGGAAATCTTTACTTTTAGGTCATCAGATGGTGTGGAGTCAGGATTTGTTGTTGTTTTTTTAAGATGTGTCATGTGAACCCCTAGTCTAGTCTGTCTCTTGGAGTTTGGCAGCACAGGGGTTGGTTAGCAGTAGCTGATGAGGTCCCTTCCAGAGAGGTTAAAGAGAGTCTTTCTGGATGTATCTTTTTCAATAGATGGAATCTCCAGGTTGTAAAGTGTGTTGGTGTGATAGTTAAGGCCTGTCTCCGGAAGTGAATTGTGGAGAGATTGCTCTACCAAAGCGTGGTTGTTTTTAATAGAAGTAATTAGGTCTTTAGGATATGAGGTCTATCTCCTTTTGTCAATTACGGGCCAGGGAAACAGGGGCCAGTTGCATTGAGCATCCTGTGACTGCTCAAAGGGCGAGAGTCCGAGTTCCAGAGTGGGTGGATATGAGATTCAGAAGGACCAACAGCAGTGCTTTCGGCCAAGATATTTGGAGAGTCTGCAGATTTACCAATTGAGTCTTAATAGTACCATTAGTGAGGTTAACCCTGAGGATTGAATACACACACAGTAAAAGTGTTGTAAAACAGGCCAAACAGCACAGACTTGTCAAAGCACCAGACTGGTAACATGGGTTCCCCAATTACCATGAAGTGCAAGAGGGGTTTCCCCTGGTAGGAATAAACCAGAATTTTAGCCACAGGAGAAACAGTCACCTGTCTACAATGGAATGCTTATAGTTCAGTGAGAATGGTAGAAACCATGACTAAAACATTTATATCCATGGGATGGGGGAGCTGTATGAAATTCACACAAACAGGTTTCTCTACATTGTACTTTGGACAGGTGAGATGAGTGAGGTAGACACCTTTTGCAGCCTTATTAATGTCTCCCCATGAATATTTGTTCATGACATTCATTTTGTCAGTAGACCAATGGCTTAGTACATGTACAGTGTTAAGTAGTGGGAATGTTAGAATTTCTGGTAAGGCCAGATTGTTATTTGATCCAAACCACAGGTCTCTTTTAGAGAGCCAACAATTAACTGTGTTTCCAATATTGTTTTTCCCTCTCTGGGGCCAATTGTTGGGTATCTCTGGTTAATTTTTCCAGATTATCATTTGGGGGAACATCCCTTTGAACCATGACAGAGGTTTGGCTGTTGATTTCTTTGAAAGCAGCATTTTTGTTGGAAATAGTAGTGAGATGATTTCCTTTGGTGCCCAGGGAGTTGAGTCTGGAATGCCTGGGAACCTTAATAACAGAGCAGCCAGCCAAAGTATGGTATCGAATAAATTTTGGATACAGGAGATGTTTTAAATTTTATCCCCATTGGAGATTAGGAAACTTCTTGACTGCTTACTAACATTCCAAAGGCATGAGCTACCCTAAAGGCATACTGACCGTTGGTATAAATTTGCAGCTTTATCCTTAGCTAAAATTCAAGGATAGTTAAAGGAGATCCCATAATTATTTCTTCAGTGGCCTTAACTATGTCCAGTGGCAAGAATGGCTCAGAGGCTAGGGTAATATCCCCCTGTACAGGGTCTGGTTATTGGGTACAGTACCCTATAGGTCCATCATGAACCCCATGTTTTGGGGTGAGTACTCCCAAGGTTGTTCCCTCTCCCTCCCCATACAGAATAAAAAGAGAAGTTGGTAATTAGGATGTCTGAGGGCAGGGGCTTTTTATTAGGCTTTTCTTTAAAGTCCCCAAAACATTGTCTTCTTAGTTTTTCCAAATAATAGGATTGGGTTTGTCATTTTTCTTTTATTAGTAAAGCATATAGAGCTTGAGCCATAAAAGAGATTTCAAATCCAATTTTGACAGTAGCCAGCCAGTTCGAGAAAACCTCATAATTGGCACTTTTTTTGAGGTTTTGAAAGTTCAGGATGGCAAAAGTCCTACTTAGATCCAAATGTAGTCCTTGTTCTGAGGTTAGGCGCTTTAAGTGTCAAACCTGAATTTGAGCAAACTGCAGTTTTTTTCTTTGGAGCCTTTGTGTTCTTTTAAGGCCAAAAGCTTTAATAGGTAGATGCTATCTTACTGAGAAATTTGAGAAGGACAGCAGAAAAGCAAATCATCTTTGTTATAACAAAGTAGAGGCTGCAGAAAACTGTCTGTCATCCAAATCTGTTTGGTGAAAAGTAAGGACTCTGTGCAACTCTTAACTGTCCAGGTGTCTTTGCATCTCTCCCAAATGGAAGAAAAAAGATATTGGCTACCCTTACCAACTGGAATACTAAAAAATAAACTCTGTAGGTCAATTACAGTGAAAAATTTGCTTTCGGTGGGAATGGATGTCATCAACAAAGGGGGATAGAAACAACAGGGTGCCAAGGGATAACAATTACATTGTTTAGAGGCCCTGGACAAGCCTCCATTGTTGGCCGTTGAGTTTTCTCACAGGAAAAATAGGCGTATTACTCAGACTAGTGCAGGGGATAATGAAACCCTGAGCTTTGTAATCTTCTGTTACAGGCTTGATGCCTTGCAGGGCCTCAATAGGGTATTCATTAAATCTGGGGAGAGGTGTTTTTTGTTTATTTATTTTTTAAACTTTATTATTTTTTTAGATTTTATTTATTCATGAGAGACACAGAGAGAGAGGCAAAGACACAGACAGAGGGAGAAGCAGGCTCCCTGTGGGGAGCCCGATGTGGGACTCGATTCCAGGACCTTGGGATCATACCCCGAGCCAAAGGCAGATGCTCAGCCACTGAGCCACCCAGGTGTCCCATGTTTTTTGTTTTTTTAAAGATTTTATTCATTTATTTATGAGAGAGAGGCAGAGACATAGGCAGAGGGAGAAGCAGGCTCCCTGCAGGGATCCTGATGCAGGCTCAATCCCACTGAGCCACCCAGGCGCCCTGGGGAGAGATTTTGAGAGATCTATTTGAATCTTGATGGGAAGTGTATTATGGATTCTGCTGATCAGTTGAAGATTTTGTCCAGAAAGAGGATTTGTCCCAATAGGGACTGACAGTGTCCCCAGATGCAGTTGCAATGCTGTCAGACATGGAGAAAATAAGATGTCAAAAGGTCTTTGAATCCCCCTGGTTGGCCATTTTGATTACTACTGTCAAATTCTAGAATCATTTCCATCTCTGTGGAGAAAAAAATTCTAGCATGATGTATTTCTAAAAAAAAAACTCAGCCCAACAAATGAATAGGAGCAGAGGAACTAAGGAGAAAAGGGTATGTCTCTCCCAAAGGGCCTAGAGCAAAGGGAACCACCAAGAGTGAAGTTCTGGTGTCAAGAAGGACAGAGAGGGACATCTGGGTGGCTTAGTGGTTGAGCATTTGCCTTCGGCACAGGACATGATCCCTGGGTCTGGGATCAAGTCCTGCGTTGGGCTCCCGGAGGAGAGCCTGCTTCTTCCTCTGCCTGTATCTCTCTCTGTCTCTCTCTCTCTGCATCTCTCATGAATAAGTAAATAAAATCTTTAATTTTTTTTAAAATAAAATCTTTAAAAAAACAAGCAGACAATAAGGAAGAGAAAGTCTGAGCCAAGTATGAGGGAGGTTTGGGAAGAGCCCCTGTAGTTCCTTGAAGCCCTGTTGTGGGGATGAGGACATTGGAAAGGCTGGCTGTAGAGCACTGAAGGCACCTTGAACATTTCAGATGGTAACAATCTTTCTTCCAGTGTCCTGGCTCTTTACAATAATAGCGGAAACAAGTTTTGGGGTTTAAGGGCCTTCATTAATTAGAGTTGAAAATTAAAAATTTTGGAGCACCTAGGTGGCTCAGTTGGTTCAGTGTCCAACTCTTGATCTCAGCTCAGGTCTTGATTTCAGGGTTATAAGTTCATTGGGCTCCACATTGCATTGGGCTCCACATTGCATTGAGCTCCCCACTGGACATTGAGCCTACTTTAAAAAAAAAAAAAAAGAAGAAGAAAAATTAAGAATTGTAATGGTCTTTCTTTTAAGTGACTTCCCTAGAGTACTAGCAAGCTGGTTTGCCAAATTAAATCAGGAGTGGACAGTTTCCCACTCCATCCTGTTTTTTTTTTTTAACTGAGTTAGCCCCATTCAGCCCATTAAGAAGCATAGTTTAAGGGCAGCCCTGGTGGCTCAGTGGTTTAGTGCCGCCTTCGGCCCAGGGCCTGATCCTGGAGACCGGGAGTCCCGCGTCGGGCTCCCTGCGGGGAGCCTGCTTCTCCCTCTGCCTGTGTCTCTGCCTCTCTCTGTGTGTCTCTCATAAATAAATAAATAAAATATTAAAAAAAAAAAGCATAGTTAAATGCTACCCTGATAGATTCAGCATCAAGAGGGAGACCAGAATTTTCTTTGAAAACAATCTGAAATCAATTATAATAGGAAAAGGTTCATCAGGCTTTTGTCTGCAAGACTGAATTTTGTTCCCATCAACAGGCTTAGAAAAAGCTACTGTAATTGTTTGGAGGAGATTTCCAGTGAATGTTCTAGTATCTTGCCAAAAGTTAGAGATTTGGGATCCCTCAGCAGTTTGGCGCCTGCCTTCGGCTCAGGGCATGATCCTGGAGTCCCAGGACCGAGTCCCAATCAGGCTTCCTGCATGGAGCCTGCTTCTCCCCCTGCCTGTGTCTCTGCCTCTCTCTCTCTCTGTCTCTCATGAATAAATAAATCAAATCTTTAAAAAAAAAAAAAAAGTTAGAGATCTTTTTCTCTAAACTCCTTTCAAGGAATTCCCTTCAGGCTAGCTATAGCCAGTATTTGGCCTGGCCCTCACCAACATGCATGTGGACTAATTGCTAAAAAATCTGAGAAACCAGGTTGGTAAGTTTGAATATGTGAAATGCTTCAGCAAACCTATGGGGGTTCTCAGTCACTATAGGAAACTTTAACTATGGCTGTCAATTCAGCATCATTCCAGGGAACATAAGAAATTTAGGGGTTATTTTGATCCTCAGAAGATTTAACTGTAGGGGCGCATGGATGGCCCAGTCAGGTGTCCCAACTTGATTTCGGTGCCCGTCATGATTTTGGAGATATGAGATCGAGCCCTGCATCGGGCTCTGTGCTCAGTGCGGAGTCTGCTTAAGATTGTCTCTCTCTCAAAAAGTTTTTAAAATCTTGAAAAAAAAAAAAAAGACTAATTAGCAATAATCGCACCTCTGGTAAACCTCATTGGCTATCATGCTGCTGTGTGAAGCTGTAAAGATTTAACTTTAAAGGGGCAGGTTTTTATAGGTTCAGTAGAAGAGGAAGCAGGGCGAGGTTCAGATACAAAAGGAAGTTTGGTGAGAGAATTAGAATGGGGAGGTTGAAGGTGTAGAGGAGATGGAAGCAGCAGAATGGGAAGGAGGGTGATAGCACCACCGGTGGGGCCTGAGTATAAAGTGGCTGTCGCACTCCTGGGGAGGGTGGGGGTCTCAGACCTTAAGAGTCTTTTTGTCTTTGCCTCAGTCTAGAAATTGTATTTTGCAGAGAGGCAGTTTTAGATTCCTTGGTAATGTTTGGAAGATTTTAAGATACCAGTCAAAATAGACATCTCATTCAGGTTTGACAATTTTAGAGACATGGCTGCCTGGTTTAGTTTTAAGGAAATCAGAAGTTCCCCTTCATTGGCCATTGAAGTTCTAAATTACTTTTTGATTAAGTCAGCTCATTTAGTCAGACATGGGCATGAGGGAGAACCATGATGTTTAAACATAAAGCCACTAGTGTTCCAGTAGGGGAGCTGCCCTCAAGGCATTTTAATGACTGAGATCCTGTTTCTTAGAGATTTTTCTCTAGAGTAAAAAAAGAAAATTCCTGAACAGCACAGTTTCAACAGGAACATCCTGGTTCCAAAGGAATCAGACCAAAGGCCAGCACAGAACCAGTGGGAACAGCCCAGTTCTGGGAAGGAGGTAGACCAAAACTAACACAGTTTCAAATAGGCACAGTTCCAACAGGAACCACCTGGTTCCAAAAAGGAGTCAGATCAAAGGTCAGACCAGTACTCTGAAAGGACAAAGCCTTAAGACAGATCCTAAATAAAGCCTGGAGAGCTCAGAACACAGAGTAGAGATCACAGTCCAGGAGAAACTTAGCCTCCAACTCCAGGGTTTGTAAGAGAGCAGTGAGCTTAATTGGCTCTGTGGGCCCTGGCACCTTTTTGCTCACCAGCCTCGAAGTTATTGGGGGTCATTTCTGCATCCCTTTCTTTTTTTTTTTTTTTTAAGATTTTATTTATTTATTCATGAGAGAGACACAGAGACACAGGCAGAGGGAGAAGCAGGCTCCATGCAGGGAGCCCGATGTGGGACTCGATCCCAGGTTTCTGGGATCACACCCTGAGCCAAAGGTAGATGCTCAGCCACTGAGCCACCCAGGAGTCCCTACATCCCCCTTCTGATCATCAAATAATGTTAACCTTAAAAATGAAAGCTATTAAAAAAAAAAAAGAAAGAAAGAAAGCTATTTTACCCGTAAAAATTGGTTTATTTGGGAATGACACAGAATTGCAGTTTGGGACATGAAAGCTATCTCAAGTCCCATAAACAAAGAAGAGAAACATTTCCTGGGGAAAAAGGAAGAAGTTAGGAGGGGTTTTGAATGAAAGTCCACTGGAGAAAAGCAGGAGTTGAGAGTGATGGCTTTTCATTGGCTGAGTTGCAAGAGGTAGTCAATTTCTTGTAGAAGACTCAGTGAACATCTTTTCCTGTTGGGGCCTTTAATTGACAATTTCTATAATTGACATTCAGTGGTACGGCCCCCCCTTCAGCCTCCCTACTCTACTCTGATAAGATTTCCCCTTACTAGTTTTCATACTCTTTAATGTCTGGCTTAATAGAGGGCAGTTGGATTCTCATATCTGCTTCTGCAGTCTGTTGCTGTATCACATAGCATGCAGCCTCTAAAAAACTTCACTGTACATGGTTGAGAATGAGAGTGGAAAAATTCCAAATAACGGCTATTATTATGAAAATAGTTTTAATCTCCCAGGCCTCCTGAAATATGGCCCCCTCAGATCCTTAGACGATACTTTGAGAACCAGTGTTCTTAAAGAAGTCAGCTGGTGGTACAGGTTGAAATTCTGAGCTACTAAGGCACACCCAGACTCAGCTCCATCCCTTCAAAACAAAAACAACTTAAGAACTCTTTTTTTTTTTTTTTTTGAGATTTTATTTGTTTATTCATGAGAGAGAAATCCAGGCATCCTAGGCTCTAACTTTTAAAAGCAGAAGTTTATACTGGGGGAATATTAATAGGGAAGTGTCCTGTTCCTTAGATCTGTGTTTTTGTTTTTTAAAGATTTTCTTTATTCATGAGAGAGAGAGAGGCAGAGACACAGGCAGAGGGAGAAGCAGACTCCATGCAGGGAGCCCGAGATGGGACTCGATCCGGGGACTCCAGGATCATGCCCTGGGCCGAAGGTGGCCCTAAACCGCTGAGCCACCCAGGCTGCCCTGTGTTTTTGTTTTTTTTGTTTTTTTTGTTTTTTTTTGTGTGTGTGTGTGTGTTTTTGTTTTTGTTTTGAGAGAGAGAGGGAAAGAGGGAAAACAAATCAAGAGTTGGACATTTAACTGAGCTACCCAGGCACCCAGACCTGTGGTCCTTTTGCACATCAGATTGTGGGGTCTGCGGTGTACGTGCAGGGAAGTAGTTTCTTCTGTGATGGTGTGTGGGGAAATGGCACTTATTTCCTACTACTTTGTATTGTGCCTGATTTCCTTTCCTTTGTTTTTTCTCCATTCATTCAAGGGAGAATGTGAAAGTTTTGGTTTGCATCCATCTTGGGTGCAGAAGGGGGACAGGACAATAAGCTAAGAATAGGCTTTTAAAACATACTCAGGTGACCCTCAGTTGTTTTGTTTTACTTGTACTAACGTGTTATTTTCATCTTCTAAGTACTTTTAAGGATCTTAAGTATACTGTACTTGAGTCTCGGGTTACTTTTTTTTTTTAAATAGATTTATTTATTTATTTGAGAGAGAGAGAGATCGAGTGTAGTATGGAGAGGCAGAGGGAGAGAAGGAGAGAAAGTCTCAAGCTGGCTGCCTGCTGAATACACAGCCCCACACGGGGCTGGATCTCACGATCAGGACCACGAGATCATGACCCGAGCCAAAACCAAGAGACAGACACAGATACAACCAACTGTGCCACCCAGGCACCCCTCTCAGGTCACATTTTTAAATCTCAAGAAAGCTCAAGGGAGATTAACCAATGTAATAAATTTTGATGCTGTTGCTTGAAAAGGAAGTTGTAGAGCCTCTCCTTCCCTAACTGCACTGTCTAGCACTTATTTGCTATTGGCCCTTAATTCCAGGCCCACATTTTCCTCAAAAAGGCCTTCTTTTGCCCCTGAATTGAGATTTCCCTTTTCCATGTTATCTTTACATAATGAAAATTTTGAATGAATAAAATTAAAATGTTGACTTAAAAAAAGAAAGAAAGTTCAAGGGAAAAACAAATGGCAAAATCCATTATTACATGTAGTACTGCGAGTCTCCTACAACCGGAAATTTTGTCCACCAGGGGGAGTTGACAATAAAGAATTTGGAAAGGCTAGATTGGTGGGAGTATGAGGTATAGTGGTGGTGTAAGCTGGATATCCATTTCACTGTGTATTTTCTGTTTGTTTATAAGCTAAGCTATCCCAGCCAATCCAAGAAACCTATGCTAGAAAAGATGTATGAAAGCTTAAAAAAGGTTCTTTAGAATTTTTATTCCAACTCTTAATAAATTATAAAGAGACATTTATTGCTCAGAAATATTCAGGCAAGATATGTATTGAAGTACATTTAGTCTATCAAAATCTAATGGGAAAATAAAGTCACTTTTTTTTTTACTTGATGCCTGTGTATATTTAAGTCATAGGTGTTCTTTTACTGTGAGAATTACTTGTGTGTGGCTGTATAAATTGCATTTTAAAAGAGTTTTTACTCCTGAGCTTTAAAGCTCAAATTCTCAAAAAATAAAAAATAAAAATAAAAATAAAGCTCAAATTCTCTAGTATTTTGAGACTCTGTATTGATCATCAACTCTGTCCTTGTCCTCTTGTTTTTAAATGAAATCTAATCTGGCATTTTAATTACCCTAGTATCTTCATCTGAAATAATGAGATGGCCCTTAATTTGAAGCATTGTACATCTTGATTTTTTTTTTTTAGTGGAAACTATGAGTGTTTGAGGATTGACTTTAATTCTAACACATGCTCCTCCCTTTTTCTAGGGTTCAAGGAATTTTTCTATAAATAGTTCTAAGAGCAGTACAGCCAGAAATGGTGGCTTTCTCCTGTAAGTATATAATTGGATGTGCTAAATTGAATAAGGAAACGGGCTTTGGTGCTGTTTCACTTAGGTTTTTCTTTGTTTCCATACATAGCAGTACCAGCATGAAATGGGTACAGTTTTCAAGCCTACATGTTGATATTCCCAAGGATTTGACTAAGCCTACGGTATGTATTCCCTATTTCTTTGTAAGGAGCTATATTAGCAATAAACTTTTCTCATCATTTCATTTGGGATTATTTCCCAGACACTTTATGAATAAAAATATTTTGTCCTGGAATGCCAACAAGTACACAGTGTGCCTAAGTAACGTACTCTCTAATGTCCTTGGATGCTTGCATTATCTCTCAGAGAATCAAAGAATCGATTATTTACCCCAAATAACTGATAACTGTGGGAATAAGCAGACTTTTGCTTTCGTTCAGCACAATGTGAAGAGTGGTCAGAATTAATGATGCAGAATATTTGATACTATGTTACAGAAAATTTTTTTGTAGGCTTCAGGTCTTTATTTTCATTTTAAGGCATTGGGCCTGGGCCCAGGCTGTTCACAGTGAGGAAGAACATTACCACAAGCAAAGAAAATCTAGAAGTAGAAAATCTGTGTAACCTTGTTTCCTTTTAGTGAAAACCATGATTCAGTCAACCCAGTTTTTGTGTAAATTTGTGGTTTAAATAATCCTTACAAATTCTGAATCTTTTCCGTTATACCTCCCCAAAATAATCCCTTTTAACAGTTTGGAATGACTTCTTCTAGATATTTGTGTGTAATCATCTCATCTGTGCACATGCACACCAAAATGGAATTGTATTTTACATAATGTGCTGCTCTTTTGATTTTTTTCACTGAATACATACTGGATATATTTCCATGGCAGTACATGTAATAAACTCTGGGTCTCCAAGTCAAATGTTTGCATGGGCCAGGCCTGGAGGAAAGGTGGTGGGGTGGCTCTAAGTGAGACAGCTGCTCCTTACTCTAGCCCCATGTTACCATCTGGGAAATTAGACCTAGTGATGTCACCTGGTCTTAAATTTTCCAAGCTAAACTAAATCCAAATTTTTGTTCAAGATCTCTTGATTTTTCATGTCACGACAGATTGATACTATCTTTAAAACCCTGTATGGACTAGTCAAAACACATCTTAGGGCTGTATTACCACTCACTTGTTCCCCAAGTTATTATACAGGATATCAGTGTATTCTTCCAGCAACCTTCTTTGGGGTAATTGAGAGTAAATGTCTAACTAGCTTCCTGGTTATTAAGTAGATCTCCTTTCAGGAGTGAAGTAATTTAACCCTGAATCATTGGATTAGTAAGATAAATTATTGGTCTAATGAATGAATGAAGGTGAATATAATTCACCTCTTGGAAGAAAGTCAGAAATGTCAAACCCATTATTCCTAAGATCTTCAAGAATTAGAGTGGAAGAGGTAGAAGCTAAATATACAGTCACTGCCATAACATTTTAATTAGAAATGAGTAATTTTTTCTATTAGGGCAGGCAAAACACACATGAATAACACCTAATAAAAAATATGAATGGCAATAGCTTGCCTTTGTATAATAATGTTTTTTATAATTTATAAGCACTTTAATCTGTGTGTACTTATTAGTTCCCTACAGAGATGCTGTGAGTGATGATGCTGTGAGCTCTAGTATAGGTATGATCCTATTTTATATATGAGCAAACTGCAGTGCAGTGAAATTCTCTGACTTGCCTGTTGTCATTCAGCTGGAAGTGGAAGTTTAATTCCCAGTCCAAATCTTCTGACCTGACTAGATCCAAAAATCCTTTCCCATTATATATTTGGGGTTCAATAACTATGAAGTTAAAGGTTCCTTTAGTGATTTGTAGTTGCTTGAAAGTCTTTTTGGTTTAAACTATATTTTAACTGATTGTAAGAGTCATTGTGGAGATCTGAATGTCATAGTTCCTAGAAAATTAAGCTAACAGTACTAAGATGTTACTCAGCATTTTTCTCTCCATTTATTAGGAAACTCTGAAATTGTTCGAGGATAATATATGAAATTTTCAAATTCTAAATATTAGAGGAAGCACAACTGAAACTTTTCTTTTTGATTTTAAAATTGTAGATAACCGGGATCCCTGGGTGGCGCAGCGGTTTGGCGCCTGCCTTTGGCCCAGGGCGCGATCCTGGAGACCCGGGATCGAATCCCATATCAGGCTCCCGGTGCATGGAGCCTGCTTCTCCCTCCGCCTGTGTCTCTGCCTCTCTCTCTCTCTCTCTCTCTGTGACTATCATAAATAAATAAAAAAAAAAAAAATAAAAAAAAAAAAATAAAATTGTAGATAACCATTTCTTTTTTTTTTTTTTTTTTTTTTTTTTTAGATAACCATTTCTGATGAACCAGATACATTATATAAGCGCCTGTCAGTTTTAGTAAAAGGCCATGATAAGGCTGTATTGGACAGTTATGAATATTTTGCCGTGCTTGCTGCAAAAGAACTTGGTATCTCTATTAAAGTGTAAGTATGATCTTTCCTAATCTGACCTATTAGGGACTGGAAAATGGTCAACCAGGAAAATGTACTGATCCCAGCTAGGTCTGAGCTCTTAAAATACCATAGAAACTCATGGTGGGTAGAGTTTAGATTTGTCATATTACCCTAATCAGGATTCCTATCTATGAAAATTTTTAAATACTAGAATGAGTGGACAAGGTAAATAAAGGAAATCTTTTATTTAGCAACTGTATAGACATAAGGAAACCTAAGAAGTCCTCACGTCTGGATTCTCCATGGAGCAGGGTGGTGAATTAGGTGAGGCAAGCAATCCTTTTAGACAACTTGGATCTGCTGATCTTTGTCTGATATAGCCAGAGTTTCAAAACTGCCTTCAGAAACATCACTCACCCAGTCATTTCATACAGGAACAAGGTGAGCTTCATGCGGCCCTAAAAATCACTGGTGGGTCAAATATAACTATGGTAACCTCCTCCTTATCCGTGGAGGATACTTCCAAGACCCCCAGCGAATGCCCGAGACGGTGGGTGGTACTGAACCCTCCATGTACTGTTTTCTCCTATACGTATATACCTATGATGAAGTGATTTATTTAATTATTTGTTTGTTTGTTTATTTATTTATTTTGATGAAGTGATTTATAAATTAGGCACAGTAACTAGTCCTGAAATAGAACAGTTGCAACAGTGTACTATAATAAAGTTATGTGAATGTCACCACCCCCCCACCCCACCCCCGCCAAAATCTCTTCTGGTGCTGTACTCACCCTTGGCATGATGTCTGATGATAAAATGCCAGGTGATGAGCTGAAGTGAGGGGAATTAGTGGGCACTGGGATGTTGTGTTAGGCTGCTATTGACCTTCTGACTCTCAGAAGGAGTTACCAGCTTCTGGACCGTGGCTGACCACAGGCAACTGAAACTTCTAAAAGCAAAACTGTGGATAAAGGGGAGCCTTCCGCACCTCTTTTGTCTTGTCACCTGCTCCTTCTGATGCTGAACAAGGCCCATTTGGGGCTTTGCCAGTCTTGACTTAAAAACAGAAGGAACGCACACCTTTCCTAGAGCCTTTTGTGGTTATTGATACATTTGTACATTTCCCTAAAACAACACACACAGTAACACATTGGTGCTGCTCTTCACAGTTCATGTATTTGGTCAAAAAAGGACTTCAGGGGGTAAAAGCCAGAGACGTATGCATGTGCCCTTACCTGCCAGGTAAGGCTCACTTTTGGGTCTGTGGAATATTTGTTCCCATTACTGTCTATGGTGTTTATTTTGGCCTGAGCTTTATGACAGCAGCTGTTAATACATGACAGTCTTGGCAAATGGAAGTCTGTAAATGGTAGGTAATGCCTATAATTGAGTTTAAGCCTGACCTATAAAATTGTGGAATAGTGCTTTGATATCAGTGACTCAGGTTTTAACACCACTTAGCTTAAGTATGCTGTTTTGCCCATTGTTTTTTTAGACACGAACCTCCAAGGAAAATAGAACGATTTACTCTTCTCAAATCAGTGCATATTTTCAAGAAGCACAGAGTTCAGTATGAAATGAGAACACTTTACAGATGTTTAGAGGTGAGTTCATTTCAGACACCCAAACATTTTTGAAATGTCCAGTTTCACACTAACACATTGTAACTTTCCTTTAATGTCAACTGGGTAGACTTCCTGTCAGCCCATGATGCTGATAGCTGTAGAGAAGAGAAGGTAAGTAACAGGAGCTCAGAATCAAGTAAAGCCATCCTTTAGAGCAGTTCATACTTTAACTCAGCAATGAAGATTATGGTGACTAATTTGCATACAATAATAAAGTCTTGGAACAATTTTGCTTATATTTTAAAAATTCTAGTTAAGTTTTTACATAGTTCTAGTGATTCTTTTTGCACACTAACAGGGCTTTCCATGTCCACAATGGGAAACACTAAAGTTTTTCATTATTCGTTTGTGCATCCACTAGAGTCAACACAGTCTTGTGGTCAAGGAGAGCAAGGGTTCTGGGGTCAGACAGGTCCAAGTACTGGCATGTACCAGCTGTGTGATCTGCACCTCAATTCCTTCATCTGTGGGTTGAGAATAACAGTGGTACCCATCTCGTTAAGGTTAGTGTGAGGATTAAATGAGATATTTATCAAAAGCCCTTAGAATGCTCCCATTACATAGTAAATGATTAGTAAATGTTATTAAAATCAATGCAGGTGTACTGCTTTAAAATCATGCTTACCAGCTGGGTTCAAAGAGCCCTGGTTTTAAGGTGTTCTGGGCCATGTGCCCACCTTCCAGTCAACCAGATCTGTATTTTCTTCCTTTTCTTTCTTTCTTTTCTAAAGATGTATGTATGTGTGTATGTATGTATGTATTTGAGAGGGGGGGAGCACAAGTGGGGAGGAAGGGGGCAGAGGGACAAACTCCCTTCTGAGTGTGAAGCCTGACGTGTGGCTCGACCCCAGTACCCCAAGATCATAACCTGAGCCAAAGTCAGATACTTAACCAACTGAGCCACCTGGATGCCATGGTACTTTTTTCCTTTTAAATTGGAATTCTGGGGGATCCCTGGGTGGCTCAGCGGTTTGGTGCCTGCCTTTGGCCCAGGGCACTATCCTGGAGTCCCAGGATCGAGTCCTGCATTGGGCTCCCAGCATGGAGCCTGCTTCTCCCTCTGCCTGTGGCTCTGCCTCTGTCTCTCTGTGTCAAAAAAAAATAAATTAAATAAATAAATAAATAATAAATCTTAAAAGAAAAAAATAAATAAATTGGAATTCTGAGGGTGTCTAGGTGGCTCAGTCAGTTAAGCGTCTGACTCTTTTAATTTCAGTTCAGGTCATGATCTCAGGGTTATGAGATCAAGCCTGAGTTGGGCTGCACGCTGGACCTGGAGCCTACTTGGGGTTCTCTCTCTTCTGCCACCCCTACCTGCATGCATGCACACTCTCTCTCTCAAAAAAAGTCAGAATTCTGTGTAAGATTTCATAGAGAAAGAAAAGGCTGTACCACTTTATTAAAAAAAAAAAACTCAAAATTTCTGCTTTAATAGCATATCATGAACCAATTTCATGTTTGAAATTTCAGTTAGAACATCTAACTGGAAGTACAGCAGATGTCTATTTGGAATATATTCAGCGAAACTTACCTGAAGGAGTTGCCATGGAAGTGACAAAGGTATGACTTGAATTTCTGTATCCCATTGGAGAGAGATCTGCATTGTTTTGATACTTTGCAGCCCTGTCCTAGCCCACTGAGTGGAGGGGAGGGCACGTAGTGGACGTAGAGGTGGAGTTGCCACAGTAGTTAGTGTCTCTGCCTCCCTTTGCAGCGGTGGCAGCCCAGCAGAATCCTGCCGCTGCGGCCTACATCCTCCCCAAGCCGCCTCTGGAGTCTCCCTCCCTCTTAGTGGTTGTCTAGACATAGGGTCCACATTAATTGGCAGTCCCTGGAGATCACAGAGGATCAAATAGGCTGAGTGAGAGTGTTTTATGAGTCCTGCACAAAGATGAGAGGGGTAAAAGGAACAAAGAAGACAAGAGGACTCGGGAAACAAAATTAGTAAGTCCAATTTGTGGCTAAAGAGTTCAGCTAAGTCCATATTATGTCATAGTTTTGTTTTTCTCTTTTTAGACAAAATTAGAACGGTTACCAGAACACATCAAGGAGCCAATCTGGGAAATGGTACCAGAAGAAAAAGCAGAAGGCAAGTCCTAACGTCTCAGCGAGTCCACTGGTGCTGGCATTTGACCCGAGGGTGGGTCGGACATGTATGTTGAGATAGAAAGGCTTCCAGTTGGGATGACTGTGAGTCTACCTGACTGCTCTGTTGAGCCCACATGAGCCTTCCACATGCCCTGATCAGCTCAAAGCAAGGGGTGGAACTTTAATGACACACTGGACTATAGTGAAAAACCACTGTACCTATTCTATACACATCATCATTTCAGGTCTGATTTTAACAAATGTGAGCAAAACACTTTGACTACCATCTGTAAAAAGAATCGAGTCTATATTTTGTTATTCTGTTATTGGTCAATTACTAGTTTGCACTGATTTTAATTTGTATCATTTCATTCATCTGAACGTGAATGTTTGAAATACTCCTTACGCACATTTTTTCTTTTGAGGTACCTGGAAGGAACCTTCGGTTATTTTGGTTCATTTAACACTGAGCAGTTAAAGTTCTTCATATTTACCTCAGTGCAAGCTGGGAAATGCTAGTTGGGGGATGGTAACCTCCAATTTTACCTCATTTAAGCATGACATTCTTGAAAACTAATACACTGTGCAGCAGATCATGCACATTTGCGGCATGCACTGAACTCTTTGTTGCCCAAACCCTTACTTACCAGGTTGCCTAGAAGGATCACTGTTAAGGAATTTGAGCTCTCGAGAAATTACTGTATCACCTTTTATATCCTGTGATTCATTCATTCAGGAAGCTTTTCTTTTGTTCTGTAACCAGCACTGCAGAAAATACCAAACATTGAATGGAAATAATGGCTTTTGAAAACTGTGCAGGGCACAGATAAATATTTTTCCTTATTAAGTCCCACATTATAAGGCCTCTTTCTTTTGGTAAATAGCATTCTTTTTGTTTGGAGATGGCTACTTTTCCATGAAATTAAATCGGAGTGAAGGCCCCGAAAGAGGCAAGGCTGCAGTGTGCTGAAACTGCCAGTGCATCAACCGCCAGGGAGCGATTTATTTCTTTTTTACAGCACAATCGTATCCATGTCTTTTCGGTTTCTTTATCTGTGGGGTAGTTACGCCTTCTCAGTTTTTCCCCCCATAAACCGGAGTCAGAGTCCTGGTTCTCTTTTCCCCGACCTACTATCAGGTATCAGTGTTTTGAATGCATACTGCTTGTGCATCAGACTTACAGTACTGTCATTAACAAGAAGAGAGTTACAGCCTTGTGCCCCATGACCTCATTCAGTTCGTTCACAAATGCCTAAAGCACACTTATCCCAGGTATAAGCCTCGGGATTAAGAACTAGTCAATAAAACAAGAGTGATATAATGCAACTATATCTAGCAAAGCAGCCATCAGTGACCATTTTTACTTTAAAAGAAATAATTCCTTAAATACAGATCTACATCTAAGCTTTTTTTTTCTTTACAAACAATATTAATCACCATATCATAAGATGATTTATGCAAACTTGCCTCCATTGACTCTCCATGTGAGCTCTTTTAAAGGGGCATCTAAAAATAAAAAAAAATAAAATAAAGGGGCTGTTTTCACATTAAACCAGATTACTTAGCACTACATGTTAAAATCTTGTTTTAAGGTAAATATACAAATAAACTATATTCACAACA
The DNA here is from genome assembly GCF_018345385.1 of Vulpes lagopus. NCBI lineage: Eukaryota > Metazoa > Chordata > Mammalia > Carnivora > Canidae > Vulpes > Vulpes lagopus. The sequence continues at coordinate 62,307,427 of NC_054824.1, forward strand.
AAAACTAGTGGTATTTCTTTGACAAAAGTATTTGGCATAGTTGAAGCCTACTTCCTGATATAAACAAGATAATTTCTTCATCCTGCTGGCTTTTTTCAATTGGGTCTCCCAAGAAAAATGCATATTCTGAAGATTAGAATTAATATCCAACTACCACCTCTTGTCCATGTGGGGAAGGGAGGTAATGAGAGAAAAGGACCAGATGAAATGAACCACAAAGCAGGTAGGAAGTGAGGTGGTTTTTGTTGTTGTTGTTGTTGTTTTTGTTTCTTTTACTGAGGTGTAGCCCTGGGTTCATTGTTGCTTTCTTGGATCTGGGATATATATTTTTATTCCTATTAAGTAAAATAATGTTATGGTCCTTTTAAAATTACTAATAGACTGCCACAGCTCAAACTCATTCAGGGCCTAGTTTTGATGTTTTCAAAGCAAATCACTTACATGTTCTTTTGGCCTCTGAACATGCCACAGCAAATATATACAGCAATTATTTTAAGCCAGTAGTCTAATTTCCTAACATTCCTACTTGTTAAAGCCGCCATTGCCCCTTTCCTATAGTATATTATTTAGTTTTACCACAACATTAATGAGTAGTAGAGTAGAGAAAACACAGACTTGGGAGACAGGCCTGAGTCAGATAAGAAGAGTTCAGTCCCCCAACTGCTTTAAACTTGGGTAGGTTACTTAACCCTCAGTTTACTCATTAGTAAAACGTAGGAAACAATACCTATCTATTAAGTTTGGAGTGTTAAATCAGATCGCTTAGAAGCACCTCACATCGTACCAGGCAGATAATAGACATCCAGTATATAATAGCTATTACAGGATGGCAGTAAGAATCTGGTGATGCTCCAGATGCTTGTGTGCTGTATGTACTGTTTAAAAAATAGCTGGAAAGGACCTCGGAGTGTTTCCGAGGTGAGGACAACACTTAGAGTGGCTGCGAAGTCTTATTTACTTACTGAAGTTGATGCGTAGTTCAATTTAGATGAGAAAACACATAACATACTTATTATAATCACCACCATCCATTATGCCAAGCATTTTACATAGTCATTTACAGATGCTATCTTACTTAATCTTCATAACAACCCAATAAAATCGTTACAATTATTACCTCCATTTTACAGGAGAGAAAACCAAGTTACAACAAGCCCACTCAATCACCCCTCCAGTTTCCAGATAAAGCTGAGACAAAAAAGGTGAAACTGATTAGTGTAAGTTCCAGTTAAAGACAGGGACAGCCTAAAGGCTAGGAAGTACTCAAACTGTCCACATATTAAATGCAGAATATTCAAACCTAAAACCCAGATTTATTTCCCCTTTATACATGATCAAAATGTCCTCATTTCTGTAAAGCTTAGAAGTAGAGAGATTGGGGGCACCTGAGTGGCTCATTCAGTTAACATCCGAGCATCTGACTCTTGATCTTAGCTCAGGTCTTGATCTCCAGGTCGTGAGTTCAAACTCCACACTGGGCTCCATGCTGGGCATGGAGACAACTTGAAAAAAAAAAAAAAGTAGTAAGGAGATTGACTAGGGGGAAAACCTCTAAAGAATAAAAGATATAAATGTGTATGAATAAAGGCAAGAAGCATAATACACAGTGCAATCCCTGTGGTCTCAGGGCTGACACTGGTCCTAAGTGGCCAGGGGGGCAACAGGAAAGTTGAGGCTTCAGCAAGGGGAACCCTCTGGGTCAAGAGAACAACTGGCATGGAGAGGATTTACAGTAGGGCTTCAGGCCAGGCCCTACAGGGCTCAGCAGACTCTGGCTTATTGCTCTCAAACATTTCTTTACTACTAGAGCCAGGCTTATGGCTGACCACCTGAGATCCCCAGGGTTCTCTTTGCAAATCCCTGCTCAATTCCTAATGCTGCCCTCCTTAAATCCTTGCTATTGTTACTCACTCCAGCTATCACTTCTCTGTGTAACTCCTAATCCTCTTTAAAATGATATATTTATACCTCAGCAGCTCAGCGGTATTTAAGGGCAGGTCATGGGCAACTGACCCACATGAAAAAAGCCAATTGAATTTTAGAGTCCTTGGCCAGAGGTTAAATCAAGTTATATTTGATTCATTTAGTTAACTTGAGCATGGGTGCCGTACTTTTAGTGACGACTCAGTGTTGCTTAAATATCGATAAACACGAAGAGATAGGGATGACACCATGTTCACACCCAGCCAGTTAAAATGCTCATGGTACAGAGCCATAGGAGCTGCTGGGCTACGTGATCTTCAGAGCCTCTCCCAGTTCTAAAATACCATTGCCATTTCCCTTCCACAGCTACCTGCTAACCCAGGCAGGAGAGTTGAATTCCTTAATTCAAAGGAATTAAGGGAGTTCTGTAAAGTTTAAGTAGTAACAGCCTGCTTCTCCCTCTCCCTCTGCCTGCCTGCCACTCCCCTGTTTGTGCACTCTCACTCTCTCTGTCAAATAAATACATAAAATCTAATAAAATGAAGGAGCAACAGCTCACATTCATTCAGCACTGACTGCTGAGCACTTTGCTCAGTTACTCAATAAATTTGAATTTTTGTGTGTGCCAAGTACTGTGTTGGACACTGGGCATTCAGTGTATATGGTGAAGTCCTCTCCTCAGGGATCTTAGACTCTGGTGGAGAAGACACAATAAGAGGAGAAAGAATAAGATTCAATTACGCTTTATGAAGCAAATAGAAGTGTCAGAATTACTTGAGTGGCTACTTGAGTTGTGGTTGGGAAATTTCTCTCTGAGGAGGGAAGAGTGTCAAGAAGACAGCCATGTGAAGCCACGGGGAAAGAACAACCCAAGCAGCAGGAACAATCAATGGTGAGGGCCCCATGAGTTCGGTGTGTCCGGGTACGAGGGCAGAGGAACGTGAAGAGTAGGCAAAGGCTAGATTGGGTAATGCATCATGACTGTGGAAAGGAGCATGGATTTAAATTCTGGATGTGAATTGGAAGCCAAAGGAAGGTTTGGAGCAGGAGAGTGACAGATCAGATTTATGCTTTACAACACACTACTCTGGCTGCTGGGTATGGACTGTATGTAAAAGGGGGCAGAAACACCCGTTAGGACCTACTGCAGGGGACCAGGTGTGAGCATATGGCCTGGACAAGAGATGCAGTCATGGGCGATGATGAGAATTGGTTGGACTCAGAATATAGTTTGGAGGTGGAACTGATGCAATGGCCTACTGGTAGGTTGAAGTGAGATCTAAGAGAAGAGTGAAGAATGTCTCCTAGTTTTTGGCCTAAGCAACTAGATACATGGTAATGCTATTACTGAGGTGGAAAAGGCTTGAGGAGGGATCTAGGGAGGAAATCAGGAGTCTGGTTTTGGCTTTGCCACATTTGCAATGAGTATAGAGTCTGATAGGCAACTGGGTTCATAAATCTGGCATTCTAAGGAGAAGTTCGGGCTGAAGTTACATATTTAGAAGCTATCAGCCTACCAATGGTATGTAAAGTAGGGGTGAGTGAGCTCACCTTGGGGGCAATATGGGAAGGTGAGAAGTGTACCAATGACAAACCTGGGTGCCTCAAGCATGAAGAGATTTGTTCAACAGGAGGAGGTGCTGAAAAGGAGATGAGCAGTCAGTGAGGTTAGAGTGAAGTCAGAAGAATGTGGGTTCTTGAAACCTGGAGTGTTTGAGGAAAGAACTCATTGGTGGGACTGGGACAAATCTGTTGGCAGATTAAGAAAAGTGGGTCATTGGTGACCACCTCTCCGTGCAGTGACAAGGATGAGCATCCAACTGGAGTAAGCTGAGTGAATAAGAGGCTGCAAAACAGTTTTGAGAATGTTCGGTTATCCATTGCTACCTTAAAACACCCAACACTTAGTAGCTTCAGTGACACTTTGCACACAAATTGCAGCTCCGTCACAGTTCTGTGGGGACAGCACTCCATTTGGTATCAGCTGCAGTAGTTAGAACATGGGAGCTGGAGGCATCTGCAGAGTCACTCATCTGACACTCTCGGTGATTGAGGCTGGCTGCTAGCCAGAACCCCTGCAGGTGCTCTTGCCTTCCCACAATACAATGCTAGGCTCCTAGGGCAAGTTCTGAGAGAGAGCTAGGCAGAAGCCCTATCACCTTTGATGGCTGAGCCTTGCAAGTGACTTTTGCCTATTCTCTTCAATGAGTAGCCACAAAGTTCCATCCAGGTTGAAGAGAAGGAGAAATAGATTCTTCCCCTTGATGGGAGGAACGAGTGAGGCCCAATCTGTTGCTGTGCCGTTTTTGGAAAATAATGTCTTCCACAAAGTGTTTTGTTATAAGAGGAACGAATATTAAGACTGTAGCTGGAAGAGCCAATAGGATGCAGTTGGTGCACAATGCCTAGGGCCTGCAGGATTTTAAATTTCTTTTAAATGTCTAATTTCATTCAAAATCAGAAGAAATAATAAAAAAGAACAGTCCAGGCTGGATTATGTTCATCTGCAGACCAATGAGTGATAAAATATTCTTAATATTTATTTATTTAACATTTATTTACTTAATATTTCTCTTATAACCCATGAAGACAAAAGTGTATGAGTGTATGGGCCCATTGGAAGGATCCCATAATGGGATCCTGAATGTGGAGTTAAGGAAGGACTTTTGTTTCATTTTAATAAAGGTGATATTAAGGCGGTCCGCAGGCAGGAATGATCCAATAGAGAACAATAAACCGAGGATGGAGAAGAGAAAGGGAATAATTTTGAGATTGAAGTGCTTGGATAGCTAGAGAAAGAGGAGACCTAGCAGAGCAGCGAACAGGTGGAGAAGGAAAGAGACACTGCCTCCATTGACCCAGGAAGGGGGCAGAGAACGTGGGCGGTGCAGAGACGTCTCCTGTGAAGATGAAGTGGTCATCTGATGCACCCGTTTCTCTGTGAAGCAAAGTTTGTGACAAGGCCAACCGCTGAACATGGGACTGCATGGAAATTTTGAGGGCAGGCAGCCTGTGGAAAAGTAATCTCAGGAGGAGCAGAGTGACATTAGCAGGCAGGAGCATGTAATACTGTTGCCTCCTGGGTGCAGGTGAGCTGTTAGTGACAGGTTAGTGGCTTTTAGCCAAGGTCAGGTCTTACCAACTGAGTAGTTAGAGGGAGAGAGGGGCACAAAGGTCAAGGTTATGGCAGAGTGCTGGGGTGTGGATAAGAAGGAAAGCAAGTGAAATGATATATTAAAAAACAAATGAGGGCAGCCCTGGTGGCGTAGCAGTTTAGCGCCGCCTGCAGCCCAGGGTGTGATCCTGGAGACCCGGGATCGAGTTCCGCGTCGAGCTCCCTGCATGGAGCCTGCTCCTCCCTCTGCCTGTGTCTCTGCCCCCCGCCCTCCACTCTCTCTCTCTCTCTCTCTCTCTCTCTCTCTCTCTCTCTCTGTGTCTCTATGAATAGATAAATAAAATTAAAAAAAAAATAACAGATGAGCAGGTTGCAGGTCTCAGGCTGGTGCACTAGTGGGTGAAGGTGTTAGGGAGTGAGCTAGAAGTGAATATTTCAGAGGTGGTTTAGAAATGTGTGATTGCAAGACCTGCAGTGGTGGTACCCAAACTTCAGCATACATTGGAAGTGTGCGGAGGACTTGTTCAAACACATTCCTATGCCCATCCCCAGGGTTTTTGGTTCATCAGGAGAGGTGGGGCCTGAGACTTGGCATTTCTAACAAGCTCCCGGATGCCATAGCTGCTAGTCCAAGAGGCCACAGTGAATGGGACGCCAGGGTTGGGTAAAAGAAAAGTTCTCTGGAACAAAGGAGGTTGGGGACCTCCAAAGGCAGAGTGTGGGATAGATCCGCTCTCCACCTGGCTGTGGAAGTTACCAAGCTGGTGCTCTGAGAGAGAGTGGTGAAGCCACCAGTGAATGATGGCAAATGGATTGAGTTAGAAATGGCTTCAAAGGGACTAGCATTTTTGAGGCAGAAAAAAGAAAAAGTGGAGGCAACAATTAGGAGCAGAGAAGTAACTGGCCCTACTCTCTTGACCCCTACGGATGTGGGATGTGGGAGAAAAAATCCATGAGTGCTTGAATGGATGACAGAAGGTGGGGTTCCTACTTCAGGAATGGCAAGAACTTAGAACTTCAAGAGATTAGGGATGTATGGAGGCAGGGGGATATGTGAGAGCAGGGGTCAGGCCTGGAGGCTTATACAACACTTGAACGTAGAGCCAACAGAAGACAGGCAGTGTTACCTGAGATTGTAAGACTCACTGGAACAGTTGCTCCTAAAACCTAGAAAAGTGCATCAGATTGGTTTCATTTTTTTTTTAAAAGATTTTTTTATTTATTCATGAGAGACAGAGGCAGAGACATAGGCAGCAGGAAAAGCTTGATGCGGGACTCAATCCCAGGACCCAGGATCACAACCTAAGCCGAAGGCAGATGCTCATCCTCTGAGCCACCCAGGTGTCCCTTGAAGATATCATTTTAATATTACCTTAAAATAAGCACAAATATATCATTGATTAAAAAATAAATTTGCAGGGCATTCAGTGTAAAAAAGCAAGAGCCTCAGAGAGTTCAAGCCACTCGCCCAGATCCTTCTCACGTATTCATGCTTAGGAGAGAAAGTAGCCACAGCCCTGTCTCTCGGTCTTGGATGAAGAGTGTTGGAGGGAAGCATTTGTACTTTAAATTGGAAAATGGAACATTTCCAAGACTCAAGGGTGTGACTTGCTGGGCCTAAGTCACATCATAGATTCTGCTGATTCTCATTGGACCAGGTGGAGGAGTGAGGCCCAGATCGCCAGCGGCCTCTATTTCTTGGGCTAGGAGTTGGTCTTGCTCCCTCTCTGGACTTTGGAGTCTGTGTCTCCAGCATGCTGTCCAACTAAAGGAATAGGGGGCATGTGTGAGATGGTAGCGTGTCAGTTTCCTGCCCCTCCCCTTCAGGATCTGCTGGGGAGGCTTAGTTGCATGGTTGTCGAGACTGAAGGGGAGGGGTGAGGCTGGGGGAGCTTAGCTGACTGGAGGTCAGACCTTCCAGAGGAATCTTCTAATGATCTTAGGGCGCTTAGCTGGCCTGGTCCCGCCCCGCACCCCCCTGCCACCTGCCCCCTACCCTGCCTGTCCTGTTCAGTTGCCAGGAGATGGTGAGGAGGCTGGCTAAGTAGAGGGGAGGCAGGAAGTGACTGCAGGCCTAAGGCATCATCCACAGCAGCCCAGAGGAGGCGCGGACCCTTGCTCCTTGACATTGCTCCAGGCCAGGATGGGGCAGCAGTTCAGCTGGGAGGAGGCAGAGGCGGCCGGCGAGATGGACGTGGCTGAGCTCCAGGAGTGGTACAAGAAGTTCGTGGTGGAGTGCCCCAGCGGCTCTCTCTTCATGCACGAGTTTAAGCGTTTCTTCAAGGTCACGGGCAATGAGGAGGCCACCCAGTATGTAGAGGGCATGTTCCGAGCCTTCGACAAGAATGGGGTAAGGAGGCGCTTAGAAGGGAGGACGCCTGGCTAGTCTTGCTGGCTCATTCCCTATGGAGCTGAAGGAGCATCGCTGGTGGGAGGGAGGGAGCCCCCAGTCCCTGGTCCTCTGGCTCTTTTCTCTCCACTCCCTGCTCACCTTTTCTCTCTCTTTCCCCCAGATTCCTCTCTTTACATTATTCTGTCCCTTCCCATCTTTCCTTCCCTCCTCTCTGTCTCACCCTCTCTCCCCGTCTCCCTGCTCTTCCTGAACACCTAGTCTTCCCCTGCTGAGAGCCAAAAGTAGGCTGGGCAGAAGGGCAAACAGGTCAATCCTCGATTTGTGTATTTTTGGCCAAGGCTCTACAGCCTCGGGACTCAGCTTTTCATACCTTCTAGAGCCCCTGTTACTTTAAAGATAAGGAGCTAAAGAGCTGTCCCAAAGGGATGAGCTATCTTGGCCTAGACCCTGAGCTCTGCCTCATTGGGGGCCTTGGAATTAAGACCAATCAGGTCTTCCCACCCAGCATCTTGGGGCAGCTGGAGGGGGCCTCCTGTGCTGATGCGGCCATGGGATGGACTATGCAAAACTCCCTTCCATGTCTCCAAGCCATGGAAGATCTTGTGAAATCATATAACCATGGGGTTTCTTTAAGCCCCCCAATGGCTCCTGCAGCTGAGAAGATACTATGTTTTTGTATGTACGCACCTGGAAACTGAATTTAGAAATGGAAACCCCTTCATTATGTAAGGTCATCCATCCAGTGCCTCCAAGGTCCTTTAAATCATTAAAATTGCCTCAAGTACCTATTTCGGCCCCCCAAAATTGAGGGAAGGGTGTTGGATATAGATAACTGATCTGGAGAAAGCCTCTATACTCCACTTCTCCAGGTGTGGAGTGGCAAGCTTCACTCTCCAGGCTGAATCAGTGCTCTTCAGGTCTGACCTTGTCCAGGGACCATTAGCGCACATCTCCTCCTCCGCACGCACCTTTGTGGGGGGTGGGATGGGAGGGTGGGCTCAGAGTCCTCAGGGCACCAGAAACCTCTAAGGATGATCCCTGTGAACTCCCTCGCAGGGCACAGAGTGAGCCTTCAGACTTTGCCAAGCTCCTCTTCTCCCTCCCCTCCAAGCCCACCATAGTCCACTTAATTATCCAAATTAAATGACAAAACAACCAGAACAAAAAGAAGTGAACTGATTTACTCAAGATCATATACAGAAGGGTCCTGACTCCCAGACAAGTGTACCTGCTTAGAAGGCAGTTTGGTTTGGGTTTTGTTGTTTTGGGTTTTTGTGTTGTTGTTGTTGTTTGTTTATTTGTTTGTTTTGAGAAAGAGAAAATGTTTTGTTTGTTTTTTTATGATTTTATTTATTTATTCATGAGAGACACAGAGAGAGAGAGAGGCAGAGACAAGGGCAGAGGGAGAAGCAGGCTCCATGCAGGGAGCCTAATGTGGGACTCAATCCTAGGATCCTGGGATCACGACCTGAGCCGAAGGCAGACGCTTAACCACTAAACCACCCAGGCGTCTGGAGAAATGATTTAAAAAAAAAAGGGTCAAATGTGACAAGACTTACTATTATAAATATATCAATCTTCCCATATTCATCTAAAACTTCAGTACAGTGGGGCACCTGAGTGGTTCAGTCAGTTAAGTGTCTACCTTTGGCTCAGACCATTGATCCCAGGGTCCTGGCATTGAGTCCCTTGTTGGGCTCTCTGCTCAGTGGGGAGTCTGCTTCTCCCTCTCCTGCTTCTCCCCCTGCTTGTGCATGCGTGTGCTCTCTCTCGCTCTGTCTCTGTCAAATAAGTAAATAAAATCTTTTTTAAAAATAAATTAAAAATTTAAAAATGAAAACTCAGTATGATAACAATTCAAGATCCAAAAGGGATTGATTGTCAAGCTTGTGGGCATAATATAGCTGTACCTCTTATACCTCATCTCTTCTTAAAAATTAGCACAAGATAAACATCGATTACTTTTTTCATTTTCTTATAGCTTTTATCTTGATAGGAATTTAAGTTTATACCAAGTTGAAAGAATAGTATAAGTGACTCTTATGTACAGTTTATCCTTTATCCAGTTGTTCACATTTTATCCCATTTGCTTTATCAGTGTGTGTCCCTCTCTTTTAGAGAAAGCTGGAGACATCATGCCCTTTTACCACACATTTCAGTGTGCTTTTCCTAAGAACAAGGACATTCTCTTAACCTAATACAAAGATCAAAATCAGAAAATTCAGGGACTCTTGGGTGGCTCAGTTGATCAAGCACCCAACTCTTGGTTTCGGCTCAGGTCATGATCCCAGGGTCAAGAGATCAAGCTCTGTGTCAGGCTCCGTGCTGGACATGGGAGTCAGCTCCCCTCCATGTGTGTGCCCGTGCTCTCCTCTTAAAAGATTGCCTGCTTTTTTTTCTTTTTTTAGTCTAATCACATTGCATTTACTTGTCCTGTCTTTTCAGTCTTTAATTCTGATCTTTATTTTTTAAATTTATTCATGAGAGAGACAGAGAGGCAGGGACACAGGGAGAGGGAGAAGCAGGCTCCCTGTAGGGAGCCTGATGTGGGACTCGATCCCGGGACTCCAGGATCATGACCTGAGCAAAGGTAGACTCTCAACTGCTGAGCCACCCAGGCATCCCTTTAACTCAGAATCTTTAGTCTCAGCTTTTCTTTGTCTTTTTTGACCCTGACATTTTTGAAGATTGCAAGGCAATTAATTTTGTAGAATGTCTCACAATTTGGGTTTGTTCAGTGTAGTTTTGTGATTAGCTTCAGGTTTTCCATTTCTGGCGTCCCAGACATGATGTCATGTGCCTTCTCAGGGCTTCCTGTCAGGGGCACGTGATGTTGGTCTGTCCCATTGCTGGGTGGTTAACTTCTGTCATTTGGTTGCATGGTGTCTGCCAGGTTTCTCCACTGTAGAGTTATCATTTTTCCTTTATAATTAACAAGCATCTTATAGGGAGATACTTTGAGACTAAGTAAATATTCTGTGACTCCACAGATTTTCCTCTGCTAGGCTTGGCATCCATCGATAATTTTCTAATTCTACCATCAGTTCCTTGTTTATTCATTGGAATCCTACAATGAAGAAAGAGCTTTCCTACATGTGTGTTAAGTTCCTCTATCAGGAACTTTCTTCTTTTCTTTCACCACATAGTCTGTCTCCAAACCCATACTCATTTCCCTCCCTGCATTGGCACCATCTTTCCATGAGTGAGTCTCATTTCTGGGCAATTGAGCTGAACATTGTGAGGCAAATAAGCTCAAGAGTTCATAGACCTAGCTAACATGTCAATTCTGGGGGGGCTGGGGTGGAAATGGGGATTTGGAGGAGGCAAGGAGGTCAGCGCCTGCCTCTGAAAGTTCCTCTTTCTTGTAACACCCTTCTCTCCAGCAGTTGGCCTTTGACTCACTGGGATGGAAGAAAGGAGAGGGAGAAATCAAATGTCGTCTGGGATCCTTATGTAACCTGCTGTAGGGTCAGGGTTGGTGCACATATGCAGCCAGTTCTGGGAGAAGTGGGGCAGATAATCCCACAGAGCAGCTCACACGCCTGTCACTTCTGCTCCTGCTCTCGAGTCGACAGGCATTTCCATCATCTTCCCATTGCCTCTGTGAGTAATTGAAGCTGACGAGGGCTGAAGGCCTAGCACAGGGGATGAGATTAGTCCCAGCTTGGAGCTTTCCAGGACTCGTGAAGGATGAAGCAACCTTACAGGTGAGGTCACTCAGGAAGGGTTGCTCTACAGTGTGCCTCACGGGAGCCAAGGGCTCTTTGTGGTACCCTCAGGCGGAGGGAGGATGTTGTGAGAACAGAATGTTCTAGACATAGAATGTGGGAGAATCTATAGATCTGGAGGGTAAGGATTTGTTGGTGGTTTTGTTTTTTTTATTCTTCTCTCCGTGGTGCTAGATACGGAGGCTCATTTTTCAAACAGTAATAGACCTTGAGGAGAGAAGGAAAGTTCTCCAACTTGAACTAGAGAAGACTTATAGTGGGATCCCTGGGTGGCGCAGCGGTTTGGCGCCTGCCTTTGGCCCAGGGCGTGATCCTGGAGACCCGGGATCGAATCCCATGTCGGGCTCCCGGTGCATGGAGCCTGCTTCTCCCTCTGCCTGTGTCTCTGCCTCTCTCTCTCTCTGTGACTATCATAAATAAATAAAAATTTTTAAAAAATTAAAAAAAAAAAAAGAGAAGACTTATAGCTTGAAAGGCTCTGCCACTTCTAGGTGGGTTTTCCTTGAGCAACCTATTTGACCTTTGAGCCTCAGCTTCCTCATCCATAAAGTGGGTATAACAAACCTGAGGGAGTTGACAAATGTGATATAGATGGTGCCTACCAGCCATTTTGGATACATTTTTCAACTCTTTTTTTTTTTTTTTTTGTCTTTTTGTTTTTTTAAAGATTTATTTATTCATGAGAGACACAGAGGGAGGCAGAGACACAGGCAGAGGGAGAAGCAGGCTCCCTGCAGGGAGCCCTACGTGGGACCCCATCCCGGGTCTCCAGGATCACACCCTGGGCCAAAGGCAGGCGCCAAACTGCTGAGCCACCCGGGCTGCTTTCTACTCTTATTTTAAAAGAAGCATAAGATTGATTTTTAGTAAGCTTAATAAATAATGACTAATGAAAATAGCCTTTTAAAGAACGAACAACCAATCATCACATTGTATACCTTAAACTCACATAATGTTCTTTATTTTTTTTTTAATTATTTATGATAGAGAGAGAGAGAGAGTGTGTCTATGTCACACAGAGACATAGGCAGAGGGAGAAGCAGGCTCCATGCACCGGGAGCCCGATGTGGGATTCGATCCCGGGTCTCCAGGATTGCGCCCTGGGCCAAAGGCAGGCGCTAAACCTCTGGGCCACCCAGGGATCCCACATAATGTTCTTTAAAAGGCTAGTCTGCAATTATATCTCAATAAAGCTTAGTGAGGGTGGTTGGAAACAAGCCAAATAACCTTCAGTGAGTGAGTAGAACGAGGACCATGCAGTGGAGGACCACTCAGCAATAGCAGGGCAGGACGTGTTGATACACTCAGACTTGGATGGGTCTCCAGGGCATTGTGCTGAGTGAAACCAACCAATCTGACAGCTACATACTGCGTGATCCCATTTGCATACCATTCTCCAGGTGAATATACTGGAGTATTGTGCTGGAGAAGAGATCAGTGGCTGTCAAGGGTTATGGTCAGAAGAAGGATGTGACTATTTACACAAGAGAATGTTCTTGTGTTGATAGTTACTCTTCTCTACACATATGGCCAAATCTCACAGAACTATAGAATTACAAATAGTACATTAAAGACTAGGGGAAGGGGCAGCCCGGTGCTCAGGCAGTTTAGTGCTGCCCTTAGCCAAGGGCCTGATCCTGGGAGACCCGGGATCGAGTCCCACATCAGGCTCCCTGCGTGGAGCCTGCTTCCCCCTCTGCCTGTGTCTCTACCTTTCTCTCTCTCTGTGTGTCATGAATAAAAAAAAAGACTAGAGGAGGGACGCCTGGGTGGCTCAGCAGTTAAGTGTCTGCCTTCAGCTCAATGCGTGATCCTGGTGTCCCGTGATCGAGTCCCACATCGGGCTCCCTGCATGGAGCCTGCTTCTCCCTCTGCCTATGTCTTTGCCTCTCTCTCTCTCTCTCTCTCTCTGTGTGTGTGTGTGTGTGTGTCTCTCATGAATAAATAAATAAAATCTTAAAAAAAAAAAAGACTAGGGGAAAAAACAAAACAACCATTGTGAAGAACCTGCCTTAAAAAATTTACCAGAGATACAAAAAAATATCAATACACAAAGATGTTCATTGTGTAATATAAAATATTAAAACTGTTCAGCAAGGACTGCAGAATACCCCTCAAAAAAATAAAAGGTATGATTTCAAGTAGTTTTATTTTTTATTTTATTTTTTTAAACATTTTATTTATTCATAGAGCACACAGAGAGAGAGAGAGGCAGAGACACAGGCAGAGGGAGAAGCAGGCCTGTCTTGTTTCCTTCTTGGTTTTTCCATAGGCTTTTTGCTATTTACCTCATTTTCTGTCGTATTCTGTTGCTCACACCTTGCTCACTCAAGCACCCCATGATCCGGGTGTGGGGCTCCCAAGCATATGACCCAGTGGAACAGAGGTGCTCTAGGCCAGCAGTGTCATTTCCCACTACAAAGCCCTGTGCATGCCAGCCACTCCTGAGGGAGCAATGACTCAGGTTCTGGCTTCAGAGCCTTGAGGTCCCCACCCTCACAAGACAGGAGTGCCTATAGGTGGGAATGCTGGGTGAAGCTCAGCCTGATTAGCCCCCTGTAGGCACCATGGCTGCCAGCCTCTCACCTCCAACTTGGTGTAGAAGAACAAGAAGTGAATGTTCCCTCTGCCTCTGGTTTATTGCTTTTGGAATCACTGTCACATGTTTTTAAAAAAAGATTTTATTAAAAAAAAAAGAGATTTTATTTATTCATGAGACACACAGAGGCAGAGACAGGCAGAGGGAGAAACAGGCTCCCTGCAGGGATCCCGATGCAGGACTCCATCTCAGGACCTCAGGATCACAACCTGAGCTGAAGGCAGCTGCTCAACCACTGAGCCACCCAGACATCCCTCATTGTCACATTCTTATTAAGAGTTTTGGTTACCTGGTTGGAGTCACCCCACAGAGGTGGACTCTGTCTCCTTCTCCCTCTGGATGGTCAGCCCCTAGGTTCCATCTCCCCTACCCCTTCCTGGGTGGGGGTGGAGGAGGCCTGTCCTTCAGGGAGGCTAATGTTCACCAGGGCCTAGATGTGAGGGAGCCAGAGCCCCTGCCTGCCTGCCTTCCTCGGGCTCAGAGTGAGTGAAAGGATAAAGGACATTTTTAGGGTGAGCGCTGCTTTCTAATCTTCCAGAACTGCCTGTATCCCAAATTCAAATTAAAGCAATCATTTATTCATTGATTCGTAAATATTTATGAGACCCTGACTGCACAGAGGTGGCGCTGGGCTGAGGACAAAGGAGAGACAAAGGCAAAGCAAACCCCTCTTTTCTCCAGGAGTATATAATACAGCTGGACAATGAGACATACATGCGAAACAGCTAAGTGACACCAGAGTAAGACCCAGACTGTGCAGAATAGAGTACAGGTGCTGGAATGCTAGAAGAGGGAGCGAGAGACCGCTGTAGCCGAAGGGGTGGGAAAAGGAAGGCTTCCTGGAGGAGGGGCCCCTTGAGCTAGGCCTGGAACGTCAGGTAGGATTGGGTGATTTCAGACCAGGCAACGGTGCTAGGGTGAGGAACAGCCATGAGCAAAGCCAGAGAGGCCATGAGGATGGCCAGGCTCAAAGCCCTGAGTTCTTAGGGATGGATGGCCCAGAATCAGGCCCATAGCTCTGCTCCAGGGAAGGCGGGAGGGGCCTCACAGCTGCCGCTCCCCTCCTACAGGACAACACCATTGACTTCCTGGAGTATGTGGCAGCCCTGAACCTTGTGCTGAGGGGCACCCTGGAGCACAAGCTCAAGTGGACCTTTAAGATCTATGACAAGGACCGCAATGGCTGCATCGACCGACTGGAGCTGCTTGACATTGTGGAGGTGAGTGGCTGCCCCTGGCCCCTGGAGTGGGGGCCCCTGGGGCTGTAAGGGGCAGCACTGGAATCATTCAGAGGGTGCTTTCTGACCACAGTCAGAATTAAGCTAGAGATCAATTACAAAATGATAGAGACACCTGGATGGCTCAGTAGGTTGAGCATCTGCCTGTAGCTCAGGTCATGATCCCGGGGTCCTGGGTTGAGTCCCACATCAATCTCACTGCAGGGAGTCTGCTTCTCCCTCTGCTCATTCTCTCTCCCTCTCTCCCTCTCTCTCTCTCTCTCTCTCTCTCTCTCTCTCAAATAAGCAAATAAAATATTTTTTTAAAGATATCTAAAAGAGGGCAGCCCAGGTGGCTCAGCGGTTTAGCACCACCTTCAGCCCAGGCCTGATCCTGGAGACTGGGGATCAAGTCCCACATTGGGCTCCCTGCAGGGAGCCTACTTCTCCCTCTGCCTGTGTCTCTTATGTATAAATAAATAAAATCTTAAAAAAAAAAAAAGGTATCTAAAAGATCCCCATCTGTTTGGAAATAAGGCAATACACTCCCAAATATTCCAGAAATCGTACAAATTATATCACACACATACACGCGCCAAGTGTTTTGAACTGAGTAATACTACAGATGTAACGTAACCAAACTGGGGACTGTAGCCAAGGCTGGGCTTACAGAGGCTTTTTGTAGCCTTAGAGTGCATGTGCTGGAAGTGAGAGGCAGGAAATAAATGATTATAGAAGTCATCTCAAGAAATTAGAAAAATGAAGAGTAAATTAAACCCAGAGAATAGAAGAAGGGAAATACTATAAGGCAGAAACTAATGAAATAGAAAAACAAGCGCACGGGGAAGAGAAGTCAACAAAACCAAGATCTGGTTCTTTGAAGGACTAACCAGGCTGATAGATGATTAGCAAGAATAAACAAGGAGGAAAAAGTCCTGCCAACTGACTTCTGACCCCTGACCTGAGTCAGCCTGTTCCTCCCTAGAACTGTGCTCTCAGGTGGCAGTGGTCCATCCATGACACAGATATAGAAGTGGCCTCAGGGCAGTTCTGTGGCTTGCCCAAGCTCATCCATCCCAGGAAGGTGTTGGGGCTGGCCGTGGTCGGTGGGGCCCACCGTGTCCCAGACTCTGTGCTGGGCAAGGAGGCCCTGGGGGCCACAAGATTGTGGCTGCAGCTTGGTTTCTTCCCTCAGGCGATCTACAAGCTGAAGAAAGCCTGCAGGGTGGAGATGGAGTCTGAGCAGCAAGGACAACTGCTCACACCTGAGGAGGTGGTAGACAGGATCTTCCTTCTGGTGGATGAGAACGGAGACGGTAATGGGGGAGCAGAGATAGGGGACTGCCCACTCCACAGCACCCCCACTTTCTGGCCGTGTGACCCTGGGCAAGGCCCTCCACCTGCCAGCAACTGTCATCCTCAGCTGTGAGCTGGGTACAGAGAGGAGGACATAAAATAACAGGGGTGTCCCTGGCACAGGATGTCCCTAAGAGCGATTTAAGCTCCTACTGGAGCTGCTGATGGAGGCCAGGCAGGCACAGTGAAAGAGTAGGGGCTTTTGAGTCAGGCAAACCATTTCACCACTCAGTCTGGACTCAGTTTTCTCATCTGGAAAATGGGGATAATAATGATTTCAAGGAATAAATGGGGCGATATATTTGAGAGATGGGCATAGGGGAGGCCCCCATTAAGGCTACTGAGGCTCTCCTCCCTGTAGCTTGATGCACCAGCCCCAAGGCTGTGGAGGGAGGGAGCAAGCTGGGAACACTCCCAGAAGAGCCCTCAGGAACATTTGTAAGGTACCCCTGGGCCAAAGTGAACTTAAATTCATTTGCAAAGCAAGTCCCTTAAACCCTGGAAGGTTCCAGGAGACTTCTGGAGAATGGGAGAATTGACAAGCCCCAGGCTTAGGCCCTGAGACTGCAGGCTCATTTGTGTAAGAGGTGTAGGCTAGCATTAGAGGATGCCCCCACTAGGAGAGGCCTCTCCTCTTGCCCCCACCCCATTTCTTCCATGCTCCCACACTATTTCCCACCCCTTGCTCAGGTCAGCTCTCCCTGAATGAATTCATTGAAGGCGCCCGCCGGGACAAGTGGGTGATGAAGATGCTGCAGATGGATGTGAATCCTGGTGGCTGGATCTCCCAGCAGAGGCGGAGAAGTGCCATGTTCTGAGGAATCTGGACTAGTCCACAGGCCCCTCCAAGACTCCATGCTCGCCAGGTTTCCAGAATAGTGAGAGGGTGCCAGGCCCAGCCTGCTGATGCTCACTCTCATCTGGCACCCACTATGAAAGGAGTTGGGGCCGAGGGGGGTGGATAGGGGTTTTGGTCTGAAGTGACTGGCAGGACACAGTCCCCTGGGAGGAGTTACTGGCATGGTGAAGGGAAATGGCTTCTTCTCTCCTGCCAGAGGCTTCTGGGGAAAAAATGCTTTGGCTGGGTGGTTGTGGGGCATCCACAATTTCCTGCATGGTTCATAGCTGGAAGCAGGGGAAGACCGAGGGATGGAGGGGTCCCACAGATCAAACCGGCAATGAGACTGCCCACACAGTGTGAGGCAGCCTGCTAGAAGGCAGGGGGCTGGAAGTCTGTCCCCAAGGGAAAATTGCAGCCAATAAGGCTCCGTCTTCCCAGCTATGCTTAAAGGAGCTGTTTCAGCTCTGCCCTGGTGCTGCTCCCCCAGCCCCTGCTGCCAGCCCACACCCTGACACCAGCCTCCTCCCCACCTTCCTACCCCTCCTCCCACACCGGCCTTTCCAGCCCCCACCCCATGGACCTGCCTGCTGGGATTCCCAGCCACAAGCCGGTTGAGTCTCCCTGAAGGACAGGGAGACCTTTCTCTGTCTCTGGGGAGAACTTGTTCTAGGCCAGGCTTTGCCTCCAGCTGGTATGGGACCCAAGATGGCCCTTTCTCTCTCTCCCTAACCTCAATGATCTTACCTGCACAGTGAGCAAGTTGGACAAAACAGGCAGTTTTCTGATTATTATGTTTAAATGTGGAATTACTTTGTCATACAAACTTTGTGTGCAACTTCAATGTACAAACTAGATTTCAAATAAAGGGAGTCATTCTGGCTGAAGTTGGCGGGGGTAGGGGGTGGGGTGAGGAACTCAGAACAGGAACTCATTTGAATAGATATGTTTTTATGTTGATGGATGAAAAATAAAACTCACCTACTGAACTGCAGTTTCACAGGCATGATATTAATGTATAAAGTTTCCTTCAGAAATAAATTTTAGGGGTGCACCCAAGTGGCTCAGTGGTTGAGCGTCAGCGTTCGGCTCAGGTCATTATCCCGGGGTCCTGGGATCAAGCCACATGTTAGGCTCCCTGCTCAGTGAGGAGCCTGCTTCTCTCTTTCCCTCCGACCTTCCTCCCTGTTTATGCTTACTTGCTCTCTAAAATAAATTAAATCTTGAAAAAGAATTTTTAAAACAAATCTTAGGTAAAAAACAGTTGATTAAAAAATAATTAACCCAGGTGGGACATAGGTCTGTCCCCAAGTCATGAAGGTGGTATGTGCCTTGACTTTGGGGAAATGTCCTAATTCTGTTCAAATACCCTCCCACCTCCCACCTTCAGGATTTCCCAAGAGGCAGCCACCAAGAGAAGGAGCAGAAATGTCAACCATGTTTTTCCCTGGCTGCTCCTGGCACTGACCTCCACTTTCCCACCATGTCTGTGCTCAGGCCCTGGCTGCCTTCCTGGTCTAGGGTGGTCCCGGTGATGGGTAGGACCCTCTTGTCCCCACCCCACCCCTTGGGGTGAGGAAGGGGCTCTCTGCCAGCTGAGGCTTCATTCCTCTTGCCCCTTGTTTTCTCTCTCCTACCCTTAGATTTTTATTCACTCCTTGTACTTCCCCACACCCAGCCAAAGTGATGACTCAAAGCCCAGAAGAAGGAGCATCTTTGAAAAAATGATCACAACTACTTCAGCCTGTGTCTCTCCCCAAGTTCTTGGACAGGTATTCCTAAAGTTGGGGTGTGCAAAGAATGGGAATGCCCACCCCCTCCAATAGCCTGTCCCACTTCCCAACTGGTGTCAGGTGTCACTGCAGCAAGAGGGATTTAGGTTAGACCAGGGATGGCCAGGACGCTCGCCACAGGCAACGAGTCACAGAGCTGTGGGAAACCACGTGGCACCACAGGCCACTGCAGGGCCAGCAGCGGAAGTATAGGTGCTGTGCAGTCACTTCTGCATAAAGACCTATTTCCTCTGGATAAATGAGGACTTTGTCCAGTACCATAGCTTCTCTTAGCATATTTTATTATAATGATGCTTAGCCTGTTAGTTCCTTACGGATAAGAACTATCCTCTTTTTGGCATGTCCAATATCTAGCATTAATACAAAGGAGGTGTTTGATAAATGCTTTGTGGAAGGGAGGAACAAATCAACGCACCACAGAAGTAGGCTCCAGGGTGCTGGGTGCAGGTTGAGTGTGTGATCAAAACGCCCAGATGGAAGCTGCAGCCCCCTGATCTATAGGATTCCGTCAGAGTCCATGAAAGCCCAGTTCTGTGACAGAGCCCCCTGGCCCAAGAAAGAGTGGGACTGGAGAAGCTCAGTACGGAAAGCTGGGAGAAGCCGGGGAAGGGCTCTGGGGGTCCCCAGCAGGGAGCAGTCACCACCAGCTGAGTCAAGCACAGGGTTCAGGAACCATCCTTCTGGACTCCCACCCCTGCCCTTCTGCCCCGGCCGTGCACCCCAAAGAGGCAACTGTGCCTTTCAGTTCAGTAGACTGGATCTAGTATTACAATGACGACCCCAGGCACCAACACACATCCCCTCCCCAGTACAGAAGGACACTGGCAGTGGGCTCAGCCAGCTGCCTCAGTGCCTCCACCACCTGCCCCTTCCGCCCCCTCCTCCTCTTGCTCCCCGTTCTGGAGCCTTCTCACGATGCGGGTGAGGTCCAGGCTCCGTGTCAGCGTGTCCAGGAGCATCTGGTCCTTCTGGACGCCCTCAATGAACTCCTCCAGGGAGAGTTCCCCTGGGACAGAGAGAAAAGGGAGTCAGGGCAGGGAGGGTGTTCCCTCCCATCTCCTTGGTGGGATCGTGGAGGGGGGGGCGAGCTGGAGTCTTACATGGGGGGCTCAGAGCCAAGACTGAGCGGGTAGCAGGCAAAGGAGCCAGGGACCAAAGTCTGGTCTGGGGGTCCCTAAAATCCAACTCCTGGGGCCGGGGGCAGAGCCCCTTTGTGCCTCCTCCTCCCCTCCTGCCCCGCCCCTGGCGGCCCCCATCTCTGCCTCCTCACCATCCCCGTTGACATCGATCTTGGAGAACACGGTATTGGTGAACTCTTCGGCACTCATGGTTGAGTCGCTGCAGGGGTTAATGGCTCGGATGGCCTGGGGAGAAGAAGTAAGAGGAGCCTTCCTAGCTGGTGCCTGAGCCACCGAGTGGGCACTGGAGACCGTGCTGGGGTGCAAGGGCTTGTGTCCGTACAGGTGAGAAAACAGGCCTGGGGCGCCCAGGTGGCTCAGTGGTTGAGCGGCTGCCTTGGGCTGGGGTCGTGACCCTGGGGTCCTGGGATGGAGTCCCGCATCAGCCTCCCTGCAGGGAGCCTGCTTCTCTCTCTGCCTGTGTCTCTGCCTCTCTCTGTGTGTCTTTCATGAACGAATGAACGAACGAATGAATGAATGAATAAAATCTTAAAAAAAAAAAAAAGAAAAGAAAAAGAAAAAACAGAGGCCCAGAGACGGGATGTGAATGAATGAATGAATAAAATCTTAAAAAAATAAAAAATAAATAAAAAGAAGAAAGAAAAGAAAAAGAAAAAGCCCCCAAGACAGGATGGCAGGAGGCCCAGGTCTTGCAGCTGCCTCCCCCCATCCCTGCCCTGGACTCACCCTGGGTCCCAATCCTGTCCCCTCCTGAGATCGCAGTTCGCCTGCTGAAGACCCACCCTGCCCACCCGCCCGCCCTCGCCCTCGCCCTCGCCCTCGCCCTCGCCCTCGCGCTGTCGGCCCTCTGCACCTGCAGTTACCCGGATGATGGTGAGCAGCTCATCGCGGTCGATGCATCCGTTGCCATCGACGTCGTAGAGCTTGAAGTACCAGCGCAGCTTCTGTTCCACCTTCCCCTTGAGGACCAGGCTGAGCGCCGCCACGTACTCCATGAAGTCGATGTAGCCGTCCTGGGCGAGAGGCGCGGCCGCTGTGAGCCGCTCCCAGAGGCCGCGCCACAGGCTGAGCCTTCCTGCCCGGAGCCGCCCCACCTTCCCCCAGCACCCCAGCATTGTGTCCCACCCGGGCACCCCGCCCGGCCGCCCCAGAGGCCCCAGGTAGCGCTGGTAAACCACCCCCCGCCCAGGCTGAAAGGTGGTGCTCTCCCTTCACTGGTATTTTGGTGCCTGCGGTCACTGGCTGCTCCCAGGTGATTCTCAAACTGGAGCCCTTCCTGTTGCGAAAAGGTGTGCAGGTGGGGGAAGAGGAACTGAAACCCCACTGCCGGGGAAAGGCATGCTTTTCCCAGCTGGGGAGAGGGCAGGAGGTAGATGGGGAGGTAGGGAGCATCCTTCTCCTTCCTCCCTTTCTTCCAACTCTGCTGAACAACTGCTACGCGCCCTGATAGTGGCTTCAGATTTCAGTAGGGTATGGACCCGGTCCTGGTGGGAATGCGGTGTTGGGGCACAGGTTTGAATCCTGCCTTCACCCTCTCAGAGCTGTGGGGTCTGGGGTGAAGGACTCAATGTCTCAATCTCCTCATCTATACTAGTTATGATAGTACCTACCTCTGTGGGATTGTGGTGGGATTAAGTGAATTTCTTTTTTTTTTTTTTAAGATTTTATTTATTCATGAGAGAGACAGAGAGGTAGAGACACAGATGAGGGAGAAGCAGGCACCATGCAGGGAGCCCAAGGTGGAATTCGATCCCAGGACCCCAACCTGGGATCTCAGGATCCCAGGATCTCAGGATCACGACCTGGGCCGAAGGCAGCAGCTCAGCCACTGAGCCACGCAGACGCCCCATTAAGTGAGTTTCTGGATATAAAGCACTCAACATTGCCTTGCATACAGCCAGCCCTCAGGAAATGTTAGCTATTACTGTGACTACACTTCCTGTGCTCATTTTTATAATGAGACCACTGTGCCATCACAGTGTAATGCAACGACAACACACCTAGACAGGACAGGATGGAGTCACAGACCAAGAACAGACAACTCTGCCGGGGCAAAGGCCAGAGAAGAGGCTTGGGAAGGCTTCCTGGGAAAGGGGTTGACCATGGGAGAGAGTAGCACCGGACCTGCCTGTGGGGTATTTCTCTGGGGTCCCCCAAATGTCACAGGCTGACCCCCTGTTCACCCCTGCCAGCCCCACCAGTGGGGTCAGGGAAACCGAGAACAGAGGCCTGCCTCTGCTCATCTGGCCCCCAAGCGGAGGGAAGCATGGAGGGAAGCCTGTGTTGTGCAGAGAGGCTAAGGTAAGGAGCACTGGACTCAGAGTGTGTGAACTTGGAGTCTGGCTCCTGTTCCTCCACTTACTCATGACCCTGGTCCTGGGACCAGGAAGTTACCCAGAGGCACATCTGGGGTCAGAAAAAAGACCTCTGACAGGGAATTTGCCAGCCTTATGTAGTAATGAGCTCCCTGCCACTGAAAATATGCAAGCAGGGGCTGGAGCTCGGTTATTAAAGATGTGTCAGAGGCTGGGAAGGATGGCCTCTGAGATTGGGCTGTCCCAGCCCTGGGCCTCAGGTGAGGCCTTGATGAGCCGCAGCCCCACAGTGGGTGTCATGATCATAGTGAACATTCGCGTGGTGCTTCCCTGTGTTCATAGGCTTTCACGTACGCCTTAGCTCATTCCATCCTTGCCCAACCCAGGCCCGGGTTGTCCTCAGAATAGAGCAAGGCCCCCCCATGCCACAATGCTCAGAGAAGCAAGAGAAACAATCAAGGAGGTTTTCCCTGGGCAAGAGGACATGGGGCAAGGACACGGGGCAAGGACACTTGTGCTTTTCACTTTGTCTATTGTGGGAAATGTTTACAGCGAGCTGTACAAAATTACTTTTTTTTTTTCAAAATTACTTTTATAATTTGAAAAAAAAAAGGCTAAAAAGGGGCAATGGAAAAGTAGGGGGCTCTCGCACCAGGAAGAGCTAATTGACGTCCTAGGAGAGGTGTGACCTTGGGCAAGTCACGGGTATCTCTGGGTCTTGGTTCCTCAGCTGGACAGTGGGGAATGACAGTGCCCACTTTTCAAGACTGTGGGACGGGTTAGATTCAGTAATGATATGCTTTCCTCATTTAATCACACCCCCTGGGAGGTGGGATTTTTGTCCCCATTTTCAGAGGAAAGCTGAAGTTGAGAGGACTTAGATCCCACAACCAACAAACGAGCAAGCCTTGGCTAGAAACCAGGTCTCCTAAATCCTACCTGGCGCTCAGACGTAGAAGTGAAGATTTACATCAATTTGTGTGCACCTGTGCGAGTGCCAGGCATGGCCAAGCCCAGGCAAAACTTTGAAGCAAGCAAAGCACATGCTTACCCCCCTCCTCCCCCAGGCCCCCTCCCCGCCACACTCAGCGCTCACGCTGCTGCATCCCCAGCCCTGCCCGTCCAGCACAGTCCCCTAGGATCCTACTTGCCTGCTCACTCATGGGTTGCAGACTTTTTCTGCAAAGGGCCACACAGCAAATATTTCAGTTTGGGCGATGTGTAAACACGGGGGTGGGGTTTGTTCTAATGAAACGTCATTTGTAAAAACAGGCCCACAGGCCATCATTTGCACAGCCCTGTTTCACTACCCATTCGGAGGGCACCTGGGGGGCTCAGTGGTTGAGCATCTGCCTTCGGCTCAGGGCATGATCCCGGGGTCCTGGGATCGAGTTCCGCATCGGGCTCCCTGCATGGAGCCCGCTTCTCCCTCTGCCTGTGTCTCTGCCTCTCTCCCGGTGTCTCTCATGAATAAATCAATAAAATCTTAAAAAAAAAAAAAACTTCCCATTTGGATGTCCCGTGTCTTAGCCCATGTGCTCCACTGCTCTGTGCTCAGGACAATGGGTAGAAGGCAACATTGTCCCAAGTGTGATTTATACCATTGGTATAGATGAGGCCCTTGAAAGGTCACAAAGATGCTCTTCATTTTAGTAGTGATGTATTTAAATTTTTAAAAAATTGGGCAGCCCTGGTGGTGTAGCGGTTTAGTGCCGCCTGCAGCCCAGGGTGTGATCCTAGAGACCCAGGATCGAGTCCCATGTCAGGCTCCCTGCATGGAGCCTGCTTCTCCCTCTGCCTGTGTCTCTGCCTCTCTCTCTCTCTCTGTCTCTCATGAATAAATAAATAAAATCTTTAGAAAAATAAATAAATAAAATTTTTAAATATTTTATTTTTTAATAAAAATGAGAGACACAGAGAGAGGTAGACACATAGGCAGATGGAAAAGCAGGTTTCCTGCAGGGATCCCATGTGGGACTTGATCCAGGATCCCGGGATGATGACCTGAGCTGAAGACAGACACTCAACTGCTGAGCCACCCAGGGTTCCCAGTAATGTATTTAAATTAATGTGTATTATAAAACACATATTACGCCCATAGAACTCATGATTTCTCACATGTTCATTCACTCATATAACAAATACTTGTTAAGCACCACCTACGATGGTCCAGGCACTGTTCTAGGTGCTGAAGATACAGGACTGAACTGGACAGATGAAAAAATCTCTGCCCTTGTGGAGCTCACATTCCAGCAAGGGAGACAGAAAACAAATAGTGTCAAAGTGTTATATGGTATCATGTCTTAGAAGATGAGACCTGCTCTGGAGTGGGATGATGGGACCAGAAGTGCAGGGGCAGGGGCTAGCCCCAGTTAAACAGGGTTTCAACCAGGACATCTGGGCAGGTGTCAGTGGGATGGAGACTTATAGCAGGGGAAGGTGTGAGCCAAGCAGAATTCTGGAGGAAGAGGATCCCGGGTGTGACAAAGGCCCTAAGGTGAAGGCGTGTGTGGTGTAATCAAAGAGGTCAGGTTTGGGACAGTGGAGGTGGTGCTTGCAAATGCAGGGTTGGTGGGTTGTCCCTCCCTGGTGTCAGACATGTGACTGTAGGGGGTCCTTCTGGAGATGTGTCTTGATCCCAAAGGTTTCCCTAGCAGATTGGAAGCTGAGATATTTCGCTGTGGTGGGGTGTAAGATGTTGAGGCTCAACCATTGACTTTCCTCCTTTTGTTCAGGAGTTATTCCTTCTTCTGGAGCACTGGGGGCTCCAGCAGAGAGATAACCATCCCTTCTGGTCTCCATGCCACAGGCTCCAGTATTCTGTTCCCCCACAGCTCCTCCAGGAAAGCCAGTGGGCACCAGGATGCTGCCCTTGAGCTTGGGACCCAAAGCCCATAATCTGCTTTGGCCCTTGACCCTAAATATTAGTGAGTTTTAAATAGCCTCTGAGCCCCAGCTATCCTTAGAAGCCCTGGGCACAGTGGTGTTTGGACTTCTGGGCAGCAAGGGGGGCCGGGAAGGCTCTGGGCAACCTCTCCCTGGCTGGAGGTGGACTCACGGTAGAGCACTGTCACATCCTGTGCTTCAAGTGAGCGCCAGCGGGGGGTGGGGGGGTGCCCAGCGGGGTGGGGAGACTGGTTCGGAGACTTGGGTCCTTCTACCACTGCATCTTGACTCAATTGCTCCAAATAAATGGAAAATTTGCTCTTGAAACCAACACACATCTTAACTCATGCTCTCAACATCCATGGCAGATGTGGGTACTGAGCTGAGGATGGGGGAGATGCTGGGCATAAGGCCACCCAGCTGATGAAAACTCACTGTGCCCAGCCCCTTGTGCAGCCTCTAGCTAACCAGGAGGTCCTCACCCAGTGTCCCGGTGATCGCACAGGGAGTACAACTTGACCACCGTGCAGACCTTCAGACCCACTTGAGAGAAGGTGAGCTGAGGTCACTGGACACTTTGGAGTTGGGAGGAACCTGGACGTCCCAGCGACCAGGCAGCCTTGCCTGTCACCAGAGCATCAGAAGTGACCACAGAGCATCAGGGACGAGCCACATAAGAAGGGCCTGCCTGTGCCAGGCCACCAGGAAATGGAGGCTTCTCACCCTGCTCTCTCCACTCCACTCCTCCTTCTCCTCCTCCACCCTGTGAGCATCTAAGGGTCTGAACAAAAGCACCAGGTGCAGCACCTGGCACTTAGTAGGGTGCTCGGTGACTGTCTCGTAAGTGTTTGCCCTTGTTCTGGAGTAAACCAAGACGTGTGTGTGCAAGAGGCAGGGGAAGCCGTTAGACTGGGCTCCTGGGTACACTAACCTGCGGACCGCTCTGTCTTCCGCTGGCAAGTGAGGGCACAGAGGGGGTCTGGTTCACCTCTGAACCCCTAGTGCCTGACTCACAGTAGGTGCTCAGTGAATATTAGGTCAATTGACTCCCTAACGTAGCCCCAGCTACACAGAGGCATGCTCCCTCCTCCGGCAGACACCACGTCCTGGCACCTGCTCCCCGCAGCCTGCACGGGCCGTGCCTCCCAGGGGGGCCCTCCAGCGCCCCCCTCCACCCAGGCCTCTGCTCACTTTGTTGAAGTCAAAGGTCTCGAACATCTGCTCCACATACTGGCTGGTAGACGGGCTCAGGTTCTTGAGGCCGAAAAACTGGCGGAACTCGTAGAGGGTGAGCTGGCCGGAGGGGCACTCGGTCATGAACTTCTTGTACCACTGGTGGCACTCGGTGCTGCTCAGCTCCTCCACCGACTTGCCGTCCATTACATTGCCCATCTCCTGGGCCTGCGGGTGGCTGGGGCCCGAGGTGGACGGGTCCTGTGCTCGCCGCCGCTGCACACGGGGCTCTGGGCCTTCTAGCGCTGGGTCCTCCTCACTCACAGGCCAGAGTCCTCCAGAGCTGAGCAAAGAAGGTCTGATGGATCAAGCAGCGCAAGGAAATGCCGGGAGGAGGTGAGCAGAGGGACAAAGGTGATGGGGGGACGTGCAAACCAGGAGATGCCAGAGAACCAGTGTTAAGTCCCCACTAAACCCTTGCAGCCAATGGGAACCGCTCCTAGGAAAGAGGAGTGAAAATAGAACAAAGCTTAGGGAAGCAGAGGCCCAGGATTACAGCCTTGAGCTGATAGGTGAGAGGATTTTCTTACCCATTTTGCAATCTCCTTATCCCTTCTTACCAGGCAGTGGTTTTTCTGATCCTGTTACCTCCATTCCCTTCTCCTGTTTTTGATTGCATTCTCAGTGTTTTTGGTCCCTGTCCTCCGACGTGGAATTGAGGTACATAGGAGATAGAGCTGGTGCCTCTTCAACAGCTGGCCCTACTGTGGGCTCCTGACAGGGCTGCTGTGTACAGTTGTCGAGGCTGTGCACTGCACTTGGCCATCACAACTAAGGGGTTCCAGTCACACCACGGATAGTTAATATATGAGAGCACCTGAGTGATGCAGAGTTTGTGGGCTTCCGAGACAGAGTCCTGAGCAGCCAGGGGGAAAGTCCTCCTACCTAACACTGTACAAGTACACATGGCCATGTACACACACTCACTGGTCCTCTTCTGACTACACTCTTACATTCCTAGGGACTGAATCTTTCTCATCCTGAAAGGCCTGAATTCAACCTTCCATTTGATTCCACACTTGATATCACCGCCTCCCAGGGGCATGGGGATAGGGGACAATGAATGCGTGCCTAGTGGCCTAGGGGACGTGTGTGTGTGTGTGTGTGTGTGTGTGTGTGTGTGAGGGTGACAGCATGCAGGTGCATGGTAAGCTGCTACTGCTTCTCCCAGAAAGTTCCCAGGCCAATCTTAGGGGCCCATCTGTGATGAGGGTTGTCCCTATCACACAGCACTGTTGTGTTCATGATACCTGTAACTAGAAGGAAGCAGTCAAAATGTTAACAGGGCTCATCTCTGGGTCATGACATCACCAGTGAAATTTTAATCTTTGCTTTTTAAGAATTATCTGTATTTTTTAAATGGTTTCTAGTAAATGCATGTTGCTCACAAAAACAGAGGATAGCTATTTTTGAAAAAGAAACCAAACAGGACGGCTTTGCCTCTCCTCTGCCTAAAGTGATGAATGCAGGGCGCACTGGGCAGAGGCGCTACTGGGGCCTGCCCGCTTCCATCAAGCTGTCTGGGATGTGTCTTGGATATGGGGCTGGAGGCAGTGGACCTGGGGCCCAGGCTGGCGTCTTTGTCCATGGAGTCCTCTCGGGTTCGGGGTTTGGACTGAAGGCCTCAAGGATGAGGGAACAGCTCATCTTTCCATCACTCCCTATTTACATCCTCCCCACCCTCCCTCCAGAGCACAAACATGCCCCCCTCTGTGAGGCCTTCCAGAATTCAGTTTTCTGACCTCAGTGCACTGACAGTTTGCTTATGTGTTATATGAGCTTTCTATGCTGCTTGAACATTACCACAAGGTCAGTAGCTTCCAACTCTACACATTTATTATCCCGTGGTCACTGGGGGCCAGGAGTCTGAGCATAGCTTCACTGGGTCCTCTGCCCCAGGTCTCAAGGGGCTGTGATGTCATTTGGACCGTGTTGGCATCCGGAGGCTTGACTGGGGAAGAATCCAATTCCATATCATTCAGGTTATTGGCTGAATTCATTTCCTGGCAATAGGACAGAGGGCCCTGGCTTCTTGCTGGATACAGTCTAGAGGCCACTCTCAGGTCCTAGAGGCTGTCTGCAGTTTCTAGAAGCAGTCCAAAGTTCCTTGCTACATGGACTCTTCAATGTGGCCACTTATTTCATTGAGCCAGCAGGAAGAATCTCTCTCCAGTCTGCTACAATGGAAGCTTATATAACATAACTAAGCAAGGCAACACCAACCCATTACATTTGCCACGTTCTGTGGGTTAGCAGTGAGTCACGGGTGTCCCCCACACTCAGAGGAGGAGGACTGTGCAAAGGTAGGAACAGCAGGAGGTGGAAGTCACAGAAGTCACCGTCACATCTGTGACAACATTCATACTTCTACAATAACATACATGGTGCTCATTTATTTCTCGAATTATAAGCAGCTGTTCATTGTCAGCCTGTTGGGATGCCTGGGGGGCTCAGCGGTTGAGCATCTGCCTTCAGGTCGTGATCCTGGGGTCCTGGGATCGAGTCCCGCATCAGGCTCCCTGCAAGGAGCCTGCTTCTCCCTCTGCCTATGTCTCTGCCTCTTTTTCTGTGTCTCTCATGAATAAAGATATAAAATCTTTTTTTTTATATATAAAATCTTTTAAAAAATAAAATACAAAAAAATATTGTCAGCCTGTCTTCAGGAACTCCGGGTCCAGGCTGCGTGCCCTGAGCCCCAGGGGGCTGACCCCTGTGGATGGGGATCACTGGGGCTCCTCTGCCCTCTGGGAATTCATCCACTGGGAAGCCGTGGAAGGAGACCAGTAGGAGAGAAAAGGCTGGGTATTTGTTCCCCGCCCTCCCTACTGGGTCCTAGTTTGGGCCCTGGTTGTTTTCTTCTACCTTCAACCACAGCTCCTACGAAAGCTCCCTCTCTGGGCTCCTGGGATAGAGCTGCCTCTCTCTACCACTCAGGCTCAGGAGTCAGAAGGGCTTCCACCTGTGGCCACTCCCCGAGCAGGTCACCAGTCCCTGAGCTATGCTCACTTCTCTGCAAACACTCCCCTCAGGCAACACTCCTCAGTTACCTTTGGAGGGTAACACCTGACAGGGGCTCGAGCTCAGGAAAACACTGAGTGAGTGAATGTGTGCACTCACGATGGAAGGAAGAATTAAAGGCTGAAGTAGGATGGAGCTACCAACCAACGGCCCCTGTGTCCAGGGTGCCGAGCTAAGCTTTTGGAATAGGCTTACAATGGCCCTGTGAGGTGGGATTATTTCCACATGACACAAGAGGAACAGGGGACAGAAAAATCATCCTGAGTGATGTCTGGGTGGCTCAGAGGTTGTGCATCTGCCTTCAGCTCAGGGCGTGATCCCAGGGTCCTGGGGTCGAGTCCTGCATCAGGCTCCCAGCAGGGAGCTGCCTGTGTCTCTGCCTCTCTCTCTGTGTCTCTCATGAATAAATAAATAAATAAACAAACAAATAAATAAATAAATAAATAAATAGAAAAAGAAAGAAAGAAGGAAAGAAAGAAAGAAAGAAAGAAAGAAAGAAGAAAGAAAAAGGAAGAAAGAAAAATCATTGATGTTCACAGAAATTCGAAGTGGTGGTACCAAAGTTTTCCATCTCACCACCATGCTTTTAACCTAAACCCTTAAATCTCTGAGGAAGGCCCAGGTGGGGGTGGGGGGAAAGCCCTAGGGCTCCTACTCCAACGTCTTCCCTGTGGCCCTTCTGCAGAAACAATTCCAGTGACAGGGGTCTCAAAACCTTTGGATGGGGAGCTCCTCATCCCTTTTCTCTGTCCCAAGGTAGGAAAGAAGTCCACCAGCTTCCCAATCCCAGAGCCCAGCTTTTCCCTCTCCTGTGGCCTCTCTCTATCCCACTCTCCATTCTCCCAGACACGGTTACCAAGTCAGGAGGGTTGGGATCCATACCGAGGCCTGCAAGAAGAGGGGGACACACAAGAGAGGTACAGAGGGGCAGGGTGGACAGCTTATGCAGTGGACACAGTAGAGAGGCCTGGTAGCTTCCCCAGGCTGCTTTGTCTACAGGAATCCCTCCTGGGACAGGTGCCATAGCAGGTGAGAGGATACACCTGGCCGAATGGTGCCAAGGAGAGGGAGTGTGGGGGGCAGGTGTGCGGAGGTGGAAGCCGGGCTGAGAAGAGATGGGAGGGCCTGACTGATCCTGTCCCCCACTCTCCACCTCCACAGAAACAGAGCAGAGCTCTGAGCACCCGGTCTTTGCCTTCTAAAACTATCCCACCCACGCCAATGGGGACCTGGGCCAGCTTCTTTGAAAGGTCCCTGGAAGCTTCCATCAAGCCTGCACTACCAAGGTGAACCTCAAGGGGGAGACCACTCCCAGTGGAGAGGAGAAGGCATCCCTGCTGGAGTGAAAATGCTGGGCCCCCATCACACCCCAGCAGGTTCTCCGGTGGGGAGGGCAGAGATGGTTCCAATTCATCTTTGCAACCTAAAGACTCCACCTTCGGAGACTCAGCAAGGGTCTCCTGGGTGGTTGAGTGGATATATAACTTTTAATTACACCGAGACCAAAAACTTGAATATTTCTCTGCTTTTCAAAATCAACTAAAATGGCAATAAAATGTTTAAACCTACCAACCCACAGAGACAAAGGGAGAGAAGACAGCAGGTGAGAGGTTCTAATAAAATGTTGGACAACAGAAGGCAGATGGATCTCAGCGCTCAGGAAGTCCAAACCCAAACTTTCAGAGAACAGGATGATGTGGAGGTTGGTAGGGACACAGCACCTACACCTGGCACAGAGCTCTGCAGGCTCAGAGTGGGTGCAGAGGTGCCCTGGAAGCTGGGGTGCAGGACGGAGTGGAGCAGAAATAGGAGGACAAGTGGAAAGCGTGTGGAAGGAGCAAAGGGTTCCCCAGATGCCTTCTGTAAGGCAGCAGGATGGACATCTCTGGGTATCCATCTCTTGCCCCTGGCTGGAGATCATTCTGGAGCTTTGGACTGGAGAGGCTGAGAAGAGAGAAGGGTCGCTCTAGAAGCTGGGAGTTAAGGGCAAGTCTGCATACGAAGAGACCCCAGGCTCCTTCCCCTGCCGCTCCGCAAATACCAATAACTGGGCAGGAGAGACTGGTACAGAAGCCAAGTGGCCCGCTTCCCGCCAAGGATTGCCAGGCACTTGAGGAAAGCCTCTGACTTTTGAGAGAGAGAATGTGCCTACCAACAACAAACAGAAAATCCTGGACTCTCTACTGTGAGGGACCTCTAAGGGGGCTCACATCCTTCTTCCCTACTCACCATCTTCTTTTCAGAGAATGGCATCCAGGGAGGCCTGGCTAGTGCCTTGATGCATGTCTGGATCTCCAGAATCCTGTCCCTCCATCCCATCCCAGCCCCAAACTCTTATGCTCCAAAAGGATGCTCCATTGAATGCATCTCCCCACCTAAAATGAGCTGGGACTCCTAGAAATGGATTCACCCAGTGGTGTGCTGGCAAAGAGTTAACGACAGGCTGTCTAGAAAAAAAGAAACCCCAGTTTGCAGGCCTCTGCTGCTGGCTTCAGAGGTCACCAACATGAAGTTACTGGCTGTGGAGTTGAGAGATGCCCCCAGTCCTCCCCCTCAGGCCCATCGGAGCTGGCTCCAGCACACCGCTGGATCTGCCTCTAGGTGGCAGTGGCCAGGGACTCACTCAGGCCACCCGGCACCGCGTCAGGGGCCCTCTGCCTTCATGGCTCTTCTGGACCAGAGGAGAGAAGACAAGATGGGAAATCCACCGGCCCACCAACGAACTCCAAGTCAGAAGAGGCAGTTTGACGTAAAATGAGGGCTGCGGGGGGCAGGGGGGGGATGGGGGCCGGTAGCTGCACCAATGTGGAATCGCATTCAGGTGACTTCCCTCTCTCTTGACTTTGGAGGGGTTGCCAACCTTGGCTTACGGGGAGGGTGTGGCCAGCACCAGCTTTGCTCGGGACTCAGGCTCTGGAGGGGTGTTGAGGCCTCTCTTGGGGAGAGGGGACCCAGAATCAAGTCTTTTTGAGTAAGGGACTGGTGGGGCTGGGTAGGGACAGGTAGGTAGGGGCCTGCGGGATCAGCCTCACAGAAATCCCCAAAATGATGAGGTGTCAGGAAACCACAGATAAGGGAACAAAGCAGACCATACTGCCCTAGATGTGTGTGGGGGGGTCTTTTTTTGTGACAGTCACCTGTGACCAGAGAGAATAACCAGACCCTAAAAGAAGGAAGCCATTAAAGATATTATCACCAGGGACGCCTGAGTGACTCACTGGCTGAGCGTCTGCCTTTGGCTCAGGGTGTGATCCCGGGGTCCTGGGATCAAGTCCCACATCGGGCTCCCTGCAGGGAGCCTGCTTCTCCTTCTGCCTGTGTCTCTGCCTCTCTCTGTGGTCTCTCATGAATAAATAAAATCTTAAAAAAAAAAAAAAAGATGTTATCACCAGTCCTTATTCAAACCAAGACATCCCAGGAATGATAAGGCCACAGTTCCCTGTCAGTTCTAAATAAAAGACTGTCGGTGGAGGCCCACGTTGGCAACCCTGTCAGGACACCTCTTGCTCCTTTGAGAGCTTCCTCTGTCTCATTGTTTCATAAACTATCGCTTCATTTCCCAGTCTTCGGGCATCTCTGGACTTAACCTACCATAAAACGCCCCCCTGTGGCCTCAGTTTACCCACCCACAGCCACCCATTCAAATGCCAGGGAAAGGAAGGACAAACTTTAATTGCTGCCGAGAACAGAGACCTCCCTTTGCCTTTGATGACAGTGGGCACGGCACAGCTGTCTTAGCCCGGGCACAGCTGTCTTAGCCCTTGCTCCCCCGGGAGCAAGCCGCCGTTCTCCCCGGGACCCAGGGTTGCGGAGGGGGGGGTCAGGGTGTAGCTGGTGGGGGGCCTTCTGACTGGCAGAGGCCTAGGTACGCCACAAGACCAGGTTGGCAGGAGGCACGTCAAAGCACTTGCGGGTGTGGTCAGTGTCCCTCCGGTACAGGTAGCCGCAGGTGGGCTTCTGCAAGGTGTAGAAGGGGTTCAGGGAGTTGGAGTACTGGGAGGTGTAGAAGCCGAACCTGAGCTTCTCCAGGCTCTGTCCCCTCGGGTCTACCACCACGGGCACATAGGCTGCCGCCAGGGTCTGCTCGCGGTCCTGTTTCCACGACCCGGACAGGGGAGGCCGTGGAGACTTCTCCTTTTTGCTTGACAGTGTCTTGGGCTCCCGGCTGGGTCCTGAGGGTTTCTTTGAGTCCTGGGGGGCGGGGAGAAGGAGAGAGCTGAGGCATCAGACTCTGGGGCTTGCACTGCTAAGGCCAAGGGTGGGAGTGAGGGGGCAGGTGCCACTGGTCAGAAGCTTCCAGAGCCACCCCCGAGACAGCTCTGGTGGCCAGACACCTCCAGGAGCAGGGTGACCCTCAGGGCCCCCTGACCTACCCCCTCTGGTGCAGACCTCTGCCTGCTTCTCAGAGGCTGGGAGCCAGGCTCATCCTCAACCCCTCACCCCTCTCCCCTCTGCCCCGTGTCCAGCTGTCTGTCAGTGTCCTCCACGGGGCTCCCAACTGGCCCTGGCTCCCGCCAGGCCTCCATTCTGTCTCCTGCAGGGTCTCTCCAGCCTGGGCCTCTGCACACCAATGGCCAGACCACATAGCTCTTCTCCTCAAAGCATCTTTGGCTCTCTGCTACCTAGAACAGAAATCTCTAGGACCCCTGGCCTGGAAGGCAAGAGCTTTAGGGACAGGGCTCCCGTCACCCTGTGCACTTGCTAGATGGCCTGCCTATCACCCCTGGTGGCAGCTTGTCCTTCCAGAACTCGGGGCCTTTGCTCAGGCGGTTCCCCCAGCCCAGCAAGCCCTCCCCCACTGCTCCCCCCTCATCCATCAGGGAGAGTCTCTTTCCCCTTTCGGCCTTAAGCTCCTTAAGGGCAGTGCATTCTCACCCTTACCCTTGACATGATGGCCTCCAAAGTCCTGTTCCTTGTTTTACTCCAGAACAAGGCATTTAGTGAGCACTCAATAAATGTTGGTCCAATTGAACTGGAATCTACTAAGGGGCAGTTGCCCTTCCAACCAGCCAGTCCATTCCATTTTAGAACACCTCTCATTGTTACAGAGTGACAATGCCAGCTCTTCACAATCACCGCTCTCGGTTGTTTAGGCACAGAGGTCTACTCCCCGAAGACGCCCCCAGTGCCCCACTGGCCACATTTAGTGACATTTATTTACTCCTCTGTTGCCACTCTCAAGACTGCCCCATGATCGAATTGTTTGGTTCACCCTTGATTCCCCCCACACCATCTCCCAGGTATTGGATGCCCATCTTACTAGGATTCTTCACAGACATGACGGTACAACTCAAAGGATGAGATGCCTGGGTGTCGGGCTGGCCCTCTCCTGCTCCTCCAGGCTACTGCTGTGAGGGGAACCCATTCCCACTCTCCAGCCTCATGGC
The DNA here is from genome assembly GCF_018345385.1 of Vulpes lagopus. Taxonomy (NCBI): domain Eukaryota; kingdom Metazoa; phylum Chordata; class Mammalia; order Carnivora; family Canidae; genus Vulpes; species Vulpes lagopus. The sequence continues at coordinate 62,342,327 of NC_054824.1, forward strand.
CCTCCAACCCTGCCCCTGCCCCGGCAGGGAAATGGGAGGGAGCCCTAGCTACAGAGTTACTGCAAGTTGAAACCCCTGCCATCTTACAGAGGAAATCCCTGGCACTCAAGAGATAATGCATACTCCTTTGCATTTGATTTCAAACTACTTGCCCAACTCAAACCTGCCCAGGGCTTTCCTCCCAAGCAGGCTCTGATTCCTACCCAGGAACGCGTGTGTCTGCTGTGCCTTTCAAAATTCTTCCTATCCTTCCAAGCCAGCAACCCTCTGGACATCTCCTCCAGGAAGCCTCTGGTACTGCAGCCCCTGCCCCGTCTCACCCTCCTCTCTGCCTTCAGGCCCTCCTCTCGGGCTGTGCGGTCCTTTGCCAGGCAGGGACAAGGGGGAGGCAAGTGAGCATTGTAAGGAGGAGCCGGGGCCCCCTGAATGCTTCTTTACATCTTGCTGCCCTGGGCTCTATGCTTGCCTCACCCAACCCCGAATCCTGGTCCTTCCAGGCTCACATCAATGTTCCAATGGCCTGTCAACTGCTCCCCATGTTCAGGACCTCACCCTGTTCATCTCTGTCCCTGGGGCTGACCCCCATGCTGGCCCACAGCCCAGCTGGAGAAAGGGGCGAACAAGTGTTCAGCAGCCTTCCCAGACTCTCTGGGGCTCAGTGGTGCTGGGGGTGGGGTGCAGTTTACACACTGAGGGGTAACATCGGAAATGAGCTCTGACAGCGTTATCAGCAGGGGTTCTTCACCACCTGCTGTGAGCACATCAAACTCTTTATGGAGATTATCTCCTCTAATCCTCACCTTACCCTTTAAGGAAGATAGTATTACTAGTCCTAGTTATAGTTGAGAAAACTGTAGTAAGGGGGTTAGTCACATGTTTAGGGCCAGGTGGCTGGTAAAGAACCAGGCTGGGACTGAACCCAGGGCTGGCTGACCCTAAGGCCCACACCCTCTCCCCCATGATGCAGACCATGGCCACTGCACTGGGAGTGGGGGTGGGGCTGCCAATTCATCCAATTCATCTCTGCCCTCGTTTCCTCGTGGCACTGGGCAGCAGGGCAGCAGCTGAAGGGAAAGGCAGCCAGGCCTCCCAGTTTGGCAGGGACACTGTGGGGTTTTGAATGCTGGATTTTGGCATGACCATCTCTTGGCAGAGCTGGGGATATGACATTATTTGCTTCGTTCATTCATTCATTCAAAACTATCCTTCTTACATGCCAGGCCCTGGGCGTGCAAGTAAGACTAATAGAAATAGGAAGCCCTGTAGAGCAGGGCTTCCTGCCCCCAGCACCACGGATGCTGTGTGCTGATAATTCTTTGTTGTGGGGCAGTTCTGGACATTGCAGGACGTTTAGTATATTAAGTAGGTTTCTGAGAATGTGGGGCTCTGGTCCTTTTGACACTACAGAAGGGCCCAGCCCATGGCTGTGGAGGTGAGGACCCGCAGGGCCTCCTCCCTTCAGCCTTGGCCATTTGGACTCTGCTTCTCAGGCTCTGAGGCTGGTGTCCAGGACCCTCTTGTCTTGGGTCCACCTGTCAGCTATGCCTCAGTGGCTGCTACTGCAACATCTGGGGTCCTGGGGAGGGGGGCACCCAGTGCCTTCAGCACATTCAGGGATGAGGCCCTCATAGAAACTGGGGCAGAGGGATCCCTGGGTGGTGCAGCGGTTTGGCGCCTGCCTTTGGCCCAGGGCACGATCCTGGAGACCCGGGATCGAATCCCCCATCGGGCTCCCGGTGCATGGAGCCTGCTTCTCCCTCTCCCTCTGCCTGTGTCTCGGCCTCTCTCTCTCTCTCTCTCTCTCTCTCTCTCTCTGACTATCATAAATAAATAAAAATTAAAAAAAAAAAAAAAAAAAAAGAAACTGGGGCAGAGGGACAGTCCCGGGAGGAGGAATAAGATACCTGGGAGGAGGAAGGGAGGAGGAAGAGGAAGCCCAGGCAGTCCAGTCTTGCCCTGCCCTTTCTGAGGGCCCAGCTGGGCTCCAGGTGACTAACATCAGAGGGCTGAGAACACCCCATGCCAGCCCAGGGCCCAGCAGGGCCAGCTCTAGGGGGAGGGTGGGGCCTGAATGCATACTTTCCAAGTTAACCTCTGGTTTCATTGAACCATCTCCTCCCCTCTCGGGTTCTCCTGTCAAGAGCACGGGAGGTGTGGGGGCTGTGGAGGGTGCACTTGTGTGACTTTAGAGAAGTAGTTCACAACCTGGGGTGTTTTTCTCTCCAGGAAAACATTTGGCAATGCCAGGAGACACTTCTGATTGTCACAGTGGGGATGCTACTGGCATCCGGTGGGTAGAGGCCAGGGATGCCGCTAAATATCGTATGGTGGGACGCCTGGGTGGCTCAGCTATTTAGTGCCTGCCTTCGGCCCAGGGCGTGATCCTGGAGACCCAGGATCGAGTCCCACATCGGGCTCCTTGCATGGAGCCTGCTTCTCCCTCTGCCTGTGTCTCTACCTCTCTCTCTCTCTCTGTGTCTGTCATGAATAAATAAATAAAAATCTTTAAAAATAGATAAATAGATAAGTAAATAAATAAATATCCATCCTATGGTGCCAGGACAGCCGTCCAGTAAGGAATTATCAGCACACAATGTTATCGGTGCCCAGGCTGAGGAGCCTGCTTTAGAGCTTTGAGGAACACCTCTAACTCCTACCTGCTTCCCGCAGTGTGCACTTAAGCCTCCCATTCCAGGGAGCGACGAAGTCTAAAGGGCAGGTAAAGGGTCTAACCTGCCCCTTCCCTCCTTTCCAAATCCCACTACCCTTTTTCTTAAAAGATTTTATTTATTTACTCATGAGAGACACACAGAGAGAGGCAGAGACACAGAGGGAGAAGCAGGCTCCCTGCAGAGAGCCTGAGGTGAGACTCAATCCCAGGACCCCAGGATCATACCCTGAGCCAAAGGCAGATGCTCAGCCACTGAGCCACCCAGGTACCCTCCCACTACCCTATTTTTATCTGCATTTCCAGCAGAGCCAAAAGAAGAGACCTCTCCCTTAATGAGCCCGGCTCTGCAGCCAGACCCTCCCAAGGCATTTTAGGTACACAAATCTATGCGTCTGTCCCTTCTACCAAGATCTACAATGGGGAAGAGGGTGACTCAAGAGTGAGGCTTTCTAAGTAGAGCCAGAAGACCTCATATAGGGTTTTTCCGCAGGTCTGGGAAGACACTGGCCTCTCACAAATATCTCAGGCCCACAGGTACATCCTCTAGCCTACCCAGAGCCTGACATTCCACCATTAGCACCTCACTCTTGGGGAGAAGGCCTTGTGCCCTCTTGAAATGCAAATGGCACTGGGTGAGGCAGCGGATGAGGCCTCCCAGGGCACCTGGCCCTGTGGAATGTGCCTGGGCTTTGGAGTGTGAAGGTCTGAGCTCAGGGCCTCACTGGCCTTACAGGTCAGGCAGCCTTGGGCAAAGCTCAGAACCAAATTGAGCTTTGGTTGCCATGTTGGCAAGATGAGGATAATGAGGCTGTCTCCTTCACCAGCATGCCATGGGGGGGCAGTGAGTGTGGGAACTGTGCGAGCAAAATGCAAATAGTAATTATCATCAGCCTCATCCAGCAGTTACCCCCGTAGGTTTCAAACACGCTCAGCAGAACCTTGGTGAGAGCTGGTTGGCCGGCAGTGGGCAGAGGGGCTGGGAAGGGAGCAGATGAGGAGGCCAAGCGAGGGCCTTAGCTTCCTTGTTTGTGAGGCTGTGTAGCATTGTGGCGTGGAGTTCAAATTCAAGCTCTGCCACTCGCACTAGGTGGCCAATCTTTCAAGAATTTAAAATATTCTGTATCTCAGTTTTCCCACCTCTAAAGTGGGCACAACTACAGTATCTACCTCACAGGGTCACCATGAAGATTTAATGAGATATACTGGATAAAGAGCCTAGACCCCTTGAGCATTCAGTAAACTTTAGCTATCATTGCTACTTGTCACCAAGTTTGCCTAGAAGGGGAAATGCGCACTGACCATCCAGGAAGTGTCTGGGGAAGTGAAGGGGCAGAGGAACACCAGGGGGTAGATGGTGGCCGCCTTCCTGCCCCCTCCCCTGGGGAGACAGCAGGGGCTCCACCGTAGGGGAATAAGAGTTGGGTTGAGGTGGGCTGGCAACCAAGCTTTTTATAAGAGGCCCTCAGCTCCCAGCCACACAGGTGGGCCAGGCTTGGGTCTTCATACGCTTTCCTGCCCATCAGGCTTCTTATGGCCTTGGACTGTCCTGATGCAACCCTGTGATGTCATCCCACCTGGGACATCCTTGACCAGGGCCTCTCTTGTCGGTGAGATGGAATTTCTGGTGGTCAGGGGCTCCGGGGTCTCCCAGGGACTCTTGGGAAGTACTGGGAGTGCTGGGGTGGGGAGAATTTGCATGGCAGGGGCATTGTGATGCCTCTTTGACAGCACAATTCTGTCTTCCTAAGGAGACATAGAGGCAGGGCTGGGGGCTAAAATCGCAAGGCCTGGAAGGATCTTTTAACCTTGACATTTTCCCTGACCCCTGCGATGCCCTCTTTTCACAATCTCTCAGGACCTGTGACCTGTGGGTAGTAGAGTGAGTAGAGAGAGGAGGAAGTGATCCCAGTTACTCAGGTAACTTCAGAAGTCCTAATGTTCCCCCAGCGCCCCAACATATCATAAGAAATTACCAGCAAGGAGGAAATGTCCCCAGTCAACTCTCCATTCTCTTTCTGTCTCCCTCTCTCTCTCTGCCTTCCAAATTGCAGAAATGATGGAGGGAGGGAGGAAGGGATGGCTGGATGCATGGACAGACAGAGGAGTGGGAAAGTGGATGGGCAGGAGGATAAGTTTGGTAGGTAGATAGACTGTGGATGCCCAGACGCCCCTGATTTGAGACCTGCTCACCTTTTTAGCCTCATCTCTTGCTATGTTTCCCCTCACTCTATACAGTAGCTAATTTCTTAAACACACCCTGCTCTTTCCACTCCAAGCCTCTACCTATGCTGTTCTGTAGACAGGAGGCTGGGCAGGGTGCCTGGGGGTGAATGGATAGATAGATGGCCAGTAAATGGCTAACATGCTGGGTGGTTGTGCTGTAGAGACAGGATAGCAGGCCCAAGAGTCAGGCTCCTTGAGCTTGAAACTGGCTCTACTATTTTACTAGTTGTATGACCTCCGGCAAGTAGTTGACTTCTCTGTAGATAGTATTTGACAGTCTGTTCATCTGTAAAATGGGTAGACTACAGGTCTCTACCTGCTAGGGATGGGCAGAGGGCTCAGGATGGGGCCTGGCACAGAGTAAGCACTTGGTAAGTAATAGCTATTATTATGTGTGAGCAGGTAACTGGATTGATGGGTAGGTGGCTGAATGGGCCATCCCATCCCCATCTTCAAGAACCAGACCCATGCCCAACACCAGACTTGATAGGCACCTTCTAGGAATGGGTCAGAAATCCCACATATGGGAGGGACCTGGGTTTCAAAGGGGACGAAGGGATAGGACCAGGGGAAGGAGATAGAACAAGCCAGTGACTTCCTGCCCTCTGCCACAATGGCTTGGGCTGGGCAAGGGCTTGTTTCCTTCCTGGCACTGTGTCAGCACTGACTGTTGGTTACGGGGTGGACTTTGGGGCCCTGTGGCAGATTGGAGTTGGGGTGTTGATGACTTGTGCACTGCTCAGATCTCACACCCTGATGGTAATGACCCCTAATTTCTGAGAGGGTGGGAGGGCCCAGGAGGGGAGGCGGGGGGGGGGGGGGGGGGGGTGCGGAGGCAATCAGGGCTTCCCTTCCCAGAGCTTCTGGTCAGGGATTTCTAAGGCTCTGAGGTGATGCTATCTTGCTTGAGAGGGAATGAAGCGGGGACACGGTATTGTGGCAGATGTGCCCAGCATTGCCAGCTCTGAGGAAAGTGGCCTGGCTCCAGCCCGGGGCCTGAAGCTGTCAGGAAGGAGCCCAGGGGACCGGCGGGGGTTTGGTGAGCAGATCACCACAACTTAGCACTCTCCACACTTTGTCTCAGCCAAAGAGGGAGGTGCTGGGCTGGTTGCCTGGTAATCAGAGACAAGTCCCACCACTTTTCTGGGCCTCAGCTTCCATGCTGAGTGCACCATGAGGATGTTGGGTCTCTCCATCTTGAACATTTGAAGGAAGATGAGTTGAATTTCATCCTGAGGACTTCACGTAGGGACCCCTCCCCCATGACTGACCATAGGCCTGGACCCTGGCAGGAGCATCTCCAGCCCGGGCTATGCCACCGTCTTCGTGGGGACCTCAAGACAGGACATGGCTGGGGAGACCTCCTTTAGCAAAGCCTGGCCAGTCAAGCCAGATCTGTCTTATTTCATTTGTAAATCATGGGATGGTTTAAGATTGTGGCCTCTGGGAGCACCTGGGTGGCTCAGTAGGTTAAGCATCTGACTCTTGGTTTCGGCTCGGGTCATGGTCTCAGGGTTGTGAGAAAGAGCCCTGTCTGCATTGAGCTCCACATTGGGCCCCACACTCAGAGGGGAGTCTGCTTCATTCTCTCTGTCCCTCCTCTCTCCCTCTCTCTCTCAAATCAATCAATCAATCAATCTTAAAAAAACAAAAAAAAGATCATGACCTCTGGACCCCCTCTGCCTAGGTTCAAATCCCAGCACTGCCACTTCTCAGCTACATGACTTACCTAAATCACTTAACCTGTCTCTGCCTCAATTCCTAATCTGATAACAGAATCCACCTGGAAGGCTTGTTGTGCACACACCACCCACCTCACCACCATGAGCTTAGAGCAGTGCCTGCTGCAAGGTAGGTGCGAGGAGTTATCTTATTATTTCTAAACTCCAGACCACACCGACTCAGTCTTGCCTCCTGGAAGACCACCTTTCTCTGACTTCTTTGCCACACTCCAAGCATCAACTCAATTTATTCATCATCAAAGTTCCTGGAGGGTAAGGACTGACCTGTACTCCTCAGTGGGCTGAACTGGAGCACAGGAAACTCACCAGGTACCGGTACCCACACACCTTGGCACACACAGCCACCCCTCCTGCCTCTCTGCTGCCAAAGTGCCCTGCTACCGCCCTGCTCTATGTAGGCCTGGTGATTTGGACAGTCTGTCCACCTCTCCTCACCTGCTGTGGGGTTTGGGCAAATTGCTTGGCCTCTCTGGTCCTATTTGTTTTTCCTTTGCCGGACTTCAAGTACAGAGGGCTGAGTTATTCATACACCTTGTGCATGGTGCATTACCACCCCTGGTCTACGAAGGACTCCTCTCTTGCACTAATTTTCCCCCTTCATCTCCAGTCTCCAACCACATTCCCCACCCACCCCCGCCGGAGGCAACCATACTAATGTACTTAATGAGCATCTTCTTGTTCATATATTCTTACAAAATATATGTATTATTGTTTTGCATGCAGGCAGTTTTCATTTACATAAGTGGCAATGCTGTGTTTTAGATCTCATTCTGTTTACTTTGATGGCTCCCTACTGATTTCTAAGATCCATCTGTGTTGCTGTTACCAGCATCTGGTTCCTCGCTTCTGATCGCGATGTAGTCGATGCAGTGCATCCACCACATTTTATGTCTCTGCTCCTCCCAGACCCCCCCACCTGGGGGCCTCCAACTCCCCATCCCCACAGACAACACTGCAATGATATCACCTCCTTGGCCCTCTATGATTTCTCTGGGGGCATATTCCTAAGAGCAGAATTGATTTGTCACAGACTAGGAGTAAACATCACTTAAAGTCTTTTCTCCACCCATATGAGGAGTATATTGTCCCGTCCCTTGTGGCGCTGATGATGGTAGTGGGTTATACATGCAATCCACTCGGCCCCACTCCTGACACAGAAGAGATGCTCAGTGGCTGTTCCTTCCAGATCTCAGGGAGAGGAGGAGGTAAGCCAGACGCAGGTTGGCTCACAGAGAAAGGCACCCAGGGCTCAAAGCCCCAGCTCAAGGATTGTTCTGCAGAGCCTGTGAGAAGTATGTGGGGCTGTGCTGATTCCTGGAGGGTATGGACTAATCCAGAACGTTTGAAGCTCCCACAGCCTGCACACAGGTCCTGGTGTCCCAGGCAATGCTTACTACAACCCAGCTGTCATTCTCTCCTGGGAGCCAGAGTCACCTCCTCACACAGAAGGTGCCAGACAGCCTTATTTGTTGTTCTGCTCCTGCTCTGCCAGACAATGAGCATTTTACTCAGACATGAAACCACACCCGAGTGAGTACTGGATCCCACCCTCCCATTGTACAGATGGAGAAACTGAGGTTCGGGATAGCTCCATGGTCTCACAGGAGGTTAGTGGTGGAAGTGGCTCTAGAATATGCATCTCCAGGTTCTCCCTTCTAGTACTCTTTAAAAGAAAATGCAAAAAATAAAAATAAAAATAAAATGCATCCCATGTTAAATTGTGTTCTTTCTTATTTATGGACTTTTCAGTTAAAACAAATGACCTACCAGCAGAGCACATTACTAAAAAGTGAAAAAACAAAACAAAACAAAACAAAAAACAGGACAGCCCAGGTGGCTCAGCGGTTTAGTGCCACCTTCCGCCCAGGCCGTGATCCTGGAGACCTGGAATCGAGTCCCACGTTGGGCTCTCTGCATGAAGCCTGCTTCTCCCTTTGCCTGTGTCTCTGCCTCTCTCTCTCTCTCTCTCTCTCTCTCTCTGTCTCTCATGAATAAATAAATAAAATCTTAAAACAACAACAAAACAAAAAACCCCACATGTAGTCCTGGCATTCCAGCTGAATCTTCTCCATGGTTCTGTTCCTTTCCAATCCCTGGCCATTTACAAATACAGTTTATATATCTGTAGTCACAATCTACATGGAGTTTTGTTTTTTGCTTTTTGTACTTAGCAACCTTTTATTTATTTTTTTAAGTGCGCATGTGCACACACACGTGATTTCAGATTTCAGGACGTGTTTTACGATGGGATGTTTTTGCCTGGGCTTCAGGGCGATCTTGCAGACGCCCGCCCCACCCCGTGTCCTGGGCCCCAGTGGAACTTTCCTTCTTGAGGTTCTTTTGTTGAATTGTCACTGCCCTCTTCCAGCCTGTCAGGGCTACTGTTCTCTTTGCTGTTCCCCGGGTAGCCCCTCTACACCCAAAGTCGGGTTGGGAACAGGGGCAGGAGCATGCAGCCTCTAAGTACCTACCATGAGTCAGCCTCTCAGATACCTTGACCCACTATCTTGTTGAATCTCATAATAACCTCACATAATAGCCCCTGTTTTTCAGATGAACAAACTGACACACTCAGGTGGTAGCTCGGCCACGGCCACACCCTTGCTAAACAGCAGAGTCAGGATTCAAACCTATTTCCCAGCAAGGATCCTTCCCACTCTGGCATGGTCCTCTGGGCAGAGCCCATGGTTAGTTACCAAGGGAAATGAGTCTCTCCTCAGCACCCCACAACATACCACTCCCCCACCCAGGGCTGTGCTTGATCTCCACACTCTTGGGCACCAGGTAATGAGTTTCTCTGAGCCCGCTCTCAGGATGTGGGAGTCTCCCTCTGCCTCCCGCGAGCTGGACTTCATCTTAGCCTGACCTCATCTCCTGGCACCCACCTGGCCAGAGGAATGCTGAAGTCAGGGGACTGGAGCCCACCTCCCCACCGGAGGCCAAAGGAAAGTTTTAGGGGCTGGTCTGGCAAAAGGTGTCTCCAGCCTGGAACGAGGCTGGACCAGATGATCCATAGCTCAGTAGCAAGTGGGAATTGGGAGTGCTGACCTTTGTCCCTGCAGGGTCACCCAGGTGGGGGTGAAGGGGAACCTCAGGACCTCTCAGGCCTGCACTTCCCCTACTGGGAGTGCACTCTCTCAGCCAGGAGTGCTTGGCTTCATTGGATGTAGGGAAAGCCATAAATCTGACAAAGTCCTAGCTGAGTCTCTGGGAAGACTATAGTGTCTGGGCCCCAATTTCACCCCACAGTCCAGAAGCGGCCAGTAAAGTCGGCTCTTGTTACTAAGTAATTGCTGAACCAAGATTTAATTACAGGATTGGGCTTTGGCTGTTTCTAGGAGAGCCTGTTATTGGGCTGTTTCTTTTACCAGGGGAGCAGGTTGAGGTGTTGCTGGGAGCTGGACTGGTGGAGAGGGAGTGCCCCCTGTTGAACCCAGGCTTTCCAGAGACTGCCCCCCACCCAGCCCCTGCCAATGGGCGACTGAAATCTGGGTGAAGTGGGGGGATGGGCAGAAAGAACCTTGACATCCAGACTCTGCAGCCCGATGGCCTTCTGCTGTTCACGATCACACGGATTCCCTCTCCTCCCCCAATCCCAGCCAAAACACCCCCAGAAAGCAAGGGAGTCAACAGGGCAGAGAAATGAACAAATGCTTCAGAGTGGGGGTGGCCTGCGGGCACCAGGCCCTGTGCTGGCACTTCACACCCATGATCTTACTGCATCTTCCTGACAACACTATGAGGGCCACTCTTGCTCCCCCACTGCAGACGAGGAAACAGGCTCAGAGCATTTTTTAGTAGATGTGCTGCCGAAGCGAGCACATCAGAGCATTTTTTACTTCTCCTATGTGCAAACTGTCCATCAACACCTTCCTTCCTCCCTAAGAAATGTCCCACAGAAAAGCTTGGCTCTGTTGCTACCACCAGCAGACTAGTCCTGCCCCCCATGGCCCCCCACAACTGCTTGTATTAATTAACTGACTAACCAATTAACAGATCAATCGAGCAGCTTGACTTAGCCCCTCAGCCTACATTTCTTCCCATTGTCCTTCATCCACTACTAGATGAACATCCTCAAAATACAGCTGTTGGAGGGCATGGCTGGCTCTGTCAGCGGAGCGTGCCACGCGTGATCTCAGGGTGGTAAGTTCGAGCCCCACGTTGGGTGTAGAGATTACTTAAAAAAACAAATACACAAAACCCCCCAGCTGTTACCAGTCACCAGTGCCTCCTCCTGGTAACCACTGATTCTAGGCCACAGCTCCTCAAACCTTCACAAGCTCCTGAGTCACCTGGGGACCTTGTTAAAACACAGATCCTTTGCTGGGCACCTTAATCCATCAGCTCACTGCATCTCATGACAACCTTAAATTAATAGCCTGTTTGACAGACAAACAAACTGAGGCCCAGAGAGGTTGCCCAATGTCAGGGAGAGGGTTTCTACAGTTCTAGTAGGTTCTATAGTTCTAGTAAGATCTCAGGTGATACAGATGCTTCTTCTGGGTTACAGACCATACTTCTAGACTCTCCTGCCTACTTATTTCTTTTTAATTTTTCTTTATTTTTAAAAAAATATTTATTTGAGAGAGAGAGCATGAGCAAGGGGAGGGAGGGATAGAGGGAGAGGGAGAAGCAGACTCCCTGCTGGGCAGGGATCAGGACATGGGTCTTGATCCCAGGACCCTGGGATTGTGGACCCAGAGCTGAAGGCAGCTGCTTAACTGACTGAGCCAGCCAGCCAGATGCGCCTATTTATTTTTCTTTATTTTTAATTGAAGTGTGGCTGACACACTTTTTCTTTAATTTTGAACATCGAATATATTTACATGGTTGGATAACGAAAAAAGCAGGATGCCTGGGTGGCTCAGCAGTTGAGTGCCTGCCTTTCTTTGGCCCAGGGTGTGATCCTGGAGTCCCAGGAGCAAGTCCCACATCAGGCTCCCTTCATGGAGTCTGCTTCTGTGTGTGTGTGTGTGTGTGTGTGTCATGAATAAATAAATAAAATCTTAAAGAATAAAAAAGCATCTTAGGCTCAAAATTCTCCCTCCCACTTCTATCCCATTTGTCCAGTTCCCCCCATCTCCACTCCCAGTAACCACTTCTATCAGTTTCTTATGCATCTCTCCATCTCTCCAAAGTTCTTCTGTGCCAGTACAAACAGGCAAATAAGAACCTACTTATCCTGCCCCAAATAGTAGCAAACTACACACACCGTTTTGTCAACAGTTTATCAGTTTATCTTGGAGATAACTGGACACAGTCAGTTGACTCATTCTTCTTTTGAGTTGCATTATTATTCCATTGTGTGGACGTGCTGTAATTTATTTAAACAGTCATCTCCAGATGGACAATTTAGGCTGTTTCCAATCTTACCCACTGGTCTTTTTAAGCCCAGGATACCCTGGCCAACCTTGCCGTGACTTCCTTCTCACCCTGCAGTTCCCAGCTTCCACCATGCTGAGCCTCCTGTGTGCCCTCCCCAGATGCTCCAGTTTACCCTGACTGCTGCCCCTCTGAACCTCTGTCCCCCTTGTCTTCTCCTCCCCATTACTTCCCCTAATCATCTGTGTGTGTGTGTGTGTGTGTGTGTGTGTGTGTCTCCAAATAGATGAAAGCAACTTGAACTTTGATGCCATGTCTTTGATTTCTCTGGATCCTTTGCAGCCCACAGCTGGCACAGAACAGTTCTCTAGAATACTAAGTGTGTAGTGGATGTTGCATATAAATGGAGCTCCTCCTCAGTGGCTCTGCTGGGGGTGGTCCAGAGTAGAAGAGCCCAGGAGCTACCCTAAATGGGAGCACTTCATGGCTCCAAGGTCTCCAGGAAGGAAGCCTCTGTCTCATACCTGAGTGTCTAGAGCCCTTGGGCAAGGTTATGATGATGTCCAGGGCATGATGGGGCATCTGGGTGTCCCTTGTGCCTTCCCTGTGTGGACGGTAGGAGGAACCATGATGCAGAAGTAGGAGGTTGGAGGGATGGATGGTATGGGTATGTGCATACGCTAGAACAGCTCCTTCCCTTCTCTATTAACATCCTTGTCATCTTTCATGGGCCAGCTCAAGTCTCAATTCTCCCAAGAAGCCTTCCTGGACTTCTCCAGCCCATGTTGACTTCCCCTCCTCTGAATTCCTGCTATGTGTAATGAGTGACACCAATGACTATTCTGAACTTAGTCATCATGGCCATGCCATGATGAATCATTAAAGAGCTGCCATCTTGAATCATTAAACCCATCTCCCTAATGAGACCTCAAGATCCTCCATGGTAGAAATAAAACTTCTGTAATTCGCTCATATTCCCATGTACCCCCAAACCCTCAACCCAGAACCAGGCAATTGGGAGAGCCTCCACAACTACTCCTTGAATGAATGGCAATAGGTTCCAAGAGTGCCATGGTAGTGGGTGGGGTAAGACATGGTTGACCACAGGCATGTCTCCAACCAAGAACATCTGGGGGAACACAAGTGTTTCTAAAGATGCTCCTGTCCCCACCCCACCCCTAGCCCATCTGTTCCTCAGTCTCTTCCCTCCTGCTGAGAAAAAAATGACCTCATAGCCACAAGCCCTAAAAGCCCAACTCATCCTGTCCCTTAACCTGGAGCAAGTAAAGGGGACTTTTAAAAAATGTCACTGTCATGAAAAACAAAAGTAGGCAATGGTACTAAATATGTAAAGGCACGTGACAAGCAAATGCAATGTGTGAATCTTGGCTGGAGTGTGGATTGGACAAAAAAAAAAATAAATGAAAATGACATTTGGGAGATAATTGGGAAATTTTTCATACTGCAGTGTGGTAACTGTATTGTGGTCATTTAGAAGAATATCCTTATTATTAGCAATGAATATTGAAGTATTGGTATGCATGGGGAGATGGGCCAGGATATCTACAAGTTTCCATCTTCAGCAAGATGAAAATGGAAAAATAAAAAGGCGTGTGTAGGTGTGTGCATGTAGAGAGAGAGGGCACCTGAGCAAATGTGGTGATGTGTTGACCATCCAGGAGAAAGGTGTACAGGTGGTCATTTTACTCGTCTTTCAAATTTTTCCAGAATGAAAAGTTGAAGGGGAATCGACTGCCTTTAGTACAAAGAGCTGGACAACTGCAACTGTCTGGGTAGGGGTGGGAGGCTCAGAGGAAGCACTCTGTCGCCTGTGACTGGCACCCCCACGCAGCCATCCACTCTTGCCTCCAGGAAGCATGGAAATCCACCGCGTTGGCCAGGCCAGTCCCCTACTCTCAGCACCTAGCACTGGGCCACCCAGTCATCGACTCCCAGGACCCTCGCTAGGAGGAAGCAGCCCACCTCAGCTAGGATTGTTCTCCGAGCACTTTTGAGGGCCACAGCTCCTCTCCCTGGGAAGGGAACTGGATCCAGGTGCACCTGGCTCACCTTGGGTTTCTAAAAATTATATTCACTTGACTTCTCAAAAAGAAAAGGGAATTTGATGTACAAAAAGTGCCAAGATTTAGTCATCCCATCGCACGGTTCTCTTTGGAGCTCTCTCACCGCGGCTGTTTTCCACCTTTGCCATCCGGTGGGGGGATCCTCCTTTATTGCTTTTCCTCCTTTTTCTTTTTTTCCAGTGGGCACTTCCTTACCACCCACGGAAGGCTCGCGGCCCACAGTTTTGGGGGCCCGGAGAACCCTGCGGCGTCCCGGCCTCGTCCCGAGGGCGCAGACCGACCCGGCCACGAACCTCCCGGCGAGTCGGGAACCCGGCCGCGTCCTCCCGGCCCCGGGGAAGCGGGCGGGGCGGGGAGGCCCCGAGGGCCGGGGGGGGGGGGGGGGGGGGGCTCGACTTCCAGGCTGGGCGTGGAGGGCCGGGCGAGGTCCCCAGCCCACCGGCCGCGCCAACAATGGCCTGTTGTAGGAGGAGGCGGGCAGGAATGCGGCCGGGGGAGTCGGCGGGCGGCGGGGCGGGGCCGGGGCTCGGCCGCAGCCTCTTACCTGCCCAGGTGGCTCGCATTTCCCGGCGAGCGGCGGCGCCCGCAGCACCTGTCGCGGGGCGCGCGGGCGGGGGCCGGGCCGGGCCGGGGCCGGGGCCGGGGCCGGGGGCGGGGGCGGGGGCGGCACGGCCCGCTAGAGGCCCCGGGAGCCGGTGCGAGCAGTCCGGGCCGGGCGGGCGGCAGCATGAAGAAGAGCCAGACGGCGCAGGGCACCTTCAGCAAACTCTTCGGCAGGAAGCACGCCAGCCCCGCGGGCACCTCGCTCTACGCCACCAACCCGCCCTGGATCTTCACCCGGGAGGCGCCGGAGGACGGGAGCCGCGACCTGGGTGAGCGCGGGCGGCCGCGGCGGCCTCGGGGAGGCGGGAGGGAGGCGCGAGGCGCGGCCCCAGCGGCGGGGCAGGAACACGTCGCAACCTGCGGCCCCGCGGCCCGGGAAAGGGCGGGGCGCCCGGGCTCAGCACTCTCGCTCCTCCGGCAGGTGAGGTCCGACTCCTCGTGGCCAGCAGGGCTCCGGGGCGGGCGACGCGCCCCCCCTCCGCTGGCTGCACCGCGGGTCCGTAGTGTCCTCCTGCCCCCCCCCCAGTCGAGGACTAGGGGCTGTCCCTGCAGCCCTCGCCCTGTCTGCCCCGCTCCGTTCCTCTCCTGGCCCAGATCATAGGCACAGAGCGGGGGCTGCGATCTGGGCGCTGGCACGCTTGGCTCTGCACCGGGAGCCCCGGGAAAAACCAACGGAAGCCACCGCTGGCAAGACAGCAGTCGGTGCAAGACAGCGGAGTGGCTCACCGGGGTCACAGGCTCATGCCGGCTCAGCGTGGGGCCCGGGTTGTCAATAGGCCGAGACGCAGGAGCCCAAGATGGGACAAGGAAGTCCCTCCGGACCCGTAGCCGCCCTCGGACCCTTGAGGCAGGCTGGTATGCCTCCTGCAGGCATCCGGGATCACGGTGCCAGCCCAGCCCTGGGGCTCTGGCTCGGGGTCACCTGATCACTGCATCTTTTTGCAATTTGTACCCTCTATAACTGAGGGAAACCGGCTGGATGGGGACAGCAATTCACTGTTTTAGCTCACCTACCTTCATGGTCACCCCATCGTCTTCACTGACCTTTATGGCCACTGTACCATGACCCACAAGAGGGTGGTATAGCTCAGCCCCTGCTGTTGGATTCAGTTCAGCACCTGGGTTGTCATAGTTGGGACACAAGTCACCTGGACAGGAGCAGGACAAGCAAGATATCACCTCTCCCTGGCCCAAGGACCTCAGGCCAGTGGGGGAACAGAGCTAACCATATGCCATTTAGACCGTTCTGAGCCTTTGCTATAAAAAACGAAGTGCATAAGGAGCAGAGAAGAGAGATGACTTGTGATTGGAACTAGCATTTGAGGGCAGCCCAGTGGCTCAGCAGTTTAGCATCGCCTTCAGCCCAGCACCTGGTCCTTGGAGACCTGGGATCAAGTCCCACATGGGGAGCTCCCTGCATGGAGCTTGCTTCTCCCTCTGCCTGTGTCTCTGCCTCTCTCTCTCTCTCTCTCTGTCTCTCATGAATAAATAGAATCTTTCAAAAAAAAAAAAAAAAAAGGAACTAGCATTCGAGCTGAGACTGAGACGGAAGGGCATCCAGCATTTTGCAGAGCAAACAGCAGGAGCAAAGGCGAGGAGGGGCAGAGCAGTTTGGAGGCACAGTTTAGGAACTTACTAGTACATGTGTGCTGCCAAGTCTGACTCTGAAGCTCCAACACCTCTCCCCGCCCATGTAGCAAATCCTTGCTGACCCCTTGTTAGGTGCAAGATACCATTCCAAAGTCCTTATGTTGTTGACTTGTTGAACCCTCATCTATCAATCCTTTTGTTTGTTTTGTGTGTGTTTTTTTTTTAACATTTTATTTATTTATTCATGAGACACACACACACACAGAGACAGAGAGAGAGAGAGAGAGGCAGAGACGCTGGCAGAGGGAGAAGCAGGCTCCATGCAGGGAGCCTGACGTGGGACTCGATCCCGGTTCCCCAGGATCACGCCCTTCCTTGGCTGAAGGCGGTGCTAAACCACTGAGCCACCCAGGGATCCCCTAGCAATCCCGTTGTTGTACTATGATGATGCAGGTACTATAATTCCTGTTGGTCAGATGGGAAGACTGAGGCAGAGGGAGGTTAAGTAACATGCCCAAGATCACACAGCTTTATATGGCCAAGCCAGGATTTTCTTACAAATACAATTCATTGATTATTGGTAGACTCAGTGAGTTGTGCAGCCATACAATTCGGTTTGAGAACACTTCCAGTACCCTCAAAATTTCCCTCTAGAGGCAGAGCTGATATTTGAACCCCGCAGCCAGGCTCCAGAGACCACACTCTTAGCCAGCTTGCTGCATTAACTTACTGGGAGGTGATTCAAGGGTGAATTTGACTTGAGGGACACCTGCTTGAGAACGTGTTTCCTGCCGCCCCTCTCCCAACACACGCGCGTGCGCGCGCGCACACACACATATACACACACACACATTCCTTTCCTGAGGGGAGACCTTAAAAATGCCAGAGACCCTTCTCTATATTTTTGCCTGCACTAATCAGGCTGCTGGTGGGGATCAGTCCCTCTGGTGAGAGAAGTGAAAGCATCGTGTCCTGTCACCTCTGGCCAGCTGCAGCCTTCACCAGCTGGGGTAGGGCTGGAGCCCCAGGGCCAGTTCCTCCCATTCCCAGGGCAGGGTTGGGCCTCCAGCTGACTCAGCCTGGTTGCACCCTGCACATGGGGGGTGGAAAACAACGTGCACCCAGCAGGATGGCTCCCAGTGTTTCCGGGGTGTTTCCCAGGGGTGCCAGTGGGTGTAGCCCAGGTCTTCTTCCCTGTTGAACAGGGCGTGTGCTTGGAGTGGGGATGGGAGGGGCCGATGTTGGAGATTCTGCGATGGGATGGAGGTACCAGACCTGCCTCTGTCTATAGAGTAAAGGCTAGCCACTGCCTGGGCCTCAGTTTTTTTCTTCTGTGAAATGGGGATAGCGTCTAGACTGTCTACGGAATGGCTGCCTGAGGTTCGTACATGGCAGGGGTTTGAAGACTCTTAAAAAGAAAAGCCCTAAGAGCAGGAATTGGCAAATTATAGCCGTGGCTCAAATCTGGCCCATGGCCTATTATCATAAATAAAGTTTTATTAAAACAACCAGTCATGCCCAGCATTTACATATGGTCTGTGGCTGCTTTCATGCTACGGTGGCATTGCTGAGTAGCCACAACAGAGACCGTATGGCTCACAAAGCCAAAAATACTTACTAGGTGGGCCTTTACAGGAAGAAAAAAAAAAGAAGGGATGACTACTGTATGATTTATTATGTCCAAGCCATTTTGACTCTGAGCACTTCCTGCCCTTGTCATCTCTTCCTAATGCTGCTGTAGACCAGAGGAAACTGGGACCATCCTAAGGTCTCAGAGGGGTTGATATTAGTATTCCATAGGGTCCCGGAGTCTGTAATATTCTCTGAGGTGCTGGTGGTATTTGGCCTTAGAGAACAGGCAGTGGAACAGAGGGGAAAATTGATGTGGAGGTGTGTATGGGAATTAAGGAGTAACTGTGGCTACAACCACGTAAAAGTCTGTTTGCATAAGGGTAGGCTGGTACAGTGGGTAAAATGCAAACAGTCAGGTGAAGGTGGTGACGAGTATGTTTTTCTTTAAACAATTTCCTTGACAAGTATTCTAATAACTATTAGGAGAGCTTCACTTAATGCAAATGCAATTTTAATTAAGTCTCCAGCCTCCCGCCAGCCCACAGAGAGATGTTAAAAGGCCACTCGATTGTTTGCTAAATGCTTGAGACAGCAGAGATGTGAATCTTTGCAAATTCCTTGATGAGGGACGGGCTGCAGCAGCCAGAAACAGGGCTATCTGTCTTTCTGGACTCCTTGGATTAATTACCCGACCTTCTCTATCCCCTGCCTCCCCACCCTACCCCAGCAGTGGGTTGTCCTATATTTCTTGCCTTGTTCCTCCAAATGTAGGTTGCTTTTGTCATAACCAAATAGGACACTTGTTAAAAATGCAGATTCCTGGGGTCCCACTCAGGCACACAATGTCAGAATCACTGGGCGAGGGCTCAGGGTCTGGAGTTTTCACCAGCTCTCGGGTGATTCTTTAGTACAGGGAAACTTGAGATTTGTGGGGTTTCCTTCCCTGGATGTGGTATGGCTATTCTCTTTCCTCCTGGAACTTCTGCAGATCTAAATAAATGTGCAGGGACTGCAGCCAGCCACTGATCGGGAGAACCCTGATGCTCCCTAGGGCTGGCTGCTGGTTCTGGCATCCCTGCTCCTGGGGTCCCCTGACCTTGTGTCTCTAGCCAGATGAAAAGGTAGGAAGCTGTGAATCCCTGGAGCTGGGCACGTATTTCCTGCCTGGGTCAGGCTGGCACCGGCCTCCCGAAAGCTGACCTGTGTACCTTGCGGGGGTGTGAAGGAGACTGTTGTTTACTCCTGTCCCCTGGAGGCGTGCTGCAGTTTGCTGGCAGGTCAGTGCGCACATGCACACCCATTATGTAAGCTCCTCTCGTCCCTGTGGCTCAACCCCGGAAAGCCAGGCTCTCCCTTGACCACAGCAGACCAGCTACCGGGTGCCCCTTCCCCTCCCAGCCAATAAATGAGTAACAATCACAATAAGATCATCATTATTATTATCAGTTATTTACTGAACCAGGCACCATGCTAGAAACCTCATGTGTTTTCTCAATTGAGGAAACAGATTCAAAAGGCTCAGATAGGTGAAAAGACACAAAGTCATTTTGGCCCAGGGGCAGCTCAAATATTGATGTGCATCCAGCCGCCTGGGGCCTTGTCAGGATCAGATTCTGATGCAGTAGGTTCGGGATGGGGGACTTGCATTTCCAGCCAGTCCCCAGGTGAAGTCTTTGGGCAGGTCTGCAGAGCACACTCCGAGTAAGGTGTCCTAACTAGGAGGCGGGGGTGGGGTCTGATGAGAGGCCCTCTCCAGGCCCCGCCCCCAGGCCCCTCCCCTCCCCCCAACCTGTGGCTTCCTGCTCCTGCCCAGCCCAACCTTCAGCGTCCCCTCTGCCCTTGGACAAAGGCCTCTCTCTGGTGCCTGGGTCAGGCCTGCTGGGGCTTGCTGGGACAGACTGGCCTTTTCAGGTTCCTGTCATGTGGACCTGTTAATTAGCAAGGAAGGGCCTCATTAACGTCATTTGCGGGTTACATTTGTGGGGCCCATCTGCTGCTTCCCTGAAAGGCTGGGGCTCCTTAGTGACCAAGGATTGGATGCTCCACCTCAGTGGGGTAAAGATAGGGGGTCTTTTTGAGGGGTTCTGGGTTATTCTGCATCAAGGCATCAAACTCGCTCAGCTACAGCCTCACCCCTCCTAAGCCTCTGGGATTAGACCTGGGGCCAGTGCTTGGGGCCATTTGGGGGCTTCTGGCAATTTGGGGCCTCACACCCCCACTCCAGCCCTCCTCTTGTCCCTGCCAGTTCCTTTCTCTCCACTGATTTTGGGAGGCTTCCTGCAACATAGGAGTAACGATCCCGGTTTGACAGATGGGGCAACCAAGCCCCAACCAAGCCCCACCAAGTGCTCAGAAATCCTCAGGCAACACATGAGGGAGTCTCGGTGTGACCCCAGATCTGATTCTTAGGTCTATTTGTTTCTTCTAGGAGGCACCCCATTTTGAGTCTCTGGAAAACCAGGAGATGGAGAGGAGAGATGCCAGGTCTCTGCATTATTTCCCTGCATGCTGGCTGTGACCAGAGGGGTTCTAGAGTCAGGCTGTCTTGACTTGAATCCTGGCTCCTTTCACTCACCAGCTGAGCTGGGGAATCTCAGGCAGGAGACCTAACTTCTCTGAACCTTGGCTTCTTCATCTGCAAAATGGGAATAATAAGCTTGCCTCCCCCAGGGTTTGTGAATGGGAATGTAGAGATCACTTAGAATCCTGACATACTCATAAGACATGCTTAATAGATGTTAGACGTTTGCTTTTTTGTTTGTTTGTTTGCATTTTTATTATTAATTTTCTCTCTCGTTTGCACCTGCCTAGGATTTGGGAAAAGAGTTAAACGAAGGTCCCAAGCCACAGCCTCCATGGAGATCTGTGGCTGCTTTGAGGCTGGGCTAGGAAGAGCATTTTTCCAGGCTTTCAACTCTGATCTCTGGGAGAAAAGAAATGCCAAAGACCCAGTGAGATGCTGCTCCCTTTGGCAAGAAGGAGAGAAAGAGTGGGCTGGAAGGGAGGCAGCAGCTGTGCCCGGCCCTCAGCTTCCCCAAAGCAGGCCACTGCACCCCACTGCACTTACACACACACACACACACACACACACACACACACACACACGCACACACCAAGAGAACCAGTCTGGGGAGAGGCAGCAAGCCATGTGCCATATGTAAAGCACTGCATCATGTCCCAGAGCCCAGCACTACAACTCAGGCACCCTGTTTGGGTCCTGGCACCACGGCTGCTCTGCGACCTTGAAAGCCAGCCCCACCCACTCTGGGCCTCTGTCTTCCCATCTGCAAAGAGCAGCCCCAAATGCCCAGATTCAGAGTTCTCCCTGACAGCAGACCAAAGGGCCCACCCACTTCCCCGTGGCTCTCACCCATGGCTATAGCTACTTACCCTTAATTTACTGTGATTCAAGCTCAGAGCCAAACCCTTGCTGGGCAAGCTAAGGTGGGGCAGAGGGACACAAGGATGAGAATGGTGGTGTTGATGATAAGCAGCCCACTCAATCATTGAGCAGAAATTACCTGCTAGGCACTGTGCTTACCTGCTGTACACCGTATCTCTCACTTAGCCCCCCATCCCCCAGCCCGCCCAGTGGGGATCATCGTTCAGTTACAAAGATGAGGAGCAACCTCCGAGAGACCTAGTGACATGCCAAAGGCCCTACAATTAATGAAGGGATGGGGCAGGGGCTTGAACCACATTCAGCTGGGCCCTGCCCCATCCTACCTCCCCTCCCAGCTGAGTTGCTGGGAGCCGTGGCCTGCTGGCTGTCTCCTTGCCTGCTTTGACCTCCTCAGGACCCGTGCAGCCCCAGCCTCAACACAGATACCCCTCAAGCCAACGGCAGGGCGGGGTTCTCCCAAGGGAGGCTGTAGAGGAGGGGAGCTGCCATCCTCAGCTGATGTCTGAGGGGAAGCCTTCCTGCTGAAACAGGTGTGGCCACCAAGAGTTCTTTTTGAACCAGGTTTCCAGAAATTAGGTGATACTGATGTGAACTCAGACCCTTGAGGAAGTGTAAATGAAAAGCTGCCTTTGTTTCCTGCCAATTTATGTGAGAGAAGTGTACCCAAATGCAAAGGAATCCTGCACACAGGCCTGTCAGAAAGAGGATTTCATTTGGGGGCAAGCTGGGGTTGTTTTAATGATCAGGTTTGGGTATATGCAGGCAGATCCGAATTTCTACCTCCTTTACCACTGGGTTCCTTTTAGATGAGTTTGCCAGGCAGGGAGGCTTGTTTGTATCTTGATAGGGCTGTGGTCCACCTGGGGCTTGGGCTCTGCTCAGACCCTGCTCCTAGGATCTCCCAAGGCTTCCTAGCTGCTGGAATTGCTCTAGGGGTTTCCTGTAGATACCTCCTTTCTCTGGAAGCTTCTGAGTCTATGGTGGCTCTCTCCATGTTCCTTCTTTCTGGATCCTGCTGGAATGTTCCTCAGGTGTCTCTCTGGGCTGTGTGGCAAGCTCGAGACCTCTGAGTTCTCCAAGGACTCTTCCAGTGGGCAAGAGACTGAGTAAAAAGACAGACACAGAGGGAATTTCCAGGTTTGGGGGTAGACAAGACACAGGATGGCATATTTTCTTATTGAGCAGGTTCAATGTATCCTCAGAAGGTGAGTTGTCCCACCTCCTCTTTGTCAAGAGGTGGCCTGGCCGTCCTTTACCTCGTCAATTGAGGAGGGGGCTGCTTCTCAGGAAGGCCCATTCTAACATCCCAGATCATGTGATTGGAGCCAGGTTCATTTACTTCCATAGGAAAAGCCCCATAGTTGGACTCTATTGTCTTTCTGTTTCCTTTGGACCTCGCTCTTTTTTTTTTTTTAAATTTTTATTTTATTATTTATGATAGTCACACAGAGAGGGAGAGAGAGAGAGGCAGAGACACAGGCAGAGGGAGAAGCAGGCTCTATGCACCGGGAGCCCGACGTGGGATTCGATCCCAGGTCTCCAGGATCACACCCTGGGCCAAAGGCAGGCGCTAAACCGCTGCGCCACCCTGGGATCCCTGGACCTCGCTCTTGAAGCTTAGAAAGCCCAGCCCTGACCTTGAACCCATGGAGGACCTAGCTCATCGTGGTGGCCCCTCTGGTCTCACCTGCTGGTACGCCTTTACCAGTCAGGAACTGAGCCCAGGTACAAGGGGCCCAGAGAAAGTCTGGAAGGTTCTAGCCACACCTCTCTTTTGTTTGGGTGTTTTCTCAAAGCAACAGACATTTATTATCAAGTTCTGTCAGTCAGATGTCTGACATCTGATCCCATGGGGTAACATTAAAGTGTCTGCAAGATTCAATTCTTTCTTAGAGGTTGTAGAGGAAATCGGTTTTCTCAGCCTTTCCAGCTTCTAGAGGCCACCAGCGCTCCTTGGCTCATGGCCTCTTCCAACTTCAAAGCCAGCAGTGGTGGGGGGAATCTCTTTCTCACATCACACCACTCCGACTCTATCACCACACTTCCTGCCCTGACCCCTGACCCCAGGCTCACGTCTTAGAACTGGGGGATTGAACTGGATTTCCAAGAAGTGCCCTAGTGGGGACGGAGCCACCTGGGCCTTCCTCCCCTGCCTCAAGCACAGCCACTCGCCTCTGATCGGTTTCCACTGTATTTTTAGAAAGGGTTCCCCTGCTGACAACAACCACAAACCAACACAACAGTGCCTCCCAGCCAGGGTTGAGTCATGGAATCTACCAGGTAGTTAGAACCATGGAATCTGAGGTGCTGAGAGCATTTGTGCCTGCGTGGTGGTCAGATTTGGCTCTGCCCCAGCCAGGGGCAAGCTTCACCTCCTGTCCCTCCCCAGAGCTGCTCCAGGGCTTACAGCCAAGACTCTCTTACCCCCAAACAGCCCCCTGCCCGTCACACCCCATCCTCCCATCCACATCCCGTACGTGGCACGATTAGGATTCTCTACTCTGGAAGCAGTGCATGTAGTGGTTCAGAAATCAGTCCTGGAGCAGAAACCCCGGCTTCACCTGAGGCTTTGGGCATGTTATTAGACCTCTCTGTGCGCCAGTTTCTTCATCTGTAAAATGGGGATGATGACTATACCAATTGCACGGAACTGCTTTTGAAAATTAAGTGAATTAATAATGTGCAAGATGCTTAGAACAGTGCCTGGCCCATTAAAATTGCTCAATAAGTTTTACCTACTATTATATTATTACTACTATTCCAGTGATTCCCTTGCCAGGTTGCTCCCTTCTAAAGCTCCTAGGCACACAGTAATACCAGCCATCAATACCCTGACAATCCAGATGTAGAAAGGAGGCTGCGTAGACCCCAACACTAGTGCAGAGATGAAATGCTTAGAGAAAAGGTCAGCCTGGAAGCATGCCTCTCTTGCTATCTCCGTGTTAATCCCACTGCACCTCCCAGTCCTGTTAAGGACCCAACAACCATATCCTGCACGTCGGATTTAGGACTTTGGTGTCCACCCAGCACTACTAGGGAACATCCCAAGGAGATCCTGGTGCCAACACTCAAACTTTTAGAAGCCAGAGAGAATCTGGTGGGCTTAGCAGTAGCTGTTCGGTTTTCCCATGAGCTCTTCTTCTTCTTCTGCTTGAGCCAAATCTGTACTCTTGTGCTTCCTGTCTCCTCCCCCACCTGCCCCCTGGCATCTTGATCTCTGGTCTCAGGGATGGAGCCTGGTAGGGACTGGGCAACCACGTCTTCCTGGAGTGAGCTGGGCAAGGCACTGCTGGCAACCGGAGTTACTGGGAACTGAGTCACACACAGAGAACTCATCATTTTGGTCCCTTTGGGGAGGTGGAGAATCTTCAATGTTCCAGCCACTCTCTCCCTGGTGGGGCAGCACACAAAGGGCTCTGCATCCAGTTGGTGTTCCCGAGAGCCTTTATATCACATTCAAAACCCAGATGTTCACGCTGAGAGAGGGCTGTGGTGGCAGGCATGGGAATTTGGGGTGAACGTATTCTGATCTCAGGACTTCCCTGATAAGCCCAGTCTCTCTTGAATAAACCTTTTAGCTTTCTTGCAGTTTGCTCCTGAACTCATGTGCCAAGAGAAAAGTAGTCATGATTTGTTCAATATTCCAGTTAGAGGATTCTGGATAATTGGAATTTTGACCTTTCTTCTCTTTCCCCTTTGGCTATAGAGGAAGAAAAAGTCCCTCATGCCCTGTTAAATGAGTGAAAACCCTTTTTGCTTGTGACTGTAATAGGAGGCCCACAGTGACCCCTGCTTCGAGGAGGTGACAGTGTGAGCCTGAGACAGGCTGTGAAATCCTTATCGATGAGCATTAAGGGTCATGAGGAAGATTGGTTGAGGAAATGTGAATAGCTTCTCATGCTCTCTCCACTGCTGTGGAAACAGCCCAGAACACAGACTCAGTAACTAGAGGAAGAAAAGGCTCTTTGTATCACCTTCCTATAGGGGAAGGGACTGCTTCTGTTGAGCACTTACCACGTGTAGACCACACTAACTCCTCATAACAGTCCTATGAGGATGGCACTAACATCGCTCCCATTGTACAGATAGGAAAACTGAGGCCCAGAGAGCTTAAACAATACTGTTGGTAGTTAGCCGAGTTGGGACTTGTACTAGGTCACAGAGACCCTACCGTCTCGCTCTTCTTGCTCTGCCCTCAAGGGTGCAACGAATGGAGCCATGCTCACAACCATTGATGGTTTGCGGGACTCAGGAAATCTTGAGTTAGAAGCGTTCAGAAGGTGGGTGCTGGGCCACTGGGGGCAGCAGGTGACCTCATCTGCTCTGCTTGTTCCAGATTAGCAAGTCAAACACTGGAGAGAAAAGCCACGCTGTATGCCTCCCTCGCCCTGTGAGATAAGCCTTAGCTGGGACACTGGCCACACTCTCAGGGCCCCCAAAAGGAGGGGCAGCTTGTGGAAGTGTAGACTCAGGAGCTGTATAGGGGGATGAGGGGGAACATGCCGCTGGGAGAGCTGGGAGAGGCCCAGAGGACCAGCCCCCTGGGGTCCCTGCGGCAGTGGGCCCCACTCGCAGCCACCCCATTGACAGGATCTTGTGTAAGAGGTGCTGAGCTGAGTCAGACGGGCCAGCCGCAGGCCCTGGCTCCTCCCTGGGAACTGCAGGGCGATGGACTCATGGGCTCCCGCACTTGTCTCCTCCAGGTGGGATCTATTCTGGAGACAATCGGTTTGACTCCGTGAGTGAGTCAGGAACAGCCACACTGAAAGCTCGGCCCAGAGTCCGGCCCCTCCTGACCTTCCTTCCACTGGTGAGTACGGTTCTGCGCTGGGGCCTGGGGGGCCTCTCCAGGTGGGCCACCTTAGCCGCCACAGAGAACGTGCCCCTGCCCCAGCGGACATTGGCCTCACCCTCTGTTCATTCCCTTCCTTCCTGGTGCCAACCCAGGGTGCCTCCTGGGAGGAGGCGTGGCTGAGACTCCTGGCTGAGATTAGGGGTGTCAGGTCCTCCACACTGAAGCCCAAGGAGAGCTTATGGGGAACTTGAGAGCAGAGGCCACACAGCGATGGGTACCTCTAGCTCAGCAGGATTCGTATCTGTGTTCTGCGAGCACTGATCACTGCCTTCCGTGCCAGGCCTCGCATTGGGTGCAGGCATTCAGAGACGGCCGAGCCAGCACTGAGGCTCTCAAGGAAGGACAGGAGCAAGTCAGCAGACTGTCGGAACATAGCTTAGAGCACAGGCAGCCAATCCAGCCACGGGGGTGAGTCAGGAGGGCTTCCTGGAAGAGGTAACATCTGAGCTGTCTTGAAGGACAAACAGCAATGACCCCTGGGAGAAGGGCATTCGGGACAGAATTCTTTGTGGGTCTGAAACTAAAGGAAACCAAAAACTCCCCTCTGGAGGCATGGTTGAGCTTTTGCTTTTTGGCAAGAGAGACAGACTCAAAAGAACTGCTCTCTGACTGGTTCTGTTGACCGTGCTACGAGTTCCTGGCTTTGCTGGGACAGTGTAGACCAGCCCTGTCCAATAGAACTACAATGCAAGCCTCATATGTCATTTCAGATTTCCTGGTAGCTACACTGAAAGTAAAAAGAAATAGACAAGATTCATTTTAATGATATATTTTGCTTAATCCAAAATATTCCAAAGATCATCATTTCAACATTAAATCGATGTTAAAAAGTACTACTGAGATGTTTTATATTCTTTTTTTCCTACGGAGTCTTTGAAATCTGACGTGTCATACAACTATACATCCCTCTTCTGATGAGGGACTTTTCACTGTGGCTGGTGGCTTCTACTGTACTGGACAGGCCATGTCTAGAGTCTAATTTCTAGGTTCACTCCTGTCTAGCAGGCCTGATCCCTGGTTGGGATAATATTATCACTGGTGTCCTTGAAGATTCGTGTCACCTAGACTGACGAGGCACCTGATGGCTAGCCCTGCTGAGCATAACCACCTCCCTCTCCATCACCTGATTTTTAAAAATTTTTTTGGTTTGTCCAATCTCACTAACCAGACCCTGAGATTCTAGATGGGACAGACTAAGTCTTATATTCTCCTTGCTGCACCCCAAGGCCCGATGTGGAGGGCTGAACCCCCTGTCTTCTGGGAATACAATGTTAATTTATTTTCTGCTTATGAAAGCAACTTGTGGTGGCTCAGTTGATTAAGCGTCTGACTCTTGATTTTGGCTCAGGTCATGATCTCAGGGTCGTGGGATCGAGGCCCTCCTTGAGGTCTGTGCTGGGTGTGGAGTCTGCTTAAGATTCTCTCCCTTTCCCTCTGCCCCTCCCCTTCTCCCTTGCACTCTCTCTCTCAAAAAATTAATAAATAAAAGCAACTTGTGAACATGATAGACAAATATAGAAAGTACGACACCACCAACAAAAAGGAATAAAGCAAATGAGTCAGCCTTTAACATCCAGAGATGCATAAGTGTTATAGGGGTCATTGCCCCCATAAATGCAGATAAAATCATTTTGAGATTTTCTATTGGTAAAGGTGAATTAGATTCCTCCTCTCACCTACCCCCGAGACACATACTCAGAATTACAGTGGTATGAGCCCAGAGCTGACCCACCTATCACCTGTTCTGGTTGTCAAAATATTGAAATAGATGGCTGTTGCCCTTTGAATGATTCTAGCCATTAAAGGGTTAATGCAATGCAGCTGAGTTTGTTCTGACTAGCCCACCTTCCCACTTGGGTCTCTTCAGTGATTAGGGCTTGGCTTGTCCCAGCCTTTCTGCCCTCCCCTCTTCTGGTTTGGGCCCTCCAGGGCAGATCCTGGGCAGCAGCAGAACCACACCAAAGGCTGGTGGTGGGGATTGGGGGAGAGTGGGGAGAAGACACTGGAGTGGGCTTGGCCGGCTGGTCAGGCCTGGAGATCCAAGACAGCCTTCTGGGGGCCAGTCCTCCAGGCAAGCCTCCAAGCCAGTCAGGAGATGGGGGCTTTTCCCTGGCAAATCCACCTTGCAGCTTGTAAGGTCCCATTCAGTGGCCGGGCCATGGGACCCTGGCTAACGCATATGGACCACTTACTGTGTGTCGGCCACCATTCCAAGTGCCTCCGATGTGTGAACAGAGTCGACAGAGCCACATTATCAGGAAGGTGCTGTTAGTACTTCCCATTTTCCAGATGGAGAAATTGGAGCACAGAATGGGAAAGTAACTTGCTTACGGTCGCACAGCTCGAAAGTGGCAGAGCGGGGATTTGGAGCCCCACAGCCAGACTCCAGGGTCCTAGTTCTATTCAGGCCATCCTTTTCTCCCCTCTACCCACAACCTAGAAGCTCTTTTCTTCCCTCCCAGTGCCTACCTGCAGAATCACCTGCATCTCTCTTGTCTACCCCTCTGAACCCCTGTCCAGCAGCTGGGGCCTCTGGACACCAGGGTCTCTTGCCTCTTTGGGGTTATAGACCCTTTTGATACTTTGATGAGGCTGTGGGCCACATCTATGCAATGTTGCTTATAATTTCAGCAGAGGCCCCTTTCAGGCCCCCGGCAGCCCATTTATGATGCACCTTTAGATTAGGAACACTTGGCCTGATGGCTTGCATCCTGGGGATATCCCTGTGCTCCTGATTCAGCTCACAAGAGTCTACTTTATCACCTGCTCCTGGGCTGAGGGGAATCTGACTCCTCTCCCTTAGGCCCTGGGCCAGGTCCTTTGCTTTCTTCCAGCAGCGGCAGGAGGCTGGGAGAATGAGAAGCAGGAGGACACAGCTCCATGTGGGTGTGGGTTCACACATAGATACACATACACCCGCCCCCACAGCCCAACCAAGTTAAGGTGGGTGGGGAGCTGGGTCAGTGCCCAAGCCCTGCCTGACATTGTCCTAGCCAGGCAGGCCTCGCCCCTCCCTGGCCCTTCCCATATGCAGAGGGTACCTCCTAGGCCAGGCTTCCCTGGGGCAGGGGCGGCACAAGACAGCCGTGTCTGAGAAACCAGGTGATAGGCCCGGCAAGGCCCATGCTCTTCCTCAAGCTCTGCGTGCACCTGGCCACCACCTGAATGCACCCTTCCTGTCAGCACTTGCCCTGCAAAGGGACAGGGGCGCAAGAAGGGAGAGCAAGAGGATACTCTTGGGAAAGGGAAGGGCGAGGGCAGATGCTTCTGACTGCTTCCTGGAGCTTCCTCACTCTATTTGCAGTAGAAGGGCAGAGAACTAAGAAATACTTTCTCAGGCAGCCAGCAGCCAAAGGCCAGTGATGGAAAGTACCCCTGGATCCCTCAGTGACTGGGATGGGACCCAACTGATCCTCGAGTAGCTGGAACCAGTCTGGGCTCTGCCACTGCAGAGTGGCTGAGGGCCAAGCCCTACCTCTCCCCCGGCCCCTGGCTCCTCACCCATCAATGGGGGTTACACCAGATGGTCCTTCGGGGTCTCCCCAGCTGTGACTTTCTGTGTTAAGTAACTCATAATGGAGAAGCAGGAGCCCCCCCTCCCACAGAAGCCAGGCCCCTCAAAACACACGGATCACTGCTTGAGCTCTGTTTCCACTGCCGTAAAGGTCAGTGTTCCAGCCACCCTACTTCCTGTTCCGAGAGCTCAGAGGACCTGGATGGGAATCACCAAACTTCAGAATAGGTGAGGACCTTGGCACTCATGAGGATGAGAAAACTGAGGCCCAGGGAGGGGAGGGCCCAGGTTACACAGCTCAACAGAGGCAGAGGCAGGACCAGAGCCCAGGTTTCCTCCCAAACCGGTCCTTGTCCATACCACCGTGGGCCTGGGCTGAGTGGAGGAAGGGTCCTTTCTCTCTACTTACTGCTACCCCCAAGGGGCGGCCAGGCCCAGAGCTCCAGCCAGAGCTTGCACACATTTTCTAGAGCTTAGCTGATAGGACAGCCAGTAGTGGGAAGCTTGTGCTTACTTCTCTCTGAGGCTCTTTCTTACCATCCTCTGGTCTGAATCAAGCCGTCCCCAGGGTGACGCATTTAAGGAATTAAAAATTAAATGCCAATGTGGCAAATATAGGGAAACTGGCTGGACAGGTCCCTAGGGGAGCCCCAGGCGATGAGAGCTCCCTGGGTCACCCCACCCAATGAGTCAGGCAGGCCTGGCTGTGCCTGGGGAGGTGTCAGGCTGGGCTGGGGGCAGGAAACTCCATCTGTTCTGGATCCCTCCCTCTATTCCTCTGTGCCTGAAGCTCCAAGTCAGTGGGATTTCTGCTTTCTGCTCCACCCACTTTCAACTCAGCTCTGAACTCAAGGTCCACGCTGCCTTTTGGGGTTGTGTTTGAGCTTCTTGGGATGAGCCAAGCAGGGCAGTCATTATGCCTGCCTGATTTGTGTAGCTGACATTAGCTGGAAGGGTTGTGGGGTGAGGGAGCACTGTGTGTTTGTGGTGGTGGGTGTCAGGGGCCTGTAACAAGATAAAGTGCACATGGAGCACATGGAGCCTCCCATCCCCATGGTAGCCCACTGCCTCCTCTACCCACCTGGCTCCTACCCTCACAGTGATCAAGGGCCTCACTCTCAACCTCTACAGCTTCATCCTATCCACAGACAGCACCCCCTTGGCCATACTCTGGGCTCAGGGATATGCATACCCCTAACTTGGGCTGAACTCAGGAGATTTAACTGGGAAAGAAGTTCTAAAAGTGGGCTCAGGGTCATTTAAGTGGGGGATTCTAAGGGTCTTGGGGCCCAGAGCAAGGTAAAAAAGGGAGTGGTATGAGCTCCAAGGGAATGTCCCCTTGATCCCATAGACTCTTCACTCTGTAGGGAACCAAAGCAGGGCCTTCCTAGCACAGAGACAGGGGAAGGGCCCTGCGTCCAAGAGCAGTTTGAGATAGCACGTAGGTTCAGAGGAAGATGGCCTTGTTAGTGGAGATTCTTCTCTGACCCCCCGGAGAGAGTTGGAGCTGTGACAAGGTAGAGGCCAAGGTGGAGGAAGAAATGAAGTTCTTTTTTTAATTTTTATTTTATTTTTATTTATTTATGATAGTCACACACAGAGAGAGAGAGAGAGAGAGAGAGAGAGAGGCAGACACAGGCAGAGGGAGAAGCAGGCTCCATGCACCGGGAGCCCGACGTGGGATTCGATCCCGGGTCTCCAGGATCGCGCCCTGGGCCAAAGGCAGGCGCTAAACCGCTGCGCCACCCAGGGATCCCTGAAGTTCTTTTATAAAATGCTCACTAGCTCCCCACTTCAGAGAAGCTGCTCTGTGGAGAATGCACAGTTGCCCTTCTGCCCCTGGCCAGCACCCCCTACCTTCACACTCTTCAAAGCCAAGCAACACCTAGCTGGGCTTCACCCAGCTTGGCACTTTGGAGGAGTTTCCTTGTAACTGTCACTCTAGGGTTCCACCCTCCCTGCTCCTGCAGCCTACAGTGGTTTCCCCCAATCATGGCCAACTCTAAGTCTGACTCAGGGTCATTTTCCTCACCCCCTGCATCTCCACACCCCATTCTGAGGTGCCCCAGCCAAGCTCCAGGAGCAATCTGATGAGGAGGCTTGCATTCCACAATGTGTGGCTAAGACTCAGACTTGGCCTACGCCCAAGGTCAACCATGTGTTGCCCATTGGCCCAGCCCCTGGTGACCCACCCTTGGGGCTTGGCTGGATTTTGAGGAATCCCAGATATGAGGATGTGTGTATCCCAGGCATGAGGAGGCCAATAGGGTAAGCTGGAGCCATTGATAGAAATTAGTTATGTTCCGCTGAGCCTTTGTGGGTCTATGATCCCCTAAAACTTTAAGGGGGAAGATAACCTACCCTCAAATAGTGGGTATTTTCTATCTTTCCTCTTTCTTAACTCTGGAATGTTTACAGTCAAAGGGCAGGGATTTTATGTGATCTGACCCTGACCACAGGGAAGCATCTGTCTCTTCAGATTCAGCCAGACACAACAAGCTGGAGGCTGTGCCATGGAACCAAGTCTCCAAGTTCTTGGGCCACTGAGCTGTGTTAAGACCCGAGGAAGGAGAGCCCCAGGGGAAATGACCTTTCTCGAGTGCTAGCTAACTCTGCAGGATCTCTTTAGGCATGTGGTAACTTCTCCTAACTTAAGGGAAACAGGATCATCCTCATTTTACAAATGAGAAAACAGCCTCAGAAAGCAAGAGAGGCGCACACTTATTGGGCACCGACCTCGTGTCAGATACAGTCTTTGATTCCTTTGAGACGGTGGAGTTAAATTAAGACTGCCCAGCTTGGGATCCCTGGGTGGCGCAGCGGTTTGGTGCCTGCCTTTGGCCCAGGGCGCGATCCTGGAGACCCAGGATCGAATCCCATGTCGGGCTCCCAGTGCATGGAGCCTGCTTCTCCTTCTGCCTGTGTCTCTGCCTCTCTCTCTCTGTGTGTCTCTCACGAATAAATAAATAAAATCTTAAAAAAGAAAGAAAGAAACCAACCGAGAACAGGCAAGTGAGCCTCTGAGCACCCCGCCCCCCGCCCGGCCGTGCCCCTCCCTGCTGCAGAGCTTTCCCCGCGGGTGCCTGGGGCAGAGTCCAGCCCTGGCGCTGCCAGGTGGGGCACTCCACCTGAAACTGGGCCTCAGCCCCAACCTGTCCCAACACCCGGACAACGCCTAGAAGCTAAGATCATTGATCACCTCACTGTTCACACAGGGTGCAAGCCAGCTCCCTGGCTCAGCCAAGCAGCCTTTTACAAACCATCACAGCCTAGTATACTGGAAAGTTGTCCAGCAATAATTAGTTGCTGGGGAGGACGGCAGTGGAGGCAATTCCAAGAATATTTATATTTATTTTCCTCCTTGAGCCTGACGCGGGACTCAATCCTGGGTCTCCAGGGTCACACCCTGAGCCGAAGGCAGGCGTTCAACTGCTGAGCCACCCAGGCATCCCTCTCTCTCAGTTGGTTTCTCCACGCACAGGTCAGTGTGGCCCTCTGTCAAGGTGGGCTGCCTGCCTCAAGGGCCACACCCCCCTGTCCCCCGAGTCTGTTGGAGGCGCATGCCAGCTGCTGTCAGCAGCGCCCCAGGGGCACAGGCTCTGTCATTTTCTCAGCACCAGCGTGCCCAGGGTGGCGCATGGCCAGCTCCTTGACTGACTGCCCCTGTCAAAGCCCCTTGTCTGAGGTCAGCAGTGACCTGAAGCCCAGCCCTGCCCGCTTGGCCTCACCCCGTGGCCCCTGGAAAAGCAGTTTGGGCAACTCGTCCTCTTCCCCACCTGCCTCTTCCCCTCCCGGGAGACAGACAACCATCTGGAATGTCTGTCCTACTCCCGTCATGGAGGCCTGGCCGCGGAGTGCCCAGGCCACCCCACAAGGCATAGGGTGAGCGGAGTCACTGGCAGGACACCTGGAGGGCCTGGCCTCACAGGGCACCATGGTTGAAGTGATCCTTAGCCAGCACTTGCAGAAGAGGCAGGGAGGCCAAGAGGGAGAAGTGACTGTGCTCCCAGTCCATTGGTGGCAGGGTGGCTCCAGAACACAGGCTTTCCAGCTCTCCTGTGTTCTTTCTTCCTCTCAGTCACTCAGCCAAGAGCTCATTCACTTAACACACTAGTTGCGTTGTCCATTCTGTGTCAAGTATAAACAAAGAATTAGCTGTCATCCGGCCCACAAGGAGGCTGGGCTGGGCAGCAGACTCCACTCACCTATGCTAGGTTCCGTGCAGCATGAGGGCACTATTGTGGTGGCAAAATTGGCTCTGACCTTCCAATTCTGACCCGGCCACTTACTAGCTGTGCGACTGTGAGCAATGTTCCTCACTTTCTGTGCCTCAGAGTCCTCATCTAAAAAATACAAACAACCTTCCTCTTAGGGTCACTATGACTTACTGGGTTGCTACATGTCAAGCACTCATGATGGTGCCCAGCACCAAGTAGGCACCTGAGAAATGTCAGCTCTGGTCATAACGCACACAGGGTGATGAGCACACAGGGTAGAGAAATTAACTCTGGCTGGAGTTGCCAAGGAGGGCTTCATGGGTAAGGGACATTTATTCTGGGGTTTAAAGGATAACTAGGGGTTTTCCTGGCAAAGAAGAGCATCTCAGGCAGAGTCAGAGCAAGAGCAAGGCTGTGGAGACCCAAGAAGATACGGGAATGAATCTCAAGCAGCTGCAGTGGTTCTCAACACGTGGGGGGAGGGAGGTGTGGCCAAATGACCTAGGGGCTTTCTCAAGTTTTTCACCCACCCACAGAACCTCTTCAGAGGGTGGTGAGGGCTCTGAAGAGGGTGGTGTCTCTGGCTTCCTGAGGATCCCTGCAGCAAGGAGCCCACTGGCTCGTGAGTGAGTCAGGTCCCCATGTACACTGGAGTGGGAAAAAGATGAGAACCGCTGATGGGAGCCCAGGGTTTGTGGAGACGCTGGGGAGAAGATGGCAGGAGCTGCAGAAGGGACAGCTTATGAAAGTTCTCGAATGCCGTGTGAAGGTGCTTGAATTTCATCTTCTGGACCAGTGGAAGCTTTCTGAGCAGGAAGTGACCTGTGTTGAGATGCATTTCAGAAAGAACATCCTGGCATCTGGTTTAAAGAATAGAGTGAGGCAGAGGCCAGAGAAGTATCTGGAGACAATGACAGTAGTTTGTCTGGGTAAGGAAGGACTGAAGAAGGGATGAGCAGAATCCGGTGACAAGCTGGGTGATAACTGTATGCCCAGAAAGATAGGGGGGTATATAACTAATTGTGGGTCTTTGGGCAAGCCACCTAGCCTCTCTGTGCCTCAGCTTCCTTTTCCGTAAAAGGGAGGTCGCTATAACAGCATCTATCTCGTCAGATTGTTGTGGAAAGCAAATGAGTTAAGAGGTAGAAAACACTGAAAGAGCACCTGGCACAGCGTAAGTGCTAGGAAATCAGCAACTTGCATTATGACATCCGAGACTGGGAGTACTGGAGATGGGGGGGAGAAGGATGGTGTGAGGTGCTGATGTCCAGGGAATGGAGAAGCTCTGAGGCTCTCTCAGCACCTTCTTCTTTTTTTTTTTTTTTTTAAGATTTTATTTATTTATTCATGAGAGATACAGAGAGAGGCAGAGACACAGGCAGAGAGAGAAGCAGGCTCCATGCAGGGAGCCCGACGCGGGAAGCACCTTATTTTTGGATGGTCTTTATCTTACATTTTAACTTTTTTTTAAATTGTAAGATACACATAGCATAGGGGTGCCTGGGTGACTCTCAGTCAGCTGGGTGTCTGCCTTTGGCTCAGGTATGAACCCAGAATCCTGGTATCCAGCCTCCACATCAGGCTCCCTGCCTAGCAGGGAGCCTGCTTCTCCTTCTCCCTCTGCCATACCCCCTGCTTGTGCTCTATCTCTCTGTCAAATAAATAAATAAAATATTTTTAAAAATACACATAAAAGTTGCCATTGCAACCATTTTAAAATGTATAATTCAGTAGCATCATGTAATTTTTTCTTTCAACCAATCCTAATGTGCAGAAAAGTTACAGGACTAGTGCAAAGAATGCTCTAGAGCCTTCACCCACATTCATCACATTTGCTTTATTTGCTTTCTCCATCCTTGATACAGACACATTGTTTCTTCCTGAACCATTGAAGAGTAAGCTGAGACACTACATCCCTCTACTCCTAAATACTTCTATGTGTGTAACCTAAGAACAGAGACATTTCCTGCACAATTACTGAATTCAGGAATTTAATACTGATATGATACTTTTACCTAATGCACATTTATATTGATATTGCCAATTGTCCCATTAATGTTATTCATGACACACATCCCAGGATCCATTTGAGGATCAAACATTGCATTTAGAGGCCACCTGCAAGCCCCCTTCTGAAGGAGGCTTTTCCTCAGTTCTTTGAGGCTAAAGAAGGCAGGTCAGGGAATTCAGCACTCATGGAGGTGGACGCTGTCTACATCTGTGCATTTGCCCACTAAAACATGGCACCATCCAAGCCAGCCCCGAGTCTACCCTGATGAGTGAGGGGCTCTCATCTTCTGGGTCTGTTTTTCTAGGATGAAAGTTAAAATGAATTTGTATTTGCCTTGGCGGGACGCACAGCAGTGGAAGGGACAGCTAAGTGAGCTAGCTGCTAGGGCTGTGTGGGAATGGGTGGGAAGGGGAGGGGCCAGCTGGGACTTGGGGATGCAAGGTTAGTTCACTTCAGTACTGGGAGCTCCTGAGATGAGGCTAGACTTTGGGACCTGCCCCAAGGGTGGTGAACAGTGGAGAGCCACAGCACCTCAAGCAGTGCAGCGAGATGGTGGGAGTGTTCTGGGACCCCCATGTCTCGAAGGAGAACCTGAAAAGTTTGACCTCTGCCTGCACGGTTGCTCCAGGGCCGCTCATGAGACAGACTTCCAATCTGTGGTCTTGAGAGTCTAATGTGTTTGCAGAGTTCTTGAAGATCAAAGGGTGGGATGGGCAGTTGTACCTCCGGCCCATAAAGTCTGTCCGTCTCCTTCCACACATAATTATACTGAAGCATCCAAGGTGATCCAGAAGGTGCTTCTAGGATTCCAGGCAGCTTAGCTTTGATCATTCACAATTTTTTCACCTTTGTGGGAGAGATGATTGGAAGACACAACCCTTCAACTAACACTGGTTTCCTGGGTTAGGAATATCATCTCGTTTAATCCTCATAATGCCCTACAAAGTAGGAAATATTAGCCCCATTTTGTAAGTGAAGAAAAACGGGTAATTTGTAGAAAAGGTGAGTTGGGAGGCCTAGGTTTGCACCCCGGCTCTGTTAAGGGATCTGAGACAACACAGGTAAAGCTCTCAGTGCTGGCACACTGTAGGTATGTGAGTGATGGTTTAACAACACCGCCACCACTGCTCATCCAAGGAAGATCACACTCGTGGCAAAATTCAGAGCATGCATGGAATCCAAGACTTTCTATGCTGAGTCCCAATGTCCTTTTATTTTCCAATTATGTTCAAAAGAGGAAACAGAAGTCTCAACCATGGATTTTGAAGGTCTGGCCTCCACCTCATCAAAATCAGAGGGTATATACTTGATGAAGGTTTATTAGACAATCAGTGTGAGTGTTGCATCTCAGAATGTCTTGGGAGACACTCCTTAGATAGGCTGCCCTCCCCCAGTCCAGATCTCTGGGTTTGAGAGACATGAAAAACAAGTGTGTGTTGGCCATGTGAATCAGGTAGGGGCAGGGAAACATTACTAAGAGGAAAAGAATGATGCCCCGTGGCTACTCCAGCTTCAGAATTCTTTGAGAACATGAAGATGAGTGGTTTGTTGCCCCAACTGGCCAAAGAGTAATTCAGAGTTTACCCTTGGTAACCCAGAGTCTCATGGATATTTTCAAAACACCTGTCTTGAATCCCCCAACTTATATATGAAGCCATTAGGCCATTAAGCCCAGAAAGTGAGTTAGCACTATCAGCCCATCAGTGAGTAACAATAACAATATAGCTTACTGTGTGTCTAGCTTTGGGGGTTCCGCATAGGACATAGTCCCTGGGCTCCAAGGTCAACCACATCTCATTGGAGGAACTAGGGGAATATCGAGAGAGCAAATAAATATCTTCCTTTGAGGGGCTTGGCTGTGGGCTACTCTGAAGAGCATCAGGTCAGAGAGGGCTCCTAGTAATAACGTTTATTGAGCTCACACTTTTTTTTTTTTAAAGATTTTATTTATTTATTCATGAGAGACACACACAGAGAGAGAGGCAGAGACACAGGCAGAGGGAGAAGCAGGCTCCATGCAGGGAGCCCGATGTGGGACTTGATCCCGGGACTCCAAGATCATGCCCTGGGCTGAAGGTGGTGCTAAACCTCTGAGCCACCAGAGCTGCCCTACTGAGCTCACACTTAACTGGCTTTCACTACATGCCAGGAGCGAAGTACTTTTTTGTGTTTTGTGTCATTTAGCCTCACGACTGCCCTAGAAGAGGTAAATTCTATTTTTATCACCACCTCACAGGCAGAGACACAGAGAGCTTAGGCAACTGGCACAGTCCTACAGCTAGTAGGTGGCAGATCTGGAATTCAAATCCAAGTAGTCTGGTTCCAAAGCCAGTGCCCTTAGCTCCTTCACTCTACCGTCCTCCTGGTCGGGCTCAGCGAACCATTGAAGAATGAGAGATTTTAGAGAAGCAAAATACCAAGGGACACAAGCACCGCAGACCTGGGTTGGCAGTACTGGTTATGTGACTATTGACAACTTACCAAATATTTCTGAGCCTCAGTGTCCCCATCTGGTAAATGGGGATAGCACCTTCTTCGTAGAGTGGTATGATGGAGATAATATATTTAGAGAATAGAGCAAGGGATATTATTGTTAGAAATAGAGGGCGGGAAGAGGGTCACAGCCTGACCAACACCCAGCCTCAGAAATGAACATGAACCCCATGTATGAGTTGGAAGGATAGTGGAAATTGATAGTTGGAAGGGAAGTGGTCAAACTAGGATGCGGGATGGGTCTATCAGCTTGAGTGGGAAATAAAACCTGGCTGGGAAGTATGAGGCCAGGGTATCGAGGACTTTGAAAGCTACCATAAAATGCTCCACATCACTTCAAAACGCAGGTGTGTGGATTTTGTTGATGTATGGAAATGTGTATTTGGAAAAAAAAATGGAATGCAAAATAGTACAAACGGACAGCTGTGTAAACATATTATGCTCTGTTAGGCTTAAGATCAGAAGGGCATCTGCAGTCCTATAAATATTCTAGGTCACTACTTTTAATTTATTTATTTTTCTGGAAATACCTAATGAAAACCAAGAGTGAACAGGAGGCCATGTTGAAGAAATTGGCCTTTATCTTGTGGACATACATGGGGGAGCAAGGCAGATTTGTTTTGTTTTAATTGGGATCTAATTCATAGGCAGTCGACTCATTATTTGTGGATTTGGTTATTTGCAAATTCGCCTACTTGCAAAAATTTATTTGTGAATCCAAAGCAATACTCCAGATGCTTTGGACCTGTGCAGAGCTGTGAAAATTTTACGTTACCTGATGCACATGGTCCCAGCTGAGATCAAACAAGACACTTTGCCTTCGTGCTTCAGCTCTCATACTGTATATAAATTGCACTTTAGTGCCATGGGGGTTTTTTTTGTGTGTGTTTATTCACTTTTTGTTGGTGATTTCACTGTTTAAAATGGGCCTCAAGCATAGTGCTCATGTGCTAACATCCCTAAGTACAAAAAGCTGTGATAAACCTTACAGAAAAAATATGTATGTTAGATAAGCTTTGTTCAGGCTTGAGTTATAGTGCTATTGACCATGGGTTCAATGTCATCGAATAAAGAATATTATCGATTAAGGTGTCTTTAGGGGTGCCTGGGTGGCTCTGTTTTTGGTCATCTGCCTTTGGCCTAGGTCATGATCCCAGGGTCCAGGGATCGAGCCCCACATTGGTTCCCTTCTCAGCAGGTTGCCTGCTTCTCCCTCTCCCTCTGCTGCTCCCCCTGCTTGTTCTCTCTCTCTCTTTCTCTCAAGTAAATAAAATATTTTTTTAATTAAAAATACAGTGTCTAAACAGAAACACACAAGACTCACCTGTATACTAAATCCACTCTTTTAAGGGTTTATTTATTTATTTGAGGGGTGGAGCTGGGGCAGAGGGACAGGGAGAAAAAGAACCTGAAACAGGCTCCACGCCCAGCCTGGAGCTCTATCCCATCACCCTGAGATCATGACCTGAGCCAAAATCAAGAGTCAGACGCTCAACCAACTGAGCCACCCAGGCACCCTAAAATTCATCCTTTTAAATTAGCCCTTTTATATTTTAGTATATTCACAAAGCTATAGAACCCTCCCCAATGCTACTGATTTTTGAGCAGTAAAATGACCTCCCAGAGCAGCAAGTTAAGAATTGTCTTTCTCTATTCCCGCTCTGCCCTCATTCAGAATGCCCAGGAAAACCATGGACTGGCTGTGCCCACCCCCTCTGTCCCAGGAGACTTTGCAGACAAAGAATTGACAGGTAAGAGGACCCTGGGCATGGGGCTTGTCCGTCTTTCTTTCCTCCTCTGGCCCACCTCCCCACCTGGGGATAAAGCTGGAGTCCCTTGGCCTTTTGGCTACTGGCTGCAGTGGGTGGGAGTTGAAGAGAGCCAAGGTTGACTAAGGTCCACTTCCAGTAGGGGAAGGATGATGAGGGCCAAGGGCAGCATGAATCGGAGGGAAAGAACCCCTGGAGTCAGACCTGGCTTTGGGTCCCAGCTCCCCCCACAGATTAGCTCTGCTTCCTTGGGCGAATCACTTAACACCTTGCACCTCTGTATCTGTAAATGAGCCACAACCAAGACAATTCCAGTTCTAGAGGAGTGAATGAAGTATGGGATGGGACATTAGTCACTTCTTGTCACGCTCTGCTCAAAACCTGTCAGTGACTTCCCGTGTCGCGCAAAGAAAAGGTTCTTGCTGGGACTTCCAGAATCCGGCCTCCCCTGGCCTCACCTCCTGCTTTCTTTCTCTGTCTCATACTGCTCTGCTGTCCTGGTCTCCTTGTTGCCTTTCAACACCAGGCGCCTTTCCACCCGAAGGTCTTTGCACTGCCGTTCGCTGTGCCTCGGCTGCTCTTACCCTGTACCTAGGGACAGCTCTCTCCCTCCTTCACTGCCCCTCTGCTCAGATGTCACCTTCTCAGTGAGGCTTCTCTGACCACTCTATTCAAATCGTATCCCCAGCGCTCCTCCTGGGTGTTTCCACCTACTACTCGTCATCTAACGTGGTAATAGTTTACTGATGTGTTATGTTTGCTTGTGTCTCATTGTCCCATTAAGACGTAACCTCCAGGGGGGGCCAGTATTTTGACTATTTTTGTTTTGTTTTCACTGCTGTGTCACAGCTCCTAACACGTGCTTAATGAATGTTAGTTTTTTCTCCTCCCCACCCTCAGTATGTCTTTTGTCTTGAAGTCAGACAGCTGGGAGGAGCCTTCAGAGCAGCACGTTCCCAAGGTTTGTCATGCTCTGTGCTAGAAACTGAGAGGAGGCGAAGCAAAGGCCAGGTGCCCTTAAGAGAGAAGTAACCAGGGCATCCCTGTGGTCTGCAGACTCTGCAGAGTCGAGAGGCCAGGGCCCAGCCCCAAGAAGGGAGGGGTGCGAGCTGCTGGGGCCAGGGGTGCTGGCATCTCTCTACTGCCTGGGTAGTTCAGGTCACCTTCTTTCTACATACCCTCAGTCCATCTCATAGTCCAGAAGCTGATCCAGGAGCTCTCTGTGAGGTGGGAAGCTGGAATCTTTGGAGTTGCTCGTGTATATTGCTCCCTCCTGCACGTCTTTCACCCAAACTTCCTACTGAGAAGGTCTCCTGGAGCCTGCCCCTGATCCACGACTTCTCATTTTCCCCCTCATTTTCCCCATCTGACAGTCTGAAAAGTTAAGTGCAGGTGGTAGGAATCAAAGTGGTCACTGTTCATGAAGTGCCTACTCTGGGCCTAGCACCATGATAAGCCCTTTATGTGTATTTACATGAATTCTCTTATGAATCCTCACCACGGCTTTATGTGGTAAGCACTGACGTCATGCTCATTTTGTAGATGACAAAAACGGAGGCTCAGAAAGGTTAATTGGTGTGTCCAAGGTCATGCATTGGGTTAAGTGGGAGAGCTGGGATTTGAACCCCAGACTTTCTGGCTTTGTATCAGCTAGGGCCCCTTTAAGAAACAACTGGCACATTCAAAGGGCATCACCAAAGCATTTAATAAAGGGATGATATACAAGAGTGTGAACAGAGTTCGAGGACTGAAGAGGATGGTGATATCTCCAGAGGCCGAAGGAGCAGTAGGGAGCTACTCCTGTATCTGAGCTGTGGGACGGTGGCTAAGTTGATGGAAGAGCAGCCCTTGCTAACTGTGGGCCCATCAGGAAGGCAGCCGAGGATCGATACCCTGGCCTCTCTGCCCCCACCCTCTGATCTGCCAGCAGCTCCCATCGGCTCAATCCCTCTGTAGGCAGAGAATAAGGGAGTCCTGGCACACAGCAGGGCAGAGAAGAGTGAAGCAAACAGAATATTCAGTCCAGGCTCCAGAGGCTGTGCCTAGCATAGTCAGCCCCCCCGCCCCAGAAGGGAGAGGCTCACTCCCAGCACAGCTCAGGAGACTGGAGACATCCCTCCAGGTCAGGAGGAAAGGCATGAAACTGGCCAGTTATTCTCTTGGGCACCGCCCTACCCTGTGCACACAGAGATGGGCCAGGCTGGTTGCTTCACTGTGCCCTCTTCTTTGCTTCTCCCTTCTTTCAGGTACCAGCTCACTAGTCAACGGCAACCTCCGACTGTACAGCTCTGTGGGTGACCTAAGACCTGGGCATTATGGGCAGGACCCACTCATCCCCCCACCGCCCCCAGGCCCAGCCCCGGGGCCACCCCCAGACACTTGGCAACCTCGAGAGGAGTCCCCACCACCTCCACCTCCACCTTCCATGGCTCCCCCACCGCCTCCCCTGCTGCTGGAACCCCCACCCCCACCTAGCACGGCCCCACCTCCGCCCCCAGTATTAGGGGTCCCAGTCCCCCTCTCCACCCTTTCCTCCCCATCCACACCTACCCCTCCGGACTTCATTCCTCCTGCCCCACCCTTGGCCTCTGTAGCCCCACCCCCACCCCCTTTGCCAGCCCCAGCACCCCCAGCATCTCCTCATACAACAGGGACTCGCCTCTTTCCCCCTGGGGGTGTCACCAAGTGGAAATCAGAGGTAGCACTGAATGGCAGGCTGCCAGAGACCCCCCAAACCAGCCCCCCACCGAGCCCAGCTGAGCCAAAGGGGAGCCTTCTGGGACCTAAGCCGGACTCCCACCTTACTTTCCCCCGCTCACTCAAAGTGCCTCCCCCAACCCCAGTCAGAACTTCATCCATCCCAGCTCAGGAAGCACAGGGAACTCCTCCAGAGGAAGAAGTGGCCACCAAGAAAGCCCCCAATCGACTCCCACTGCCTCCCACCTTCCACATCCGCCCCGCGTCCCAGGTCTACCCGAACAGGGCCCCTGAGCCAGATCACCCAGGGGAGCAGCGCGCTGCAGCCCCAGGCAGCCCCAGGCTGGGCCAGGCCCAGTCCTGGACGAAGGAACATGCAGAGACTCCACCAATGGCCCCTCCCCTCCCACCTCCTGCACCCCCACAACCTCCCCCAGCACCGCCACTGCCCCCAGCTGCCCCTCCTTTACCTTCTGCTGAGAAGGCAGCTCCTCTACCTTCTGGGTTTACAAAAAGCCGCAAACCCAGCTCCCCTGCTCCCAAA
Source organism: Vulpes lagopus (assembly GCF_018345385.1). NCBI lineage: Eukaryota > Metazoa > Chordata > Mammalia > Carnivora > Canidae > Vulpes > Vulpes lagopus. Next base: position 62,385,637 of record NC_054824.1, read on the forward strand.
CCCAAACCTAACCCCCCCAGCCCAGAGGACACGGCCTCCTCAGCGCCTGTGGACTGGCGGGATCCCAGCCAGATGGAAAAGCTTCGGAGTGAGCTCGCAGCCTATCTCTGTGGCTCCAGGAGGGAGGACCGACCCCTCAGTCACAAGGCAGGCCCAACAGCAGCCTTTCAGGAGAAGGAGGGCAAGAACGGCCCCAGCCTGCCAGAGAAGGAGGTTCCTCCAAGCCTGCCAGAGAAGGAGGTCCTCCCAAGCGCTCCTGAGAAGAGTCCCTGCAGCCTGCCAGAGAAGGGGGCTGCCACCAGCCTGACCCTCCCCCCCGTGGACTACATCCCCCAAGACCCCCTGACTCCCAGTGTCCGGCAGATCCGGAGTGAGCTGGAGGCCCGGCTCTCCTCATCAGCAGAGAAGGAAGCCAAGCCCAGCATCGGGTCTCTGCCTCCCAAACCTCGGCTGGAAGGGGGAAGAATCTTTGAAAACAGGGGTAATAATGGGAAATTCTCTAAGCCTGTGGCCAAGAATTTGCCACCGCCATCCACCACCCCTCTGCCAACCACACCACTTCAGTCCAAGGCCACACCTGGGCCAGCCTTACCACCCAAGCCCACGCCTGGACCAGCCGCACCACCCAAGCCCACGCCTGGACCAGCCGCACCACCCAAGCCCACGCCTGGGCCTGCCCTCCCATCCGCAGCCACAGCGGTACCCACTACATCATCCCAGCTGATAGAGAAGAACCTAGTCCCAGGTGGTCAGTGGGAGAAGCTGAAACCTCAAGAACTCACGGAGCCTCTCCAGATAGAGGCAGAAGGGCACCCCACAGAGGCCAGTAAGCCTCCTATGCTGGGAACCCACCCATCTCCAGCCCTCCCACCAAAGAGATCCCCTGGCAGAGAAGAGGTGACATTTCTCTACAAGCTCCATCGCAACCAGAGAAGCCCCAGAGAAGAGGCTGTTATGGGGTTGGCACCGCAGGCCACAGGTTCAGCTGTGGGGTCGGGAGACCCTGCGGAGGTGAAGGAGCCCCAGCGGCAGCCAGCCAACACCCCCACCTCGGCCCAGCCTGCTGATGACGTCCTCAGACATCCGGTGACCGGGGAGCTGGTGCAGCCAGGCTCCCCGATGGCTCTGCTCCTCGCAGCCAGGCAGAGGGCGCAGAAGGGGAGGCCGGGAGGGCTTGCCCTGGGCCGGTCCGCCCTGCCAGGGAGCCTCCGTGACCACAGCAGCCAGCCCCAAGCAGGCTCGGACAGCATCTTCCATACGGAGGGCCAGCCCAACTCTTTCACCGTGGTCCCCAAGCTACCCAAGGAGGCGGAGAAGGACCCCCAGCTGGCCGCCGGACTCAGTCAGTGGAAGCCCCAGCCCCGAGGAGCCCCCGAGGCCAGGCAGCCAAGCCTCAGGCACAACGGGCCAAAGGCAGAGCCCCAGGCCCCTGCGGCCTGGGAGAGGCCGGCGTCCTCCAACCTGTCCCAGGGCCGCCTGCTGCCCAAATCCTTCTCGTCCCCTCCTTCTCCTTCCTGCAAGAGGGACGACGACGACGACGAGGGCGGGGAGTTCCACTTTGAGGTCATCCCGCCGCCGCCCGAGTTCAGCAACGACCCCGAGCCCCCGGCCCCGGCCGCCGCGCACCTGGGGCGCCGGGCGTCCCCGCCCCGGAACACCCTCGCGGCCGCGGAGCAGGCCTGGGCGCCTCGCGGCTTCTCGCGCCTCCCCGGGGGCCCGGAGCGCCGCTCGGGCGGGGGCGGGTCGCTCATCAAGAGGCGCCTGTACCTGGGGGAGCCCCCCCGCAGCCCCGGACAGCCCCGCGGCGGCCCGGGCCGCAGCCTCAGCTCCCCCAGCTGCTTCGGGCCGCCCGGGGGCCCCGACCTGCGGCGCGTCCGCGCGCCCCCCGGAGGCCTGCACGCGCGGAGGCTGTCGGCGGAGGGCGCGGCCCGCGGGGAGGCCCGGCTCAGGGCGCCCGGTGGCGGCGGCGACTACCGCCTGGGGCCCGCGGCCCAGGCCGGCAGGTGAGCAGGGGGCGGGCGAGGAAGGGGGGGGGCGCGTTACCTCCAAAGGGCTCTGTTGGCGCTTCCAGAACCCGCTTCCTTATTTCCCACCATCTCCCTTACCCTCTTTCCCACCCTCCTGCTTTCTCCACCAGCCCCCCCTCTTTCTGCGCTCTCTTTCCCACGCTCTAGAGACTCAGGGCTTCAGGCTAAGGGTGCTGTGGTGTCTGCAGGGGGATCTGAGTGGTCCATGCAAATGGGGATTTCCCATCCATCCAGAGAAGGATCCGGAGCTGCAGGGTGTTAGGCCCTGTTCTGTGGCCAGCCAAGCCCAGATGGGAGGAGGAGCCCTGGGTCTGCTGAAACACTACTGGTTGACTGGGGCCCACCCTGTCCACACCGGCTTGTATGGGCAGATACCACAGTGCTCAGCCTGTATCTTTTCCACTTGTGCCCTGAGGGAGATGGGAGGGCTATTGGTGAACTGGCTGCAAATATTAACCTCACCTCTCTCCTGCTTCTGCCCCATCCCAGGTCTCCCCACGGCACCCCCCACTACGGAAGCCCCATTAACACATTCACCGTGAGGCCTGGGACCCGCCATCCCATCTCCTACGTGTACTCTGGGAACCACCGGAAACCCCCATCCTGAGCCCAGGGTGGTGTTCTCAGCTCTACTCCGAGGGGGTCAGATCTGGGCACTCGTTTTTTTTGTTTTGTTTTGTTTTTGTGGGGGTGGGAGGGAGGAGGCAGGTGTTAGGCACCCTGACTTAAACATGGAGGAGTCTTTGTTACCCAAATACAGGCAGATGATGAGTGAGAAACAGTGGAAAGGTCAAGAGTGGGCTTCTGTTTCCCAAAGCGCTGGTGTGGCTGTGGACTGTCTGCCCGTTGAGATGGGCCTGGGAAGGTGGGAGGAACTTTTAAGGGCCTAGAGCCTGAGTTTTCCCTACCTGGGACTGTTAACTTTAGCAAGACTTACTTAGAGCAGTTTTATAAGCGTGGCCCACGGGCAAGTTCTAGAAGCAAGGGGCAGGGCTCTAACTGTGAATGGGAATCCATCTCCATGGCTGTGATTGTTGGTCTGGTGCCCCCAGAGGGCTGAGGCCCAGCTCCATCTGGGTAGAGGTGCAGGGCACTATAGATTCATCTCTTTAGCCAGCCCACCATTTGCCACCCCAAGAGGTGATTCCTGGAGTCCCTAGCATAGAAGCCACATTGAGATGGGATTAGGAAGGAATGTTCACATACAACATGTGGAGAAGGTACTGGGACAAAGTTCTTTGCATTGGCCAAGGGTGAGGTTAGGGGGGCTGGGGGGCTCATTGGCTCTGGCCCTGGTGCTTAGCTACCTTAGCTGCCAGGAAGCCTAGGGAAAGAAGACTTGGCCAGTGTGGGATGGAAGACAGAGGATAAAGCCTTGTTTTCCTTCTCAGATCCAAGCAGCCATGATTTTGGGGATTGGGTGCAACGAGCCAGAGGGCGTGGGGGCTTAACACCAAAGGTCTAACATAGCCAGAACCACCCATTTGGGATTTGGTGGTGGCATCAAACCCAACCACCCTTCCCAATCCCAACACTACAGGTCCCCAGTATTATTGAGGCTTTAAAATGCATAGTAGGGATGCTTGAAGGCAGAGAGAGCTGGTGGAGATGGGCACTGAGATCCGAGGGGTGTTTGCTGCAATGGGGAGTGCGTTTTGGGAAGTCTAGAGTGGGAGGACTGGGCTTGTTCAGATCAGGGGAGACCAATCAGTAGGATGACCATTTGTCCTTTGCCCAGGCAGTGTGGGTTCATGCCTGTTTTCCAGTGACTTAGACCCCCATCCACTTTCAAAAGAAGCCCTAGTTTGGATGATATATGTTCCCCACACATACCAGGAGACAATAGTCCTCTATCTGTCTTCCCTGTCTTCAGGCTTTGATGGGCCTAATTCCTGGGATCAGGCTGAGGCAGGCTGCCTCGGTAAGGAGGAAGGGCAGGGAGGGGCCCACCTGAGGAGCAGGGTGGTAGGAGCAGCCAGGAAGCAGTGCCTTTTGGGGGCAAGATGTTGAACCTTTATGCCTCGAGGTAACCAGCCACACATGGTACCAGGTTGTGGGGACAGCAGGTGAGCCATTTCAGGGAAGGAGAGTGCTAAGTACCCTGATGGGGCAGGATCTGGTTACCTGTGTTCAAGAAGCGAACTCCACCCCAACACTGGCACTGGCCCTATGTATATGTATGTATTTTCCCTGTACAATGTTTTATAAAAGAGTTCGCTAATTTATCTGCTGTATAAGGTTCAAGAGGAGTGGGGTGTGGACTCCCAGCTGTATATTGCTCTGGAGGGAGGGGAAGGACTGGCTGTCACTTGGCTTGGAAAATAAACAGGCGAGTTTGGACTGGCCTCAGCTCTGTGGCTGTGGATTGATGACTCGGAGCTCCTTTGGGGTGAATGAGAGGTTGGAAGAGCTCAGCTGGGGAAGGCTGAGCACAGGGTGGTGGCTAAACCCGTGAGCCACTTTGCTGGACCCACACTTCCACTTCTGACCCTTAGGTTCTCTCGGTCTTTAAATCCTTCAAGGGGAAAAAGCAGAGCTAAAGTCAGGTGATAGCAAACTGTGTCCTTAAGCAAGTCTCTTTGACTCTTTGAACCTCAGTTTCTTCTTCTGTATAGTGGGCATGATAATAATGCCTCCCTAATAAGGCTGCTGTGAAGATCAGAGGCAGGCATGTGGTCATTAACAAGTATTTGAAAAAAAAACCAACCAAACAAACAAGTATTTGAGGGATGACTGGTGGTAGGCTGTGTGTTTAGTATGGACATACATGACTCCCGCTCATGGCAACTCTAGTGGAGGAGAGAGGGGAGAAAAAGAACACTCAGAAAAAGAACATGCATTATAGTAAGTGATGGGAAGGAAAGAAACAGGGAGCGTGAGAGAATTACTGGAGGGTGGGGGAGAAGAGAGGATTATTTGAACCAGATGGTCAGGGAAGGCCTCTTGAAGTGGCAACATTTATGCCAGTTCTGTCAAAGCATCCAGCCAGTGGCTGTTCAGTAGTTGCTCAATAAATTGCATTTTTGGCTTATGACTACCTTAAGTTGCATGCGGCCTTTCACAGGTTTCCGTAAAGCTTTGACATGGTATCTTTAACTTTTCCAGAAGAGGAATCTGAGAACCAGAGAGGTCATCTCAAGACAGTGTCAAGGAGACAGTTTTATTTCCTCCTCTGAGTCTTCTAAGGGGCAGGGAAGGGGAGGGAGACCAGGAGGATGACTCACTTATTCAGCAGCTTGTGCTTCCAGGAGGGGCCTCCTGGGCCTTCCCTAGCCTGGGGCTTCACACTTCTCCCCTCCCCTTATCCTGGTAACACAGAGGACAGGCTCCTGACTCCCAGTAGGACACGGGGCTCTGCCTCTTGACTACTCACCCCTTCCTGATCTCCCTAACTTTTTGCTCCCCTCATCTGACATGGAAGGAGCCGTAGGGAGCAGTGGAGGGTGGGAGGCCGGGGTCCCACCTGAGCAAGTGCCTCTGACAAGCTGTGGAATCATGGGTCTCCAGTAACTCATCTGAAATGTGACAGGGACAGACTTGTGCTGTGTGTGGGTCTTACACTTGTAGGGTCCCAGACCTCTTTAAAAAGCTGCTGATGGGGGAGAGAAAAAAATAAATAGATAAATAAAATTTAAAAACTACTGAAAGCTACACATCCTCACCCCAGAGAGATGCCCCCTACATCCATTTTTACACATTTTTTCAGGCAGTCTATAAATTCCCTCCAAATAGGGCTCCATGGACTTCACGTTGAAAATTCTCAATGCGGGGCACCTGGGTGGCTCAGTGGTTGAGCATCTGCCTTCAGCTCAGGTCAGGATCTTGGGATCGAGTCCCGTATCAGGCTTCCAGAGACTTCCAGAAACCTGCTTCTCCCTCTGCCTATGTTTCTGCCTCTCTGTGTGTATCTTTCATGAATAAGTAAATAAAATATAAAAGAAAGAAAAGAAAAGGAAGAAGAAAATTCTCGATGCGACATTGGTCATGGAAACCAGCAACACTTGACCTTGACAGTTTGGAAAGCTCACTGGTTCTCTGTTTATTCACGACAATCCTCCGAAACCAGGTGGCCTAATTCCATTTTGTTGGTGAGAAGCTTAAGGTTCTAGGAAGAAAAGTGAGTTGCTCAGAATAGCCCACCTGCCTCCAAACTGCAAACCTCATTACAACTGCCTCCCTTCTAGCTGTATCCACTCACCCATTCTTCCCAAACTTTATATCTTTCTAGCAGAGCATGGGTTGGAGGCCTAAGGGGGGGCGGGGGGTGCAGGTACTCTGGTGCCAGAAAAGCTTAATTGGCTTGGGTGGCATGTGTTCCTGGATCAGGCTGGCTGCACCTTGGTTTCTGGAATCTCCCAGGGGCTCCCTGGGTGTGGCTCAAGCCCCAGTGGCCAGAACGCCACCTCTCCTGTGAGGCCAGGCCGGGTCCAAAGCAGCAGGGAGGCAGCGCCCAGGGCAGGCTGTGCTGGAAGCCTGGGGCTTGCAGTCAGCGGTACGTGAAAGCCCTATCCTCCTCGATGGAGCATAGCTGTTATGTAGGCGAGAGGCTTCTCTCGCTCCCAGTGAGCCTTGCACTCCCTTCTGTGGGAAGCTGTAGGATGGCGGTGACTTGGGACAGCGGGTGTGGGAGGGAGGCTACCTCAGTGCCGAGCAGTCAGGCAGGCCTGCCCTAGCCTGCTCGTCCCACCTGCCTACCCGCAGCAGCCCATGGCCTCCTTCATTGCCACTCAAAAGCAATGCTGGCGTCCCATCATTAGCTGTCCAGGTCAGGTGGCCACTGACACCAGGCAGAGAACCTGGGCCTCCTCCCTCCGAAGCCACAGGGATGGCCATCTGCTGTAGATCTGGTGTTGGGGCCTCTGGGGATACTTTTAGCAGGAAGGTGAGAGAAGGTGAAGTTCTGGGAGAAGGGTAGAGACTAAGACAATGCATTCTGAATGCTCACTCATTTATGTGAATTATCCTATGCTCCCCTGCCAATTTCTGGGGACCTAGAAGCTTCATCTGGCACTGAAGAGCCCCTCCTTTCCCTCCTGGAGAACCGTTCTCTGAGCTTCTACAGAATGTGTTCTTACGGGCTTCTGTCTTCTAGGCTGGCTCCCTTCTTCCACCCAGGTGTCTCAGCACCTGGACCTTGGCTTCCAGTCTCCTTCTCTATAGTTTCTTCTTTGGAAAACTGAACCCCTCTGCACCAGAGGTCCATGTTTCTAATGTGGAAGTGCCCTCTAAACATTCCCCAGGTGGATGCCTGGCCTGGTTGCCTGGATCCAACTCAAGTTGGATCTCTCCAAAAGGAACTCTTTCCCTTACTTTCTTCTTACAGTTTTGAGACTGGAGCACCCAGGCCCATGGTTGTGCCATCCCTAAATCCTGCTACCTGCCTCGCTGCTTCAAGGCCCAGCTGAACTCAGAGCTCCTGCAGGAAGCCCTCCCCAGGCCCCTGCTGCTCAGAAACCCTCCCTCCACGCCTCTGCACCGACTTCCCTTGCCCGGCTCTTCCTCACCCTGCAGGCTCTGCTCAGACATCTCTCACCCCCTCAGTCACATTGGTTCCTGCTAAAGGCTCCTGGGGTCCCCTGGCCCCCTCACATCGATATTACTTGTTCCACATCTCCCTCCCCCTGCAGCTGATAAGCTCCACAAGGCAAGGAGTACTGGTCTTATTCATTATCCTAGTATCTCCAGCATCTGGTGCTGCTCCTGGCACTAGCAGCAGCCCTAAATGTGTGTTTGTTGAATGAATACAAGTTAGCATTTAATTAAACACTGTCAAGCACTATTTAGGTTCCTCGAGAGCAAAAATCATGTCTCCCATGGACTAGTGATGACACAACTGTCTTGTTTCTAAGATGTGTGTAACCTGACCCAATGCTGAGGTTCTCGGGTGGCACAAAATTATGGTTTTTAGAGATGGGGGCTCTTGGGTTTCATCCTGAAGGTGTCAGGGTGCATTGGAGTGGCTCCTGCCTGGTGAGGTGAGACACGCCACCCTCTAAGTGGAGACAGGAAGGCCAGGAGGTGGCTACCAGGTGAGGCTGTTCCTGTCCTTAAAAAGGGCCAGCATGCGGGGTGGCAGGCAGCCCTCCTATCAGGTCAGGGCCCCTGTGCCCTGCGAGTGAGCCAGCCTCCTGGAGCTGCCAGCTCCAACCATCCAGAAGGCTCTCGCTCTGTCTACTCTTCTGGCATCCTTTAGTCTCCAGCAATGTTGTCCGGAGCCACAGCCTATCCCACCTATGCAACGGGGATCAAGGAGAAAGGTTCTGCCCAACGTGGGCTGGAGAATGAGAAGGAACAGCACCCGTTCTCCAGCCCTCCCCGCTGGAGAGCCCTCCCTCAGGAGGGAAGCCTTACAGTGGTCGGACTTGCTCCTTCAACAGCCGGCGTGGGATCCTCAGGGCTCAGGAGAGATCGAAGCGCAGAGAACACAGATGCACCAGGCTCACTGTCTCAATCTCTTCCAAGTCAGCGTTAAGATCATGACCCCTAGCACTCCTCTCAGAAGCTGGCCACAGCCAGCACCCTTTGCCAGATGCTCCCTATGCCTTCTTGAAAATTGAATTTCTGGGCAGCCCGGGTGGCTCAGCGATTTAGCGCCGCCTTCAGCCCAGGACGTGATCCTGGAGACCCGGGATCGAGTTCCACGTCCGGGCTCCCTGCATGGAGCCTGCTTCTCTCTCTGCCTGTGTCTCTGCCTCTCTTTCGCTCTCTCTGAATAAATAAATAAATAAATAAATAAATAAATAAATAAATAAATAAATCTTAAAAAAAAAAAGAAAATTGAATTTCTTCAGTCTTGTCTTCCACAGACTGAGCCTCCAGATTGCTTTTACCTTTCCTCGTTGCAGAGGTGTATCTCCTGCTATCCTGTTGTTATCTAGTTTATTTTCTGAGCCACTACAAACAGGGTTTGGTAGGCTCCTGTGTGTGTTCTTTCTCTCCTCTGTCCTCTCTGTGATCTTTCCATGTTTTGGCTCAAAACTTTTCAGCATTTGTTCCAAATACTTAAGGTGAGCACAAAGCCTCATCAATTCCATTCAATACTGCTGGGGGGATGCTGCTCAGTACAAGCCAAAGAACCAAGCAAAAGGATCACGGTCCAGTTCAGCAGATATGCATGCGCGCGCTCACGCGCGCGCGCGCGCGCACACACACACACACACACACACACACAGCTGGAATAAAAAGCAGGAAAATACACAAAGTTCTCCCACCCAAGAGAGCTGGGTAGCCAAACAGAGCAGGTGGTCACATGGGACACTATGGGTGGCCCCTCTTGTGGCCTATGACCAGTCATCAAAGCTGTCCTCAGCTCAGTGACTCCAGTGGGAGCACGTGCATAAGTGGAGCAGAGGAAGGAGGGCTGCCGTCTGTTTGTTTTCCCTTCAGTGATTCCGACACTTAAACCCGTGGTGAGGAGTACTCGCTATCACTGACTCAAACACACTCACTGCTGTTATCTTTTGGTGACTTTTCTGGGCCCTTGAAAGCTGCCCTTGACATTCACTCTAACCTGATTTTTCCAGGGAGAGTGGAGGGGAGTGAGGAGCAGACATCCAGGTAGCTGGCCCTGGTGTCCAGCTCTGCTTTCCTTGCCGGTGGGTGTAGCCCTGAATCCCTATGTGATCCTTATGTGTGCACAGACACAGGCCGGCTGTCACCAGCAGGTGGCACTCTGCTCACAGGAGACCTCAATCTTGGCAGGTATACCGAGTTCAGATTCAGATTCAACTGAGATTGACATGGCTCCTTCCAGGATCCAGGCTCAGAGCCAAGTACTGTCCGGTACACCAGTCGCTCTCAAATTTGAGTGTGCATCAGTAGCAATGAAGGACTTGTCAAAACAATGTTCCCAGAGCTCTTGACTCAGTGAGTCAAGAGATGGGATGGGGCCTGAGAATTCACATTTCCAACAAGTTCTCCAATGGGGCTGCTAGTCATGATGGCCCAGGGACCATGCCTTGAGAACTGCCATGTGGTATCCCATTTAATCCTGTCTCCTCACTCTGGGTAGGCAGTACCATTCCCAACACACCAAAGAAGAATCTCAAGTACTACAGGCCAGGTGACCTTGCCCTTGTCTCCTGCTGGGGCAGCGTGGCCACGCCTCTCTGGATTCTGTGTGCCCCTCTCCCTCCAGGAGGGCAATAAGAGAGAGAGGGATACACAGGTACTAGGAGAGGGGCATGGGGCACTGTGGGGCTGGGAGTAATTCCTCCGAAGTCGGTGTTTTAAAAGTACTTTAGCTTTGGACGCCTTGGGGGCTCAGTGGTTGAGCGTCTGCCTTTGGCTCAGGTTATGATCCCAGGGTCCCAGGATCGAGACCCACATGGGGTTCCTCACAGGGAGCCTGCTTCTCCCTCTGCCTGTGTCTCTGCCTCTCTCTGTGTGTCTCTCATGAATAAATAAAATCTTTAAAAAACAAAAATAAAAACACTTTACTTCTACTTAAATCTAATCTCACAATACTGACCAATAGGCGCTCTCGGCCCTGCCCCCTTCCCTTTTCAGAACTGAAGTTCCCCTCAGCTGAGTCCTTCCCTGGGGACTGTCCTCTCCACCATAAAGCCACCTTTGCTCTCTGGGGGCAGCCCACATTCACCGATGGGGCATCCCAGCCCCCAGCTCAGGACGACTCTGAAGGGCCAGCTTAGCTGCAGGGCTTCTGATGGCCTGGTGCAGCAGCCTCAGGCAGCCCAGCCCCTTCCTGTGCCCCACCCCTCCCCCACTGGCTGTGCATCCTGTAGGCACTCCCCGAGAAACTCCCCGCACACGAATCTCCGTTTCCCAGGGAACCTAGCCTGCGAGGACTCCTTCGGTACTGTTCTAAGCATTTACACTATTATGTCATGGGATCCTCCCAACAGCCTCAGGAGGTAGGTACTTTGCTATCCTCAGTTTATGGATGAGAAACAGGAACAGAAAGGCAAAGTAACTTGCCCAATGTCACAGAGCTAGCAAGTGGCATTGCCAGGATTAGACTCCCAAGTGTTACATAACTCTGTCTTCCAGAACATTTCTGCAATCTAGCCTCTGGGAAATCAAACAAAGGGAATGGCTGAAGACACATTCTGATGTGACAGGGAAAAAAAATCTCTGTTGCCCCCAATCCTTTTCACTAGCCTCTTGCTGATGCCTGAACATGCACAGACTTGGTGCTTAATTTTAGCTCAGCTGTTTTCATCTGGGAGGAGTTTTGTTCCCCAGGGGACATTCGACAATGTCTGGACACTTTTGGTTGTCAGACCTTGGGGGAATCCTACAGACATTTAGTAGATGGAAGTCAGGGATGCTTCCCATGTCTTACAACACAGAGGGAAGCCTCCCCCACCCCCAGTCCAGCCCAAAATGTCAGACTGAGAAACCCTGCAATCTACGTTAAAATCTGGTCTCCTAGAAGTCCCAGCATGATGGCTACTTGAGAGTAGGCTCTGGTGAAGGTGGCCAGAGGTACTTGATTGAGCGCGATGTTTGGAGAGGGTTTGGAGGGCAAATGTCCTACTTTGCAATCCTTGAAGAACCAGTACTATCCCCAGTTGACAGATAAGGAAACTGGAGAATCAAGAGGGTATATGAGTAGTGAGAAGACAGGGACCTGGGTGCCCTGGAGACTCACCCTTTCCCTCCCATGAGGGCCCCCCATGATCCACTCGTTCTTCGCCTCTGACCTTTCTTCTGCCACTTTGCCCCTTATCTGTCCATGCTGGTCACACTGTACTCCTTAACATGCTAAGGCCACTCCTGCCCCAGAGCCTCTGCACTTGCTGTCACCTTCCCTTGGGATGTGGGGATGTGCCCTTGCTCCATAACCCAGACCCTGGCCACAATCAGCAATCCAAGGGTGCCAGGAGGAAACTGGGGATAATGCTAGTATGAGCATGAGTGTCACACGTATCATCTCTAATATCACACCTCTCTCTCCCTCCCCCTTCTCTCTCAGTAACACCTTTGAGGTATCAGCCCACTTTGCAGGTGAGAAAAGTGAGAAGCAGGTGATTCAGTCACTTGCAGCTAGTTGAGCAGAGGGGCCCAGGACTGACCGAAGACCTGCCGGTCCCAAAGCCAGTCACCATTCCACGCCATCACAGCGCACTGCATTTAGAGATGGGAAGGAGGGTAAGACTCTCAGGGCAGTGAAAAGCAAACCTGGAAAAATTAACCAAAAAAGCCAAAGGTACAGAAGGTGGCGTTTTTTAGGCCACCGTCTGTGTGACAGTGACGAGAGAACATATATACCCATGTGCTTATGTATCCATAGAAGAGCTCTGAAGGGACACACAGGAGACAGGGATTGGTGGTGATTTCTGGAGTGGGGGGCGGGGTGGAGGAAGAAACAGCATGAAGAGGAAGGCTTAGTTTTTACTGTGCATCTTTTTCTACCTTTTGGATTTTGTACTATGTCCATTTATCATTTAATATAAACATTTAAATAGTACCTGGCACATGTTAAATATTATAGAAGTATATGTTGGGGCACCTGGGTGGCACAGTGGGTTAAGTATCAGACTCTTGGTATCGGTTCAAGTCGTGATCTCAGGGACATGATCTTAGGGTCATAAGATCACACCCCACATCAGGCTCCATGCTCAGTGTGGAGTCTACTTAAGACTTAAGACTCTCCCTCGGCCTCTCTCTCTCTCTCTCTCAAATAAATAAATATTTTATTTTTTTTAAAAGGAACTATATGCTGTTGTCATTATTATTTAAAAATCATATAAAATTATTTCGAGGTAGAGAGAACTTGGGAAGGAAGGGAGAGTAGAGCTGGGGTTGATGGGGTGGGAGTGGGTCCAGGTGGATGAGTTGGGGATGGCCCTGCCCTGCAAGGAGAGCTACTGGGGACAGTGTTCCTGGGTCCTTCTGAGAGCTCAGGAAGGATGCAGGCCTCTCTCATACAAGCTGGGACACACTCCCTGACAAGATCCCAGAGTTCCCAGAACATTCCATGAAGCCAGAAGAAGACTTCAGGGGAGATCTTGAGACCCAGTTCATTCGGGCCTCTGATAAAATGAACTAAGTACTTCAGAGGACAAGGCAGGACTAGCCTAGGGCTCCTTGAGGACAGGGTCCATGTCCTCTGGGTTGGTTGAAAGACCCTCCAGAGCGCAGCAGCTGGCCCTGTCACCTGGGGCCTCAAGAGAGGGCCCAGGCCCAGGTACCGCTATCTCTGACAAGCTTGTGGGGACGGCATCCCACACCAGCAAGGGTTGGAAGGAGTACAAAACTTGGGCTTCCTTACATGTATGTCTTATTTGACCTTTTTGTTTTCCTGGAGACTGGCCAACTTGGGAGCACCTGGGAGCCTAGAATGTCTAATCATTCTCCAGAATGTACCTGGCCCCAGAAACATGGGGGAAGGGAGAAGGAACACTGCTTTGCTAATCCTATTTGAATTTTCAGGGGATGATGATTAAGGAAAAGGATAGCTTCTGGCATTGGAGAGAAATAATGCATATGGGGGCTGCCACTAGGATGATTTGTATGGAATACACCCCTCTCTGAGAATGCCAAGTTTCACTCTGCTCCTGGGCATGCACGCCAGGACAATGGATGAATTGAAATGACTGGCAGGTGCCCACAGTTGCTCAGGGACAGTGGAGAAAGCTGTGTTCCAGAGAACATTTGGGGTCCCTCCTCAGCAGGGATGCTGTGCTGGGAACACTGTATTTCAGAATCCACCACGGAAAAGTTTACCTCAGTCATAACAGAAATGCAAACTAAAGCTATTCTAAAACACCATTTTTCACTTAGGTTGGCAAAAGATTAAAACTTTGATCACACATTGTTTTGACAAGGGTGTAGGGAAACAGGCTCTTTTTCCCCAGAGGGAGGCTAAAATGATACCACCCCAATGGGGGGCATTTGGCAATAGCAATCAAAATGTGAAATATATATTGTGGGCTGAGAATTCCTCTCCTAGGAAGCTGGCTTACAGATATCCAAGCAAAATGACATCATGTCATCACATCATTGTTGGAAATATCCTCAGTTTCTCTAAATAAATGATAATAAATTAGAATAAGACACACAATGGAACACTCTGCAGTCATAAAAACAAATAAGGACGCTCTTTATGAACCAGTATGGAATGAATTCCAAGAGATATTAATGGGGAAAGAAACAAATGCAGGAAAATGGATGTAGTACGCTAACACCTGTGTAAAAAAGGGAAAAACGCATGTCTGTGTTTGCTTGATGTGCACAGTGCTCGCTTGGAAGATGCCTCAGGCACTGGTATCACAGGATGCATGTCCGGAGGGGGCCTTGCCTCCTGCAGCTGCCTCTACTCCCTGTGAGGGCTCTTGTCCCCTTCGGGCCCCACTCAGCCAAGAAATGGCCCAACTGGTGACTCTGGAGGTGGCAGGCAGTGGCCAGGAGGAAGCAGGGCTTGAAGTCCATTTAGCCATTCAATAGTCTGGGGACCTCACACACTTTTTTTAACCTTTGAGCCTCTGTGTCCTCTTCTGTTAAGCAGCATGAAGCAGCGAGAATGATAGCACTATGAATGAGATGAGCCGTGTGTCCACGGGGGTGATAACGGTACCACCTCATCAGGCCACTGGGAGATGAACACAGGAAATCTATGTGAAGTGCTTAGTGTGGTGTCTGGTGTAGAGCAGGTGCTCTGCCAATGGATTTGTTCCAAAATACATCTTGGTTTCTCACTGGCTCCCTGACCCTTACAGCAACAAAACAGAAACTCCCTGGTGAGGCCAATGAGGATTTTAGGGTCCAACTTTAATCTTCGTTTCCATGGGCAGCCCCGTGTCCCCCTCACCTACTGTGGTCTCTGTTCTCTTTGCCTAGAATGTCCCTTCTGGGGCACCTGGGTGGCTTAGTCGGTTAAGCATCTGCCTTTGGCTCAGGTCCTGATCCTGGGATCAAGCCCCACATCCAGCTCAGTGGGGAGTTCGCTTCTCCCTCTACCCTTCCCTCCTGTTCATGATCTCTCTCAAAAAACAAATAAAATATTAAAAAAAAAAAAAGTCCCGTCTGTCCTTTGCTTGACTTGGTCACCTTCAAGGGCCAGCTCACACATCACCATCCCTGAGATGCTCTTCCTAAAGTCTCAGCCCAGAAGGAGTTTGTGATTGTCCGGGGTGCCCCTCTGAGGGGCACCATCACTCCACATGGTGCTCAAGTCCCCAATTCCCGTGATACTCACCCACACGCTTGCTTGCCACGATACAATGAACAGGAAAAGACTCTCCACTCACTCAGGCCAAACCACAGCAAGGTACCATTTTCTACCTCACAGGCTGGTGAGCCTCCGACAAGTTTCGAGACACAGGAGGTGGAAGTGTATTCAGCAGACACTGGGGTGAGAGTGTAAATCATTGCCACGACTAGTGAGACATCTGGGGACACTGGTCCACGGTTAGTGGGCATGCATGGCAAAGTGACATGTGCACAAGTGTGTTTGCTGCCTCCATGTGTGGTCATAGAAGCCTGGAAACTACCTACATGTCCATAGCCCAGGAGCTGGCTGAGTAAGTTAGTGGTAGGGCCACACTATGGAACACCATGCAGCCAAGGAACAGAAGGAAGCAACTTTTTATTACTTACTTACGTAGAACCATTGCCAAATGGCACACTGAGAAGAGGGGAGAAAGCACGGATAGTTAATATGGTATCTACTACTATGTAAAAAGAGGAGAGAGTATATATAAGCACTTGCCTTTGAAACACAGACTATTTCTGGAAGAGCACATAAGATAATATTGCTACTATCATACCGGTATCATACCCGGTAGACGAGACCCAGGAGTCTGGGAAACATGGAAAGGAGGAGCTGCTTAGTAACCACTTTCATCTTTCTCCATTTTTGAAATTACTTATACTGTGGACAAATATTATCTATTCAAAATTAAATAAGATAACTTTTTAGTAAAGAAGGAAAAGCTGGTAATAAAATGGAGATGATGATCAGCTGCTTGCTCCAAGAGAAGTACCTTGAATGTGTTCCAGAAGCGACAGTGTCCATGGGAAATCTTTACCCTCGGGCCGGCTGCCCCCACTTGCACCTGGACACTGGGCTGCCTCACATGCAGAGAATTAAAAACATGTCTCAGTATGAGCCTGAGTAAAACAGAAGAATGATAGACCCACCATCAGTGGCTGAGGAAAATTCCTAAGTGGATGCACCATAAAGATCTAAAGAAATCAAATTAGAATTGGGGACCTCAGGCAGCCCGGGTGGCTCAGCAGTTTAGAGCTGCCTTCAGCTCAGGGCGTGATCCTGGAGACCCAGGATCGAGTCCCACATTGGGCTCCCTGCAGGGAGCCTGCTTCTCCCTCTGCCTGTGTCTCTGCCTCTCTGTATCTCTCATGAATAAATAAATAAAATCTTAAAAAAAAAGAATTGGGGACCCCAGGGCTCTTTCATGCTGGCGGATAACTGCTAAGGCTCAGGTCGCTCCTGTTACAGCCAGGTCACAGGTACTACTTAGGGCCTTTGAGGCTCCTGACCCCAACTACTGAAAAGCCTCGCTGATCATCAGGACCTCGCCTGGTTGAATGAGCTGGAGCCGAGCCCCTTCTGATCCCAGACCCCCCCCCCCCGCCCAGTTCAAATGGCCCCTTTCTTGGGGCAATACTGGTGTAGAGCTGGAAGATATGTTCCTAAACCCAACCTGCCTAGCTGGGGTGCAACCTGAGGCCCAATGCCACGGAAGGGACCTCTGCCAGATTTACGAGGGAGAAGGCTGGTTACAGTTGACACCACACTGGCCTCCAAAGATGTTCCAGGAGAGTCACAGGAGCCTCGGGGGCCGTGCAGGGGTAGGTGGGGGCCTTGGGGATGGTGGGCACCTGAGCACCAGAGTCCTCGGAGGCTGGGTCACCTGACCTCCCACCTTCTTTCAGGCCACCCCAGCTCTCCCCAGTCCCTTACCTCTTCCAGAAGCTTCACTCACCAAACCCACCCCATTCAGGCCAGTCTTCAGTCCTCAAGTCCAACCCTCTCCTGACACGTGCTCCTCTGTCTATAGATACGTGGTGTTACACAGGTTCTTGTGTTTATTTGTCTCCCTGGCTACGAGGGATCGCCTCGGGGGAAGGGAGTTACTGCAGGTTTCTTTCTTCTCTCTTCCTAGCAGGGAGAGGCCCAGAGGCCCGGCTGGTGCTCTCGGAGCCAGAACTAACATTCTCTCCAGTTTGGGGGGTGCCAGTTGTCCTCCTGGTTGGTTCACGTTTGCTCAATGCCAGACTTCATGAAACTAACTGCAGACAAGTAGTCTCCTGCCCCTCTAGCCAAGACACCACCCAGTGGCCAGAAAGATCCCTGACACTCCCTTGTTACTCACCTCTAAGTAACACCCAAAGCGCTTTACTCAGGCCCGGAAGGCTTTGTGAAGTGTGGCCCCATGCTCCTCCCTGACCCCTCTCCTGTCTTTCCCAGGCACACAGTGGATGCTTTTCATTGCATCTTCCTGCAATGCTTTTCCACTCTGCGGGCCTCGTCGATGCATTCAGGACCCTGCTCAAAGACAGCTTTCCTTCCCTATGCTTTTTAAAATAGCAACCCCTTTGGGGCACTGTGGGTGGCTCAATCGGTTGGTTAAGCATTTGCCTTCAGTTCAGGTCATGATCTCAGGGTTTGGGGATGGAGCCCGGTGTCTGGCTCTGTGATCAGGAGGAAGTCTGCTTCTCCCTCTCCCCTCTTGGGCCCTCTCTCCTTCCCCACTCCAACCCTCCCCCTGCTCATGCTGTCTCTCAAATAAATAAAATCTTAAAAAAATAAAACAAAATAAAATAGCAACCCCTGTGGCACCTGGCCCCTCTCATCTGCACCTCCAGATCCACTCACTCCCACCCGCACCCGGTGCTGTGCCCTGGGAGGCTCGCCCTCTGGCTTCCAGCTTCCACTCAGCAGAGCACAAGCAGGAGCAGGAGCCTGAGGTCTGGGTATTAATTCCCCTGCTGGCTCCTTCCTGCTGTGTGGCTGGGCACCTCAGTGATGGAGGCCTCAGCTCTTGGCAGAAGGCACCCACACAGGCCTCTTTCTCCAGGTTCTGGTAATCCCTCCCTCCCTCCCTGTTGCTCCCTCAGGCAGCACACCACCCTCATGCTCCTATCCCCTACATCACTGTTGGAGGTAATCCCTTTATTAAATTTTCCTTAAATTTAAAAACCCAAAGCAGGGGCACCAGGGTGGCTTAGTCATTTATGCCTCTGACCCTTTGGTTTTGACTCAGGTCATGATCTCGTGGGTCATGAGATCGAGCCCCATGGTGGGCTCTGAGCTCAGCATAGAGTCTGCTTGAGATTCTTTCTTTTTTTTAATTTATTCATGAGAGACACACAGA
This sequence comes from Vulpes lagopus, assembly GCF_018345385.1. NCBI lineage: Eukaryota > Metazoa > Chordata > Mammalia > Carnivora > Canidae > Vulpes > Vulpes lagopus. The sequence goes on from NC_054824.1 coordinate 62,403,968, forward strand.
GAGAGAGGCAGAGATACAGGCAGAGGGAGAACCAGGCTCCATGCAGGGAGCCCGACGCGGAACTTGATCCTGGACTCCAGGATCACCGCTTGGGCTGAAGGCAGGCGCTAAACCACTGAGCCACCCAGAGATCCCCCCTACTTGAGATTCTTTCTCTTCCTCTGCTTCTGCCCCTACCCCCCAGGCATGTGTGCCCCCCCCCCCCATCTCTCTCAAATAAATAAATAAATCTTTAAATTACGCAAAGCAGCCTATCACTTTCCTTTCAGGACCCCGCTCGACCACCCAACATTCTGGGTCATTGTTTGTGAGCTGTCTCTCCCACAGCTGGACCATAAGGTCAGAGAAGGTAATGACTTTACTATACTCTGTGCTGTGTCCCAACATCTGGCTCAGCGCCTGCACGTCGTACTCAGTTAACGTTTGTTGAATGACTGGATGGGGAAAGGAAGGATCAGTATAATCTGGAGAGGAGATATAGAGGCTGGAAGGACAGACAAGATTTCGGGAGGTTGTGCACAAAAGAAGAGCCTAGGATGGGGACGCCTGGGTGGCTCAGTGGTTGGGTGCCTGCCTTCTGCTCAGGGTGTGATCCTGGGGTCCCGGGATCGAGTCCCACATCCAGCTCCCCACGGGGAGTCTGCTTCTCCCTCTGCCTGTGTCTCTGCCTCTCTCTCTCTGTGTCTCCCATGAATAAATAAAATCTTTAAAAAAAAAAAAAAAAAGAAGGCCCAGGATGCAGCAGTGACGAGAATGGCCTCCTCCTCGTGGTATGCCATCATCTTCACATTTCTCCACAACCTCTGATGCTTTCTTGGTTTGGTTTTCTTCCCACTGGAATTGCACCCCCCGGGGGGCAGGGGCCATGTCCGTCTTGGCCACTGTGCTACCCTGGAAGCCTGGCGTAACGCTTGGCATACACGGGGGCGCTACATCCACATTCACTGAATAAATGAGAGAATGGCGTCATCCAAAGGGAACCGTGAAGTGGCAGAGGACCCAGGAAGCCAGGTCGGGCAGGTCCCGGCAGGTTCAGGCAGGTTTGGCTTGGGGTAAGGAGCAGTAGTGAAGAACTACGGGGCACCTGGTGGGGAGGGAAAGGGCTTGTAGGATGATGGGACAGCAGGGAGCTGCAGCATCAGGCTGGCAGAGGGGAGGGGGGTTAGAATTCGGTGACCGACCAGAGGCAGGGGAAGGATGGAGACCCTGCAGCGATTAGCCTGCTTGGAGCAGTGGTGGGGTGGGGAGGAGGCTGGGAGGAGGAGGCCTGCCACCGTGGCCCAACGCAAGTGCTACAGGGCCAGCCGCACTGGCCTCTTTCGTTCATTCTTTCTTCCTTCCTTCCTTTCTTTTCCATTTTTTAAGATTTTATTTATTCATGAGAGACACAGAGAGAGGCAGAGACACAGGCAGAGGGAGAAGCAGGCTCCATGAAGGTAGCCTGACGTGGGACTCAATCCCAGGACCCCAGGATCATGCCCTGAGCCGAAGGCAGATCCTCATCTGCCAAGCCACCCAGGTGCCCCTCTTGGCCTGTTTCTAACTCCCTTCTAAAGTGGGAAAGCTGGGGAGCAGACACAGTTTGGGAGGACACTGAGTCAGACCTGATCTGTGTTGCATTGCTAGTATAGCCAGACAGCTCAGTGGAGAGCAAGCTAGAGAGAAACGGATGTTGAGGACTCCCGGGGAGGTACTGGCCGCAAGTGGAGGAGCAGATGAGCCTACTCCTTAAACAAGCAGAGCAGTGTTTGAGACCATCCTTAGCTGGGTGGGTCAGGGGGAGGAGCCAGCAAAGACAAGGGAAGCCAAGAAGTAGGATAGCAAGGAAAGGAGAGCAATGTAAAAGCCCCCTTCTGAAGGAAGGGGCAGCCAACAAAGTTACACATGGGAGGCAAAGGCTGGGTTGGATTCCACTGAGGGCCCCATCCTAGAGGAGCACCTGCCTGTTGGCCTCTGGCCCTAGCTGGGAGAGCCAGGGGTGCCAAGTTGGGTGGCTTCCGTGTTCAGGTAGGGTTTGCTGCCTGTCCCACCAAGGCATTCCTGGGCACATGCCCTCAACCTCATTTGTGGCAGACTGCCAGTTGTCCTCCAAATCCATTCTCTTGGTCTTTCCATGGTGACATAGCTGCCAAATTTTACCTAGACACTCAGCTAAACCCACATTTCCTCACTTCCCTTGCAATTTGGTGGAGCCAATGGCTGGGATGGGGCAGCTTCTGGGGCTTGAGATCTCCTTTACATATGCCTCCCCTGTCCTCCTTCCCCTGGGCTGGAATGCGGGCCCAGTGGATAGGGTTGCAGTCACCTGCCATCACATGGATGTGAGCAGCAGGTGAGGCGATGAAGGAGCCATGTCATAAGGCACTTGACATCATCAGGCCACCAAGCCAGCCTAGACCACCTACTCAGACTTTCATAGAAGGCATATGTTTCTGTCTTAAACCCCTATGTTTTGGGGACTTTACGGGACTCTACAGCCAACTCCTATTGGAACAGACCATTTAATCCAGTAGAAATACCACCTTAGATCAACCCAAAAGTTGTTCCAGCCCATAATTACCAGGGCTTCCACAGGACAGTGAAAGGGGCCACAGGCATTTCCCCCGACAAGATCCCCACTCTCCTCGTACCAGGAAATCCTTAGTCTCCTTTATGATCTGCTACAGAACCATATTTCGAAATCCTTCACAAATAATTTTGTCCCTTTATCTATTTCATCAAGGAATGGACAAGAACTGTGACTAGCAGCCTCAGCCTACCTCCCCATCACCCTTTCTGTGTCACTGGTTCTATTTCTAGCCCCTTTTCCTCCCATCCACAGGCCAATGACAGCGTGGTTATGTTATAGGAATCACTTTGCACACAGTAGCACACAGTGCATTTGAGGAAGGAACAGAAGCAAGTATGGTTGTGAAGCAACACAAAAGGTAAAAAGCATGAGCTTGGAGGGAGAATGCTGGGTGCAGACTACAGCTCCAGGACTCAGTGGGCCATGTGGACTACAGTAAGCCATTGAGCTCCCTGGGCCTCCTCATTCTCAACTGGAAATGGGGAGGGGGCAGTAAGAAAATCTACTATTGAGATAACTGTGAGGAGTAAATGAGTCAATACATGTAAAACAGTGATTGACAAGGGTTATCAATTAGTATTAGTTTTGTTTTTTAAGATTTTATCTATTTATTCATGAGAGACACAGAGAGAGGCAGAAGCACAGGCAGAGGGAGAAGCAGGCTCCATGTAGGAAGCCCAATGTGGGACTTGATCCGGGTCTCCAGGATCACACCCCAGGCTGCAGGCGGCGCCAAACCACTGTGCCACCGGGGCTGCCCTTTTCTGTTACTTTAAAAATTACATACAAAACTAATACTGGGGCACCTGGGTGGCTCACTGGTTAAGCATCTGCCTTTGGCTCAGGTCATGATCCCGGGTCCTGAGATCAAGTCCCACATCGGGCTCCCTGCAAGGAGCCTGCTTCTCCCTCTCCCTGTGTCTCTGCCTCTCTCTGTGTGTGTCTATGAATAAATAAATAAAATCTTTAAAAAAAATAAATAAAGCTTCAGAAGGAAATTAAAAAAAAATAAAGCAACAGAAAAAAGAAAAGCCTGGCAATGGAATAACATTGTAATATGCCACAGTTACAGTTCTCATTAAACCATCATTATCCCATTTTATAGAAACTGTTTGGTAGTTTAGGGATGTGCCCAAGGTTTCACAGCTGGTCAGTTGTGTGGCCATAAATACAAATGTCAGCAATCTTTGTACTAATGAATCACATGGCCCTCTTAGAGCAACTTCAGGATTCTAGAAAAACAAAGTTCAAGAATGTCAGTTCCTTTTACACTGTTTCCCGAGAAGACCAGGCCATTTCATTCCTGGTTTCTCAGTTTTCACTGGCTACCATTTAACTTCCCCTTGGTCAGAAACAGAGGAGCCCCCAGAGGCCAGACTGGGGTCTACCGACCCAGGAGGTGAGGCTGAGGAAGGGATGTGCTCATCAGTAATTAGCAAAGGGACTGTGGTACACTTAGGAGCCATGAACACTGCAGTGTGTGGATCTTATTTTGATCTTGATTCTAGCAAGCCAACTATTAAAAACAAACATGTTTGGGACAACTGGAAAAATCTGAATATGAACTGGATATTAAGGGATACAGATGAAATCTCTGTTCATTTGTTAAGTATGATATTGACATGGTGGTTATGTTAAAAAAAAAAAAGCTATCAACCCACATAAATCTGCCCCCACAGCACAAAAAACTAAGTCTTGACAAAGGTACAAATGTAATTCAGTGAAGGAAAAGCAGCTTTTCAACAAAAGGAGCTGGATCAATTGGACATTTACAGGCAAAAGCGGTGAACTCAGTGGTGCCCCTGGTGGAGGTGGAGGACATGATGATCATGGGCAAAAAGCCCAACCCCAAGTGCGTCTTCACCTATGTGCAGTCGCTCTACAACCACTTGCCCTGTGGGAAGAATTGTGTAGCCTCCCTGTGCGCACGGCCCACCTGCGGCAAGCTGCACCCACCATCCAGGCACCATCCCCTCCCTGTGCGCCTGCCCACTGCTGCCCTGTCTGTCGCGACACCCTCCCCTGCATACATATGCTGCGTTTTGATAAATTATTGGTTTTCAAAAAAAAAAAATCTCACATCTTAAATAAAAATGTACTCAAAATAGATTAAGGATTAAAACATAAATTTATAAAAATGTTACCAAACAAACAGAAAAAGACTTTTGGGGAGCCAGGGCTGGGTGAAGAGTTTTTAGATCTGAAACTAAAAATACCCAGAAAAGAAAACACTGATAAATCGGTCTTCAAAATTAAAATCTTTTTGCTCTGCCGAAGATCCCATGGAGAGAACACGAGGATAAGCTGCGGAGTGGGGAAGTGTGTCTGTAAACCACACACCTGACAGAGTTCTTGTATCTAGAGTAAAGAAATCTCAGAACAAAGAAACAATCCAGTGAGAAAATGGGCAAAATACTCAAATGGATTCCACCAGATAGCAAATAGGCACATCTCACCATTAGAAAAATACAAGTTAAAGTCACAATGAGATATTATTATTGCACATCTGTCAGAATGGCTAAAGCAACCAAAAATAGTAATACTAAATATTGGTGAGGATGTGGGGAAACTGGATTACTCATACATTGCTAGCAGGAATGAAGATGGTACAGCTACTCTGGGAAAGAGGTTCCCTCTTAACATTAAACCTGCAGTTAACAGAGGACCTAGCAGTCACATTCTTGGATGTGAATTGCAGAGAAACGAAAGTTATGTTTACATAAAAACTGATACACAAATGTGCATAGCCGCTTTATTCATGATAGGCCAAAACTGAAAACAGCCTGAGGTTCCTCAGAGTGTGAATGGTTAAACACACTGTGGTACATCCATACCATGAAATACGACTCAGCCAAAAAACCCAAAGGAACTACCGACACACAACCTGGATGGCTCTTACTCATGCTGAGTGAAAAAACCCAACTTTGTAAGGTTCTAATTTTGATTCCATTTATATTAACAATCATTTTTTTTTTTAAAGTAAACTCTATGTCTAACATGGGGCTCAAACTCATGACCCTTGAGATCAAGCGTTGCATGCTCCACCAGCTGAGCCAGCCGGGTGCCCCCATTTCAATTAACAATCTGTAAATACAATTATAAAGATGGAGAACAGAAGAGTGGCTGTCAGGGATTATGGAGAGACAGTACGAGGAAGGTGCTGGCAGTGATAGAAATGTTCTTTATCTTGATTGTGGCAGTTGTTACATGAATCCACACATGACAAAACTGTACAGAACTGTGCACACACAGAGGACAAGGTGAATCCAAGTAAGCTCTGTGGGTTGTACCAATGCCAGTCTCCTGGGTTTGACACTGCATCTGTTATACAAGATGCTACCGCTGGGGGACCCTGGGCCAAAGGTACATGGGACTTTGGGGGGGGGGGGGCGCAACATCCTGTCAATCTGTAACTTCAAAATTAGAAAAAAAAGGTCTCAGAGAGAGATGTAGGATGACCTATTTACAGACTAAATGACACAGTTTTGGGTTTACTTTAAAACTCCAGGAAGAGAGGCATGTGGGTGGCTCAGTTGGTTAATGGTTCTCTGACTCTGTTTCTGAACAGATTGTGATCTCAGGGTCGTGAGATTGAGCCCCCCACCCCCACTCAACTTGTGCTCTCTTTCTCAAATATATAAAATCTTAAAAAAAACAAAAACTCCAGGAAGAAAAAAATAAAGGAAAAAAAGTGGGAGAAATCGATGAAACAGAATTAAAAAGATGTTGCTCAGTGTTGAAGCTGGGGTGAAGGATATACAAGGAAAACATACATACTTTCTCATTCTGTATTTGAAAAGTTCCAGTGTAGAAAGTTTTATATAGTTCCCAGGGATACTTAGTCCAACAGAAGGACTAAACTTTTATCTGTCTGCAGTCTTATTCATTCTTGTGACTTCTGAATACAAATTAAGTTCAAAGTACATCATTCTGTTTCATTTGCAAAGTTTTTATTATGATCTTTTATTGAGAACTCATAAATCACATTCTTAAATCTGGCTCTGTTTACTACTTTTTCCCTCTGAGAAGTCTCCCAAAGTTATAAAAAATAGAAATTTATAAATATACGTTGAAAATTATGCACAGTTTTTACACAACAATAGTCGGGTCAGCCTTTCAACCTTTCTAATCATCTCCCTGGGGCTCTCATCCAGAATTACTCAACAGCCCAAGTGGCAGCTCTGTCCCAAACCCACCTCTCCCCTCAGCATCGTGGCATTGGGCTGGTGCTGCTTTTGGACAGTAGTGGTGAAAGAGGAACCGCAGATGTGCTGACTGGGGTGGCTCTTTCTGCTCCCTGGCAGAAGAAGAGAAGAGCAAACTGGAAAGGTCTCAGCCCTGTATCTGCCAGGGTTCAAACCTGGGCCTGTAAACTCAGCTGGCCAAGAACTGCCAGGAGCCGGATCACAAACTCAGCAAAGGCCCACTCTGACTCCAGTCCAGTAGGAGGGTTTCAGGCCACTACAAACCTGAAAAAATGCTCCGTAGCTGGAGAATCCAAACATCTCCCGGGCATGCCTCGGGGACTGAGGAGTGGCTCTTTGCCTTCAGGCAATGGGATTGAGGGCCCTAGAGCAACTGTGAGGCCAGAGGATGTCTAGTTTTTCAAGTTTTCAGTCACCTACAGCATGGAAGATGAGAAGAGGACTCTGGAAGCAGAGCATCAGGAAAGTTCAGTATGGCCCTGAGGACACTAACCCAGGGAACAACTTGTTTATCCTGTGTGAACTTCCAGGAATCACAGGCATTTTTCTTCTTTGGACTTGGTTTTTAAATCTCTTCCTTTGGAGACCAGCCAAAGGGGATCAACTTACCCAACATCTTCCTTAACATTTGGGTTTTTTGTTTTTGTTTTTGTTTTTTTGTTTTTGGTTTAGGGTACATCAGGATGAAGTCTTCTCTCCCCAGAGAGGAAAAGAGGTGGAACAGATTCAGACCTGCTTCCAGAAGAACACCCTGGCTTGGCCTGCAGGCTCTTCTCAGCCCACTTGCACCATAAGGTAGGACCATGCATGGCCTTCTGTCCGCAATGGACTTTTGGCAGAATGGCCAGGCCCATCCCTCAAAATCTCATTCTCCACCCCCACTCCCCACCATCAAATCTTCTTCCTGTTGTTTAAAATTGGTGATTCCTCTACAAGTCACAGTATCAAATATCCACTGATTTAGGCTCTTGTCCAAGAAAACTTCTTTTCCTGGGATGAGGCAGGACTTAGTTGGCAGTTCCCAAGCACACATCCCACAGAGGGACAGGACAGTCAGGGATAAATCCCTCAGGAGAGCACGCTACCCTACAAGTGCTGATGACAGAGTCAGTGCTGCCCTTAAGTGTCACTCTCCTCTGTGTTTAACATCATCTGTGCAGACCTGTCTTCTAGAGTTCAAGGAAATAAAGTCCTGACACAACGGAAGTACTGGCTGCTCCTGTGCCCCACAGTTTCACCAGGTTGATTAACAAAGTCTGATCGTTACCATCATGCCTTCCTCCACCCAAATATCCAGTGAAAACAGGTAATCTTCATATGGAGTTTGCTATCAAAATCATGCTCAGTCGCACCCTGCTGCCTTAGCTTGACCATGAGGAGGCCACCCTCTCTGCTTCCCTCCAGCGGCTTTAACTGCCCCCAGGAGAGTGGTGTCTGCGTCTCTGTACAAGGCAGGCTTCCTTCTCGGCTCACGAGAGGGACCTAGAAAGAAGAGGAATCCATGGAGCCTGCCTGGTGGGGGCCCCACCTGCTCTCCTTCTCCCTAGAGGGGGACTCTAGGGAACCCTAGGGTGGTGAGGGCTGGTCCCTGGGCTGCAGGACACTCAACTTCTTTCCAACAAGAGGTATATATAGGGGATGAGTGAGAAGAGGGAAAAGGAAAAGAGGAGCTTTCCCCAAGGCTCAGACCCACTGGGGAGCCTCTCTTTTTTGCCAGGGAGCAGAAAAAACCGCATCGGTTGGCCAGAGAAGCCTCTCCGCACCCAGCCTCCAACTCACTTCTTCCTGCGAATCTTGGGTTTCTTCACAGGTCGCAGATAGGGGTTATCAATGACGGTCTCTTCCCCATTCCGGCTTCCTGATAAGGAGGGGTTCTGCTGCAGGACAGAGGTGTTCTCCTTCTCGGCTCCAGAATCATCCTTTGAGCAAAACCCGAAATAAAGCAAAATACCAATGGCATAAGGAAAGAGATCATGCCCATAATAAGAACTACTATTAGCATCCCTTTCGTCAAGAAATTAGAAGCCTAGAGACCACTTTCTTTCTAATGTATCTAACTCTGTCCAAAGAAATGAGCAGGGGCCAGCTATCAGAGGAAGATGAGACCAACAGCTTGGACACGGGGGAACAGAGATCACCAAACTGTGAAACTCTTGAAAAGGCAAGGGCATGAGTTAGGATAGAGCCCTAGCAGGGGCAGGGAGTCAGGGATGAACATTTAGATGCTCAAGGAGGAAACCCAGCCTATAGGAAGATAAAGAAAAAGAGAAGTGACCCATGATGTTTTGCAGGACACAGGGCCAGAACAAATCATGTGCACAGGGCATCTCCTGGACCAAACTGAATGCAAATCATAATTGATCTCCCCCAGATTCTCAAATATCTGGTACCTGCAACAGGTACCAACGATCATATTGCAGCAGACGCCAGACATTTCTTGAGCCCTGAGGGTTCCCACCAGGGCAAAGGCAGCACGAAGGTGCCAACACAGGAATGCCAACGATAATCCCCATCTGTGACCTGTGGGTCAGCTCTTCCACTGTTTGCTTTTTGAGGAAAGTGATTTGGAAGAAAAGTTTATAGGTTTACATATATTCAACATGATCTCGATTAAAACATTTTTTAACTATAAAGTGTGTACACATAGTAAAAATAGGTTGAAATATTAAAAACAGATTCTGGGAATATGCATGATTGATTCTCCTTTCCTTATTATACTCTCTTCCATTTTCCAAGTTATTTAAAATGAGCAGAAGCTGCAGGGTAAGGTGGAGAAAAATCACATCAAGGACCTGGCCCAGAAGCTCAGGCCAGGCTTGAGGGACTGGAAGTGACCAGAAGAAGCTGTCTGGGCTGCGCCCCCTGGTGACTGGTCACTGAGATTCCCATTCCGTAACTGAGGCAAAAGAGGACCTGACCTCAACCAGGAGATTCTGTGGTCAAAAGACAGCAGGGTAGAGGATACTGTGATTGGATGACATGAATGACAGGCTCTCCCACAGGGACAGCAGGCCTAGGACAGGGACTCCAGTCTCAGGCTTAGTGAGCTTCAAGAAACCCTTCAGATTCTGCTGCATGCCCATCCCCGCCCCACCAATTCTGTTCTCCCTCCAAACCCAGCTCCATCCAGGGTCCCTGTGCTTTGCCTCCCCAAAACCTGATTCAGTGGGATCACAACGTGACCTACAGTTGTTGTGGACTTTCTAGAGGTTCTCTTGAAAACAAGTGCCCCAATGTCAACCTCGCTCATGCCAGGCACGGGGTCTGACCATGATCGAACCTGCCTGGGATTTCTGGCTCCCAATCTTTCTGAAGTTCTTAATGGCTTATTTAGTAACTCACCCCCTGCTCCCCTATTGTCCTTTCTCTATTGGAAGATCCCTGTCTTGAAGTTACTGAAAGCTCATTTCAACCATGCCTGAAGTGTTTCCTGAGATAATAAGGATGGAAAGGCCAACCAGGGGCACAGAAAGGCCAGCCCTGGAACCTCTGCCGGAGGGCACTAGGCTCCCTCCACTCGGCTCACTTGTCTCACAAGGCCAGGATGTGGGTCCCGAGTCATGGGACAACAGCTTCTCTTCTCCCAAGTAGAGCTGGAAATGTCACTTGCTTGTCTCTTTCAGGGACAGGCAGCCTTGAGATAGGGATAGGAGTGGATAAAAGTAAAGTACCAAACTAACTGAGATTTGCTTCTAAAAGTCTGTCGGGAGCTCCCGGGGTGAGCTTTGGTGAGCCCCACGTACCCTGGGGTGACTGCAGCGCCTCACAGTGTCCAACACTGTTTCTCTGCACTGACCGCGTGCACCCCTCCGCCCTCACCTCTCTCCTGACCCCCAGGCTCGCACTGCCACCTGCTCACTCCACATCTCCACCTGGCATCCAGGAGGTGCTTCAAAGCTCCATGCCAGAAACTGAACTCCAGCCCAGCCCGAGTGCCATCTCTAACCTTCCAGCTGTTTAAGACAAAGCGTCCTCCTCGCTTTTCTTTCTCAGACCTCCTACATCCAAACTGTTAGGATAACTTCTTGGCCTGACTTTCAAAGTATAGGTAGGATCTGAGCACCTCCACTCTCTCGAGTGCAGACACCCTGCTGGACCCACTGGATCTCTTGTTAAGACTACCGCAGCAGCCAGCAGGCCACCCCACTAGTCCGGGTCCCTCTGCTGTTCCACACCCTCCCCTGACACCCATCTCACCCCGTTACAAGCCAGTTTCCAAAAGCTGCCTGCAGGGTCCGATCTAACCCGCCCTCCGCCCTCTGCCTCTCTTCCCCTGCTGCCCTCCACCATGGCCCGACTCACCTCTGTGTTGTTCCTCAGGGCCTCTGCACTGGCTGTCCCTTTCCAGAATGCTCTTCCCCACATAGCCACATGGCTCACTTGCTCACTTTCTTCAAGTCTCTTGTCAAATGTCTCCTTCTCTGTGATATCTACCCTGACCACCCTATTTAAAACCGAAACTTCCATCTTTTACCCTGGATCTTGTCCTGCCCGGTCCCCTTGCCCCGACAATAGCATCTGCATCTTTAATGTACTGTGAATGATTTATTTACATATCACGTTTATTGGTGTTCCCCTACTGCCAACACACAGGCTTCCAAAAGGCAGATGTTTCGTTTGCTCTGTTCACCGAGGTATCCCAAGCACCCAGAACAGTATCTGGCACATACAGGGACTGAATCAATACTGGCTGAGTAAATGAATGGTCCTTTGTTCATAAAAGAACAAAAGTTTAGACTGCTATTGTCTGCAGGAGGCAGCTAGTGCAAATACACAAGGGGAAAAAATGCTCTTATACACTAATTCAAAATGAATAGCCCCTTTATATGTTCAAGTAGATGGAGAAACAGGAACCAGGTTAAACAAAGTAACCACCTAGCAACAGTCCTTGAAAGACATGCTGCCACTGCTAAGTGGAAGAAAAATTTAAAGTACCTGCTGTTTAATTCACTGTAATGACATCTGTAAACCATAGATAGAAAAGACAAATGTCTATATTGTGGTTTATGTATTATAGTTACATTCCACAGTTATATCCATACAGTGGAACACGATGAAACCATAAGGAGGGCTAAAGAAGCTTCTGACCTCTACATACAGAATGCTCACCAAGATATATCAATAAAGGAAAACAAAGGGAGAGTGGTCTGTGATTTGCTATTTGTGTTAAAAATGAGGAAATTGCATCTTTAGAAGGATACATGAGACTGGTGATACTGGTGGCTTTGTAGGAGGGAAAGTGGATGACAGGGAACAAGGAAGGGATAAAGACTTTTGGCCATACATTTCTTTCTACACGGTAAATTCTGAAACAGGATTCTATTTGTCATTCATACAGAATAATACAAATAAATCCAATCAATTGTATATCAAGTGTTGCTAGAATCCTTTGCTTGAGGTCTTTTTATATTTATTTATTTACTTTTAATAGAAGAGCAGGTGGTCATACAGCCTAAAACGGTGGGAGGCTGGGGGAGGGGAGCATACAATGGGTGCCAGGAGCTGCCAGGCACCTGATGTCCGTTGCTGGGTTAGCTGCTCCTATTCTTGCTTGTATTCGTGAGGACACAGATTCAGATGTTAGGGTCTGCAAGCCCGGTCACGTTATCTGGAAAGCAGAGCCAGGCCAGCGTGACTCTGAGGGTCGGGTATTCCTACTCTTTGCCGTCTGGCTTGGCCTCTCAGTGCCCTGGAGCCCCACTAGCGGCTCCAAGGTCCTGCAGCCTGGGTTCATTCACGGCCACGACCTCGCCTGGGTCATCACCTGGGGTGTCAGGTAACACATCTGCAGGCCATTTAGCTACTTGGTACTTACAAAGGGATGGTAGTTTTGCTTAGAAGAGTCCTCCTTTTCATAAGGTGAACCTCATCTTAGTCCATGACCCAATCACCATATCTCAGACCAAATTAACTGAGTCCAACACGGAAGTGTAGAATAACAAGTTCCTCTGCTTTAGGTAAAGCCATGGGCTTCCAGCCCTAATTCTGAAAGGAATAATCCAACATTAAAGAAACCTGTGTTCAAGCAAGGAGGCCTGTCGGCAAATAATAAAAGACAGCAGAGGCAACTTTCCACCCCCATACTGGGGCTGCTGGCTGCCACCTGCTGCATGGACCTTGGAGAACACCCAGAATGCTTGGTTCAACTGCAACCACCAAGGCATCCTTTGCTTCAAAGCCAGGGCTGGTCTTAAAGGATGGATGAATATGGTAAGTGGACCATAGGGCCCTGCAGGCCTTAAAGGCGTCTGAGTGTCTCACAGTTCTGTGGCTGTACTTGGCACTTTCTCACAATGATGCAGGAACAAGAGTGGGGTCTTATATTTGTATGTGCTGAGTACAACCCATTGATAACCAGATGAGAACATCCACGAGTTATGACGGGCACATCTCACCCACCTCTATCCCTGTGCCCACGCACTCTATCTCCTCCCCTGGGAATGAAATGCCCATAACAAGGCCAACCCCTCCACCATGCCCTGTCCCCTAGATCCCTTACCTCTCACCTACCAAAGACCATCAATCCAAAATGTTTCTTTCTCTCCTGCATCCTCTTTTCCTCTCTACCAGATCATTCCCATCAGCATACTGACATCCTGTTATTTCTTTTATCTTAAAGAAACAAACAAAAATAAAAACGCCTCTCTTAACGCCTTAACGTCCCCTCTTTGGCCACCACTCCATTTTTCTCCTTCCCTTTACAGCAAAATTCCTTGAAACAATTGTCTATAGGAGTGCTGCCCAACAGAACTTTCTGCAATGGCATGTATTCACGTCTACACTGCTCCATATGGTAGCCACCAGCCATAGGTAGCTATCTGAAAGGTGGATGGTGTGACTATGAAACTAAGAATTTGGGGATCCCTGGGTGGCTCAGCGGTTTAGCACCTGCCTTTGGCCCAGGGCGCGATCCTGGAGTCCCGGGATCGAGTCCCATGTCAGGCTCCCGGCATGGAGCCTGCTTCTCCCTCCTCCTGTGTCTCTGCCTCTCTCTCTCTCTGTCTAAAATAAATAAATAAATAAACAAACAAACAAACAAATAAAAATAAATCTTTAAAAAAAAAGAAACTAAGAATTTTCCGTTTTATCTCAATTATATTAGTTTATTTTTTAAATTTCTTTTTAAGATTTTATTTTTAAGTAATCTCTACACCCAACATGGGTCTTGAATTCATAGCCCTGAGATCAAGAGTCACACATTCCACCAACTGAGCCTGCTGGGCACCCCTAATTTCAGTTTAAATGGACACATGTGCCTACTGTAACAGCACAAGTCTATACTTATGAAGCCCAATTCCTCTTCTCCTTTTTATCCTTACCCACTCCCAAGGTGCTCACCCCATCTCATGGTTTTAAACACGATCGACATATTGGTGACTCCCTAAGTTGCATCTTTAGCCCTAATGGCTTCTCAAACTCCAACTCTCCAACTCTCCAACTCATATATGCATCTCTCCACCTGACACCACCACCACCTGGATGTCTAATAAGCATCTCAGGCTTCCCTGTTTAACGGGAACTCCTGTCCCTCCACCATCCACCTGGCCCACCCAGGGGTTCCCTATCTCGGCTGAAGGCAACTCCACCTTTCCTGTTGTTCAGGCAAAATGCCTGGCATTCCTCTTTGGCGCGCGCTCTCGCGCTCTCTCTCTCTCTCTCTCTCGTATCTCACACCCACACCATTGCTTGGCTCTGCTCTGAAAATAGTGTAAAATCTGACCAAATTATCTATCTGGCCACATCTCATTGTCTTCGCTTCTACACCCTCAGTTTACTGCAGAGCCTCCTAAGATGTCTCTGCTGCTGCTTCTGCCCTTACCTTCTGCAGTCTACTCTCAACTCGACTGACCTTGTCAATAAACCTACATCAGATCCCAACCTTCCTCTGCTCAGAATTCCCAATAGCTCCCACCTTACTGAGAAAAAGCCGCCATGTTTAATATGGGCTTTAAGATGTTCATGTCACCTTGGGAGCTTTGCTGTCCTTTACTACAACAGCTCCCACCTCAGGGCCTCTGCATCTCCTATGCCCTCTGCAAGGAATGCTCTCCTCCCAGATATGTACAAACCTTGTTCCCTTCAGGTCTTCCCTCAAATGTCACCTTCTCAGTCACCCTATCTAGTACCACATCCTCTCATACCCATATTACTTCCTATCTCCTAATTTATCATTTTTCCGTAGTGACACAAGGGCAGGAAGTTTTGTCTATTTTGTCTCCTACTAATTCCCCAGTACTCAAAATTGCTTGGCTCCAGCAGATACTTGTTTGATACTTGGTGAATGGATGAATGAAGCCCCAGGACGTGGACTTGTCTCTCACCCAAGAGATCATGTCACACTTGGATCATCATGAGCCCGTCACACAAGCCCAGAGACCCAGGGTAGGTGGTGTCTACTTCACAGGGTGACAGGCTGAGGGCAGCAGGGGTGAGTTTTGGGGGTACTGTGAAGCAGGCAGAAGGCAGGACCCACCGTGCTGATATGAAGAGGAAGGTTCTCTGTGTCTGTCTGCTCATCCTGCTCCGAGGAATCCGTCTCTTCCATCTGTTGCATCTCCAGCTCCGACGGGAGAAGTGCTGTCAGGTAGGGGATGGTGAAAGGCCTGGCAGCGATCACTGGGAAGTTGGAAGAGAGGCACCATTCCAGTTACAGCATCCTTGCAGCTGCCCAACAGCCTTACAACAGAGTCGTGAGCAGCAACGAACAACAGTCATGGTGACGCGCTCTCAACACTCAATCACAGGTCAAGTGACATCCTACACGTTATCTGTAATCCTTGCCTCCACCCTATTAAGTACAACTGCCAGCCTCATCTTACAGATGAGGACCCAGGCATAGAGCAACCTCGTCAAGCACAAAGAAACTGGCAGAGTGGCATCTCAATTTGGGCAATCCGACTTCAGAGCCCACTTTTACAAGTATAACTAAACTCAGAACTGGGGCTGAATCTTCACAGAGTATCAGCTTAGTGATCCTAGACCCCGCTCAGCCTCATTTCTTGAGCTCGGATATTGATCTCTTCAGCCTAAAGGACTGAAGTCCAAATACTGGACTTGAAAACTCTCTGGATGCAAGTTATATATCCACCGAACTAGAGGGCACTTCAGGTGAGTAAGCATTCCAGTTCTTCCAAAAAGCACAGATTAAGAGAAAAAATTATTAATAAAACAAAAAACCAGGGGCACCCAGGTGGCTCAGTCAGTCAAGTGGCTATCCTGATCCCAGGGTCCTGGATTAAGCCCAGCATAGGGCTCCCTGCCCAGCGGGGAGCCTGCTTCTCCCTCTGCCTCTCCCCCTGCTTGTGCTTGTTCTCTCTCTCTGTCAAATAAATAAAATCTTAAAAAAAAAATATTAAAAGAAAGAAATCATCTACATATACTTCTATAGCAAAATGTGATTAGCAGGAGACACTGAGATTATTTTTGCTAAGGCTCTGATGTAGGGTCCTGTATTCAGAAAGAGCTAAGCCAAATTCTATCTACCAGCTGTGTGACTTGGAGCAAATGACTTCATTTCTTTTCTCTAAAAGCCTCAGCTTCCTATAATGGTGGTGGTAACAGTTCCTAACTCATAGGTTCACGAGAGGGTAAGGCGTGTGATTAGTACAGTGTCTGGCACTTATGAACTGTTAGTAGCTCTTACTCCAGGCCCAGGCACACAGTGAGCACTCAATAGGGCCCGGCTGAATGAATCAGTCACCCAAACCAATCTCTCTCACTCACATCTGAAAAAACTGAGGCCTACGGAGATGAAGTAATGTGGGCATGCTGTGAAATGGTACCACTGCGATGAGAAATTCAGTGACATAGAACCTATGAAAGGACATCATGAAAGGCAAAGACTGGGGGGTGTTCTGTAACTGCCCTGCCCTCCTACTACCAGGGCTGCCACTTCTACTGCCCAGGGTCAGTCATCCTCAAGGTAGCTGAACCTCAATCTCAAACAGCCAATCCCAAGAGAGGCCATAACATTTTACAGTCACCAGTTAGGGACAGGGCCTGAAGACCTGGGAAAAGGAGCCAGAAATGTGAAGAATAAGCTGCCCCAAGACAAGGACAGAGCTTTCATTTCTTCCTACCGTACTAAAAGGGAAGATAGTGCAATTATTTCAAATGACAAGGCAGGGTACACCGAGGGGAGAGATTCTCACATGGAAACGTGCTGACGTCGTCTTTGAAAAGACTCTGGGTCTCGCCTGTTTTCGCCATAAAGCGGGTGAGCGCACGCTCCACATCTCGTCTCTGGGATGCAGCCTTCTCTCGCAGGACCTGGTAGTCTGACACAGGCTCGCGGTACGTCTGTAAGGAGAACAGCAGAGACACTAGAGTAATACCAATGGATCATTCTTGCTGTTGTGATGTCCTTTCACCCTCTCAATGACCCACTGACATTATCTGGAGCCGAGATCCCCAAGAGCAGTGGAAAGGCAGAAAGAAAATTCTGTAACTATCCCTAATATTTATTTTTAAGTTAAAAGTTAAGAAAGGCACAGATATTTACTATAGTGATTGCCCCTGGCCTTCAGGTAATTTCTGGGACAGCTGGTCTCAGGCATAAGAAATACACCCCAAAGGAAGAGTGGGAATCCTCCACTCCGACCCAGGAAAGCCTTGACAGGGGGCACCAATTCCACCGTTGTAATGTGACATCCTGCAGTATGTGAGCAGCTGCTTAAGTATCGGCTTGCTTTCTTTTCTTTTCTTTTTTTTTAAAGATTTTATTTATTTATTCATGAGGGCCACAGAGAGAGGCAGACACATAGGCAGAGGGAGAAGCAGGCTCCCTATGGGGAGCCTGATGTGTGATTCGATCCCTACGGGGAGTCTGATGTGGGACTCGACCTGAGCCAAAGGCAGATGGTCAACCACTGAGCCACCCAGGTGCCTTCAGCTTGCTTTCTTAAACCCAACTTTTGCAAAGTGGATACACTGTCCCAAAGGAGTCCCTCCAAGAAACACAGACTGAGGATATTAATGTAAAAGCAAGTTGAACAAGAAAATGGTGGGCTGACACTCCTCTGGCTCCTAATTATGAGCTCTTCGGCAATCAGGTCACGAAGTGTAAGAGAACCCAGATCTCATGAGGATGAGAACTTAGCTACAACATTTTAAACTGTAACGGTAAACTGACATTTTAAACATGACCAAAAAAGCAACTACTCTTCATGATACAGAAACTAGATTTTTTTTTTGTTGAAGATTTTATTTATTTATTCATGAGAGACAGAGAGAGACGCAGAGACACAGGCAGAGGGAGAAGCAGGCTCCGTGCAGAAAGCCCCACATGGGACTCGATCCTGGGTCTCCAGGATCATGCCCTGGGCTGAAGGCAGCGCTAAACTGCTAAGCCACCGGGGCTGCCCTGCTAAGCCACAGGGGCTGCCCGAAACTAGATTTTTGAAAGCAGCACTAGAACCACTTGGCAGTATCTACTAAAGCTAAACACACGCATCCCCGATGGCCTAGCCATCCCACCCCTGGGTATATGTTCAACAGAATGCAAACATATGTGCACTAAAAGACATTAATGGGTTGAACCATATGTATATAATTATGAGTATCTGACAGTTGTTGATTTACAAAAATTGTAGTTCCCATGGTTTAACCTAAGCTAGAATGTTCACAGCAGTGCCATTTGTGTAGGCCAAAACCTAGATTAGCTCAAATGCCAAAAGATTATATATATGTTGAATAAACTTCAACTACATGCAGCAGCATGGAGGAATCTCAAAAATATAATGTTGAGTGAGAGAAGCCACATAGTTTATATAAAATACAACAATAGACAAAAGAATTTATGGTGATAAAAATTAGATTGCCTTTGGGAGCTAGTCACTGAAGAGGAATAGGCACCTTTAGGAATGCTAGTTTATGGTGGTGGTGGTGTTTTTTAAAGATTTTATTATTATTATTTTTTAAAGATTTTATTTATTTACTCATGAGAGACACAGAGAGAGAGAGGGGGGCAGAGACACAGGCAGAGGGAGAAGCAGGCTCCATGCAGGGAGCCCAATATGGGACTCGATCCCAGGTCCCCAGGATCACGCCCTGGGCTGAAGGGAGATGCTCAACCGCTGAGCCACCCAGGGATCCCTAAAGATTTTATTTTATTTATTTATTTTTTTAAAGATTTTATTTATTTGTTCATGATAGACAGATGGAGAGAGAGAGAGAGAGAGAGAGAGAAGCAGGCTCCATGTTGGGAGCCTGATGCAGGACTCGATCCGAGGACTCCAGGATCATGCCCTGGGCCAAAGGCAGGCACTGAACCACTGAGCCACTCAGGGATCCCCTAAAGATTTTATTTTTAAGCAATCTCTGCACCCAACGTGTGGCTTCCTTCCCTGGGGATCAAAAGTCACATCCTCAGGGTGCCAGGGTGGTTCAGTTGGTTAAGTGTCTTCGGGTCCTGGGATTGAGTCCTGCATCAGCTCCCTGCTTGGTGGGGAATCTGCTTCTCCTTCTGCCCCTCCCCCATTTGTGGTTTCTCTCTTTTTATTTTTTAAATTTATTTATTAATGAGAGACAGAGAGAGAGAGAGAGAGAGAGAGAGAGAGAGAGAGAGAGAGAGAGCGGCAGAGACACAGGCAGTGGGAGAACAGGCTCCATGCAAGGAGCCTGACGTGGGACTCGATCCCGGGTCCCCAGGATCAGGCCCTGGGCCGAAGGTGGCACTAAACCGCTAGGCCACCGGAGCTGCCCGGTTTCTCTCTTTTAAACAAATAAATAAAATCTTAAAAAAATAAGTTGTTACTCTTTGCACTCCACGTATGAGTCATTTAAAAAAAAGTAAAAGTCACATCCTCCACTGACTGAGCCAGCCCGGTGCCCCCATGGCTTTTTGTTTTTCTTTTGTTTTTTAGCTCTGGGTGCTAGTTCAATGTATATGTACACTTAGAAAAAAATTCATCAAACTGTACACTTATTATCATGCTTTTCTGTGTGTGATTTTTTTTTAAAGTTTACTAAAAAAAAAAAAAAGAGGTATTGGAAATATTTGGAAATATTCCCACTGTTTTTAATGTTAATTCAAACGTGTCACCTAAATGTAAGTTCCCCTATCTATACTTAAACACAGAAACAGGATTTTCAGACTTGTTTAAAATCTTTTCCAAATAAGCTTTGCACAGTGGCAGTACCGTAGCCAATGGGGTTTATCTGAGCATGATTATTGCTAATTAAAATCTTACCCAAATAAAAAATTTAGGTGGATTGTGAATATACTTGTCAAAAACATTAAAATGCAAGATCTTATAATTATTTTTAGGACAACTGTTTGGGATGCCTGTGTGGCTCAGTGGTTGAGCATCTGCCTTCAGCTCGGGGCATGATCCCGGAGTCCCAGAATCGAGTCTCACATCGGGCTCCCTGCAGGGAGCCTGCTTCTCCCTCTGCCTATGTCTCTGCTTCTCTCTGTGTCTCTCGTGAATAAATAAATAAAATCTTAAAAAAAAAAAAAGAAAAAGACAACTGTTTGACCTTCAAGAATCTGGAAATGTAAAAGTTTTACAAAGGGTGCCTGGGTGGCTCAGTCAGCTAAGCATCTGCCTTTGGCTCAGGTCATGATCCCAGACTCCCGGGATTGAGACACACATCGGGCTCCCTGCTTAGTCTGCTAAGTCTAAGTCTGCTTTTCCCTTTCCCTCTGCTCCTTTCCTTCACTTGTGCTCTCTTTCATTCTCTCTCCCAAATAAATATAACCTTTTTAAAGATTATTTGTTTATTCAGTGCATTTCTGTTGTTCGAGGCCACCTAGTTTGTAGCACTTTGTTATAGCAGGCAGCCCTAGGACACTAACACAGAGCCCACTGGTCAAGGACAATGGCTGTGTTGCAATGGTGGGTGACCATCTATTCCTGAGGTATACACAAATGTCCTAGAGGACTTGCCCCAACAGCCTGCCTGATGGCCACATTTGCACCAGTACATGGGGTGGAGGGGAGGACAAAGAAAGTGTGGAAAACCCCTGGGCACACCACATCTTCCCCAGGGAAGGTGAAACTGCTAGTCTGGCAAACTGAGAATACATCTGAACCATGGAGAACATAATTCTCCTCTACCAGATTGTGTATCAATGAGGACAGAAATTCTGAGTTCTGAACCACCCTTTTACCAACAAACTTTTGGACTCGAGTCTGACAGTTGATAGGAAATGAATACTTTTGCATTAGTCACAGCCCCCAGTGTGGCCCCATCACTCACCGGAGTTTTGATATAGGTGTGGGGGTCAGGGAACTCAGGGAAGTGGCTGGGGATGTGTGGCGGGTGGGGTCGGTTCTGGCCAGCAGTGAGGGCCTTGGGGGTCACCGGCTGGTTGGTCACTGGAGCTGCAACAGAGTTACAACCTGTTACTCCTACATCCAAGGCTGTGGGTCTCTACCCCTTCCCTCCTTTCCTTGAAGTAAATGCCAGACCTCCATGTTCTCTGTACAAGCACTTTGTATTTCTATCAATAAAGGTCCTTTAATGGCTTGAGGACCTGAGGAGGTCACCCCTGCAATGCTCAGCCCTGTTGGATGACCTAGGGGGACAGTACCACATACCACCATCTGCCTGCACGCTTCTCAGGTAGGTGAATGGGGGGCTGTGACAAGGTAACTACATAGGGGAGCATGCCGAAGAGCTAAGGAAATTGAGTGGGCTAGTAGTTTTTTTTCCATAGAACCCAGATGACAAACACTGAGCGAGGCAGGGTAGGTCAGTGTGGGCTAAGGGAAATAAGGAGGGATTAAAAATAGCCCTTTCCAATGCTACCCCGAGAGAATTTCTTAAAAAGGTGCCAGCGTGAAAAGAGTGCTGAGAAAAAAATCTAGTATATTCTCCCCAAGGTCCTACAAGCAACAACTAGGTACTCTCAAGTCAAGTTTATGGCCTCAGTTTATCGAAGGCAGAGGTCATCAAACTTTTTGTGTCAAGGGACAGAGTAAATATTTCAGGTTTTGCCAGCCATACAGCCTGTCACAACCACTTAACTCTGCCATTATAACATGAAAGCCACCATGGATAACAGGTAAATATGGCTGTGTTCCAATAAAATGTTATTTACATAAACAGGCAGTAGGCCACATTAGACCTACAGGCCATAGGTTACTTGACTGAAGACTGAGGCCTTTCACATTTTTCAAACAGTCCTCTTCTGGGGTTGAGGCACAGGAGCCACAGCAATACCTCAGACATGGGTTACCTCTCTGGTAACTAAACTTCACACCCCCATCCTATTAACCTAAATGAAGATCATATTGCAGGTAGCCCATAATGGGAAGGAGCTACAAACCCATCCCAGGCCTATTCAATGTGCATTCATCCCACAACTATTAGTTGAGTGCTTACTTAGTTGCCTCAGTTCAAAGTCACTTACGGGCAGTGATGACCATCCTCTGAGACCGCTTTGCATAAGCAGGGAGAGTGTCCACATTGAAACCTAAGAAACAGGAGAGCAAGAATCACTGCCCAGACGACTGGCAATCGAACACGGAGTGGGGAGTAATACTGCAGCGAAAGAGTTTTGAGGGCTCTGCTGCCACTCAAAAGCAGCTCCAGCAGAATCAATCCCCCAACAGGAAAGTAGGAGGTCTCTTCAATGGGTTCAGAGGAGCCCCCTTTCAGGGAACCCTCTCTCCAGCTAAAAGCAAACCTGGAGACTCACAAGGGAACTCAAGAACATTCAGTGGATGTGGCTGACTCTTGGAGACTATTCTTTCTCTCGGAACTCCACTTTAGCCACACCAGAGGTTTGGAAACTGGGGGTGTACTCACCCATCTCGACAAGTGTGACCACGATATCTGACAGTGTGGGCTGTGTCCTGGCTGTGTGCTCACAGTAGGACTTGGCACTCCTCCCAATTTCTGAAATGTCTAGAAAAGGGTCAAAGGCATAATGTCTTATTCTCAGTTCCCAAAGAGCAAAGTATAGAATTATTAACATAAGAGCCAGCAATTCTGCTCTTAGAAATATACCCAAGTGAACTGAAAACAGATCGTTGCACACCAATGTTCAATGCAGTATTATTCACAATAGCAAAGGTGGGAACAAGCCAGTGCTCATCAACAGATGAATGGCTAAACAAAATGTGGTTTGCACATATGATGGAACGTGATCCAGCCTTCAAAAGGAATGAAATTCTGATACAGGCTACAACAGGGACAAACTTTGAAAATGTTACCCCAAGTGAAATAAGTCAGCCACAGAAAGTCAAATATTTTCAGATGCCACTTATATTTCAGGCACCAAGAAAAAAGAAAATTGATAGAGACAAAAAGTGGATTAGAGGATCTAATCCCACTAGGAGCTTGGGTGGGGCCGGGGGGTGGTGGTGGATGGAGAATTAGCATTATGGATATAGTGTTTCTGTTTAGATGAAGAAAAAGTTCTGAAAATGGCTACTATTAATAGTCATTCAATATTGTGAATATAGGGGCACCTAGATGGGTCAGTTAGTTAAGTGTCTGCTTTCAGCTCAGGTCCTGATCCCAAGGTCCTAGGATCAAGCCCGCATCAAGCTCCCTGCTCAGCTGAAAGCCTGCTTCTCCCTCTCCCTCTGCTGCTTCCCCTGCTTATGCTCTCTGTCAAATAAATAAAATCTTTAAAAGAAAAATATTGTGACTGTATTTAATGCCACTGAATTGTTCACTAAAAAAAGGGGGAGGAGGAACAAGTTTTTGTTTCTTCGGCCTGAAGCTGAATTTCTATTTAAGAGTTATTGGGGTGTGTGTGTGATCCTTGGGTGGCTCAGTGGTTTAGCGCCTGCCTTTGGCCCAGGGCGTGATCCTGGAGTCCCGGGATTGACATCCACATTGGGCTCCCTGCATGGAGCCTGCTTTTCCCTCTGCCTGTGTCTCTGCCTCTCTCTCTGTGTCTCTCATGAATAAATAAATATCTTTTAAAAAAAAGTTATTGGGGTGCCTGGATGGTTCAGCCGGTGGAACATGCGATTCTTGATCCGGGGGTTATAAGTTCAAGCCCCATGTTGGGAGTAGAGATTAGTTAAGAATAAAATTTTTTTAAAAAAGTTATGCCAAAGTTCTTCAGGTAGGGGATCCTTGGGTGGCTCAGCGGTCTGGCACCTGCTTTCGGCCCAGGGCGTGATCCTGGGGTCCCAGGATCGAGTCCTGCATCGGGCTCCCTGTATGGAGCCTGCTTCTCCCTCTGCCTTTCTCTCTCTCTCTCTGTCTCTGTCTCTCATGAATAAATAAATAAAATCTTAAAAAAAAAAAAGTTCTTCAGGGAAAGAGGAGGTATGAAGCTCTGAAACTGTGCTGAATTTTACATACAGAAAAGCCTTTTTCTGAGGATAGGTCCACAGATTTCATCAGATGCAAAAGGAGCCCCAAAATGTAAGGATCTCCTGCTCTAGAGGCCCTAATGGTTCGGAAGTTAAGAGCAAGTGGTGACTGAGAGGGAAGGGTATCAAACTGAAGACCCACCACCAACTCACCAAGACCCACCATCAACTCGTCGCTACCCTGGGCAAGTCACTAGTACTGGCTCCCATACAGGAAAATGGTGGGCAGCATCTGTTTACTGTGGGAAAAATTTAATTAGAATCCTGGTATAGAATGTCTTAGAAATAGCCAAGTGTCAGTTAAAGTATCTTCACCCATTTGGCTTTTTTTATTTCTTTTCTTAGTAGGTCCTAGGATTTCAAAGGACATGTATAAGAAATGTAGAAAATAGTATTCAGAGACTTTGCTCTGAACCCAGTTTAAGATTGGAGTCCCTAGAAACCAAGCGACTGTAGGCAATAAGCACAAAAACTCTGCCTCATGCTTATAACTAACACAAATCCTAAAACTTTGATACCCAGAGCTCTTAACAACATGGAGCTGCTCAAGCCTGAGTAAGACCTCAGCCTAAGCCATCTATCCTTGGTATTCCTTGGAATGAAGTGGCACTTTTTTTTTTTTTTTAAAGATTTTGTTTATTTATTTATTCATGAGAGACACAGAGAAAGGCAGAGACACAGGCAGAGGGAGAAGCAGGCTCCCTGTGGGTAGCACGATGTGGGACTCGATCCCAGGATCCTGGGATCACGACCTGAGCCAAAAGTTGATGCTCAACCACTGAAAAAAGCAGCTCCAGCAGATGCTTAAGAGGAAACACTTAGGTGCCTTGGAGTGGCAGACTTTTATACCATTTTCAAGCCTCTTAGTTTCAATATTCACAGCTTTCCAACACAACTATCTCAGCTCTATCCCGCTTGGTGGCAACTATTTCTTCTGAGAGAAAAAAGGCCTTTTGTCCAGTGGTATCAGAAATAATTGCCTCAATCATGAGGATCTTTAAACTCTGAATTCCAAGATTTTTTTCAAAAACTGAATTCTGTTGGGAACTATTAGTCCATTCTTTTTTTTTTATTAGTCCATTCTTTGAGGACAAAAGTTCTCAAAGTGGGGCCTGGGAGTCCTCAGGCAGCCCTGAGATCCTTTCCAGAGTCCACAGACCAAAACTATGTTTATAATTAAGTGAAGACATTCTTTGACTTTTTTACTCATTGTCTCATGTAGTTTTCCAGAGGTTACATGGGCTATGATGATATCATGGCTCTGAGGGATAATAGAATGTGGGCTCATATATGTTTATATTTAAATTTTTTCAATTTTCTTTTTCTTTTTTTTTAAGATTTTATTTATTTATTCATGAGAGAGAGAGAGAGAGGCAGAGACACAGGCAGAGGGAGAAGCAGGCTCCATGCAGGGAGCCCGACGTGGGACTCGATCCTAGGTCCTCAGGATCACGCCCTGGGCTGAAGGCAGCACTAAACTGCTGAGCCACTCGGGCTGCCCTCAATTTTCTAATGTGGCAAAAATCGCTCTATATAAAGCCCATGTAGACAAAACTCCTCAGGATCCTCAATATTTAAGAATCTAAATAGGTTCTAAGATCAAAACATTTGAGATCATTGCTTTAGGAAAACATTTGGTATTTAAAAGTTCCAAACAAACAAAATAATAAAAAATAAAAAAATAAAAGTTCCAAACACCAGCTGCAGAGAGCCACCTCACCTCAGACCACGTCCTTCCTGGGGCAGCCCACATCGAGTGTCCGATCAAGAACTGAGTACAAATGCAAGGCCCTTTCAGCCTGATGTGGTGTACTCTGAAGGGCAACAGGTGCTCCAGAGGTCCCCACTGAGTCAGTCAATTCTTTATTTGGCCTGAACTGCAGTTAATCTCCCCCCTGCCTAAAGCTTTCTCTCACTTTGATTTGTGTTGATCCCTCAAAAGACAAGTTAAGTAAGCCCATCTCTCATCCCATGCTACTTTCCACCACCCTGCCATGCTGCCACTGCCACCACCACTAATAAAACCCAAGCAGGGAAATACACTGTATATGCAGAAAAGCCTGTGTGAGACCATTCTAGGCTTCTCCAACTCAACGTGTTTCCTCTTAAGCATTTTTTTTTCCGTTCTATAAAACTTATTTACTCTCCCTCTTTGTATCACATATTATAGCATTTGATTATCCAATATATAGCATCTATTCATGGGACTTGATCATGACTCTGCAACAAAACTATAACTTCTGGAATATAGAGAACAAGCAGCAACAACAGCACTTATAAACCATCAAGAGGTTACCAGGTTCCTAATATCAAGTGTTTTACACATGCACCTCACTTATCCTCACAACTCCAGGAGATACAAATTATTGTCCTACTTCACAAATAAGGAAATTGAGGTTCAGGAGGTTTAGCAAGTTGTTCAAGCTATTAAGTGGCAGAGCGATGACTTACACCCACGTCCATCTGATTCTAAAGCCTGAAAGTCACTTTACTATGTTGTTCTTTTTCCTAAATCCTCTTTAACACTATCAGAGTGCAAGACACAGAACAGATGTTTGGTTGACTCGAAAAGGAGCTATTGTTTCCTGGTACTTACAGCTCTGCAGCATCTCTGTCAATGTTTCCACGGATGCTTTTTCAGCACTCTCGAACCCTGCCTCTGTCAACAAGGAGCTCACGACCACTTGAAGGGTTCGCCTCCGGGCCAGATGGTAGTTATCAGCAGGGTTAGTGGATTGTTTACTTCCTGATCTCTGCGATTCAGCACCCCATTAAAAAAAATTAATTCACCCACAGGACAAGAATGCAATCCAACAGTTCACATATCGTCAATGGCAAGCAAAAGTTCTTTCGCTAAATATGTATTTATCAGTGCTTAATAAAATATGGTAGCCCCTGGTGTTAAGATTTATAAATCCTGGCCAACTGAGTAATCATCGAGTACCCAAGGGGTTCTAAATACTAAGGAGCTACCTAAAACTTAAGATTCTAATAAGTTTTCTTACTTTTTTAGCAGATTATCAAAATATATAGCTGAAAAAACATGCATGATGGGATTGAATTCACATCCATTTCCCAAAAAAAAAAAAAAAAAGGCCTTTCTCTTGTTCCTCGCATCTCCACACTCTGTCACTACAAAGAAAAATTAAAACAGCACCACACGATGCTGGGCATAGGAAGGCAAAGGGCAACCGCTCAGAAAAGTACGAAAGCTAAATTATTCTGAAACGGGAATCCCTCCTAACTCAGGCTGGCCAATAAGAAGGCGAAGCCGGTCTCCCCGAGCCAATCAGGAGGTGTTCCGGGTTCCCAACCCCCAACAGCGGAGGAGCCAATCAGTACACCGGTCCACCAACTCAGGAGGCCGCAGCCAAGTCCCGAGGAGGGGGGCATTTACGGCCTGAAAGACGCTCCTCCACCCGGAGCTCATGGTGGGGCTGGATTTCTGGCTGCGAGCCTGTTGCCCACACTAGGGGGAAGTTACAGAATGCCCAGACTCTCTCGGCTTCCGCCCCGCGCCTCCCGCCCTTACCGTTCCGGAGCCACCGGCCCCGGCAGTGGCCGCCGTGTCGGCCATCTTGCTCTGGCGTACTGTGCGCGAGCGCAGGGCAGGATGGGACTTGTAGTCGCCGAGCGGGGAGGGGCGGGGAGAGGCGGGGAGGGGGCGGGGCGGCGCGCACCCCTCGGAGCTCTCCGAAGCCCAGGCGGGTTGCGGGGGGCGGGGGGACGGCGGTGTTTGAGGATCGCGGCTCACGTGACCTACAGTGAGTGGTAGGTTCTTGGGGCCCCGGTGTGCCTCGGGATCGGCTAGGAAGATGCGCCCTCGGGTTTCGCACCTGTTTCTAGAGGAGGTCGTTTCTCCTGCAGAGCACATCCCTGGGGCGCTCCAAACTTGCCTGTTGTTAGCAACACCTTTGGCTGCGTCCCGCTCGGTCCCAGGGACTCCCTCTCCGGGGAAGGGGCCTGGGACTCTCTGTTGTGAAGCTCTGCAGGTGATTATCCTGAGCGAGTAATTTTGGGAAACCTTCCTCTGCGCGCACCGGCCCCGCAGCCCGCCAACGTCCACCTGCACCTAGAGCCTAGACCGGCTAGCCCAGGCCCTCCGCTGCATGCCGATGCCTTCTCGCCCTCGATCCGCAGCTATTTGCGCGCGAGTCGGGAGGCGCGGGCCGCGAGACGCTGTCCGGGGCCCGCCTCAGTCCCGAGGCGTTGCGACCGCGCGGTGCTTGTGGTTTTCTGCGTCTCACTCGCTCATCGGCCACCCTGGAAGGGGGTTCTCCTTGCCGGGACCGGGGACCCCCACTGCCCCTCATTCAGTTCCGTTTGCGCGTGCCTGGGAGGGCGCACACGCCGGGCTGGAATCCTAACCTCGCAGGCTGTGAGGCTTCGGGCACATTACCGAACCGCGCTGTGCCTCAGTTTCCCTTGTGTGTGTGTGAAACCGGGGTGGGGTTGCTAGAGAAGAAAATAAGCTAATACCCGCAAAGGATCTCTGGCACGTGCCAGGAGCATAGCCGGAGGTCGAGACACGGCACCTAAAGTTGTTTATTTCCTGCGCGACGCGGGAACGCCTGGCGAGCGCCCGGAGGGTGAAGCTCCGGGAACCGCGCCGCCGGGGCCCCGCAGGCGCACCTGAGCCCGGGGCGTGCCCCGCCCCTCACCCGGGCACGTGGGTCGGGGTCTGCGGGGCCAACCGCGGGCGGCCGGGGGAGGAGTCGGGGCGCACACTGCCGCGGCGCCGAGCACCCAGCCCCTTTGTCTCCCCCGCCCCCTCTTCCCCACTTCCTGCCCAGCTTTAAACTCGGGATCCGCGGCGCGGCGCGGACTTTGTAAACACGCGGCGCCTGCGGGGGTGGAGACTGTTTCTGTTGGGGCGCCCGGAGGAGGAGCGCACGCCCCTCCGCGCGGCTCGAGGCGGTGGCGACGCCCCCCTCCCCAGAGACAAGTCCGAGGCGGCGGGACAATGAGGCCACAGTCGGTGCTCCGGGGGGCTCGCCTGCTATGGAGGTAGGCTTGATGGCTGGAGAAGCCTAGGTAGATGGGGGGTCAGCCTCTCCACCCTTCGCTGGGGTGCCTCCAAGCTCAGGCTGGACGCCCGGGGTAGGGTCGGAAGAGGGTCGGTTAAGGGGGTCGCTGCGTCCTCATCACCTCCCCATTGTCCCCTAAAGCTTGGCTCACTTTTGCACGTAGGTGAAGAGCAGAGACGCCCCCAAAGCCCTGAGCCCTGTCCCCACAGCCCCTCTCCCAGCTGACCCAGAAGCCCAGTGGCCTCACTGGGTTGTCGTCGTTCTTCATACCTCAGAGATAGCAATGGGAGGTGAGTAGGAAGGCAGAACCGATGTGGGCAGAAGGATTAGGTCAGAGGAACCGACTGGAAGAAGGGACGCCTCGGTGTCCCCGTGGTGTCTGATGTGCACACAAGCCTCTTCTGCATCTTTTAATGTACTGCCAAGAAGAGTAACTGAAGAAATTGGTTGTTGTTACTAAGGGAGCATAATGATTTCATCTGCAAACATTGAGCACCTACTATGTGTCTGGGATTTATGGGATGCTGAGGGTACGATGATGTTATTCAACTACCACTGGTGTGGGTCACAGAAAACAACAGACGTAAAGCACCAAGTTGGGCTGGCGAGGAAGACTCAGGAGAGAAGAGGACTTTGGAGTTGGATTCTAGGTGATGGATAGTCACCAGGCAGAGAAGTGGTAGGAAGTCTTTGGGGGCCACTTGTTCATTCTGCAGAGCTGTACTGAACCCTGACTGCGGGGTTGGCATTGGAATACACTGAGGACCCAGAACGCGTTCCTGCTCTCTTTAACCTACTATCTAGGCATGAAGAAGAGGGGGGGAATGAGCAGGATAAATTCAGGGAAAGGCAAGTTTCTGGGCTGGTCCCTAAGAATCCAAAAATTCACAGCTGTATGCAGCTGGGAGTCCACTTGAGGGTTATGTGACCATCCACACAATGTTGGGGTATCCATTCCTCATCCTTGGGCCTTAGGACTGTTTCCACTGTTTTCTCAATGCCACCCTCCTCGGTTCTCTTGGGGACCAGACATAGGTGAAGACAACTAGATCTCTCATTGTGTTCCTGCAGATTCTTCTGCTTTTTCAATTCCTCAGCTCCTTGGAGAGATGACTGATACAACATTAGATGAATTTATTCACCATCCATTAGCTATGGCTGTATCTCCTGCACAGGCTAGATGTTGGGGACATAAACAAGTCAGAGCTTCTACTCTGCCTGGAATTTCCAATCAAAGGTATCTCTGAGAATTCCAGCAAGATCCTATATCCTTGAGGCCATGACTACCTTGGTCTTTAGTGCTTCCTCTTTTTTCCTTCCTTCCCTCAAGGGTTCAGAATACCAGCTAATGCTTATATAGTACTGTCAGGCACTGTTCTAAATGTTTGGGGTATAGTGTCTCATTTAACCTCCCTAAGTGGGGCACCTGAGTAGCTCAGTCAGTTAAGCTTCTGCCTTTGGCTCAGGTCATGATCCCAGAGTCCTAGGATTGAACCCCACATCTGGCTCCCTGTTCCATGCGGAACCTATTTCTCCCTCTCCCTCTGCCTGCTGCTCCCTCTGCTTGTGCTCTCTCCCTGTCAAATAAATAAATAATATCTTAAATAAATAAATAAAGTCTAAAAAAAAAAACCTTCCCTAAGTCCTATGAGGTCAGCACTAGGATCATCTCCATTGTATAGACGGGAAAACCTAGGCACAGAGGCGTTAAGTTATTTTTCTAAAGACTACACCAGAAATAAATGGCAGAGCTGAGATTGAAACCCAGGGCACTTGACCTGGGAGGCCCTGTTCTTGATCACTAGACTACCCTGCTTCCCTGGTTGACCATGTAGAATGTCCACTTGAGCTAGGGACTTAGGAGTTTCCAAATGGTCCTGTATCTTGGGTAGTAGAGAGGAGAGAAACCTTTTAGCCGAGTGTGGGTGCTGGTAACGGTTTACATGGAGCCTCAACAGGTCTTGAGTAAGCTTGTAGGGACTGCACTGAGTTATATCCTTCCCTTGAGGCTGTGTGTGTATTAGTGTGTTTTCTTGAATAAGCCTCACTCATCAAGAGGAACAAACTAAGGTTCGATGCAAGAAAGAAGGCAACATGGTTGTAATGTGCCAGAATCTGGGAATGTGCGAGACTAAGACACCTCATTTGGTGGGAATCTTTAGGAATAGCAGAGACTCTCATATTTTAGATTCCAAGAGAAACAGTCCAACCTGGTAGCTGAGTAAGGAAGATGGTGCAGTAGTGGAAACCATCTTAAGATGTTCACCTCTCTTGTTGCCCACAGCCGCTGCATCCCAAAGCTGCATGTGTGTCTCTGACTCCATCCCTCCAGGCAGTCTGGGCCCTTGCCCCTGATGTGAGCCAAGCCACAGGGCAGAGATTCCCGGGATTCCAGCCACTTTTCCATTACCTTTCTGAAATTCTAGGTTTTTTCACAAGAGTCCTCTGCACAGATCTGGGGAGGCCTGAAGTGGTCCCCCTCTGCCTGCGGTCAAATCACCTCCATGCATCTGTCTTTGAGAGAGAGGCATAGGTTGGGGGAGGGATGGGTGTTGATGCTGGCAGTTGAGGGTTTAGAGGGTGGCCACACCAAGATAACAGGTAAGCCTGTTGTGAAATTCTGAACTAAATAGACCTCCAGGCCACCTTTCTGCCACGCATACTTTCCTCCCTTGTCATAGGGTGGGGTGGGGTGGAACCCTTGGCTTGCCCCAGCCCCCTGCCCCAGGCGTTTTCTTGGCTGGGGAGAACAGGTTGTGCTCTTGAGAAACCACAAGAGGAAGTTTAGGGAGGGCTGGGGGTGGGGAAAGTTCTGGGGTGCCTGCCAAGTTTCCCTTTCTCCGTTCTGCAGGAGGTATGTTTATTTTGGTGTGTTTTTCTTACCCTCAAAGACATTTAAATTTTAAACCCTCTGAGTTTCAAAGAGCTGTCAAGACCTGCCCCATTACAGTGATGGGGGTGGGGGTGGGGAGGGTGGCCTGGCTGTACCCAGACACCACTGGAAACGAGACCAGAGCTAGGTACCCCTTTGTTGGATTTCACCTGGCATTCACACTGCTTGGGAAAGGCCAGTTAACTCCAGAAGGTCTTCTTTTCTCCTCTCTCTTCCTCAAAGCACCCCCTCTTGCTTGAAACTCAGAAGAATGTGCTTAGAATGGTCACTTAGGAGCTGAATGATGCTGCCAGCAGCTGTCCTAAGTGTTTCACTTGCCTTATCTCATCTGATACTCACAATGCCCGGTTGTGAATACCCCCATCCCCAATTTACAGATAAGGAAACTGAAACCCAGAAAGGCTAATAAACTTACCCAAAGTCACACAGCTAGTAAGTGGCAGAGCCCAGATTTGAACACTGGTGAATTTGACTTCAGAGCCTGTGCTCTTGACATTTAAATTAGTCCCCAAATCAGAACATTAACATATATCAGGCCCAAACAGTATTATATCATATTAGATCCTGAAGAGTAGGAGGTTGAGATCCAAAGATATTTTTAAAATGATGTTGCTAGGGTTGGGGTGGCTTACGTAGAGAATTGGAAAGGATTCCTTGGAACTTAATATATTAGAAAAGGATCTAGTGGAGAAAAGAAGCAGTGGGTGAACAAGGGGCGTCAAACTCCAAACGGTTGAAGCAAATGGGGAGAAGATTTAGGAAGGATATAATAGCTGTGTTCAAATGTTTGGAAGGTTGCCTTTGGAAGCCCACACGAAGTGGGCCAGATAGGAGGCCAGGGGACAGACTGGTGGGGGCAGATCTCCGAAATAGCATGAGAACTTTTTTTTTTTTTTTTTTTTTTAATTTTTATACATGAGAACTTTCTAACAGTTGCCTAATCCCCGTCTGAAGAAGCGAATTCTTCGTCTAAGGGAGTCTAGAGCACATGCTTAGGAGGGGCTTCTGCTCGTTGAAAGACCTCAAAGCCCCTTCCACCTCTAAATCCTAAACCGTCCCATGTGATTATTCACCTGTTTCCCCTTTCCGGGTCATCCCATTGCTCCTTGTGCTCCCCGGGCCCATGGCGATCCTCGTCTGTCCACCAGGTGGGGCTGTTGCCCAGTGTGTTGCCCCGGGACTGCAGGATTGGGTGGAGAGCACCATCTGGTCGTTCAGCTGCCAGCCGGTTTCATGGGGCCCCTGCCCCACCCATCCCCAGCTATCTACACCAGAGCCCAGGGAGCCACTTTTGACCAAGTACAACCGCCATAAAATGATCTCTTAGGTCCCAGACCCTGGGGCCCCTCCTTCCCGCTGGGGCCCCTCCCACCCACACCCTCTTTTCCCCATCCCTGACCTTCCTTTGCCCTTGAGACAGAAGGCGGGGTGTGTTGGGAGCAGAGGGCCAGGCCAGCAGCCCTTGTAGGCATGGCCTTTCGTACCCTTCGAAGGCATGACACATAATACCGTGTCATCGCCATTGAGGGCCCTCAAAACCTGCAGCTCCTTTGCCCTCAGTGGGCACTTCTCCTACCCTGGTTGAAGTTCCCCCAAGACAGCCACTCCTGAGGTGAGACAGCAGAGGCCCAAGCATTGTTTCGGAGTGAGGGGTAGGAGAGGGGTTGCTTGGTGCCCCATCAAGACCCTTAGAAGGGTGTGGAGCCTGGGTGGCTCAGTGGTTGAGCATCTGCCTTCGGCTCAGGTCATGATCCCAGGGTTCTGGGATTGCATCCCACATCGGGCTCCCCGCAGGGAGCCTGCTTCTCCCTCTGCCTATGTCTCTGCCTCTCTCTGTGTATCTCTCATGAATAAATAAATAAAATCTTTAAAAAAAGAAGTGTGAGGAGCTGCAGTGGCCCCACCATGGACGGGCAAGGCCCAACAAGAGCAGGAAGAGAGGGTGCGGTTACAAGCCAGACCACCAGAGGGCGCCCTGGAAGGCAGGCCGGAGAAAGCGGCCCTAACTAGTAGTGTTCCAGACATTTCCTAACTCGTGTTTACTTCTTCTTTTTTTTTTTTCTTTTAAGATTTTATTTATTCATGAGAGACACGGAGAGAGAGAGAGGCTGAGACACAGGCAGAGGGAGAAGCAGGCTCCGTGCAGGGAGCCGACATGGGACTCCATCCCAGATCTCCAGGATCAGGCCCTGGGCTCAAGGCGGCCCTATACCGCAGAGCCACCCGGGCTGCCCTGTGTATTTACTTCTAACACTAAGGCAGGGTGCCCATTTTACAGATGAGCAAACCAAAGCACCAAGGGTTAAGCAGCTAGCTTCCTTTCACACAGCTGGTCAGTGAGCTGGAAGTCGGACTTGGCTGTTTGGCTGTAGAGTCTGCACATAAAACCACTAATTCATGCTTTCTCTCATGGAGTGGTCAAGAGAGCCGATGCCCAGTAGACAAACCACTCTGGTTTGAGTCCTAGCTTGGTTCCTTCCTGCTTGTGTGAAACTGAGTTTCCTCATCTGTCAAGTGGGTGTTAGTAGTCCCTACCTCACTGGGTCATTGTGGAGATTAGTCAGGGCCGATCTTCCTTGAATGCTTACTGTAAAACAAGTGTTATCTTTTCTGTCCTCACAGCATTCTCGCAAGGGAGGCACTGTTGTTATGTCTTCACAGACAAGGACACCAAGGCACAAAGTGGTTACACAGAGGAAGGGGCTGAGGCTTCAGAGTCCACCCTTTGTACGAGGTGCATGAGATTCATGCACACAAAGCCCTGCCAAGTGCCAAACGGGTCATGAGTCCTTAGAAGCAGTGCCTCCACTGTCCTGTCATGGTCCTAACCGTCTTCCAGCCAGAGCTGCTTGGAGTGGGCACAGGGGCCTTCCCCGAACCAAGAGGCAACCCTGGTTTCTTTCCTTACCATCCTACCTATGACCCCGTTTCGTCCTTTTGTCTAAAATAAATACCAGCCCATGAGTTCTGGCCTGTGGTCAGACAGTTGGACAAAATACTTGAAATTGGGACTGTCCCAGAAACTCCCAGTTCGGGCCCCAGCTTCGAGTGCTCCAACTCGCCCTCCCTCCTGTCCTCTGTTCTCTTCCCTCCAGGCTGCTCCTCCTGCCCTTCCCCTGGGGGCCCTGAGTTCTGGGAAAGGAAGCAGGAGCAGGGCCTCACATGCAGACCTCGGCCTCCAGCTTAGGCTCCAGCTGGAAGTATTGGAGGCTCTGGGGGGGTGGGGCCGGTCGGGGCGGGGAGGATGGGGGCACAGAGGGCCCTGGGCTGCTTGTCCCCAGGAAGGCATCTATCCTTCCAACACTCTTTCCTAAGCTTACTCCTGGGGGCTGAGGAATCCAGTCTGGATAAGACCCAGGGGAGAGTTTATTCCTCTCTAGCAAGTGGCTGTCACAGGCTGATTTGGGATTATGAAGGGGAGGGAGGCTTGCTTCCTCCCAACACCAGGCCCCCGAGAGTCAAGTCTGTGTTTCCCCTTCCTTCCAGCTCCATTCCCTTTTCTTTAAACAGTATCTATTGCAGAACCACAGACTTGGAGGCTGTTCACATGTGCAATCTATTTTCATCACAGTGAGAGAGGATCTTGGGGTTATAGACTCTCAGATGGACTGGGGAGCTGAGCATAGGCCAGGGTGTGGAACATTCTAGTTTTTCCCAAGCCCTCTCCCTTTTTCCCTCCAGTCATCTGGTACCTGCTGGTTCTGGAGGCAGCCTCTGTCTTTTCTTGGAATTTACTTGAATCCACCTCTAGGACCAGGCTGAATTTTTCTCTCGGATCTCTGTGTCTCCAAGAAAATAGTCTTTTTTGGCTTAGGACCAGCCTCTTGGGTTCTAACTCAAAAAACCCCTCTCTTTACTACCCCTGGATGTGAGCTTAAGGCCTCCTGGGTCATCCTCAGAAAGTCCTGCTTCTTCCCTGCCTTTCCTCTGACACAGCTTCTGGGAGTCATTTTTGGCATTCCTTTTGGGAATCTTGTGTGGATTTCTCTGAACCCTCATTTCTTCCCAGGCACATGGCAGTAAACATGTTGGAGATTGTGATAGCATATCTTTGCACAATAGTTCCATAGCCAGGCGCTGTTGTGAGTGCCTCCGTACAGTATGCACCATTTGCAGATAAGTTTATAATAAATATACATGTTTTTAACTCATTTCTCCTCTGTTCTTCCCAAGAATCCTACAAGGTTCCTTTATTTTACTGGTGAAGAAACTGAGGCACATAGATTAAATAACTTGCCCAAGGTCATATTGCTAGTCAGTCCTGAGAGCCTGGGGGCTGAAAGAGCTCTGACCTGAGTCAGACTTTTCCTGCATGTTGTGTATGCTTGTGCGTGTGTGTGCCCACCCACCAGGGGGAGTGTGAGATGCCCCCAGGTTCTGTTGATGCACTGTCCTAAATACAGCATTGAGACACATAGAGCAGGCTGGTAGATCCCCAAACTGCCTCTGTGTGTGATGGTGAATCTGTGTGTGTGCACGTCTGTGAGGAGTGATGATGGTGTGGGTACAACTGCTCCAGGAAAGCCCAGAGCCGCCTCCATCCCTCCACACTCCTAGTGGGAGCTTCAGGGTTGTCTCCTATGCCAAGCATGGAAGGGAGGTAGCCAGGATGGCCCAGCCCTGCCCCAGCAGGCAGGTCAGGTGTCATGCAAGACCCAGGAAGCAGGAGTAGGAGGTGGTGATATGAGCTCTGCTAGGTGGGGCTGGGGCCCTGACCTATCTCGGGAGCCCTGGATGAATCAGCCAGACCACAGCCGCCCCATTTGCGGTGATGGTACACACAAGTTTTTCCTCCAGCCCTTCAAGTCCTTTTCTTTTCCTTTCTCTCCCCCAGACTCAGGCTTTAGTAGGGTTGCAGTGGCTGAGGGTGCATCTCTGGAGTTGGCAGTTAAGCAGAGTCCTAACACTGGACCTGCACACTTCACCCAAGATACCCTATCCAGAAAGAAGGAGCAGCCCTGGCCCAGGAAGCATGCCACACACCTTGTCCGGAGGACAGGGCTGCATAGGTCTGGGATCCTGGGCTCACTCACCTGGTGTATTCCTCCAACAACATCTGTAAGGCACAGAGGTCTTGTCCATTGCTCATTTACAGCAGAGTCACATTTTCTGCAGTGCTGGGTTCAAGATCAGTGGAGAAACAAAATCCGTCTCAGAATCACTCTAAGTTTACTTATTAAATTGCTCATAGAACATAAGATGCATAGTTTGAGCTTTCTCCCCCATTTCAGAGAACCTCCAAGATGGCCCGTTGTCATCGGAACAGATGGCCAAGTCCTTGGTTAAACATGATGTTTGTGCTGGACTTAAGGGACCACACTGTATAAATAATATCTAAGTTTCTGTGGTTGATTAGTGTCTCCTCCAGTGAATATAATTGAGTTTGTGATAGTTAAATGGGCACATTTAGGAATTCAATATGCATTCTCTCATGGGCTCTCGTGGGCTCCCTGGGCCAGAGGAAGGGTTTGAGTGGCAGGGCTGGGGGAATCTGGGGGAAGGTGCACTTGCTTTTGGGTGGATTAACCAGGAATTTCTTATCAAAGATGCCATTTGAGAAAAGAGAAGTGGACTTAAGGAGAAATTATTCAGGAGCAATTTTATTTTATTTTCAAAAATTTGTTTTTAGTAATATCTACACCTAACATTGGACTTGAACCCATGACCCCAAGTTTAAGAGTTGCTGAGCCAGCCAGGTGCCCCAGGAGCAATTTTATTTTATTATTTTTTAACATCTATTTAAAAATTTTAATTTATTTATTCATGGGGCGGGGGGTGGGGGGCAGAGGGAGAAGCAGGGTCCATGCAGGAAGCCTGATGTGGGAGTCGATCCTGGGACTTCCTGGGCTGAAGGCAGGCACTAAACCGCTGAGCCACTCAGGGATCCCCTGAGCAAATTTTTTTTTCCTGAGCAATTTTAAATGGTGATAGCTTTTATATATTTTTTTTTACTTTTCTGAACACCTGAGTTTTCATTTTTTGTTTTTACTGAAAACTGCACTGTAGAAATCGGTTTTCGATTCCTATTTCTATGACATTAGACTTATTCTTTATATCATTATTGCTTCTAAAATAATTAGTGGCTATTTCTATAATTATTATTTTTATAACAATAATTATTTTTAATATACTACTTCATGTTTTTTTAATGGCTTAAAAACTCCAAGGGTGCCTGGGTGGCTCAATCAGCTGAGCATCTGACCCTTAGTTTCAGCTCAGGTCATGATCTCAGGGTTATGGGATCAAGCCCTGAATCCAGCTCTGTGCTCAGCGGGGAGTCTGCTTGGGATTTTCTATCTCCTTCTGCCTCTCCCATTGCTGCCCCACCTTCTCTTTCTCTCTAAATAAATAAATAAATAAAATATTAAAACACACAAACACACACACACACACACACACACACACACACATACACACAGAAGCATACACAGACACACCTCTAGCAAGACACCAGGGCAGAGAAGTTAAGACATGAGTGAAGGAAAACGGCTAGGGTATTCCACCCTTAAAAAATTATTGTGGATCGGGGATCCCTGGGTGGCTCAGCGGTTTAGCGCGCCTGCCTTTGGCCCAGGGCGCGATCCTGAAGTCCCGGGATCGAGTCCCATGTCAGGCTCCCTGCATGGAACCTGCTTCTCCCTCTGCCTGTGTCTCTGCCTCTCTATGTCTATCGTGAATAGATAAATAAAATCTTAAAAAAAAAAATTATTGTGGATCCCAACGAGTTTTTGTCTTTGAAGGTTGTGACTATTGACATTTAACTTTTAATTTATTTTATTCTCATTTTTTTTAGAGATTTATTTATTCATGAGAGACATGAATTCATGTCTTTATTCATGTATTCATGAGAGACACAGAGAGAGGGGCAGAGACACAGGCAGAGGGAGAAGCAGGCTCCTTTCGGGGAGCTAAAGGCAGATGCTCAACCACTGAGACACCCAGGCGCCCCATCTAACTTTAATTTTTTTAAAAGATTTTTGATTTATTTGTTCATGAGATACATGCAGAGAGAGAGGTAGAGACACAGGCGGAGGGAGAAGCAGGCTCCCTGCAGGGACCCTGACGCAGGACTCGATCCCAGGTCTCCAGGACCACACCCTGGGCTGAAGGCGGCACTAAACCACTGAGCCACCTGGGCTGCCCTAACTTCTAATTTTAAATGCAAAATTTAAAGAATATGAATCTCTTTAGAGGAACTGTAAAAAAAAAGTATTGTGTGTTAACATAGCATCGTATTTTTTATAAAATAATAACTATTATTAAATGTTTAAAAAATGATCAAAAAGTAGTGAGCACTGTGGCTTTGTTTTACATTTTTTACAAATCTCTTTAATGCCTGGCTTAGTAGAAGACAGCTAGATTATCATGTCTGTTTCTGCTTTAATCTATTGCAGGGTGTTGTTTGGGTTGATGTACATGAAGAAAATCTGGCCTCAGACAGATACGTAGTTGGAAAGGAAGAACTTATGGACTGGTTTAAAACCTGTGGCCTTGGGACACCTAGGCGGCTCAGTGATTGCCTTTGGCTCAGGCCATGATCCCGATGTCCTGGGATTGAGTCCCGTGTCTGGCTCCTGCAGGGAGCCTGCTTCTCCCTCTGCCTGTGTCTCTGCCTCTCTCTCTGTGTCTCTCATGAAAAAATAAATAAAATCTTTAAAACAAAACAAAACCTGTGGCCCTAGTAGAACATAGAGCAATAGTGAAGAAGCCAAATCAACAGCGTTGGGTTGGGGAATTTGGACTTTTTTTGGTAGGTAATAGGGGGCCACTGAAAGCTTTTGAGCATGGAAGTGCCATGATCAGATTGTTTCAAGATAACTTCTAGGGCAGCAGTAGAACAGAGCTGGCAAGAGAAAGTCTACACAAAATCTAACAAGGATTGAAACTAGGGTGAGGCCAATGGAAATGGAAACAAGGGGGGTGATTTGGCAAAATATTTTGAAGGT
The DNA here is from genome assembly GCF_018345385.1 of Vulpes lagopus. Lineage (NCBI taxonomy): Eukaryota > Metazoa > Chordata > Mammalia > Carnivora > Canidae > Vulpes > Vulpes lagopus. Next base: position 62,443,890 of record NC_054824.1, read on the forward strand.
AAAAGCAGCAGAACTTAGTAATTATTTGGTAGGAAGGTATGAATAATCATCTGCCCTGTGAAATTGCTCTGCCCTTCCCCCGCCAGGCACCTGGCATACTTCTAAGATGAGGTATGTTATAGTTTGCTGCTTACGTGCCTCCTTCTCTCCGACTAGGCTACAGTGGGTGCCCACGGTAAGTGAATGTATGAGAGTAGTCGGGACCACCCCAGAATGTTTCAGCCTGTGTGGCTAGTAGCATAGTGGTGCCCTTAAAGAGAAATTTAAAGACCAAGAGGGAAAGACATCCATTACTGTTAAGCATCACTAAGTAAAGGGTAAGAGGAGACACCAAGCTATGAAGAGAGAGAAAATAGTGGGTGGACCCTTGAAATATACCACGCTGTTGGCAAGGGAGTATGCTTTCCTGGGTTCTAAAGATGTGGGGAGAAATATAAAAACATCTAGGAGAGATTGCTCCATTCTTTGTTCTCAAGTAACCCAAGTTCAATAAGGGCAATGTTTTTCAAACCTAGAAATGTTTCATTTTAACCCATTTTATATCCACACATACAAGCACACATGGATATGTATATAAAACAAATAAGTTGCATTAAGCAGTACTTACCCTACTCTAGATATGTACTTTCAAGATTTTATTCTGTTGTTTAATTTTTTTTTTAAAATGCTGGTTGTGATTAGCTTCAAGACTTCATGATCCAGTAAAGTGTCCTGACTTGCAATTGGAAAAACATGAAGTGGGCGAGGTATCCCTTAGTATTCTCAAAGTTCTGTAAGCAACAGAAATAGATTGTCCAGTATGAGGCAAAAGGAATTTATTAGAAGAAGGCTGGGAACTCAGACTTGCCAAACAAGCTGGAAGACTAGGTTTGGGAATGGACAGAAACTGATAAAGTGCCTGAGGGCTGGGCAGAGGGCCCTGCAGGAAGATGCCAGCAACTGAGCGGTCACCAATGCCTGGCCAGGCAGGGTGGGAATGGATGGGCCAGCCCCTCTGGTGTCTGGTGCAGGTAGGCAGGCTGGCTCCTGGATTTGTGCTAGGGAAGAGGAAATGCCCCCAAAAGGAAGCGGTAGTGCTGTAGGAAAGAAGACTGGATACTTGACAGCCACAGGAGTCTACAAAAGGTGTCATGGCTTGTTCACAAAAAAGAGGTCTGTGGGGCACCTACGTGGCTCAGTCCGTTAAGGGTGTGCCTTTGGCTCAGGTCATGATTCCCGAGTCCTGGGATCAAGTCCTGCATCAGGCCCCTTGCTCAGCTGGGAGTCTCCTTCTCCCTCTGCTCTTCCCTGCCACTCATGTGTGCGTGTGCTCTCACTCTCTCTCTCTCTCTCAAATAAATAAAATCTTAAAAAAAGAAAAAAAGTCTAACAGTGAGTATGTCCTTGCACAATAGTGGACCTAAATGGGCATCTTCTTACCCTGCTGGTGGCCTTGTCACATGGTAAACTCTCCCTTCAGAAAGCAGTTTGCCTCACAATAGAGCATGATTAAGCAAAGTCTGGTGTATCTATTAAAGAGAATATTAGATAGCCATTAAAAATAGCTTGCACACTCAATCACAAGGGTGCCTGGGTAGCTCAGTCAATTAAGCACCTGATTCTTGATTTTAGCTCAGGTCATGATTTCAGGATTGTGAGATCCAGCCCCATGTTGTGCTCTGTGCTCAGCATGGAATCTGCTTAAGTTTTTCTCTCATTTTCCCTCTGCCTCTCTCCATGTGTGCACGCACATACTCTCTCTCTCTAAAATAAATAAATCTTTTTTTAAAAAAGTCAATTGCAAAAACATGTAATACCACAAAAACTTATACAGTAATGTTGAGGAAAACAGGATGTAAAATTCTACATATGATATATCGCAACTATATATTTTACACACACACAGAAGAGACTGGAAGAAAATATACTAAAGTGTTAGCACTGGTAGTTTTTAGGGGCAGTAGAACTGTGTGTGTTTTTTTTCCCCCTACTTTTCCCCTTTTTTTCCAAATGTTCTGGTTCTGTAATAACATGAACAATGTTATGGTCATGAGTCGTGTTTCCATAAGTATATACAAAATCAGTCTTACTGGGCTCTTGGGTGGCTCAATTGGTAAAGCGTCTGCCTTTGGCTCAGGTCATGACCCCTGGGGCCTGGGATCAAGCCCCGAATCAGGCTCTGTGAAGAGCCTGTTTCTCCCTCTTCCCCCTGCTTCTGCACGTTCTCTCTCTCTCTCTCTCTCTCAAATTAATAAATAAAATCTCTTTTAAAAAATCAGTCTTATTTTTGTAGTATCTCCTTAGAGCCAGTAGATGCCAAGTATAGAGTTGGTATGAGGAATATGGTGTGACAACCCAGGGGAGATCCTGGTGAGGCCTGGGGAATGACCGCTGCCTCATGTTCCGACTAAAGCAGCCTTATCTGCTGACCCTTTGAGTCCAATAATACTGAAATACCGAGGCAACTCTGGGGTGGCTAACTCAAGTCGTCATGGCAGTTGTGGGAGGATCTTAACATTAGATGACACATTTTCAAGCTCCAGTTACCCGTGGATGGGCACAGAGTGAAGTGTGGGGCTGGCATTTCCTTGGGGGGGGGGGGCCTGATTTTTCCTTGTCCGTCTGAGCAGCTTGGAGCAGTGGGAACCTAAGGTAGTGAGCACAAGGAGCAGGACTGTATCCCACAAGATCTGCCTTCCCCAGCTCAGCAACAGAGAAGGAGGTGGAGTCTGGATTGAGCCCTAAGATAAGGAATATGCAACAGCTGTGCCCCCAGGAGAATGAACTCCACATTCCATTCTCTGATCCCACCCCCAATTCCCACTTCTCCCAAGTGCCTTCCCCCACCCCACCCCCATGCGTGCACACTCAGCATCCCCATCAGCTAGAAGGGCCTCCCCTCAGCCTTGGCTTAGCTCCCTTAGAACCTTCCCACACCCGCACCCCCCTACCAGAAGCTGTTCTCCAGCTGTCTGGAAGGGAGTGAGTATTCAGGACAGGTGGCCGGAGGCGGATGCAGAGGGGCCTCATCCAGGGCCCAGCCCCACCTGCCAGACTCAGCCACCCTCAGACTCACACGTGGGCCCAGGAACAGAAGAGAACTGGGCTTTGGTGGTGAGCCTGGGGAAGCTGAGGCAGGATCTGGGGCCATGTGGGGTGGATGGGGAGGAGGGTGTGCAGTGGTCCTAATGGCCAGTCTGTAAACATCTGGTCAGCCCTCACTGTGCTGGGTCCTCCCCTCTGGGGTCTCAGATCCAGAAGGGGAGATGGTCAGCAGGTATAAGATGTGCCTCCCTTCCGTGGGTTATGGCAGCTCCAGGAGGTCATTTCTTAGCATCATGTTAGGGGAGCCCCCAGCTCTCAGGAGCCCCCATGTCTCTTGAGAGTTGCAAGTCCCTGCCTCAGACACCCCAGACTACTTTCCAAACATGCCAGCCTGGGATTTTAAATCAAGAAGATAGAAGGAGCAGATATTTTCCATTTCCTGGGGCTGGGCCACTTAGAGTAGTAATTAACACATTCCTTTATGTCACTCCTGTACCAGTCCCCGCCTGAACAGCAGGACTCAGCCGGACCCGGACACTGAGGGGCTTCAGGGCAGCACTGGTTCCCATCACATAGGACTTTTACAGCCCACACATGTAGAGATTCTGGACATAACTCCCGTGCTCCTGAGTTTGATCATGACCTGGGCATATAGCGTATCAAAGCCAGGGACATGGGCGGGTGTTGGCACTGAGGTATGTTGGGCATCTTCACCCTTGGTGGGCGGATGGTGGCAAGAGGAAGGTAATGGTGGGCTCCAGAGGCTGCCTGTTGGCCTGGCTGTCTGAGGAGAGGGCACTCTCATCTGCCCCAGCACCCAGCGAGAGTGTGTACGGGAGCCTCACTACCCTCTCACTCTAACCGCTGGCAACCTGGCAGGGTTGTTCATCACTGTACTTCAATGTCTCTCCTGGGTCCCCAGGGCCCTCCAGTGCCCCCACATCTCCAGCAGACTGCTGAGCCCCTCCCGCTTTCACAGCCAGCAGACTCAGTAAGTACATGCTGTAATAGCCAGAACTGACTACATAATTAGCAGAGCCCCTTGTTCAAAAATTCTTAAGAGTTTTGGAGCGACTGACTGGCTCAGTTGGTAGAGCATGCGACTTGATCTTGGGGCAGTGAGTTTGAGCCCCACATAGAGCATAGAGCTTACTTTAAAAAAAAGTATTTAGGGGCACCTGGGTGACTCAGCAGTTGAGCATCTGCCTTCAGCTCAGAGCTCAATCCCAGGGTCCTGGGATCGAGTCCCGCATTGGGCTCCTTGCATGGAGCCTGCTTCTCGCTCTGCCTGTGTCTCTGCCTCTCTGTGTGTGTGTGTCTCTCATGAATAAATAAATAAAATCTTAAAAAAAAAAAAAAGTATTTAGACTTTGAGGATGGTAACATAGAGCATTGAACCAAGCGGGGGCCCTTCCGAGCATGGGGCTCCGTGTGACTGCATAGGCCACATGCCCACGAAGCCAGCCCCGATGGGAGCTGACATATCAGCCACTTGCTGCCTGCTAGGCACATTGCCAGGTGCTCACCATGCGTGGTCTCATGCCTTCCTCTCAGCAGCCGGATTATCCCTATTGTGCAGACAAGGAAATTGAGGGATTAGAGAAGCCACATAACTTGCTGAGGTCACCAGCTCTTAAGGACCAGAGCGGGGGAAGGAACCCAGCCTGTCTGTCAGTAAAGCCTGGGCTCTGAACCACCCGCCACTGGCCGTCCCAGCCTATAGGGTAGGGAGGTTGCTGGGCAAGGCAGCTGCTTCCCATCCCCTTTTTTGCCCTATCAGGGGCAGGAAGGAAAATGAGGCAAGAAACAGCAGCTGACAGTGTGGGGACAATGGTAGCGGCGGTGAGGGTGGCCAACCCAGGCAGAAGTGTGGGTGGGGACGGGTGAGATGGGCACAGGGATTGTGTAGGCTGGAGGCAGCTGATAGACAGCACAGCTGTGCCCTCCGCTGTCTCCCTGCTTAGCCCTGCTTTCTCCCCCTTCCTTTTCCCTGCCACCCTTCATGGGGGAGGTGGGTCAGGGCTCTCCTCCGCCTGTGTCCTCAGTATACCCATGCTCACTTCCATGATAACAGCAACAGCTTAGTGAGCACCTACAATGTGCCAGGTGTGCCACCAGGGACTTGAGAGGTGTATGACCTTGAATTCCCTCCACAAACCTGTAAACAGTGGTTATTCTCCCACCAAGGCCTAGAGAGGCTGAGAGATTGTCTAGGGTTACAGGGCTGATAAGTGGGAAAGAGGACACTTGGGCTCAGATCCAAAGCCCCAGCAATTTCCAGCTCTTCCTCACCATCTTCGTCATAGGATGGGATTGGTCTGACCAGGTATGGCGGTTCCCTGAGTGTGGAAGAGCCTTTTCTCGCAAAGTCAATAAATAGTTTGAGAAGTGGTCAGTTTGAGGGAAGAAGACATTGTATATTCTGAGGGAGGGAGACATTCACCTGCTGCCTCCATTTTATATTAACTGAGTCAGGGTCTGGAGTGTCTTATCTACCTGGAAGGCCCTCTCTGGCACTTGCGAAAGCAGACCTCATGGAGTTAGGCGATTGGGGCTGGATGCATGAGGAGGAAGGCCCGTCGCACACCTTGTACCCATCTGAATCCTGGCACCAAGGAATGGACTGGGATAGGCATTGGCAGGGGGGTAGGGACTAGAGTGCTGTAACAGATTTCCTCCTCCCTAAAATCGGGGGCTTAAATAAAATGGAAATTTCTCACATGCAAGTCTGGGTGGGTGATCTGGACTCTTGTCAGTGTTGAGGATCCAAGCTCTTTCCATGATGTTGCTTCTCCAGACCCCGGGATGTTGAAGACAGATCACCACCATGTCTCCTGGGGCCAGGATCTAAGACCTTGCCGGTGGGGAGAGAGGGCAAAGGAGAGGTACTGCTGTCCTTTTCAGGACATGACCTAAAACTGACAGGTCACCTATCCTTGTAGCCAAAAGTTGGTCACCCACCACACTGAGCTGCAAGAGAGTTTGGGAATCATATATACCAGGGATTCTAGTGTGAAATGTACAGGATGGGAACTGGATTCTGGGAAGGAGTGTGGCAATTAACAACGTTTGTCAGTAGATTGAGAAGGGCAGGGAACAAGAGAGCTGACATCACATGGTGAGGATGGCTTTCTGTGGGGAACCTCTAAGAGAAATGTTTGCAGATGGACTTCTCTCTGGGTGAGGCGTAAGTCAGAGGGGGTGGCACAGCACCTACTGTGCTGTGTTCTGGACCGTCTCATCTCTGATCAAAGGTAGAGGATTCGAGTCTCTGACGTCCTGACCAAAAGCCCCTTGGAAGTCATTACGGAGCCCTTGTCCCATTAGCACTGTAGGGTCAGGGTGAAGAGCACCATATTCCTCCCCATGGGGGGCCCTTCTGTTCTCAGAAGGGGTAGAGGAGGGTCATATCCTCATACCTCAGTGAGGTAATAATTATCTCGAGCATCAGGAAGTGGAGACATTGAGAGGGTAAGAGACACACACAGTTCCAGCGCGCTCAGGGCCAGCCTCAGTCTCAGCGACAGATGGAAAGTGAGCAGAGTTGGAACAGGAGGTCAAGCTTTGTCAAAAATCATATGAATCTCCTGGTGGCTTGATGCCAGCAGGCAGTCTCCTGGGTCCGGTACTCGTTCATCCACCCACCCACCCATTCAGTGTCTGTTTATTGAGCACCTACCATGGATGCACTGTACTCAGTGTGGGCAAGAGAGAAAAGAACAAGGCAAACACGGTTCCTTACCTCATGGAGCTTTTAAGCCCTCAATTTTCCCTGGCCCCCACTGAGGACAGACTAGGCTATCACAGCTCTAAGAGAGCCATATTTGTGGCTCAGAGCTCAGAAGGTCCAATGGGAGCCCATGGAAGCATGGGGCAGGCCTTGGTCTTGGAGCAGATGCCTGCCATCTTGGGGCAGCAGGGCGCGCTGTGGACTGGGGCAGGGGGTGGAGTGCTGGTGGGGAGGGGGTGAGCAGCATTGGAGTTGCGGTTTCACTTCTCTCTCACATACCGGTGTGGAATCTGCGTTTTCTCAGATGGTGAGGTTTGTGACTTCTCATCTGAGCCGCAGGGAGATCTCTTCTCTGGTCCCCTCCTCCAACCTTTTGTTCCCCGAGGCCTGGCCTAGTTCAGGCCCTGCTTGCTCCTGTCTGGAAACTGAGTGGCCTCCCAGGGTCACTGCTTACTCTCTTGCTACTGAACAATGCCAGTGGCATGGCAGAGGAGAGGAACCCATCAGAGTCCCCTTTATCAGGGGAGGTCTGAGATCCTCACAGGACGCAGTCTATCGTCTTGCTTTTCTTGTCACTGGCAGTGGTGTAAACCGCTCTGTCTCTACCACCCAGCAACTGTGTAGTCCGGATGAGTTTTTAACTCTCTACTGTGCCTCAGTGTCTCTGTCTGTGAGATGAGGATAACACTAGTACTTTCCTCACAGAGTCCTTAGGAGGCTTGCTGTACACATAGTACTTAGAACAGCGCCTGATAGGGCACCTGGTTATCTCAGTTGGTAGAACAGTGCCCAACACATAGCAAGTGTTCAGCTATTATTATGATCCAGGTGTTTGTCATTATGATGAAGACATTGACAGAAATTTCATGTTCCAGGTCCCACTGGTATTTAAACCCAGGGATCTGCAGGGTGCCTGGGTGGCTTAGTCAGCTAAACATCCAACTCTTGATTTTAGCTCAGGTAATGATCTCAGGGTCGCTGGATCGAGTCCTGCAGTGGGCTCCACACCCAACACAGAGTCTACCTAAGATTCTCTCTCTCCCTATCCCGCCGCCCTTCCCCCAACTTGTGTGCATGTGCAAGTGCACTCTCTCTCTCAAATAAATAAATAAAATATATTTTTAAAAATAAATAAACCCAGGGACCTAGGCCAATTAAATAAAACCCTCTGAGTCATAGGCCCTTATCTCTGTGGTCACTGAGAGGGCAGTGGCCCTGTCCACATTCCATATTTTTGGCTTTTAGTGTAGGATTTTGTACTTAACAGGTGTTCGTAGATGGTAGGTGGTAGATAGAGAAGATATCAACTGGCACCTACAGGAACCCAAAAATATGGGTGCCCAATTATTATAGTATTGAAATGTAGTCGATTCTCATTACTCACGGTGATTCTCATTATTCAAGTTCTATAAAGTTGCTGTGAACACTGATTTAGTGAATACTGAGCCATCGCTCCTAGGAGAATACAGGGTTAGGTTCCTTTGAGCCTCTGATCACAATGTTTTCATCAACCGGTTGATATAATACCTTGTTTTATGTGTGTTTCTGTTTAAAGACAATTTACTTAAAATATTGCTGATTCATTAACATTGAACTCCTGGCCAGTGGTACTATAACGCATGTCTGAACAAAGTTGATCCAACACATGTGTTTTCTGTGACACATCACAGCCTTCTTGTGCTAAGAATCTTTAGATCATACATCAGCTTGAAGCTTGGGGAGCCATTTTCAACAGTGAAACCAACAAAAGGGCAAAAAAATGTAGACAAGGTAGCCTCAATAGACTGTGAAGAATACCTTTTACAGCATGGGAGCTGAAACAAGAAGGCAGAGGGTGCTTTGTGTGACCTCAGCTAAGAGCATGAGTGTCAGGTGACCCAAATTTTTCATGGCTCTGTGCATATCTGCAAATGGCCGTAAAAGCGACATGAGTATCGATTTGGGAGCTACAGATACATTTTAGTGAGTAGGCAAATACGCGAACGCAAAATTAATGAATGATGAGGATCGACTGTACCTCCACATGAGTGGGTGTGTACCCGCTGCCCAGCAGTCAGCCACTCTGCAACGTTCAGCCCCTTGAGGATCCAACGCCTGTGCCCACACCCTGCACCAGCTCTCGGGCCAGCATATCCATGCTGTACCATCGTTGACTCTTTTGGGCAGGTGGGTGCCTTTGGCTGCCCTGGCCTGCACTGGAGGAGGAGAGAGAAAGCACTTCTTCCCCCACCCCCTCTCCTACTTCCCCACTGCACGTGAGGCCTCACTGGTGAGTGAGGCCCACACATGCGTACAGGCGGCCACCTGTGACTTTTCTCAGCCAAGTGCTGCATCAACACCTGGGGAAGACCCCCTGGCAGTTTAGGGGGGGCCTGTTTTGACCTGATCTTTATTTACCCCTCACAAAGGAAGTAAATAAATAGCTCTTTGTGTGTCTGTGTGTGTGCGTGTGTGCCAGACTGTATGTGCCTGCTGCACGCTGTTAAAAACCGAGACCCAACCCCAGAGGAAGTGGTAACAAAACGATTGTTTTATTTTCCATTTACTCTTCCCCACCTCCACCCTTTTTATATGTGCCCAGAAGCTTTCTTTGCCACCCTGGGATCCGATCATTTGTTCCTTCATTTCTTCACCCACTCATTCTAGTGTGTACTGAACCATACAGTGCTAGATGCTGGTGACTGTAAAAGATACCTATAAAAGAAAATGATATGGAGAAAGGGTGCTTCAGTTTAGGTATTCCAATGGCTCGGGCTGCTTATGAGCAAGGTGACCATGGGCACGTTAAACTGGGATCACATGATCTCATCTCACAGGACTGTTTGGAGGATTGAAGTTGGTAGAATAATGACATGCTCATGGTCAGCACTCAGTGCAAGTGAGTTTCTTCCTTTAAGGATGCACTGCACACCTGGGAACAAGGTTTGCTGTTTCCTCCCTGGGCCTCTTCCCTAATCCTGTGGCCGCCTGCCTGTGCTAGACCTTCAGGAGCCCCCACCTGGATCACTGTGCATTTCCACAGCACCATTGCTCAAAGACCAGCAGCAGAGAGGGGCACCTTGGTGGCTCAGTGTGCCTTTGGCTCAGGTCATGATCTCGGGGTCCTGGGATGGAGCCCTGAGTCTGGCTCCCCGCTCAGCAGGGTGTCTGCTTTTCCTTCTCCCTCTGCGCCCCCCACCCCCACCCCCCCACTTATGCGCTCTCTCTTTCAAATAAATAAATAAATAATTTTTTTTTTTTTAAAGACCAGCAGAGGCTTCCCAGGGCCTGTGAAATCAGGTTCAACCTATCATGGTGCTCTAGTTCTCTTAGCATCTGGGCTCAATCCACCTTTCTAGCCCCTTGACCCACGATCAACCTTTATAACCCAGTTCCTGCCACTAAGAGTACCTGACCCTTCCTGTGGTGCTCCTGCTTTTATCACTTTGCTCTTGCTGCCCTTCCTTCCTGAAATACCCCTTAGCCTCCTCCTGTCCACCCTGTCTGTCCAAATGTAGCCATTCTTCAAGGCTCAGTTTAAATCCACTTGACTGGGACCGCTGGGTGGCTCAGTGTGGTTGAGCATCTGCCTTTGGCTCAGGGCATGATCCCAGGGTCCTGAGATCAAGTCCCAAATCGGCCTCCCTACAGGAAGCCGGCTTCTTCCTCTGCCTATGTCTCTGCCTTTCTCTCTCTCTTTCTGTGTCTCTCATGAAAAAATCAATAAAATCTTTTTAAAAAATCCACTTGGCCGCTCCTGCCCACAAAGCCCGCCTCCTGGGTAGCTTGTCCTAGTGGATGTTATATGTGGGTGCAGCTTCTAGTCCTTTCTAGAGGACAAGCTCTGCTTTTTTGTTCCCTTCTTCCACCCTCTTCCACTCAGCCTGTATGAAGGATGACTGTTATCTGCCGGACACCTTTGGGCTCCCATGCTTGTTCTACAGTGGTGCCCGTCACTGCTGATACTCTCTCCATAAATGCGAGTCCAACAAATAAGTGAGGGAAACAGGATAGAAGACTGCAAGTATGACGTCTTGGAATACAGACACTATGCTGTGGGCATTCTGAAGCAAGGGCCAGTCAGGAAGGCTGGAGGTGAGGGGAGGATTCCGGGAGAGCTGGGCAGTCGTTGAAGGTAAATGGGTGTAGTTGGGGGCAGAGGAAGGCAGAGGTCAGGGTGTGGCCAGAGCCACGATCCTTTTCACCAGAGCCAGCAATTTTTGCTCCAGTCTCCCACCACCGCTCAGGCATCCAGATATGGAGAGGGCACTGTGGATAGAGGCTTGATCCATCCACTTCTGTGGACAGGGTCTTAATAAATGAATGAATGAATTAATTAATTAATTAAAGTTTTGAAACAATGTTAAAATGAATACTTGCTCAATATAGGAAAGTTGGACAATAGAGAAAACTGGAAAAGTTAGAAAAATTGTTTCTAGTTCTTGCCACTCGAAGACAGCTGGTTTTTAGGTTCTGTGTGTTTCCTTCCCATAATTGTCATGCAGTTATGTAAACAGCTCATTAAATAGGTAACTTTTATATTAAATTCTTACCTTTATTTTAAAAACACATTATAGACAGGAAGAAGAAGAAGTAAAGGTGCAAATTCCACCCCACTCTCTAAGTTTTCCCCCCAGGGAAAACCAGTGTTAGGAGATGGTGTGTGTCCTGAAATAATTTTTTCTGTGCATGCACACTCATAGGTGTACTCTTTTAAAACCAGGCCATAGAATGTTGTTTATGTGTAATAATCATTTTTATTTTTACAAAGTTAGGGCCATTTTGCATGCCCAGTGTTGCATTTCTCTTTTTTTTACATAACATTTTTTATACTATGTAAATATACTTAAATATCTGACATTCTACAAAACAAATTTATACCAGTAACACATAATCCAGTTATACTGTAGTTTAACAACTACCTAGAAATCTGGAGTCCTTTGCCTGAAAATCTAGACTGTACATTTTATTTTATTTAAGATTTTATTTATTCATGAGAGACACAGAGAGAAAGGCAGAGACACAGGCAGAGGGAGAAGCAGACTCCCTGTGGGAGCCCGATGTAGGACTTGATCGCGACCTGAGCCAAAGGCAAACACTCAACTGCTGAGCCACCTAGGTGCCTTAGTTAAAACATGTTTTTTAAGATTTTATTTCTTTGAGAAAGAGAGAGAGAGAGAGCGCACAAATGGAGGGGGGCGGGGAGGGAGGCAGAGGGAAAAACAGACTCCCTGCTAACTGTGAAGCCCCAGGTGGGCTCCATCCCAGGATTCCAAGATCATGGCCTGAGCTGAAGTCAGACACCTAACCAAATGAGCCACCCAGGTACCCCTCCAGTTAAAATGTTTTTAAAAGTAGTGAGAGATACCTTTTTTGTTTTGCTTTGCAGATATAAAACTAAAGGAAAAATGCATTATCCTTAGATCTCTAAAGTCAAATGAAACTTTGAAACTTGCCCCTCAAATGAACATCTTACAGCTAAAATATAAAATGGTAACTATTATTTAAAAAAAATTTTTTTTTAAGATTTTATTTATTTATTCATGAGAGAGAGACACACACACAGAGGCAGAGACACAGGCAGAGGGAGAAGCAGGCTCCATGCAGGGAGCCCGATGTGGGACTTGATCTCGGGATTCCAGGATCACACCCTGGGCCGAAGGCAGGTGCTAAACCACTGAGCCACCCAGGGATCCCCTATTATTTTTAAAAAATTAAAAAATCCCTAGGCTTTCATTTCTACGTACATAACATTTTAACAAAAAGACTTTTCTGTCAATACATTTCTTTTCCAATGCCTGCATAATCATTCTCCTGTATTTTACTTAATTGTTGGCAGGATTTTCACAGTTTCCTAAGCCTTGGGCTATGCCCATGAGACAAAATGCTTGCCTTCTAGAACTCCCAGGCTGGTTGAGCCCCCAAAGGCTGGCAGTTTCCACTTAATGTAATAAACAGCAGGGGTGGATGCTGTGCTGCATGCAATGGAAGCTTGCAAGGGGGTAGGGGGGCAAGGGCTTAGTCAAGGAAGGCTTTGTGGGGAGAAGACACTGTTACCCCGAATCTTGATAAGGAGCAGGAGCCCCCAAATGTAGAGTCTGGGACAGAATGGAGGGGCCCCTGGTGCAATGGGACTTATCAACACTGCCCCCCCACCCCCACCCCAACCCAGCCCTGGCTCTGGTGGTTTGTTTCTGCTTTTCCTTTGGAGATGACACATTCAGCGACCTAGGGCTCCAGCTGTTTATCAGGGGCCATCCCAGGGGCAGGGGCTCCCACCCCCTGCTACGGAGCTGTGGGGCCCTGATTAAGGAAACAGCTGAGACAAGGCACCCAGGGCCAAGGGGGCAGGGCAGAGGAGGCGGGAGAACCGGAAGGCCTTGGTGGGGAACGGAGGCTGAGAGCTGCTGGAGAGGAGCAGGCTGCAAAGCAGGAGAGAGCCCAGCCGGGCCCTTTTGTGCTTCAAGGCATGCCCCCACCCCCCTCCACCTAGTGAAATGGTGTTCCATCAAGGCTCCTTCGGATGGCACCTCCCCTGTGATTCCATTCATTCATCAAAAATGTCCTGATGGCATCACTTAGAATTAATCTGTCTCCTTTGTTCACTTAGCAGGTCAGCCTATTGCAGTTGAAAGAGTGTGAACTCTGGAATCAAAAATCATACTAGAGATGCCTGGGTGGCTCAGTGGCTGAGCATCTGCTTTTGGCTCAGGGCATGATCCCTGGGTCCTGGAGTTCCATTCCCGCATCCAGCTCCCCGCAGAGAGCCTACTTCTCCCTCTGCCTATGTCTCTGCCTCTCTCTCTGTCTCCTATGAATAAATAAATGGAGAAAATCTTTAAAAAAAAGAATCATACTAGCAGTAACTAATATTTTCTAAGCATTTAACGTATGCTAGGCACGATGATAAGAGTTTTGAATCTGTTGTTCTATTTGAATTTATTGTTTTCTCACTTTCCAACAGTCAGTGAGGTAACAACTATTATTATCACCATGGTTGTAGCAGAAAAAACTGGAGGGCAAAGGTTTTAGTAAGCCTGAAGCATCACAGCAGAGGTCCAAGCACTTGTCTGAGTCTCACTTTCCTCATTTATAGCAGGGAGATGAAAAGAACATGGGGATCCCTGGGTGGCTAGGCGGTTTAGCACCTGCCTTCGCCCCAGGGCGTGATCCTGGTGTCCCGGGATCCAGTCCCACATTAGGCTCCCTGCATGGAGCCTGCTTCTCCCTCTTCCCATGTCTCTGCTTCTCTCTCTCTCTCTCTCATGAATAAATAAAAATCTTAAAAAAAAAAAAAAAAAGAACATGTCTTTCCCAGTGTAGTTTCGAGAATGGAATGAAGTACTGTGTATCAGGCATCTTTCTCATCATAGCCCTCACCCCTACTCATTCTGTGTCATCGTCCCTGGGAAGCTGCTAGTTTGAGTTTCTGGAGCATGGTGGAGTGATTGAGATTGTCCATTCTGGTAGTGCCTGCATTAAAATCCAGGCTCAGATCTGTGACCTGGCTCAGATAAGTGACCTTGAACAAGGTAGTTTTACCTCCTTGAGCCTGTTTCTTCATCTATAATATAAAGGTGATCATGGTGACTTCCTCACAGAGTTGTTTTTTTTTTTTTTTTTTTTTTTTAAATTTATGATAGTCACAGAGAGAGAGAGAGAGGCAGAGACACAGGCAGAGGGAGAAGCAGGCTCCATGCACCGGGAGCCCGATGTGGGATTCGATCCCGGGTCTCCAGGATCGCGCCCTGGGCCAAAGGCAGGCGCTAAACCACTGCGCCACCCAGGGGTCCCTCACAGAGTTGTTTTAGGATTAAAGTGAATGTGTGTATGTATTTGTTATTGATATTAACTAGAGTGGAAACTTTTGTTTTTAAGGTTTTCTCTTTAGGGATCCCTGGGTGGCGCAGCGGTTTGGCGCCTGGCGCGATCCTGGAGACCCGGGATCGAATCCCACATCGGGCTCCCGGTGCATGGAGCCTGCTTCTCCCTCTGCCTGTGTCTCTGCCTCTCTCTCTCTCTCTGTGTGACTATCATAAATAAATAAAAAAATAAATAAATAAATAAAATAAAATAAAAGATTTTCTCTTTTTTATTTGAAAATGTGCACACAAGTAGGGGGAGGGGCAGAGGGAGAAGCAGACTCCTTGCTGAGTGTGGAGCCTGATGCAGGGATGCTGGGCTCAGTCCCAGAACCTCGAGATCACAACCCAAGCTGATTCAGATGCCTAACCCGCTGAGCCACCTGGGTACTCCTAGAATGGAAACTTTCTGAGGACAAGGTCAATTTTAGGAAGGTGTCATCTGTGTTCTCACTGCCTTGATGAGGATGTATGTAGTCCAGATAGTAGTATAACAGCAAGGACAACAAATATTCATATATTGGAATTCTTCTTCCTATACAAGAAATACTTGCTTATTGTAGAAACTTTGGAAAATATGAAGGAGAAAATACAAATGAGGGATCCCTGGGTGGCTCAGCGGTTTGGCGCCTGCCTTTGGCCCTTGGGCGTGATCCTGGAGTCCCGGGATTGAGTCCCACATCGGGCTCCCTGCATGGAGCCTGCTTCTCCTTCTGCCTCCTTCCTTCTCCTTCTGTCTCTGCCTCTCCCTCTCTGTGTCTCTCATGAATAAATAAATAAAATCTTTTAAAAAATATTATACAAGTACAATAAATGATATATGGTTTGTATTTTATAGATACGCTGAATTCATTTACTCACCGTATATATATATATATATATTTTTTTTTTTAAAGATTTTATTTATTCATTTGAGAGAAAGAGAGAACACAAGCAGGGAGGGGCTTATGCATATATGAAGCAGGTCATATATGTTTTATTTATTTAGTTAAGTAATGTCTATCCCCAGTGTGGGGCTCAAGCTCACAACCCTGAGATCAAGAGTCCCATGCTCTTCTGACGGAGCCAGCCAGGTGCCCCAAAATAGGGTTACTAATGGTGTTGTTTTATTTCGTTTTACTGATTGAAAAACTATATGGTGGGAGTTGATTAATAGCTAGGCGCCATTCTGGAGGGAGGGAGGTCTGTCCCATCTTGGTGTCATGTACATTCCTGGGTCTGGAGCAGGTTGTCCATTCATTCATTCAGCAAATATTTATTGAGTATCTGTTATGTGCCAGGCATTGCTCTGTGCACCTGGGATATACCGATGAACAGGCAAAAAACCTTTCTCTTGTATAGCAAGGGAAGCAATACACACAAAAAATAAGCAAAGTCCTAAAGTTCCTTAAAAGGTAATAAGAGGGGATCCCTGGGTGGCGCAGCGGTTTGGCGCCTGCCTTTGGCCCAGGGCGTGATCCTGGAGACCCGGGATCGAATCCCATGTCGGGCTCCCTGTGCATGGGGCCTGCTTCTCCCTCTGCCTATGTCTCTGCCTCTCTCTCTCTCTCTCTCTCTGTGTGTGACTATCATAAATAAATAAAAATAAAAAAAATTTAAAAGGTAATAAGAACTACTGACAAGACAAAAAATATAGAGCTGGGCATTGGGGGATAGTACTGGAGAGGGTGACATCTTATAGTTTAAACACTGGATGACTAGTGTCAGGTGTATTGGGGAGGTAGCATTGGAATGATGATGTGAGGGGCACCAGGGTGGCTTGGCCGTTGAGCATCTGCTTTCGGCTCAGGTTGTGATCCCAAGCTTCCTGGATCGAGTTCCGCATCAGGCTCCCCATAGGGAGCCTGCTTCTCCCTCTGCCTGTGTCTCTGCCTCTGTGTCTTTCATGAATAAATAAATGAATAAATCTTAAAAAAAAAAAAAGAAGAAGAAGAAGAACGGTGACACGAATGTGCGGAATTGGCAATGTGACTGGGGCCAGGGGATGTGCAGCCAAGGGAAGGAACAGCCAAAACCAAGATCCTGGGACCAGAAGCTTCCTGGAGTGTTTGAGGAATAGCAAGGAGACTAGTGCTGCTGTCGTGGAGAGTCATTCTTGAATGAATGGCTTGATACTTGGAGGGATAGTTGATAGGTTGGTTGAGAGAGTCAGGGATCTCATTGGTTATAACCAAGGATGTAAATTGAATAAAATAGAAATCCCAACAAGAACAAAGTTTGCCCTGAAGTTATTAGTCCTCTGCAAAGCAAGTTACCTCAGAGTTTCTCTTGTTGATAGACTGCGTGTGAATTTTAAATAAATTATACAAGTACAGGGATGCCTGGGTGGCTCAGCAGTTGAGCGTCTGCTTTTAGCTCAGGACGTGATCCTGGGGTCCGGGATGGAGTCCCACATTGAGCTCCTTGCGGGGAGCCTGCCTCTCCCTCTGCCTATGTCTCTGCCTCACTCTCTCTCTCTGTGTCTCTCATGAATAAATCAAAATCTTTAAAAAAATATTATACAAGTACAAGATAAATGATATATAGTTTGTATTTTATAGATATGCTGAATTCATTTACTCACCATATATATATATATATATATATATATATATATATATTTAAAGATTTTATTTATTTATTTGAGAGAGAGAGAGAACACAAGCCGGGAGGGGCAGAGGGAGGGGGAGAAGCAGACTCCCCACTGAGCAGGGAGCCCGACATGGGGCTTGATCCTGGACTCTAGGATTGTGATATGAGCCGAAGGCAGATGCTTAACCAACTGAGCTACCCAGGCATCCCTATTCAGCATATATTTATTGAATGCCTATGATCAGAGTGGGGTGGTAGGCAGCTGGGCTTGAGTCATGATCTTAGGGTGGTGAGATCAAGCCCCCTGTCAGGCTCTGCACTCAGTGTGGAATCTGCTTAGGACTCTCCTCCTCTAAAATTAATAATCTTAAAAAAAATGAATGTCTACAATGGGCCTGGACTTGTAGGTGCTGGGGAGTCAGAACAAGACGAAGCCCCTGCCTTTATGAGATTTACATTTAGAGGTAGAGCCTGACCCTGAGCACACTCAGATACATAATGTGATGTTGGGTGGTGATAACCAATAGCTGTTAACCGTGGTTCACAAGAGAAAACTGTGGTTGGGAGTTGAGTCTAAGTTAATTATGAGTCAACTGTGTAATTCAGTCTTGAAAAAGCCTAATTCCATTTGAGGCTATGTGAACAGAATACCCAGCAAGCACTCTCTGCCTTCTGTTTGTCAGGCTGGACCTGGAATATTACATTTACATTCTTGAAGGACAGTGACACACCGGAACTTGTATATTATCCTGTGTCAGGAAGGGAGGTTCCAGCTCAGTAGGTTAAGAAATTGTCTAATGGTCAAAACTGACCAGTAATGGAATGGGCTGTGAGAGGGGGTAAGATTTCTATTTCCAAATGTGTTTAAAAAGAGCCTGCATTCACCTGTCTCAGGATATTAATGAGGATATAATGAATCTGATAGAAGCCGGATTTCATATGTATGGCTCCTTCCAGTCCCAGGTAATTTTTGCAAATAATTTGTAGAGAATTCCACATTAATTAACCACATTTTAATAGCCCATAACCACCAAAGGCATAAGTAGAATCCCAACATGTAGAAATCAGAAGTTCTCAGAAGTCTTTCTCTGATCACATTTGCTCAGTGTCCAGATTTAGACTCTAGAGACTTCAGGGGGTTAGAGAAAGTTCAGTAGGAAAGTCACAGGATCAGTCGACAGACTTCTTTCCCCTCACCTTTTTATTTTGACAATTTCAGATAGAGAAAAGTTGCAAGAATTATGCAAAAATCCTCATATAGTCTTCACCTGGATTTCCCAATGTTAACATTTCATTACATTTGCTTTATCAATCTATCATTCATATATATGTACATTCATATATATATATACACATTATTTGAATATGTTACAGACATTATATCCCTTCACTTCTAAATAGTTTGGTGTGTCTCCTAAAATAAGGTCTTCTCTTCCATAACCCCAGTAGATTGATAAAACCCAGGAAATTAACATTGACACGACGCTTGGATCTATAGACCTCATTCTTACATCACAGTTGTCCTAATGGTATATGCTTTATAGCCCAAACAAAACAAAACAAAAACAACAAAAAAACAAAGATCCAGATCATGGATTATATTCAGTTGTCATGTCTCTGTAGGTTTCCTTTAGCCTAAAATGGCTCCTTAATTTTTCTTTGTCTTTTTATGACATCCAACATTTTTGACGCTTGGACAAAGGACTTTTAAGCAAAGCCTTTAAAAAAAAAATGAGCTAAGACTGGGAGCAGGTTTTGATATGAGTCCAAGTTTCTTTGGTTTATTCATCAAGACTAATTTCCCTGTTGAAGATGCCACAGTGTGGCTCCATGCTGCTTGTCACATGGAATGCAAACACCCCCAATATTCATTTCCTAGGGCAGCCATAACAAAGGACCACAGACTGAGTGACTTAAAACAACAGGAATGTACTCTCTCACAGTTCTGGAGACCAGAAGTCCAAAATGAAGGTGTCAGCAGACTGTGTCCCTCCAAAGCCTTTAGAAGAGGATCCTTCCTATTTCTTTTATCTTCCGGTATCCCAAGGTGTTCCTTGACTTTTAGCTCTGTCACTCTGATCTGCCTCTGTCTTTAAGTGTCCACTTTCTTCTGTGTCTTTTCTTATAAAGACACCAGTCATATTGGGTTAAGGACCTATCCTACTCACATAGGACTTCATGTTAATTAGATCTGCAACAATCTATTTCCAAATAAGGTAACATTCTGAGATACTAGGAGTTAGAACTTCAACATATCATGTTGGGGGCCATAATTCAACACCCCTGCCTCATCTTTCCAATCTAATCCTGCATATCCTTATCCATGACCCCTCTGTTCAAACCACACTAATCCTCAAGAGGATGCTTGCATTCTCCTAGACCCAAGGCTTTCTTCTGGCCCTCTCCACTCCTCTCTACCAATTGGGGCCCTTCTTTGTGCTAACAGTGACAACTTTCATTTACTTAGTGCTTATTATGTACCAGAGCAGTACCAGGTACTGCTCTAAACTCTTTACATATAGTGTTCTTTTAACGTTACCTAGGAAGGACCATCGTGAGCCCCATTTTACAGGTGAGGAAATGGAGGCACAGAAACTTTAATTTACTCAAGCCTCACAACAAAGAATTCTTAGACATGTTCCTGGTTTATTTCCTCCTCACTCTGAGTCTTTTCTGGTTGCTCTAGAAGGGATGGATCTCAGTACCATGAGCATTCTCATGGTCTGGTCTTCTCTGACATTTTCAGGGCCTGTGAGCACCCATCATTGCCCACTGCCTCAGTTTACATTGATCCATATGCTGTGTCATCAGTTCTCAAGGTGGGGGCTGGGGAATGGGATTGGGGCTTTTGTTTTTTTGTTGGGCAGGAGTATTCAGGTTTTTATGTTCACCACTTCCTCACTTCCCACCAGAGCCTCTGGCCCTCTACCCTACACCAATTCTTCTCATCATAGGGCCCAGTGTGTCAAATATATCAACATCGCCTGTGGAGTATGTCAAAAAACAATAAAAAATACATTACCGGGGTCTCCCTCCAGACCTCCTGAATCAGAATCTCTGGTCGGGAGACCCAGAGCCTGCCTCGTTAATAAACTTCCTGGTGATTCTTTTATTTTATTTTATTTTTATTTTTTTTATTTATGATAGTCACAGAGAGAGAGAGAGAGAGAGGCAGAGACACAGGCAGAGGGAAAAGCAGGCTCCATGCACCGGGAGCCCGATTTGGGATTCGATCCTGGGTCTACAGGATCGCGCCCTGGGCCAAAGGCAGGCCCCAAACCGCTGCGCCACCCAGGGATCCCCTGATTCTTAAAAAAAAAAAAAAAATAAAAAAAAATTATTTATTTATTCATGAGAGACACTCAGAGGCAGAGACATAGGCAGAGGGAGAAGCAAGCCCCCCCCGCCCCCGCGGGGAACCCGATGTGGGACTCGATCCCAGGACCCCAAGATCAAGACTCAATCCGAAGGAAGACGCTCAATCACTGAGCCACCCAGGCACGCCCTCTTCCTAGTGATTCTTAATAAGTTTGAGAATTGCTGTCAAAAACCCTCCTGGGATGTGTATAAAATGATCGATTGACTGACCAATTGAATGCTTGGACGAACTGCTACTGTGTGTTTCTCTGGGGGGAGCAGACCAAGGGGAAACTTTTAAAATTTCCTGTCACTTTTCACAGCTCACTTTTTCTAAGTGAACCTGAAACTGCTCTACAAATAAAGTCAATTTTGTTTTTTAAAGATTTTATTTATTTATTCTGAGAGAAACAGAGACATACGCAGAGGGAGAAGTAGGCTCTCCCTTAGGAGCCCAATTCGGAACTCAATCCCAGGGCCCTGGGATCACGACCTGAGCCAAAGGCAGACACTCAACCACTGAGCCACCCCGACGCCCCTCAATTTTGTTTTTTAATGAAGGTTATTGCTCATGGAGTAACTGAAGACCTTTGTGGAATGTTGTAGGGCTTCACACCAGGGAACCTGCTCTAGTGGGGCATGGCCTGCTTGTACAGACACTTCCTGCTCTGCAGTGATGTTCCATTCAGCTTCTGAGGGAGATCTGCAGTCTCAGACCTGGTACCCACCTGCCCCACCCTTCCACCCCTTGCCCCAAACTCTGAGAGCCTGGGGGTGATAGAAGACAGTTGCTCTACCCCCCGGAGGAGACCAGCTGTTTCCCCTCGCCCCTCATTTCAGCCACCTGAACCCATTCACAGTTTTCCTGTCAGTTAACCCGGGCCCCACGACGGTGTGGGAAGGGGCCCCTGTAGACTGGGTGGGGCTGTGTTTCATTTACTGGTGTCCTTCCTCAGGCCTCCGCTGAACAGGTGCGGGCAGAAGCAGCTGGTGAAATGAGGACATTCTTCCTCTTCCTTTCTCTTCTCCCTCCAACTCCCTCCCCCAACCCAGCCACACTGAAGCCACATCCCATTTCCTCCCCAACTTTCAAGGCTGCTCTCCTCTCTGCCAACTCTGTCCTCCATTCCTCCAAGGGCAGTGCCCCAGGGGCGGGGTTACTTAGCCTGGGAGGGGACACAGTTAAGGGAAAGTGGGAAGCAATGGGTTGCACTGCCACCCTCCCAGAAGAGGAGGTGGTGCGATGGAGGTGGTGTCATAGGGAGGGAAGGACAGTTCCAGGGACTACCTAGAGTTGCTTGCTGACTGTGCCTACAGCCTCTAAACTCAAAGAAGACCAACTGTGAAGTTGGCCAACCCATCCTCTTCTCGGCTGACTTCTCTGCCATCTCCTAGACTGGGGTGGGGCAGGTCAAACTCAAAGCCACATTCTAGAACAAATGTATTCAAAGTTGCCTTCCCTACATCTGCATCTCCTGGAGGGTCCCTTGAACTGGGATGGCTAAAACTCACTTGCGGAGATTCTGATTGGGTAGGACCAAGGGCCCGAGAATTTGCCCATCTGGCTTGCTTCCCAGTCGATGCTGCTTCTGGGCTCAGGGACTACACTTACAGAACTGCTATTCTGGGGCTCCCCTTAAGATTTCTGATAAGTAGGCTCAGCTTAGCCACCACTGGGGGAAGAACATGTCACTCAAGGAAGTTCTCCCTCCTCAGTGGTGGCTTTATCACTCAGGCTCAAATCATAATCCTCCCCCCTGCAGTTCTGTGTGTTGAGCTAGATTTGGATGGGACTCTGGCTTAAGAGGAGAGGGCAGAAAAAGATCTCTCTGTCTGCTTTCTTCTGACTCCCTGGACCAGTCTGCCTCCAAGCAATGCCTCCTGCCATCTTGAATCTTTTGTCTCTGGACCTCCTTCCCTGCCAATCGTAGGGCAAGCGATGCCCCTGTGTTCTCTGAAGCTTACCTTTCATCTGTATGCTGTGGGATATTAGGCAGCTATCCAAGCATGAGGTTAATCTCTATGTGGTGACTTGGGAGTGATCCATCATGACATATTGTAGAGTGAAACCGCTCAACTACGGGTAGAAAATGTTCTCACTTTTGTAAAAACAACCAGCCATAAAGCTATATGCGAATACACATGCAGGCATTTACAGGCACTCAGACAAAAAAATCTGGAAGGACACTTTCCAACAGAAGTTAACTCTGGAGGATGGGACATTTCCCCTATTTAAGTCCCTCTGATGCTCTATGTGAGAAAGCCTATCTCACTCAGTAATTAAAAACCAGTGAGCTGCATATAATAGAAAATGGTACAGCTCCGGAAAGCTACATTCGACTGTTAACAGTGGGGCGTAGAGCTGGGGCTGAGGCTCGCTTACCACACACACACACACACACACACACAAGCACACGCACACGTGCACACACGCACCCTTCTAGACCGAATCCGTTGAAAAGGAAGATTATTAATATTTTAATTAAAAAAAGAAATACAGGCAGTAAAGGAAATCGCCTCTCCCTCTCCTCCCCCCACCAGCTGCTGCCCAAAGCCCTCCACACTCCCCCAGCTGCTTTGCCATCCCATTTCTTCCTGGCACCGGCAGATTTCTCCACCGAGTGGCCTTCGCTGGCTGCGTCCATCCCTTCAACAGCCATTCTTTGGATTTTAAAGAAACATTACATGTTTTCGTTTGTTGATTGCCAGCATTCCAAAAAAGAAGAAAAAATCTCCTAACCTTAGAACAGCATCCGCAAACATGACTTGGTCTTGTCCAATCCTATCTGCTCCTCGCTGCACACGCGTGTCCTTTCATGATTGTGATCGGCACAAATGCTATCTTGTGTCCTGAAATGTTTTACGTCACCTAATTTTGTAAGCCCGTCTGTGTGTGGACACAGCATCATTTCTTCTATGAATGGTGCTATGGTTGTTTAACCAGGCCCCGATTGTTAGGCCTTTGGGTGGTTTCCAGTTTTTTGCTATTTATTCATTCATGATTTAACCCTCTGCTTTTGGGCCCCGCCTCCTGCCAGCCTATAAAAACTGCCCTCTTAAAGGTCACTGCTACCAGTGCCCCCCACCACCACCAATCTCCCAAGCTCTTCTCAGTCCTTGACTAAGCCCTTGTCCTGACGTTAATTGGGCTTAGCCTTGTTAACCACCCTCCCTGTCACCCAGCAGCCCATCCATCAAACCCATCTAGCAAAAAACAAAACAAAACAAAACAAAAAAACATCTAGCCTCTGTTCATTGGCTTTTCTTTTTTTCTTTCTTTAATCATTTTTTTCTTCCAAATACAGACATTTTTATATGCGTCTTGTAAAAGAATAAAGATTATTTATTTATGTATTCATTCATTCATGAGCGGCACAGAGAGGCAGAAGGAGAAGCAGGCTCCCCATGGGGAGCCTGATATGGGACTTGATCCCAGGACTCCAGGATCACGCCCTGAGCCAAAGGCAGATGCTTAACCACTCCCTGAGCCTCCCAGGTGCCCCTGCCTTGTAAAAGAATAGAACAACACATGTAATATAGAAAGTAGAGAGACATTTAAACTGTTAAATTGACTTATGAATATGAATATTGAATATGGCACAAACGAATATAAATACATATACATATATATGTATACATTATAAAGCAGCGTAATAAAACTAAACCTGTAATACCCACCTTACAATTTACATACAACATCAGTAATTCCATGGACACTTCCTGTGTCCCCCTTTTGGTGCCATCCCTCCAATAAACACTACTGACATACTCAGTTTTGTTGATCGTTCTTATAACTAATTTTAGTAATTTAAGGACTTGAACAGATTCTGTCCAATCACATCATCTATTAATAATTACCTTGTTTCTTTCTAATTCTATACCTTGAATTTATTTTTCTTTGCTTTCTGCTGTTGCTCCAATGTAGTCAATTAGAAGGAGGAACAGCTGACTTCTTTGACTTGTTCCTGAGTTTGAAGGAAATGCTACTTTTTTTTTTTTTTTTTTTTTTAAGTTTACTTATTGGGCACCCGGGTAGCTCGGGTAGCTCAATCAGTTAAGCATCTGCCTTTGGCTCAGGCTCTTTGCTCAGTGGGAAGTTTGCTTCTCTTTCTGCCCTCCCCCGCTTGTGCTCTTCCTCTCTCACTCTCTCAAATAAATACATAAAATTTTTTTTAAGTTTTTTTTTTAGTAAACTCTACACCCAATGTGGGGCTCAACCTCAGGACCCTGAGGTTAGGAGTCATATGCTCTTCCAACTGAGCCAGCCAGTTACCCCCTATTTTTCTTAATTGAAATATAGTTGACACACGGTGTTACATTAATTTCAAATGTACAACATGGTGATTCAACAGGTTTATTAGGTTATGCCATGCTCACCACACGTGTAGCTACCATCTGACACCATACATCGCTGTTACAATACCAATGACTGTATTTATTCATGTGGCTTTTCATTCTGTGACTGGAATCCTGTATCTCCTACTCCCCTTCACTCATTTTGCCCATCCCTCCATCCCCTGGAACAAGTGATTCTTAGAGTTCCCTACTAATAATAATGCTGTAGGTTTTTGGTAAACGCTTTTTATTTATTTATTTATTTTTTTGGTAAACGCTTTTTAATAGGAGTTGAATTTTATCAAATGCTTTTTCTACATCTATTGAAATGATGCTGTGGGTTTTCTTTCTTCATTGTGAATGCTATAAATTACATTAATATTTTTGTTAAATTTTGTTGTATTTCTGTAATGTACTGAATTGTCACATGATATATTATCTTTTGTTTTTTATTTCGTGTTTTAAAATTTTTTTTTTTTTTCATTTCAGAGAGAGAGCGTGCAAGAGCACAAGCAGGGGAGGGGCAGAGGCAGAAGGAGAAGCAGGCTCCACACTGAGCAGGGAGCCCAATGTGGGCCTGGATCCCAGGACCTGGGGTCATGACCTGAGCCAAAAGCAGACCTTTAACCGACCAAGCCACCCAGGCACTCCTTGATCTATCAATTATTTTAAAAGGTGCATTAAAACTCTCTTGCCCCAATGTGGATTTATCAATTTCTCCTTATAGTTTTGTCAAGTTTAGCTTTATGCATTTTGAAGCTTTTCTTATTTGGGATATACCGATTTAGAATTATTATATTGTTCTAACAAACAAATTATTATTGTAGCACATTTTTGAATCATCATCTGATAACTATCTTTTATAATACTTTTTGCCTAGCATATGTTTTATCCCATGTTAATATTTGGCATAAACTTCTTTCAGTTAGTATTATATTATTTCCATCATTTAATTTTCACCCTTTCTATGTATTGTTTCTTTTCTACCTGTGCTTTTAATGGGGCCTGCATTAGAAGTCAAAGACCTCCATTCGAATCTTGATTGTATCCTGGAGTCTTAGGTTCCTCATCTTTCAATTGGGTATCAAAACCCTTGCCTTGGGGCACCTGGGTGGCTCAACAGTTTAGCATCTGCCTTTGACTCAGGTTGTGATCCTGGGGTCCTGCGATCGAGTCCTGCATCAGGCTCCCCATGGGGAGCCGGCTTCTCCCTCTCCCTATGTCTTTGCCTCTCTCTGTGTGTCTCTCATAAATAAGAATCTTTAAAAAAACAACAAAAAACTCCACTTGCCTTGCCCATCCCCCTTCACTACCTTGTGGGAATCAAATGATAAAAGATACGTGAAATCATTTTGCAAACTATAAAAGTGTTTTTTGCAAATTATTATCTTTCTAGCCCTTTAATAGTGAATGTCCCCAAAAGCTTACTTAAAGCCATAGTTATGGTTAAGAGCTTAGCTGATCAGTAGAACTATACTTTTGCATTTGTAGATACTGTTTCATAGGATGGTTGCAAGATGTAAGCATATGAAAGTACTAAATTGGGGTGCCCAACCGGCTCATTCGGATGAACATGTGACTCCTTGATGTTGGAGTCAGGAGTTCAAGTCCCATGTTGGGCATAGAATTTACTTTTAAAAAAAGTACTAAAAAGTCATCCCAAGTATTTAAAAAAAACCAACTCAATGTCTTTATGATTATGTTTATTGTATTGGTCTTGCTTTTATCTGAGTTCTAGCTCCTCAACTTACCAGGATGTTACCATATATAACCTGAGTCTCAGCTTCCTTGTCTTTGAAGTTGCAGTAATAATCACTACTTCCTGGGGTTGCTCTGAGAATGGAGTAAAATAATGATGAGGGGTGCCTGAGTGGCTCAATCAGTTAAGCGTCTGACCCTTGGTTTCTGCTCAGGTCATGTTCTTAGGGTTGTGAGATCGAACCCTGCATGGGGCTCCATGCTCAGTGGGCAGTCTGCTTGGGATTCTCTCTCTCTCTCTCTCTCTCTCTATCTCTCCCTCTCTCTCTCCCTAGTCCTCTGCCTCTCCCCCACCTCTCTCTCTGTGTCTAAAAAATTTTTTAAAAAATGATGAAAAGAGCTCGGCACAGTGGCTGGCTATCATGATCTTGATCTACAGGATCTCTTCTGCTATTAAAGTTCTCAATGTTGACACTTTTTTTTTAAAGATTTTATTTATTTATTCATGAGAGACACAAAGGCAGAGACACAGGCAGAGGGAGAAGCAGGCTCCCCATGGGGAGCCTGTTGCGGGACTCGATCACAGGACCCCGGGATCACGACCTGAGCCAAAGGCAGATGGTCAACTGCTGAGCCACCTAGGCATCCCTGTTGAGACTTTTCTGATGGCCCAAATCCCCTCTAACATCTTACTGAGCTCAAAGCCCTTTATTTAAAATGCTAGTGGAGTAGGGACACTCAGGTATCTTACCATCGGTTTAGATGGTCTATCCAAAGCTACATTGTTCTTCCTCTTCACCAAATCATCTCAGTTTCTTGAACACCCGAGTGATGTGCTTATATTAAGTCTTACCCTTAAGGAGCTCACCACTCAAGAGAAGACTGACCCTAAAACATCCACTAGAAGTGCCATTGTAGAAATTCAAACAAAGGGCTTCAAGAGACCTTACGGAAGAGATGAACCCTGTGGAGAGGAGGGTGACTAATTTGGGGAAAGCTTCCCAGACTAAGGGAAGCCCATTAACCCCAGCTCCACCAAACATCTCAGAACTTTCATTCTCCCAACACAACAGACTTTATTGCAACGATGGTCCATGAAATCAGACAGCTTTTTTCACTCCATGACCTCCAAGCAGTGACCCAGGAATCCAGGGCTCTTACCATCTTGTGGTGACATAGTATTTGAGACCTGAAAGCCCCCTATTTTTTAAAAAATTTTTTATTTATTTATGATAGTCACACACACACACACACAGAGAGAGAGAGAGAGAGAGAGAGGCAGAGACATAGGCAGAGGGAGAAGCGGGCTCCATGCACCGGGAGCCCGACGTGGGATTTGATCCCGGGTCTCCAGGATCGTGCCCTGGGCCAAAGACAGGTGCTAAACTGCTGCGCCACCCAGGGATCCCCTGAAAGCCCCCTATTAAGCATTTTCTGCCTTGGAGACATCTTTGACTTCAGCTACTCTCGACTTGTATCTATGGCTGCTCCTTTTTTTTTTTTTTTTTTTTTTTAAGATTCTATTTCTTTCTTTGAGAGAGAGAGTGTGAGAGGGGAGGGAGGGCAGAGGGAGAGGGAGAAGCAGACCTCCTGCTCAGCGGGAGTCCAATGCAGGCTCAATCTCAGGATCCTGGGATCATGACCTAAGCTGAAGGCAGAGGCGTCACTGACTGAATCACCCGGGCATCCCCATGCCTGCTCTTGGAAAGACCTGAGCCATGGCGCAGAGAGGAGTCACCTTAGTAGTCCCATGTGTTCCATCCCTGCTTGAGAAGACCCTTACATTTTTCTGCCATCTTGCTTACTGTGATAATCCTTTTAGCCAAAAAAATTTATTTTGGCACTTAGACCAGTGCTTGACACCTAGTAGGTATACAATAAATATTATTTATTTATTTGAGAGAGAGAGAGAGAGAGAGAGAGAGAGAGACATTGCAAGAGCGGAGGGAGGGGCAGAGGAAGGAGGGGGAAGCAGACTCCCTGCTAGGTAAGGAGCAATCCTAGGACCCTGAGATCATGACCTGAGCTGAAACCAAGAGTTGAATGCTTAATTGACTGAGCCACCCAGACTTCCCTACAATAAGTATTTTTTAAATGCCTGAACTCCTATCCACTCCAGGAGTTGCTTAGAGGTTATTTGCAAGGCTAAATTTTTTTTTAAAGGTTTTATTTATTTATTCATGTGAGAGACAGAGAGAGAGAGAGAGAGAGAGAGAAAGAGGCAGGGACACAGGCAGAGGGAGAAGCAGGCTCCATGCGGGGAGCCCGACAGGGGATTCGATCCCTGGTCTCCAGGATCACGCCCTGGGCGGAAGGCAAGCGCTAAGCCGCTGAGCCACCCGGGGATCCCCTGCAAGGCTAAATTTAATTCAGCAGTTGGGTGGGCTGATAGATAGAGGGAGCTTTTGAATACTACACAACCAGGGGTGGGAGGATCTCCTTTTTTTTTTTTTTTAAGCTTGTTTATTAGTCACCTCTAAACTACCAAGTATAGCACTGCCTTAGTGCTATAGGCTTTCCAGCCCTTTTGCTTCCTCTTGTAGTACCAGAAAGGAAAAGTGAAAGGGTAGAGCAGAGAGGCCCTGGGGGCCTAATCCTGGAAGGGAGGATCTCACTGTGCCCTTCTTAGCACTTGGAGCACAGGTTCTGATGGATCCCACGTTTTAGATTGTCCCCATCTGGCTGTGGGAACTTGGGCAAGTTACTTAATCTTTTTATGCCAGTTTCCTCATCTGTCACATAATATTAATAATACTTATCTCCTCTGGTTTATAGATTGATCAACTTAATATAATAAAAAGGGTAGAGCAGGGGCACCATGTAAGTGCTATGTAATTAGATATTGCCATTCTTGGGGACAGGAAAGAAGTGATCATCTGAAATCCTAAAATGATAGACTGAGGCTGTTCTTGGTGCCTGGCCAGATTTTCCTGCTGCTCCTGGTTTTCAGCTCACGCTGTGGCTCTAAGTGCTTTGGTAAAGTAAGTGAAAATTGATTTTAATGGCCTCCTAAGTCTGGGCTGCCCCAACCTGATCCCTGCCCCCTTACCTGTCTTGCCCCCAGTCGGCCTCCTCTACCCCAGAACAGTCATACTGTTACCCACCAGCCAGATCTTTGCTCTGCCACGCGCTCACCACCCCACCTTAGTTTGCTTATATCTCTGTCCCAGGGTCAGATTCTTCATGTCAGTGCCAACTAGTTAATCTGATAAACGAATTTCTCTGAAAATACTAATAAGAGCCAGTGCAAAGGTTGTTGCTTCACACAAAGGTGCATTATGACTGGGGCCCTTCTGGAGAAAGTGCCCCGCCCTTTGTGTCCTGGTATGTGGGAGGGAGAGATGGAGCAACATTCAAGCTAGGAAGCTGGGAGAGATTTAGGCCATCAAACTCCCCTAAAAGAAGATAGATTCTCTGAGCATCCACTGTGTTGGCTGGAGAGAGGGCACATGAATGTACGGGCAGGGACGTAACAGGAAACATGGCAGGAACATTTAATCAGTAAATTTCTAGATACAAAGCTAGGATATAGAAAGGGTAAGACTTGTCTCTGCCTGCAAGGAGAGAAGGAAATGCAAAAAACACAATTAATAAGCATACAGAATAAACTATATCCTGAACTAATATAGACACAGATTAGAGTGTAGATAGGAATGAGAGATCCATTCAAACTGGAGGATTTGAAAGATTCCATGGAGAGGCCTTAGAAATGATGGCTGATGAGGATTATTTTTATCTATTTATTTATTAAAATTTTTTTAAGTTTTAGGTAAGCACCATGCCACATGTGGGGCTCAAACTCACAACTCCAAGATTGAGAGTTGTAGGCTCCATGAAATGAGCCAGCCAGGTGCCCTTCCAAGGATTTTTTTTTTTTTTTACTATTTATTTATTTATTCATGAGAGATACACAGAGAGAAAGAGAGAGAGAAAGAGAGGCAGAGACACAGAGGGAAGAGAAGCAGGTTCCTTGCAGGAAGCCTGATGTGGGATTTGATCTCGAATTCCGGGATCACTACCTGAGTTGAAGGCAGGTGCTGAACAGCTCAGCCACCCAGCATCCCAGATTTTTCTTTTTTAAGATTTTACTTATTTTTCATGAGAGAGAGAGAGAGAGAGAGAGAGAGAGAGGCAGAGACATAGGCAGAGGGAGAAACAGGCTCCCTGTGGAGAGCCTGATGGGGAACTTGATCCCAGGACCCTGGGATCATGACCTGAGCTGAGGGCATATGCTCAGCCACTGAGCCACCCAGGCACGGCCCCCACAAGGATTTTTTTTTTTTTAAGATTTTATTTATTTATTCCAGAGAGAAACAAAGAGCAGGGAGAGGAGCAGAGAGAAAGAGAGAGAGACAAAAACAGACTCTGCTCTGAGTACAGAGCCCAAAGCAGAGCTCAATCTCAGGACCCAAGATCATGACCCAAGCCAAGATCATGACCCAAGCCAAAACCAAAAATTAGATGCTTAACCGACTGAGCCACCCAGGCGCCCTGGAATGTTATTTTAAAGAGGGGCACCTCACTGGCTCAGCTGGAAGAACTTGTGATTCTTGGTCTCCAGGTTGTGTGCTTGAGCCCAACGTTGGGTATAGAAATTACTTAAAAATAAAATCTTAAATAAAAACAAAGCATATTTAATTTTCTACTAATAATAGAAAATCTACAAATAATAGAACACAGAAAAGAAAATCATTCACTCTCTCTCACATGTGAAGGTGACCTCTCTGTTACTGGCAGATAATGGGGTTATGAGTGATTTCTGTTTGCTATCCATTTCTGTATTTTTAAAGTATTTTTTTTTAAGATTTTATTTATTTATTTGACAGAGAAAGAGCACCAACCGACAGAGGCAGAGGGAGAAGCAGGCTTCCTGCTGAGCAGGGAGCCCAAGGTGGGGCTCAATCCCAGAACCCTGGGATCATGACCTGAGCCAAAGGCAACTGAGCAACTTAAGCAACTGAGCTACCCAGGTGCCACTATTTTTTAAGTTTTTATCATGAGTTTTACAATAAAAATGATACACATTTGTAAAAGCAAAATTTAAAACTCAAAGACAACTCACTGCCAAAATTTCAGTATTTTACCCTCCTAGGTTTTTTTCAATACATAATTTTATCATTCCATTCATACAATTATATATCCTTGCTTTTTTAAATTTCTCAACATTTTCCCTGCTTATTATAAATGCTGCACAGATAGAACTGATTGGCTGTGGGACATAATTCACATAACCATTTCCCTGCCCTTGGACTGTAAGATTGTTTACACATTTTTTTTTTTTTTTTTTTTTTTAGAGAAGAGTTTTCTCTCTCTCTTTTTTTGAGATTTTATTTATTTATTCATAACAGACACGGGGGCGGGGGGGGGGGGGCAAAGCCACTGGCAGAGGGAGAAGCAGGCTCCACACAGGGAGCCCAACGCAGGACTCGATCCGGAGCCTCCAGGATCACACCCTGGGCTGAAAGCAGACACTAAACTGCTGAGCCACTGGGGCTGCCCTGTTTACACATTTTTGCTATCATAAATAACCCTTTTTTTTTTTTTTTAAGATTTATTTGAGAGAAAGAGAGAGAGCATAAGAGCGAGCACGAGCAGGGAGAGGGGCAGAGGGAAAGGGAGAGAGAGAATCCCAAGCAGACCACACTGAGCTCAGAGCTGGACACAGGGCTTTGATTCCACGACCCTGAGATCTTGACCCAAGCTGAAATCCAGTCAGCCGCCCAATCAACTGAATCACCCAGTTGCCTTATACATAACCCTTTGTATATTCCTATGCATAAGTATTTTTTAATTGATAAACTTCTTTTTTAGGTTCAGAGAAAAACTGAGCAAAAAGTACAGAGAATTCTCATACACTCCCTGTCCCTCCACACGCACAGCCTCCCACTGTCAACCCTACTATTGACATCCTGCACCAAAGGGATGTCACATTTGTTCTGATCATGGTCCTATAATTATCATTATCACCCAAAAGCCATGGTTTACATCAAGATTCACCCTTGGTGTTACACATTTTATGGGTGTGGATAAATGTATAATGACATGTATCTACCACTGCGGTATCATAGTTTCACTGCCCTAAAAGTCCTTTGTGCTCCAGATATTTGTCAGTCCTTCC
This sequence comes from Vulpes lagopus, assembly GCF_018345385.1. Lineage (NCBI taxonomy): Eukaryota > Metazoa > Chordata > Mammalia > Carnivora > Canidae > Vulpes > Vulpes lagopus. The sequence goes on from NC_054824.1 coordinate 62,476,564, forward strand.
CCATCAGCCCCTGGCAACTGCTGATCTTTTTACTCTTTCCATAATTTTGCATTTTCCAGAATGTCAAGTAGTTCAATTTGTATAAGATGTCACATTTTCAGATTGGCTTCTTTCACTTAGTAATATGCATCTAAGTTTCTCCATGTCTTGTCATGGCTTGATAGCCTTTTTTTTTTTTTTTTTTTTTTTAAGCACTGGATGATATTCCATTGTCTGGTTGAAGTATAGTTTATCCATTCACCAACTGAAGGGCATCTTAGTTTCTTCCAGGTTTTGCAATTATAAAGCTGCTGTGAATGCCCACACACAGGTTTTTTGTGTAGATGTATTTTCAGTTTAGTTCATTCAGTTCATTTGTGCCAAGGAGCACAATTGCTAGAATTATGGTAAGAGTGTAATTAATTTTGTAAAAACTGCCAAACTGTCTTCAGACTGTCTCTACCATTTGGCATTCTCACCAGCAACAAACGAGATTTCCTATTGCTCCGCCTCACCATCAGCATTTGGTGTTGTCAGTGTTCTGGATTACTGGCCATTCTGATAGGTGTGTAGTGGTGTGAAATAACAGAAAAAAAAGTATGTGGTCTCTGCCCCTGGTTCCTGGCACATAGCTCCTAAACCTCTCTAATTTCCTGTGATAAGAACACTAGGAGCATCTTTTGTTCTGGTATTTGATCTTTGACCCAGGTTCCTGACATAGAGATCTTAAGTCCCTTGGAATTTCCTGGGTGATAGAGTATCTTTTGTTCTAATAAGGTGACTCCGGGTTGGTTCCTGAATAGCCTCTGGGTGGGCCTGGTCTCTAGAAAGACCATGACTCAAAGCTTGGAATTTTCAGCTCTGTCCTTCCTTTCTCCAGAATGGAATAATTAATGCCTTCATGAGGAAGCCTCCAGAAAAATCCCAATAGCATGAGGTTTGGGGAGTTTCCAGGTGGGTAAACACATCCACGAGCCAGGAGGGCTATACACCCCAATTCCACAGGGACAGAGCTTGGGACCCTCGTCATCTGGCTGGTCATCTGTATCTTTTATCATATCCTTTAATAAACTGGTAAACGTAAGTAACTGTATTCCTGAGATCTGTGAACTAGCAAATTAATCAATCCAGAGGAAAAAAAAAATCCAAAGAGGAGGAGGTCACAGGAATCTCTGACCTGTAGACAACTGGACAGAGTTCTGGATAACCTGGGACCTACTACTTGTGATTGGCATCTGAAGTAGAAGGAAGTCTTGTGGAAGTGAGCCCTTAACCTGTGGGATCTGACACTATCTCCAAGTAGATAGTGTGAGAATTGAGGTAAATTACAGGACACCCAGTCGATGTTGCAGAATTGCTTGGTGTCAGAAGCACTGTGAGTATGGTAGGCATGTGACAGTAAAGGATAAACATATAGGAGAACTGTGAGGTTATTCCTATACAAGTGATATCCTATCTTTGTTTTAATTTTCATTTCCTGGGATGCCTGGGTGGCTCAGCTGTTGAGCGTTTGCCTTCGGCTCAGGATGTGGTCCCGGGGCCCCAGGATTGAATCCCGAATCGGGCTTCTCGAAGGGAGCCTGCTTCTCCCTCTGCCTGTGTCTCTGCCTTTCTCTTTATGTGTCTCTCGCGAATAAATGAATAAAATCTTTAAAAAATTTTTTCTCATTTCCCTAATGACATATGATGTTGAGTATCTTTCATACACTTATCTGCCATACCCATATATTCTTTGGTGAGGTGTCTGTTCAGGATTTTTGCCCAATTTTAAATTAGATTAATTTTCATATTGTTGAGCTTTATTAATTTATATATTTTGGACAGCAATCCTTTATCAGATGTATCTTTTGCAAATATTCTATCATAATCCATAGCCCATGTCTCCTCATTGTCTTGACGTTGTCTTTTATAGACCAGAAATTTTTAATTTTTAAAAAGATTTTATTTATTTATTTGAGAGAGAGAGAACATGAGCTGGGGGAGGGAGAAGCAAACTCCCGGCTGAGAAGGGACCCCCAACTTGGGGCATGATCCCAGGGCCCTGGGATCATGACCTGAGCCAAAGGCAAATGCTTAACTGACTGAGCCCCCAGGCACCCCAGAAGTTTTTAATTTTAATGAAGTCCAGCTTATTAATTATATGCATAATTATAATTTTATGTATATGTATAAATTAATTTTTTGTATAAATTAAATTTTTAATAATTTCTTTTATAGATCACACCTTGGGTGTTCCCTTTACAAAGTCATGAACTTATCCAAGGTCATTTAGGGGTCTTCCTATGTTATCTTCCAGGAGTTATAGTTTTGAGTTTTATATTTAGGTCTATGATCCATTTTGAGTTAGTTTTTGTGAAGAATATAGGTCTATATCTAGATTCATTTTTAAAAGATTTTTAAAAATAAATAAATATTTCATTTTTAGGGGGCTGCTAATGTAAATGGTAATTTCAGTATGTGTGCTGCCAAAGCGAGTACTCTAAATGGTAATTTCAGATTGCACTTGCTCCACTTGCTAGTATATAGGAAAGTGATTCACTTTGTATATTAATATTGTATCGTGCAACCTTGCTACAATTGCTTATTAATTCCAGGACTTTTTGTTGTTGTTGATTCTTTCAAATTTTCCATATAGGCAGTCATGTCATCTGTGAACAAATACGGTTTTGTTTCTTCCTTCCCAATCTTTGTATCTTTTATTTCCTTTCCTTGTCTTATTGTATTACTAGAACTTCCAGTACAATATTGAGAACAGTGGCAAGAAGGGACATCCTTATCTTGTTCCTCATCTTAGTGGGAAAACTGAGTTTCTCATCATTAAGTATATTAGTTATAGTTTTTAGGTAGCTGCTCTTTATCAGGTTGAAGAAGTACCCCCTCTATTTCATTCATGAATGGGTGTTGGATTTTGCCAAATGCTTTTTCTGCATCTGTTGATATCATCATGTGACTTTTCTTCTTTAGCCTATTGATATGATGGATTATATTAATTGGTTTTTGAATGTTAAACCAGCCTTGCATACCTAGGAGAAATCTCACCTGGTCATGGTGTATAATTTTTATACATTATTGGATTCAATTTGTTGATATTTTGTGGAGGATTTTTGCATCTATATTCATGAGAGATTTGGTCTGTAGTTTTCTTTTCTTGTAATGTTTTTGTCTGGCTTTGGTATTAGTGTAATGCTGGTCTCATAGAATAGTTGGGATGTATTCCTTCTGCTTCTATTTCCTGAGATTCTAGAGAATTGGTATAATTTTTTCCTTAGATGTTTGGTAGAATTTGCCAGCAAAGCCATCTGGGTCTGGTGTTTTCTGCTTTGGAAAGTTATTAGTTATTGATTCAATTTCTTTAATAGATAGAGGCCTACACAGATTAGCTATTAGTTATTTCTTTTTAAAGAATAGATTTTTAGAGATAGGATTCCTAGTCGAGGGTTTAGTGTGTGTGTGTGTGTGTGTGTGTGTGTGTGTGTGTTATAATTCTAAAAGTAGCACATGCTCATTGTTAAATAAGTTAAACTATACAAAAAAATACCAAGTAAAAAAAAAGTTTCCTAACATCGCTTTCCCTAGACAGGCTCCACAGAAGTGATCACTGTTAATGGTTTGCTGTGGATTTTTTCCAAACATTTTCTATTCTTGGTTTGAATTCTTTTTTTAAGATTTTATTTATTTATTCATGAGAGACCGAGAGAGAGAGAGAGAGGCAGAGACACAAGCAGGGTCCACGCAGGGAGCCAGATGCAGGACTCGATCGGGGTCTCCATGATCACACCCTGGGCTGAAGGCAGTGCTAAACTGCTGAGCCACCTGGGCTGCCCAATCCAAGGTTTGAATATTTTTAAAGGCCTTGATACCCATTAATAAATTGCTTTGTAAAAAACCTGTAAGAAGGCATGATCATTTCTAATAGGAGTGAGGTGTACGGTTTTTTCACTTTTTTCTAAATATAGAAATGCAGCATGTTATTTTATTTTATTATTATTTTTAAATATTTTATTTATTTATGCATGAGAGACAGAGGAAGAGAGGCAGAGACACAGGCAGAGGGAGAAGCAGGCTCCATGCAGGGAGCCTGACTTGGGACTCGATCTCGGGTCTCCAGGATCACGGGTCTCCTGGATCACGGCCCAGGCTGAAGGCGGCGCTAAAACGCTGAGCCACCAAGTGCTGCCCTACAGCATATTATTTTAGAAAATACAGAACATTTAGAAAAAATTTTAAATCACCCATAATTCCACTCTGTAGAGATGACCAATAGTAATGTTTTGGAAAACTTCTCTCCAGGAATTCCTAGGTATCTTGGTCAGTAGAGCATGTAACTCCTTATCACAAGGCTGTGAGTTCGAGATCCACATTGGGTGTAGAAATTAATTACAATTTTTTTAAAAAGAAAAATTCTCTCTGGGCATAAAACAAGAGGACAAATCATAGGTGTCATGTGACAAGCATAAAACACCAGATCAAGAGATAGAACATGTCTCTGCTTTCCCCACTGCCCCACACAACCATACAGTGACTTTTTAAGGTAGTAGGAATCATCTTCTTTAGCCAGGTTGGTTTTTTTTTTTTTTTTTTTTGGTTTGTTTTTGTTTTTAAGCATATTAACCATTTTTCTCTACTCAATTTGTTTTCTTCTTTTTTTTTCCCCTTCTGACTTAATATAGTGAGCATTTCTTTATATCTTTATTTTTTTTAGAGGATTTTATTTATTTACTTATTCATGAGAGACACATACACAGAAAAAGGCAGATATAGGCAGAGGGAGAAGCAGGTTCCATGCAGGAAGCCCAACGTGGGACTCGATCCTGGCACTCCGGGATCACACCCCCGGCCAAAGGCAGATGTCCAACTGCCGAGCCACCAAGGCATCCCTCTCCATATCTTTAAAAGTTTTGGGGGCACCTGGCTGGCTCAGTCAGTTAAATGTCTGTCTTCAGCTCAGATCATGATCCCAGGGTCCTGGGATTGAGCCTGAGTTGGGCTCCCTGCTCAGCAGGGAACCTGCTTCTCCTTCTCTCTCTGCCCCTCTGCTCGTGCTCTTTTATTCACATTCACTCTCAAATAAATAAAAATCTTAAAAAAATAATAAAAATTCTGTATAATTTTAGGATGATTGTCCAAGTATATGTAATTATTTGTAACCTTCTCTGGCTTCCTTAGACTAGATTCCTAGAAGAATATGAGTATTTTTTAAGTATTTGGTACTTATAGTCCAACTGTCTTCCAGAAACCTATCAGATTTATACAGGATGGGAGGTGGTAGGGAAGGAGAGAAAATAAAGTTAGGTGATGCCCAGAACATCACATGGCCATTGTTGCTGGTGACTTGCTGAGGTGTGGCCAGGTTGATGGCTGGTGGCTACTGCCAGCAGTTGGCACGCTCAGCTTCATGGGTCTATGGCTTGAACATTCATTTATTTTACCAAATATTATTGAGCTTCTGCTCACTCTTTATTGTTGTAGATACTGAATGTACTTCAGGGATGAAGCACACTTTCTGCCCTTGGAGAGCTTACATTCTGATGGGGAGCAGGTCAGACCACAAGTGTATGAACAAATGAGTATGTAATGTAATGTCTGACAGTAAAAGAATTATGAAGAAAGATAAAGCAGCATGTGAGCATAGAATGTGAATGCCTGGACATGTTGGTGCCACTTAAAAAAAAGATTTTATTTATTTGTTTGTTTGTTTGTTTATTTAAGAGAGCAACCCTGAGAGTAGGGGGAGGGGCAGAGGGAGAGATAATCCCAGGCAGACTCCTCACTGAGCACAGAGCCCGACATGGGGCCCAATCCCACCACCCTGAGATCATTACCTGAGCTGAAACCTAGAGTCTGATGCTTAACCAACTGAGCCCCCCAGGAACCCCAATTGTGCCATTTTTATTGGGCTGGTCAGAGAAGGCCTTTCTGAGGTAGTGACATTAGAGTTGAGACCTGAATGAGGAGATGTAGGAAAGTCTAGAGCCATGGTAGTTCTCAGTCGTGGCTGGGGGAGCTTTTTAAAAATCCCAATGCTGGGCAGCCCCGGTGGCTCAGTGGTTTAGCGCCTGCCTTTGCCCAGGATGTGATCCTGGAGACCGGGGATCGAGTCCCATGTCGGGCTCCCTGCATGGAGCCTGCTTCTCCCTCTGCCTGTGTCTCTGCCTCTCTCTCTCTCTCTCTCTCTCTCATAAATACATAAAATTAAAAAAAAAAAAAAAAATCCCAATGCCTTGGCCACCCACGCTCCAAGCCAATGAATCAGAATCTATGGAGATAGAGCCCAGGCACTGGTATTTTTGAAGTTCCTTAGGTGACTCTGATGTGCAGCCAGGGTGGAGAACCAGTGGTCTAGCACAGCTTTGTTGAATAGAAATGCAATGCAAAGTGCGTATATAATTTTAAAGAGTCTAGTAGCCACATTTAAAGAAGTAGAAAGAGGGGTGCAGGGTGGCTCAGGCAGTTAAGCATCTGCCCTCATCTCAGCTTATGATCCCAGAGTCCTGGGACTGAGCCCTGCCTCAGGCTCCCTGCTCAGTGGGGAGTTGGCTTCTCCAGCTCCCTCTGCCTACTGCTCCCCCTGCGTGTGCGCTTTCTCTCTCTCTCAAGTAAATAAATAAAATAATAATTTAAAAAAGAATGCTTTGGCTCCTGCAATGGAAGCACTGTGCTTGGAGGCCAGAGTGAAAAGCAGGGAGGTCCAGATATAGGCTATGGGTGAAAAATACAGGCGATTTGAATTTGAGAGGTCAAGGGGCAGATGCTGAAGTGTTTGGGTTCAAGATAGCTATTCCAAAGCAAAGTCTATTGAAGTTGTTGATGGATTGAATGTGGGTCACGTGTTGAATGTGGGTCAGGTGAGGGAAAAAAGGAGTCATAAATAACTCCAAGGTATTTGCCCTGAGCCAGTGATGGTGGAGCCTGGGGTAGGGGGAGGGTGGGGGTGTTGGAAATAGATTTGGGAGTGAGAGAAGAGTTCAGTTTAAGCATAGACCAATCAAAATTTATGTGTCCTTTAAAATCTAGAACGTGGGACGCCTGGGTGGCTCAGCGGTTGAGCGCCTGCCTGCCTTTGGCCCAGGGTGTGATCCTAGACTCCCAGGATCGAGTCCCACGTCCGGCTCCTGCATGGAGCCTGCCTCTTTCTGCCTATGTCTCTGTGCTCGTGCTCTCTCTCCTTGTCTCTCATAAATAAATAAAAATTAAAAAAAAATAAAATCTAGAACGTAAAATAAATAAATAAATACATAAATACATAAATAAATAATAATAGGGATCCCTGGGTAGCTCAGCGGTTTAGCGCTTGCCTTTGGCCCAGTGCAAGATCCTGGAGACCGGGGATCAAGTCCCATATCAGGCTCCCGGCATGGAGCCTGCTTCTCCCTCTGCCTGTGTCTCTACCTTTCTCTGTTTGTCTTTCATGAATGAATAAATAAATAAAATATTTAACAATAAATAAATAAAAATAAATAATAATAAAATCTAGAACATGTGTCAGCAAAGGCCCAAGAGATGTGTGTGGGAAGTGTTCAAGCTGGGGAGACTCCATGTGCTAAGTGTATGTGTTGGAGTAGGTGCCAGAATATGGAACAATGGGAGAGAAAACACACCACAGTAGAGGTGCCCGGCTGATTCAGTTGGTGGAGTGTGCAACTCTTTATCTTGGGGTTGTGAGTTCAAGACCCACAATGGGTTGTAGGGATTGCTTAAAAATAAAACCATAAAACAAATAAAACACTACAGTAGATTATAGAGGGCCTGGAATGCCAAACTAACTAATTTGAAATTTATATGATAGGAATGGGAGGAGCTTTGGAAATTTTTGAAAAATAATTAATACGATCAGAGCTTAACTTTACAATAGCAATTGTATGTTTAATAATGTGAAAAATGCCCATGAGATAGTTTTCACAAAACTTTTTTTTATTTTTTAAAGGTTTATGTATTTATTCATGAGAGACAGAGAGAGGCAGAGACATAGTCAGAAGGAGAAGCAGGCTCCGTGCGGGAGCCCGATGCGGGACGCCATCCGGGATCCTGGGACCATGCCCTGAGCCAAAGGCCGCGCTCAACCACTCACTGAGCCACCCAGGCGTCCTTCACTAAACTTTTAGATGTTGAGTGATTATACCCAAGTTTAAAAAAAAAAAATTCTCACGTATGGATAAAAAGGCTTCATGTATTAAAAAAGAGAGGCTGGAAGGGGTATTATTAAAATGTTCATAGGGATGGTTTTTGGTGTTTTGTAGGACTGTGAATAAGACTGGATTCTCTTTGCTTTTTATTTTTTTCTGCTAGTCTGTATTTGTCAAATTTTCTTTAACTGAGCATAGCTACTTTTCTGATGAGAATAAACTTAAACCAGCAATTTAAATGTGTGCAAGGGGCGCCTGGGTGGCTCAGTCAGTTACGCATCGGAATTAAGGGTCGGACTCTTTTTTTAAAAAAACATTTTATTTATTTATTCATGAGACACACACAGAGAGAAAGGAGGCAGAGACAGGCAGAGGGAAAAGCAGGCTCCATGCAGAGAGCCTAACGTGGGACTCGATCCTGAGACTCCAGGATCGCGCCCTGGGCCAAAGGCAGGCGCTAAACCGCTGAGCCACCCAGGGATCCCCTCAACTCAGGTCTTGATCCCATCCCAGGGTCGTGAGTTCCAGCCCCACATCAGGCTCCACCCTGGGCATGGAGCCAACATAATAAATAAGTAAGTAAATAACTAAATAAATGTATGCAAGAAAGGAGGGAAGAATACATGAGGTGCAGAGAGTGGAGGCAGAGATATGGGTGGGATTTACTGCAGCAATCTAGGGGAAATGGAAGAAGTTGGGACCAAGGGAGGAGAAGGGTGGTGGATATATTTCTTGCCTTTGAATTGGATGTATAAGGAAGCCTTACTATACAACAAGTGTGATAGTTAAGAGGAGAGGCTCTGGAGCCAGGCCCCTGGAGTTAGAATATGAACTCGGCCATGTACTTGGACAAATTAGTCTTTGCGCTTTCTAAAAATCTGTAAACAGGAATAATAATTATACCTACCCCATGAGGTTGTTCTAGGAAGTAACTGAGTGACTACATATTAACCACTTAGAGCAGTGCTCAGCCCATAGACCCTCCGCGTTTTAGCAATTATTCTTACCAATCACCTGGCCTCAGTGGAACTGGTGCTGAAGGTGGTTGCAGAATATGCAGTGGAGGGGCACCTGGGTGGTTCAGTCGGTTAAGTGTCTCTGTGTTTGGCTCAGGTCATGATCTCAGGGTCCTGGGATCGAGCCCCCACATCGGGGTCCCTGCTCAGCGGGGAGCCTGCTTCTCCCTCTCCCTCGGCCTGCCACTCTCTCTGCTCGTGCTCTCCCCCTCCCTCTGTCAAATAAATAAAATCTAAAAAAAAAAAAAAATGCAGTGGAGTGGAGTGAAGGGATGAAGGGTACTGAAACATTATCCCTAACAGATCAATTTTTTTATAAGAATATATTTATATATTAAAAAAAATCTTAGGGGGGGCACCTGGGTGGCTCAGTGGTTGAGCGGTCTGCCTTTGGCTCCAGGTCGTGATTCTGGGGTCCCGGGATCAAGTCCCACATCAGGCTCCTCGCAGGGAGCCTACTTCTCCCTCTACCTGTGTCTCTGCCTATCTTAGTAGTTAAGAGTTTTTCTTGAAGCTAAGATGAGCTGTCCTCAAATGGTGAGCTCCCAACACTGAGGAAGTTTTAACAAGTGCTGCATAGATCGTTGGGGCTGGTACAGGGCTGTGATTCCAAACCAGTTTTCATCAGAGGACATACTGGGTTTTTCTGTGTGACTCAGTTCATTTCATTAAAAGTACTATCCTTTAGGGGTGCCTGGCTGGTTCAGTTGGTGCAGCACGTGATCTCTTGATCTTGGGGTTGTAAGTTTGAGCCCTATGTTGGGTGTAGGGTTTATAAAAAATCATCATCCTAATAATAAAGATTAGACAAACCATAAGAGACTCTGAATCATAGGAAACAAACTGAAGGTTGCTGGAGGGGGAGAGAGGTGGGGGGGATGAGGTGACTGGGCGATGGGCATTAAGGAGAACACAGGATGTTATGAGCACTGGATATTATATAAGACTGATGAATCGCTGAACCCTACCTCTGAAACTAATAATACACTGTATGTTAATTAATTGAATTTAAATTTAAAAATAAATAAAACAGGAAAAAAACCAAAAAATAATAATAAAGATTAGATTTTTAAATAAAGTACTGTTCTTTATTCTGAACCCTCAAAGGGTTTGGTGTTCAGGTATTCTTTGTTTTATGAAATATGGTGTATATATAGACCAGAGGTTTTTTCCCTAATAACCTTACTTGGCAATAGTCTTACTTTTTGGTCTCCAAAATTTTGGGGGAAATTTTATTGGTCTTTGAAATGTAAATTTCTGGGAACTAGGGTTGTGGGGAAAGTGAATAATTTGGTTAGGCTGAAGTAGGTGCCTTTGAATACCCTTCTGACCCTGAGATTCTCTCATTTTGGGGCCACAGGTTGGACCCCCTCAACTCAGTGAGTCATTCTGCAAATGCGAGCTTTTAGATGAGGGACTGGGTAAAGATGTGAATGGTTCTGCCCAGCTCCGCCACTACTCTATTATAGAGTTCTTCCAATATACTCTCTTGGCAGCCAGCCAGTGTGAGGGACAGCTGCCCTGTGGCCTCGAGCAAACAGCAGCTTCACTCATCCTTGTATTCCAACTCCCAAATGTACCATGAAGGCTCCTGGTTATACCCTGAAGGCTCTTGGTTGTACCCTGAAGGCTCCTGGTTGTACCCTGAAGGTTCCTGGTTGGGAGGCTCTGTGCTCCGTACCTCAGGGCCAGGAGGTGTTACAGAGGTCGGTCCACCAGGATCTCCACCCCAAGGAGTGTAGAGGCTGACATCCATCATATACAAAGGACAGTTTTGTTATCAAACTTCCTCACATATAAAATTAGGATAATAGTGCCATCTAACAGCCACCAACATGCATCTCTCCCTCCTTCCCTCACCTCCGCCCAGAGCTGCAGAGAAAAAGCAGGCTCTGAGAGGTAGACCATGAGATCAAAACAGAATGGATACAGCAGAAGTGTGCAGAGTTACCTTAAAGAGAATGGCTTCCAAACCATGAGGCCTGATGGTCACTGGACCAAAACCTAACATAGTTACAAAGAAAGGTCCATGAGCTCTGGATACTTTAAAAAAAAAAAAAAAAAAAAAAGCCCAAGGTTGCTGAGTAGAGAGGGGGCCTGACTTGGCCTAGTGATTTTCCCTTTTGTGGAAGAAGTCACTTCTCCCAGTCACCACCTCCCAGTCCCTCCCCTACAAAGAGAGAATGTGCCAGCCAGAGGCCCCAGGTGCTTCTGTCCTTTCCACTCAGTGGCTGTGTCTCCCACTGTTGGTTTAGGCTTGGCTGTGTGGGGTGTACCTCTCTCTTGGGGTACTGGTTACCTTGAGCTTCCCCCCAGGAGTGGAGGCCACCCCCCCTCCCTGGACATGTTGGCAGGTCATATCTCGGAGCCTCAGAAGCCTGGCCCTCGCTGAGGTCATGCCCCCCTTGTGGCCTTGGAACTTACTTTCCAGGGCAACATCCTGTACCTCCATTGGCCTTACCGTCCTCTCGCTGGAGCTCCTCCACTTCAGCTCCCAAGGTTCTTGTGAAGATGAAGTCAGTTAGTGGGGGAGAAAACACATTCTAACATGTTTGAGCGTTATACGTGTGTGAATGATGACCATCGTGTTCAAATGGGATCCTGTGTGTATGAACTCTGTAGAGTGTGACCGTGTGTGCCATATGAATTACCCTAGTTCTGTTGGAAGTCAAGAACCGTGGGAAATTGACAGTTAGGCTCAAGAGAAATAGCAGGTTGGCTACCCCACCCCCTCTTTGGAGGGTAAAATTGATAATAGTGCCAGGGTTTACCCAGAGGAAGAACTAAGATGGGAACTGAGCTGTGCTGTGGTTCAACAGGTGGCTGCCTCTCTGTGACCCTGGCTAAGTCGGGTTGTTGTTGAGTGGTAACTGGGGCACTTGGGACCCTCCATCAGGAGCCCCTCTGCACACGGCCGGTGAGTTTCTAGTAGAGCTCAAGGGCAGTGCACACCATCACGTGGCTCACCATGCCCTGAGCTCAGACTGTTTTTTTTCCACTGGGCTAAAGTGAGCCCCAGCACCCTCCAGCTGCTCCTGTTAGAGGGGAGAGGGCTAGTGCCTGCTTGACTGGTTCTTGCCCATGACAGAAATCCCTACCATGGAGCCCACATGGGCTGGATACAGGTTGATGATGCACATCTGGAGTAGCTAAGGTGTTCTTTCTCAAGGTGATGTGTTCTAGGCAACTTGGATGCGTGTTTATATTTAGCAACCACTTGGGTGAGAGGTGGCATGGAAGTGGTGGGTGACAGTCTCATATTAGCTAACCCCAAATCCCACCGGGTGGTAGATCCTATTTATAGATGGAGAAACCAAGGAACTGAAGACTTCATTAACTGGTCCAAGATTGTACAGCTATTAGAAAGTGACACAGAACCAGGATTTAAACCAGGCAGATAGTCTGACTCAGAGCTCATTTTACTATTATTGTCATTTTTTCCAGTGCACACCTAAGGCAGAGAGAGAATTGTCAAAGTGACACAACTGGTATGTGGTGGACCTGGGAGTCAAACCCAGGTCAGTCCACCTCCGGGGTTCACACCAGTAATCACCATTCAATTCTACATCCATGGTTGCCTGTAATATTCAACAGTATTGGGCAATATTATTACATATAATATAGTACAGTTTTGTGTTATAGTATATTCCCCTATTATAGTATAATCTATTATGAGGTTACGGTTTATTTGATGAATTCTCTATTGTTGGACAATTAGGTTGTTTCCATTTTGTCCCTATTATAAATAATTGCCAAGTTTTTTTTTTGTTTTGTTTTGTTTTTTGGTCTTTTTTAAAGAGAGAGAAATGGTAGGAATGTTGTTTGGTTTATCAGTTTATTTGTTTCTTTTCAAGGATTTAGAGCAGATGGGCTGAGCTCTCAGACGCTGGAAGAATTGGAGGCTTTGAGTTGACTGCTTGAATGGGGAATGAAATTCTGATTAGGAATGGTGCCAGTGTGGAGAGAAGGAAAGAACAGACCCCATGCTTCAGCCCAGGGATTTGGCATTGCCTGCTGAGATAGAAAATTGGGGATGCATTTCAGAAATATCTGTAATTCCCACTTTGGATATTTTTGTGTTCTCTTGCATTTTCCAGCCAAGTGTCTCATTGACATTGCCCAGATACACATGGGTGGGGCTGGGCAGAGGGTGAGCCGTTTTCTTCCCCAGATCAGCCATGTGTGGCCGTCTGGAGTCATACCATCTGTCCATCCCATGTCCCTTGCTCTTTCAGCCCTTTCCAACTCCATCTCCCGTTGAAGTTCCCGTTTTGGTTCCCATGTCCCAGATCGAAAATGGACGAGGAGGCCTGAGCATCTCATACACTATGATGACAATAATGGCCTCCATAAAATGAGTCATCACCATGATGTAGTGAGTCCTTTCCAGGCCTCACCTCTTCTATCCTCACAGCTTAATGGAATGGGGACCATTAAGAAATTGTCATCGTACAGAGGAAGGAAAGGAAGCTTCCTGGAGTTAAGAGCTTGACCAAGGCCATGTAGCCAGGGATTGGTGGAGCCAGGGTTCAGACCCAGAATTATCTAACCTCTGTGGCCACATCATGCAGCCTTCATGATGCACTATAGAAAGAGGACCCTCTAGTTCTGAGGGGGAAGGGGGGATCATCAGCAAATCAACAGGAACATGTCCAATTACCTGCACATGTGTTTATGGGATGAGTTCCCTGAGAGGATGTTAGAACTACAAAGATCCTGGAAGTATTTCTCTTGTACCTTTTTTTTTTTTTTTTTAAGATTTTTATTTATATATTTGAGAGAGACACAGAGATAGCCAGCACAAACAGAGGGAGCAGCAGAGGGAGAAGGAGAAGCAGACTCCCTGCTGAACAGAGAGCCTGATGTGGACTTGATCCCAGGACCCTGAGATCATGACCTGAGCCGAAGGCAGACACAACTGACTGAGCCACCCCGGCAACCTTTTTCTACCTTTTATTTAAAGTGTGTCCAAAAAAAAAAAGCGTGTCAGGTGAGGTCTAGAGAGATCAATGGACTTGAATAAGAGCAAGATGGTGGCCCAACCAGATTAGAACCAAGATCTTCTGATGCCCACCCTGTGACTCCTTGAATGGCAAACAGCTCTTAGCTCTACTCTCTTCTGGAGCATTGGGAGCAAAAGCATATGCCAATCAGGCAGATATAGAGAAAAAGGAGTAGTTCAGTATGGCTGGACATCACTAGGGTTCATGGAGATAGGGAACCACAAGAATCCTCTGGTTTTCCTCTCTCTATTCTAGCATACACCTAAATCCTAATTCCACTGTACAGAAAAATACAAGTCGGGCAATTGGCAGGAAGGCAGCATGGTGTAGTGATTAAGAGACTGGACTCCGGGGGTGCCTGGGTGGCTCAGTTGGTTAAACATCTGCCTTCAGCTCAAATCATGATCCTGAGGTCTTGGGATGGAGCCTGCATTGGGCTCCCTGCTCAGCAAGGAGCCTACTTCTCCCTCTGCCTCTCCCCCACCCACACCCCTACTGCCACTTGGGCTCTCTCACGCTCGCTCTCATAAATAGAGAGAGAGAGAGAGAGAGAGAGAGAGAGAGAGAGAGAGTCTGGGCTCTGACATGGACAGACTAGGATTCACATCCATCCCTGAGACTCAGTTTCTTCATCTAGGAAGTGAGAGTTACAACTTCTTATCACATGGGGCCACTGTGAGAATGAAATGAGGCAATGCTTATAAAGAAACTGGCATAAGTCTGTGGAAAGAAGACAAGAATCTTGGGGTTGTTTGAGTTGGTAGAAAAAGGAGAACACAAAACTGGTAATCAAATATGTGATTTCAACAAAAGGCCAAGTATTTCTTAATTTCATCTGATTCATTATTTCCCAAAGGTACTGTCAGAGGGGTGCTCATTGCACATCCCCACATGGAGGCAAAGGGCTCTGTGAAGAGTGAAGAGTGGGGGTGGGCTCAAGATAATACGGGATGCTTTTCACTTCCTGTCTTCAAAGGGTGGGAGATAGGGAAAGGGAAATTGTAAATGTAAACTGGAAATCCAGATTCTTCCTGAAGTACCTATCCTCAGCTGTGTGACCTTGAGTGAACCTCTCACTGTCTCAATTGTCTCTTTGCCACAAGGTCATTGAGATGGGCCACATAATAGCCACTTTTACATGTGGTATCTTATTTAATCCTTGGACAAGTCTGCAAGATAGATATTACCATCCCATTTTAGATAAAGGAGAAGACTGAAGTTCGGGGAAGTCAAGTAACTTGTCAAGGGCCACACTGCACACAGCCAGCAAGCGGTGGACCTGTGAACTTAAGCCCAGGTCTGACCCCAGACTGCTTCCCCGTCTACCCAGGGTTGATTCAGATTTGGTTGGGTGTAAAGCTTATGCAATTTTGGAAGTCCTCTTTAAGGAAAGTAATACATACTCACAAATTAATATTACAGATAACAAGAGTGGATATTTATCTGATTTTGCAATGAAATCACAACGTACTAGAAAAAAATGTCAAAGCCCAAACATCACAAACATTACAAACTCCAGAAAAATAACATAATATTTGTGATAACTGCCTGATGCTCTCCTCTAACACCTTTTTACTGCATCTTCTGGCTACATCCTCTTTGGTTGTATTCCCCTATGACAATGATTTTGTAATCTTTTCCTTGGAGAAAATAAAAAGGATACCTCAGTGTTTCTCTAGTGAGGTTGATTGGAAGTTTTTTTTTTTTTCTTTTTTAAAAATTATTGATAGTCTAGAAAAGTTTATTTCAGCTTCACAAGTCATTATTGGTAATGTCATATAAATAATAGGATAATTGTCAGTTTTGGAAAAGCCTCCATCAAAGTTTCTTCTGTAAGATTTTAGGGCATTTCATGTTTTCTGCTGCAGTGATTCATCTAAAATAATCTTTGAATTGGTGATACTTCTTACTCAATTTTATGTCCGCTAAATGTTATCTTTATTATCAGTATCTTGGGTTAAATCGGCAAAAAATTCTCTCATCTTTTCTAGTCCAGCCTCCCGTCTCCCACCCCTTAAGATGGAATGAGGATGGTTATGTTACTGAAAGACTCATAATTAAAGTCCTTTCTCACAAGTCTATGACCTTTTCAAGGGAATTCATTACAAAATACCGGATGTGAAAACATTTGAAGCATTTGGATGATTTGGCCTGGAAAGAGGAAGGCTGGAGGCAGCAAATAAATAACCACCTTCAAGGATATGAGCCTTAGTGGGCATTAGAGTCCGCAGGGTGTATCTGAGCCTGATTCCAAGATCTGGGGACGAGCTCTGGTAACTGCCTAGTTAACAGGTTCTGCAAGTCACTTTGAGCAGGTTGCCCTAAAATGGATACAAAGAATAATAGAAAAGTGTGTGAGTGAGAACAGCCTCCCTGTGGACTCAAAGTATGACCCCTGGTCTGGCAACTGCTGCGGGAGCTGGTTCGAAGTGCATAATCGGGGGGGGGGGGGGGTAGGGGCAAGTGGGGGTGCCTGGCTGGCTCAGTTGGTAGAACTTGTGACTCTTGTTCTTAGGGCCTTGAGTTCAAGCTCCACATTGGGCCTGGAGAGGAAGGAAAGAGGAAGGAAGGAAGGAAGGAAGGAAGGAAGGAAGGAAGGAAGGAAGGAACAATGGGAAGAAAGAAGGGAAGGAGGGAAAGAAAGAAGACAAATGCATAATCTTGGGCCCTACCCACGACTGGTGACTAGGAATCTGCATTTTCACAGAGTTGCAGGTGATTATCTGAGAAGCCCTGGACCAGACACTTGAGCTGGAACTTCTTGATGTGTCCTTCCAGGCTTGGCAGCTGTCTTTTTCCTCTCTGTGTCCTTAGCCTTAGGAACTGGCCTCTCTCTTTCTTTTTAAAGTTTTTATTTATTTGAGAGAGAGTATGAGCAAGAGGTTGAGGGTGCTGAGGAAGAGGGAGAAGCAGACTCCGCATTGAGCACAGAGCCTGATGCGAGGCTCCATTCTGGGCTGAAGGCAGACGCTTAACTGACTGAGCCACCCAGGTGCCCCAGGAACTGGCCTCTCTTCTAGTTTCTGGCGGTCGTCCATTGTGTGGATTCATTATATCTCTATTCCCCTCCCACCAGACTACAAACTCCTACAGGGTTGAATTGTCTTCTTCTCGGATTTCTGGCCCTTCACAGTGCCAGGCACCCAAGAGGCACCACTTATGGAATACACACTACATGTCAAGAGCTTTGCCTCTCTTTACCTCATTTGGCCCTCACTTCAAGCCTAGAGGCTAAAACAAATATTCCCATTTTATGTATGTATGTATGTATGTAATTTCTATGCCCAATGTGGGACTCGAACCCATGGCCCCAAGATTGAGTCACGTCCCCTACTGACTGAGCCAGCCAGGCGCCCCAGTATCCCCATTTATAGATGAAGAAACTAAGGCTCTGTCACTTGCTTAAGGTCATAGGTGGCAGAAACTGGGAACTCAACCCAGGGGTGTCTGATTCCAAAGTCTTCAGTAAGGGGATCAGTAAATGTTTCTTGAATCATTTCTTTACTTGATTATCATTCAGGCATTCATTAATGTTCTTATTTATTCATTGAAGAGACTCAGGAAGATGAACAGTAGAATTTGCTTCTTGGTGAACTCTGTCTAGAACTGGAGCTGTCTGACATCAACCTTCCAGAGGCAGGGAGCTGGGCTGCAGAAGCCCCCAGCCCTCCCTGGGAGTAGGGAGGTGACACTCCTACGCTGCCTCACCCTTTTCATAATGTCCTCCGTGACTCAGCAAAGAAACCATGGGTTTGAAATCAGAGATGAGACAAAAAAACCCAAAAAAACAAAAAACACAACCCTCAAAAATGTTTTCTTTTCCTGGAGGAATTTCCCTTTCATGTTGCTCATTCCTCTGCCAGGGAATCCAGGAAGCCTTCGGTTTGGGCTTGGGGTCAGCCCTGACCCCCTAGTCTGGTTTCTCTGGGGCTCAGCCCCTCCTCCTGACTCCTCCCCAGGCCTGGGGACAGCATCAGGCCTTCTTCCCTGGTCTCTGGTTCTGGGCCACCAGGGGCCCGTTCAGCCCATCTCCTTAGCTTATGTTACATCATTAATCCTGATCCTGGACCCAAGATTGTCTGAGTTCAAATAATGCCTCTACTTCTTACATTTGTGTCACTTTGGGCAAGTCATGTCACCTTTCTTCTTCTGTGGAGTGGGGATAACAGTACATTTGAGGATTAAAATGATTAATCTGTGTAAAGCACTTAGGGCAATGCCAGGCACAGAGTAGTCACTATATAACTGTTCTTCTTCTAATTCATTATAGAGTAGTTATTAATGCCTGGAGACCTGGGTGATCTTGTGCTGAACTTCTCTTTCCATTGGTTCTAGCCTCACCCCTGAATTTGCATGGATTCCCAGTTATTCTGCATGGATTCCCAGTTATTCATGCTTTAGAGAGTTTAAGGGGGCAACTGCAAATGAGTGAATAAATTAATAATTAGAAAGCTCTGGATTGCTCTCTGAAAATGAGATTATTTTAATGCTTGATGGGGCATGAGTCAATAGCGTTGATTTGGGAATAACCACATTTCATCTAGGAGGAGGGTGGCCCTCTGATAATTTCCAATCATGGGATAGATACATCTGCTGCTAAGAGGTGATTTACTGATAGGCTGATAAATTCAGTATGAAGATCTCCAGACCACAGGGGAAGGAGAGAGTAGTTCTTGGCTAGGAGCCGGCTAGTAGTTCTCAACTCGGGATCCATTTCAGAATCACTGGTGGGGACAAACATACAGTACCCAGGTCCCACACCTAGAAATTCTGATGTCTAAGCCTGGGAGTGGAATGAGGGCATCAGAATTTTTTTTTAAATTTATTTATTGATTCATGAGAGACACACAACCAGAGAGAGAGAGAGAGAGAGAGAGAGGCAGAGACACAGGTAGAGGGAGAAGCAGGCTCCCCATGGGTAGCCCGATGTAGGACTCGATCCCAGGACCCTGGCATCACGCCCTGAGCCCAAGGCAGATGCCTAAGCCACCCAGGCATCCCGAGCACTGGAATTCTTAAGAATCTCACCAGGTAATGAGGAATGAAGTCCAACAGTATGCTGAGATAACCGAATCATGACACAGCACATTTCTATAAACTGGTGGGTACTCTTCTCTCCCTTTTATAACCTTCCCTACAAGGCAGCTTCTATCATCCCCATTCTATAGGTAATAACACTGAGGTTTGAGTAATTCGGCTAAGGTCACACAACTGAGCCTTTGTTTAAACTAGGTCTGAGTCTAAGGCCTGAATATATTGTGCCACATTCCACACCACTGGAGGTCAGCCTGGAAGAAACCTCCCAGAAATTGAAATTAAGATCGTTCCCTCTGATGTCAATTATAAAATCAATACATAATAGGTCAGAGCAAAGATATGCAAAGTGATTTAAAGAGACACAAAGGCTCCCAGAGTGAGCCACGGAAGGCTCAACTTTCACCTGTGGCCTCTGTTAGCATATCTAAGTAAAGAATGCATCAGTGGAGGTCAGTGGAGGTGGGAGGGCGCTTGGGCCCTTTGGTCTGACCCTCTGGGAGCTGAGGGAAGGGTCTTAGGCCCCACCGACCCCTGACGGTGGTATCGTGACCTGGCTGCAGTTCTTTCCCTGGGTTTCCCTCGGTTCTCTGCTGACCTCTCCAACTGTTGTTTCCTTCCTTGGCTCCTCCTTCTCCACCTGCCCCTTAAATGAGGGTGTTTTCTCCTTCCACTCTCCACATTCCCCAGGTTGCAGCATCCAGGCCACGACTGGACTGCCTGTGCTGAGAACTTCAGAGGCACAATACCCCACATGAGAGGGGAAAGTGTTGCCAGAGCACTGGAGCGCACATCCGAACTGGGGAGCTTGCTGGCTGTGGACCTTAGAAATTTCTTTACATTGTTTTTTAGCCTCTGTGTCTTTATCTGCAAAATGGGATTACTAATGTCTACCGTACATGATTGTTGTGAGGATGAAAACAGACAGGCATTTCAAGCACTCAGTAAGAACTCTATGAATAGCACCTATTTATTATGTCCAGCTGGCAAAGGGTTTTGTGGGCACTTCAAAAGCAACATGTGAAATAAAGAATCTTTTCCCCTAAATCTGTTCTTTCACTTAGATTCCTAATCAGATTCCGTCCAATTCAGGCCAAAGCCAGAGTCCCTAGGGTCATCCTGGACTGCACCTCCACTACCATCCACATGGTCACTGAGTTCCAGTGATTCTGTTTCCTGCATTTCTTCTATTTTCAGAAGCCACCCTTGGAATTTCTCATTAGGTTATTGCAAGCACTTTTTTTTTTGAATGTTTTATTTATTTTTAAGTGATCTCTAAACCCAATGTAGAGCTCAGACTCACTACTCTGAGATCAAGAGTCCCCTGCTCTTCTGAGCCAACCATGTACCCCAAGGTTATTGCAAGAATCTCTTAACTGCTTTCTCTGCTTACCTCTTCCCCAAACTCCAAATGCTTATGTACTCAGGTTCTGGTCCAGATGAAAACCCTTTAATAGCTCTCCAGTGCCTTTAGGGCACAACTGAAATTCTGCTGTGGCCACAGGCCCTACCTTCCTGTCCCGCCCCCCCTTCCTGGCACCATCCTGTCTTGCACCCTCCCTGTTGGCAGTGCCAAACCACACCTCAAGTATGCCAGGTTCTCATGTCTTGCTGCAGCATCACTAAGTTCCCGAGGCTTCCATCTGTCTTTCTAACAAGACTGAGCCCCTTGAGCCCTCAACACCTTTTGGGCATCTCTGGATGCCTGGTATGTGACAGGCTCTCTCAGCAGGAGGCTCTCCTAATAAGGTTTAACATTTATGCATCTTTGGTGTGGGCCAAGCCCAGAACTAAACACTTCATATCCTCACAACTCTATGGGGTAGGCATGCTTCATTCATCCATTCTGCTGTACTTACATGGGTGGCTAAGCTCTGGTCCGGGCACTGGGGATATGGCAGGGCACGCAGCATGGGCAGTGCTAGAAATGAGGGGAGGGATTTCTCTTTTACCTAGGAAGGTCAGGAAAAGCCTCTCTGAAGAGGTGAAAATTGAGCAGAGACCTGAGGGAAGAAGGAGAAGGAGCTATGTGGGTATGCAGGGGAAGAGTGGTGCAGGCAGAGGGAATAGCCAGGGCAAAAAGGATCATTAGCTCCATTTGACAGATGAGGAAGCCAAGAGTCTAGGTAGATTAATCTGAGTCACAGAGTAAGTGAAAGAGCTGGGTTGCAAACCCACACCCTGTAACTATTGACTGAACCATTACTCTACACTGTCTTCTGTGGGACACAGTGGATGCCTTGGCTGAGTGAGGGCAGGCTGGCTCTGTGTTCACCACACATCTGGTTGGACCTTGCTTCTGTGTCGAGGAAAGCATGGGCTGATGATACTGGCTGGCTTGGTATTCAGGTTCACTTGGTGGCTCTGTTTGGCTCTTGTGTGTATCTGTTTCTGTGGCCTTCATTGGAGACAATTAGACTGTATCTACTCTTCAGGCAGTCTCCAAAAGCACAGTTTCTCTGCAAAGCTGAGGACCAGACCCTGAAATATGGTGACTTCACCACAGCAAATTCCCCCTCCTTGGTCAGTAGTCAGAGCGGGCTCTGTGGGCAACTGCTGTACCTGCTCCCCACCCCCGCCCCGCCCCTCGCTTCAGACATCAACAGGAGAGTCTGAGGCAAGTGTCTTTGCGAGGTGGTATCTGAGCTGATCTTAAAGGACACTGCAGCATCGCAAGAGAGGTGTGGTTGGGGAATTTAGGTAGAAGGAAGTGTGTGAGCTGCTCAGAAGCATCAGTGCTGGACCATTTAGTGCATCTGGAGTATAAGTATGCGGAGGATGTGTTTGTGGAGGGAGGGGAGATAAGGCAGGAGAGGGAGAATTTAGGGTAGATCATGGCAGCAGCCTTTTTCTTTTCTTTTCTTCTTTTTTTTTTTTAATGGCAGCCTTTGCATGTCCATTTCAGATAAGTGATCTGGATTTTATCTTGGTAGTTGTAGGGATTTTAAGGTTTTAAGAAGCAAAGGAAGCACATGTGCATTCCTGATGTTTTTGAAAGAATGCTTGGGCAGTAGTGGGGAGCAGGGGTTGGGGAGGTGCATGGAGGGAGAGAGACCAGTGGGAAGGAAGAGGATTGCAGCGGTCCAAATGTGGGGTGGGAGTGTCTGACTGTTGAGTGGAGGGGCCAGATTCCAGAGACATTTTGGTGACAGGGTCTGTTTACAGGTTGACATAGAAACTTGGAGCAAGAGGCACTGAGAAAGAATAATGTCAGCGTTTTTAGCTTGGGTGACTCAGTGGATCACAGTTAACTGACAGATGATACAAAGGAGGAGGGAACAAACAAAGGAGAGGAGGAGAGGGGACAGGTTTTGAGCACCTTGAGTTTGAAGCATCTGTGTGAAGGCTGGGAGTTTGGGATGGAGATTAGAACTGAAGAAGCATGAAGGCTGAGGCTGAAGGAAGAGGTGGGGGGGGGGTGTCTCTGATGTATGTGTGAGAAGAGAAAACAAGCGCCTTGGCTTAAGCTCTGGAAGATGTTTACAGTTCTTGAAGCTGTTGGAGGAAGAGGAGCCAAGGAAGGAGCTGAGGAGGAGTGTTTTGGTTAAGGCATCTCTGGGACCTTTTGACATACCTCAGCAGCTGAGGGGAGGTGATGGGGGCCACATCTCAGGGGAACACACGATTGACCTGTTCTGGGTTGTCTGCTCAGAGCCACTCAGAGACCAAGAGTGCCTCTGGTCAGCCTGGGTTTGTTGACGTGGCCTGGTGTGGGCTGTTTTCTTCCTCAACACATGTCTAGGCTCCCATTGTTGAGGGAAATCTGGAAGTGGGGATCCTGACTTCTCTGCCATAATGCTCCAGGAAGCTCAGTTAGGGTTTTGTACACTGTGGCGGCTCAGAACACTAATGAGGGGGCTGAATGGCTAAGCAGAACGGATGACTGTGATGAACTTGGTCCACTTATCCTTGAGTTCCTTTTTAAGAGAACATTTTGTTTTACTGAATGGGTATGACCTGCTCTCTGAATCTTGAGTTGCTTCAGGTTTGGCCCACCCATTGGCCCATCCATCTGCCTGTCCGTCCATCCATCCATCCATTCATCCTGTATTAGACTTTTGCAAGTATAAAGCTGAACACTTTGCATATGGAGTTGAGGGGCTCCCAGCACATTTCGTGCATTATCATCTTACATTACAACAAGCATCTGAGGTAGGCATGACTGCCCTGTTTTGCAGATTAAAAAAACCAGATAACTTCCCCCAGGTCACACAACAAGTGAGTGATAGATTCAGGCCTGTCTAACTCAAAAGTCCCTCTGCTCTCAATTACTGACAGTAAGGCCTCCCTAGGTAGGAGGCGATCATAGAACTTATTATCCAAATTGAGATACTTAAAAAAAAAGTTTTATTGAGGAACTCCTGGCTGGGCCATGAGTTCAAGTTCCATGTTGGGCATGGAGCCTACTTAAAAATGAAAAAATAAAAATATAAAAAAGTCTTACTAAGACCTAATTTTCACATCATAGAATTCATCTTTATAAAGCATACAGTTTCTCTGTTTTTTTGGTATATTTACAGAGCTGCGCAGTCATCACCATAATCTCATTTTAGAACATTTTTATCACCCCAAAAAGAAACTCAGTACCCATTAGCGGTCACTCCCCGTTACAATCACCACCCCAGCCCCAGGCGACCACTAATCTATTTTCTGTCTCTTTAGATTTGCCTATTCTGAACACTTCATATAAATGGAAGCATATGAACTGTGGTCTTTTGTGGTTGGCTTCTTTCACTTAGCATCATGCTTCAGGGTTCATTCATGTTGCAGCTTGCATCAGGACCCCCTTTCTTTGTGTGAATGACTGAGTGATATTCCATTGTATGGATATACCACATTATCTTCAATGTGTTTGTTCACATGTTGACAGGCATTTGGATCATTTCCACTTTTTGGCTATTATGAGTAATAATGATGCTCTGACATCTGTATGCAAGTTTTTGTGTGGACATATGTTTTTATTTTTCTTGCATATGTACGTAGTCGGGGTGGAATTGCGAAGTTAGATGGTAACTCTATGTTTAACATTTTTGAGGCACTGCCAAACCATTTTCCAAAGTAGCTGCACCATTTAACATTCCCATCAGTTCTGAGGGCTCTAGCTTTTTCACATCCTCACCAACACTTGTTATTCCAAACTGGAACACTTTTGATGGTAAAGGAGTACACCATTAATAATTATACCAGGACAATCAGTAGTAACTGGAACATTTGAACTCTACCTACATACCCCCCAAAAGTGAGAAGATTCAATTCCTGATTTCAGGGAACTTTCTGGCCACACGATGAGTCAAAGGCCAAAAACCCCCATACTTGAGTCAATTAAAGAATCAAGCAAAGGTAAATTATTAAGAAGGAAAGCAAAGCACATTTTATTTCCCCCAGGAGATTGTGTTCTCTTTATTTTTTTTTTAATTTTATTTATTTATTTATGATAGTCACAGAGAGAGAGAGAGTCAGAGACATAGGCAGAGGGAGAAGCAGGCTCCATGCACCGGGAGCCCGATGTGGGATTCGATCCCGGGTCTCCAGGATCGCGCCCTAGGCCAAAGGCAGGCGCCAAACCGCTGCGCCCCCCAGGGATCCCTGTGTTCTCTTTAATAAGAGAAAAGAACTGTCTTATATTTGTATAGTTCAGGAGTATCTTGGCATGCCGTATGTAGGGTCTCAGTAAAGATCTGTGGAATAAATGAATGAATGAGAATGAATGATACAAACTCTCCTGGAGGGAATATAAAAAGAGAAAAAAAGAATGAGCCACTTGATCTGGATTTGTGAGTTTGGAAGAAGTGTGAATCTTTTCTAAAAATACATTTTTTAAAGAAAAAATTAAAAAATAAATAAAAATACATTTTTTTGTTGTTCAGTATGGTAACAACACTAATGACAACTTTATATTATTATTTTATATTATTGATTTATATATATATTATATATATTTATATATATTTATATATATATTTTTACTAATGACAGTTTTAAAAGGGAAAAGTAACCCGCAATTAGACGAATCTGAAACTGGATTTTTTTTAAAGATTTTATTTATTCATGAGAAACAGAGACAAAGGCAGAGGGAGAATCAGGGTCCCTGTGGGGAGCCGGATGCGGGGCCTGATCCCAGGACCCTGGGACTACAACCTGAGCCAAAGGCAGATGCTCAACCACTGAGCCACCCAGGTGCCCCTGAAATTGGATTTATTTATTTATTTTTAAAAAGATTTTATTTATTTATGAGAGAGAGAGAGAGAGAGAGAGAGATTGAGAGGCAGACACAGGCAGAGGGAGAAGCAGGCTCCATGCAGAGAGCCCGATGTCGGACTGGATCCCGGGACCCCAGGATTATGCCCTGAGCTGAAGGCAGGCGCTCAACCGCTGAGCTACCCAGGCATTCCTGAAACTGGATTTAAATGGGCCGACAGAAAGTGGAAGAAAGACCCCTTCTAAGCAGGGCGATTGCCTGAACAGGGAGGGAGTCTGGAACCAAAGTGCGCACAGCTTTATGTGGCACACCTACAGCAGGATAACCAAATTTGGGAATGAAAGGATGTAGTACCTACCCTCAAGAGTTTCCAGTGTTTTTATTCAACAGGAAACAAGGAAAATAATATAAAAGGACCCTTAACTGGCTATGTGCCCTTGGGCAAGTCAGCTCCTCTCTCTTTCCGTCATTGATTCTTCTAGCTCTAAATATCTAATATTGTTCAGTCCTACAGCCCTGGAAGCTTCATGGAATTGGTGGCGCAGGAGCTAGGCCTTGAAGGAGAGAACTGGATTTGGAGAAAGGGGCAAAATGCCAGTGGTGGGTGATAAGGCCTTGAGGTGGACTGGAGTGCTCTGGCTGAGATAAAATTGGATAGGGTAGTTGGGGCCTCTTGGAGGAGAACTTTAAAAGCCAGGCTGGTTGACTTTTAAATTTGACCCGATAAGCAGGTCCTTGGACAGGAGATGAAAGGAGTGTCTATGAGAGATTAATCTGATGGCTCTGGGCCATTGATCTGGATCTATCTGGAAACAGTGTGAAGACAGAGAGGCTCTCGGGGAGGCTTTTGCAATAGTATGTAAGCCCAACCCTTCAAAAGAGGGTTTGAAACTCCTGCCAGTCTTGCTGTATACGTGGCTTCTTTGGAATTCAATTTTCCATAACCATAAGTAACTTAAACCATTATTATTATTATTATTATTATTATTATTATTATTATAGATTTTATTTATTCATGAGAGACACAGAAAGGCAGAGACATAGGCAGAAGGAGAAGCAGGCTCCCTGTGGGGAGCCTGATGCAGGACTAGATTCCAGGACCCCGGGATCACGAGCTCAACTACTGAACCACCCAGGCGCCATTATTTTTATATTACAACAGTTATGGTTATATTATGTACCAGGATCTTAAATATATATAAATTTCTAAGGCAGAATGTTAGACTTCAAATAAATTTCAGGTTTGCAGAAGGCAATTTGGGATTATGCTACCAGATTCCTCAGGGAGATGCATTCTCTCTTCTCTGCCGCAAAGGGTCTGCTTTGGTGGCAAGTTTTGAGAAATTGGCTAAAAGCCCACTGGAAGGATAGGAAAAGTGGGACCTTAGTTTCAGCGGTGGTTTCCTTGGCCCAGCTAACTGAGTAGATGTCGGAAACCAAAGAAAGAAATTCAAGATGGCACCAGAGTTTAAAATCTGAGGACTCAAAAGAAAAATGGTACTCTCTCTCTCTCTGTCAAATAAATAAATAAAAAGGTTTTTTTGTTTTTTTAAAGGACCTTTTTTTTTTTTTTTTTTTTAAGATTTTATTTATTTATTCTTGAGAATACACAGAGAGGAGAGAGGCAGAGACACAACACAGGCAGAGAGAGAAGCAGGCTCAATGCAGGGAGCCCAACATGGGACTTGATCCCGGGTCTCCAGGATCACACCCTGGGCTGAAGGCGGCGCTAAACCACTGAGCCACCCAGGCTGCCCAAAAGATCTATTTATTTACTTATTTATTTGACAGAGGGAGAGAGAGAGAACAGAGCAGGGGGAGCAGAAAAGGGAGAAGCAGGCTCTCTGCTGAGCTGGGAGCCTGATGCTGGACTGGATTCCAGGACCCTGGGGATTATAACCAACCAAGCCACCCAGTCGCCCAATAAATAAAACCTTTAAAGAAACAAAAATGTACCAGTTAAAGGGCGCCTGGGTGGTTCAGTCAGTTGAGCCTCCGTCTCGTGGTTTCAGCTCCGGCCCTGATCTCAGGGTTGTGGGATGGAGCCCATGTGCGGCTCCATGCTGGGGGAGGGGGATCTGCTTGAAGATTCTTTCCCTCTGCCCTTCCTCCCACTCAGTCACCTGCACATGTGCTATCTCCATCTCTCTGTAATAAAAAAATAAATAAAATTTTAAAAAATATACCAGTTGAGAGAAAGGTGGAAAGATGATGGTTTACACCATGATGCAAACACCGGGAACAGGAAAGGACTCGACAGGTTGAACATGGAGGAGGAACTGGCACTTCTGGGTCTTTCCCAGCCTTTGCCCTTGAAGTTCTCCCACTGGCCTGGATGTTTGGCATTTTGCCTGCTTTACTATTAATGTATCACTATGAGACAGGATGTTTAGAGTTTTAGTAGATGTCCTATATCAGACTAAGGAAGTTCTTGTCTATCCCTGCTTTGCCAAGAGTTCTTTTTTTGCTGTGAACGGGTGTTGAATTTTATGTAATACTTTTGGGGGTATTTGTTGATGTGATCATATGTTTTTTTTTTTTTTTTACCCTTTAATCTTTTACTGTGATAAATTACATAGATTTAAAAAAGGAACTAACTGAACATTTTTGGCGTAAGGTCAACATAATCATAACATAGTACCCTTTTATATATTGCCGGAATCAGTTTGCTAATATCTTGCTGTTGGACTTTGCATTCATGAGCGTAGTTTTCTTTTCTCATACTCTTCCTGTTTGGTTTGGTTTTGGAATCAAAAAAAGTTGAGAAGAGAACCCTCTTTTTGTATTTTCTGAAAGACTTTAGGTAATATTGATATTGCTTCTTTCTTGAATTTTCGGTAGAACTCTTTGCCTCTTTGTTTACTATTGAAGGTTGTCCCACGATGTGGGTGATAGTAGAGAAAGGAGCTTTTATTTGAGAAATTAAAGTAATTTAAACAATAAGGAAAATCTAATACCTCATACATCACAAAAAGTCCAGGAGTAGATGTCTCAGGATTGGTTAATTCAGCAGTTCAGCAGCATTATCGGGAGAGAAATCTGAACTTGTAGCTGTATCATTGTCAGGTGTCAGCTAGGTCTCTTACTGCAAGATGGCTGCAGTAGCTCCAGGCATCACAACACAGTGATTAAGAGGGTGGGTTTTGGGCAGCCCGGCTGGCTCAGCAGTTTAGCGTTCGTTCGGCCCAGGGTGTGATCCTGGAGACCCGGGATCCAGTCCCACGTCGGGCTCCTTGCATGGAGCCTGCTTCTCCCTCTGCCTGTGTCTGCCTCTCTCTCTGTCTCTCATGAATAAATACATAAAATCTTAAAAAAAAAAAAAAAAGAGGGTGGGTTTTGCAGCTGAACATGGTTCCAAATCCCATAACTATATGACACTGGGTAATTACTTAATTAACTCTCTGGAAAATGGGATGGTAATAGTATTTTACCGCAAACGTTTAATATTACATGGATTAAATGAATGAGGGTTTTTAAAAAAATTTTTTATTTATTTATGAGAGACAAGGAGAGAGAGCGCGAGCACAGAGACGTAGGCAGAAAGAGGCAGGCTCCATGCAGGAGCCAGACGTGGGACTCGATCCTGGGACTCCAGGATCGCGCCCTGGGCCAAAGGCAGGCGCTCAACCACTGAGCCACCCAGGTGTCCCTTTGAATGAGGGGTTTTGTTTGTTTTTAACTCTTAGACTGGTGCTTTGCACATGGCTAGCTTACAATAAATATTAGCATCTTTTAAAAAAATTATTTATTCATTCATGAGAGGCAGAGACATAGGCAGAGGGAGAAGCAGGATCTCCACAGGGAGCCCAATGCGGGACTTAAACCCAGGACCCCAGGATGGAGACCTGAGCCAAAGGCTCAACCACTGAGCCACCTAGATGCCCAATATTAGCATATCTTACTCCATTCTGACACAGGGCAGAAATGAATTATTTTTCTCTTGTACCCCATGTATTGAAGCCCCTTAGCAGACTTACTTCACAACTTATTGGCTAGAATTTCTAGCCAATAAACCAATTGTGGGATTATCGTGATTTGGTTTGGAGTAATTTGAGATTCAACCTCTGAGATGAGTGTCTAGCCTCCTCTGAAACACATGATGACCTGACACCTCATCAAAATCTGGACTGTTTGCAAGGAAGAAGTTGGAAGGATGATGGTGGGGACTTTTGGGTCACACAGGAGGGGTGAAGAATCCCCATCCCTGTGCATTCTCTACAGGATTCCTTGGAATTAACCCCTTAGATTTGCCTACTACTTCAGTTTACTTAGTGTTTTTT
This sequence comes from Vulpes lagopus, assembly GCF_018345385.1. Classification (NCBI taxonomy): domain Eukaryota; kingdom Metazoa; phylum Chordata; class Mammalia; order Carnivora; family Canidae; genus Vulpes; species Vulpes lagopus. The sequence goes on from NC_054824.1 coordinate 62,506,198, forward strand.
TTTTTTAAGACTTTATTTATTCATTCATGAGAGATAGAGAGAGGCAGAGACATAGGCAGAGGGAGAAGCAGGCTCCCTGTGGAAAGCCTGGTGTGGGACTCAATCCCAGGATCCTGGGATCATGCCCTGAGCCGAAAGCAGATTCTCAACGGCTGGGCCACCCAGGTGCCCCCTTAGTGCTTTTTTTGGTGTTTATTTATGTAAGTAATCTCTACACCCTATGTGGGGCTCGAACTTACTACCTTGAGATCAAGAGTCACATGTTCTTCTGACTGAGCCAGCCAGATGCCCTCCTTAGTGCTCTTTAACTGGCGCATGATCTCACCTGGTCTCAGAATCCCCCTCTAAGCAGTTTGTGTTGTTACCGTGTTTCATAGCCTGGAAACAGGCTTCTGGAGTTGAAGTGCTTGCCTGGTTCCAGGTGTGTTGTCAGAACAGAGCCAGGTCCTGGGACTCGAGTGGAGGTCTTCACAGTCAAAGTTCTGTTTTCTCACTCCTCTTCTGTGAGTTCTCAACTGTCTCAGAACTGCCACATCCATGTGCCCCCTTCTGCCATTGTCTACTTGTGATTTTTTTTAAGATTTTATTTATTTATTCATGAGAGACACAGAGAGGGAGAGAGAGAGAGGCAGAGACACAGGCAGAGGGAGAAGCAAGCTCCATGCACGGAGCCTGACATGGGACTCCATCCCAGGATGGATGGTCTCCAGGATCAGGCCCTGGGCTGAAGGCGGCACTGAACCGCTGAGCCACCAGGGCTGCCCTACTTGTAATTTTTTAAAGTTTTTTTGTTACATAAATTTTATTTTAAATGAAAACTTGAGGGGCGCTTGGGTGGCTTAGTCAGTTGGGTGTCTGCCTTCAGCTCGGGTCATGATCTCAGGGTCCTGGGATTGAGCCCCCGGGCTGGCTCCCTGCTCAGTGGGGAGTCTGCTTCTCCCTCTTCCTCTGCCCCTCCCTCCCACTCATGCTCTCTACTAAATAAATAAATGAAATCTTTAAATTAAAAAAAGAAAAAATGGGGCACCTGGGTGTCTCAGTCAGTTAGGTGTCTGCCTTCAGGTTGTGATCCTGGGGTCCTGTCCTGAGATTGAGCCCTACATTGGGCTCCCTGCTCAGTGAGGACCCTACTTCTCCCTCTCCCTCTGCCTGCCCCTCCCCCTGCTTGTGTTCTCTGTCAAATAGATGAATAAAATCTATTTTTTTTAAAGAGTTTATTTATTTATTCATGAGACAGAGAGAAAGAGGCAGAGACATAGGCAGAGGGAGAAGCAGACTCCATGCCGGAGCCCAATGTGGGACTCTATTCTGGGACCCCAGGATCACGACCTAAGCTGAAGGCAGAAATTCAACCACTGAGCCACTCAGGCATCCCTAAATGAATAAAATCTTAAAAATATAAATAAATAAAAGGAAACTTGATAAAGTCTTAGGTTTGGTGCTCTAGTATTTACATGCACGCATGCACACACACACACATACACACACTACTTTATTTTTTTAAATATATTTTATTTATTTATGAGAGACACAGAGACACATGCAAAGGGAGAAGCAGGCTCCCCATGGGGAGCCCGATGTGGGACTCGATCCCAGGACCCCAGGATCACGCCGAAGGCAGGCGCTAAACCGCTGAGCCACCCAGGAGCCCCAACACACACTACTTTAAAATGAGCACAAAACATTAAAAATATTTATGTAGGCCTAGAACTCATGCTCCAGCTCCTGACTGGGCTCAAATCCCAGCTCTGCCAATGGGGCACATGCAGTCGGGATCCACCCAGCTGCCCATGGCACTCACCGCTGCAGAGTGCACCAGCCCTACTTTGGAGTACCAGCTCTATGACTGCCTGATAGCTCTGTCCCAGTCCACTGTGCCCTCCCACAGGAAGGAAGTGCTATGTAATTAATTCCAAGACCTTCCCTCCATCCCCAGCAGCCCTCAAGGACTCTGGCTGTTGGGAATTGGTGGACAGGTGTCCCCACTCCCTTGCCTCTCACCTCTCACCTTTCCATGCAGTGACTTCCAGGCAAGCCCTTTCCTTACCCCCAGCAGAAATAAGCTGTTTGTCCACAGTGGTAACTCAGCCAGTCATGCACTCTTTACTGCCTTCCTTCCTTTCCCATGTCATTTCCCCCATTCCTTTTGGGTGCTTCCTGGGACCATCTCTCAGGTAAATTACTTCCCAGGAATCTTTGTCTCAGAGTCTGCTTCCAGGGAGCCCAAATTAAGGGAGCCATCTGCTTGTTGGTGATACCAATTTCTGTGTGTCTCTCTTGAATCCATCATAGGAGGATATTTAACAGCACCTATTCCTCATAGAGCAAATGTGGTAAAGCTTTCAGTGCCTGGCTAAAAGAAAGTGCTTAGCAAGCATCATCATCATCATCATTATTATTACTATTGCTACCTTAAATTCTGTAGTGTGCTATGTTGGGTGATTACCCCACAGTTGAGACACACTCCTCCTTTCTTCTCCCTTCTTATACCCCACTTATTCTCTTAGCTCCTATAGCCTGCCTCTTTCACCACAGGCATCTCCTGGAAATCAGGTGTCCATGACCACCAACCCCCACCACTCCCAATGCAGCCCATCCTTCCTATCACATAAAGCACCCTGCCTGCCTCTAATGGGTGTTGCAAATACCCCGATAAAAGTCTTCTGTCTGAATGACATCCAAGATTTCTCCATATGCAGGATCATCATAGTTATCCACTTTCAACTGGAAACTCTTAAAGTGGAAGCTTCTCATTTCTGACTCAGTTCCAGAATATTCTAGGACATCTTGGAGCACCTGGGTAGCTCAGTCAGTTAAGTGCCTGCCTTCTGCTCAGGTCATGATCACAGGGTCCTGGGATAGAGCCCTGGATGGTGCTCCCTGTTCAACAAGGAGTCTGCTTCTCCCTCTCCTTCTACCCCTCCCCACTCCTTGGCCCTCTCTGTCTCTCTTTCTCATGCTCTCTCTCAAATAAATAAATGAAATATATATATATATATATAAAAAAGAGAGAAATGTCATAGAATATTCTTTTTTTTTAAAGATTTTATTTATTTATTCACGAGACACAGAGAAAGAGAGAGAGAGAGAGGCAGAGACACAGGCAGAGGGAGAAGCAGGCTCCATGCAGGGAGCCCAATGTGGGACTCGATCCCGGGTCTCCAGGATTGTTCCCTGGGCTGAAAGCAGTGCTAAACCACTGAGCCACCTGGGCTGCCCATTCTTTCTCCTTTTTAAAGGTTTTCTTATTTATTTGAGAGAGAGAGAGAGAGAGAGAGAGAGAGAGCACATGAGCAAGGGGAGGGAAACAGGGAGAAGGAAAAGCAGACTCCCAGCTGAGCAGGGAGTCCAATATGGAACTCTATCCCAGGACCCTGGAATCATGACTTGAGCCGAAAGCAGACACTTAACCCTCTGAGCCACCCAGGTGCCCTATCTCAGAAAGAGTTATAAGACAGGAAAGCTTCACTTATTTAGAATCCAGATCGCCAGAAGGAGGGAGAAAAAGCAAATATGTACATAGATAGCCTGTGCTCTAATTCTATGATAAGGAGAGACTAAACAGGTTCAGGCTAGTACCTGAGGTTTCTTTTCACAAGCAATTTATGTGTGAGAGATTGCAAACTGCTCCCCACCCCTCAGATCCAATCCCTACCACATTATGTGTGCTTTGAAAACAAAGGGACTGTACAGCAGCACTCATTACCGCAGTGCAGCAAAAGGCTGGAGCTAAGCGGTACCTCCCAGCTTTGAGTGGGACGTGAGCTGTCTCTGTGCCCAGCCTCAGCCCTTTCCAGCAGCTTCCTTACCAAGAACAACTTGCTGTCCATCGTGTGGCTCGTGCTGGCATTTTTCTTACATCTAGACTGTTTTATTCATTCGTTTATTTATTCAAGAAAGTTCTTTTGGACACCTACTGCGAACCAGGCACCATTCTGCTTTGGGGTGGGGTGATGAAGGAGCAGGTGGGTATAGGATGTTAGTGACACACGTAGTGTCTGTTCTAGAAATAGCTGAGTGGATGAGAGAATAGTGGGAAACGGGATGGGAGCAGATCGTGCAGGGTCTTGTAATGGTCGTGAGGACTTTGGCGGGTCACTGGGAGTGAATGGAAGGGCCACTAGAGTACTGCTGTGTTGAGACAAGACTGGAGGGAGCAAAAGTGGATCAGGGATACTCACTAGGAGGCTATAGCAACTGTGAGCCAGGTGATGCGACTATGCCAGGGTGGTGGCCTTGGAAATAGAGGAAAGGGGAGGATTGGAGATGTCATTCAGGGCATAGAATCAACCAGAAACGTGTAATGAGGTGGATGTGGGAGACCAATAAGGACAAGGAAGAACTGAATTTGGACCAGGGAGGTAGCAGAGGAGGAGGAGAGAAGAGGGAGGGTTCTGGAGATATTTTAAAAGCAGAACATCGGGGATCCCTGGGTGGCTCAGCGGTTTGGCGCCTTCCTTTGGCCCAGGGCGTGATCCTGGAGTCCCGGGATCGAGTCCTGTGTTGGGCTCCCTGCATGGAGCCTGCTTCTCCCTCCTCCTGTGTCTCTGCCTCTCTTTCTCTCTCTCTGTCTATCACAAATAAATAAATCTTTACAAAAAATAAAAAAAATAAAAGCAGAACATCTCTGCTCTGCTGATAGATGGATGTGGGATCTGAAAGACAGGAATCAGGAATGACACCAAGTGCTTTGGCCTTGTTTTGGAAAGATGGTGTTGCCATTTGCTGATGGGGGAAAGCCTGTGGGAGAAGCAGGTTTGGAGCAGGGAAAAGATTAGGATCTCCGCTTTGGAGAAGTTGAATTTAAAGGTGCCTATTAGACAATCCACATGGAGCAGCCAAGAAGGCAATCTCCTATGTGAAACAGAAACAGAGGACAGGTTAACTCACATGCCAGCTCTGATTTCTCTGATTTGGTAGTACTGCCTGCGGTGCTGTATTGATATTTCTTTTTTAAAAGATTCTTTTTTTTTTTTTTTTAAATCTCTACACCCAACGTGGGACTCCAACTTAAAATCCTGAAATCAAGAGTTGCACGCTCTACTGAATGAACTGGCCAGGCACTCCTGGGTTGAGATTTTTTTTTTTAAAGATTTTATTTATTTATTCATGAGAGACACAGAGAGAGAGAGAGGCAGAGACACAGGCAGAGGGAGAAGCAGGCTCCATGCAGGGAGCCTGATGTGGGACTCAGTCCTGGGTCTCTAGGATCATACCCTGAGGTGAAGGTGGCGCTAAATTGCTGAGCCACCTGGGCAGCCTTTTCTTTTCTTTTTTTTTTTTTTAAGATTTTATTTTTAACCAATCTCTTATACCCAATGTGGAGCTCGAACTCACAGCCTTGAGATTGAGAGTCATATGCTGTACCCACTGAGCCAGCCAGGCACCTTGGCAAGGAGTTTCTTGATCAATAGTGAGACCTGTCTAGGGGCTGGTAAAGTGAATATCGGTGAACTCCAGGTGTAAGACTTTCTGCTGTGGAGTGGGAAGAAAATGTGAAAAATTCTCTTCTTTGTATTTTTGTCCTACCCTTTAAAATTTCTTAATATGTTCCAAAGTGTGCATGATACAGTAGAGTAGCAGGTATAGACATCATTTATAAATTAAGTATTCTATATAGAAATGATATGCTCAGTTTTTACTGAGGAATGGAGAAATACTTCTGAAGATTACTGATTTGAGATATTATACAACAGATGCTCAAAAGTGTGGCCTGAAACTGTATACCCTGAGATGTCTCCCGAATCCTTGAAGAAATAATAAAATTATGTTCAGTTTGGTTTAATGCTTGATTTTTCCTCTATAAAATATACACTTATTGGGATGCCTGGGTGGCTCAGCAGTTGAGTGTTTGCCTTTGGCTGGAGGTATGATCCTGGGGTGCGATCCCAGGATGCGATCCCAGGATGAGATCCCAGGATGTGATCCCGGGGTGCCGGGATCGAGTCCCACATTAGGCTCCATGTGTGGAGCCTGCCTCTTCCTCTGCCGGTGTCTCTGCCTCTCTCTGTGTCTCTCATGAATAAATAAAATCTTTAAAAAATATACACTTATTTACTTATTTATTTAAAGTGTGCTCCATACCCAACATGGAGTGTCCAACACAGGATTTGAACTCAAGACTTGTACGCTTAACTGATTGAGCCACCCAGGTGCCCCTAAAACGTACATGTATTTTATTTTATTATTTATTCATGAGAGACACACAGAGAGAGAGAGAGAGAGGCAGAGACATAGGCAGAGACACAGGCAGAGGGAGAAGCAGGCTCCATGCAGGGAGCCTGATGTGGGACTTGATCCTGTGATTCCAGGATCACGTCCTGAGCTGAAGGCAGGTACCAAACCGCTGAGCCACCCAGGGATCCCCTAAAACGTACATTTAGACACAACACTACCTGTGTAATATCTCTACCAAAAATATTTAATCTTTACATAATAAGGAGAAAACAATCAGACAAATCTAAATTGGAGCACCCCCTGTAAAGCAATTGACTTTCAAAAACACCAGTGTTATCGAAGACTTTTATTTATTTATTAAGATTTTATTTATTTATTCATAGAGATGCAGAGACACAGGCAGAGGGAGAAGCAGGCTCCATGCAGAGAGCCTGACGTGGGACTCCATTCAGGGTCTCCAGGATCATACCCTGGGCTGCAGGCGGCACAAAACCACTGCGCCACCAGGGCTGCCCTATCGAAGACTTTTAAAAGAAGGGTCAGGGACTGCTCTAGAATAAAAGAGTTAAGAGTTAGAGTAACAACGCATGCATGATCCTTGATGGAATCTTGGGTTGAGAAGGAAAAAAACCTACAAAAACATCCTGGTGGAATAACTGGGGAACTTTGTATATAGATTATTTATGGTATTGTTAGTGTAAATTTTCCGATTGTGGTCATTGTTTTGTGGTTATGTGGGAGACTGTTGCATTCTTAGGAGACACAGGCTGAAATATTTAGGGGTAAGGAGTCATGATGTTTGTAATTAGGTCTCACATGGTTCAACAAAACACACATGGATTTAGGTGAAGGGCATTACTATTCTTGCAGTTTTTTCAGTAGGTTTGAAATATTTCGAACTAGAAAGTTGGGGGAAGGGATGCCTGGGTGGCTCAGTGCTTGAGCATCTGCCTTTGGCTCAGGTTGGGTCCCAGGGTCCTGGGATGGAGTTCCTCATCGGGCTCCTCACAGGGAGCCTGCCTCTGTCTTTGTGTCTGCCTCTCTCTGAGTCTCTCATGAATAAATAAATAAAATCTTAAAAAAAAAAAGTTGGGGGAAAACGGGATTCACAGATAGGTTCCCTTCAGTTCTCAGAAAATGAGGAAATCCAATAATGGTGTATCAGACCATGTTTATTTTAAATTTTTTTCCCTCCCCCATCTCTCAGACCACATTTAGTGTACTGGATTGTTTCATTGACTGGATCACTGTCTTCATTACCCTCTCTGAAGCAAAGAATTTGCCAAACCTTCACCACCACTCTAGAGTACTCCCCTGCGTGCTTTATTTTGCAGGTGCCTCCATAGCCATTGGATTATATTTGTTATCATAAATACTCCATATGCCTGAAGAAGTTTGTGTCTTTAACTCCTGCAGTCACAACTTTTTTTTTAATGGCGTACTATATGTGAGGCACTGTTCTGTGTATTTTACACAAAAGAGCGCATTTTAGCCTCACAACCACTCTGCAGGGGAGGTACTATTATTACCCTCATTTTCAGAAAAGGAAACTGAGGCACAGACAGGTGGTATAACTTGCCCAGAGTCACACAGCCAGGGATGGGGAGTGTGGAGCCCTGTGGCCCCAGGCCCTGCATTGTTCACCACCCACCCCTGACCACACGCTTCACATCATGGGCTGGATCACAGAAGTTTGCTAGAGCTGCCTCCCCAGGGGGGGGCTTCCGCTGCTCAGACTTTTGCTTTTCTCTGAGGGGTTCTGGGTGCATGTTCACAAAAGAAAGGGTACACCTTGAGAGAGGCAATAATAACGATGACAACAGAGACTACCAACTTCTTAAAAAAGATTTTCTTTCTTTATTTGAGAGGAGAGAGAGAGAGAGTGCCCATTAGCAGGGGAAGGGGCACAAAGAGAGGGAGAAGCAGATTCCCTGCTGAGCAGGGAGCCTGATGCTGGGCTGCTGGGCTCCATCCCAAGACCCTGGGATCCTGACCTGAGCCAAAGGCAGATGCTTAACTGACTGAGCCACCCAGGTTCCCCCAGAAACTACCACCATTGAGGGCTTGCCCTGTGCTAGGCCAGGGTGAGATGTTTTCTGCCTGTTTTATCCTCAGAACCCCAACATAGGCTAAGAGTAGTAGCCTCATTGGACAAATGAGGAAATAAATGAAGAGGTTACAGTAACTCCCTCAGAGTCATAAAGCCTGCAGCCAGGCTTTACACTCCAGCAGCCTGACTCCAGAGCTTTTCCCCACCTCAAACCTGCCTTGCCTCTACCTGTCCTCTAAGTGGGTTTGAAGGTACAAATAGAGTCACAGAATGGAGACAGGGAGGGCAGCCCTGGTGCCTCAGCAGTTGGGCACCTGCCTTCAGCCCAGGGCGTGATCCTGGAGTCCTAGGATGGAGTCCCAGGATCGAATCCCATATCAGGCTCCCTGCAGGGAGCCTGCTTCTCCCTCTGCCTGTGTCTCTGCCTCTCTCTCTCTCTCTCTCTCTCTCTCTCTCTGCTTCTCTCATGAATAAATAAAATCTTAAAAAAAAAAAAAAGAATGGAGACAGGGAGACAAGTAGGGTGGAAATGGAGTGGGAGGAAGCAGGGGAAGGTAGGGAAGGGAATGGAGCTGGGTCTCCCCCATCACTTTGCTCACCCCCTCAGTTCCCAGGTGGGGACATGTCAGTGTCGAAGAGGAGGAGGAGTGGGAGAAGACAGAAGAGGAAGAAGGCATTGTAATGCTTCCTTCCTGGGGATTTTCATCTGGCCTGTGGCATTCCATTCCTGCCCCTCCTCTAACTTGCCATTTCCTTGAGCAACTTTTTCTAATTGAGTGCACCTGGGCAGAAACTCCTCCCATATTGGCCTGGGTCAGTGCTCTGTTTTATTTATTTATTTATTTATTTATTTATTTATTTTTTAATTTTTTTTTTGTTTTTGTTTTTGTTTTTGGTGTTTTTGTTCTTAGACAAAACAAGGTGAGCCCCCTATTTCTTTGAGGTAGAGCTGACTGGGGAAGTGCCTAGGCTGGATCAGTCAACATTCTAGAGTCAGCTCTGACCTGGCCCTGTACTGAGCTCACCTGCCTCCTTACAGGACAGACAGCCTGGCAGGTAGCTGACTGGTTGCTTGGCCCTGGAGGTTCAGGATGACTCAGCCCTGAGCATGGCAGTCCCAGCCAGGGGTGAGGCAGAGGTATCCCTCAAAACGCCCTGTTCATCAGGAATTCCCTTTCTCAGGGTACAGGTTCCCACCCTACCTTCCAGGACTGGGAACTTTCTGTTTGCCTCTTCCTCAATAAATCAACAACTAATAAATCAACAGACACTCATGGAACAAGGATTAAGAGGCAGAAGAAAGAATTAGTTAAGAGCAGGAACTCTGCAGTCAGACTGCCGGACTGATTCCTGCTAGTACCACTGACTTCCTGTGTGACCTTGGGCAAATTATTTAGCTACTCTGAGTATTAGTTTCCTTTTATGTAAAATGGAATATATTATGTAAAATAATAGTATACTTCTCATTAAGTTGTTGTGAAAATGAGATGGTTTATTTTTTTATTTTTTTAAAGATTTTATTTATTTATTCATGAGAGACAGAGAGGCAGAGACACATGCAGAGGGAGAAGCAGGCTCCGTGCGGGGAGCCCGATGTGGGACTCCATCCCAGGACCCCAGGATCACTCCCTGAGCCAAAGGCAGACGCTCAACCACTGACCCCAATGAGATGGTTTAATACCTATCAAGCACATTCAGTGCCTTGGATGCAGTGAGCCCTCCATGAAGGACTGATATTGCTGGTGGTCACAGCACAGTGATAGGTCTTGCAGAGGAGACACAGGTGTATAGGACACAGACCCTACTTAAGAAGAAGCAGTATAGCATTAAAAAGGGTATGGTTTGGGGTGCCTGGGTGGCTCCGTAGGGTAGGCATCTGCCTTTGACTCAGGTCATGATCCCAGAGTTCTGGGATGGAGCCTGAAGTCAGGCTCCCTACTCGGTGGAGAGCCTACTTCTCCCTCCGCGCCCCCCCCCCCCCCCCCCCCCCCCCCCCCCCCCCGTCCCTTCCCCTGCTTGTGACGGTGTGCTCTCTCTCTCTTTCTCAAATAAATAAATAAAATCTTAAAAAAAAAAGTGGGGGGATGCCTGGGTGGATCAGCGGTTGAGGTCTGCCTTCCGTTTTGGGTGTCATTTCGTGGTCTGGGGATCGAGTCCTGCATCAGGCTCCATGTGAGGAGCCTACTTGTCCTTCTGCCTCTGTCTCTGCCTCTCTGTGTGTGTTCTCTTGAATAAATAAAGAAAATCTTAAAAATTAAAAAAAAAAAAAGGGCAGCCCTGGTGGCTCAGCGGTTTAGCGCTGCCTTCAGCTCAGGGTGTGATCCTGGAGACCTAAGATCGAGTCCCAAGTCGGGCTCCCTGCATGGAGCCTGCTTCTCCCTCTGCCTGTGTCTCTGCCTCTCTGTCTCTCTGTGTGTCTCTCATGAATAAATAAATACAATCTTAAAAAAAAACTTTATATACTCTTGAAAATGCAGATTTTGGGGGCCTCATGACAGACTTGAGGAATGAAAAGCTCTGAAAACTGTATATTCAATAAGTTCCCTAGGTGATAAAAACTTCATCTGTAAATATTCCCTACATTTTCTTGTAATGCTTATGTAATTTTAAGGTGGGCAAGCATGATTCAAGGGCAGAAGTCATTATAGAAAATTTCAGTAGGTAAGGCTATGTAAAATAAAAAACGTTTATTTGTTAAAAAAAAAAATCTTCCGGGACACCTGGGTGCCTCAGCAGCTGAGCATCTGCCTTTGGCTCAGGGCATGATCCCGGTTGCAGGATTGAATCCCACATTGGGCTGCCTGCGATGAGCCTGCTTCTCCCTCTGTCTGTGTCTCTGCCTCTCTCTGTGTCTCTCGTGAATAAATAAATAAAATCTTAAAAAAAAAATCTTCCATGAACCAAAAATGAAAGGCAAACAATGAACTAAATTTTTTTTTAAATGTATAACAAAGAAAAAGTATGAATAGGGGTTAATATCCTTCAAATGTAATGAGCACTTATAAATAAGAAAAAAATTCCTTTAAAAGAACAGGCAGGGACTTTTGGGTGGTTCAGTCATGAAGCATCTACCTTCGGTTCAGGTTGTGATCCCAGGGTTCTGGGCTTGAGCCCTGCATTCGACTCCCTGCTCACAGGGAGCCTTATTTTCCCTCTCCTCTGCACTTGTGCTCTCTTTCTCAGATAAATAAAATAAAAAAAGAATGGGCAAAGGACATGAATAGATAATTCATTTTTATTTATATAAGACATGTAGATGTCTAATAATATGTCAGAATATTATTACTAATATTCCACTTTTCATCTGTCCAGTTTTTTCTCCATAAAGAAAATATGGCATGCACATATATATATGTATATATATATAAAGATTACTCAGCCATTAAGAGAGAAAAAATTTTTTGCCATTTATGACAACATTGAGAGACCCTGAGAGCATTATGTTAAGTGAAATAAGTCAGACTGGGATAGACAAGTATTATATAATCTCACTTACATGTAGAATCTAAGAAAACCAAAGTCAGGTATAGAAAACAGATTGTTGGTGGTCAGAGGCAGGGGGTGTGAAGTGCAGAGGGTAGGAAATGGTGAAGGTGGTCAAAGGTACAAATATTTAGCTAAAAGGTAGATAAATCCTGAAGATATAATGCATAACATGGTGACTACAATTAACTACTGGATTGTATATTTGTAGGTTACTAAGAGAGCAGATCTTAAAAGTTCTCATCAGAAGAGGAGAAATTGTTACTCTGTGAGGTGATAGATGTAAACTTATCGTGGTAGTCATTATGCCACATCTACATATATCAAATAGTCGTGTTGTCTACATTAAAGTAACATTACATTATACCTCAATAAGACTGGAGCAGATTTTAAGATAAGAAATAATGGTGATTTACTCTCTCATCAAAGATAAAGTTTTGTTATCTCCACAGTCCTACCCAATAATTCTTTTTTTTTTAAAGATTTTATTTATTAATTCATGAGAGACATAAGAGAAGCAGAGACATAGGCAGAGGGAGGAGAAGCAGGCTCCATGCAGGAGCCCCATGTGGACTCAATCCCGTCCTGAGCCAAAGGCAGATGCTCAAGTGCTGAGCCACCCAGGCGTCCCCTATTCAACAATTCTGAAAGTAATGAGACACCTTCCTTCAGGACAGATCTAATTTCTGGTTCTGTACTTCGAAATCTACAATTTTTTTTAGTCCTCTTGCACCCTAAAAGCCTTCAGCATCTTTGCCTCCCCGTAACTTCATACCTGATCTTCATAATTATAAATTTAGTGTTCTCTTTAACGAAAGAGTGCATTGCAATGGTTAGCTAAAGAAACTGCATGTTTGTATTTTTGAAGACAGCAATAAAGGACTTACAGGATCAGACAAGGCACATGGCACACATACATGTTGATACAAGTGCCCTTGAATTAAAAGTATATATAATTACGGTATAACATTTTCATGTCTCTAGTTGGTAGTGTGTTTTGTTTGTTTTTTCTTTTTTTAAACTTTTTTTTTATTATTTATTTATGATAGTCATACAGAGACAGAGAGAGAGGCAGAGACACAGGCAGAGGGAGAAGCAGGCTCCACGCACCGGGAGCCCGACGTGGGATTCGATCCCGGGTCCCCAGGATTGCGCCCTGGGCCAAAGGCAGGTGCCAAACTGCTGCGCCACCCAGGGATCCCCTTGTTTGTTTTTTCAAGTTGTCTAATGTTTGCTCATTAGATGGTTCAGCTTCTTATAGGGGAAATTTGGTAATAAGAACTGTATCAAAAGCCTTAGAATGTTTCATAACCTTGCATTGAGAAATTCCACTTCTAGAAATTAATTCACTTCTAGAAATAATCCTGAGCGTGCACAAAGATATTACGACAAAAATATTTTACAGTATTATTTCTAGCAGGGAAGAACTAGAAAGAACTTCAATTTCCAACAATACATCTTTGGCAAAATATATTATGATAAATTCACCAAAGGCATATACTATGTAGCCATTAAAAATGTAGAATATTTCATGACATGGAAAAAGTATTAACAGCATTTTTTTTTTAGTGTAAAAAAAAAGCTTACAAAACAGATTGCTATCTTATTCCTAAAAATTAGTGTTTATTCATAGAACAACTTTAGAAAGATAAACATTGACATTTTAAAGGGTTGTTTCTGGGTGGCAAAATTGTGGATAGTTATTTCCTTTTTTGTGGCTTATATGTATTGTCTTAAGTTTTCTACAGTGAATATTCCTATGGTATGAAGATGACAGTAAGATGTATTATATAAGAAAGAACAGGGGTGCTGAGGCTGGCTCTGTCAGAAGAGCTTGTGACTCTAGAGCTTGGGGTCGTGAGTTTGAGGTCCACACCGGGGGCGGTAGAGATTATTTAAAAAGAAATAAAGAAAAAAAACGTAAAAAAAAAGAACAATTCATCAAGAACATGCTTAGCATAAAACTTGCTTCTTCTGTAACTGTCCTTTCTCTAACAACTCACTGTTTTCAGTGGCTCCTTCCTGGGGAGGACCCCAGGAGAGGCAGAGGGATCCCTCAGGCCTTCTCCCATTCGGGGCCTAATGGGGGATTCCTGGGGTCTGCCTCTTGGTCACATAGAATCCAGCTTTGGGGAAAAACAGCGAAACAACCCAAAGTGTGGGAAGTAGAAGAAATGGCAACGGGAGGATTTGAGAGTCTGAGCAAGGAACTCCTTCACAGAGGATCTATTTTCTCCGCCCGTGTTTTCCTCAAACAGAAACTAAGGCCAACTTCAGGGCTTGTCCAAGGCCACACGGCCAAAGTAATGACAAGGTGAGGAGGCCTTGAATCCATGGCTTCCCCCCTGCTGTCTTACTGCAATAGGCAGATTTAGACCAAGTCTCGTCCCACGTGCACAGGGGTCACCAGGGATCCTACAGAAATGCTAAGTGTCTGGGATGGGGCAGCCCCGGCAAAGCCAGCGTCAATGCCAGCGTCAATGCCAGCGTCGCCAGTGTCGCGGGTGTGGGCACGGAAGGCGGCGCGGCGTCCCGGGGCCAGGCTTCAGCTTCCCGGGGCTCGCGGGGCCACAGACCACGTGCGATTGCTACGCTGGCCTGGGCTCCAGCTCGCCGCCCGCGAAGTGAGGGGGCTCCCCGGCCCGTGGAGTTTTCGGGATTTGTCGAGGAAGCTGCTCCACGCCGCGCGCTCGGACCAGTGCGCGTCAGGCAGCGGCCGGCTTACGAAGGACCATATTCCCATTCCCCCAGAGCCCTGGGGGGCCAAGCGGGGTCTGACGAATGGATGAATAACCGCTTGGAAGAAAGTTCTTTCCCGGGCGGCTAGAGCCCGAGAAGCCAGCGGGGGAGGGCCGAGCCGCTGGGGAAGAGGCCCGCCTCCCAGGAGCGGCTCTCGGGGGCTGGTCGGGAGGCCCGGGAGCGCCCGGAAGCCGGCCGGCCCGCGCCCCGCCGACCAATGCGGCCGCCCGGGGGGGGCGGGGGCCGGCCCGCCAGCCCTTTCCGTCCGGGGCCCCGGCGGCCCCGCCCCGCGCGCGCCGCGCCGCGCCGCCCGAGCATTCCACGGTTGCTACATCGTCGCGAGGGGCGGGGCGCCTGTCAGGGAAGCGGCGCGCGCGCCGGCGCGGGCGGGCTGGGGCTCCGCGCGCAGTGCCAGCGCCAGCGCCAGCGCCAGACCCGCGCCCCGCGCCCCGCGCCCCGCGCTCTCCGGCCGCCGCCGCCTGCCTCCCGCCAGCCCGCCCGCCCGCCCGCCCGCGCGCCGCCCGACTATGGAGCTGCTGTGCTGCGAGGGCACCCGGCACGCGCCCCGGGCCGGGCCGGACCCGCGGCTGCTCGGGGACCAGCGTGTCCTGCAGAGCTTGCTCCGCCTGGAGGAGCGTTACGTGCCCCGCGCCTCCTACTTCCAGTGTGTGCAGAGGGAGATCAAGCCGCACATGCGGAAGATGCTGGCGTACTGGATGCTGGAGGTATCGCCCGGAAGGGTCTCCCCTCCCTCACCGCCCGGCTCCGGACATCCCCCGGGCCGCCCTGCCGGGACATCCTGGTCCCAAGAGCGATCAGCAAGATGCTTTGGTGGCTCAGCACCGCGGGGCCTGGCCATTCGCCCGGGCGCCCTGGCCGGCCGGCCGCCCCCGCGCTGTCGCGTCCCTTCCCCAGCCCTGACTCTGATTGCCGATCGCTTGGCACCGTCACTGAGCCTCCCGGGGGGCGCGATCCCCCCCCGCTCGGGCTCCTCCGGAGCGCGCGCCTGGAGGAGCCTGGGCTCGGCCGCCCCCGCCCCAGAGCCGGTGCCTGCGTCGGTCGCGGGGCTCGGGCGGGGAGCGCGGTGGGGGTGGCGCGCGCGCGGTTCCGGCAGTCGGGGAAATGAAAAGTGCGGGAGGCGGCGGCTGGAGTCTCCTCCCTTCCCTTTGGGTGTGTGCCGTGGGTGGTTGTAATGGGGGTAAGGTCCCAGTCCTCTGGCTACCGGGGTTGACTTTTCCGTTTCCCCGGCCCCCTTCTCGCCACGGGGCAGGGCCGTCCCACTTTGGAATCCTTAAGGAAGGGAGCCTCTGGCGTATCCCCCCCACCCCCCAGGGGAGGGGGGAAAGGAGGCCGGCAGCTCAGAGGAAGTGGGGGGGGGCGTCACCTTGGGGGAAAGGCGCATCCTCCTCCGTCTCTTAGTCCTTGTCACTGAAGGCACACTTATCCCCCCTCCCATTTTTTTTGCTCCCCATTCCACTTCCCTTTCAGCGCCACCCCTCTCCCCTTTTAGTGCGGCAGCGTTTCCCATGCCCCCGCCCCAGAAGTGACTGTGCGCCCTCCCCCAGGTCTGTGAGGAGCAGCGCTGCGAGGAGGAAGTCTTCCCCCTGGCCATGAACTACCTGGATCGCTACTTGTCCTGCGTCCCCACCCGAAAGGCGCAGTTGCAGCTCCTGGGTGCGGTCTGCATGCTGCTGGCCTCCAAGCTGCGCGAGACTACGCCCCTGACCATCGAAAAACTGTGCATCTACACCGACCACTCTGTCTCTCCCCGCCAGCTGCGGGTGCGTGCATGACTCTCCCCACCCCGACTCAGTACCGCCTCACTTACCAGGAAAAGGAAAACCAAGACCTCAAAAGCTTTTCTGCCCCTGGGGAGGGTAGCAGAAGCTTATTATTATTATTATTATTATTATTATTATTATTATTATTATTTTTGGACCAAAGGTGGGGCACTGTCAGGGTGGGACAGTCAGGGTAGCTCCCAAGCCTGAGCTGGAGCTGCCAGCACCAATCGAATCCCCTTCTGACCTCCAGGGGGTGCCATTCCTTCCTGGTCTTTCCCCCAGATAGCAACAAGTCAAACTGCATGTCTATACTCACTAGTACTTTGCCTCTGGGTTTACACAGCCACCATGAGTTATTTATTGGCAGCAAAAGGACATGCCTGCACACCCCCACTGGAGTGGGGGAGTGGAATGTGTTTCATGTGGGGGTGGGGGCTGCCTTGGTTGACTCTTTGCCGCAGTGTGGACTTTGTGATTGAAAAGCCTCCCAGAGCCAGAGCTGATTAAAGTCAGGCCATTTGCTCTCAGGAAGGGCTGAGGAGTTGTCATCCCACCTTGTTTCTTTCCTTTTGTATCCCAGAAGACAGAGCTCCTTCCATGTCCTCGTTCTGAGGAACTTGAGCAGCTGCTTCAGGCCTGCTGGAATCCCCTCTCTCTTTCCCCCTTAGCCAAAGGCCAGAGCTGAGGGAGAGACAGGGAGCCAGGCTGCAGCTGCTTCCGATGTGATAATGCTGCCCCCTCCCCTGGCCCAGCCACTCTGCCCTGAGGTCTTTCATAACCCTGTGGGGAGCTGCTGTCACTCCTGTGGTTTGGGAAGTGGCTCCCCGGGCCTCTTGCTGGGAACCTGGGCTGGGCTCTTCCCGGGGCAGGGCAAGAGAGTCAAGGCTCTCTTTCCCCATTGAGCCTGGAGAGGAGGGTGGGGGAGCTGCTTGGGTTTGGGAGAGGTTATTTAGGGCAGGCAGATCACCTCCTGGGGGGCCTGAGGGACCTGGGGGAGAGGATGGGTGAGCTGGCACCTTCCTCCACCTTGCTCTATGGCCAGCCAAGTCTTCTCCTGACCCTGAGAGGAGTCTCTGGGCCCCATCTCCTGGGGAGGAGGGCAGCATGCAGTTTGCTGTGATTGGCTGGCCGGGAAGCCAGGGTACTGGGGCCCCCGACTGCTGCTTGTCGAGGAACAGGATTCCTCTTCCTGCCAAGTAGCTCTCAGAGATGGGAGTAGGAGGCCAGAGTTGGGAACTCCGGGAGGCCCCACAGCTCTTTGTGATGAATCTGGTAGTTTTTGGCAAGTCTGAAGGTGGAGCCGGTTTCCAGGGCCAGTGAGCAAGATGTTTTTGGAGGGGTTTGGGCTGGAAGGTAGAAGGGGACTTCCTTTTTGTGAAAAGACTGGCATGGTGTGTGTGCCTTTGTGCGAGGGGAGTTTTTTTAGAACAGGC
Organism: Vulpes lagopus; assembly: GCF_018345385.1. Taxonomy (NCBI): domain Eukaryota; kingdom Metazoa; phylum Chordata; class Mammalia; order Carnivora; family Canidae; genus Vulpes; species Vulpes lagopus. The sequence continues at coordinate 62,523,864 of NC_054824.1, forward strand.
CACAAGGACTCTTCCTCCACTCCCTCTGCATGAGCTGGGGGGTGGAGTGTGCAGATGCCTTCCTGGAAGGTCAGAGTTGGAAGGGCCTGCAGAGAACTCTAGTCAGTCCAAATCCTTGTTTAGCAGAGGAGGTTGAGGCCTAGAGGAGGGAAGCATCGCACTGAGGCACATGAGGAGGCTCTGGGTCCTCTAGGCTAGCCCCGGTGGCCTTAAAGCCTACAGATGTGGAAGCCGCCAGCCACTGCCGCTAATCGCTCCCAGGGGTATGTCCTCCACCGGGTGAGGGCTAAGATTTTCAGGAATTGCCTGGACACAGGGTTGGTTAGGTGGCTACCTTCCCTCACATGGGACCCCATGCCTCCACTCCAGGTTGCCTTCCAGATGTTTCTTTGGAGGCTAGGTGCTTTCTGTTCACTTCTGACTTACAAGTTGAGGCACTGGGACAAGCATGACTAGAATGCTGGCTTTTCTGTCCAACTTCTTTTGGCTCCAGGCCAGGCTCTTTTCTGTAGGGCCCTGTGAGGGGCTTGGGGCTGATTTGGGAAGATGACACCTAGGTGGGGGCTAAGAGAGGGACAGCTGTGACTAGGGACCTGGAAGAAGCGGGGCGGGGTTTCCATTTCTGCCTCAGTAAGGGGCCAAACCCATGAGTTCCTTCCTGAGATAAAACAATGAAGAAATCCTCATATGTGTTAACTCAGAAAAGGGGCCAGGACTAGGAACCCCAGATGCGTGGATTGGGGTGGGGCTCCTAGCCTCCCTCCAGGACCTAGCAGTGGTATGTAGGTGTGGGCCATGAGCAATTGGAGATAGAGTTTGGTCCCTCAGGGATCATCTGGACCCATCCTGTCTGGCTTGGCATCCACTTTGCTTCCTGAGACTTAAATGACACTAGCCACTATGGTTCCAGGTAAAGGGGGTGGAGTGGGGTGCTACATCTCAGGCCCACCCCCAGTGTCCCACCAACGGGATGTGGGTTGGGTTGGGCAACCTCCCCCTTTGAGGAACCTCAGGCTTGGTTCAGTGGCTGTGTCACAGGAGGTGGGGCCTCATGTTCATTCCGGTTTCTTCAAGGGGTGTGGCCTTGGCAGGGATGCAGAACTGGAGAGGCTATGGTCTCCCCTTTCACAAATCCTTGGGATTACGAAGAGTCTTTCTGCTTCACCCCAGAGGAGGCTCAAGGTGATGCTGCTGCTGGTGGTTTTTATTTTCAACTCTGGCTGGAGAAGTGCCCAGAGCTCTGTGTGAAGTCAGGAGAAGACCTGGATTGTTGGCCCCCGAAAGATAACCAAACAGGATTGAAAGGGACAGTTTATATAAAATGCGTAGTTCTGGTACTTTGTAAATAAGCAGTAGATGCCCAAAGTAGACACCCCCAGTTTTTCTGTGCTCTGGACTCCTCATGCCACAGCACCAGTCTTTAAATCCAGAAGCAGAACTGGGGGCTTGACCTTCAAGTCTGGTGGGTTTCCTTCCGTGAGACTTCTGCTTTCCTCCTTTCCCTTCCCTTCCCTTCCTCCCTTCCCTTCCCTCCTCAGCTACTGACGCCACCCTCTTTCCCAACCTCTAGGACTGGGAGGTGCTGGTCCTGGGGAAGCTCAAGTGGGACCTGGCAGCTGTGATTGCCCATGATTTCCTGGCTCTGATTCTGCACCGGCTCTCTCTGCCCCAGGACCGACAAGCCCTGGTCAAAAAACATGCCCAGACCTTTTTGGCCCTCTGTGCCACAGGTAAGAGCCCTGCACACTTTTGCCAAGTGAAGAAAATCCAAGGACTTGGAAGGGTGGCATGTAACTAGATTTTGAGTTAGATTCCTTTCAAAATTTGGGTTAGACTCTTCTCAAAATATCCCCTCTGAGATGAGGGGGTGCAGAAAAGGCAGCAGAACATAATCAGAGTTGTATGGGATTTGAGAGACCCCCCATTATGTAGGTGGCTTAAAGAAAGGACTTGCTCACGGTCTCACAGTGACTAAGCTGGGAGCAGAACCGAGGTCTTTCTGACCGTGGTTTTATTTTCTTGCCAGGAAGACTCATTCACTCCTCCGTCCCTGGCTTGGCTCACTTCCCAACCACCCCGGGCCTGAGGACCTGTGGAAGTTTGTGGTCCACCCTGGCCCTCTCCTGCCTCTCTCCCTTGCTGCTCCTCCAGAGCTCACTGCAGGGGGTTCTCAGTACGCCCCCTGCTCTATTCCTGCTGCCTGGCACTTTCTGAGCAATAGGAAGTCCACGCTAAGCCTTTCTCTCATGATTCCCTCTCCCTCCTTCCAAGATTACACCTTTGCCATGTACCCGCCATCCATGATCGCCACAGGCAGCATTGGGGCTGCAGTGCAAGGCCTGGGTGCTTGTTCCACATCTGGGGATGAGCTGACGGAGCTGCTGGCAGGGATCACAGGCACTGAGGTGGTGAGTGTGGGGCCCCTGGGCTGCAGACTGAGCAGTTCCTGAAGCAGTGCTATTCCCGGAGCCTCCAGCAGAGGGAGGCATGCATCCCTAACCTAGTCCCTGCTCATGGTTTCAGGTGCCCCACCCTTGGGGCTTCTGTGGCCTTTTATCTCCTGCCTTGGTCTGGAGAAGAGCAGGTGACTTGGGTGGGTTGAAGGGCACTGTCCCTGGGTGCCCTTTTCCTGCCAAATGGTGTGCAGGGGTGGGGTGGAGGATCTGCTGTCACATGCAGGGCTGCTCTCACACCCCCTTGCCACATCCTCTTGCCAGTTTCTTAGAACTAAAGGCTGATTCCTGGGGCTGGGCTGTGGCTTAACCTCCCCATACTTCCCTATGTGCTGGAAGGTGTCCTTCCTCCGCACCTGCCGCCAGATGCTGTGGGGGTGGGAAGTGAGCCCTCAATCCCAAAGGGGACCTCCTGCCATCCTACCCAGCAGTCACTCCTTACCGTCCCCTACCCCCACCTCCACCCCCGTGTTTGCAGGACTGCCTGCGGGCCTGTCAGGAGCAGATTGAAGCTGCGCTCAGGGAGAGCCTCAGAGAAGCCGCCCAGACCTCGCCCAGCCCAGCGCCCAAAGCCCCCAGGGGCTCCAGTAGCCAGGGGCCCAGCCAGACCAGCACTCCCACAGATGTCACAGCCATCCACCTGTAGCCTTGGAGTGGCCCCCTCCTGTGGCCCCTGGCAGCAGAGGAGGGGACAAATGCTGCCCCCCCGCTGCCTGTAGGAATGAACCACGCCACATCTGAAGCCTGAGGGGGCTCCTTCCTATCTGCCCCTTGCAAAGCTGAAGGGGTCAGGCCCTACCTATCCTTGCAGTGTGCACTAGGGGGCCTGGCTGGTCATGTTTGCATGGCTGGTCAGGCTCCGCCTTTCTCTCTGCATCTGACCAGCTCCCGTCTTTCCCTGATCCTAGCTGGCGGTGGGCCAGGCTGGTCAGAAATGAAATTGAAGTAGGTAAAACATGTGCCAGCATTCCTTTTTGAGCCCCCTCATCTCTGGGGCTCTCCTGTTCTCAGATGCCAACATGCCCCCAGTGCCTTGTAAAGGTGTCGCACCTTCCAGGGTTATTGAATTTGGATTAGGGCCTTTCTGAAGGAGTTTCAGATATTCTGATAGACGTGTGAAGGAAATAGTCTGGACAGCTCCTCCTGACACACTTTGTGGGGGTCCCTGTATAAATCCATGCTCACAGCTGCTCCTAGAGGGAGGGCCCAGGCCTTGGTCAGAGGGGTGGAACCAACCAATTCCTCCTTGCTTTGCTTTCCGCTCAGCTTCTCCTGTGTGATTGAGGGGGGTCAGTGCTTAAGGAAGAGGTGGTTTTAATTTATTAATTGTTTTGAGGACAACTGTAAGAGGGTGTAGTGGGGCCCGGCTACCCCACAAATGGTAACCCTGGTGGTTGCTGCATCCCTCCCCTCTGCTACTGGCTAGAGGATCTTTGTGGCCAAGGAGCTGCTATAGCCTGGGGTGGGGCCATGCCCTCCTCTCCCTCTGGCCCTCTGCCCCATCCTCCAGGGGTACAGGACAGAGCAGGGATAAACTGGAGGTGACTGAGCCCCTGTCTGGAGAGAGAGGCAAGCCCTGTTGACACAGGTCTTTCCTAAGGCCACAAGGTCCAGGCTGGTGGCCCAGGACCATCATGCTACTACCTTAATAAAAATTCTGGAATAAATCTGGCTTTGGCTTCTTCGGTTGGATGGTGGTATGGGGGAAAAGCTATTCTCAGAATGCACGGTGTAAGCAGGGCAGAAGTCAAAGGTCATCACAAGCCATTTCTGTAAAGGTATTAAATACTTTAGGCTCTGTGGGCCATTTGGTTTCTGCCCCAGATATAGTCAGTTCTGCATTACAATGGGATGTATGCATTCCTGAAACTCACTGCACCATGCAAAATTGCACAATAAAAAACCAAAGGGCTCATGGGAAAACAGGCTTGAGGCATAATACTCAAAAACTTAATGAGTGACACATTTTTTTTTTAAAAGAAGGAAATGAAATGGATAGCCTAGTTTTTACTTGAAATGGTTAAGAAACATATGCAATATGGCCTTTTATCTTGAAAAAGACTTGAAGTGTGTGTATAGAAGCAGAGGTTGGAGAACTGTGGAAGGCAGGTGACACCAGGTGTGGGTGTGGTTCCCCATATAAGGTAAACTGAGGTAGCTCTGGTGTTTGAGGCCTGTGCAGTCTGTAGTACCTGGCTTGACTTGGCTGGGCAGTTTTTACGCAGTATTTCTCAAAGACAAAACTGCAGATAAATGTGAAATTCTACATCAGTTTTTCTCCAGATATATTAACTGGCTTGGAATGAATTCACAGGAATCAAGTAAGAAGGGTTCTAAAAGAATTGTATAGCTGACCCTTGAATAACGTGGGTTTGAACTGTACAGGCCCACTTATACTCACATTTTTTTTCCAATAGATACATAAACTGGGCAGCCCAGGTGGCTCAGCGGTTTAGTGCCACCTTCGGCCCAGGGCGTGATCTTGGAGACTCAGGATTGAGTCTCACATTGGGCTCCCTGCATGGAGCCTGCTTCTTCCTCTGCCTGTGTCTCTCTTTCTCTCTTCTTTGTGTCTCTCATGAATAAATAAATAAATCTTAAAAATAAATAAATAAAATCTTTTTAAAAAAGATACATAAACTTACAGTATTGATATAGTACTGTAAATGTATTTTCTCTTAAAATTTCCTAACATTTTCTCTGGCTTACTTTATTGTAGGGATATTGTATATAGGACATATACTGTATAAAATGTGTTAATGGACTGTGTATGTTATTAATAAGGCTTCCAGTCAACAGTAGGCATAGGCTATTGGTAGTTATGTTTGGGGAGTCAAGTTATATGCAGATTTTTGGCTATATGAGGGAGTTGGTGCCCCTAAGCACTGCACCCTTCAAGGTCCAACTGTACTCAACTTTGCTGCTGTGGCATGAAAGCAGCCATAAAAAACAAATGGATAGGCAGGGTTGTGTCCCAACACAACTTTGCTTATGGACACTGAAATTTGAATTTCATGTAATTTTCACCTATCACACCATGCTGTTAAATTTTTACCCCAACCATTTAAAAAACGTAAAAAGCACAATTAGCTCATGGGCCATAAGAAAACTAGCATGACTCTGGTTTGCCAATCTCTGGTCTAAAGCTTTAATTAGCCAAGAAAGTTAGAGAACCTGTCCAGTGGTGACTCTGGATCTACTTGTTTCAGGGCCTGATCTTATTATTCTCTGATCTCTCTTGCTTCTGTAGCTCCAGTTTTCTCTGGGGACTTTGTCCATAGCTGAGAAAGGACGATCTTTTGAACAGCCCCCTGGTCGCTGGCATTCCCCCAAAGTAGCCTCTGCCTCTAGACCCAAACTTCTAGAATCAGGAGGTGGAGGGGGCGTATCCTCTATAAACTACAAAGAATCCAGTCCTAGACAGGAATAGGGAAGAACTTCTCTCCAGCTAAAGAGGGAAAGCAAAAATAACTCCACCGATCATATCAAAACACCAGAAGTTCAATAAATATCTGCCTTTGGTATTTATCCACATCCCAGTGACTTGACACAACAGCCTGAGAGAAAGAACCTATTCCAAGCCCCAGCCAGGGAGTGGTAACACTGGTGTGTGGCCTCTCAAGTCAGGTCTCAGAACTGAGCAGGGATGAAGACCTAGAATGAACAGGGAGCCAGCAGAACCTCAGTCCTCCCTGTCAGGGACAGGAGTCACAGATGCCTGTGACCCCTCTCACTGACTGTCCTGATCTGAGACTTCAGTTGTTAAGAGCTCAGTGCCACCAACAGGGAATCCTGGTGACCAGCCCCCCATGCCCTTCAGACCAGGACAAGTAACGTTCCTCACTCCATGGCGAGAGGAACATCTTCTACATCTCGGGGGACTGCGCCCTGGAGCTCACGCCTGATCTCGGGGGACAGCTGCGGATGCGGCTGCAGTCGGAGCAGTTCCAAGAGGGCTTCTTTCTGATCTGTGGCCAGGTCTGCCTTGTAGCGCTGGACCAAAGTCAGGAGGCACTGGTGCCAGAGCACAGGCAGTTCGCGCCTCTCTGTCCGGAAGCCCAGGAAGTGGAAGACCAGGGCATCTAGCACCCGGTAGGGCAGCGCGTACTTCTTATCCAGCAACAGTCGCAGGAAGATGCTGTTGGCACCGCTGTATTCCATCTCAGCAATTTTCAGCATGGCTGCACTGGTGGGGAAGGGTTAGTGGTGGGGGGGACGCTGGAGGGAAGATCTGCCCCGCCCTGTCCCTTTTCTCCTCTCCTGGCCCCTGCACTGTACTATTTCTAAGGGGGCCATCTCAGGCCTTCTTCTCACCTACCTGATCTTACACCCACCCTCAGCCCGTTGTTAGGTCTCTGCGGATTCACACCAAACCCCTACCTCTCACTCAGCTGCTCATCTCAGTATCTGGCTAGAATATATTTATGCATCTGAAGATCTCCACCCCTAACAAACTTTCTTCCCATGTTCTCTATTTATTCATTCAACTCCTTACTGAGCACCTGCCATGTGCCAGGCACCGAGCTCCTGTTTGGGGGGGGAACTTCCATTCTAGTGGAGTAGCGAAATGCTCAGAAGCTTAAACAAGCCACAGACCCAGGGCTATTCCTAGGTCCTTCCCCACTCTGTCCACTCCCAGTCCCCACCCTGGGATTCTCCTATCTGGGTATCTGCTGACTGTTCTCCATCCTCACCAACACTACCTGGAGTGCAACACAGGGATGGAGCATTTGGTGATGATGCTACCCACGATGATGGCTTCCCGGAGGGTACAGGTGCCAGACTCACACAGGGGGATCAGGATCCCTGGGGAGGGTCAGAGAGGCAGTCATTTCTGAGTCTAGGGTGAGAGAAAGGAGCTAGAGCAGGTTCCCCACCTACCCGAGACAGTCGTCTCCCAAGTCAGGCTTGCTGCTTTAACCTGCAGGAGCTCCGGCCCCTCCCTCTCAGTTCCCACCTTTAAACCAGGCTCCAGGCTTGAACAGGGCCTTCTTGAGTGCCATGTAGAGGTGGAAGTTGAGTCGTTTGTATTCAGCGATGTCATCTCGTACCCGGGGGAGCAGGACAAGGTTGTAGAAGCGCTGAGCCATGCGTTCCTTGAGGTTAGAGGCGAAAATCCTAGGTTTGGGGGTAGGGGGGAGAATACGGGGGGAGATCCCTGGTCACTTGGTAGCCAGGAGCTGGCACTTTATAACTTTTTTTTTAAAGATTTAAAAAATTTATTTGAAAGACAGTACATGCACAAGCAGGGAGGAAGGGCAGAGGAAAAGGGAGCAGCAGACTCCCTCCCTGCTAAGCAGGGAGCCTGACTTGGGGCTTAATCCCAGGGCCCTGGGATCATGACTTGAGCCAAGAATAAGACACCTAACTGAGCCACCTGGAGCTGGCACTTTAAATAATCACTGTGGATGGTGCACATAAGAGATCTGAGGGGTGAGTAGGAGTAAGCTGTGTGCAGACACAGATTAGGGAGGGCTCAGGAGGGGCTACAAGATGTATCCAAACAAAGGGAGCCCTCTGTCTTTGGGAAAGCCAGAGCTCTATGCTCTTCACCTTTCTTCCCTGACATAGGTTTTCTTTACCTTGCTGCCACGAGGGACCCGAGTGTGCCTGGGAGCCACAGACTTCAGAGGCCCTTCTGACACACCAGGGGTTGTCCCCCAGTAGTTCTAAGCCCCACTTCTGAAAACTCATCACAGCAGAGTCTCAACCAAGTCCTGGCTCCGAAATATGAAACAGGAAAGCTGGGAAAACCGTGATGTACAGAAACACAAGCTAGAGCTCTGGGGCAAGGCAAAGGTGTAATGACAGTAGCAGAGAAAGCTGCACCTCCACCCCCACTGTTACCTACAGACCCCAGGCCGCCCTAACCCCCCTTTTCTACCTCGTGGCTTGGTACATGGCGGCTGCAGTCCAGGCCTCAGGCTCTGTGATGTACAGGATTTGCTCCCAGTTGGAGAGCGCAGGGATGATCTTGAAGGCCTTGGGCAGCTTCCCACTGCGGTACTTCGATAACACCTGGGGATGAGGGCACTGAGTCATCGCTGCCCATGACACATAAGCCATGTGCCCCATGCCATGTCCTCAAGTGGGTGGTTTTCACAGATTAGCTCACTTAATCCTCACCACAACCTTGTTAGGATGTGCTTTTATGCCCTCGTTTTCCAGATGGGGAAACCAAGACTAGAGTTAAGGAACCTTACCCAAGGCTACCAAGTCCCTGAGTGGCAGAGCAGGTATCTTTTAAGTTTGCTTTTGGCCACTCTGCCTCATTTGTGAGGGAACACAAAGCCTTAGGTGGAGCCCACAGCCCCCGGGAGGGTATTTGATCACGGCTCTCCTCTCAGCTCTTACCTCCCGGACCCCTCTGTAGACCTCTAGGACCCGGGGGTCCAGCTGGGGCATAGGAAAGCCTGACACCTCTGACATAACCATCTCAACTTCCGTCTGCTTTTCGGTTAGCTTCTCCATGATGATGTCAGCCAGGGTACGCCTAAGAGTAGAGGAGGTGTGGGAGGGAAGGGGAGAGGGCGGTGGTCAGTCTGGGAAGCTCTAGACTTCCTGCGCAGTCCCTCATGAGCTCCAATACACCTGTGATCCCGCTGGGATGTGTGGCCCCAGTTTTCCTAAGCCCTACCACCCACCACAGAATCCTGAGCAGTGTGAGGACCCAAAAGTCATTCATTTTGGGACAAAGCTGATAGCTGTGTGGAGGTGGAGGACCTGGACTCTGAAGTCAGTCAGCCTGGGTTCAGATCTCGGCTCTTCCTCTCCCTGTATGACCCTGGGCATACTTGGCCTCTCTATGCCTCAGTTTCCTTATCTGTGAGACAGCGACAGTAACAGTGCCTAACTCATAATGTCAGCACAAGGATTACAGGAGTTAATGTTTGCATGTTACTTAGAACTCTTAGTACACAGCAAGTGTACAGTAAGCATTGCCTATTTCAAACACATCTATCGAGTGCCGGCAACATGCTAAGGGATCTCCTATTACAAAGTTCTGATCTGGCCTCTCTAGAGTGCCAGACACATCTCAGTTATTTTCCAAGATTTCAAGCAACTGGGGCCATTAAGGAGAGACTATGACACAAACTTCCCCCCAATTTCACTTTTTGAAATTTATGGAAAGATTTCTAAGATTAATAATATTTTTCTCAGTTTCCTTGCACAGAGCATATCAAACATAACCTTATCAGGATGGTTCAGAATTATTGTCACATTGGGCTTTGGTAGAATGATGTCTTCAGAGGCTGCTAAGGCATATCTAAAATGGCTATTTTCTCAACAGCAGGCATTGAAGCAGGATTTTCCAGATTGTCTCATATAGGCTGTACAACATCTCATAGAGGTGTCATTATTGCCCTTATTCAGACATAGGAACTGATATCCAGAGACGTCAATAACTCACCCAGGGTCTCAGAGCTCTCAAGTAAGGAGAGAGTCAAACCCTGGTCTTTCAGCCTGAAATCCAGGTACTTGACAATACACTATAATGTGCCCCCAACTACATGGGCCCCTGACTGCTGAGTTCACATGGGTCTGAGTTTGCTTTCAGAAGTTGCCAGCTGTCATTTCTCAGGACTGTCAAGAATCCCTGTTTTGGCAGCTCCAAGCAATAAAATCATCCTGCCAATCATGTCAGAATACTATATTACAAAGGAGTTTGGAGGTGCTGAGAACCAAGGGCCCTCTGCCAGGAGAAGCATACAGCCCAAGTACATACTTTGTGACGTCTACTTTAGCTGCTGGGCATCAGTGTGGGTAACTGGCTCATATCCTCACTGTGTTCTCAGTGACCACAGAACTTATCCTTCAGCTTCTGTGTCTTTTCTCAATACTATCAGCAACGAGAGATGCATTTAGCTCCTAAAAGCCTAAGAACTAAGAAGAGTGTCATATAAACATCACAGTGGACAGATGGGCAGGAAGTTGGGGTCATTCTCACTGAGGAGGGGCCAGTTTTGCCAAGTTGGTTCCCCACAATCAGCTATGCTCAGGGCCCTTTCCAAAGACAGGGAACCAAAACTGGCAGGGCATGTGCCTCCTTATAGAAAACTGCACCTGGACCTGACATCCCAATCCCCAGGCCATGCTAGCCCTACCTGGCAGGAGGGTTCTTGTTCATGAACATCTCAATGGCCCGCTCATCCTCAGCATCCACAACAACTTCTGTGTGATGGCCAGCCCCTGTCATTGTGGCAGCCCTCTCCAGGGTGGGCCACTCCTCATCCTCGTCATCTGATCCGTCCTGCGGGACTCCCGGACCTAGAAGAGAGGATAAAACAGATGAGCAAGGCAGGGAGTTGGGGAGGGATGTAGAGGTCAATTCAACTTTACCCATCATGTAAAATACAGACCTCACATGTGCTTATAACAGATATAGATGGGGGCAGTGGAAGCACGGATGCACCCACTGTCTTCCATTCCCAGGGGCTTCCTGGTCCCAATCTTGCTTGAGAGACAAAGTGTACAAATATGAGCCAAGGAGATAGTGATGCCAATGAGTAGTCAATCGTTAACACCCTAGACTTAGTTATATAGCAGGAGCTGTTCTAAACACTGTACCTAATTTTAATAATGCCAACAACTAGTTACTACTATTCTATCCAGTTTCAGGTAGGGACTCCTAAGCATAGGAAAGTTAAGTAACCTGCCTGAGGCAGGTAGTCTGGGTTTAGACTGTACATTCTTCACTTTTTTGCTCTATGAACATTGTAGGGCTTCATTAAATGCCAAAATAAAAGGTAGAGGCAGTGTATACCACAGGTATGTAAAAGGTAATGACAGCAGAGGATGGTTAGACTCTGGACAGGGAGTACAAGAGCTGGAGGAGTGTGCTCCAGACATTGGTAACAACACTGCCAAGAAGGCTTGGTTATAAGAGCATCTGATAGGCAGTAGCAAGTAAGGCTAGATGGTCAAAGTAAAGCCAGATTGTGGAGGGCTTGAGGTCAGGCAATGCAGTTCAGATTTTAATGAACAAACCCCTCTTTTTAAAAAGAACTAACTTATTGGAGATAGACTGTGCATATGTCTGCACTAACAGGACCAAGGGCAGGGGCAGAGGCAGAGGGAAAGGGAGAAGCAGACTCCCTGCTGAGCATAGACCCTGCCATGAGGCAGGAGGCTGGATTCCAGGACCCTGGGATCATGAACTGAGCCAAAGTCAGATGCTTAACGACTGAGCCACCCCGGCACCCCTGGAACAACCCATTTTTATAACTGGTTATTGGAAAGCTATAGGTGGCTGGGCATCTGGGAAGGGATGTAATATCCGAACAGAAAGAAATGTTACACATGAACAGCTCATTAAGAAAAGAGGCAGTGTGTGATAAAAGCTAAATGGGGGAGGGGATGTGCCAGATGTTTTGTCTCTACATGCTAACAAACCCCAAATCTGTGCTTGTAGGTATATTTCCCTTTACTCTAGCTCCCTCCTGTAGAGCACCTCCTGGATGAGCCACAGGCAATTAAAACCTCACCTGTCATCAACTGAACTCACTCTTTTCCTTCTAGGTCTATACTACTCACTGTGTTTCAGATCTAAGTAAATGGCATTACCATCACCAAATACTGAGCCGGAACCTGGTAGGCCTGCCCTCGCCCCCTGCCCACACCCCAATTACACAATCAATTACCATGTCCTATTGAATTCTACCACAGACTATCTCTCAAATCCTTCATAGTTCTGCCTATGCCTAGATCAGGGGCATTGCTTGCCTGTATTCAACAATCCCCTCACTGGTCTCCATATTCTGCAATAGCCCCCTGCTGTCTTTAGGACAGCTTTAAATCCTAAACATAGCCTCCAAATCTTTTGTAGATTTAACTTCTACCTACCTTACTACCATTAACCCATTCATTCAGCGAACAATGAGAGCATATTCTATGTGAGGCATTGTTCTGAGTGCTGAAAAAAATTAGTATAAAAAGGCAACTTGGGGCACCTGGGTGGTTCAGTGGTTGAGCATCCGCCTTTGGCTCAGGTCATGATCCCAGGTCCTGGGACTGAGTCCCATATCAGGTGCCCCTCAGGGGCCTGGTTCTCCCTCTGCCAATGTCTCTGCCTCTCTCTCTAAATAAAATATTTAAAAAATAAGTAAAAGAGAAACCTACAGAGCTTACATTTGAACAGGAATGATAGATAATAATAAGTATTAAAAGAAGACAAGTGCTATGAAAAAAGAACAGAGCAGAGTTGAGAAGTCAGGAGTGTAGAAACAGAGGTAAGGTGTATTTCTTTCCCTTTTTTTATTCAAAAATTTTATTTGGCCAGGGGGTGGGGAGGAAGAGAGAGAGATAGAGATAGAGATAGATAGAGAGAGAGAGAGAGAGAGAGAGAGAAACAAGCAGACTCCCTGCTGAGTGCAGAACCTGACACTGGACTCAAACCCAGGACCCTGAGATCATGACCTAAACAGAAGTCAGATGCTTACCCAACTGAGCCACCCAGGCACCCTGGGAATTTCCTTTTTCTTTTTTTTTAAGATTATTTATTTGAGAGAGAGTGCATGCGTGCACACACACATGTGCACACACAGAGAGAGAGGGAGAAGCAGCCTCCCCACTGAGCAGGAAGCCCAACATGGGTCTCAGCCCCAGAACTCCGAGATCATGACATGAGCTGAAGGTAGGTGCTTAACCAGATGAGGTAGGTGCTTAACCAAGGTGCCCCGTGTATTTCCATTTTCAATGAAGTGACCAGGGCAGGCCTCTCTGAGATGGTGAACAATCAAGAGAATAAGCCTACGTGGGTAAGAAAACAGAAGGAATAACCAGGACGAAAGCCCTAAGTTAGTATGTTTAAGGAAAAATAAAGCCTGTATGATGAAGAGAGTAAGGGGAAAGTAGTAGAAGAGGTCAGATTGGCAAAAGGGGCAGATCATGGAGGTCTTTTAAGTCATCCAGTTGTTGAGTGGACTGTAAGGATGACGGTATGCTAATTAGGAAGCCACTAAAATAATCCAGGTGAGAGATTATGGTGGCTCAAATAGGACTGTGTTCCAAGGTGATGAGATTTGGTCTGACTCTGATTTATTATTTATTTATTTATTTATTATTTATTTATTCATTCATTCATGAGAGAGAGAGAGAGAGAGAGAGAGAGACAGAGACACAGGCAGAGGGAGAAGCAGGCTCCATGCAGGGAGCCTGACGTGTGACTCGATCCTGGGTCTCCAGGATCAGGCCCTGGGCTGAAGGCAGTGCTAAATCACTGAGCCACCCAGGCTGCCCGACTCTGATCTATTTTGAAGATACGAGTCAACAAGATTTCCTAACATATCAAATGTGGAATAAGAAAGAAATCCAAGGCTTGCCTTGATCAAATGGAAGGATAGCATCCTATTGACTGAGCTGACAGTGGGAGGAGCAGGTTTGGCGAGAAGATCAGGATTTCTGTTTTGGACACATTAAATTTGAGATCTCTTGGGACGCCTGGGTGGCTCAGCGGTTGAGCGTTTGCCTTCAGCTCAGGGAGGGATCCTAGAGTTCTGGGATCAAGTCTGGCATCGGGCTCCCTGTGAGGAGCCGGCTTCTCCCTCTGCCTATGTCTCTGCCTTCTTTCTGTGTCTTTTATGAAAAAATAAATAAAATCTTAAAAAAAATAAATTTAAGACGTCTATTAGATTTCAAATTGGGAATGTCAAAAAGGCAGCTAAAATAGAAGAATCTGATTTTCATGGAAGAGATCAGGGCAAGAATACAATGTTGGGAACAGTTACCAAATAGATGGAACTTAAACCGTGAAAAGGATGACAGCACCCGAGAAGAGATATGAAAAGAAGAGGTCTAAGAACCAAACTTGTGGCATATCAGTGATAAAACGCTGGGGACAAAAGAGCCAGCAAAAGATGCTGAGAGGTGAAGAAGTACTAAAATAGGAATGGGATGGCTCAGAAGCCAAGTAAAGATACCAAACGCAGGAGGCCAGTGTTTAATTGTGTCAAACACTGCTCTCAGGACAAATGAAAGATGAGACCTGAGAAATGGATTAAGTGACCCCGAGGTCAACACTTCCACCCTAAAAAAAAAAAAAAAAAAAAGACCATCTTTTTATTAGTCTCTCTCCCTCTTTATAGCACCTAAACAATATCGTTCATTCTGCTTAGAGCTCTCTCTCCACTAGTTTTCAGCACCAAAGTCATGCAACCTAGGAACACTGGCCCCCAAAACTAATGCTCTTGTTATACGATGAAACTATACTTTAAAAAAAAAAAAAGATTTTCATTTATTTATTTACAAGAAACACACAGAGAGGCAGAGGCATAGGCAGAGGGAGAAGCAGGCTCCCCGCTGGGATCCCTACAGCTGTACTCCATCCCAGGACCCCGCCATCCTGCCCCGAGCCTAAGGCAGATGCTCAACCACTGAGACACCCAGGTGTCCCAAAACTATACTTTCATCGTGAAATGTATTATTCGAATCGTCAATTTAATTGTCTCTCTCTCAGGTTAGACTGTAAGATCTTGAAGTCAGGCTCATGGCTATCCTGCTTCCTTTTTTACTCAAAACCATCTAAACTCCTACCTAGCACAGTGCAAAGTACGGACTAGACAACCTACAAGAATGTACAGAACAGATGGATAAACGTTAGGAGTGCTCAATGGTGTGACCAATTAACTTCTTGTTGGTCTAACTTAGAGAATGCCTAGACGCAAGCATCTAAAACTACAAGTGGGAAAAAAAAAATTAAACTACAAGTGGGCATAGAGAGCTCTGACCACCCTAAATCTATTCCAGGGCTGGGTCTCCCATTTCATCACCTTTGCAAGGGTGTGATGCGGACTCCTTATTCAATTTCATTTTTTTTATTCCAAAGGATTCCCCTGGCAGAACCTTTTGGCCGTCTATCTACTTCCCCCTCCCTCCAAAACTGACCACCCTCTTCCTGGCAGCACCCCCCCCCCTTACCCAGACGCGTGGTGCGCTCGCGCGGGGCTGCGGCCTTGTTCCCAGTCCCATGCTCGGTCTCGAGTTCCTCCTGTTGCTGCCGTGCTTGCTGCAAAATCCGTCGGGTCAGCCGGGGCCCCACATACTCTTCGTCCTCTTCTCTGGTCCCACGACCCCGCCGCTTCTCCCGGGGCCCTGCCCGCGCCGCGTCCCCAGCCAGGATTTGCTCAGCCAGCGGCGCATGTTTTTCCTGGCCTGCAGCTCCGCGAGCCGGCTTGAATTTGGGCATTTTTTCCAAAACTTTGCCAGAAAGGTTTACACGTGGGGTACAGAGGAGAAAAAAAAAAAAAAAAAAGCCTTGAGCGCACCTGCGCAGTGAAGTCCCAGCTCCCAAGAGGCCCCCGCGGAGCTCACAGCGCCTCCCGGCGTTCGGAGGCCAGGAAGGCCATCAGCGCCGCCACACCGCGTAAGAGCGGGGCCTGGAGCCGGTCCCCGAATGACCTCACTGCTTCTAACGCTGGCTTCTGCAAGTGGTGGCAGTCCGAGCGGTGGTTTTCTACTTTCATAGATCGAGGACCTCTGTTCCCAGCCAAACGTGGACTTGCCTAGCTGCAAAGCCGGGGGCCCAGAGTTGGGTAGTGACGTCACTGGAGGCGTCACCGAGGAGATGCCTAGACCTGCCCCTGTTCCTCGTGGGCGCGTCGACTGGACGCTCTCCTTTTGCGTCATTTCCGGAGCACCTCCCTCGGCCGCAGCTTTCGTTAGGGGGCTTCACTTAGTGTGGGCGGCCAGAGACTACTGTCATCCGGTTGTTTGTTCCTGCCATCCTCTTGGCCCGATACCATGGGAGTGACTTGGTAGGCCCGCAGGGGACTTTTTTGGGCTGCGCTCGGGGTCGGGAAGGGCCCCGGAGCCCGGAGTGTACCGGGAGGAGGGCCGGGACCAGGGTCCGCGGTCCCCCATGAGCTGATGAAGATAAGATATCTTCGGAACGTGTGGGTGATGGAGACGCTGCGAGGGCTGCAGATTCTCCGCGCTTGTTTGCTCGGAGACACTTCCCTTCGTCCTGAAAGGCGGCAGGTGAAAGGTTTTGTCCCAGGAGCCCATCAGTGGTTGTGTTCCTCCTTCCCAGGAGGCCATAGGGCTGCCCGAGGTGGAAACTAAGGATGCCCGAACTAGGACCCAATCTACAGGCGTAGCTAGAGGAGGTAAAGGATAGGCAACGAGGAAACCATCTTTTTTTAAGGATTTTCTCCTGCCCCTCCCTACAGCCACTTAATGCAATTAGACCGGCCCGTGTCTGGTTCTGGTGCGGCCGTCTTAAGATTTTCGGTCTAGAGGAAAAAAAACAAGAAGAAGAAGAAGCTGTTGGGAGGTAGATTGGGGTTTAGGCACGCCACCTCTTCAGGATTCGTTTCCTACTATGTTTAATTGAATGGTTGGTGTAACTAATTACTACGGACTTTTAATCTCTCAACATTATATAGTGGGGTGGCAGAGAAAGGTATGGGCCTAATGCTAGATTTTAGGGATTGTTTTGTTTTGAATATCGGTAAGTATTAGCACGTTTCTAGTCAGGGCTGGAGCCTGTGGGAACTACTCTTTCTGATAGCTCAGGTTCTTGTAGGCTTGTCGGTTACTGCACCTGTGTTTTCTGCAGTGGATATTTTAAGCCTTTTCTAAGTTTTCTAGTGTAAGGGAGTGTATGAGGGTTGGAAGGAAAAGCTTGCAGCATAGAGGCTTGGACCCTGAAAGCCCCTGTTCTTTCAGCAGAAGACAAAAAGAGGGAATGGGCCCTCAGTCTGTTGGGACCCTTAGCAAGTGTATCACACTCCTGGTATTTTGGACCTGTGTAACGTCAGTTTAGGTATTCTCTTATGTTTGTCAGTAAAGGCACGTTATCCATTGCTTCTGAGTTCATCTTCTGATGGAGAGTAGGGACAATTTTTAGCAACAGCAGTAGTCCCTCCTTTCCTCCCTCCCTCTGTGGTTGATTGATCATAAAGTAATGTCTTGAGAATTCATTAATATGTATGGTTTTTGTTTAGTTAGATGTACCACCTGAAGTATTTGTGATTTTTTTTTTTTGAATATTTCGTTTTCTTAGAAACATTTTAACTGGCAGCTACTTGTTTAGGGAAGGAATCTAGCATAGTGGATAAGAACACAGACATGGAACCAGCATGCCTGGCTTTGAATCTTGGCTATACCACACCAAGCTATGTGACTTTGTGCAAGTTACTCAACCTCTTTGTTCTTCAGTTTCCTTACTTATTACAAGGAGGTAAATAATAGTCATCTTCTAGGGCTGTTGTGAGGATCCAAATAGTTCATTTGTCTAAAGGCCTTTGGACACTGCCTGGCACGTGGTTGGTGCTTAATGATTGTTACCTACTACTATTTTTTTTTTTAAGATTTTATTTATTCATGAGAGAGAGAGAGAGAGAGAGGCAGAGACACAGAGGGAGAAGCAGGCTCCATGCAGGGAGCCCGACGCGGGACTCGATCCCGGGTCTCCAGATCAGGTCTCGGGGCTGAAGGCAGTGCTAAACTGCCGAGCCACCCGGGCTGCCCGTTACCTACTACTCTTAAGGGGAGGTCGGTTTCACTTACCATAGAAGGAATCTTGGAAATAACATTTTTATCTCATTTTTTGGTTTTATTTTTGTACATATCATTGCCTCTGACTCCTAAAGATTACAGACTTGAGGCTTGCTTTCTCTTTGATCCTAAGGCTGTTGAATAGAATTTTCCATATTGGCGGAAATGTTCCATAACATCACTGTCCAATACACTAGTCTCTGGTCACATGTGGCTATTGAGCCTTTGAAATGGGGTAGTGCAGCTGAGCAGTTGAAGTTTTTTTTTTTTTTTTTAAACTTTTCTTTATTTATGATAGTCACACACAGAGAGAGAGAGGCAGAGACACAGGCAGAGGGAGAAGCAGGCTCCATGCACCGGGAGCCTGATGTGGGATTCGATCCCGGGTCTCCAGGATTGCGCCCTGGGCCAAAGGCAGGCGCCAAACCGCTGCGCCACCCAGGAATCCCAGCAGTTGAAGTTTTAATTTAACTTGTTTTATTAGTTTAAGTGTAAATAGCCACATGTGGTTTGTGGTTACTGTACTGGACAACACACCTTCAAAATGTTAGAGAATTGGTAAAAACATGCTAACCTCAAACAGATTTTCCTAATTTAGGCAGAACTGAAGGAATCGCAAAGGACATCAATGTTATGGATTACTCTGTGTGCCACCTAAAACTGCTTGAATGTTGGCACACGTGTCCTGCTTGGAAAATGCTGCTGTGATAGGAATTTCACTATGCTGGTAGGAGTGTCCTGAGACCTGTGTTCTAGTTCTTAGTGGAGCTGTTAGGAACTGTGAGCCTTTTATTTCCTCATCTTTAAAATGAGAGAGATGTTCAGGATATATGGTCTCTAAGATAACTCCTGGCCCTGAGGAGCTGTGATTCTGTGTGTGAATGAATGGCTCAATGAGTGCCTCTGAATACTGATGATTTGGTCCTTTCCCTTTCAGTGTATCCCAGATGCCTGTGGCCGAGGGCAAGAGTGTCCAGCAGACGGTGGAGCTCCTTACTCGGAAATTGGAGATGCTTGGGGCAGAGAAGCAAGGAACATTTTGTGTGGATTGTGAAACCTACCATACAGCTGCCTCCACTCTTGGCAGCCAAGGTCTGTGAGATGGGTCTGCAGGGTGACTGGACCCTCATTTGCAGTTGATTGACATTCATATTCATTGAAATCTTTATGCTCATTTCCTAAGCGTGGCATTCTTGAACATGTGGCAGATGTTTCCGAATCCATTAAATCTTGATCCTTTGACTGGTGCTGCAGGCTTCATAATTATACTTCAACCAACTCCCTTGGTGATCTTTTCATGCACTTTTAAGTTTGGGAGAGGCTCCTTGTAGGCTCAGAAGTGTATGATTCTTTCATAACATTAGAGTTTTTAGAACTTTCTGCAGGAAGTCTGATTCCCACACCTAGCCAGCAGCCTTAGATACCTCATTGGCATGACCTTGACCATTGAGTCAACTTTTTTTTTTTGATATATTGAGATGGGCTGTGGATGGTGGTGGTGGTGGTAGGGAGGCAAAGAATCTTTTTTTTTTCTTTAAATTTTTATTAAAATTCTAGTTAGTTAACATTAGTGTCATAGTGGTTTTAGGAGTAGAAGTTAGTGATTTGTCACTTAAATATAATCCCAGGTGCTCACCATAACAACGGTCTTCCTTAATTCCTGTCACCCATTTAGACCCCACCCACCTCCCTCCATCAATCCTCAGTTTGTTTTCTTGTTAAGTCTCTTATGGTTTAGCTTCTCTCTTTTTTTCTTTCCCATACATTCAGTTGTTTTGTTTTTTAAATTGTATGTTTGAGTGAAATCATATTGGTATTTGTCTTTCTCTGATTTATTTAATTTAGAATAATACACTCTGTGTTGTTGCAAGTGGCAACAGTTCATTCTTTTTGATGACCGAGTAATACTCCACTCTGTGTGTACGTGTATGCACCCCATTCATGTTGTTGCAAGTGGCAAGATTTCATTCTTTTTGGTAGCCAAGTAATATTCCATTCTCTATGTGTGTTTGCGCACCACATCTTTTTTATCTATGCATCAGTCGATGGAAATTTGGGCTCTTTCCATAATTTAGCTATTGTTGATAATGCTACTAAAAACAACAGGATGTACGTTCCCGCTTTTACTCTGTATTTTTGTGTCCTTTGGATAAATACCTATAGTGCAGTTGCTGGGTGTACGGTAGTTTCTTTCTTTAAATTTTTGAGAAAATTCCATATGGTTTTCCAGAATGGCTGCACCAGTATACATTCCCACCAACAGTGTAAAGGGATCCCCTTTCTCTGCATTCTTGCCAACATATGTTGTTTCCTATGTTAGAGAACCTTTGAATAGGAGTTAGGAACTTGGATTCTCTTAGTCTTGGCTCTGCAGTAACTTGACCTAGGACATTTCCAAAGCACAGTGATTAGGAATCTAGATCATGGAACCAGAGAACTAAGTTCTGGTCACATACCAACTGCAACTTAGGGAAGTCCCATAACCTGTGACTCTTTCTATGCCAGTCATTTGCCTGTTTCCCCATAAATCCATTCCCCAGACCTCTCCTGCAGACATTTGTCAGGCTCCCTTTTAGTCACTCTTGGCCAGTGAGGGGCACTGGGGAAGGTTAGAGGACTGAAGACAGGGAGAGCACAGGATCTCCTCTCCTGCTTTGGGCGGTGTCTTTAGCTATGACTATGTCTCTTCCTTGGTGTTAGCTCCTGCTGTTTGGCCCTTGTGCCTGGCTCTAATGGCAGTACATCCTCTCTTTTTCCTTCCAGCTTTAGGGATGGTAGTAGCCTGCTCTGCTGCTAATATTTGGGTGGCTTCACCATTTATTTGTTTTTTTGGTTTCTCCAACCTTGGTATTTCATTCCCTGTATTAAATCCCCTCTAATGAAACTGTTTGCTACGGGCTCTCTTTCTGTATCTTTCCGCGACAATTCTGTCATTTGTTTGTTTTTAAAATTTTATTTATTTATTCATGAGAGACAGAGAGAGAGAGGCAGAGGCACAGGCAGAGGGAGAAGCAGGCTTCCTAGTTCCCGGGATCACGCCCTGAGCCAAAGGCAGATGGTCAACTGCTAAGCCACCCAGGCGTCCCCAGTTCTGTCATTTGTACAATGAAAATATCATAGTACTGATCCCTTAGTGTTATTGTGCTAATTAATTAGTTACTATGTGCAAAGCACTTAGAACTGAGGTTGTGTTGTGTAGTAAGTAATAAATAAGAGTTCTACTGAGGTTCATCATCAGTAAAATGATGAACTTTTTTTCTTTTCTTTTTTTTTTTTTTTTAAAGATTTTGTTTATTTATTCATGAGAGACACACACACAGAAAGAGAGAGAGAGAGAGAGAGAGAGAGGCAGAGACACAGGCAGAGGGAGAAGCAGACTCTATGCAGGGAACCCAATGCGGGACTCAATCCCGGGACCCCAGGATCATGCCTTGGGCCGAAGGCAGGCACCAAACTGCCGAGGCATCCAGGGATCCCTAAAATGACACTGTTACTGGTAGTTTTGCCTTCTTCAATAAGAAGGTGGGATCAAAAACAGATAACAGTTCCAAAATCATCTGGAAAACAAAACATTTGTGCATAGATATACGATGGCATACCATGTTTATGAAACTATCTATTGTAGAGCCCTGTTTTCCTATTCTGACCTTTAATTTTTAAGGAGCTACAGTCTAGTCGGGGAGAGGACATATTTGTGGCAGATAGTGGGGTGGAATGGAAGCAGCAATAAACTTGAGGGCAGAAGGCCTATATTGGAGTTCCAGTTCTGCTCCTTGCTGGCTCCTTGCTTTAGATCACAAGTTTCATAGGGACCAGCATTATCATCACCAGAGTGCTCATTAACAGATTGCTTGGCCCTTCTCACAGTTTTCTACTCAGTAAGTATGGGCTGGGGCAAATAATTTGCATTTCAACAAGTTCCCAGGTGGTGGTGGTAGTGCTGCTGTTGCTGGTCCAGAACTTATTGGCTTCATTTTCTTCCTCTGTCAAAGGGGCATAGTAACACTGGTTTTGCTTGCTTCACAAGTTTGTGCTGATACAGGCAGCCCAGGTAGCTTAGTGGTTTAGCGCCGCCTTCAGCCCAGGGCATGATCCTGGGGACCTGGGATTGAGTCCCACGTCAGACTCCCTGAGTGGAGCCTGCTTCTCTGTCTGCCTGTGTCTCTGCCTCTGTGTGTGTGTGTGTTTCTCATGAATAAATAAATAAAATCTTAAAAAAAAAAAGTTTGTGCTGATACAAAGATACTTCATTGTGATTTTAAAAATAGTGTTGTCTACAAACAGTTGACAGTGCCTTCTTCGTTAAAAAAAACTTTAGTTGACTTTCAAAATGTTTTCAAGACAGAGCACCTGCAGACTCCTGTAGTATGAATTAGGTAATTACAGTGAGTTTGCACAAGAACAGAATGAATGATAGATCAGCTTTGGGTTGTTTGTTTTTGAGGATTGAAATGTTTTGCTCTGGGTTTAGCAGGAGGTAAAAGGTACCCATTGGCACAAGTGGTCAGGAGGGATGTGGAGAAAGGTTGGTGCAGAGCCTGTTGGGTTCTGGAAGTAGCAGCAGAGTGGAGGCCTATGTAAAGGTCTCTCTGCCCCATCTCGTTTCCACTGTTAAGCTCTCATTCTTGCCTAGAATATCTTTCCTTTTCTATGTGGCCGAACCCTACCTTCTCTTTGTATCATAGTTCAGGTGCTATTTTCTCCATGAAAGTTTTTCCTATTGACTCTTGCACATTTGCACATTTGCACTCTTGCTATTTGATCCTTTCCTGCTCTGGTCTTTTCTTCCTTCCAAAAAGATTTCTGGTCTATCCCACATAAGCGTTTTGGTCTTACTATCTCCTTAATAGTTTTTTATTGTCTCTAATGAGAGTGTCAGTTTCCTGAGGTTAGGTACTAAGTCTTCTACTTGCATGCCTCTTAAACCCTAGCACGATGTTTGGGATGATTAAGTACTTAGTAAATATTTTATAAGTAAGTCTTCATGAATACTTGGGATTGTGGTAGTGTATCCATTAATTCTTACAGTGTATGAACAGGGGATCTTGCTTTCTATTTCTCAGTTAACCAAATATAAGTAGCTTTCCTTCTTGCAGTAAATCTCTAGTAGTAATCAATAAGAAAACTCATTTCTCAGAGACTAGAAAGATTGGATGGGGCTTGAAATGAGACCTTCTGATTCCAGATCCTGAGTTCTTTCTGTGAAAGTGCTGATTGCTTCCCAAGTCAGCTGATGCCTTATAGCACTCCAGGGGTTCATCATTGCCTTCAGGGTAAAGTCCAGACTTCTTGAGGCATGGAAAATAAGTCTTACCATAGCTTCACTCTGGCCTTCCTTTCCAGCCTCAAGCTCAGATACTCCCCTTTGCTGCTTCTGTGGGGCCCCTTCTTGTATATCAGGAAGGAGGCCAAAGGAGAAAGGGAAGGACAGAGAAGAGAGCATTTGCTTCATTTTTGTATACTCAAATGCTTTTAATATTACTTCTTATTTTCCTTATTACATAACATAGGATTATACAGAAGACTATGGAAAGTCTCTGTGGGTGATTGATTGTCATCATTAAGCACCCATCTGTGGAGCCCATCGTTCAAGAACTAAACTTACCAGTGCTATGGAAGTTCCCTTATGCTCCTCATATTTCCTGGGGAATGAGCTTTTACCACATAGTGCCTTGCCCACTGCTCTTCTCCCTTCCTCTTTGTGGAACAGACTGTTGGTGAGGGGATTACCCTCCATTGCCCTCCAAGATGGCTGAGGTAGTGGCAGATTGCCATCTGGCCCTGTTCCATGCATTTGACTATTCCGAGGCTTGCCAACAAAGATCCTGATGCTGATAGGCTCTCTGTCCCTGTAGGTCAGGCCGGGAAACTGATGTACGTGATGCACAACTCAGAGTACCCTTTGAGCTGCTTCGCCCTTTTTGAGAATGGCCCTTGCCTTATTGCCGACACCAACTTCGATGTGCTCATGGTGAAGCTCAAGGGCTTTTTCCAGAGTGCCAAGGCCAGCAAGATTGAGACCCGGGGTACCCGTTACCAGTACTGTGATTTCCTAGTGAAGGTGGGCACAGTCACCATGGGGCCCAGTGCCCGAGGCATCTCTGTAGAGGTAAGACCTTGGGGGAAAAGGAGCAGTATATGCTGAAGGGCTGCTCAGCAGAGGGATCCGTGGATTTCCACGTCCCTCTGAGTGCAAACTGCTGTTGATGCCTTCCTGATCCCTGTCCCCAGAGCATTTGTGCTCCTCTGTCTCTGCATCTTTTATCCTTTCTTTAGTCTTTCAGGCTCTGGCCCAGGGTGAGAGTGGGAAGCTGGGGTTGCAGTGGCAGAAAGCTTAGGAAGGCTGGCTTGCTGGAGGAGGGAAGGGATAGCCAAGGGAGGCAGGTGGATTGTGATGTGGAAGAACTGGTCACCTGTCACAAGGACTGGAGCAAACCAGGGGGAGACAGTGTACAGGTAACTTTTGGGTGGTGGGCCCTAAATCATGTAACTACACCCCTCCATGGTATACTTTAAGATAGGTCTCAAAGGTTGTGTAGCAGAGATGAGCCTTTCCTTTTGATATGCTGTCAACTTTCTTTCATGATGGAAAGAAGTTTGTGTGGTGATTCCATCTCTGAGGTATATGTTGGACACCGCAAAGAGGGAGTGTGGCAGTAGCTGGCTTTGGGACCAGTGAAATTCCTCAGTCTGCTATGTGCCCAGCTCTGTGTGAGGAAAAAAAAAATTAGTAAGCTATAGGGCCTGCTTTTTGAAAATGTGTGATTGAGAAAATGAGTGAAGCTGAAACACACCGACTGTTTTTTAAGTTAATTTTTAAGACATTCCCAGGCACAAATTGCTTTGGGAATTTGGGCCAATGAGAGCACTGCTGACTTTGGGGATTGGGATGCTTTCTGCAGGAGTAGCATGTAGAGAGGGATTTATAATGTAGAGATGTGGGAATAGATAAGGCCCACAAAGCATTCCAGGTGGAGTAAAGGGCCTTAGTAGTGATTACTGCTCTGAAACTCCAGTGACCTCTGGGACCAAAGTTTCCTGACTTCTTTTGGCTTGTGATGTACCTTGCATTAGCTGAGGCCCACTGGGAACCCACTGTCTGCTTATCCTTCACATTTCCAGCTTTTTTTTAGTACAGATACATCCCAGCTCTTTCTTACTTGTTTCTCCTTATGGTTACTAGTTATTTTTCTTGCCATCCCTTCAGTGAAAAACTAGGAAAAAGGAATGAGAAAGTCTAAGGTGTATCTCCTTTGGCCCCTGCCACATGGGTTGGGAAATTACTTCTTAGAGTTAGGTGGGGTCTATCTTGGGGGTAATGTTTGGTCTTAAAGAGACTTAGTGTCCACTTTTCTCTCTGGTCACACACACACAAACAAACACATATCCTTACTTTTCTCTCATTCTTCATTTTCTCTCTCAGACTTTTTCTAGCTCTCCTTCGATCGTAATGCAGCATAGTAGGGACTATACAGTTCTGAGATCATCAAAGGGGCCTATATCTGACTTTGGGTCTTGTGGGTTGGGCTGTGGGTTGATAACTCCTAAGATGAGATGAGAATGCCAGAGATGCCTAAAGGGAGTGATGCTGGGTATGTGGAATCCCTGGTGTTTGGGTTGAGTATTTCCTGTGGAGCAACACTGTGTTAAAAGGTGTTTGTCTTTGGTTTGGGGCTGGAGAATTTAGGAGCAGGGGGTAAGAGGTATAAGAGAAGCAGAAGACCTTGTCCTTGCCTTACTCACCCTTGTTCTATGTTCTTTTGGCCCTAGGTGGAGTATGGCCCCTGTGTGGTAGCTAGCGACTGCTGGAGCCTACTGCTCGAGTTCTTGCAGAGTTTTCTAGGCAGCCACACGCCAGGGGCCCCAGCAGTGTTTGGGAACAGACATGATGCTGTCTACGGCCCAGCAGATACCATGGTCCAATACATGGAACTCTTCAATAAGATCCGCAAGCAGCAGCAGGTGCCGGTGGCTGGGATTCGTTAGTGACTGGCAGCTGCCCAGACAAGCTCTGTCACCAGGGGGACTGCATAGAAGGAGCAGGTGCTGCACCCTGAGGTCTCTGGACTCCAGAAACCCAGGGCAGACATGGAGGCTTCTCTCCCTCTTCCCAGCTGTGACTTTTGTTCTGGGGCTCTGGACTCCCTTCCCCTGACCCTCACACACAGCCCCCCCAGCAGCTGCTTCACCCTACGTCTGCCTTACTGGACTTGGCCTGTTCTCAAGAATGGTAATTATGAAGAGTGGAGAAGTGTGGAGCTTTCCTGCTTTAGGGGAAAAGGTAGGACAGGGCTGTCCCTGCCTAGTGTTGGTGGGGAAAGCAGTCTTTGTCTCCCAAATATCAAGGATTTGGCCTAGGTCCGCAGTGGACGGGTTGGGCTGGGCTGGGCTATAATAAAGGCCTTTTCCTCTACTCCAGGGATGCAGCTGGGCCTTTCTTGGAGAAGGAGTAAGAGGCATAACTTGGTGTGATGGCTGTCATTTCCTGACCTGTTGCTGAAATGAATTGTGAATTAACCTTTCTAGGGTGTTGCTGGACTCCTTTGGAGTCTCCCTCTGGCATCTTTCCATTCTGTTGTGAATGAGGTTAAGCCACATGCTAAGCTGTTATTACAAAGAGGACCTAAATCATAGTGGCTCCTAGTAGAAGTTTATTATGCTCTCTTCTAATAGTATAGACATAATCAGGTGGTCTGGGGCAGGTTTAACTGTACACGGTCACCAGGACCTGTTTCTTTTTATCTTGTTCAGCCAACCTTAGGGTGTGATCTTGCCCACAAGGTCAAAGTAGACTCATCAGCCCCATGTCTAGAGAGTAAAGCAGTTTCTTTTTAAAGGGTATGACCTGGAATCTCTCCTATCAGCGTGGCTACACTTCGCTGAAAGGGACATTCGGACATATAGCCTCTTACTTGGGTGGCCATGTGTCCAGTTAAAACTCAGGGGCTTCTGTGACTAAAAAATGGAGAAAATGGATGTGGAGGCCCCCTCTGCTACATGAAGCTCAATGGATGTGCCCAGGTGGGCCCTTTGTGGGCCTCTTGCTTATTTTGCAGAGTAACCCCTGTAATGAAGCTCTTTGTGAATCAATTGGGCTAGGGTAGATGCCAGAGCCACTTGTGAGTTCAGCTGGCTTCTTCACACTGGGCAGTCAGTTCTGCACCCCTTGCTTAAGGGTTCATGGCTTCCTGAGCTCTTTGTCCTCATCTCATTTAAGCCTCCTTGCTGCTCATTGGACTTACATTGCCTGCCCAGCTGACTCCTGCTGTAGAAATGTTCAGTTGTGCTAACATTGATATATACAGGCAGGGATGGTCTTAGGAAACATGTTAATGTACATACTACAGTGTTGTCCCTCACTGAAGGTACCCAGATCTAAAGCCTCTGCAACAAGAATCAGGAGGCAGTCATGTTTCCCTTGTAGCTTTGGCTGGTGGGAAGCTCAGTTTAACTTTATAACTGCAGGACTTGCTGGCTGCATTTTTTGTTCTCTTTTGTCCCTGGCTTTTTTGTTTGGCTCTTTTTCCTATTTTTGCTTCTTTAACTGAGGTGTGTTTTAGATGTCATTTACACACAATAAAATGCATAGTTTTTGGCTTTCAGATTTATATTTGCTCTTGTCCAGCTTTATCTGTTTGTATTTTTCCGTAGGCTACCTCATATATTTTGTGAGATGAGACAGCATTTTGAATATAATGTATTCTTGAAAATATACAGAGACTGAGCATGGTAAATATGACTCTAGCTGTATGCATTTTAGGGAGAGACTCTGTTTTCTAAAAACGAATGAATAGTATAAACTTACTATAGTTTGCCTTTTAGACACAATTTTGGTTCATACATTTCCAGCATTCTTCACTTTTGTTCTTTTCCCTTATTTCGAGCATACATTTAATCAGCTTTAAGTCCAGTGAGTACCAGATCAAACTTTACGAACTGTCACTTGGGTACTTGTGTCCGTCTTTGCCTTTTACATCAACTAAAAAAAGTTTATCACTAAAAAAGGCAGGTAATGCAACACATTTCTTCATTTAACAAATATGGCTCTACTAGTGAAGTTGCCAAAACTAAACTGGTAACTAGCTGGTTAAGATGGCGGCGCCTGGGGTCCTGCGGAGCGGCAGCAGAGGGTGCCGCCGCCCCAGGCGAGGTCAGGCCGCCCTGCGCGCCGAAGAACCACCCCCAGCAGCGGCAGCACCACCACCGCCTAGCAAAGAATGTCAGGCCCCGCCCGGGACGGCAGCCGCACCATGGATTCTTCCAGCTCCTCTAACTCCTATTTCTCCATGGGCTCCGCCATTCCCGGCGCTGTCGTGCTCCTCTACTTGAAGGAGCTCAAAAAATGGGATGAATTTGAAGATATTTTAGAGGAGAGGAGGCATGTCAGTGACTTGAAATTTGCAATGAAGTGCTACACACCTCTTGTCTATAAGGGAATTACTCCTTGCAAGCTAAGTGATATTAAATGTAGTGTTCTCAATTCTGAAGAGGTTCATTATGTCATTAAACAGCTTTCCAAGGAATCTCCTAAATCCATCGATGTCCTCCGAGAGGAAGTGTGTGAGATTTTGGATGAGATGAGCCACAAACTGCGCCTGGGAGCCATTCGGTTTTTTGCCTTTGCTCTAAGCAAAATATTCAAACAAATTTTCTCAAAAGTTTGTGTAAATGAAGAAGGTATTCAGAAACTACAACGAGCTATCCAGGAGCATCCAGTTGTTCTGCTGCCCAGTCATCGAAGTTACATTGACTTTCTGATGTTGTCTTTTCTTTTATACAACTATGATTTACCTGTACCAGTCATAGCAGCAGGAATGGACTTTCTGGGAATGAAGATGGTCGGTGAGCTGCTGCGGATGTCGGGTGCCTTTTTCATACGGCGTACCTTTGGTGGCAACAAACTCTACTGGGCTGTGTTCTCTGAATACGTGAAAACCATGTTGCGGAATGGTTATGCTCCTGTTGAATTTTTCCTCGAAGGGACAAGAAGTCGCTCTTCCAAGACATTGACTCCGAAATTTGGTCTTCTGAATATCGTGATGGAACCATTTTTTAAAAGAGAAGTTTTTGATACATACCTTGTTCCAATTAGCATCAGTTACGATAAGATATTGGAAGAAACTCTTTATGTGTATGAACTACTAGGGGTTCCTAAGCCAAAAGAATCTACAGCCGGATTGTTGAAAGCCAGGAAGATTCTCTCTGAAAATTTTGGAAATATCCACGTGTACTTTGGAGACCCGGTGTCACTTCGATCTCTGGCAGCTGGGAGGATGAGTCGGAACCCATATAACTTGGTTCCAAGGTATATTCCTCAGAAACAGTCAGAGGACATGCATGCCTTTGTCACTGAAGTTGCCTATAAAATGCAGCTTCAGCAAATTCAAAACCTGGTTCTGAGTCCCTGGCCCCTAATGGTTGCTGTTCTGCTTCAGAACCGGCCATCCATGGACTTCGACGCTCTGGTGGAGAAGACTTTATGGCTAAAAGGCCTAACCCAGGCCTTCGGGGGGTTTCTCACTTGGCCTGATAATGAACCTGCTGAAGAAGTTATCCAGTCCAACATTCTCTTGCATTCCAACATCGCCAGCCTTGTCAAAGACCGGGTGGTTCTGAATATGGACTCCAGAGACTCAGAAGTGGTCGATGGACTTATTTTCCAGCATATCACTCTCCTCATGTGCTCAGCCTATAGGAACCAGTTACTCAACATTTTTGTCCGCCCTTCCTTAGTAGCTGTGGCACTGCAGATGACCCCTGGGTTGCGGAAAGAGGATGTCTACGGTTGCTTTCGCTTCCTGCTCAATGTTTTTTCAGATGAATTCATCTTCCTTCCAGGAAACGCACTAAAGGACTTTGAAGAAGGCTGTTACCTGCTCTGTAAAAATGAGACAATACAAGTGACGACCAGGGACATCCTAGTTACAGAGAAAGGAAATACTGTGTTAGAATTTTTAATAGGTCTCTTTAAACCTTTTGTGGAATGTTATCAGATAATTTGCAAATACCTCTTGAATGAAGAAGATGACAACTTCACTGAGAAGCAGTACTTGGCTGGAGTTCGAAAATTCACTAATCAGCTTCTTGATCAAGGCACCTCACAGTGTTACGACGTACTGTCTTGTGATGTACAGAAAAATGCCTTAGCAGCTTTTGTGAGGCTAGGTGTGATAGAAAAGAAGAAAGTAAATGGTGACAGTGTATTTAATGTGAATGAACCTGCCATGACAAAATTAGAAGAGATGCTTGGTTGTAAGACACCAGTAGGAAAGCCAGCAACCGCAAAACTTTAATATTGCCAAACAGTTATGAGAAGTTTGGTCACATAGTTGCTATCATCGAAGGACTCTTACTCCAACAAGCAGGGACATGAAAGAAGAGAGCCATCTGCTCGTGGTCTGTGAGAGCCATGGGCTCAGCGGAAAGGAAGAGGTGACAGGTGCAAGCAATCAGTGTGACCCTCTCCACCACGACAGTTAAAAAGGCAGTTGTGTCCAACTCTGTGTGTGTTTTAAAATAAAATAGTCTTTTGGAAAAAAAAATAAAAATAAAATAAACTGGTAACTAGTGGGAAGGGTCCAGATGTCATCTAGCTTTTGTATGCAAGCCTGAATGGGACTTTCAAGAGTAGTTTAGGATTATCACTATATGATTTTTGAAAGTTCAGGTTGGATGAAAGTTTAGGAGCTTTGGTATAAATTTAAGGAAAAAAAGGCAAACTGATCCTCATTTTATAAATGTAAACTTAAACTCGGCTAGATCATAGAGATGCCATATGTTTTGGTTTAAATCTGATGTTTTTCCTTCTATACTAGACTTGTCTTCCTACATCTCCTTCTTTTGCTTGCAGATGCCTTACCCCTGTCTCCATCTGTAGCCACCCCCAAAAGAGTAGTAACTGGGAAATTTCTAAGATGTGCCAACATGTCACCTTGGTGGGTACCTTTGCCAGAACCACATGGAAATTTGCCAATGTAAACACTCAAAGCTATGCAGGGCAGCTGTAGGACTTATCTAGTTTTCCTTTACCTAGGAGATGGGGGGGCATCTGTGGGCTCCCACAGAGGTCATGCTAATAGATGAGGCTGGAGATGGGACCAAATTTCAGGCTCAGGACCCCTGGCAACCTGGGCCTCTGTGTGGTGCCAGGTGATTTTAGGTGGGATGTGGAAAACTTATATTAGTACTTACATCTTATTCTAATGTATATTAGGAAAAAGCAGAACTAGCACTTTATTCCTTAGGATGAGGGTAAGTTTTTAAGAAAGAGTCCATTTATAAGAACTATTCAAATTATTTGATAAGTGATACCTGGAAATGACAAAATCTGTGATGGCAGAAGGCAAATGCTGGGATTTGGGGAACCCTATGTTCCACTTGTGTCTGGTCCATCACTTTTATCCATCAGTGGTTCCTATTCTGGCTGTTCTTTGCTTATCTCCTGTGCTGTTGTGATTCTCTGGACTCCTTCTCAGGCTGCCTCCTGCTTGCTTGCCTCAGATCTTGAGTACCAAATGGTCAGTCACATTTCCCCTGCTGTCTGTTGGTGTCCCTGTTCCACTGAAGAAATACTGAAAGACTCACCATCACCATTCCTTTCCACCACCAGGTCTTCCCCAACCCAATGTGTCCAAGTGTTTATTCATGAGGCTTCAGGATGAGGTAGTGAAATTTTTCTTGCCAAATCCTGGATGGTAAAGGAGAGCAGTTAGAAATTCCCAGCTATGCATGCCCTCCAGGTGTCAGGAATTGAGACTCTGAGAACATAGGAAGGGCAATAGCCTGAACATTTTGAAGATGTGAATACAGTAGATCTGGAGCCAGGCACGACTGATGTATGGCCTCACTGTCTCCAGGCTCATACCTATAATTCCCAATATTGTTCTTCTCTCTCTATAGCCATCTGCTCTGTATCTTAGAGCTGTCTGGGCTCCTTGGGCTGCAGGCCCAGTCACAAGTGCCGCGTGGCATGGCTGAAACTAGTTGTATTATAAGTTTGGTCCTCTCCTTGGGGTTGGTGTCTTTGGACTTTGAGCAGTCTCTTCTTGCGGATGGACTCTCCCCCCAAGGTGAGTCTCTGCCATTGTGTAGAACATTCTAAAATCAGTTTCTTGGGCTACCCTTTAGGTCACCTCGTTTGACCATGATTCAAGACTGAGATCTCTACATTATCCATCCCAGAGGTCATGCAGTCTTGACTTGGCCTCATCTAGGGAAATCTCTTCCCCCTGTGTATTTCATCTCTTCTCAGTAACTGAAACAAACACAAAACAAGACAACATATCTGACAACATACCTGTCTATTCCCTCCCAGATTGTGGAGACTGCATTGTGCTTAATGAGAGAGTCTGGTTAGTTGCTGGAGTATGAGCAGATGATGACTGTAAAGTAGTGGTTCTAACTTAGAGCAGCCTAACCTCTGAGGGGAGCCCCAAGAGGCCTAAGGTACCTTGGAATCAGACATGGTTTTGTATGTGTATGTTTAGTTTTGGGGGAATAGGATTTATAGGGTTTATTAGAGTATCTCAAAGATCTGTGATCTAAAAAAGGGTCTCTAAAAGAACAGATCCTTGAGGGAAACAGCAAGAAGGCAAAGATAAAGCAGACGTGGAATAATGTTTTACTTGTGTATTGTGAGACTTTCCCTCTGCCACTTAGACTCCTCCTCTAAGGTCTTATCCGGGGTTTTTCCTCCTTCATTTCATAGTCCTCCAGACCTTTCAGTCAGTTTCTGGCAAGTGGGACAATTTTCCTGC
Organism: Vulpes lagopus; assembly: GCF_018345385.1. Classification (NCBI taxonomy): domain Eukaryota; kingdom Metazoa; phylum Chordata; class Mammalia; order Carnivora; family Canidae; genus Vulpes; species Vulpes lagopus. The sequence continues at coordinate 62,556,568 of NC_054824.1, forward strand.
TCTTACCTTTCTATTGGTTTTCCCTTCTTTTGTCTCTACACATCCATGCACACAATCTTTTAGAAATGGGTAAAAGTAAATATGTATGAAGAATCTTTATAGCTTTCTTGGTTACTCTTGGAGTTACTCTTCCGTTATTACACAGTCCACATTCTGTAGGATCTGATAATTATGCTGTCATAATGGAACTTGACATAATAAGTATATTTTCATCATTCAGAATGATGTCATTGATGAGGCCGAGAAGTAGTTCCTTGCCTCTGTGATGAAGTTAGCAAGTTAAAACAAATTTTTTTGGAACTCTGAGGCAAAGGTTCCTAATTCTCTTGTATTCTCTGCTTTATTTGCCATCCCATTCCTGCCCCATCAGATTGCATAGACTTAAGGCATGAATGAATGGCATGAATTTTGCTGAAATTTCTTTGGAGGCTTTAAAAGAGAGAATTTAGGGAATACATTTATATATCCTAGATTGTCCCAAAGGCAGAATTCAATATTGGAAATCTGTCATGTAGGAAGGGCAAAGCTAGGGACATAGAGGTGACAGGTATTCCGAGGCGGCTATTGCTTTTAGGAGATAGGTGGCTAGGTGCTGGCTGTAGTACTGTACTGAACTTGCCAGGTGACTTCAGTCAAGTTGGCCTTTCTGGGCCTCATATAAAGTGAGAATAATGGTACCTACTTTGCATGTTTCGTAGGCTTGTTGACGGACTCAAGGGAGAATAGATGTCAAAAGCTTTGTAGGCAAGGGGATGCCCTCTCTGCTCTTGCTTTTTAATGGTGCTGAAAGTACTGGTGTTTGGTTAGGATGTTTAAGCTGGGATGTTATAGGAGTACCTGGCCGGCTCAGTTGGAAGAGCATGCCACTCTTGATCTTGGGGTTGTGAGTTTGAGCCCCATGTTGGGTATAGAGACTACTTAAAAATAAAACCTTTAAAAAAATAATAAAACCTTTAAAGAAAAAAGGGGGTTAGTTATAGGGTCATACTGCTTGGTGGCAGGTTAAAATTCTCCCCCAGTGGAAAGAATGTTATTGTAATTGAGAATGAGCAGTGAGAGAGGGTCCCAAGAAGCTATATGTAGCAAAGGTATATTTTTTTTTTGTAACCCGATCAGTGAGCACAGTTATTTGACCCATCTCTGGAGCATGGAACTCTGTTTTTAATATTTATTCACAGTGAAAAGATTTTACTTGTTCTTCTACAACCAGAAAGGAAAGAGGCTCTGTTTAAAAAAAAAAAAAAAAAAAAGTTGGGGTAGAATTGACTCTGTCGTCTTTGTGGAACATACCCATCCCTGTGTCCCTTCACCTCTTAGGCCTTAGTTGTGCCTGTCTCTGAACTATATTTGTGTGGTGCCATGTGTATTGTGATTACACTTGTTACCAGTTTTATCTTTAAGGGAAACTCAGTGTTTGTTTGTTGTTTTTTTTAAGATTATTTATTTATTTATTCATGAGAGACACACAGCGAGAGGCAGAGACACAGGCAGAGGGAGAAGCAGGCTCCCTGCAGGGGACTTGATCCCAGGACCCCAGGATCACGACCTGAGCCAAAGGCAGATGCTCAACCTCTGAGCCACTCAGGCATCCCAAGCTCAGTGTTTCTGATTCTGTTTTCCATTTCTTGTTGATAAACCACTGAAGCTCTTAATTCTGAAACTACACTACAGCCTTTTTGCATAGCCTTCTCATTTAAATTATCTAAAATAGTCTTTTTAGGGACTCCTGGGTGGCTCAGTGATTGAGCATCTGTCTTTGTCTTAGGTCGCAATTGATTCACCTCTGTGTCCTGTTGGGTCCTCTGGTCGGTCCTTCATTGAGCTCCCCGCAGGGAGCCTACTTCTCCCTCTGCCTATGTCTCTGCCTCTGTCTCTGTCTCTCATGAATAAATGAATAAAATCTTAAAATAGTCTTTTATTTCTGCTTCCATCTAATACACAATTCTCAAACCCTTTAGTCTCAGGACTCTGATGCTTTTAAGTTCCAAAGAGGTTTTGTTTATGTAGGTTATATCTATATTTGACTTATTAAAAGTTATGGGAAAAAAAGTATTCATTTAAAGATAAATCCATCACATGTTAATATATTTTAATGAAAAAATAACTTTTTCAAACAAAAAACCTTACACGAATGGTATTGTTTTGTATCTTTGCAAATCTCTTGAATGCCTGGCGTAATTGAAGACAATGGATTCTCGTATCTGCTTCTGCATTTAGTCTATTAAAATTTGTCATTTTGGTTGAATAATGTGAATCCAACCTCACAGATGTGTAGTTGGAAAAGTCGAGGAGTATATTAATCTTTTCACATAATTGTGGATATTCTTTGATACTACATTACAACTCTGTTAGTTGCAATGTGGAATCTCAAATTCTGTCAGTGAACTTTTTGTACTCTGTTATATAATAATACTCATTGGTTTATTTTGTACTTTGAAGGGATCTTTTACTGATACCTGATTTTTTTTTTTAACATATACTTCTTTTTTTCTTTTTTGAGATTTTATTTATTTATTCATGAGAGACACAGAGAGAGAGAGGCAGAGACACAGGCAGAGGGAGAAGCAGACTTCATGCAGGGAGCCCGACATGAGACTCGATCCCGGGTCTCCAGGATCACGCCTTGGGCTGAAGGCGGCGCTAAACGGCTGAGCCACCTGGGCTGCCCACTGATACCTGATTTTGAAGCATCATGCATTGGTTGGGAAAACATTGCAGATCTTTTAGGTGTTGACACATTTCTTTTACAAGATTAAAAAATCATATTTGTTAATATCACCACTAATCTCATCAGAAAAGCCCTGGGAAGTTATTACATTCACAGTGGCACATACAGGTTTGTAAAAATTCGAAGTTTTGCTTGAGAGCTTGAGTTTAATTGTTGCTAACAAGTGCTGTCGGGCTCACTTTATCTTTGAGAAAATATGTCAGACACCCAAAGCTGACAAAATATAGTTTATCTGTTAGCTGTTCTTTCAAGTAAAAATGGTATTCCATGAAGAAAGTTGCTAATTCAGCTCAAAATGTGGAGACATTGCACAAGTGCTTTTCCTCAAGAAAAAGATGGTACTTAGGTAAGGAACATAAGTGCTTTATTCATACATCCATTTAACCACGTAGAATAGTATTGAAAAGATGGGTACTTATATAAAACATAAGTTTTAGTATTTCATCAAAGAACTTCTACCGTGAAACAAGTGTTATTTTTTTCCTATGAATGAGTGGCAGTGAAGAGTACATTGATCAATTGCCTTGATATATACTAAGGCAGCAGTAATTTTATCCATTGTTACTTTTGTATCATCAGTGCAAATGTCATCACAGTGACAAAGGCAAATAATGTCCTATTATTATTAAAATAGTTTTGATCTCAGGACCTTGTGAAAGTGTCAGGGCTCCACAGGACACACTTTAAGAAACACTGATCCAATACATACTCAAGGTACTGAGAATCTTTTCTCCCTAGACTGCTATTCTGAGAACACCTCTTTCTTCAGAAGTCTTAAGTGGCTCTTATATGTCAGGCGCTTTGCTAAAGAATTAACATTGAATAAGATAGTCTTTAATCTCTTAAATTTAATTTTGGAGGGGCTTTGGGGCAGTCAGGGGAGAAAACTGATAATAAAGGAGTTAAAAGGGGGCAGCCCGGGTGGCTCAGAGGTTTAGCAATGCCTTCAGCCCCCGGCGTGATCCTGGAGACCGGGGATCGAGTCCCACGTCGGGCTCCCTGCATGGAGCCTGCTTCTCCCTCTGCCTGTGTCTCTGCCTCTCTCTCTCTTTCTCTCTCTCTTTGTATCTCTCATGAATAAATAAATCTTTAAGAAAAAAATGGGCAGCCCGGGTGGCTCAGCGGTCTAGCGCGGGTTTAGCGCCGCCTTCCGCCCGGGGCCTGATCTAGAGACCCAGGATCGAGTCCCACATTGGGCTCCCCGCATGGAGCCTGCTTCTGCCTGTGTCTCTGTCTCTGCCTCTCTATCGCTCAAGAATAAATTAAAATCTTAAAAAAAAGGAGTTAAAATATAAGATTTTTAAAAGAATTAAAGATGATAGGCAACAAAAGGAACGCTAAATTTTAGATCTTACTTTCAGCTCTTGAACCACATGGCAGACCGTCACCAAATCAGTCTCCAGGTCCTTTCCTTCCATCATCAAACCTCTTTAAAATGTCCAGGTTAATTACCTTTAGACATGTTTTCACACTTAAGTACGCTTGGTTGCAGGCATTGTAGGTGCATGCTTACAGATGCACTTACTGTTTCTCCCTTCTAATTTTGTTGTTCTTTAGCTTTTGTGCTTCTCTATTTCATACTGACGTGTGTAGCTTTGAGCCAGTGTAGCTGTTAAGCCATATGTTTATGTCTTTAACTTGTCCATTAACATGTAAGCCTTTACCTGCTTTAGCCATGTGATTGGGTGATGTAACAGTGTTGGCCTGTTATTTGTAATTTGGAGGGTATCGTCACCTCCCCCGAGTTATGTTAGAACAATGCAGCCTCTGGAGGAAGCCTTTTCTGGGGCAGAACAGACTAGTAGAAATAGCCGGTGTTGTTTCCCTGTGGTCTCTATCCCTATAATCTGAACTTCTTAAGTTTTTGGCTGTGAACCTCTTCCTTGTGGGAGGGTGGGGTGGGAGATTTCCATCAAACAGCTGGGTCCCTCCTGGGTCTTCAGTGGCAAAAGTCAGACACGTGCTCACCCGCCTGGTAGCCAATAGTAACTTTCGCAAACGCTGCTGCCTCGGGAAACCTCAGGGTTCGGTGGCGGCTGCTTTCTGAACGACGCAAGTTAACAATAAGTCTCTTAACGGAACAAAACGAAAACATAGGATAGTGAGAAAAGCTCTTCCCCTTGGCAGTGGGGAAGGATGTTAAAGGAGCTCCAAAAAGTGTGCGGAGAACTAATGGAGAATTCCTTCACTGTTCCGCGCGGGCTGAAGTGCTGGGGAGAAGGGGGCGGAGATGGGCTCGGAGAGTCTGGCCCTTTAAGGAGGAGGGACAGCCTTAAGACTCTGTACCTTTAAGAGTCTCTTTGTCTGGAAACCTCCTTATTTACTCTCCTGTGCTTCAACCAAACTTCCACCCGCGATTCACGACGCCTCTCTACGCCGCCGCCCCTTACGCCAGGCTCAAATCGGCCGCACGTTTGTGGCTAACCCTAAACTTTGCGCCCGTGGCGCGAACCCTCGGAGAGGCTGGCTGTGCCGGGGTCGGGGCCGAGCGCTGCGCCGTTGGCGCAATGCGGGGCCCTGGGGGCGGGGCTCCGGCGGGCGGGCCAATGGGCGGGCAGGGGGCGGGGCCGGGTTCGGTTGTCTCGCGCCCTGGTGACAGCTCGCGCGTGCTGATGATGGCGGTAAATAGAGGGGGGTCGGGGAGGGGGCGGAGGAGGTGGGGAGGCAGCCAAGGGGGTAGCTCCAGGGGGTGGGGGGACGAGGACCGGGGAGGACGCGACGGCCAGGGAGCCCATTCTAAGACGCGGAGGCGGGGACAGGAGTCTCCGGCACAGTGGCCCTCCCCTTTAAAGAAGCCAAATCCTCATACACCGGGTGAGGGGCGACAAAGGCGGCGCGCGCCTCGCGGGCGGGAGGAGCGGCGGCAGGGGGCGGGACCGCGGCGCCGGCGGGCTGGGGGCGCCCGGGGCGGGGGCCGGCGGGGGCCGGCGGAGGCGAGAGCCCGCTGTCGGGGCGCGCCGGGGCTTTATTTTGGCGGGGTGGGCGACGACTAGGTTGGGGGGGGGGAACCTTGAGAGGAGAAGGGAAGGAAGGCTTAGGAGCTGCGGGGGGAAACGGGTCTAAGAATGAGATGAGGATTAAGGGGGAAAAGGGTTAGAAGGCAGGGAGAGGAGGAGTGAGAAAAAGCCAGCCAAGGAGGTAGGAAGGAGGCAAAACCCAGGGTAGGTGTCTAGGAAGCCGGCCGGGAATGAGGTTAGGAAGACCAAGGCTGGGGTTAGGTGTAAGAGCAGGGGTTTGAGGACCAGAGCTTTCTAGGGGGATAGTAGCAGGGTTAGCACGCTGGGGTAAGAGTTGGAAGTGGAAGGCAAGGAGGGGCAGAGCTGGGGTGATAGTTGGGAGTAGAGGAGAGAGGGTGATTAAGAGCCAGACGTGACAAGGGTGTGAACTAGTGCAGAGCGAGATGAGCTGAAGGACTGGGAATCGAGAGGTTCTGAGGAAGGTATGGGTTAGTGGGTGGGCGATGGGTGTAAATTCTTTAAAGTGAGGGAGGGTGAATTTAGACACTGGATGAGGACCAGGTGGAGTTAGGAATAAGCGTAGTGGAAGGAAGAAAGGAAACAGATGAGAGGTGGGGCATTTATAGGACAATTCTGAGACCAGACAAGCTGAAAAGAGGGTGTAAAGAAGTGATGGCGGTCTGGGACAGGGTCACTGGGGAATTGTGTTAATTGACGAGGTTCAGCCAGATCCAAGGTAAAAACAGTGAGGTGGAGAGCCAGGGCTGAAAGGGGATGGTGAGAGGAGCAAGGAAGAGATGGGCCCTGGGAATTAAAGGATGAGATGGAGTGTAAGGGAAGAGAACAGGGTTAAGGGAAGCTGGAGAAGTCCTGCTGGATGAAGAACCGGGCTAGACTCTACAGGAGTGGGAATCAAATGTGCGTGTTATGGGGAGATGCTCCAGAAGGTCTGCATGGGTCAGGGCACAGACACTATAGTGAAGGATCAAGTGTAGGGAGCCTTTGGTGCAGAAGAGGAGGAACCATGGTGAGTGAAAAGAGACCTAGAGATAGGAGTAAACGCTGAAAAGTAAGAGTGGAGATTGGGGAGGGGGAGTGTTGTGCAGGAAAGGAATTCTTTGTTGAGAAGAGAACTGTAAGTGTGTTGAAACTGTGGGTCCTTTTGTCCACAAAAGTAGGAAATTCCAGAAACCTCCTTTTCTCTTAAAGACATCTTAAATCTGTTTTCCACCTTTCATTGCTTTTAATTCGACTTCCATGTCCACTTTGAAAAGATGAGACCCATTTTGATTTGATTTTGTTTTTCTGTGAATGATGAAGCGTCAACTCAGTGTTGGAAACCTCTGTGTTTTGCTAGTGTTGTGATAATGGGAATACAGGTTTTATTTATTTGCAGTGTGGCTCCGCCTGTGTAGTGTGATAGTGTTGTGTTGTAGCAGGGTGTACCTAACAGCACTGGGTAGAGTGTTTTATCCACAGCATTTCATTTTCAGTGGAGAGCCCACTGTTGTTGAGATAGAAAAAGATGAACATCTTTTTGTTTTGATTAATCAACCATATTTCGGCCTAATTGTTTTTTGATGGCTGGAGAATATTGAGAAATCATTTCAGAAGAAGGCAAATAACCAACCAGGGAAGTTTGCTGGAGAAGAGATTTAAATCAGGACTGTGAGGGCTTTGAGTTTCTAAGCTGCCTTTAGCTTTATGTGGGACATTTCACACTATAGTAGGTAACTCACGCATTTAACTAAATGGAATAAAGAGATTTGTAGGAGAATTTTAGAGTGGGACTTCTTTTTTAGGTTACGTAATGAATATATGAGTAACTTTTATCATAAAAAAGCCTCTATACAATAATGCAATGCCTGGACATTTCCACTGCCTCTTCTGTTTTGTAGTTATGAATAAAGAAGGCCATATTAATATTCATTTCCTAGAAGCTTTTGACTTTTAAGGCATGGAAATTAAAAGGAGGATGAGAAATTTGGTACAAAATTTAGATTATTCTTACTATTTTGGTTTGATGATTTTTATTCTGAAGCTTTTATATTTAGCTAAGAATGTGAATGATTATTACTTTTTATTTGATAGTGTCAAAGGATAGCTATAATTTACTTAAGGAAAAAAATGCAAACTGATCTTGAGAATCTTATTTGAGGTTATTTTAGGGTACATTCAGATACACAAAGATAGCTTTTTTTCAAAGTTGTGTAAATTTTGTATGCCACTGTTTTATGGGTGTTTGTATAAACAGCAAAAATGATGGCATTTGTAACAGCAAAATTATATTTTATTAGTAGATATCAGAAAAACTGGTTGTTAATATATGTCAATAATTCAGAATCTAAAATCTGTCTGGATTCTCTTAAGCAAGTGTTCAAGGTGACTACATTGATTTTGTAATTTAATACAATATTTTTATTTTTACTTACTTTTTTTTTATTATTTTATTTATTTATTCATGAGAGACACAGAGAGAGAGAGAGAGGCAGAGGCAGAGGCAGAAGCAGGCTCCATGCAGGGAGCCTCATGTGGGACTGGATCCCGGGTCTCCAAGATCACACCCTGTGCTGAAGGCGGCGCTAAACCACTGAGCCACCTGGGCTGCCCTAATACAAGATTTTTAGAAATTACTGTTTTTGCTGCCAAATTTGAAGAGGATTAGTCTGAAATGTTAACTTTCAATCTTAAGAGTAACTTGGAATGGGGCACCTATTTCTGTTGGATGTTTGTGCATATTCCCTTGCTGTCTCGATATGTTTGGCATTATTAACAGTTTGTATTCTGTTTATGGTTTTGCCATTTTTATATTATAGTTGTTTTATACTTGATGTCTTTATATAAATAATTTTAGACTTATGTGATGTTGGTGAAGAAGGAAATATAAACTCTAAGGTCAGCTGTAGGAAAGAATCCATTTGGGTCCTGTCTTTTCTATATGCTGCAATAGTGTGCTAAATCACTGATTCTCACTGGGAATGGTTATTTCTCAGTTGATATTTCTAAAGATGAAAATAGGTAACCTTTTGGTTCAAATAATATTATTCATTAATAAGGACTCCAGTTATAAATCTGAGCTTTGTTTTCATTTGTTCATCAGGTGAATTCTACTCAATTGAACTTTATTTTGGTTATAATCTTATTTGCTAAGCAATACACTTAATTTACATATTCAGATTTGAACGAGTAGTTGGTACATACCTAAATGTTTTTTCTGGTTAATCATAGATTCTTTGGATGGGAAGAGACCTTGAGAAGACCTCTAGTTTGTCCTGCAACTTCAGTCAATATCCCACTTAAATCATCCCAGGTAGATAAAAATTTATCCTGTTTTCAAAAGTCATCAGACATAATGTGGCAACCTTTGCAGATAGTCTTTTCTGGTATGTAATTATTTTCTCTATTAGGACAGTCTACTTTCTCTCTAACCACCATACATGTAATGCTGTATTTATATGTGTTTTGTGTTGCCTCATTCTTCATTTTTGAGTAAAAATATTTGCTTACTATAGTATTAAAATCCTAGTTCTTCATAAACTTAATAGTAGTAGCTCCCCACCCGTATGCTTTTATGCCAGCCACTGTTGTGCTCGCTTCGGCAGCACATATACTAAAATTGGAACGATACAGAGAAGATTAGCATGGCCCCTGCGCAAGGATGACACGCAAATTCGTGAAGCGTTCCATATTTTTTAAAAAAAAAAAAAAAAAAAAAAAAAAAAAATATGCCAGCCACTGTTGTAAGTGCTTTGCAGATTAGAATTTATTTACTCCTAGCAGCAACCCTAAGAGGTTGGTGCTGCTCCTGTTCCCATTTTACTTTACTGAAATAAAGCCTCCTTGGGATTAAATGATTTCCCCTCACTCAAGGGTACAGTCAGACCCCCCTCCCCCTTCTTAAACTTGTAGAATTCTAGGAAGTGGTGAGGATAGGATTTGAACCTTGGCATTTTGCAAGCAGTCCGTGCTCTGGTATTACTCCTGCTTGACTGTCATGAGCTGATCCATCACCATGCTCTTCTCCAGATTAAACAGTGCTGGTTTGTTTTATTCCTTAACCTGTCCTGTTTGCCAATCTTTAGATTATCCCTGTGGTTTTGTTATAAACCTTTCCTCAGTTGCTTTCTAGATGGGGAACCTGGGACAAACACCATAAGGGCTATGTCTAATGCAAAGATTATATAAGGGTTCTTACATGCCCCTATTTTTTTCATTACAGAATTACATTCATAGAATAAAACAACCCCAAACTAATAAAATGACTAAATGCATTGCAGATAAATGGTTACCTCCCTATTTTTTTTTCATGTAAAAAAGGGCTTGTTACAAACCATATAGGCTTACAGTTGAAGAGATTGTTGTCCATTCAGGAAAAATGGAACTCCAGTTTCAGTGCAGATATCCATAAGCAAGGAGAGTCTGTTGAGACACTCCCCCTGGTTTTTTATCGTCTTCTCTTTATGTGTTTGTGTAAATAATAAATTAAGTATATATATGGATGCTTTAATTTGGTTAAATAAATTGGTCTACTCTTTTTTTTTTTTTTTTTATTAAGAGTTATTTTTTTCTTTTAGAGCAGCCTTAGATTCACAGCAAAACTGAGTGGAAGGTGCAGAAATTTCCCCTTACATGCACAACCAGCCTCCCCCGTTATCAACACTCCCTCACCAGAGTGGTTCATTTGTTATAGTTGATCCACTCATTTTTTAAAATACCTAATAATTAGCATTTACTAATTGCCCACCATGAGCTAAGTTTGTGAAATGTTTGAAACTCTCAACAACCCTGTGAGAGAGACCTTCTGTTAATGCTTGTGTATGTGTAACATTTGATATTCTTAGGATGTTTCAAGCTTATGGAAAAGTAGCAAAGATGGTATAGAACTTCTCTTGTACCCTTATTCAAACTCACCAGTTTTTCATTTTGCCCCATTTGCTTTATCATTTTCTTTTATTTGAGTATTTTTCAAGTAAGTTTGAAAACAAGTGGATAGGAAGGCCTAATTTTGAAAAAAGGGAAGAGCATTTTGAATGTATAAGCAAGTTGGTATGTTTGATTTTTGTAAAAATGTTGTGATGCAAAGAAATCTCAAGATTGGATTGAGAGTGGATTTAGGGGTCATATGCTTTCTTCACTGTATTCTGAAAAACATTCTTTTACCTGTGAATGACAAGTTTGTAGGTCCCTCCCTCATTAGCAAAACCATGTCATGGTGTACACCTCTGTTGGGGACCTTCTTAGCATCTGGCATGGTGTGTTCATACACACGGGAGTCTTCAGGATATGATACCTGGTAATGATGAATGGGTGATGATTTGTTTATTAGTTTTTAAGTTTTTCTTTATTTGAGAGAGAGCACGAGCAGGGAGAGGTGCAGAGGGAGAGAGACAAGCAGACTCTTTGCTGAGTGAGGAGCCTGACACGGGGCCTGATTCTAGGATACCAAAATCATGACCTGAGCCAAAGGCAGATGCTTAATGGACTGAGCCACCCAGGTGCCCCATATGGGTGATTATTATGTGAAAACAGGAAACACAGGCCTGTTCATCACTGTGACTGAGACATATTTAGGTGAAATATAGCTTTGAAGATCCTTCTATAGCATCAGTCAAGGAGCTGGAAGTGATCTAAGTGTAAAATGGACTTCCTTAAGAACCTAAGGTTGTAATTAATACAGATTAGGTTTACCTTATGGTAGGGGAATGAATATAAATATCCTTCCCCCAAAATAAACCTAAATTTTGGGAGTCTTTAATTGTCATCATATAAGGAAATTTAATTGACCCCATCCCGCTACTAACTTCCAGCTCATCCTCAATCTTTATTAAAATGGTAGCCAGTCCATTTCATAAAAGCATGACCTGCAGAATGAGGCCTGTTCAATTTCAGTAAAAGGACTATTAGCTGTATTCTGATGTATGTAAAGTACAGCACTTGAGGGCTTCCCCCCACCCCAAAGCTATGAAATATAGCTCCTTGTTAAAGCTGATTGTAATAATTAAAAACACTTAGCTTTCATAAGGATGAGAAAATTATAAATTATTTGGAAAGCATTCTTTCTAGTCATGCATTATTGTTTCTGAGGCATGGGCAGTTTTTAAACACTATAATACTATTCTTTTGCCATTTACATGTTAATAGAAGTCTGAAAAGTAAGACACTCTTCTGAAATTTTCAGGGTTGTTTTTATTATATGTCAAGTTGTAAACAGCATTCTGTGACAGGTATTTTCTCTCTTTGTCTTCTATTGAGCTAATTAGTAATTTACACTCTAGTAGCATCTCTTCCAGCCTCACTGTGTGAAAATGCCTGCTACTCTGTGCCTTCCATGCAGCCTGGGCTGGCAAATGATTGGGGGCAGATGTTGGTTACCACATCAAAGGGATCAGGAATAAAATTTATTTTTGTATTGTGTTTTTATAAACATACAGGCTTTTGTATATGCCCTGTGACAGCCTTGCTGCCCACCCAACCCCCATTCAAATAGGAATGTTATAACCTCCTGTAATCCAGAGCTACTGTCCTTGATTCAATTTTGTATTGTTTTCTGTTCTGTCCCCCACCCCCACCCCAACATTGTGGGATTTGGGAAGGATTAGCAGGGCAGTCTGTCAGAGTTTAGAGCCCAGGGAACCGGTCTTCATTGCTCCCTCCCATTGTCAGCATATAGAGCTTCTTATAGAGCTTCTTGTTGTTGCCTTTATAACCTAGCAATTCTTCACTCATTGGGCAAGTTATGTGAGGGTTGGGAGCACAGCTCTGTTGTTAGTGAGTTATGAAGATGCTTTCATACAATACTTGTATTCCTCCAAAGGATGGATAGGTCCTGCCTTTTTATCAGCTTTTTTTAAAAATGCAGCCATGAGTGACCAAAAGATAATTTATAGCATGGCTTTAGCACCTCGTCATGTTGGTATTCTGCTCTTTCCTGCCCCCTGCTCTATCTCCTTCTGCCAGCCTCTGACATGGGAAGGATGATGTTTAGTATCTATCATGTGTTCACATGGATTGGCCATGTAGACATATTAGAGTAGCCAAAGCTTTTGACTTTGAGATAAAGTCTTTTTTTTTTATCTTAAGATTTATTTATTTATTCACGAGAGACACACAATGAGAGAGAGAGGCAGACACAGGCAGAGGGAGAAGCAGGCTCCATGCAGGGAGTCCAATGTGGGACTCGATCCCGGGAGTCCAGGATCATGATCTGAGCCAAAGGCAGACACTCAACTGCTGGGCCACCCAGGTGTCCCGAGATAAAGTCTTAAGTATCAGTTTGTTCTATGAAGAATATAAATTTTAATTGACAGTCAAAGGAATGGTAGAGAGGGGTTTACTGATATATCAGTTTTGAACCAAAACCATTCTAGAATGCTAGATAATTTGTAGTACTTATTTTTGCAGTTATGAATACTAATTTGTTAGGATAATAAGGTCAGAGTCCCTGTTAGAGCTAATTAGAGTCTCCTTGACAAAAATTGTTACATAGACGTGGCCACAAAGAAAATTAGGTAAGAAAATGTGTGAATAGGGATCCCTGGGTGGCGCAGCGGTTTGGCGCTTGTCTTTGGCCCAGGGCGCGATCCTGGAGACCCGGGATCGAATCCCACATCAGGCTCCCGGTGCATGGAGCCTGCTTCTCCCTCTGCCTATGTCTCTGCCTCTCTCTCTCTCTCTCTGTGACTATCATAAATAAATAAAAATTAAAAAAAAAAAATTAAAAAAAAAAAGAAAATGTGTGAATAGCTCATTTCAGCCATCATTGCTAAATAGCATTATAATCATAAGCATCTAGCCTTTGACAGTGAATCAGCATTTATGAACAGAAGACATCACATTTATGTAAGCATTTATAGAGTACATTGGGGGCTTTATAGTGTTTATTTTTTTCGTAATCTAAAATGCACAGAACATCCCTATGGTTGGTCATTGCTAACATCTTCTCTTATTCTCCTCTTTCTGTGTTCTAATATAGCTACCTATGTCAGTTTTCTTAATTATATTGGATGTTCATGGCCACACACTGATTATATTCTTGTGCTTTACCATCCAAAAGAGGTCAAAGGTCAGATTAATAAGCAACATTTCATATAAAGCAAATTATCACTGAAATAGACACCACACAGAGGAATGTTACAAGTAAGTAAAGATGACAAAGTGAATACATGACTATGGAATTAAATATACTCTTTTAAAAGAAACATTTCTAAAATACATGACATTGCTTGAAAAACTCATAACTGTATTTCAAGTGAATGGTGAGTATGTTAAGGAAGAGACCAAACTCATTTGTGATTGGCATCATTGTCTACTCCATGCTAAAATCCTGGATTGGTTAAATATTACCTACCAGTTTCCCCAATTATCCTGTTAATATGCTTTTTGAATTTTTTTCCTCCATGGGCAGTTCAGCTTAGCCTACAAATAATAATAATTCAAAATCTACTTGCTATCAATTCAGTAATCCTAATCATTTAAATAAATATGAAATAAAACATAATTGCCACTTTTTACCTATCAGATTGAAAGATGATGGTAGCCAGTAGAGGCTAAGGATATGAGGTAGTTGGAACTCTCACATACTGTTGATGGGAATGTAAATTTTCTTGGAGGTAAATTTGGCAGTGTCTATTGGAATTTAAAATGTATTTGCCATGTGACCCAGCAATTCCACTCCTAGAAATCTGTCCTATGGATATATTCATATACTTGCATGAAAACTAGGAGTACAGAGTTTTTCTTTGTAGCATTGTTTGTTACAGGAAAAAAAAAATGACGTGACATTTCCACACAGTGGAACCACCTTTAAGCTGTTAGAAATGCACTGGATCTCTCTTTGCTGATGTAGAAAGATAGCCACTGTTAAAGTTTATTTTACTTATTTGTTTTTAAATATACCTAGCAGCTCTTATTTGTTTAAGTAATCTCTGTGCCCAGCATGGGGCTCAAACTCATGATTCCAAGATTAAGAGTCACGTATGTGCTCTTAGGCGCCAACCCTCCCTGTTAAAATACTTCTTTATGTTTTAAATTACGTATTTTTAAAAAATGTTATGGAACAATATGTATAAAATATTTCTATTTTTGTAAAATATAAGGAGTGTTATTGATGTGTTCCCTTTTTTGGGGTGAGGTATTCACTTTTTCCTTTATATACACTTCTACAGTGTTTACTTTCAATAAGCATGTGAGGAATGGGTTAACTGAGACCATCTCTACAGGGTTATCTTCTGTAGTAGAAAGGGAGAAGAAGGAAGCTGACCAGAGAAGAGAACTGCTTTATTCATATGATATATATCAGTCAAGTTTTTGAGTTATAAATGAGGACTGGAATGGCAGAAAAGGGATACAAAGGGATACAATGAAACCATTCAGTGGAGGTTTTAAAGGCAATGATAAAGAGCCTGAATTTGACGTGAAAAATGATCTATAAAATGGAGATGATAAAAATTTTTTTTTAAATTTTTTTCAATTTTTAAAATTTATTTATGATAGTCATAGAGAGAGAGAGAGGCAGAGACACAGGCAGAGGGAGAAGCGGGCTCCATGCACCGGCAGCCCGACGTGGGATTCGATCCTGGGTCTCCAGGATCGCGCCCTGGGCCAAAGGCAGGCGCTAAACTGCTGCGCCACCCAGGGATCCCCCGGAGATGATAATAAATTAAAAAAAAAAAATAAAATAAATGGAGATGATTATAGTAGCTGGGGTACCATTGGGTTCTTGTGAGGACTAAATTAAATAATGCATATAAGATATTTGGAACAGTAACTGACATATAGTAATTGTCCATTATTAGTATTATTAAATGAAAATATATTATCTTTTGTAAGCCTGATAAATTAACATTTTGTCTTTTACTGTGTATGATGATGATTCTGCTGACTCCTCTGACAGACCATGTAGCTTTTGTGTTTCTAGCAGTACTGATTGTTGGACCAACCATTTCTATTTTTCACCTCCCATCTATTAACTCTTATTTTTAAAAATATTTTATTTATTTATTCATGAGAGACACAGAGAGGCAGAGACATTGAGGAAGAAGTAGACTCCATATCAGGAAGCTCGATATGGGAATCGTTCCCCGGACCTGGGATCACTCCCTCAGCCTAAGGCAGACAGACACTCAATCACTGAGCCACTTAGGCGTTCCTCATGTATTAATTCTTAGTATCTAAATCTGAAATACTGAAGGGGGTTATGTAATTTTTAGACCTTAGGACATACGATGTCCTACAAATTGCTGTTGGTTTTGTTTACCAATATTGTCTTGTATACTAGTTACCTTTTGAGGTTTGTTTAAAAAATGAGGGGAACAGGTAATTTGGGGGGAAAACATTTTCTGTGCCCATGGGATGTGGAATAGATATGTCACTTTGCACTGAATGTGTTCATCAGTTTTTGTTAGCAGTGCAGTGTAATGAGCATATTAGCTACAACACCTACGTTGGCAGCCAACAGTCTGCTTGTGAATTCTTTTAGAAAACAGAAATCTGGCAAGAAGTGTTCCTGAGCAGTTGAAATATCTTAGGGAAAATTACATAGAACAAATTAAGTAGAAAAAATTTCTTCTCCAAAAAGGAATTGTTTCGCCACTAAAACCCGCAAAAAAAGATGGTTTGACTTGTGGATTGAGATGTGACAAAGTAATTTGGTAGGACTTCAGGGTTCATTCTGTATTTCAACTTTTCATTTAAGTTCGTCATTCAAAGAATTTGAAGGTATATTTATATTTGTATGTGTGTTTTAAGATTTTATTTTTTTTATTCATGAGAGAGGCAGAGACACAGGCAGAGGGAGAAGCAGACTTCCTGTGGGGAGCCTGATGCAGGACTCAATCCCAGGACTCCAGGATCACAACCTGCGCCAAACAAAGGTCGATGCTTAACCCCTGAGCCATCCAGGTGTCCTGATGGGAAAAATTGCTAAAACTATTTTAAGAATGATAAATTTCTCGCTTTATAGTATATGAAGTCTTTGTAATTACTTTTCCTTTCTACTTCCAGTTAAAATGTATCTTAAAATGTGTATCTTTTTGAGGTTTTATTTTTTAAAGATTTTATTTATTTATTCATGAGAGACAGAGAGAGAGAGAGAGAGGCAGAGACACAGGCAGAGGGAGAAGCAGGCTCCACACAGGAAGCTCAACGTGGGACTTGATCCTGGGTCTCCAGGATTAGGCCCTGGGCTGAAGGCAGCACTAAATCGCTGAGCCACTAGAGCTGCCCCTTTTTGAGGTTTTAAAATAAAAAACCTTCAGTAGAAATAACGATGAAAGTTTATATTTAAGCACAGTACTTATCATTAAGAGGTCTTCAGTAAATTTTTATTGAATAAATTAACATGTGCATGAATAAAAAATATTATTTTGATTTTGAACTTTATACCCTGTGATTTGGACACAGTCTAGCATTGATGTATAAAGGCCTTCTGTTCAGCCCCCATTTCCATGCCTGTTTTCCTCTCCTACACTACAGGCACCCTGTCTGATGTATTTGATGTATATCCTTGATTCTAGATGTATCTTTCTAAAATGCTTAGTGATTTTTTTGGTATACTTATCTTTAATTCCAAAACTGTTCATGACACTACACTATTGCAGAATTTGGCTATAGAATTATCCCTGTAAAAATGCTATAGCTCTGGGGCACCTGGCTGGCTCAGTTGGTGGAGCATGTGACTCTTGATCTAGGGGTTCTGAATTTGAGTCCTATGTTGGGTGTAGAGATTACTTAAAAATAAAATCTTTGAAAAACAATGCTATAGCTCTTACTATGGTTTTGCTTTATTCACTTGGCATTAAGATCTATGAATGGTTTTGGATATACATTTAGCTAATTGCTTCTACCTGCAGCATGCTATTCCACGGTGTGCATCCATTCCCATAGTGATGGGTGCCTAGGCTACTATAAACAATGCTACCAATAACAGTCTTGTTTGTGTTCATTATGGGCATGTCTGAGAATTTCTTTGGGGTACAGACTCAGGAGTGATATTGTAGCATAAGTACTATCAGGCTGCCGAGTGTATACACCTTACAGGCTTCGTATTCTCAACACTTGCTATTAGCAAGTTGCGTCCCATTTCTCATATTTTAGTTAACTGTTTCCCTTCTGTGAAATAAGCATGAAAGAATAAACATAGTATTAAATTTTTCTTTTTACTGAAAAAGTGTTAGATTGACATCTTGCTGTTTGTATATAATGTGAAATGATTACCACAATAAGTCAGCATACATTGTTATAAAATTTTTTCTTACAGTGTAGACTTTTGCAGTGCAGACTTTTTCTGCTGTCTTGCTAATTTGCTTAAAGAATAGATCTGGACATTTTATTATTTTTTAAAGCTGGAGGAATTTTTGGTTTTGCATTATATTTTGCAGGATATTAATATATTTTCTCGAACTTCAAAAAAAGGAAGAAAATGATACTTTATACAGTAGCTTGTTTTCTTCTTGATTCCAAGAGAGTGAAACGAACATATATTTATTTTTAAGTTTTATTTATTTAAGTAATCTCTACACATCATGTGGAACTTGAACTCAACCCGAAGATCAAGAGTCGCAGACTCCTGGGACATCTGGGTGGCTCAGCAGTTGAGGGTCTGTCTTTGGCTCAGGACTTGATCCTGGGGTCCCGGGATCGAATTTTGCAATGGGCTCCCTGTGAGGAGCCTGATTGTCCCTCTGTCTATATCTCTGCCTTTCTCTGGGTCTCTCATGAATAAATAAATAAAACCTTAAAAATATATATTTTTAGTATTTGGGGATTTCCAGAGAAGAGCATATTTGCTGAGATGCCATTTCTTAGGGTCTTAGAGAAAGCTGGGCAGCAGTTTCAGATTCGCTGGTGAATCCCGCTACTATTTCTTTCAGTCTTCAGAAAGGATAAATGTCTCTGAAACAAAATGTTGACTTGTTTCGACAAATCCGCAGTATTTGCGCTTTCCTGAGGAAACAGTAGTGTCTTAAGCATTTTCATTTCTTACCAAAATATGATGCAGTCAAGTTATTCTTTTGAGTTTGGTTTAAAATCTGCTTGATCCCTGGGTGGCACAGCGGTTTGGCGCCTGCCTTTGGCCCAGGGCGTGATCCTGGAGACCTGGGATCGAATCCCACATCGGACTCCCGGTGCATGGGGCCTGCTTCTCCCTCTGCCTGTGTCTCTGCCTCTCTCTCTCTCTCTCTCTCTGTGACTATCATACATAAATAAATAAAAATTTAAAAAATAAAAAAAAATCTGCTTGACTGTGTGAAAAAGGAATTTTAATTTGTGAAATGATTGATATAGCTATAAACTGTGAACTTTCTCCAATAATACTGTAATATATTTAAATTTTTACTTTTTTTTTCTGGTTATGACTTTTGAGTTAAGTATCAGCAAAATATTATTTCCTGCTCTTGTTTTCAAACAAAGCCATACTCTATGCAAAGGTGTAGTGTGTTTTTTCCAAATAACTTGATTTTACACTGCCTTGAAAAGTACATTTTTTATTATTTTCTTTTTCCTTCAGAAATCTTGCTTGGAAAACCATGATTTTTTTTTTTTTAAAATTTTTTATTTATTTATGATAGTCACAGAGAGAGAGAGAGAGGCAGAGACACAGGCGGAAGGAGAAGCAGGCTCCATGCACCGGGAGCCCGATGTGGGATTCGATCCCGGGTCTCCAGGATCGCGCCCTGGGCCAAAGGCAGGCGCCAAACCGCTGCGCCACCCAGGGATCCCGAAAACCATGATTTTAGATGTGATTTTAAAACATTCTTTTTAACCTTTTCTTTTCTTTTTTTTAAAATTAATTTATTTATGATGAGAGAGAGAGAGAGGCAGAGACACAGGCAGAGGGAGAAGCAGGCTCCATGCACCTGGAACCTGACGTGGGATTCTATCCTGGGTCTCCAGGATCGCACCCTGGGCCAAAGGCAGGCGCTAAACCGCTGCGCCACCCAGGGATCCCGTCTTTTTAACCTTTTCAAGAATCTTTTAAAATTTAACATTTATCAACTCTAAATAAAAAGTACCCTACCTGCTTTTCCTTCCCCCAACATTTGGCCTCTACAGGGACCTCCATTTTCTATTCTTCCAGCTGTTTCTTTTGGTATTTAATGCCACACTTGTAGGCAGTAAGGCTTATGCTGCTCTTTTTAAAAGTCTATATAACTTGTTCTCTAGACCTGCACAGCTCTCATTCTTGGATCTGTCTTACTGTATAACATAGATATTTCCTTCATCTCCCTATATTGGGACCCTTTGTCTTCCCTCTTCAGTGTTTATTTTTAAGCAATTCTTTCCTAAGGTTCCTAAGAGCAAGCTGCATAGGATGTAAATTTGAGAATCTGCGTGTATGAAAGTATCTTCCTTTTCTCTCATACTTGGTTCATAGTTTATCTGGGAATAGAATATAGAATAATTTTCTGAGTTTAGCAGGAATTGCTTTATTGATTTTTAGCTTCTGTTGTTGCTAATGAAAAGGCTGATGATATTCTCTTTTTTTTTTCTTTCCCCTCCTTGGTTTGAGGTGGTTTAGGATGCCTCTGATCTGAAATTTTATGATAATCTGCCTCATTGTGAGCCTTGTGTTGAGCAGGGCACACTGGGGGCCTATTCAATTTACAAATGTAGATTTTACAGTTCTGAGAGATTTTGTTGAATTCTTAAATTCTAACCAACCTCCCCCATCTCTCCCTTGCCCCCAGTTTTCCTTTCCTTTCCCTCCTGAACTCTCTTTGGTTTGGAATGTATGGTGATGGGTCCTTTACTTTACCGCCATCTTTTCTATTTCCATTTTTTTGTCTCTTTCTGGAGTATGTCTTGAACTTCATCTTCAGACTCTTCCAATTAGTTCTGTGTTTCTGCTATCATACTTTCAATTTCCAGGTTTTTTTTAAATGTTGCTTTTTTTTTTTTTTTTTAAGATTTTAGGGGTGCCTGGGGTGGCGCAGTCGGTTGAGCATCTGACTCTTGATTTCAGGTCGAGTCATGATCTCAGAGTTCTGAGATCAAGCCCCGTGTTGGGCTCTGTGCTCAGTGCAGTCTGCCTGTCCTTTTCCTTCCTCCTCTATGCGTGCATTTTCTCTCTCTCTCTCTCTCTCTCTCTCTCTCTCAAATAAATAAATAAAAATCTTTATTTTTTAAATTTTTAAAAAAGATTTTATTTATTTACTCATGAGAGGCACAGAGAGAGAAAGGCAGAGAGACACAGGCAGAGAGAGGGAGAAGCAGGCTCCATGTGGGGAGCCCGATGTGGGAGTCGATCCTGGGACTCCAGGATCATGCCCTGAGCGGAAGGCAGAGCTTAACCACTGAACCACCCAGGTGTCCCAATAAAAATCTTTAAAAAAGGATTTTATTTTTCTGCAATCTCTTCACCCAATGTGGGGCTCAAATTCATGACTCCAAGATTAAGAGTCGCACACTCCACCCACCAACTGAGCCAGCCAGGTGCCCCTCTGAATGTTGCTTTTTAATAGTATATTTTTGTTTCATGGGTGGAAAATTTCTTCTCTGAGTATGTTAATTGTAATTACATTTTTTTCTTCAGCCTCCAGTACCATCTGTTTCCTTAAAATACCTTTACTTGATCATTTCTTTTGGTTTTTCATTTAGGGGATTTCCTTAAATGTATAGCCTTGGCTGTCTTACTCATGTTTTATAATGTACCACTTGAGAAGCTGAAAGCTGGATTTGCTGGAGTGAAGGCTTCTAAAAGTTGACTGGTGGTATTATTCATTATAAGGTAATTAAGAACTCACTTCTAGCAGCCAATATTTATAAGTATTTTTCTGTTGGCCAAGTTCTTCCCTAGAGAGAATGCTCCCATCATTAGTTTACACCCCTGGTTGCAACATTTGGGAGTCTGAGTGGGGAAAGAGCAGGGGCTATCAGCCTTTTAGGATATCAACTTTCCCATAATCCCCATTTTTTTAAATTTTAGGCTACTAGGCATGCCCCTAGTTGTGTTTGAGTCCAGGGTCTCTCTAGTTTGCAAAGTAGGCTTCTCATCCCCTGACCAATGGCTGCTTGGAGTCAGGGTTGAAATCTTGGGTCAGAACTTTCACTCTGTACTCCTTTTTCATCCCTGCCTGCTATCCTCACATTCAGAGGTATTCTGGTGTATTCTAGCACAATTCTATTTGATCTGGGGTTCCCCTTATGCTCTGCTAAATCAAAAAAACAGTCTGTTTCCAGCTTCCACAAACTTTGTTGTAGTTTTTTCCTCTCTTATTCTTTGTCCTTGTAGATCTTGTTTTTATTCCTGTTTCAATGGAATTATAGAGAGAGCAGAGAGGCAAATGTAGATAGATGTTCAGTGCATCATGTTTCACTGAAAATCTAAATTTATTCTCTAGTGCCCTGCAAGACTTAATAGGTGAATGGCTTGTGGCAATTGCACAATTTTGCTACAGTGCAGATTTCTGGATAACAAAGTTTATTTTGTGGTTTGCTATCCTCAGGATTAATGCCTAACATGTACTTTGCTGTAGAAGAATGACATCTGAGTGGCTTTGGGAACTTCACAGATATGAGTAGAGTACCTGGGTGGCTCAGTTAGTTAATCTTCTGCCTTTGGCTTAGGTCGTGGTTCCAGGTTCCTGGGATCAAGCCCCACTTCCTACTCCTTGCTCAATGGGGAGCCTGCTTCTTCCTCTCCCTCTGCCTGTGGCTCCCCTTCTTGTGTGCAC
The DNA here is from genome assembly GCF_018345385.1 of Vulpes lagopus. Lineage (NCBI taxonomy): Eukaryota > Metazoa > Chordata > Mammalia > Carnivora > Canidae > Vulpes > Vulpes lagopus. The sequence goes on from NC_054824.1 coordinate 62,578,926, forward strand.
TCTCTCTTTGTCGAACGGATAAATAAAATCTTCAAAAAAAAAAAATCAGGAACTTTACAGATAGAATAACAGAACTGTAGATCACTAAGTAACTTAAATGTTCTTTTTATGGATGTGGAAAGAGACCCAGAGTGCAGAAGTGGTCTATTTATGTTTTCTCATCTATCTAGACTGGAACTGAGTCTGTACTCCAGTTGTCTTTTCCTTACCACTATGGTTCTATATTGTCCCACTAAAGTAACTGGAAATAGAAGCCCTTTATCCATTGCTTATATACCCAAATATCCTGTGTATGCTTTAAGTTTGCAGTCATGAGTGTAGGAGATTTTTTTCTTTCTGTTAATTTTTAGGGTCCAGTTTTTTTTTTTTTTTTTGGTGAACTTCAAACTTGAGAAAATGTGCATTTTACCACTTTAAAGATGTTTCTGTTTTGAAGAATTTATAGTAAGCATTTAAAAGGTTTTTTTTAAAAAAAAAAATAAATAAAAATAAAAGGTTTTTTTTTCTTCCTACTATTCCATTCTCAGTGGGTTCCAAAAGTTCTTAGAGGAGAAAGGTGGCAGTGCTTTCCTGAATATAATTATAGCAGGTGAAGTAATGTTTTTTTAAGATTTTATTTATTTATTCATGAGACAGAGAGAGAGAGAGAGAGAGAGAGGCAGAGACACAGGCAGAGGGAGAAGCAGGCTCCATGCAGGGAGCCCGATGCAGGATTTGATCCTGGGACTCCAGGATCACACCCCGGGCTGAAGGCAGCGCTAAACTGCTGAGCCATCGTCTGCCCTGGGTGAAATAATTTAAAACAAATCAGGATACCTGTTAAAATTTGAAAGTAATGTGGAAAAGGGAAGCAGGTGTTGTAAAAATAATCATGTTTCTTTGGAGAAATCCTAGGGTGCTTTCTTACCAACTTTGCAAAACTCAGTTCTCAGTGCTTCTCCTCTAAGACCTCTAACTCCATTTTACCCATGGGACATAAATTTTTTTTTAAGATTTTATTTATTTATTTGGGTGAGAGGTCAGAGTAAGAGAGAGACAGCACGAGCAGGGATGAGGGACAGAGGGAGAAGGAGAAGCAGACTCCTTGCTGTGTAGGGAGCCCAGTGTGGGCTTGATCCCAGGACCTCTAGATCATGACTCTAGCCAGAGGCAGATGCTTAACCAACTGCCCCTGGCACCCTGGGACATAAATCTTTGTCTTATTTCCCCATTCCCTCCTATATTCTGTACGTGGTACATTTGCCCACAGCACACTGCCAGATTCATTATATTTTGGCATAGAATTCTTTGGTGATTTTCATTTCTGTCTAAAATCTTTGGGGGCAGACCCCTTACATTGTACTTTTGACCAAATTTACTTACAAATGTATTTATGGAATGCCTTCTCTGACTGAGGTACCGGGCTTCTCTGTTGGTGCTAGCATCTGGGGGAGGGGGGGTGTACATATTAAGTCTTAAACAGATACCTGATGGTTGGTATAAATTCACCTTTTTCTCTAGTCACTATTTCAGAGCAATTGAAAGAACAGTCTCTGCCCCTTCCTTTGTGTCACCTTGGTGGCTAGCAGTAACAGCTGGGAGCAGAATGATGGAAAGCCTGTTGCTTGGGAGCTCAGGGGTCTAATGTTCCCTTATGTGGAAAGTGAGTATGTTGTAAGGGAAGTTCTCTGAGATTCCTTACAACCTCCAGGTTTTGTGATTATAAAGAGGTGCCCCCAGTGAGTCAATGACAACTTTTTTAGAACTAGCCCACAAAGAAAACCATCTTGTAGGATTGAATGGAGTCCAATGGAAATATTTCCATAACTGAGCTAAGCTGCTGCATACATAATCTAACGTAACATAGAACACTTTAAATGATAGAGCATTGATTTCATTTTATGCTTTTTTCCTCTTCCCCTCTTCTCCGGTTAAACAGTGGTTTCTCATTATACTTTGGAAATATTTTAACTTTTATTTTTTTCTAATTTTTTTCCTGTGAAATATATTTTAAAACATGTACACTTTATTTTATTTTTTAAGATTTTATTTTTAAGTAATCTCTACACTCAGTGTGGGGCTCAGACTCACAACCCTGAGATCAAGCATCACATGCTCTATCAGCTATCAGCTGAGCCAGCTAGGTCCCTCAAAACATATGTACATTTTAAAGATAAGTGAAACAAAAGCCAGGATAACCATCCTCTAAGTGTAAAAGTTCCCTGTGTGATCCTCCCTTACACCCAATCCCAGGTTAACCGCCATCCTGACTGTTATCGTGAAAGTTAGGATTTTGCTTCTTTTTATTATGTTTTAAATTCTGAACTTGGAAATGGATTAGCTTAAAATGAGAGGCCTTCAGTCTTTTGACATATGTGCTTTATTTTTTACACAAGGTAATACTAGAAAAATAATAGATGATGCCATTGACTCTTCTGAGCACTTTCCACATTATAACTCCCCAGCAGCTGTATGATATAGGTGAGGAAACTGAACCCAGGCTAGGAATTGGGTCCCACTGAGATTCTGATCCAGCCAACCTGATGTCTAAACCTGCTCTCTTGGGATCCCTGGGTGGCTCAGCGGTTTAGCGCCTGCCTTTGGCCCAGGACGTGATCCTGGAGACCCGGGATCAAGTCCCACATCAGGCTCCCTGAGTGGAACCTGCTTCTCCCTCTGCCTGTGTCTCTGCCTCTCCCTCTCTCTGTCTCTCATGAATAAATAAATAAAATCTTAATAAAATAAAATAAACCTGCTCTCTTAACCACAACATCTAATTAGGGTATTGTTTTATAACTTGATACAACTTTATATTTTTCAGATCTGGGTTTATTTTGTATCTTAAAATACCCTAACCAGATAACAGGGTAGCCATCAAGCTCTGTATTGTTTCTGCTAGAACTGTTCCATTGGAAAGCTCTATAGGGTTTTGGTTCTTGTCCAAATACTCCTAACATCTCATTGCTTGGCACAGATAAAGAGCCCATCAATTGATCTAAACCTTATCGTAAATTTAGTGTTGTCTATTTTAGAGCCCTTCTAAAATGTTCATTTTATAAATATCAGTTTTTTAATAGGAATTTCAGGGAAAATCAACAGTATCACTTTATGTTTATAGTATAGTGAATAGTGATATGTAGGTTAGCTTTAATTTTTAATTAAAGAGCTGTGATTCTTACTTTCTTCTTTTTCCTTTTTAAGTAGTCTCTACACCCAGTGTGGGGCTTCAACTCATGACCCCAGAATCAAGAGTCACATGCTCTACTGACTGAGCCAGCCTTCAGTGATAAGTCATTATGTTTAAATTTTAAAATCAGAAACTGTTTCTATAGGAGTACAGATTAAAAAAAAAAAAAAAGAGTGCAGATTTACGCTCAGTCCCTTCTTGGCACAAAGCTTTGTTCTTTGCCAATGGTATTGAGTTACTGGAATTGCACTAATCAAAGCAGTTATCTTGGGCCTAAGTGTTGCTGTTTTTTTCCTGTGTGGTCCTGGACCAGTCATTTAACAACTGATTCAAGTATCTATCTTTCATTCATAAAGTGCCCCTGGCACCCACCTCATTGTGAGAATTAACTGAGCAAATATATGTGAAAACACCTCACTTAGCATGGTATCTAGTAGGAGTATAATAAATTTTCATAAATGTTCTCTTCCCATTAAAATTGCCACTCTGTGCTGACAAAATTGTTGTATAGTATTTTTAAAAACATTCTTGGTAATGACAACTAATGTTTTTAAAATGATTTGGATGTATGCTGCAGACTGAGCTCTACCAATTAATGATATTTATTATATGTGGGGTGTAGAAAAGCAGGATTAGATTTAAGCACAGTGATGGAATAGCAATTCTGGTGCATGCTGTATGGAAGGTCATTTTTGTGGCTGCCACTGCTGCTCTACAAACTAAATGGGATTTGGTATTGCTTTTGTTTGCATATATTTATCTTGGATGATTGGGGAGAATGCAAGTATATCTGCTATTGCTTTTAAGTCATTTTAATTTTTGTGAGAAGATATTCCCAGTGTGGCTAAGAGCTTATGCTCTTTAATCCCTATAAGCTGTTAGTTAAGACCAGGATATTATTTAACTAAAATAAAGATGCAGATACCAAACACATTTTAGGATTCTTTAGCTCCACAGGAAAGGTCAGGTTCTTGAATCCTAGCATGCTCCCCCAAACCCTGGAATGTTCAAATATCAATGTCTCTTCTCAATAAGTCTTTGCTATTTTTAGTAGCAAAGAAAGAAGAGCTAACCTATGTGTAGCTCTTGTCAGTTTACAATGCATTGCACACACATTTTATTTGATCTATGCAGCATCCTTGGAAGGGAGTAGAGCTGATGTTATATCCACTTACAAGTAGGAAGGTAGAGATCCCAGGACATTAGTGAGTTGCCCAAGGTTACACTGCTAATAAGTGACGCTCAAACTCAAGCCTTATGATTCTAAATCTGACTCTAGCACTCTCCCGTGTTCTTATGCCCCTTATAAAGAAAGAGACCCATCTAATATCTTATTAGATACAGAAAACCAATCAAGGCAGATGGATTTCTAAAATTTTTATTTACAACTTTTTGTTTATTTATTTGAGAGAGAGAGAGAGAGAGAGATTGAGAGCGCACACACACATGTGAGTATGAGTGGGGGAGGGATAGGAGGAAGGAAAGAATCCCAAGCAGATTTCCATGTTGAGCATGGAGCTCTACACTCGGGGCTCGATCCCAGGACCCTGAGATCATGACTTGAGCCAAAATCAAGAGTCCATATTACTTAACTGACTGAGTTACTCAGACACCCCTAAAACTTTTGATTTTAACCACACAGGCATTTAGGGAAGAAAATTTCTAATGTGGGGCATGACCATCTTTTAGTCTGAGGCTGTGGATCTTTTATACATCATTGTATTGGTCCTAGTTTGTTTTTATTTTGGAAACAATGTAAAAGTGTTCTGTTCTACAACAAACATGTACATGTGAAGAGATGAAAAAAATTACAGTTTATAGTGGTGAACGCCATGTGAAGTTTTTGGGTTTTGAGGGGTTTGCTTTTTTTTTTTTTTTTAAGAGTATCTATTTGAGAGAGAGTGTGTGAGTGGGGGTGGGGAGGGGCGGAAGGGAGAGGGAGAGAATCTTAAGCAGATATTTCATGCTATCCCTGAGCATGGAGCCCAGTGCAGGGCTTAATATCACAACCCTGGGATCATGACCCGAGCCAAAATCAAAAGTCTGATGCTTAACTGACTGAGCCACCCAGACGCCCTTGCCATGTGAAATATTTAATTGAAAATACTTTGTAGGGGTACCTGGGTGGCTCAGTGGTTGAGCGTCTGCATTTGGCTCAGGATGTGATCAAGAGCCTGCTTCTCCCTCTGCCTATGTCTCTGCCTCTCTCTCTCTGTGTCTCTCTTGAATAAGTAAATAAAATCTTAAAAAAAGAAAATACTTTGTAAATATTATCGTATTGCTCAAGAATTAAAATTTGAGATAAAGGTCATTTTAAAAGAAGAGGTCCTCTATCAATAATTCATTCAACCAACAATATATATTAAGTCAGTGGGACTCTAGAATGAATGAGAAACAACCTGTTCTCAGGAAGCTCATAGTCTAGGTTGACATTCTATGTACACTGTATAACACAGCTTCATAAATCCATGGACCACATTTCTGTTTAATGATGAAAAAGGATTTTAATAAACAAGTTATAAGAAATGAGTTCATTTGGCAAGTGGACTTAGATTTTACCACTTAGATTATTCTGAACCATGGTCAGAGTGTGTCAGTACAATCCTAGCACCCTTTGTGTTTCACAGAAAATCATAAATCTGTTTTTGCAGTTTCTGTGCAGAGGTCCTAAATTTGAACTTAAACCACTGGTCTTTGTTAAAAACCCATGGCAACTAATAACTTAGAACATTAAAGTCAGCAGACCTTGATCCTTTTTGTTCATGTTCTCCATACTGTGCTCTGAAATGTAGAGTGTTACATGTTTTCTTTCTGCATAATTATTTACTCTGGGTAAATATGGGTGGTGTGTACAAATTTTGGAATTTCAAATTTGAGTGGGCCTGAAGATCACAAAACTCTTCAGTGGCAGAGTATGGACTGAAACCCAGGTTTACTGACACCTAGCTTTCTCTTTTCCTGCCATCTGGACTTCCTACTTTAGCATATAAGACATTTAATTGTGGTCTTCTTAGAAGAATTTTACATGAGATTTCTTTATTTAGTGGTGGATGGATGTAAAATTTTTTTCTTATTGTGTAAGTTTATTCTACTTTTGTGTCATCCAAGGCTTTGGCCTATTTTTTACTCTCATTAGATATGACTGATTAGTGTCTGAGTGGCTCAGTTGGTTCATCTGCTTTCTGCTCAGGTCATGATCCCAGAGTCCTGGGATCAAGCCCAGTCGTGTTGCCTGCTTAGCAGGTAGTTCATTTCTCCCTTTACCTCTACCCCTCCCCCATCTTGTGCTCTCTCTTACTCTCTCTCTCTAAAAAAATATTTTTAAACAATTAAATAAATGTATTGATATTCTTGTGATCAACTTTTTAAACTTGAAAAATAGGGATCCCTGGGTGGCGCAGCGTTTTGGCGCCTGCCTTTGGCCCAGGGCGCGATCCTGGAGACCCAGGATCGAATCCCATATCGGGCTCCTGGTGCATGGAGCCTGCTTCTCCCTCTGCCTATGTCTCTGCCCCTCTCTCTCTCTCTCTCTCTCTCTCTCTCTGTGACTATCATAAATAAATTTTTAAAAAAATTTTTTAAAACTTGAAAAATAATATAAAATATATACTTAAAATATTTTGAGATATATATAACACATTGGGGTGCCTGGGTGGCTCAGCGGTTGAGTGCCTAGCTTTGGCCCAGGGCATGATCCTGGAGTTCTGGAATCGATTCCCACATCAGGCTTCCTGCATGGAGCCTGCTTCTCCCTCTGCCTATGTCTCTGCTCTCTCTCTCTGTGTCTTTCATGAATAAATAAATAAAATCTTTTTAAAAAAAGATATATAACACATAAACTATATTTTAAAATACATTAACTATATATGTTGAATCCTAGTTATATTTAATATTTAGTTACATTTATTTTATACCTATATTTAGATAACCTTAATTACCTAAAATATGAATCTATTCTACTTGGTGAGCCATCTGAACATTCCCTATGTATTAATGTATGTCAATTACATACATTAATATTAGAGAGCTCTTTAAGGAAAGGCATTCCTGCTGTCACTTTGATGTTAGTCCTTGGCGCTAATGTTTCTTCAGAGCAGAAACCTTTTTGAATCCTAGCTCTGCCACTTAATAACCATGGAACTTATTTGTGCTTTAGTTTCACTGTCTGTGAAATGGGAATAAAGATAATAACTAACTCAGTTGTACGAAGTGAATGAGTATGTGTGAGAGTGCTTAGATGAGTGTCTGGCACACATTTAAAACCATGTAAATGCCATCAGCAGCTATTATCATCATCATCATCATTGTTATTGTTATTCTTTGACAGAATAAGGTGAGGAAGTTTTTCAAGAATGGGCTTTATCCTCTCAAGCCCTGAACATTGCTCTAAACTAAAGATAGAAAGATAAAAGAAAGAAAGTTGCTAAACCTTTGTTGATCATTAGCTGTGTGCTAGGCAATGACCTAGCATTTTTTTTTTTAAAGATTTTTAATTTATTTATTCACGAGAGACACACAGAGAGAGGCAGAGACACAGGCAGAGGGAGAAGCAGGCTCTATACAGGAAGCTTGATGTGGGACTTGATCTCGGAGACTCCAGGATCACACCCTGAGCTGAAGGTAGATGCTTAACCGCTGAGCCACCCAGGCGTCCCATGACCTAGCATTTTACCTACATTCTTACTTAGTCCTTTTACCAGTGCCCTGAAGTATATTAGAAAACAATCTCAAACAAATAAGAAACTTGCATAAGATCTTGTACTAGTAAGTGGACACCATGATGATAACTGGTCTTTGTTACTCTGCATCCTGTACTCTTGCCTTTCATGACACCAGAAACATGAGAATTCAAGTTTCCCTAGGAGGTAAGCTTGAAATTTGCTTGCTAGGGACTTTATTTTTAATGACCATTTTAAGGTTGTTCCATTTTCGTTTGTTCCTACTATAGTGATTTGTTTTATGTATCTGTAATTCTACCCCTCCCCATTCAAAAGTATATTGCAGTAGTTTAAATGATGTAAGTGGAACTGAGATGGCAAATATTTGGACATATGGAGTCTTATTAATAGTTGTCAGAATTAAGCTGAATTATAATTTCCCATTTTTCAAGATCACTATCACAATTATTGAAGTCATTACTCCTGAAATTAATAGCGGTTTCATAGGGCTTTTAAGCCTAAACTCCATGTAGCTGCATGTCCTAGGTACTGACCCTTTTTTTGAATTTATAAATAAAATTCATGAAATTGCTTTTTTCTTGCTGTATATTAGCTCAACCTTATGGATTGTTTCCCCTATAGGTAATAGAGAAGAGGAAACCTAATCAATGGCAGTGGAATAATATGGAAGAAGATGGAAAAAACTTGTTTAATGGGTAAGAATAAAACTATAATAAAAAGGTTAATGAAAATTATTCTTAATAGTGTTATGTATGGCCAATCTGTAGCAAGTGGCCAAGGTTGGTATACCATTCATGTGAGTGATCAGTTACTATTATTTGTCTTATTCCCCTTCTGAACTTTTACCACCTTCTTTCTTCATACTGTTGTGAATTTCTTAGTTCTATGAGTTAACTTAAACTAAGAGAGGACACAGCCATATTTGAAGATAAAGGTAGGATCTGGAGATCAGGCACATATTAAAACAAGTCTAGGGTAGGTCTTGAAGCTTTGGTGGCTGGATTCTCCTTTTCCAAATACTACCAGCTGCTGTGATGTTAGGCTTATGGTGGCAGTCCTGCTCGTTTAGGCAAGAGCAGATTGTGTCCATGGAATTCCACAGAAGGTCTGATAGAATGTGTCATTAAATTAATGAGATATAAAATGTTTTAATCCTACAAGTCCATACATTTTTATTGTCAATAATTCAAACATTATAGATAAACAAAACCCTCTACCTAAGTCTTAGCCCCTTCCCAGGGTATGTAAGTGTATGATATGTATTTGTGCAACCTTCTTCTTTGCCTAATGATTCAAAACTTGGGTTTAGAAGCTGTACTGTTTTTGACTAGCCATCATTAACTTGATATTTGGGCAACTTAATTTCTTAACAAACTTAATTCTTGGGTGTAAGTGGGGACCATAAAATTCCTGTCTCATCGTGATGTTGAGGATTAGTTGGATAATACATCTAAAAAACTTGGAATAATGCCTGGAACATAGTAAGTGTTGAGTAAATGTTAGCTATAATTTTGTTATGTATTCTAGTTAGCATTTTTATGTGCTAGCCCTCTACAGATTAATCTTTTTCTGATACAGTACAGGAGGTAAGTCATCTTGTAGAAGGTCAGCCCTAGAGGCAAGAATTTTAAATTTTTTCATGAAAATTTTCTTTCTGGCTTTAAGCTTCGATTCTTTCAGAGTCTGCTGCTAGGCTATGTGTGAGAACAGTTATACACCTTCAGCTCTTACTGCATATGTCGTGGTGTGTATGATGCTTACAGATATGCATGAACTACCTTCTGGCTGTGATAATTTTATCTTGCCCATAGAAGTATCTGTGTTAAAGCAGGTTGCATGATTCTCTTGTTTCTAGATAGATATGTCAAATTTTGTTACAATTCCTTCAGTCTATGTTGACAGAAAAGTCTTCTTTAAATTTCTTCTCTCAAAAAAAAAAATAAAATAAAATAAATTTCTTCTCTCTTGTTTCACAGAATTGTAATAATTATGAAAATGTCTTTGGTGTCTTTTCCATGACTTGTCAGCACTTTTTAGGTAGTGCAGACAATTACCTATTTTTAAGAAGGAAGGACACTAAGATAGTCATCTCTTCTTAATATTTTCCTCCTATATTGTCCTGGAACTTTATTAGATTATTACGAACTATTCTGTCTGCTGTGACTATCTTAGAAGACTAATATATAAAAATAGAAGTTAACATTTACTGAATACTTTTTATGTGGCAGGCATTTTTTGAAGTGTTTTACCCACTTATTCATTATCTCATGTAATCCCATCATCTACTTACAAGGCAGATACTGATATTAATCTTCATTTTAAAAGTTGAGGAAGCTGAGGCACAGATTAAGTAATTTGCCCAAAGTCAAAATTGCAAGTGGCAGATTTCAGATTCAAACCTAGATCCTCTTTTCCAGAACCTACAACTGCTGGCCTAGTTAGTAAAACTCATATAAAGTTTGTTAAGGTGGGTGTAAATTTAAATAAGATGATAAAACCAAATATTTCCTGAACAAGTCACCATAACTAATCTGATTTTGCTTGCCTGTGGGAAGGAAAATTTGAAATCATGTATCTTCTTAAGTATGGGAAAAATGACAATATGAGATGATTATCCATAAATAATTATTTGTCTTGGACCATCCTTAAATGATTACAGCTGTTTTGCTTCTTTATGAATCATTTGTAGTAGTTAGAAAATCACTTGCACCTAGCAAAGGACTAATATTAATATGTATGTATGTTTAAAAGGGATTAGAATGAGTTGATTTGTAGATTGCCAGTTAGCTGCTATTTGTAGAAACAGGCTCTCAGAAAGATTGAGCTGTGCAGCAGTTTGGAACTGATTAGTGATTGGAAATTGTTCTTTTGTCCTGTTAAATAATATTTGAATGACAGAGAAAGTTATGCAAGGAAAGGAAGGGCAGGAGAGAGGTGACTTATGGATCTTATAATTAGCATGTCACTTAGAAGTAATGGTCTAAAAAGTCAATGTACATTAACAATCGACATTTGTCTAGGAACTGGAAAGAATTCTAATACATGGTTTTCATTCTGGGCTATATTTTGTCAGAGAGAATCGTTGGCTTTTCTTTTCTTCACATAGCAATTCATTCTCCGTTGAAATATGGTAAAGTACAAAGGATAAGCAACATTTACAATAACAACTACAGGGGCACCTGGTGGCTCAGTGGTTGAGCATCTGCCTTTGGCTCAGGTCATTATCCTAGGGTCCTGGGATTGAGTCTTGCATTGGGCTCCCCACAGGGAGCCTGCTTCTCCCTGTCTCTCTCATGAATAAATAAATAAAATCTTAAAAAAAAAAAAAGAATAAAGTGTGGCCATATATGGTCAGCATGTTTTCCTTTCTCCTCTCCATCTTAACACCCATTTCCTGTTTGAGAATCCCTTCTAATTGTTGATCAAAGTTACAGCTTTTAGCATACATTTCTTTTATAACAGTGTCTTAAGGAGTGGTCTGGGGGCCCCTGAGACTCTTTCAGGAGTCAAAGCTATGTTCATAATAATACTAAAACATTACTTGCTTGCAAGTCTGTAGTGGAGTTTTCCAAAAGCTGCGTGGTGTGTAACCAATTCAATACAGAAATAGATAGGAGAATCTGGCTGTTTTCCTTAATTCAGACATTGAAAAGATTTGCAGAAATGTAAAATAAGACCACTCTTCTCTAGATTTTCAGTGAGAAGTACTAAGGTTTGTTTCTATGTTAGAATGTAACGGTGACCCCAGTCTGGGCCAGAAGGTCATGGTGCTCCTGTCTAGTAATTGAGTGGATTGTGAATGGTCACAAGCAGCGCCTACCACACAACACCTCCGTGTACATTCTAGGGACATCCTGATAGGCTGAAGCTATGTCTCCTAGCCTAGAGAAGTGAGACTTATGCTCTTTTTTCATAATTGTGCTGGGGGGTATATTCCAGATTATGGAAGCTCTGGAAATCTGGAAAAAGGAGGGCTTCACTTTAAGTAGGAATACCATCCAACCTTTCCAGTGATCTCACTGATATGTGCCATATTTGGAGTGTTCTTTGTGTTGGTTGCTCCCTACTTTAGGAGGACCTACTTTAGCTTTACAGGATAGCTGTTGTTTGTTTGGTTGTGTTGAGCATCTATGTTGCAGACAAGTTCTAGGGGCTGGAAGTAAGTCAGTAAGCAAAATAAAAACAAAAAACACTTCTGTCCTCATGAAGCTGCCATTCCAGCTCTGGAATCCTTTGCTGTAGTCACACCTCCCTTTCCAGGACATTTCAGAGTTGGCAAAGACGCTGTGATGCTCAAGCCTCTGTGTCTTGAGCACTGACTGATATTTCTCAGTGGCTGACTGCTGAGGATAAAGTGGAAACTGCTTGACATTTTGTGATGTTTTTAAATTATTATTATTATTATTTAAAAGAAGTGCCAAATGGTTTGGAATTTTTCAAATCATATATGAAACACTAGCCTATCTAGTTCACCTTATTGTGGCTGTTTTAATCTTATTTTGTTTTCAAGTTAGTGCCATTTTTGTTAAGAACCTTAACTTAAAAAAATTAAATACCAACTTATGTTAAATTTATTCTAATTGTTTTTCATTATTTGAAGAAAAATGTTCATACATGCATGAGATTTTCCTTGCCCGGTGCGTTGCTCCCAAGACCCTGTAATTTGTTTAATAGACTTTTGTACAGAAAAAGATTACTTGGTTCATTAGATTGAGTCACTTAATAATGACTTGAAGGTTAACTAATGCGGCCATCAGACTCCTGCTCACCGGCTGGACGTCTATCATATCACTAACTTCAGTCATTTCCAACTGCAGACAATTGGGAATACCATTAGAATATTAATGGAAAAAGAAACTGACATTCAAAATGGGAATGACCAAAAATTATCTCTAAAGATTATTTTAATTTTTAAGATACACTTTAATAGAAGCTCCTTTTTTTTTTTTTTAATTGGGCGGCATTGTGACCTTCCTTTTATTGAAGGTGTTAAAAGAGCTTTTTAATCAGAATACAACAAACAGCTGTTGTCTCTTCAGTGCTGCTACCTGCCAGGCACCCAGTTTCCAGCTGTTCCTGGTGTTCCAAAGACCAGACTGTCTAGGGCTCAAATAAAATCCTGTCTTTTGGGATCCCTGGGTGGTGCAGCGGTTTGGCGCCTGCCTTTGGCCCAGGCCGCGATCCTGGAGACCCGGGATTGAATCCCACGTCGGGCTCCCGGTGCATGGAGCCTGCTTCTCCCTCTGCCTGTGTCTCTGCTTCTCTCTCTCTCTCTCTCTCTCTCTGTGTGTGACTATCATAAATAAATTTAAAAAATTTTTTTTAAAAATCCTGTCTTTTGCCAGCAGGTAAGACATAGTCTGCTGCTCAGGGCAGAGGTGGGGTAAACTGAGGGGTCCTTTCAACAGTGTCCAACCAACCTTTTTTTTTTAGTAACCCTTAAATCCCACTCCTTACTTCTACCTTCAGAGGTATGTGGAGCCTCTAATTTCCAGGCCTTTCCTGGTTCTGAAGTTCTAACCAACTTGCTTGCTTATTTCACCCTGGTGTGAGCAGCATTTAAATTTTAGCATGCTCTTGTATATTACACTTCCCATTCCTCTGTTTGCTTTCCAGATTCCAAAATTTCGATACTTCTCATGTACTATTTTATTATCTCCCCCTGTTTGTCTTTATGAATTGATGGCCTTTATTACCCTTTATATACTGATTTTACTGGGATTTTGAGAGAAAGGAGATAAATGTGTATTCATTCTGCCATATTTTACTAGAAGCCTAGGTTTTAACATGTATTATCGAGTACATACAGCATCCTAGGAATTGTTAGACACTTGGTCTTTTCTCTAATTTAAAAATCCCGGAATCCCTGGGTGGCGCAGCGGTTTAGCGCCTGTCTTTGGCCCAGGGCGCGATCCTGGAGACCCGGGATCAAATCCCACATCGGGCTCCCGGTGCATGGAGCCTGCTTCTCCCTCTGCCTGTGTCTCTGCCTCTCTCTCTCTGTGTGACTATCATAAATAAATAAAAATTAAAAAAAAAATCCCTTCAGGGGCACTGGGTGGCTCAGTCAGTTAAGCATCTGCCTTTGGCTCAGGTCATGATCTCAGGCTTCTAGGATTGACCCCCCAGGTTGGGCTCCCTGCTCAGTGGGGAGTCTGCTTTTCTCTCTCCGTCCCCTTCCCCCTGCTCATGCTCTCTCTCTCTCTCTTTCTTTTGCTCACCCTCTCAAGTAAATAAATAAAATCCTTAAAAAAAATCCCTTCAAGTTCTATTGAGTTTAGACTATTCATTCACATTAGTGCTATTCACCTATTATTTTTTGAGTACTTTCTACATGCTAGGCACTATGACATAAACTATTTCATACGATTAGCACATCCATTCTAAGGCATATAAATATCATACCTCATTTTAATGATTCTGGAAACAAATTTAAAGTTACAGGCCCAGTAAAAGGTAATGGTGGGTTTGAGATAGTCTTTTAAAACAAATGAGCTTTCTGTGTATCAGCTATCTCTAAGATATTAGATAGATGACCATTGTGGATATATATATATTTTTTAATGTAAGCTCTGCTTGAACTTATGACCCTAAGATCAAGAGTCCCATGCTTTGCCAACTGATTGTGGATTTTTGAGCAGGGGTATACAGTATAGGATGAAAATGCTGCTTTTGCTTAATACTATGATAATATTTGAGGTATATAGTAGTTCTAAAAAGATAGGAGGCATCAAGATCAACTAGCACTTAAAGCTGTAATGAATGGCCCACAGCGTTAAGGGCCTAGATTTGGGGGGGAGAGAGCAATAGCAATTAGGAAGGTAATTAGGTTTAAGAAACGCATGTGCACATGCGCACATCTGTGTATGTGCATGCGTGGGGGCGGGGAGAGGGCGTGGGGAGGTGGCATTTGAATCCATTCTTTTTTTTTTTTTTTTAAGATTTTATTCATTCATGAGAAACAGAGAGAGAGAGAGAGAGAGAGAGAGAGAGAGAGGCAGAGACACAGGTGGAGGGAGAAGCAGGCCCCATGCAGGGAGCCTAATGTGTGGGACTCGATCCTGGGTCCCCAGGATCACACCCTGGGCCTGAAGGCTGCGCTAAACCGCTGAGCCACCCAGGATGCCCTGAATCCATTCTCTTAAATGAGCTGCTATAACAAAGAACTTAGCCCTCGGGATCCCTGGGTGGCGCAGCGGTTTAGCGCCTGCCTTTGGCCCAGGGCGCGATCCTGGAGCCCCGGGATCGAGTCCCACGTCAGGTTCCCGGTGCATGGAGCCTGCTTCTCCCTCTGCCTGTGTCTCTGCCTCTCTCTCTCTCTCTCTCTCTGTGTGTGACTATCATAAATAAATAAATTAAAAAAAAAATTTAAAAAAAAAAAAAAAAAAAAAAAAAAAAGAACTTAGCCCTGAGCCTAGTACTCTGGTTTCTGAATGTGATTAGTAGGGTTTGGTAACCACCTTGACTGACATGATGAAGGAGTTAAGGAGAATGTCAAGTTTTCAAGTCAGGTGAATAGGGGTGCCATATCTAGTACTGAGTTAAGGTGGGAAGAAGCACAAGGGGATATTAGTAAATTTGAACAACATTACATGTGAATGTCTTGGCTTCTTGGAAATACGAACATCTGACATGTTTTCTGTATTCCTTTCTTTGTTTTTTGGCATTTCTCTGAATGTCCTATAATAATACTATACACTATTACAGAAAGCTGACTTCATTCAGTCACATGATTTCTTAATAGGTACCCATATTTTTGAGCTACTCTTTAGTATTTTTATATCTGTAATTTGAAGGCCTTTTTTTTTTTCCTTTTTGGAACCAAGTACTCTGATTTCATCAGCACGGAAAGTGTTTTTACAAATCAATTCTTAAAGACCAGGAACCGAATGTAAAAGACATGAATGGACAGTTCAGATAAAGAGAAAAAAAGATTGATAGTCACCATAATTAAAGGCACACAAAATATATATGTGTGTGTGTGTGTATATGTGTATATGTGTATATATATATATATATATATATATAATTTTTCAAATGTGAGATGGAAAATTATTTAAAGATGTGTCAATCCCGTACTGGGGAAACATGAATTCTCAAATATTGCTACTGGGAGGTGAGGGAAGGAGTGTAAATCAGTGCAGCCTTTGGTGGTTCAATGGTTGAGCATCTGCCTTTCAGCTCAGGTCATGATCCTGGAGTCCTGGGATTGAGTCCCACTTGGGGCTCCCCGCAGGGAGCCTGCTTCTCCCTCTGCCTGGGTCTCTGCCTCTCTCTGTCTCTCATGAATAAATAAATAAATAAATAAAATCTTTAAAAAACAAATAAAATTTAAATGTATGTATTCCTTGTCACAGCAATTCATCTTCTGTAAATTATCTCATAGACACTTGCATAAGTGTGTCATGATAGATGTCAAAGAGTACACGTGGCACATTGTTTGAAAATAGCATAATTCTTCATTTGTAGAGGAGTTAGTTAAATGAATTAGGCCGTCCATGTCATAGAACATGGTATATAGTCTTTAAAAAAGAGTGAGATAAAGCTAGATGTATGGGAAAACGTCCAAGGTATGTTAAAGTTAAAAAAAGAAAAGAAAAGAAAAGAAAAAGATGTAGAGGTGCCTGGGTGGCTCAGTTGGTTAAATGTCTGCCTTCAGCTCCGGTCATCTTAGGGTCATGGGATGGAGACCTGCACAGGGTTCCCTGCTCAGTGGAGAGCCCACCCACCCCCTTCCACTTGTGCTCTTTCTTTCTCGCTCAAATAAATAATATTTTTTTAAAAAGATGTAGAATAATGTGTATGATAAAGTCAAACATGTTTCTAAATGCATAAAATATTCTGGAAATGTGCTGCAGAAGGATACTCAGTTAATAGTAGTTACCTCTAGAGAGGCAACCAGGGATAGAAAGCAGAGGGAGAGCTGTACTCTTGCAGTTTTATATTCTCTACACATCTTAGTTTTATTTTTTCAAGTGTATAAAATTAATAGGAAAAAACAGGACTCCAGTTGTCCAGTTGTCCTTTGCTAAACTTTTTTTTTTTAAGCAAACTCTACCCTGAACATAAGGCTTGAACTCCCCACCCCAAGATCAAGAATCACAGGCTCTACTGCCTGAGCCAGCCTCGTGCCCCTCCTTTGCTAAACTTATAATGAACCCTGGGATGCCTGGGTGGCTCAGTTGGTTGGGCATCCAGCTCTTGATCTCAGCTCAGGTCTTGATTTCAGGGTCATGGGTTCAGGTGCCATGCTGGGCTCAGTGCTAGGCATGGAGCCTACCTAAAAAAAACAAAAAATTATAATGAACCTTGCTTTCCATAATTAAAAAAAATTATTATAGAAAATTTCAAACTTTGGGTGCCTGGGTGGCTCAGTTGGTTAAGCATCTGCCTTCAGCTCAGGTCATGATCAGGTCTTAGGATCCTATTCAGTGGGGATCCTGTTTTTCCCTCTCTCTCTGCCGCTCCCCCCCTGAGTGTGCTTGCACACTCTCACACTCTCTCTCTCGCTCTCTGTCAAATAAGTGGATAAAATAAGTGGATAAAATCTTTAAAAAAAAAAAAAAAAAAGAAAATTTCAAACTTTATCTATACCCCTTCCCTCTTCCTTACCCTACTCCTGGGTTCTTTTGAAACAAATCCTAGACATCATATGATTTCATCTATAAATGGTTTTTTATGTGCCTCTAAAAGATAAGAATTAGGGCAACCTGGGTGGCTCAGTGGTTTAGCGCTGCCTTTGGCACAGGCTGTGATCCTGGAGACCCGGGATCCAGTTCCGCGTTGGGCTCCCTGCATGGAGCCTGCTTCTCCTTCTGCCTTTGTCTCTGCCTCTCTCGCACGCACTCTGGGTCTCTCATTAATAAATTTGAAAAAATAAAAGTTAAGAATTATTTTTTATAAACATTACCACAATAATTATCATGCATGTAAATATTGACAGTAATTCCTTAATATCACCAAATACATTAGTCAGTGTACAAATCTCCCCAATTATTTCATTTTTTAAAATAGTTTGCTCATTTGATCAGGATCTAAATAAAGTTCAAACATTGCAGTTAGCTGATAGTATCACTCTTTCTTGCTTCCGTCCACTCTTTTTCTTTGAAACATCTTTTAGAGAGCATGCACACACAAGGGGAGGGAGTGGGAGAAGCAGACTCCCCACTAAGCAGGGAGCCCTGATTTGGGGCTCAATCCCAGGACCCTGGGATCATGACCTGAGCCAGAGGCAGACGCTTACGCAGCCAAGCCACCCAGGTGCCCCTCTTTGAAACCTCTTTGTCCTATTTGAGTCATTTGTCCTGTCAGATTTCCTTCAGCCTAAATATTGATGACTGTATCCCAGTGTTAGTTAACTATTATTAGATTGTTTACTGTGTTGTCTGTAAATGAGTAGTTAAATCCAGAGACAAATTAGATTCATGTTCTATTTTTCAGGAAGAATTCTTTTTTTTTTCTTTTTTTAAGATTTTATTTATTTATTCATGAGACACACACACACACACACACACACACAACAGAGACACAGGCAGAGGGAGAAGCAGGCTTCATGCAGGGAGCCCGATGTGGGACTCGATCCCGGGACTCCATCCCAAGACTCCAGTATCAGGCCCTGGGCCGAAGGCAGGCGCTAAACCACTTAGCCACCTGGGCTGCCTTTTTTTTTTTTTTTTTTTTAAATTGGAGCTCAATTTGCCGACATATAGCATATCACCCAGTGATTCTTCCATTTCAGGAAGAATTCTTAGTGAGTGTCAGTATATATTTCCATCACGAGGTACATAATGTCTGGTTGTCTTTTTTTTTTTTCTTAAGATTTATTTATTAGAGGGCAGCCCGGGTAGCTCAGCGGTTTAGCGCCGCCTTCAGCCCAGGGCGTGATCCTGGAGACCTGGGATCAAGTCCCACATCAGGCTCCCTGCATGGAGCCTACTTCTCCCTCTGCCTGTGTCTCTGCCTCTCTCTCTCCCCTCTCTGTGTTTCTCATGAATAAATAAATAAAATCTTTAAAAAAAAAAAAGATTTATTTATTAGAGAGTGCAAGCCGAGAGAGGGGCAGACAGAGAGGGAGAGAATCTCAAGCAGACTCCTTGCTGAACACGGAGACCAGTGTGGGAGCTCAATAACATGACCCTGAGATCATGATCTGAGCTGAAACCAAGAGACAGATGCTCAACTGACTGAGCCACCTAGGCACCCCTGTCTTGTTATCTTTTTGGTGTGCCACTGATGATGATTGCCTAGGCCCACTGATTCGTAAGAGTCTTCCATAAATGGAACTATTAGCTAGTGGCCAATATATTAAGTATCCTAAGTATATAATATTTGGATATAGGTTATTTTAAATACTTTCTAAATTTTTATATTGTCTGCTGCTGTTGCTGCAGGACACCATTGGTGTGCCAGTTTATCTTTGAACCCTTTTATCATGGTATAAAGTCTTCTATTTGATCAGATGGATCATTATGTTTTTTTAAATCCCAATTAAAAAGTTACTTTTGGGGTGCCTGGATGGCTCAGTTGGTTGAACATCTGCCTTCGGCTTGGGTCATGATCCCAGGATCCTGGGATCAAGCCCTGTGTCTGGCTCCTTGCTCAGCTCGGGGTCTGCTTCTCCCTCTCTCCCTGACCCTCCCCTCTGCTTGTGTTCTTCTTCCTTTTTTTTTTTTTTCTTTAAGATTTTATTTATTTATTCATGAGAGACACAGAGAGAGAGAGAGGCACAGACACAAGCAGAGGAAGAAGCAGGCTCCATGCAAGGAGCCCGATGTGGGACTCGATCCTGAGTCTCCAGGATCACACCTTGGGCCAAAAGCGGCGCTAAACTGCTGAGCCACCCGGGCTGCTCTCTGCTTGTGTTCTTTTTTTTTTTTTTTTTTTCTGCTTGTGTTCTTGTTCACTTTTACTCTCAAATGAAAAAATAAAAAATATTTTAGAAAAAAGTTACTTTTAGTTTTTCAGTTTTCTTCTGGATATTTTTCTCCCTCCTGAGTGTATGTAAAAGGAATCTCAGATATGACTACTACTAATTTGCCAAGGAGAAGACCAGATTAGAAAGTTGTTTGTTCATTTATTCAGTCTTTCATTCAACAAAGTTTATTTTATTTTTTTAAATTTTTTTTTAATTTTTATTTATTTATGATAGTCACAGAGAGATAGAGAGAGAGGCAGAGACACAGGCAGAGGGAGAAGCAGGCTCCATGCACCGGGAGCCCAACGCGGGATTCGATCCCGGGTCTCCAGGATCACGCCCTGGGCCAAAGGCAGGCGCCAAACCGCTGCGCCACCTAGGGATCCCTCAACAAAGTTTATTAAGTATCTGCTATATTCGTGGTACCATGTCCGCCTCATATTGATTATAGTTGTGATATAGTCCGTCAAGCAAGCAATCGCAGTGCAACATGGATGGAGATGCTGAGTAGCGAGAGGCATGTGTGTGTGCTCCAGAGCACACAAAAGGTTCCCCTAACTCAGTCTTAAGAGAGTGGGAGGTTTCCTGGAGGAAGGGTAAGTAAGCGGCAGACCAAAGAAAGAGTGAGTAGCCAGGGGAATGATGAAAACATTATAGGGGAGGGAGCAGCTTGTGGAAAGGCCTTGAAGTGATAGTAAGCTGTTCCATAGGGGACCAAAAATAATTTAGAATTATGGGAGCATAGCTGTGGTGTGAGGAAAGTGGGATGGGCTAGAGAGGTGCAGGACCAGAGATTTAATGAGCCATAGTGAGGTTGGGCTTTATCCCCAAAGCAGCAAGGGTAACATAGTTAGGTTTCAGACTGAAGGCAGGCAGGCTTATTAAAAACAGTGGCAGTACTGTGAGCTAGAACCGACAGTGGTTTGAATTAGGTTAGAGGCCTTGGAGATGGAAGTAGTCTTGTTCATTCTTTCAGAAAATACTTACTAAGCACCTGTTTCTTAGTATGTGCTGTTCCAGCCACTTGGGAGTCAGCAGTGACTAAAATAGACAGAACTCCCTGCACTCATGGAGCTTACACTCCATTGGGGAGAAAGACAATAAATAAATACACACACACACACACACACACACACACACACAGTCCTTACCTGGTAATAATTGCCTGGGAGAAGGATAAATCAGGAAGAGGGATGAGGATAGGGGAGTATCATGTGGGGAACAATTTTTTTTTTTTTTTTGAGTGACCAATGAAAGCTTCACCAAGAAGGCAACATTTGAGCATGTACTGGAATGAAATAAGGAAGCAAGCTATGTGGATATCTGAGGGAAGAGCATTTGAAGCAGCAGAAACAGTATTGTACATGTCTTGGGATCAGAGAGTACCAGGTATGTTGGAGGAACAGTGAGGGGGCCAATGGTTAAAGAGAAATATGTGAGTGAGAGAATAATGGGAGCTGGGCCAGAGAGATAGGCTTATTGGTCATTGTGAAGTTGTGATGAAATAGAGTCAAGATTCAAATGGAAAAATCAGTAGGATTTGGAGATTGACTGGATATGGGTAGTGGAAAAGAGGAAGGGGAGAGGGAACATAGTGATCTTGTAACATGAATATTTTGACTTCATTTAAGAGAATAAAGCAGCTGGAGCAGATAAGCTTAGATACCTATTATCATGCAAATCTCTTTTTTTATTACAACATTGGGGAAGAGGTAATATTGATTACATCCATTATGAAGGGAAAAAGTCTCTCACCATACAATGGATTTTCCTTTGGTTTTGGTAGTTCTCCAATTAGGGACAGACTTGACTGCTCAGCAGCCAGGAGAATGTCTGAGTAACAGAGCAGCAGGGCTAGGCTAGATATGGATGGAGCCCTTAGGATACTGCAAACTGCCCCCAACACATTACCACATCCTATATACACAGACACACACACATCCCATTTGCATTTTGCTCCTCTTTGCAGGCTTTAAGATCTCTGCTAAATTCCTAGTTGACATTAACCTAATTCAGTGGTATTGCAGCTGCTTCTACTAAGAGATAAGTCATTATGATTTTGTGTCTGTACTAAGCATGGTTTTAGGAAATGCATCCATCCATTAAATCCTCATTTACTGATGATCTGCATAAGTCTCCATTCGGTGCCTGGATGACAAAGAGGACAATGACATGGTCATTGTGCCAGGTCTCAAGGACTTCAAAATCTAATATGGTGGACAAAAGAAATCCAGGCTCACAGGTAGGCATGTGATAATATTGGATGTGAAGAAGGTATCATGGGGAGGGTTCCTTAAGCTTTAGGCTAAGGGAGGCAGACTTCTCAAAGATGAGGATAACTTCTAAATCCGTGGAATTTTCATGTGCTGTGTAATCTGTGTGGAGCACTCCCTTCTACTTCTGTCCTTCTTTCCAAGTCCCTCAGACCCATCTTCCTGAGGAAGGCTTTGTTTGTAGGTGCCTGTACAACCTTGCTCTTTCCCAGTATTCTGTAGACTATAATACCCAGAAAGAAACAACTATAGGGTCAGTTAACAGAAAGCAAATAGTATAAGCAGGTTCATGTGTAGTTGATTTTATATTAATTCATAATTTAAATTACTAATACTGTTAAATAAAGAGAACTATATACAGTGGCTTCTGGGGCACTTGGGTGGCGTAGTTGGTTCAGCATCTGCCTTGACTGAGGTTTATGATCCCAGGGTCCTGGGATCAAGCCCCGTGTCCAGCTCCCTGCTCAGCAGTGAGCCTGCTCCCCACTCCACCCTCCCTGCTTGTGCGTGCAGGCATGTGCCCACATGCACTTTCTCTCAAATAAATAAATAAAATCTTTACAAAAAATACAGTGGCTTCTATCCTGTAGAACAGCATTACTTAAACTTAACGACATTTGTATACCACTGTCATGATTTTTGTCACACATAGGTAAAATTTGTAGTTACTTAATATTTTTCTTTAAGCCAAGTTACTTTCTTTTTTGTTTGTTTTTAAGATTTTATTTATTTGAGAGCAAGAGAGAAAGAAAGCACAAGCAGTGGGGAGGGGCAGAGGGAGAGGAAGAAACTGATTCCCGGCTCAGCAGGAAGCCTGACCTGTGACTTGATCCCGGGACTTGATCCCGGTACCCTGAGATCATGACCTGAACTGAAGGCAGACACTTAACCAACTGAACCACCCAGGTGCCCCTACTTTATTTTTTCCTAACTTCAAAGCTTACTTGAACCTCATCTAAAAAAATATTTGTGGAATTAAGAATTTTCTATTATTTTTGAGAAAATGTGATTTTTATATAACACTCCACTAGTATATACACTCCATCCTGTATATCCACCCAGTCTCTCCCGCTGAATGCAGCTAAAAACTTGGGTAGAACACATAGAATAGCAACTCAAGGACTCTGAGAAATCAGCAGTAGCAGGTAGATTAGAGAAGACCAGAATTTGAATTAACCACCATCCAGCTGGGAGTTTCCCTTTTTATTTCTCGTGTCCCCTGCCTGGACTTGGTGCAGCCCAAACCTGGAAGTGGGTGCTAGGATAAACCCTCTAGTTCTGACTCAAGTGGAAAAGGAGACTCCTAGCGCTAAGAGAGAATGGTAGAAACTGCCCACTTTAAAAGATAGATAAAAGTTTTTCTATCATTCTCTCGTGCCCCAACCCCCAGGAAATCTTGTGTTGGTGCTGGCCATATCAGCAACAGGGGCTTACAGATGCCTAAAATTCTAAGGGAGAGGAACCTTTCTCTCCATTTGGAGAAGCTATAGACCTAAAAATGTGGGGTGAACTCCCATTACTTTTTTCCTTTCTCTGTTTTTCTGCTGCCTAGCTCCCAAATTACGTGGTAGAATGAGATAACAAAAGCCCCAGATTTCTGGCTGCAAGACAGGAAAGGGGAGCTCCAAGAGCCTGAGAGGTACCTAGAAGACAGTGGAGAGGGAGGAGCTCAGGAAAGTAACCCCATAAGGTTGTTTGTGATCTCCTGGGCGCACCCCCAATTGTCACATGCATGAAGCTATTCCCAAACAGCCGACTTTTGAGTATTGAGCTATGAGAATTCCTGTCTAGGTCCTAGACTGGCCACTGGGTTGCGCTCCTGCCAGATATATCTGAATAGCTTTGCAAAGGCTTTGAATGTGGAAATGACATTTAAGTCATACACTGCAGAAGGTTGGCTGGAACTTGGGACCAGAATCCAACCAGGCTGCTGGAAGTAAAAATATCAACATTTTCCATAGGGTATAAACAAGATGCAGAGTCTCACAATATTGAAAATGTTTAGGGTAGAATATAAAATTATTTAGCCTACAAAAAAAGCCCCAGGAAAATCTCAACTAATGTCAGAGAGATGACCAATAGATGGCCACACTAAGATGATACTTCTACTCTACGTGTGCATTATGCCCTTCCATTAAATTTGATTGGCAAGCATTGGCCACATGCCTGCTGCTGGCCTAGTGACCATTGATTGCCAGGGAGTACCATGCACAGATGGGCTGACACTTCTCAGGGCCCACCTCTGGATAATGCTGAGGTCATCTACTTCTGAAGCACATGGCCCTATGGAGGCAAAGTGGCTACTCAGAGAAAAAAACAAAAATTCTCACTTCTAGACTTTAAAAACACTTACCTAAAGTAGGGTTCTCAGATTTCTAAGAGACTTTTCTTCACTAAGGTACAAAGAGGATTGAAAAGAGAGAACCTGTCAGATGTCAATATAAATTTTATTAAGCCCATTATGTATTTTCCCTTTGTATATGATTCTGTTTTTATTTTTTAGGCAAATGGGTAAATATGCTTCAAGGCCAACCATTATTTTAGCACTGAAATAAATAACCAGTTGAAGGATGCAGATGTAGGGAGCCACACTTTAGCTTTTGTAGCTGAAGATGACAGCCACTGACCAGTAATTGCCATCTCCTTAGCGGGTCCCCACCAGCTGCCCATACTGATCGGGGATTCATAGCTGCATACTCCATGTACTAAGTTTGGTACAGTTTGCACCTGCTCTCCTCTCTTCAGAAAGAAATATTCCAGGTGCTCATCCATGCTCCCTAGGTTGATCTGTCACTATGATTTCTCTGAGTTCCCAGCGGTGCTATATCATTTGAAGTTTTGCGTTAGTATGTCTTCAAAGTGTTTCTTTTTCCTATTCTGCTTGAATTATCTCTGTTCAGCTCATCACACACCAGCTACTTAGGAATGCAAAGCAGAGAATTTTAGAAAGCATGCTTGAGAGAGAGGCTACTGAAAGTGGCGGAGCTTATTAATATTACAAGTTCTTAAAGCCTTAAGTGTGTCAAGCTTCAATATACGCAGGCAAAAAGGGGTCAGAATGAAGATAGTTTTTTTTTTTTTAACTTTTTTTTTTTTTTAATTTATGATAGTCACAGAGAGAGAGAGAGGGGCAGAGACATAGGCAGAGGGAGAAGCAGGCTCCATGCACCGGGAGCCTGATGTGGGATTTGATCCTGGGTCTCCAGGATCGCGCCCTGGGCCAAAGGCAGGCGCCAAACCGCTGCACCACCCAGGGATCCCCTGAAGATAGTTTTAAATTGTAAACAAACTTATAGCAGTAAAATGGCAGGATCAGATTTTGAGGGACAAACTAGTTGGATTCTACTTGAAGAGGTAACTAGTAAGAGCCCAGAATAATAATTTGCCCCAAAATACCTCTGCATTACCTTTATAATATTTGGCCAAAGGGAAAGGGGAGTATGTGGGAATCGAGTGAAAGATCTTAGTAGAGAGCAGGCTAGTCACACACACTTGGTTGGTAGCGTCAGCTTGTGATCTGGAGCAAGTCACAGGATTACTCTCTATGTTGACAGCCATTTCTAGAGTTCTAACTCTGTGCCAGGCATTTTACATATTAACTCATTTAATCCTTAGAAAAACCCTATGAAGTAGAAACTATTATTGTTCTCATATTATGGATAAGGAAATTAAGACCCAAAGAGATGATTTGCCCAAGGCCATAGATAACTAATAAGGACAGAGCTTGAATTCCCACCCAGGCAGTTTGGCCTGACCTTTCAGCATTATGTTATATTGCCTCTCTATTTATACATGCCACGTGAAAAATATCTACCAAACTATTTTTCAGAGTTATGGGAAGCAGAAAATTAAATAATAAAAGTACTTTTAATAAAGAATAGTACTCTCCAAAAGAAAACAATAGCATAAGAACCCAACACCCATGCTGGCAATTACTATAAGAAGCTTATTTCTAGAGAACTATAACATTTTAGAATCAGAGTCATAAGGTTAAAAGGCTCTCCAAAGCTTTGTATTAAGAGAACTTTATCTAAAACAGTGGTACTCAGATTTTAAAAATTTCACAGGTCTGTAAAATACACATCTGCATGTGCATGCACACACACACACCAGCACACCAACCCAAACTACCATCTGTTATCATTACCATTACAAAAAAGGCATTAAAAAAAGGGCATTTAACACCAAGAATGCTGTGAGATATAATCTCCTAATAAAGAACAGTTTCCTAAGAACAAAGCAAATAGCAATTTTACCCTAGCCAAAGAGATTATTGGTCTGAAGATTAGTAGTTGGGGAATTCATTCATCTGAACTGGTAGGTGTAGATCCTAATGGTTTAGAAGAAAAATTACCTTGGGGTAGAGTGATTTCCCAAATGATGTTTTGATCACACTAATTAGAAGCATGTTCAGGTAATACTAGTATTTATCCTGCTTCTTAGTAAGTTTTTGGTGTTTGTGTTGGCAACCTGGGATGCCTTTACCTATCTAGGTTTTATGTGTTTGTTCCTTATCTTCCATATGAGATTGTAAACTCTGAAGTCATGAGTCTTATTTGTGTTGAACAAATATTATAATGTTTTTTGATTTTGTTTTTTTTTGATGAGGTAAAAAATATATGAAATTTACCATCTTAACCATTTTTAAGTGTATATTTCGTTAGTGTGAGGCATATTTGCATTGTTGTGAAACAGATCTCCAGAATTTTTTCATCTTGCAGATCTAAAACTTTGTACCCAGTAAGCAACAACTCCTCTTTTCACTCTTTCCCTAACACCTGGTAACCACCATTATGCTTTCTGTTTCTATGACTTTGATAGATCCTTTAGATGGAATCATACAGATTTTTGTCTTTTTTGTGACTGGCTTATCTCACTTAGCCTTAATCCTCAAGATTAGTCCATATCATAGCATGTGTTAGAATATCTTCTTTTATGAGGCTAATATTCCATTGTGTGTATATACTATAGTTTATCTATACATCTGTCAGTGGACATTCCTCTGATTAGTGATGTTGAGTGTCTTTTCAGATTCTTGTTAGCCATTTATTTGTATATATCATCTTTGGAGAAATGTCTATCCAAGTACTTTGCCCATTTTGTAATTGGGTTATTTGATTTTTTGTTGTTGAATTGTAGGAGTTCTTACATAGCCTGACATATCCCTAATCAAATATGTGATTTGCAAGTATTTTTCTCATTCTGTAGGTTTTTTCACTCTGTTGATTGTGTCCTTTGATGCACAAAAATTTTTAAGTTTGATGTTTTCCTGTTTGTCTATTTTTGCTTTTGTTGCCTGTGCTTTTGGTGTCATATCTAAGAAATCATTTCCAAGTCCAATGCTATAAAGCTTTTCCCCTATATACTAGGAGTGGTATAGTTTTAGGTCTTTAATCCATTTTGAGTTAATTTTTGTCTGTGGTATAAGATAAAGATCTAACTTCATTCCTTTGCATGTGGATATCCAGTTTTCCTAGTATCATTTGTTGAAGAGACTATCCTTTCCTCATGGAGTGATCTTAGCATACTTGTCAAAGATCATTTGACCATAAAACAAGGGTTTATTTCTGGGCTCTCTGTCCTAATCTGTTGGTCTATTTGTCTTTATGACAGTACAACACTGTTTTGATTACTGAAGCTTTGTAACAGTTTGAAATGAGAAAGTATGAATCCTCCAACTTTGTTCTTTTTGAAAATCATTTTGGTTTTCTGGAGTTCCTTGATTCCATATGAATTTTAGGATGATATTTCTGCCAAAAATGCCATTGGGTTTTGATAAGGATTTTGTGGAATCTGTAGATCACTTTGGGTAGTGTGGACATCTTAACAATATTGTTTTCTAATGAATATGATATGTCTTCTCATGTATTTGTGTCTATTCCAATAAAACTGTTTGGTCTTGGGCTTTTCTGTTTTCGGGGGTTGTTTGTTTTATTGATGTATAGTTGGCATACAATATTACATCAGTTTAGGTATACAGCATAGTGATTCAACAAGTCTGTAAGTTAGGCTGTTCTCACACAAGTGTAGCTACCACCTGTTACCATACAATGCTATTACAATACCATTGACTAGGTGCACCTGGATGGCTCAGTGAGTTAAGTGTTTGCCTTCATCTCAGGTCATGATCTTAGGGCCCGGGATCGAGCCTCACATTGGACACCCTGCTCAGTCGGGAGCCTGCTTCTCCCTCTCCCCACCCCCTCACTTGTGCTCTCCCTCTCAAATAAATGAATAAAATATTAAAAAAAAGAAAAGAATGTTAAAAAACAACCAACAATACCATTGACTATATTCCATTGGGAGGATTTTTATTTCAGATTCAATTTCCTTACTGGTTATCAGTCTTTTCAGATTTTCTATTTCTTCATGAACCAGTCTTGTGTAGATTGCTAGATTGTGTTTTTAATAATGTATCCAGGGCAGCCCCGGTGGCGCAGCGGTTTAGTGCCACCTGCAGCCTGGGGTGTGATCCTCTCTCTCTCTCTGTCTCTCGTGAATAAATAAATAAAATCTTAAAAAAAAAATAATGTATCCATTTCTTTGAAGTTATCCAATTTGTTGGTATGTAGTTTATAGTATTCTCTTAAAATCTTTCTTATTTCTGTGGAGTTGGCTGTAATTTTCCCTTTCATTTCTGATTTTAATTATCTGAGTCTTCTCTTTTTTTCCTAATTAGTCTATGTAAGGGTTTGTCAGTTTTGTTGATCTTTTCAAAAAACCTACTCTTAGTTTCATTTACTTTCCTTTTCCTGTTCTGTTTTTGTTTTGTTTTTTTAACCGAATCTTCATTATTTCCTTCCTTCTGCTAGCTTTGGTTTAGTTCATTCTTTCTCTAGTTTCTTGAGGTGTAAATTTAGGTTGTTGATTTTTTTTTGTTGTTAATGTACACATTTACAGCTATAAACTTTACTCTTTTTTTAAGATTTTATTTATTTATTCATCAGAGAGAGAGAGAGAGAGGCAGGGACACAGGCAGAGGGAGAAACAGGCTCCATGCAGGGAGCCCGATGTGGGACTTGATCCCAGGTCTCCAGGATCACGCCCTGGGCTGAAGGCGGCGCCAAACCGCTGAGCCACCAGGGCCGCCCATAAACTTTACTTTTAAAAGCACTGTTTTCACTGGATCCCATAGTTGTGTTATGTTGTTTTTTCACTTGCATTTGTCTCAAGGTATTTTCTAAGTTCCCTGTGACTTCTTTGACCACTTGGTTATTTAGGAGTGCGCTGTTTAATTTCTACATATTTGAAGATTTTCCAATTTCCTTTGTGTTATTGACTTCTAGTTTTATTTCATTGTGTTGGAAAGGATACTTTGCATAATTCCAGTCTTCTTGAATTTGTAAAGACTCGTTTTGTGGCTTGACATGGATTTTATTCTTAGAGAGTGTTCCATGTGCACTTGAGAAGAATATATTCTATTGTTGGGTAGAGTGTATTTTGTCTGTTAGGTTCAGTTGGTTTATAATGTTCAAGTTCTCTATTTCCCTACTGATCTTCTCTTTGGTTGTTCTATTCATTATTGAAAGTGGAGTGTTGAAGCATCTCATTGTGTTGCTGTCTGTTGTATTAGAGTCAAGTCTGTCAAAATTTGCTTCATATATTTAGGAGTCTGAGGTTTGGTGCATAAATGTTTATAATTGCTAAATCTTGGTGAATTGACTTTTTGTCATTTATAATGTCCTTCTTTGTCTCTTGTTTTTTTTTATTTTTTAATTTTATTTATTTGAGTAATCTCTATGTCCCACATGGGACTCATACCACCTCGAGAACAAGAGTCGCATGCTCTTCGAACTGAGCCAGCCAGGCAGCCTCTTGGTAACAGTTTTTGATTTAAGGTTTATTCTGTCTGATATTAGTATAACAGCTCCTGTTCTCTTTTGGTTGTAATTTACATGAAATTTTTTCCCCTTCCTTTGTTCTGTGTGTTCTTAGATCTAAAGTGAATCTCTTGTAGACAGCATATAGTTAGATCCTGTTTTTTAAGGTTTTGAAAATCTTTAAACACAGATTGCCTAAAAACAGGGAGTCTTTTGATTTTGGGTAGTTTAATCCATTCACATTGAACATAATTATGATAGTAAAGGACTTACTATTGCCCTTTTTTTAATGCTTTCTGTAGGTCTTAGAGGTTTTTTTTGTCCCTCATTTTCTTTCTTATTACCTTCTTTGTGTTTTGTTGATTTTTTGTATTGATGTTTTTATTCCTATTTCATTTCCTTTTGTGTGTATTTTATATTGTCTTTGTGGTTACCATTACAATTACATAAAACATCTCAAAGCTATAGCATTCTGTTTAAACTGATAACATCAACTGCATACAGAAACTCTACTTCTCTATAGCTCCCCACACTTTATGTTTTTCGTTTTTAAGTAGTATCCATGCCCAGCCAGGTGGTGCCCTGCACAGGGCCTGAACTCACAACCCCCAAGACAAGACCTGAGCTGAGATCAAGAGTTGGACACTTAACTGACTAAGGCACCCAGGCATCCCCATACTTTGTTATTGATGTTAGAAATTACATCTTCATATATTGGATACCCATTAACAAATTGATAGAGTTTTTAAATGTTTTTATCATTTAAATTCTATCCACCAAAAATTACTGTAGTACAGGTTGCTATATTTGTCCATGTATTTACTTCTACTGGAGAACTTTATATTTTTATATGTTTTTGTGTTATTGTCTGTTATCTTTTTCTTTCTAAGGATTCCATTTAGCATTTCTTGTAGAGCAGGACTCTAGTGGTAATGAACTCTTTCCCTCAGCTTTTCTTATCTGAGAGTCTTAATTACACCTTTATTTTTGAAGGATAATCTTGCTGTATATTTGGTTGACAGATTTTTTTTTTCTTTCAACACTTTGAATATAGCCTCTCATTCTCTTTTAGCCTACAAAGTTTCTGCTGAGAAATCATTGTTAATCATATGGAAGCTCACTTGTATGTGACAAATAGATTTTCTTTTTTTAATATTTTATTTATTTATGATAGGCAGAGACACAGGCAGAGGGAGAGGCAGGCTCCATACAGGGAGCCCGACGCGGTACTCGATCCCGGGACCCCAGGATCACGCCCTGGGCTTTGGCCAGGCAGGTGCCAAACCACTGAGCCACCCAGGGATTCCCACAAATGATTTTCTTTTGTTGCTTTGAACAATGTGATGTATCTTGTTGTGGTTCTCCTTGGATTTATCTTAGTTGGAATCTTTTGTACTTTTTGAATTTGTATGTACATGTCTTTCCTCAGATTTGTGATGTTTTTAGCCATTATTTCTTCAAATATGCTCTTTACCTTTTTCTCTTTCTCTGTTCTTTCTGGGACTCCATAATGTTTACATTGGTCCTCTTAATAGTGTCCTGTAAGTCCCTAAGTCTCTCTTCACTTTTCTTCATTCTTTTTTCTTTCTTGTGTCTCTGACTTAATTTCAAATGACCTATGCAGGTTTGCTGCTTTTTTCTTCTGCTTTATCACATCTGCTGTTAAACCCCTCTAATAATGACTTCTTTCAATTCAGTTATTGTATTTTTCAGCTCCAGGATTTCTTTTTTTTAATTTTTGTAAAGATTTTATTTATTAAAAAAAAAAGATTTTATTTATTTATTAGAGCGCAAACTGGGGAGGGGCAGAGAGAGGGAGAGGGATAAGCAGATTCCCTGCTGAGTGGGGAGCCCAGTACAGGGCTTGATTCCAGGATCTTGAGATCATGACCTGAGCTAAAGTCAGCTGCTTAATGACTGGGTCACCCAGGCACCCCCTCAGCTGCAGAATTTGGTTTTTGTTTTGTTTTTTAAGATTTTATTTATTTATTAGAGAGTGAGCACCAAGCAGGGGGAGTGGCAGGCAGAGGGAGAGGGAGAAACAGGCTCCATGCTGAGCAGGGAGGGCTCAATCCCAGGACCCTAGGATCATGACCTGAGCTGAAGGCAGACCCTTAACTGACTTAGCCACCCAGGTACCCTAGAATTTCTGTTTTTCATAGTTTCCATCTCTTTAATATTCCTTTTTTTATGTATTATTGTTCTGAGTTCATTTAGTTGTCTGTTTTCTCTTTTAGCTCATTGAACATTTTTTTTTTTTTTTGAGAGAGAGAGAGAGAGAGAGAGAGCAGGAGTGGAGGGCAGAGGGAGGAGGAGGAGAGAGAGAGAATCTTAAGCAGGCTCCACATCCAGCCAGAAGCCTGACAATGGGGCTCAGTCTCAAAACTCTGAGATCATGACCTGAGCCAAAATCAAGAGTTGAACACTTCACCAACTGAGCTACCCAGGTACCTCCTCATTGAACATCTTTATGAGTTATTATAAATTTTTCATCAAGTAGTTCATAGATGTGCATCTGTTTAGAGTTTGTTTCTACAGTTTGTTTAATGGCCTTTTGTTCACTTTTTCTTTGTCTGCCTTGTAATTTTTTTACTGAGATTTTAACATTTGATAAAACAACCACCTATCTCAGTCTTTGTGTACTAGATTTGTGTAGGGAAGGACCTTCACCAATTAGTGCAGCTGGTTCTAGGATCCCTGAAACCTTTTCTGATTTCTTGCTCCCCCTAATGTCTGCCTACAGAACTGTACCTCAAACATAACCATTTACCTCTTTCTTTTCAGTGGCTCCCAAACTCTGACTCCAGTTTGGTCAGTGCTGTCTGGTGAGACAGAAATCTCTCATTCAGGGAACCCTCAGATGAGCCAGAATGTTGGGTGCATTGTCCACTCTTATTTTGGCCCAGAGAAAGGAGTCCTTGTTAAGGATCTTTCCTCATAGTTGTTCCATGCTCTGCTATGTAGGGAGAGGGATATGAATGGGCACGTGAATACAAATTTCTCTTCCCCTTTTGCTGAAATCTCCTGGTTTTACAATGACTTGGATGTTATAGCTTCTCAGTTGGTCTCTGGAATTCTCACCTAGGTGTTCTGATCCATATGTTATGAACTCAGTTTCTCTGTTGAGGAATGAGGGCCTGTAACTTCCTAGTCTCCTGTTTTGCTGATATCATTCCCTCCATTCCCTCTTTTTATTTTAAAAAGCGTCTTGCTTTGCATTAGTAATATGAAGAAATAGAAGCTGCCCTAAAGTAATGGATAGATACTCTGGCCAATATAAGATTTATAAATTAAAAGTACCTGTATTTGGTAGACTGTAATAAGTGCTCAGCTAAAAATGCAATAGGAACCTAGAGTAGGACTTCGTAAGTACATAAATCTTTTTTTTTAAAGATTTTATTTATTTATTCATGAAAGAGACACAGGGAGAGAGAGGGGCAGAGACATAGGCAGAGGGAGAAGCAGGCTCCATGCAGGGACCCAGATGTGGGACTCGATCCCAGGTCTCCAGAATCAGGCCCTGGGCTGAAGGTGGCGCTAAACCACTGAGCCACCCGGGCTGCCCAGGACATAAATCTTGAACCTAGAATAATAAGCCTCTGTAGATGGTAAGCTCCCTGAAGACTATTAAGCCTCTGTAGATGGTAAGCTCCCTGAAGAAAAAAAACTAGTGCCTTTTTTCACTATGTTTCCAGGGCCAACAGAATACCTAATAGTTATTCAAATTATTTACTGAATGAATAAATGAACAGAAAAGAGTATAGAGACCCTTCCTAGAGGAGGAGTACAGTATAAGCAAAGGTGAGAAGGCAAAGGTGTGTTAGTATGTTTGAGAGGCAATGAATAGTTTAATTTGTCTACATTGGAGGAACCCTACCAAGATATTCAGAAATAGTATCAGAAATAGAGGGGTCAGGTGCTTAAAGTCTTAAATGTTAAGCAGAAAATATTAAGGTGCTGTGGACATTTTTGGAGCATTTACTTTTGAGTAGATTGGGTAGACATTTTACTTTTTGAGTAGATTGGGTAGACATTACTTCCACCATCATGACGGAGAATTTTTAAATTATGGGTGTTTGGCTTAATGTGAGTGCATAGAATGTAAAGAGAAAGGAAGGTATCCTTGATGAGACAAAACTTTTCAACCCTAGATATATGGGAAAGTGATGGTACTACTCATCATGGAAATGGGGAGATCAGAGAATGGAAGTGGTTTTGTTTGATTTTAACAGGAAAAACTGCATATCTGCTGCATAAGACTTATGTTAATAAGTCTTATTTCAGGTCTTTTGGGTACTGTTTTATAAAGACAGACTTAGTGTTCTCTATGAGCCAAAAAACCTTCTTTCTCAGCTGCCTGTCACTTCCTACTTTTGTTAATTTGCTTCCTACCTGTTCAATTTATATCATTTCGTAAACTCTTCCTATATTGTGTTAACTTGCATTCTCTGATTCTTAAAACAATAGTTGTGTGTATATCCTAATGCCATTTTCTACACGTGAATAACCTAGCAAAAATAAATGGCAATCAAGTTGGCTTTCATGACTGTGTTTCACAATCATGTAATGGACATTTTTTTATAAAGATATTATTTATTCATGAGAGACACAGAAAGGCAGAGACAGAGGCAGAGGGTGAAGCAGGCTCCCTGTGGGGAGCCTGATGTGGGACTCAATCCCAGGACCCCGGGATTACGACTTGAGCCAAAGGCAGATGCTCAACCACTGGGCCACCCAGGCATCCCTGTAATGGACATGTTAATGGCACAAGCATTTCTCTGACCTGGCTAAAACCTCCTTTGCATGCTAAATATGTATTTGTCTCCTTCCATCTATTCATCAGCTCATCCATAAGGTGCTGCTAAGCCTTTGCCACTCTGGGAGATACCAAGTAAGTGTAAGACAAAGCAACCCTGTGGTAAGCTGTGTGCTCCAACCTAAGGATTGCGCCCTTGATGGTGGGTAAAGACTTAGATCGAAGATTTTAGTGGTGGTTTGGTCTCAGAATGGTGCACCTCCCCAAGAATAGCCACCACTTCTTTCCCTTGCCACCCTCTGCCTATCACTACTGTTGCATTACCTTTTTTCCTTCCTATATCTTGGATACAGTCAAATGTTACAAAACTTGAAGATAGGCAGTACTACTTTTGAATCCTGGTTGAATTCTTTTCTAACTATATGTTCTTAACGAAGTTATTTAACATATAAGAAAGCCTCAGGATATATAAGGATATCCTTGTATACAAGGATATAAGCCTTTATAAGCCTGTGTACACACAAGCCTTTGATATATAAGGATATATCAAATGGGAATAATGGTATATTGCTGTTTCGGGCCCAGAAAAGTTGTGAAAAATACTTGATCCTTGGTGTGTATCTTAATAATTACTATTGTTACTATCATATAATCATTGTTCACATTTTATCAACAGCCTGGGAGCCTTCTTGTATAGTATTTGATGTTATGTTAGAGTGAGGTAAAGCAGGAATGAAGTAGATAGTTATAAATCAAAGGGCCAGACATCTCAAAGACATAGAAAATCTAAGAATGCCCTATTCTGCAGAGAAACTCTTGAAGACTTTAAGATAAGACATATTTCTTTTAGTTGCCCACATTGATGTCTTCCTAGTGATGGGCATGTGTGTTTCAGTATCTTTAGCTATTCAAACATGTGAGCATTTGACTTTAAAGCCCTGTTTGTTGGGGCACTTGGGTGTCTCAGTTAAACATCTGCCTTCAGCTCGGGTCATGATCCCAGGGTCCTGGGATGGAACCCCATGTTAGGTTCCCTGCCCAGAGGGAAGTCTGCTGCTTCTCCCTCTGCCTCTCTCCCTCACTCCCATTCTAGCTCTCTTTCTCTCTCAATTAAATAAAATCTTTGGAACAAAAATAAATCCCTGTTTGTTAATATGTTAGTATACCTGCTAACATTTCTAGTCTTGTCTCATTTTACATCACTGACAGTGTTTTGTGAAGAAGGCACAATTCTACAATAGGTTTTTAGGAGACACTTCCAAGACCATTTTGAAATCAGACACTGCAGTTTTGGACCAAGTTAATAAATGTTTTCCAGTTTAACTGTTAGCCTACTCTTTATCACTTGACCCCTAGTAGTGTATAGAAGTCTTGCTACTGTTTCTTATTTTTCTTAAACCCATACTTTGATAATCTTGTCCACATCTGTCTTATTTGAGCCCAGTTTCTCACCTGCGATGTATGGCAAGTATAAGGAAATTCTCAGTCATACCAATGAGACCAAATAAGAGACAAGCCTTGCTATGTTTTTCATGTGGAATTTTTTATACTTCTTTCCACATTTCAAACTGGAGTCACTTTCTAAAACCTTATATTGTTAGAGTATGGAATAACCTTGAGAGCAGTGTTGTACATTGGTGCTTAAGCATTTTATCACCTTTTGTAACTCTTAAGTTATTAATCATTTATTTCAACTATGAGAATTAATAAGGAAACATCTTCAATAAACAAATTTACCTCCCTAAACATAGATCTGAATTTTTCATTAACTAGACTTCAAGTCAAAGGAACCTCCAACCCCTTTCCCTTAAAAAAAGTGTCAGAAAAGGTGACTAGGGATGCCTGGGTGGCTCAGCGGTTGAGCGTCTGCCTTCAGCCCAGGGCGTGATCCTGGGGCCCCGGGATTGAGTCAGGTTTCCTGCATGGAGCCTGCTTCTCCCTCTGCCTGTGTCTCTGCCTCTCTATCTCTTGGTGTCTCTCATGAATGAATAAATAAAATCCTTAAAAAGAAAAAAAAAAAAAAAAGGAAAGGTGACTAGAAGTACCACATGATCTTTAATCAAAAGATTAAAAATATTGAATTATGTTTATTCTAGTGTTTTAAGACATCAGAATAGTCAGTCATTTGAGTTAATTAATATTTTATAATGTTGCTAATCCTGTTTTGACTGTTTTCTGTGCCTAAAGCATATTTCTTGGTACATCATAGGTGGAATCCCAATAATATGTATTAACATATTAATTTGTAGTGATAAAATATTTGTTGCCAGAAATGCCCTTTCAGGAAGCTGGTATCTGTGAACAACACAGTCCCTGTAATAGCAGTGAGTTTCTAGGTGAAAGAAACTAACTTCTTTCAAATATGTCACTTTGTTGGGAGCTATCAAAAATGACATTCTTGGGGCAGCCTGGGTGGCTCAGCAGTTTAGCGCCACCTTCAGCCCAAGGGCCTGATTCTGGAGACCCAGGATCAAGTCCCATGTCGGGCTCCCTGCATGAAGCCTGTTTCTCCCTCTGCCTGTGTCTCTGCCTCTCTCTCTCTGTCTCTCATGAATAAATAAAATCTTTAAAAAAAAAAAAAAGGACATTCTTACTGTGCTTGTTTTCTCTCTTGCAAGAAATATGCAATGTATGTGAACTATCTAGAAAGCTCTTTTTAAACAGTGGACTTTTTTGACAGCATGTACCCAATTTTGTTTAACTAAGATGTAGGCATTTACCAGTACATACATATGTAGCGATAAAAGTGTGACAGTCCTATAAAATGTCCTGCAAAGGAACTAGAACTAGGAAGAAACAGTGATGTGAGCAGTTATCATAGAACTTCAAAAGATAATCATCTCTATGTAGTAGAGAACAGTTCAGCTTATCTGTCAAAGTGGTGGAGTTCTACCTAGGATTAAAGAGACAGGCAACTAACATGAGTAAAAGATGCCCAGGGAAGATTTAGGATCAAGTTCTTAGTTTTTCTTTATATGAAGAGTTGTGGGTAAGAAGTGGTAAAAAGTGGTGCATCCTTTGCCTTAAGAATCTTGGATTATGGTTAGGAAACTAGATAAACAGCTGAGGGTTGTGGGCAATGAGAGGTATTCTTTGACGGAGAGATTCAGTGTGCAGTGAAGTTGTCAGGAAAAAGCTAAGTGTAGAGCAGACAGGATAGTATTCCAAGGAAGTATTACCAGGATTCTGAGTAAATGGTGAGCAGACCAGTCTGACTGGTTGTTTGCATACAAAGAAAGGGTTTGAGATAATATTAGAAGCTGCCTTGAGGTCAGATTGTTTGAAATACTTATAAAATTCTGACTAAGGGACTTGGACTTTATCATACAGGTAGTGGCAAGCTGTTAAACGTGGTAGTTGTGGGTTTTTGTTGTTTGGAGCAATGGTTAATGTTAATCTGGATTTAGAAGGCTAGTGGATTCAGAAGGGCTAGTGGTGAAGGGGAATAATCAGTTTACTTCAAAAAATACTAGCATCACTTTTTGTAGCCATAATATAGGTTACTGTTTGGAGTTTCCTGTTATACTCTGAAGGTCAGTTGGCCTGTAAAAGTAGTATCAGTGTATTAGAATCTCCTGGCTAGCTAGCACTGGTGTGTATGCTGCTTTCAAAAATATTAATTGCTTGCAGATCTGTTTACTGTTATCTCTTTTCTACCATGAACTTACTATTTACTTGAATACTTTTGAAAGTATAAAACAAAGATTTTCTGCAGGGGTAAAAATAGACCCCGGATTACTGAGACAGACTTCCCCAGAGTTTGAAGACCTGTGATCACTGGGAGGAAATAATGAGTCTTGCTTTGAACTTAGCTATATCCACCACAAAAACAGTCCTAAAAAGTGCCAAGAAGAGACAGCTGTACAGGTAAGTTTTACTAGACCTTCATGGAACAGATAAACCATGGAGGAATTAAACTGTTTCAGAGAAGAGATAAAGAAGTAAAGCTACCCATCTCATTTTTTGAGGTTAGAATAATTTTGTTATAAAAACAGAGAAGGGTAATAGAAGAAAATGAAAAACTAATCACATTTCTGAATATGGATGTGAAAATTCTAAGTGAAATATTAACAGATTAAATATCATTATAGTGGATCCCTGAGTGGCTCAGGGGTTTGGTGCCTACCTTCAGACCAGGGCGTGATCCTGAAGTCCTGGGATCAAGTCCCATGTCGGACTCTATATGGAGACTGCTTCTCCCTCTCCCTGTGTCCCTGCCTCTCTCTTTCTCTCTCTCTCTCTCTCTGTCTCATGAATAAATGAATAAAACCTTTAAAAAAATGTATCATTATATTAAAATGCAAAATAAAACATTATGACCAAATGGTTTTTTTTTATCATTGTATGCAAGGATGTTCAATATCAGAAAATCCACCACAGACATAATCCAACAAATTAATTTTTAAGAAGGTATGGTCATATAATTTTCTTAATAAGTTCAGAAGAAAATATTATATGAACTTTAATATTTAGTCTGATTAAAATTTCCTTTTCACCAAACTAGAAATAAAAGGGAACTTCCTTAACCCAAAGTTAAGCAAAACTCCCTATGATAGATATCATACTTAATACTAAAACTGTGGACCCATTCCTTCTAATGATAGAAACAGGGCATGGTACCTACTATCATCTTTCTATTTAGTAATACACTGGAGTTCCTGGTGAATGCCAGAAAACAAGAAAAAGAAATAAAAGATATAGATAGTAGAGAGGACAAAGCTGTCTGTATTTGAAAATTTGGTTATTCATAGAAAATTCAAGAAAATTGACAAATTATTAGAGCTAATAGAAGTTCAGCAATTTCATGGTTGAACCATATGAAATTAACATTATTTGTCGATAAAAATGGTCAAATATCAGTCATTTCATATGATTCAACTTAATACAAATGTTAGCCACATTCCTGTACATTAGCTAGCAATAGCTGTTTATTAAATGCATATTTTTAAAAAGATCCTATTCACATAGCCATAAAAAACTGTAGCTAGCATACCTGGGAAGTATCTAAATAAGAAATATGTTAGTCTTGTGTAGTAAACATATTGTAAGACCTGAATAAACAGAGAGTACCATGTTCATGGATTGAAAGACTTGCTATCATAAGGAAGTTAATTTTCCCCAAATAAGGTTTTATTTTATTTCATTTTAGTTTTTTTAAAATTTTTTTTAAATTTTTAAAAAAATTTTATTTATTTATGATAGTCATACACAGAGAGAAAGAGAGAGAGGCAGAGACACAGGCAGAGGGAGAAGCAGGCTTCATGCAGGGAGCCCAACGTGGGATTCGATCCCAGGTCTCCAAGATCACGCCCTGGGCCAAAGGCAGGCGCTAAACCTCTGAGCCACCCGAGCTGCCCTCATTTTAGTTTTTAAATTTTTTCAAGTTTTACTTATTTAATCTCTATACCCAAATGGGGCTTGAACTCATGACCCCGAGATCAGGAGTCACACATGCTATTCTGACTGAGCCAGCCAGATGCCCCTCCCCAAATAAGGTTTTGATTCAAGGGAATACCAATCAAAAATTCAAAAGGATTTAAAAAAATTATTTTGCAAGCTTATCCTAAATTTCATATGGTAAAGAGGCAAAAATGGCTAAGGCTACACTGAAAAAGAATCCTTGAAGGGGGCAGTATAGAACAGCAAGATTTGCAGAACTTGCCTCTGTAGTAATCAGAATAGTGTGGTCTTGGTAAGGGACTAGTCCGATAAGCCTACTGAACAGAATAGGAAAATAAATCCAGACATATTTTATTTACTTTTTTTTTTTAATTTTTTATTTTATTTATGATAGTCACACAGAGTGAGAGAGAGAGGGAGGCAGAGACACAGGCAGAGGGAGAAGCAGGCTCCATGCACCGGGAGCCCGATGTGGGATTCGATCCCGGGTCTCCAGGATCGCACCCTAGGCCAAAGGCAGGCGCTAAACCGCTGCGCCACCCAGGGATCCCCTTTTATTTACTTTTTTAAAAAAAGATTTTATTTATTTATTCATGAGACATACACACAGAGAAAGGCAGAGAGAAAAGCAGGCTCCATGCAGGGAGCCCAATGTGGGACTCAATCCCAGAACTCCAGGATCATGCCCTGAGCCGAAGGCAAGCATTCAACCACTAAGCCACCCAGGCATCCCATTATTTACTTTTTTTTAAAAAAAGATTTGTTTATGTATTTGGGAGAGAGAAAGCACAAGCAGAGGGAAAGGGAGAAGCAGGCTGTCCAGAGGTATTTTAATAATCCAAATGTAAAACTTTAAAACTGAGAAGATACTATAAAGAGAATGTCTTTATTACCTTGAGTAAAGAAAGTTTTTCATAAAATACAAAATCCTAAATTGCATCATATGTTTGCATTTTTTTTTAAGATTTTTATTTATTTATTCATGAGAAAGGCACAGACAGAGGCAGAGGGAGAAGCAGGCTCCATGCAGGGAGCCTGACGTGGGACTTGATCCTGGGTCCCCAGGATCACGCCCTGGGCTGAAGGCGGCGCTAAACCGCCAAGCCATCCGGAATGCCCTCATATGTTTGCATTAACTAAATCTTATTTAAAACAAAAGACCAGCATCGGACTGAGAGAGGATATTTACAATGCATCTAATCAGCAGAAGTATTATATCCAGAATATATAAAGAACTCCTTTCATAAAGAAAAGACAAACAACCAGATCCAAAAGTAAGCAAAGATTGGTTGATTTCTTGGAATTTATAATGCTTATTACTTTGTTTCTGCCAATAGTGGATATATTTCTGTTGATAGCACCTTCAAGACAGTTTAGTTCTTACTGGTTCTGGTAAGTTCTTATGTGAATGCTAGGTAAGTGGTGAATGTATGTTTTGTCAGTTCACAAAAGAGAAAACAAAATGTTTAATAATTATTTGAAAAGACGTTCAACATTAGGCTACTAATCAAGCAAATGATAACTAAATGAGATATGTCACATTAGATTGTAAAAATCTAAACTTCTGACAGTAGCAGTCATATTTGGTTAAGAGCCAGCTTTGGTATCTGTCTCACTGCTTAGCCATATACCAGCAGTATGACCTTGGAAAGGTTTCTTTACCTCTCTGTGAGCCCTTATATTCTTTTTAAAATGAGTTTAAAATCACTTACTTCATCAGGTTGTCAGGAAGACTAGACGTGCATTAAGTTTTGGAACAGTGCCTGGATATAGTAATGTCCAGCAAATGATAGTTCAGTTAATTATAATGCAAGTTAATTATAAAAATACTAGAAAGTATCTGGCCCTAGCCAAATTTTGTCCAACTATGTTCTACTTGGAGGGATCCTAGATAGAGAACTACCCCTAGCTAGTTAGCTAGCTTCTTACTAGCCCTTGCAGATGGCATTACCTTAGTGAACTCATAACTAGGGTTTAGACCTTAACTCTAAAGGTTCAGAACCTCAATTTTGTGGGAACACGTTAGGATGTCCAGTTTCTTAGGAACTGACTTGTGTAGTCAAAATGATTAGAAGATTAATTTACAGTGACAAATATAACTGTGAAGCATACTATAACTTGGTGGTCATTACATTTTCTCCCTGATGGCAAGCTACATGGAAAAATCAATTTTAGTTTTCTGTGCAAGGAATTAATGCAAAGGAAGTCTTGCTGAATGGTTTTGGTGACGAATGGTATCTGGCCCTCATTTGATACCACCAGGCTCAAGTAGTTGTATTTACAGACTGGGGACTTGTTCCCCATGTGGAAAGAACACTTTAATTATTACTCTGAGGATGCTCTCTCTTGCCTGTGGCCTCTAGTCTATGGTCAGGTTTAGGCTTATATGTCCAGGACAGTCATATAACCTCTAAGGTTATATGTGGGTCACTTTGATTGGATTGGGAGACCCAGAACTCTGCAGTCACTCAGATCTCAGGGTTTTGGTATTTTTAACAGATGCATTATTATGTTTACTACTTTTTTTTCCTCTAATTTCAATCTCAGAAGATAAATCCTTGTTTACTGTTTTGGAGATATTTGATATCATTATCATGTGAGAACACAAAGTTCCTTATTCCTTTTTTTTTTTTTTTTTTTTTTAAGATTT
Organism: Vulpes lagopus; assembly: GCF_018345385.1. NCBI lineage: Eukaryota > Metazoa > Chordata > Mammalia > Carnivora > Canidae > Vulpes > Vulpes lagopus. The sequence continues at coordinate 62,621,584 of NC_054824.1, forward strand.
ATTTACTTGAAGGTGGGTGCAGAGAGGGAGAGGGAGATAGAGTCTCAAGCTGACTCCACTCTGAGCGCAGAGCCCGGGGCTTCAATTTCACAAACTTGGGACCATGACCTGAGGTAAAACCAAAAGTTGGATGTTTAACCAATTGTGCCACCCAGGTGCCCCAAAAGTTCCTTATTTCCTGAACCTACTCAATGACACCAACACCTTGATGGTCCTGCCCTCCCTCTTAAGGTCCAGGGCGGCATATTTGGACCTTTGTGATATATTTTCTCTACCAGCATACTCATAAGCTGGACTCTTAATTGGAATTAGTAATGCATTAAATGGTCTCTTAGAGGTCTGTTGATTGGTCTTTTGGATATATAACATTTATTATTTTGCTTCTGCCAATATTAGATATTTTTAATCAGTAGTCCTTCAATGAGCATTGGTGTTATACTATATGTTGGCAAACTGAATTTAAATAAAATTTTAAAAATTAATTTAAAAAATTAAAAAATAGTTCCTTCAAAGCAGTTTAGTTCTTAATTTGTTCAGGTAGGTTCTCATTGTGAGTAGGTATAGTAATAATATATATGTTTTGATTAAGTTTGGTATAGGTGAGTAAGGTGGTTTAATGGGCACTTTATTTACCCTTGGGTTATAGCCAGCTAGTGACTATTAACTTAAAAATAACAAACTGAAGGAAGACCTGGGTGACTAAGTTGGTTAAGTGTCCAATTCTTGATTTTAGCTCAGATTGCAATCTCAGGGTTGTAAGATTGAACCCCATGTTGCGCTCTGGGCATAGAACCTGCTTAAGATTCTCTGTCTCCTAGGGTGCCTGGGTAGCTCAAGCCAGTTAAGCACCTGCCTTCAGCTCAGGGTCCTGAGATTGCGCCCCACATCGGGCTCCCTGCTCTGTGAGGAACCTGCTTCTCCCTCTCCCTGCTGCTCCCCATGCTAATGCTCTCTCTCCATTCTCTTTGTCAAATAAATAAATAAAATCTTTAAAAAAAAGATTTTCTCCCCATCCCTCCTCCCTAAAAAATAGTAAAAATTAAAAAATAACTAACTGAAATTTAACTAAATTTTACTAATTTACTAAGAAGTCAGGCTCAGACAGCACATGTTCAGAAATGAAAGGTTTAACTTTAGAATAATTACTTTTTTAGTTATTCATATGAATTGAGCTAATGAATTACATACATTTTTTATTTCATTATATATCTCTGATGTAATTTGGTGGTATGTACAATGTTCAGCACATTGACCACAGGCAACATGGGAGAGTTGCTGGGAAAAAAAATAGTGAAGTTGTGAAGCTTATTTTTTGTGTTCTCATATATTTTGTTTAGGACCATCCCTTCTTGGTGTCCATTACCCCTTAAGACTCAAGTCTTTCCTTCTGTGGGGTTTCAGACTTTCTCTCCCTCTTTAGTTTCTTCCTCACTCTATCTACATAACACCCTGTCCTTCAAAGCTCTGCTTTCCACTTCCTGCTATGGTAATTTAATCTGCACTTAGCTGTTAATCATTGATTGGCTTTGTATGTTTCCCTTATAAGATTCTATATTTGCCTTTAATGAAGATGTCATTGTCTTAATCCAGAAAGTGAGACTCATTGGCTGGGTAGAAGGGTTGGTTTCTTTAAAATAAGAGCAGAGGTGGCTGGGATTTGTGGGATTTAAACTACATGAGGTTCATTGCCTGGGTGTGTGCACTGGCCCTCTTTTCTCCTGTCTGCTTACTATAGTTGAGTTCCCAGAAGCACTGCTGCTTTATTCTTATACGAGAGATGAGGGTTCATGCACAGTTCATGTCTTTGAAAAGCTTTCTATGCCTTATTTGAAAGAAGGCCTCTTTTATATTTTTGCCATGCAGCACATTCTGTGGGACCTGTAAATATTCAGTGGGCATACCCCCACCGGAGAGGAAGCGGAGACTGATTCTGCTTCTTTCATCCAACTGCATTTTATGGTGCTATGGGTTTGTTTCTAACATTTCAATTGGACTTTTACTTTCCTTGCTTTGTGTTGCTATTAAAGGTCTTAAAGACCTAAGAAAAATAAATATTAGAAAAAATATTTAATTTGCTTGGGAAAAATAGTGATTTTTCTCATGTTTAATACAAAATAATCATCTAATTTCTTGTTTAAGGGTATTTTATTATGAATGCCATATTAAACAAAACTATCTGGATAAAATCAAGATCAGACAGCCAATTATTATAAGCTGCTCACTTAGCCAGCCCAACTTTATGTAGGCCCTGTGGAAGCAAAAGCCCTGTTTTCAGGGATAGGTGACAAGATGGTCAAGTCAGCCAGTACTGTACTTAGAGGCATTCACTTTCAGAGTGCAGTTAATGGCCATCTTATTTGAGCATCCCTCAAGAACATTTCCTTGAAGTAGATAACATTGCCTCTCCATTTTACAGACTTGACAAGCTGAGGCTTATGGTGTGGGTTTTGTACTTGGAGTGGTCTGGAGGAGGGTCCTCCGCCATTTAACCAATTGCCTTACCACCCTCTAGTGCACGCACACTCTCACACTCATACTCCTTCAGAGGGGTTGATTAGGTGTTGAGAGAGATAGTTTGCTGACCAGTAAACCTGAATTATGTGAGGAGCTGGTCCTTGAAGGAAGGGAAGATCTCTTGAGAGTTGGGAAAGGCAAGAGTCTTCCCACAGAAATCACTTCTTTGGACAATTTTTGGTAGTGGCCCTGAGGGAAGTAGAGTAGAAATTACCTTGGTACCTTGGCTGATATGAAATTTCAAATGATTGACACTTGACCAATGGAAGCTCTGCTATATTGCCACTCTGCAATAAGCTAAAGAGGTCTGCACTTTGCTAGTCATAAGCTTATGGAGAGGGAGTGGGAGTCTTTCCCTGTGCAATGATTAGTGCTACTAGAATATAATTCCGTAGGTTCTTCGTATACTGTAAATATCATCCGACTTCCTGTCTCTATATCTTCTTTTCTAATGAAAACATAATAAACCATGGATGCTCTGTGCTTACCTTCAGTCATCTTGCTGATTCCTGAGTTTTTAAGACTGTTGAAACAGTCTCCTCAGTGCTATATCCTTTTTAAAAATTGATAACACATGATTTCTTTTTCCCAAAAGGTACAAAAGTTAATGACTGAGTCTCCTCTCCATCTCCACCTCCAGTTTGCCACCACAGGGTGTGTGTTTAATCTCTTAACACATGTAACAGAGAGGGAGGGGGAGGTTGTGTGTGTATATAATTTTTTTAACAGTCATGATGGTATATACACCATTCTACCCCTTTGTTTTTTTTAACATATTGTATTTTGAATTGTTGTGCAAATAGGTCTGCCTCTTTATAAAACAAAGCAAAACAAAAAACAACTGATGGTTTCCGTTCTATGGCCAATTTATAATTTATTTAATCTGTTCTCCATTGAAGTGCCTGAGTGTTCTCTTTGTAGCTTCCAGTTTTCTCCTTTTCTATGTATGTAACAAATACCCCTTTGTATTTGGTCTCTTCTTTCTAGATATTTGTCGTCTTTGCTCTTGAAATAAAGTGCTTAAAAATTGTGTCTCTGCTCATGCAAAATATGATGGGCCTTTGTCCTGAAAGATGTGCTTTGGTGTATTGATGGCAAAGGCATGGAACTAAATATACTGCTATCATTTTAAGAAACAAGACATTAGGAAGAGGAGGTTCCCATTTCTTGGAACAGCCACTGAAATAACCAACACTGGCATCTAATCCCGACAGTCCATTTGTAAATTCTAGTCAGATTTATTTCCCATTCACAGAAATTGTTCTTTTTTTCCCCCCCTCTACAGGCAGTTCCTAACATATATATGTGTCTTCCATACAAATGGCCATGTGTGGAAAGCCCTCTTCAGCCGTGGGGAAGTGGGAGGAGGGAGATTTCCCAATTTCACTGCCTGAGCTGCAGCTGGGAGAGCAATTCTTGGCATTTCAAGTTAAAACTTTGAATTAATTTTCTCAAAATAATACATTTGGTAGTTAGCTTCCATCCTGGTAGTGCTAGTATTCTAGTACTATACTGTAGATACATGATGGGCTTTCACTGGGCCACATGCTATTTAAAACATTGTTTCTCTGAGAAGACTGTTCCAAAGTCTCAACTGGAAAACAACCTGTTGGTTGATATTTGTGAATATTGGATTGGATCCATGTGGCTATATTTGCTTTGCCAAACATCATGTGGCCTGGGAGTAACCTGTGTTTGCCCAGGGTCAGAGATTTATGCTACTGTTTGCTGAACCACGGTAGGACTTAGGAAGGTACAAGATGAACTCCTTGATACCTTGATACCTGCATTATCAGTTATTAGGAAGGAGAACTGTGAAAAAAGAGGTTTTTCTTTTTCAATAAAGGAGAAGCAGTTTCAGAGAGAAAACATTAGACCAAGCAAGAGCATTTCAACAGACTGACTAAAGTGGCTTTGTGACCCCAAAAGACAAAAATACTCAGAAGTTTTTATGGACAAAACTCTGGTAAAGTTAACTAAAAGAAACTTTGGAGGGCCTGCAAAGAAGTTGCCACCTGGTCCTAAAGGAGGGTATGTTTGAGGTCCAGACTAAAGGGTATTTTGTCACCTACCTTCTGTGAACCAATGCTGCTGAGAAAAACTGATGTGGTATGTTCATGTGGAGTGGGGAGGGTGTGTTTCAAAGTAAAACTAGATATGATGGTAAAATGATGATAGAGAAGAAAGGTCTCAGAACTTCTCTAATTTATGATAGGTTTGTATCAAGATTTCCTTTTGCTTAAAACAATTTTTGTGGAACTTTATAAACACACCCTAAAATAAAGAGAATAGTATAATGAGCTCCATATACTCATCAACCAGCTTCAACAATTATAAATGTTTTGATAATGTTTCATCTATCTTCCTGCCGTCTCCCCCCCAGAATAGTTTAAAGCAAATTCCATACATCATCATATTTTATCTATAAATACTTGAGATATCTCTAACATATAAAGACTAAAAAAGTATAACTACCATACCAAATGTTTTCCGACACTTAGTCTGTGTTTAAATGTCTCCAGTTGTGGTGGAGAGGGAAGGATTACAAAGAGGCACGAAGAAATTTTGGCGGTGATAGAGATGTTCATTCTTTTGATGGTGGTGGTTTTACTTATCAAATTGTATACTTTAAACATATGCAGTTTATTGTATGTCACTTATACCTCAATGAGCTTGTTAAAAAATACATAGTGATATAGGTCGAGACAGACAATATTTTAAAACATTTTTTCCAGTTATCTGAAAAATATTATATAGTTGGTTTGTCCAAATCAGGATTACATATGAATCACACGTTGAATGTAGTTGATACGCCTTTAGGTTTCAGTAGTCTATAGTAGTTCCATCTCCCCATCCCCTTTTTTCTTCATGCCATTTATCTGTTAAAGACTCCAGATCAGGGATCCCTGGGTGGCGCAGCAGTTTGGCGCCTGCCTTTGACCCAGGGCATGATCCTGGAGACCCGGGATCGAATCCCACATAGGGCTCCCGGTGTAGGGAGCCTGCTTCTCCCTCTGCCTGTGTCTCTGCCTCTCTCTGTCTCTCTCTGTGTGACTATCATAAATAAATAAAAATAAAAAGACTCCAGATCATTGATCCTATAGCATTTGCCACACTATGATTTGGTAATCTGGCTAAGTGCAGCTTTGTGATAGCATGTTCTGTTTCCCACATTTCTCTTACCCTAGTAGTTAGATCCAAATGCCTCACTGGACTCAGGTTCAGTTCTTTCAGCCAGAGTACTTTATAGGTGATGCTACTGTGAACCCCTTATTATATTGTATCAGCATGTCGCTTGTAGTGTCTGATTATCCTGCTTTTACTGTAAAATTGATCACTGGGGTCAGGTGTTGTCAATCTACCCACTCCTGATAGTTTCCTGCCAGCTTTTGCCTAGTAGTATAAGGAGCTGCTGTCTCAATCCATTATTTCATTAGGGGTAAATTGTTCACTGGTGTGTGTTAGTGTAATTTTTAATAGCTCCACTAAGGTGTAACTTACATACAATAAACTGCACATACTTAAAGGGCATAATCCAAGAAGTTTTGGCATATATATATTACACACACACACACACACACACACACACACACATACATACTTTGACATATGTATACATTTTTGATGATTGCCTGGCTGCTGTGGGGAACCTAGTGTTTTGGAGGCATCCTGCAGGGACAAACCATGATTCCTGTGGTCAGATTTTTAAAGGCTAATATCCCTGATTCTCTCAGTGGTAGCAATAGAAATTTTCCATATGGCAATGGAGTAGAAGTGGGAGTCTTTAGTTTGGACCTTGCTTTATTTAACATTAGCTTGTCAGACCATTGCTGAAACAACATCAGGTTGTAGCAAATAACCCCCTCTCATTGGGAGGTAGCTCTGAATTAGACCTGTTTAATGCTTGCACAGCCAACCTGGTTATCCTCTCTTAGCTGCCACTTCTCTGTGGAGTCACAGATAACGTTATTAAGAGTACGCATACGCGCGCACGCGAATGTGTGTGTGTGTGTGTTCCCTGTAGATTCAGAATTTCTTGGGAGCACTCTTTTGTGGCCACCTTGTCCCCAGTCTACTATCATCCTGTACAAGGGATTAAGTTTTAGGCACAGATCTCTGTGGCAAGAGTATTAGGCTAATCAATCAAAAAGCCAGATCTGTAGAAGGCCAGCTAGCTTAGCTTTGTTCCACAGATGGCATCTCTAACCCCATCAGTCATCTTATGTATCTTGAACACCTGGAGACCTAGATGGAACTGTATATATCTCAGCCCATGGTCATCTCAGCTACCAAACGAACAAACAAAAAGTGCAGAACATGTTCAATAGCTTCATCTTGCAAATACTATAATGCAGGTATCAGAATGTGAAAATTCAGCCTAAGGTGGAGACTCTGCAGGAAGATTTTATACTCAGAAGTACTTGTGGGACTCTGAATATACCAAAAATTGTTGAGTTGTATGTGTGTTTTTTTTTTTAAAGATTTTATTTATTTATTTGAGAGTGTGTGCACAAAGGGGAGAGGAAGAGGGAAAGAGAAAATCCCAAGGAGACTCCCTGCTGAGTGTGGAGCCTGACTCTCGGGGCTCAATCTCAGGACCCAAGACCATGACCTGAGCCAAAACCCAGAGTCAGATGTTTAACTGACTTAGCCACCCACATGCCCCTAGTTGTACATTTTAAATGAGTGAATTTTATGGTATATAAACTATATTAATACTTTTTAAAAAGTACTCCTAAAAATTAAAATACATTATAGAAATGATACTAAGTATTCTAGGAATAGGTGAAATCACTGAGAAGAGAGCAGAGGGCAAAACTTTGAGAAAATCCTTCATTTTAAGAAAGAGAGACATAAAAACAGGGAAAGTATTTTCAGACAGAGGAAGAAAACCAGAGAATAGTAGCCTAAAATTCAGGCTAATGAACTCAGCTATAAGGAAATTGCCAATGACCTTTGCAAAAATAGTTTCTATGAAATGAATGTGTTAAGGAGTGAGCTGTGAAGAAGATACAGCTGCACATTATCTTGCCAGAAATAAAGCAAGAAGAAGGAAAATGAGCCTAACAACAGTGTCAGTGATCATCTAGAGGCAGGGCAAACCTGTGTCTGTGTATCTCTCTCTGTATGTCTCTCTTTTTTTGTCTAGACAAAAGAGACTTGGGCATGTGTGTACCTGGAGTGAAAGGTGAACAAAAGAGAGCAGAGACTGAAGGAACAGAGGGCTTACACCTAACTCTAGCTCTTACTATGGTCAGAGAAGTTGGTGTTTGATACAGAGCAGATTGTTTTTTCCTTGATGGTTGTACTGCCTTTGTCATTTCCCTGCTGGGCCACAGGCACAGCCCCTGCCCTGGGCAAAGCAGACTCGTAGGCCCAGTCCAGAGAGCTCCCTAGATGAATCCTACTCCTATTTAACTGAAGAAGTCAGGTCCCAATACAAGTGAGAGAGATATTACCACATAGGCATAGCCTTAAATCTGCTGTCGCCCACGATTAGACACTCATTCTTGAACACCAGTACTTGATTACTGAGGCCAGGTGAGCAATAACACAGCTCACAGGGCTCAGGCACACCCAGCACATCAGTATACCATAACATGTGGCCAAGAGCCACTGCTCTTTCACTGTTCATCCTTCCCAGCTCTCTGGTCAGAGAGCAAGGAACGCATTTAGTCGGAGCCTCTGAAGCCTCTCAGAATTCTGCCTCCGTGGGAGTCCCTGAGCCAGGCTCTGACCTATAGATAACCCCCTCCCCCCACCAGGGAGAGGAGAGGGTAAAGAATCAGAGGAGATGCAGAGGGTAGAATCAGAGGAGAATCAGAGGGTAAAGAAGGGTGACAGCATGTAGGGATACCACCCACTCAGCCACATCACCACACATGCACTGCCTTAGCAAAGGGCTTCTGAACACTTTCTTGCACTAACCTCATCCCTCTCAGGCTCTGCTCCGACTTTTTACTTTGTATTTATTGTTTTTATCTTTTTATTTTAGCCATCATCTCAAAATTCAGAAGGCTAGTTTCATCCTATTTATAATACAGCCTTTTAGAACCCTGCATAATACTCTAGGATATAGCATTATTCCCTTTTGGGTTAACTATATCTTTCATTTTTCCTTAATTGTATGTTGGTACTAAATTATATTTTCCCATGTCTCTTGGAAATAAAATGTTAGCTGAAAATAAAATTCATTTTTAATGTTTATAAAAATGTATTCACTGTGCCTTTTCTTTTTTTTTTTTTTTCTTTTTCACTGTGCCTTTTCAAACAATCTTTACGAGTTTTGTGGTACATGCAATTTAGGGTACACTTAGTAAGTTGAAGGGTTAAAATACCCTGCGCTGTCGCATATGGCAGTGAGCAGAATCGCAGATGTTGATGATACCACGTAATTAGTATTCTTTTATGTAAATGAAGGCTGTCAGCATGTTACCATAGTGTCTACTCTCTCTGAAGCTGGAATTTATGCCACTTGGTCTCACCAAGACCAGGCAGGATTATTCCACTGTCCCTAGTTAAGAACTGAAAAAGATGATAAGACAGAAGAAATGGAAATTCCCCCAAAGGAGATTATTATTTTCCCATTTGTTTTTTGTTGATTTCTCCCCCAGAAGTTTTATTCTGATGATGCAGTTACGCATTTAGGATCAGCTAAGAAATTTGCTACATGAGAAAAAATTGGACTAGTCCAATTAAAAGACAATCATGTATTTAAACTATAGATTTTTGAAAGTGATTCTAATATTCAGTCATCTCATACAAAGACTTTTAAAAAAATAGGGATAAATCTAGAAGTTTCTAGAACAAAAGGCATGAATTGAAGATCTCATTACCTTTTAGTTTTATATTAGTTATATTAATATAGTAGAATGCTTTTAAATAGTGGTTATGTCTTTTAGCTCCAGTTGATCCATATTTTTAAAATATGGTAATTAAGCAAAAAGCTAATATGCTGTCAAGTTTACCCCATATGCAGATCAATCCAGGATGTGTATGACAGTTGTTGAAAGTTGCTGATCTACTTAATGATGGAGAACTATTGAGGCACAACTTGTTCTTTGCCAGTTACACTGCAAGTTTACCTCTTGGATGCTGGGTGCCTGTCACACTGGGGAATGTCTGTTTTAAGTGGAAATGTTAGGACTATAGTGACCTTTGGGAATTACAAAGGAAAGGATGTACATGTCAGAAAAATGTAAAATAGAAACCTTTATGCCTGTGGATGTTAGGCCTTCTTCTTAAATAAAGTAGTTAGAGTATGTGTGAGAGGTAAATTAAACACAATTTCTTTCTTGAACAGAGTATACCTGGGTTGAGTTCTCTTTATTCTTTATTTTGTATGTTGGTTAAAGTGGCTTTTTTCTCTTGTGTCACTTTTGGGTGGCTTCTATTTCATGATCCAGAAATGTTTTTTCTCTAGAGAAGCTAGTCTGCCTAGCTAAAATCACTGTGGTGAGGTGCAAAGTAGCCCTGTGTTTTCCTGAATGGATTTACTCTGCCATATGGCAGGTTAGTGAGTCACCACGACAGATTTGTAATGGGAAAAGGGCTGTGCAGGAAAAGATGTGCGTGATCAGCAGATTTATAGATCAGAAAATGAAATCGGAAGAAAGAATTTCCAGAATGCCCTTTCCATTTAACAGCTCTCCACGGAGAGGGTGTGGAATGGTTTTTTAGTGTTTTTCTATTTTGGCTTTGGTTGTTCCAGCATATTTTTTTCTAGCACAGGAGTTGATTTTGCAAGACATCAATGCTCTGGGTGTTGTATTCCTGTTCGCAGAGATACTCTCTTTATAGGATTTGAAGCTGTGCTGTTTCATGTGATAAGATCTCAGTAACAATTAAATTTCTGAAGACATATCAAGGCTCCTGTTGGCTAAAATGGGGATTTGCCAAGTTTTGAGTCCTAAGAAGAAGCTATTCAGATACGATTCAGTGAATACTGAATCTTTCGAAGGAAAGAAAACAAAAGCCAAGTGAGTTAAAGATCATATGTCCTGGTGTATTTAAGCCTGTGCTATCCAGTACTGCAGCCACTAGCCACAAGCAGCCACTATTTAAATTAATTAGAATTAAATAAAATTAAAAGTTCAGTCCCTCAGTCTCACTAGCCATATTTCAAATACTCTAGGCACATGAGGCTAGTTAATATGGTATTAGGCAGCACAGATAAATTGTATTTCCATCATTGCAGAAAGTTCTATTGGACAGTGTTAGTCAAAGTGGAAGATTTTGAGAGAAAAAAATTCTTTCTTTGATTTCCATGAGGATATCTTCATCCCTAACTAATTTACTGGATTGGTGTAGTGGTTCTAAGGTTTTAATGTACAAGTGAGTAATCTGTAGGGCTTATTTAAAATGGAGATTTGAGACCCCTCCCCAGACTCTTATTCATCAGGTTTGGAGTTGTGATGTGACCAGAAATCTGTTACATATTACAGATTTCCTAGGGAATTATGATGCTGGTAAATGGCTCAGGAACTACATTTTAAAAAGTATTATATAAGTGAGAAACTTGGGAATTGCCAATCTCTTGATTTTCCCCCCTTCATTCTTCCATTACTGACTTTTTTGTGTCCCCAGTAATTGGTTGTAAGCATGATGTGTACCCAACTTGAACTCTTAATTGGTAATGAGTATCAAAAAGAAAATTCATTGACTCACCATCTCATTTTTTAAATGTATGTGTGTTTTAATTTGTGCCCGATAAAAAATAAACAGAAATAGTTATTTCAGTACCATTCTGGACTTTGTGGGAAAGTAATTCTGACAATACCTTTGACCATGAAGAGTTGAGCACCCACAAGTTGTAAAATTACAAAGGAGTAAAAAAAAGAAATATAACACATGATCTTCTCTCTGAAGATCGTATCTAGTTAGGAAATGGAAAAATACATCTAGAGAAGTGACTTAAAGAGCATTTTGTAAGAAATCAATAATTAAAAAAATAATGTAGGAGAAACTAAATCCTGAAAGAACTCAAGGAAAAGCATGCTCTGACTTGATTGAAATAATCTAAGGTGCTTCCTTCGTATGATTTTAAGGGTTTCTTATCTAGGAATGGCCTTTGTCAATCTGGAATGGGCAATTACAAAATGGGAAGGATCTCTGACTTGGTCCTGTGATATAGTTGTGGGTTTTGGCAATAGGACCAGGCCAAAAAGGGCATCTTAAAACCAACTGAAGGGACTACTCAGAGTGTACTAGATCTAAAACTTCTTGGAGTGACTCCATAATCATGGAATTTCATTTGCTCACAGAAATGAAAGAGGAGAAGAAATGGGGGTGAAGGAAGTTCACTTTATAAGAGTGACTACCTTTAGGGAATTTCAAATATTGATACTGGGAAAGAAAAAAAAAACTTTCAAGATTCCAAATAAAGTTTCCTTTTGAAATAATTGTCTAGCTTCTTCTCCTTGGATAAATTCCCCTTTAGTCTTTTCTGAAGAACAATACTGAAGAAGCAATGTTAGGAAGACAGGAAGAAAAAGAAAAAAAAAAAACTCAGTATGTTGCCACTTCTTAAAAAAGCATTTTCATGTATATCATCTGCAAGATTTGCTTTTTTTTTCTTTTTGCTTGGTAGTTTGGTTAAACCAGTAGCCACTCCACCATTTGTCGTAAGAGTCAGATCTAATTCTGTACTTACCTATACTTACAGTAAAGAAAGTAACCATTTTCCCACCCTTTCTATAAGATGTACATGTTCTTTTCACATTGTCTTAATTCCTCTTATAATAAAAATAACCATAGACTGGGTGGCTTATAAACAGCAAACATTTTTCACAGTTCGGAGGCTGGGAAGTCCAAGATCATGGCACCAGATTCCATGTCTGGTAAGGACTCGTGGTTCATGACTGTAACACTGGCTTTTTGCTGCAGTTTTATAAGGGCATTAAAAATTTCATTCGTGAAGGCTCATCCCATGAGGGTCAACCCATTCACAACCTAATCCATCTCCTAAAGTCCCTGCCTCCTCCTACCATCACTTTAGGAGGCAGGAAGGGGGTTTGATGTTTTAGCATATGAAAGGGGGTACACAAACATTCAGACCATAGTAGACCTATAAAGTGTTATTTAGATTGGGGCACTTGGCTGGTTCAGTCGGTAGAACTTGTGACTCTTGATCTAGGGGTTGAGTTTGAACACCACATAGGGCGTAGAGCCTATTTAAAAAAAAAAAATTTAGATTGAGGCTTACAGACTATTAGGTTCTTTAGACTCAAGAAAATTAAAATGATACTTTGTACCATAGAGGACTTTCCCTTTCTTACCTTTACCTTATCCTGTTATTTCTGCTTTGAAATACATTGAAACTTAGGGTTGCCTTTTTGAGGAGGTCTTCATCTCTTACTGGTATATGAAACATGTGTCTTCCTTGCCTCTGTCCCTTTGTGCATACAACTAGGATCTTGATCAGTACGAGATGTAAAGGCTTTCACTTCCAGGACATCATCAGTTCAGAGATGATTCAGATTACAAATTTCTTTCTCCTGGTGGCCAGTTGGGTGCAATGTGAACTAAAAGTAATGCCATTTCCTCAGGAATACAAATCAGCCTCACATAAAAATTAGCTGATATTCAAGAATCAATACAAGCTTAGAAAATGTTTAGATTCAACTTGGTGCTAAGCCCTCCCTCCAGTATTTTTCTTTTTTTTTTTTTAACTTCCTTCCAAAGGAACCAATTTTGAATTGAAAACTAATGAACACTGAGTTGACAATGGCAGTTGCAAGCCTTTTTCGAGAATATTTTGCTGAAAGCTCTCTCTCTCTCTTTCTGGGGGCTCTGTCGTGCCAGGTTGAAAGAGTGGAGCCTTCTATAAGACATGGATAGATGCAAACATGTCGGGCGGTTGCGGCTCGCCCAGGACCACTCCATCCTGAACCCGCAGAAGTGGTGCTGCAGGGAGTGCGCCACCACCGAGTCCGTGTGGGCTTGTCTCAAGTGCTCCCACGTGGCCTGCGGCCGCTACATCGAGGATCACGCCCTGAAACACTTCGAGGAGACTGGGCACCCGCTGGCCATGGAGGTCCGGGACCTGTACGTGTTCTGTTACCTGTGCAAGGACTACGTGCTCAACGATAACCCGGAGGGGGACCTGAAGCTGCTCAGGAGCTCCCTCCTGGCGGTCAGGGGCCAGAAGCAGGACCCGCCGCTGAGGCGCGGGCGGACGCTGCGGTCCATGGCCTCGGGCGAGGACGCCGTCCTGCCGCAGCGCGCTCCTCAGGGACAGCCGCAGATGCTCACGGCTCTGTGGTACCGGCGCCAGCGCCTGCTGGCCAAGACGCTGCGGCTGTGGTTCGAGAAGAGCTCCCGCGGCCAGGCGAAGCTGGAGCAGCGGCGGCAGGAGGAGGCGCTGGAGCGGAAGAAGGAGGCGGCGCGGCAGCGGCGGCGCGAGGTGAAGCGGCGGCTGCTGGAGGAGCTGGCCAGCGCCCCTCCGCGCAAGAGCGCGCGCCTGCTGCTGCACGCGCCCCGCGCCGCCGCCCCGCGCCCCGCCGCGCCGCGCGCGCCCGCCGGGGGCCGCCCGCCGCCGCGCCGCGCGCCCGCCATGGCGCCGGGCGTCACGGGCCTGCGCAACCTGGGCAACACCTGCTACATGAACTCCATCCTGCAGGTGCTCAGCCACCTCCAGAAGTTCCGCGAGTGTTTTCTGTACCTCGACCCTTCCCAGACCCAACAGCTGTTCCCCAAGGCCCCCAACGGGAAGGCCCCGCTCTCGGGCAGGCCGGCCGCCTCGGCCGCGGAGCTGTCGGCCAGGAGCGGCGGGGCCGAGGCGTGCGAGCGCGAGGGCCTCTGCTTCAACGGCGGGGCCTCCATCAGCAGGAGCCTAGAACTCATACAGAACAAGGAGCCGAGCTCGAAGCACATTTCCCTCTGTCACGAACTGCACACCCTCTTCCGAGTCATGTGGTCCGGGAAGTGGGCCCTGGTGTCCCCCTTCGCCATGCTTCACTCCGTGTGGAGCCTGATCCCCGCCTTCCGTGGCTACGACCAGCAGGACGCGCAGGAATTCCTCTGCGAGCTGTTGCACAAAGTGCAGCAAGAGCTCGAGTCTGAGGGCACCACGCGCCGGATCCTCATCCCCTTCTCCCAGAGGAAGCTCACCAAACAGGTCTTAAAGGTAGTGAACACCATATTCCACGGGCAGCTACTCAGTCAGGTAAGGTTGGCGCACCCTGCTCCCGACTCTGCCTGTCACATCGCATGGAGACTTGCTGGATAGAGTGGGCTTCCCGTGAATGCCTTCCCGGGGTCATTGGGCGAACTAGGATAGCCAGCATTTGCTGTGATGACACGTATCGGAGGGTGGCCATTGTACATTCCGCTGTGCTGTACGTTGTAATGGCCTTGTTGGTGAACTTGCCTCCTCTGGGCAGATTTTCGGTTGAATTTGCCATATCGCGTCATCTTCAGCGAATGTCTTTAACCTTCAATGACGATATAGGTAATATAACATTCTCATTGTTAAAATTAAGAACCCCTTGTTGGCAGGCCATCCTTGATCAGTTTTTAGGAAGTTGAACAGTTTGTCTATTATAACCCTAGTTCCATAGTAGTTTGAAAGAGCCTTATTTCCTTCCAGAACATTCTTTACATACAATGAAGGGAGGTGGCTAGGAGGATGCTAAAGGCCTAAGCAAGTCCCCCTTCTGTTCCCCATTATCTCTCATTTACTAGATCATAGGCCATGTAGGGACATAAGCAAAGACTCATAGATACAACTTTGTGAGAATGTGCAGAAAGAATTATTAGACTTAAAAACGTGGGCACCTCTACATTATGTTATTGAGGTTTGTGTCTCAGTATTTAGGGTTTTAAAAGAATGATGAATAGATTGAGAAGAGGTTTTGTTTTATAGCGTGTAAAGGGGGAGTATTTATGGGCATTTCCTCTACCCACTGTGGGTCCACAAGAAGAACCACTGGTGCATCTGGGAAGGTTACAGTAGGCGAGGAGGTCTGATCATAAGGTACTTTGAGGCTCTTTGAATACAGGGGTCTATGTAGGGATACTGCCAGAGACAAGGGCAAAAAAGAGGGCAAGTTGGAGTGGGTAGAAGTGACAAAGTCTGGACGAGGAAGGAGTAAGGATGAGAGAACAGACAGGAATCTGCCAATTCTCTATTTCAGACTGATCCGAGAATGGTCCTGTGATAATTTCCAGTCTGTATTGCTACAGCACTGAATGGTAGAGCATGCTTTGGGAGAGAAAGGGGAGGTGATAATCCTTGTGTGCTGTGTGATTTTCCAGTTCCAGCTAGCATCATAGTTAGAAATATATACTGATAGTACTATCTCTAATGCTCTTAAGGTCACATTTAATATTTTAATTAAACTATAAATGTAGTTTTGGCAAGTTATGTTTGGTGTTTTTTTTTATATATATAAATTGAGCAAAAATGTATGTGGGAAGCACGATGGTTATATAACCTGTAAATCAATCTGTTCATTCTAGGTCACATGTATATCATGCAATTACAAATCCAATACCATTGAGCCCTTTTGGGATCTGTCCCTGGAATTCCCTGAACGGTATCACTGCATAGAAAAGGGGTTTGTCCCTTTGAATCAGACAGAGTGCCTGCTCACTGAGATGCTGGCTAAGTTCACAGAGACAGAGGCTCTGGAAGGGAGAATCTACGCTTGTGACCAGTGTAACAGTGAGTGCTGGGGGAATAGAGGGGGGCGGGGGGAACATTCACATGGAATGTCAGTTTACAGTGCTGCTTTTGCCCTTTTGGTCAAAAGTGACACTGATAATGTTGAGTGGTTCTAAAGCATATTTTAAAGATTTTTTTTCTCCCATCTTTCTGAAAATAAGTGTGTGGACATCATATGTTAAAAAACAAAACAAAACCTAAGAGTTGGGCTTCCTTTGACTCCTGCTGTGATTGACATTAGCTGTTATTTAGGGAGGCATTTGAAAGTGTGGATCCTGAAATAGGGGCTCTAAGAATATGAGTACTTAGCCACATGGTGCTACAAGCGTCCTATTTAAATTCATGAACATAGATCTGACAGTCCTGATTTCATCTAAAGTCCGATGTCATAGACTCTGAGGGTTACGGTATCAGAAGCCTGTGCCTTGTACTGAATTTGTAGATTTCAAGTCTGTCAGAATCGATGCTATAGATTGGTAGGAGACCATGAAGGCAAGTCATAAGGTGCATCTACATAAGGTGGTTACTTTATGCATTTGTTTCTTCACATGTCTTCACATGTCATGCACATGGGGAAGGTCATAAGAAAGTATTTCTCTGTCATGGCTCTCATTTTATTTTTTTTTTTTAATTTTTATTTATTTATGATAGTCACAGAGAGAGAGAGAGGCAGAGACATAGGCAGAGGGAGAAGCAGGCTCCAAGCACCGGGAGCCCGACGTGGGATTCGATCCGGGGTCTCCAGGATCGCGCCCTGGGCCAAAGGCAGGCGCCAAACCGCTGCACCACCCAGGGATCCCATGGCTCTCATTTTAAAGTGGACTCTCCCCATGTGGTACAGAGGCACCTTATTCAGAGCTCCGTCTGTCTTGCCACTCTAACATTCAGTGCTTTTGCTAACCCAGTACAGCAAATACTTGAAGCTCCTGTTTGGGTTTTTGACGTATCAGGATTTGGAACTAAGATTAATGGATTGTGTAGATATCTTGAAATCAGTTTGCATCCATAAAATAGTTTGTACTTTAAGTTTTGAGAGCCACAATCTTATGATGACCCTTATTAAAATATTTGCCTATGGTCTTTTCAACTAGTGAGCCTCAGGACAAAAAAAATCAAAAGTCATGCTTGATATTATTCTGCCATTTTTAAACAAAAGTTGAAATGCTGTACTTGGGTAACTATAGAGTCACCTGTCCTGTTCCTTATTGAGATATAAAGGTAGTGACTTATCTTATTACAGCAGTATCTGTTTGTTTTTGTTTTTAAGGTAGTGATTCATAAAGCGTTTTACTTGTGAGGAACAGAAGGATGTTAACAGCTTTAAGTCCATCGTTCTTAGACAAGGTAGATTAGGGAGGAAATACTTTTATTTTTGCAAGAAAGGATTGTTTTTCTGGTTGCCAGGTGTGCCAGTTGATCAGGATTTCTCTAGGCAAGTTCAGATAATAGCAGGGAAGGAAAGCTGTGGGGAAGGTATGGGATGCATTATTGTGCTTATGAAGTTTTGAAACTATCAGTCTTCTCCCTCTCTTTGTGGCCACCTTAATCAAATGGAGACAGAGTCAGTAATTTCTTTTTCTTTGTGAATTTCATTTTAGGGAAACAAAAGCCGGATTCTATATTGTTTTCATGGTAGCTCACATACTCCCTCTACTGAGAGTGGCAGTCACTGCCAGGGTTCCTAGGCAGTGCTGCAATAATTTTGAAAAATGTGCTGGTGAATTAGAATGTAAAATAAGGCCAGGACTCCTTTTGAATTCTCTTTCTGTTCATGCCCCCACATATCATGACCACCAGGCCTAGTAAAAGGTTCTGTGACACACCCATTCTGCTGCATTCCATTATAAGAACCAGCAGCTCCATATCCTATTGTCACAGGAAGCCCCGTGAAGCATCCTCTGGTTGTGATTTGCTGCCTTTCATGAGTGGTATAGACAGGACTTAGATGGCAGGCTCTTCAGACCCTGAGACCGTGATATCTCAAAGACAACGGTTATCACAGTGGACCACTAATTTTATATTCCCATCCATTCACCAATCTAATTAATTTAATAATCGAGCAGTCATTAGTAAATGGGTATAGAGAAGGCTTCTGATGGAAATTAAGAGAACTTTATTTCCATTGTTTATTTGATGTAATTTAGAAATGCTTTCCTCTCACAATTTGGTATTTTTAGAAACAAAATTAGAGTCTGAGCACTGGTTCTTCTTTGGACTGGATGAATTTGGCCAGCCTTTGTCTACCTGGTCCTCCATGTCCAGCAGTCTTTTATCCAAAAATTAGGTACAGCATAAAACTATAAAGCCAGTTTCTTTTCTAAATATTTGTATATGCCACAAACAATTCATGCTGAAAAAAAATCTGTTTACATATCCTGTCCTTTGGTAATCCTGTGCTGCCTTACTTTTTTCCTAAGCCTGAATTATATGATTTATTCCCCATTTTACAGAAGAAACGGAGGTTGAGAGTTTGAACAGCATACAACTAGCTGTGAGCAGGAGATAGAATTAGGCCTACCTGATGAAAACAAAAACGTTTAAAGTTATATTCTGGTGTGTCATAATTTAAGTGATAAACCCACATATATATAGGCATAGAACCCTAATGTGCATCTATGCTGCATGCATGCTGTTGCAGTGACCCTTCAGTATATTCCATTAATAAATCCATGATATCAGGAATATACCACCCTAAACCCATACCAGTTTTGGAGGCTACTTGATGCAAAAATTTAGAAGTGGATATATCAGGATTGGGTTTGGTTTTTCATTTAACTCAAATAATAATGACCTAAAATAAGATACAGTTTTGTTTTGTTTTGTTTTGTTTTGTTTTTACTGTTTTATAAAAGAAGTCTGAAGGACATTTAGGGGTTAGCACAGTATCTGCACGGCCATTGGGGATCCAGGCTCTTTCCATTTTTCAACTTGACTAGTTCAAGGCTTCTATCCCCAAGGTTACCTCATGGTCGAAGAAGAGCAGTTGCAGTCATCGTAAGAGTGCCCCCACACAATCATCCCTTTCCTCTCTGGCAAAAGGGCCGTAGCCGCACCAGGAAGGCACGGGGGATTGGGGGAGGGGGTCCGCTGAGAAATAGAGTCTGACAGAGGGTCACAGCACTGCCCCAGATGAAACTGAGGTCCCAGTACTGAGAAATAAGGAGAGGGCATATTGGGTGGCAAGTCGTCTCACCATAGCTAGGAAAGAACAAGACTCTTCATGATCTATGTCTTATACCTTCCCAAACCATATAGGCAAACGACGAAAATCCAATCCCAAACCCCTTGTTCTGAGTGAAGCTAGAAAGCAGTTAATGATCTACAGACTACCTCAGGTCCTCCGGCTGCACCTTAAAAGATTCAGGTGAGCTTGCTCTGGGGGCTCCCAGGTGGTTGTGAGCTTGGGGATATAGCTGCTTCAAAGGCTTTGGTGAGGGCAGATGTCTCCTTTGGTGTTGGGAAGGGAAGCCTGTTCCCTAGAGACCTTGCATGTTCCATGGAGATGACATGCTTCCCGCCCAGGAAGGCATGTTAACGTGGGGGCCCAGGACAGGGCTTCAGCTCTCATGGCCCTGTTTCATCAGGTAGCTCGCGCTGGGTGTATATTGCTTGAGGATTCTCTAGCCTCACCTGGGCTTATGTAAAGTCATCTTCAGAGCCGAGAATGACATAGTCTGTGAAGAGAAGAGCAGGCAGTAAACTACAAAAAGATTATTGCCTGAACTGCTTGTTTTAGGGACTTCTAGTTTCAAAGTACGTCACGGAACGTTCACAGGAAATACATGTGGACACTGATCACTGTTTTATTGATGCAGAAGCCAAATCTGAAAGGTTATGTTTTCTCGGTTCCCTGTTTTACCTTCCTTTACCTAGGATAGCATATGCCATTTTTTACTATAAGAAACTTCTATCCCTGTTTTAGGTGGTCTGGCCGTAATCATCGAGAGAAGATTGGGGTCCATGTCGTCTTTGACCAGGTATTAACCATGGAACCTTACTGCTGCAGGGACATGCTCTCCTCTCTTGACAAAGAGACCTTTGCCTATGATCTCTCCGCAGTGGTCATGCATCACGGGAAAGGGTTTGGCTCAGGACACTACACAGCCTATTGCTACAACACAGAGGGAGGTGCGTGCGCTTTACTCTGTGGGGTGGGGGACACGGAAAAGGGTTGGTTTGTCCACATTCCATCACTTTCCTTTTATGTCATCTATAGGGGGATATTACATACATTAAAATCTAGTGGAAAGAATTATGAAAGTTGGATTCAATTTTTGGATATAACACCAAGTGACCACATAAGATTGTTCTAAGAATTGACAGGAACTGACACATGTAAAAGTACTTAGCACGGTTCCTAGCACATAATGCTCAGTTAATGTTTGAGGCTTCTCATGATTCTTAATACTTCTACAGACCTCCATTTCCGTCGTAGTTATGCAGAAATGCTATGACTCTTATAACCTCATAGAGATCCTGTATGAGTCTCATTAGCCCCAGCTCACGATAGAGCTGAAGCCATTTCCCGAGTACTTTCTATGTCCTTACCACCTCCCTTACTGTGGGAGGTGTGGGGATACAAGGGCCCCTTCCAAGGAGCTTTCTGTCCTGGGCACCCCAGACCAGAGCCTCCCAGCTACTGCACTGAGGAGGGTGGGCTTCGGCTGTGTTTCTCATAACGAACCCCTTACCCCTCAAGGTAGCTGGGGTGGAATAACTTTTTATTCCTTCTAAATTTCCCTTCATCACTCCTCCCCATGTACATTTCACCTGTGCTCCTCCTCTTCCCATCTCTTAGCCCGTCTTCAGGCTGCCTTTGTAGAGGGCCCTAGTAAGCAATGAAAAAGCCTGGATAAAATGAGGACAGAAATTACAGCCAGTCGATACTGTAAGCAGTATTTTGGTGGGCTTGGGTGGAGTTGAAGCCAGCCGTCACAGGGAAATCTATTGGTTTGTTTACCCCACCACCAGCACCACCAGTCAGGGGTTGGCTCTGTACAGAACTCCTCTGTCCCTTTCTTCATCTCCTGGTTTTGCCTGCCAATTGGAAATACAAGTGGGGTAGTCACTTTCTCTCTTTCTTTCCTTTGGTTTTCCTAGGTTTTTGGGTCCACTGCAATGACTCAAAGCTGAATGTATGCAGTGTCGAGGAAGTGTGCAAAACTCAAGCCTACATCCTTTTTTACACTCAAAGAACAGTTCAGGGCAATGCAAGAATTTCAGAAACCCAACTCCAAGCTCAGGTGCAGTCCAGCAACAACGATGAGGGCAGACCACGGCCCTTCCACTGAATGGGAGGCATGTTTCAAGGACTGGCTTGCTTTTAAATTGTTGGTGTTTATACATCTTTCCTCTTACAGGAAGTAAGGTTTAGTGCAGGAACAAAATACTAAGTTTGCCTCACTGGGACTACAGCAGAAGGTGCCAGCCAGGTGACTCATGTCTTATCCTAAAATCTGTAGTCACTTCCTTTTGAATGGATTGGGAATTCCCTCCTTTGATAAAACAAATCAAAAGGAGTAACTTCTATGAAGATTCTTTCATCAGTTGCTTCTGAATATAGAGGATCTGGGTGGAGGAAAGAGGGGGTAAATTGATCATATGTAGCCAGGAGAGCAGCCATGTTTTCTTTCCATTATGTGATCCCCCCGCTAATCAGGATCTCCTTGCAGCCCCAGAAGAACCCTCCTGATGTGAGCAGCCCTGGACAGAGCACGTGAAGGGGTGGGGGCAGGGGCCTGGGCTGGCAGCTTGCCGGATGGAATTGGTTCCAAGGCAGGAGGTGAATAATAAGGATTTGTTCCCACAAAGGAAGTAACCCTCAAGGGTTGAAAACTTGCAGACTTCCTTTTTTAGGGGATAGCAGAAGAGCGGAATGAGATGCATAGAGCAAATTTCCCCATGCAAAATGGGAGGTTTTTCAAGTCTCCTACCTTCCCTGGCTAGTGCCATTTGATCATTCCACATCATCTAAGACTGGCATGAACATCCCTTCATTCTGAAGAAGGAGCAGTTCATATGGGGAAGCAATAAACTGGCAGATGACCTGTTCTTTGTTGCATGCTGAGCCTAAGGGTATCTCTGGCTGCCCAGTTCCATAGCATATCCCTGGTTCAGGTGTAGGGCAAGCACATGGTTTGGTTTAAACTGGTCTTTAGGTCAGTTGTCCAAGGCTGTCTCAGAACTCAGTTGAGGGTAGGCAAGGATGCCTGGCAGTCCCAGTCTTATCTGAATGCCCATCACCTGTTCTTGTCTTGGTGCAGGGTGCAGCTTTTCTTAGCCTGCAGCTTCTTTCTTGCACCTGGAGGGACAGAACATTCTTGTTTGGGAACTTCTGCTTTCCTAGGGCTTAGGAATCTGCCCCCTTACGTCCAAACAGTTCATTGCTGCTGTCCCTGGCCTGTTTCCTCCCCAATTTGATAATCCCTGTTTCTTTACCCACCTGCATTCAGCCCATTGGAAGGGGGGTGGGGGGTAGGGGGAAGAGTGCCCTGTCCTTTACTTAAGTGCTAGTAAAATACATCTTTCTTTTTATAGCGGTTAAGTTTGTAAGTGGAATGAAACTGCCCAGATGGAAACCCTCCTCCCCATCAGAGACCACTGAATTTACCTTCTCACTCCTGCAGTTAGACTCACCAGGAACAGCAAACGCCAGCCGGAACTGTCACTGCAGGGGCTGCTGCAGCCTGCCTCAGCCAATCAGAAGCTGAGTGTCTCATAATAAGGTTTCAGTTCAGGTAGCAGTACTGTTGTCACTCAAAGGAAGCAGATATGGAGGGAGTTTGGGGGAGGGTGGGAGGTTGGGAAAAGAGAGGGTAAGAGAGGGTCGTAGCTTAGGGGTGTCGGTGAGCCCCATTTCCAGATCAGATCTGTAGCATGTGCTGTTGACCTCTTTTGAGATGAACTCTCCCATAGGACCTGCCAGGTAGCGCTGAGACATGGAAGAAATTCAGACAAAATGGCTCACCCTGATAAAGAAGGGGGAGTGACTATATTTTAAATTAAACTTGCTTTTTCCAACACTGTGAGATTTCTGTAATACTTAGCTTTTATTTGGAAGCGATAGCGTATGGCATTTTTTATGCTATTTGGTTTATATGGTCTACTGCAGGCTTCTTTGTACAAGCTTGGCCTGGGCTCGCCCTCTCCTGGACACTGTTTTAAAGTGTTACAGCTGCCCATGTTGCCAGAGGCTCTGATATAAAGCTGTACTCTCTAGATCCACATTTTTAAGTTGGCAGGATTGATGATGACTTTTTGCAGCAATGGAAAAGTTCATTAACTCAACAAAAACAAAAGACAAAACCCAAGGAGAGTAAAAAAGAAAATACAAATTGTGCCTCATCTGTCTTTGAATGCTATATTTATTATTCTAGATAAAGAGAACTTACAAATGGAAAAGAACTAATAGAGCATCTACTTCATCCCTCCGGCTGTCCAGGGGGAAATACTTAAGAAAAATGAACATTTAATGAAAAATTAAAAGATCTTCAAATTTAATTTTTAAAGATAGTTTTATACCAAATATTTATAAGAATTATTAAGCAGATTTAAGGACTTTGTGAAATAAGCCCTTAACTTAGCTGAGCACCCCTGTATCAAACTAATAAAATTGTTTAAAATAAGCTGGAAAAGAAACCACTACCAGAGTCCTCACTGAGCTGCATACTCTCGAAGGTGCCCCTGCAGTCACAGACACCTCAGGTACCCAGAGGCAGCAGCACTAGACGCTGTTGAGAAGTTAGTATTTATGGAGATTTTTATTAAAGAGTTCCCTGCTGCATAAGCCAATGGCTGTTGTGAGGGAAGTGTCCCTTTGCCTTTAATTTATTTACATATTGGAAGTAGATGGATTTCTTAGTTGCATCTTACTTTAAACTGAAACATTCTAAAGAGAAGAAGATAAGAACAAGGTAGACATTGACTAGATGCTGCCAAATCAGACCCAAGATCTCCTAACTAAACCTGATGGGGCCTACTGCTCCCAGACAAGTAGTTAGTGTCCCGTTCCAGGAACCCTTTGTAGTTGGCTGGTGTGTTTACTTTCTGCTGTAGCCAGCCAAGATGAATGCACCCTGGCCCTCAAAAAGGATTTTTACCTCAGTCTAGTTTGACCCTCATACTTGTGGTTGCCTCTGAGATAAGCATCCATGCTAGTTTAAAAAAAAAAAAAAATAGGAATGCCCTTAACAGCCAGGAACTGAAGCTCTTATTAAATGGTGGGCAGAGCTCTTGCCAGTTTTGATCCAGCCCCTTCTCGGGCCCTCTGAGGGGGGCAGTGCCACACTGAAAAGAATTTCCAGATGTCTCTTAAAATGTCATGAATAAAATTAGAAACTGTAGAAGTGTTAATGTGTCCTATGGACTCAATAGCAGAGTTTATTTTTGTTTTTAATGGCAAGGCTTCTAGAGTCAATGATTGTATGAGTTCCCTACTGTGGCTATGCTTATAGCTCCATCCAAGTGCAAGAACTGATGAAGTGAATTGGCTGGCAGTGGGGCATAAGCCTGAGAGAGGTTGACAGTAGTACAGAATGAAAACTTGCTTGGGTTGTGGGGGTGGGATGTGGGTGGGCAGGCAGGGAGGGGGAAATGGGAGTTTGTTTTACTTATTGATAAAGCTTTGTGAACTAATTTTATACAATTCATAACATTTGGTGCCTTGTACCCAGTTATGGTTTGCATGGGATTGAAAAGATTAAGGGAAAAGATGCCTCCTTGTCATTTTGGGTGACAAATGGGTCTGTACAGTGTAAAGGACATTTGATATAAGACTTTTAAAAAGCATTTCATCTCCATGTGTGTGAAAGATAATTATTCTTACCAGCAGGTTCTGAAATTTTACTGTAATGTCCAAAATCTTTGGATTTGTGACTATTCATCAAATGGCTGCTTTTCAAGGCAGACTGTATACCCCGTTCTGTCTCAGCACCTCTTTTACGTTCCAAACATTAACTTGGGCCTTTTCAGGTAGGCTGGGAGTGCTACTTCTTCCCAAACATATACTATACCCTTGTCGGGTTATATATTATGAGTGGAAGAGTTGTTCTTCCAGCTGGTTGGGAGAGCACAAATGTTCAGAAAGGGCCTTTTTTTCCTAATGCTGGACAACTTAGAAGTCGAACAAAAATGGTTCCTCCTGAAGGATTACCTTTCTTAGTTCTGAAGTTCTTTTGCACAAAATTTCAGGAAGCAGTGTAGAACACAATCCCCAATATGTGAACCTTTAGATTATAAGGCAAGCCAGTGCACTGTGTAATATGTAAAAGAGAAGGCTCAAAGAACCTGCCCCAGCCCTCCAGCCTCTTCCCCTGGCAGGTGCTGACTGGGATGATGCTGAGTGGCTGAGGAAGGGGAGAAGACCTAGTCTGCTCACCTGCAGGGCTGTTTATAGCCTGTTCCTTTTACTCTGATCTTAAGGTTTCCATTGAGCTTGTGAGACTTCACCAAAGGGTGTTTAAAAAGCTCACCACTTGAAGCACATTTGAAAATTGGTTCTTTCGGCCTAATTACTGGCCTAATTAGGTGAGGTTGTACTTTTGGAGCAAAATCTCCCATGGTAACTTAGTTTTTTTACTGGGTAAGTATGCATCTCCCTGGTGGTTCAGATTCTTTTTAAAATCAGCACTAAAGCTGAAAGCACCTTCTGACTGTGAGTTTAGTTTAGATCTTTCACATTTAACCATTGTCTTGGTCTAGGGCTTCAACTGACCAGTGTTTATTCTTTCAACCCACACATTGCTCTAAATACACTATAGCTAGCTACTCCAGCATTGATCAAATGGTCATTCTTGTGGACTCTTCCCATACTTATTTCTGCTGGCACGTTTCCATTTAAAATCTAACCACGTAATCTGAGATTTTTGTAGTGCTATGTTACTCAGCCAGGGCTAAAAATCATATGACAAATGTGAAACCGACTTTGCTTGGGAAGAATATTGTGTTGGAATGGTGAAGGCCAGCATTTCAATTTATGGAATTAATAACTGTTCATCAGAATTCGGGAAAATTGTAGATTTGATAGCTTTACTTGCTAAATTCTTAACACTGAGGAATTAAGCCAGTTTAAATGAAACTTTACCTTGCCAGTATTACGGCTTTATAAACCCACTAACAGTAAATTCTATTTCTTGAAGCTAAAACGTAAAATTTTGAGTGAAATACGAATTATGCTTTGGAAGCTGCCATGTCTTAATTTTTGCTGGATTTTTATTTTCAATCTTAAAAAACTTTGTAAAACAGAACTCTTCAGTTATGAGTAGATCGGGCCGCAGACTAAGGATCTGTTTCATGCCTATGAAGAACAGGAGATGCTTGTATTATCTTAGCAGTGATCTGATGCAGATCTGAAGGGGCTTAGAATTTATGCTGTGGCTTAAGTTTCCTTTCTGGTCACGATGGGGGAGGGTTCAAACCCAAGCTTTGCTCTCATGTGTGTGACCATTTCTCATCCTAACACCTAGTAAGATGGGTGTTAAGACCTGTCAAGTCGTCTGTGGTCCTAGCGTAGAATCTTTCAGGGTCTTGGCTTCTTGGTAAGCAAGCCATCCACAGGCCTGAATTCACACATGCTCAACCTCCTCCCCAACAGATGGAGCCTACCTGATGACTGCAAGAGAACGGGACTTTGTAAAACATACACAATCTGATTCCCAAGATTTCTTAACGAGATTTATGCCGGTTAGGCCACTGTGGTGCATTCATACTGACCCCTCGGCCCTTTCCAGTTCATACCCTTTAATCCCATATCCCTTCCATAGGAAACTTGACGTGGAAAAGCAGGATTTTAAAAAATACCTAATAGATGGGCTCCTGGCTAGCTGTCAGAGCATGCAACTCTTGATCTCAGGGTCATGAGTTGGAGCCCCATGTTGGGTGTAGAAAGACTCAATAAATAAACTTTTAAAAAATAAAAAATGCCTAGAATAAAACAACCAGAAAAAAATTGGCTAGGGGGAAAACTGTCTCTCTCCACATTTTTCTGAGCCTACATGAGTCTTTTCCACTGCCAGTTCCTTACGTATTCCATTTCCAAAGAACTCCCAACTCTTGGGACAGTGGCACTACCATGAGTTTCAGGTCAGAGAACATCTATTTCCTCGTGAAGGAAACCGCTTCCTCAAGCAGTGTCACTTAGTACCCGCTGCCCAGGCTGACTCACCTTGCCTCCACCTGCGTATCACTGCCCTCTTTCTACCAAGAGATCCCACTCGATTATAGCAACAATGCCCCCCTGGTGCCTGGAAAACCCACCTGGTGCAGTAAAATGCTATGCAACACCAAATGGCTTCTTCCCCTACTTCTGCTCAAAAGTGGAAATTCCTCAAAAACCACGTTTCACCTTATGTTGGCATCAGTGTACAGTGGCTACGGTTTTCTTTTCTTTTTTCTTTTCCTTTTAATATGAAGCAAACCACCTCTGTTACAATTCATGTTTGGGGCTCGTTCATGTCTCTAAAATCATGATAAAAATCATGTTTTTATGATTTTTGTAAATCTTGACTTTTTACACCTTGTTTTTGTAAGCTAAAGTTTCTTATTAAAAGAATAAAATGATGGTCTTTGTATATGTCTTTATTCCAAATATTTCTTAAAATATCATTAGGTTATTCCTCAGGACAAGAGCAAAGATCACCCCCTGCAGAAACTTAGGAACTATGTACAGAACTTTACAGAACAGAGGACAACACTTTGGCTGAAACCTGACTGCTGACCAGAGAATGGAGTTCTGAGTGGGCTCAAGGAGACGAAGCAATTGGGAAGGGAAGGTGGTCTGATTGAAGCTTCAACTTCCAAGAGGGCTAAGTCTTGTGACGGTCATAAATTGGAGGCTCTAGTTTTGGAAGGTTCAAGTACAGCACAGGGGGTTCCATGTGTCTGCAATCAGACAACAGGACAACAGTGGCATTAGAAATGTAAAAGCACTGGAGGAAAATTAGTAAGAGACTCAAAATTCCTCATAACATCTGTAAACACATTTAACTAGGAACAGCCAAGGACTTCTATCAAATCTCCTTCCTGTATTTTGTGAAGAGATGACAAATATTATTGCTTCTCTCAACCTCTAGAGCTCCCAAACCCGCAGAGCTCAGGTTCTTACCTATTTGGCTACACCCCCGGCTGAGGTGCCATTAGGTCAATGTCACTCAAATTCCTAGCCAGCCAAACTCCCGCAGCAAAAAGTCCCAAATTGAGGATCAAGTTCCTGGAAAAAGAACATCTCATTAATCTTGTCGTCACTGACTCACTTGTCTTTAGTTAAGGAAAGATACTGGGGGAAAGCCTTGCCATCACCGCCCTGGAAAAATCTTCGGAGGCATAAACGCTTTTAGAATTGCAAGAACGTAGAGCTTTACAATGGTAGGTTGCCCAAGAACTATATGGTTACTTGGAGTCCGTTTCTGTATCCATTGAGCAGAATCAAATGCAAAGGACAATTAAACACTCGCCTAGGCCTGTTTGTGTTGGCGCCTCTTTTTCCCGGGTCCCCCTGGTCAGGGTGAGAATTCTCTAGACATAGCCCAGTAACTCAAAAGATCGCTTCTGCCGCACGGGAACTCTCCCAGCCAAGGACCGCTCCAATGCTCAGCCAGAGCAACGCAGAGGCGCCAGGCTGGGCGCAGGGGGCTCGGAGGGCCGGAAAAGGACAAGCTCCCGGGGCCTCGGTTACCTCCGGAAGTCGTTCCTGTCGGTGGCGAAACGGTAGACGCCCCGGAGCCAATCTCCCACGTTGTCTGGAATTTCGGGTGCTTCATTTGGCGCGCCGGCAGCGCTCACGCCGACCCCGCTGGAAGCCATAGCTGCACCCTCACGATCCGCAAGGCGTCTCCCGACGCAGCGCGTAGGCGCCGGCGCCCGCGGAGCACGCCACTTCCGGCCTCGCACTTCCGCCGGCGACGGGCCGGCAGGGGGCGCCGCGGCCCGGGGGAGAGCGAGAGGTCCCGGGCTGCGCGTCCTCCAGCTCCGCGAGGTGGGGAGCTCCCTCCAGGCCTGCGGCTCGCCTGCCTAGGCACGGCCACACGTGGTCTCTGAGCGCTCCCTTCATTGGCTCAGGAAGATGCTGGGGCGGGGCCGCCCCAGCCGTGGGGGTGGGCCTAGGGGCTAGCCCAGCAGGGGACGCGTAGCTTTGCGGGGTGGGGTTTCCCCCAAGAAAGTCTCCGTCTGAAGGCTTAGGATGCGCAGGCTTAAGAGGGAGCACTCCAAGTTCGTGACCTGGCCGCCTCTCCCAGGGGTGCCCCTGACTGCGTTCAATCTAGGATGTTTACAGGGTGAGGAGATCCTCGCTCTCCCACCAAACCGATCACGCGCCCCTTCCCCTTCCCCGGGCTGCGCCACTAGCAAATGGCGCAGTGTCTCCTGGAGGTGTCGCTGTCCCCAGCCTGGAGGCTTCCGGGGGACTTCCAGGGACCGGGAAGGCGCTGGCCTAAGAAAAAGCCTTCGGGTTCCGAGTCCGAAGAGGAGGAGCAGGTGGGGCAGGAGGCGTCCTCCCTGGCGTCGAGCGGCTTCTCCAGCCGGCCCCGTTCCTGCCCTTGGGGTGCCTCCGTCCGGTCCCCAGCTCGATCTTCCTGCTCTGGGCTGGATGGAAGCGGCCCTCTCTGGGCCTCCGGGCCGAAGCGGGAGGCAGCGGCGGGAAGGGCTGCTCGGGAGACGGCAGCGGCGTCCTCCGCTCTGTCGAGGCCCGCCTCCCCTGTTGCTGGCCGGGCCAGAAACGCGGGTCTCAGAGCCGGGAGCCCCCTCTCCCGGATCCGGGGGGGGCGGGCGCCAGAAGCCGGTTCCGGCTGGGGTCCGGCCTCTATCCCGCCCCGCCCCCGGGCCGTGCGCGCCGCCGCCGCCGCCGCCGCGACTCCGCTCCCGGGCTTCCCCCGCCCCCGCGCGTCCCCGCCGCTGCCCAGCAGAGGGCGGCCGCGTCCCCAGTCCGGGAGTGAGTCCCGCGCCGCAGCCCCGACGGTGGCGCGGGCTGGGCTCGGGAGGCCCTGGAAGCGCTCCGGCCAGGGACGCGCGGTGAGAGCTGCGGGCCCCGAGGCTCGGGTCTGGGGGGTGCGGTGGGGGGACGGGACGGCGTGGGACCGGGGCGAGGGTCCCGGCCCGGGAGAATCCCCTCCTCGGCCCAGCCCAAGCCGCTGCCCCCTTCCCCCCGGATCTGCACCTTCGCCTCCCTTACCAGGGGACGCCCTCCCTTCCAGTGCCGGGGCCTGGCTCGAGCCGGCAGCCGAATAGCGACGCTCAAAGCAGCGGGGGCAGCAGGGGCCGCCCCCCGGCACGGCGTAGCGCCCCCCGCCCAAGGGCCCGGCGCAGTCCTGGCAGCAGAAGTGGTTCTCGTGCCAGCGCCGCCCCTCGGCCTCAGTGCAGCGCCGGGAGAAGATGAGCTGGGAGAGGGGGGAGAAGAGCCCGTTCATTCATTCATTCACTCATTCATCCACCCGGAACCACGCCTTTTACCCAGTTAACGCTAAAGCACGTCTACCGACATCCCCTTTGATCTACTCAACCACTCGGCGCAGGGAGGGTTGACTGGCCTAGCCGGGGTCCCGCTAGCAGGTGGCACAGCCTGAAGAAGCGCGACCCCCGTCGCCGGGACTCCCAACCCAGGGTTCGCTCTGCCTCTTGGGCTCCCATTATGGCAGTTCCTCGCCTGATCAGGACAGCACTGGGCACCCGGCAAACCGAGATGAACGTCTGTCCCTGCTCCGGAGAAATCCTCTCAGTCCCAGAAAGTCTGGGGGCCTCTGCTTGCGGCGGGGGAGGGCACAAGGCGACGGGTCCCCATGCCCAGGATTCCAGTCAGAGCCACAGGGAACACAAAGGACCCAGGCTGGTTCCGAGTCCTCCACTCCGCGCAGAGGTGTCCCCTTACCTCTCCCGCGGTGGACCCTGGGCAGCCCCCTCCCAGCAGCCCTCTTGGGGCTGTACCTGGTCACAGGCCGGGCAGCGGGGCCGGAGCAGCTCTGCGTGATGACGGCCGCAGTAGAGATGCCCGTCGTGGTAGAAGTAGATGAGGTCTATCAGGGCCTGGCCACAGGCCTGGCAGGCAAAGCAAGCCGGGTGCCAGCGGCGCCTCTCTCCTGCCCGGGCTGCTAAGACTCCGTACTCCCCTGGCCTCAGCAGCTCCCTGCACTGCCGGGTTGAGGTGCTGGGCTGGTCAGAGGCTTCCCTCCTGGCTTTTCCATCTTAACCCCAACCCAACTGTTCCCCCTGGCAGGCCCACCTCCACTGCAGGCTCCACAGAGAACCCCTAAATGTGGCCTCTCTTTTTGGAATTTGCCAAACTGTCAATCCCCAACCCCCGTTTCCCCACCTGAGCCCCTGGAGCTAGGCCCTTCTACAGAAGTGAGAGGGCAAGGGGGAATGGGCGGGTGGGGGGGCACTACATACCTTCTCACAGGTGTGTTCCACCAGCTTGGAAAGTACCAGGCAGGCCACCCCCTGTCCCAGGGCCTCCCGCCTCCGCTGGGCACAGAAGAGCCTCAGCTCGGCCAGCTCATCCTCTTCAAAGGCCAGGCAGTAGCGTTCCTGCAGAAACAGGCCTCCACTGAGACTGGGAGAGCCCCAACAGGCAAGGCTGGAGTTTGGAGGGAGAAGGCTTAGTTAGCTGCTGGGTCAAAGGAAGGTTGTAGAAGCTTCTGGAGGTGCAGAAGACAACGGCACAGAAGGGCACAGAGATAGGGAAGAGAGCTGGAGTAAGCCTACCTCAGTCTCACCTGCCCCCAGGAATGGCCACCACTCAGGTCCTGACAGCCCATAGCACTAAGCCCTGTCACCACTTATCTAGATCCTTACCCCCAGGGAGCTGGAGCTCACTGTCACTTTCTATTGTTTTTCCGATTTATTCCACGTTCCCTGGTCTTGCCCACCTAGCTGAAGTGTAAGCCTTTTGTCTGGGCACACACTAGGGCCTCAATAAATACTTAACCATACTCTCTACATTTGTACATTCCACTATTGGTTTCCGAAGTTGCTCATGTCCATTTTCTCATTTGCTTTTCAACTAAGCATTGTGGTCAGAGCAGATGCTTTTGTACCCATTGTGAAGACTTGAAAACTCAGGCTGGGGAGTCCCCAGTTAGCGGCACAGCTGGGTCCTAGTTCCCTATCCTCTGGAGTCTGGCCCCACGGTAAAAAGAGGGAGGCGGAGAGAGGGAGACCCACATCACTGTCCTGCGGAGGCAGCTGCTGCAGGAGGATCCGAAGCCCAGGCCAGGTGGAGGCCCCGTCTGTGTCCAGGCAAGGGAGCCCCAAGCTCAAAACTTTGGGATCCTGAGGAGATGTGGCAGGAGAGGGGTGGTTAGTTTTGCCTTCCTCTTCTTTCCTCCCTCCTCCTCCCAATCTGGAATGATTACCATGTGCCCCCCTCCAAGATCAAGACAAGGACAGCTGATCCACTCCTGCATTTGTGGTCTGATTGAAGCAGGCTGGGGAGGCCCCACACCCCCAAATGGCATCCTTTCTTATGTTTGAAATCAACCTATTAGTCTGGGGCCAAAGCCTGGAGTTGGCTTTTACAACACAGACTCCCCAAGAGAGGGAACGGGTATTCATGTGAATAAGTTTAAAGTCGAATCCCTATGTCCCCATCCCCCACCCCAAGGGGGCTGTAGGGACAGGGGTTCCTGCAAAGAGAAAAGGACCACAGGAGATCGGGCTCAAAGGCTACCCTCCAGGCAGGTGGTAGAAATGGGAGGAGGCCTGTAGGATGGAGGGCCTCAGAGAGAAGGGAAGGGCTCCTACTACCTGCGCAGAAGTCTCCTCAGGGTGCTTGTCTGGCAGGTGGCCTGGGTCACTGTCTGAGTTGGCTGGTGGACCTGGCTCTGGAGGGGTGAGGCTCTCCCCTTGATGGGGCCAGTCAGAGCTCGGCACTGACATTGGTGACAAAGTCTGTCCAGAAAACAAGAACTCCCATTTGTCAGTCCCTCATGTACGATGTGCCAGGCAGGGCTAAGTGCTTTGCAGGCATGGTCTCCTTCTGTCCTCCCAATGACCAGATGAGGTGGGTGGTTCTCCTGTCCCCATTTTATAGATGGCTACACTGAGGCTCACAGAGCATAAATGCCCAAAGTCACTCAGCTACTAAGTGGCTGAGCCAGATCTTGAGGCCAGGCCTTTCAGAAACTCCCAAGAGTTCTGAAGCTCAAATTCTGGGTCGTCCCAAGATTGGGAAGGAGGAAAGAAGGGGCCCACAGTGGAAGGAGAGGCCATTCTGCCTTTCTAATGAGCCTTTGGGCAGACTGGCCCCTTCCCCACCTCCCCAGTGTCAACTCCCACCATTCCTCATTGTGCACTGAACACTCCACTGAACCTGCATCCTCATGCTCCCAACACAAGGGCCACTTTGCCAGCTGCAAGCTCAGGACAGTTCCTCATCTTGTCTATAAGCTCAAGGACAGGAAAATCCCGTGGCTTTTGGCTTCTACCTATAGCAGCAATTTCCCATTTTATTGGATAATTCTAAACACTTCTCTTTGGCCCTCCTTGGGGCCAGCCTTAGCAGGACCACAGGATCTTGGGGGTGAGGGTGACCACTGAAGTAGAAAACAGATGGGCCCTGCCCTTAAGGAGCTCATACTCAAAAAAAAAAAAAAAAAAAAAAAAAAATAGAGATGAGACCAGACTGAATAGGGCCAGAGCTCTAGGCAGGTATATATGGCACGCTAGGAGAAAAATAACCAGAGCAAACTTTTCTGTAATGTTTACTCTGTGCAAGGGACCACACTAGCACTTTACATAATAGAATGCATCCTTAAAACAATCCTATCAGGTAGTTTCTGTTATCCCAGTTGAGAGCTGAAACAAACTGAGGTTAACTTGCCTAAGGTCACACTAAAACACTGGGGGATGTCCTAGGAAGAAGTTGCCTTTGAGATCTAGGATGGATTTTGACAGCAGCTAGGGCACAGGAGGTCCTCACCAGATCCCAGGCCTCTATGAAACTCAGCTGTGGAGTTGGGAACAAGGTTTGGACTCTTAACAGTTACATTGGTTCCCAGCCCTCCCACCCCCTTCAGACGTCCTGTGCCACCCATCCCTGCTTCCACACCCATCTGCTTCCTTCCTGTTCTGTCATGTTTCCTGTAGAAAGCAGCCAGGATGGGCTGTTCACATTCAGGGCCAGGAGTAGCCACTTCCCCTGACAGCACTGCCCCTGCTCCATCCAGGCGGCAAGAGGCACTTGGGAGAGGGTTCGGAGCCACCTGGGACCTCAGGGTGGATTTGCACCCTCTTCCAGGTTCTAGTTTGTCTGCAATTGCCCCGCACAGAAACAATGCTCAGAAGTCAGCTCTCACCCCTCACCCTTCCATCCTCCCATCTCCACTCAGCCCTGGACCCGGTCTTACTAACAAGCTGGATTTCCTCAAGAATCCCCCTCCTTCTCAGGGCTGAACCCTGTCTCCCGCCCCCGCGCAGGTGCAACCCGGTTCAAGAGTTCACTCTTCGCAATCCGCCCCTGCCCTGGAGGGCAGAGCCTGCACAGCCCTAGGGACCAGGGAGGTAAAAGGATGGGAAGGTTTTCCGCGGACAGCGAGAGAGAAAAGTACCCGGCCCTGCCAAGTGTCCCCTCGACAGATTCCTAAAGCTTGTTCTTGGGCGTCCCCGGGAGGCGGGAACCCCGGGGTTCCCAGTCTGGCTGCTGGGAGCTTAGGGGAGGGAACGGGACTCCGCTGGGGTCTCACCCTCGCTGCGCGCCGGCGTCCGGGCAGTTCTGGACAGACCCCGCCGTCCGGCCCCCCGCCCAGTCCCCACCCCGAGGCCTCAGCGCCTGCCCCCGCCCGCCCCTCCCGGACTGGAAGAGCGGGCAGCTGGCGCGGGGCCTGGAGTTGCAGCCGGAAGGAAAGAATCTGGGGGACCTCAGGGTGGAGAGTGTGCAGGCCCCACTGCCCCTCCCCACTCCCAGGGGTTAGCGAAGGCACTGCGCCCCCGCGGGCACGGGGCGGACACCTGGGAGCCGCCGTCCGGCCGGGGCTTCAGTCATTGGCGGAACAGTGCGCCTTTCCGAGCCAGCAGGTCCCCTCAGACCCTCCTCCTGGCCCCGCCCCCCTCCGGGGGTCCTCACCCCTCTCAGTTGCCTCCCCCGGAGGGACTGTCGTCCCTCTTTAGGGATTCTTCATCTTGCCCTTCTCCCTTCTCGTTCTCCCGTTCAGGCCCTTCCCCTATCTTTTGTGTCTCTTCCCCCGACCCCGGTCCCTTTTCTGATCCCGGGAGTGGAAACCTCCGGTCCCATCTCTGGGTCCCTTCTCGGCCCCGCCCCCGCCCCGCCCCTCTCCGTGGGGCTAGCTCCGCGGCCGGCCCGGAGCGCCCTCTGGCGTCTGCGCATGCTCCCCGCTCCCGACTGCAAAGTCCTCCAAAGGGACCTTCTAGGCTGCGCGCTGGTCGCCCCCGATCGGGTCCGCCCGCCCGCAGCGTCTCGTTGGTGCTGCCGGTGACCTCCGACCCCGCGGCCGCGGGGCGGGGCGGGGAGGCCTTAGCTCCGGGCGGGCGGCGGCTGCTGCAGCGGGACCCGGGAGCGGGGCCCGGCGCCGCCCGGGCCGCGGGGCGATGTGAGTCGGGGCGCGGCGGGGCGGGGACGAGGCGGTTCCACCGAGGCCGCACCGCGCCGCGCCACAGCCTCCGCTCCCTCCCGAGGAAGCCCTGGGCGGGCGGGCGGTGGAGTCCCGGGGCTGGGGGCGGGGATCTGGGACGGCGCGCGGCCCCGACCTCCCCCATCGCTTCCCGGTGTCTGTAGAAATTCCCCTGACAACCCCGCCACCCGAATCTGTCGCTCATTCCCCAGAACCACCCCACCCCCAACCCCGGACACACCTTGGCTTGTCCTGGAGCCCTTGGAACCCCCTCACTCCTGCGAATTCTCCTGTTCACGCCCGCAGAGCCACCATTCTCCGGAATGCCCCCCAAAGGCTTCCAGAGCGCTGCGGTTCCTCTGATCCTGCATACGCCCCATTCTCCTTGCACCACGCTTTAATGCAGAAAACTTACCCATGTCTCCGCAAGCCCTCCTATATTTTGAGTCCCCACAACCCACCCTGACACTCCCACCTCCGATCCACACCTCTGGGGGACCAGAGCCCCTACCTGTCCCAGCCACTGTAACCCCCCCCCCCCCCCCACTGAAGTGTCATGATACGTTCTGATATCCTAAAGACAAATGAAGGGGACAGAAAAAGGTGCAACACCCTCCCCCATCTTGCACCCTATAGTTCTTGGTTTCACCCCCAGACTCCCTGTTGGTGGCTCCAGCCTCAGTATTTTCCCCGGCTGCCGGTCTTTAGGCTGTGCACACCTCCCTCAGCCTTCTTCCTTCTTGCAGGCATAAGCCAGATCAGAGGGATGGGGGTCCCTTTACCGGGGAAGCTGTAGGAGGAAGCAGAGCACAAGGGTCCCCTGGGAAAGGATATTGCTTTTGGAAAGCAGGAGGGTGGGATTTCAAGGATCTCCAAGGCCCTGGCTTGTCAACATGTCCACCTGGGGCTGAATCCCCTGGATCCCTGAAATTTTGATTTATTGTTAGCGTTTATGTTAAAATTTTAGGCGTTACAAAGCTTGGAGAACAGAATATCTATCAAGTTTCCAAATGTCAGATGGAGGGAGCGTAGCTTGTCCTGGAAGGGGCAAATACCCGTTTTCGTGACCTTTTTACTACGGACTTAACCGCTTTCAGGTTAATTAAGCCAGAACCTCGCCATTTACAGAGGTTTCCCTTGAAAACGAAGGCCTTGAGGTGGGAGGTGGGGGATTGTCTTGCCAGAGTCTCCCAGATGCTTAGTGCCAGTTTAGATCATTCGTTTCCTGAATCTTAAGCCAGCATTCTTTCCAGTACATCACAGTGTCCTTTTCAGAAAGCTCTCTGTACAGTTAAAGTTTTCTGCAAAGGTAAGGTGGTGGTTTTGGTGTTGGTTGTAACAGGATTCAGATGGGTTCTAGGGGCAACTGAAAAGGCTGCCTCCGACTTCAGATTCATTGCAACTAGGGTAGTGGCTCCCTTTCAGGGCCTGGGGGGCTTGGATTTGTGGCCCTTTGGCCTTGAACTCACTCTCTTCATTGTGTGTCCTGTCAGGACCTGGAACAGATATCCAGGTGGGATGGATTGACAGCAAGTGAATTCATTAACAATTGGGGGCAAGCATGGAAGGTTTCCACTAACTTGTGGTCTTTGTTTCCTGTGCCAGGTGAGCCCCAGGTGTGTCCCAGAGGGATCCAGGTGACTTCTCTGCAGACTACTTGCCATGATGCCCCACCAAGAACAGGGGGAATAAAGTGGGGGTCCTTCCCCATGCCCCTCCCATGGTCAGCTCCCCGATGGCCTGGGTGAGGTGAGAGCTGTGTATAGGAGCCACTCTTCTGGAGTTTTCCAAGTCGGGAGGAATGGGGGATACCAGTCAGGATTGTTCAAGGCTTTACACATTCATTGGGAGTTCCTGAAGGATATCTGATCTTACAGTTTCATTTTTTCAAAGATATATTTATTTAAAGATATATTTATTTAGTGAGGGAGAGGGAGAGAGAATCTCAAGCAGACTGCTGAGTGCAGAGCCTGATGTGGGGCTCAATCTCATGACCCTGAGATCACGACCTGAATTGAAATCAAGAGTTGGAGGCTTAACTGACTGAGCTCCCCAGGTGTCCCTTATAAATTGATTTCTTGCATCAAGTTGCAACCCTTCTGGTTGCGACTGTTCTGTGCATTTGTTTGCTCCCTAAGGTCACTCCAGTTTGGCAGTCTCCTCTCCATTCTAGACAAAGGCCCAACTGTTGTGACATGTAATCCAAGTGCCATAATCCTGGAGGGAAAAGCCAGATACTAAGGCCTCTGGTCTCTTCTTTAGACAAAGAGGAGCAGACCCAGAGGTTTTTTTTTTTTAAGGAAGAAATGCATAATCAAGATTATAAAAAAATGTGCTGTTTTGAATTTAGTCTTCTTACTGTATCTTGACTGTGATGTGATGCCTCACAGAAGAGAACATCAAAAAGATAAATTTGAAGTCCATTTTGGGATGGTGGTGAAGGAAGAAAAGAGAATTTGGGTGATGTGGGAAGGGTAAGGTAGAAAAGAAGGGAAAAAAAAAAGAGGAAGGTCCAGGCCAAAGTGTTGGGGACTCCCAAGTTACAGTTTCTCTGCTGAATCCAGATGAAGGCTCTGGATTGGCACCCAGCTCCCTCTGAAGAAAATCACTTTTCTGGTTCCCTGCCTTTTATTTTGTTTTGTTTTATTTTATTTTATTTTATTTTATTTTATTCTATTCTATTCTATTCTATTCTATTCTATTCTATTCATCTTTTCAAAAAAGAGAGGGAGAGAGCATGTGAGCAAGGGGACGAGCAGAGATAGAGACACAAGCAGACTCATGCTGAGCATGGGGCCTGACCTGGGGCTTGATCCCACATGCTCGAGATCATGACTTGAGCCAAAATCAGGCATCAGACGACTGACCAATCTCACCACCCAGGCACCCTTCCCTGCTTGTCCATGCTTTTCCTGCTTTACAGGCTTCCCATTGCTTGCATTATTTCATTCAGAATGCTCCTCACTTCTCAGGGTCCAGATCAGATGTTACCTCTGAGAAGTTCTCTTTCTTTGCTCTGTCAGCATTAATCTTTAACACATCCTAACTTGAATTAATGTTTATCCAACACATGTCTGGCCCTGGATTGAGAATATGAGTGTCTTAGAGGAGGGACAGAGTCTTCCTATGTCCAAGCGGAGGTGATCTTAATGAGGTGGTTCTGTCAGAGTCCCTAAAGTGGGGCTTTCCAGAGCTGACCTAGATGACCTTGTCCGTTGCATTTTCCCCTAGGGTGGCTTGGCTGTTCTGACACCATGGGGAGCTGCTGCAGCTGCCTGAACAGAGACAGCGTCCCAGACAACCACCCAACCAAGTTCAAGGTACCCGCAACCTCCTCCTCTCCTGGGCTGCCTGGATGGCTCCTGGGCCAACCTGTCAAGTTGCTGTTGCCTCCCTAGAGAAGGTGAAGTGACAGGCCAAGGTGGTGGCTCCTTAAGACTTGAGGCCCAGGCCGCTGCCCATTGCGTGGCTCTCCTATACCATGAATGTCCTACTGAGAATGAAGAAATACTGGGATTCAAATATCGTGCTTTTGGAACATCCACTCCTACCAATATCTCTTCATAGCTTTACGTATATATTTTTTGGAGGAAAAAACAAGTCTGTGTTTGTGAGTTAGTATACATACATAGATACGCATTATGCATGGTAAGCCCTATATTAGCATTTGCTGGTGGCTTTGGGAAGCTAAGGCCAGGCCCAGTGGCCCCGGGCATCCCTGGCCCCTGCCACCTCACTTCCCTGTAGGGGAGTCCCCTCCTCACACCCAGCTTTTGAGGCACAGGTTCTCCTGCTTGCCAGAAGAGGGAGCCCTCGGCAAGGTCCTAGAGTTAGGGAAATGGTGGAGGAGGTCTGTATTCTGTTCTCAGGGGCCTTAAAATTTTAGCTTGAAACGTCATGCATTGGCATCTGGTCCTTGGGCACAGGTCATGGACCGTCGAGGTCCTCTAACCTTGGTCATCAAACTATCTGACCTAGGAGGTCAACTGACCACCCCCCCTCAAGTGCC
This sequence comes from Vulpes lagopus, assembly GCF_018345385.1. Lineage (NCBI taxonomy): Eukaryota > Metazoa > Chordata > Mammalia > Carnivora > Canidae > Vulpes > Vulpes lagopus. The sequence goes on from NC_054824.1 coordinate 62,661,323, forward strand.
AAAGCCGAGGCCTAGGGAAGGGCAGTGGTCAGTGGCACTGCTGGATCCGCTTGATCTCCTGGTGATCACGTGGCATTCCAGAGAGCCCCTTGGCTCCCCAGCCCTAGCGCTGCATTGGCCTGCCTCCCAGTGGCTCAGGGACCTCTATGCATACTCATTGAACCCCCCCCCCCTTCTGTTCTCTGCCCCCCCTAGGTGACAAATGTGGATGACGAGGGGGTGGAGCTGGGCTCCGGAGTCATGGAGCTGACACAGAGTGAACTGGTCCTGCACCTGCATCGGCGCGAGGCTGTCCGCTGGCCCTACCTCTGCCTGCGGCGCTATGGCTACGACTCCAACCTCTTCTCCTTTGAGAGTGGCCGCCGGTGTCAGACGGGCCAGGGTGAGTATGGCTCCTGCTGCACACCAGGAGAGGGGTTTGTGCCCCAGGGCAAGTACTGGGGCAGGAAGTCAGAGCTCAGGGGGCCGTGGGGAAGCCTGCTGACCTGGTGGGTATTACCCAGAGAAGGGAAGGGTGATGGCCAAGAGCGCATAGCATGTTCAAAAGAAACTAAGTGGACTCCCAGGCCAGTGCTCTTTCTCCTCAGTCATTGGGATTCCAGCCTGGGTCCTTTTGTGGGGGCATTTATTGCATAGCCCGTGGGAGAGAGCCAGTGCTCCCAGGCCAGAACCTGTCTGGGTAAGCAAGTGATTTCTCCTTCCTCTGTACCCTAGTTTGAGGGTACCCCTTGTCTCCTATGGAGAAACAAATTTTCTTCTGAGCCCCAGGTCTATGACCTGGAGCTCGTGAATAACGAAGGGTCAGGCTGGAGGCTCTAGTTACCTTGGGGTTGCGTGGCTTGGGAATGCTAGGCTTGGCGAGGTCAGACTCGGGTCTCTGATGTACTGAGTAACCACCCGGAGGTTAATATTTGTCTCCTGTCGCCTGGAGTGTGATGTTTTCTCCCTTCCTCGCCTTTCTCCCTGTAGTCAAGGGTCAGAGAACGGTGTGATCCTTCAATGAAGTCAAGGCCAGAGCCTGCCATGGCTCTTTGAAGGAGTAGCATCATCTGGGCTTATCTCTTAGGACCCAGACCCAAGCTCTGGGTTTCTGGAAAGAACCCAGGCCAGGCTTGCATTAGATGCAGTTAGGGTTGTGACTGGGGAGGTGGGATGAACAGGCTCCCCTGATGAGGCCACTGTCCACAGCAGTGAGTCTCTGATGTTCTGGGAGCCTTCCCCTCCATGCGTCTTCCTCTTTGGGCTTCTGAAGCAGAGGTGCTTACGTTGGCTGAACAGAAAGAAGACAGGAAGGGACTTCTTGTCATGTATTTCATCTGCACTTGGGATTCCAGAGGGACTGCCCTAGGCCCCCACACTGAGTTCTCCTCAAACTCCAGGCTTTCCCAGGCTTTCCTGGCTCCTAATATATCTTGCCAGCAAAGTCCTTTTCCATCCCTTCCCCTCTATCCTTGCTGTCTTATTCCTGCAAATCTCATTTTTCATATGTCAGCCTGGTTTTATTGATCTCTGTTCTGGATATATGCATGCGCATAAACCCCAAGTAGCCTCCCCTGAGCCTTGGGCCCTGCTGTTGCCAGGATGGGGTGTGCAGAAGCCCAACACCCCAGGGGTACCTTTGGATCCCTTGAATCACCCTCAGCCAAGTCCTGCTGTCCCTGGGACTCTGAGGTGCTGCATTGGGGTCTGAAGGGCCATAGGACAGCCAATGAAGAGCTAATGATTGCCTGGCCACGTGTGTCTTGTAGTGCGTCTGCCATTCTTTCTTTCTGCACCAGAGTTTAAGTTCCATGAGGTCAGGAGCCTGTCCAGAGTAGATATTCCCTCTCTGGCTGGGTACTGGACTAAGTACAGTGAACGAACAATGAACAGGGAGAGACTCTTCTGCCTCAAAGGGCTTGGACATGGTTGTGCATCAAGCCAAGGGTTGGTGCCCTGGGTAGAGACTCTTTTTCTGAGGAGCAAAAGGTGGTACATGGAGGAGGATGGGGGCAGCATGTGAAGTGGTCACTCATCTAACACAGTAATGCCCCCACCTTGCCAGCAGAGGAGACCCCCAGTGGGTACCTGAAACCACAGATAATACCAAACCCATATATATTCTGTATTTTCCTATACATGTGTGCCCATGACACAGTTTAATAGGTTTAATATGCAAACGAGGCCCAGTAAGAGATTAACAACAATAACTAATAATAACATAAAACAATTGTAACAATGTCCTGTAATAAAAGTTACATGAGCGTGGTCTGTTCTCTCTCAATGTATCTTACGGTACTATACCACCCTTGTGATGACATGAGAGGATAACATGCCCACGTGATGAGAGGAAGTGAGGGGAATGACGTAGGTAGTGTGAGGTAGTGGTAGGCTCCTACTGATGTTCTGACATCAAAAGGAGGCTCATCTGCTTCTGGACCCCAGGTGCCTGGGGGTAACTGAACCCACAGAAAGCAAGACTGGATGAGGGGCAATACTATCCTTTTCTGCTCAGATGTTGACTTCTCCCCTTACCTGTGTACCCCTCACCTGTGCACATGACTGAGCTGTGAGGAATACAGGTGAGGTAATAGATCTCTAGATGGTGGTAATGGATGAGGGGAGGGACAGGTGGGCCCAGTTCCTCCCTGAGCTCTCAGATCTTTGTGTTCGGGATGAGGGGCCCTCCCGCCCCCTCCAGGCCTGGGACAAGTTCAGAGGCATTCCCTGAGTGTTGTGCGTCTCTTCAACCTCCTTGGTCCTTGCCTGTTGGTACATGGTCAGAGGAGCCTCATTTTTTCCTTTCTTCCTTCAGGGATATTCGCCTTCAAGTGCTCCCGGGCCGAGGAAATTTTCAACCTGCTTCAGGATCTGATGCAGTGCAACAGCATCAATGTGATGGAAGAGCCGGTCATCATCACACGCAACAGCCACCCAGCCGAGCTTGGCCTCCCTCGGGCCCCCCAGCCTCCCAATGGTGAGGAGACCCCATCCTCAGCCTCCATGATTGTATACACAGGCCCAGTCCCTGCCAATGCGAGGCCTGGAGGCACAAGGCAGGCAGGCAGGCAGGCGGGGACGGCTGGGCCACCCAGCCAGGACAGTTGCCTGACATCCGATGACTCTTGGGGACAAGTAAGTCCTTGTCTGGGCCAATCAGGCGACTCAAGCTGCGGCTGGGGCGTTCTGGGCCTTGTAATGACGGATGGTCCGGGAGCAGACAGGAAGACACTGGGTTTCCATAGCAACAGCAGTCTGGAGCTAGTTTGCTTTCTTCTTTCTGTCTACTGGGTCATACCCGTCTACCTTTCCTGATTTGGTGTGGGCATCTTTGCCCATGCCTGTTTTCTGGAGAGGTTCCCACACCTTCCTCTGGTTTATTCAGTGGGTCCACATTGAGCCCCTCCTCGGTGTTCTGCTCTTCATGGGCTGGCCTGCGGCAGGGGTTGAGGGGGGGTAGAAGATAGAAGAATGCAGCCTCTGATGTTGGGGAGTTTCCCCAGAGCTCACTGGCAGAGCTAGAATGACGTGAAGGGACAGTTCAGTGACGACAAGGTGACCCTCAGTGTTTCAGCTGAGGTTGGACTGGGGGAAGTGGGGCTCACCATGAGCTTTGAGGGAGGGGGTGGGATTAGAGAACAGAGAGGTGGAAGATGATGGGGGGCTGCTGGTTAAATGGGGCCCACCGTCCTGGGGGCCCTGGGAATGTTTCCCCTCAGGTTGGAGGACTCCCAGGAAGCCACATGCTCAGCCGCAGGTGGTTGTCAGGCGGTGTAAGGACCCCCACTGCCCACATGGGCTTGTCTCCTATGTGTCCAGCTCTAGGCTACACTGTCTCCAGCTTCTCCAATGGTTTCCTTGGCTGCCCAGGAGAGGGCCCGAGATTCTCAGCACCCCGGCGCCCTTCGACGAGCAGCCTGCGACACCCCTCGCTTGGGGAAGAGTCCACTCATGCCCTCATTGCTCCTGATGAACAGGTGAGCAAGCAGCTGCCCTGCTCCTCCCCATTGGCCTGGGTGGAGATGGGCCATCAGGAAACAGGGCGCCTCCTAGGGATCATGGGCAGGGAAGAGAATTGATAGGGTCCCTTACTGTCCAGAAAAGGGATGCAGCTTCCCTGGGAAGTTTGGAGGATGTGGAAGAGGTGGAAACTCCAGCTCTTTTCCCCATATTTCTCTTACCCTGTCCCTTCTGCTCTCTCCTTCCTCCCTGCCCTTGGGCTCTCCTGCTCACCTGGACTCCTTCCCCCAGTCCCACACCTATGTCAACACGCCAGCCAGTGAGGATGACCACCACAGGAGCCGGCATTGCCTGCAGCCCCTGCCCGAGGGCCAGGTGCCCTTTCCCCCACAGGCCCGGGGCCCCGACCCCCGTGACCCCCAGGTGTTCTTGCAGCCGGGCCAGGTGAAGTTCGTGTTGGGCCCAACCCCGGCTCGGCGGCACATGATGAAGTGCCAGGGCCTCTGCCCCAGCCTGCATGATACCCCCCCCCACCACAACAACAACAACGAGGGCCCTTCTGAGTGCCCGGCCCAGCCCAAGTGCACCTATGAGAACGTCAGTGCGGGGCTGCGGCCAGGGGCGGGCTGGAGACTGAGCACGGAGGAGCCAGGCTGGAATGGCCTTGCCCACCGCCGGGCAGCCCTGCTACACTACGAAAACCTGCCCTCCCTGCCCCCTGTGTGGGAGAGCCACACCCAGCGGCTGGGGGAGGAGGCTGGGGATGACGGAGACTCAAGGGATGGGCTCACTCCGTCCTCCAACGGCTTCCCTGATGGTGAGGAGGACGAGACCCCGCTCCAGAAGCCCACCAGCACCCGGGCTGCCCTCCGTAGCCATGGCAGCTTCCCTGTGCCACTGAGCCGCCGCCGAGGCTCCCCGAGAGTCTTCAACTTTGATTTCCGCCGGCCGGGCCCTGAGCCCCCCAGGCAGCTCAACTACATCCAGGTGGAGCTGAAGGGCTGGGGTGGAGACCGCCCCAAGGGGCCCCAGAACCCCTCGGCCCCCCGCGCCCCCGTGCCCACCACCCACCCCACCCGCAGCTCAGACTCCTACGCCGTGATTGACCTCAAAAAGACCGTGGCCATGTCCAACCTGCAGAGGGCGCTGCCCCGAGACGATGGCACTGCCAGGAAAACCCGGCACAACAGCACCGACTTGCCTCTGTAGGGACGTCCTTCCTCCCGCTCCGCCTCACGCTCCTGTCCCCCGAACCCACACCCCGGGTTCCAGGCTGCTTTGCAGAAGGGCACTGAGGTGGAACCAGATGCTTCCCTCTGCTGGCTGGTTCCCCCAAGACACCAGCCACTAAGTCTCCTGGTCTCCAAGTTGGGGAGAGAGGAAGGGTGACCAGGCGAGGAGGGAGCCATGATGTAAACTGTGAAGGGTTCCTCCGATGCATCTAGCACCCTCCCGATACGTCCATTTGTCTTATCTGTCGTCTGTGTGTTTTCTTTGGTTGAAATTTTGAAACATTTTGTACCTGTTGATTTTATTTATCAGTTTATTTTTCTATTTATTGTTTTAAATGTAATTTAACATATTTATTATTAATATAATTATTTTTAAATTCTGGCTGGGTGAATGATGTCAGATTCTTACGGAGTCTTTTCTGGCATGGTTCCTGCTAGGAGTAGGGGAGGCCTCGTAGACAGAGGGGCTTCATTCTGGGAAATTTGGGGTGGTTGTGGCTTTTGTGCAGGTCTGCGACCATTTCTTTTTCTCCTCCAAGAAGCCCTCTCCCAGAACTTGAAGTTGCCAGGGATGGATGTGCTACCAAAGGAAAGCGACAGGATAGCTGGAGTCCTGGATGCAGAAAGGGGATCTGGAAGGAAATCTGCTTTAATGGGAACACCCTGACCCTCCTGAGTTGGTGGGGAAGGGCAGGGGTTGGGGAGCGGGGGGCGGAGGCTGTACCAGCTTTACCTTCTCTGGGACCCCTTACTGATTTCCCTTCTGCCACTAGGCGGGTCCTAGGGGTACTGATCTCCTTTAACACTTTGGCCCAGAGGTGGACCCTGGATCCTCCTTTGGCACCCGCAGCATGGCTAGATCAAGGCTAGAACCTTCAAACAGGACTTTGCTAAAAGCCCAGGAATAGCAAAAGGAAAAAACACAGTGTAATATATAACCCACTAATCAGGCTTGCTTAGTTATTTTCCCAGAGAACCGCTCCCCAGGAATGGACACTTTGGGGTTCCTCTGCCCTACCACAGGGGTCAGCCCTGGCAGAGGCTCCACATCTGGACACCTGCATGGAAGCCTGGGGCCTGCACGGCACTGCATAAACCCCCTGCCTGGTGCATTGTTGCAGGAGCTCCCTTTACTTATCTTGAGGCCGCTGCCACCTCCTCCTCTCGCCGGCCTCCCTGCCTCCATTCCTATCTCAGCCCCCTGAATGGTTAATTTAAAAGAAATCCAGCATCTGCGATAAGCCACTGGGGGTCTCAGGGAGGAGTGGGAACAAGGTTTGCCCAAGACAGGGACAAACCTTGTCTCTGGTCATTGTTTGTGCCCCAGCTCCCTGCCCTGGAGAGCAAGCACACCTGTCCTAAGGAAACCAGCCAAGGTGAGGCCTACCCTGTTCCCTCCCCACCTGCTGTCCAGAACAACACTGCCCAGGCTTCAATTCCGGGACTGCTCTCTCCCCTGGGTGGGGATCGAACTGACTATCTTCCAGATTTCTCCACCCTTGGATGTCACTCTCTTGTCAGTGAAATGGGTGAAGAGAGAACTGGCCACAGCAGGATGTGAGAAGCCCTTCACCTGGGCCCCAGGAGGGGCCCCGGGTACAGCAGCTGCTACTGTGGCAGAGCTGGCACCAGACCCTTCCTTCTACCTCCTTCTGATCTCTGGACCAGAGGGATGACTGCTCCAGGCTGGGAAGTGTTTCCACCTTGCAGTAGGGGGTGACCTCCTCTCTGCAGCCCACCCAGGCAACTCTGCTCTGCTTTCTCCCTGTCCTCCCCACACTAGTCCTGCTCCTCCTTTGGGGGCTCCTAGTCAGGAGTGCTAGTGTCTCCAAATAGGAGACCCATGACGGGAAAGGTACAACCATGCTGGGACGGGCCCAGGGGCCCTGGCCATGCCAGTGACTCACAGGTCTGCTCGGGCCCCTCCTCACGGACAATGGCAGGGGATCCATGCTTGAGTCAAGAGACGGGATTCTGAATCTGACTCGGCTATTATCTATGGTCCCTTGAGCAACGGCTCACTCCCAGTCAGCCTCAGCTTTTGTACCTAGAAAACACGGAGCTGACTGGGAAAAATAGCCAATGAGATAACGAACATGACACCACTTTGGAAAGTAGACAGTGGGCAAGCTAACAACCCAGCTGTTCCATGGGGCGCCTGGGGGGCTCAGTGGTTGAGCATCTACCTTTGGCTCAGGTCATGATCCTGGGGTCCTGAGATGGAGTCCTACATTGGGCTCCCCACAGGCCTGCTTCTCCCTCTGCCTCTCTCCTTGTCCCTCATGAGTAAATAAATAAAATCTTTTGAAAAATAAAAGCTGTTCCAGAGGAAGAAACTCCTGGAAGTCACATGTCTTGTTCCCAAGACCCCAGGCCCACTACTGCACCCCTGCTGAAAGGCGCAAGGGATGGCCAGCCTCCTCTGGGGTAGTCCCAGACCAAGTCCTAGTAGCTTCCAGGCACATAATTGTGGAGCCTGGGGACTTCCAGAAGATTTAGCCCAATGTGGCTGCCAGCCTTCCTGCTCCCCTCCCCAGGTCATTGCCTCTGCCCCAAGAGTTCAACTGCAGGAATTTCCCAGTGGCGGGGTGGATGGGGTGTGAGCAGACAGCTGGATCTCCAGGTGGGAAATGGAGGGTGGGAGTGAGGCCCAGGAGGGCAACCACTGCTCCCTCAGGGAGCCTGCCCTACGGATGTCAGGGTGTGGTGTCCTGATGGAATCATTTCAAAGATCCTCACCAACATCAGTGAATGTTTGCTGAGTGCTCAGTTCCCTGCTTTAGAAACAGGCCCTACCCACCCCCCTGGGCTGCCCTCAGGAAAGGATGGGAGCCAGCATCCTGTCTGGGAGTGACATTTCAGGTCAGACCAGGAGGGGCCCTCCCCAAGCCCACCCCTGGGTAATAATAGCAGTCTACAATGGTATAAACACTGTCTGCTTTCCATAGGGCTCTCTCCACCATTTATCTCTCCTGGGCTTGCTGGGCTGGATTGTTATCACCACTGTGCAGAGGAGGAAACAGGCCAAGAGGTAAAGTGACTTGCTTTAGGGCGTGAAGGTAATTAGTGGCTTGAGCCCGGGCTGCATGCCAGGCGTGTGTCTTTCCATGCTTCCACCTGACCCGAAGGGGCTTAGAGCCCTTGGGTGGGCTGCAGAGAGAGTGGCAGGAGCTCTGGCCTGTAAGATTGGGCCTGCAGAGGCCACATTCCAGGGCTTCTACCCAGGAATCCTTGTGAATTCCCAGCCGGGGCCTTGCCTGATGCACAGGTGAATGCGCTCCCCCCAGAGCCTGCCCCTGTTGCTTTTTTTTTTTTTTAAGTTTTCTTTTTTAATTTGAGTATAGTTAACCCACAAATTACGTTAGTTTCGGTGTACAACTTAGTGATTTGACGGGTTTCTACATTATGCCATGCTCGCAGGTGTAGCTGCCGTCTGTCAAGTGGCTATTACAGTATCATCAACGGTATCCCTAAGCTCTGCCTTTTAACCCTGTGACTTATTCACTCCATGACTAGAAGTCTGTATCTCCCACTCCCCTGCACCCCTTTTGTCCACCCCACCCCCAGCCACTTCCCACTGACAACCATCAATTTGTTCTCTGTATTTACTGGTCGCATTCTGCTTTTTGTTTGTTTATTCACTTTTTTAAGATTCCACTTATAAGTGAAACTGTATGGTATTTGTCTTTCTCGGCCTTAGTTCACCAAGCGTGATGTCCTCTAGGCCCATCCATGTTGTCACAAATGGCAGGATTGCATCTTTTTAATGGCTGTATCATATTCCATTGTGCAGACCACATTTTCCTTATCCATTCATCTATTGAAGAACACTTAGGTGGGCCCCTTTGCTCCTGCAGTGTCTCGGAACAGCTCTGTAGATGGCCTGTAGAGGGCCAGGCAGGAACCGGCCCAACCCCACCTGGCCCCGCCCCACCCTCCTGACAGGTGTCTGGGCCTCACAGGAAGGTTCCTCTGGTCAGGTTAGGGCTTCTCTGAGCTCTGGGGTGCGCTCAGACCAATACCGTAAAGGGGAATCATGCTCGCAGGGGCAGGGGCTTTTTTTTTTTTAAAGATTTTATTTATTTATTCATAGAGAGAGAGAGAGAGAGGCAGAGACACAGGCAGAGGGAGAAGGAGGCTCCATGCAGGGAGCCCAATGTGGGACTCGATCCCAGGTCTCCAGGATCACACCCCGGGCTGCAGGCGGCGCTAAACCGCTGCACCAGGCAGGGACTTTTATAATGAGGGACCCTTGGACTCCAGAGAGGAGGCTGCCCAGGCAGGGACTTTTATAATGAGGGACCCTTGGACTCCAGAGAGGAGGCTAAAGGAAAAGGAGAGCTGAGGCAGAGGTGGGGGCCCTGCGGGGAGCCCCAGGGGCTCTGCATCTGTGGAATCAGAGTCCAGGATACAATCTCGTAGCTCAGCTGAGCTAAGAGCCATCCAGGGATCCTTTTGACTGGATTCTTGGAGATATCTATCAGGCCTTTGCTCACATGCTTCCCAGGAGGGGGAGATGGCTATCTCAAAAGTCCTCCCTCCAATCAGTGTTATGTCCATAAATGCCTCTCATTAGGGCCTAATTCTGCCCACAGATCCACATGTGGCTGTCTTGTCCCTCTGCCAAGGATGCTGAACTTTGAAACTTGGCGCCACCACTTACTCACACTTGGACTCCTCTGTGCTTCGGTTTCCTCACCTGTGACAGAGGAATGATAACATCCCTCTCTCATGAAATCGTGGTGAGGATCAAAATAAGAGAATGTCTGCCAAGCATGAACCATGGCAGCTGGCCCATAGTAAGTGCTCAGTAAATGGCAGATGTTTTCACCAGAACACGGTTCTTTCTGACATAACGGTTCTGGATGTAGTTGGGTCTTTCCTGGAATTTAGAGGCTCCAGCTCTTGCCATGAACACAGAGATGACAGGACAGCATGGCTGGGGGCTGGGGGCATCAGAAAGAAGTGTCCAGGAGGGGATTCTCTATGGGCCATAGAGCATGAGTTTTGCTGCATCACTGGGTCCTTCACCCTAGCCCTTCTAGAAGCTGTAGTATGCCTGCTGTGGTTGGCAGGAAGCCTTCCTGCCACTTGCCTTCCTCGCTTTCTGGGCCCAGTGAGAATGCCCCTTGAGTGAGAAGGCCCCAGAAGGAATGCAGCTGGGGCAAGATGTGGGGAAGCTGGAGACTGACCCTTTGGGGAAGGGAATGAGATGCGGTGCAACTCTCCTTTTGCCTGTGTGCTGCTTGGGTGGGGGAGAGTCGGGCAGCCAAGTCTCGGGAGGGCTTGGAAGGAGATGGGAGCCTGGGTGGGAAGAGTGGAGGCCATGGGGCACAGGGCTGGGTGGGGATGGGGAAGAATTTCCAGGTGTTCTTTGAGGCTCTTTGCATCTCTGGCCCAACGGGTTGGTTCTGACCTCTTTCCTACTGAGCTCCACTTCCCCTGGGACTAAGGAGCCTGAGGAGTAGATCGATATATTGATATATCAGGCTTGAGCTGCGGGGCACGATGCACAATCCTACAAGTCTAGCAGTCTTGATATCCCAAGTAAACATTGGACACAGCGGGCCCAGGATCCAGAATCCAGATTGTGTGGGCTGAATCCTGACAGAGCCTCAACTCTCCGAAGCTGGCAGGTGAGGAAGTGAGGCTCACACAAACAGGAGTAGGGGACGCGTACCTCTGCCATTTGAAAGCTGTGTGACCTCAGGCAGATCACTCACCCTCTCGGTACCTGTTTCCTCATCTATTGAGGGAAACTAATAATGTTTACCTCATAATGTTGTGTGTTAATAAGAAAATGCGCATAGAGGGCCCAGTGGGTACTAGGCACAGAGCCCCGTTTGAGATCTGTTAGGATGGTCACAGCATAGTGACCAGATCCCTATGTCACAGCTGGTGATGGGGGAAAGCTTGCTAAAGAAGGTAGACCATGAAGGGTGAGAAGGATCTAGGGAAGGTCAGCCAGACCCCTTCCAGACTCCCTCAGCATCTGGAAAATGGGATGTTCAGCCAGGAAAGCAATCAGGGTAGCTCTAGGGAGTGTTGGAGGCCTCTGGATCCTTTGTCTCCCCCATCACTGCTGGGTGCATGAGGACACCCTGGGGCTTTGGGTCCCCCTTCCTATTCAAGGTCTTAGTGTCCCTGTTTAGTGGGCATGGGAATCCAAGCCCTTTGGGTGTCAAGGTTTCAGGGAAAGGTGCCCATACCTGCTGAGGGAGGGCCTTACCGAGGCTACCTGTCCCCAGCTCCCTGTGCCAGGTCCCAGGCTCCTACCTCACCCAGATGCTCCACACTAGGCTGCACTGCCACTCACAGGCTGACCTCTCTGGAACCTAAACTAGATCGGCCAGGATCTGGACTGGGACTCCAACCAGAGCTCCAGACATGGAGCTTCCTGGACCCATTATCAATGTTGGGTTTGGAACTCTTGGAACAATCCCAGTTCCTACTCTTTATCCAGGCTCTGTGATTAGATTTTCTGGTCTTGGATATCCCAAGCCTGGGACTCCCCTCCCCACCACCCAATCCCCAAACCCCAGGCCTCTCCACAACCTCACCCAAGGAGACCCGAGCATGGCTAAGTCTAGCATGGTTCAGACAACTTCCTACAGCCTGTTCTAACCTGCTGTGCTCCCCACTGCTGGCTCCCAGCAGGGTCTCAGGAAGACACAGGGTGCAGGAGCACCGGTTCCCAGCCCCTCTGGACAGGCCTGAGGGCTTCAAGGGGAAGCTGGTCAAGGGCCAGGGAGAGACTCTGGAAGTTCCCAGCCCTACTGGCAAGAGAAACTGAGGCTGTGCACGCCCACAGGGTAGCCAATGAACAGGGTAGATAGGACTGGCTGGCTTGATGTCAAATGTCGGTGGTAAAGGCCGACCATTAGTCCTCATTTTGGCCTTGGGAAACAGAGTCACACAGAGGAGATTTCCTGGGTCTCAGCTGGGCTGAGAGGAGTTCCCAGGCTGTGGGTGCTTAGTGGGGCCTTAGAGGAGTCAGCTCCCTTGGGGAGGGGAGAGGACAGGGAGGAGGGCAGAAGAGGAGGGGGCCAGATGGTAGGGAGGAAGAGAAAAGGGGGAAGAAGGGAGGAGGGACGGAGAGAGGAGGACTGCAGGGAGCTCTTCCTGCTTGCCCAGGTAGGAGGAAGGTGTGCCTGCACAGGGAGCACTGGGGGACGCAGGGCCCCCATCGGGGAGCAGGCCCTGTGCGCAGCCCAAGGCTGGATGTGAGTGCCTGTGTGCAAGGGGGTGCCTCCGGGCATGTGCATGTTTGTGCTTGTACATCCGGACAGGACAGTGTGAGTGTGGGTTCCTTTCAGCGTTTTCTTTTTTTTTTTTTTTTTTAAGATTTTATTTATTTATTCACGAGAGACAGCGAGAGAGAGAGAGAGAGAGAGAGAGAGGCAGAGACACAGGCAGAGGGAGAAGCAGGCTCCATGCAGGGAGCCTGACACAGGGCTCGATCTCGGGTCTCCAGGATCACACCCTGTGCTGAAGGCAGCACGAAACCACTGAGCCACCCGGGCTGCCCTCCTTTCAGCGTTTTGCACGGCGAGCTGGGACACACCAGTACACGCACACATGCACATACAAAGCCTGCAGAGCTGTGCTGCCTAAACTGCACTCTGCTCTATTCAGTTCCAGACAGCTGCATTAGGCGAAGAGCCCCCATGGGCATCTGCCGGGCTGACCTCACAACCCACTAACGAATGGGGTGGATAGCATTTGTTTTTAAACTCATCTCTTCAGGGACACCTGGGGGGCTCAGCAGTTGAGCATCTGCCTTTGGCTCAGGGCGTGATCCTGGGGTCCTGGGATCGAGTTCTGCATCAGGCTCCTGGCAGGAGCCTGCTTCTCCTCTCCGCCTCTCTCTGTATCTCTCATGAACAAATAAATAAAATCTTTTTAAAAAATAAAAAAATAAAGTCATCTCCTTGCCCAACATGGCGCTTGACCTCACGACCCTGAGATAAAGAGTGGTACCCTGAGCCAGCCCATGGGCCCCAGACAGTGGTCAAAAAGTTCCTCTGCATGAGGAGGTCTACACACAAAGTGAGTCAGGGTAGGAGAGCTTCTAAGATTGGACTTCAGACTTGTAGGGAAGAGGAAAGCTGAAGCTAGAGTGGGAGGTTCTGAAGTCTTCTTAACCTGAAGTAGGGCCCTTGCTGTGCCCCAAGTGTCCCACACAAAGACACCTGGGGCCTTAGCGCCACCTTGTACCAGCACGGTCACACACTAGGCCCCTGAGCCCACCCAGCCTGCTTGACCTAAGGGTCCCACACTCTGCTACTTTGCAGCCTTTCCCTGAGGTCTCTCCCATTCTTCTGCCCCCTGTAATCCTATACAGACCCTGCCCTGGCCCACATTACGCCCCCCTTCACATGCCCCCAGTCAGAGGGGCGGGACACAATTCCTTTCCTCAGGGAGCCCCATTGGAGACACACCCCAGCCCTCAGGGACCCCCAGTCTCACAGGAGAAGCCTCATCCATAGTTTGAGAGCTCTGCTAGGGAGAAACAGGAGACTCCTACAGGGAAGGCCGGCACACCTCCAAGCCATGTCCAGACAGAAGATATATAAAGCAATCTCCTTGGGCATTTACTCTCCAAATCCTGATAACAGTCCCAGGAGCAGTCACTCCTCTCCCACAAATGATCACTCAGTTTTTCTTAAGCCTGAGACTTGGTACTTACTACTGTGGGGGTCTCCATTCTATTTGCCCAGGGAAAGGGCTGAAGCCAAAGCAAGAGGCATGATGGGTAATGGGTCCTCTTCAGGTTCCTCACGCCTCCAAGTATGATGGGCTGTGCTCCTCTTCTCTCCCAGCTTTCAACCCTGCTCCTGATGAACAAATTTGCAGTGAGCATCCTATGTGCCTCGAACGTCAGCGACACGGAGGAAGGAAGCAAAACCACCCTGCTCCCCAAAAACCTGTGATTAATCACTTGTGTGGAATGACAGTTGAGTGTGCAAGACAGTGTGCTTGTGCACACGTACATGTGCTCAATGCCACGTACATCAATATTTCTCAAATTGCAGCTCACAACTCATTAGAAATCAGTTTAGTTGATTGGAACAAGCACTTTCAAAAGAAATAAAACAGGAAAATCAGATGCACACACATACCATGGACTAGAACTTTGTATAGAACAGTGAGGCTTGGGATCCCTGGGTGGCGCAGCGGTTTAGCGCCTGCCTTTGGCTCAGGGCGTGATCCTGGAGGCCCAGGATCAAATCCCATGTCGGGCTCCCAGTGCATGGAGCTTGCTTCTCTCTCTGCCCCTCTCTCTCTGTGTGTGACTATCATAAATAGATAAAAAAAAACCCAAAGGAGCAACCACTAGGTTGGCAAAAAAAAAAAAAAAGAACAGTGAGGCTTTTGTTTCCACTATGTATTATATGTATGTGTATAAGCTAGTGATGTAAAATACATTTCTAACTGTGGTCAAAAAAACCTCAAGGCCTTAGCTCTGGTGGTTGAGCCTCTGCCTCCCTCGGCAGGCCCGTCTCACTGCTATAGTCCAACCTCATGGCTCCGTCAAGTCATCTGTCTACCTCGGGTGCTTTGCAGGTGCTATTTTGCCTGCAAGAGCCACTCCTTTCTCATTCTCACCTGCCCAGCTATTCATGGTGCAGAATGCAGCAGTGAGTCACATTATCCCCCTCCCTCCAGGGATGCAGATACCAAAGCTCAGAGAGGTCAAGTGGTTTTCCCAGTGTCACACAGTCAGAGGGGGTTGGGATAGGAACCCAGGCTTCTTTGATTTCTGAGCTCAGGTTCTTGCCTTAACGCAGCAAGACTTGCCTGCTGAGCACCTCACTCCTTTCCCTCCAGGTCAGTGCAGTATCTACCTCATGGGGTTCCAGTCCAGGCACCTGCCCTGGGAGGGCAGTTGGCCCCTGTAGTTCCCAGATGATGCCTTCCTGAGGGTCTCTACTCCATGTCTGCCATGGGCAACAACAGGGGGAGCCTGGCCCCTGCTGTGTAGACTGTCTCTGACTATCTCTCTGGCCAGACACAGAGAGACACAGTGCTGTCTGGGTCTCTAGGTCTCCTAGAAGCAGGGGAGCCCCTATTTTTCACTCATTCCAGAGAAACCCAGCTTCTCAGGGTCGAGAACTAGGATGCCCCAAATAAAGCAGCTCTGTTGGTTCTGGCTTTAGGGACCAGTCAGGCAGTTGGGGTCCAAATAAAAGGGTATCAGGTCAGTTTGAGAGGAATTGAGTTGGCAGGGTGGACAGAGCCTTGGATGGGGAGCCCCCACTTGGCATGACAACTGACTCTATGCTCCAATGGATATGATGGCCCCTGGGCAGGGCCTTGGTGGTGCAGGGACAGGCTGGACTTCCTGGCTGAACTTTATCTCTGACAGACTGCCCCTTGCCATGGGGTCCGGGGTGAGCAGAGGGTGGGGGAGGAGGACAAATCTAACCCTTAGAGACCGCAGCCCTGGGGGCCTCTGCCCCTCTCCGAGGTGCCCAGCCCAGGAGACAGGTGCTCAGGAGGCAAGGATTTCAGGCTGCAGTTCTCTTGCTTCCTGACTCTCTCAGGAGCCCTTCCTATCCTGCAGCGTCTATGAAATCATGAGTGTCTGTGTTGCATCTACACTAAATATATGACAATCAAGTTGGTCAGCATGGAGCAGGCCAGCAGGTACCCGGCAAGTCCTGAGCCAGGCGGTACGGCCTTGGGGTGGGAAGGGTGCCATGCCTCGTCCTGGACCAGAGACGCAAGTTTGAGAACTCAAGAACAAGTTCTCCAGGAAGCTGAGCTGAGAATGCAAAAAATAAGTACATGTGCTGCAGAGATCGGCCCGGAGCTTCCAGAACGCCTGCCCTGACAGCCACTGGGAAATTGCTCTAGTGGTCACAGGAACCAGTGTGTCTCTCCAGTGCTTTCCAGCCAGTGACAAACCCTGGACTTAGAAGGACAGGCAGGCAAGGTGAAGGCTCCCACTTCTGACCGGAGTCTGTGTTACCTGGAAAAGCTGGATTGAGGTCCCGAGACTGGATGGTATGCGCTGCCTGGATGAGGAGCAAGCCCAGCAGAAGGATGCGTTAGTGCAATGGGCCTTTGAAGAGGCTTGGGGAAGGAGGTGTGGGTTTGAAGACCAGACAGGTCCCATCGGGAGGAAGTGGAGGTAAGAAGACCACAAGACCCTAGTTTTGGCTCCAATTTAGGTGGTGGTGATGACCTTCAATTTCGTAAAGTAGTACCACGGCAGATGCACTCACCCATCTTCATATATCCATTGTTTCTGGTTGGCGGGAATAGTCACTAAAAGGCCAGAAACTGTTGTCACTGAATAGGACCTGAGGTCTATTCCTCAATCTTTTTTTTTTTTTTAAAAGGTTTTATTTATTTATTCATGAGAGACACAGAGAGCGAGTGAGAGAGAGAGAGAGAGAGAGAAGGGCAGAGGGAGAAGCAGGCTCAATGCAGGGAGCCTGATGTGGGACTGGATCCCAGGACTCCAGGATCACACCCTGGGCCGAAGGCAGCTGCTTAACTGCGGAGCCACCCAGGTGTCCCTCTATTCCTCAATCTTAGTTAGTAACAAGTCATCACAAACTGCCATGGATTTGCACTGTGATTATAATACCTGCATTTCTAATTTTGTATACATGTAACCAGTAGTTTGAAAATTTTTTCTATGCAGGCTTACTTGGTGGCATGATTTTAGTGAGTTGAAACTATTCACTTGTAAAGCTTGTTTTCCCTTCCATTTTAAGTTAAAAGTTTGTGTCATTTAAAAAAAGTCAAGAAATTAAAATTTTTATCAGAGGGTTTTCCCCCCACAAAATCAGTTGTTCTAATTATTTTTGGAATTTTAGATGTGTTTACACAGTTTCAATTTAGATAGCCATTCTTGGTTACTTGTCTGTGAGTTTTTGTAGTCGATGGCATTTCAAAACTGCTGATGTGTTTGCATTATTTGTAAGCTAAAAACCTAGTAGTGTAGAGCTGTCTGCTACAGATGTTAAATTTAATTTTATTTTTTTTAGAGGAAGAGAGAAAACATGTGTGAGGGTAGGGGGCAGTAGGCAGAAGGAGAGGACGAATCTTAAGCAGAATTCTGGCCCAGTGTGGAGCCCTTCCTGGGGCTGGATCTCAAGACCTTGAAATCATGACTTGAGCCAAAACCAAGAGTTGGATGCTTAACTGACTGAGCCACCCAGGCGCCCCTGCCATAGCCTTTTAACATGAAGTTTAATAGTAGTTAAAATTGCAGTATCCTTTTAAGTGTTGATAATCGGCTCCTTTTTCTTTCCTCCTTAAACATAAACATTTTTAATTGCTGTTAACTTGAACCTGACCCAGATCTGTTTTACATTCTGTTCTGTAATCATGAATTTGTGTGGAGATATTCTCCATAGACTGAAATGCCTAAAGAAGTCTCAGGCTGGCTTCTGTTTTATTCAGGGATTTTTTTTTTTCTTTTTGTCAATCAGAAAAGGGATAGTGGAGCTTCTTCATGTATAAAAGAGTATATTTGATTGGAGATACTGAAGAGGTGCCTGGGTGGCTCAGTGGGTTAAGTGTTGGACTCTTGATTTCGGCTCAGGTCATGATCTCAGGGTTGAGAGATTGAGCCCCGCCTAGGACTCCATGCTCAGCACAGAGTCTGCTTCAGATTCTCTCTCCCTCTCCCTGTGCCTCTGAACCACCCCCATGCTCTTGTGTGTATGTGCTGTCTTTCTCTCTCTCTAATAAATAAATAAACCTAAAAAAATAACTGGAGATATTGATGATTCAGCTGCCACAGTAATACTGTATTAAAATCATGTTTAAGGTAGCTGCTTTTCTGTGTATTTTGTAATGTTTGCCTTTGTAAAAATAGTACTGGGTGATGAAAGATTAGAGAGAAAATGTTCATCTGTGTAGAGGGTACATTTTCTTAGTTGTTCTGGGAAAAAACTCACAGGTTATATGTGTGGTATTTTCCAAAAGGACTATTAATAGAACTATTTGAAATGAACTGGTATGAGACTATTTTAAAAATAGGTTCACTGTCAAATCGAATGCAATTTTTTTCTTTACGTACAAGACTGGAAAAAGTGCTAAGTCATTTGGCACTTCTCTACAAATATTTTTCATGGTCACATTCATTAAATGTTACTACATTTCTGAATTTTTGCAAAAATGTATTTTATCATAATAGAATGGCATTATTTTAAAGAGTGAAAAACTGACATTAATTATTAATTATTAATAATTCAGAAAAGGAACTAAAGTCTAAGGTCATCAGATTTATTTTTTATTTAATTTTATTTAGATTCAATTAATTAGCATATAGTGTATTAGTAGTTTCCGAGGTACAGTTCAGTGATTCATCATCAGTCTTATATAACACCCAGTGCTCATTACATCACACGCCCTCCTTACTGCCCATCCTCCAGCTACCCCATCCCCCCATCCACCTCCCCTCCAGCAACCCTCAGCTTGTTTCCTATGGTTAGGAGTCTCTTATGTTTTGTCTCCCTCTCTGATTTTGTCTTATTTTTCCT
The DNA here is from genome assembly GCF_018345385.1 of Vulpes lagopus. NCBI lineage: Eukaryota > Metazoa > Chordata > Mammalia > Carnivora > Canidae > Vulpes > Vulpes lagopus. The sequence continues at coordinate 62,679,999 of NC_054824.1, forward strand.
TCCCTTCCTTGTTTTGTTTCTTAAGTTCCACATATGAATGAGATCATATGATAATTGTCTCTCTGGCTGGTTTATTTCCTCGAGTTCTACCCATGTCATTGAAAATGATCAGATTTCATTTTTTTCAATGGCTGAGTAATATTCCATTATATATATACACCACATCTTTATCCATTCATCCTTTGGTGGACATCTGAGCTCTTTCCATAGTTGGGCTCCTGTGGACATTGTTGCTATAAACACTGGGATGCAGGTGCTCCTTAGGATCACTATGTTTGTATTCCTTGGGTAAATAAGGTCAGTGCATCTAAAACACACACACACACACACACACACACACACCCAATTGATGAGGGAGGTGTGACTTTCATTGTGTATAGGTCTTATAATTTGTAAACATAGCCTATATCTCAGAATAAAAATATTTGTCACATATTTGAAGTCATGCATGGTAAGGAGTGTGTTTCAATGGCTATAAACAATAAGGTATCATAAAAGACCAAGCTGATCTTGTGTAACTAAGGATCTATGAATGAATTTAGTTGGTAATTGGTGTTGTGCAGCTCACATGTTTACACATTCAGGGCCCTCATTTCCCCTGAGGGAATCACCTTTTAGGTGGCCCTTGAAATGGTGTTTTGAGGTCCCTTGGGTTTTGACTTCTGCACTTAATTTTTTTTTAATACCATGATGATGATGGTACATTTTCCTCTATTGCTTCTAGCTAGGGGCTTTCATTCTACCAGTTATTAAGATCCAATGTTATTAAATGTTCATATTGCCATCCTGTAAAATACTCGATTTTTCCTATCATTCAGCATGCCCCTGCTTCTGTCTGTCTTAATGCCAGCATTAAGATCAAGAGTCCTTTACTCCATGCATGCAGGCTTTGAAAACTTTTATGAAGTTATTGATGTAATTTGATATTTTTCCATAATCTATATTTTGAAAAGTTACATCATTGCAACATCTTTTCTAAATCCATCGTCAAAACTTGCCTTAAGCTACCAGATTGCCTTTGCCACCACTAGGCATACCACAGGTTTGTATGTTTAATTTACTTTCACAATAAACTCCTATGTCATGAAAAATAAATAAATAAATAAATAAATAAATAAATAAATAAATAAATTACGATTAACACATGGCTATGCACAGAATCCACACTGGTCCTTATCTCACCTAAGGGCATCTTTCCTTCTGTGCTGCTGGGGACAGTGGTAGCACAGGTCAACCTGTCAGGTCCCCATCAGTCGGGAACTCCCTGAGCAGGGACCACCTCCCTCCCTCATTTTAGGGGTGCTCCGAGGGCAGGTGTCCTGTCTCCTTTCTTCTCTTCCTTCTCTTACTCCCCTTCCTTCTTTTCAAAGGGTGACTTTATAAAACATGAATGGAAGTCCAGCATGCATGCAGAAAGGTACATGCATTGTGAGTATATAACTCATTGACTTGGGAAGACCTCAGAAGAGGAACTCAGGTCAAGAAACAGAACATTCTCAGCCCTCCTGGCTTCCTTTTCGTATTTAGCCTTGCCTCCAGACCTGCTCCGTTAAGAGAGAGATTCCCATTCCACTGAGAATTCCTGGGGGCTTGCCCCCTGCTAGCACTTTCACAATCCTGGCCTTCCTGGATGGTTGCAGCATCCCCAGGGGCAGATGTTACCCCCCACTCACAGTCAGGGAAACTCAGGCTCAGAAAGGCTAAGTGAATTGTGGGGGCCTAGGGGTCAACACATGGTAGAGATTGGCCTTCTCTCAAGTGAATTGCATGTCACATGTGACCATCACATTAATTTGTGCAAAGAGGGGTGATGAAGAGTTTGCAGGTGGATCCCTATGTCATCAGAAATAGATGTGCATGGACATCTCTGAGATTTGCCCAGACACATCCCTTACTTATTCTGGGGGACTTCTGTCTACACTCTTCAATATGCTTCCCAAGGGAGCCTCTGGGTTCTCTCAGGGCCCTGCTGCTGGCCTCAGTTGGCTGGTCCAGGAATGAGTCAGAAATTCAAGGAGTTCCTCAGGGAATCCTGGTTTCCTTCTTTCTCTGGAAGTCTGAAAGTCAGCTGTCTGTGGTTGGTAATGTGGAGAAAGCCGGTGTACAGTGACAGAGGGGGTGAGGGAAGGAAGCAAAGCTGGAATGAGCAGAAGCCAGAAGGTCTTAGTGGTGTTTGGATGCTGGCTTCTAGCTGACCCCAAGGCCCTGTCCCATCCTTCCCCTTCCTGCAGCTGGGCAGTGTCACATGCCCCTCACCATCCAATGCACCCTCCCTCCCTTTCCACATAAGCCAGACAGGCAAGCTGTGGTCAGGGAGCAAAAGGATGTTAATCAATAAACCAGAGAGAAAAACAATCAGTCTATTTTTAAAAAAAGATTTTATTCATTTATTTGACAGAAAGAGAAAGGACAAGCAGGGAGAGTGGCAGGCAGAGGGACAGGGAGATGCAGTCTCCCTGCTGAGCAAGGAGCCCAATGTGAGGCTCTATCCCAGGACCCTGGGATTATGAGCCATCCAGTCAGTTAAGCATCTATTTCAGTCCGTCTATTTCTCCACATGTACACATGGAGCTCAATTTTCAGCTGTTTGAGATATAGATGGATAAAATGGACTCCTGTGTAGAATGGGGATAAATTAATTAACTTGTGGGATTGTTGTGAGGGTTGCCCAATTAAACACATACAAAATACCCTGTCCCGCATACCTTCAATGATAGGATATTTTGGCAGGTGAGGAATTGTCCACTTTAAAACCTCAACCCAGTTCTTGCTCACATGAGAATTCTAACTGATAAAGGTAGCAGGACTGATGGAACTAGAAGAGCCCCAAGGCAAACACCACCATCGTGGCTGTTTGCTGGCACAACCCAGTAATGGATGCTAAGTTAATGGGTGGAACTCTGTTGAGAAACAGGACCCCTGCAGAGTCTCACAGTGTCTCCCACAAGATACTTATTTATTATCAGGGGAAAGACGGTAACTGTACAGTTGAGAAGCCTGGTAGAAATCCCCAGAAATGAGCCGCGTCCATATCATGTCCTCTGATATCAGGCACCGACAAGGGTGTGTCACGTCGGTGGTTTCTGCCCCCAAAGGCATGCCCTCAGTCTTGTCCTGGGAAAACCTCAGAATAGCCAACGTGGAGGGCCATTCCAGAAAATAACCGACCTCGCTCTTTACACGTAGCAAGGTCACAAAAGACAACAAGCGAGGAGTCAGAGACTGGAGGAGACCAACACGGAAACTAAACACAGCAGGGGAACCCGGATCAAATCCTCAATCAGAAAACGGACATTAGTGGGAAGGCTGGTGAAATTCAAATAAGGTCCATAGACTGGTTATCAGGGTAAATTTCCTTGCTTCGACCCTGCAATGTGGCATGATGTAAGATGTTAACATTAGGGGATTCTAGATGGAAGGCATATAGGAATACTCTGTACTACCTTTGCCACTTTTCTGTAAGTAGAAAATTATATAAAAGTAAACTTTTTTTTTTTTTTTTTTTTTTTACAAAGCATACATTCTTGAACTTGGAAAAAAAATCTCAGGTCAGGTATGTCTTTAATAGTTTTTTTTTTTTAATTTTTATTTATTTATGATAGTCACAGAGAGAAAGAGAGGCAGAGGCATAGGCAGAGAGAGAAGCAGGCTCCATGCACCGGGAGCCTGATGTGGGATTCGATCCTGGGTCTCCAGGATCGCGCCCTGGGCCAAAGGCAGGCGCCAAACCGCTGCGCCACCCAGGGATCCCTGTCTTTAATAGTTTTGATTGAACTCTTGGTGTAAGAATAAGACAAACACAGAATTTAAGGAAAACACCAGAAAGCCAAGATAACAGCTACAGATCTAGGTACATTTCATTAGACAGCTGCCCAAATCTTATAGAGCCCCTGTCCCCAGAGCTGCAGTGAGGTAGGTCGTTCAGCTGTGTGGGCTTATTTCATGGGACCGAATACACAGATAGACCCAGATCCTTGGCACAATCTCCCACCGGCTGCAGGAGACCCCTGGATCAGTATTCCTCAAAAGGTGCTCTTTTGCCTTCTGCTCGAATGACTCTGATAGTGAGGAGATCACTACTCTCTTCTTTTGGATGATTATTTGTGGCCCACAGGCTATCAATAAGAATGAGAAATTGGAATTCACCTAAATGAATAGGGCTAACTGATCCTAGCTATGAAATGGTAGCACACTGTGTAACCACCAAAACTGAGTAAGAATGTGGCTTTTCTTTTTTCTTTTTCCAAATTTTTATTAAAGTTCTAGTTAGTAAACACAGAGTGCAACACTGGTTTCAGGAATAGAAGAATGTGACTTTATAAAAAATTCTTTGTTTGTTTATTTTTCTAAAGATTCCATCTATTCATTCATGAGAGACACACAGAGAGAGGCAGAGACACAGGCAGAGGGAGAAGCAGGCTCCCTGTGGGAAGCTCAATGTGGGACTCGATCCCAGGACCCCCAGATCACAACCTGAGCCGAAGGTGGATTCTCAACCACTGCAATGAGCCACCCAGGCGCCCCTTTTTAATTCCTTACTTAAATTCCATTTAGTTAACATATAGCATATTATTAGTTTCAGGGATAGAATTTAGTGATTCATCAGTTGCATATAGCACCCAGTGCTCATCACATCACCTGCCCTCCTTAAGGAGGAGGTGCTGTGATGCTGCCCAGCACCCAGTTATCCCATCCCCCCACTCACTCCCCTCCAACGACCCTCAGTTTGCTCCCTACAGTTAAGAGTCTCTTATGGTTTGTCTCCCTCTCTGTTTTCATTTTATTTCCTTTTCCTTCCTTTCCCTTATGTTCATCTGGTTTGTTTCTTAGATTCCACACGAGTGAAATCATATGGTATTTGTCTTTCTCCAGCTGACTTACTTTGTTTAGCATAATACTCCCTAGTCCCATCCACATCATTGCAAATGGTAAGATTTCATTCTTTTTCATGGCTAATATTCCATAGCATGTGTGTATGTATGTGTGTGTGTGTGTGTGTGTGTGTGTGTGTGTGTACCACATTCTCTTTATCTATTCATCTGTTGATGAATGTTTGGGCTCTTTCCATATTTTTGGCTATTATGGACATTGCTGCTATAAACATTGGGGTGGAAGTGCCCCTTTGAATCACAATGTTTGTATCCTTTGGATAATGGTACCTAGTAGTGCAATTGCTGCATCATGGGTAGTTTTATTTTTAACCTTTTGAGGAACCTCTATACTGTTTTTCAGAGTGTCCACATCAGCTTGCCTTCTTACCAACAGTATAAGAGGGTTGCCCCCTCTCTGCATCCTCGCCAACATTTGTTATTTCCTGAGTTGTTAATTTTAGCCATTCTGACTGGTGCAAGGTGGTATCTTATTGTAGTTTTGTTTTGTAATTACTTGGTAATGAGTGATATTGAACATTTTTTTCGTGTGTCTGTTGGCCATTTGTATGTCTTCTTTGGAGAAATGTCTTTTCATGTCTTCTGTCCATTTCTTGACTGGATTTTTTGTTTTTTGGGTGTTGAATTTGATAAGTTCTTTATAGATTTTGGTTACTAGCTCTTTATCTGATAAGACATTTGCAAGTATCTTCTCCCATTCCACAGGTTGCTTTTTAGTTTTGTTGATTGTTTCCTTTGCTGTGCAAAAGCTTTTTATCCTGATGAAGTCCCAATAGTTCATTTTTGCTTTTGTCTCCTTTGCCCTTGAAGACATGTCTTGCAAGAAGTTGCTGTGGCCAAGGTCAAGGAGGTTGCTGCCTGTGTTCTCCTCTAGGATTTTGATGGATTCATGTCTCACATGTAGGTCTTTCATCCATTTTGAATTTATTTTTTATTTTTTTTTTATTTTTTTTTTTATTTTTATTTATTTATTTATTTTTTTTAAATTTATTTTTTGTGTGTAGTGTAAGAAAGTGGTCCAGTTTCATTCTTTTGCATATGGCTGTCTAATTTTCCCAATACCACTTGTTGAAGAGACTGTCTTTTCTCCATTAGCTATTCTTTCCTGCTTTGTCAAAGGTTAGTTGACCATAGATTTGAGGGTCCATTCTGGGGAGCTCTGTTCTGTTCCATTGATCTATGTATCTGTTTTTGTGCCAGTACCTTACTGTCGTGATGATTACAGCTTTGTAATATAGCTTGAAGTCTGGAATTGTGATGCCTCCAAATTTGTTTTTTTTTTTTTTGTCAACATTATTTCAGCTATCCAGGGTCTTTTCTCATTCCATAACATATTTTAGGATTCTTTGTTCCAACTCTGAGAAATGCTGAGTGTGGCTTGCTCTTTCTTTCTTTCTTTCTTTCTTTCTTTCTTTCTTTCTTTCTTTCTCTTCTCTTTCTTCTCTTTTTAAAGATCTTATTTATTTGACAGAGAGAGAACAGGCAGGGGGAGCGGCAGGTAGAGGGAGAGGGAGAAGCAGGCTCCCCAAAGAGCCAGGGAGCCCATTGAGGGGCGGAGGGGGGCGGGGGCCGATTCCAGGATTCTGGGGTCATGATCTGAGCCCAAGGCAGATGCTTAACTGACTGAGCCACTCAGGCGCCCCCATTGTGGCTTTTCTTAATGCATGGAAATGTGTTTGTAGTAATCTTAGTGACAAGAGCAGAGCAGAAGCAGTGTTTACGCACTGATTACAGCTATGTTAAAACCCAAGTGTGTACAGTAAGGGTATGAAGATAATTTACAACAGTGAAAATAGTTGTGGTTTCAAGATATTTTGATTTTTAAAAAGCAGTATTGTATGGGATGCTAAATGAAATTTAGTATCCCAGATTGAAGGAAAAACCCAATAAATCCCTCTATTAAAGGGCCTGGGGATTCTCATTTCAAGAATGATTAAGAATGGCTGCATGGAGAGCTAGATTGGGCAGGATCCTAAGGCCTTGGCTCAGCACTATGGGTAAGAGTGATGCATCTGAGTAGTGATGTCTTCCAGGGGAAGGATTAGCAGTGGCAGTGGGCAACCTAGGTCCTTGCCTTATTCCTAAGATATTCCCAGCAGCCATGACTTTTGTAGACACTGACAAATGAATGAGCTGTTGAAAGAGCCACGTGCAGGAAGAGAACTCATCTTTTAGTTACACGTGGTAAGATTGGGGCAAGTCACTGAGATAGAAGATTGTATAAAACAAATACCGCAAGGGAAGAAAAGGCAAAGTCCTCCAAAATCGGGGTCAGTTTGAGTGTAGGTGGGCACAGCAGGGAAGGTTTGTGGCATTTGGACTGGGTCTTGAAGGAGGCAGGGGTTTTGCAGGTGCAGATGCTTGAGAAGGTGTCCCAGATAGAGGGCACAGCATGGATAAAGGTGTGGAGGGTGGCAAATACCAGGCCGTCTTGGGAGGGATGAAAGCAAGGGGGTCACTATGGTTACAGGATAAAGCATGTGTAGGTTAGTGATGGAAGCTGAGCATGGAAACAGGATGGGGCCAGACTCAGCATGTTCTCAAGGCAAGGGTGATGAGCTGGAATTTTATTTACTTAGCCACAAGTGGCCATTGATGATGAGTTTGGAGGCAGGTGGTGCTCAGAAGGAAATGAGACCAGAGGGTGTTTAGCAAATGCCTCTTTCCTGGGAGACCATTGGCATAAGATGATCTCAGGCTGGATTTTGAGAAGATCTCTTTGGAATGTAGGGGGAAATCATAGTGTTGGGATAATGAGGTGGGGGAGGTAAGCCACCCTGATTAAGAACAATTCCATGGGCTCTGGTTACTGTTCAGGATTTCCTGAGCTCTGGACCAGGCTACAGTCTCTGTCCTCTGGGAGCTTCTAGTCTTTGGGGGAGGCAAACATACCCCAGGAAACAACTGGAGACCCATCTGAGAGTGTGTGAGATCCAGCACCAAGGGGAGAGGGTCAGCGGGGGGTGCAGCATTTAGGGGCAGAAGAGAATGTGGGCAGAGTCAGTGGGTCAGGCTCCCTGGGTGTCCTTTGTAGGAGATGGTTGTAGATGACATCTCAGGTGTTCTCAGACTGCACATCCCTACATCTGGGAGAGGCACTGAGGATGGACAGAATTTGGATAGGTAGATGCGAGAGAAGTGGGCTTTCCACCGATTAGTGGCTGGGTCTTGGGGGTCAGGCCAGAGACAGAGGAAGACTTAGAATGTCTGAGGACACTGGGGAGACTGGTTGCTATCAGAAGTTCAAGTTGGGGAGGTGGGGTTGCAGACCACCCGGGCCTGGCAGCCAAGAAGGGAGCCCTGGCTTGAAGCAGTGGGCCAGGGATGATCTGAAGAGACGTGGGGCCATTGGGGTTTGAGGAAGGCTAGCCTTGCAGCTGTCAGACTCCTAGGGTCCTACCAGATAAAGAAATGGTCCCTGGAGGCCCTGTCTGGGGAGTCTGGCAGACCTCACAAGATTTGGGGGATCCCATGGATTCTGCTCTATTCATAGGATTTGCCAAGCTTGCAAGGACCCTATGCCTCTCTTTGGCCTGCCCTTCCAAATCTGCAGAGCCCCTGCTCCAGGGTATGTAGTCCCTCACTCCCTTGTCTACCATCCCAGAGTCAAATGTGTCCCTGGGGACTGCAGGGAAGAATGGGGGCTGCTTTGGCTTTGAGACACAATCAAGTGGGTATATCCCATTCTGTGCCAATCCTGAGAAGACCTCTAGTGCCCTCTGTCTCCTCCCCCATCCAGGGCTAAGGGAGGTTCTGGGACTCTGGGTGGGCAGTGAGTGGTGGTGGCCAGAGGAGAAACTCCCCCAGTGGCTGGATTATATGGGTGTTTGCAGGCCCTCAAGCCCCTTCTGCATGATAAATGTGTTTGGTGCTGAGTGTACGGTACAAGGTGGCAGAGATGGGTTTAGCTTGGGGGCTTTTTCCACTCACCCCAAACTTGGGAGCTCTCCTGTGCCAGGTTTGTGGGCATTTGGCCAGCTCCAGGTCATCTCAGGCAAGAAAAACTTATAGCTGGGAAGCAAGGAGGGCTGGGAGATAAAAGAGAGAGAGGCATGGGTTTGACCAGCCTTAGGGGTGAGAGAGGGGCACATGAGAGTTTGGAAGACAGTAATGGGGGATACAGGTATTTGAGGAACATTAAAGATGGAGGCAGAGCCTCAATGGGTTGGGAGAAGAGAGACAACAAGGAAGAGAGGCTAGGTCTGGCATGTCCCCTCCTCCCCTGCCCCTGCCCCAGGCCTCCTGTAGTTGCTGACCTGTACAAGTGGAACAGCCAGAGGTCAGTGTGATTTACATCATGGGTGTGTCCCGAGCACCTGCTGGACTATGATGACAATCTGTCCAATTTGAACCCCATTTGACTGTGGAAGCCTCCAAAGCTCCTGCATATAGCTTTGACTTCAGCCATTGGCACGCCAGCCCCACCACTGGCTTCAGTGCTAAGGATACAGCCTTCATGACCACCATCGGCAGCCTCTCACTACCACATGGTATTACCATCATCTGCTGTACCGGCCCCATCATCCCCAGCCACCCAAACTGCATCCCATGGGGTCCTGGGGCGTGCTGGGATCCAGGACTTGAGTCAGACCTCTGAAAGCGTCACCTACAGACCAATGATTCTCAACAACTTTAACCCTTAAAGGGACATGTGGCAATAACCTGAGATATTTTGGTTCACAACATTCGGACTGCTGGTGGCATCCCCTGAGTAGAGGCCAGGGATGCTGCTAAACATCTAAATAGAACAGAACAACCCCCCAGCAAGGAATCATATGTTCCAAAATGTCAATAGTACTAAGGATCAGAAACCTGCATATGGAGGTCCTATGCCCTCAGTTGACTTGACTCTGGCCCTCACCCCAAAATGTCACATCATGCCTCTGTTCCTGGACAAGGAGAAATCCTCATTGGTGCATCTTATGGCAATCCTATTATTCACACTTCTTGGCCCCCCAGCATGTATGAAGAAATGCAGAAGATTTAAGGTCCTCTGTGGCCACTGTCAAGAAGGAAAACGTACGGAAACAAGAGATTCGTGCAGCACAAGGTGAGTCTGGGATTGAGGTCAGGCTTTTGCCTGGGGCAGGGAGGCAGGGACTGGGCTAGAACCTAGAGGTATAAAGGCAGGAGTTCTCTGGCCTTCACTCCACTGCAACAGCCCCACTTGGAGGGGCTCTTCCTCTGTGGCCAGTTGGGAACCAGCATCATGAAGTGGATGGCGATGGCCTTGATCAGCCTCCAGCTCTTGGAGGCAGCAGTGGTCAAGTGAGTCTGGGGCCTGGCTATGGGCCGCTCCACCTGTCTCTGCTCTGGAGTTTCTGCTGGGGCAAGGAAGGCTCCCCGAGCAGGTGTAAGGTGGGGACTCAGAGGTAGGAGGAGCTACAGCCTTTGCCCTCAGAAAGTGTCTAACTGAACCAAAGGAGAGTTTGTCCACCAGATGCCCTGCAAGTCAGTTAAAAATACTGACACTGAGCCTTGCAGTGCAGAAAGACAGGCTGATTCATTGGTGTGGCACTACCCAGGTGAACGGGGAGCTAATGCTCAGAAGTCCCAGACTCCCTGATGCTTGTAAGGGAGGTTTTTTTTTTTTTTTTTTTTTTTTTAAGATTTATTTATTTATTTATGAGAGAGAGAGAGAGAGAGAGAGAAGCAGAGACACAGGAAGAGGGAGAAGCAGGCTCTATGCTGGGAGCCTGACGTGGGACTCGATCCCGGGACTCCAGGATCGTGCCCTGGGCCAAAGGCAGGCGCTAAACTGCTGAGCCACCCAGGGATCCCCTAAGGGAGGGTTTTTAAGGGAGATAATCAGAGAGGAGGGGCTCAAGGTGGTGGGTTCTTCTGAAGGATCAGGGACTGGGTCAACCCCAAGATCAAATGACCTGTCTTTCTGGCACTGGTCTGTCTGGTTTGTTTCATCACCTGTGACTGGGTGGTCCTTCCCTCTCCTACTCTGGCTCTCCAAAACATCTCAGCAATGTGTGTCAGTGATGCTATCTTTGTTAGCAAAAATACAATCACACCTTGTGATTGTGCAAGCTGATTCATTTCTTTCTTTCTTGAGCCTCATTTTCATTATCTTAAGCAAAGTGTCCTGGTATGTTCCCAATAATCTTTAACTATGGGCTACAGGCCTTTCTGCAGACTTACTCCGCTGGCAGTTGCACTTCCAGGCAAAGGAAAAGCACAGCTGCTTCCTTCCCCATCTGAGGAGAAAAGGTGGACCTGGGACAGAGCCAGGGTGACTGCTATCCCAACAGACCCTCAACAGCCAGTACAGCCAGTATGCATTCCTCCTGCAGAAAGGAACGATTATTTCTGGATGGGCAGGCATTCACTAAAAATTCCCTTAAGGCCGCAATCTATTTAGCAGATGGCACAGCCATCTAAGGAGAAACACCAGGAACGTAGTGTCTACATGCTAGGGTGTCCGGAGAAAGGAAGTGAGGAGGCATGGCTCCCAGGATGTCCGGAGGGCGCGTGGCCTGCACCCTGCTTGCTGCCTCACCTCTAAACACTGATGCCCCAGCTGAAGACATGGCTCCTCTCAGAAACCTGCTTGTAACAGGCACATTCTGTAGAGGTGGCAAGCCCGAGCGGCCATCGGTCTTCACAGCTCAATGTGAACAGGTTTAGTGGAGAATCTGGGGCCCTGAGAGAATGGGGAATCACGTGGGAAAAGAAAAGAGGTGGGACTTCTGGAGTCTGGAATGAGCCTGGTAGAGCCATAGGGACCCCCTAGGCCATGGCAGCAAGCAGGTCTTGGAAGAGGAGACAAGGCAGAAACCCAGAGCCCCTCAGTTCCAGTTCCAGAGCTGATCTGGGCTCCAGACCACCCAGGCCAACCCCCACACCACCTGGTGTCTAGAGAAGAGCAGTGATTGGCCCCAAGCCAGACCATGAGAAGCAGGGGCAGACCTAGGACCCTGTCTTCTGAGTCCCAGTCTAGGGTTGTCCCCTGTACCCATGCAGTGTCACATTCGGCCAGGGCCAGGTGCCTGAGGGCCACCATAAGAGAGGATTGGGGTGAACTCTGTCATCTCCAAAATCTTTCTTAAAAATCCAGGGTGCCTGGGTGCCTCAGTCGGTTAAATGTCTGCTTTTGGCTCAGGTGATGATCCCAGAGTCCTGAGGTTGAGCCCCACATCGGGCTCCCTGCTCAGTGGGGAGCCTGCTTCTCCCTCTCCCTCTGCCCCTCCCCCTGCTGTGCTCACTCTCTCAAATAAATGAAATCTTTTAAAAAATGCATATATCCTGGTCTGCCTGGCTGGATGACTCAGTAGAGCACATGACCCTTGATCCCAGGGTCCTGAGTTCAAGCCCTCCATTGGACGTAGAGCTTACATAAGGACAATGCATATATCCTGCCATGGGTGATGGCTGAAGCCCCCCTCCCCTTCCAGGGAAGGAATTTATGGGATGTCTGAGAGCAGAGGGCCAGGGCAGGATGGGACCCATCCTGGAGACGGGGCGTGGGCATGCATGGTGAAAACCGTATTTCTGAGTCTTGGAACAAGTTTTGAGAAGAGCTTTGAAGGAAACAGAAGGAGAGGGAAAGAGAGAGGCAGAGGGAGAAAGAGACAGAAGGGCAGAGCCAGGGAAAGAGACATGGAGACAGAGAGAAAGGGACGGAGCCAGAGCCAGAGCAGGAGTGAGAGGGAGCTAGGCACAGACACAGGGTGGTAGGCACAGGGGACACCAGGGCTGGGGGCCCGAGGCCCGAGGCTGGAGGTGGAGCGGCGGGGAGGGAAGGAGGGACAGACTATCAGCAATGCTGGCGGGAAGAGGGAAGTCCCTGCCCTGACACCAGCCCATCTGCAGAGTCCCCCTGAGGAAATTAGAGTCCATCTGTGAGCCCATGAAGGAGAAGGGCTTACTGGGGAGTTCTTGAGGACCCCAAGAATGACCCTGCCCACAAGTACCACTCTGGCAACCTTGGTGTGGTCTTCAAGCCCCCTGGCCTACCTGGATGTGAGTCCTGACCCTCTGTGGGGGTTCTTTCTCCTCGGTGCCAAAGGCTGATGAGGCTGGGCCCTGGAGGTGCCGCACGATCCTCTCCGTACCCTCCCACCTGGCCCCTGGGACCTGCTCCCTTCTCTCCACCTGCCAGCCCAGACTGAAGGTCTGTGTGTTCTCGGCAAGGATGGAAGATAGGCTTGGGCCTCTGCCTCTGGATCGCATTGTAGGGCAAGGGCTCTGTCCATGGAGGAGGCTCTGGGCCTGAGGGTCTCTGTATCCCTCCAGAGCCTGCCCCATGGCCCCCCAGAGTATGTACCTTGGGGAAATCAGCATTGGGACCCCATCGCAGAACTTCCTGGTCCTTTTTGATACTGGCTCCTCCATCCTGTGGGTGCCTTCCGTCCAGTGCCAGAGCTGGGCCTGTGGTAAGTGCAAGGCTTGCCAGGGAGAGTGGTTGGCAAGGGGAGGGCATTGATAGCCTCGGGGGAAGGGACCAATGAGGCAGGGATTGTGGGGCCTGGGTGCTTCAATCCTGAGAGTCAGGGGCCTGGCCAAGGTCAAGGGGCATGTGCAAGACAGAGGGAAGAGACTGGCCCTGGACCTGGGTGGTCTCTTTGTCTCCTCCCTCACCATCACGTGTTCCTCCACCCGCTCCAGCCCACCCCTTTTGCTCTGTTCATCCCACTCCATTCTGCTCATTCTGTTCCCTGCCGACAATGCCATTCCGTCCCACCAAGGTCTCTAACATTTTTTCTATTCCATCCCACTTCACTGAGTTCTCACAGAGTATCTCCTAGACACTGGTCCCTGTCTTACAGTTGTTTGGATACAGGCCATGCTCCCCTCCTTAAGGCTGCTCTGGACCCTGCCGGAGCTTTGGGGTTTGGGTCCTGATACTTCTTGTCCAAAGAGTCCCTCATAGGCCCTGTCTCAGGTCCTGGCATGGCCAGGTTCTTGATGGGGCAAGTGGGGGGAGAATGCAGGGATGCCTTGGAGGTTCATTTGCTCCTAAAGCTGATGGTAATTTTTAGGCACTTGCCTTGTGCCAGATGATCTGCAGGGGGCCAGGGAAACAGGAATTCTAAGCAACCTGTCTTCCAAGGGTCACAGTCAAAGGACCACCAAGAGTCTGTAAGACGGGGCTTCGAGGCCAAGGCTGGCCACCTCACATGGGTTTTCACATCTTGGGAACCCCCTCAGCCAGGCATCCCCTGACTGCGTGGCCAGGGATGCCGAGGCTCCAGGATGTGAGTACAGGCCAGAACTCGGGTGGGCAGCCCTCCACCTGCAGCCTGCCTTGGCAAATCCTCCTTCCCACTGTAGCCAGTCACCCCCGCTTCAACCCCAACATGTCCTCGACTTACTCCAGCAATGGGCAGATCTTCTCTGCGCAGCATGGCAGCGGCAGCCTCAGTGGAGTCTACGGCTATGACACTGAGGGTGAACCATGCTGCAGGATGCTCCCTGCCTCAGGGTGTGGGAACTGTCCCCAGGGCTCTGACCTGGGTTGGAACCTCCCAGGCCTCAGAGTCTGATGGGAGCTTCCAAGGAGACCCTGAAAATACAGAAAAACATTTAGTGCTCTACCAAGTTCAGGCCAGGACATGAGTATGCCAAGCGCTCCTTCAGGTAGTCATCCAGCCCTCGCTGAGCGCTTCGTGGGCCAGGCACCCAGGACACCCTGATGAATGAGATGACCTGGTCCTTTCGTTAAAGAGCTTAAAGCCAGGATGGGGGGGAAGATGGAGGTGGGGGTGCTACAGCAGCCAGGAAAGGCCACTTGAGAGAAAACATGGCTCTTGTAAGATGTGTCAAGAAGGCAAGGGGCAGGGATCAGGGAGGGACGAACGAGGGAGCCTTGAGGGTCTTTGTGGAGAGGGTTGTGGGGAGGTGAGTGGAGTTACACTTGTCACCTCCCACCCCCTGGGTGTGTCCCTTCCAGGTCCAGAGCATCCAGGTCTCCAACTAGCAGTTCGGCCTGAGTGAGCATGAGCCGACTCCCTACTTCCTCTAGGTCAGGTTTGTTGGCATCATGGGCTTGGCCTACCGGGCCCTGGCAGAGGACAGGGGCATCACAGCCCTGCAGGGCATGCTGCAGGCAGGCCTCTTCTCCAGCCAAGTCTTCAGCTTCTACCTGGGCAGGTAAGAAACTGCACGGGGGTCCTTAGCTCCGAGGCAACTCCCTCCATCCTCCCCAGACCCTGGATGGGTGGGCTTAATGCCTTGGGGTTTGGAGGCCTCCCAGCAGGCATTTGGCTCCAGCTACTACTTGTGTCCAGAACTTTCCTCCTGGGCTTCTAAACCATCCCCCTGTCCACCCACTTTTCCATCATCCCTGTGTCTGTCCCCAGCCCACTCAGATTTTTCTTTGTATTTCGTGGTCAGTTTAGAATCTTTCCCTCATCTGGGTGAACTTAGCTTTAGTGTGGCTGCTGATTCTCAATACCACTGGGATTTACCTCCTGCCCAGAGCCACAGTTCACTCATTGCCTCCTGAGCAAATGTTTTCTACCCGGACACTTCTTTTGTATAAAAATCTACTGCCTCAGCTCCTTTGATGTATTGTTCCAGCCAGGTGCCAGAGTCTTCGGTCAAGGTTCATCATTTGTCCCCAGGAAGATGTTTTCCTCACCACAAACACAAGCAATGCAGCCATTTAGTGTGGGAGCCAGGTGGTGGGGGCGGGGTGTGTGGCCTGGGATGATGGGCTTTCCTTCTTTCCTCTCCACAGTGAGCCAAACACCTTCTGGAGATAGTCAGCATCTGCTATCTGGCCTTAATCACTAGAGTGACTTTCAACAATATTTCCCTGTTCCTAATGTTGCTGACTTGGTCTCTACCTCCGGTTACAATTCGTTTTGAGTTTAGCCCCTAGAGCTCCGCCCAATTCCACACTCAGGTTTGGCTATCAGGGGAGGCTGAAAGGAGGTGGACTATTCTTCCCTCCTTGGGCCAAGGCCCCACCTCCCTCCAGTCCCAGCAGAAAAATGTCAACCGGGTTGCAGGGTCAAACTCCCAGTGACACACAACACTAGCAGCAAGAAGTGAACGGGAGAGAGGAAGGGGTGTGAGACAGGGTGTGGGCCACACAACCAGCAGCCTCCCCAGAGGCAGGGCCTTGTGGGCAGCATTACCTAGACCAGAGGCACTGGGAATTCTAAGGGGCTCCGCTTGGAGCCGCAGTGAGAAAGGGGGACAGAACTCCTTCCCTCAGGGAGGAGGTCTGAAGGGAGACACAGCCCTGCCCCCAGGGAGCCCCAGTCTGAGGGGAGACACAGCCCTGCTCTTGGGGAGCCCCAGTCTGAGGGGAGACACAGCCCTGCCCCCAGGGAGCCCCAGTCTGAGAGGAGACACAGCCCTGCTCCCCAGGGAGCCCCAGTCTGAGAGGAGACACAGCCCTGCCCCCAGGAGCCCCAGTCTAAGAGGAGACACAGCCCTGCCCCCAGGGAGCCCCAGTCTGAGAGGAGACACAGCCCTGCCCTCAGGGAGCCCCAGTCTGTGGTTGGTGGGGGAGGGAGACACAGACCTGCCCCTAGGGAGCCCCAGTCTGAGTAGGTGACATACTCATGCTCTAGGGACCCTCAGCCTGCAGCCAGGGCAGGATCTCTCTTTCCCTCTGAAGGCGATTGCTGGGCCGAAATCTTTTCTATAGCCGTCCCTGACTCACCCTTCCCTTTGCCTTCTGCAGAGATAGGAGCTCTCAGAACAGAGCAGTTCTCATATTCAGAGGGATAGACCACAGCCTGCACAAGGGAACCAATCTACTGGGCCCCAGTCACCCAGGAGCACTACTGGCAGATTGGCATTGAGGAGTGAGCGTGTGCTGGGGATGTGAGGAAGTGGCAGGCTTTGAGGCCTTTCATGGCGTGCGTGCAAGCACACGCGTGCACACACACACACACACACACACACACACACACAGAGGTTGGTACCGCTAGGAGGTCGGGCTAGGCGACTCCTGAGGCCTGCCCTTACAAAGCCACAGATGTCCTCTGTTGGAGATTAAAGGCCCACCTCATCCTGAAGAAGTGGGTGAGGTGGGGACAACATAATAGGGGCAGGTCTTAGAATCTCAAACATTATAGACTCTGTGGTCCAACCCTGTGTGTTACAGGTTGCAAACTATGGTGAATGTGGGGGGATTAATGTGCTCAATGTACTTACAACCATTCAGTGACCCAGGCTTTCAGTGTTTCTAGAACCTTCCTTGCAACTTTTAAGAAAGACATTCCATGGCCATTTAGGTGTCCTTGGACAGACTGAGCCGGGGGTGGCTGGATTGACCTCTGCAGAGTCCTGACCTTCCTGAGGTGTACCTTGATTCTGTGGCTGAAGCTGCTTATTCCTCAGAGGCCGGGAAAGCCCACCTCCGAAATGCCCTGAGCTGGAGTTGCTAAGGGCGCTCCTCTCCTCACCATTCAGGTTCCTCATTGGCGGCTGTGCCACCAGCTGGTGCTCCCAGGGCTGCCAGGCCATTGTGAACACAGGCACATCTCTGCTCACTGTACCCCAGCAGTGACCTGAGTGCCCTTCTGCAGGCTACAGGGGCCCAGGCGGACCAATACGGACAGGTGTGTCTGATGGAGGCATCCCCCTCTTTCGGAGAGGTTTGTTGGGAGGCATTTATGATTCTTCCGGGAGTAGCCCCACTCTTGGCCTCTGTGCTTCCAGCTGCCCAAAGCCCTGGAGGTGGGGGGGGGGTGGTTGGGTGGAGGCCTAGAGACTGAGTCCGGGGTGTGGAGGCTTGTGCTGAGGGGGTAAGGGGTGGTCATGACTGGTCAGAATTTCCTTGGAGGTTTGGCTCCTCCAAGGAAACGGGTTAAACTCTTCCCAGGCAAACTAACCAGAACGGGAGGCCAAGCAGGGCAGCAGGGCCCGGGGCACTGAGGTGAGGAGGTTGGTAGGTCCGCTCGGGGGAACCTCGAGGCACCTGGGCCCTCTTCCTCTCTGCAGTTTATCGTGGACTGTAACAACGTCCAGAACCTGCCCACCTTGACCTTCCTCATTAGTCGTGTCCGTCTCTCCCTGCCATACCACTCCTTCCTCTTCACAGTGAGTCTGTGGGGACGCAACTGGGGTGTGAGGGGGGCCTGGGAGCCGCTGGGTCTCCTTACCATGTACCATTTCCTAGCTCCTTGCAAGCGCTGCTTTATTTTTTCCACTTGCTGGCTCCAAACCCCTACTCTGGCGAGAGGCTGTTAAACAGAAGAGTGTCATCTATTATCGATCACTATTATTAATTGGTGCAGAAAGGCACTGGGTTGGTTTGTTGAGCGCTGACATGTCAGCACTCGGGGAAGCATTGCGCTCACACTGTCCCACTGAAGTTTCAGGACATTCCAGGAGGGAGATGCTAATTTCTATTTTACAAGTGAAACCTTGGAGGTCTGGAGAGGTTGAGAAACTGACACAGGGCTACATGGCTAGTCGGGGTGAAGCTAAGGTTGGAAGCCAAGTTGGTGTGGCTTCAAGGCTTTGCCAGCAGGCTGACCTGCTCCACGTCGGGAGCAAAAGGGAGGCGCGTGGGAACTCGGGGAGAGGAGGCTGCAGGTGGTCACCACAGTCTGCATTTACCCATTGCAGAAATCCCTCCTACTCTGGGGCTCAGTCAGCCTGGGGGCCTTCCAGGGGGGCACACCTGGCTCCCTCATTTCTGCCTTTGTGCTCAGGGCTGAGCAGTGCCCTGTCCATGTGGGAGCCAGTGAATGAGCGCTGCCCTTCCGTGTTGTGCAGGAAAATGGCATTTGTGCCCTGGGGGTCCAGGCCACCTACCTGCCCTCCAGCAGTGGCCAGCCCCTGTGGATTCTTGGGGTTGTCTTCCTCAAGTCTTACTACTCCATCTTTGACATTGGCAACAACAGGGTGGGCTGCGCCACTGCTGCCTAGACTCAGCGCCTGGACGCCTGGGCTTCCTTCTTCCTCTGGACTCAATCCCTCCCCACAACCCCCACCCTACCCTCGCCCTGCAGGAGGTTCCCTGTGTGCTGCTTCTCTGGATTCCGTCTTCTTTTGCTGGCTTCTGGACTTTCTGTCACAATAAATAGTTATTCTCCTTATTGGCCAGCGTGTTGTTTTTAGAAGGTGGTTGTGGCCTGTAAGGCAGCTCCTGGCCACAGGGAATGGGAGGGAAGAGTGGGAGTCGGGGCAGATGTGCCTCTGCTGGACCCTGTTCTCCCTCAGGGTCTGGGAGGCTTTGGGGGGCCAGAGAAGGGTATCATTGAGATTCTAAGAGAGAAGGGGCATAACATAGGGCTTGGGGATGGGCCCTGTACCCTTCAGACTTGGGAGTCTCTCTACAGCTTCTCTCTGGAGAGAGAAAGGAATGGTAGTGACGCTGAGGCAGGACATTCTTTTGTGAGGGGCCAAGGGGCCCAACTGCCACAACCCCAAATGTTCTGCTCACTTAATTGACCAAATGACCAGCAGAATCACCCCAGGCAAGCCTACTACCTCTGTGACGAGGGCTTCCATGCCTCCCATACCTAGGCCTTCATTTCGTCACCTGTGATTGAATTTGTACTAGGAGCTTCTGAGAAATGCTAGATGCCTATGTGCACTTGTGACAGTCATGGGTCCTTCTGGAAGGGGGATAATGCTACCAAAACCTGTTTCCAGGAGGGCTCCAGAAGGTCTGGGCTGAATGAACCTGATCATATTTTCACGTAGAGTCCTATGCCCCAAGGTCTGTATTTGAAGAAGGGCTGGCCCTCACCTGTGGATAAGAGGGAAACTACTTGAATCACATGAGATCAAGCCCACTTGCTCTAACTGAACAAAATAAGATATTCTCGCCCTCTAGACTTCATTCTATTCTTCTTAGGAGCCACTGGGCAAAAGACCCACAGTCCTTGGGCAACGTGTATGGGGGATAGGAGGAAGGGGAGAAAGCAGAGAAAGGTGCTCAGCCCTGTAACTTCCAACAGGGAGAAGGATGTGAAAATTTCTTCTGGGCATCATCATAGGGTGGAGAGGGGGCTGGTGGCCAGCAAGTTAGGACTGATGAGGCTTGAGGAGGGGTATTACTGGAAAACCATAATGGGAGGGTTATAGGCTCCTTATACACACTTCTTCCACCCTGATCCCAACTTTGCTTCTTATGCTCAGGAGCAGGAATGAAATACAAGATCCAAGTCTAGCACTCCACTCTGAAACATGAGGGAAATTGAGGTTTGCTACTTAGTAGTTTCTATGGCAATGGCACACCACGGGGACCCCGCATCTTTCCAAGAATCTGGGAAAGATAGGGTGCTGCTGGCCTCTCCTTGGGGTCAGAGAGGCCCCGGAGCATATCCTAGTGAGCTGTAGTTCAAGGCATCTCTGAGTGAGAAGAGAAAAACAAAACAAAACAAAACAAAAACTTGCAGAAGGGGCAGAAACGAAGAGGAACAAGTCAAAATCCCCGTCCCTCCCTGCACACAGGCCGGGACCCACAGAGTGGGACTACAAATCCCAGCGTTCCCGGCAGAGCCGCCGGGAGGGACTACATTTCCCCGCGGGCGCCGCGGTGGGCCCCGAGGGGCGGAGCAGGGCGGGGCGGACCGTGGGGGGCGTGTGCTGCCCTCTGCCGGGCGCGGCGGGAAGTGGGCGCGGATTGACAGCGGGAGCCCGGCGCCGGGCGCGGGGCTCGGTGACAGCGGAGGCGGCGGCCGCGGGCTGGACCCAGCGAGCGGCGGCAGCGGCGCCGACGGCAGCGGGCGGGGCGGACGGCGCGGGCCTCCTCGGGGGCGCGCAGCCGGAGGGGTCCGGGAGGGGGCGGCAGGCGCAGCTCGCGGGCCGGACACCTGAACTTGGGACAAGTTGCCAGAGCCGCGGGGGACAGGCGGCGGGCGGACTGACCTTCAGAGCTAGGTGAGAGGGGCCGGGGGCACGGGGTGCTCGGAGGGCCCGCGACGCCGGACCCGGCCGCCCCACCGCCGCCGCGGGTGCGGGAGGCAGGTGGGTGGATGGGGGCGCGGGCTGCAGAGGGGAGCGGGGTGCGTGTGCCGCGCCGCCACCCGCGCCGCTGTCCGTCCAGTCCCGGGGCTCGGCGCAGGGCCAGGGCGGCGCCGCTCCGGCCCCTCACTGCGGGCCCGGGCCGGGGGCGGCTTCTCGGCGACCTTATGTAACCAGGCGGGAGGGGCCGGGGCGGGCGCGGGCCTTCCCGGCTCGGGAGCGGGGAGCCGAGGGGCGGGAGTCGTGGGAGTGAACTTGCAGCAAGTTTGAGGGACGTGCGGGCCCCACGCCTACCCCTTCGGCCCCGGAGGCGGCTGGGCGGGCGGCACGGGGGAGGGCGCCGGAGGCCCGGGAGGTGTGCGGGGGCCGAGTCCCGCCCGGCCAGGCCCGGCCTGATGGTCCGGGGGTGGGAGGGCCGGGGCGGCGCCACGCCCCCGGGGCTGGGCGGCCGGTGGGGGCGGGTGCCGGTACCGTCCCTCCCTCGCTTCCCGCCCCTGCCTCTGCCCGGGTCCCCTGGGATCGCCGGGCGCAGTCTTTTGCTCCCCTTCGCATTGCTGCACGACCTCTGGGAAGCCCAAGCCTAGAGCTCGCCCTCGCGCGCCCGTCTTTCTGCTCCCCGGGCTCCCGGCCATCTGCCCCCCCCCACGCACACCTCCTCGGTCCCGAATCCCGGAAAGCACGCCCCTTCCCCTCGCTCCGGGAGTTGGCACCGCCCAGCCCTTGCTGTCCCGCCCCCGAGTCCGTGCGGGGTCTGGCCCCCAAGTTCCCGAACCGGGTCGGCCGCGGGGGCGCCGCGCGTGCACGTCCCTCCCGCCGGCGCGCGGGGAGATGCCAGCTCGGTCCCCGCCCCTCGGCCCTGTCCGGCCCCGGGCTCCGGCTTCACGCTCGGCTGCCCCGAGCCGCTCGGGTTTGCGCCAGCAGGTTCGCGCCGCAGCCGCCTGGCGCGCCCCAGCCTCGCGCCCGGGGGAAGGAGGGAGGGCGCCCGGGCGGAGCTCCTCGGCACGCGCTCCCCTCCCGGCCCCCGCGGCCGCTCCCCGCGGGGTCCTCCCCCAGCCCAGGCCGGGCCGGGCCAGCCAGGACTCTCTCTCCGGCCGGTTCTGGCACGGTTCGGCGCGGACGCTTTCGGGACGAGACTCGAGCGCAGGCCTTTCTCTGGCTTCCCGTCGGCGGGGAAGTGTCAGTCACCGCCCAGCCCCCACCCTGAGTGGGGGGTCTCCCTGGAGCAGAGAAGGAAGGGCAAGGCCGGTGCAGGCCCTTAGGATGCTTCTCAGATGTGGGCTCAGGCCCCTGTACCCGCCCCATCCAAGATTCCACTGGCCCAAGACCTGGCAATTCTTGGGGGGGGGGGTGAGGGGGGGAAGGCAGCTCTGGTTTCCTCTTGGGCGGCCAGATGCGGTTGGCTCGGATCAGAACGTAGTTCCTGGCTCCTTAGCCTGTTTGCTCTGAGGCCTTCTCCGTGTCCAGCCTGGGGGACAGCCTCCAGGCCCTGCCCTCAGGCAGATAACAGTCTGGGGGAGAGATGCCAGCAATAAAGGCCAGTCAGACACAGCGGAAGGGGAGAGCCCAACGCGGTAGTTTGCTGGTATGCTAGTACCATGCCTCAGTTTCCCCAGCCGTAGGAAAAACAGCAGTTCACTCTGTTTCTTTCTGCCCCCTTCTTTCTGCCTGCCCCTTAGCTGCTGGGGTAGAAGAGTGAGGAACCAGAAAGCATAAACGAAAGGTTGTTTGCAGACTGCTCTGCTTCTCTGGGGGGGAGCCTATATTGCTTACAATTTACAAGGCCTGTTACAGCTGCAGTGCTGTTTTGCCCTCAACTCAGCTCTGTGAGGTACAGACAGTTGGGAATCCTGTTCTGGGTGCCATGGAAGTGCTGCAGGGCACAGGACAGGGGACATCCCCTCAGGTGAGCACTAAATCCACGGAGAACGAGCTGGTCTTCTGAGGGCTGAGGGCAGCGTGACTCACAGTCAGAGGTGGGCAGAGGGTGGGCCAGGAGAGGCAAGATCCTATCCAGGGGCCTGGGATGGTGGGGATACCCAGTGCCCAACCCCATCGCGGGTGAGGCCCCTTTTCAGCCTCAGAGCTGGAAAGTAAGTAGGAGGGGCCTCCCACCCTTCAGGCCTGGCTGTCCTTTGAGGGTCTGGCTTCTGGCCCTGATCCCTCTTGGGGCTTTGTTTATGGCTGTAATTGTATCATTAGCTGGAGTTTATAGAGTAACTTAGCACCTGCCCCCACAGGGAGCGGCCCAGCCACCCCCTGGCTTCTCTCTCTTCCTTTTCAAAGTCAACTTGGTTTCTGCCGGCAGGCAGCAGGCAGCAGGGGTTTCCCCAACCGCAGCTGGCATGAAAGCCAGGTTGGGCCTTTGTCCTAGGGATGGAGGGCAGTCAGCACTTGGGGCCCAGCTTGGGGCTGCCCTGGAGATGACTGTGGAAATTGGGTTGACCTCCTCTGATACCGCAGGAGAGAGGTCAGGATTTCCAGAGCTGCCAGAAGTGTCCACATCCTAGGATGCAGCAAGTGAATATGCATATAACGTGCATATCTTCCTCTGAAAAAAAGAGAGAGAAAAAGGTACCCTCCTTCCAGGCTGTTGTGAGGATTCAGGGTGGAGCAGTGCCTGGTACATGGTGAGTCCATAGTGTTGCTCTGTGTTTCACTGTGTCATGTGTGTAATTGATGGGAGTTTGTATGTGTGGTTATGAGATTATAGGTATCTAGGTACATGTGTATAGATGAAGTGTATATGTGAGTGTCTAGGAGAGTATAACAACATGATATTGTTTACATATGTATATTTTAAAGATTTTATTTATTTATTCATGAGAGACACACAGAGAGAGGCAGAGACACAGGCAGAGGGAGAGCCAGGCTCCCTGTGGGGAGCCCGATGTGGGACTCGATCCCAGAACCCTAGAATCAGGACCTGAGCCAAAGGCAGATGCTCAACCACTGAGCCACCCAGGCGCCCCAACATGATATTATATTAATAGAATATTCATCTAGTCTCTTTACATTATAATGGAACATTATGAGAAAATTTAGTTATAAACAATAGTTGCCAACATTTATTATGTATTTATGCTTTAGAATGAAGTAGCAATGATTATTTTCATCAACAGATTCAGAGAAGTTAAGCAGGTTGCCGGAAGTCACAGGGATTCTAACCTAGGTCCAACTGCCTCCAAAATCCATATTCTCAATCTCTAAAGAAGGCCACCTTGGGTTTCTCAGGAGTTCTCTCTGAAAAGGTGAGCAGCCATGGTCTGGGCACCTTTGCCTTATGCAGGGTCTCCTGCTCCAAGCAGGGGTGGGAACTTGCTGAAGCCTCTGCCCGGAGACCACACTTGTCTCCCAGCTGCTGTTCTGAGCTGCTGACACAGGTGACCAAAGGACCTCTGGTGAGAACTCTCCTGACTGGCGGTGGGAGGAGAAGAGTTCAGACAAGGCTCCCTAGGTCTCCTTGGAAACCTCACACATTAACCTATGGTGCAGCCCTCACTAGGCACTTGTTTACTCAGATGTGGGGAAAAGGCTGTGGCAGCTCCTGAGTGAGAATAAACAGCGACTAAGGTTAAGAAAGCACAGGAGTCCTCTTACTGCAGGCTGTACTGCAGCAGGTCCCTGCCTGTCTCAGGCTCTGTTTCTGCATCTGTGAACCTAGAACATCTGTGGGGTCTCCTCCAATGTGAACTTTCTACTGATATCTGGCGACAGGCACCTGGTGGATGGGCGAGGCTTCCCAAAGGGACGTGTGCTAGGAGGGAGCACTGCTGAAGTCTAATCCGTAGAGCCGGAACTCCAGGCTGGCCCTGATGGTGTGACCAGCCAGTTTTTCTTGGGACATAGTCCTAGCCAGCATGGATTGAGCACTGAGCGAAGTGCCATCTAGCCTGAGATAGTTGACAGCCTGAGCTCCTGGGCCGGGCTGTTTGGCTTGGAATCTGGCCTCTGCCACTTACTAGCTGTGTGACCCTGGGCAAGCTGCTTAACCCTGCTGTGCCACCGTTTGCACACCTAAAAAGCAAGGATTATGATAGCACCTGCTTAATAGTGCTCTAGAGAGGGCTAAACAATGTTTTTAAAACTTTTATTCATTTATTTGAGAGAGAGAAAGAAAGCGAGCAGGGGGAGAGACAGAGGGAGAGGGAGAGAGAGAATCTCAAGCAGACTCCAAGCTGAATGAGGAGCCTGACTTGGGGCTTGATCCTGGGACCCTGAGGTCATGATCTGAGCCGAAATCAAGAGTCAGAGCCTTAACTGACTGAGCCACCCAGGCACCCGATCTGGGCTAAATATGTTGATGCATGCTGCCTGTATAAGACTCTGAATAGTATTGTGCTCAAAAATGTTAGTTATCATAACTGACTCTTACAACTCATTTATTTCTTTATTTCTCATTTCCACGTGAGGACATAGGGGCACAGAGAGCTCTAGCGAAGAAAAAAAGACCTATGAGTTGCCCACAGGACTCCCCCAGGCACCTAACACCCTCGAGAAATGCCTTCTGTGGGGCTTTACAGCTTCTGTGGCCACAGGCCCCACTGTTCCCTGGTGACCACACCCAGCCCAGTCTCTACATTTAACAGGATGGCACAGAGAACCTGCCAATGCTTGCAGCATCGCTACCACCCCTGGTCTACCCCGCCCGCGGGGATTCCTTGGGTAGCATCTGGCCTGGCAACTTACTACCCATCGCTGACCCATGGCTTTCCCCAGCACTTCTGCTGCCTGCCCCTCCTCCACCCTGTACCAGAGGTACATCACCCCTTGGCTTCAGTAGTATCCCAGCAACAGGGCAGGACCTGGGATTTCCTGCACACCCAGGAAGTGCTCTGCTGTGGGATGGTGGATAGTGGGTGACAACAGAGGGCACCTGAGAGGGGCGGAAGCACGAGGCAGAGTCATCACTTGTTTTTTTCCTGGCTCCTAGGTGTGGGTGTAAGGATGAGGAGAAAGGAGGCCTGATTACCCCCACTCCCATCCAGTGGAGACCCCAAGATAAAATGTGATGCCTTGGGGATTCATCCAAAATTCCAGCCGACTTTCCAGAAATCCCTGGCCCATATTTCCTCCTCCCAGTCCTTGTTCATGATGATCCCTTCTGCTGGCACCCCCTCCTTTGTATCCTTCCCTCTAACCAAATCCTCTGTCCATCAAGGCACACCTTCCTGGGAGATCAGAGGATTGTTCCATTTGACAGTAGCTCTGGCTGGATATTATGATCACCAGGGGAGCTCTTGAAAAATACTGGTACATCCGGGGTGCCTGGCTAGCTCACTTGGTAGAGCATGTGACTCTTGATGTTGGGATCATGAGTTCAAGCCCCACATTGGGTATAGAGCTTATTTAAAAAAAAAAAATACTAGTGCATCTGAATCTTGAGGGAGGAGCCTAGGCATCAATAAGTCAAAAATTCCCCAAGTGATTATAATGCCATTTCTCCAGGGCAGTGGAGTGGGCATCAGAATCTCCTGGAGACAATTGTTAAAACACAGACTGTGGGACGCCTGGGTGGCTCAGTGGTTGAGCGTCCGCCTCCGGCTCAGTGTGTGATCCTGGAGTCCTGGGATCGAGTCCTTCATGGGGCTCCCTGCATAGAGCCTGCTTCTCCCTCTGCCTGTGTCTCTGCCTCTCTCTGTGTGTCTCTCGTGAATAAATAAAATCTTTAAAAAAACAAACAAACAAACAAACAAACAGATTGCTAGGGCCTTACCCTCAGGGCTTCTGACTGAGTAGGTCTGGAATCAGTAGGTCTATAAATCCCAGTAGGTCTGCAATTTGTGTTTTGGATATGTTCTCGGGGGATGCTAATGTTGCTGGTCCCCAGGCCACACTCGGAGAACTCACTGCTTCACAGCTACCCAGGCAAGAGCATTCTGTCTTCTGGGTCTGTCTGATTGCTTTGGACCTCTTAGGCCTGTCTCCTGTCTGAAGCCAGGTCCCCAGGGGCAGGGACCACTGTGAAATCATCTGGTGACTGCCAATCCCTGGCATATAATCAGCCTCCCTTCCCCACCCTGGCTCTCTGCCCCCACCTTCTGTTAAACTGACCACTGTCTAGCCTTGAGGTCTCGGCACCCCCCTCTAAGACGTGCTCAGGAAATATTTGCTGCTTGCATAAGGTGGGGTGAGGTGGATGAGAAAGGACAGCACTGCCCTCAAGAGTCATGGGAACAGGGGACAGGGTCTAAAACTCCTGCCAAAGTCCTTGTAGCCAGAGTGGCATTGCTGGGATGTAGGGTGGGGTGGGGTGGGGGGAGTCCTCTAAAGTGGCCCTTCACGCCGTAGAAAGACCCACAGTGTTATTTTACTTTCCTACCCCATGGTGGGCAGGTATGGAATCACTGTTTGAATCATGTTTCTTGTTAATAACAAAAATGATAAAACATGCAGGAAAAGTAGCAGTGCCCTTCGCCTTCCTCACCCAGACTGGAGATGTTGCGGAGGAGAGGGGAAGTCACTATTGGATGTAGGGGTATCTCCATCATCTTCTAGGAGGTCCTGAGCCTTGGGGTGGATCCTTTCTTGGAAGTTGGAGGAGTTGGAGCAAACCCGGAAGAGAGGTGCGAAGAGGCGGTGGCAGGGCCCTCAGCCCTGCAGGGAGGTGGCAGGATCAACTTGGTGACTGAGCCATTCAGTCCACAGATGAATGGAACACTCCACCGTCAGCACCCTGAGCACAGAGGTCTGATCTGTTTTGTGTGAGGCTGTATCCCCAGCACCCAGAAGAGAGCCTTGTACACAGTGGGTGCTCAGTAAACCTTTGTGGAGTGAGGGAACTCGTGTGAATTGAGCCCCCATCAATTACCTAGAAATGAGGACACAACAGGTCTCTGCCCCACAGGCAGGGTATCAGCTTCACCATCTACTACTCAGGGATGGGTACACAGCTGCACAAGGAGGATTTCCCTGGCTCTGCCCGCCTCCCCCGCACCCCCCCCCCCACACTCTCCCCAGGATCCAAGTCCAGCTTCACTCTGGTTTAGGGCTGACAGTTTGTCCCTTCCTGTACAGAGTTTGCCAGCAGCATCCCTCCCCCTGCCCCATCCCTGCCCCAGTTCTACCAGTGGGCCCGTGGGGTGCGGCTCTGGTTTGTTTTCTCCTGTTTGCCAAGGGAAGTCACAGCCTGTCCTCTGCCTTGTTTATAATTGGTTTGGGGACAGCACCTGCCCCAGCCCCCCCTGCAGTCCCTGAGAGGTACAGAGTGGCCAGGAGGTGACACACTATCCTGTCCAGTCCCTGGTGCCTCTTGTCTCCTCCTGGCTCTGGCCAGGTGTGCTCTCAGCTGCCCCTGTGGCATGGTGCTGGCTGGCTCTGCTGCTGGCAGGCTGGGGCTGTGGGGCTGGGAGCCTTAGAAGCTAGCTGCTGCTACCCCCATATTTTGGACAGTGGAGGACTGGGGCCTGGGGAGCGTGAGGGAGCCTTTCTAGCACCCCATGGCCTGGAGCACCCTTAGAGTCAGCAGGCATGAACTGAGTACCTCCCGGGCTCCTAGCACTGTGCCAGCCAAGCGGGGTGGGTGGGGATGAGAACACGGCTTCTCCCTTAAAGCTGACAGCCTAGTGAGGAATTTCGGTAACCACAGAGGACAGAGAGAGGCCGATTGGTGTAAGATAATACAGAATTACATAGACATGAATGGAAATGTGTTTAAGCCTGGCCCTTCACTCTGGAAAGCATTCTTCCTTGTTCTAGAGTGAGTTTTTACCAAAGAGTTCATGCCAGCATAGGAGCTCAGCCCTACCCACTCTCTGGGCCCCAAGAAGGGCAGCTCTATTGTTCTCTAGATCCTCTTACCTGGGAGTCACCTCTACAGACCCAGGAAGCTTCACTCCTGGACAGAGTCCTTCCTTCCAGGAGGACTAGAGGCTACTGAGTGCAAGGGGAGACCACCGGGAGGCGGCTGGCCACCCACCTGCCATTCGGAAGCCCTGGGCCATGGAGAGTGTGCTAAATTAGGCCTAACTCAGATCTCCTGCCTGTTGCTGCACCCTGGGACTTGACCTGGAATCTGGGGTCATGTTTCTGCTCCCTGCACCTCCGGTACCTTCTTTCCTCCCCTCCTTCTTTTATACCCCACAGCCCCCTCCCTCTGAACCTCCAGCTACTTCCACTGCATCTGGAACATCGGCCCCCAAAGCATGTATGTCTCTCTTTCTTGCTTTCTCTTACCCTTCTCTCCCTCCTCTTTACTTCTTTTTCCACCTCCCATCTTCAGAGGGTTCCTTTAGTGCCTTCCCAGTGTGAGCCCATGAGTCCTGTTGGTGCCTGGAAGAATGGATGGTCCCGGGGAGAGTGAGACGGGTGTGAAGGTGTCCAACCTGATGCATCTCCCTGCCCTTGAGTAGCCAGGGGCTAGCGGTGGCAGGGTCATCTAGAGGTGGTGATGGAGGGATGGGCTGAGGGGCAGCCAGCCCTGGCCAGCTGGGGGAGCCCCTCCACAGATAGCCCCAAGCATCGCCAGATACTCCAGGCCTGGGACTAACTATAGATTCTCATCCAGTTTGTTGGGCCTAATTATAGTGGTTTTCAAAGCCAGGAATGAGGAGATAATATTAGAACTTCTGTTTCTATTTATTTATATCCCACCCTTTTCTCCCCCTTTTATTGTGAAATACACCATAATGGCTGATAAGAGCATGAACTTGGATGTATGCTGTAATACGTAATTGTAAACCCCCAGTAACCACCACCCAGATGAAGAAACAGAATGTGCCCTGCACTCCAGAGTCAGCTTACGCACCCTGCCTCTGTCATAACCCCTTCCCCCAGAGGTAACCACAGTCCTGCTCTTTCTGATAATCAGTTCTTGCTTTTTCTTATCACGGAACCACTGATGTCTGCAATCTTTATCAAAAGAGTTTAGTTTTGCCTGATTCTGAATTTGATACCGCTAGAATGACACTGAACATGGCCTTTGATGTCATGTTTTTTCCACTCAACATTTCATTTGTGAGATGCACCCAGGTCACTATGAGTAGCTATTGTGTGTTCATTTTCACGGTGTACAGCGTCCCAACTGGCTCCCATGTTTGTATCCATCCTGCTAACTTGTGGACATGGGGTTGCTTTCCTTTCTTGGCTACCAGGAACAGCACTGTAAAGAATATCCTTGTTTGTGTTGCCTGGTGCATTGATGCCTACGTTTCTCCTGAGCGCCTATAAGCCTGAATGGAATTGCTAGAGCACAGGGTATGAGAGGGAGAAGGATAAGTAGACTCCACGCTCAGCACAGAGCCTGATCCGAGGCTCAAAACCACGACTCCGAGATCATGATCGAAGCCAAAATCAAGAGTTGGACACTCAGCCAACTGAGCCATCCAGGCGCCCCACCTTTAGTAACTATTTTGTTAAGTGGTTATACCAATTTATTCCTCACCAGTGGCACCTGAGAGTTCCTGTTGCTCCATATTCTAGCCAACACTTGGTGTTGCTGGACTGTTGAACTTCTGCTGTGCTGGTGAGTGTGTAACAGTGTCTCATCCTGGGCATAATTTGTATTCCCCTTCTCATTTTTTAAACCTCTTTTTGTGGTTGTTTGCTGACCTGCATGATATATTCATACATTGGTATTTATAAACAATTTATGAGAAAAGAAGCATGTATACCTGGGATGCTCAAAATTTTGTACTCCTAGCAGTGTGCGGTCAAAAGGGCTGAGAGACTGTTGACAATCTATGATAAAATTAAATGTCAGGGAGGGGCTACAGGTTGGGAGGTAGGAAGATGGTCTTCAGAGGAGACCCCCAATGGGACAACCTCTGGCCAGAGGGTACCAGGGCCACAGAGTACACTCTCGTGCCTTCAGGCCCTCTTGCCCGGCACATCTGGCAGAGGAGAGAGAAGGCACATCTGGCAGAGGAGAGAGAAGGCTATAGGGCTAGAGCCCTCAGCAGGTACCATGAAACTTAGAATTGGCAGGTGCCTGTCTTTCAAGGTCTCCTAGGGCAGTGGTTCTCAACTGGTGGTGATTTTGCCTCGCAGGGGACATTTGGCAATGTCTGATGACAATTTTGGCTGTCACAACTCAGGAAGTGCTACTGGCATTTGGAGGGTAGAAGCCTGGGATGCTACTAAACATCTTAAAATGCTCAGGAGAGCCCCCCCCCCCCCCCCCCCCCGCCTGCCCCAAGGAATCATCTGGCCCTGAGTGTCAGTGTTGAGATTGAGAAACTCCAATCTGGGAACAGAGCCAAGAAACAGATTTGCCTTGAGCTTGCTACATGGCCTTGGGGAAGTCACTTCGGTGCTTGAAGCCTCAGTGCCCTCCCAGGGACAGTGAGGGTAGTGAGGGTTGTTTCCCCTTCCCTTTCCTGAGACTCTCGTCAGGACTGGGGAGAGGGTACCTGTGTAGGCACTTTGGGAAGCATCTCTGCAAAGGGGCCTCTCTGCTCCTCGTAGTCGTCATCATCATCATCATCATCCTTATTTCCTTTGTGGTACCAGCCCCTCCCCCTTGACCTAGCTCCCTGTCCACTGAACTGGAGGTGTCAGGTGACCAGCTGTGAGCTCAGCCCTGGTTCCTGCTATTCTAGGCCTCAGGGCTTGGGGGAAAACTGCCCCGAGGGCCCCAGCCTTTTGATGAGGGCAGCAGAAGTGAGGGGCTCTCTGGGGAACCCTGGGGCCCAGGTAAAACCATTTCTGACTTTGTCCTTACCCGGGTGGGAGTCCAAGGTTGTGTGGGGCGATAAGAGATGCCTATCATACTCTTTATCTGAGGCCTCATTGCAAGGTTGGGCCGTGTGGGGTAGAAGCCAGAGGTCATTCCTGGGGGCTCTGTACCCCCAGGCCAGTCTCCTCCTTACCCACTGTGTCCTTCCAGAGTTCCTATCCCAGGGAGGGCCCAGGGTTGGGTCAGAGTCTGGGTCAGAGCTCCCAGGGCCTCTCTGATCACCCTGTTCTGGGGTGCACTTTACGTCAGTGGCATTTCCGGCCTTCTCCAGGAGTCACGGCCTGTCTGAAATTTCTACTCTGTTCTCCCTTCTTGAAACATACTCTCATGAAAGGGCCTAGTAAACTCATCTACCCTGAGGTTTGGTGACTGACATGGCTTAATAATCACCAGCCTTTTGGGATGCCTGGGTGGCTCAGTGGTTGAGCATCTGCCTTCGGCTTAGGTTGTGATCCTGGGGTCCTGGGATTGAGTCCTGTATTGGGCTCCCTGCTTCTCCCTCTGCCTGTGTCTCTGCCTCTCTCTCTGTGTCTCTCATGAATAAATAAGTAAAATCTTAAAAAAAAAAAAATCACCAGCCTTCCTTGACAAGGAATACTAACTATCAGAGGTGGGAATCCCTTAGGCACCAGAAAGAAACACTGTTTGACAGGCTGTTAGAGAAGTATCTCTACGTTTAGAGACACTACGTTTAGAGATCCCTCAGGGGCTGAGGAACCTCTGAAATCACATGTGTAGCAAGAGCATTTTGTCACAAGTGAAAATTGTGTGGTGGCTCAGATCTTCCCAAGACTTCCTAGAGTAATCTTGGTTGTGGGGTCCACTTCAAAGTGGGCCATATAGGAGGACCGTGCACTGGGTGTCTGGAGGCCCTGAGAAGGCCCAAGGCCAAGGTGGCAGATGATATGGTTGGTCAGGAAGGTGGTGGATCATGGGGCTTCAGGCTAAGAGGACACATGTCTCCAGGAGGGGCTGGGAGGGTGTGTAGGTTAGGATTAGGCCTGCATTGGACCTAGTAGGGTTCCTGAAAACTCTTGCCTCTGTGCCTCTCCATCTTGGTGCAGGGGATAGGGTGGCTTGTGCCCTAAGTCTGGGTAGGTAGCGAGGTGGGGGGTGGGGCTGTCAGGGGCTCTGTCTGGGAAGAAGGAGGGCATGATGGGGTCTTGAAGCTCAGAGTGGGTGAGATGGGGTGAGACGGAACAGGAGCCTGTCTGTGTTGGGTAGTCTTGTGGGTGTGTGGAGCCTTCCGGGAGACTGTACAGTTCCCTCTGCTCTGTGAGTAATCCTCGGCCACACTTGCAGCTCCCAGGGGATTGTGCAACTTCCTCTGAGCCGAGGTGCAGGGGGCTGGGTGAGAAACAGTGCTGGGGAGAATGAGGAAACTGGGCCCAGCACCGGGGCAGGGGCCTGGCCCTGGGCTCTGGCCCCCCAAAGGAGCTGAGCTTTCCAGGCAGCTCCTTCCAGGGGACTGCCACTTCCCAGGTACTACGAGTGTGTGTGTGTGTTTGTGTGTGTGTATGTGTGTGTGTGTTTGGGTGTATCTCCTGTTTTCGGGCAGGCAGGTGAGTGGGGATGAGGCCCCAAGGGCTGCACTGGCATTGGGGTATCTTTTGAAGAGGGCTGGGGAGATTCTGAGTAGGGTCAGGGTTGGGGAAGCAGGTGGCACAAAGGAGGGGTCCCTGGCCAGTCTCAGGGGTGGGTAATGGGGATAGTGGACAGTGAGGGAAACCAGGAGTCAGAAGAGCTGGTTCCTGCCCTACTCCTGCCCTGGGCAGTTGACCTAAGCACTCCCTGCCTGACCTCCACATCTCCAGGCTTGTTTGGAGGCTCTGGTGAGGAGGTAATGACATGCGTAGCCTGGCACTGGCCAGGCCACAGTACATACCTCCTTACCCCAGGGATTGGGAGCAGATACTTCTCCAGTCCCCCTGCGTTCAGATTCTGGCCCTGCCACTCTGCACCTGTGTGATCCTGGTAAGTTTAGCCTCTTGATGCCTCAGTGTCCTCATCTGTGAAATGGAGATGACGATTCTAGCACCCACTGTGTGGATTCATTCTGGAGATTAAAAGACTTCGTTCATGTAGAGTGCTCAGAGCAGCACTTGGCACCCAGTAAGTAAGCGCTGTGTAAACGTGAAGATTTTCCTGGTATATAAGCATGTTTGCAAATAGCAGAAAACCGCCTGGTGTTCGTGTGATTATTTTTGATGGCAAGGATTTGGTTGGCACTGGGGATGATAATAATAAGAGCTTACAATTCTCAAGCCTTACTTCATTGCAGCTACTGTGCCAAGTGTGTGACCTGCATCAGCCCCTTGAATGCTCAGAGTCCCCCTGTGGGCTGGGTGTTATCATCACCCCATTTCATCGCCAGGGACACGGAGGCATAGGGGAAGTGAGTGACTTGCTGCAGAGCAGTTATATCAGTGAGGAGGGAAAGCAAAATGGTCCGCTAGAGCCCTGAGACGGACCGCCGCCCCATCCCAGCCCCTCTTCTAGGTTCAGCTGGAGGTGGGTTGGTAGGAGGGAGTAGGGACTGCTGGGGAGGCAAGAGGGCTAGCTTTCAGGCCTTTGGTCCCGGGCCAGTCTCCAGTCAAGTAGCCAACTAACAGAGTCAAGTGACCATAGGGAATGGCTTTTTAGTGGTTGGAGTTAGAGTGAACTTCCTTGGCTGAGCTCCCTGCCAGATATGGACTCAAGAGAGGGGCTGAAGACCCTCCAGTGTGGGGTGGTGTAGGCAGGAGTTAGGAATGTGGCTCCAGATTCAGACAGATCTGGCTTTCAATGCTGTCTGAACCATGTAGTGTGTGACTTTGGGCCTCAGTTTCCTCACGTGCAAAATGGGGGTAGTAAGAGTCCCTACCTCTTAGGGTGATGGTGAAGATCGGATGAGATGCCATAGTAAGGAGCTTAGCACAGGCCTGGCCCAGAGTGAGTGTCTGACGAATGGATGCCTTTACTAGGCACCTGTTGTACAGAAGGTCATGTGCTGGGCAGGGAGTTTGAGCCACACAGATCTCCCTAGAGGGCTAGAATTTGAACTGTGGATCAAGGCCACTAATTGGGCCTTAATTTCTGGCCATGAAAGCAGCTGAATGGGTCTCAATGAATATTTTTCTTTTTTTTTTCAATAAAAAAGAAGATATAGAGAGAATATTCAAGTGTACTGCATGATATTAGTCAAGTGTTTTGTGCAACTTATTTGTTTCAGGTTCGTGTGTGTGTGTGTATGTGTGCTATTTGTATATGTGTGTGTGTACACTGGGCCAAATAAAATATATTTTTCCATAGATCATGGTCAAAATATTTGGGGTCACTTCCTTAGAGATTGTCTCCCTCTTGTGCAATGTTTATGGGAACACCTACTGAGTGCAAGACCAGCACCACATGCTGGGGGCCAGACTGGGGATTCTGGGCCCAGTTCTTGGCATGGCATATATGGGTGAGTGGGCCCTGTGGGAGGTCAGCAGAGGCAGAGGGTGAGGTGGTCAGGGAAGGCTTTCTGGATGATGACATGCATTGGATAGGGACAGTGTGGGGTGATAATGCCTGGGATGAATGGTTGACTCGGGGTCTGGAGCTAGAGAGCCATCTTGGCAAGTGAGTGCTCCCTATCTGTAGAGTGCTACAGGGCCAGGCCTAGCCAGAAGTGCCCATGCTAGCTAGAGGAGAGGATGGGTGGGGGTCATCCCAGGGCACTGGGCAAAGGCTGTGCCCATCTTCCCTGGCTGAGGTGGGGAGGGGTAGAGGAAGACTCAGGATTACTGATGTTCCTCCCATCCCCACGACCTGCAGGATCTACAGTGACTCAGTAAGACCTAGGGCCCAGGGCTTAGCCATTTCCTCCCCTTCCCTGGGCCTTGGGAGCCTCCTGAGCCTTCTCCCCTC
Source organism: Vulpes lagopus (assembly GCF_018345385.1). Classification (NCBI taxonomy): domain Eukaryota; kingdom Metazoa; phylum Chordata; class Mammalia; order Carnivora; family Canidae; genus Vulpes; species Vulpes lagopus. The sequence continues at coordinate 62,715,339 of NC_054824.1, forward strand.
TACTGCCCCAGCTGGCTTCAGCGAATCTGGCCTGGAGCCTGGATCAGCCCTGAGCCCTGGTCCAGGGGCCAGAAGCTTTTCCATTACTTAAATCTCTGCCCAGAGCCAGTTGGGGCATCAGTTTCTTCATCTGTTAAGTGGGCATACTAACCCCTGAGCAGCCAGCCTTCTGGTTGGTAATGCTAATCTTGTGACCTAATATGGATAAGCCGGTTGTAGGACGGTCAGAGGGCTCTTGGTGAGTAGTCATTGTCATTTCTAAGGCTGAGAGAGCTGGGAAAGGTCATGAACTCATCAGCTGCCTGGCTGGAGAGCCCCCCACCCCCACCCCATCCCGTGACTTAGGGCTATAGGGCAGTGGTGGGGAGAGGCCTGTGACCCATGGTGAGCTGGGACTATCCTTGGCTTTGAGGGGAAGGTGGCCTTTTAGGGCCTCAGAGGATGACACCCAGGTCAAACCTGGGTCTGGGAACCCCAGTTTCCAGAGTCCTCCTCTACACCGGGCATCCTAGGAAGCCCAGCTTGAAAGTGTTGCCAGATGGAGGGGGCAGGGCCCTGGGACTGATTGGCAGAGGCCAATTTCCAGGAAGCCATGGGTGGCTTCTAGCCTGCTGTGCCCAGAGCCCAGAGCGCAGGTGTGAGCTCCCACTGTAGAATGTGGTATCTAATGATAGGTCACATATACTGAGCACCTGCTCCTGGGCACAGTGTTAAGCACTTTTATACATTTGCAAATTTAATCTTCACAGTAACTAAATACACAGCTCTTCCATTATCCTTTTTTATAGGTGAGGAAACTGAGGCCCAGAATGTTGAAGTCTGTCACTAGCCTAGTTAGTGGCAGAGCTGGGCTGAGGCCATGAGTTCTGGATTCAGATTGCTGGGGTTGAAATGTGGGTGGTATCACTGACTAGCTGTATGACCTTGGACACAAGTGACTGAATCTCTTTGACCATTAGTTTCTCGCTCTGAGAGATGGGGATCATATCAGTGCTTTACTCAAAGGTGGTTGTAAGAATTACAGGAGATAATGCAGGTGACCTGCGGCCCATAATAAGGGCCCAATAGGTATGATCTGCTTCATCATCTCTCCTGCCTGCAACAATAACCTGCTGGGTGACCTGGGCCAGTTGTGTGACATAGGGTACTGATCCCTTCCTTGTGTAGGAGAGGAAAACTTCTCCTTTCTTCCCTTCTAGATTCTTTGGCTGGCCTACTAATGAAATTGACATAATACAGATTAATAGGAGAACATTTAATTTTGTATGTACAAGATCCCCAAAGATATGAAGCCCCAAGAAATGACCAAAGCAGGCAGTTCTGACACCATTTAGACAAAGAAACAATAAATTTGTGAAGAATTGACAAAACAAAGGAGTTTGGGCTTGGGGTAGCTCATTAGCAAAGAAGTAACAAGGTTTGTTTATACTGCCTCCTAGGCCCAGAATTCCCTATTCCTGGTGGTAAGGATGTCTCTCTGCCTCCTGATACGGGAGGGTACCTTGCATGTGGGAGATTTATTTCCTGCTCTCAAGGCATAGTGGAGGGTCAGATATCCTTCTTATACCTGCTATCTCTTAAAGTAACTTTAATTCAAAATAACCAATATGCCAAAGTGGTGTCTTTTGGGGTGGCATATTTTGTTCCCCTTTGTTTTCACCCGTGAAACTTCCAGAAGTTTCACAGTCTAGAAGCCGAGCTCCATTATTTAATTGAATTAATCTTGAAAATATGTCAGTCCAGTTAAACAGCTATGTTTCATTTTAGGAGCTGGTGATGCATCTGGGCTCCTAAGGTTAGGCCTATATTGGGTGACAAATCAGGTACTTAGTAAGGCATTTTTATGGAAAGAAAAGACAAAGGTTAGTGATCAGAGCAATCTGTGATCCCAGTTTCTGGGTTGTGAAGGCAGCCAGTTGAGAAGGTTTCTAGATGTCAGGCTGGAAGCATCTTCAGAAGGAGTGAGGGTAGACAGGGGAAATCTGTTAGATTTTCCTGGTTTGCAGTTTGTGTCTCTGGGGATCTTTTCTGAGGGGCCACTACAACAATAGGCACGAAGGTTGCCTGTACAGAGGCGGTTGTGGCAATTCCTCTGAAATTTCTATCAAGTTGTTCACACTACATAGGGCTTTAGGGCAAAGGGAAGCTTTAGTTCTTAGTTATTCTTTGTTAAAAGTGGAAGGACAGGGGCACCTGGGTGGCTCAGTGGTTGAAAGGTCTGCTTTTGGCTCAGGAAGTGATCCTGGGGTCTTAGGATTGATTCTTGGGCAGCCCTGGTGGCTCAGCGGTTTAGCGCTGCCTACAGCCCGGGACCTGATTCTGGAGACCCAGGATCGAGTCCCATGTCAGGCTCCCTGCATGGAGCCTGCTTCTCCCTCTGCCTGTGTCTCTGCCTCTCTCTCCTCTCTGTGTATTCTCATGAATAAATAAATAAAATCTTTAAAAAAATGCGACTTGAAAGTTAAAAAAAAAAAAAAGGATTGATTCTTACATTGGGCTCCCCGCAGGAAGCCTGCTTCTCCCTCTGCCTGTGTCTCTGCCTCTCTGTGTGTCTCTCATAAATGAGTGAATGAATGAATGAATGAACGAATAAATAAAATCTTTAAAAAAAAGGAGAAGGACATTTGAGAGCATCCGTTTGGAGAGTTGTCACCAAGTATTGGAGGAAACTAGAATTCAGGATCCCTTTTGTGTATATAACTATAGTGTCATGAAAATAAGAATACTCACTAAGAGTCTACAAATTCTGGAGGCATCAGGCATGGAGTAAAAGGTAAATGTTTCAATTCTACTTACAAGGGTATAATTTACCAAATTGCTGTAAGTCATGGTTTTCCTAAGAAAAAAAGTTTCGCTTTTTTTTTTAAATCTGGAAAAAATTGAGTATTAGAAATCCAACAATGTTTTAAATTAAAAGTCATGGCAAATGGAATTCCAATAAAAAATATACAACAAAAGTCATAAAAATTATAATAATCTTTTATCAGTTAATTCAGTTTCATGTAATTAATTTGTGCTGATGTTGACCTTTTAACAGTTTTATGAATCCAGTTTTTCCTTAGAGGTCTGTTAGTTTTTACCCAGTTCAGTGGTATGATCTGAAAGTTATCAGAAACCCATATTCTAGAGTACTTGTTGGAGTCCTTTCCATGAATCTTTCTGAAGATAAAACACTCTTGTAAAACTGTCAGAGTAAAACAAGAACTTGTATAACTGACAAAAGACTTAAAAATGCCTATGGTTAAAGATCTGATGAGAGGCCATTACCATGTTATTGATGAGGATATTTGGTTATTTCTGTGACATACATTTTATGATAATAACTTGAATTACAAAGGATAAGATTATATTAGGACATATCAGATATCTAGGACTTCTATACAATTTCTGCAACACTTAAAACATATACCTCTACTAATACAATATAAAGAAGACTTAATATTAACTTTCTTTGACAGTGCTTCCCATGTGATTTAACATAGTAGGTCTAATTAGTTTAAAATGCCCTCCTAATACCTTTTAAGTTTTGTTGTTATTTTTTTGTTTTAAGAAAGGAGAAAGAACAAATCTTTCTAGATGTTCCAGAAGGCCTCTGGAAAATCCCAAAGTTAGTTTGAGGTCCAAAGGACTTTAGAATTTGATTTGGGGGAAGTTTGTCAAATGATACTAAAAAAGACTTGAATGCTTGTTAAAAAGATCATAGATCATAATGAAACAGTACTTAATTATCCATTTAACCAAAATGACAATAAAAGATTTTAAAGGGAAATACAGAAGGTTCTAAGCAAAACTTAGCTTAATATTGAGTTAGACAGTTTTCTTAAGTAATCAAAGGACTGATAATAAAGATAGACTTAAAAGGTTAAAAAAAAGGAGGGGCAAAGGGGGAAAAAACATAAAAGTCTTAAAAAAAAAGGAAGAAAGAAAAAGACCTTTTATAATCTCTTATCAGAAACAGACCAATAGTCCAAGAAAACTCTGTCCTTTTAGCAGTTTTAGTTTTATAATAGGCAAACTATTGATATTAAAGCTTATTTTTAAAAACCCTTATAATAACAATTTGATTTTAGCCAGATTGGTCACACAAGGTAAAATTCTCTCTCTCCTCTTTAACTTTTTTTTTTTCCTCTTTAACTTTTAAAAAAATGTATCCTCAAACCTCATACGTTTTCTAACCAAAAAAACCACACCCTACTTTTTTTTGCATAGACTTGTTTCCCTTACTATTTCTAGTAGTAATTACATACTTAATTAAAAATTTTAACTCTTAAAAATTTATCTTATAGTGAAAACAAGTAAATAAAGGTGAACTGTATGTAGTACCAGCAGTCTATAAATTGGCAAGTTTATAAATACATTTTATAATTTCTAGAAGCATGTGCCTTTTTAAATAGTATTTTAATGTGGCCAAGATGTGTTTAACAGACCCAAATATCTTTAGTTCCTCTGCAATAGGAAGACAACTTTAGATAAATTTATGTTTGGGGGCACCTAGGTGGCTCAGTGTTTGAGTGTCTGCTTTCAGCTCAGGTGGTGATCCTGGGGTCTTGGGATCGAGTCCTGCATCATGCTCCCTGCAAGGGAGCCTGCTTCTCCCTCAGCCTATGTCTCTGCCTCTCTCTCTCTGTGTCTCTCATGAATAAATAAAATCTTTAAAAAAAGTTAAATTTGGTAATTAATGTTTAATGTTCTATCTTATTTGTAAATCATATTGATATTCAATGAATTTCTATCATTTAACTTAGCAAAACTAATAATGGAAGTTGTCAAGAGATTTGGGAAACTATTTTAAATTTTTAAATTTATTTTTATTTATTTTTAAGACTTTGAGAAAGAGAGAGCACAAGTGGGGGAGGGGCAGAGGGAGAAGCAGACTCCCCACTAAGCAGGGAGCCTGATGCAGGGCTCCATCCCAGAACCCTGAGATCATGTCGTGAGCTGAAGGCAGACACTTAACTGACTGAGCCACCCAGACGCCCTGGGAAACTATTTTGAAGTAGACGTACTATAAAACACAATTATTATTGAAAAGTTTACGTAAGCCCTCTTATCCCATTCATCTGTCTAAATTACCTGTTTTAAGCAGTATGTTTAAATTACCCACAAAAACTTCATGAGATGATAGACAAAATCAGACATCATCCCTAGCTACTTTTCTCACTGACAAACCTTGTAACATAAAACATAACCTTACTTGGGCAGTAAACCCTAGTAGAATAAATGTTGTTATCTTTGCATCATAATTAATGTTCATAATTCTGAAGGCATGTCTGTTTTAATTAAACCAACAAGCTTTAACAAGCTTTTATTTCCCAAAGATTATCCCAGATCAGTGTGGAACTAAAAAAAAAGTTTTTCGGCTTAGTTTTCATATTTCTGAGTTTTAGTATACTTTGTCCTTCTAAGTGCTTGTTCTTCACCAACTCAATAGAGCTCTTTTATTTTTTTTTATTTTTTTTTTAAATTTTTTATTTATTTATGATAGTCACAGAGAGAGAGAGAGGCAGAGACACAGGTGGAGGAAGAAGCAGGCTCCATGCACCGGGAGCCCGATGTGGGATTCGATCCCGGGTCTCCAGGATCGCGCCCTGGGCCAAAGGCAGGCGCCAAACCGCTGCGCCACCCAGGGATCCCAATAGAGCTCTTTTAGAGATTAATTTTGGCAAGAGCATCTGGTGGTAAAAAATTATCATATATCTACAGCATTCATATAGACACATGTAAATATACAGAGAGACACAGAGACTTTATAGCCATTGTTCTAAAATTTTAGCCAGGAGTCAGGTGCAATGATACGAAAATCACAAGTTCATAGAACAGTTGGATCCAAATTTTATTTCCGGCAGTTGGAACAAGTTTGTGTGATACCACAAAGGCACAGAGAAAGTATCGAAGTCTATTCCAAGGAGTTTTGGGGTATATTTGCCTCTTATCAGAGGTCAAGATTAATTGCCATTTAAATTTTACCTACTTTTTCTTAAGTGCAGGATAATTGTTTCCAATGTCCTGATCTTTTACAATATCTACAAGCATTTTGAGATGATTAAGTGAGGTTTGGGGATTGGTAAAGATAGGTGGGATTTGAAGTGTGTCTGGAGCCACATTTCTGGCTTTGTAGAGGCCTGCAAGACAAAGAGTCATTTCCAGCTCCCCAAGGACTGGATTGCAGCCTGAATATCAAGGGGCTGACCTGTCCATCCAACTAAATTTGCTTCTTTATATCAGGGAAATTTTCAACTGAGATGGGAAAATTTCTACGTCCTAGAGATTCAAGCTTTAAAATAGTGTGTCTAAAAATCTATCTAAAGTGTTTAACAAAGGCCTTCTTGGACCAATTCACCTTAGAGGGGAAAGCCTCTATTATTGTTCCTATTACTGAACATTATTGTTCCTATTACTGAACATCGGCCTCCAGCTGATTCATTTCCTGATCATTTGTAGGAGGGCCTGGGAGAACTTCTAGTCATCTGTTTTCTCTGTGAAGGAGGGGAGGGGTGCTTTTCCCTGGGAGGCCATCTGGCTTGTCTGATAACTATAGTATAATCATGGATGGAAAGAATGCTCCTTAGCAGCTAGTCAAGGTCCCTGTGAGTGGGGTTGTGAATGACCACTAATGGTTCTCATTCTTTTTTAAATTTGGTAGGATCCACCATTTGCTTCCACGTGGATGGAACTGAAGGGTATTATGCTGAGTGAAATAAGTCAATCGGAGAAGGACAATCATCATATGGTTTCACTCATACGTGGAATATAAGAAATAGTGAAAGGGATTAGAGAAAAGAGGGGAACTGAGTGGGAAAAATTAGAGATGGAGACAAACCATGAGAAACTCCCAACTCTGGGAAACAAACGGTTGGGAAGGGGAGGTCGGGGGGGCAGGATAGGGGTAACTGGGTGATGGGCACTGAGGAGGGCACTTGATGGGATGAGCACTGGGTGTTATACTATATGCTGGCAAATCGAACTTAAATAAAAACAAATGTAAAAAAAAAAATCGGTAGGATCTTCTCAAAGTGGAGACAAACGGGCTTTGTGATTTCATCTTGTTGAAAAAGTCCTTAAGGCTAGCCACCCTGTTCCCTTGTATGTTCTTTTTAATTTGATCTTTCCATAGGTACAGGTATTTAGGATAAATGTTAGTTATTTAGGAGGCAGTTATTTAGAATGAGAGGTCTCAATTTGGTTGTGTGTGTGAATATAGAAGTTTGTCCAACTCAAAGAATCCATGGTCATCTTTAAGGAGGATCTCACATTAACCTTAATGGCAATTCAACCCAAAGAGCCTTTTAATTGGTTAACCATGGACATGGGTGTGTGTGTGGGGGTGTTCCTAAAGAGGGTGTAAAGGATGCAGCCCTTACGAGATCCAGGAAGTTCACCTAGCATTAGTCTAAGAAAGCAAACACCTGTGTCATCATAGGTGATAGTAATGGTATAGTAAAAATGGCATCTATGTCTTTCACAGGAACATTGAATATCTCCAGTTACAGACCTGCTAATATGTGACTCTCGGTGGGTGCTATTAGAATGAGACTTTAGCACTACCAAGACCACATACATTGAGATGACAAAGGCCCTTGATGGATTGGGACCTCTTATGACAGATTCTCCTGAGAGTCGTCATTGTCAGACAAAGAGAATTTCTCTTTGCTGCTTGTGGCTTTGTCTCTTAGAACTCCTGTCTATTCAACTGGCCATCAGACATAGGCCGGGACATGCCCTTTTCTGCTTATGGACACTAGAGAGAATATTCCCACTAGTCACAAAGCTAAGCTCTCGGGATATAGAATAAGATGAAAGGAAAGGAGATGTCTGCTTCTCTCCCATATGACAAACAACACAAAAGAGACAAAAGAAAACAGTGACAATCTCTGGTTGTCAGAGGATCAATAGAAAACAAAAGTATTTATAACACATTTTTACTAGAGTCCCCATACCCAAGAAACTAGTTTACACAAATATTTTCTCTTCCCAATCTAAATTTAGAAAAGAAAAGGACTTACCAATCTTGCTTTCACCAGACCCAGCAGGCCAAGATCTGGGAGACCAACATGATTAAGAATTTTTACCTTCTGCTGTCTGCTGGCTCCTACAAGAAGTCCCAGAATCTCTCAGCTGCTCCCAATGTGAGCATTGTCCAGCCAGGGAAAAGAAGCTCCATGTCGAACACCAAAAGTATAGAGGAGGAAAACTTTTCCCTTCTTCTCTTCTAGGTTCTTTGGCTGGTCTAATAATTAACTTGACATAATATAGATTTGCAGGAGAAAAACGAATTTAATTTTGTATATACAGGAGCCCCCAAAATATGAGGCTCAACGAAGTGGCCAAGCAGGCAGCTTTTATACTATTTAGACAAAAAAACAATAAATTTGTGAGGAATTGAGAAAACAAAGGGGTTTGGGCTTGGGATCGCTCATTAGCAAAGAAGTAACAAGGTTGTTAATACCGCCTTCTAGGCCCAGAATTCCCTATTCCTGGTAATGAGGATGCCTCTCTACCTCTTGGTACAGGGAGGGTACCTTTCACATGGGAGATTTATTTCCTGCTCTCAGGAGCACAAAGGAGGGTCAGAGTGTCCTTGTACCTGCTGTCTTTTTAGTAACTTTGATTCAAAACGATCAATATGCCAAAGTGACATATTTTGCTTTTCGTTTCTTGTCCCTCTCAACAGAATTGTTGAGGATCAATTGGGATGAAAACACTGAGTCAGTTCTGAACAGAAGTGCTAAACTCCTTGAATCCCCAGGGCTGCCAGGAATTTGGGGGTGGGGGGACTTGCCACTAACTGCAAAGCCCCGATGCATTTTTTTGGGGCCTTCTTCAAGCTTTCATGTTTCCTGCTGTCCTTTATAGGCATTTGAATTGGTGACACCAAATCTACTCCAGGGAACCCCAGTCCTATTTCAGGGTTTCACCAGATGTGTCTGTGGAAGGGTTTGGTGGTCAAGCAGGTATGGGAGAGTAGGAGTAAAAAAAAAAAAAGCAAAATGGTTTTCTTTGCTGCAGGACTTGTCCGAGCCTTTGACATGCTGATAGTTATTGTGTACCTCCAATATGTGGTTGTGATATACTGCAGGGTATCTCAAAGGCCTGGATTTCAAAGCTCAATTTCCAGATGGAAAAACAGACCTGGAGTGAAGCCTAGGAAATGATTTCCCAGATCATGCAAGCTGGGACTAGATGCCAGGGCTCCTGACTTCATGTGCTCTGCCCAGGACATCCCCTCCTTCTACTCCTTCCTCCTTTCTTCTCAGAGAAATGTTCTATGTCATGATGCTCCCTTCTGGAAGGCTCCTCACATTTTGCTGGCCCTCTAGTGGCCCCAGCAGCACTAGAGGGTGTCCTATTCCCTTTGGGCATTCATTGATGGGAGATGGGGCTATGCCCAGCACACAGACTCCGGGGGGCTCCTTGACCGGCTAATGGGTGGCAATAAGGCTGCATCCCACTCTGGGGGCCCCAGCCAGTTAATTGGGTTTTCTGAGTCCCAGTCTTCTCAACTGTCATGAAACGCATCCTCTGGCTTATCACCTGGAGTGACAGAGGTTCGGCTCTGACACCATATGTGAATGGTTCATGTACAGATGCCGACAAGTCTATTCTTATCATTTCTGGGGTGGGGGGTGGGCAGTGAGGGAAGCACATGGGAAAAATGAGGGAGACCCTGGGACCGTGGGATCTAGCATGTTGGCACTCCTAAATCCCGTCTCAGTCCCTATGCGTGCTGTCTGCCCTTGACTGTGCTGCTGTCCCCCTCAGGTCCCAGCTCCCCAACTACCTATGAGGTGGGCTGGTCCCATTTGGCAGGTGAGCCAGGAGGGGAGGGAGCCAAGGCACCGTTTCCTACTTTCCTGTGGGGTAGTCGGTGTTCGGGTTGGGGAAAGAAGGTCAAGCATCTCAGGGCCTCAGCCCGGCTGTGCCTTGAGTGGGATGGCCTTCTCCAGCCCTGCTCACTCCTTGATACCTCCCACCTTTCACCAAGGGTGGCTGGTCACCTGGCCTGTGGGCTGGGAGGGTGTGCAAGCAGGTCCCTGTCTCTATCATCCCAGCAGTTAGGGTATCGATCCCCTAGGCCCTCTGTGGACTGGCGTGGGCTCTGAAGGAGAGACTGAGAGGTTTACCAGGCCCAGTTGGGAGGTGGGAAGAGGTGGTGCCTCCCTGGCAGACTGTCCTCTCCCGGAGGGCTGTTTGCCTGAGTTATTCTTAGCACTGACTCATTATAGGGTCTAATTTTAGCCCTGTTTCTATGTGTTTCCAACATCTGGTGCAGCCAGGACTGAAGGGGGTGTGGGTGGCAGGGGCGACCCCTTTGGGCATTGCTGGGGACTGGAGCCACTGGCAGGAGAGCGCGGACAGAGTCTTCTATTTCCCGCACCTGTCACAAGTTGAAGCCAGGCACGCAGTAGGTGTCCTATTTGTGTGTGGGCCTTGATTGCTCTGCCACTATCTCATCCTTCCAGCTCCAGCTCCTATGGGGGTGGGGAGGGGGGGTGAGTGTTCCAGGCACCCCCCCTTGCCCGCCCCCTCCAACATGAGCTAACAGTGCTCATCAGGTAGGCTTTCCCATGCCCCTGGCTCCAAGGTTCCAGTTGGCTTCTGACCCCTGCAGTGAGGGACCTCAGAGGAAGGAGGCAAGCCCCAAGCTAGGGCCCTTGTCATAGCCCCCATTATAGGGGAGGAGTATAACTCAGTAGTTAGGGGTGCAGCCAGATGGCCTGGGATCCACTCCTGGCTTTGCTGCTTCCTGGCTGTGTGACCTTGGGCAACTCATCAGCTTCTTTGTAACTCGGTTTCCTTATCTGTGGGATAAGGATGGGAGTATAGTGTTTTGAGGACTAAGATAAGAACGTTGGAAGTGATGAATAATAAGTGCTATATGAGGAGGTAGTGGCATTCTTACTACTTTTGTTATTATTACTAATGAGAAGCTCTGTGTGTGCCCTCTTTGTGTATTGGAGTTGAACAGGGGTCTTCTCAGCTTTTCTGAGTGAGATGAAGCTGGGGATGGGGCTCAGAGGGAGTGGTTATACCCAGGCATCCTGATGGCCGTGATTTCTGTAGGGCTGCAGTAAGGGGTGGAGGGCATACAGGTGGGTTGGAATGAGGGCTTTACCCTTCACAGGTTGAGTGATTCACTTAGCCTTTGTGAACATCCATTTCTTTACCTGCAAGACAGAGGTGATAGTAGGCCGTAGAATTTTTTTTTAAAGATGTATGTATGTATGTATGTATGTATGTATGTATGTATGTATGTATTTATTTATTTATTTATTTATTTATTTATGAGAGACACACAGAGAGAGAGAGGCAGAGACACAGGCAGAGGGAGAAGCAGGTTCCCTGTGGAGAGCCAGATGTGGAACTCATCCCGGGGACCTGGGGATCATGACCTGAGCTGAAGGCAGATGCTCAACATCTGAGCCACCCAGGAGATCGTAGGCCATAGAATTCTTGCCAGGAACACGGTGGGAACTGAATCCGGAAGACTTTTGGGGGGTGGCGCTGCTGTGTCCCTTTCCTGTGAGAGGGATGTAGTGCCATTGCCTTGGGAGTCAGGGAGGAGACGGTGGCCTGGAGCCTTGCGGAAGGGGGCTGTGGCCCTGGCTCTCCCTATGCTGTGTGATCTGTGCACATTACTGGCTTCCCCTGGGCTTCTGTAACACAAAGAGACCAGAGAAAGCTGGTTTTGAAACTCTTCCTCCAAACCCCAGGGAGTGATTTGGGGACTGTTTGAACTCACAGGGTGGGGAGGCCCCCAGTTGGAGGCCAGGTGCTCTGGCCCTCCCCCATCCCGGAAGAGCTACTTTACCATCCTGTTTTACATATCAAGGTTCTAGGTAAATTTTATCTGAAAACAGGGTTCTGCTGCTAGAAACAGCCCAGGGATCTCTGGTGGGTGACTTCCCAGGCTTCTTGTCCTCTGATGGGCATTAATTCTTGGAGGTGACCTGTGCAGGGGGGGTTCCTGAGTGCCACTGGCACTGATGCTCCTGGGGTGTAGGGGTACAGAGGGGGCTGCCAGGCTGCTTCTCTGGACCAGGTGTGAGTGCTGCCCTGGCCTTGCTGCCTGCAAGACACAGGTACCTTGAAGACAACACTCAAGCCCAGAAGCAAAATCTCGCAGGAGGGAGTGAGAGGTGGGACGGGCAGCTGCCACAGCACTGGCTCATCGTAGGTGCTCACGAAATAGTTCAGAATGAATGAAATGGTACCAGTGCAGTATCCCAGAAAAACAGTACCTCTCCTATGGTGGCGGGTCTTCCCCTACCCCTTTGTCTTCCTTCTTGCCCTCACTCCATCTTCCCTGTCCTCTGCTTTGTTTGACCAGCCTGAAGCTGCCCCAGCCCTGGGGTCTAGGCTCAGCCCTGCTCATAAACTTGAACAAGGACACTCCCTCAGTCGGAGTCCCAGCTTGACCATTGGTAAAATGAAGGTGATGGGCTCAATTTCAGAAGGTCCTTTCTGGGGACGCTGGGGTGGCTCAGCAGTTGAGCATCTGCCTTAGGCACAGGTTGTGATCCCGGGGTCCTGGGATCGAGTTCCGTATCGGGCTCCCCATAGGAAGCCTGTTTCTCCCTCTGCCTGTGTCTCTGCCTCTCTTTGTGTCTCTCATGAATAAATAAATAAAACCTTTAAAAATAAAAAATAAAAAAAGTAGGTCCCTTCTGGTGGCCAGCCTCTGTTCTCAGGGCAGGTCAGGCACATGTGTGTGTGCACACGCACATGCACATGCTCATATGGCTCCATGAAGTGGGCCTAGCTATGGAAGGTCCCTCTTCCCAGCCAGGCAGGAGCCCCCTCAAGTTCTCCTGAGGTGAAAGTTGGGATGCTGCAGTGCTCTGAATGGGGCCCCCAGGCTCTGATGTGCTGGAGTTAGGGCTCAGTCGGGGACGTGGGGGCCTGTGGGTGGGTGTGAGAGGAAGGGTGGGCATCTGACTGTGTCCCCTGGGTTGCAGCTGCCACTGTGACTTTCGTGCATGACCTTCTGGGAGTGTGGGCGGCTGCCCATAGGGCACATGTTTGTGTCGTTCATGCCAGGGTGTGAGGGGGTGTGTGAATGGAGGCAGTGAGGGAGCACGGGCAGTTATCTCCCGTTGCCGGGAGCTGCCAGGGCTCTGAACAGAATGGAAAGTGATTTCATGCAAAGGATCTCTTTGGTCTCTGCATTTTGGCCACAACCCGAGGTATAGGTTGGCCTGGCTTCCTTCCTTCCTCCAACAGCGGGCCAGAGGCCTGAGCTCCCCCTCCACAGGCCTCAGGGAGAGGAGACTGCCCTGATCTGCAGTCTGACACCTTCTCAGGGGGGTTTCGGGAGCTGGTTGGCACCTGCAGCTATAGGAGTCAGTGTGGGGACTGGGAGGGCATCCAGGCCTCAATTCGTGGCTCTATGTAATCCCCTAAGCCAGAGGAAGTAGCCTGTGGAGGCCCAGGCTGGGATGCTGTGGTCATTACCCTGCACCAGCCCAGTGGTTTCCCAGCTGGAGAGGACCTGCCAGGGAGGGGAGAGGAGAGGCTCCACCTGCCCACCGTCCCTGCCATCCCAGCTGCAGCCTGCTGGTGACTCATTCCCCTGGGGAGTGAGCCAGCTTCTCTCCCCTGGGTCACTCAGGGCCTTGGTACAGAGCCCAGGGCCCTAGCAAGATGGAAGGGGGGTGGGCAGTGGGATCAAGGCTCTCTTTCTGGGGGAGAGGGTCAGAGCAGACTTTTCTTGCTCCTTCTCCTGGTCCCACAGACTACCTTCCCTTTGCCCATAGCAGAGGTCACAGCCCCAAATTACATAATGGGTCTGAAATGCCTCACAAGCAAGAAGCCCAGTGGAGCAGCTGGATCCGGGACTCCCTAATTCCCCAGGGTCCAGCACTCAGCACGTCCCCATTCCTCTGCCTGGGTTCATTGAGGGAATGGGTGGTGCCTGCCTCCCTACCCACCCCCCAACAGGGCTGTCTGTGCAGCCCAGGAGGGGTGCGAAGGCCCTCTCCAGAGAAATGAATTCCTGGCCTAACCCCAGATGCCGGCCTGCCCAGCTCTGCTCCAGGGTAACGCTGGGTGTACACACAGCTCCATTGTACGCCTGGGCTCTGTGCCTGCCATGGGCCTGGCACCAGTTCTATCAACAGCAGTGGCTCCTCAGTTCCTCAGCACCCCCTGCCAGGGCCCAAGCCATTGGGCCCCTGGTGGGGAGGAAGGAGGACTGGTGATCAGAGTGGTAAGTGTGTCCTGAGTAGAGGGGCCAGGATCATTAAGCCACTCGAGGAACCAAATGAATACATTGGTTTCTGTCATCAAGTGTGAGGTACAAGCAGAGAGCATTATCCCCCATTAATATCAGTTACCATGGCATTGAGAGGCATCGGTGACTCATCCAAGGTCACACCACCACAAGCGGTGGAGCTCATGTTTGAGCCCAGGGAGCCTTAGGGCCAGAGCCTGGGCTCTGCACCACTTACTTCCATGTCAGGAGTCAGGAAAAGGCAGGCCTGCTTTTCACTGCCCAATGTTGGGGACTTGTGGCAGGCCACTTCTGGAAAGTTTATGTTCCCAGGGTGAAAGGGGGCCCAGGAACATTAGAGCCTAGAATCTCTATGTGCTCGTGAAAAGTGTGGTAGTTAAATTTCAAGGATGTTGTAGGAGGCTAAGTGGGCAGAGCAGGCCTCCAGAGCTGGCAAGCAGCTCTGTGCCTCAGTTTCCCTGCTCCATCTGCATTGTCTCTCTCCTGTGCTTCTTGGGAGAGCACGGGAATGTAGAGGTGAGATGTGGTGAGGGCGGGAGCCTGGACCCTCACACTCTTTCCTTATGTTCCACAAACTGGTGGGAAAGCCCCCCTTCCCCAGTCTAGATGCCCCTGCAGGCGGGGCGCCAAGGCTTCCAGTTACTTCTATTCTGAGAGTCCGTCCTGAGCTGCCCCATCTCCTCAGGTTTCCCAGCCCGAAGGGACCTCTGAGGCCAGGCAGCCTACAGAGGGGCAGCCTGGCTAGGCTCTGATGGGGGTCCTGCTTCTGCCTCATGGCCGTGCCCCTCAGGGCAAGATGGCAGGTGCCCAGACACCACTCTCATGGGGTCTGTTCCATTTCTTACTTTCTGGGCTCACCTTTACACCCTGAACTCTGACCCCTGGGACTAGGCAGAGCTGAAACTCCTCCTTTTTCTCGGCCCACCCTCCTTGTACCCTGTTGTCCTGGACACAGGGTCTGCTCCCCTCCTTTGGTGCTGGCTCAGCCCTCTTAAAAATGGCCAGTGCCCACAAGATTGTGCAAGGCCAGAGCTAGGCTATGGGGACAGGTAGGGGAGAGAGAGATTGGAAGGGGACATGGAAGCCAGCTCCCTTCCCACCCTACCCCAGGGCCTTGTCTCCCTCTGCTGGGGCTCATCTTTCCCCGTTTGTGCATTTATGCTGTTCCCACCAACAAGCCAACACATCTCCAACCAAGTGGACGCATCCATGGGCTCCTGGACGCGAGCAGGGGTTGGACACTCTGTGGAAGGGGGACGGTGCAGGGGAGCAGCTGGAGGCCCAGACTGTGTTGGGGAGAAGGAGCAAGGCTGCTCCTCAGCTTGGCCCAGGGCTGTGTAGGGAGGGCGTCCTAGGTGCCTTGAGGCCTTCGTAGAGAGTTTGGCGGACTCGGTCTGGCGGATAGTGGGGCGCCATGGGGGGTGATGGAGCAGGGTACGACTTTTCCTTATTGCTCAGTCCATTTTGTTTCTCTTGTTCTCTCAGGGCTGTTTTCTTTCTCTGTTTCTCTAAAGACAATAAACCCTTCTCTCTGCGATTCAGCTTCATCGGTCTGATTCCTGCTCACCCCCTCCCACATGTCCAGTCTCTGTTCTTGGCTTCCTGGCCTGCTCCCCATGCCCTGCTTTGTGTGGCTCTCCCTCCCTCTCCCAAGCCCCTGACCTGCCTTCCCTAGGGTAGGGCTTGGGTGGAGTTGGGCCTTTGAGGAGTGGGCTGCGGGCCTGGTGGGGACCTCATAGGGACCTGGCATGATGAAGACTCAGCCAGGAGGATGCCCCCTCGTTTTTTTTTTTTTTAAGATTTTATTTATTTATTTATTTATTCATGAGGGGCACAGAGAGGCAGAGACATAGGCAGAGGGAGAAGCAGGCTCCCCGTGGGGAGCCCGAGACAGAACTCAATCCCAGGACCCCAGGATCATGACCTGAGCCAAAGGCAGAGACATTCAAGCACTGAGCCACCCAGATGCCCCAGGATGCCCCCTGTCCTGACACAGTTTATTGTCCCCTTCAGAGAATGACCCACCCCCAATAGCATGGCTAAGGCTCATGAGGAGGATCTTACATTTCATTTGTCAACCTGATAGAGATACAGATTTCTCTAACAGATGAATTAGCGAGTGATGGGCCTTCATGTTGTTACTCAATTCAGCAGAAAGCTATGAACCCAGATGGGAATCAGCCTGCAGACAACTATTGTGTCTTTTCCGTCTCCCTTCAGGCATCTATCTACTATTTCATAGATGCATCCACCCCTTATATCCATCCATGCATTTTATCCATGCATCCATCCATGCAATCCATGCATGCAGGCATCCACCTATTCGTCAGATGTTTATTGAACACCTATATTAGGGATTTCACATTTAATCATTACAGAAATTCTCCAAGATGGCCACTGTGCTGAAGGTCACACAGACAATAAGCAACACATCTGGAATGTTCCACTCTACCTGCTTCGAAACATGTGTCCTTAGTGTGGGCTCAAGTGGCCTTCCTTGATGTCCTCAGCACCTAGTTCTTAGTGTGGAGTGTGACAGCCATGTTATCGAATGAATGGGCATGCTGAGGTTCTGGAATGCTGGACTGATAGTTCTATCCTCATTGCAGCCTAGGGGTGGGAGGCAATGCAGGACCTCTAATTCTCTTGGCATTTGCCACCAGCAACCTCATGAGGCCATCACCACCCCTGGAATGGAGGCTTCTTCACCACATAATGTGCAATCCTGGCATGTCCTTGCTTCTTCTGTCCATCTTACAAGCTCTGCTTCTGAGGACACTCTTACCTCTAACAGGTGGACAATTTCTAGGTATACACATGCCTCGCCGTTGTACCCAGTGTCCCCCAGGGACTGGGTTTGTAAACACCTGCCTCTTAGCTTCTCCAGCCCTCTTCCAACTCTGGCCCTTCCTTTCTAAGCTTTAGAGTTAGCTGCTCAGTGTCTGGGCCTGACTGCCTCCTCGGGGCCCATTGGCTAAGACGAGAGTGTGAGTCCGGGTAGTTTACTTGGGGGTGACTGGCAGTGGGCCAGGATAAATGAACCAGGGAAAGGAGGGAAGCCAAGAACATGCGTGTTCAGGGGTAGATGACTGCTGTGGCACCTGAGGTGCAGGCTTGCTGGGAACCCGTGTGGACTCTGCCTTAGGGTTACCCAGTGTCGGGGTGGGGGTCTCTTTGCTAGTGCCCCTCAGCCTAGGCTCGGGGCTGCTGGGGGACAGCGGGCTGCTGCCCCTGCTGGCTCTGACACAAAGGCAGGTGCTGGCAGCTGGTGCCCCAACAGCTTCAGTTGCACTCCCTGAACTCAGGCCTGGCAGTCCAGCCTGGTCCCTTGGAGTATGCCTCTGGTCAAGCCCTATTTCCTCTGCTCCCTTTCTCTCTATGGCCAGGGAGCAGCCACTCCCAGCTGCCCTGGGCCAACCCTTCCCCCTGGAGCCAGTCACCACTGCATATTCATTGTGTTCAACAGATACTTAAGGAGCTCCTACTATGTCCCAGGTAATATGGATAAAAAGAGGAAGCTGTTAGGATCCCTCCAGGCCCTCAGAGCAGAGGAAAGGGAAGACACGAGGTCCTTCCCCTCTGCCAGACACCGGCAGCCATTTCCAGGCCCGTCTGAGGCAAGTGGACTTCTCTGTGCTGCATCCTCTCCTAGAGGGAGGGACGGATGTGATGTGCCTGGGTAGCACATTGCCCGGAGCCATCTTCAAGTCCCCTCCCAGCCTGAGCATCCTGAGACTGTGATTTTAGCGGTTTTTCTGACTTCCTTTTCCTTTCTCTCAGTGCTCCTGCCTCTTCCCCTCTGGGGGCCACTAGCCCCATGGCTGCCACGTGGTTGTCTTCTAGTGCCCTCCCTCTGTGTCTCTATGAGGAACAGGATGCAATTCGTGGGGGCAATGAAGTGTGTGTGTGGGGGTCACTTCATTCAAGGGTACCCTCCTGTGTCCCTGGTGAAGGCTCTGCTCTGTGTCTGCTTCCTGGAGAGGGGCCCCCTCCTGCTGACTCCTACTCCTACCCGCAGACCCACATTGCAGTCTCAAGCCTTATGGGGCTGAGGGCATGGGAAGAGTTAAGAGAGGGAAGTGGTGTGTAGGTAAGGCCTTAGGTGTGGGAGTGGGGGGAGGGCAGGAGGGGAATGTGGGGCCAGTGCCAGGCCTGGTGGGGCATCAGGCTACAGGTGGGCAAGCCAGCTCCTTTTCCCTTTGACTTCTCTCTCCAGCTGCCGCCCTCGGCCTTTCTCCTCCAGGTTTGGTCAGGATGCGTGTGCCAGGGTGGGCGGCAGGAGTTTGTCCACCGTACTGGCCAACCTTGAGACCTCTGACATTCCCCATCTATCATGCACCTCCCCCACTTGGATAGAAAGGTGATTGTGCTCTTGGGGCTGGCTGGCATGCTGGTGTGAGGGCTGAGAGGAGGACAGACACGGTTTATACAGAACCAAGAGGTGGGCTTTATGATGAGGCTTTCTGTTGGTGGCTCAGGTTGGAGCTTAAGGGACTTTGGTTCCAGGAAGAGGTATAAGGCAGATACAGGTGGCTGCCCATGTCTCACCTCTGTGGTAGTTGGCAGGGTGGTGGTGGTAATGGGGACCTGGGGGGGCCGCAGGACACGGTGGGTGGGAGATCATGAAATGGGGAGAACAGAGTAACAGGCTCCTCTGCCAACCCACCATGCATAAAATCTAGGGTGCCTGGTTCCTCTCTCTGCCCAGCTAAGGGAAGGGTGCTTTTTGTGTTTAAGGACAGGAACAAAAGGTGGGCCAGCTGCTGTGCGAATTTGGAGAGTAAGAGTGGTGTTCCTCTCGTAGCTGTGTGTGCGGCGGGGATGGGCAGGTGCCGCAGCTCACTCACTCTGTAGGTAGGCTGAGGTGGAAACGTTGCTGTGGAGGCCACTGCTCTTGCCAGGGGCGAGGTTGCCCGTCAGGGTAGTTCTCCCGTCTTGCCAGGTGGAGAAGGGGTGGAGGTGCCAACCGGAGTGTACCTGGGCAGCTGCCCTGATTGGGGTCTGGGTCAGCAGCCAGCCCTGTGGAGGACCTGGGGTGGGTGAGGGCTGGGACAGGACCCAGGCAAGGGCACCCCTGATTTTGTGCCACTACGGATGTCCCCAGAAGCTCCGGGGCGGGGGGCTGGGCAGGGACGAGGACCAACGTATAGTGAGCGGAGGTCGGCCTGTGGCTGTCCTGTGGCCTCTGTCGGCGCTGCCGGCCGCCCTGTCCTGCCCCCACCAGGCGTGAGTCAGAGCGAAAGCAGAACCTGCCAGACACTGCGCGGGGTGAAGCGAGGCAGAACCGACTGTGCTATTTTGGAACCTGGTTAATTCCCCTCCCGTCCCCCACCTCTTCTCTCAGGGCTCCCACCGCCTCCTGGTCAGTCACCAGCACTCTGCCTTCCTCAAGGGGACAGTCGGGTTGGCACTTGATTTCCTCTGGCATGTGTGGGGCGGGGTGCTTAGTGTCCTTCCCCTTGGAGGACCCCCTCCCTGGCTGAGAGGTGCTGGCTTCTAGGGAGCCTGCCTTCTGGCGTTGGGGGACAGAGTGCCCCCTCCCGGCAGGAGCTCAGAGGAACAGCCAGGGCACCCTGGGGAGATGATGGTCGGCTTTCAGCAGGGCTCTCCGCCTGCGCCCTCCCCCCCCATCTCTCACCACCCTGAAGCCAACTGTCCTCCTCTCCGGAGCTGTGAGCGACATGGGGCAGCCTCACCCGGCAGTGACTCGAAGAGGGTTGGGAGGGATTTCCGGACCCAGAGAGGAGATATTTTGGGGTAGAGGGCCTTTCCAGAACCCATGACATCACATACTTTCAGGAGCCCCAACCAATCCTCTAATCTATGGTTCTTTCTTGGGCATCCTAGGCCTGCTTGAGGTCCTGGCTTCACATTTTAGGGTTTCTTTGGAGCCTGTAGACGGTCCTGTATAGGGGGTGTGAAAGAGGTCGGGAGGGTGTGTGTTTCTGAACTGGACACGGAGGTGTAGAGGTGAGAGCTGTGCCCCTCCGTGCGTAGGGTGTGCAGGGGGTCCCTGCCCCTCCTGAAGTTATGTGGTCTGAGAGGGGGTGGGCTTTGCTGTTGTTCTGTGTGTGTGCAGATGGGCACAGCCTTCACTGTGTCTTGCTGCCTCTGGGGGGACCCTGAGATCAGAGCTCACCCTGCCATTTATTCCCTCAGGAACCTGGGGTGGTAGGTTTCATGCAGGGAGGGTGGTCAGCAGGCACGTTGGTTGTGACCAATTAAAATGTCAACCTTAAGTGAGTAGGACTTGGGTTTCTCGTTGCTCAGATGGATTTGGGGTTTCGGCAGGTGAAAGCAAGGGTAAAGCAGTAAGGAGGAAAGAAATTGGTGTCCTAGGCCTGCTGCAGGGGGCTTCAGCACATGCCCCCTGCCTCCTGTGGACCACGCAGCATATGGGCGCAGGTGCACGCTCTCCTCAAAGTTGTCTGGTCTCTGCTGGAGCTGTTCTTTGGACAGGCAAGTCCTGGGGCCATGTGAATGTGATGGTAAGTGTGCATGAGTGTGCGATGCTGTGTGTAGGAGATGCTGTGTGTGTGTGTGTGTGTGTGTGTCTCACTCAGCCTGTCTGGGTTACTTTTCCACTGGTAACCATATGGGCCTCCAGGCTGCTTCCCCATAGACCTGGATCAGTCCCCCTCCTGCATAGGCCAGAGCCCCAGCACTAGGTGAGTACTGAGTGCAGAGCCAGCCTGAAACCCTGTGTTCTTGCCTCCACCTTGGCTTCTGGGCCTGAGAATCAAGGCTGTTTGTTCAGGTTCACTGTGGGGGCACAGAAGAGCCCCAGCATCCCTTCAAGTGTTTCTCTCTGCACCAGGGGCCTGCACCTCCCCACCGTCTTTTTCTACCCTTCACCCACTGTCATGCTTGGAACCAAGTGACCAAGCCCCCAGAGGGCTACAAGTGACTTCAATGCACCCACAGATATTCTAAGATGTATGTTAAGATGCAGATTCTGACTCTAGGTCTGGGATGTCCTGAGAACTTGCATTTCTAACCAGCTTCCAGGGGATGTGATGCCTGGGAATCCTGCTTTGAGTGGTGAGGGCTTAAAAGGCCCTGATGTAGCTAAACTCCAGCCAGACTGATGCTGCTCACCCAGCCAGGGAGCTAACACTCATGGCCACCCCCTAGGTGCCAGGAGCATCACACACTTCGGCTCCTGGGTCTCTTTGCCTACTCTGAGAGAGATGGCATCATCACCATCCTGTTTTACAGATGGGGAAACTGAGGCTCTGAGAGATTAAGTTCCTGTCCCGGGTCACACGGTTGGTAAGTGGCAAAGCCAGACTTGAACTCTGGTCTGTCCATGTTCAGGACATGTGAGCCTTCCACTAAGCCCAAGTGTCTTCTAGAGAGCTCTGAGAGCTGCAGCCAAGGGGAGTGGGTGAGGAGATGGCACGAAGTTGTCAGGAAGCTGTAGGGAGCAGCCCCAGGGACCGAGGGAAGCAGGTACCAAAGGGGGAATAGTTCTGGAGGGATTAGAGCTAAGTAAGGCTGGCATCTTGCCCCGCCTGCCTGCCTGGAGCCCTTCCATGAATGGGCTTGCGTGACCTGTCTCTGTGGGCCCTTTCCGGACTGACTCCCCACCCAGGCACCTAGCATACTGCCATGCTCCCTGCACTCAGGAGCCTAGGCCAGGGGAGGTTGGGTGTGCAGAGTCCTGACCAGGCACCTGAGGTCTCATGCCTACCAGCTGTGTGACCTTGGCCAAATCGTCAGCCTCTTCTGTGCCTCAGTTGTTCCCTCTCTGACATGGGGGATGTATTACAGCTTCCTCACAGGTGGGTAGGTAAGCTTGCATTGAGGATTAAGTCAGAAACATACACCAGCTCAGAGCAGTGCCAGGTACATGGTAAGTGCTCAGTACCGGTAACAATGAACACCTGTTGGCTTGTACCTAAGCAACTAGAGGCCCCCTCTGTAGGCTCAATGTAGGTGTCATGCTCATAGGCTTCTCCTTCCTTCCTTCCCCTCCCCTCCTCATGTCTTCTTTTATTTAGCAAAATCCAGTTACTTAAGTTATAAAGAAATTGTTTTCAAAGTATTCAGAGGCAGATTAAGCTCTTGCAAAGGAAGCCAAAGAGGAGTTCATTTACGATGTGTAGGCCAAGCCATGGGGGGCTGGGGAGGCCAGTGTGGGGCTGGGGCGGCAAGGATGGAGTCCCCACGTGTTGGGCGGCTGCAGAGAAGTGACTGCGAGGCGCAGTAGCTGGCTCTCCTGCTCCCAGCCCCACAGATTGGCTCCACGGGCACGTGGCCTTGGCTTCATCCATGCTGTCCAGAGGCTCAGCATGCCCAGACAGAGCAGGAAGGGGCCTGCCAGGGATCCTGTCCTGCCCTCTCATGTTATCAACCAGCTTCCAGGGCCCAGAGAGGGGCACGACCTGCCTGAGGTCACGACTGGGCAGTGGGACAGCCAAATGCAGGTCTTCTAATGCCACTGTGCCCTTGGGGAGGCATCTGAGGGAACCCTTTGGGAACAGACTCATTCCCAAGGGTCAGAACTGTCAGGTCTCATCCTCCTTGGTGAGGGCCATCAGTGACTGTACAGGCTGACCTAGCATCCCCCAAAACTCAGCTGCTTTTCCCTTGGTGGGGAGAGGGAGGCGGGCTGGCTAGGATGGGCTGGGGGAGTTCTGTGGGGGCTTGGGCCACTTGGAGTCCCATCTTGAGTCCCTTCCCTGCGCTTCAGGCCCTTTTCATATCTGGGGAACCCCCTCCCCACCCCTGCTGGAGTCCAGGTCAGACCTCGGTAATCACTTTTCTCTCTAGTGAGCTTGATATAATCTCCCCGTCCCCACAAGGGTCTCTCATGACCCAGGGCATCTGCCTCTGTGAGATCCAGATCTCTCATCTCCTGAGCCCCTGGCAATGCATCAGTCTTGGCGGTTGAACAGAAGAGAACTGTCTGCCAGCAGGTGGAGTCTGGCCTGCATTTGGGGGCCTCCCTGGGACCCATTTGTAGGATTCACTGAGGGTGACTGGATGGGGGAGTGAGGCGGGGCTGGGAGTTTAGGGGGACAACAATCCATCTATAGGGGTCTTCCCTATAGGACCCTGGTTTCTTCATCTGTGCAGGAGCTGGTGATGGTTATGCAACAGACAGACTTGGACTTGCAAGCCTGCCTCACTGTGTTCCTGCACTGTGACCTTGGACAAGTCACTTAACCTTTCTGGGTCTGGGTTTTCTCATCTGCCAGAGGTGCTATTTGTCCCCTGAGGTGTTTGTGGGGGACACATGCTCTGATGTAGGTCACATACTTAGCTCAGTGCCCTGTCCAGAGTAGGGACTCAGGAGTGTTTGCTGAGAGAGGGAACAGGTGATAACTGGGCATGTGTTGGGTCAGTGGACAAGCAGCATTCTGGGGCCCTGAGTCTCATTCTGGGAATTCTGATGGGTGGGATGGGGTGGAGGTTCAGAAGAAAGCTGATTTCTTCAGAAGTTTCCTTGTACCTGGGGAGACTGGTAGGTGGCCAGGAAATGACTAGAGAACAAAGCAGTGCAGCCACAGGCAGGATGTTAAAGTGGACCAAGTGTCAGGGAGGTGGGGGCAAGCAGGTGAGGGAAAGAGAGCAGAAAGGCAGCTGCCCACTGAGGGGCAGGGTGGGGGATATGCCATCGTGTGTGTGTATGTGTGTGTAGGAGAGACAGGCAGGCAGGCAGAGTGGCTTCATGTGTGGCTGAGCTCTATCTGTACACATCACGAGGGTAGACGAGGACCTTTCTAGTTTCTTTTCTCCATGCTTCCTTCAGCTGCATGACCCCTTGCCCCCAAAGCCTAGTGGCAGTCTTCCTGGGGCAGGCCTCACGCCAGGGTCCAGCTGGTCCCTCCGGGCAGGATGGGCGCCTCTCTGGTCTGGCTTTGGCTTTGAAGCCTCTCCATGTGCTGCACAATTGCCGTGCTTTGCCCCAGGGCCAACAGGCGGGCCAGCCAGGAGGCGCCAGCTCCCACCCTTTCCTGTGGGATGTGAGCTGGGACGTGGGGCTGATGGGCCTGAGCTGTGGGCCCTGGAGGCTGCTAAGCAGGCCAGGAGCTCCCGTGGCTGCCCTTTGCCTCCCCTCTCCTTCCTCTCCCTCCTCCCTTCCTTCTGCCTGTGTTCAGAGATTTAAAAACAAGCACCTGTCCGCCCTTCACTTTTCCCCTGGCCGTGGCCCCGCAGCTCCCTGCGGCCTCCCGCAGTGGGTCCTCTAAACGCAGGTGCTCTGCATGCCGGAATGGGGTGAAGCCTGAGTTCGAGTTCTACTATGCTGCCACTGATGTGCTCTGTGCAGACCCCTCTTGGAGCTTTTGCTTCCTCCTCTAAGTCACTGCCTGTCTCCTAATCTTTATTTATCACAAACGGGGGATTGTTCAGCCTGTGCCAAGAATGGTCCCATTTGGCAGAGTGATTGCGTTCCATGGGAGATACAGAGGCCCACAGCCTATGTGATCGTCTGTATATCTGTCCCGGGTCAGGTGACACTCAGCCAAGGGGTGGAGGTGAGACTGGACATTCCTACCCTCTAGGGGAGGGTACTTTAGGGACCCCGTTTTGATCTAGATGGTCATGACCCAGGGGGCATGCCTGCAAAATGCATTGAGCCACACACTTTAAATCTGTGCATATTAAAAGCACATACCACTGACCACCTTTCTGCTCCTGATACCAAGTACCTTCCAATCAAAAGTGCACACTTACCAAGGGTAGTGAGTGTGATTTCCATTTGCTCTTTTTTGGTATTAGAGGTAGCCAGAGGGCCCCGCTGCTGCCTTTCATGACCTCTAGGGAACCCCTGGGCCGCATAACAAACCCCCTGAATCATGGAGTATTTCCAGTGTGCCAGACATTGTGCCAAGTGCTCTGCCTGCTTGTGGTCTCTTGAGACCCCTGAGGTAGGATCCTGACGACCCACCTGCCTCTTCCATTGCACTGCAGTGAATTATCTGATGTACAAGCTTTGGAAAAGAAAATCATCTAAAAACTTTAGGCTTTTGGAGAGGAAACAAAGGGGTGCCCAGTAGGAAAAGCTGGCCCAAGGCCTTCCTGCCCTGTCCTATCAAGAGAGACAAGCTGGGGCTCCTACTAGGCTGCTCACCCCAGCCCAGGGCCTTGATATGGGTGTGTGTGTGTGTGTGTGTGTGTGTGTGCGCGCGCGCGCACATGTGTGTATGTGTGTGCCTTTTCTTAAAGGAAACTTAGGAGAAACAGTAAGAGGAGACTGATCCAGGGATACCCTAGGTGGTCATGGACAATGGGACAGTAAACAGTGACAAAGTGGTGCCATCTCTCCCCACTCTATGTTTTCACTCTTGCAGAGGTTCCCATACCCAGCATCCCAACTTAGGTCATAACTGTTCTGGAAGAGGTGGCTCCAGCTGGTAAACCCCACTTGACTGATGGAAAAGCTGAGGCTAGTCTGAGACAGTCAGGCCTGAAGCTGAGACTCCAACCCAAGCTTTCTGATGCCAGGTTCTTACAGAGACTTATATGCAAGACTGCCGCTCCTGGGAATCTTATGCCACCTCCTCCCCTACCCCCACCGCATCTCTCTTTGGGTCTAGGCCAGTGGATGCCCCCCCCACCCCAGCCCGTGCCAGGACCCGTGACCAGCTTGGTAATTTCAAATGGCTACCGCCTAAGGCATGGGGATTGTGTGTACATTTTTGTTCTGTTTCTCAGTTCATCAGGCCTTCCTTTGCCACTGCCTCTGCCAGAGGGAGCTCAGGGAAGACAAAACAAACCCAGGTCCTGGAATCTCCCCTTCTCTTCCCTTCCCAAGGCTGGAAGGTTACCCAGAAGGTCACGGGGTCCTTCCCTCTGCCTCTGGGAGCCTCAGGACCCGTTCAGGAGGCCTTCCTTTAGTGGTTGGTTTAATTTCCCTTCTGACACCACTGGGCAGCTGCCACACGACTGGTAGTTTGTAACAGCCCCAATCAGTAAGGAAACTTCTTCCTACCACAGAAGCACAGAACGTAGTAAATGGCTTAAACAGGCATCCCGGCTGCTGGGCTTGTACCCTTTGTTGTTTCAGCCACGAGACATGTGTTTTTCTGGGAATACAGGAAATTATCTCTGCCCTTTGAGGAAGGGCAGAGTTTTTTCTGCCTGCATTTGGGGATTCTAGACCATTCCATCATCCCAGGCGCCCCGGGCCCCAGGCTGGCTGAAAGAGATCGGCCGCTGAAACCCTTTGATTCGTAGGGGGCTTCTTCAGTGAGAATCCCTAATACAAAATGTGGCCACTCCTGCCCCAAACACAGGATGGGGAGGGACCTAACTCTAAATCCCAGAGACCAGTCTCACCACTCGTTAGCTGTGTGACCCTCGGCATGTGACCACCTCTCTGTGCCTGTTTCCTCATGTGTAAAGGAGGGGGCAGTACTGGTACTCGTGTCATGAAGTAATTGTGGTATTTAAATAAAGTGCTTTAAGCGTACCTCACATGTAGTAAGTACACCATCGGTGTTAATTATTAGTATAAAATACTTATTTTTTCTGATTAGAAACATGTCCATTTTCATTATAGAAAAAGAACGACATTCCAAAGAGTAAAAAGGAAAAATTACACTCATGATTGCATCATCAAAAGTCTGGGTCTATTTCCTCCCAAAAGGTTTTTCTACATGTATTTATACATGATGATCAGATCTTCTATACAATTTTGCATTCTACGTGTTGTCACTTGACATCTATCCCCGGGTTGCCAACTGTAAACATAACATTCCACCAGGAGGAACACAACATGATTTGTTTAGCCGTCCTATTGTTGGACATTGAGATTATTTTTCATTTTTCTCTCTATATAATATGCTGGGCATCTTGTTGCAGAAAAGCCTTTGCTGCATGTGGGATTGCCTCCTCGGACTGGTGGAGACTTCCGCAGGCTTCGATACATATTGCCAAATTGCCTTTCCAAAGAGGCTGTCCCTACCCTGGGGCAGTGTGTTGATGTTGCCTGGTACCAACGGCATTTTAAAGTCGGAGCCACACTTGGGCAGAGGGGTGAGGGCCATTTGTTCAGTTCTTCTTTTAAATTATTTCAGGTCTGCCCTCATTCATATGTAAAATTTAACGACTGTATAACACACGTACAGCAAAGTGTACACCTTTCGAGCACCTGCCCGCATTTTCATAGACTTGACACTCCTGTGTCACCCACCCTGAGTCAAATTATAGAACATTCCTAACGCCCCCACTGCAAGCTGTCCTGTGCCACTTCTCAGGCACTGCCCCCAAGGGTCGCCAGGGTCCTGACTTTTAACAGAAGGTTCGTTTTGCCTGTTTGAACATTCTGTACATCAATGGTGCTGTGTGCGTTTTTGTGGCTCCTTTCATTTAGCGTTGTCTGCAAGAGGCATCTGTGTTGTGGGTAGCAACAGAGGGTTCACTGTCACTGCTGAGTAGCATTCCAGTGTGTGGATGTACCACAACTTTCTTATCCATTTCCCTGTGGATGGACATCTGGTGCTTTCTGGCTTGGGCACTATCCATAGTGGTGCTATGAATGTTCTAGTGTGTGTCGTCTGAGGAGCACATGGATGCTTTTCTGTTGGGCATATGCTTAGGAATGGAGTTGCTGAATCATGGGGTATATGTTTTTTGCTTCCTGCTCCAAGTTTTATTTTTATTTATTTTTTAAGGTTTTATTTATTTATTTGAGAGACAGCACGAGTGAGTGGGGGAGGGGCAGAAAGGGAGGGAAAGGGAATCTCAAGCAGACTCTGCTCTGAGCATGGAGCCCGATGCGGGGCTTGATCCCAAGACCTCCCAACCCCCCTCTCCCGACATCAGACCTGAGCCAAAATCAAGAGGCAGAAACTTAACTGACTGAGCCATGCCGGTATCCCTTCCAGCTCCAAGTTTTTTTTTTTTTTTAAGATTTTATTTATTTATTCATGAGAGACAGAGAGAGAGAGAGGCAGAGACACAGGCAGAGGGAGAAGCAGGCTCCATGCAGGGAGCCCGATGTGGGACTCGATCCTGGGATTCCAGGATCACGCCCTGGGCCAAAGTCAGGTGCTAAACCGCTGAGTCACCCAGGGATCCCCCAGCTCTAAGTTTTAAAGAATCACCTAGAAGACAGAAAAATATCCAGAGAAGTTCAGGCCCCACAATTAATTGAGGGGTCCTGGCTCAGCTAAGAGCAATTTGAAGAGTGCTGCTTGATTGTGCTCCCTCTGAAGGCTCATGTCTGGGGCTGTAGTGGCAACCAAGTCAGACCTGCGTCCTGGCCCTCCAGCTCCAATGGGCATGTGACTTCTGACGCCCTGGTGGCCACTCAGTGTCCCCACCCAGGGTCCTCAGCTGACTTAACAATCATCATCACACTGAGGAGGGCAAGCTTGGGCCAGACTCCAGGTGAAACTGAGGGAACCCCACTTTTGGGTATGACTGGAAGCAGGTTGGGCCCTCACAAACCTTGCAAGCTGTCTCCCTTTCTTTTCGCCTTGTATTAAAGGAATCATGCTGGGCACTTGGGTGGCTCTGTCGGTTAAGTGGCCTACTCTTGATTTAGCCTCCTGTCATGATCTCAGGGTGTGTGAGATTGAGCCCCACATCATCTATGCTGAGCACAGAGCCTGCTTGAGATTCTCTCTCCCTCTGCCCTTCCGCACCCTTAAAAAAAATCACATAAGCAGCACACATCCACATTGAAAGAGTTAATTAAGTGCTTCAAAAGTAAGAATGAAGGGTACCTGGATGGCACAGTTGGTTGAGCATCCCACTCTTGGTTTTGGCTCAAGTCATGATCTCAGGGTTGTGAGATCGAGCCCTGTCTTGGGCTCAGTGCTTGCTGTGGAGTCTGCTTGGGATACTCTCTCACCTTCTGTCCCCCACCCTCCCACCCCCACCCCCCGCCCCATGTATACGTGCACGCTCTCCTCTCAAATAAATAAATCTTTTTTAAAAAAAGAATAAGAATGAGAAACTATAAGAACCCCTGTTTACCACCCCCCTAAAACATAGGTAACCACTCCGAACGGTTGGGGGTATTGGGAGAGCCCGGAGTAGAAGTTTGAGGGGCAGCCTGGTTTAAGTCCATTCTGCTACTCATCAACTGTGCAACCTTGGGCAAGTTATTTCAGTTCTCTATGCCTCAGTTTCCCCCCTGGAAACTGAGGGCAATAACAGTAGTCACCTCGTAGCGTTGTGAAGAGTGGATGAATTAATATGTGAAAGCACATAGACCAGCCCTGACCCAGGGCAAGCCTTCAAGAAAACTTCTGATCCTTCTCGTCTGTTCTACAGGTTTAGGTTTACCCATTTCCTGTCTAAATGGGCTTAGGCTGTACATTTCATTCTGTAGTTTTTTTTCCCACTCAGTGCTCAATCTTTGAGATCTTTCTCTCTGATGCTTTCAGAGGATCCTCTCTCCTTGCCTGTCTCTCATGGAGGCCAGTGATTTCTCCCTACCTTTCCCCTCCCCGTCCACAACTTCCCTCAGGAAAGGTTGTTTCTGGGCCTGTTCATACTGAGGTGTAAGTGGCTGATGAGGGAGGCCTCTCCACAGGCTGACATGAAACCAGCCCTGGCCCCGACCAGAGATGTGCCCAGCTTTGGAGGTGAGCCCAACATCTGTCTGTTTTCAGATGCCTGAGGGCACACTAGGGAGTTCCACACACCAACCCAAGAGGCAGGTGCCCTTATTGGTTCCATCTGACCAAAGGGGAGACCAAGGCACAGAGAGGTTGAGTGGCTTCCCCAAAGCCACCCAGCCAGTTTGGGCACAGCAGGGTGGGGGGTGAGGTGGGGGAGGGCTTCAACTGCACCTGTTGGATTGGGAAGCTTGTTTTGGTCACAGCTAAGCTGGAACCCAGCTTCAGCTTAGGGCAGGGGGTAGTCAGGTGGGAGGCTCTGTGTGAACAGCGGGGTAGGGGGGGGATGGTA
Source organism: Vulpes lagopus (assembly GCF_018345385.1). Lineage (NCBI taxonomy): Eukaryota > Metazoa > Chordata > Mammalia > Carnivora > Canidae > Vulpes > Vulpes lagopus. The sequence continues at coordinate 62,745,442 of NC_054824.1, forward strand.
GTAGGTTTTGAGGGTGCAGGTAGTGTCAGTTTCCATGGTCTTGGCTGAAACTTCAGTCCCTGCTACATTTCCTATAGGACTGGGGAGAGGTAGGAATTTTTTGGGGCGTTAGATCCCCTTGTCCCCTCAGGAGGAGGGTGTTACCTAGGGGTGGAGGCAGGGGAGAAGGTTCTTCAGGGAAACACCTAGCCCTGCTGTCTGCACATAGTAGGCATTCGAGGTTCCTGGTGTTACCGAATGCATGAATGGTGGACCCTTGCCAGGCCTAGTTGGCCTGGAGGTCAGATGGTGGGGAGGGCTCAAGGGTCACTTTGGTCCTTGGACGGCCCTCCTTCCAGTTCTTCCTGACCAGACTGAGCACTGGGGGAGGCTGGGAATGGCCCTCAGGTGTTGAGAGTGAGCAGGTGTACTTGAGGGCTGAGCAGGGAATGTCCCCACACCCAGGGTCTCTCCTGGGTCACCCCACCTGCCCTCAGATTCCCCCCGCCCTTAGCCCTATACTCATCCCACAGAGCCCCCCAGGCAGGGCCAGGGGAGGAGGCTGAGACGTGAAGGGAGCAACAGCTCTGCGGCTGGGGTGACAGCTTTGACAAGCGGGGTGAGGGGTGGGGCAGCCTCACTGTGCTGTGCCACCTGGCCACCCTCTGTCAGAGGACGGCGGACAGGCTCGGGCTATCAATGCCTCTCAAGGCACAGACACCTCAGCCGGTCACAGTTCTCTGATACCCTCTCCCAGGAGGCTCACGCAGCCCTGGTCGGGGTGGCTGGGCAGGGATTCCTGCTTCCGTTTTACAAATGAGCAAACTGAGGCTGGCACAGCCAGTGGGAGGCTGAGCGGGGCTTAGCCCAGGTTCTCCCGTGGCAGAGGCAGCTCTGGCTCAGCCTGGGACGGGCACCCAGCCCTTTCAGAGAAACAAGGGGCTCAAAAAAAAAAAAAAAAAAAAAAAAAAAAAAAAAAAAAAAGAAACAAGGGGCTCGTTCTCCCCCTGGTCCTCCTCGTGCTGGCTGGCACTGCCAGGTCCGGTGCTTCTCCCCCCAGCGGGGACCAACTGAAGTCAGATTGTTCCCAGAGGGATGGGCTCCCTGGCACTGCATGTGTGAGCATGCAGGGGTGCAGGGCACGCAGCTGCAGGGCAGTGGGCTGGGGTCGGAGCCCATGAGGTCTGCACGGCTGCAGTGGGAGGGGGGTGGGGAGGTGAAGACAGGCTAAGTCTCTGTAGGAGCAGAGGAACCGGGTGGAGGCCACAGCTGTGTGAAACAGAGAAGGGGGGCGGTGGGGGCATCTACTCTTTTCTCCCTGGGGACCGTCCTGTTGGGAGCTGGGCAGAGAGCCCTTGGGGCCGAGGCAGCCCCTTCGCTCATTCCTGACCTGGGGGGCAGAGAAGGGAGGAAGGAAGGTGAGTAGGGGTCATTGAGTGCTCAAAGCTCTGAGGTTGATGGTGCAGACCAGCTTTGCAAGGCAGCAGCTGCAGTGGTAGAGGGAGCCCTGGTTGGGATCAGGTGTCTTGGGCCCCATTGGTGGTCCTGAGCCCACCAGACATGCAACCGGGACAAGCCCCTTCCCAGGTCTGTGTGGAGACAGAGCAGTCACCATGTCCCCCATCCACTGCCCCCATGGGCTGGGGAGCCACTCTGGTGTGGGTTCCATCTCTGTCTCTGTCACCAGGTACTTAACTTCCCTGTGCCTCTGTTTCTCTTTAGCTGTAACAGGCGAATAATAACCAAAACTGCCTCGTGGGGCTGTTTGAGGTTAAAGTGCTTGGAACAGCGCCCAGCACACAGTAAATGCTCAAATAGATGCAAACTATTATTATTTCCATGATCCATTGATTTTCACTGAATATTTGCCAGTACCTTCCACTAATGCTGACTCAGTCTGATGTCTGTCTGGCATTAGGCTATGCTGCTTTCCTTTGCTACCCCCCAGAGGTCTGGGTTTCATCCTTAGGATCTTGGGGTGCAGCTCTGACCTTCAGTCTGTACAGCAGCTGACCCTGCCAAACTTGTGTTTATCCTTTACTTACCCATTCAGCCTACCAAGTGCCACGCTCTGTTCAAGACACATTGTTTTCACTTAACATGCTCACCAAGCTGCTTTTTTTTTTTTTTAAGATTTTATTTATTTATTCATGAGAGACACACAGAGAGGGGCAGAGACATAGGCAGAGGGAGAAGCAGGCTCCCTGTGGGGAGCCTGATGCAGGACTCGATCCCAGAACCCCAGGATCATGACCCAAGCCAAAAGCAGACTTTCAGCCATTGAGCCATCCAGCTGCCCCGCTCACCAAGCTTCTGATGTAGAAATTGTTTACAAGTGAGGAAGCTGAAGCTCAGAGAGGTTAAGTGACTTGCCATAGGTCACACAGTCAACAAGTGGCAGAGCTGGGATTTAAGCCCATGTCTGCCCTGTTTCATAATTCTTGCTCAACCATGAAGTCATATGGCCTCTTGTAATATTGCCAGGATGGGACCCTCTCCCAGAATCCTGGGGGCTCTGTACCTCTCAGGGAGTCTCTTAGCTGGGAGGAGCCTTAGGCACCTTTCATTTTGTGCATAGGGAGACAGAGAGGCTCAAAGAGAAGGGATGTGCCATCGTCCCTCAGTGAGCTAGGGACAGAAGGGGCCCAGCTATGGGACTCATTCTGCCTTTTCCCCCCTTTTTTAAAAAAGATTTTATTTATTTATTCATGAGAGACAGAGAGGCAGAGACACAGGCAGAGGGAGAAGCAGGCCCCATGCAGGGAGCCGCCATGGGACAGGATCCCCGGCCTCCAGGATCAGGCCCTGGGCTGAAGGTGGCACTAAACCGCTGAGCCACCCGGGTGCCCCATTCTGTCTTTTCCTCCAGTTTCTAGACTAGGCCTGGGGGCCTTAGGCCCTCATCCCACTGAAACCCATGTATGATCAGGGCTGACATCCAAAGTGGCAGGAGCCCTCCATGGACCCTTGCAGGCCCAGGTACCCTGAAGCGACCATCTCTGCACAGGGTTGTAATGGCCTGTGCACTTGCTTTTCTCACTCACTGGAATGTAACTCCCCAAGCTCAGTGAATATAGGTAGCTTGCTGCTGTGTCACCAGTACCTGATGTGTAAATAGTAATCATTCCCTGCACACATTCCTAGAACATCCACCATGTCCCAGGCCCTGGGCTGAAGGCTGAAGGCACAGCAGACAAAATGCCTACCCTCAGGGGAGTTTGCATTCCTAGTGAGAAAGAGATAGACCGTGAATGAAATAACTTAGCAAAAATGCATAATAGTTAAGATGGTGATAAGGGTAATGGGGAAACACACAGAAGGGAGCGTTGGGGAGGCAGGTAGGAGGGGCATCCCAGACTGAGGGAGGAGCAAGTGCAAAGGCCCTGAGGTGCAAGCTTGCCTGCGGTGTTTAAGGGAGTGTCAGGAGGCTGGAGGGTGTGACTGGAACACGTGGAACAACAGAGAAAGTGTGGGGAGATGGGGTCAAGAGGGGACCATGCAGTGAGGATGGATCACAGAGGGCTTTTAGGGTAAGGACTTTGGCTTTTACTCCAAGTGAAATGGGAACCATTGACAGTTCTGAGCAGGGGGAGGGACAGGATCTGACTTAGATTTAATAGGATCCCTCTGATTACTGAGTTGCGAGTAGAATGTTGTAGGGCAAGAAAGGAGAAGTCTGAACATTAGGGGGCTCCTTCAGGGAGCCAGATAAGGCAAGCTACAGGTTGGGAGGCATGGATGGCAGGGAGGTGGTGGTGGCAGGGCTGTATCTGAGGTCAGATCAGCCAGGATCACCATGTGGCCTGACAGAAAACAAGGAGTCAAGATTGACTCCAACTATCTGGGACTGATCTGCTGCAGTTAACGAAGAAGAGACGGTCTCCGCTTCTGGCCCAGGAACCAGAAACCCTGGATTCAAGTCTCACCTCTGTCACCCTCTTGTTGGGTGACCTTGGGCCCTTCTCCCTTCTGGGCCTGTCGTCCTGTACAATGGGTGCAATCCCTTAGTCCTGGCCCCCTCCCTGAGACTGAGTGCTTTAGGGGGGACTGGCCCCTCACACACCTGCCCCCCTCGCCTGCAGGGAGCCCGTGCCAGTGGCCGCCATGGCATCGCGCATCGGGCTGCGCATGCAGCTCATGCGGGAGCAGGCGCAGCAGGAGGAGCAGCGGGAGCGCATGCAGCAGCAGGCTGTCATGCATTACATGCAGCAGCAGCAGCAGCAGCAGCAGCTGGGCGGGCCGCCCACCCCGGCCATCAACACCCCCGTCCACTTCCAGTCTCCGCCACCAGTGCCCGGGGAGGTCCTGAAGGTAGGGCCTGGCCTAAAGCAAAGCCTGTCCCCGCCTGCCCTGCTTCTAGGAGCCCTAGAACCCTTGCCTTCTCCCCCCGCCCCAGGTGCAGTCCTACCTGGAGAACCCCACCTCCTACCACCTGCAGCAGTCCCGGGACCAGAAGGTGCGAGAGTACCTGTCCGAGACCTACGGGAACAAGTTTGCCGCCCACATCAGCCCTGCGCAGGGCTCCCCGAAGCCCCTGCCTGCTGCCTCCCCAGGGGTGCGGGCTGGACATGTGATGTCCTCCTCCGCCGGCAACAGTGCTCCCAACAGCCCCATGGCCATGCTGCACATTGGCTCCAACCCCGAGAGGGAGGTAAGTGAGGGGTGGCCGGTGGCGGCCGTGAGCAGAGCGGCTGCTGGGTGCTGTGCTCCTGCGGTTCCTAGTCTGACGGCAGAGGCAAGGTGCTGCTGGTACAGTTACCTCCCAGTCTGAGGGAGACACAGCCCTGTTCTCAGGGAGCCCCAGTCTGAGGGAGACACAGCCCTGTTCTCAGGGAGCCCCAGTCTAAGGGGAGACACAGCCCTGTCCCCAGGGAGCCCCAGTCTGAGGGGAGACACAGCCCTGTCCCCAGGGAGCCCCAGTCTGAGGGGAGACACAGCCCTGCCCTCAGGGAGCCCCAGTCTCATGGGAAAAGCCTCATCCCTACTTTTGAAAGCTCTGCTAGGAGAACGAGAGAGTCCTAGAGGAAAGCCCAGCACACCTGCACAGCCATGTCCAGAGATAAAGTATATAAAGCAATCTTCTTGGGCATCTTGGCTTCTGGAGAAGAGCCTTGGCCTTGGGCCTGTGGGACCTGGACAACTCGCACTCTCTCTGGACCTTTTTCCTTTCCCCCGGAGATTAGCAGGTTAGGTGATGTGGGCTCCAAGGTCCCTTCAGGTCAGTGTCTGTCCCAGGGCCCTTTCTCCGTGCTTTTCTCCTAGCAGGCCCTCCCCAGATGGACTTTTCTCTCTTTCAGTTTGACGTCATTGACAACATTATGTGTCTGGATGATGTCCTGGGCTTCATCAATCCTGAAACTCAGATGCCCAACACGGTACTGCTGGCCAGGGTGGGGTGGGCATGTCAGAGGGAGGAGGGAGAGGTTCTATAGTGGCTCTGAGCCTGGAAAGTACCAGAGACAGGGGCCTCATCTGGGCAGAGCCATGTTGCTGAAGAGATGAGAGTCACCTCTGTGACAAAGCCCAAGGCCGAGCAGAATTATGAATCCACAGAGGCGTGCTCAGGCTGCGTGCATGATGGGGCTTCAGTGTGGAGTGGTGGCTGGGCAGTTGGGGAAGGCTTCCTGGGGGAGGGGTGGCTAGGGGAAGGGCAGGAGGTAGTGGTGCTGGGCCTCAGCAGAGGGGAGGCAGGGAAAGCATTCCTGGAGGGAAGTAGGTGGCCTTGAGCTGATGAATTCTTCTGGGAGGGCTTCCCTCCTCTAAAAAGCCTAGGACCCAGGGGGGACAGGCCTGTGTCCCTCACCGCAAGGGACAAGTGCTGGGGGGCTGGCTCTGTCCCCTCCCTCCAGCAGCCTCCTGGCAGTGTGAATGCTCTCTGGGCCTCCCAGGCAGAGGTGAGGTAGCTGATGGGAAGGAGCCAGCCTTAGACTAGAGAGGCCTAGCTTCTGGCCTTGGTGAGTCCCTTAATTGTTCTGAACCTCAGTGTTCCCAGCAGCAAAATGGGGGTGATGCCATCTAGCCACAGGATTATGGGAAGGTTAGATAGGGCAGGAAATGGGAACTAGCCCTGCATAGGCTGATAGATACTCACACGGAGCAGGTGTCCCTGCCCCTTTTTGGAAGGCCGTAAACCTCAGCTGCTCACATCTGCCACTTGAGACTGAGCCTACTACCCTGACTGTGGCCCCAGCTCCTACCCCTGAGGGGAAGCCCCCAAATCTTGCAGTAGGAAGTCAAAAAATCAGTCCCTAAGCCCCACTGCCCTGGCAACGTTGCCCCATGGCTCAGCTGGGACTGGTCAGGGCCAGTTGGGTCTGAAACCTGCTACCAGCAGAGCACCAAAGGCTGGGGAGGGGCAGAGGTCCAGAAGGCACAAGTATTTGGTCCCTCTAGCACTTTCCATGTATCTGGTAGGATGCCCATGTACCACTAGGCTTCTGGCCCTGTGATTGCTTGGCGTGTTCCTGTGGCAGGAGCTGGGGTGACCATTTCTGAGCTCAAATCTCTCCCTGCCAGGCTTCTGCTTAACCCCCCACCGGCAGCCCATTACAACATGCCAGGCTCTTTGCAAGTTCAATCTGGAAGCCCAGCGCCTGGTGGCATCTCCCAGCCTGCTCACATCACACTGTCGGCTTCTGCAGCATGAGCTTCTGCCAGTGACAGCCAGCTCTGTCCAGCTCTGTCCTGCCCCGCATCTTTGCTCAGCTGTCCCCCTGCCTGTCTTGTTTTTTCACCTCTCTGCTCAGGGCCCAATTCAAATACCACACCCTCCAGAAACCTTCCAGAAACTCCAGAATAAGATTAGGTGTTTCTCCCCTGGGCTTCCTAATGCCTGGGACTTAATCCCCTCATCTGTCACCCTCAGGGCTGAGGCCTGGTGCAATCACTCCGCAGGGCTTCCAGCCACTAGGCTGGTTGGTTGCTCCCAGAGGGCAGGAGCCACACCTTATTGAGCTCCCAAGCCTACAGACTTTCCTGTGGAGCTGCTGGGTGGAGAGGCCCAGGGTGGATTTTGACATCCTCGTGCTGGCTGTGGACCCCTTAGAACTGAAAGCAGGACCCTGGGGGACATCAGTGCAGCTTCCCCTCGGTGTCCCTGGGAGTGGCTTTCCTCGGATGATGGGCCCATGGAGAGGGGGTGCTCACCGCGTCCCTCTCCCCGCCTCACCCCACAGTTGCCCCTGTCTAGCAGCCACCTGAACGTGTACAGTGGTGACCCTCAGGTCACAGCCTCCCTGGTGGGCGTCACCAGCAGCTCCTGCCCTGCTGACCTGACCCAGAAGCGAGAGCTTACAGGTACCACCTCCCTGTCTCACGGTGCTCCCCACTCCCAAGTCCTCCCTTTTCTCCTCCCTCCCTCCCAGCTCCTCTCTCCTTCTCCCCCAACCTCCAGACGCTGAGAGCCGGGCCCTGGCCAAGGAGCGGCAGAAGAAAGACAATCACAACCTAAGTGAGTCCCGCTGGCACTTTCTCCCTGCCTCCCTTGTCCTTGCTCTCATCTGGGCTGCCTAGAAAGCCTCTCTGACCTGAGCTCCAAGGTTGGCAGGGATAGTTTACTTAAAAAAAAAAAAAAAGCCACTCTGACCTGGTTGGGTTCTAGGAAGGCTTCCCTACTCGAGATCTTACATCCTCCATGGGTGGGACTTGGGGGGGTTCAGCACTGCCCTCTGCCCTCAGCCCCTCTTTAGGAGGGGATGGGGGGGGGAGCAATATTCACAGAATCCCCAACACTTCAGAATGAATGGGTTTATCATATCGGATCAGATCGTTGCCTGTAGGGAAGGAGTCCTAGCCCTGTGGCCGGGCGCGGCTACCCCTGGCTACTTTGCTGTGCTACCAGCTGACCAGGTGACTCTGCCTCTAAGGGCCCCTTGGTTGTTCTGGCCCCGCATTCCCATAACAGTCCCCTTCCGTGAGTCCCCCATTACTTCCCAGAAGGGCCGAGGCATCCCTCCCTGGGCTGGGCCCCTTCTCCCCCACAGGGGTCCTCATCCTTCTAATTGCTCCCTCTGGGACTTGTTACCTCTAGTTGAAAGGAGGCGGAGGTTCAACATCAATGACCGCATCAAGGAGCTGGGCATGCTGATCCCCAAGGCCAATGACCTGTGAGTGGTTTCCGGGAGGGAAGAGGGAAGGGTCGGGGCTGTGGGGGGTGGGGAGTGTTGGCAGGTGACTCACCTGTATTTCCTGCACCGGACCTGGGCCTGCGCTGGTTGCCAGAGGGCTGAGGAGAGAATCCTGTGGTTGGGTACTACCTTCTAAAAGCTTATCATCTATTAGGGGAAAGAAGATCCCTCCACCCAAATCAGAACAGCTTGAAACAGATGAGCAAAATCCCGGAAGTGAGGCTGGGGCCGGGGCTTCCTGGAGGAGGAGTCATGCTAGGAACCTATGGCAAGGGCCTGGGACTACCACAGAGGGATGTTCAGAGCCATGAGGAGTGAGAGTGGGGGACACATATGATGGGTTCTGGTGGCAGGAATGGAAGGCCTAGGGAAGGAGGCTGCTCTGAATTATTTGCTTCCATGGGGTTAGTGAGGTGGGTAGTGGCAGCAAAGTCACCTGGCATAGGGGGGTCCGTTCTGTGCAGATGGAGCCTGGCCTCCTCCACAGATGGGAGTTGTTCGTGTCTGGGGTTTGCGGGCAAAGTTGGGACGTGCAGCATAGACTTCTGGAATGAAAGCAGGGTTTTGCTTCCACCTGCGGAGCACTTGGCAAATACATGGCTGCTCCTGACGCTGTCTGGCCTGCAGGGATGTTCGCTGGAACAAGGGCACCATCCTCAAAGCCTCTGTTGATTACATCCGGAGGATGCAGAAGGATCTGCAGAAGTCCCGGGAGCTTGAGAGCCACTCGCGGCGCCTGGAGATGACCAACAAGCAGCTCCTGCTCCGCATCCAGGTCTGGCCCCCACACTTGGACTGGTTGGGTAGCTCTGCCTCCCGACCCCAGCCTGGCTCTTGACCTCAGGGGCAGTGCTTACACCTCTGACATTGGGGGAACGGGGATGATTGCCCACGAAGAGGGAGGACGGGTTGGTTGGCTAACAGCCAAACCCCAGCAACTTTAAGCAACAGATACCAGCTAGCAGTTAGGTTCTGTGAGACCCTCATTTTGGGACCCAGGCCAAGTGACAGGCCCATCTAGAGTGGGCTCTTAAAGCCATGCGTAGCTCTTAAGGTGACACCTGTGGCTTCTGCTCACATTTCCCTGATCAGTGCAAGTATAGGCCTACACCTCACCTCAGGGGATGGGAAAGTGTGAACCTATTGCGAGGGTGGGAGGTGGGGAGGGAGGCAGAGATCCGGAAAGTGGCCGACTGCCCAGTCTCACCACTGGAGACAAACAAGGCTTGGGAGACTCCTGCCTACCACCTGGAGCCCAAGGTTGTAGTCCTGGCTGTGCTCGGGGTCTCTGCCTTCTTTGGATCTGAGGCTGGTCGTCTCTACAAAGGGCGGGTGGATGGCAGCCTTCTGATTCATCCATTTCTCAGAGGAGATAGTACAATTGACATTACAATCCAGCACGCATAGCCACACTCAAAGTGAAAAATCAAAGTTTCATGAAAGAACCCTCCTTCTTAATAGAGGCAGTGCATTCTGATCATTTCTATTCTGGTCCGGTCTAGGCAAGTCTATTTCAATTTAAGAAGAAAAAAATAGAGAGTGAGCTGGTCAAGACTCACTACAGTGGTTTCACAAGCCACTAATGAGTTGTGACTTGTAGTTTGAAAAAACACCGGTCTAGACTCTGGAGCTACCCTATACTTGCTTCCAGCTGAGCCAGTTTGTGGTGGGGGGGGGGCCCGCAAGGGGAGGGGCAAGGGCAGCTGGTGCCCGTGGGTGTGCGCCCCAGCCCTCTCTGCCCCACCTTGCAGGAGTTGGAGATGCAGGCTCGAGTGCATGGCCTCCCCACCACCTCCCCATCAGGCGTGAATATGGCTGAGCTGGCCCAGCAGGTGGTGAAGCAGGAGCTGCCTAGTGATGAGGGCCCCGGGGAGGCCCTGCTGTTGGAGCCCGAGGTCCCGGATCCCGAGCCCCTGCCGGTGGTGCCTCCCCAGGCCCCGCTGCCCCTGCCAGCCCAGCCACCTCAGCCACCGTCCCCATTCCACCACCTGGACTTCAGCCACAGCCTGAGCTTTGGGGGCGGGGGCGATGAAGGGCCCCCAGGCTACCCCGAGCCTCTGGGGCCTGAGCATGGCTCCCCGTTCCCTAACTTGTCCAAGAAGGATCTGGACCTCATGCTTCTGGACGACTCCCTGCTACCCCTGGCCTCTGACCCTCTCTTCTCCACCATGTCCCCCGAGGCCTCCAAGGCCAGTAGCCGTCGGAGCAGCTTCAGCATGGAGGAAGGCGACGTGCTGTGACCCTGACTGCCGCTGCCCTGCCGGGCCGGGGCTGGGGCCACGTCCCTCCCCACCTTCGGGCTGCACTTGTGTGTGAAGTAGCCAACTGCCCTGCCTCACTCCTTCCTGTTGGCCCCCTGTCTGGACTTAGTGCCTGCTTGGCAGCCTGTGGGGATCGGGACTCCCCGGGGATAGTCCTCCCGAAGGGGCTGGGGGAGAAGAGCCCTTCGGCCCAGCTCCTGGAGGTGAAGCCATGAGGGGAAGGGAGGGGACAGGGGTGCTAGAGGTAAGAAGAGGTCCTGGGAGGGTTCTGTCTTCTGGGTCTGATCCCCACCCCTGCTGGTGAAGGAGGACGCGCCAGAGCAGGGGGTTCAGGAAGTTCCTTCTCCGAGGCAGCGACTGGTCCAGGGGGTGCCCAGGCCTGCCTTTCTGGGACTCAGATAGCAACAAGTCTGTCCTCCAGCCTGGCACCCCCACCCCCCTTTGGTGCTAACAGCTCTCTACCAGGTGGTATGAGGGCGGGGGCGGCCGGAAGAGGGGGCGCCGGGTTCCTGTTAGAGCACGGGGTCACTGCTGGAAAAGCAGCTCCCTCCAGGCTCCCCACTTTGTGCCTTTAGTAAACACTGTGCTTTGTACCCGCTTGTCCAGTCTCCTTGGTGTGGTCTGGGGCTGACACACAGGGGAGGGTTTGACCCAGTGCACACTGTTACGGATTTGGAATTCAAAAACCCTTGATGGGGCTCTGGGTAGGGGGATACAGAGAGGAAGGAGCAAGCCCGTCACTGGGTCCCCCCACCTCCCAGACTTGCCTCAAGGCAAGCTGGGGATGTGCCTGACTTGGGGGCCTTGGGTACTTGAGGGGGGTCACTGTCCCTCCTCCTGGCCACAAGATGGCGCTGCAGCCACACCGGTTCCACACCTCCAGCTGTGGTCTGAGACAGCTGCGCTGGGTGGTGTGGGGGACCCCGTTCCTCAGAAGCCAAGTCTTCCGTTCTTAGAGGCTGCTTTGGGGCACCCCTGGCCCAGGCTACCCCTGGCTCGGGGTGGGGGGTGCATATTTCTCCTGGTCCTGAATGCCTGTTTTAGTGGTGGCCTCTCCTGAATTTTCTCCCTCCCTGGGTGGGCTGACAGCTGCTGGAGAAAGAAGGTGGGGCAGGCAGCTCTGTGGAGGCAGGGCTGGCCGCCTCTGCTCTTTGACGTCCCTAGCAGGACAGGCCCTCTAGGCACTGAGGAGCTGAGTCCTCTGGGCTTGGGGAAAGAGGACCTCAACTGAACTAATTTAGGGGGAGGCAGGAGTACCAGATTCTGGGTAGATGCAAGGATGAGGGCCCCATTCCCCTGCTCTGGCACTGTCTGGCAGTGAGGCCTGCAAATCCTTTCCTCTCTCTGGGCTTCTGTTCCCCAACCCCAGGATAATCCCCATGCGCCTCTGCTCTGAGACCTGGGATTTTATGACCTCACCCAGGATGGGGAGGTAGGCTTGGGGCGGAGAGGGGCAGAGTGGCAGTCTCTTGAGTCCCAGGGGTCTTGCGGGAGGGAGGACAGGGTCTGGTTCTCTTCCAACTCTTCCCACAGTCTTCAGGCAGAGACCAAAATGGTTTTCCTCTCATGGGGCCCTAAGAGGCCGAAGGGGCCTAATTTAAAAAAAATTCAGAATCCCAGGATGAAAATGGCTAAGAGGGCAATTTCCTCTGTGCAGAACTGGAGATCAAATCAACATTGGAGCAATTAACGTGTGAGGGGAGAGAAGGGAAGGGAACCGGGTGTGTGGGTGCCCATGGTGGCTGGCCCGGCAGAGGCTGTGGGATTAATCTCAAGGTCAGATGGAGCCGCGGATGACCTTGCGGAGTTGGAGCCAGCCCAGGAGCAGTGGCATCTCCCCCTGCCCCACAGTCCCTCCTTGGGACACCCCCGCCACACACGCACTCAGCCCCTCCTGGGGCAAGCCCTGGCCTCTCACTGGGAGAGAGCCGATGGGCCCAGGCTTGGGCCCTGTGGACCCTGGAGCGGGAGGGGCTGGCAACTCCCAAGTCCAGTCCTTCAGGCAAAATTGGGAACTCTCCCATCCTGTTTTGTTCTCCTTCATCCTGGGGATCCAGGCAGTGGAGTGGAGAGCCGCCCTTCTGCTTCCTCGTGCGACCCATCAAGACCGCTGTATTCCCCAGCCACCTGCCTGCTGGCTTCCTGTCCCCGAGGCCCATCAGCCCCGCCACCACTTGCAGCCTGGGAAGCAGGGCCTGGACCCTCCTTTGGGCCGATGAAGGGTGTGAGGAGTTCTGCCCACAAGGGGGCGCCACAGGGCCAGGGCCAGGCCGCAGCGCGCGCCCTCTAGCGGGGGAATAGTGGCGTCTCAGCGCCACTGCACATTCCGGGCGGTCAGCCTGGGGGCCCTGCCAGTCCTGCGGGTTTGGGGATTTGGTTAAGGCCGGCACAGGTGCAACCCCTGTGCACCCTGGCAGGTGCATGTCCACAAGCCACCAGCAAGTGTTCGCGTATCTGAGACTGGGCTGCATGGCCCTTAGCTTGTGGCTGAGATGGAGTCAGGCCCTCAGCTCCGGACTGGTGGTTATGAACATCTCTATTATTATTTCTGAAGATTTTATTTATTTATTCATGAAAGACAGAAAAGACAGAGGGAGAGAAGTAGGCTCCCCTGTTCCGTGGGGCTTGAGCCCAATGCGGGATTCGATCCCAGGACCTGGGATCATGACCTGAGCCTAAAACACACACCAGCCGCTTAGCTGCCCCTGAACATCTCTAATTAAATAAGAGGGGAATGCTTTCTTCACTGAGGATTTTTATTGGTAGACAACACCCTCCCAGATGTCAAGTCCACGAGGGGGAAGTTATTTCTTTAAAAGGTAGAGGGGGTAAGTGGGATGCTGTGAAAACACAGACACATCCTTCCAACCCCCCCATTTCATGGTAGAAGCCCCCCCCCCCAGGCCTTGAGAACAAGTAAAAGTGTAAAAAGGGATTGGGGTCTGGGAAAGGGGTCCAAGCTAGGTAGGGGAAGGATAAGACGCTGTCACAGCTGCAGGTCCCATGTGGGGTCCCAAAGCAAGAGGCAAGGTGCTGGACGTAAGGATCCTCATGCCGCCCTCAGCTCCACTTCCTGTGTCTGTCTGCCTGTCCCCACCAGCTGCCAGCTTCTCACCCCCTTGTACTGTGAGGGTGTTGGGATCTGAGTCCCACAGGCTGAGATAGACACGGACACACTCGCTGATACATACACACTGGAAGGCAGCTTTCCACCCCTGCCTCCCGCAAAGATGTCCCCTTTGGGTCATTTGGACAGGTGGCCAGGCGTGGATGTGGGTCCTGCTGAAGCCGGGCTGGGGAGGGGGGCACTGGCTCTCTGCTCCTTAGTACCTCCATCCTCAGTGTCAGGGAGCTCTGGACATCCAACCATGCGTCTCCTCCGAGGCCTGCTCCAGCATCCCTAGGATGGGGCTGTCTGGGAAGCTGGTACTGGAGTGAAGCCTGGACCAGAATGTCCTCTTTGGGATTTCCGTCACCCACTGCTCCTTTAAATTGAGATTGTTCCTTCACTGTTTGGAGAACTGACTTGGCTGAGCGTCCATACACACTCTGGATCTCCCCCTACACCCACACATAGGCCCTTATAAAAAACAACCCCCCAGTGTAACACTCCTGCTCCAAACCCATGCCTCCTGCCCCATTTCAGGGCCCACTCCCCTTCCCAGCCCCTCCCAGCCACCCAGCATATCAGCTACAACAGCTAGAAAAAGTCCCTGGGAGGCCCCTCCTGCCCCTCACTTGCTGGGGCCCCCACTTCTCAGGGGCCCGGGCCCCCATTCCCTTTCCCCGCTCCTTTAGCCTCATCTTTTTTCGTCACTCTCTCTTTTCCGAGGGGGGCAGTGGAATTTATACAATATTTAAGCAGCCAGAGCCGAGTCCGGGAAGATATTATTAATGTAAAAGGGACGGGCTGCAAATGCTTTTGGACCTGGTTACAATTAGAGGGTGATTTTTCTAAAGGTCAATGAATTCAGATAATATCCACAGGGGGGAGAGAAATTTAATACCTTTTTAGTGAATTAATTAATTATAATATTATATCGGCTTGGGGTTCTTTTCCAGAGTGATTAAGGGAGCGATCCGTCTTCTGTGAGGCCGGGGAGCAGCGCCTGCCGCCGGCGAGGACCCTGTCTCGGGGCTCAGGATGGGGCCCTGCACACTCCTCTCACCTCCGGGCGGCCAGGGAGCTGGAGGGGCTGGTGGGCAGCGGGGGAGGCAGGCAGGACCCGTCCAGTGTCCAGTCCCGACGAGGGCGGGCGCGGTGATTGGCAGTGTCCTTTCCCCTCAGCCTGTGTCCGCAGGCCCGGCCCTCCTCCGGCCGCGTTGTCGCTGGAAGAGCTGAGGCGTGCCTTGTGGCCTCCTCCTCTCCACTTGGAGAAACCGAGGCCCACGGGACTTGAAATCTTGCCCGAAGGCCTTCTATGAGTTAAAACAGACCAGGGTGGCAGAGCTGGCTGGAAATAATGAGAGGACTGCCTCCTCCAACCTCCCAAATAATGCCTTCTGGAAAATCTCCACTGGCCAGAGACCCATGGAGCTGCCTGTGAATTCCCCTCCGGAAAGAGGCTCTTCAAGGGTGTGGCTGTGCCCAGGCTCTGCTGGTACAATGAAAATGCCCCACGAGTGCTGATAAGTCAAGTCGCTACCAGGCTTGGTGAAGGAATAGCTCAATTACTGTCCCTGGAGGGGGGCAGCTGGAGGGCTCAGTGGTTGAGCATCTGCCTTCAGCTCAGGGCGTGATTCTGGGGTCCCGGGATCGAGTCCCGCATCCCTGCAGGGAGCCCGCTTCTCCCTCTGCCTGTATCTCTGCCTCTCTCTTGTGTGTCTCTCATGAATAAATAAAATCTTAAAAAAAAAAAAAATACTGTCCCTGGAGGGACCTGAAAGTGCCCAGGGAAAGGCACTTTCCACCTGCTGGGTCATTCATTCATGTGATCAATCATTCATTCATGCACCTAACCTTTGTGGCACTCCTGCTCTTGTGCCATTATAGATAGGCTGAGATAGCCCTTCGCAAGCCCCCCCAACCCTGTCTTAAGCCCCAGATGCTCATTGGTCTTTTAGTCACTCAGCACCCACTTTGAGCGCCCCCCCCCCCCCACCGCGGGATGCTGGTGTTGTTTGGGTAGCCAAGGGACAGCCCTTGTTGTTTCGAAGTCAGTCTCTGGGGCATTGGGGGCAGGGAGACAGACACAGGAACCATAGGGAGGATTCAGCTAGAGGTTTAAAGAAAGGGAGAGGTGACATCAGCTGAGTCTGAGGACCAGGCTGACAAGGAGAGGGAGGGGGCGTTCCAGACACGGGGGCACAGAGTGAGAGGACCCCCTGCCGCCGTCCACCCACCTGCCCTGTCATGCTGACTGGAGACCATCCCAAAGGCCAAACAGGCTCCCCTAGGCCATGGAGGCGGGAGGTCCCTATGCCTCAGTTTCCTCTCCTGTAACAGGGGATTGCAAGATACACCTGCCGAGGCTGCTGTGGGGGTAAAGAAACAGCTGAAAGGAAGTGCCCAGAAGCTCACCCCCATGCCGCTCCCCGCATCTCAGCCTCAGATGGCCCTCGCCCTGCGGGGTGGGTGGGGGCCCTGCCCTGCCCTGGTGGTGCCTTGGATTCCTTTTCCCTCCCAATCTGCGCCCCCCACCCCACCCTAGGTCCCAGCCTCAGGCCTTCCCGCGCAGGCAGACACCAGCGCTTTCCTCCCCTCCCGGCTCAGCCTCGGCCCCCCTCCTTCCCTGGCACTTCCAGCCCGTGCCCCACCCCCCAGCCCTGGCTGCCCCGCGGCCCCTCCCCCACCCTCTCCCCCGTTTCCGTGTGCAGCGGGCTGGGGAGGGCCTTCCCATTGTACTATCTTTGGGCCCTAAATTAAAATTGATGACATCTTGAAATGAGCAGTGAGGGTAATTTTGCTTCTGAGCCGGGATGCTAATGAGGCCCCTTAATGGTGCCAACGTGGAGCTGACGGGTCGTGTGTCACGAGCAGCGGCGAGGGGGGTAATGGCCGAGGTAAGTGCCGGTAATTACACCCTGTCTCGCTGTATTTTGGCAGGCCTGGTGGGAGAGCGGGGTTCGATCACCGTCAGGGGGGCTGCCCCCCACCCCCCGCGGGCCTGACAGCCAGAGATACCACCCTGGGCCCAGCCGAGCCCCTCATCTCCAGCCCCACCTGGACCGAGGGGCCCGGGGCACAGCCCCTGCATGCTCCTCCAGCGTGTAACATGGCACACACGGTCAAGCACCACTGTGCACCCCCATCCACTCTCCCCGCTCCCTCCCCCATGTGCACACAGCACTCATTGACATGCAGGCTCCCCGTGATGCTCGCCCACATCCACTCCACTCTCTGTGGATGCACACGGACCCATCCCCAGGACACAAACGTACACATGCACACAAACACGCCCTCCAACAGTGTGCCCGCATCCAGCGCCTGCTGTGCCACCCTCCCGTCATCTCCAATGCTCCCGGCCCCCTTGGAGACAGGTGTTCTATTCTCTCTCTGTGATTCAGAAACTGAGCTTTGGGAGATGGAGCACCAGGTGCCAGATCACGCAGCGGCGGGCTGGTGCAGAGGCGGCGCCGGTTCAGCCCGTCCTGCTTTGCCATCTTGGCACCGTCCACGTTTCCTCTTGCGCATGCTTGCACTTGTGCGTCTCCGTGCACAAAGGTGCTCACATGCCCACACACGTACACGCCTCTTGCACACTCAGCTCCTGTATCTCTTCTGGGTACCCAAAGGCACCTGCCGAGCGCACCGTGCAAACCTTTGCTGGTGCACTGCTGACACATGTATACACAGGTGTATTCTGCACATACAGGCAGATGTCCACGTGCGTACGTGCTTAGATCACATAAAGTTCACACTCCACACACACACACACACACACACACACACACACACACACAGCACAGTAGCCATGAAACCACTCCAGGCTCTAGCATCTCAGTTTCCAGAGAAGATAAGTGCTATTCCACATCACTCTGCAGTATTTAATTGTTGTTGAGGCAGAAGGACAGCCACACAAAGGGGTGAGATGTCCCCTCCCACGACCCCCTGCAGAAACACACCCTGGGTGCGCACATACACACAGTGTGCAGGGCTCACACTCCAAACACATGGTGTCTAGGCTCTCCGTACACGCAACGGGCAACCTTTGGACACATCTCTGCATGCGCACTATGCACACACAATGAACATACACGCAGAGCCCTGGTGTAGGGCCTCCCCCCAGTATACCTACTGAAAACTCCATAGAAGCATCTGGGTACTTGTCATGTGTAGATCCTGCCCACCGCCCCCTCCCAAACACTTATCAAGTGAAGATCCCAGTAGAAGGAAACAATACAGACTCTGACTGCTTGGGCCTTTGGCCTCACTTGACTTGCTGTGTGACCTTGGGCAGGTTACTTAACTTACCTGTGTTTCACATGTGTAAAATGGGGAATATGATTGTGTGCCTACCACATAGGGTTGTTGTGAGGGTTAAAAGAGTGAACAGACATAGAGCACTTACTGCCCGGCACACAGGAAGCCCCAGGAAGTGTGGAGGCAATGTGTATAGTGATGACAAAGGACAAGCCCTGAGGAGTGGGCAGCGAAGGCACAAGACGGAGTGCCCGCCTAAGGCTGGGGTGGTCAGGGAGGGCTTCTTGGAGGAAGAGAGATTGAGGCTGGGCCTTGAAAAAGAACTGTAGCCACTGTTTATTGAGCCCCTACTTGGTGCCGGGCCCTGCCCTAAGTACTCTGTATCAATTAACCCTGAGAGTCCTCTGTGACCCCCAGGAGGTGGGTCTGTCATGTCCACATTATGCATAAGGAGAAAAAGGCACAGGGACACTTGGTACCTTGTCCAAGGACAGGAAGGCTTAGGTAAGAGGAGCAGAGGGCACGGGAATTCCAGGTGGGGAGCAGCATGTGTCAGAAATAGAGCAACAGATGGGAAAACACCCCAGAGGGCTTTCCTTGACACACTGTAACAGTTTTCAGATAATGAGAAGCCGGTGAGCATCTGGAGGAACGTTGTGACCTACTTGCCGTGTCTCTTGCAGTGACACCAGGGACCTGGTGGGGGTGTGGGTGGCTGGCACTGCCCACAGCATGCTAAGATGGGGGCAGCGCTGGGCATCTTCACCCTCTCCCTCTCCTAAGACCCAGAGAGGGAAGGGGATATCATTGGACCACCTTGGCCCTGGAGACCAGGTCTGGCTGGGATTTGAAGAGGTGACAAGGGGCCGTGAGCGAATCTGCCCATCCCGCCCCAACACCAACATCGTCATGACCTAGGCGCTGGTTCTCCAGGACTCTTCAACAAGAAATAAGCCACTGATCAGGGTGCCCAAGACTCTCCTCGAACGGGCCACCATATCCCTTTTGGCCGCATGTCCAGTGTCCCAGGCCTGACAAGTAAATCTACTCACCAGCTTGAAGAGATCATAGCCAACGTAAGTGCCCAGCCTCTCGGAGGGTCTCGGTTCAAGCGCTTTGGGACTCTGCCACCGTCTATCTCAGATCTTCAGGCAGGTGGCAGGAAATGGATAATGGAATATGCCGCCTCTGGTTGGGCAGTTCTTTGGCTAATTGGCTTATGTCCCTGTTCCCTGGCCTCTGTAGGTTCCTCTCTCTTACCTGCTCCCAATCCGCTTGTCAACTGTCCAAACTCCGCCCCCAATAGGCAGCCTTGACTGCAGACACCGAGGTGCTGTTCCCACAACACAGGTCCCTCAGCCATGCCTCTGCTTATACTTTCCCTGTATCCCAGTATCCTGTATCCCATGCCCCAACCCCACCCACCAGAGTTTCAAGTTGGAGCCACATTCCACCATAAGTAATGTCTGCCCCTCCTCATGCCACCAGGCCCTTCTTTCATGGCACCCCCTTGCCAACCAGGAGGAGCATGGGAGGAGCATGGCGGGGGCAGAAGGAGAAGGGGTGTGAGCTGCTGAGTATCCCCTCCTGCCCAGCCATGTGGGTTAGCATCACAACACCTCCTCTTTCTAGTGGTGAAAGCTTGGGGGAGTCCTCGCCCACATCCCCACACTTGGTTTTCCCTGTTTTGTGGCCACAACCCAACCCCGCCTCTTAGCTAGTATGTGCTGCACCTGGCCCATGGCAGGCAGGGGAAGGGGTGTCTGCTGTGGGGTCACATCATTTATTGTCTAAATTGGGGCACTCTGAGAATGGAAGAAGTCACTGTTAGTGACATCAGGGCATCAGGTGAAAATAGACTGTTCTAGAAGCAAGATGTGTGGTCACTACATCCACACATGGTGTCACTCCCCTTCCTGTCCACACCTCTGGTAGGACAAGGTGGGCGTTTCATGAATGCTGTTCCTGCTTCTCACTGTCTAAGCTGGGCCTGCCCTGGGGTCCCCAGAACACACTTCTGCCCTGATATGGGCCAGGGGTTTTAAAGAAGAAATGCTGCAGGGTCTTGAATCTAAGGTGCTCAAAATGGTAGAAGTTGGTGTTATTTATATTATTATCAGAGAGGGCACCTGACTTCAGGCCAGGGCAGTGTGACCTATTCCAGCTGACCCTTCTAGCACCAGAATGGGCTCAGGCCGAGGCTGGGGGCTGGGGCTGCTGCCCACCAGAGGCCCCTTAGGTGTCTTAACTGGTAGATCCTAGAGAAGGGGAGGGGAAAGGGGAGGCTGCTTCCTAATGAACAATTAGTGTCTGCTGTATGGCTAATCATGTGGTTCCATGTAATTAAGAAGCTAATTAGTGCTGTGTCAATTAAGGCTTAATTAGTCCCCTCTTTGGAGAAGCCTGAAAGACCCTCATGCTGGAAGCTTCCGGAATGGAAGGTGGGGATGGGGAGAGGTGGATGCAAAGAGGGTATGAAGGGGAGCCCCACTTCCTCTTGCACCTCCTTCAGTTCTGGGATCAATGACTTGTCCCCACTGGTTCTGATCATGGAGATTTGGGGGTCCTGTGAGGCTCTCCCTCACTACCAGTGTGTGGTCACCCCAGAGTGATGACACCTCTGCACAGCTTCTATGGAAGCGGGCCCTTAAGGCACTGCACTCCTTCTCCACACCTGTTTTAGGGTAGCTTCAGCTGCTCCCCCTTGAGGAGAATGAGGAAACCAGGACCCAGAGGGGTTAAGTAAGTCGGTCAAGGTCACGCAGCCAGTTAACCTACAGATCTGGGATTAAACCCCAGGACCACCCGATTCTGGGACCTGCTCTGAAAACCTAAGCCTGAGAAAGCGAATGCACAGCCCACAAGCAACCCAGCCTGATCCTGGAGGCTTTGCCCTTGCTAATGCTTCCCTGTCCCCCAATATCTGTGAGGCTCATGCCCTCACTCATTCAGGTCTCTGCTCAGATATCAGAGAGCCTGTGATCACCCTGTATGGAATGTCACCCCCACACTCCCTGTCCCTGTTCCCTCGGGGCAAATATCCCCATCTGACTGCCTGTATATTTATTTACTCTTTTGCTCGTGGCCTGTCTCCCAATTAGAAAATGGAAATTCCATGCACGCAGGGACTTTGCTGCTCTATCCCTGGTGCCCGGCATGGAGTAAGTGCTCAATGAGCATCTGCTGACTGAACAGGCCTGGAGTCGTGCACATGGTGACCCAAAGCACGCTGAACACAAAGAAGGTGATGAAGTGTTTCCTTCTTCCTCCTTTCTCTGCTCCCCACTTCCCTGCCCCCCCACCCCAACATGGCTTCCTTCGGGATTCCCTGGCTCTCAGCCCTGGAGATGAACCAAAAGCTGGAGAGGGTTGGGCAGGGTTGGACAATATCTCTGGTTAAACTCCTGCCCCCACCCCCCCTTTCCAGAACCTTCCATCCACTGCTTCCTTCTTATTTCTTTCTCCTCTGACCCTCACCCCTGTTAGTCAACCACGACCTGGCCTGGTGGCTGGATATAGAACAACACTGGTTACCCTCCTACAGACTGGAGGCTGCAGATAGAGCTGCGTCTGTGCCATGCTGGACAGTGGGGCCCTATCTGTGTGTCCACATGAGGGCACTTGGAAGGACAGTTGTGTTTGGAGTGTCGTGCTCCACAGGTCTCCCTTTCACCCGTCAGCATCCAGCCAGCTGGTTGCAAGGCTTCCTGGTCCCCCCTCCACTCACCTTGTTACACACCCTTTACACAGGGGTCCCTTCTCCTCTGAATGGGCGGCATCAGAGCTGAGGGCCAGAGCTCTCCACCGCCTTCTCTCCGGGTGCACAGAATCCCCCAGTCCTGAACCCTTCCCTCCTGCCCTGTTTCAAACTTTTAACAGCTTTATTGAGATATTATAATTTACAAACATAAAGTTCACTTATTTTAAATGAACAATGCAATGGTTTTTCGTATATTGATAGGGTTGTATGATCATCATCACCATCATCATCATCATCTAATTTTAGCACATTTTCATCACCCCAAAACGTAACCCTGGATCCATTAGTAGTCCCTCCCTCACCACCACTAATTGGCTTTCTGCCTCTACAGATATGCTTGTTCTGGACATTTCATAAAAAATGAGATTGTTCAGTACATGGTCTTCTTTCATTTAGCATAGTGTTTCCCTCACCCTTTCTACTATTATAAATACTGTGATGGACATGAGATCTTCAGGACCACCAGACCTTGAACATAACACCTCAAGCACAGCTTGAATAATTTCTTTAGGGTAAACTTCTAGACATGAAATTGCTAAGGCAAAAGATGGGGCCTTTGGTTGGATCTATTTCTCATCCCCTTCTGTCTTCACTGTCTCATTGGAGCCATTTGGCATCACCCCCGTTTTTTCTCGTGCCCTTCCTTTCCCTCCTTCCACCACCTCTCATCACCTTTCACCACCCTTGGTCTCCTCCTGATTTTGTCATGAGCACCGACTGTAGCTTCAACTTCCAGGGATGTCTTTGCTGGATTGTTCCCCATTGCTTATGGGAAGCCCACACTCCTTGGTGGTCTTTCAAGCTTTATCGCACCCCTCAGCCTCCTTCCTCCCTCCCTCCCTTCCTGCCTTCCTTTTCTCCTTCTTCCTACCTCCCTCAAGGACTTCAATAATCACACCAGCCCAGCTCCCTCACCTGCCTGAGCTGCCCACCTCTGGCCTTCTGTGATGGCTTCTGTTGGCTTCGCCTTGTAACTCTGAATTCCCAAACCAAACACCAGCTGCTCCATGCAGCTTTTCCTGATTCCTCAACCTGGAAGTATTGTCTCCAACTTTGGAACGATACAGAATGTAGGATGCAGGCTAAGATCACCCCTCCTGCCAAGCTTCCTCTGCCGGATGTGGGCAGGGTGGCGGTTCTGGGCTAGGACAGGCTAAGTGAGGGTCAGGCAACAAGCTTCTAGCTGTGCTTGGAAGGAGACACTCGGCACCATCCCTCTGGGGCCCATGGTCATCACCGCATTTCAACAATCCTTTCTAAGCATTTTCTAGAAGCCTGGCCCTGGGCTAGGTCTGGAGACAGGGAGTTAAAGAAAGACAAATCATTGCCTGCAGAGACCTACAGTTTAGTGGGAGAGGAGACGAGTAAACAGACCCTTGGAAAACAAGGTGGGGAGAACACTGGGAACACAGGGTGGCCGCTAGTGCTACCCCCACGGGCTGGTGCTAGGGGTGGGCACAGAGGAGCCCCTGCCTTCCTGCCTCTTGGCCAGAAGTACGATAGCAGGGAGGCCAGATGGGAAGGGGGAGCAGAGAAATTAGGCTGGCAAAGAGGAGAAAATGAAACACAGAACAGAGATAATTGTTCCCATTTGACAACTTTTTCTAATTAGGGACCAATTATGTCCTCAGGTATCCAATTGGGGTCCTGGTAGATGCTCTAATTTGCTAGGTAATTACTGGCCAGTAATTCTACCAGGATGAAATTTAGGGAAGAAATATGTTTTCACAACATTTTGGTTTTCTCTCTCCTAGGGGCTTTGCCTAGAAAACAAGCTGGGTGATCTGAGTTCTCCCTTCTGCCTCCCATTCCTCATGCCTTCCACTGGCCGGGTGTCCCCTTCCTGGTCTCCGAGCTCCAGGGGCTGCCGATCTCCTTGGAAACCACTTGCCAGCACCACAAGGATATAGGGGTCATCTGTATTTTTGCCTTTCTAGCATCCAGCCAGCTTTTGCTAACAAAATTACTATGTATCAGGAAGCTATTCCAGGTCTCTCTCTCTTACACACATACACACACGCACACGCACACGCACACACACACACACAGATTTATTTAATTCTACAACCCAATGGTATGGATATCACTGTTATCCCCATTTTATAGGTAGAAAAACCAGGGTACAGAGCAGTTAAGTAACATGTAGGAATTTACCATAAGGAAATGATCCAAGATGTGCTTCAAGGTTTTAAGTTCCAAGATGTCCATAATGATGTTACTTATAATGTCCAACACGAATAGTCAGTGGTGGTACCAAAGCAGGAAACTAGATAGTTTGGCTCTTGAGGACATGTGCTCGGGCACAGTGCCATGGCGTCCTTCATCCCGAAACTGTTCTGCCTCAGTCTCCTCCGGGAAACCATTCCTTCTTCATTTACTAACACGGCTTTCTTGAGATATGCCGGACATTTACTGCGTGTATTTAACATGTAGAATTTGGTAGAATCTCACACGTTTCCACCCGTGAAACTATCACCACAATCAAGATGGTGAATGTATCCATCCCCTCCCAAAGATCCCTCGTGATCCTCCGGAATCCCTTCCTCATGCTCTTCTCCACCCCCCCCCCCACCCCAGGCAACTATTGGTCTGCTGTCTATCACTCTAGATTAGTTGGCATTTTCTAGAATTTTCCCTAAATGGAATCACACAGGCTTTTTACTCTGGCTTCTTTCGGTAGGCATAATTATTTTGAGATTCATCCGTGTTGCTGCGTGTACCTGCACTTCATTCCTGTTTGGTGCTAATAGCCCATTGTAGAGACATAACACAGTTCCTTTCTCTGACCACCTTTTGATAGACATTGGGTTGCTTCAAAGTCTGGCTGTTGTAAATAAAGCTGCTATGAACACCTGTGTACGAGTCTTTGTATGACATGCTTTCATGTCTCTTGGGTAACTACTTATGAGTGGAACAGACATGCCATTTGGTGGGTGTATGTTGAATTTTTAAAGAAATTGCCAAACTGTTTTCCAAAGGGCTACTAGCGTCGCTTGGCATTCCCACCAGCAACCTATGAGAATTCCAGTTCCTCCACTGCCTCCAGAATATTTGGTCTGGTCAGTCTTTCATTTCCGCTATTCTAATCAATATGCAGTGATATCTCATTGTGACCTTCTAATTAAGATTTTATTTATTTACTTTAGAAGGAGAGCGAAAGTGTGAGTAGGGGAGGAACAGAGGGAGAGGAAGATAATCTCCAGCAGACTGTGCTGAGCGCAGAGTCCAACGTGGGGCTCCATCCCAGGACCCTGAGATCATGACCTGAGCCGAAACCAAGAGTGGGACACTCAACTGACTGAGCCACCCAGCTGCCCCCTGTTGTGATTTTAATTTTAATTTCCCTGATAACTAATGATGTTGAATGTTTTCTTTTCTTTTTCTTTTCTTTTCTTTTCTTTTTTTTTAGGATTTTAAAAATTTATTTGTGAGAGAGAGCGAGCGAGCACGAATGGGGATGCTGCAGAGGGAGAGGGAGAAGCAGTCTCTCCACGGAGTGGGGAGCCTGATGCAGGGCTCCTTCCCAGCACCCTGAGATCATGACCTGAACAGAAACCAAGAGTCTGACGCTCAACCGAGCCACTCAGGCACCCCTTCCATTTCTTTGATTCTCTCAGCAACGTAGTTTAATTTTTCAGTGTACCAGTCTTGTGTATCTTTTGTCAGATTTATCACTAAGTATTTCATAGTTTTCAAAGCTATTATAAATGTATTTTGGGTAATTTGGGGCTGATTAGAGGTTTATCAATTTTATTGGATTTTTCTTAAGAAATCAGCTTTTGGGGGGATTCCTGAGTGGCTCAGTGGTTTAGCGCCTGCCTTTGGCCCAGGGCGTGATCCTGGAGACCCGGGATCAAGTCCCGCATCGGGCTCCCTGCATGGAGCCTGCTTCTCCCTCTGCCTATCTCTGACTCTCTCTCTCTCTCTGTGTCTCTCATAAATAAATAAATAAAATCCTTAACAAAAATCAGCTTTTGGCTTTATTCATTTTCTTTGTTGTTTTCTAGTTTTTATTTCATGGATTTCTGCTCTGTTCTCCCTTTTTTTAAAGGTATGCCTCTGCAACTTTATTTTTTATTCATTCATTCATTCATTCATTCGTTCATTCATTCATTCGTTTGTTTGAAAAGTAAGTTCTAGGCCCAATGTGGGGCTTGAACTCACGACCCTGGGATCAAAAGTCACATGCTGCATCATCTGAGCCAGCCAGGTGCCCCAGTTTCTGCCCTATTATTTCCTTTCTTCTGCTAGTTTCAGGTTTCCTTTGCTTTTTTTTCTGGTTCCCTTAGGTGGGAATTCTGATCATTGAAATCTTCTTATGGGATGAGCACTGGGTGTTATACTAGATGTTGGAAAATTGAATCTAAATTTTAAAACAATTTTAAAAAAGAAAGAAATCTCTTCTTTTCTAATAAGATATTTATTGGCCTAAATTGCCCGTTAAGGACTGTTTTAGCTGCATCCTATAAACGTTGACACGTGTTTTCATTTGCTTTGAGTTCCGAATATTTCCTGGAGAGCAGTGTGGTGGTGGTGAAGTTAGGAAGCTGTGAGAGGGCCTCCCTCCCTCCTGGCCTTGGGCTCGCTTCACAGGCTTGGCCTGCCTCCTCTACCGCACAGCTGGATGCTCTGCCTTTGGCTTCAATCCTGTCAGCCCAGGCTGGATCTGGAGGGAGCAGCAGCTCAGACTCCCAGAATTGCCAGGAGAGGGGGGGCAGGCTGAAAGGATGGGTAGTGAGGAACTTTCAGAGGATCATTGTGGGACACTCAGCAATACGCAGATACAGGGAGGTAGTCATGCAGGGACCCCGAGTTTCCAGAACTAGGATGTGAACAGATGGCATGAAAATGACCTCTGGTGACCTTCACTCTTTCCAAGGGAGAGGATCTGATGGGGTCAGTTGGCTGTTGTGCTTGTCATCTGCCTGTGTCCTTAGATCCTTCCTTCCCTTCCTCTGCTCTGCTCTGCACCACAGAGACAGTGATCTTTGCTGCTTGGATTTCTTGGGCTCTTCCCTGCTGAGTTCAGCCAGGGGGGGACCACTGGAAAGACATTGTAGGGCGGAAGGGAGGGAGAAGCCAGAGTGTTTGTCTCCCTTTCTGTTTGCCTGGAGTGGCTTCCCCAGAGGCAGGGGGTCCCCTCTGGGGCTCCAGCTCCCCCAACCAGGCCTACTCCATGGCACAGCTTCTACCAGGCAGCCCTGGCAGTGGTATAGCTCCCCCCCATGTGGCCCTGGCTTCTGGGCTCTGATAACACCACCTCCTCCTCTTTTCTCTCCATGTCTTCCTCGTGTTGCTAATCTCTGAGGTGCCTCCCCATCACATTGGCTTTTCAGTTCCTCCACCGCCACCACCCATCAAACCCATTCTCTATATTAAATCCTCCCCTCATTCCCCAAACACAGTCACAATTTCCAATAATCTGCGTTTTCCTAACTGGTCCTGACTCATAGAGATAGCATCCAAAATGGAGTGGCCCCTTTGGCTAGAGTTTTAGGACAAGAGCCCAAGAGATGGCTGGCTTCCTTCATGGCTCAGGCACCCTCCCTGGTCCAGCCAGACATGATCATGTTCTGCCACACACTGTCCAGCTTCAACGGGCACCAATCATATAGAGTCACAGTAAACTGTAACCCTCCAGAAGTAAACAGATGACCCAGGCCTGACCAATCAGTGTGTCCAATGCTCCTGGCAACAGAGATTCATCTAAGGGATGGACATATGATCCAGAAGAGCCATTAGAGTCCTCTCCTAGGATTGATGAACTATATGAAGAACCCTTTTCCTATTGGGGTTGTGCTGGCACGTCTGGTTCCTACTCTGCCTTGCTCTCTCCCTCATCTACCAACATGGAGAAGAACTGTCTGCAACAGGAGACTTTGAGGCCAATAGACAAGGAGTCACAGAGTTGAAACAGAAGGAAGGAAATAGAGGAGAATCCTGATGGTATTGGATCCCCTGCTCCCACTGATTGCTGAAAATCTCTTTTTAATTTTATAAATACCAGTGTTCCTTCCAGCTATAAGAGGCAATAAATTCCTTTCTGGTTTAAGTTCGTTTGCATAGGATTTCTGTCACTAGCATGGTAGACATTGAGCTTTCTGGAATTCTTCACCAGGAAAGTGAGATTTGGGAGTTACCTCTCCATCCTTCTCATAGAACAACTAAGTCAAGAGAAAGGAAGTAGATTAGTCAGTATGGTTTTGTTTGTCAGTGTTATTGGAAAATAATTGATCTACATCATTGTATGGCATTCAGCGTGATCGTTTGATTTATACGATCAATGATTTCACATCATTGTGAAATGATGACCACAATAGGTTTAGCCAATACCCATCATCTCGTATAGATACAATAAAAAGAAAAGAAAAAAGAAAAAATATCTCTTTGTGATGACAGCTTTTAGAATTTACTGTCTTAACAGCTTTCCTATATATCACACAGCAGTGCTGGCTACAGTCAACATTTTGTACATTACATCCCTAGCACTTTCTTAGAACCGGAAGTTTCGATCTTTTGACTGCTTTCCTCTAACTCCCCCCTCCCTCACCCTCTGCCTCTGGTAACCACAAGTCTGATCTCTTTTTTTCTGCGAGGTTTTTTTTTTTCTTTTTCTTTTCTTTTTTAGATTCCACATATAAGTGAGATCATGCACTCAAAGAAAGTATTTGTCTTTGTCTGACTTACTCACTTAGCATAATGCCTTTAAGGTCTATCCATGTTCTTGAAAATGGTAGTATTTCCTCATTTTTTTATGGCTGCATAATATTCCATTGTACACATATACCACTGTTTATCCATTCATCCATCGATGAACAGTTAGGTTGTTTCCATGTCTTGGCTATTGAACACAATGCTGCCATGAACATGGGGATGTGGATATTTTTTCAAGTTAGTATTGTTTCCTTTGGATAAGGAAAGTAGAATTGCTGGATCATATGGTAGTTCTATTTTTAATATTTTAGGATCCTTCATACAGATTTCCATAGTGGCTGCACCAATTTACATTCCCACCAAGAGTTCACGAGGGTCCCCTTTTCTCCACATCCACACCAGCATTTGTTATCTCTTGTCTTTTTGATGATAAGTCATTTTTACAGGTACAGAGAGATATATCATTGTGGTTTTAATTTGAGTTTCTCTAATGTGATGCTGAGCCTCTTCACATACCTATTGGCCTTTTGTGGATTTTTTGGGAAAATGTCTATTCAGGTCCTTAGTCCATTTTTATTTTTTTTATTTTTTATTTTTTTAAATCTTTAAAAAATTTTTTTTTAAATTTATTTATGATAGTCACAGAGAGAGAGAGAGAGAGAGAGGCAGAGACACAGGCAGAGGGAGAAACAGGCTCCATGCACCGGGAGCCCGACGTGGGTTTCGATCCCCCGTCTCCAGGATCGCGCCCTGGGCCAAAGGCAGGCGCTAAACCGCTGCACCACCCAGGGATCCCCCCTTAGTCCATTTTTAAAGAAGGTTATTTTTTTCTTTACTATTGAGTTGTATGAATTCTTTTTTTTTAAAGTTCTATTTATTTAAGTAATCTCTACATTCCACGTGGGGCTTGAACTCACAACCCCAACATCAAGAGTTGCACTCACCCAACTGAGCTAGCCAGGCATCCCTGTATGAGTTCTTTATATGTTTTGGATATTTTTTTTTTTTTTATTTATGATAGTCACAGAGAGAGAGAGAGAGAGGCAGAGACACAGGCGGAGGGAGAAGCAGGCTCCATGCACCGGGAGCCTGATGTGGGATTCGATCCCGGGTCTCCAGGATCGCGCCCTGGGCCAAAGGCAGGCGCCAAACCGCTGCGCCACCCAGGGATCCCTATGTTTTGGATATTAACCCCTTATCAGATATATGGCTTACAAATATTTTTTCCCATTTCACAGGTTTGTCTTTTCACTTTGTTGATGCTTTCTTCTTTTGTTGTGCAGCAGCTTTTTAGTTTGATGTAGTCCCACTTGATTATTTTTTATTTTGTTTCTTGTGCTTTAGATGTCATATCCAAAAGGCAATTATCAAGAACCATGTGAAGGAGCTTTATTCCTATGTTTTCTTCTGGAAATTTCATAATTTCAAGTCTCAGATTTAACTGTTTAATCCATTTCGAGTAGTATAAGATAGAGATCTTGTTTCATTCTTTTCCAAGAAAATATCCAATTATCCCAGCACCATTTATTGAAGATATTCTCTTTTCTCCATTGGGTATTCTTGACTCCCTTGTCAAATTTTATTGATCATATATCCTTGGGTTTATTTCCAGGCTCTCAATTCTGTTCAATTGGTTTATTTGTTTTCATGCCAGTACTATTATGTTTTGATGACTGTAGCTAGTTTCTTGTTGTTGTTGTTTGTTTTGTTTTTTAAGATTTTACTTATTTTGAGAGTGGGAAGGGAAGAGGGAGAAGGAGAGAGAGAGAATCTCAGGCAGACTCTGAAGCCTGAGTGTGGAGCCTGAAGCAGGGCTAGATCTCACGACCCTAAGATCATGACCTGAGCCAAAATCAAGAGTTGACTGACTGAGCCACGCAAACACCCCAACTATAGCTAGTATTGCTTGAAACCAGGGAGTGTTCTTCTTTCTCAGCATTGCTTTGGCTAACTGGAGTGTTTTATGGTTCCATATAACTTTCAGGAGTGTTTTTTCTATTTCTGTAAAAAGTGCCATCGAAATCTTGATAGGGATTTCACTGAACCTATAGATGACCTTTAGTAGTATTGACATTTTAAGAGTATTAATTCTTCTGATCCATGAGCATGGGGTATCTTTCCATTTATTTGTGTCTTCTTTGATTTCTTTCATCTATATTTTATAGTTTTCAGAGTAGAGATCTTTCACCTCCTTGGTTAAATTTATTTCTAAGTATTTTATTGTTTATGATACTATCATAAATGGGTTTGATTTCTTTATTTCTTTTTCAGAAAATTTCCTGTTAGTCTATAGAAATGCTACTGTTTTTTGTATATTAATTTTATATTCTGCAAACTTACTGAATTCATTCATTAGATATAACAGTTTTGGGTTGAATCTTTAGGGTTTTCTATATATAAAACCATGTAATCTGTAAATAGAGATAATTTTACCTCTTCCTCTCCAATTCTAGTATCTTTTATTTCTTTTTGCTACCTGATTTAGCTAGGACTTCCAATACTATGTTGAATAGGAGTAGTAAGAATGGGAACCCTTGTCTTGTTTCTTATTTTATTTTTTTTTAATTTTTATTTATGATAGTCACAGAGAGAGAGAGAGAGAGGCAGAGACACGGGCAGAGGGAGAAGCAGGCTCCAAGCACCGGGAGCCCGATGTGGGATTTGATCCCGGGTCTCCAGGATCGTGCCCTGGGCCAAAGGCAGGCGCCAAACCGCTGTGCCACCCAGGGATCCCTTGTTTCTTATTTTAAATGAAAAGCTTTCAACATTTCACCACTGAGTATGATGTTAGCTGTGGCTTGTCATATATGGCCTTTATAACGTTCTTTCTATGCCTAATTTAGTAAGATTTTTTATTATGAATGAATGTTGAATTTTGTCAAATGCTTTTTCTGTGTCTATTGAGATGATCGCATGATTCTTTTCTTTGAGTCTATTAATGTGGTATATCACACTCATTGGTTTGTGTGTGTTGAAACATTCTCACACCTGAAAAATAAATTTCTTTTGATCATGATGAATGATCCTCTTAATGTGCTGCTGAATTCTGTTTGATAGTATTTTATTGAGAATTTCTGCACCTGTATTCATCAGGGATATTGGCCTGTAGTTTCCTTTTCTACTAGTGTCCTTTTCTGGATTTTGGTATTAGGATAATGCTAGCTAGTAAAATGAATTTGACAATGAGTGTTCCCTCCATATTTTTGGAAGAGTTTGGGAAGGATTTGTGTTGATTCTTCTTTAAATGTTTGGTAAAATTCACCAGTAAAGTCATCTGGTCCTGGGTTTTTCTTTGTTAGGATATTTTTAATTACTGATTCAATCTCCTTACTAGTAATTGATCTGCACAGATTTTCTATTTCTTCCTGATTCAGTCTTGGTAAGTTATATGTTTCTAAGAGCTTTTCCATTTCTTTTAGCTTCCTTTTAGCCCAGTTTGTTGGTGTAGAATTGTCCATAAGTCAGTATTTTTTAGCTACAAATAACAGAAAGCCTAGTTAAAGTGGCTTAAATAAGAATCACCACAGGACAACACTGAGCAGATAGTATTTATAGATAGTATGGTTGCAGGGTTGGTTACTCTGGTGGCTCAAAGGTGTCTTCAGGAACAGATATTTTTCTGCTTTCCACTCTAAAATCTTTGGAAGGATTGTCTTGACCTCCTAGACTGGCTCCCTTCATACTCCTAAGGTGGTTCTTTCTGCCTAGGTTACATACAGACAACAATCACTAAGCGCGGAAATGGGAATATTCCTGTCTTAGGTCCTAGAACCTTCAGAGACTTACCTTTGGTTCTCATTGGCCAAGATGGTGTCACCTACCCCTTTTAGAATAAATTACTAGCAAGGGAATGAAACCACATGATTGGCTTTGATCAGTCATAATCATAATTCACTCCCTAGAGTTGAGGTCTGCTGTCATAGAAGCTCATGGCTGCCTGGAGGAGACTGAACTAAATCAGGGATCTGTTTAAAAAAGAGAGAGAGAGAGAGAAGCTAATGGCTATTGGGTAGGGTAGTTGAAACAGCTAGCCATCCCCCAATAGCCATGCTCCATTTCTTCCAAAATAATAGAATTTTCAGCTGGGCACAAAGTACACCAGAATAAAGTACACTTCCCAGCCTCCTTTGAAGCTGAGCATGACCATTTGACTAAGTTCTACACAATAAGAAGTCAGCAGAAGTTGCACACAGCAGCCTCCAGGAATCTTCTTTAAGAGACATCTGGCATATGCCTCTGCTCTCCTTTCTATTCTCTTCTGCACTTGCTGCCAGGAACTTGGGTGCCACCACAACGCACCATGAGAACAAGAGCCGGAGCAGAGCAGTGATCTGTAAGGAGCCTGGGCCTCTGGGAGCCTCAAGGAGTAGAGTGCTATCCCAGCTCTGTACCATCATCTCCAAACTTCTCTACAAAAGGGAGAAATAAACTGACAGTGGACATATTCCTAATGAATACAGGCAGGCAGTCAACACCATCTGCTATAGAACATAATGGCCTAGGGAGTCTCAGCAACAGAAAGCCTAAATCATAACATAGGACCCCTGACTCCCAGATCAGAGCATATTCTGCTGTCTTGAAAGCAGCATGGTGAAATGAGACAAGTTCAGGTGTTGAAGCCAGGAAATCTGAGGTCCAACCTGGCACAGTGCCTCATGAGAGATGTCATCCCGAATATGTTAGTTAACTTCTCCAAGTTCTTTTTCTTATCTATAAAATGGGGATAATGATTCCTACCCTACATGTGCTGAGCACTTGAGTGAGCCTGGCATGCTGTAAAAACTAGATATGAATTTCTTTTTTTTTTAAATTTTTTATTTATTTATGATAGTCATACACACACACACACAGAGAGAGAGAGAGAGAGAGAGGCAGAGACACAGGCAGAGGGAGAAGCAGGCTCCATGCAGGGAGCCCGATGTGGGATTTGATCCCGGGTCTCCGAGATCGCGCCCTGGGCCAAAGGCAGGCGCCAAACCGCTGCGCCACCCAGGGATCCCCTAGATATGAATTTCTAACAATGGAATGAAGATCAAATAGGCTGTGGACCCTGGTTCATAGTAGATATGGTAGCCAGCTTCTAAGATAGGGAGGACTCTAAGGCCAAGTCATAACAGACAGTGTGATTCCTACCTTGGTCTCTTGGATCACTCATGGGAGAAGTCAGCTGCCCATGGTGTGAGGATGCTCAGATAGCCCTTTGGAGAGGTGTACACACAAGCAACTGGGGACCCCTGTCAAGGCCTAGCACCGACTTGCTGGCCATGTGAGGGAGCCGTCATCCCATCCCATCAAGCTTGCAGATGACCAGAGCTCTGGTCAACATCTGACTGCAACCTTGAGAACTTGAAGCTGACTCACCTAGCTCAGGCCATGTCCAAATTCCTGACCCATAAATGAAAGAATAAATATTTATCATTGTTTCAACCTGTTAGGTTTGGATTACTTGTTACATAACAATAGATAATAAATGTAGTATTTATTAAGTATTAGTTCCCTCTTCTCTCTGGGAAGACCCTTCCCTTTTGTACTACCTTCTCCTACCATGTAAATCTCAGGTCCCAGAATGTGTGCTTAAGATGCATGCATCTGCCTGCCCTGCATACACACAGGCTGTGGGGAAAGGCTGTGGCCAGCCCTATGGCAGCCTCCCTGATGGCTAGCCAAGTTCTCCTTGCCAGTGAATCCACGTTGGTCTGGATGCTCGTCATGGCAAGCCCAATGCTGGTGATGGGGCCCACCTGTATGCTTGGGCCCTACCAGTGAATGAGGAGTTGGCTGGCCAACCTCTGCCTGCCTGCATCTCCACCCCTTTGCCTGAAAGCTTCCTCCAGCAGCGCAATTGAGTAGCAAGTGCCAGAAAATTGACACTCCTTTAGGAATGGCCCGCAATGAGTGACTGTGGGTTTGAGTCAACCAGTGACTCAGCAACATTGAAGGCACGTGTCCTTCAGGATTGGGTGCCAATCGCTCACAGTGGTAACCAATTAACACACGCTTTATTGGCTGCCTTCCCTCCTGGTCTCTCTCTGCTCTCCTACTGAGGTTTCCTGAAATCTCTGAACAAACTTGTACTTGAAGCTCGTCTAAGGCCTGCTTCTGGGGGAGCCCAACCTAAGACTACATGTGACCCCATCTGGGCAGAGGTGTAGGTTGACTGCAAGGAGCATATGGGCATGATTTCCTTCCACTGGTGAAAGGTGCAAGAGAAGAAGGCCTCATTTCCCCCACCTGTCTTTTTTTTTTTTTGTTTGGTGTGGATGCTGTGTGTGAGCTTAATGCCTGGGGCTCTGGTAGCCACTTTGTGACCATGAGGGGAGATGTGGACCACATGCTGAGGATGATAGAGCAGAAAGATGGAAACCGGGCTCCTCAGTGGCATCTTTGAGTCTCTCAACTGGCTCAGGGTTGGTCACCTAGCTCTGTACTTCTTGTTAAGGACATAATACATGTCCTTATGGATTAAGTCACCTTTATTTGTTTGTTTGTTTGTTTGTTTGTTTGTTTTGCCATTTATAGCCAAACTCAACTATTACTGATACATCCATTACTGATACATCCATTACTGATACAGGCTTGTTCCAGAGGCATTCCCATTGGAATCCATATTCCCCCACTACCACCTTGAAGCTCCCAAATGGTGGCACCAGAGAAGGGCCAAGAGGCAAGCTTGGGGTGGAGAGGGGACTGGGGAGGACACAGGCCTTAACTCCACAGGTGGCTGAGGACCTGGCGCTGAAGACCAGGGGTCCCAAAGGGAGAGGAACATGTGGGCAGCAAGGACAGGGGGTGGGGAGGACAAGAAGGCAAACCCTCCATTAATCTGGCCAGGGTGAGCATTGTTATTGTTATTATTATGGAGCATCTCAAGGCTCATGCTCATCCTGGCCTGGCTGGGCCCCACTAATGGCCCTATAAATCCCAGCCATAAAGAGTAATGGGGGGAGACAAATGAGATAATTAGGAATAAATCTCACCGAGGTCTCTATTCAGCAGCGCCCCTGGCCAATCTTCCGAGCCATTAGCCAGCCCCTAATGAATGCCAAGCTGCCCGGTGCTGCGGAGGCTCCAGGCACGGGAGGGACCTGGGATGAGTGGGACCACTGCCCCCACAGCCCACGGCCAGCGACCTTGGGAGGAGCTGGGGACGGGGCCCTGCAGCCTGCCTGCGTGACTTTTCTGCCTCCAGGGCCTCGAGGACACTTTGTCTGCACTCTGTCCCCTCACAATCTCCCCTCTGCCTTCCATCCCTGCTTTTCTCTCCTCAGCATTGTTGGGCTGTGGAAGGTCTGAGGTCGCAGGAATTGAGGCGCCACCTGACATGACCCCATCACCTGTCCTCCCTGCCACCAGTCAACCCCAGGACACCAGTCAACCCCATCCACCTCCCTCCCCACAAGAACAGCCCTTGGAATAGGAAGGCAACTGCACCACTGTCTCTGGTGGTGGGGAAGGGGAGCAAAAAGAGAAATGTGGCAAAAAGAGGAATGTCGGGTAGATGCAGTGCAGGAATATGCCTCCCATTCCCACCTGCCCCAGCCCCCCAGTGCCTTACCCTTCTGAAGGAAGAGGGAATGAGGTTGTAACAAGAGGCATGCCCAGAGATGGAAGGCTTTGTGGACTGAGGAGGCTGCTGAAGGGTTGGGGAGAGGTAGTCAAACTAGGTGAGGAGCAGGCAAGGCTGGGGGAGGTGAAGGGTGAAGGGATGGCTGCATCAATGGGAGGGCTGTGGCCATGGGTCCACCTTATGCTCTGTCCATGAGTGTCAGAATATGCAAAGGAGCACAAACACGGAAGTGACAAGGGGCCAGGTCTGTGATCCTCTGGCCCCTCTGCTGCCCCCATGCGTAGCCTGAGGCTCCTTTCTTGCTTCTTCCTCCTCCTCCCCTCCAGGACCAGTCCTGGGAGCTACCCCACTGCCTTGCCACTGCTCAGCAATGGGGAGCATCTGTAGCAACTGTCCCGAGAGCCTTGGGGACCAGCCCTCAGCCCCCACCTCTGCCTCACCTCCCAGTGGTGGTAGTGGGGGTGATGAGGGGGATAGGCCAAGGCTCCAAGGCATGACTGGTTGCAGGAGTCTGCTGACAGGTGTCCCGTCCTAGGAGCCCCAGAGCCACAGGATCAGCAGGGCCTGAAGCTCTGCCCAGCTCTGGGTACCAGTGTGGGGAATCCCAATTAACTGTGCTAAAGAATGGAGAGAGGCTGATGGAAGCCATGTGGGCAGAGGGGCCTGCTGACCACACCCCTCATCAGCCAGCCCCTAGCTTAGCTACTTGCTTGGTCATGGGGCAAAATCTTATGAGTTTGGCACATAAGCTCACCCAGTGGTCATGGGTGGTCCTAGCCAGAGACAACTTAACTTGGCTTTACCACCTTCTCCTCCCATGGGTGTGCTGATGCCTGTCTTGGGTTAGACAACTCAGGGCATGAGGTTTGCCAGTCAAGAAGTCTCCTGGGCAAAAGGGGGCTTGTCACCTGCTCTCTAGATAAAGGAAAACCAGATAGGCAGGCTACTTCCCTGAATACTGTGACAACCATTACCTTTTCAGAGTCTCATTGATGTTCCATCGTATACATAAAGAAACTGAGGCCAAGGGACAGAGCCTCTTCCTCCAGGGGGGGCCCACCCCAGAGCCAGGGCTAGAATTGACACCTGGCTCAGGCCAGCCAGTTGGAAAGCAGCTTGGGGAGCCAACAGAGAGCAGCTGTGGAGTAGAGGGGAAGAAGGGTCCAGAACTAGGGCTTGCTCTGGAAGGATATCTGGGCAGGACTGGGTGGGTGAGTAGCCCATGCGACAGAAGCCATTGGCTTCCCAACCCGGCTGAGGGCCACATGGGCAAGGCTAGGGGAGGCAGGGGGTGAGGGGAGAGTGTACAGAGGCTCTGCAGCACAGCCCCAGGCCCCGAGCAAGGCTGGCCATGGCTGCACATATCACATGAAGAGCCGGAGTGTACATATGTGTACATTGTGTGTGTGTGTGTGTGTGTAAGTGTGGTGTGTGTGACTTTGTGGAATGTATGTGAGTACGTGACTGTAAGGAGAGTCTGTGGGTGTGAGTGTGAGCTTGTGTGTGCTGGGGGGAGGCTGGCTGAAGCCTGCCCCTGTCCCGCCCTCACCAGCTCAGCCTCTCGGGTTTCAGCCACTGTCCTAAAGAAAACAGCTCCGAGCCTGCAGCAGGAAATGGCTATTTGGATTGGAGAGGCGCCTCTTCCTGCCACGGCCCTCGGAGGGGAGAGGGCCAGGGAGGGGGCCTTCCTGCCCACCTGGACCAGACCTGGTCAGGCGCACTGCACCCCTCCTCCAGGCCTCCCTAACGTCAGACCCCAGCCTTGGGAAAGCCTTGAGGCGGGGCAGGGACTGAATGGATGCCCCCCACCACCGTCTGCCCTCCTGGGGGCCAAGAGCCACAGCAGTGGCAGCTAGTGGCCTTCCTGTGGCCATGGGAGCAGAGTGGCACACCCTCTGATGGCACGGCCCTGTCCAAGTCACAGCCATCCCACCTTCAGGCATATGCTACAGACGCAGCTTACGCACGGAAGAGTCCGTGTTCACGCGGACTTGTTTGTAGCAGAGAAAAAAAAAGGAAGGGACTAAGCGGAGCTGGGTAACCAGGTTGCGGCTCGGGCTTCAGTGGAACTCTGGGCCGTTCTTCGCTGTGCTAAGGAAGATCCCTCAGACAAATGATCAAGTGATAAAAACAGTGCTGGACAATGTGTATAGAATTTCGACATCTTTGTAAAATAGAGAAAAAAAAGAGAAAATAGGTATATAAGCTTGTGTACGCCCAGGTGAGACTTTTGAGCCTATTGTACTTTGGGTGTGCAATAACTAGGCACAAAACTTCAGATCACCAGATAGATAAATGAACATGGGGGCGGGGGTGGGGTGGGTGGAGGAGATGGGGCTGCTCTTGGCTTTGGTGTTGACTATGTGACCCTGGGCAGGTACCCTCCTCTCTGTGTCCTGAGTGTCCTACAAAGTCCCAGAGGTCAGGGAAACCTTGCCATTGGCAAGCAAGCACTGTGTACCTGTTGGGGGGTGGGGGGATATGGGGGAGGCGCATGGTGGTCGGGGCAGTTCTTCTCAGGGCGTCTTATATCTCCTTCTGCTGCGACTGCACCCCCCTCCCGAAGTCATGGGCTGCTCCATCATATGATGTTCTTTAAGAGTTCAGATTTCATCCTCTTCTGAGCTCCTTCCTTCCTTTCAGAAACCCTCCAGGCCACTAGTGGAAGCACTACCCACCAATTTCTCCACTTTCCAAGGCCTTCTTCAGCCTTGTCTTCTCAGGATGATCCAAGTCCAACCACCAAACTGCCCTGTCACTCACCCTGGACCCCTCCTGGCTTCCCCCAGGTCCCAGATGGGGTGGGGAGGCCTCAGTCCTGCCAGCCCTCCTCCCTGTGGAAGCTCCCTCTCCCCCAGGGGAGCCCTGCGGGGCTCAGGGCTACCCTCTCCACAGACATCAAGGGTGCTGGCCTTGAGGCTTCCGCTTATGGCCTCCGAGGCTTCTGCTAGTCCTGCAGGTCTTCTTCTCTCTCAGGCCCTCTGACAGGGCACTGAGGCTGGGCCAAGTGACCCCCCACTTGGGCCATATTTGCCTCCCAGCGCAGCCCAGGAGCAAGCCCATGCTGGGCCCCGCCACAGCTGCCCCCACCCTGGGCACTGCTCTGCCACCAACACAGGCAGCACCCAAGCCTCGGAGCCATCATGGGGAAGGGCGGGGAAGGGCTTCAAGAAGCAGGAGTCAGCAGGAGATTAATTAATCAAAACCCGAACACATCTGTTGTTAATTAATTCTATGCCAAGGGTTAACTCTTCCCTCCCTGGGCTTTCCCTTCCCTTTGGTGGAAGAGGGAAATCATGGTGGGGAGTGGTACGCCTCTTCTTCCTGCCTTCGTGGGAACATGAAGGAGGGAAGGGACCCCAGAGGGCAGGGAGGCCCCCTCTACCATTTGGGTGCTTGGTGTGTGTGCTGGGGTGGGTGTGTGTGTTTGCTTTGGAGATGCGCAGTCCACGGACACTACTCGTGAGTGCTGAAAGATCTGAGATGGACAAATAACTTTATTTACAGCAACAAATAGAACATACCCTCCCTCCATTCCCTCCCTCTTCCCTTCCAGTCTTTTCTATACCCTTCCTGTCCCTCGTGGCCCAGCCCTGCCCTCTGGGGGACCTCGGGGGTCACTGTAAGAGTCAGGCCCCCATGAGGGCCCGGGAAGGAGACTGGGCAGGGGCTCGGCCCAGAGCAGGCTGGGGTGTCTCACTTCACATTTTGCTGTCATCCGAGCCAGAGGCGGGAGGCGGGCCCCAGGGGCAGGGAGAGGTAGAGAAGCGCACAGCCCACCGGCGCCGCCCCCCTCTCCCCGGTTCCTGCCCCCCTCCTGCCTTCACAGTGTTCAGCGGCCCAGGCCCCAAGGGTCCCCACACCGCTAGGAGGCAGCGGCGCTGCGGGGTGGGGGGGGCCTCCCTCCTCGGAGCTGGCCGGGGCACATCCCCCCCAGCCCCAGCCCTGGCGGGGCGGCGTCAGGAGGAGAAGCAGAGCCCGCAGCACTCCATGCAGATCTCCAGGCAGTCGGCGGACTCGCAGCAGGCGTCCACGATGCCGCAGTCCAGGTCGCAGGGCAGGTCGCAGTCGGCGCACTCGCCCGAGCCGCAGCAGCAGCAGCAGAGGCACGAGTCCTCGGAGCTGCAGGAGCCGCACGTGGCGCAGTCCAGGACGATGTTACACAGCGTCAGGAACTCGCAGAACAAGCAGGACAGGATGCAGTGGACACAGCAGTCTGCGGGCGTGGGGGTGGGGGACAGGGCCGGTGAGACGGCCAGGGCCAGGAACCCATCCACAGAGGGCTCACCCAGTGCGTGGCTACCCTCCCCTTGCTCCTGCGCCGAAAGAGGGATGAGATGAGGGGCTCAGCTCCCCTCTGGCTGATGACCCCAAGGAACAGAGTTACATGCATGCACCTGCCTCGTTCCCTGCAGAGCGGGGCTCTGAGCCCAGGCGGTCTGGATTCAGAGTCCCTGCTCTTCCTCATCCTTAGTCATTTATTTAACAAACCCACGTGGTCCCAGGTCCCAGGCACTGTTCTAAGTGTTGGGCATGAATGGAACTCATTTAAATTTGGCAACAACTCCATGAGATGGGGCTACTATTAGCCCCACTCTACAGATGAAGAAACTATGTGAAGCACATAGAAGTCGCTTCAAAATATACCCAGAATCCTCCCATTCTGCTCATCTCTCACCCAGGCAACTGCAAAAGTATTCTCACTGGTCATCCCAGTCCCTACCTTTGACTACCCTTCCCTGCATCTACTCCCCACACATCAGCCCAGAGGGACCCTTGCAAAAGGTTGGCAGAGTGCATCCCTCCTGTGCTCAGAACCCTCCAGTGGCTTCCACCTCCCTAGAAGTAAGATCTGGTCTCCTCCCACACTCTTGTCTCCTGAATCACTGCAGTGGTCTTCCGAGACCACCCTCTTTAAAACTGCAACCTGCTGCCACACCCCAGCACCCTTAGCCCCTTGCCCTGGGCTGCTTCGCCTTTCCTGGGAAGGACTTAGCACCTTCCACACCACTGCACAGCTTTCTCCTCCTACTGAAACGTAAGCACCACAAGGAGAGGCATCTTTGTTCGTTGTAGTCACCGATACGTTACAAGACCCTAGAAAGCACCTGACATTGAGGGGCTGAGTACATAAATGGTAAGTGAATTAATGCAGGAGCCTACCCGTGGACAGACAGCTGGTAAGTGATGGAGCTGGGAACCGAAACCAGGCAGGCTGGCTCCGAACCACTCTGTGCGCTGCCAGGATGCTGAGTTGGCATCCCTCCCAGAGGCTGGGCATGCAGCAGAGCATCCAGTTCCCCTGACCAGGTGTGCCCCTGGCACAAGGCTGCTGGTCCTGAGGGAGTCCCACATGCCATAGAGGGTCTGACTCTCTCACCCCATTTCCGTGTAATGGGACTGGGGTCTTGCACAGCTAGAACCCCTGCAAACTACCTGTAAACTGAACAGGGGAGTTCTCTTCCAATGCAAATCCAATGAAGCCACTTCCTTGTTTAAAATCCTTCAATGGAAAAAAAAAAAAATAAAAAAATAAAATCCTTCAATGGCTCCCTATTGCCCTCCAGATAAACACTTTTTTTTTTTTTTTTTTAAGAGAGAGAGAGCAAGAAAGCACTCCTGTGGGCCCACCCGGAGCATGGGGTGAGGGGCAGAGGAAGAGAGAGAATCTTAAGCAGGATCCATACCCAGCATGGAGCTGGAGGCAGGGCTCAGTTCCAGAACCCCGAGGTCATGGCCTGGGCCGAAATCAAGTCAGCCCCTTAACCGACTGAGCCCCCAGATGCCCCTTACGCTCCAGATAAAGTCTAGGTCTGATGCACAGTTCATAAGGTGCCTCCCACCCCCACAGCCCCTGCCTGCTTGGAGTTTCACCTCTCTCCATTCCTCACCTAGACTTTGATAATCTAGCCAAACTAGCCATTTCTCCCTTCTATGCTAATGCTCCCCTGGCTGGATCCTCCTAGTGACCCCCCCTTTTTTTTTTCCTAGTGACTCTTTAAGCCTTGCTCAGACACCTCCAGAGTTTTCCCAGACTCCCGTCCTCAGCTTTCTAGGCTGGTGTGGGTGTCCCCTGTGTTTGCATAATGTCCTGTGTGTGGTTTTATCACTGTATTTATCACCCCATATGGTCATTACCTGTTTGTCTTTCTCATGAGAGCTTTATGAGGCCAGGGACTGGGTACCCAGCCCATAGCA
This sequence comes from Vulpes lagopus, assembly GCF_018345385.1. NCBI lineage: Eukaryota > Metazoa > Chordata > Mammalia > Carnivora > Canidae > Vulpes > Vulpes lagopus. The sequence continues at coordinate 62,787,350 of NC_054824.1, forward strand.
CAGTACCCGGCTCACAGCAGATGCCCAGTACATTTAAATGGATGAATATTCCCTTCATAATTAAGACTGGTGAGCAGAATCTGCCCTGTGGGAAGGCTGATGAACACATTCCATGCAAATGTGTACACTGAATCCTGTTTGCAGAAGACCAGGCTGGCATTGCCCAACGTGGACAGGACTCACTCAGAACTTCTGGGGTGAAGGTCAAGTACCACTTGACCCACACTGAACTGATGCCTGGTGGGGCAGGGAAGCCGGCTGCCCAGGGTGGCCCAGCAGAGGACCCTCGTGTTACCAGAACAATGGCTAGTGTATCTGGGTTCTCTGACTTCCTGTCATACCCCCAATTAATATCTGATGGTGCATCCTTTTATTATGCTCTCACTAAACAGATGGTCCACTCCTTGAGGAAAATTTTGTTTCCAGAAATTGACTGGCTTATGCTGGCTCAGCCCAGATGGTTTTGTTCCTTGTTACAGCAATTCTGGGAGAGCATGGACGGGAAGGGATTAGTCTTGAGAACAGAGCTATGCCTCACTTTACCCAGCAGGTGTAAATTGCCAGATTCCCTGGAGGCAGTGTGAACACCGGGTCTCCTGGGCCCCACCCGGAGGTTCAGATCCCTTTGGCCTGGAGTGGGGCTGAGCCTGCAAGTAACCAGCAACTTGGTAAGGGTGCTGCTGCTCGTCCCTGCATCATGCTTGGAGGCGCCCAACTTGGAAGGCCTTGTCTAGGGAGAGCGGGGATGGGGTGCTTACCTTCCTGCGCCTGGAGGGGGATCTGGGAGGCAGTAGATTTGGTGCTGCTCTTACTCTTCTTGCTGCCCTGGCTGGCCAGAGATGGGTGCGTCTGCAACTTCCGGTGGGCCTTAGGGCCACCCAGGGCACCATTCCCTGCCCGCCTAGTGCTGTTCAGCTCTGAGGGGTGGCCTGAGCCATTCGCCACTAGTGGGGTGCAGCCCAAGGGGTTCCCCTGAGGCTGGCCTAGAGAGATGATGAGAAAGATTAATGGGGGTGAGGGTGGGGGGCGCCCAACCTCCCAGAGCTCTGCCCCAATCCTGCCTTCTTTATTCTTAGATACACCACGGGTCACCTAGCCAGCCCTCTATTCTGCAGATGGGGAAACTGAGGCCCAGAGAACAGAACTGACTTGCCCAGAGGCACATCAGGAAATAGTAGAGTTGAGCCTGTCTTTTCTGGAAAAGACAGAGGTGCAAGGCAAGAGCAGAGGCTCAAAGCCCCGGATCCCACCATCTTATCCCATGTGAAATCCACTCTTCTGCTCTTGGGGTCCTGGGGTTTTGGCAGGAGTGGCAGTGGTCAGGGAGGAGGGATAAGGACTGTTTGGCTGGGGTGCAGAGGACAGCAGTGAAGCAGTTAACCTTCACCTCGGCCCCTGCCAAGCCCCCAGCTGTTTTTGCCCTTGGTGTGCTGGGTGATTTATTGGAAACATCTGTTTGGAGATGAACGCCCTGGCCCTGGACTCCAGGGGCACCTCAGAGGAGCCCCTCTATCTCCTCTTCCACTTCAACTCCCCTGCCCTGTCTGCTTTTGTGGGGTGACTGGCAGAAAGAACCTAGTAGAGGGCCCAGAATGAGGGGGGAAAGTAGGTAAGAGATGCCCATGGGGAGATCCCTGAGGTCAGGAACTCTCTGAGTCCCCATCCCAGGCTGAGGGACCAAGCTTCAGCTTCATCACTGGGGTACAGAGAAGCTGGGGATAAAGCACCCAGTTCCTTCCTTACACTAGATTTGCTCACCTGAATGGTGTGGTTCTGTTTGCAAGAGATGGGGGCAGACGTGTGAGTGTGTGTGTGTGTGTGTGTGTGTGTATGTGTGTGTGTGTGTGTAGGAAGGGACTGAGAAGGGGACGTGGAGAGCTCTGGGACACCTCAGTCGCTCAGGGCTGCTGGCTCCTGGGTGGCACCCTCTGTAAATGCCTAAATGTCGGGCACTTTCATCCCATAGGCATGGGGGTCTGGGTCCCTGACTCCCTCCAGTCCAGGCCTCTGGGTTTGAACTGTAGGAGAAGGAGGTGTCTTGGAGGGTGGTGCTGGAGGTTGCAGACAGGGGAAGGTGGCCTCAGTGCTTCCCCTGCCGGAGAGGGCTGGGCCTGCTGAAAAATGGTTGTAGTGACATCACATCACGGAGCACTTCCTGCCTGCCAGCCACTCTTCTGAGTGCCTGATGTGCCATTCTCTCACGAACCCTCTCAGTTTCTCCCTAGGGCAGTATCCACCTTTCACAGAGGAGGGAACTGGGTCCCAGAGAAGCAGAGTAACTTGTTCACTGTCCCACAGCCCTGAGAGGGTAAAACTTGCCCAAAGTTCCACAGCTAGGAAGTGGGGCGAGGATAGGATGGAGGTGAGGGGAAGGAGCTGAAGGCTAGGTGGGGAGTCAGGGGAGGATGGGGCTCTGGAGAAGCTCCACGCTGGGAGCAGCCTCTGGCCCTGAGGTGTGGCTGGTGCCTGCATCTGGGTAAACAGGGGGAAGGCCAGGGGAAGCAGCCAGGCCTGAATCATCCTGCTCCCACCTCTTGGCCCCAAGGCGGGAGACCAGCCTGAGTCCTCGGCCAGCTTCCGTGCCCCCTGCCCTGATGCCTACACATGGGCACGGTGGCCAGAGGGCGGGAGTGTGTGGTGAGGCTGAGGGCCCTGGGAGGTTCGGACAGACACAGAGCTTGCTGTGGCCATGGCCGTGGGGGTGGCCATGGGGACTGAGTCACAGAACAAACACTTGGGCCCCTAGACACAGAGGTGTCTGTCCAACTCCCATCCAGGCCCCCTCCTCTGTGGCCACGGCGCTGACCTCTTTCTCTCAATTCTGCTGGTGGGTGTGTCTAGAGGAGGCTGAGGGCAGTGCGCTAGCAGGGTTTAGTAACCCTGACTTCCAGGGAGTCCAACTTAGCCCCAGATGCCCTGGCAGAAGGCGGCTCCCTGCTCAGCCACGCCAGCTGAGCAGACAGGCAGAGGAAAGAGCACTGAGCCAGGAGACCCGAGTTCCCCGGCTGTGTCCAGGCTGCGTGGTTCTGTGCGCCTCGGTTTCCTCACCTGTAAAATGGACCTGGCGCTGGCCATCCTGCTGCCTCACTACAGGCTGGTTTGAGGAGTTTGTGAGGCATCATTCAGGGAAAGAAGGCTGGAAAGTGCAAATGTGTCTATAGATTTTGTGACCCCTATTATTAATTACAAATGGCTCTGGCTGCCTCCTCCCCTGCTCGTGAGGGTGACGGGGAAGAGTTCTCTCCCTCCCAGGACCGCCGTGGAGGCCTTGAGACAAGCCTGGGAATAGGCTCCTTTCTGTTCAGATTAGCTAGGGGCTTCTCTCTTTCCTTTTCACCCTGGATCCCCTGAAGGGTGGGCTGTAGCGGGCTCTGGCTTCTGGCCCTCAGCACCCCCAGCTCTCTTCCTCCTTTCATACGGCCCCACGCCCTCTTGTCTTGAACCATATTGCCTGGAGCCCGTCCACGCTCCTTGTGAACTGATGTTATACTCATTATTTTGTATGTGAAGGGCTCTTTCCTAGACAGCAAGGGCACTGACAGTGTGCTACACCTTTTCATTGCCCACACTTTGAGGCACTGGCCCCGTGCTAGGCTCCCGCGGGCACCCACCGTGTTGCTGCCAGCCCGTATGGATAGGATGCCCCTAGGGCAACCCCTACATGTTACCACTCCCACCCCCTGGCCCTCCAGGACTCACGTGTCACAGCTTCTGTGGGGACATGGAGGTCAGTGCTGTCCAGGGCCTGAGGGGCCCCAGGGCCATTGCCTTGGGGCATGGGGGGCGCCGCCTCCTCCAGGGAGCCCTCCTCTAGCGCTGCCTCCAAAGGGTGAGTGGATCCTGTTACTACCTCCAGCCCAGGCAAGAGGGATGGGGTCTGGGCTGGAGAAAAAACACACGACCAAGGTATATTTTCCTGGTGCCCTCCTGTCTGCCCGGCCCTGGTCCCCTTCCCACAGCCCAGAATGCCATGTGCCCTCATTCCTGGTCTCTTTATACCAGCTACCCAGCCCTTACCCTCTCTGGCAATAGTGCCAGACTCCAAAATAGAAAGCTGCCAAAACACAAGCCACGAGTGGTCAAGAGTGTGTGTATCTATGTGTGTACATGAGCGTGTGCACGTGGGTCTGTGTGTTCATGGGGGAGAGGGGCCAGGGATGTGCAGTAGAAAGGAGGGAAGTGGGGAGAAACATGGCACAGGAGAGGACAGACAAGGATGGAGACACAGGGACAGGGAAAGAGTCAAAGGAAAGGTAAGAAGGAGGGACAGACAGCATCAGAAGGCAGGATTGGGCACCGGAGGAGGGGTCCCCCAGAAGCCCCGTGACACAGGCCTGGAACAGGAAGGAGACTCAGCAGAGACTCCATGAGGGGGAGGCAGGGGTGACAGAGAAGGGAGTGTGCTGTACGAGCAGGGCCAGAGGGACAGGCAGCGAGAAGCCAGGTCAGGGAGAGAGCATGATAGCAGGAGAGAGGTTCAGAGACCTGGGGGTGAGGAGAAGGATGGGCCAGGCAGGAAGGGAGGCAGGGAGCCGGCCCAAGACACTGGGAAGAGGCGGACCGCAGCCACATGTAATTACAGTGACCAGCTCGGCCCCTCTGTGCAGGGTGGGCGGAAGGCAGAAATGGAGCCACCTTCAAACCCACTGCTCCTGAGGCAGCAGGACTAGGCCCCCTGGGCCCAGGGGAAGAGGAGTAGGGGGTTGGGAGTGGGGACCCAAGCAGAAAGGGGCTTGAACTCCCAACTCTTACTTAGCACCACCAGGGTTGCAGGAAGGTCTGAGGGTAAGGGGGGAGAAGGAAGGCAAGTCAGGGGTCATGGGGCTCGGGGCCAGGCTAGCCATTCCAGGGTGTAGGGTGCATCCTGAGCCTCTCATCAGAACCCCCAGTTGTACACTCAGGGTGACAGGGGCTTCGACAGGGTGTTGAAGGCATATACCCACTATATGCCATGTTGAGAGCAGGGCAGACACGGAAATGAGACTCAGAGAAACACAGACACCACGAGGGCACAGGGAGAGGAGAGCCACAGGCAATGGTGGAGAAAAAGAAAGGGCAAGAACCCAGAGCGTAAATGATCAACACCCGCCTCGTCACACACCACACAAAGTGACCAAGAGAGAGACACGCCCTGGGCGACCGAGAGAGATAGACAAAAGACTAGTCTTAGAAATAGAAACAGACTCAATCACAGAGAACGCAGGCGCCTGCATGTGTTGGCCTTCGTCTCCCTTCTGTCTCCAGATGAAGGCCAGGCCAAGAGAGAAGGCCCGGAGAAGGCCACCCTTAGAGGAGCCAGTGAAGGTGGGGCCTGTAGGGCAGAGGGGCTGGGAGCAGCCTGAGGGGAGGGCACCACTCAGGGGCTCAGCTGCACTGGTGGCCCTGAGCAAGCCCTGTTCCAAAGATCCCCATCCCCCATGCAAGGGGGCCCAGGCCCCAGGGGGCCCAAGGAGGCAGCAGAGAGAACAGCAGGCTTGAGGGATGTGCTTACACCTGCCTAGGAAAACCCAGCAGAGACAGGTGTTGGGGTGGGAGAGGGGCCCAGGACTCCTGCAAGCTCTGGAGGGCTGCAGAGTTATATGCTGGGCACCCCTCATGGTGACCTCGGCTGCTCCAGGGAGGCAGGGGTCAGTTCTGTCCTGCCCCATCCACTCTTTGGGCCAGTTGAGAGCCCCCTCACTACTGGGCTAATGAGTGGGGAGTCAAATGGCTTTGGAAGATCTCCGGGCTGGGACAAGGGGAGCAGGTGAGGACATCCAGGGAGGAGCGATGCCTGCTGGCTGGTGCCTCTCCCAGCCCGAAGCCTGGTCTACAACAGGTCAGCTGTGGTTCCTGGGGGCTAAGACCAAGCTGGCTTGAAGAAAGAGGCTCAGAGCTTCTGAGGAAGGGAGGGGCCTTCCCCGGGTCCAGCCTCTGGCCCTAGAGGCACCGTGCCACGGCTGGACAGGCAGCGCTGTCTCTCCTGCATGTGGTATAATGTAAAAGGCCTGAGTGAGGAGCTCGGAGATCCAAGCCCTGGCTTTTAGCACTAAGCAACTTGGCCAAGTTACCAGGACTTGTGTTCCTTTGTATGTAAAGGGTGGGGAGGAGGGTCCTCATGCTTGTCCTTCAGGGTTTCCTAGAGTAAATGAACTGCTCAGTAGTGCCCTGGCATGTAGGGGCCATTCATGAAACCTTTCCATCCACCCACCTACCTTCCTTCCTTCCTTCCTTCCTTCCTTCCTTCCTTCCTTCCTTCTTTCCTTTTTCCCTCTCTGCACTGTTTGGTTTACCATTTATTAAGCAGCTATTATGCACCTTGCAATAGGTCAAGTGCTAGGTAGACCAAAGCAAGGAAGAGGGGGGCCCTGTCTCAGGGGTTCTCTGCGGTGGCTGGTGGGCAGTCTCAAACACTGTGGGGCAGGAGGTACACTAGGGCTGTGGAAGCTCAGAAGATGGGCACCCATCCCGGGGGTGTGCATGCATGTGTGTGCGTGTGCACATGCGTGTGTGTGTGTGTGTGTGTGTGTGCATGCACAAGCATGTATCCAGGAGGCTTCCTGGAGAAGATGGTGCCCATCCTGGGTCTTGAATGATAATCAGCAAAGAAAGAAAAAAGGGCATTTCAAGAAGAGCAGCAGGGTGAGCGGCTGCAGCATGAACAAGGGAAGCCACAGCCATTGGAGGTGTTGAGGCCAGTTGGGGAGCCTAGAGAGCCCGGACCTCACGGTCACGTCCTAGGCTTTCTCCTGAGGTCACTGGGGTGCACACTGATGACACCATCAATCCTGTAGTAGAAGGAGCAGGGATTGCAGCTTTCTTGGCCTACAGGGCCAAGAAAGGGTTGGAGAGGGATGAAGGCAAGACAGAGGGGTTAGGGAGACTCGTCCCCATTTCTGCCCTCCTTCCCCACTGTCGCCACTCTCTGGCAGTCTCTCCTTGTGGGTCACCTCCAGGGCTGGTGACCTTGAGGCCGATGGGGGCAGCTAGTTAGAGAGCCTGGACCAAGTCCTGAGTAGGCCCTCCTGCAGGAAACCTGCCATTCTAGGACGAGCCTCAGACGGGGGACAGATATCAGAGAGGAAAGACAATCCAGTGCAGTCACCTTGACCTGGAAACACAGAGGCACAGACCTCCTGGAGCCAGAAGGGGACTCAGCAGATGTGACACTAAGGGCCTAAGAGGAACCCGTGCTAAGTGGCTAGAGACACAGAAGCAGAATGAGAATGGGAAGGCATCAAGCTCAGGGGAAGACCTGAGCTATGAAGGAGATACTACCCAGAGGGCCTGGTGCCAAGAAACAGCTCTCCCTAGAAGCGCATGGAGCAGAAAAGTCAGACAAAAGGTGGAGCCCAAGTGCTCAACCATCAAGAGAACAAAAGAGCCTCATTTTGCTTCTTGGGACCAGGAGCCCCTGCTCGTCAGCCACAGAGGAACATCTCTGTGGAGAAGCTCCCATAAGAATGCTCGAGAGGGTAGAAATGCAGCATGGGCTAGAGGGAAGCAGTCGCCAGCAAAGGCCAAGGATTCTTACATGGATGCACAATTCATGTTTGGCAAAAAGGGGCCTGCCAAGGAGGGCAGGAAGTGGGGGTGGGATGCTGGCGTCCCTGGTTAGGGCCCCATCCTCTCTGGAGGCACCACCTGCCCGCCCAGCTATATATACCTGCTCCATTTGTCCAGAGAGCACTTTTTTCTAATGTTCACAGGGGGCCATACACGATATACTGGTGGCATCTCTGAGCAGAAGCCCCAGCCCCGCACCTCTTTCTAGGGTCTCCATCTACAAGAGAGAATGCAGAAAGGCAGCAGCCCCTTTGCCTCAATATACTATCTTCTGTAACACAGGTTAGGGTTTGAGCCAATGCCCTGAGTTCTGGAAGGACCTCCCAGAATGGAGTGGGAAAGTCCTGTTTAAATCCACAAGCATGGGGCGCCTGTATGGCTCAGTTGGTTAAGCGTCTACCTTTGGCTCAGGTCATGAACTCAGAGTCCTGGGATCGAGTCCCACATTGGACTCCTTGCTCAGCAGGGAGTCTGCTTCTCCCTCTCCCTATGGCCCTCCCCCATGCTTGTGCCCACTCTCTCACTGTCTCAAATAAATAAATTAAATCTCAAAAAAGAAAAATCCATAGCCCAAGAGGGAAGGCCAAGAGACTCACAGCTTCAGCAGGAGCCCACAGCCTCCTGCTGTCCACCAAAGTAAGAGGTGTTCCTGGACCGAGGAATGGGGGGGACCTCTTTCAGGTGGGATGGGTTCACTCCAAGCCTGTTAAGTGCCCACAGGGCCTTTGTTCTGGAGCAACAATCTCTGGTGGCTCAAACCCAGACCTCTCCATTGTCTTGTGAACAGAGGATCCGAGCGTCCCCCTTGGAGCGCTGACTATCTCTGGAGAGGGCCAGAACTTCTCCACTCAGAGAGCAGTGACTGGAATCCCACACTCCAGTCTCTCCTTGGCCTGGTATTCAAGGGCTCAGTCTATATCTTCAATATGATGAATGGACAGAGATCCTGTGTTCCAGGCAGCCTGACCTCTCCATGGCCCCAGGTCACCACTGGGCCTTCTGACCATGCTCCAATCCACCCATTCTCATATTGTTCCTCTTGACCAGAAGGTTCTAACCCTCTTCTTTCCCACTCCCCTAATCAAACCGGTCCTTCAGGGCTCAGCTCTAGCTCCTCTTCTTCAAGCAAGCCTTCCCCTGACACTCAAGCCAACGGTCCCTCCTTGGAGTGGCCCATCTACTGAGGACTTAGCACCAACCTAGCCATCCTCTTGTTACTTAGGACTGGGGAGTGGGAAGTTCTGGCAGTAAGCATTCAGCAAATGTCTGGCGGTGAGAACTGAGTCCTGGAATTTAGGATGCCCCAGGTTAGGGCAAGAAAAGAATGAGGGGGTGAGGACTGGGGGGGGGTGGGCTCCAAACCCCAAGAAGGAGAGAATGTGGGCTCACTGGATGCACACTTGTGACATACTAGTCACAATCCTGGCCACCAGGCTGAGGACTGAAGAGGGCCTGAGCTGGCCAGTTAGGCTGGGTTGGGTTGGTTTTATTTTAGGTCTGAAGGCTCCAATTCCCCAGGAAATTCAATTGAGAACCAAGAGCTGGAATGTGACGCCTCAGTGCTGGACAGAAATCTTCTGTGGGTTAGGGAGCCAGGCTCTCCAGGGCTCACAGGGTGGAGTGGGGAGGAGGCACTGGGGGAGCCGAGGGTGTGGGGGCTTGGCCACTTGCCCCAATCAGAGGTGCCCCAAGTCCCCTCGCACCCTGTCTGCATCTGGGGCAGTTGAGGGGGGGGTGACTTCCTCCCTGGCAGTGCTGCCAGCCGGGGGCCCCAGGAGCAGTGCTATGGCCTGGCTGGCTGTTCAGCACTCAGCAGGGAGTGTGGGGGACTCTGGTCTCCGCTTCAGGCGGCTGTGGGGTTTTGGCTGGGTCTCTTGCGGTTTGGGCTTCCTGGGCAGCAGGGTTCATTCTCCCAAGGCGGCAGAGCCAGGCCTCCTCACATTATGAAAGCCACATTGTCTGGCCCAGCCCAGGCTGGGGAGGGGGCTCTCTGGGCTGCTGGAAGGGTGGGGGGAGGGTTCCTCAAGTTACAGACTGGGGCTTACCCCTCCAGGTGGCCCACCCTGCCCCAGAACATTGAGTCCCCAGCTCCCTGCTGAGCCTCAGAATGGGTCACACGGAAGAGCACATCTTGCAAGGAGGTAGTAGGTGACAGAGCAGAGAAAAAGGAGAAGTGGAGAAAAAAGGCAGGGCGAAGGGAGAGGGTGGAAGAGAGGCCCAGAAAGTGGAGCGGGGAGGGGGGTGGTCAGTGAGAGAGGCCAAGAGGGAGAGAGGTTCTCAGAGAGAAAGATCCTTCCCGGTCCCGCCCCAACCTCTCTCTCCAGGCTGAAAGAAGTGCACTTCTTGGAGAAGCTCATCCCCCAGAAGTCTCTGCTCCAGGGGCCCCACGAAGAGGAGAGAATCTGAGGCTGGGGGGAGGGGGGGATGCTCAGCAGACACATTAGTCCCATGTATGTGCTGGCCCTTGGCCAGACATCTCCCACTTGTCCTCACCCTGCTGTAGGAGACACCCCACCAGGCCTGGCTTGGGTGTGCACTAGGTAGACGGCCTTCCCCAACAGGCACACAGGCCCCTCTGGGCAGATGTGGAGACTGAGGGCCAAAGGGGGAAGGACTTGTCCAAGGCCATCAGCCAGTTAGTGTCAGACGGAGGTCCAGGACCAGACCTTCTTTCTTATTCAGACACTCAAAGAAGGGAGAAGAGAATTGGGGTGGCTGAGGGGAAGGCAAAAGAATGAGACCAACCTACACTGGGTTTAAAGTCCAGAAATCTGGGCCTAGACTCCTGCTCTCCACTCGGTTGCCCCCGAACAAATCCCAGCTGCTCCTGACTTCTCCCTGGCCCTGCCTGCCACTGGGAGCCTCGGCCTCCACGGGTATCGCAAGGAGAAAGGTCTGAGGGCCACAGCCAGCACCCCCAGGGAGCCACAAAGCCTTCCAGGGTTGGGAGGCTCCTGCAGGAATCCCAGAGAGATTCCAGACCCCGGGAGTTGGGGGTAAGTGCATTTCACTCGGTTGGAGTGTGTGTGCGTGCGTGTGCACGCGTGCGCGCCTGCAGGGTCGGAGCGGCAGGGAACGGGCCGGGCTGGGGTGGGGAGGAAGACGAGGGAGACAAGATGGCAAGGAGGGGAGGGGCTGGGTCCTGGAGCCGCTCGAGGCGGACAAAAGTTTTCGGGAAGCGCTGCGCTCTGGCTGGGATGGGGGAAGGGAAGGCGAGAAGGACTCAGACACCCCAAGCCCCGCCTGGGGCCCCCATAAATATTTACACACTGGGCAGAAACGGTTAGGACACGAATCCCAGACGGACAGACACCGCGGTGTGTGTGTGTGTGTGTGTGTGTGTGTGTGTGTCTGGTGTTGGGAGTGGGGGTAGTTGGAGCCAATTTGGCGCAGCCGCTGTCTCCACTCGGCCCTGCCCCCATCACCCCAGCCCTCCACTCTCCTTGGACCCGGTCCCCGATTCCCAGTGTCCTCACCCCCCATCCGCACCCAAGCTCCCCGGAACCGTCTCCCCGCGTTTCAGGGAAAAGGAGTGAGGGTGCGCAAATGCCCCCACCAACTCCCCCAGCCCGCCTCCCCGCCCCCACCCCCCTTCCAGCCGCCCGCCCCGCTCCCCTCCAGCCTCGCTCTCCATCCCAGGTCCTACCTGGGCCCGGGGCGGCGCTGGGGGCACCATGGGGCGCGTCGCAGTGAGGGGGGCGCTGGCCGCTCACCTGGGACATCGGCCCGGGACCTGCAGAAAACAGGGCTCAGCGGGCGGGGCCGACCTTCCCCCGGGCGCGAGCAGGGCAGAGGGGGACGCGCAGGGGTGACCGGGCCGCCGACGCGCGCCTCCCGCGTTCCAGCGCGGCCACCGGCCGACTTACTCGTGCAAGCTGCGCGCTCCTCGCTCGGGCCGCGGGGATCACCGCGCCGGGGCTGCCATGCGCGCCTGCGGAGGGCGCCCCACCGAGGGCCGCTCGGCTCCTCGCCCTAGCCCCGCGCCCCCTCCCCTCTCACTCGCTCCTTTCCCGCATCGCGGCGCCAGCTCGCGCCGCTCGCCCCCTTCCTTCTTCCTCCTCTCTCCGGCCCCCTCGCTCCTCCCCGGCTCGCCTCTCCCCTCCCCTCTTCCCAGGCCCACCCTCTCCCCGCCCCCTCCTCGCCTTCCCCGTCGCCCCCTCCCCCCGCGTCCCGGCCCCGAGCCGCCTGGGCCGGACACGTCTGTCCGCGGGGCGCCGCGGCCCGAGCCCCCACAGGAAGCCGACTCCTCGCGTTTCCTCCGCGACCTCGGAGCCCGGCCCCGGGCTCCCCAGATCCCCGCTCGCCCCGGGCCCGGCGCCCCGAGGGGCCGCCGCAGGAGCTGCGGCTTCGCCTTCTGCCCCGAACTCTGCAAAAGTTCTCGGAGAGTCAGAGAACGAGAGAGAAACCGCTCCGACCGCAGCCGCCTCGAGGCAATTGCCTCAACGGTCGTGGCCCCAAATCTCATTGTCCCCAAGATGGGAGTGATCAAGGTCCTCGGGCCCCTTCGCCCACCCCGTAGGGCGCCGCCGGGCCTGGGGCTCACAGACCTCGTGCTCGCGCCGCCGGACGCGAGCCCCGTCCGTCCGCGAACCCCGGTTAGAGACCACCTGGCCTCCCGCGTCCCGGGGAGTCCCGAGCACCCGGCCCCCAGCCCTGCCAGCTGTGCGTGAGAAACCAGCTGCGGAGGCAGAGGGGTCCCCGAGCTCAGCCCTTCTCTGGGCTCCAGACCGGAATCCGGGGCCTTCCAGGTTGCGGTGCGCGAGGCGGGAGGAGCGAAGGGGCCCCCGCAGGCAGGGGCGGCCCGACGGCGCATCTGCGACCGTGCGCTGGTCCCTCCTGGGGCCCTGGGGACGGAAGGGGCCGCCGCCGGGCAGCGCGGGGTGGGGGAGCGCGAGGACCCTCCACGCGACGCTGGGGCCAGGGCCCGACAACCGGGCAGGGTTTGGAGCCTGCGGCCCCGCCGGGGGGGCCGGGCGCGCCGGTGGGACGAGCCTCAGGTGGGGCCGCCGCCAGGTGCCAGCTCCCGGCCGCGCTTGACCCGGCGGCCTGGGAGCCCAGCCTGGGCGCCCCACCGCGCGGCCAGCGGGCAATTAGGGAGGCGGCGGCGGCGCCGGGCCAGTTCGCCCTAGACCCCGCCTTCCCGCCGGCCCGAAGCCCGAGGCTGGGACGCGGGGGGCCGAGCGGGGGACTCGCTCTCTCCCGGCCTCCTCCGGCCCCCGCAGGCGCTACTCACGCCCTCCAAGGCCCCTGCGGCGCCGTCGCGGCCAGGACGGCGGTGGCCCCACGGTGCTCGCCGCTCTGGCTCCTCGCGGCCGCGTCCCTGCGGGGAGCCCAGGTGGCCGCGGCCGGAAGGGGGGGCCCCGGCCCGGGAGGAAGGGTCCCGCTCCCGCGGCCGGGCTCCCTGCTGCGGGGCCCTGGCCTGGCGTCCCGGGAGCCAGCCCGGATCCGGCTGCTGTCTGGGAGCTCTGGAGAGCAGAGTGGACGCCCCCTTCCTGGCAAGGGCTGAGTCACCGGGACGCACCCGCGCGGGCTCCGCGACTGCTGCATTCTTACCGGCTTACCTGGGCCTGCGGCGTGGGCCTCGCCCTCCTCCAAGGGTGGCGGTGGGGGGCAGGGGACGTTGTCTCCAGGGCAGCCCCCACCTTCTCTCTCTGTCCTCTCCTGCATATGGGGCCTCCTCCTCCTCAAGCACAGACCCTAAGTGATGCACCCCTTCTCAATCCCTATCCCCGCCCCTAAACTCTGGGTCAGCCCAGTCCTCAGCCTTACTGCTAGTCGCTGGCTTGAGCTCAGAACCCTAGGAATCTGGCCCCGTACTAATTAATATGTTTGGTTTGTTGGAAATGTGAAATATGCTCTAAATTGAATCCCACATGCCAGTTTTACAGGTGTGCTCAGTTCGTGGAAATTCAGCACAGTGAACATTTAAGGTACATGCGCTTTTTTGGTGTGCCTATGATGCTCCAATAAAAAGTTAAAAAAATGAACACTCATCAAAATCAACACTCCAGGACAGAGCGCAGTAGGATGTAATGGCCACGTGGTGGGCCTCATCCCCATGTTTCCCTGGTGAAGTCTTTTCATCTCTCTGAGCCTCCAGAGGGATCAACATTGGGGCCCTCAGGGTAGAAATCAGCCCTTTCACTGTTATCCAGGACTAGGACTAGGGTAAGATAAATGGGGCACTTAGCTAGGGTGCAAAACTTAGAAGGGTGCTGAGACAAAGAACGTTTTAATCCAATATTTTAGTATTTAAAAAAAAAGCCAGAACAGCAAATTACAGCCCTGCTGGCCAGCTGCCTGTTTTTATAAAGTTTTATTGGAACCAGGGCTGGCATTAGAGTGAAGCCAGTGAGACGGGATCATGCGAGTGCAGACTTAGATCCTGTGTTGATTTAAGATGTTGGAATTTGTGCATCGTGGATTTTTTTTTTTGCATTCATTTTGATTTTTAGACATATTGCAGGAAAATATTGTTTATCTTCGTTGCAGAGTCTTCTGATGCCCCTTTAAGTTTTGCACCCGTGCCAGGTGCCTTGATCACTCTAGGCCTTGCATACCACTCTTCCTGAAGGACCTGGCTAGGACCCTAGGGTAAAGGAGCATAGGTTGAAGTTTCCCCCTCCACTCACTCACACACAACATCAGGTGGGCTCTGCTCCCCAGCCCAGGCCTTGCTTTCCTGGAGCCCGCTGATCAGTTCAGAGTAAAATGCCAAGTCCTTACAATGGCCTCCTGCCTCCTTTAGGTGGGTTCTTCCCACCTTCACCTCCGTCTTTCTCACTCATTCCCTCTGTCCTCACTGCTTCCTGAGTTTTTCTCCTTGTCTCATGTGCTTGCCTCAGGGCCTTTGTTCTTGCTCTTTTCTCTGCTTAGAATGTGCTTCCCTGAAATCTTCCTGTGGTCTCCTTCCTTGTTTCTGCATTTCTTCTGCTTATGTTATCTTCTCAGAGAGGCCATCCCAGACCCCTCACTGTCCACTCACACCACTTTATTCTTCTTCATTGACCTTTTCACCATGTTTTCTATTACATTTTCTTGTTTATTGGCAGAAGGAAGCTCCAGGAGGGGATTCTGTTTGTCTGCTAGCATATTCCCTAGAATTGTGTCTGCCCCAGACAGCTCAATAGATAGTTCCAGTTTCACAAGAGGCTGAGGGGGAAGGGGCTAATGGAAGTCACGCAGTGAGCAAGTGGCAAAATCTGACTAAACCCCAGGTTTCCAGACTCCCAAACCAGTGCTCTTTCCAGCCTCCTGGAGCTTATTCTAATCCCTTCCCCCCAGAGCCCTCCAGGCAAGGAAGGGTGACAGTGACCCTGCACAGCTCTCCTGTATAGTCCTTTGCACACAATGCACTCACAGACCTGGCCAGGCTCCAGGCCCTGGTGTCCACCCCTTCCCACTGTCCAGCAGACATGCACAGTTCTTCCTGGCTTCCTGTTTCTGGCACAGAGCCGGTCGGGAGCGGCTGGGCTGGGCTCCGCAGCTGGACCACAGCTGTGCTCTCTACCATGCCCGGGAGAATGGGGAACAGGACATTATGGCGCAACCTCCCAGCAGAGGGCTGTGTAGAAGGGGGCGTGTTTGTGTAGCCTGGAGACTGCTAGATCTGAACCAACCCAGAACCTCCAGCTCCCCTCCCTGACTCGCTCCCTGAGGGCCACTTTGTGGGGAATGGGGCTCTAACCTCGCCCCGCCGCTTCCTGATAGAAATGCCAGCCCCTTACTAGACATTTCTAGATTTTTTGCTTCCTTGAAAATCCCCCCAGTCTGGATAGTTCATATAACCATTTTACAGATGAGGAAACTGAGGCCCAGGTAAAGTGACTTGCTAATGGCCACACAAGTAGTAGTACACGTAGCTGGGACTTGTGCCACAATTTCCGAGGCCCCAGGCAGCGCCCATTCCAATTCCTGACACGGCCTTTAGCACGTGGCGGGAACTGCTGTGTTCTTCATCATGTGTCACCACCTCCAAGCTGCTTGCTGAATATGGTGACAGGATCCCCTGCAACGCATCTCTGGCTCGTTGGTGGTTGGGGTACCAGGCACGCGGCAGAGGAGAAATGAGTTGGGTGGGTGTCAGGGAGACCCACTCGATCTGCATCCTGGTTCAGTCCCTTCTACCTAGCTCTAAATTTGATTGTGGGCAAATCACTTGAACTTTCTGAGTTGCCTGTTTGGGAAGGGGAGTTCCTACCTCGCCACTGGGGGAGAAATTAAGTGAGCACCTGGAACAACATGGTTGTGTCTCAGTAAATGTTAACTCTCTTGTCGACACTACCCTCCCCAGCGCTCGCCCAGCAGCAGGTGAGGGGAGCTTCAGAGGGCTCCCTGTCTGTTGTGCTGAGCACCAAGCCCTGCTTCCCATGGGACACGCGCAACAGCTTTTTACAGTAACTTGCCGCCAATTTAATAGTCATGGTAGTAAATACAGATTAATATTAAATACCGATATTTCTCCTGCTTCACAGATGAGGAGACCCAAACACAGAGGGGTTACATAACTTGCCCCCACAGAGGACCTCTTCCCCTTCATCCCTGTGGTAAGCTGGTTAACTGTGAGCTGTTATTCACATAGAAATGTCCTCCGTCAGTGGCATCCAAACAACAACTCCTTCTCCTCCTCCTCCTCCTCCTCCTCTTCCTCCTCCTCCTCCTCCTTCTTTTTCTTCTTCTTCTCCGTAATTCAACTTTGTAACAATTATAAGTAAACCTGTTAAAATTATCTGGACAGTGCCAGAATTTGGATATAAAAAAGTACTTTTTAAAGAGCTGTTTCAAATTTACAGCAAAATCGAGCACAAACCGCATCCACCATATATGCATATACCATTTACCATATACCCATATATCACCCAAAGTCCAGAGCCTACATTAGGGTTCACTCTCGGTGGTGCACATTCTATGGGTTTGGACAAATGTGTAATGACATATATCCAGCACTATGGTATCATACAGAGTCATTTCACTGCCTGCCCTAACCCTGAGTACCACTGGTCCCTTTCACATTTTGCCTTTTCAAGAATGTCACGTAGTTGGAATTACGTAGTTTGTAGACCCTTCAGATTGGCTTCTTTCACTTAGTAACGTGTATTTAATGTTCCTCCATGTCTTCTCATGGCTTGCTAGCTCATTTCTCGTTAGTATTGAATACTATTCCATTGTCTGGATGTGCCACAGTTTATTTTCCCGCTCACCTCCTGAAGGATATCTTGGTTGCTTCTATGTCTTGTCAATTATGAATAAAGCCATTATAAACATTCATGTGTAGGTAGACATAAGTTTTCACCTCATTTGGGTAAATACCAAGGAACATGATTGCTGCATCATATGCTAAGAGTATTTTAGTTCTGTAAGAGACTGCCAAACTTCTTCCAAAGTGGCTGTACCATTTTGCATCCCCACCAGCAGTGAATGAGAGTTCCTGTTGCTCCACATCCTCCCAACGTTTGCTATCTTCAATGTTTTGGATTTTCGCCATTCTCATGGGTGTTGGATGCAGGCATGTCCTAGATGTGTAGTGGTATCTCCTTGCTGCTTTAACTTGTGCTTCCCTAATGACATAGGATGTGGAGCATTTTTTTCATATGCTTGCTTATCATCTGTATATCTTTGTCAGTGAGGTGTCTGTTTAGATCTTTTGCCCATTTTTTGATTGGGTGCTCCATTCTCTATTGTTGAGTTTAAAGAGCTCTTTGTATTTTGGATAGTCCTTTATCAGACATGCCTTTTGCATGCAAAAGATATACAAAATTATAAACAGCTATTATAAACAGTCATGTGCAGGTAGACATAAGTTTTTATGTACTACATTATTAATTACTTTAAGTTGTCGCAAAATATATATAACATCAAAAATTTTCCACTTTGTTTTTAATTGTGCAATTCACTGGCATTCATTGCATTCAAAATGTTGTGCCAACATCACCACTATCTATTTCCAAAAGTTTTTCATCACTCCAAGCAGAAATGCTGTAACTCCTAAGCTGTAAATCCCTACAGTTAGCTTCCCAGGGTGGCTATGGCCATGACAAAGTACAAAAACTAGGTGGCTTAAAACAACAGTGATTTATTGTCTCCCCGGTTCTGGAGGCAAGCAGTCTGAAATCAAGGTGTCAGCAGAATCACATTCTCTCTGACAGCTCTAGGCAGGGCTCCTCCCTTGCCTCGTCTGGCTTCTGGTGTTTGCTGGCAATCCTGGGAGTTCCTTGGCTTATAGACACATCACTCCAGTCACATGGCTGCCTTCTCCCTGTCTTCACATCATCTTCCCTCTGTGTATGTGTGTTTCTGTGTCCAAATGTCCCTTTTTAGAACTGAGTGGGACAAATTAGAGAGGGAGACAAACCATGAGAGACTCTTAACTCTGGGAAACGAACAAAGGGTTGCTGAAGGGGAGGTGGAAAGGGGGTTGGGGTAACTGGGTGACGGGCACTGAGGAGAGCCTGTCTGGGATGGGATGAGCAGTGGGTGTTATACTATATATTGGGAAATTGAACTTCAATAAAAACAAATGAGATAAAAATGTCTCCTTTTATAGGGACACCAGTCATATTGGATTAGGGCTGCCCACCCTCATGACCTCCACCTGGTTCAGTCCACACAGACCCTATTTCTCAATCGTGCCACATTCTGGGGCACCAGGGGTTAGGACTTCAGCACATCATTTTGGGGAGATACAATTCAACACATAATACTCCTAGTTCCTTCTTCCCCGTGAGCCCATGAAAACCTTCAGTATGCTGTCTCTTATGCATTTGCTGATTCTAGATATTTCATGTAAGTGGAATACAAGATTGGTCTTTTTGTGCCTGGCTTATTTTACTTAGCATAATATCAAGGTCCAGCCATGTGGTAGCGTGTATCAGAGCTTCAGGTGTGTGTGTGTGTGTGTGTGTGTGTGTGTGTGTTTTATGGCTAATATTCCACTGTATGGATAGTAGACCACGTTCTGTTTACTCATCCATGTATTTGATGGACACTCAGGTTGTTTCTGTCTCCTGGCTGCTATGGATAATGCTGCAGTGAAAGCTGGTATATGAGCCCTTCTGCTTCCTCCAAACTCTATTGACAGGGCAACTTTTTCAATGCAAAACGTTGAACATGGGCACCTGGGTGGCTCAGTCAGTTAAGCCTATGGCTCAGGTCATGATCTCTGGGTCCTGAGATTGAGCCCCACATCGGGCTCCCTGCTCAATGCGGAGTCTGTTCTCCCTCTCCCTCTGCCCCTACTCCCTACTTGTGCGCGCTCTCTCTCTCTCTCTCAAATAAATAAATAAATAAATAAATAAATCTTTAAGAAAAGTTGAATATCAATCCCAACATGTGTCTATTGACTGATAAATTATACCTGCGCTATTGTTAATAGAAAATGTACATGATAAACATCATCAAAGCAGCAAAATAAAAGGGGAGGTGCTTGGCTGGCTGTCAGTGGGGCATGTGGCTCTTGACCTCGGGGGCGTGAGATCAGGCCCCGCATTGGTCAATAGAGATTGCTGAAAAATAAAATCTTGAAAAGTAAAAGTTAAAAAAAAGAAAAGTAAAAAGATGAAACAAAAAGAAAATATGAACGAATCTGGTATAAAAATAAGTAAATGTAAACAGATGTTCTTTCCTGAATCCCACTTTGTGGGCAATGCGGTATTGGTCTTAAGGGATATATGTGATTGACCGACTGGTCTTAACCTACTGGTTATAGCTTTCTTGAAGCCCATATTTCTTTGACGATCTGATGAATGCTATGGGCACTCTCTCCCAGAATTCCCCCTCAAATAAACATAGCTTTTCCAACAGGGGTTTGGGAGATGCAGGGACTCCCAGGAAACCTCATCTAAGATTATTCGCCTTGTTATTATTATTTGGGGGACCACTCTGAAGTGGCAGAGTAGTATTTGGAGGTAGGGAGCAAGAATTCTACCTTCCTCCATGGCCCTGTTCTGAGGCTATTAAGACTTTGATGGCAACCTGACATTATTGAAGAGAACAAACAAAGCAAAACAGATGGAAAGTAGAGAGAGTGGGATTGAGTCAGATAACCAGAAAGTGCTTCTAATAGCCATGAGGATAAAACAGGACTGCAGGGGGGTGAAAGAGGTAGTAGAAGTGAAGGGGGTGTTGAGTAGGGGGTTGTGAATCCTGGTCCCTGAAGATATCCATTGGGGAGATGGCCTCCCATTGGAGTGGCAGGTGATCTGGCCTAAAGCCGTCAATCTGATGGGGTAGGGGTGGGAATATGCCAGAGTCTTACTAAGGGGAAAGTCACGGAGAGTTTCCCTTCTGCTCTGGGCCTTGTAGTGAGAAGAAACAGAGCATTTTCACATTTATCATCTCACTTATTATCATCTGTATCAATTAGTGTCCAATCGGGAAAACAGAGACCATCCTAGGTGCTTCAAGCAGAAGGGGATTGAATACAGGGGAAGTTGGTCACAGATGTTTTGGAAGGGAGGAGGTGGTGCTCAGAGGCTAGGAAGCTGCTAATATCCCTGGTCTGGAATCCACAGCCTGCGGATGGCGTTGAGCAGCTGGGAGTGCTACTAGCTCTGCCCTGGCTATGGCTGGAATGGCTGCCACTGGGCAGGTCCAACCAGTCCACACGCCCAGTGCTGCTGCCAAAGTGCCTCCCCCAGGACCCACCACTGCTGCCACTACAAGAGCCACCTGCGGGGGACACGTGGGGGCTCAGCAGTTCAGTGTCTGCCTTCGTTCACCTCAGGGCATGATTCTCGGGTCCTGGGATCGAGTCCCACATTGGGCTCCTGCAGGGAGCCTGCTTCTCCCTCTGCCTGTGTCTCTGCCTCTCTGTGTGTGTCTGTCATCAATCAATAAATAAAATATTAAAAAAAAAAAAAGTATCACCTGTGGAAGAAGCAGGTAAGGCTGCTTCTCTCTCTCCATCTCTTACCAGTTCTTCCCATTGGCAGAATCAAACTGGAGTTTGGGAAATGTTTTTAGGCTTCGGGCACCTGCAGAGCGCAGAAGGCTGGTGGATGAGAGCCAAGAGGAGAAGCACCAGCACGCCCCAGGTCCACACTCAGAATAGATCCCCTGTTTGCCCCTGTATTTTCACCCCTCACCGAGTCCGCCCTCTTTGAGGATGGGGTGCTGTTTGTTCGCCACACTTTCTCCGGCACCTGGAACCAGTACCTGACTCAGTGCTCAATCAAAAGGCTCTTCACCACTCTGTCCTCTCGCCAATAGAGTGAACGTTCTCCACTTTTAACATGCAAAGGAGCCAAGGTCCAGAAAGTCCTGACTTGCCCCGAGGGACCCAGTTGCAACAGTTGCCGTGACATGCCTGCCTGGGAAGCCTCAGGAAGGCCCTGGGCAAGCACAGGGCTGACTCGGCAGCTACCGCTTGCCCGCTCCTGGTCACGCCTGCTGGTCTGGCTGTCCCCAAGCAAGAGCTGAGCACAATGTGGATGCCTCCTTCTGGCCTCCACGTGCTCCTGGAGTGGAGGCCAAGAGGGGCTGACTCAGCCATGACCTCCTCAGGGCTGGTTACTTCCTTCTGCCCCAGGAAATAGGGCATCCTGGTGGCTCTGCCGAAAAGGTCCAAGGGGAGGTCAGGTAGACTGGGGGGAGAGGTGGTATGCTGGGCTGACCCCTCCTTCCTGCTTCCCCGGGGTGGAGCTCTCCACCGCAGGGTCCCGACTGTACTTCTGGTGACCGGATTTCCCATATCAAACATTGGCGCTCGAGGGCGGACACATGACTGGCTGAGAAAAATGGTATTAGAAGTGGGGTCTCGGGCAGCCCCAGTGGCCCAGCCGGTTAGCGCCGCCTGCAGCCTGGGGTGTGATCCTGGAGACCCAGGATCAAGTACCACGTCGGGCTCCCTGCATGGAGCCTGCTTCTCCCTCTGCCTGTGTCTCTGCCTCTCTCTCTCTCTGTGTCTGTCATGAATAAATAAATTAAAAAAAAAATCTTAAAAAAAAAAGAAGTGGTGTCTCTCCCAGGGTTTCTCAACCTTAGTGCTATTGACATTTGGAGGCCAGATAATTCTGTTTTTGGAGGCTGTCCTGGGCCTTGCAGGATGTTTAGCAGCACCCCTGCTGTCTACCCACTAAAAGGCAGTAGCACTCCCCTAGGTGTGACAATCTAAGACATTTCTCCAGACATTGCCAAATGTTCCCTGGGGGAGCAAAAGCGCTCTGCTTGAAAAGCACTGGTCTATCCCCCCACCCCCACCTCAAATGCAGGACATAATGTCTACACTGGATGTGCCCAGTGGCCAGGAGCTGGTACTGTTTGGCAGAAAATATAGTCCTTGTCCCTCAAGGGAGGCAGGCACAATCCTGCTCCTTGTCTGAGGGAAGAGACAGATCCTGACTTTGGGGGGACTTCTGGGCTGACGGGGGAGATTAGACAGCCCCTAGAGAGGCAGGAAAACATGGTGGCTAAGAGCACGAACTTCAGAGGCAGAAACCTGGATTCAAATGCTGGCCCTACCATTTTAGAGGACGTTACTTTTTGTGCCTTTGTTTCTTGTCTGTAAAATGGGGGTGGCGATGCCCCCTATCTTGTAGGGTTTTCTTAACTTATTTACTTATTTTTTTTAAGATTTTATTTATTTATTCATGAGAGACACACAGAGAGAGAGAGAGAGAGAGGCAGAGACACAGACAGAGGGTGAAGCAGGCTCCGTGCAGGGAGCCCGACACGGGACTCCATCCCGGGTCCCCAGGATCACGTCCTGAGCCAAAGGCAGGCGCTTAACTGCTGAGCCACCCAGGGATCCACTATTTACTTATTTTTTAGTAAGAGACTGGTTTTTAGGAAAACTTTAGATTTATAGCAAAGCAAGTACAGACTGCCCATACACATCATGGCCAGTTTTTTCCATTGTTAACATTTGTTAAAATTAATCAGCCAGTATTAATACATTGTTATTAACTAAAGCCCATGGTTTACTCGGATTCCTTAATTTTTACCCAATGTGCTTTCTATGTGCCAGGATTCCATCCTGGACACTACATCACAGTTAGTTGTCAATGTATCCTTAAGCGCTTCCTGTCCTGGCTGCGACAGTTTCTTAGGCTTTTCTTGCTTTTGATGATCTTGGCAGTTTTAAGGAGTACTAACCAGACATGTTGTAGGATGCCCCTTTGTGGAATTTGTCTGATTTTTTTCTCATGATCAAACTGGGATATGGATTTGAGGGAGGGAGGAAGATCACAGGGGTGATGTGCCCTTCTCATCATATCATGTCAATATTTTATATGATCACTGTGATTCATAACTATGGATGTCACCCTGGATCACTTGGTTGAGGGCCTGCTCGTTAGGTTTCCCTACCACCTCTTCCTGACTGTGCTTTTTGGAAGGAAGTCACCGTGCACAACCCACACTTAAGGAGTGGGGTGGGGGTTGGGGGAGTGCCTCATAAAGAATTTGTGAAGACTGGATCAGTTAAGAAATGAATAATCCTATGGACAGCCTGGGTGGCTCAGCAGTTTAGTGCTGCCTTCAGCCCAGGGTGTGATCCTGGAGACTCAGGATTGAGTCCCACGTTGGGCTCCCTGCATGGACCCTGCTTCTCCCTCTGCCTGTGTCTCTGCCCCCCTCTCTCTCTCTCTGTGTGTGTCTCTTATGAATAAATTAATAAAATTTTAAAAAAAGAGAAATGAATAATCCTAGAACAGTGCCTGGCATGTGCTAAACCCTACCTCGTGATTTGCTGTTATGGTGGCAATGGGAAGATACTCTGAAGAGATTAGACAGTCCTCACGCAGGAAACAACTTGTAGGACTGTGTTAGACAGAATCATGATGTCCCTCCAGAAGATGTCCCAGAAATGTCTGAATGGATCACCTTACATGGCGAAAGGGCTTGCCAGTTGTGCTAAAGGGTATGGCCTTGACATGGGAAGATGACTCTGGGTTATCCAGGTGGGCCAATCTAGTCACACAAATCTTTCCAAGCAAAGACACCTTCCTGGCTGTGATCAGAGAGTAGATACACAATGTGTTGACAGAAGGTCGGAGAGATGGCAGCAGAAGGACTCAACTGGCTGACCTACTGACCTACCATTGCCACCTTTGAAGATAGAAGGAGGGGCCTTGGGCCCCAGAAAGGCAGGCAGCCCTGACATGAGTTTACCTCCATGACACCTGTGTTTGATCTCTGACCCACAGAGCACATGTGGGGGCTGAAAGCGGAGATAGAGCCCTCAATCAGAAATCGTTCCCTGCTAACTGCAAATGGATAGCTCACTGGCCTCTTTCCTTGCGTGCTCAGTTTTTGCTAGCAATAACCACAACCAAAAAAACTCTCATTTCTTGAGGGCCAGCCTCACCTCAGTTCAAGACCCCCTAAAAAACAATTCTTATAGATGTATCAGCATATTGTCAGAGTGTCTGAAACATCCTACAACCATGCATTCGTTCGTTCGTTCATTTATTCATTCATTCACTAAGCATTCATTAAGCACCAACGGTTGAGGCCCTGCCCTCCAGAAGCTTTCTATGGTGGTGAGAGTGGGGCATAGAGCCATAACCAGAATCTGGGAGCAGGGTAGGACTATGGTTTTTGGGCAGCATGTCATGGTTGTTTAGCTGGGGGGGCAACACAAGACTGTGGGAATCTGGGAAGGCTGCAAGGAGGTGGTGTATTCAAGCTGGGTCTTGAAGAACAGGGATGATGCCAGTGGCATTCTGGGGAGGACAAACAGAACAAGCACAGGTATAGAGGAAGGGAAGTGGAGGCCTGTGTATTTGCCCTCTTATTCCTCATGGTATCCTAAATGAGTAAGTACTATTATTATCCTCATTTTGCAGAAGAATAAACTGAGGCACAGAATAGTTGAATGACCTACCTTAGAGCACATCTAGTTAGGAGTCTAACTGCAGAGCTCCTGCTTAGTCTTTTCATCACATCAGCTGAGGAAATACTAGCCTCACAGAATGAATTTGTGAGTGAGTGAGCTACACTCATTCATTCACTTTGTCATTCAACAGATATTGATGGAGCACCTGTTGGGTGCCCGTGAGCTCCATGCTAGGGAAACCAAGGTAACAGGGAGGCTTTCCTCCAGGACCTCACATCTGGAGGAAGAGGCAGGTGTATAGATGCTGAACTATCTCACTGCACAGAGAATGCTGGAGAGATGGGCAGGGGGAGGAAGAGCATGGGGGTTGAAAGCTGGATCCTGGGAAGCCTCTTTCAGGAAGATGGACATGAGAGCAAAGTCAGTGAAGGAGAAAGGGAAAAATGGTCGGGGAGCTGCAGGAGAGCCAGAGGGCAGAATCAAACCCACCCCTATCCATTTGCAGGGCAGGAGAATACACAAATGGCCCCTGGCTCACAGCCTGCCACCTTTCTTTTCACCCTTTAGCTTCTCATGCAGAGTGAGGGTCTCACATTAGCATGCGTTGCACATTCCAGCCATACAACCAAGCTCTGCCCAAGCTCTCCACCTGCCAACAGTGCCACTGATCACCCCTCAGGCCCAGAGTGCATGTGGTAGTCATGATCTACCCTTTAAGATGGCAAACTGAGGGAAGAAGCCCTTGCAGACTCTGCAAGTGGGCCTAGGACTCTTTGGGCAAAGAATTCCTAAATATTGGGTACCCAGAGTGTGGCCATGAAGACAAGTTTGGTGTTCTAGAAGGGCAAGTTTCTTTGGCCCCATAAGCTCCTGGTTCTGTCAGTGAATCTGCTTGTCTGGGTCCAAAGGCCATTTTGGATAGAATCGTAGAGGCCCTTACCTAAGAAGAAGATTCATCCACTGTCAAGTTCTCCAACGAGGTTAGGTGGAGTAAGGATTAAGATGTGACCACTGCAGCTAGAAGGTTGCTTGGGCTTTGTGAGAGGGTGGTGTGTGAGCCGAGCAGGGTGTGGAGAGATGTCGGGTGAGCATGAGGTGAGGAGTAGAAGTGGAGAGTACAGAGCCCTCTTTCAGGAAAGTTGGCAGGGAAAAGAAATAAAGCCAGAGGAAAGGAGCTCAAGGGGGAGGTAGGGAAGAGGGAATGTTTTTATTTGTTTGTGTTTAGAAGGCAGTAGACAGGAATATGTTTTAGTCTGAGGGAAAGGAGTCTGTGGAAAGAGAGAGGGTGAAAAATCAGGGGGAAAAAAGTCAATGAGGAGAAAGTATAATCATAAAAGTTCTTTTTACTTCATCATCCAGGGGATATGATGGCCTTAGGAAAAATAAAGAACTCCTCTTTCTCTGAGCAAAGGTGAGAGGGGATTGAGGGAGCCTGGATTAGGTGATCCGATTGTCCCTGAGAGAATCCGCATTTACAGAACACCCACTCACTGTGTGCCAGGCACCATTTTAGGTACTAAACTTATAAAATCTTACCAATTTCTCACAATGACCCTTAGAATCAATATTGTCATTGTCTTCTCTGCTTGACAATAATCTAAACAGAGGCACAGAGAGGATTAGTAACTGGCCCAAAGTGACACATCTAGTTAATACTGCTTTTAGATGTAGACAATGGAGCTTCAGACCTGAGATCTGCATCTTAGAAGGCTCTGCATTGTGATCACCACACAAAAAAAATAAATTTATTAACGGAACAAGATTTCAGTTTCTGGCCATAATGAAGTGAAAGAGACTGGATTTACTCTCCTGCCCTAAAATACTAGGACTCCAGGCAAAATATATGAAACAATGATTTTCAGACTTTGGACAAAGGCAACTCAGGACTATGATCCCCTGAAAAGGGAAAAAAAATGAGGTGAGCCCTGTAATTACCCCAGCTCACTGCCTGAGGCAGTTTGCAGGCTTCAGTGCAGAGAGAAGGGAATCCAAGTAGAGCTTGGATGTCTTGCTGATTGAGAAGACAGATTTAGAGTTCAAGAGGCCAAGGTGCTAGAATTTACAGGGCAGAGTCCCAGGGAGGGGAAGCTGAACATATATCCAGAGATTTGCAGAAGTGTCTTGAATCTTTGGCTGAGTACTGATTTATACATACATGAAAGGAATGACTAGGGAAAGAGTCACTGGAAGCAGAGCTATGCCTGTAGCTCACACAGGGCAGGGATTAGTTTGTGTTCCCAAAAGGCAGAGTAGAAAGACCTTGTAATACACGGGGTACAGTTCTCAGAAGGGTATTGCCTTAGTAGAGGTCTAAATTGACCTTAGACTAACAGCTACTCTATATCCATCCTAAAAATCTTAAAAGCAAGTCTCAAAAGTATACAACTTATTCCAAGTATGTTAACTATGTGCCAGAGTAAAGTCCAATACTATTTAAAGGAATTCAACAAACTCCAACATCCAGCAATGGAAGATTCACAATGTCTAGCATCTAATCAAACCACAGACCAATATTCCTCAACATGGATGCAACATTTCTAACCAAATTTTAGCAAATCAAATCTAACAACATGTAAGAAAGATAATACATCATGATAAAGTGAGGTATATTTCAGGAATGCAACGTTGGTTTAATGTTTAAAAACCAATCAATTTAATTCAGCATATTAAACAAAATTCAACATTCATTCCTAATAAAAACTTACAGAAGACTAGGAATAGAAAAAGCGTCCTCAATCTGATAAAGAGCAAACAAACACAATACATACAAAGAAGTAGAAAGTATGGGGCACAATGGTTCAGTTGGTAAAGCATGTAACTCTTGATCTTGGGGTTGGGAGTTTGAGCCCTGTGTTGGGTGTAGATATCACTTAAACATAGAAAAAATATATTTTTATATATAAAAGAAGTAGAAAGTATGACCCACAATTGGAAGAAAAATCACTCAACAGAAAAACCCAGAAATGAAGAGTTGAAGGAGTTAGCAGAGAAGGACATTGAAAGAAATAATATAAATATGCCTCATATGCCTCATGTGTTCAAGCATTTTGAGAAACATATGAACATATGAGGAGAAAAATACTATAAAAGTAATATTAAAAAGATCCAAGAGATTTCCATAAATTAAAAATATCTATCTTAAATTTTAAAAAACACTGTATGTGATTAAAAGCATATTTAGATACTGTAGAAGAAATGATCAGTGAATTTGAAGATACAGCAATATAAAATATCCAAAATAAAGCCCAGAGAGAAGGTAAGAATGTGAAAAAAATAAATAAAAGATCAATGACATTTGAGATAATATCCAGAAATCAAACATATGAGTAATTGGAGACCCAGATCAGGGCAAGGAGATGACAAAGATATTTGAAGAAAAATGAACAAAAGTTTTCCAAATTTAAGCAAGATAAGTCAGTCAGAGAAAGACGAATACCATATGATCTCACTCATCTATGGATTTAAGAAACAAAACAAAGGAGCAAAGGAAAAAGAGAGAGAAACCAAGAAACAGACTCTTAACAATAGAGAATAAACTGATGGTTGCCAGAGGGGAGGTGAGTGGGAGATGGGGGAATTAGGGGATGGGGATTAAAAAGCACATTTATCATGATGAAAAAAATTAAGTAAAATAAAATAATTCATCCCCTCTCTCAAATTTCCAAATTTAATGAAAGAGAAAATCAATAGATTCCAGAAGTGCAATGAACCAGGAAGAAGAAACAAAGAAAACCACATGAAGGGCAGCCCAGGGGGCTCAGCGGTTTAGCGCCGCCTTCAGCCCAGGGCATGATCCTGGAGACCTGGGATCAAGTCCCACATCGGGCTCCCTGCATGGAGCCTGCTTCTCCCTCTGCCTGTGTCTCTGCCTCTCTCTCTCTCTCTCCTCTCTGTGTATGCTCATGAATAAATAAATAAAATCTTAAAAAAAAAAAGAAAATCACATGAAGACACATAAGCAAATTGCTGAAAACCAGTGATAAAGGGCAACTTGTATAAACAGCCATAGAGAAAAGGGCACATCTCATACAGAGGAACAAAGGAAAAGAATGACAGCATACTTCTCATGCAAAACTACGCAAGCCACAGGACAATTGAGAACCAAAAAGAAAGAAAGAAAGAAAGAAAGGAAAGAAAGGAAAAGAAACTGTCAAACCCAGAATTCTATACTTAGTGAAAATATCTTTAGACAATGAAGGCAATCTACAGACAGAACAGCCAAAGCAAATTCGAAAAGAAGTAAAAATTAGGAAGAATTACACTAACCTACTTTAAAATTTATTATAAAATTATAGTGTGGTATTCATGTACAGACAAATCATTGGTTGGTGTTCATCAGTTATATCTTATTATTTCCCTTTTTAATTACAATTGATCATGTTGAATATCTTAAAAATAAGAAAAGTCAAAAGAATCTAAATAATTTAAAGTTTAAAAATTGTTACATTTATTTTAAAGTGCTTATAATAAAATATATTGAAATGTATACTTAGAGCACAATTACATTTTACTTTTTAATCTGTCATAGCACTACTGTCAATAAAACAATTACATGAGAATCAATTATAAAAATATAATTGGTGATCCTACTGAAATTAGAGCAAGGAATGTAAATGTTATAGAAAAATATATAATAATTCATGAATTGATTATTGATTATTCATCCAAACATTGCCAACCCATCAGAAGAACTCCCATACATTTACATTATTAATTAAATTCAGCCATTTTTATATTTTTCTGTCTTTCATCATAGGAAAACCATACCCCTGTGTCTGCACACACACACAAATCTTTGGTTATAAGGAAAATGTATTTGTCAGCCTAGGAAGCTGGAAATTATTTTATGTAATGGTTTGGTAAGTTTATTTGTAATGTTTAACTGTCAAGATAATAGAATTTGGGGGCCTCCTTTGCTTTCTTGCCCTGGGCTGCAAACATGAAGGGTTCAACTGTGTCTGACAGGTGATAGACCTAGGACGTCCCCCAGGTGGTCTGGCCTCAGGACCAGGTGCTTCCCATTGCACCACACTGCCTGGTTGTAGAAAATGGGGAGGGATTTTGGGAACAGTAAGTACAGAGAAGTTACTGGAAGAGGCCTGTGAGGATGTCCAGGAACTTCTGTAGGGAGTAGAATTTACGTTGAGGGGGAGAATTTTGATGGGTGAGGGGGGTAAGGAGTACAGATTAAAGATGGGGGCTCCTGGGGATACTGACTTTCCCTCTGGGTACAACAGACTCACCGAAAGGGGGTTATTAGGGGAGAGTTTGCAGCCTAGGTTCTTAGCTCTCTGGCTCTCTACGTCAGCCAACTCCCTATCATCCTCAGGAATGGAAAGCCTGTATTACTCGGCAATTATAAAAATAAATACAGAGGAAACAAAGTAACATATTAGAGTCTAGCTAAATACTGTTGCTTGCCAGATGCTGCCCAGCCAGAGTCGGCCAGGGTCAGAGAGGTGTTAGAGTCAAGCTAGCACTGGGTTGGGATCTTTCTCTTTGATGGTATCAAAAGATTGCAAAAGAACTGAAAATGCAAAGTTACTTTTTGCCATGCCCAGGTCCATCAAATCATCTCCAGGATGCCAGAGATACAGCCCTCATTGTCTGGGAAACACTTCTCTGGGCCAGACTCTAAGAGGGTTCTAATCCGAATGGGCATGCCGAGGTCCCACCATTCCCCCTCTACCATTGCTTTAATGCTATGTGCCAGGTGTACTGTTTCCAAAGACACCCCCCCCCCAACAATTTCTCCCATTCCTGTGCCATGTTGCTCCTCCTGCCAGGAAACAAGAGCTATCAACCCCCTCCTCGGTTCTTGGGCTGGCCTTGGGACTTCTTTTGGCCAGTAGAATGCTCCAGAAGTGATGCTGTGCAAGTTCCAGCCTGCACTCTTATAGCCCTGGACCACTACACAAGAAACCCATCCTGTTGGAGAAAGAGGTCCAGCCAGGGCCCACCTGCTCTGGCCACCCCAGCTGAACTGCCAGCTGAATGCAGCCAAATGAGTGAGCCCAGCCACCACTGCCCAGCTGAGCCCCGGGAATCGTGAGACATCATAAATAGCTCTTGTTTTAAGCCACTACATTTTGGAGTGGGTTTTTCTCAGCGACAGACGACTGAAACACGTGCCAAGTGCAGCTGAATGTCTTGCTCATGTTATTTATTTAATCCTCACAACATCCCCAGGAGAATGTCCCCTTTAGCAGCTGAGAAAAGCCAGGCCTAGAAGGGTGGCAACCACCTGGCTCCTGGTCTCACAGCTAAAAAGCGGTGGAATGTGGATTTGGCCCTAAGTCTGTCTGACTCCAAGCTCAGCAGGACAAGGGGATGGCTAGGAGTCCAGGGAAGGGCCCAGGTTCTCATGTCGGAGGGAGGGAGAAAGGGTGCTGGCCGCCTCACTCCCCCCACAGGCTCATTCTGCTGCCATGGCAGGAGTGCAGGAGGGCAAATGAGGACCAGCGGGGGATGGAATGCACTGGGGAGACTGGGTTCTGCACTGGGGGGTAAAGGGGTGGGTTGGGGCTGTGGGGGGCTGTGTGGCTCCAAGAGATCTTGGAGGAAGGGGCTTCATGGCCAGGAGCTCTTTGACCCAAGCAGACATTACCCTGTCCCCTGCCTGAGATACCACCAGGCTTCACAGAGTCCCAACCGGATATCATGTCTGAAAACGTCTCGTGGCTCGGCCAGCTCACCAACCTGGGGCTCCACATGGCCAGCCTCCTGCTGCCCAGTGAGAGCCTCCTGCCCCTGCCCCGCGCATTTCCCTGGCACAGAGCTGAAGTCCACGAGCAGGGGCGTCAGAGCAGAGTCCCTTTGGAGAGAATATCAGCTGCTGCTTCTCCCTCCAACACACTGCTCCCTCCTGCCTCCTTATATCATGCTCTGGCATCCTGCCAAACATCCTCCTCAGGTCACAGGTTAGACTTGAGATCCCCCTCCCCTCTGGGTGCTGGATACTGTCCTTGATGGATGAGAGGGGAAGGACAAGGTGCCCATTAATGATGCTAATAGTTCCTCCGGCACTGAGAGCAGGGTGGACTTGCTAAGCCCACACTGGGATTCGGATTTAGGCTAGGGGTTTGTATGAATTTACTGTTCGTATGAATGTACTAATGCCCAGCTGGGGACATTTTGGTGCAATTGCCGGGGTTGCAGGCAAAGATGAGAAGGGTGGCATGACGCCACAGGGGCTGTGGACTGTTGCTCTCCACCTCTGTCTGGTCCTGCCTTCTTCTCTGGAGGCTGCAGAGAGCAAAGGCCACATTTTTCAGAACTCACAGGCAGTAGTGACCTAGGTGCGAATTCATCCCCGCCTCCTGTCCATGCACTTGGCACTCTTTGGAAGGCAGCACAGAGAGCCCTTTGCGGTTGCTCTTGCTCACAGGTAAGATAGTGGAAATGTGGGTGCCTGGGTGGTTCAGTGGGTTAAGCATCTTCCTTTGGCTCTGGTCGCATGATCTTAGTGTTGTGTGATCCTAGGGTTGCGTGATGCCAGCGTCCTGGGATGGAGCCCCACACCTGTCTCTGCTCAGTAGGAAGCCTGCTTCTCTCTCTCTCTCTGTGAACTTGCTCTCTCTCTATTAAATAAATAAATAAATAAATAAATAAATAAATAAATTTAATTAATTAATTAATCTTTTTTAGAAAGGTGGTGGAAATGTGCCATTTTTTCTGCAAACTCCTTTCTGTAGCTTCCTGACTGTTGAGGAGCAGGTTTCACTCACATCTCCTGCTCCTGGGTGGCTTGTCTTCCCTCTCCACATTCCTGCTCCTCTCTAAAGCCTTTCCCAGAGAGAGCTGTTAGCTCCCGGAACTGTCGCTTCTATGCAGAGGAGAAGGCAGCCCCTGGTGTTGCAGGAGCAGGGGACAGAGGATCCAGAGGTTGACAGCATGGCCCTGGAGCTGCCGCCACTCACTGGGGATCACATCGTTTCTTCTCTGTGGGCTCCTGTTTTCCAACCTGTAAAATGACAGACTCTAAATGAAAGTTCCCTCCCAGCTTGAACCTACCATGATTCATTCCACAAACATGTAATTGAGGGCTTGCTGTCGGACCAGAACTGGGCTAGATGCTGGGGCAACAAGACGAGTGGGGCCTGGGCCCTGTCCTTGTAGAACTCACCTTCTAGAAGACAGGCAGATGGAGAAGCATGGAATTATAACCCAGAGGGCTACGCACTATAGCTGAAAGCATCAGCTTGTTCTAGTAGCTTTGTTAAGAAAAGGTCTCGTGGCACTCTCCTGGCCTCCCGGCCTCCCCTTCCCACTCCCCACGCTCTGCCTCTCTCATTTCTTTTAGATGATTCCTTTGAGTTTGGGCATCATATCTGTATAAAGGAGATGTGCATTGCTGCTTCTGGATTTTTCAGTTTTAGGTACCAATTAAGGTCTCACCTTATAAGGTGTAGATTGAACTCTCTTTCAGCTACTGTCTCCATATAACCATCCCCCAGAATGCTGCCTGTCTCCCCATCCTCCCAGTATGGTTCATGGTTACATCATCCTCTTATTTAGATCGGGGTTCAGTGTTTTCACTCTTATGACGAAATATTATTTCTAGCCAAACCATGTACCACATTATTTAGCTTTTTGCAACATTTTGTTCCCTCCACAGTTAATGGTCCTTTTTTATTTGCTTAGTTTTCTTTATATATATTAGTGATTCATCCCCCAAATCTTTCCCAAATCAGTGGCACAGATTTTCATCACAATAGGTTCAAATTTTAGGTATCCTATGCATTTTATCTTCTTGAAGAGATCTCTCCCAGAGCCCTTTGATGTCCCCTGGCAGCCTGGCTGCCCTCTACTCCTGACATGGGCTGCTAACCACTCTCTGGTGCTGTCCTTCTGTGTTCCTTTTCTTGGGATGGTGGAACATGTCCTCTTCCCTCCCACTGTGGCAAGCAATAAACCGGAGTTGCAGCTTTTGGATCATTTGCATGTCTTGACGCATTTTTTATCCCACACTTAATTAGTAGTCTGGCAGGGGATGGAATTTTAGGTTGGAAATAATTTTCTCTTGGAACTTCAAAGGCAACAAATACTCCATTATCTTCTACAACAGTGCTGTTGAACAGCCAATGCTATTTTGAGTTTCAGTTCTTTAACATGACTTGATTTTTCTCTCTAAAGGTTGGTAGGATTTTCTCTTTGTCAGGTGTTCTGACATTCCATGAGGATGTGCTCTGGTGAGGGCACTTTTTTATGAACTCTTTGGCCTATTTAGTTTGAAACTCATGTCACTTAATCCTGGGAAATGCCGTTTCGTTTACCTTTTTAGGGATTTTCTCTCTTTCTAGATTTCCTTTTAGCTAGATGTCGGTACACCTGAACTGGACTTCTAATTTCATTTTCTTTTCTGTTTTTCTTCATTGTTTTGTTTGCTGTTATTTGAGGAAGATATCTTTAACTTCCAGATTTCTGGTTTGTTTTCATTTCTGTTATATTTTTAATTTCTAAGACCTCATTTTGTTCTCCAAATGTTTACTCTTATAGCGTGTTTTCTTTCTATTTTTTTAAACACCCTTCCTCCTCCCTTCCTCTTTCTCTCTCTCTCTCTTTCTTTCTTTCTTTTAAAGATTTATTTATTTATTTATGAGAGAGAGAGAGAGAGAGAGAGAGAGAGAGGCAGAGACACAGGCAGAGGGAGAAGCAGGCTCCATGTCGGGATCCCGATGCGGGACTCAATCCCGGGACTCCAGGATCATGCCCTGGGCCAAAGGCAGGCACCAAACCGCTGAGCCACTCAGGGATCCCCCTCTTTCTTTCTTTCTTTCTTTCTTTCTTTCTTTCTTTCTTTCTTTCTTCTTTCTTTCTTTCTTTCTTTCTTTCTTTCTTTCTCTTTCTTTCTCTCTTTCTCTCTTTCTTTCTTTCTTCTTTCTTTCTTTCTTTCTTTCTTTCTTTCTTTCTTTCTTTCTTTCTTTCTTTCTTTCTCTTTCTTTTTCTTTCTTTCAAATAAATCTCTATGCCCAATGTGTGGCTCTAACTCATGACCCCGAGATCAAGAATCGCATGCTCTATGGACTGAGCTAGCTGAGTGCCCCTAGCGTGTTTTCTTATTTCATGAGTGCAATATCATCTTTTTCTGAGAATAAATGACTAAAATTTTCTTCTTTTCTTTGCATAGCAGAGTTATCCAAGTTGCTTTTGTCTGCTTGTTTTGATTGCTCTCTCTTTTTTCATATTACTTTCCTCATATGTGTATTGATCCTTGCATTTCTATTGAAGAATGGGACTCTCAAAGCTCTGTGCAGGTGGGTGAGCCTTTGCTACCCTGGTCTTTAGAAACCCTGATGTCAGTCTTACACTTAATTCCCCTGTGATGTCCCTGCCTTAACTATGTCAGTGTCCCCCAGCCCAAAGACCCTCTGTCTCACCCACTCCAGAATATGCATCTCCCATGGTCTCTGACAGGACCGGGCAGGGAAAGGACCTGCCTGCTTAGGGTGGGGGAGGAGGACTGGAGGACTAACTGCCCATTAAACTGATTTTCTACTTGTTCACTTTGTTGTTTACTCGCTTATTTTACTGTTGTGGTTTTGGCTTTTAATAACAGGTTTTAGTTTCTAGAGCAGTTTTAAATTCACAGCAAAACTGAGGGGAAAGTAAAGAGAGTTCCCATATATCCCCTGCCCACCCCCACAACCTCCCCACTATCAACATCCCCTATGAGAGTGGTACATTTGTCACAATCAGGGAACCTTTATTGTCATATCATAGTCACCCCAAATCCATAGTTTACATTAGGGTTCTCTCTCCTGGTGGTGTACATTCTATGGGTTTGGACAAATGTATAAAGATATGTATCCACCACTAGAGTCTCATACAGAGTAGTGTTATAGGATTTTCTTCTCTGTCGATGCCTGTGGTTCTTGGTCACGCCGCTTTGAAGAAGGAAGAGGTGGGACAGAGTGGCAGGCAGCAAAGCAAGGTTTATTGAGCAATAGCAAAGTGATGGCACACAGCTCCCGAGGGGGGAGGGGACTCGAGAGGCTTGCCACGGAGTTTCTAAGTCTAAGGAGTTTTATGGGCTCCTTGGGCTGTTTTGATCTGATTAACCCTCCCTGTGCCTGTCACCCAATCAGGTTTTGGTCATGATCATCCCACCTATCACATGGGAAAGAGTGGAGGTCTCCTTTCAGGGTGGGGTAAAATCCTTTTAAGGCTGGTTTCCTCTTAGGGTGCCCGGGCCCCTTGTTCCCGCCTGCCTTTCTTCCCACTATCCTTCATCAGAAATTCACTGCCTTAAAAAAATCCTCTGTGCTCTGCCTGAAGATCTCTTTTTCCTCTGTACCCCCAGGAGCCACTTACTTGTTTATTTAAAAAAAAAATCACTCCTACCCCTACTTCTAGAGGTAATCCTGCTGGACACTGATCCCTGGGCCTGAGTGGGGAGGCCCATGATTCCGGCTGGGTGCCTCTCAGCTCTCCTTGTCCTTGCTGGCTCAGGACTCAGATTCCTCTGCCATCCTCTCTCCAACCTCCAAAACGTGTTGCTGTCCTCTTCTGCCTTGTTTTATTTGTTTCTATAAGTCCACACTTTAAAAAAAAAAAAAGAAAGATTAAAAAAAAGTTCCTTTACTATTGTTTAGCAGGGCTTCAGTGAGCTTGAAGAGAAATGCATGAGCTTGATCTACGATCTTTAATTACAAGTTGCGCCCACTGGATTTTCTGTGGTTACCTCAAATTCAACCCAACCCTGACCAATCCCTCACCTTCTACCCAGATAAACTCCTTGTCCACCTCTCCTGACTTTTGCCCGAGCTTCTGCTACTCTCTCTTAACTCCGGGGGAAACCACAGGGCCTCCTTTGCCCCTTTGTCTCCTGCCTCCTGTCTGTGGAACATCTCAGCTTCTTCCTACTTCCTTTCTGGGGGCCTTCCCCTTTCCTTCCCTCTCTCTTCCCAGCTACCACCCAGGTCTACCTTCTCACACCCAGGCTGAATGAATGTACCAAACCAAACCAAACTAAACAACCCGCCATGGGCTTGTCACTCCCTGCTCACACATATTTTGTCTAGAGTAAAAAGTCCAAATTTCTGAGTTGGGCAAGCAAGTTTCCAGCATATGACTCCAATCTGCCTCTCGGGGCCTAATTCTGCTGGGCGTGATCACTCTGAACACATTGACCGCCCCCTGGCCCTTTGACTCTCTTCACTAGGCCCATGCACTTCTCTAGACTCAGCTCAAATGTGGCCTCTGACCCATAGCTCCCTGCTACCCAGGGAGATGGTGCACATCCTTTCTAGGTTCCCAAACTTAAATGGAAAGCTGTCTCTGCTTACGTATCTGCCTCTCTTTGGGGTTCTTCGAGGGGAGGGACTATGTCTTGGTCATTTGGTACTTCAGGGCCTAGCCTTGTGTGTAGTAAGTTCTCAATAAACGTCCGATGTCTGAATGATTGACTTTATAGCTGGGCTTCATTATCTGTCTATGCTGCTGGCTTTATTGTTACCATATTAATAACAATTTTGTAAGATCTTTTTAACAATAGAACTCCTTGAAAGTGTCATAAAAGGAACCATCTTGGGGTTCCTGGGTGGCTCAGTGGTTGAGCATCTGCCTTTGGCTCAGGGCTCCTGGAGTTCCGGGATCAAGTCCCGCATCGGGCTCCCTGTGAGGAGCCTGCTTTTCCCTCTGCCTCTGTCTCTGCCTCTCTCTCTCTCTGTCTCTCATGAATAAATAAATAAAATCTTAAAAAAAATCTTTAAAACAAAACAAAACAAACAAAACAGAAAGACTGTCCCTATACCAAGGATTTGCTGCCGGCCAGAGGAGAATATGTTCTTTTGCATGGTGCCTTATCTTGATTTCTTATTTTACTGCTCCATGTATCAGAGCTGTGTCAGCCCCCCGAGGGCAGGACCCGTGCCTAGCTATGCTTTTAGCACCCAGCCCTGGGCATAATGGGGCTCAGTAAAGATTTGTCGCTCCACTGTGTTTGCTCTGGTAGTGGAGGATAAGTGGGCCAGTTTGGGGTGACTCTCTGGCATGGAGGCAACATCAAGAAGCCCAGCTGGGCCTGGTTCAAGCCTGGGGTGATGGTGAGCATGAGACCAGAGCAGCTTGTGGGAAAGGATGTCTGGGAACAGCCAATCACAGCCAAGTGTTCTTTGGGAAGCCGGATGCAAGCACAGGATAAAGAAGGTGTTAGATGGTGAGAGAAGAGAAAGGGGAGTGAATGGCAGCTGGGTGGGGGTGGTGAGTGCGATGGGGGGGAGGGCTGAAGTAGGTGGGAGGCCTCACTCCAATGGCTGCCCAGCCCCACTCCTCCCTCTGTCCTGCTCCCTTTCTCCCATTCACCTCAGGACTCCCGCCTTGCAGTTTGTGTGTCAGAGCCTCCCTGGCCCACCGTGTGCCCAGTCTCCCCTTCTCCCCTTGAGTGTCATCGGGCCAGGGCCAGACCCAGGCCTCTGTTCTGGAATGGGATAGGATGGGACTCCCACTCCACTCCTTGCCCGGGACATAAGTCTCATGACTGTTTCCAGACTCTCCGGTCTTCCTGAGCAGCTGGGTCTGGGTCCTGGGGGAGCTAATGAGTAATGAGGAAGGAGACTGAGAATCACGGAGTCTGGTGGAGGAGGGAGGGTGTGCTCTCACACACATACACTGGGGAGTATACGGTTTGATCTTTTTCTGCCCTCTCCCCTGCTTAAAAATACTTAACAATACACAAAATCATTACAGTTGAGCAAATCAGTAAGAAAACCTTTTCTTGGCATTCCATGCCATGTTCCCCTCCTCTGTGCCTCTGGGGGTCCCCTCTCTCCCCTTGCTACTAAACTCCTTAAAAAGAGACCACACCTCTGCCTCCATCTCCACTCCACACACTGACTCCTTAGCTCATCACTGTCCTTGGAAACTGCTGTCCTAGGGTGTCAGAGGCCTCCCATTGCCAAGCCCATGGTGGTAGGTGGTCGGAGGTCTCTCAGGCCTGCCAACCATGGACCCTGGAGCCCCATCACTGCCTGAGGACTGCCCTCCTTCCTGGCTCTTCCTCCTTGCCCCTTGACCATGTCTACCTTCTTTCACAGCTGTGCCTCTTGCCCTAGAGCCAGATGTGAGCCCAGATGTGCCCCATCCAGGAAGGTCTCTCTCTCTCTCTCTCTCCCCAGACCCTCTGCATGGGGGCACCACAAAGTCCCACCTGCTTTGGAAAGCCCAGCATTTGACTTCTTCCTTGGCCCTATCTTAGCCCAGAGGGGTTGCAATGATGAGAGTTCTGTGGCCCAGGACCCAAATCTTGCAATCAATCTTTATTTGTTTAAGATTTTATTTATTTATTTGAGAGAGAGAGAACAAGCACAAGCAGGGGCGGGCAGAGGGAGAGGGAGGAGCAGACTCCCCGCTTAGCAGGGAGCCTGATAAGGAGGCACTCAATCCCAGGACCCTGGGATCATGACCTGAGCTGAAGGTAGACACTTAACCGACTGAGCCACCAAGGTGCCCCTTTCTGTTTGTTTTAAATAAAATCTTCTAGCTGAACAAAAGATACAGGGAGCGAGAGGATGGACTTCTGTGCCCCCACTCCAGCTCAAAGTTGAGTTATTATCAGTATGCTTGAAGCCCCCTGAGCACCCCGTCCCATTGCATCCCCCACCCTCCCTAGAGAGGCAGTGACCTGGATTAGTTCTCTTGGTCCTACAAGTTATTTAACTGTTTGCTACACGCCTATGTGCCCTAACATGATATATGGCATTATTATGCTTGTTTTCAAGCATTATGTAAACGGCAGTACTCTCTCTCTTCTGCTTACTTTTTTCCCCTCAACTGTACCCCATGGATGCAAGCCGCTCTTATGCATTCCCTTTCTGTGCTATATAATATTCCAATGTGAAAATGTGCCACACTTCAATCAGACCTTTCAGATATACCAGGTGAGGCCATTCTGCACCTCTCTTCTCTCATGCAGCAACCCAATTCCATCTTCAACTTTCATGTTGTTTCACAAGCCTCTTGACATCATTACCCAAAGCACCTTCCCCATTTGGGACCTCGTCACTTGCCATCTGACAACACAGGCAGCCACCTGAGTGACCCTCACAGCACCAACATTTCAGCCAGCCTGCTCTCCCCACACCTCCTTCTCCTCCAAACCTGACATCGATCTATCACTGCCTTGCTCTCACCTCCTCCCAGGCTCGCTGCCTCATGTACCTGCCTTGGACCCCACAAGCTTGGCCTGTGGGCACCCCCCAACCTGGCTCCCACTTTTCCAGTGTCATCTCCCAGTACCATGGCCCCTTGGGTCCGCCCCCCTACTACAAGCATCCTAACTGCTCCCAGCCCTGCCTCTGCTCACTTACATCCCCACTGGGCAAGCTCTCCCCGTCTTATCTTTCCTTCCGGGCTCCTCAGCAACCTCATTTTCTCCAAGAGGCCTGCTCTGAACACCTCCAAAAGCCAAGCATGTGGTTTTGGAACAAACCTAAAAAGTCTCTCCTCTTCCCATGCATTTCGCCTCCCCAGCTCCAGCCTCTCCTCCAAGGAGTCCTCCAGGAGCGGTCTGGTCCTTTGTGCCCCCTATGGTCATTGGCATCCAAAGACTACATTTTCTTAACAGCTATTATGTGCTGTGGGCCTAATATGCACCACTTTTAAAATTTTTTATTTTATTTATTTACTCATGAAAGACATACAGAGAGAGGCAGACACACAGGCAAAGGGAAAAAAGCAGGCTCCCTGAGGGAAGCCCACTGTGGGACTCCATCCCAGGACCCCGAGATCACTACCTGAGCCGAAGACACATGCTCAATCACTGAGCC
This sequence comes from Vulpes lagopus, assembly GCF_018345385.1. Lineage (NCBI taxonomy): Eukaryota > Metazoa > Chordata > Mammalia > Carnivora > Canidae > Vulpes > Vulpes lagopus. The sequence continues at coordinate 62,827,436 of NC_054824.1, forward strand.
ATCCAGGTGCCCCTATGCACCACTCTTAAAATATATCATTATTCTTTTCAAGAAGCCAAGATGATAATCCCACCCCAGTCTATAGATGAGGAAATAGAAGTCCAGAGGGGTCAAGAAGTTTCCCAAAGCCCTAGAACTGGCAAGTCGCAGAGGTAGGATTTGAATCTTTGTTAGGCTGACTCCTGCAGGGCCTGAGTTTTCTTCCTTGTAGCACCAGGCCCATCTCTATCAGTTTCTCAGCCAGAGAACCAGCTCTCTGAGAACAGAGACTTGTCCTGTAGTTCTCTGGCGTCTGCTCACCCTTATACCCCTACACTTGGCCCATTCTTAGGCCTAGGCAGGCAGTGGCCTGATGTAGATGATCTGAGCTCCAGGTCCGAGAGCAGGAGGGGCACTGACCCCTAGTGGGTGTGGAAGCCTCCTAGTCTGGGCCAGAAGCTCCCCAGAATGTCCAACCCACCTGTGGACCCCCCTCCACCCTATTAACTTGGCCCCTCACCCTCCTCACCCTGGCTGCGGCCCCTCCTGGCCAGGACAGAGGGCCTTTCAGCCTAGGCTGCCAGCATGACCACCTTCTTGGGAGGGGCTGTTTTTCTAAACTTTTGATCTGAGGTGGAGGCAGACTGCAGGTGTGGAGAGGTCCTGGGCCCGTGTGATGGGATGTCTCTGTGACTACCATGTGCTGTGTGTCCCTGCCCTGGGTGTCCACGGGCTAATTGCAGGCTTTCAAGATGGAAGAGGCCTCTGGGCATAAACAGCCTGAGTAGCGGGCAGCACGTGTGTATGCCGTGTGTGTCTGTGCACATGCTCAGGTGTACGCTTGTGTGTGGTCGTTGTGAATTCCCCACCTTGGACAAGGGCTTCTTTGTCTTCACTGCTCTGACGCTCTGCTCCATCAGAAGGCCCACGGTTGCTTATTTTTATAGGGTGTTCCAGCCTGCTTTCTCCAGTTCCCTCTGTCCCACAGCGACTATTCCGAGCCCCGACTTACCTCATTCTGCTGGGAGAAGAGTGGCAGCTGCGGAACTATGAAGCCAGGGCCTAGCCCCTGGCTCCCAGGTGCTCTTACCTCAGTTTCCTCATTGAAAGTCTCCAAGAAGGGGTGGAAGTGGGGAGCCAAGGAAAATAGTGTCGCTAAGACGCTGAAACTAAGCCACTGAACTCCCTCTTCCCTTTCCCCACCTTAAACCACAGGTTCCTCATTCTTAAGGCTTTATCTGTTAGCCTCTTGGATTCCTGTGCCTCATTTTCCTCATCTGTAAAATGGGGATAATAATGGTATTTGACTCAGAGCTGTTGTGAGGATTCCAAGAAAGATAAAAGTGTCTAGAATTGTGTCTGGTACAAAAAGAGAGCTCGTTAAAGGTTAGTAATACCACTAAACACCTTTATTGAGCCCATCTGCCCGGTACACTAGGCTTCCGAGACCACTTCTTTCTAGATCTTCAGCGTTTCTCCTGCCTTCTCCCATTTCTGTTCAGGTCGCCGAGTTGGAGAGGTCCGGGAAGCCCCCAAACAGCAGAAGGAACCCGTGGGCCAGAGCGGTTGAGGTGTTGTAGTTCTCACAGGAGGTTGAGCCCCGCCTCCCCCCCCTCCCATCCCCTCTCCTCTCCTCCCCTCCTCTGACCGCAAGTGTGCCCAAAGGAGGAGCCCAAGGTCCGCTTTGTCTAAAGCGCCCTCTGCTGGCCGTTAGCTGACCTTGGGCAGGGGTGGCCAGTTCATGGTAGAGGGAGGGAAGAGCTTTCCGAAGTGAGGGGAAGGGGGTACTTGTGCCCCCTGCAGAGCCCACACTGCTACCTTCTCACCCGCCCAGATATGCGGCTTGGAGTAGCCCTCTTTTCTTGCCAGCTGGAGGACCGGTTCCGCGGAGAGCCTCCCTCTCCCCGTCAGGGCAGAAATGCTAAGACCAGGATAAACTGGCAGCCAGCACTAACCCAACCTGCACCCATCACCCAGGCGACCAGTAGGAAGGAGGGACAAGACAGTAGGCAAAACCTCCTGACAACTAGCATGCCGAGGGGCCTTAGGGGGGCTTGGTTCTTATTGGGAAAAGGTAACGGCATTGTGTGGGGGGGGCTCCAAGGAAACCTGTGAAATCATCGAGAAAATGAATTATGGAGTTGTAAGCCTTGTGCAGGTGGTGGCCCACAGCAGACTCCTGTTGCCTATATTGCAAGACCCCTCTCCTCCTCAGTCAAAGCCCGAGACAGATCCTCACGCCATGTCCAAGCGCACTGACCAGACATTTGCTGTATCTCTAGGGAAAGAATTAAACCCCAAAACTGAAAACAAAACTCTAGTTGAAGCAAGAGAAGCTGAAGTTAGACCCCTGGGAGGACTGTCCTGACGGTGAGGCTGGTTGTCATCTCTGGTGCAGGAAGGACCTATCTGTAGACCAGAAACCTTCTTCGCCCAGGGTAGAGTAAGGGAGCTGGGAGCTTGGTAGCAGACACCTCTGGATTCTCTGGGGCTTCGTAGGGGGCTGGTGGGTCCCAGAGGGGAAGTGGCTGCAGTGAAATCCTAGGTAATTGTTTTATTACATCACGGGGGATGCCGCTGTCCACAGGGATGACATGCAGCTGGTTCTCCCGGCAGGGCCGACAGCTCCACATAGGGCAGGGAGGGCCAGGCGACAGCACACAGCAGTGCTACTTCTTTATACACTGCCTGGCGGGCCAGCCTGCGGGTGGAGGCTTGGGGGTGGTGGTAACTCAGACTCCACGCAGAGGTCCCTTGGCCTGACTGGGCTGGACCCTCTGAGATGCCCTGAGGAGGAACAGGGATTCACCCCAGACTCTGTGCAAGTGTCCAGAGGATTAGGGCAGGGGGAGACGGTGGCATGGACAGGGGTAAGGCAGAGAGATGAAGAAGGTAACAGATCGTGGTGGAAAGCAGCAGGAAGGGACAAGACAGTTCTGAGAAGTCAGCAAAGACTATTTCCAGATCTTGCCCTCTTTCCTATCCCACTCCCCACCATCACTCAATGTGGTTTTTGGCAAGTTCCAGCAGTTTGGTGATTTGCCGGAAGGGTGACGGATTCCAACTGGGTTGCCTTCTCCACACCCTCCCTTCGACCTCCCTGCTTCCCCCCAAGTACACACATTCTTTCTGGGGGGCCCTACCCTTGAGGAGGATGTGTTCGGAAGGGGCTGGAGATCCTGGAGGATGAAACTGGTGGGTGGCTGGCACTGGACACGGAGGTTGGCGGGGCCAGGAACCGGTGGGGCCCGAAGGACACGCCTCTGGTTTGACAGCTTAGGCTTCCTCCCTCCCCTCCCCTAACTGTCCAGAGTGCCCTTACCCCAGCAACACAGCGACCCCTTTCTGGACCCTGAGCCCACCAGTACGACACCGACACCACACCGAGTGGCAGGCACAACCCACCCGACAGCCCCAGCCCCAGTCGCTCCAGCCAGGCAGCACCCTCCCCACCGTGGAGACCGTGACACGCCCAGAAGGGCAGCTGGGCCTGCAGGCTGACGGGGGTGGGGACCCCCGCAGCAGGGACCCTCCGCATCCCTGAAAGAAATCTGATGAACACACCCTTGGAGGAGGGGCGGGACCGGCAAGAAGGAATTGTGGCTTTGGGACAAAGCAGAATGACCCACAGAACCTGGGTTGGGAGAAAATACCAGAGAACGAACGTGGAGGACAGTGGAAGAGGCAGGCAGGAGGAGCAGAGAGGTTGGCGGGGCCCACTCAAGCATTCCCAGAGAGCGCCCCTAGGGTTCCCCACTGTCCACCAGGCCTGCTGCCCTCGGCCCCCCAGAGCCATCTTTCCACTTTAGTGTCCTTCCCCCCTCACCTTGGTGACACACGCAGGGCCCGGTGAATAGAGGACGTTTAATATTTCTGTGCTGGTCAAACAGAACACAGGTGGGGAGTACACAGGGGAGGGGGCGGACGGCCCCCTGCCTCTTAGGAGGGGTGGCTTGTGAAGGGGTGTATGTGGGGAGGGGTTTCTTGGGAAATAGTCCAAGGAGTCTTCTCAGCAAAGGGGCCTGGCCTGGGGTATCATGAGCATCCAACATACCCAGTCCTCGGCCTAAGTTGGGGTCCCCCATAGGGGGTCTGTGGAGTCTCACTTTTTTTTTTCCAGCTCCTTTGCTGGAATCCACACTCCCAGCGTGATGGGGGGACTTGGTCCTAGTGAGGGGTCTGCAGAGCCCCCAGGAAGCAGCCCAGGGTTGGGACTCGGGCTCAAGGCCCACGGCCCGAGGAGATGGGAACCCCTTGGGATGCTGAGGGCAGCACATCTCCTTCCCTCTGCCCTCATTCCTTCCTCCAGGCTGGCCAACAGCAGAGCTGGGGTGAGCAGGGCCCCCAGCCTCTACTGAGTCCCAGGGTCCTCGGGGTGGGGTGGAGGAAGGGTGGAGAGAGGGTCTGGGCCACCAACAGACACTGTAAACTTTGGTTTAAAACAATAACTTAAGTGGAGGGAGGGCTTCCAGCCTGGGGCCAGGGTAGGGAGCAAGGAGGAGCAGGGGTGTGGGAGGCGACAAAGGAAGAAGCCAACAAAAAGTTTTGGTTTTTGCTTCCGGCATAAGAAAGGTCTTTGGTCATTGGTTTAACTGGGGGGTGGAGAGGGTCAGGGAGGGGTGCTGAGGGAGGGTGAGAGAGAACTACAATGGGGGACCTGTAGGCTGGGGGTGACCTGTTGGGTCACAGAAGCCACCTGCCCCTCAAGCCTGGTTTCTGCCTGGCCTTTGCTGTGACAGAGGCAGGATGTTCCTGGGTGGCACCAGCGTTGCCTGTGACGCCAGCTCCAGCCTCAAGGGCAGGGGGGCTCCCTTCAGCGGCTCCCCCTCCCTCCGTTAGTCCATCAGGCACAGACCTCTCTGTGAGGAGGCCGGCCCTGGGCCTCTTCCTCTGCTCCCCAGTGTGGGGCACCCAGGGAAGGGGGTAGCGGCTCAGCCCAGCCTGGGCTCTGTCTTAGGTCCAGGGCAGAGGCTGGAGCCAAGCAGCCTTGCTCCCACAGATCCCCACAGGGCACACAACTTGTCCCGCCCCAGCTGCAGCTTGCCAGTGGGCACAGCTGAGGGGGCTGGTGCTCTTGGGGCGGGGGTGGGGGTGGGGGGGGGGTGGTCTGAAACTTCAGCTCCCCCGGCCCTACAGCCTGGGCCAGGGTGGGAGCTGGGGGCAGCGGGGAGATTTTTTCACAGTACGGAAAAGGAGGAGGAAGGGAGCACAAATTAGGAAGGTGGGGGGCCTCTGGCTAGAAAACACTGCCAGAGCCAGGTGCGAGGGGCCCTGGGTTGGAGAGGGGTGGCTTAGCCCCGCCTGCGGGTCTCCATGGCGCTGAGGGGCCCTGTAGGGGAGAGCTGGTGGGGGAGGAGGGCCCTGCTGCTGCTGGTGGTTGGGGGAGGCGGTATTCAGATGTAGGGGAGGGTCTGAGAAAGGGTCTGGGCCCTCCGTGTCCTCTGCCGGTCCCAGACCAGGGGTTATGTGTCCCCTCGGGGGCGGGCCTGTCCCTGCCCCCCGAGCGTCTGTCAGTCAGGTCACATCGGGAGTCGCTGGCCCAGCCCCCCCATCTGAGTCCTGGAAGTGCCTTGAGGTTTGGGCGGGGCTGAGGAGTGGGGGTAGGTGGGGCCTGGGGTCCGGAGGGAGGGGTCTCACCCCTGCCCCGCCTGCCCCTAGAGGCCCTTAGGACAGTTCCTCTCCTGGCAGCTCCTCCTCAAGGTCCCTGTCTTCAGGAGGCCCCGCAGTGCTGGGGTTGGGGGGGCCCAGGGGCGGGCCTGGCCGCCTGTCTTCCTCTGCCTCGGCTGGCTCCTCTTTCACCTGCACCTGGTGGCTGTGACAGAAGGGATCATGTGGGTGCCCCAGGGGCTTTCCCCTGCCCGCCCCCAACATCCAGAAGGTCAGAGTGCAGTGGGGTGTCCCCAGCTTGCCTCCCCAGCTCATCCCTGAGCTACTGAGGCCTTAATTTTAGGTCTGATCTCCCCAGGAGCTTTTCTCTGAGGAAGGGGAAGGCTGGGATGGACGGAGGTTGCCTCTGGTCAGGAGGAGATGAAACAGTGGGAAAGGAGAAAGGAGAAGAGGAAGATGTCATTGTGGAAGGAGGGGAATGAAAGGGGGAGGAGGAGGAGAGTAAGAAGGGAGAGAGGAGGGAGAGGCGCCAGGAAAAAGGAGGGAGAGAGAGAGAAAGATCACCAGTCCTGGGAAGACAGGTATGTGTGTGTGGGGGGGGTATGAGTTGGGGATCCCACCTGCAGGGGCATTAGGGGGAGCACTGGGGGGGTCCAGGCCATGTGCTCACCTGTACTGGGACGGGGAGAGGCGAGGGGGGCTGCTGCTGCCATTGCTGGGCAGCGGCTCAACGGGGGCGCCCACTTCATCGTGGCTGAGGGGCAGGAGGCTGCTGGCGGAGCCCGGGTTCAGCATGCCAGGGCTGTTGAGGAGGGGGAAGCTGCTCTCGGCCAGGGCAGCCTGGAGGGCACAGGGTTGGCCCTGTCAGCCGGCTCCAGACAGTCAGGTATATCCCTGCCCCCACCCCCAGAGAACCCCCAGGGAGTCTATGTGCTGATCCTGAGAGCAGATCTATCTCAGGGACTCCCCAGCCCAGGCCTGGCCTTTCCAGCACGGCACACCCCCCCAAGGCCAGATCATGACCCTGACTGGCCTTCTCCCAGCTTTCCTGGGAGCTTGGGCCCAACCTATCCCTATCCCTTCCCAGGAGACAGAAGACCCCAGAACGACAAGCCAGGGAACACCATTGGTTATGCCAACCACCCTCCTTGCTCTCTGGACCGCCTGTAGCAGCAGAGGTGGGGGCTGAGCCCTGAGTCGGGTGGGGCAGAGGGCTGGGGTTTGGGCCACCCAGGGCGGCCTTCACCCTCCTGGCCCTCCTCTGACAGATGGGCCCTTGGCGGGGGGGGGGGGGGGGGGGGGGGGGGGGGGACAGGGGGCGAAGGTCAGTGTGTGGGGGCAGGAAAGCAAGGGGCTGGCTCCGGCCAGGGTGCACTCACCTGGTAGCTGGCATTAAGTGCTCCGTAACTGAGGCCCGAGATCATGTTCTTCACCAGGGTGGGGCTTCTGGAAGACAGAGAAGGCTGTGTTGGGTTCATTCATTCACTTGCTCCTCCTTCACGCCCTCAGCCTTACTAGGCCCTGCTCTGTGCCAGGGCCCATTCCATTCATGGTCCTAGGAGGCTGGAGCAGGGTCAGTGCTGTCTGCCAAGTCCCTGTGCACTCCATCTTACTCAACCCTCACGCTGACAGGGCACAGCACATATGGACAGCCCCCTCCACGCGTCCAGTGCTGGGGCTCTCAGGGGCTCTGGAGCAGGTGCAGTGTCTTGGAGCTGGCAAGTGGGAACGGGGATCCCTCCTCATGCCTGTCTTCACATCACGCTACTCCAGCGGGTTTTCTCTGCTGTCTAGATGTTCCAGGGTTCACCAGGTCCAAGCTAGAGCCCCAAGAGCCCTGTATCTGTAACATCCACACCATCTTGCCATCCCGAATTTTGGGACATCTAACAGCTGCGCATTCAGCAGGTCCTTGTGTGCTCTGCACCAGAGACTTTTGTGCACAGGAAAGTGTGCAGGAGTTGGGTCCTGTAAAGTAGTGGCTCAAGGCTGCCCCTCTTCCATAATGATTAATCCTTTATCCCCCATTTACAGACAATCTAAGAGAGGTGAAGGAACTGGCCCAAGGTCACACAGCCAGTGAGAAGCAGAGGTGCACTGGAACCCAGGTCTTCTGACCAAGTTGGTAAAGAGACATACCAGTGTTGTGACTAGTATGTGTGTATAGGGGGCACTCAGAAGGAGATGGCTTTCTTCCCTTTTCCAGGCCACCTTCCTATATACCCCCTACCAACCGCCTGGCAGAGAGAGGCTCTTTTCCCAGGAGAATCTTTGAGGGTAAACGGCACCCACAGAGGTACCCATCTAACTGTCTGACTTCTCTCCCTCCCAGCAGGCCTCTGGCACAAGCAGCACAGGCAAAGAAGGGCCACGTGTCAGGAGCACATGGGGTGGGTAAGAGACCCCTGGAAGCCAATGGGAGGTTTCCGTCCTCTCCCAACTTCCTCAGTTTCCACTGAAAATGCTGCTTGCTACAGCAGAACATAAAAGGTGGGAGTTCAGACACCCAGCTCTGCCAGGAATCTGCTGTGTGACCTCCCCCCCAGCCCCTTGCCCTCTCTGGGTCTCTTCTCCCTATAAAACAAAAAGGTGGGACCTGGGGACCTCAGAGATGAGCTCATCCTGTGAGGAGACAGGGTAGTATGGCTCTGGGGCTAGCAGCCACCTCACCAACGGCCATACTAGCTGGCATCCACCCGTGTTCCAGCTCTGGCCATGGCTACCCTCAGTCTCTGTGTCTCTCTGGTGGCAGGTCCCCCCCTCCCCCCAGCTCCTTCCCTCATTTAGACATAGGGACAGAATAAGACATAAACGTCCACCTGTCACTCTCCTGGGTTCCTGCACCCTTTTCTCCGCACCCCACCTCCGAAGTGGGAAGAACGGGGGTACACAGGGGTGTCCTGGTGAAAAATGGGGTGGGTGGCCCAGTCCATGCCCCAGGTGAGTGTCCCTGCTCAGGGCTGAGTCCACATACCCTGTCATCTTTGGCGGCCTCCGCTTCTGATACTCGCGTTCGTCCACAGTCCACACGGCGCCCTTGACGTTCTCCACACGCACGAAGCACTTGTGCAGGCTGAGATTGTGCCGCACAGCATTCTGGGGGTGGTGACAAGGTGCATGCTCTGAGCAGGTTTCTCCACCCTCTCCGGGCTCGGGCAGGTGCAAGGGGCAAAGCACCTGTCCCACCTGGTCCCACTTCCCCAGGCCCAGGGAGGCTGGGGCTGCCTCAGTGAGGAGTCCCAGCTGGGGTTGGGGCTGGCAGGCAGGCCTCTCTCCTGCCCACCACCCAGGACTGCAGGGTCTGTCAGGGTCTTCATTGCCACAACCCATTTTATGATCCGGTCCCCTTCTCCCTGCCATATTTTGGAAAACTCTGCCTACCAACTGAACACCACCTAGGTAGTAATAATTTGGTTCCCCCGGCAGCACTGATCAGACACATGTTGCTGTCACTTGGGGGCTCCTGGTCGCCATGAGCCTGCACTTGGGCCCTGGCACATCAGTGAGCCTGGGACCTGTTATCTCAGGTGCGTGCAAAATTTCTATGAGGCTTTGGAAGTTCTGGAAATAAATCAGGAACTCTCACTGCAAGCCTCTCCAGCCTCTAGGAGTATGGGAGCCATGGCTTTGAGAAGAGACAGCTTAAGAGCATGAGGTAGACAGCAGGCCTCTCATACATACTTGTTGAAATACACTGGGAGAAAGGAGAGCATGGATTTAATAGCTGTGAGGCAGGAAGAGGAAAGAAGAGAGAAGTCACCTTGTCGCTCCCACCTCCTTCTGGTGGAGTGACTTTAGGAATTGAGGCCATCTGAATTGTAGGACACTTGGCGGGTGGGGGGGAGCTTGGCCCCATTCCCCCCAGGGGGCCTAGATGAGGGCCCTAGCCCACCAACTCCTGCCAAGTCCCTCAGTCCTGTCCCTGTACTCTCCTCTCTCAGCTTCAGCCCCACCCCCCACCCCCCGCCATTCCTGTCCCTGTTACCTGTCCTCCCACAGTCTCCCCCGCCTTGTCCCCATCCTTGTCTCCTCTTTACATTTCTAAACGGGGAAGAAAGCCGGCAGGGCGGGCAGCCTATGCCCCTGGAGATCCCCTCTCCCTCTCTCCCTTCCAACTCTTGCCACTTGCAACTGGCCCGATTTCATTACCAATTTTAATTTGCCTCTAATTAAATCCTGTGTATTTTTCCGACTCGCTTGCTAATCCACGAGGGAGGCGGGCGGCTGGAGTGGAATCTCTTGGAGCGATAATTACAAAGGGCCTAATCACGCCGGGGCTCCTGCCTCGGAATAAATTTGCCCGCATTACGGGGCTCCGATCCTCCGCTTTGCAAATGAGAATGACCCCAATTTCCGAGGATGGCCTCACCGGGGCTTTTTTCCCTCATTTCGAAGCCTGATTCGTGATGAGAGACTAATTCGTTACGCTGAAACATTAACGGCAATTTAAGGGGTCTGGCGGGGGCTGCGTAAACAAAAGGACAGGCCCACAACACGGGCCCTGGGAGGGGATGGACACAGGAGGAGGGCTGGTGAGGACCATCGGCTTGGCAGATGGCAGCTCTGTCCCTGGATGAATGGCAGCTGGCCTGGCCCACACTGGCTCCCGACCCTGCTGCCCTGGTCTGAGGTGGACAGCATCTTGGAGTGTGGGCCAGAAGGGTGAAAGGAGGAGGACAAGAGGAAGAAGAGTTGAGAAGAGGGACCTCAAGGGGCAGATAAATGGGTGGTTGGTGGAAGGTGAACAGTCAGGTGTAGACAAGGATACATTTCCCAAGGAACGTGAATGAAGCTTGGCTGCAAAAATCCTGGAGGTCAAAGTGGAGCTCAAGCTGAGCTAGATCTGCTGTGCCACAGGGAGGGAGGGCACAGGCAGTGCTCCAAGTGGCGGAGGCAGCGGCAGAGCACCACCAACTGGGAAAGTCACCTGCTCATTCAGCTAGTGTTGAACTAGGACCCTATAGGAGGTGAGGGGAGGTGGACATGAACACCCAGGAGCAAGAGACACACCACTGGGATGACCCTGGCTACCAGGCAACCATGGACTGTAGCATAGAAGGTCAAAGGGGCTCGGCTAACCGGGGATTCAAGATGGTCATTGAGGGGTTTGTGCAAGTCACCCACACTAGCTCTTTCTGATTGCAAGAAAGGAGAGCAGGGTGATACAGTTAAGAGAGTATGGGAATGGAGGGTAGGTGGGTGAGTGGCACTCTGCCCCCAAGAAGGAGGCTGTCTTATGGGGAGCGAGGCTCTATATTCTCATCCCGACAGGTAGGGGATTAATCTGCATTATGAATACAAACATTAGATGAAAATTGTAATGATCCTTTATGTTTGTATAGGACTCTATCGTTTTTTTTAAAACCTGGTATGCAATCTGGTCTGGGGGTTGGAGACTGGACCAGGTGGTCCCAACAAGGCCCTGCGGGCTCAGGGAGAGGGCAGGACTGTGGTTGGCAGGAAATGACATCACTCACAGCCAATCAGAGCAGCTGTCCCAGCCTTGAAGCCTCTCTCCCCAGCTTTGGGAATTATGAAGGGCCGTGGAGCAGTCTCTCCTGCTGCAGTTAGCACATTTCAGGGCAGAGGAGAGGGGGCCCTATGCAGACTCCACCCCATCGGGCACTGGTGGTGGGGATGGGGCCTCAGTGACACTTGTTGAAAGCCAGCCGCGTTGCACGGCGGTAGCCGGTTTTGCTGCAGTTTCTGAGCTGGCCAGCAGGGGGACTCAAGAGCCAGGGATCCAATTAAAGTCCTGAGCTAAGTACTCCTTCCCAGGTGTCTAACCTTCCCCTCAGGGCGCCAACACTCCCTTCACTTTCCCTCCACCCCCACCCCCATTTAAATATCACTTTCCACTCTGCTGCACAAACCCTAATATTCTCACCCATCAGACAGACACATGGACACACACATCCCTCCCATCTTGGCTATGGGAGAACAAACGGCTGAGCGCCCCAGTCCACATCTCCGTGTCCCATTTTTGTAGGGTCCCTTCCTTCCCTGCCTGCGGTCTCCTGAGTAACATCTATGGCCGAAGGTGTTGAAATGACTAATTGGATGGAGACAATTATCTTCCTGCCGTCATGGCAGAGCTGGGGAGAGAGTGGGGGTGCCTGATGTTGTGTCCCTAAGCACAGTCCACAGGTCTTGTTTGGCCCATCCCTGTGTCTGTTCATCGCACCCCACAGCTTCCAAACATGCACCTTCAGCCAAGGTACCCAGACCCTTAGGGTCTCAAGAGGGTAACCCAGGCCTCCCTGACATGCTCGGGCATTACTGGCTCCCTGAGGTCCTACTTCATGGGGCTTATGGGGGAGCACTCCAGGGAAGAGGAGGATTTCTTCCCAGAAAGAAGGCAGCAGAGGCTGGAAAGAAGGGGCTATTAAGAGGCAGTTAAAGAACATCCCATAGCCCATGCTGAAATGGGGTGGAGGGGCCCATGGTGCAGCCCAGTACCCCTCTAAGGGGACTAAATGTTACGAAGCCTTGGTCTCAAAGGGATGTGGAAATGTCTGAGAGTGACTGGGGCCCCTGGACAAGGAGGAAGGAGCAGGCCTCACCTTCCAGGTGGCAGTGTTTCTCCGGAAATAGGCGAACATCCTGGTGAACCAGTTATAGATCTCATTCAGGGTCAGCTGCCTGTCGGGGGTTTCCAGAATGGCCTGTGGGCAAGAAAAGTGCAGAGGGACCCTCTGTCTGGGCTTTGAAGGGTCACAGGCCTGAGGTCTCTCCCTTCTGCCTGGCCCCTGACTCCCACCCTGAGAACAGAGGACACCCACTGCAGAGGCCTGTAGACAAGTGGACTGGTGGGTATTGTCGATGCCCCGAGGCAGGCAGGCTGCTTATGGCCCAGCCAGAGGCCAGAGGAAACGCAAGCCTCCAGGGCTCTGCACTTGTGTGAGGAGCAAATGAATTCCTTCACAAGAGAAACTGGCCTTAGAGGAGTCCCTGCCCGGGAATGGGCATGAAGCAGTACTCTCAGGAGGGAGAGGTCCACAGGGTGGGGGCTGTTTGCAATTTATCCTGATTTTGGCAAAGCGCACCCAAAGCATGAGACGGGGTATGTGCGCATGTATGGGAATACGTGTGAGGACATGTGTGCCTGTTCACGGAGATCAGAGCAAGAGGACAACTGTGTAAATGTATGTTCATATGAATGTGATGTGAGCATTAAGCACGTGTGTGTGAGAGGGTTGGGGGGGCGGGGAGAGAGGCAGCAACCGACAGTGATCATAAATCTATAGGAAAACAGTCTCTTGGGAGCATATGTACATGGGAATGAGAGGTTGAATGACACAGTGGGTGTGGGTCGCAAAAAACAGTGCGCATGCCCTCAGAGACACGTCTACATGAGCATCGCGTAGACTCAGATGGAACCTGTGTGAGAGGGTGTAAAGCTGGGAAGGAGAGCCATGTGCCAGCCTCCTCCAGTCCCAGGACCCTTGCGGAGGCTGGGACGCTGAGCTGGGGGTGCAGCCTGTGTGCCCTTCCCACCCACTCTACCTTCCATGCTCACCTGGCGGATGAGGGAGGCGTAGGTGAATGGGGGCCTGACATCGGCATTCTTGTAGAATTCATGATTCTGGGCCAGCTCTGGGGGAGATAGGCAGAGGATGAGGTAGCCAGATGGGGGGTCCAGCTTGGGGGGCAAATGACCCTCCTGGCAATTCTTACCTGAGGAGATGGGGGAGCAGAACTTATCACTGCTCCTCCGGCGGGCAGGGCCTCCACTGTGCAGGGAAGCAGAGCTGAGGCCAGGGGGCCGAAGGGGGGTGACAGGAGCAGCAGCCGAGGTGGGGGGGTGCACGAGACCATCTGGGAACGAGTCTGCTGCAGAGACGGTCACCTTGGAGAATGAGGAGGAGCCAGGGACCGGGTTCAACTGTGAGCAATGGGGAGGGTGCTGAGACCGGCGCCAAGGGTGGGGATCCCAGGGGTCCTGGGAGGGCCGCAGGGAGAGGGGAATCACTCACTGGCTGGCTGAAGGGCTTGGGCTCGGAGGGCCGCATGTGCAGATGAGCCATCATGGCCTGCAGCCTCTCACTCTCCTTGGCGAGCTGTGGAGAGGTGGGAGGTGGGCAGGGGCTGAGCCCTGGAGGTGTCCGGCCCTCCTTCTCCTCTACATCCCACCTTTCCCCACCCAGATACCCAACATAACCCCTCTTCCCCCCACCCCTCTCCTCGGCCTGGCCTATCAGTCCCTGGCTCCCTCTTGTCCCCTGCTCCTGGAAGGCCTCAGCTCTGCCCTGCCCCCTCACACCCTCAAGGCCAGGGCCTGGGGTTGCCTGCTCTGGGAAGCCCTCCCTGCTTCTCCTCCAGACTGTGCATCCCAGGCGCGAGCTCAGTAAGCTGCTGAGCTACAAGTCAGGGGCCTCCTTGCTAACAACACATGCCTTTTCTCTCCATCGAAGGGAGAGACTGTGGCTGAACAACACCCAAGTTCAGTGGCACTTATGTGTGAGGGTCCTCGCGCAATGAATGGAAACACAGGAATAGATGAATGATTCATTCACCCCCATTCATAAATTCAATAGGTCTTTCACAACTACCCTCTCATGGCAGGGCACTCTGCTAGGTACCAGAGAACTGGGTAAATGTTGTCCATCATGCTGCCTGATGGACTGTCCAGAGTACTGTGTGCTACGTAGTATAGACTCGGGAACCAGACTGCCTAGGTTCTGATCCCCACTCTGCCACCCACTGGGCTGAGTGACCAGAAGCCAAGTCACTTCACCTCTCTGGGCCTCAGTTTTCCATATCTGTAAAATGGGGATGATGATAATACCTGCTGTATTCGGCTGTTTAGAGGATTCCTTGAGTTAATATAGGGAAAGCGTTTAAGTCATCACCAAGCAAGTGCTCAACATGTTAGCTGCTGGTATTTTGATTGTTTTTATACGGATGCTGGTCTTCCGGGCCTCCCAGCAGATACACTCCCAACCTTGGTTTGCTCCTGAGAATCTAACTGCAATCACCTTGTGACCATGGCACTTAGGAGCAAGAAAGCACAAGATGACCCATCCCTGAGATCCTCAAAAACCTTCCTGGAAAGTCAGTGCTGAGGGGGTAGAGGTCTGGGGGTCCCCATGTCCCTCCCAAGCATGGTCAGAGCCGCACCTGGATCTCCAGCTGCTGTACCACCTGCATCTGCACCCGGCACTGGGCTGTGCTCCGGTCATCCAGGGCATGCTCTGTGTTGAGGTGTCTTCAGGGGAGGAGGGGGCAGAAAAGAGAGACTTGGCCCGACTTCGCCTGCTGCCACCACCCTCCCATCCTCTGCTCCCATCCCATGCTCCCATCTCCTGCCCACAGACTGAAGAGCAGACAGACCAAGAGATACAAAGGGAAAGAGGTGGGAGAAGAAAAAAACAGGGCAACAGGGCAACGGGAAGCCGCCTTCTCCGCCTTCTCGTCAGCCTCCTTTTGATGTCTTTGCTAAAATCCCAGCTACAGAGAGATCTAATTGCAAATGAACTAATTAAGTAAACCTCTGACGAAGCGTGAAAACAATTTGTTTGACCCTGATGCTGCAAGGGTCTGGGAGACAGCGGAGTTAATCAGTCAGTGACAGAGCCTGGCACGGCTGTGGCAGCTGGCCGCCTGCTGCCAGCCGCCTGGCCGCCTCCCACCCTGCCTGTCCACCGGTCTTCCGGCTTGTCACTAGGCCATCAGTCTCTGGCTGAGTCTGGGGGAAGCTGGGGAGGGCGGTGGGGGCATCCTGTCCTGCTCCTTACACTCTCACCCTGCAGGGCTCTGACAGCGAAGGGATGGGGTTTAGGAAGGCTGTTGGTTCCCTCCATATAGATGGGTAAGAGGGTGGGGGTGGGGATCAGGGAGCTGGTGGGGGCAGGGAAGGAGCTAGGCTAGGCGCCCCAGGGGTGAGGACAGCAGGACAGCTGGTGGCTGAAGGCCCAAGAAGGGGCAAGCTAGGTGGCAGGCTGGGGGGTAATGGGCCCTATGGAAAGGTTTTTGTTGGGGGGGCGTGCAGTGGAGAATTAGGGTGACACCTACTTGATAAACTGGCCCAGGTCTTCACACAGGGTCTCACAGCCTGGCCACTTACACTCTCCATGTCCGTAGAGGGGGTGGGAGCCTGGCGTCTCCTCATGGGAGGAGCTAGGAGAGCAAGAGGGAGGCAGTGGTCAGGGACCCTGAAGACCCCAACAGCCCTAGGTCCAGCTCACAGCTCGGCCTGGCCCTCCCATTGGTGACATTTCTTTCCCTAATATGGGATTCCCAGAGGCCAACAACAATTCTGTGTGCCCTGGGAGAGGGGTAAACTTCAGGGCCCTGAGCTCCACCTCCCTGCCCCCCCACCCAATCCCTCACCACAGGTGCCATCCCTCCCAGTCCAGAGCCTACCCAGCCCCCGGCCCCAGGTCCCAGGCACCTGTCTCTCCGAGGTGTGAGCACAGTGGGCTGTCCATTGGGCAGGGTGTGGTGGGAGAGGGGGGGTGAGACTTTAGGGGGAGCGGCAAACGAGGTAGCGGTGGTGGCTGAGCCGGTGAGGTCCAGCCCCTCCTGCTTGACGCTGTCCTCGGCAGGCTGCCCAGGGGCGCCCTCGCCCTTCCACAGCTGGGGCAGGTCCGTCGGGCACACGGCTGCTGCGGGAGAGAGAGTGGTGCGAGGCTGGCAGGGCCCCAGGAATCCACAGGGCCTCCCCTCTGGCCCTGGGGGGGGGGTGGAGGGTGCCCGCCCGGGGGCCGGGGCCAGGGGCGGGCCATCGGGCACTCACCTTGCGGGAGGGTCTGGAGGGGCCCTGAGGCTTGGCTGGGCTGCAGGCTGACCAGCCCCTGTCTCTGCAGGTTGAGCAGGTGCTGCTGCTGCAACTGTTGCATTTGCAGGAGCTGCTGCTGGAAGGCCAGCTGCTTGTTCCCCAGTGCCTGGTGGGGGGTGCGAGGGGGCGGGCAGAGAGGGGTGCCATCAGCCTCCGGCGTGCTGTCTGGCCCCCACCCTGCAGCCACCCCCTCCCAGGGCCTGTCGGCCCCCGGAGCTGTCGTAGTGGCCTCCGCGGCTGCAGCCTCTCTGCTCCCGGCCCAGCTTCCATAGGGCTGCATGCCTCCTCGCGGTAAACACACGCATGCACGCACGCGCGCGCGCAAACACACACAGCAGAGCCAGACGCGCAGCACGACGCCCTCCCTGCTCCCGCCCCCCTCCTTCCGCTGCCTCAGCGCCTCACACCGCAGCTGTGCTCGCCTGGAAAGGGGGGGGGCTCTCATCACAATGATCGATGAGCCTGTCAGAGTCGGGGGGCCCCTCCCGCCTGGCGGGCACCCTTCCCACATGCCCGGGTGCCCCCCTTCTGCACTGAGGAGGGGGCCTACCCCCTCCAGCTCCTCTCCTCTCCTCTCCTGCTTCTTAGATACAGAAAATCAAAGAGTCTGATGGGACTTTAAAAGATGAGCATCAGCTGGTCATCAGGACCCAGGCCCTGGGAAGAGTCACATCTCTACTGCTCAGGCGCACACTTGCTCGCTTGCTCACTGTAGGTCTGGAGCTCTGTTTGCTCCCGCTCTCTCTGTACCCCCTCCCACCCCACCCCCCCATTCAGTTCTTCACACAGGCACTGACAAGTCAGGCCGTCAGCAAGTCTTTGCTGAGCGCCAGGAGCTAAGCATGTCCTGGGTGCTCAGGAGGCAGGGACGTCTCTGCCTGCCTGCCCTGGGGGTGGGGTGGGGGGCTGGCTATTCAATAAAGCCTTCCTAGAGATAATGCTGGGAATGCAACAATGACAAGAGCTTGAGGGGGGAGGCTGAGGGCATTGGGAAATGACTGGGTGTCAGCAGGGAAGCCTTCTGGGAAGAGGCAACTCAGGACTTGGCTGTGGTTTGGCCAGCAGGAGGGAGGCACATGTCTGGGACATGGAGTTGGGGAGCCAAGGGGCTTGGTACAGAAGCTCAGCAGGCCCTGCAGTCCAGGTGAGGCAGGGGGTGTAGGCTGGGGAGTTCTCTGGAGGGGAAGGGCAAGATATTACATGCGGCAACAGGTTGGGGCAGGCCTGGGGGGAGCAGTGCAAGTGGTTTTGCTGAGGGGCTAGAGTGGAGGGCCGAGGTGCTAAGTCACTAAGAGACAAGTGGGCCGGAGAGGGCCCGACAACAAGGCAGCTGGTCATGAGCAAGGGCCACAGGACACATGTGTGCAGGGAACACAGGGCTCAGCCTGCCCACTCTCGTAATCGGATAATGCGAGGACCAAGTGGGCAGGAGGGCATCCCTGGTCTTATTTCCCCATGCCCCGCAATTCCCTCCCAGCACTTCTTGATTTGTCTCCTATTCCCGCAGGGCAATCCTCTCCTGGCCACTTTGGGACGCCCAGCCTCTGGCCAGGAGAGGGCTGGTACAACCGTCCTCTGAAGGTACAATCAGCCCTGCCCACGCCCCTTACCTCTTTGGGTTGCTGCTTTCCAGCCTGCTGTTGGGTGAGGAGCTGTAAGTGGAGCTGCTCCTGCTGCTTCTTATAGTATTCCTGCAGCTGGGTGGGATGTGGAGGGGGACAGGGGTGGGAGTGAGTTACCACTCGCAGGGGACTGCTGACCCCAGAGCAACCCCAGCCCTGCCCATTACTGGGCTCCTGGAGGCAGAAGTAGGGAGTCTCACTGGGGTGGTGAAACAGACATCCTGCAGGTCCCTTGTATGGGTGTGGAGAAGGGAGAGGGGGCTCCTGCCCCCCACAGCTCTGGGCCCTCCCTGCCTCTCAGTGGGTCTCCTGAATACTTCACAACAAGGTGCCAGCCTGTTCCAGTACTTTGCCTTTCCCTGGGGTTCGGATACAGAAGCAGGGCCAGCAAGAGGGGGATCATGGGGGTGCTGCTGTGGGAGAGGCCTGACCTCTGACCTCTCCCCAGCTGCCCTGGAGGAATGCAGATCAATCCAGCCTGAGCAGTCTCTCTGGTTTCTGCCACTTCTTTGGCCAGCAGTGATGTTGGCAGTAAACAGGGTGGGAGATGGGAGGCCAGATGGGAGGCCTACCCTGCCCCATCCTCCCCTCTTTGACTTCCCAGCTGCCCTGGGGCCACACTCACCTGCTGGAGCATGAGTGCTTGTTGCTGCTGGAGCAAGGCCTGCAGCTGTGGGGGTGACAGGATCTGCTGCATCTGCTGGGGGGTGAGCATCTGCGGTGACATCATGGCCACGGACACAGGCACCTGTGGGATTTGGCCCCATTAGCCTACTCACCTTGATCCCACCCACAGTACAGCAGCGTGGACTGGAGAGCAAATTCTGGCTCTGCCACCTACTAGGTGTGTGTCTTTGGACAAGTGACTTGTCTCCCTGTTCTCCATTTTCTTGTCTCTGAGGTGGAAGTAGCAGCAGTGCCTATTTCTTAGGGCTACCATGAGGATTAATGAGGTGACACTTAGAATAGAGCCTGGCACACAGAAAGTGCTCATGAGGGTTGGCTATTATTGCAGGATGCACCATTCTCAGAGCAGAAGAGTAGCCCCTAGTGACATCAGTCAGGAGAACCCATACCCATGCTTTGCAGGGTTTCTCCCCCAGTGATGGGGATGGGCAACACCTAGCCATTCCCAGTTCTTGCTCAGTCTGTTCTAGGTGCGCTATCTCCAGGGTGCACCTGGCCAGAAGGGCAATCTGTAGTCAGGGAAAGGATTCAAATAAGTGGTCTACATGCCATGAGGACCTGGACTTTGGCTCTGATCACAGACACATCACATACTCCAGCACACCAGTCTAGATGGCACACACAGAGGCCCAGAGCTGACCCAGGGAGTGCCGGCCTAGGTGTCTATAGGTGTAGTTAAGTCAAAGTGGGGTGGGAAGAACACCAGGCAGGGAGTCAGGAAGCAGGCTTTGGAATGAAGTTGCTGTGTGGCCTCCAGGCAAATTACCTGCTGTCTCTGGGGTGTTGGTTTCCTCAAACCTAAAACAGGAACTGAACTAAAGAGATGACTCCTTCCAGCAGGAACACACAGGATTCTCAGAGAGGAGCAGCTCTCTATCCCCTTGCCCTGGGTTAGGCCCCTGGAGGAGGCTCAGAGGACCTAGCTACCAGCACAAGGTTCCTGAAAAAGCAGTAACACCATTCTTTTCTCTGCCCCACCTCCCTGAAATCCCCCAGCTTGGGCAGTCAGAGCCAGGGAGGCCCGAGTCTTGTCCTGCTGTTTTGGCAGGACAGGTGCCCCGATGGGGCTCTCTGCCAGGCCCACCACTCTGAGCCAGGCTTGTCTCATCTCCCCTCCCACTGCCAAGCCCTAGAAGCGCCCCTGCCCGCCCCCCGCCCTGTTTCCCATACACAGTAGGCACTCACTGAGTGTTTGCTCCCCTGAGCTGAAATACCTTCCCTAGCAGATCAGAAGCCCCTCTGCCAGCCCAGGGATGGGGAGGGAGGTGTTTGGGCAGCCCAGCCAGGGAGGAGTACCCTGCAGGGACTTGTCCTGGGCAGGATGTGACAGGTTCTGTCCTCAGGAGACTTGTGGCCCCTGCCACCTCCCCCTAGCCTCATGGGTAGGGCAGGGGGGTAGGAGTTGGTTCCCTTCCAGATCCCTGGCAAGGGGCAGGACCCAGCCTCAAGCTACCAATTAGGGAATCCCCAGGCAGAGGAGCTGCAGGGGAAGTGTAGTGGATCCAGGGACATCGGGGAAGTCCCAGTGCCTCCCATTCTTATGTCCCACCCCAATAGCCAGTGGCTGAGCCCTAGCCCTTTATCCCAGCCAGCTCTGTGCCCACAGCCCTGGGAGGGGTATAGCCATGAATGCTCCTAGGGGCCTCCAAGGAGAAGCCTTAAGTGGCAGGGTTGGGAATCAAGCCCGGGTCTGTGAACTCGACAGCTCCTGGTGTTTCCACGTCCACACTGCCTTCCCTACCCCGGAGCGGATCTTGAGGTGGGTTAGGAAGCCTGTGTGGAAACTGAAGGATCCAGGGAGCTGAGGGGTCGATGGGGCTGGAGATCCAAAGGTCAAGCTCCCTTTTTACAACTGTGTATCTGGAGGAGACTCTAGAAAGCCACGCTGTGGGGTCTCCTGGTCCTCACTCTGGGAGGGGCCTGGGCTAGATGGCAGACCATGGCGCAGACTCATACCCCTGGTGGAGCCAGCCCCCGCGTCCCTTGGTGGGTGCCCCCAAGGCTTTCTTTCCTCGTGGTCCTTTCTTTCCTCCTCCTTCTGGGGATGCACTATGGTGGCACTGAGCTTAGAGTCCTGGATTTCTGAGTCAGGTGACCTAGGTTCTTGTTCCTGACTCGGACTGTTCTTTGAAATCAGCCTGCCTCACCTTTTCCACCTGGACTGCTAATTGCTAATTGCGTGCCTTGAGGCACTTGGCTAAATCTTCACAGCAACCCAAGGGGGAAGGCCTAATCATCCTTACTGCCTTACAGATGAGAAAAACTGAGACCTAGAGAGGTTAAATAACCTGGCCTGTCCCCAAAGGGACGGTGGGAAGAGGGGTAAGTGAAAGTGATTTGTTAGGCCATTAAATCCTATACCAAATGTAGGGAAAACTACTTTTTAAAACATTCTGGGGGCAGCCCCGGTGGCTCAGCGGTTTAGCGCCTGCCTTCAGCCCAGAGCCTGATCCTGGAAATCCGGGATCAAGTCCCACGTTGGGCTCCCTGCATGGAGCCTGCTTCTCCCTCTGCCTGTGTCTCTGCCTCTCTCTCTCTCTCTCTCTCTCTCTCTCTGTGTCTCTCATAAAAAATAAATAAAACCTTAAACAAACAAAAAAAAACCCTACTTTTTTAAAACATTCTGAGTTTTCCTCTTCTCTTTTCTCCTCTTCTCCCTCTCTCCCTTCTCTATACTGCCCCTAGGCCTGCTGGGATCCTCAGAAGGCACTGCAATGGTAAGGGTCCCTGAGGACCAGCGCCCAGGGCCTGTCGTTCTCATCCTGGGAGGACTGAATGAGAGAGATGGACATGGTCCAGACAGGGAGACAGACCAGACACCAGGGGCTCTTTCCAGCCACTAGGGCTGTGAGTCACGGTGTGTGGCATGCAAGAAAGGATGTGGCATTTCCTTCCTTGGGGCTTTCCTACTTGGACATAGGGGAATGGAAGAGATGACCTTGGAAGGCCTCCCTGGCCCCCACCAGTCCTGCCAATTGGCCGAACAGTGGGATGGAGAGGGTGGCTACACAGATGTGGACGGATTACCTTGCGTGTACTTGTCCGACGGGGCCAAGGGGGTCTGGAAAGGTCAGTGAGGTGGCTGCTGCAAGCTGAGCTCCTGAGCTGGAATGACCCCATCCACCACCCTTCATGCCTCTTGCGGTTCTGAGAACTGAATTGGAGCTCCCCTGGTGGCCCCGCTGACCCCTCGCTAGGCTAGGATGTGTCAGGATAGGCACTGTCAGCTTGTCAGCTCAGCAAGGCCCGTGAGTCACTATCTGGAGAGTGGCCAGGGCAGCTAAATGCTTACTAAAGCCCTGGCAGTGTGAGCTGTGGGCAAAATGCCTATAGCTGCCTCCAGCCCCTCCCTTGGGGACCCTGCCCAGACCCCTGGGTCCTCCACCCTCTGTGAATACAGTGCTGGGCTGGGTGGCAGCTGACAGAGAAGAAGCTTGTTCAAGGGCGAAGAGCTGGGAGGCTGAGGATCCCATGGATGCAATTTGGTGCCAAAATCAAGGACCCAAACTCAACCTCTGATGTGGGGTTTACCTAGGGTCCTTGGCTCAGTGGGAAGACCAGGCCAGAGCTTGGTTTAGGTTAAACCCCCTTGCAAATGACCAGAAGAAAGTCCTCAGACTAGTTCTGGGCTAGGGCAGCAGCAAGCAAGAAGTGGTAAGGGCATGAAAATGAACTTCTAGAAATTCTGGGTCAGTCTCAGGGGCACTGAGAAGGTGCTATGGAGGCTGCATGGAACTAAGGGGCCTGGCCCTAGCCACCATCCCCCTCCATCCCCCAAAACTCCCAGCTACATTTGCTGCCCTTTCTAACTGACCTCTCCCTGCCTGGAGCCCAGGCCTGGGCATGAACTAGAGGCCATCTCCAGGCTGGAGCTGGAGACTCACATGGTTCTAGAAACTTCTGAAGCTGGCTCCCAGAAGGGGTGGTGAACACAGCTGGGAGGTGAGCGGGCAGCCAATCCCGTCCCGTGTTTAGGAGCAGGGCAGTAGGGATCCCTGGGTGGCGCAGCAGTTTGGCGCCTGCCTTTGGCCCAGGGTGCGATCCTGGAGACCTAGGATCGAATCCCACATCGGGCTCCCGGTGCATAGAGCCTGCTTCTCCCTCTGCCTGTGTCTCTGCCTCTCTCTCTCTCTCTCTCTCTCTCTCTCTCTGTGTGTGTGACTATCATAAATAAATAAAAATTTAAAAAAAAGGAGCAGGGCAGTATCATGTGGAGGCCACTGGAAAAGGGTGGCCATCTATCTTTCTTCATTAACCACTTCACTCAATTTCTAGGCCCTGGGCCCTGGTCAGAGATAGAAGCTCTACCTCCTTAGAGAATGTGAACCTAAGGGTGGATGAGAGGCAAGTAAGGTATGTTTCCAGGGTTGGAGGAGGAAGAGGGTCAACAGCAGAGCTCCAGGCTCCTGAGGGAGTTCAGGCATAGCCCCATGAACCCCATCTCCCCAAACCCAGAGAATCATCCAGCCAGGGCTCTGCACCCAGGGACTACTGCTCTTCATGGCTGTGCAAAAAGCACACAAAATGTCACAGTGCAGGCACTGAAGTCTAAATTCTGGAGCTAGTTGTTTTTTTTTTTTTTTTTTGGAGCTAGTTGTTTAGAGCCAGATCCCAGCTCTGTCCCTTATGAACTGTGTGACTTTGGGCAAGTTACTTAACCTATCTGGGCCAAGGTCTCCTCTTCTGCAAGATGAGGCTAATAATAGCATCTCTAGCCCCCACAGGATTATGAGAATAAAGAGAGACAAATGAGACTCGTAGAGCACTTAGTGTCTGCTCCAGGGTAAGGACTCTGTAAGTGCTATAGGTTTCGTTAGCACTGAGCAAGTATTTGATGAATGGATGAATCAGTCACGGATTCAGTGGAGGAAGCAAGCAGAGAGGAAGCCTCAGAAAAGGATCATTTGCTCTGCCTGTGACCCAAACCTCTGCCTCTGCCTGGGAGCCATCCAGGGCTGCTCTCATTCTGGGGAGGGGCTTTCCTTTTTTTTTTTTTAATTTTTAACTTTTAATTTTTTGGGGGGGAGGGGCTTTCCTAAGGAAGATTCCATAACCTCCCTTCTCCTCTCAATTACTTCAGATCTCCCATTCCTCAGAGCCAGCCGTGAAGTTCCTCTGGATGCCTGACTTCAGACCCTTCAACTACTATCAAGCTGCTTCCCTCCTGCCTTGGGTCAGCAGGCCCTCTCTGGCTGAGGGAACATTCCAGTTCCTCAGCCCATCCCTCCCTGTTCTTAGAAGGAGGTGTGAGGGGATCCCTGGGTGGCTCAGTGGTTTAGTGCCTGCCTTCGGCACAGGGCATGATCCTGGACCAGGCTCCCTGCATGGAGCCTGCTTCTCCCTCTGCCTGTGTCTCTCTTTCTCTCTGTGTCTCTCATGAATAAATAAATAAAATATTTAAAAAAGAAGGAGGAGGAGGAGGAGGAGGAGGAGGAGGAGGTATGAGAGGGACACCTGGGTGGCTCAGTGGTTGGGCGCCTGCCTTCAGCTCAGGTCATGATCCCGGGGTCCAGGATCAAGTCCTACATCAGTCTCCCTGTGGGGAGCCTGCTCCTCTCTCTGCCTGTGTCTCTACCTCTACCTCTCTCTCTCTCTCTCTCTCTCTCTCTCTCTTTCTCTCTCTCTCTCATTCTCTCTGGGTCTATGTCTCTCGTGAATAAATAGATAAATCTTAAAAAAAAAAAAAAAAAGAAGGAGGAGGTGTGAGGCTGGGCCCAGGGTGAGGAGTCTGAGGGTCACTTCAGACCCCAGGAATACATGGGGGGCGGCAGGGGGGAGTCCCCAATCCAAAGAGGCCCAGTCCGGACGCCACAGGGGCCAGAGAGCCTTTCGCATCATTCCAGTGTGAGAACTTTCTCTTCTCCCAGATTCTGTTCTGACCTCCCCACCCAGACCATAATCCATTTTGGCCCAACTCCTCCCCCTGGAGGGCCATCTCCTTAAGACCAAGACTTTGAAAGGAGGGCCATGGGCGCTGCTCAGGCCGGGACCTGTCAGTCCCCCTGACCTTCTACAAGAGCGCTGGAATCTCACCCCCCACAGGACAAAGCCTAGTCCTGGGTCCTTCTTGGAGTACCCTGCACCCTACCCCTGTTGTCCACCTCCCTTCAGCCTCCCACCTCCTGCAAACTCCAGAGCTTCTCACCCAGGATCCACTCAGGATCTCAAGATCAGGATCGTGCTCACCCTTTTCTCCCCTAGATAAACTTCCTTTCAAAGCCCTGCTTCATCCTTTCCCCAATTCTGAGCCTCCCCTGCTGCTGTGGGGAGGGGTGAAGGGAGAGGGGAAGGCAGGCTGCAGGGCCAGGGGGAGGGGAGCCGGCTGCTGCCCGAATAGTGACCCACCCCGACTCAGACCACAATTCTCTCAAGTTCTTTGTGACACAAAAGGTAAACAGAAGGCCCGGCTTTCCCCCCCACCCCCACTTCCCACAGATCTCCCCTCCCCCAGCCAGCCAGATGGGCTGGCAAGCTGGGGGAAGGGAGGGGGGATAAAAAGGGGCAGATTGTGCAAAGGAAAACAAAAGAGATAGAGAGACACCAAGAGACAGGAAATGGGGGAGACAGAGAGAATTGGTGGGTGAGAGATGGGGGGGCACGTGGTGACCTCAACATCTAAGAGAGAGCCCAGGAGAGGGGGATGGGCCAAGTGACCCACAGGGATGGAGAAACAGAAAACTGAGAAGGGATGGGGACACCCCCCTCCCAGGGCAGAGTCAGGGAAAGGAAGCAAGCAGGAGGTAGGAAGTGCAGGAGGTGCGGGAGGTACCCCGGAGAGGAGAAAGCCAGAGATAACCTGCCTGCAGACACAAACTGAGTGACACGCAACAAAGAGGCTGAGTAGAGGAAGGCCTGGCTGATCAGGTGGAAACAAGAGAAAGTGAAGTTTCTTCACCCCACCCCGGCACTGACTGCATTGGCTTCTGGAAAGCTGCCCACTTTGTGGCACTGGGGACTGGCCCTGCCCCTCCCTCTGGGCCAAGCCCACCCTCCCCGCCAGGCCTGGCCCTGGCCCCTGCCCTCCTCCCATACCCTCCTCCTCACCTGCACCGCAGAGGCTGACTGCTTGCTGTCATTGTTGCCCGGTGAGCTCAGGCCTGAGGCCTGCTGCAGCAGGAGCTGCCTGGCCACCTGGAGAGCCTGCAAGACAGGGGCCTGGTCAGGGTCAGAGTGCAGCCTGCCTGCTCCGACATGGCCTGAAGGGCCTGGAGGGGGGCAGGGGCGGTTGGGGGTCAGCTCAGGATCCAGGTTTCACAGAGTCAGGGGGCAGTAAAGGGAAGAAGGCCGGGCTACGGTGGAAGGTCTTGGGGATGGGCCAGAGGGTCCCAAGGTTTACTTGGACTTGGCAGTAAGCCTAGAGGTAGGAGTCTCGGGAGGAACTGCCGGGGTATAGAGATCAGAGCCTATTGGGGCCTCCCTCTGGGACCTGAAAGGTTTTGTTGGGACTCAAAGGAGCAGCAAATGGAAGGGAGAGTGGCCACAAAAGGACCCCAGGTATTAATACTAGGTACCACTTGCTAAGCATCTACTTACTATGTGCCAGGCCCTTTACACACATGATCTCATTGAGTCCTTCTAGTGAGGCTGTGAGGTAGGGATTATCAGTTCCATTCTACAACTGAGGAAACTGAGTCTCTAGGAGGTAAAGTAATTTGCCCAGGATCACACAGTCTGGAGGTGTCAGACAGAGGATCTAAGCCCAGGAAGCCTTGGCTGGGTGGCCAGTCTGGAAGTGAAGGGAGTAGCATTTAGTTGGAGTCATTCAGTTGGAGCTGAGGGGGGATGAGGGTTTTGTCTCAGGGTCTGAGCATGGTGTGGCTGTCTGAGTTCCAGAGTGTAGGGCCTTGCAGATTGGGGAACTGGGTCAAGTCCTCAAGGGCACGTCTGAACTACCAGCGAGTAACTCTGGCCTCGCTGTGGCAGTCCAGGCTCAGAGGCCCCGGCGGCTTGGACTGGACTGCGAGTTGGCAGGGTCACAGGGGTGGGGAGTGTGTGGAGTTTGCAGGAGCAACAGCTCTGGCTCATCTGTGAGCCTGGAAGGTGAGCGATGTGAGGTCTGATGAGAGAGTAGGGAGTCAGGGAAGGAGGCCCAGGAAGTCCTCTGTAAGGATGGCCAAGCCCTCTATCATCCCACTCTGGGTCAGTGGGGGCTGGGTGGTTCAGAGGCAGGGGATTCGGGGACCTGTCCTGAATCCACATTCCAGGAGCACAAAACCTGTCTTCATCATGTTCCACAAAGATCTTCTCCTCAGGCACCCCAGGCAGTTGCCTCAAGGCCTTTGACTGGGGCGGGGTGGGGGTGCTCTGGCATCAGACAGAGCTGGGTCTGAATCCCAATTGTGCTGCCTCCCAGCAGTATGACCTTGGGCAAGTTATTCTCTCCCTGTGTCCCAGTCTCTTAGACAAAACCAGGCCACTGTCCATCTCTGAAACACCAGGGGAATGAAGGGACCCAAGCTTAGCCCTCTGGGTGGCATTGTGAAGTGTCCATTCCCTTCCCTTCTGGAGAACCTGGGTTCTCTCCTCTGCCCAGCGTGCCTACGTAACGTCGTGTGCTCACCGCTGCTCCCTCACTTCTGTCCACACACACACACTTGTTTGTCCTTACGTGGACTTCTCTCTGACCTCACCACAAGCACCAACAAGGCAAAGCCTTGTGCAGTGCAACAGGGACACACTCATACACACTCTCTGCCTGGCAAATGCTCCTGAGTTCCCCACTGCACATACACACATGCCTTCCAAGCCCCTTCACTGCCACTGAACAGCCCAGCCACCCCCAGACTTAAACCTAGCTTCCCTTTAGCACGGTCTCCAAATACTGGTGTATCTTGGAGCACATGCCCCAAGGAATGAATGCCCCCCACCAACCTTCCCCCCTTACCCGCCCTGATCCTAGGCCTTCCCTAGCCCCTCTCTCCCCCTGGAGAAGTAGCCTGGGGTTGCTTCTCCAAGATTCACTTCAGAAACTAGAAATGTGCCCTCTGAGTCAAAAGGCTGCTCTGAGAAGCTATGGAAAGGAGCAGATGGGGTGAAGAAAGGGAGGTGGCCATGTGATCATCAGGAAGGACCCCCTCCAGGTCTAAGGAGTCAGACAAATGCTCTTTGTTC
Source organism: Vulpes lagopus (assembly GCF_018345385.1). Taxonomy (NCBI): domain Eukaryota; kingdom Metazoa; phylum Chordata; class Mammalia; order Carnivora; family Canidae; genus Vulpes; species Vulpes lagopus. The sequence continues at coordinate 62,855,222 of NC_054824.1, forward strand.
TCCAAAGGTGGGGGTGGCACAGAGAAGTGGGGGGTGGAGGTCAGAGGTAAGCTGGAGGAAGAGGAAGGCTTGGGGGAGCTGGGCAGCCCAGGTGACCCAGAGGGGAGCCACAAGGGAATGGCCTTCCAGGGGAAGTTGAGGGAGTGGCCTGGGAAGCTGGATTCACTCCCTGCAGACTCTATGTAGTCTCCCAAAGGACGAAATTACAAGACTTACAGGAAAAAAATGACAGGCCCTTCCCTCACCCTCCTGCCCTCCTCCCAGTCTGGGCCTTTCCTCCCCTGCAGGCCAGGTGACAGGGAGCCCAGCCAAGGCCGACCCCTCCTGGGAATCCCCCCCACTCACTCCTTCCTTCAATTAGGGGGCACCTGCTATGTGCCAGGGGTTGGGCCAGCTGCTGAAACACAACAGAACAGAACCTGGCCTGCTCCCAGGCTCAGGGATGCAGAGCCTGAGTGGAAGTGAGCAGTAGGCCCGGCCCCAGAGCCCGAAAAAAGTGGTGACATTGGCTCTACTGGCCAGAGTTCTCAGGGGTGAGGTTCTCAGGTGGCCCGGGAGGCTGAAGTGTGTCCCTGGCCACTTACCCCCACTGCACAGAGGAGTGAAATGGCCCAGCAAGGCCAGGGGTCTTGAGACTATTCCCCAGGGCAGGCAGCAGGAGAGGCTGGAGGAGCCCACAGAGGTCCTCAGGTCATCAGAGCCTGAGTGCCTGCAGGCGCTTCCTTCCTTCATTCCTTCCCTTACTCACATGCATGCCCGGCCACCTTGCACAGGCCCTGCGCTTACAGGCAATGGGACAGTGATGGTGGACAACCAAAGTCATTTTGTGTAATTTGCTTGGGGCTCAGCTCTGACCCAATTTGGAGTGGTTTGAGTACCACCAAAAATTCATGCTATGGGTGCCTTGAGGTCAAAACTCCCCTACTCGGCCGGCCTGGACATGACCCTGACTGCTCAGTATACTCCAGTGCTGCTCATTCCCGGCTCCCTACCACTGTCCACACATCTAGACCCCCTGGCTGGGGACAGCACTCTGGGAGGGGTGGAGTCCCTCTGGCCCAGGATTCCCTCCTCCAGGGTACCCACTGCTGAGACTTAGGCAATGGTGGCTCCCTCCCACCCCAACAGAGCCAGCCCCACTCACTCTGATGATGCCAACAAGGTCATAGTCTCTTTGAAAGCACAGGTGCTGTCAAATGTATCGGTGAGCCCCCTTCCCGGGCAGCAGCAAACAGCAGACATACCTATGAAATTCACTTTGGTCTAGGCTGAACAGGAGAGGTAGGCCAGGTAGACAGAGCTCAAGAGCTAGCCTCTATATAGGGCCTCCTACATAGCCCTATGTAGCTTTACCACCTCCTACATAGCCCTATGTAGCTTTACCACCTCCTACATAGCCCTATGAAGCTTTACTACCTCGAGTGAGGTAGGGCCTATGTCACTATCTTCCTCTTAAAGACAAGGAAACTGAGACCCAAGGTCCCATGGCCAGGAAATGGGAGTCCGGATACCTCTGACCGCTCAGCTGCCCTCACCCACTGAAGGGACTTCAGGAGCTTGTGCACGTCCCTCGAGGCCTGTGAATCTCCTCTCCCCTGAGCCTCGTGTGCTTTCAGCTGTCTAGGTGCGAAGAGGAGCTAAATTAAGCTAGTTTGGGTGGGTAGACAAGACCAAGGCAGGAATCTTCAGAAAGCTGGACTTACTGTCCCTTCCTCGAGGTCCAGAGATACCCAAATACAGAATTGGCTGGGAAAAGGCATTTAGAATCCAACACCGAGGAGTGTCTGAGTGGCTCAGTCGGCTGGGTGTCTGCCTTCGGCTCAGGTCATGATCCCAGGATCCTGGGATAGAGCCCTGCATCATGCTCCCTGCTTGGCAAGAAGTCTGCTTCTTCCTCCACTCCTCCCCCAGCTCATATTCTCTCTCTCATGCTTTTTCTCTTTCTCAAATAAAACAGTAAATAAATAATCTTTTTTTTTTTTAATTTATTTATGATAGTCAGAGAGAGAGAGAGAGAAAGAGAGAGGCAGAGGGAGAAGCAGGCTCCATGCACCGGGAGCCCGATGTGGGATTTGATCCCGGGTCTCCAGGATCGTGCCCTGGGCCAAAGGCAGGCGCCAAACTGCTGCGCCACCCAGGGATCCCGTAAATAAATAATCTTAAAAAAAAAAAAAAAAAAAGAATCCCACACCAAGGAGAAGCCATCATGGAAACCCTAGGAAGAGGGAGGAGAGTGGAGCTCAGGGCAGAATGGAAAACTGGGAGTCATTTAGCCTCTCAAATCCCCTTTCTCCACCACTTGGATTTAAAACTTAATCTCCAGCTCTGTGGTTTGGGGGATAAGGGCTAGCTTTCCTTAAAAGGAGGCAGTAGGGGCACCTGGGTGGCTCAGTCAGTTAAGTATCTGCCTTCGGCTCATGTCACGATCCCAGAGTCCTGGGATCAAGGCCTGAGTTGGGCTTCCTGCTTATCAGGGAGTCTGCTTCTCCCTCTGTGCTCTCCCTCTCTCAAATAAATAAAATCTTAAAAACAACAACAACAATAAAAGGAGGCACTAGTAGGTCATTCAGTTCATAGACTGTAGTCAGAGATCTGGATCCACCATATACTGAGTGACCTTGGATAAGTCACTTTACCTGAGCCTCAGTTTCTTTCTCTGCTACATAGGAATAGCCCTGTCCTTAGTTCCCAGAGCTGCTGTGAAGAATACACGATGCACATGAAGTATTTAGCACAGTGCCTGGCACCCTGTGGGTCCTGAATGGACATCACCTTTATCTTTACTATGCACCTTCCTGGCATCCCCTGGGCATTTGTCCAGTGCCACCCAGCAGGACTCACTCACCAACCTCCCCGCCCACCTGTACCCCTTCCAGCCTAAGAACGGTCTTGCTAATGAAGGAGAAGTCTCCACCCCGCCCCCACCCGCCATCCATTCAGAAGTCATTAGCAGGATCTCCACAATTAGGAACAAATGGCTTATAACGGATGACATCCAGGGAGGGCGGTGGGGCAGTCTCGGGATGAAGGGGAATGAAGCCAGAACTCTGAGGGCAACAGGGGCTGCTGTAAAAAGAAAAACAAGTCTTGGAGCAGGAGGGTCTCCTGGGCTGGCTGCAGGATGAGACCACACCCTCACTCTGTATCAGAGAATTCAGTGGGGAGGGACAGGCATCCTCGCCGATGGAAGCCAGGTGCAGGGCTGGTTATGGTCCTTTCTGCAGCCTGAGGATTGGGAGGGTGGGGATGTGGAGCTCGGAGATGAGCTGGAAGGGCTAAACTTTAGGAATGGAGTAGAATCACACAGACCAGGGCCCCTGCAGGGCTCAGGGGTTGAGCGCCCACCTTTGGCTCAGGGTGTGACCCCGGGGTCCTGGGGTCCAGTCCCGTATAGGGCTCCCCGCAGGGAGCCTGCTTCTCCCTCTGCCTGTCTCTGCCTATGAATAAATAAATAAAATCTTTAAAAAAAGTTCTAAAAAAAATTATTTAAAAAATAATAATCACACAGACCTGATGAACTGGAACTGTTGGAGGGTTTCTAGTCTCATGTTTTCTAAATTGCTGGTCATGATCTAATGGTGGGTCATAATAGCAATTTAGTGGGTCAAAAAAAAGGAACACACACAGGCATATAAGAAAGCACCAGAGTTATCAGGTAGGCATAAGCATTGTTTCAGGAAACCGTGCTAGGGCTCCAGGTAAAAATGTATCTCTTGGCGGTGGATCTGAAGCTAACTGGTTTGTGAAGCACAATGCAGTTCACAGATGTGGAAATGATCCAGAGAGGGACAGTGACACAGCCAAAGCCATGCAGTAGCAGAGGCAGAACCTGAATCTCCTGGGCCTGACATGGGCTCTGCACAGGGAAGAGGAACCACAAGCAGCCAGGCAAGAGAGAGGAACTTCTGGCAAATTCTGGTTTAATTTGGATGGGGGTGAGGGGCAGCCAAAATAAAATCCAAACTTCTTTTGTCAGCATCTAGCTAATTTTGGCAAAACTGAGATGGAAATTGTCTTGATAATTAATTTCAACTGGGGCTGACTAGATTTAGGCTAAGGGACACAAGCAGAGCATTTGTGTGTGGGGGTGGGGGGAGAGGTTAGCCTTATCCCAGACCTGAAAAGAGCCCCAGGAAAGCCCATCACCTGTCCCCTGCACCTGCAGCCAGAGTATGACTCTCTATTCTTTTGTCAATAATTCAAAAAGGATTTGTGAAGCCCCACAGGGCATTTGCACCATCCTACCCTCTAGGAAGGCCCAGTATTTGCTTTAACGGGGATCACATTCTAATAAGATGAACCAGACTCTAAAACAAAGACAAGCAGGCCTGGTTAGCGTTACACAGAGCATTACACGGAGCACAGCTGGCGGCCTACTTAAGTTGTGTGGCCAGCGAAGGCCTCTCTGGGGAGACATTTAGGATGAGGAGGGAACTCTTTCAGTGGACCAAATTCATAGTGGATGAAAGAGCTGGTGCAAGAGCCCTGAGGTGGGCCTAAACCTTAGAGCATTATGAAGTATGAAGGCCAGAGTGGCCAAGCTGAGTAGCCTCGGAGGAAGTCCCAGAGGTGAGCAGGAACCAGATCACATCGGACAACGGTTTTCTATTTCATTCTGTGCTGGAGGAAGCATTGCTGGAGGATTTTAAGCAGGAAGTGATAAAATCTCTTGAGGGTAGATACCTAACCCACTGCTGGTAAACAGTAGGTACCTAATAACTACCTGTTGATTTGAATTAAACAGGAAATACTTCTCAGCCCACTGCTTGAAATGCAACTTCTCTGAGGCCAGAGTGGTGGGAAGGGGCCGAGGGAAAAGGGTCAGAGGTCAGTGGCCCCTAACCACTAAATGTACTGACCTGGGGAGATCCAGGTTCTCTACTAGCCAGGCTTTGTCCTCCAGCAGAGACATAAACATGAAATGACACAGAAAAGGGGGGCAGCAAGGAGGATGGGGAGAGGAGACCATAAAACCCCTGAAGTGATTCTACACCTTTTTCCCTTAAAAAAAAAAAAAAAAAAAAGCTTTTTGGAAAGGCTGTAAATTTTTTTTACACCAACCTCGTAAAAATGACATCGGCGCATTCTCAAATTAGAACCATTAAAATGAAAACCAGCAACGCACCGATACAGGCAGGCCCACGTGGGTGGGAGACTCGGAGCCTAGGTGCACAGCCGGGTTTAAGGCCCCCTTCATACCACTGCCAGGAAAGGGCTCTCGCCTCTAGGAGATGAGAATTAACGAGGGACCCCAAATGCTCTGAAGTGAGAAAGGCACTCCTCTGTGGCTCCTTGGTTCCCTCCCAGCCCCGCCAAGGGAGGTGTGCAGGAGGCAGGGCCAGGGAGCTGCAGGATCTGGAAAGCATGCAAACAGAGCAGTGTGGTGGCAGTGCTGCCAGTCCCCATGCGACCCCTCCTCTCTGCTCCCCACTGCCTGCTGCTCAGGGATGCATCCCAGACCTGCCACTACCATGCAGCTGTTGGTTCTCCAGAAGCGGGTCTCTTTCCAGGTCTGGGTCCAGAGCCACAGGAGCCCAGCCACTAGCCTCACACTAGTGCTTCTTCTGCAGGGGGCTTGAGTATTGGACAGATGTGGAGTGGGGCATGTAGGGGCATGCAAGTCCCTTCCCAAGGACTCCCACTGGGACTGCTCAGGATGAAGGCCCTCCACTGGTGAGAAACTAGCTGACCCACTTAAGGGTGGCCCTCTGCATCTTAATCTTTCACTCTCAGATGAGGAAACATTCAGCTACTCCTCCCCCAAATTCTCCCCCTTTGCCCCCAAACTCCCAAGAATCCTAGCATAGAAAGGGGGTGGGGGTGGGCCCGAGGGGGTGTCAGAATTCCATAGCAGAAGGCTTAGTGGTAAGGGGGGCTGGCTCCCTTTTGGTCCCAGCAAAGCAGGGATCCTTTTCCTGGGCCTGGGGCCTCCCTCTGCCCTTCCCACCCACCTTACCCTAGCCCCCTCCTGAGGAAACTTTCTTTTTTTTATTGGACTGGGAGGCAGACCCATAAAGACCCTTTGGCTTAGTAACCCTGGATCAGGACAGTAACCGGGACAGGGGTTAAGGCCCTCTCCCTCCACAGCACCCACAATTCCACTGGCTGCCTTCATACCTGGGCCTCTATTCCCTGGCAGCAGCTATGCTATGCTGCAGCTGTTGGAGAGTCAAGGGCTTCACTGACAAGTTCCTAAGTCTCCCCTCTGGAGAGTTGGGGCCCCAACTCTCCCTGTAGGCCCCCAGCACCTCCTAGGGAGGGCCTCAACCTACTGAAAGAAAAGAGGAGTCCAGAAGGTGAGACCAGAGAAGAGTAGAATCTGGAGGGCGTGGGTCCCAAGGAGAAATGGGACCCTCATCTAAAACTAAAGACCACTGTTGAGAGTGTGTGTGGAGTGGGAGGGGGTGTGTGTGCTAATTCACCCCAGAAGCCTCCCTTTCCACCTCGTACCCTTAAGTAGCTTGGGCAGAGGAGGGCCAGATGGGGGAGGAAAACAAAAATGTCTTCCATTCTTCTTTCCCTCTGTGCCCTGACCACTCCCCCCCATCTCTTAGGAGGGGGTGAGTTAAAAGGCCATTAGTGTGCAGAGCCCCCCAACCCCTTTGAATGTCCTCACAGGATGTGAACAGGGTGGGATTTGGCCCTGGTTGTCACAGCAACTGCGGTTGGAGTTCCCAGACGCTAGGCAACCCTCCTGTGACCCTCACTGACCTGTCACCCCCGAAACCTGAGGACAATGGAAGTGCAGGCTCTGGAGGCCCAGGATGCCTTTCAGCGTGGCCGCCAGCGGCTCTCTGCCGGCCCCCACCCCGCCTGGCGCAGCCCTCCCAGGCCCAAGACCGGCTCTCCTGGGCCAGAACAGTCAAGCCGGGCCCCAAGGCCTTTGGAGGCCCACCACCTCCCACACTCGTCCCAGCCCTCATTGCCCCCCATCACAGAGCCCAAGGGGTATCTGCGTGGTCCCTGGGGAAACCTGCCCCCCCCCAACACACATTGGGGACATTTTATCCAGGAGAAATCAGATTAGGATAAAATGCAAGGCCAACCTTCAAAGAAAAAAGCCATCAGAGGGAAAATGGGAGGAAGGAGCAATGAGGAAGGAAACTTCACTTGGGGAAGGAAGGGGATGAGTGGGCAGCTGGCATGCCTGCTGGGCCCAGGGTATTCTTTAATAGCAGCTGCAGATCACCAACTCCAGCTGGCCAGCAGGGAGCCCGGTGTAAATAAGATTCAGAGCATGTTTGCTGAATGAATGCATGCTCCAAGGCCTACGCAACTGCTAGCCTTCTTCTCTCAGGAGGTTCTCCCGAAGCGGGTAAGGCCCAAGACCCAGGGAGAGCCCGAAGGACAGAGTGGACCCAGCAACAGCAGGTTTGAGAGGAGGGAGCTGGAAGCTGGGGCCCTGACTGCAGCCAGCAGGGGACCCTCTCCCTAGTCAGATAGGGCCTGGCAGCCAAGCCAGGTCACCTCCCCACCCCCAGCCCCAGCCCCAGCCTCTGTTTGAACAAGCTCCCAGCCTGCTGTTGCATGGAAACGGGTGTCTGCTCTTGTTCCAAAGTGATGCGGCCACCCTCTTCAAGCACTGTTTGTTTCAGCCTAAAGTCCTGTCACTGGCCTGACTTCTGACTTGCCCTGTTTATCTCTCTCTGCTCTGTCAACTCATTACTCTCAAAGGCCAAGACTGCATTTCCAGGGCTTGTTTATCCAGAGTGGAGAGACAGAGACCAGCGGACAGATGTAAAAGAAGGAGAGGGGCTTGGAGGTGCAAGGAGGCCCAAGGACAAGGAATGGGACCAGTGCACAGCCTGCACACTGGTCCCCAACCTCCCTCCCCTAGAGTGGCTACTTAGGGCCTACCGCAGGGCAGTGTGTTGCTTTTGTTTGTTTAAGAGCTTTCAGGGCTGGGAATGGGGCGCTCTCATGCACTCACCAGTAGACAGATATCTAGCACCTACAATGAGTCAAGCCCTGCTCCCTCCATTTCCCACAGGGACCCTGTGACAGGGATAGTAGCCAAAAGGAGGCTGAGTGAGCTTGGGCCCAGGAACCGGAAGACCTGAGATCTATCTGCAGCTGTTCTTGTGCCCACTCCTATGCAGAGTGGGAATAACAGCACCCACCACCCAGGGGTGGCCAGGTGATTAAGTGACCTGGGTAGGAGAAGGATCCAACAAGCCAAACAGAGGCAAGGTTATTTGTTTGTCCTCGAAGGACTTCCTGGTTGGGGTTGAGGAGAGGAAGGAGGAACCCGCTGGGCCAGGCTTTCTTTTCTACAGTTACTCTACCCCACAAATAGCCAGGAACATTTGTTGTTGGGGGTACCAGAAAGTGTTATACCTTAAGCTCCACCCCCCACCAAAGCCTGGCTCATATATGGATGGGGCTAGAAGGAGGGTCCACAGACTTTCCTGCTAATTGAAAAATTTATAATTTTTAGTTTTGTGGGGTTCTTTCATAGTTTGGAGCCAATAGAACTTTTTTCAGATCTCAAATATTTTCCTTGGCCCCAGGCACCAGGCCCATAGTGAGCCCAAATGGATAAAACAGCCCTCTGCCTGCCTCCAAATCTCCACCCCAGTTTATTTGTGAAACAGATATAGGATTTTCTAGGACTTTGGGATATTCCCCAAAACAAACAGGAATAACCAGAATGCGGAATATAGATGGCAAAACATGGCTCGTGTGCAATGCAGAATGAAGAAACCTGATCAGTACAGAAAGTTCTGTCTCTCCCCACCCCACACATCTCCTCAGCTATACAGATATCTGTGTTCACTCTGCGGTTTTAGTAATTGTTTAAAGGACACTTTGCAGTATCAGTAGTTCCCCCATGTCCCATCCCCCCGCCACCTTCAAGATCTTTCTGAGCTCAGTGTGCACAGAAGGGAGGGAAGAGGTGGCTATACAAAATGAGTGGCCTTGGAGACTTCTGGTGGGGTGTGTCTTGTTATTATTTTCATAAAGGGTAGGATTTTGCCCTTTGACCTTGCATCCCCAGGAGATGTCACAAACTCTGTGGGTCTCTTCGCCAGAGAACCTGCTTAGGAAGACCTGGGAGAGGCCAGCAAACTCCCAAGGACTGTGTCTCCAGGGAAAGGTAACAGATCCTCTCCACAGTTTGTAAGAGGAAGTGATTTCTATTCTCAAGTCTGCTGGCATCCACATGGGCCACTCAGTGTGTGCAGGGACTTCACACTCAACTGATCCTAAAAACCCTGTACGTTAGGAATGGAGGAGGCCAAGGCTCACAGAGGCCCCATGACTTGGCCAAAGTTGCACTGCTGGTAAGGGGCTGCCTGGGACTTAAGCCAGGTTCATTCAGTTTCTGTGTTAGTGGTGGCTGACCAACTCTGGGCAGGGTTTGGGGCTTCAGATGGTGCTGCTTGTAGTCTGACCTCCGGCTTCACATAGTGTGGTGGTGGGAGAGGGCCCCTTAGGGGCCATGGAATTGGGGGAGGAGCCTCAGGGTGAGCCTGGGAGAGAAGAGGAGGACAACGTGGGAACCCACATATGTGTACACTTGAGGCAGGGGTGGGGCACGGGTGGGGACCTTCATGCAAGACCCGACTACACAGCATTCCCAGAGAGCCCCCCCACAGGCAGTGCCATCAGTGTGCTTGGAGGAGCAATCAAATAAGAGGAGGAGAATCCCAAGGCCAGGGCTGGCTGGGCCGGTTCTCCTGAACTTGTCAAGCATGATTCTCCCTTTGTCCAGGGGTGGGGCTGTGGCCCAGGACCTGGGGCCCCTGCTCTGTCATCACCCAACCTGACTCCCCACCCCAGGGCCTCTCAAGCTTCAGCGGCTGGTCTTGAACTCCTGAACTCTGTAGTTGAGGGTGAAATGATGGAGGGGGATGGGGGCGAGGGGGGGGGTGCAGACAGAGATGCCCTGTCTGACTTCTAGCCTACTGCTCTTGGCCTTTCCCTAGCTGCTTTGGACTCGGGTGCCTGGAACTTTAATTTCTTCACAGCTTGGATTAGGTGCCCAGGCAGAGATAGTGGTGGGGAATATTTTACAACACAAAGTGAAGGTTTTCCTCTGTGCATAGCCCCTTCCTCTGAGGGGCATGCACCTAGAGGGGTCTCCGTCTCCACAGTGTGCAGGAGGAGAGCCCAGGCGACCACCCAGCCCAGACACACAGTCTCAAGCCTACTGCCCAGCGTCATTCTGTCTTTGTGGGCATTTCTGAGGCTGTTCTAAACTCCTTGACTTCTGGGTCCCACTTCTCTCTCCTAGGAATGCTGCTGGGCCCCTGCCTTTAGGTGGCCACTAGAATGGGAGGGCACAGAAGGAGTCCCTGGAGGCTGGGCCTTGGCAAGGTCAAGAAGAGTGAGGCCCCGGCAAGCCTGGGGCGCGGGTCACCAGGAAGAGCAGGGGAACCCGCCCCCCTGGCGGGCCCCTGTCCTGCCGGCTGCCGGCTGCCGGGAAGGGGGCGCCGGCTCCTACCTGTTGCTGCTGGAAGTGCAGCAGCTCCGCAGGGCTCATCTCGCCGTTGCTGTCTGCGCCCGCCGCCGGGTCCCTGCCCGCGCCGCCGCCGCCAGCCCCCGCCGCCCCGGCCCCGCCGCCGCCGCCATCGGCCTGCCCGGAGATGCTGCCCACGCCGTTCTGACCAGAGGGGGCCGACCTGATTGTCTCCGAGGCGGATTCCACCATCATGTCGTTCTAGCGGGACCTGGATGGGGGGAGGGGGGAGAGCCATGGGGGAGGGGGCTGAGGCTCCAGGCCGGCGCCGTCTATCCCAGGGCAGCCACTGGAGTCCCCCCAACACCCCCAAACAACACACCACTGCCACTTAACACCCCCAGCTGCCCCCCCCCCCCCACCAGGCCCCAGTCCTAGGGCATCTCCTCCTCCTCAACTTCCAGGGAGCAGCTCCTGGGACTCCTCTCCTCCCCATGTCACCCTCTCCCTAGACTGGGGGAAGGGGCCACTCCAGACACGCTGAGGCTGCCCCACTGCCCTCCTCACCATTTCCTGGACTTCCAGGAGACCTTGGCAGGGAAGGGGAAAAGGTGAAGGCTTCACCCCTGCCCCTGGGGAGGGTGGGGTCGGAAACCTGTTTTGGGCTTTCCCTCCAGGCTAGGGCATGCTGGAAGCTAGGGTCCCACTAGGAAACCCTATATCAAAGCAGAGGAGCTATTCACTTGGACCAACCATATTGCTGGGCCCCACCCCCACCAGTAATGACCTTTGGGTGTGTTCCCTATAGATAGAGACTTCCCCCAGGGCAGGGCCTCCTTACAGAGTCTCCTTCCCCAGGACCCAGAAAAGCTCTAATCCACATTTGTTCCACAAATGTGGTTGCCCTTTGCCCAGCACCTACTGGGAGCCACTCAGCTGGGCCTGGAGCTGTGCAGTGAAGGCAGCCAGCGGTCCTGCTCCTCTGACCTTCCATTCTAAAGCCCCTCAGCCCAGTACCTGGCCAAAAGGAGATACTCCATAATATTTACTGTTTCTGTAAGCACTATGATTCCTTCTCACAAGGAATGAGAGAGTTACTATCATCCTGATTTTACAGATGGAAAAAGTGAGAGTCCAGAGAGTCCAGGGCAAAGAGTCAAGGCCTGAATCCTGTGCCCTCCCTCCCCCAGCTGCTTCTCAAGGAGTGGTGGAAACATTCCCAGAAAGAGAGGGTATGTTTGGAACGGTCAAAGCAGCCAGGAGAAAGAGGAGGCCTGAGCTTCCTTCTACCACTCAAGGAGGTTCTAACATGTGCTGGCGGTAGGGGGTGGGGGCCTGTAAGCACATGGGGTACTTTAGTATACAGGGCTGCTCTCAAAATCTGGAGTGCCCCCAGTACCAACCTATCCCTGAAGCCACAGCCCCTTGAGAGGAACATGAATTGCAGTCACAAGGGACCTGGTTGGTACCCACCACTGATCTTTGACAGGCGTCTTAAACTCCCTAAACCTCAGGGCGCCTGGCTGGCTCAGTCAGAAGCGCATGTGACTTTTGATCTCAGGGTATTGAGTATGAGCCCCATATTGGATGCAGAGATTACTTAAATAAATAAACTAAAAACAAAAACAAAAAACCCGGGGCGCCTGGGTAGCTCACTTGGTTAAGTCTCCACTTTCAGCTCAGGTCATGATCCTGGGGTCTTGGGATCGAGCCCCACATGGGGCTCCCTGCTCAGCAGGGAGTCTGCTTCTCCCTCTCCCTCTGCTCCTCCCCCTGCTTGTGTTCTCTCTCTCAATCTCTGTGTCAAATAAATAAAATCTGTTTTAAAATTTAAAAATAAATTAACACCTCCCCACCCCAAACACTTCCTAAAGTTTAGTTTCCTTGTCTGTAGAAGTAATTCATTTCAGCCTCTTGGAGTCCTGAGCAGAGTAAATTGAACAGCACACGTAAACCACCTTGCAGCATGTAAGCTCCAGTCTACCCCTTCTCTCTCTGCCTGCCCTATTTGTAAGGGTGAAGACTCTGAGGCCCTGAGAGGCCTAAGACTTGGCCCATTTAACATGGAGATTGAGGGGCCTACAGAACCCAGCCAGTGTTCTTTCTTTCCTTCTGGATCCTCTTTTGGCCAAAGCAGACCCAGGATCACACAACATGGTCTTCCAACAGGTCGTGGCTGCGCAGATCAGAGTGCTGCTTGGAGAGACTGGTTATCTTCCTCATTCCTTCCCCAAGGTGGCGGCTCCCAAGAGCATCTCCCTCCTGCCCAGAAATCCTCTCCCTTCACTCCAGAAGGATTCTTCCCTTACTCTGCCAGGCCACTTGCTGTTTTTGTCTCTACTGGAAGCAAGGTTGGGAGAAGTGTAAGGGTACTGGAGTGTGTGAGGGGGACGGAGAGATTTAAGGGTCTGTGGGGGGCCCACCAGCCACATGGGCCACATCACCGGTCCTGTGGCCCCTCTTCTTCTGTGACTTTGTCTTCATCCTAATAGATTGATCTGTGTAGCCTTTTGGGTGACCCTATGCTGCTAGGGTGTCCCATGTTTATGCATTCCTGTGTGTTTCCAAGGGCTTTCCCTACCACTGCCCACCCCCAGCTGCCTCTCCCACTCCTGAGTTCTGAGAAGAGGTGGGCCAGGGTGAGGGTGAGGTTGGGGGCGATGGTTCGGAAGAGATTGAGCACTTGGGCCTAGGCCTTAATGGCCATGTCAGCCCGAGGGCCAGTGGCTGTCAAATGATGGATGGGGTGGGCACCGGCCTCCACCAAACGAGCACAGGGCCCTGCCCCACCCCCTTCTCTGAGCCACCCACCCTGATCCCTGCCCAAGACCTGCAGAGCACCTTCCCCCACTCAGGCCTGGGCCCCAGCTACACATAAGGGGGATGGGGAGACAGCAGGGGCCCACCCAACTTCCTCTCCCCCAACCCTGGCCCTGCTGGGGGTGGAGAGCAGCTGCCTGCCTTGATTCCAAATCTAGCTTCTCTGAGATCTGAGAACTCCTGGGCCCCAGGGGACAAAGACCAGAGCCTCAGGGGTGTGTGTGTGTGTGTGTGTGTGTGTGTGTGTACAGGAGAAAGGAAAGAAAATCCAGCAGTTACTTCCCTGGGGTAATGGAGAGTGCCCCCCTTCCAACACACACACACACACACACACACACACACACACACACACACCATAAAGTTGTGGATCAGACAGCAAGTTTGGAAAAAGGGAGAAGAAAGGAAGGAGGCTGCAAACAGAGGTGTCCCTTTCTTTTCTGTCTTTTTATGGGGGGGTTACAGAGCGACACCCAGTGAACAACATAATTGCTGCAATGTGGCGTGTAATAATAGCTATTCAAGGGCCGATCATTCATATTAAACAGGGTGAAGCAAGCCTCTCATTTGCATGCTTGAGATTATATGCATTTGAAAAGTCATTTCCGCAGGGTGTATGAATGGCATTAATTCCCATGTGGCACGCTCTGCCCTCTCCCTGGGTTTTCACCTCCTTCCTTGCTCCCACCCACCCACCAATGCGCACCCAAACCTGCACGTGTTCCCAGGCATCTCCACACCCTCTACCTTCTCTGTGCTGGACACCTGCCCTCTGAGGATGAGTACACCAGCAGCCTCATGCCTCCTGCCGGGCTCTCCACTGGGTGTTGCAATAGCACTAGGGTGTTCCCTGCACTGTGGGTGAGCAGGCTCTAGAGGCAACAGGGCCTAGGGCAGGGTGCTGGTAGACCTTGACAGCAGGGCCCTGAGAACCTGGACCCCGGCTAGGAGAAGGCAGAAGCCTGGGCTCAGCCACAACCAGATGTGAATCCTCTGCCTTCCTCCTTTGGGCCTCAGTTTCCCCATCTCTATAGAGAGGTGGTCCTGAAAGCCTTTTTGGCCTTGGAAAGCTCCATGGGTAAAATTCCCTACCCCAGCACATGCACACAAAGCCACAGTGTTCTAGTGGCAGGTGGAAGCCACTGAAGACCCATCTGGGTTACGACTGTGGTCCCTTGCCCAGAGGGCTCTGTCTAATGTGGACCTGAGCTGCCTCCTCTGGTACTGGGGTGGGGGGGGAGTCCCCTCCAAAAGCCCCCTCCTCCCTCCACTCCTGCCCTTCCCCTCTGTCCACACTCCCTCCCTCCCTCCCTCCCTCATCACTCATTCCCTCAGCCAAGAGCAGCTGACACCTGCAGGAGAGGAGAAGACACTTGCAGGAAGGAAATCATTTGGTGTCAAGGGCCAGCTGTGCGACCTTAGGCAAGTCACTGCCCCTTGCCCATGTCACCACATTGGTCTTTCTTCCTTCATACAGTGCGTAAGGAGGGGGGAACTAGGTCTTTCTAGGATTCACTAAGATTGAGGCCTTCATCCCCCGCCCCACCCCCACCTCCCTGACCCCTCTTCTGCCCCCTTGGGGTCAGGGGAAAGTGACTAAGGCCACATTATTTTAGGTGGTCTAGAATTTCTCTCTGGGACTCTAGTCCCCCCTTTGGGCAGGTCCCAGTCTCCCACCTCTCAGGAACCCCTCGGGGAACCAGGGCATCTCAGAGCCTTGGGCCAGGCCCCGAAGCTCCCGCAGACGCCTGCGGAAGAAAGGAAGGAAGCTGGGTCAAAGCCGCAGTCTCCTCTTCCGCTGGGGGCTCCCACTTCCCCTGAGGCTCCAGGCCCTTCGAAGAACCCTGGCGGGCATGCAACGGGGACGCCTCCTGGTAACTTTCCCGGTCCGCTCTGTGCCCCCACCCCCGCCCCCAGGCCGGAAGTGACGAGCTCTACCCATTTTGGGGCTGAAAGGAGAACCCCAGGACCAGGATGCTTTGGGGTGAGACTGGAAGAGGGCCGGGGAGCCCCACACGCGGAGAAACCTTTGTGCCTTTTCCGCGGGCACATATGGCGTAGGGAGTATTAATTACCGTAGCTTTTTAATTAACAATCGCTTAATCTGAGCCGTAACATTTGCCACGACACCCTGCGCCTCGCCGTGAACCCGCGCCGCCCGCCCTGCCAACTCATCAATTAATTTTTATTGACGTTTTCTTCCCCAAACAGGCACAATACCAGGGTTTTCCAATTAACACCTCCGCGATCTCTAATTAGTGCAATTAACAGACTGATGGATGCCCGGAGTTTACCCGCGAGGGAGGGAGGCAGGGAAGGGGCGGGGCCGCCCCCGGCGCACACGTGCACGTGCGCAGCTGGGCAGCGGGCAGCGGGCAGCGGGCAGCGGGCAGCGGGCAGCGGCGCACCCGGGCTCTAGCGCCCGCAGGGCTGGCGGGGCGTGGCCACAGGTAACCCCGACCCGCCGCGACTGTAGTGCTTTGAGGTGAAACAAGGAGTCACTGTTGCCAGCCCTCCGCAAACCCACAATCTAGTCAGGGCGAGAGCTGGAAGCCTGAGACTGAAAGTCGGGAAACCTGGCACCTAGCCCCAGGTCTACCATCAACTTGTGGGTGACTTGGGCCACGTTCATTACCCGCGTTTCTCCTCCGTATAATGGGGGAAAGCAGACTAGAAGTAGCCATCTATTTACACAGTATACCCCTACCGACTTCCGAGAGAGATGAGGAAGCTGACCTCAATAAAAGACACAGGAGGCTTCTTAAAATACATCATGGGGTAGTAGGAAGGGAGAACAAAATGGACCCGAATCTCAAGCCAGGGGACCTCAAACTTGAGTGCATCACAATGCCCTCGAGGGCTCGCTAGAACACAGATTGCTGGGCCCCAGGCCCAGGGTTTCTGACTCAGTGGGTCTGGAGTGGGCCTGAGCATCTTCACTTCTAAAAAGCTCCCAAGTGATGCTGATGCTGCTCATCCAAGACCACAGGTCTCCCCCGTGATGACCACTGACTTTATTTTTTTTTAAAGATTTTATTTATTTATTCATGAGACACACACAGAGAAAGGCAGAGAGAGGAGAAGCAGGCTCCACACAGGGAGCCCGACGTGGGACTCGATCCCAGGATTCCAGGATCATGCCCTGAGCTAAAGGCAGACGCTCAATCACTGAGCCACCCAGGTGTCCCGACCACTGACTTTAGTTTATGAGCTGCCTGTGGCCAAAATGAAATGATCTATCTCCAAGGTCATGTATTCATTCAACATGGATTTAGTGCCTGCTTAAGACAACACTGATGGGGAGGTGCGCCTGGCTGGCTTCCTTAGTAGAACATGCAACTCTTGATCTCCAGGTGGTGAGTTCAAGTCCTACAATGGGCACAGAGCTTACTTTAAAGCAGGGGTGGGGGGGCGGTGGGCACCTGGGTGGCTCAGTGGTTGAACATCTGCCTTTGGCTCAGGGTGTGATCCCAAGTTCCAGGATCAAATCCCATATCGCACTTCCCACAAAAAGCCTGCTTCTCCCTCTGCCTATGTCTCAGCCTCTCTCTAAGTGTCTCTCATAAATAAATAAAATCTTAAAAGAAAAAAAAAAAAAAAGACAAACCCTGAGGACCTATCTTGCAGGACACTGGAATTTGGTCCCTGCCCTCTGCAGGTTTATAAATCTTGAAGAAGCCTGTGCAGTAGTGTCCTAGATGCTTTGAGGGCAACTTATAATAATGGGGGTCCTATTCTCCCCAACCTCTTTTTACTAGGGAAATCTGGCATTGGTCTTTTTGAAAATTTAGCCACTAGTGGAGTTTTGGCTATGAACGAAGTCATTCTCTCTCCTCCAGTAGATGGCCAAGAGTGTATAGCACCAGCAAGGACCCTCATTCATGGGTTGCACAGATATTTAGGCACCTACAGTGTGGCAGGCTCCGTGTCTGCAGACCTGAGCAGAACAAGGCAGAACAAGGCACAGGCCCTGCTCTGCTGGAGCTCATGGTTCCTGTGAGGGGAGGCAGATGATAAGTAAGGACACAAAAAGAGATAAGCTCACAATAAAGTAGGTTTCTATCAAGTGTGAGTACAGGGAATAAACAGCGAAATCTTACTTAAACCAGGCGGGTGGCGGGGGGAGTGCAGAGAAAGTCTTCTTTTTGAGGAAATGGCATTTATGCTCACAAATGAAAGGTGAGTAGGTATTGGCCAGGTGAAGCGTACACTGAATTGCAGGGGAAACGGCACAGGCAAAAGCCCCTTATTTCAAGAGAGGCTGCCAGTTTCAGACTCTTCCAGACCCAAAAGTCTTTGAAATGGACACGTTGCTAGATTACATGAAAAGACGTGGGTACCACGTAGAACAGAGCATGAGGACACCTTATATTTCCTATTTCTTATCTTTCTAGTTATCTTGCTATCAAATCTTGTGTCAGGGACATAAAGCAGAGGGCTCTTCAGAGCAATAAGCACTGACATTACACGTAACTGAAGAATGCTTCCCAATCTGTCATCCAAAGGCCTGGGGGACCCCCCTCCCTCATTCAGCTCAGGCCCTGAAGGCGCACCTGCTCAGGCTGCCAGAAGAGGTGAGGGCTTGGGCAGTAGCCACTTTTGACCTTGGCCTTCTGTAGATAGCCACTCATTTGCCATCTACCTGCTGACCATTTTCTGGTCTCTCATTATCTTTGTAATAAGAGCAGTGAGGTCATCCGTGTGAGCCTCGGTTTCCTTATTTGTCATATGAGGCTAATGCCAATAAACCTTCCTTTCAGGGTTGCTGTGATATCAAATAAAATCCACTCCATGAAGAAGGCATTCAGAAAAGGATAGTTAAGTAAGTATGGGGGCCCAGAAAGTCCTGCTGCAACTCAATTCTGAGTGGGCTATGGTTTATGATCCTATCCCCTTATTACAGCCCGTGGTTCAGCATTTGAGGAAAGTGAGAATAGGGCCCATGGCTTAGAATATGTCTCTATGGCTCCAAAATGGGTCTCCAAACCAGAGCAAAGTGATGTGAGTCACGTCATCACCGGGCTTTCTGATTAGGCCAAGGGTGTCTTTCCCTAAGAAGATGGGGCTCTCTTGAGTTCCAGATAAAGTAATCCCTCTCCAAGCCCCTGTTATCCCCATACTTTGGGGCACCCCAGGCTTCCCTCTGTACTCTGATTCCTGCCCAAGATTCTCCCTAAATGACACACCAACAGCCACATACCCCAATGTCAGAGACCATTCAAGACCTCTCAGCACAAAACTTCAGAGCTCGAGGAACGTTGTACAAGAGTCAGGGTGAGGGCCTGCCTCTCTAACAGAAGGCAAGAAGCCTCTGACTTGGGAGATGAGCCACCATCCGTGCTGCTTCACGTTCTCTCCTGAATTTCAAATAACTTTAGTTTTTAATCTTAAAAGCATTAGACACCTTGGTAGAAAATTTTAAAGAGAAAAAAAGTATAAAGAAAAAACTGGTACCCATAATCGTGCCACCCAGAGAGCTAGCCTTTTGGGATCCACCCCTTCCAGTCAGTTCATTTTCACTCTCTTTGGCATATAAACATTTAAAAAGTGAAATTGGGGTCATAATCTGTACATGGTTTGAATTTTCCTATTTTTCCACTCACCACTTACTATCATAACCATTTCCACATGACAGCAAATATTTTAAGCAACAGTTTTTAGTGGTCACATTGTTGCTCCAATGGGCTGCATGTTCCAGAATTTATTGAGCCAATCCCCTAGAGTTGGACATCCAGACTATTACCTATTTTTTTACTATGACGCTGCAATAAACACCCTTTTGCTAACGGAACATTCGATGTTTCTAACTACTAGCTTAGGAAACGTGTTTAGGTGGAACTATGTATTTTTAAGGCTGTCAATATATTTATTCCCTAATTGATATCCATAAAATTTGTACCAACTTTATCCTCCCTCTGGCAATGCACACATCTCCTGGAGGACTCAAGTACCCCTCACCTTTTTAGCATTTTCCCTCCCTCCTCCTCAGGTCTGATTCCAGAAGATTCTCGGATCCTGCATAAGGCATTCAAAAAACAACACTTACAGATCCTGTCAAATCTGGGTGAGTTTACAGGGTACACAGCTGGCTGGTGGTCCTCTGCCTGCAACTAATACTGAACACAGTAGGTACTGGGGTCTGGGCATATGGAGGGAATAAAACACAGCCTTTGCTTTTGTGGGGCTTACAAGTTGGTAGAAGAAAAAGAGACACACCCAGGCAAACACAGCATTAAGAAAAATACCCAATACCTAGGCTCCACCCTGCATCAAATAAATTGCGATTCTGGGGAGTGGGGCCGGGCATGGATCATTTAAAAATATTTTCCAAGCATTCTAAACTTCAATTGCAGAGGGCGCCTGGGTGGCTCAGTTGGTTAAGCATCTGCCTTCGGTTCAGGTCATGTTCTGGAGGTCCTGGGATTGAGCCCCACATCAGGCTCCCTGCTCAGTAGGGATTCTACTTCTCCTTCCCCCTCTGCCCCTCCCCCTGCCTATGCTATTTCTTTCTCTCTCAAATAAATAAATACCTTAAGCTTCAATTGTAGCCAGGGTTGAGAACCTCTGATCTATATATATCGCCCAACTTTCCAAATGTTACATGAAATTGACACTGTAGGGGTGAGGTGCTGGCTATGGGTGCCTAGAGGGAATGGGGATACTCTGGGAAGGCTCTTCCAGTAGGAGGTGACTTCTAAGCGGAGTCACAAGGAAGTGAAGCCTGGGCACACAATTTGTGACTATATTTTATTTTAATAACAACCATTCCACTCATAGAGTCCTTGAAAGTCCCTTCCCATACCCTGTCCCCTCTTCTGCACACAACCTGGCATTCATTTGACAGATGAAGGAGCCACACTTTGAAGATGCCTACTGACCTGACAAAGTCACCTGGCTGCAAGGAGGGTGAGCTGAACTGGAACTCTAACAGCTCTTCCCATTCCCAAATCAGTGCTCTTCTCCTGAATCCCACCTCAGAGGTGGTGAGGCCTAAAGGGTGGTCACTCTGGGAAGCGGTTGAGCCTCTGCCTTCAGCTCTCCCTGGAGTCTGAACCTTTCGTCACCACTGCCCCCAGCCACAGTTTACTTTCCACTGGCTCTGGCCCTAAAATGCTCCCACCAGGCCCTAGCACTCCATCCTAGAACCACACCAAGAGGAAGAATCAATAAAAAAAGAAAGAAAGAAAGAAAGAAAGAAAGAAAGAAAGAAAGAAAGAAAAGAAAGAAAGAAAGAAAAAAAGAGAACCAAAGATCCCACTCCATCTCATTAAGAAAGTAAACATAAGAGCCATCTAAGTGTCTAATTAAGCTTCTAATTAGTCCCTGCTTGTTACTAATGCAAATTAGATTACTCCGCTTAACTACAGCATGTCCACAACACCCTTGTTAATTGCGGCCTTTTGAAATTAAATTACTCCCTAATTAGCATATCAAAGCCATTGATTCGGAGCTGGGAAAGATGAGGGCAAGAGAAGCCGAATGCCAAGTTTGGTTAATCAGAGATGGCTAATTAAATAGTGACGTCTTTCGTGGGGGGGCCTGCTGGTTTGGGGTGGGGGCAACTCATCCAAGGCCTGAATGGCCATCTGGAGCTTGGTTCCGGTAGTGCCCTTGGCACCAGGGGGCTCCCGTGAGCAAAGGAGGGACTCCAGTCAGCCTGGGACACATCACTTGGTCTGGCCCTTCCTGGGGGCCTAACTGCTTCACGCCCAACCTGCTCCTGACCTGCCCTGGGCCCTCTCTGTCTCCCCTGATGATATTTAGGTGTAATATTTACAGGCATCTTGGGTACCAACTCAAGGGGCATCAGAAATACATCCACATCCAGATATGCAAGATTCAGCATCCCCCCCCCTCCGCCTCTCTTTCCCTGTTACAAAATGAGTTCCAGAAAAGTGACTTATATCCAATTCTCTTGTCGCCACCTGAGGTTCCATTCTTGGAAGAAAGTCTCCCCACTCCCCCCCACAAAAAGTAAGTTTGGGGGACAAGTGATGATGACTTTCACAGTCGGGCTCACCTGGGCAGGGATGACCTGGTTTCAGCTTGGAACAGACTCCTGGTGACACAAGGCCCTATAATTCCTTCCGTGGTCAAAAACAGGAAAAACACCACCGTCAGTTCTGAACAGAATTCAGCTGGGGTCAGGGTGTCCTTAGAGGTCTTCTCTGGCTCTAGTTAAGACCTTGCAGAGTCTCTCAGACCACCTCCCCTTCTCCTAGCTCTTCCTTGAAGAATATTGAGGATAAGTAAAATCTCCAAGACAGAATTACTAACCACAATGCCTTCAGGGGCCAGGCTGGTCACCTAGGAGGCCAGGTGAGAAGTGCAGGGCATCAATCCCAGCCTGCCCTTACCAAATGCAGGCTGAGTGTTGACAGGGTTTTAGTTTTTCACAAGAAGCCAAAGTGGGGATATTTGTGTGAAATGTACCCTTGTAATAAGCTTTGTGTGAGTCAACAAGACTCCTAAGGGGTGAAGTTGGTCAGTTAGTGGCTCAGCCCTTATGGCCAGCATTCCAGAGAAGCAGGTTCCAGTTAACTGTGTGGCCTCAGGGCCATTGCACTACCTCTCCAGGCCCCTCACCCATCAACTGAGAGTTGAGATATGTCTATATCATCGCCTGGAGAATCTCTCCGGGCTGTTGTGAGGATCAGAACAGGGAAGGCATGTGAAATGGCAAGGCAGAGATCCTCAGTCAGGGTCTGGTGACCACTTATTGTACTTTGTACCTGCCACAACCTCCTCCCAGATTGGGACAACTTCTAGAACTTTCCTCCTTCATCTTCCATTTACCTTCTTATTCCTGCAGAGGCCCAACTTAGCTCTCGGGCAGCCAGGAGGTACCACACATCTGTGCCCTCTGCCCCTTCATTGAGCAGATCAGCCCCCGGCTGGGGCAACAGCTCCTAAAGGCCTCTTCTAAAAAATATGAAACTTTCACCAGAACAAAATCCTGAGGGCTGACAGGCAGGCCTCCAGCCTGGCCCTCCAAGGTCCCCTCCTCCAACTAGGGTGTGTGTATCTTGTGGAAGAGGCTCTTTGGAGTCTGTCCCTAGCTCTCCCCGGGGGCCTCTCCCAAGTTTCTCACCAGCAGCCCCTGGAGTACACAGCCTCAGGGTCAGGGCCAAATCCCCCAAGGGTGAGGTTCTGTTGGTTTAAGGAAGGATGGAACAGGGCCCAGGGGAGAACAAGTCCCTATTGCCCCCACCCCCACCCCAGCTCAGAAAGGGTGAATCCCAGGAGGTGCCCAGGGAGGGTACCCATCCAAGCCAAACCCGGCAAAAGGCAAAAGCGTTCATGAGGGTGGTTTTGTTTTAGAAAATAGGTAAAATGAAAGGCAAGGCAGAAACAGAGAAATGGGGAGGGGGTTACGCCATCCTGATGTGAGGGGGGAGGGCAGCACGGAGGCACACAAGGGCCAAGCTGCAGCCCGCCTCACTGAGCTCTCTCTCCCAATGAGATTCAATTAATTGATAACAAGAGGCATCAAATTAATTTCTGGAGGATGTGAGATTCTGATGAAGGGAAATCTCGTCGATGGAGATCAAGCAAGGGGGGGCAGCACCCCCTTTTAATCAGGCTCCGCTGCCTAATTGGGAAGGAGGAGCCCAGCCTGTGCGTGCGGGGTCGCCTGCCCCCCACTCCACGGCGCCCCTTTCGGGAGGGTGAGGGGAGGCCCGGCCCACCGCCTTGAACAAGGGGAGTGCGCCGGGACCTGGCGGTGTCCTCCTTCCCTCCCCCCAAGCCCGACCCGCAGTTCCGGCCAGAGGTAGCCCAGCAGAAGAGGCTGTGGGGGGGGGGGGGGTTCCCAAGTCAACCTGCAGTTAGGAACACCTTTGCCGAGAGAGAGAAGTGGGCATGCCTAAGGTCTCCCCGGCATTAGGAAGTTGGTAGCAGTGTGCTATCCGGTGACCCTCTCCGGGAATCCAGACCTTGTTTACCACCCAGATCTGTTAAGTCATCCCCCAAAGAGAGGAGTGCAGTTCACAGGGAGAAGGCACACCCCCCCCACCTCAAACACCAGCAGCCCCCTCTTCCAAAATTCCCTCGACTCCCCAGGCACTGGAGTGGAGGGGGTCCCGTGCCCCAGGCTCTTTCTCGGTACTGGTACTCCGGTCAGGTGTTGCACGCCGGAGCTCAGAGATTAAGGAACTTCCAGCAACTTGCACTGATGCGCTTGCAGAGGCTCAGGGAAATGCTGGTGGGGCAAGCAACCCAGAGCAAGGGCGCGGAGCTGGATGGGGAGACCAGTAGCACTGGCTCTCCAGGGGAAATCCCGGAGGCTTCCTAAAGGAGGGGTTCTCCCAAGTGGACCAACTCTGCATCCTTAGCAAGATCCAACTTTCACAAGCGCCTCCTGCTCCAATGATCCAGCGATGCAGAAGCCTTGAGAAGATAGGGAGCTTCTCCACACTCAGAGCTTTGCTCCTTCAGTGTTTACAGCTGCAGCCACTCCCTGGGTCTCCTGCAAATCCTGCCATTCAGTGTCTCTTTCAGATTCTCCCCAGCTATGCACACCCTTCTTTGCAGGGTGCCAATGTGCATCTGCCTGGGGAAGCCCTGAAGGAAAGGAGGAAGTGCACTGCTACCCTTTTTTGGACCAATTTCTTTCAGCCTGGGTCTCCTGGACGTGTGGGCTCCAGGCTGCGGAGCCTAATCTGAGGGAGCTCATCGGCTGGAAGAAACAAGAAGGGGAGCCCCTTCGTTCCCCCAACTCCCACTTTTCCTTCACACAGCACAGGCCTCATGAAGGCCCTCCCAGGTCAGCAGAGGCATCCTCTTGCCCCTGGGGAGCATCAGGACCAGTCCCCAGACCCTATCTGAAAGATCAGCCCTGGGGCACTTGCTCCACTCCTAATTTTCCAAGTTGCAATGGAGTCACCTCTTATAAAACCTCTTCCCCTCAACCCTCATGCTTGCCACTGCACCCATTAAGTGCTCCACAGTCCTCCTCCTGGTCTCCATCCCCTGAGTTACCCTGCCCTTAAGTCGCCACCATCTGTCCCTCCTTTGCTACTGGTGAGAATTCGAGGTAACTTCCACCTGCTGACCCTGACTACCTTGAACAAATGCCAAGGGTTAGTATTGTGCACACACTCCACTCTGAGGAAAGCCCACCAGCTCGTCCTCCTCACCCCTACCCCATTTGCACGGCAGCCCAGGTCAGGTTCCATCAGAATCAGTTTGGAGTGGGAGAGAAAATGCCATTTACCTTGGTCCAGGACTACCAATAAGCCTGATGGCCCTCAGGTCCCAGCTCTGGAGGCTCCAGTTGGGCAGAGGATTGGGAACCGTGAGGTCAGCAGAGCTACTGGTATTCTGGGCACAGGTGGCATGGCTCTGGCCAGGGTGGGGAGAAGGTGCAGGGTTGCACTAGAGGGACAGCCCGGCAAAGACCCGGAAAGGAGTAGTCCTGGGATAGGAATCAAGGGAAGGAAGGACATCCATCAGGACCAGGCCCCCTCAAGGCACAGGGCACTTTGACTCCCACAGCCCAACATCCTGTGGCCCTGTCCAGATGTGCACTTCTTGTGCTAGGAGTTCTTGATGTCTAGCTCAGGCAGGCGTGCTCTGAGTCCAGTCTCTCTGAGGGGCCCACTGAGTCCCATTTCACCAAACCCCTGCATGGGCAGCCACAAGGCTTGGAGTAACAGGGCTCCTGCTGTGATGCCAGCAGGGTGGGGCTGGCAGCAGGTGAAGAAGGTGTGTGTTCCCATGGCCAATCCAGGAAGGCAATGCTGAAAAAGCCAGGAACTTTAGGCTGAAGTTTTTTTTTTCTTCTTCTTTGAAGTGATCCATCCACAGGTAGGTCTCCAATTGATCTAAGACTTGTCTTCCATAAGATGGTATAGGCTAGCGTTCCAAACCCCAGAAGTTTCCCTTTTTGGAGAGAGGTGAATTATTCCTCGCATTTTTGTCTTCACAAGCACCATCACAAGTGGTGATGGTGGGGTAACATACGTCTGGATCCTTCTAGGGTGGTATGCAGGTGGGAAATGCCAGGTTCTGAACCTAGACCCCCCCTTAATGGGAAGGCAGGAGGAGAAAACTGAGCCTTCTCAGTGGACAGCAAAGGGGCAGCCCAGGCCTGAGTTTGTAAAGGAGGGTGTGGTGGAGGGGGATTGGGTTGACAGACCCTCTCATCCCCTCCTCTCTCCCTTCCCCACAGCGAGGCTCAGGCCCTACTGGTTGCACTGGGAGTTAGGAGCCCTGCATTTTAGTCTCAGCTGTACCACTCACTAGCTGGTAACCCCAGCCAAGTTGCTTCTTCTCTTTAGGCTTCCTTTTCCAAGCCCGTGAAATGGAGGTTAAAACACAAACATTTCCAGTATTCAGTCCAACGTGCGTGCTGGCAACGCTGGAAGTCGAATAATACAAACCACTCCTTGGTCAGCACTAGTATGTGCCAGGCTCCGTGCTAGGGACTTCACATACAAGCTCCCACTCAACTCCCAAACGGACTTTCTAAGGTGAGCATTATCGACCCACTTTACAACATGGGAAAACTGAGGTTCCAAGAGCTTAATAAGTTCCCTAGAGTCCCATCACTGCCGGTGGTCAGGTTCCAAAGTCTCTTCCACTGTGACCCATGTTCTGCCCTGGCCAGGCTGGTGTTCCTTGCCTTGGGCTCTGGAGTTCTGGAACCAAGTCCAAGGAAACCATTTCAGCCAATGGAATCCTGTCAAAAGTAGCACCCACCTGGCCTTCGTCTGGGGAAGCTGGGAGAGCTGTAAGACTGTGAAGGGACACTGTATGGATCTCCCCGGATAGAAGAAATTATTATTTTGCACAGTTTGGGTTATTAGGAAAGTCAAGTCATTGTGCCAGGGACAGATGCGGAGGGGCTTGCATTTCAGCTGGAAAGATAGGCAAACCACCAAGGTGGGGGGGGGGACGGGGGGAGCACAGTGATCGGCTAGGATGTGGGGGAAGAAGGGTGCAGCCATGCCAGGTGTGGCAGGGCGGGGGAGTCCTCTGGAGATGACCCTCCCTTCCCTTTGCGCCTCACACCTCTCCTCTGAAACAGACACCCTGCTCTCATTCTCCTCTCCTTGACGCAGTAGCCTCCCTGTCTGTCCCTCCTACCCCAGCAAAAGGAGCATCAGAGAGCAGACCCAGCCTTCTTGTTCACGCTCTCTAGTGCCCAGCCTGGGACCTGCCCAGACAGACCAGGGGCTCAGCAAACACTTGGGGGGAATTACTACATCAAAGGAAACCCCCCACCCCCCCTCCCAGCACATCCCCCCTGCTTTCTTCCCCCTAAGGAAGAGGTGTGTTTGGAGTAGGGGCCCAGCAGGATATGCACATTCCTGGCGAGAAGGGACCTACCTGCTAGCAGCCAGAAAGGAAGTTTCTGGCCCACAGCAGAGGAAAGGGGTTGGGGGGGGGGGGGGATGTATCAGTGTCTAGGTGTGAGCAGAGTACCTGCATAGAAAGGGACAAAGGCAGGTCCTGTGTCAGGCTGGGCCCAACCTGCCTTACCCCTGGCATTCCCCAGCATTGGTATCAAGCCTTTCTCTCCCCAGGGCTCAGGGGTTCCCCAACTCTGTAACTCCTGGGAATTCTGCCCAGGACTGGGAGAAGGAGAGAAAACCCCACCCAGAGACTCAACGGCTTAGTGCCAAGAGAGAAGCTTCCCATGGTCTCTCCCCTAACTCAGTGCTGAGGCTGGGACCAGAGTAAAGTAGTGGCTGGAGGGTCTGGGAGAAGAGATTCCCAACTTCCTGGGGGTCCTGGGTATGTTTGGGGGGATTGGGCCCCCACAACACCACTTCCTCCCCCATGCTACCTTGCCCGGCTGAAAAGAGTGGGAGCAACACCGGATAAGGAGGGCCCCCCAACCTCCCACCCTGGCATACCCCTTGCTTTTGAGAGGCTCAAATCTAAAGTAGTCAGAGAAAGCAAGTCGTCCAGGTGCCTACAACAGTCTCGGGGCCCTCCCTCCAGCCTGCCAGGTGTCAGGGCACCCCAGAACCCAGGCAAGACAAAGTTTCTCAAGTTGAAAACAAAACAAAACAAGCCTGCAGACTTCCCATCCCCAGAGCAGTTTTCTTCCCGGTTGCATGGGGTTCGTGGAGATCATCTGGGGCAGGGACTGTCTGAAGCGAGTGTCTCTCAGGGCATCTGAGATGCTGGCATCCCTGCCCTTCCGGCCCCTGAGACCACCCGCTGGCTCACCAGGAGTCAGGGGCTTGAAATGCCCAGCCCCGGGGCGCTTCCAGTTCGGGATCTCTGCTGAAAGTGAGTTTCTGGGTTCAGACTCTCCGTGTTCCAGTCTGGTTACCCACTGCCTTCTCCGATGGGGCTGTGGTCAGACCCTTCCGCGGCTACAGGCCGTGTAGACGCTCCGGCCGCTCCTTCCCTCTGCGTGGGAGATGGTGGCACCCTGTCCGTCTCCGGCTCCAACCCCCGCCACATCTCATGCTTCACTCCCGGGCCCTGCAATCCCAGACCCAGCACAGTTCGCCCTGGGACAATCCAGGCAGTGCTTTAAAACGAGGGATGAAGATGCTGAAGTTCAAGGAAAAAACCCGCATGGGCCAAAATGCTCCCGGGTGTTCTCAGGAACTGCAGGGATGACAGCTTCAGACTCGGGTTTGCTCTTTCATCCTCCCACCTGAGCCCCTGCTCCAGGCTCCGCGGCCAGGCCAATCCGTAGGACGACCCGGTGCTGGGGTGCGAGACACGCGGTGATCTCCAGACGCCTTAAACCCCGGACGCCGAGTGAGCGAGGAAATCCTCCAGGCGGGGGTTGGCAAGAGAAGCCGGAGTGCAAAGGGATGAGCTGGGCGCTCTATAGGCTCTGGGTGTCCGTATTCCCATATCACCTTCCCCTAGCCTGGAGGGTCCGGGAGGGACGCGGACGTGTTCACGAGGTCGCCCCAGTTGTAGGAAGGAATCCGCAGCCCTTAGGGCCTCTGTCTCAGAATCCGCGTCCCGCGAAATCGCATGGTCCTTTGCCGGGGAGGCCGGGACCCGGGTCGCTCGGAGCGCCCCGCTTCCTGGCGCCACAGGCTTTGCCTGGGCTCAGCCCCAAGTTAGTTCGGCGTTGACCGGGAGCGCCAGGCCGGAGCACCGCCGGGGTGACCGCGGGTCACAGAGGTGTCCGTGACGGGCAGTCCGGAGGAGACACTGGGGTCGTCAGTCTGAGGGGGGGTGTCCTGCTTGGTCACTCGGGAACCCTCTTCCCTGGGGGGGGGGGGCGTCGGAGCCCTGCGGCCGCGCTCCCTTTCCAGCCCCAACGCGGTGAGACGGGTGGGGGCAGGGGTGGAGAAAGGTATCGCCGGGTCGGTCCCCCGCCCTCCAGCACAGGCGCACAAAATCACAGGGGCCGTTTCCAGACGCTCCCAAGTCCCCAAGAAGTTTTCCGCTCCATCTCGGAGCTGGCCGAGCGAAGCGATGGGGGGAAAGGGGTTGCCTGGCCCCGGCACCTCCAAGGTGCGAGCCCAGCGAAACGAGTCCCCTTCTCACCCGAGGCTACTGGGCGGTGCGATCGCGGCCCACCCCCCACCCCCATCTGCCTCCGGGGCGCGTCTCGGGGAATCCTGGACAGACCCGGGTTGGGTTGGGGGAGCTCGCGCCACCACTTCCCTCCCCAGCTCAGCAAAGTCCGGGCCGGGAACTACTCTTTGTTCGACTCCGGCGGGGGCCGGGGGGTGGGGGGGTCGCGCCCCTTACACCCCACTCCCCGCGGCCAGGCCGGGAGGGGGCGGGGCCAGGTCCTGGGGGAAGGGCGGGCCTCAGTGGCCTTCCCAGGCCCCCCCACCCCGCCTCGCCGACCTCCGGCTGCCCCCACCTCCCGCCGCCCCGCCGCTGCCCCCACCTGTTCCCAAGGCGGCTCCGGGCCGCGGGGGCCCAGGCCGGGGGCGGGGTGTGGTGGCGGCGCGGGGTCAGGGCGCCGCAGCCGGCCCCGGCTGGAACAAAGTGCGCCGGCCTGGGCCCGGCTCCTCCCGGCGCCCAGCGCGTCTCCGGCGGGCAGTTTGCAAACACAAAGTGAGCCAGCGAGCGGGCGAGAGAGTGCGCGAGCTAGGGAGTTGGTCTGGTCGCCGGCCCAGCCCCCACCCGCGTCCCCGGGCTCGGCCCGCCACCTACCTGTCCGGCCCGGCCGCTCCGTGCGGGCTCCGGCCCGTCAGCCCGCGCGGGGCATGGGGCTCGCTCGGGTCGCAGCCCGGGCCCGCCGCCGCCCGCTGGGGCTGCCCCTCCGCGCCGCCCGGCGCCGCGCCGCTCCCGGGCGTCCTCCCTCCGCGCCGCGCCGCGCCGCGCCGGCCGCCGCGCGCCCTAGCCCCGCCGGGGCATCGCACTTGGCGGGCGGCTCGGCTCGCTCCGGCGGCGCTCCTCCTTCCCGGTCCTCCGCGCCGCTCGCCCGCCCGCTCCGGCTCCCGGGCTCCGGGACCCCGGCGTCCCCGCCCCCGGCCCAGCCCTGGTTCCGGCCCGGGCTCCTCCCCGCCGCGCCGCCGCCGCCCGCGCCGCGCCCTCCTCGCGGGCCGGGGGCTCCGTCCCGGCGGCGGCCGCGCTGTCCGGTCCGCAGGGGCGGCCGGCTCCGGACTCCGAGGGGCTGCGACTGAGCCCGGGCTGCGAGTGGCTGCGAGCGGGCGGCGCGCGGGCGGGGCGGGAGGGGGCGGGGGACGCGGGCTGGAGGGGAAGGAGGGAGCGCGCCGGGAGCCCGGGAGGAGGGAGCGAGCGAGCGGCGGAGGGAGGGGAGACCAACTTCTAGCGCTACCATAATTCGCCTAAAGCAGGTGCAGCCGCTTTCGCCCGGCCCGGCCTGGCCGCCGCCGCCGCCGCCGCCGCCGCCGCGAGCCAGCGAGGACCAACCACGTGGGCCGAACTTCAGGGGAAGCAGTGGGGACTAGGGGAGGAGACGCGGGGCGGCGGGCCTGGAAAGGGCGGGAGGTGGAGGGGCCCCCGGCCTCTGCCTGCCCCCGCGAGTCCTGCGGCGCCGTGCAAACCCCAGCTTTCCCCGGAGTCTGGAGGTGCGGCGGAGGCCCGCTCCCACCGCTTCACTGGCTCCCGGCCGGCTGCGCTCGGCGCGGGGAGGGGCCGGGGCCCTGATCCCGGAGCCGGTGCCCGGCCGGAGTCCTTCCTCGCCTGCCTCCCGCTCCCGGCCGCGTGGGGGCTGGCGGTGAGCTCCGGGAGCCGGGGGTGGGGGGTGGGGAGGCTCCTTCGGGGCATTGTGAACGCTCACCCCGGGCGCGCGCTGACTCCCTTTCCGGAAGGGGAATTTCCCAGAAAGTGCTGTGCTAACCGGTGAAGAAGGGGCCCAAAGCCGGATACACGCGGGCAAAGCGAAGTGCAAAATCGAGGCGATTATCCGGACAAATTAGATTGCAAACAAAACTCAGTGTCTTTGCCTGGGGGCTCGGAGGGATGGTGGTGGTGGCGGTGGCGCGTGTTGGGTTAGGGTGGGGGCGGAGGTTGGGGGAGGGGGTTGGATGGGGGGGGCGGGGAGTCCGGATGGGAAAAGGCCCGAGTGCCCCGGCCAGGAGTAAGCTGGTAGCAGATGCCCCACCCAGACACCCGTGGAAATCTGAATAAATCCTCCACTCCCAAAACATCTCCTGTCTCTCTGTGTTGCGGGTGGGGAGAGGTGAAAGACGCCCCAGAGATCTTCAAGGAGTGCCCATGACCAAGGGAGGGCCCTGCTTTCCTGGCCCAGATCACCTGAGGCAGGTGATCTTTGATGCCTCTGTGGAGTGTGAGCTGCAGATGCTTGGGGTGAGTCAGTCCTGTCGCCTGGGGAGAGAGAGAAGGGTCTCTTGGAAGAGAGGGTCTTTCCAAAGGCGCTTGGAAGAAAAGGAACCTAGGAGAGGAGGCTCCTTTTGGGGTGGTTCATCAATTATAATATCCCTTTTCTGCAGGTAGGGATATTAACCTCAGAAGTTGTTGTAAGGTTAGTGACACCCGTCCAGGTCCTGATCCTGTTTTTGTCCCATTGGGTGGGTGTGATGGAGATTTAGGCCCTCCCAGAACCTTCAGGTATCTAAGTGGGAAGTTGTGGGGAGGAAGATTCTAAGTGTCTTTTATGTGACTGTCACAGTGTTCTTCGCAGTGCAGTAATAGCAGTAGCAATAAAGAATAACAACAGCTAATGTTCGAGTCCGATAGCCGGCCAGGCGGAGGACTTATTTCATCTTCAGAATAACCCAATGAGGTGGATAGTACCATTATCTCCATTTTACAGAAGAGAAAGCTGAAGCATGGAAAGATTACCCCACTTGCCTAGGCTTACCGAGCTGCTAAGGGTGAAGCAGGATTCCAACCAGAGCCACTTCGGTGAGGATGGAGATGAACTCATGGAGGCCCCTGAAGCGGCACTGCTTGTGGCTTACCTGAGGAGGAGGGCAGGCTGCGAGAAAGGAAGCCCTTGGTAATGTGATCCTGTTTAGCTTCCATGGAGAGTCAGCTCTGGTGGGAGTCGGGGTGTGTGAACAGGTCTGGGCCTGGCCTGCAGTTGGCTGGTCCTTGTGTAAGCCCAGCTGGGCCGTGGCCATGCCCCCCAGGCCTCCTGCCCATCCTTCCTGCAGAGGCTTGGGGTGGGATGACAACTCAGGACTTTCAGTACAAAAGAAGGGATTTTTGCAGGGGGAGGTGGACCGGGCTTGTCCACCTCTTTTCTGGCTTACTCTGAGTCCTTTCCCCCACGCAGTCGTTTCCCCATCACCTTCGTGCAGAAGCCCTCCACACCTCCCACGCGGGCTCCCTTGCCCAAAGTGGGCAGTCCCTGGGAAATGCTTGGGCTTTCATTTCAGGTGACCGGTCATCTCCAGACCAGCTTGAGTTTCCAGCGCCCTGTGAGTCACATTGAGGGGGGCACAAGGGAGGCAAAAGGCCCTGTGTTATCCTCACCTAAAGGGCATTTTGGGGAGGAAAGCAAGCCTCACCAAAGAAAGGTACAGAACAAACACCCTGAAATCAAAGCAGCTGGTCTGAAGCTCTTCCCTCTGGTACAAGAGCTCTGTGAGAAGGCTGGAGAGTAGCCCTTGGCTCCCAAGGTGGAGTGATCCAGAATAGATAGGAGGGTCCCGTTTCTATCCTCGTTCCTTCAAAGGGGCCAGGGCAAGGGGCTTTGGTTTTGGCAAGAATGAGGGTCTGTGGTCTAGCCCTGCCAGGAAGGCCATAGTCAGAAGCACAGGGGCTGGCATGAAGCAGCCTTGGGTTGAACTTAAGCCTCTGTCATTTACCAGCAGTGTGACCTGGGCAAGTTACATGATGTCTGAGCCCTGCTTTCCTCATCCTCAACACTGGGAGGGTGGCTCCTTGGGTGGTTGGCAGGGAAAAGCATGGGCAAATCATTTGCTTTCCAGAAATGCTTCCTTTCCCTTTTGTAATCCCTGATTCCCTCACCTAAAAATGAGGAATATTGACCTCGCAAAAATGCAAACCGTACATACAACTACAGTTGATACTTATTAAATGCTTGCTGTGTGCCAGCCACTTGACTCACATGCCTTTGAGCCTTATCTCCCCAGACGTAGTGGCTTTTCTTATTTTATAAGTGGAGACCTTGAGACTCAGAGAGGTCTGGCAACTTGCCCCAGGTCACACAGCTGGGAGGTGGTGCAGCAAGGATGTGCTTCCAGGTCTTCTGCTCTGAAGCAGGGTCAGCTGCCTCCCTGCCGTGGGGATGAAGTGGGCTAGTGGGTGAGCCTATTCCTCATATGAGGCCTGGCACTCTGGGGTGGGGGCGGGGGTGTGTCCAAAAACATTAGTCTCCTTAATCCCACAGTCCCAACATATCTAGGCCCAGATGGTTTATGTTTCCATCATCTGTTTGAGTCTTACTTTTTTTTTTCCTCAAAACTTTTTTTTTTAGCCTTATTAAGGAATAAAACTTTCCAACATAACACAGCAGCTCCACTCCTAAAACGCATACATATATGCGTTCCCCAAAAGACCTACACTAGAATGTTCTCTGCAGCACCACACACAATAGCCATCAACAGTGCCATAAGTGAACAAATCGTGGTATTTCACGGGCTAGTACTTGCCAATGAGAATGAACCAAGCCAATGCCAATGCCATGCACAGCAACATGGAGATATCGCACATGCAGAATGTTGAGCATAAACATACCACACATGAGAAAGCACCCAAGATGATTCCATTTCTTGGAAATTCGAAAACTGGGCAGATGGACAGCATTAGAACTCGGGCGGTGGGGCATGACTGGGAGAGGGTGCGAGGGGACCCCAGGGGAGGTTGTCTGGGGATTATTGTTCTGAGTTTTGTGAATTTGGGAGTTGGTTGCATGGCTGTGCTCCCTTTGTGAAAATTAATTGAGCTGCTCTATACTCCTGATTTGTGTGCCCTTCTTCATGCTTAGAACTAAAAAGATCAACCTTGTCGCTGCTGCTCTAGTTGAGGACTTCTCTATATCTCTTTCACTTTCCCCAGCCTTCCCTTGCCAGAGGTAGTCACTTTCTTGCAGTTGGTAGGTGGCCCCTCCCAAGTAAGTTTATACAATTAATCCTTTAGTGTTGCTTGGGTATCTAGAAATTTTCAAATAGAAGGTAACTTTCTGTTCTTGGTCTTTATTACTGAACTTCATGCTGGGAAGATTAATTTAGGTTTGCTACATGTATCTCCAGGTCAGTCATTGAAAAAGGCTGGTGGAGAACATTCCACTGGGTTGGTATGCCCTGGTTTCTTTGCCAGCCTCCTGGTGGTGGACAGTTAGGTTGTTTCCTACCTCTGGCCACTGTGGTCACATGGCAGTGGGCTTGCTTCTGTGTGCACCTCCCCTCCCCATCCCACCCCAGGCCTTCTGTTTCTTTCTCCCCCTTTGCCTCCTGCTCAATCAGGTTGTCACTCCTTTCCCCCTGTGGTTTCTCTACTCTGGATTCTTCTCCCCTCCCCATTTCCCAGCTGCTCCTCCCCACCCTGCTTACTAGTCTTTCTGACTCAGAAAGACCCCCGGGGCCTGTGCTGGGTGAAGCTGGGGGAGGAATGGGAGGGGACAGCCTTTTCCTTTGCCACAAAGGCCCCTGTTCCCCAAGATAAATGATGATTTAAACAAAGAAATATTTCATTAAGGGTTGATATCTTAATGAACTGTGCCAGGAACCCTCAAGACACTCCCTAGATGCCCCCCTTTTAAGGGAGGCTCCTGGGGGGGGGGGGGAGCTTATCAGTTTACCATATTGCCCTGAGTAGAGGTCCATGTGCTGTGGGGAGCTGTCCCAGGGGACTGTGGTGTGGCCTGCACTCAGGACTGGGGGTGGGGCCCAATTGCCCTTGCTTGGTGCCAGGCTGGATGCCTGGGCCCTGGGAGATATTTGCAGGGCCCCCTGCAGTCACTTTCAGGGGCTCAGAGACTTAGGCCTAGTCCATAGGGTGGCAGGCTTGCGACCCCAGGCTAATTGGTGGAAAATCAGTCCTCAAGGATCAGGAAATGAACAATAATAACTTGACAAGTGATGAACAATTTTCCACCTATTAGAACACAGTGTCTCTGCGTCAAATGAGAGTTCTCTGTGGAGGGATTTCCGTGGAGGGAGACAGGGGGACACCTAGAAGGATGGGCGGGGAGAGTACCCAGTGCCCTTCCCCCTCCCCTATAGACATCAGGCAGCCTTTCCTGGAAGAGGGGGTGTGCCCAAGGACAAGGAAAAGCCCAAGAGCTGGCAGGCACGGAGGAAAGACCCCCTTCTTCCTTCATTCTTCGGGAGCTACCGCATGATTTCCTTCCTCGTGAAGACGCTGGGGACTTTAATCCCAATTCTGGTACTTTCTAGTCTGAAATCCCCAAGCAAGGGGCTTACTGTGTTTCTTTGGCTGCAGGATGGAGAGAGAAAGGAGGGTCTGGCAGAGAGGTGGGGAGGAATCCGAAAAGTCACAGAGCTTCTCAGTATGGGCAGTGGCAGCACAGGATAGTTTGGAGCTGGGTTGTTATTCCTTGATTCCCGGTGGCCAGTTTACACCTACCTTCCTTCTCTTAGGCACTCCTGTGGATGTTACAATGTGTTGTTGGCTAACTTTTATTTAACAAGTACCTAGAAACTTTGAACACATTCTATTGTGTTAACTGTTTAATCATTTATGCCTCATCTCTCCGACTACATAACAAATTGAGGTCAGTGGCTTACAATTGTAGTCATTTTGGAATTTCCTGTTGCCCCCGGCACAGGGTGTTTTGCATAGTAGGTGCACAGTAAATGCTTGTTGATTTTATTTTATTTTTTATGACTTGATACTTTAGAGCAGAGTTTAAAAAAAAAAAAAAAAGCCTGATACATCTCAGAGCAAGTTGATGCCCTGAAGGTATCAGCTGGGGATTGTGGAACATGGGCAGGAAATGGGTCTTCCTTGACTGGAGGAACAGAGGAGCTGGGAGTCCTGAGAGGTGGGGTGGGACTTGGATAGAAAATGGAACTAGGTGGCACGCTCCCTCTCTTGGGGCCATCCCCTCCTCCCAGAGGGCTGTGTTCCCATTCTGCTCACTCCTTCCAACTCCCTTCCTCCTGGTCCACAAGGATGCCTTCAGAACTCTGTGCTGAGCAAGGGAAGTATTCCTTCCCTGGGGAATTTTTTTTTAAAGATATTATTTATTCATTCATGAGAGACACACAGAAAGAGGTAGAGACATAGGCAGAGGGAGAAGCAGGGTCCCTGCAGGGAGCCCGATGTGGGGCTTGATCCCAGGACCTCAGGATCATGACCTGAGCCGAAGGTAGATAGTCAGCTACTGAGCTACCCAGGTGCCCCACCTTCCCTGGGGAACTTTGAAGGCCTAGGGTTTGGGGTCTCAGTCACTGGTACTGGAGGGTGAGATGGGATGTGGAGGAGGAAAGTCAAAGCTACTGTATTCTCACACTGCAAATAGCTACCATCTATGAAGCATCTTATACCAGGCACTTCTGACACATATTTCTGATCCTCACAGTGGTCTTACTGTGACCACTGGTTTTGGTTGGGTGATTGGTTTCCTTTCTTTCTTTCTTCCTTCCTCCCTCCCTCTTTTCTTTTTTTCTTTTCTTTTCTTTCTTTTTCTTTCTTGAAGGTGGGTCCCAAATAACAGAGGCAATGGAGGTAGTGTGGACATAAGGGGAGATAGGAGAGAGTTTTTATATGTTCATTATTGTGTGTGGCATCTGGCCCATGGACCCCCTTTTCCTGTGGCTTTCATACTCTGTTCCAAATCACATTCCATGCCAGGCCTGGGCTCCAGGGCTTACCTCCTTCCTAGTTCTTTTGCCAGCCCTCTTCTTTCTGGCCTTCTCCCCTCCAGTCCCTTCTTCTCTTGATCCTGGCCCTCTAGTCCCCAAGACCTCCCTCATGGTTGTTAGGCAGCAGGAAATCTCTGGAGCCAGGCATCAGAAGGCCGGAATGAGGCTGGGTCTTGATTAGAGATGAATCAACTATGCATCAAGCACTGTGTTAAGCATTCTTCACGTGTGACCTCATTTTGCCTTCTAATAGCTAAGATGATGCAACAGATGCTGTTGGTGCCCTGTTTCTATGCCCACCCCCTGGCCACTTACACTCCCAAGACTTCCAATCACCTGCACCTACTCTGGGCATCGAAGCCCACTCTAGCACTATGTGGGAGGCCAGAAGTGCCAGGGCATTAACAGCTTCTGGGAGAGCCCTCCACCCATGATGTGTGGGTATTGGTGTGTAAATACCCCCACTCCCTCATCCCTCTGGTGGGATAAGTCTGAGACGTGTGTGTTCTGTGTGTACGCCTGGGGCTTCCCCAGCAGGGAGAGCCCACCCTAGGAGCTGGTGTGACGGTGTACATTCTGTCACCTTCCTTCCCTTCCTTGTCAGACCTCTTCACTTCTCTCCTGGTATTTCCTTTACATCCTGAATGAACCACATGTACTAGAATAGTTGTCTCAGGGCCTACTTCTGGGGGAACCCAGCCTAAGTCAGTCATTTTTTATTTTTTATTTTTTTAGTTTGCATTTCCTTCATTGGGAGTAGTAGTATACATCTTTCATATTTATAAGGGCCATGTTTCTCCCCTCATTTAAAAAGATTGAAGTAGGGATCCCTGGGTGGCGCAGCAGTTTGGCGCCTACCTTTGCCCCAGGGCGCGATCCTGGAGACCCGGGATCGAATCCCACGTCGGGCTCCCGGTGCATGGAGCCTGCTTCTCCCTCTGCCTATGTCTCTGCCTCTCTCTCTCTCTCTCTCTCTCTCTGTGGCTATCATAAATAAATAAAAATTTAAAAAAATAAAAAAATAAAAAGATTGAAGTAGGGGATCCCTGGGTGGCTCAGCAGTTTGACGCCTGCCTTCTGCTCAGGGCGTGATCCTGGAGACCCTAGATCGAGTCCCATGTCGGGTTCCCTGCATGGAGCCTGCTTCTCCCTCCATCTATGTCTCTGCCTCTCTCTCTCTCTGTGTCTCTCATGAATAAATAAATAGTCTTTTTTAAAAAAGATTGAAGTATAGTTGACATACATTGTTATATTAGTTTCAGGTGTACAACACAATGATCCTGTAAGTCTGTACGTTGTGCTCACCACAAATGTAGCTACCACCTTTCACCATAGGACACTATTACAGTACCCCTGGCTGTATTCCCTATGCTATGCCTTTCATCCCTGTGACTTATTCATTCTACAACAGGAAGCCAGTATTCCCTTCACCCCATTTGGTCCATACCCCTACTCCTGTCCTGAATTATCAGTTTGTTCTCTGTGTATATGGGTCTGTTTCTTTGTTCATTTGTTGTTGTTTTGATTCCACATAAAAGCAAAATCATATGGTGTTTGTCTTTCTCTGACTTATTTCACTTAGCATTATACCCTCCAGGTTCATCCATGTTGTCACAAATGGCAAGATCTAGTTCTTTGTTATGGCTGAGTAATATTCCGTTGTGTGATATTCCATCTTCCTTATCCATTCATCTGTTGGTAGACACTTGGGCTGCTTCCATATCTTGGCTAGTGTAAGTAATGCTGCAGTAAACAAAGGGATGCATATAGCTTTTTGAATAGTGTTTTTGTTTTCTTTGGGTAAATATCTAGTAGTGGGAACATTGGATCATATAGTATTTCTATTTTTAATTTCTTGAGGGACCTCCATACTGTTTTCCACAGTGGGTACATCAACTTACATTTTGGGGGGTATTGTCATTGTCCTTACTTTACAAGTGACAAGACCACAGCTCAATGAAACTCATACACAGTTCCACAATTATGTAAGCAAAGTGCCTGTGTTCACACCCTGGTTTGATACACATCAATTATCCGCTTCATTGCTCTACCATATGGCTTTTTGAGGACCCTTGTCCCTGTCCCCAGAACTCTGGTTCAAGGCCATTCTCCGTGGTTTCTTGCCTTGAGGGATAAGAGGTGAGGAGTAGGTTGGAAGTGGGGGGTGTTACAGGCCACCCAGCCCTACCTACCTCTCTGTGGGTCACCACCCACAGCCAGAGCCAGGCCCTGGGTCACAGACGAAGAGAAATGATAAACACCTGCCGGACTGAACAACTGGAATGAAGTGACAGGACACCTGGAGTGCTGGAAATGGAGAGGGCTGATCCAGGGGTCCAAGGAGAGGTGCTCAGGCTGAGGAAGTCTTTCTAAGCCTCTGTAGTATTCACAGGGCCATGACCACTCTTCCCTGTACACTGGAGCCCCTATAAACACAGAAGGAGCTAAGGTGAGAAGATAGAAAAGGAGCCCCCCCTGGAATGGATATGTATTTATTTTTATTTTTGAAATATTTTGTTTATTTGAGAGAGATAGAGAGAGGGGGAGAGGATGAGCAGTAGGGAGGAGCAGAGAGAGTGAAGCAGATTCCCCGCAGAGCAGGAAGTCCTATGTGGGGCTCAATCCCAGGCCCTGGGAATCATGACCTAATCTTAACCAAATGAGCCACCCAGGTGCCCCTCCTGGAAAGGATATTTAAATAGTGAAGTTTGCTCAGCCTCAGAATGGGACTGCCCAGCTGAGAACCCCAGGAGCAGGGCACAAATTAGCTTGTCTCTTTATGAGTGTGGAGTGTGGAGTGTGCCACTGCACCCAGGGTGGGGATGACCTGGTCCCCCCCCCCCCAAGACAAAAGTTACATGGTGGGAGCATCTTGAAATGTTTCACTTGTTTGGTTTTCATGACAAGTTTAGATTCTCTCAAAAGCAGACTCTGAGACAAAGATTTAAACACAAGTGGTCTATTTGGGAAGTGCTCCCAGGAAATACCCATTGAGGAGTTGGGGGGGGGAGGGGTGAGAAGGAAGCCTGGGAACCCACAAGAGCACTCCCTTCATTGGCTGGGACCTCGGGAAGACATATGAGATAGGTCTCAAGTCATCCCTACCAGGGGCAAGGAAGCTGGGGTCTTTTATCTACCGCTCCCCCTTTGCCATTGGTTCAGGGCTGCCTCCAGGCACACTGACTCTCCAGCACTTCCAGCGTGCTTTGAGCTGTAGCCAAGGGTGTTTCCATGGCCAGAAAAACCCTCTGGCAAAGAGCAGGTATTGGCAGGGAGCAGCCTTGTCCATCTAAAGGTATGCGCCCAGAGGTAATGGGCAGGGTGCCAGCTCCTGGCACACTCTGCCCTCTGTGCTCCTCCTTGACTTTTCCTTTCCATGTGTCTTTGCAGATTCATGTCATTTCCCAATGTCCTCCTCTTAAATGCTTGGTGTGGTTCACAAGGCTTCAGCCTTGACCGACTGCTTTCCTCAAGCTACATGTCCTCTTGGACAATCCCACCCACTCTCTTGGTTTTAACCACATCTGTGGGTTGGTGGCTCCAAGTACTATTGCAATCTTAGACCTCACTCCCACTCTCATGTCTATGAGCCTCCAGAGATGGCATATTCAACATGTCCCAGACTCAGATCATCATTTGTATCCAAA
Source organism: Vulpes lagopus (assembly GCF_018345385.1). Classification (NCBI taxonomy): domain Eukaryota; kingdom Metazoa; phylum Chordata; class Mammalia; order Carnivora; family Canidae; genus Vulpes; species Vulpes lagopus. The sequence continues at coordinate 62,895,256 of NC_054824.1, forward strand.
AACATGCCTTGCCTTTGCAGTTTTTCTTCAGTGGTGGTATCCTGATCCAGCCTATCCCTCTAGAAACTAGGGATCACCCCTTGATTCTCCCTATCTCTCCCTTTTTACATTGAATCAGTCACCAGTTCCTCTGGATGTGATTTCCAGGATACTCTCAGAGTCATTCCCTCATCTCCATCCCCACTCCTGGTGGTCTGAACTCTCATCTTCTCCCTGGGACATTGCAGTGCCCTTCTGGTTGCCTCCCCACTTCTAACCTGATCCCCTCCCTGCACCTCTCTGCAGCAGTTGTGAAAAGTTCTATTGTAAGTGCCAACCCCCATGGGGCTAAAATCAAGCATGTTGGCCTGGTACACAAGTTTTCCTTTCTTGAGCCTCTGATTCTATCCCTGGCCACTCCCAGCTCTGCCACTTGGGACTTGTGGCCTGTGCTGTGCTCCTTCCTCTCGTGTTATACTCTCTGCTTAGAATACCTTTTCTTCTTTCTGCTTTCATGGCTGACTCTAAGGCCCAGTTTAGATGACACCTCCTCTTGGAAGTTTTCCTTTAATGCCCCCAGCTAGATTAGACAGTCTTCTTTTATGCTTTTGTAACCATGCAAACAGCAGAACATTCACTTCAAATAAGCTTAAATAACAACGGGAGTTGATTGCCTCATGTAACCAAAAAAATCAAGGGGTAGCGCTCACTGCAGGTGATGTGTGATCCAGGAGCTTAAACCAATGCCATAGGGTTCTCTACATTGCTTAAATCTGCCTTTCCTTGGGTGGGCCTTGTTCTCAGAGTCCTTGGAGGGAATCCCATCAGGTTTAGACTCACATCCTGCCCAGTCCAGGCCAGTGAACTGTTCAAGCAAACGCTGGCTTGTCAGGACCTGTCTAGGAATTTACTTGCCTCACTCTAAACCAATCAAAATGGCCAAGGGTTTAGAGTGTTCTATTTTGGGGACTGGCAAACTATGGCCAACTTGTTTCTAGAATGGCAGAGTTCAATAGTGGAAGCAGAGACCAGCAAATGATTCCTGTAACAGGACAGATAGTAAGTATTTTAGGCTTTGTGGGCCAAGAGGCAGCATCAAGAATACTATGTGGGGACTTATATAATAAGAAAAAAAAGAAATTTTCACAAAATTTTTATTGATGGATTATAATTATAATAAATAACTGAATATATTTTTTTGTAGTACATGTCTGCTAGTGAAAAGAATGAGATTTGTGGGGAGGAGAGGGCTAACATTTTGTTTGATTGGAATTCAAAGTTAATGCCCCCTATTATAAAATTGATGGCAAATGTTCCTCTATAAAAATAACTCTTGGGGGCAGCCCAGGTGGCTCAGCAGTTTAGCACTGCCTTCAGGCAAGGGCGTGATCCTGAAGACCCAGGATGGAGTCTCACGTCGGGCTCTGCGTGGAGCCTGCTTCTCCCTCTGCCTGTGTCTCTGCCTCTCTCTTTCTCTCTTTCTCTCTGTGTCTCTCATGAATAAATAGATAAAATCCTAAAAAAAAAAATAACTCTTGGGGCGCCTGGGTGGCACAGTTGGTTGGGCATCAGACTCTTGGTTTTTTGGCTCAGGTCTGATCTCAGGGTCATGGGATTGAGCCCCTTGCCAGGCTTCATGCTCAGCTTGGAGTCTGCTTACAGTTTCTCTCCTCTTCTCCTCTGCCACCCCCCTCCGCTGTTCTCTCTCTTCCTCTCTGTCTTTCAAATAAACAAATCTTAAAAAAAAAAATAAAAAATCATTCTTAGTTCACAGACCATACAGAAACAGGCAGGATTCGGCCCACACTTTGCAGAACCCTGAATTAAATCAAACCATTATGAAGCTAAGAGGAGAGACTGTGGGAAGCTGGAAAAGGAAACAGAAGACCACCTTGATGGTAGAGAGGACACTGATACTACAGGTCTTTGTATGTGGGCTACCTTTGTGATGTGCCATTCACAGAGGTGGGCTGTGGGAGCATATTTTTAAAGATTTTTATTATTATTCATCTAAGAGAACAAGTGAGAGCATGAGCAAGGGGGAGGGGCAGAGGGAGAGAAAGAAGCAGACTTACCCCTGAGCAAGGAGCCCGATGCAAGGCTTGATCCCAGGACCCTGGGATCATGCCCTCAGTCTAAAGCAGACATTTAACTGACTGAGCCACACAGGCACCCCTGTGGGAGCAATTTATAAAGCATATCTTTATAAGACAAGTTCATGTCCATTAGGCTCCTTAAATCTGACATCATCCCTACAAAATAGGCAGGCAAGAGTGGCTGTACCCTTTTCACAGAGGAGAAATTGAGGCTCAGAGATAAGTGGCTTGTCTGAGGTTTGCAGAAAGGCCTCTCTGGGGCATGTTAGAGGATTCTAAGACAGAGTCTAGGGGCATGTGTTGTGTTGAGTAATTGAACAATTGTGGTATTCCCTGGTTGGGGGGCAGGGGCTAGCCAGCAGGAGGACAGCCTGGTCTGGACATAGCCTGGGAGGCTAGGTGTCCAGGTGGTTCTGTGACATTCAGTGGTCACCTGGAATGGGCCTGTCTACACAGGTACTTAGGAACCCAATTCTAGTCTAAGACTCTCTGGGTTTAGGCCTGTTTCCCTTATAACTCCCCATGCAGGACAGGTGATACTAGCTCAGTAGCCCTGAGCTAGAGAGAGAAATCAGACTTTGGGCAAGAATGCCCAGGGCCACAAACAAGGAGTCTGATGAGCATCCAGGTTCTGCATGAATGAGGTTTAAACCTTGATGTCGGGCTGACCCCAAGGCGGGGGTAGGCGCTGTGGGCAGCTCTCAGAAAGGACCATCCAGCCCTTCTCAGGGCTGACCTGACCTCAGGCAGGACTGCCCCAGGCCAGGGAAGGGTTCTGGGGGTGTTCAGAGGCAGCCAGAAGTGAAGGATGGATGCTGAATTCCTTCCCACGATGATGATAGGTGGTTACCGAGTATATGTGTCTACTGGTATGTACACACACACACACATTTGCGCATTCCCTTGTCTTTCACACATATTTACAGCCTCCCATAGTCAGAAATTCACACCCATACTCACCTTCACTGTCAGGATCTCACGTATACATTCCCACGATTTCCCAAACTTACCTACCCACTCCCAAGTGTGCACACATGTACTCCAGTATTAGTTTCTAGGGCTGCTCTAACAAAGTACACGGCTGTGTACTGTGGCTGAAGCAACAGAACCTTATTATCGATTATTCTCAATCTCTGCCTCCATCTTCACATGGACTTTTTATGAGGAATCTAGTCACACTGCATTAGGTACCACCAGTACCATCCCAGCACTATCTTGTCTTGAGTACACCTCCAACAGGCCTGTTTCCAAATAAGATCATATTCCCAGGTGCTGGGGGTTGGGACTTCAACATATCTTTGGGGGGGAGGGCACAGTTCAACCCATAACCATGTTTATGGCTGTAAAGTCTCACATGTACATATCATACTCCCACAGTGACACACAGATGTATACACTATCAAGTCGCACGGACATGCACACTCACACATTCATGTAGTCACAGAATCACACATACCCATATATACCACCAGGATCATGCACACACAGTCCCCACTCCCAAAACCCCCAGCAGCCCAGACCCCCTCTCCCTCAGTGTCTGTCTCACAGACAGCACCACACTCCCTCCGGCTCCTATCCTGCTCCCACACGTCCCCTCGCCACACTCAGAGGCCACCCCACCGGGGTCATGCTCTGAGACCTGGCACATTCTCAGCCTCGTGCTCTGCTTGTACATCTCGAATCCTCCCCCACCCACACAGTCTCTCCTTTTGTGCCACCTCCTCCATCCAGCACGCATGGGTCCCCAAACAACCCTCAGGGCAGGGAGGTGGTGGCACCCTAGTCAGGGCACCAGGTAGACAGCCCCATGCTGTCTGGGGTCAGGTGCTCCCCACAAGCCTGCTCCTTGCAGACTCCCGCTTTCCCTTCCTAGGGGAGCAGACAGATAGATAGACACAGGGCACACACACTGTCACCCTCGCACCCGCGCCCCTGCGGCAGCCCCACAGCGCAGTCTGTTCCTCATTATGGGCCAATGCGCCTGTTTACTCACCCAGCTGGAGATGGTTAGAGAGTGATAAATAATGAAAGAGAAAACAGGCTTTTCCCCTCTGCGGCTTCTATTTATGTAACATGTGTCACAGCTCACTCATAGACTTTGTTTCAGAGCTGGTTGCAGGAAATAGTTTATTTTTTCCGGACGGTGGCTTGGGGGTTGGGGTGGGGGGCCAGGGGTTGGGTTTCTGCTCTCACGCCCATGGGAGTTTCAGGATCTGGCTTCCAGAGTCCTCTTTCCCCGGTGCCTCGCCTCTGCGCCTCCCCCAGTGCCTCCTGGGCAGACATCACAGCTCAGAGCTACCTTAGAACAGACTTCTCCCATTCTTGGAAGGAGTGGGGTGATGGGGGGCTCCTCCCAGCTGCCTCTGAAGCCTCTCAAACAGATGGGCTCATTTTAAGAGCCAGACAGCTCGAGGCTGGGACTCCCTGAGAGGCGGCAGTGGGACAGGGGGCTTCGTAGGTAGCCTGCACCTGTTAGAGGGAAGGTGCAAAAAGGATTCATCCTACAAAATATGAACAAACAGAGCCAAGCCTCGTATTCACTTAGCACTTATAAATGTGGCCTCTCTGAGGCTCCAGCTTTCAGGTGCTGCTCCCTGAGGGGAGGGGAGGGGAGGGCAGGGACCAGGAGGGACTTGCCATGGTCCACTCAACTGTGAGTGTGAGAAGCCAGGACTTCAAACTCACACATCCCGCTGCCCCCACTTCCCCAGAAGCACCTCCTCTGGTAGAGTTCTGGTCAACTTAACTCATGCTAAGGCAGGTGGGAGTAGTTAGAAGGGCGTGGGGCTTGGAATGTAGGGGAATGTGAGCTGTCAGAGATCTGAGATGTACCCCCTCCCAGTCCTTCCCCAAACACCAAGGCAGCCATCCTTTGGGGGGATGGTCCAGGGAGGGAAGAAGCTGCAGAAAGCTGCCCTGCTCCCCAGACCTCAGTGCAGGAAGGTTCTTGAGAGTTTGAAGGCGACTTGACCCTCCTGAGCCCGCCTCCTTGAATGCCAGAGCAGGGAGCTCATGTCTTGCTTGACATTGGAGCCCCAGTGATGTTCCAGGTCATCTCCTGGGGAAACCCAGAGGTACTGACCTGAAGACGGCAGACTCCACTGTGGAAGATGGGCCGGGAAGCCCCCAATTCCTGCTGACTGCAGGGGCGTGTGTACAGGTGGCACGGCGTCTGTCCTGCCCAGTGGATTTGGGTTCTCACAGGTCCATTCCATAGGCATCTCCTGGCTGGTAGAAGAAGCAGCCACATTCCCAAGACAAGGACTTTAAATACCAGACAACAAGTGTGGACCCAGTGTCAAAGAAGTGTCTTGTGACAAACAAGACCACACAGTGTGGACCCAGAGTCAAAGAAGGAGCCAAGGAGGTGGTTTTCAAATCTAGGGGTTGTCAGAATCACAAGGAAGAGAGCTGCCCAGGTGGCTCAGTCAGTAAAGCATCTGCCTTCAGCTCAGGACATGATCCTGGGGTCCTGGGAGGGGCTCCCTTCTCAGTGGGGAACCTGCTTCTCCCTCTTCCTCTGCCTGTTGCTCCCCTGCTTGTGCACTCTTTCTGTCAACTAACTGAATAAAATGTTTAAAAAAAAAAAAAAAAGGAATCACAAGGGAGCTTATTAAATACTGACACCCAGGCCCACCCCCTGGGCGCTAATTTCAGTGGGGAGCGTCCAGGAATTGGCCACGCTGGCAAGTTCCTGGGAATTCTGAGACTGGTGGATTTCTAAAGATTTGGAGGTGTTATTTTTTTATATATATATAAAGATTTTATTTATTCATGAGAGACACAGACAGAGAGAGGGGCAGAGACACAGGCAGAGAGAGAAGCAGGCTCCACGCAGGGAGCCCAATGTGGGACTTGATCCTGGGTCTCCAGGATCACAGCCTGGGCCGAAGGCAGGCGCTGAACCGCTGAGCCACCCAGGGATCCTGACTTGGAGGTGTTAGTACCCTAGGTGGACTCTGAAGGCAGCCCCTGTCCTCAAAAGATGAGCCAGAAGCATTACAATTGGGTCAGGAGGAAATCTGACTTGTCCCCAAGGGCAGTAATGAATCAGTCTGAAGACTGGTAAATTGGTTTGGTTGGAAGGAAGGGAGGAAGGCAAGAAAGGAGGGTTTATCAACATCTATTAGTTGCCAGGCTTGGTTATATGACATTTTGATCTAGCTGTTTGGACTTTTTGGCATTTGTTCCCATTTCTGAAACCTAAAACATGATTGGCATTCGATTTCTTATTACTGCACCACAACGCCTACAAACAATAGTGTTCCCATGTTACCAAGCCTCAGAGAGGTTTAGTAACTTGTCTAAGGCCACTCAGCTAAGTAAATCCTGGCAATAGGAAGAGCCAGTGCTCTTTTCACTGCTCCGGGGAGGAATCCGATTGAGGAGATTGAGTTACCGGATCCAGAAGCTGATTTGCAGCCCTCTTTCCAGGGCTCCCTCTCTCCCACCTGTGGAATGAAGAGGATAGATGGGGAGGTGCCCTCTCTGCTGCTCACCAAGCCTCTTGCCCTTGGCACCCCATGGACTTTCTCAAAGCCCATCCAGCCTGCATCCCGGTCTCAGAGCTCTCTGCCTGAAGGCAGATGCCCAGGATAGGAAGCTGAGTACCCAGGGTCTCAGGTACCACTTTCCAATTTGGTCTGGGGAGCATTTGTGGCTCTGTGTGTGTGGGGGGGGCGGGGTTCCAGGAGAGTGGAGCCAGGCAAGAGGGCACTTGAGGAGCACCCCTTCCTGGGCTTCCAGGAGCCTCCCATATCTCTGTCCCCTTGGCAGGATAGGTGTGTCACAACCTGGAGGCTGGGGGTGTGTCAGAGGTGCAGGGCCGGCCAGAGCCCACTGTACTGGACATTTCTTCATGAAGTGGGCTGAGCTTCGTTTCAAACACAGGGACTTGGCAATTCCCCTGCATGCGGAGCCCCCTTCGTGAAGACCCAGACAAAATTCTGAGCTCTCATGTCCCCTGTGGGTGGTGACAAGAGTAGTAAAAATCATTCTAAACCTCAGGTGCTCTGCACCTGTCTCTAAACTTCACATTGACCCTGCAAGGTAGCTTTTATTATATCCACTCCCCACCTCCCACTACCTTGTAGATGACAGAAATGAGGCTCAGAAAGGCCAAGTGACTGGCCCAAGGCCACACAGCTCTTCATGGCAGAGCTGGGCTGGGACCCGGCCCCATGCGCCAAGCTCACACCTCACTCCTTTCACCAGGCTGCCTTTGCTGTTTGTCTCCCAATGCCCAGCATCTGGGAATGTGCCACGGGTCAACAGGTCAACGTGTATGTACCGGCTTTCTCTCATACAGGCGCAGGGCAGGCCCCAGCTGCCCTTCCTCCAAACCCACCCTGAGCTGTGATCTCCAGGCAGACTCAGGAAATCTGCAGACCTCTCCGCTTCCTCCACAGCCAGAAGCAGCACCAGCTTGAATTCCCTAGGGGTACAGCCTCAGTTTCCCCGCTCTTGTGCCAACACACCTGAGCAAGGCTTGGCCACTGCTGGAGGCTACCGACTGCACTGGAGGGGCTCCTGCCCCAGATCTGCCCCTCACTCTGGAAGCTTCTGAGGTGCGGCCTCCTCCGTCCTCCCCTCTTGCTGCGAAACGTGGAAACGTGGGGCCGGTGCTGCCCCCCTGCAGCCCCCTCTCCCCGAGGCCCTCTGGGAGACCAGGCTTTGCTCGAGGGCAGCGAGTGAAGCCGGCTGTAACAGAGAAACCTCGGGCTCCTCTTTAGAAGTCCCCGGAGGAGGCAGATCTGAGGAAAGGCTGCCGAGAAGGCGCCTGCAGCAATGTCAGCTTGAGAACAACCCGGCTGACAGGATGCTGAGCGGGGATTAAGGTCGGGATCAGGGAAACCAGGGAAATGAAGGCAAGTTCCCTGCTCGCCTTGCCGCCACCATGATGATGCTGGGTTTGTCTTCTTGTTTATTCTCACTCTGGGAAAGACAGCCAGGAGGAGGGTAGAGGACACCAGGCCTCCTCCGGCTCTCAAGGGCTCGGGCGGGGTGGGGTGGGGGGCGCGCCTGGGACCCTTCCCCAGCGACTATTTCCAGCGGGCCAGCCACTCCCCTGGGAACCGTTACCCCATTGCAGAGTCTGTCCTGAGTGTTGGTGGTGGCAGGACCAGTGAGGATAGACTCGAGCAGGATGACATGGCAGTTGCCAGATGCCCTCTGGGTAGGGGATGAACCTGTCTCCACCTGCCTACAAATGCAAGATCCCCTCTTGGGGAAAGGCCATCACCCTGACTTGCCTAATCACTCAAATGTCCCCAGTCAAAGGGGCTTCTGAGTTCCATGTCCTCCAGTGTAACAGAATTACAGGGAAACCTCAAACCCTTGCATTGTTGTGGGTGGGCTGGTTGGCAGTGTGGCTTCTGGTCTCAGACTGCTTGGGTCCAGATTCTGACTTGGCCACCCATCTGCTGTGTGACCTCGGTAAAGTCAGCTGACCTTTCTCTGCCCAAGTGGAAGAAAATAGTAGCAGCTTCTGCTAAGTTTGTTAAGAAGACGGAGGGAGCACATGAAAAGTACTTGGTGTAGGGCCTACCACAGAGGATGTGTGTGTGCCGTGAGGGTAGTTTGGTTACCAGGGGGCAGAAAGGAATAAGAGTAGCAGTGGGAAGTTAACCGCCTGAAAGCGTCCCAGAGGAAGGAGGCACAGAAGCTGATTTTGGAGACTGAGACTTGGGGGGGCGGGGGACAAGTGTTAGGCGTGAGGGATGGAGATCCTGTTTGCCAGGTGAGTGTGGGGTCCGAGAGGCGTCTTGGAGGAGGAAAGGATGCATTTTCCTGGAGCTCTACTCCCAGCCAGTTTTTCTCCAAAGTTCCTGCTCTAACTAGGGGTGACATGACTACGTTCTCCCAGTCCAGCCAAGGGTACAAAGATGATGAAAAGATGCAGCTTATCATGGTGACCTTCCCTGAATGGAGCTTATTCCAGAAATCCAAGCAATTCAGACCTGGCACCCAAGTTCTCTGGACCCAGTGGGGGATGAGGCAGCAGAGAAAGGTGCAGAAGCTACAAATCTGGAGATAGATTGCTCTCCCACCTACCAGAGTACCTGTGTGACTTGGCAAGAGTCAGCATCTCAGGGCCTCAGATGCCTGGTCTGCAAAATGGGGTTAAGATTCACACAGGAACCGAGGAGGCGTCGTTCCTGCTCTCCAGGGTTGTATGTTTTAGGACCTGCTGAGCCTGGCCCACCACACAGGCCCTCCTGGGGGAGCCTCAGTCCCTCACCCCATCTTTGAACACCCTAGGGTGAACAGGGTAGTAGTAGGGTAGGGTCTGGGTGGAGTGAGAGCCTGGATGGGGTCCCAGTAATTGAGGGAAGGGTCTGCTGAATCTGGTATCTTGGGAAGAGCACCTGGGCCAGGGAGTCTAGTCTCAGTGTGTGTGGAGCTTCTGGCTGGGAATTTCTACCTCCCCAGGACTGGTTTCTAGAAAAGCTAACTTCAAAAATACATCTTTTTTTTTTTTTATTAACCTGGCAATAAAAGTTATATCTCTTTATTATAAAAAATTTGGAAAATACAGGAAAATATATAAAAGGAGATAAAGTTCAACCATAATTCCACCACTCAGAGATAACCATAGGAGGATTTTACTGTATCTTCCCGTTTTTTAAAGTACACATACATGTTCACACACGCTTATGTAGCTTTATTACAGCATAATGTGCTTAATGTATATATCTCTCAAAAATTTAGAAACATGATCATGGAATAGTATCTGGCTTTTTGATTAAACAAAAATATGGAGAACCTTGTCCCCAGGTCATTAAATATTCTTCTCCAACAGAATTTGATGACTGTACAGTGCTCCATCTTTGGGGTGTGTAATAAGAGACGTATACGTAGTCTCCCCTTATCCTGAGGAGATACTTTCCAAGACCCCCAGTGGATGCCTGCAACTGTGAATAGTCTTTGGTATATACTATGTCTTTTCCTATACATATACATCTATGATAAAGTTTAATTTATAAATTGGGCACAGTGAGAGATTAATAGCAATAACTAATAGTGAAATGGAACACAGTTCCATTATGACAATAACGGTAATAAAAGTTACATGAATATGATCTCTCTCTCTCTCAAAATATCTTACTGTTCTGTACTCACCCCTCTTCTTGTGATGACATGAGATGTTAAAATGCCCACATGACGAGATGAAGTGAGGGGAATGACACAGGGATTGTGCCAGAGCACAGACTACTATTGACCTTCCAGCCATATGTCAGAGGGAAGATCATCAACTTCCGGATGTGGTCGGCCGCAGGTAACTGGAACTATGGGAAGTGAAACCATGGATAAAGGGGAGCTCCTGTACTTTTATGAGTCCTCAATTGTTGGTCATCCAGAGTGTTTCTAGATTTTTTCTGTTATAAACTGCATCGTGATGAACATTCCTATAGAGAGAGCTGCGTGTGTGGCTCACTTTGCAATGTTTGTTTCTGTGTCTGTCTACCCACCGCCCCCACCCCAGCCCCCACCTCTGCTTGGAGTGTGAGACTTTCTAGAGCAGACTCTGCATCTGCTTCCCTAGCTGGGCTCCTGGGTCACTGTAGACATCCAGTAGTTAGTTGAGTTGCATTGCATTTCTGAAGCCTGTGCTCCAGAGGGTGAGACAGGAACGGTGGGCTGATGAGGGAGGAGCCCACCTTCTCTGCTAGAACCCCCAGGGATCCCTGTGCCCCTTTGTTAGGCCTGCCAAGTTCTCCTAAGGAAAAAGACGTTCCCAAGCCCAGAGCCAGCGGCCATCCTGGAGGCACACAGAAATGCCTCCCTTTATCTCCTATCTTCCTGGTAGCAAACCAACCGTCCTCGCCTTTCCCTGTCAGGACCCTCCCCCTACCTACCCCCCATCTCTGACTCATTTGAGCTCTTTTGTTGTGTCTTCAAGCTGAAGGCCCAGCCGACAGAGCCCTTTCACCTGCTCATTACTGCTGGAGCAATGTTGTGGCAGCTCCCCGGGCTCCCCATGAAGCAACCTCTTCTCCGGCCTCCCTTTCTGACAGCACAGCCCACCCGGCCCCTGGCAAGTGCCCACTTGGCACACCTCAGCTCTGCCCCGCACCACCTCCCATGGCACCAGGAGTCTTTGTCTCTTGCTTCCAGGGCTCTGGGTGCAGGCTGGCCTTCCTCCTGATATAGATTTGTAGAATCATGGATTTTGGAGCCAAAATCTAGCTTCTAGTTTTTCAATGGGTCTTACAAAAAAAAAAAAAAAAAAGAAAGAAAGAAAGAAAAGAAAAAGAGAAAGAGAGAGAGAGATAAGAGATCAAAATCGAGAGGTAAAACTTCCTAATTGAATGTCCCCCTCTCGAGCATCCCTGCTCCTAATTTCCTGCAGCTTTCTTTCTTGTTTTTTATCTTCTCTTTCCCTCTGTTTCCTCTCCCTTTCTTTCCATCCTCTCTCTCTCTCTCTCTCTCTCTCTCTCTCTCTCCCCCTCTCTCCTTCTCTCCTTTCAGCCCTGACACACTCTCCCACCCTCCTGTCCTCATTTCCCCTCCTCTCCCCTTCTTTTTTAAGTTTTTTTTTTCTTTTAACTTTCAAGGTCATTCCGGACTCCTGACGCCGCCAGTCCCTCGGTGAGACGTGAGCGCCATTGGCGTCCGTGGCCTCTGTTTCCGTGGCAACCCAGTAACCATTAATTTTCAATTAAAGGAGACAAAAAGCTCCATGACAGCTCCAGGTCTGCTGAAGATGTCAAGAATCTGTATTAATATACAGCAAGAGAGCATAATTGTGTGTCCATCTTCCAGAGCAGCGAAAAATGGAGGGATAATTACCAGCTCGAAAGCCACTCTGTAATTTACTTCTTACTGTCACCACAGCCCTACACATTAGCATAAATTAAAAGCAGAGTTTATTGTTATCAAAGTGCATTGATATCGCCAGACCCGCTTTCTTCCCTTTAACTGTTTGTCGTGGGTGAGTGACTCCCCAGCTCCCCCCGGGTCTCCCTGGGAGGGCGGGGAGAAGTGCCAGGGCCAGGGATGCTGGATCTGGAAGGTCTGCAGTCCGCTCTTGGCCATGCAGGCGAGCGAGCGGGCAGGACAACGGTTAGGCCTGGGGATGGTGGGCAGGGACTAGGCTGTCTATTCACCTTCCACCTGTGAGTGCTTTGTTTTGCCTGAGAGCCCTACAGCTCCTTCCAGGGAGTTACCCTTCAGCACCTAGGATAGCGTGGGGCAGGTGGGTGCCCAAGGCCAACCTGTTAAACAAAGGAACCAGTGAATGTGGAGGGGTGTCCTCTCCTGGCTGGATGTTAGCAGGGAGCTGTCCTGCTTTCCTCCTTTGGAGTGGCCATGCTTCTGGCTCTGGTCCCATTCCTGCTGACAACCCAGTCCCCAACCCACCACCGGGTTCCCACTATGGCCCTTGGTGGCCCCCTCCCCCTCCCTGCTTGACTATCCCCTCCACTGCCACCCCTTCTCCCTGCCTGGGTCCTGCCACCCTGCAGACTCACCTCCAAGTAGTCGGAGTGCCTAGAAGTGTCTCGCTGTCAGGGTGCCAGTGACAACCACAGAAATCATGAATTTCCGTGAATGGGGGATGCGGGGTTTTCTTGTATTCTATCCAGAGAGAGCTGTCCTTCAGAGGGGAATTTAGTGTAATTACCCTTAAGGGAGCGATCCTTACACAGTCAGTCACAACACTGACCTCCTGGCTGAGATCTGACAGCAAAATTACAGGCTGTGTACTCAACAGAAGGGGCATCCTCCTTTTGGGGTGGGGGGAGGCGGGAAGGGAGGAGGAGGGAAAGGAGACGCAGGGGCTTTGAAAAGAAAAGTGCTGGCTTCCAGCTGCCAGGCGCATGGGTTCTCCTTGGCAAGGCATCCATGGGGCAGGGAGAGGTGTGCAGAGATCCCCCTGGTCCTTCCACTGGTCTGGTCGGTAAGGGGCAGGCCGAGGACTGGCATTCCCGCCCTTTAATTCTTTGAGCCATGTGGTCTCTGATCTTAGCTAAAGTGGATGTTCCTGTAGGTAGGGTTCAGAGGGTTCTAGGAACTATTTGATAAACTAGTCAGACATGTTTTCCCAAACAGATCTGTCCCTTGGTCACTCCCACAGGGCCTGAAATTCTATCATCCCTCATACCTCTGAGATAACACATTCTCGACCCCATTAAGCTGCACCTGGCTTACCTGGCAGGACTAACATGCTAATGTGGGGAGACCATTCCAAATTTATTTATTTACTTATTTACTTATTTTTAAAATTATTTATTTATTCATGAGAGACACACAGAGAGAGGTAGAGACGCAGGCAGAGGGAGAAGCAGGCTCCCTGTGGGGAGTCCAATGCAGGACTCCATCCCAGGACCCCAGGATCATGACCTGAGCCGAAGGCAGATGCTCAACCGCTGAGCCAGCCAGGTGCCTGGGACCATTTCAAATTTAGCAGGGACTCAGCTATCAGACATGCTGGCCTGTCACCTGGCAGAAACCTAAGGACACAGGTCAGGCAAGTTTCCACAAGGTAATAGAGAAGATCTGATGTGGGAAGATACTAATGGACCCTGGAGCCTGGGAAGAAATACAAATTAATCCCCCAATTTCAATGCTGGGGGGTGGGGAGATGCCCAGGCACCTGGAGGTCCAAAAATCTTCCCAGAGCAGATATCCCTTCTGCTCAAACTTCATCCAAAAACTGGCTTCCTGTGTTCACACAATTCCTACCTTATTCAGTCCAAGAAGACCTGTTTGGCCAGGAGGCATCCCTGCCACTGAAGACCCCTCCTGACCATGAGATTGCTCCAACTCCTACCTTCCCCTCTGGGGCCCAGGAACAAATCTGAACTTTCTCCAGTGGGACAGCCTTCCAGCTACGTGAAGACAATGCTCAGCTGTCCAATAAGCTGTCCAATAAGTTGTCCTCCAATTCTGGGACCTGGTGGGCCCATCAACCCATCCAGCTCACCTTCCCATGGAAGAGCCACGGATTTTAAAGGATGAGGATTCTATTCTAAAAGGATGAGAGAGGGGGCCCAAAACACAAATCAGATATTTATTGAGCATCTACCATGTTCTTTTATTTTTTTTTTAAGACTTTATTTATCTATTTGAGAGAGAGTGAGACCGAGATCATGAGCAGGGACGAAAGGGAGAAGCAGATTCCCTGCTGAGCAGGGAGCCCAATAGGGGCCTCAATCCCAGGACTCTGAGATCATGACCTGAGCCGAAGACAGACGCCTAACCGACTGAACCACCTAGGTGCCAGCGTCTACCATGTTCTAGGCACAAACACCCACCATACGTCCCAGGGAGAGGGAATATATTATTCCCATTTAGTTAGAGGAAAGAAAGACCCACAAAGCTACAAGCTACAAGCCACTTGCCCCAGATGACCTGAGAGATAAGCAGCAGAGCCAGAATCAGGGATGAGACTCCCCACCCCAGCTGAAGGCTTTCCTTGAGAACACGCTGGGGTTGGGAACGAGCCCTGTCATTGGTCTGCCTGTCTTCCTACGTTCAAGATGCTTTGCTCCACAGATGCTTTCTGTGCTCTCTCTCCTTGGCAGGGAGAAGGAATTCCAGGGGAAACCCAGCTCAAGTCCTGCTTCCTCCCTGAAAGCTGCCCTGCTCTCAGTAATTGCTTCAGTGACAATAATGGCCACATCGGCTATTACTTACTGACCCAGAGCTGCGCTTCTGAGCTTGTACATGTGTTTCACAGAGGGTACTTCATTCTATTCCCCGGGGAATTTGCCCTTGCTTCGGGTTCTACCTGGACCCCCTGCCCTCAGAGACCTGCGTGTCCTTCAAGGTCACCTTCTCAGCCTGGCCAAACCTGACCAGGCTTTCCCAGGCCCTCGTGCCCTGTTCCATAGCTCCCATCACCTAATATAGGAATAATTCAGTCATCCTGCCACCTGACGATTTCCCTCTGCTTTAGGCTCCCAAAGGACGGAGACTTTGTCTATTTTGTTTATTGTCCTATCATCCTGAGCCCTGAGGACAGTGTCTGGTACGGAGCAGGTGCTCTACACACACATTTGTCAACCCCTTGAGGCGGGTGTGTTATTTTCACAACAGAGAGGAACCAGGGCTGGAGTTAGGGGTTAGGGGACCGTGTCTTGTCCAAGGTCACAGAGCTAGCAGTACCCGGATTCAAGCCCTTGCTTGTTTGGGCTGCGGACTAGAGAGCCTTGGGGGCTGGGCCTTGAGCCTGTGCTCTGAACTTTGAGTTAGGGGGCTCCCTGGGGGACTTCTACCTGCTGTCCAATCAGCAGGCCTTTCTGGGTCCCCCTCCCCTGGCCCTTTCCCTCCCTGCAGTTCCTTTCAGCCCCCCCTGGTCTCCCCCCAGGCTAGGAGGGGCCTGCAGGTGCAGCCCAGCTCAGCAATCTCCTCAGAGGCTCAGTCCCAGCCTGGGCTGGAGCCCACATCCCGGGCCCTGGGTGCCCCTGGGAGGCCCCCATGCCGGTCTCTGAGTGGCTCTTCTCCCTTAGATGTGAATCCGGGCCCCAGAGTGGCCACACAGAACATACATCTTAAACAAACACTTCTCCTTGCTGTTTATCTCCCTGGCCTTTAAACAAACTCTTTCAAAGGTTTCTGCTGATAGGAGAGATTTACTGAAAACCATTCCTTGCTTAAAAGCCCTGGGTTTATGCTGCCGGGATGGGGGCAGTGGGGCTTTCAAGCCTGGGGTTTCTCTGCCTCTGGACCACATGTTTATCCTCCAGGCCTCGATAGAGGAGCAACACAGACTAATCTTTATGGAAAAGAAAATAAGAAAAGCAGGAAAAGGGAGAGATGGAGGCTGGGGGAGAAGTTTGGTTCTTGTCATTGACTCCACGGGCCCCTGGCAGGTTGGGCGCTACAGAGCCCACCTCACTATGGCCAAGGGGGCTGGGCACCCTTCCTGGGAAGGGTGCGGCTCCCTTGAACTTTGGACAGAAGGCCTTTGGGCAGGTGAGCCTCTTCTTGGGCCCCCACCCCAGACACAGGCCAGACTGGGCCTCTCCCAGCCAGGGGGTGGGGGTGGGGAGCAAGGCAGCAGACCCGTGGCAATATCTATTGCATTCAACCAACACCTAGGAGGTACCTGGTAGGTGCCTAATAATAGTTAACATTGACTTACATTACTTAGGTTAGCATTTATGTGGGCTGGCACTGCTTTAAATCGTTTACATGAATGAACTCATTTAATATAGCTGCAGAAGTAGGTTCTGTAATTATCCCAGTTTTGCAGATGGGGAAACCAAGGCACAGAACGATTACTGGGTCACATCCCAGAGGTTTTGGTTAAATTGAAGTACACTCAGGGCTCCTGGGTGGCTCAGTCAGCTAAGTGTCCAACTCTTGATTTCAGCTCAGATCATGATCTTGGGTGGTGGGATTGAAACCAAGTCAGACTCTGCCCTCAGCAGGCAGTCTGCTTGGGATACTTTCTCTCTCTCTCTCCCTCTGGCCCACTCCTTAAAATTTTTAAAAAAAATTCTCCTATTCTAGGAGAGAGTAGAGAGCTACTGCTATAGAGATTGAAACTCTTGTGGCCCTGGCCTTGTTCTCCTGATAATACAGTATGTCATCAATTCTAGGGTGCATCCATCTCTGAAATCTGAGATGTGTCTCATAATCCACTGCTGACACCATTTCTTTCTTAGTGGAACATGAAATAATGGAGCAATCTTAAGTTCAAAGAAATACAGAAATACAGAGATACCTCCCACCTGTGTGGCCTGGGCTGGGTGGTTTGCACACATTATGTCACTGAATCTACCTCCCAGAGCTTTGAGCTAAGTCACAGGAGCATCTCTGATGAGAAAACAGAGGGAGAGGAGAAAACCAAGAACTTAGTACCTCGCTCCAGACCATCCACTTATAGGGTAGGAAGTAGAGGCAGGACTTGAACCTATAATTTGAATGACTTTATCTTTTCTCTTAACCCTTGAAAGATGCTTTACACTTTTCTCTTTTTTTTATTTATAAAGATTTTATTTATTTATTCATGAGAGACACAGAGAGGAGCAGAGACATAGGCAGAGGGAGAAGTAGGCTCCATGTGGGGAGCCTGATGTGGGACTGGATCCTGGGTCTCTGGGATCACGCCCTGAGCCAATGGCAGACACTCAACTACTGAGCTACCCAGGTGCCCCTGATGCTTTACACTTTTCACGCTGTCTTCACACTTATTTTATCCATTTGGGGAGACACTGAAATACAGAAAGTTTAAGGAACTTGCTCTAAGTTATATACTCCTGACTCTACAACCTATGAGTGTGGGAGACCTGGGGGAGATTTTATTGTTTTTGGTTTTTTAAACCTTCCCTGGGTTTTTGTATATGGAAACTGCTCCTAAGGGGAGAATGGGGCCAAGGAAGTAGGCCAGGGTAGAGGCCTCTGAAAGCAAGATCCAAGGCCTGTCCCAGAGGCCCTGGGTGAGGGTGGATGTCATTGCAAAGACTCCACTGACTTCCAGTCTGTTTTGTTTGTGAAGTGAAGGGGCTGTGGTGGCAGGTGAGGAAGGGAGAGGAAGGCAGGTAGGAATTTCCATTCCCTTCTGCCCAGAGCTCAGGCCGGAAGCCACCGCCTCTCCTGGGTGTTTACACTCAGCCGGCCACACCCCTCACAATGGTCCGGACTGACACACTGTCCCTCACCTGCCAGCTCCAGACCACATACCTTTCTCCTCACCCTGAAGGCACCTTTTAGCACCTGGGCCTTGAGCTGGGCTGGGCTTGGGGAAGAAAGAGGGTGAGCGTTAGGAGTGGGGTGAGGTAAGGTGTGTGGAGGTGGGGGTTGTCCAGGAGAGGACAAAGTTCTGGGAGGGACTGTCTTGAGTTTGGTCACCTTCCTTTCTGTATTGTTCTCATGTATAGTGACAGCCAGTTTCCAGAACCTTCCCATCAACTCTTGCTCTAATATACTTCTTTCACACCAAAGTCAACAGCTGATAACAGCTTCTAAAATGACCCTTTCCTGAGAGAAGTGCAATTTGGCAATGGCCTCTTTGTTTATTTGTCCATTCATTCCCAAATTTACTCAATCATTTCCTCTGGCATTCCTGGAGAGCCTCCATCCCATCTGAAAACCCGAGCTGCCACATCTCTAAGCGGTTTGGCGGGCTGCCCTCTGAGCTTTGACACCCCTCACCTTCTCACACAACATGCAGGTATATTGGTGGCCACTCAGGCTCTCTTTTTCACAATTCCCTGAAAGGAAAGGTAACTGATCCTCAAGAAAAAGTTCAGGGAACTTTGCCTCGTGTGAAAAAGGTGGTGCCCTGATAGGTGGATTTTCAGGGATCAACCAATCAGTTTATTCTAGTTTGGTCATGGGGCTGAGCTCCTCAGGGCACTTGGGAAGGAGCCCATGCAGGACATCAGACCTTGGGTGGAATTTCCAAAACAAGGCCATGGGCAACAAGGATTCTGAGCTTGCTTCTTTTGCTGTCTTTCTCAGTAGAGAAAGCCCTGGCTGTGAGCTCTGAGAAGACTCCTGAGCTCAGAACTTGAAAGGACCCAAGGAACCATCTAGACCAGTCATTTACAGGGGGCTGATGCAGTGGCTTACTACAGCCTTTTAATAAACTTAATTTACACTGAAACCCAAAATGTAAAGGGGCCAAGAGTCGTAGCTCTAGTTGAAGTGGGGCAGTGGTTGGGGGTGGACCTTGCATACTCTACTCTCCTACTTACCCCTGGAAGTGGTCCAAAGCTCCCCTGTGGATCTCCAAAGCTTAGAGGATACAAACAGAAACCACTGAACTAGTGGGAAACTGAGTCAGAACATGATGGGGAGGGTGCTGACCCTTAGGGTTCTCTGTCCGCCCATGGTCTGCTTCAGGTTCGTATTCATTCTCTGGACTCACGATGTATCCTTCTTTTCAAATGGACCTGCAAAATCCTCCCACCCTTCAGGCTCTGTTGAAATGCCACCTCCCTGTGGAGTGTTCCCCTGTTCTCTCACCCAGTTCTGGACCCATGGCCATCCTCTTCAGTGTTCCCAGAGCGCCCTGCTTTCACGTCTCTCCTAGGATTCACTTCCCCTGCATTTCTGCTCTTCTGGAACAGGTCTTTTTTCCCTCCATGGACTGTGAGGCTCTCTGAGGTTGGGGGCATCTTTTTAATCTCAAGCATCCAGCCCAGAAATAGGTGTGCAATCACAGGGAAGCTGTTGACATGTTTTCTGGGGTGAAGGTGGGGGTGCTTTGCCCATGGGGAGGGTTGCTTCCTCCTGGGTGGCACTGGTCCTCATCAGCTCTGCTGGCGGTGGGCATGAGTTTGATCAGACAGTTGCTTGGAGACTGGAAGTAGGGTGAAGGGGGCCTTTCTTTAGAGGCTAGAGGGAGGGGCCCTTCTGCCCTGAACTGGCCTCTCTCCAGCTCCCCCTCCCCCAGAAGATGAAGAACAGAAAGGAGGGGAGGGGAAGAGAAGCCAGGGGCTTCACACTTCCCACCCTCACTGATTTCCCCTCTTCTCTGGCATTTTAAGAGCTCAGACTCAAACCCTTCAAGGGCTTTTGAAACAATTAGATTTGCAAGTGCCTAGAGCTCAGTCTAATTGCTTAAAAGCCACTTCAGGCTCCAGCTGACCCAAAGTAAAGCCTTGGGGGTGGGCAAGGGAGGGGAAGGGGAGATCTGAGACAGTCTGTCCCCATTTCCCCAGGCCTTTCTTGGTGACCAAGCCCTGGGACAGAGGTGTCGCCCAAAGGGCTTTGGATGGTCCCCAGGTGGCAGGGCCACTGACATCTCCCTGTCTAGATCCTTCTCCCCTACACTTTCTTATGCAAATCCAAGCAGCCCCAGGGGTGGCCAGGCCACCAATTTTCAGAGGTAGAAAGTGACAAGCCCAAGGTAAGCAGGCCCAGGAGCATGAAGGCAGGATATGGTGTGGCGTCTGTCTCACAGATGAGGCAGTTCCTCCAGGATCTGTGATTGAGACGTGAGGGGCTCTTGTAATCTCTAAATCAATTCCATGTCTTCCTGATTACTCTTCCCCTGGATTCTAATTTCTATATGAAATTCTTCTTTCTAGCCCAAGACCTTGCAATGCTTTGTGTGAGAGAGGGGCAAGTCTTCCCTGCAGCCTCTGGGTGCCTCCATAACTGGGCTCCACTCCCCCTTAGCTGGACCCACCTCTGCGTTTGTGCATGCTATGCTCTTGCCCTTCTTCTCTCCTTCACCATCCAAATAACGGTCTCCTTTTTGTGCCCAACACGAGGCTAAGCAGTGGGGACACTGGGATGAATAAGCCATGGGTTCTGCTCTCAGAGTGACACATTCTAGTTAAAACATAGATGTATAAATATATTAGTTAAGGGGCACCAGGGTGGCTCAGTGGTTGAGCATCTGCCTTCGGCTTAGGTCATGATCCCAGGATCCTGGGATCTAGTCCTGCATTAGGCTCTCTGCTCTCTCCCTCTGCTTATGTCTCTGCCTCTCTCTCTGTGTTTCTCAAGTAAAAATAAATAAAAAGTCTTTGAAAAATAGATTAATTAATTTCCCTGCCAAATGTTTATTGAGTACCCACTGTGTGCCAGATGCGGGTCTATGCCCCAGAAACACTGACATGAAAAACACCAAAGTCCCTACTCTTGTGGAGTTGATATGGTTGAGGCAGCCACCCATAAACCAAGGGATACATAATTTACAAAGTGGAGATGAGAGAGTAAAGGGAAATAAAGCAGTGGCAAAAGAAGAGTCTTGGAAGTGGGGACACTTTAGCAGAGACCCGAGTGAAGGGATACAATAGCCTGTGCAAAGGCCCTGAGGCTGGGATGCCTGAGTGTGCAAAGAGGAATGAGGAGGCCGGTATGATCAGAGAAGAACAAGAGAAGGGAAGTCAGAGGGAGCCAGATCCTGGCAAGTTCTGTGGATTCTAGAGTGAAATGGGAGCCCTTGGGGATATCCAGGAGGGAGTGACCTGAGTAAACACGTGCTTTATAAGGCTCACTTTGGCTTCTGGGAGAGGACTTCCTGGAGTCGGGGCAAGAGCAGGAGCGGAGAGCCTGGTTAGGAGGCTACTGCAATAGTCCAGACACGAGCCAGTGATGGTGTGGGTGAGGTGGTTGGGGTAACAGGAAGTGGTCAGATTAGAGATAATTACAGCGTAGTGGAGACACTCTATCAAGAGAGCACAAGTCCCTGGCAGACCAGGAGGCAGGACAGGGCTGTTGACAAGAAAGGATTGATCAGTGCTGGAACCTAAAGAGGAGGAACTAGTCCAGACAGAAGATGGGAGATGGGCCAGAGGGGCTGCAAGCTTGGAGGTGCATGCTCCACATGTCGCAGGCAGCAGGGATGGGTGTAGAGGGGCCAGAGCAGCACGTAGAGGCGGGTAGTGGTGAGGGCTGGGGGGCTTGGGGGGCCAGAAGCCAAGGGCCGGAGCTTGAAGAGTTTGGGCTTTCTCCAATGGGCAGCAGGGAGCCAAGAGCGTGTCAAGCCTGACCTCATCACCGTCTAGGTTGTGCTGGAGAAAGATCACTCTGTCCGTGGAGGAGGGGGAAGGATAGGACCAGGGGCTGGGAGGGCAGTTAGGAGGCTGTTGTGGTGACCCAGTTACAGACGAGAGTGGTCTGGGCCACAGCACCCCTGATGGGGCTCAGAGTACTGTTTTGAAACGAGAGTGGTCGGGATATTCAGACATTGCCTGATTGGATAAAAGTGAGCTGGAAGCAGAGGAATGAATGGAGGCCCATGTTCAGCTCCAGGGCCTCTAGACTGGGTAGGAGGGTCTCCCAGTTAGGGCCTCCTCTGTCTCTTCTCACGAGGCAAAGAGTCTGTGCCGGGAGCCACCCTCCTTCCAGATGGCTCTCCAGATGCCCAGAGCTCCCGGAATTCTGGGGAGAGGGCCAGGAGTCTGTGTGTAGGGCCATGCAGGCTGCCTCCCCAGGTCCACCCTCCTGGGTCCTGGGTCTAACACCCCTTGCCCCTGCCCTCCTCCCCGCACCTGCGCCACTGCCCTGCCCTGCCCTGCCCTGGGAAGCCTGCCCTTGCTGCGGGCTGAGTGCAGTGGTTGTGCACAACTGAGTGCATAGTCCAGGGTGTCCACACACCAAAGCCCTTCAAAGTGTAAGGTGAAGTTGGGGCTGGGAAAGGACGGGGGAGGAGGGGGCAGAGGCTGGGGGAGCACAGAGGCGGTTTCTCCCTCTGCTGCCCTGTGCAGAGCTCCAAGGAGCCCGACAACTCTCAATGTGAACCTGGTCTTCCGGATCTTTAGAAGGTGTATGTGTCAGCATGGGAGAATTGAACATATTTTATTTAACAGTTTGTTAACTTGATTTATAACTTTTAAATATTTAGACATATGGAATGTGGGCCTCCATTTGTACTTTTGCCCGGTCCAGAAGGGTTGAGTGGAAAACTTCCCAGGGCCAGGATTATGTCTTATTTGCCTGGTTCACTCCCTCTGCCTCCACGCCCCACACCAGGGCCCCTAGGCTTGGTAATTTCCATCCAACTGGAAAGAGAATCAGATCCCAGGCTGATAGTGAGAAATGTGGACTTGATGTGGCCCCGGGGGCGGGGGGGGGGGGGAAGGTTGTTCAGGAGACTCAACAGAGGCCTGTGGATGGTGTGCCCTGGACAGGGGCTGAGGTGGAAGCAGCCTGGGGCCCGGGGGTTAGAAGCAGGGCCTCCACTCACAGACAGCCTGGTGCAAAGCCCAGCTCTGATCTTTAGGATTGAGTGGCCCGGAGCACGTGTTGTTCAGCTCCTCGGTGCTTATAGGACTGACTGGTGATAATAATCCCTAATTACCCTACCTTGCAGGGCATGGGGCGGGGGATGCACTGAGTGTCTGGCATGCAGTAAGTGCTATAAAACATTTGTTATTACTATCACATAAAATGGCCCCTTCGAGGGAACAATAAGCCGAGCTAAGGGTTCCTGCCAAACCAAGGAAGGAGTCAACGTTGGCTTTGGTGCCAGATCTTTCTCTTTCCACCTTCAGGATTCCCATGAGGGCTGCTCAGTGATTGGGCTGCCCCTCCCCCTAGGTCCCTTGGGACCCCCTTGCTCCCAGGGCTGTCTGACGTTTTGGGTGACTCCCGTGCTCTCTGTCTCTTCAAGCCCTCCTGTCTATATTGTCTCATTCCCTGGAAGCTTTGCCAAGCAGCTCACTTGCCAATTCTTGAGGCCCCTATTCACAGGAAGCTCTCCGTGGGTGAGAGTGAGCCCAACATTGCACCGAGTGCCCACAGCTCACGATTCCAATCCTTGCAATGATGTTCTGAGCATTGTTCCACATGCTGTGACCTGCACCCAGGGAGACTGGAGCAGAGAGGTTAAGTCACTTGCCCAGGATTCCCCAGCTGATAAGTTGCAGAGCCAGGACTAGAACCCAGGAATGATGTGGGGCTGGAGTGCACTCTCTTTTCCCTGTGAGGGATCTAGCCTCATTCAGAGCTCCTGTGAGGTTCCTGCTTCACAGGGTTTAGATTTGTTGGGGACAAGCTGTGTCCCAAAGGACACACTTTGTTGGGAGAGTTGTAGGCCCTTAGCAGGGCGATGGTGGGTTGATGTTCTGGTTTGTGGGGGGAAAGGAAGTTCCTTTGGTTTCCTTCAGATTATAGCTGAGGACTTACCAGGCAAAACCAAACAAAACAACCCTCTCTTTTCTAGAGACATGGGCTACAGTGAGCGGGTCTGGGAAGGAAGGTACTTATGTGTTGGAAATCCTGAGGCAGAGCTTCTTTTGGTGGTGTGGGTTCCAGTCAGAGGGGATTCTCTAGGGACAAGATGCTGCTCTTTTTCCCACCTTGTCACAGCCCCATCAGCCCATCTCTACTGGGCACCATGAAGGCAAACTGGTGACACGGGTTCCTCGGAAGGATGCCTGATTTGGGGAGCAAGAGCCCATGAAATGACACTCAGCTGTGACTGGAGACAGGTACATTTGACTCTGGCTTCTGCCCTCTTGAGTCCACAGTCTCATAGGAAGACAGAGGATGCTTACACTGGGGGAACTTCGCATTAGAAAAGCCTCAGCCTTGGGGTGCCTGAGTGTCTCAGTTGGTTTAGTGGATAAGCATCCCACTCTTGATTTTAGTTCAGGTCATGATCTTAGGGTTGAGCCCCGGGTGGAGCTCTGCATTTGGACCTGCTTGAGGTCCTCTCTCTGCCCCTCCCCCTGCTCACTCACTCACTCTCTCTCTCTCAAATAAATAAATAAAATAAATCTTAAAAGCAAAAACAAAAAAAAGCCTCTGCCTTCTGGCCTTGAGGTGAATGCACTGTGTGGCCTTGGACAAGTCACTTACCCTCTCTGATCTTGATTTCTTGTCCATAAGATGAGAACATTGAGATTGGTCGCTGGGTTAAATCTGCCCTTCTCTCTCTGAACAGGGCACCTGTATTCAAATGAAATCCAACACAGGACGGCTGTTTTTGAGGGGCGGGGAACCCATGTTCTCAGGCTTCTTCCTCTTCTTTCCAGATAATTTCCAAGGGCAGCTCTAAGCGTCTCTGATTGGAAGGCTTGAAGCACATTGAGAAAGCTCCTGAACGGCCGCCTCATGGGGGAAGTCAAGATGGACTTGAAGACTGGAAGAGTTTTGAGGCGTGGAAGTGTGGGGACGGCCTGGCAGGGAGGAGGCAGGGCGTGAGGAGAGATGCTGAGACAGGGATGGGCAAGGTCCATGAGGGCCCAGAGCCAGCCCGGCGGACGAGGGGGAGTCCTGTGGGAGAGGAAGCGGTTCCCAGTTGGGGTTCTCGGAAATGCCACAGGCATATCAAGGGGTAAAGATGATTTCTGCAGCACCTGGGAACACGCATGAGGGCTCCTTCCCCCAGAGTGGGGTGCAGCCTGCAGTGGGGGGTGGAAGTAACCAGCATCAAGGGAACAGTCATGACCCTAGTGCCTGCTCCAGAGTGTTGGTGTGGGGGTGAAATGAGTTAACGTATCTAAAGTCCCAGAATAGTGTCTGGCACAGGAGGAACGCTGCATAAGCCTTTGTTAAATACGTTCAGTCTGGAGTGGACCCAAGTTGCGGTGTCCTTCCTGGCGCAGGTCCTCGCATGGGGAGTGGTGGCTTCGAATGTCAATCACCTCTATGCTCAATGATCATGGTGATTGTGATATGTGTATGTATCTGCGTGTGTGGGTGTTGCTGCAGATGTCTTTCCTCACTCCCTAACACACACACACACACACACACACACACACACACACGCACATTTCCCTCCCCCAGTCCTTTCTCTGAAGCCAGTCCGCTTCTGGCCAACCCACCCTCGGGAGCCCCTAATTCCCTCTCCCCCCCTCACACCTTGCTCTCAGCCTCCTCCTCCCTCTCCCCCAGCCCCGGGGGCCCTCCCACTCATCGTAAATCTGTAACTCCAGAGTGTGTGTGTGGGTGTGGGTGGGGGAAGGTTGGGGGGCGAGGGGGTGCTGTGGTGAAGAAGCAGCAAACCAAACCAACCCCAGCTAATGAAAACGGCGATAAATCTCTGTCTATCAGGTTTGTTGTGAGCACAAACATCGCCAAACAAGGGCCCAGATGGCCTGTAGGCCCTCCTCCCTCCTCCCTCTGGTCTGCAGCACTTTAAATGGAGATGGTTGCTTTATACATCTATTTACTACTTGGAAACAGGGGCTGATGGGAGTCCAGGGGGTGCTTGGCCAGGAAACGGGGCAGGCCAGGTGGACAGCAGGACTCCTCTGGCCAGTCCCCAAAGGCTTCCCTCTTAGTTCCTGGAGACAGCTGGGAGGGAGCCCTCTCTGACACAGGCCAGTCAGGGAGAGGGGAAAGGAAGAGGCCATTCCTCCTGGCTGATTATTCATTATTCAGGCCTTCACAGCCAGGCTTTAACCTGCTCCAATTCCTAGACACAGCTCCCTGGGCAGCCAGACCCAGCTCCTTACCTTCTTTTCAAAGTTCTTCACACTTTCACACCCTGTTCAGAACTTTCCTTCCTCTTTTCCACCCAACTGTCCTTGGCATGCCTGGGTGGCTCACTCAGTTAAGCTAAGCCCCTGTCTTTGGCTCAGGTCAAAATTCCCAGGTCCTGGGATCAAGCCCTGTATCAGGCTCCCTGCTGTGTGGGGAGTCTGCTTCTCTCTCTACTTCTGCCTGCCACTCTCCCTGCTTATGTTCTCTCTCTCTCTCTCTCTGTCAAATTAAATAAAATCTAAAAAACAAAACAAAACCCTACACTGTCCTTCAAGCTCAAGCCAAGCCCCATCTCCTCCAGGAAGTCCTTCTGGACCTCTCTGGGTTCCTACAATGCTGGCTCCTGGGAGCCCAACATGGGGTCATTATGGGACTGCTTTGGAGGTGGAAAGGTCTGAGCCTACAGCCGGGCTTTACCACCCAGCAGAGGGACCTGGGGTAGGTTCATCTGTCAGCCTCAGTTTCTTATTCTGTAAAACAGGTATATAATGGGATGGTGGTGTGGATTAAATGAAGTTGGTGTAGGATGAATGCATACAGCAAAGTGAGGGGCACAGTCTAAGAGCTCCGGGTGTGTCAGCGTTTACTCTTGGTGCCACCTGGTCACAACTGGGCAGCACTTCTCTGTGCCCTGCCTTTTCAGAGACATGGGTACATGCACACGCATGTGTGTTTGTGTGTGTGTGTGTCCTAGTTTGGGTCCTCTCAAAAGAGACTCTGAGACAAGTACTTGAGTGTGAGTAGTTTATTTGGAAGGTGGTCCTTGGAAGCTACAGGGAGAGGATGGGGAAGACAAAAGAGAAGAGCCAATGAAAGGTGGTGGACAAGTTGATTCCAGGTAGTCACGGGGGCTCACTGAGGACTGGGGGAACTCACGGCAGAACTGTCCTGCAGAGTGCTGAGGCGGCCAGCCTATTCCTCCATCCACCCCAGCCCTCCTTAGTCAGGGGTGTCCCTCGGGGCCATAAATCCCTGGCATGTCCTAGCAGCCATGCGGGCTGAGCACAGCTCGCTGGGGCCCAGCACTGGACAAACTGTGTAGGTGGGAAGCAGACAGACCAGTCAGGGTGGACAGCTCCAGGCCCACTGCCCTCGGGCAGTGACAGCTGCAGGTGAACCAAGAAGTGAGTCTGGGGACGTGGGTGGGGCCTCAGTGGTACCCTTTCCTGACTTCACTTTTCTCTCCAGCACAGAGTTTTGCACACAGTGGGCTCACCATAATTACTGGTGATGAAAAGGAAGTTGGGTTTCTAGGAAAACCTAGACTTGCCCCACTGCTCAGATTTGAACTCGTTGTGTGATGCTGAGATAGGTGTACAACCACTCATCTGCTCCTTCCGTAAAATCAGGACATTGACACCTTCTCTGTTCATCCTGTACTGTGAACGGTTGTGGTCAGTCAGAACGGTTTTTGGGAGTGGGTGCCGAGAACAGGTAAGGTGTGGCTGGCGATGACGTTGGGCAGGAGGGGAGTTCCCCTATCTAGGCTTTATCTAAAGTGGGAGGTGCCCAGTGGCACACTATTCACACACACCCCATGGTCAAAACACACAGGTATGTGTTTCCGGCTCCAGTGGGATGACTCTTGCCTCTTCCTATCACGTGACAACTTCCAAGGTAAAGGATCCAGAAAGAAAAGGCCGGAGGGCTTCAAACCGCTGACTCTTCGGTGGAAAGAATCCCAAAAGGATCCAAGGAAATCCCACAGGGGTGCTGTGTGGTTTATTTCTTGGTCTGTAATGGGGGTTGCCCGTGGCTGGCAAATATAGAAACCATTAATACAGAGATTCTTAATGCAGGGGTCTTGGAATCCCTAGGATGCACATGGACACATTTTCGAAGTCCCTAAATCTCCTCAAAATACACAAAAATTGAGTGTGTGAGTACATGCATGCTCATGAACCACTTGACGTTGGTTGGTGATCTGGAGCTTCCAGCCAATTTTGAAATGAGTCTGTGACTTGAGAAAAGAAGATGTGCTCTACCCCACATCACCCATCTCAAGAGAGGGGATGTGACTGCTGGGTGACACATTTAGAACCAGATGAAACCTGAAGTCCCTAGCCTCGAATGGCTGTGCAGCTGGGGTAGACTCATACATCCAGAAAAGCAGGCCCAGCTTCCCAGGAGGCTGTGTGAGAACTCACAGCACAGTATAGTCACCCCTCAAGCTCCTGGAGAGACATCTCAGAGGCATAATGTAGTCACCATTCCCTGGGGATGAGGGTGGGTGCCGAGGTCTGTTTCCATGGAAAACAGAACAAGAGAAAAACAGACCAAAACTGGAAGAAAAAAGGAAGGTTCTTGTTACTGAGAATCTTGCGCACGCTGGTGGGCCTCGGTTTCCAGACGTGGCAACGATAATAACGCTTTACATCTCTAAGTTGTGGTGAAGATTTAAAGTGACTAAGTAAGTGGAAAATGGTTTAGGAAAATGAAAGGTGTGCACAAATGCTAGTGACGATCATTATAGCAGAGGCCTGGTGAAGACTTGTTTTGCTGGTGGAAGGAAATGGTATAGCACCCGGATGCCAGTCACCCAGCTCTGGATGACTACAAAATTCTCCTGCAGCCTCTTGCTGGGGAAGAGCCCTGGCTTTCTTTGGGGTCAAGCCTGAATCTGCACCTCAGTTCTACCACGTGTGACCGTGTGTGGCCTGGGACAAATCGAATAGCCTTTCTGGGCCTCAGACTGTCCATCTGCAAAGTGGAGACACACATGGACTTGCTTGTTCACTGTGAAGTCCCTGTCTCCCCGACATTTCTGGCTTCCCCCCTCAAATGGAAGTTCTGAAATAAGAACATGCTGGTCTGGTTTACAGCGATATTCCCCAAGCCTCGCAGGCTGTGAGCCACAGATAATGTTGAATGAATGAGTGGAAGTGCAAAAGCACATTTCTAAGGATGGGAAGAAACTCAGATGATGTGAGACTACTCATCAGCCCGGACCAGCCCCAAGAGGGACCCGGAACTGTGCCAAGAGCCATATTAGGGGTCGAGAGAGTTGGCCTCGGGTCCTGGCTCCACCACTTAACTGCTCCACCACCTCGGCCAAGTCGCTGGCCCTCTCTGGGCCTCTCTGCCCTCCCTCCAAAGCGTGGGAGCCCTGAGATTCCCAGGCCTCCCCGTCAGAGGCTAGCCTCCAAGGAGCTCCGGCCAGCTGGGGAGTGTGGGATTTCGGGATAATTTGGCCACTTAATTAGTGAAGAGGAAGGAGAAGTGGGAGAGGATAGAGGCGGGGGAGGGAAGCAATCCGGAAGAACAGTCAACACGCGGCAGCTGCGGGTGGGGGCAAGGGTTGGGGGGAGCCACGCTGGGCCAAAGTGCCAAGCGGCTGCGCGCGCCCCGGGAGCCCCGGGAGCCCCGGGAGCGTGTCTCCTTGGCGGCGGGTGCGCCTGGGCCTCGGCCGGCCCCTCCCTTGCTCGCGCGCCTCGCCAGTCCCCGCCGCCACTGACTTTCTGACTTCTTAACTTGTCAGCAAATCCCAGAGTTAAAAATGCACACGCACCCCGGCCAGCCGCCAGCAGGGCCGTCTGGCCGCGGCTCCAGATGTGGGGCCACCGCGCGGCCCGCCCGGCCCGCCGCGCAGACTAAACAATCGGCCTTGGCCGTGAGCGCAGCGCAATTCCAGATGCCGCGGCCCTCGCGCCGCGCGCTAATTGGGCCGCGGGCGCGAGGCTCCGGCAGCGCGGCAGGGCCCAGCCGGGGGCGGCCTCGGCCCCGGGCCGCGCGCCCAACCACCTAGGGCGGGGGGCGGGGTGCGGAGGGGGCGCCGGGCCCGCGAGCAGGGGCGATCCGCGGGGAGACCCCGAGCCAGGCGCCCCCAAGCAGGGCAGGCGGAGGGGACAGACGTTCTGCAAAGGGGCAGGCGCCTCCCGACGTAGCCGCAGGCCGCCAGCCGCGGGCGCCGGGAGCGGGGAGCACAGGGAAACCGAGGCAGGGGCGCTGACTTCGGGAGCGGAGTCGCGAACGGGAGGGAGGTCGGGGAGGGCTGGGCCGGCCCCTGCGCCCCCGCACGGTGGCCGCCGGCTGCCGCCGCCGTGCAGGTGTCCACCCCTCCCGCTTTTACCGAACCTCCTTCTCACGTTCGCACTTTTAATCATTCTTCTTAGAATCTTCCCTGGCTGGGCCCACCCGCGCGGTGACCTGGTCTTGGCCGCGAGGAACCGAGCGAGGCGGCCGCCCCGAGGAACCTGAGGCCTGGCCTCGGGACCGGCTGCGGGCGCGTGCGGGGTGGGGCGCTGCGGAGGGGCTGGCCCGGCAGCGCGCGGTGCGCCCCGGGGACCCCCGAGGCCCCTCCACCGGGCAGCCGCTCCCGCGCTCTCCTTTCCTGGCGCCCGAGACAGGGGGTCGGCCGCTTCGCCGAGACCCGGGGCAGGGAAGCCCACCGGGGACCACCCGGGGGAGCGCCCACCCGCCCCCGTCCGGCCTCGGGTTCCGCCCCCGCCGGGAGGCCCGGGCGCCCCCGGGGTGAGCTCGGAGGGCAGCGCGGCGGCCCGGCGGCTCTTGGCGGCCCCTCTCTGACAATCTTTCCTTTGTTTGTTTTCTTAAATCTGGGAGGCCCGAATTCCTGCCGGATTCCGTAGGTTTCACTCAGGAAGGAGGCGCCCCCACCCCGCCCCCACCCCCACCCCGTCTCACGTCGGGCCGCCCGGCCGGGGAATGGCAGGTTCTTCCCGGAGGCCCGCGGCGCGCAGCCCCGAGGCCCCGAGCTGGGCGAGCGGGCGCCGCGGAGAGTCCCGGGCTCCCTGCCCGCGCGCCACCGCGCAGCCCCGCCGGAGGGCCCCGGGCAGCCTCCGCTGGAAGAGTAGAAAAAAGAAGAAGAAGAAGAAAAAAAATCAAACCAGGAAAGTTTTAAAAGATACAAAGAGCAGTCTTCCCCCCGCCCAGCCTCATTCCACACCCCTCTGCCGCTTACACTCCCCTCTTTTAAATCTTTTTTTTTATTATTATTATTTTGGTCTCCAAACTCGAGCCTCATTAATTTCCAAAAAAAATTTCCCCCAATAAAAGGCAAACATGGAAAGAAAAACAAACTATTAGAAAATAGAGGAGGGAGGAAATGTTATTTAAAAGGTTAGCAGACCGCATCATTTTCCAATGATATTATATACTCCCAGCAGTATCCAAAATATATATGGGCCCTGGGCCAAGAATGTTAAAAAAAAAAAAAAAAAAAAAGAAAGGAAGAAAGAAAGAAAAAAGAAGGGGAAAAAAGAAAGAAAGAAAGAAAGAAAGAAAGAAAGAAAGAAAGAAAGAAAGAAAGAAAAGGGAAGGAAAAAGAAAGAAAAAGAAAAGAAAAAAAAAAAAAAACCTTGAAAAAAACCCCTCACTTAGACACAACATCTGGACCTTGGAGCGAACAAACCCCCCATTTATCACACTTAATCCTCCAATGAAGCAATCGACAGTTGACTTCTGTTTTGCTAATTTAGCTGCTTTCAAACGCCGGCCCAGTCCAGACCGGGAATTAAGTGTCACTTGTGGAGGGCCTGCCCTGCCCCCGCCCCTCTTCCCTCACCTCCCGCGCCCGGGCCCTCGGATAGGGAAAAAAGACCATTAAAGAAGAAAGAAACTTTTTATGAATTCTCTTTACTCCCGCCCACTCGGATCAGTGAAAACCTCCACTCTGACCTTCCTCTGCTCCCTTGCTCAGCACCCCAACACCCACTTCCTTGGTGACACGCCCCCACCCACCCCTGCCTCCCCCCTCAGACTTGCCCAGCAAGGGCATCGGCCAGCACGAACGCCAGCAGCCCCAGGCACTCACCCTGCTCACCAGCAGCTTCTCCAGTTGACTAGGTGCCGCCAGCCGTGTGCCTGGCACTGCCTGGTGGCCTGGCAGCCTGACCCTCAGGCGGGGAGAGCAAAGCGCAACATGGGTTTCTGGTGATGGGGAGCCTGCGTTCCCCCCACCGGAAATGCTGGGGAGGCAGGAGGCCCCGAGGTGGAGGCCCTGGGCCAGCAGTGTCTGAAGACAATGGGATCTTGTGAGGGCGCTAGCGGGAGAGAGAATAAATCAGGGAGAGTGTATCATTTGAGGATTAGTCAATAAATCCCTGGGACCCTAGCCCAGTGGGGTTGCTGCCAGAGGCACAACTTGCTGGGAGTGCAGACTTCCTCAGCAACCTTCCTGCTCCTCCCCAGAGGCCTTCTTGGGTCTCTCTCCTCACCTCTGTCCATCTCAGTTTCCTTGGCTCCTCTTCTAGACTTTGGAGCCCAAGCCACAGGTATTCGTTGCTCTCCTCCCCTGTTTCTGGTGATAGTTGTACAAGGTTAGCAGTGACTGTTGTAAGCTTAGGGTACTGTCCTCTGGCACCTGCAAACAGAAGAGGCTGAAGAAGGTATCCTAATTCCAGCCTGATCACTTCTCTTCATTTGGATCCAACTCACCCCTGGCCCCCAGCTCCGAGTCTTGGCAGAGTCCCCAGGAATACCTGTCCCTGGCAACCTTAATCCCAGTCCTCTGCAGGCTCTCATGGAGGCCTGGCTGGGCCCCCAACTTCTTGGGGAGACACCCTCAGTTCTGAGCCCAATCCAGATGCAGTCCCAGACCTCCTGACCCCACCCTCTAGACCTACAAAAGGCTCGTATCTGAAGCCTAGTCCATATTGACCGTACTCATTCAAATAGACAATTATGAACACCTACTGAATGCCAGGCAGTGCGCTAGAGTCAGGAGATGGAGGTGGATGGGACTCCTTGATCCCCTAGGGCCTAAGCCTCTACTGGGACTTGTCCTCTGTTTACAGATGCCATATGGGGATGTCACATTTTTTTTAGCTGTACCCCTTTGGAAAGCAATCATTGAGCACCTGCCACGTGCCATGCACTGTGCTAAGCACTGGGGATTCATAGATGATCAAAGACCATTTCTGCCCTTTTAAACTTGCCAGGGAGACATGCCAACAATTAATTCTAAGACAAGACAGAAAATAAGGGCCCAAGTGATGTATTTATAACAGCCTCAGGGTGTGCCCAGAGAAGGGACTGACTCAGCTTGGCTGGGATAGAAGGAGGGGTGTGATGGGCCCAGGGTGGTGCTGATGGGGCTCATTACTCTATCACTTAAAGCTCATCCTAGGGATAGTACAGCCTAATGGTTAAGAACAGGATTCTAGGGGCACCTGGATGGCTCAGTGGGTCGAGCCTCTGACTCTTGGTTTTGGCTCAGGTCATGATCTTGGAGTTGTGAGATGGAGCCCCACCACGGGCTCCAAGCTCAGAGGGAGGCTGCTTCAGATTCTCTCCCTCTGTCCTTCCCTGGCAATGCTTAGTGAGGATCCAGTGGGATAATAGAGGACAAGCAGCTGGCCTATGGTAAGCTCCAAACAAATATCCTTTTTACCTGTCTGTCTTCCAAAGGATATGGACAGACCACCTTGTAGCCTCCCTGCCATTTTCTGATTGCCTGCTCTCCCCAATCTGAGGACTGGGCACAGTGCTGGGCACACAAAGTAAGTGGTGGTTTAAGAGGATAAGTAAAATAGAAAGCCTATCAGACCTCCTCGGCTCAAGTGACACTAGGGAGACAATGCTATGCCCAGTGGGTGGTTGCCCTCGATGTGCCATCTTCTCCCT
Source organism: Vulpes lagopus (assembly GCF_018345385.1). Lineage (NCBI taxonomy): Eukaryota > Metazoa > Chordata > Mammalia > Carnivora > Canidae > Vulpes > Vulpes lagopus. The sequence continues at coordinate 62,928,753 of NC_054824.1, forward strand.
CTGATACCTGAATCCAGGCTGGGTGAGCTGGGATGGCTGCTCTTCTTGTTCCTGCATCTCTGGAAGCCAAGCAGAGCAAGAGCATCTGAAGGCCCTTTTTGCTGCTCAGCAGAAAGTTAAGAAGTGTCTTCTGGCCCGGGGCCACTGTTCTGTGGCTCTGGTTTGAGTTGCATCCTGACTCGCTGTGTATCCTTGGGCAAGCCGTGTTCCCTCTCTGGGCGTTGGATTTTTCATAAGTGAAACAAGTGGGTTGGACTGGATGCTTTCCAAGCTCCCCTACAGCCTTTGGGATTTATGTCTGCTTTCTCCTTTGAGCTGGGGGGAACCTCAGCTTCCTTTCTGGAGGCTGGTCATCTGAGGATATGGTTTTCTGCTCTCCCATTTCTTGCCTGCCTCTGTGGCTTTTCTCTGTGGTGCCTCCCTCTTTTTCCCTTCTTGCTCCCTTTGGCTCTCTCCTCCTCTTCCTCTGCCACAGCCCCAGAGCCTAGAGGATGTGTGGATGAGCTGACTTCCTCCTCAGAGTTCCCCTCTCACCTCTGTGTGGCTCCTTGGCCCCCAAACAGAACCAGGGCCTGAGGAGCCATGCCTCTCCATCTGTCCTCTTGGCTGGATGTGTTGGAGATGCCCTGACCCCTGCCCTCTGACTTCTGAGACAATGGGAGAATGGCATCCCATGTGGGATCAAGAGAGCACCTAACAGGGGTCTCCTGTCCCCAAGAGACTGGCACGCTCACTCTTCCCATGCTGCCCCCTCCCCCTCCAGATCCCGGGCTCAGGAAAGGGGGCAGGAAAGCAAGCCTTTTCTAAGTCTAGCTGACATTCAGCCGCCAACCCACGTCCTTCACAATACCCTCTCCCACCTCTGAGGCTGGGAGAAGCTCTTCCTTCACAGAGGCCCACGTACTGGGGGCTATTATCATCCTCAGAGAGCCCTTATAATGGTCAGGAACCACTTCCGGAGAGCCTACAGTGTGCCAGGCACTGTGCTATGAGCCAAGAGGAGGTGTCTGTGTTGGAGTGGCAGGGAGTGGGCTAGGACAAAGGCTGGAGCTGGGGGAGAGTCCCCAGGAAGGCGTGCTGCTGCCAGGCCAAGGCTCGTGGGCAAAGGGTTTGGCAATACCTGTGCGTAGGCCCGGCTGGAGTGGCACCTGAGATGGAGCCAGGTCCTGGAGGCAGGTAAACAGGACACCATGTGCTGGGCGTGGTGGAGGAGGAGGGGGACATGGAGGGGCACAATGGGCCATTGTGTACTCTGGAGTCATTGTGACACCTGGACTCTGGGCCTCCCTTTCCTCTCCACCACCCTCCCACTGGGCTGTACAAGTATCAAGATATATGGAAGATGAATTCATAGTCATCTGCCTTCGGCTCCTCTGCTATTGTCTGGACCACACGGACCAAGATGATGTGGTGAATGCTGCCTGGCTCATCCTTCCCCCACCCCTCCCCGACCAAATCAGGAGGGAACAGAGGGAGAAATCTGATCACTGGGATGTGGTTGAGAGAGGTTGACAGAGATCTTTCCAAACCTGGGGACCAGGCTCCAGCCTCAGCTGGGACTTTTCCTTGAGAAGTCATAGAACTGCCCTCAGTTTACTCATCTGTAAAATGGGCTAAGTATGATCTTTATCCTGTCTACATCACAGTGTTTTGTGGTATTGTGACAGAGCCTTGGACACAGTCAAGGGCTATAACAGGGCACAACTGCTTTTGCTTCCAGTGTTACTTTGTGACAAGACCTCTTCTGTTGGACAAACTGCCCCTCCGGCAGCAGGAGTAGGGAGAGTTGCTGGAGACCCCCATGGGGCTATTGAGAGACCTAAGGACAGAAATCAAGATTGGAATCCTCAGAGTATTTAGCCAGCCAGCCTTCATTCATTTCCTGTTCCCTCCGTCAACAAACCTCTTTGAAGCATCCTTTCAATGAGCCTGGGCCTTCAAAGATGAACAAGGCAAATCTCCTGTCCTCAGGGAACTCCTAGTCAGATGGAGGAACCCACCTCCCCAAACACACACGCACACAGCATTAACATATAATAATCATGGCTAACACTGATTGAGTGCTTACTCTGTGCCAGAGATGGCTTAAGCACTTTACAAGCATTAATTAATCAAATCCTTCCCATTTTGAAGGTGAAGACATTGAAGTCCAGAGGAGGTAAGCAACTAGCCCAAAGTCACTAGTAGCTGAGCCAGGATTTGAGCCTGCACAGTCTGAATCTGGGCTCTTAACCAGTACACAGTCCACACAGCATGCATGAACCAACACAAACGGGCAAAAGAATAGTGAGGCCTCAGAAGGACGAGAACAGGAGAAGACCGACTATTGTCCAGCTCCCACTAGGGCAGGACTAGGTGAAGCAGGAGTAAAGACTTGCTATGTCTCAAAGAAGGGGGTCCTAGGATGTGTTTCCAGGGCAGGGCATGGAGCCAGCCTTCCTTGAAGAGAGCAGAGAGCTTTCTGATTAGAAGGGTCCCTGTCATCCCTCTGCTTTTGGTCCTTTCCAGCCCAGAACTGAGAGACCTTGGAGGTCCCTGGTGGAAGAACGGGGCACCTGTATCACATCTAAATTGAACTTCCTTAATCCTAAAGCCTGTTGGGGCCTTGCTCCTTCTTTTGCCTGCAGGTGTTGGTGATCCGGGAGGAAATAAGTAGAACTGAGTGTTCTAGAAGGTACTGCTTAGCAAACAAGTGATGGAAACTCACCCCCAAACAGTTAAACCAAAGGAAAGAGATTTACTGACTCAACCAGGAAGGAGTGTGCGTGTGTGTGCACACACACACACGCGGTGGGAGTGTAGGCACAGTTTAGAGACTGTCATGCCTCAAAAGATACCATCAGCTTTCTCTCTTGCATTCTTTCTTGACCTCACCCATATCTTGGCTATGTTTTTTGGTGCATAAGGGCCTCTTTCGTCCCCCCTACTAAGAGTGGGGAGGGACAAGAAGGTCAGAGCATCTCATTTGCTGGATGACAGGGAGAGGTGGGTAGAAGAGACTAGCAACAATTTTATTCTCACACCTCAGAGGAAAGAGAGTGTGTGTGGTTTCCAATACCCTCTATCTAGAAAATCATAGTCAAAGACTCCTATTGGCGGAGCTTGAGTCATACTTCCGCCCCTTAGACCAATCAAGTGGGTAGGAAAACAGTGTGCAGTGATTGGCTCAGTTTGGCTCATGTGGGCAGGTGGAATGGGGGAATTGTGGTTGGCAGCCCCATAGGATTGCAGGGAATGGGGGCCCAGCCGTCTGTGAAGGAAGGGGGTACATCACCCAAAGTGGACAGGGCTACAAAACAAATGAACAAAGAGAAACCCAAGCAGACTCTTATAGACAAGAGGACAAACTAGTCATGGCCAGAGGGGATGGGGTGGGGGATGGGTGATATAGACAAAGGGGATTAAGAAGTACAAACTTCCAGTTATAAAATAAATAAGTCACGGAGATGGAAGACAACCACAAGAAGTGGACAAGGCTACAAACAACACAAACAGATGCAAACAACAAATGCCCTTCCAGAGCGGACACAGGAAGAATAGAGTAGGGGCGCCTGGCTGGCTCAGTCTGTGAAGTGTGCAACTCTTGATCTCGGTGGTCATGAGTTCGAGCCCCACCTTGGGTGTAGGGATTACTTAAATAAATAAAACTTAAAAAAAAAAAAAAAAAAGAGGGAATAGAATAAACTTGGCACAGCTTTCTGGAGCCTCAAATTTTCGTCTGAGACTTTTTGGGGAAGGTTTTTAATGACATTTTAAAACGTTTTTATTTATAGCACACATAGCTAAATTATGGAGTAAAATTCAAAATTCATGTAGACTTCTAAGATAAAACAGAGGATGTCAAAAGGGTTCAGGGTTTGCAAGCAGGCTGTTTTCCTCATCCAATCCCCTCCCCACCTCCTGCATATTTTTTCAAGCTCCTCTGATGATAAGGATGGAGTCCGGGTTGGAAATTTGAGATGCACTGGGAATGGAAATACCATGGACTTGGGAGTCAGAGCGATGAAGATGTATTCTTCCATTTTCCAGCAATGGGCTCTTAGGAAAGCCATGTCCTCTCCGTGAGCCTGCTGGCTCCCCTGTATAATGGGTACAACGAAGCCAGCTGGGGAGACGGGAGACAGGAGTAAGTGACCGGATACTGAACCATCCAGCCCAGTGCCTGTCTCAGAGGAACACATTTAATAAACATCAGCTCTCGCTTCCCTCCTTCTTGTGTCTCTAGGCTCCTGAGACCACCTCTAGCAATGCAGGGTCCTGGGAGCAGGGAAGGGGTCCCCCATGGCTGGTCCCCCAGCTAAACCTCCGTCACTCCTGGCAGAAGCCTAATGACTTTCTCCTCTTGAGAGCTATAACCATACACATGAGTACAGTGATAACTGGCTTCACCACCTTGTAGATACTGAATAGGCAATTAATCCTTTAGTGGTGTAGACACAACATCACCTGCCGAGGGGGAATTCATCACCCCTGTTCCCAAAGCTCTTTGTACAAACTTCTCTTGTGGTTCGTATTACTGAGCACTGCAATGATGCGTTTACCTGTTTATGTGTCTCTTGCTATCACTAGTTTGTGAATTCTTGGAGGCAGGAATTTATTTTTCTGCCCCCCTATTTCTAGAGCTCCACATAGAAGCTGGCATAGCATAGGGGTCCAGTGATTGTTTGGTGGCTTGATGAAGGGATGAGTGGGGAGACCTGCTCCCCTGGGTTGCTTTTTGTCCAAGGAACAACAGTTACCATGATCTTTTACTGAGCCGTTAAAATGCATCAAGTGTTTATACAGAGAGTCCTTCTGTATAATTCTGACAACAGCCCCATGTCACAGGGACTATATCTTGCCCCCATTTCAGAGGTGAGAAACTGAGACTCAGAGAGTTAAGGTGACCCAGCCTGGAAGTGTGGGTGTTGGAATGCAAATCCAATTCCGTCAGATGTCAAGTCAACGGAATAAACCTCTACAGGCTTCTGACTAACATATCAGGTTATACTGAGGTGTGCAGAGAAGAGGGTTGTGGCATAGAGACACCCCCAGAATTGAAGCTGACATGGGGGGGTCCAGAAGAGAGAGGAAGGGTTGGTGATAGAAAGGTCACTGGGCGGGGTTGGGGGAGGGGCAGAAGGGGGGGGCTCTTAGGAGCCTGAGGTCCTGAGGAAGTTCAAGGGGGCTTGGGGTCTGAGGAGACCAAGGAGGTGGTCAAGTCCTGCAGGAAGAGGTGTCGGGGGAGGGTCTCCCCCGCAGAATTGTCTGGGGCCAGGAGTCGGCCCCTTCAGGTTGTTTTCTAGCTGGGTTGGGGGTGTTTAATATTAATAGTAATGACTGTGGCGGGAAGATAATAGGCCTCAGTCAGATTAGAAGGGGGTAAGCGCTTATCTCTGGCTGCTGAAGACACATGTCTTTCACCTGCTCCTTTAATATCCCCCCTCTCTCATTCCACCGCCCACCCCCTCCCACCAGCCTAGAACAAAAGGGGTATTATGGGCCAGGGTGTTTTCAGGCTGCAGCCAAGGAGACCTCCCCTTCCCCCTCTGCTCCCCCCGCCCCCCAGTTTGAATGAGGCTTTTTCCTCCCAGAAGAGATTAGCTCCGTTTGACAAGGCAGTGAACTTTGGGAGGGGTGAGTGGGGGTCTCCTCCGGGAGACTCCAAAGTGCAGCCCTAAAGAATGCTGCTGGAGAGAGACCCAGAGAGACAGCCCTGAAGACAGACACACAGAGTCAAAGGCAGACAGACAGACAGACAGACACCCCCCACACACAGAGCAGAAAAGGCACTGAGGTAGAGCTAGACTCTGAGACATGGGGAACCCCCCCCCGCCCCCCCTGCTGCCGCCCCCTGACTCTAGGATGTTGTGGAAAGGAAGAGACATGGGGAAGAGAGATAGACCCACAGACGTCCACGAAAAACAAAGAGACAGAGAAACACACCCAGACACACTTGTCACCAGACAGACGGACCTAGGGAGAGACAAAAACAGAGCAAGAGATGGAAGGAGTGAAGACATACAGATGGAGATACCAAAGACCAACAAGGATGAGGAGGAGAAAGGAAATGGAGAGAGAAAAAGGAGGAAGAGTTGGTAAAATCAGCAAGAAACAGAAAAAAATTTTTTTAACAAATAAACCTGGAAGGGACATTGCAGGGAAGCTGCTGAGCCCTTGACCTCCCTGGGGCCGGCTCTGCAGCCCTGGGCCAGGCAACTCTGGAGCAGGTGTGCAGAGCTCGGGAGGACCAGGGTGGAGATGGAGCTTGGTCATGGGGGACATGTGCAGGGAGAGAGAGAGAAGGAGAGACAGGTGAGAAACCAGCCCAGAGACAAAGGTAGTGGGTTGGAAGAGAGCTAGATGGCCAATGCCAGAGGGAAGTGAGTTTCCTGGGTAAGGTAGCTCCTGGACCCTGGAGGAGCAGGTGTGGAGGTGATGTGCTAGGGGACAGGGCTCTGAGGAGGCTTCTTCTTGAGGTCATACGGGAAGAGGATCCCTCCCTTCTGCTGCTGGTAAGATGGAGAGAGGAAGAAAACCAAGGGCCACTTCCACCATTATTACGATTCCCCGCCCCACTGCCCTGTTGGATAGGTCCAGTGGCACAGCGGTGAGACAGCAGGGCTGTCAGACCATGACCTTCCTGAGTTCAAGTCCCTGCTCTGTCACTATGTGACCTCGGGAAAGGATGAACACACCTCAGCCTCACTTTACCCATCTGCAGAATGGGGATAACAGAAGTATCTCCATCAAGGGTGGTTGTAAGGCTTGAGTTAGGACAAGTTACTTAGCATCACTGCAGACCCGCAGGAAGCCTTACGTCTGTTGGCTACTTACCGTTCACAGGTCCTGTTCTAAAACACCTTTCAAGTATTATCTCATTTAAATCTCAGAACAACTCCTCCAAGATCCAGCTGAAGAACATTGTGAATCACAAACTATTGACTGGAGGAGCCATGATTTGAACCTAGACTTTGAGACTTAATCATACTGGGTACCATCCTCATCAATACGAGACACAGTCCCGTCACCACTGTCCAGAAGGAGCGCTACAACCTTTCCAAGAAGAAGGGTGGATTTATATATATATATTATATCTGAAGTGGTTCTGGCTGGGGGAAGAGTGGGCAAGGCAGAGGTTCACAGGTAAATGTCCAAGAGCTGACCCTCCAAGAGGGGGAAAAAAGTGTTTAACGATTTCCATGGCAAGAATACTCCCACCATGGTGGTCTCCAGTCTACCAAGGGGCCCTTCACTGGCCAATGGACTGGGAAGAGCTGCCTGCAGTTGGCTCTGGCAAGCCCATGGGAACTGGCTCCTGCACATGACTGAGCCGGTGGGGTGCAAGCTGCCTGTGTGAGAGAAGATGGCTGTGGTGTACCCCTCTTTTCCCCTGGGCGTTTCCAGCCTCATTCAGGAGAAGGGAAAAAAAAGGAGAAGGGGCACCGGGGGCCCACACTCAGTGCCAATGCCGGGGGCTGTACACAAGGTTCCAAATCATGGTACATGCTATGGAGTCTGCAGAAGTTCAGAAAGGAGCGTGTGTGTGTGTGTGTGTGTGGGGGGGTGGTGGGTGTGGGTGTGGGAGGGTGGGTTCAGTTCTGCCTATTCCACTGTCCCTTGCAGCTGGGAACTCCTAGAAGACAGGGATTGCCTCTTCCCCTCCCCCATCCTTGGTCCATCTCTGCAACCCCTTGCCCTTCCAAAGTGCCCAGAACACCCCTTGGGTGCTGTGAACTCCTAGTGTGTTGTAACAACAGTGCTGGGGGAGGGGTGGCACCAAAGGCCTGTGGTCCCCCCCCCTCCCAAGTGCCTTCTGTGAAACCAAATACTACCCCCAGTCGCCCACCCGGACACCTGACTCCCTCCTGGGGCCCACTCTGGGCGCAAGCCGTTTCCTGTCTGGGTCTCGGTAACCCCCTGAAATCCCGGCCTCCCTCCCCCGATCCCTTCCAAATGCTTATTAAGCCGTTTGCAAATCCAGGGCTGAACGGAGCGGCGTGAGTTTAATAAAGCAGAAGACAGATGCCATCCATCACTGGGGCCCCGGGTGGGGCGCGGTGAGCTGATGGACTCACACCCTTCTGGCTGCTTCTAGGTCAGCCAGCCATGCATCAGAACGAACGCCTCGCCTTGCCCACCCTGGCCACGTTCCCCATTCAGGACCACCTCCTGGCTGCATGCAGCTACTCTTCAGGTCACATTCCTGCCACCGATCCCACTCAGGGGACCTCTTGCTCGCTGTGGGTAGAGAGCGGCTGGGAATCCAGAGAGGTTGGCTCAACCCCTGCATTCCGTGTGGATATCTGAAAACAGGCAGGGCCCAGACTGGACTACAAAATACAAATGGGGCTCCCAAACCTCAGGAATCAAGATAAATAACATTTTGATGTCATATCTTAAAAAATTGAATGTCCCCAAAATCCACGATGAACGGGCTACCGCGATTTTAAATAAAGACGAGATCTTTCCCGATTGCCTTGTTGCCTCAGTCTCCAATATGACCCATCGCAGCAACGAGAGTGGCCGCCCCGAATTCAGTGGGTTCAAAAGCAGATTCCTGATCTGCCCCAAACCTGCTCCTTCTGTAGTCCTCTCACTTTAGCAAGGTCAGCTCTGTCCTTCCAGTGGCTCTGGCCAAAAAAACCAGAGTCAGACTCAGAATTGACGGCTCTCTCTTACACCCACGCCCAACTTTTAGGAAATCAGGTTGGTTCTAATTTGAAACTATATCCAGAATCTGACTACTTCTCCCCCCGCCTTCACTGCTGCCCTTCTTGTCCCGTGTCTCCCTTCTGTTCGGGATTCCCCATGGCATCCCACTGCACTGGGAATAAAAGCCAGTTGCACTCCCGTTATTCTCTTGCTTGGTCCCTGTGCTCTGGACACAGCCAGTGAAGCACACTCCTGCCCCAGGGCCTTTGCACTTCCTGTCTCTCTGCCTGGGACACTCTTACCCCAGATGTTCACATGGCTCCTTCCCTTACCTCTTCAGAGCTCTGTTCAAATATCACCTTGCCACTATATTTGAAACAGCAAAAGACTGCCCCCATGGTATTCCCTCACTTTTCTTTTCTTTCCTTTTCTTTTCTTTTTTTCTTTTCTTTTCTTTTCTTTCTTTTCTTTTCTTCTTTTCTTTCTTTTCTTTTCCTTTTCCTTCTTTTTAAGGGCAGAGCTTGACTCTGAGTCTCTTTTGTGACCCCAGTGATTGTTAGTAGAGAATTAATTAATGCTACCTGCCAGCCCGCCTTGGTATTGCCCTGCACACACACTGGTCTTTGAGCAGAATGCTTTCCATTGAAAGTGCTTCCTCCTGCCTGTCTGCCAGTCTCTGGTCCTCATCTTGTCCCAAGCCCTACAGAAGGCACTTCCTCCAGGAAGCTTGGCTCTTGGCCAAGGATATGCAGCCCTGAGCCTGACTGAGCCAGAATTGTGGTGTTGCATGCAGGGGTCTGAACAGCGACCGGGAGTTCAGGGAGTCAGTCCTGCTTTGGGTCCAACTCATTGTGTGTCCTTGGGCAAGTCGCTTCTCCTCTCTGGGCCTCCATTCCTCCTTTATTTAGAAAAGCATGTGGACCAGGTTATGTCTAGCTCTGACCTTTTAATATTTTGAAGTCTTTCCCAAGAGCCTCATGTAGTCTCAGGAGTGAGTCAGGCTGTCTGGGTTCAAATCTTGTTGCCACCACTTTCTAGATGGGCCATTTAGATGCTCTAGGGCTCTTTTGTTGCGTCTGTAAAATGGGGATTGTTATGATCCCTACCTCATAGGGTTGTTGTGAAATTTATTTATTTATTTTGGTTGTTGTTGTGAAATTTAAACAAGGGAATGAGTGAATTCATGTGCAACGACTCAGAAAGCACCTAATACTCCGTGAATGTTAGCTGGTTTGGGTAGCATTAGTAGGAGAATATTTGTGGAGACTTCCAGTGTGTTTAATTGGCTTTTTGTATTTTAAAAATACATATATCTATAACCAATAGCAGCAGCCAACCTTTTACCCCCCGGGGAAGTAAAATGGCCAACAAGGGGCCAAGGGAAGCCTGCTCTCTGGTGTCTTGTCTCTGGGCTGTCTGGGCTTTTGTCATCCCAGGCCACAATTCCCAGCCAACCTGCTGGGTGGCCACCTTCCTCCAAGCCACCCCCCACCCACCCACTATCCTCTGCACCCAGGCCTCCAGGCTCCTGCAGCCCCTGGGCCCAGCCCCACCCCCACTCCCACCCCCCATGTCCTCTGAGCCCACAGAGACCCAGGCTGGGGCTGCGGCTCGCCTTTCACACCCAGATGCAGGAGCCGGGCGCGGGAGCCCTGCCTGGGGCTGGGCTGGGGGCCAGCTCAACATCTGGCATCGATTACCAACGGTGGCTGCGGAGTGGACTCCTCTGCCTGCCACTCACCTATCTGCCGGGGTGACAGAGGAGATGGGGAAAAAGGTTTTCACAGCTGGAATAAATTGAGGGGAAGTGGAGGGGGAGGGTCACAAAGACACAAAAAACAACATTGAACTCAAGATGGAAGAAAGACAGTATTAGAGGAGGTAATGAAGAAAATATGTGTGAGTGTGCCTGCGAGTACGTGTGTGTGCGCGTGTGCTCACGTGTACATGTGTGTCTGGGATAAGCGTGTGTGTATGTGTGTGTGTGTGTGTGTGTGTGTGTGTGTGTTGGCAAGTCAGCCAGGGTATTTTGTTTAGTATCGTTTAGTATTTTATTTACAGGGGCGGGGTGCTGCCCACTTGTTGGGAAGCCCGGGCTGATCTCGGTTTGCAGTCTTCCAGGACCAAGAGCAGAGGCCTCTGAGAAGGGAGAGCAGGGAGGACCAAGGGGGGACAAGGGCAGGGCAAGGCCAGACCAGGAGATACTGAGTGGACAAGACAGGGAATGACGGAGGAAGTAGAAAAATAGGGCTTTTGGAAGAGAAGAAAAAAGGCCCTGAACACACTGTGGCCTCGCCCCGGCCCCACCGCTGGGGACCCAGAAGCTGCGCTGCTTGGTGGGTGATGCTAGGTGGGTGACAGCCGGTGGGGCCTCCTTTCCCTCCCCCATCCCCCACCTGCTGACCCCACATGCTTGCCCGCCTCCCCCTCCCTGGCAGCCACCCACACCTCTGAGGCCAGGCCGCAGGAATCCCCTTCCTTCCCCATCTGCTCCCCATTGACACGAAGGAGCTTTCAATTGCCCGCTCATTAGTCACTGAGATATTTCCCCTGGCCCACCTCCCCCCCCTTTCTAGCTTCAATCCAGCCAGAGCCAGCGGGGTCCCAACCTCTCACAAGGCCCCTGTTTGTGGGGCGGACTAGTCCTAATAACCTGGGCAGAGCACAGAGGAGCCCGCTGGCTGGGGACTAGCGGTGGGGGGCGCGTGGCCCTCACGGGGCAGGGGCCTCTCTGGGGTCCCTGAAGGATGCGAGGGGCGGGGGTGGGGGGCAGGTGGCCCACTTCGAGCAGCCCACTTGAGGCTGGAACGCCTTCACAATGTTACCCCCATCGAGTCCATAAAAGCCCCCTCTAGCGTTACGGCATTTGAGAGACTATTAAGTTTTAAGGCCTTGGACCTCCAGGGAGGAGGCAGGTTGACACGGTGGTTTGGTGGGCTCTCCGTGGCAGTCAGGAGGGACTAGCTGGAGCTAAGAAGGAGGGCAGAAGAGAGTGCTAGGGGCCAGCTGGGCAGTCAAGACCTCTCCCCCCACATCCTCCTCCATATCCTGGTCAGTGGCTTCGACTGTGGAAGGCCATGAGACAGGAGGGGCTGGTGAGTCAGGGAGAGGAGTCTAGGAGGGCCTCAGTGGATGACACGCTGTCCCCGTGAGCCGCTGGGCCAGCTGTGATCCCTCGGGGCCACCCCACTCTCTGGCTTCCTTGCTTGGCATCTACTGCAGAAGGCTGTGGCAGCTTTGCTCCCCCCAGGCTTTGCTGCCACCCCTTGTCTGGAGGCTGGACATTTGACCCTCTCCTGTCTCTCCTGGCCTCCCAGCACCCTCAGGCGGGCTCCCATCAGAGACACTCTGGGTGAGCGGAGAGGCCCTGCCTGGGAGTTGAAAATCTGTTTCTATCCAGGCCCTGCCACTGACCAGCCATGTGACCTTGGTGCTATTCTTTGGGTCTCATTTCTCTTACCTGTTACCAGAGCAGGTTGGACTAGATAATTCCTAAATGTGCCCCAATTATCTGACTCTGATTTCATTACCTCGTGGGAGAAGAAGTGAGTATTAGATTCTTTTTTATTTTTTTAAATGATTTTATTTATTTATTCATGAGAGACACAGAGAGAGGCAGAGACATAGGCAGAGGGAGAAGCAGGCCCCCTGTAGGAGCCCAATGTGGGACTCGATCCTGGGACCCCAGGATCACGACCTGGGCCAAAGGCAGATGCTCAACCACTGAGCCACCCAGGTGTCCCAAGTATTAGATTCAAGGGAGAACTAGTGCCTTTATAGGACTAGCTCACATATTTGAGTGCTCAGTAGGTACGAGGTGTTAGATTGTATGCTGTCACCATAGTCACTCTCTGCTGTAGCAGTGATTTGTCCCCACTTTTTTTTTTCCCACTTTTTTCCCACTTTTTTTATAAGGTTTTACTTATCTATTCATGAGACACACACACACACACACACACACACACACACACAGAGAGAGAGAGAGAGAGAGAGAGAGGCAGAGACTCAGGCAGAGGGAGAAGCAGGCTCCATGCAGGGAGCCCGACATGAGACTCGATCCTGTGTCTCCAGGATCACACCATGGGCTGAAGGCAGGCACTAAACCCCTGAGCCACCCAGGCTGCCCTCGTCCCCACTTTGCAGTGAGGAAATCGAGGTAGTGGGAGAGGAAGTGGCCGGCTCTCGGGCCTGGTGCTCTGCGTTCCACAGTCCATGCTCCCCTGTTCCATGGCCACGCTGTACAGCAGAACCAGGTATCGACGGTGGGGAAGTACAGCTCCGGTTCTCAAGTGGTTCCTACACGTTGTTTTGGGCCAATCCATTTGTCTGGGCCTCATTTTTGTCCTCTGTGCGAGATTACAACTGCTGCTCCAGGAGGAGTGATGGAGAGGGGGCGGGCGGAGCACCGCGCTCGCACGGGGCCAGCCCATCCAGAGGGCCGCTTGCATGTTAGTTGTCACTGTATCGTCACTGCCATCTTCCCAGGTTGCAAGATCCCTGCTTCAGCCAGCACAGGAGGAAAACCACTCAGAGGGAGTCCAGTGAGGGAGTCGGTGCAATGCGGACTGGAGGTGACAGGAGGCTAACTAACCCTGCCACCACCTCTCTACCTGCTCCCCTCTTCCCCAGGCCTGCAATTTGGAGATAATAGTAATAATAGCACCTCACATTTGTAGAGCACTCTCTTTAGCATTTCAATTCAATTCTGCAAATATTTACTGTGCGCTGACCATGTGAGGAAGCTTCACATCGATTGCCTTCTAATTGGCAAACCTCTCCCTTTGGCCCTGGCACACAGGGGCATCCGCACAAACCCATGCATATACGTCTGCACACACACACCCACCAACATTCTTGCACACACACTTTCATGCACAGGCACATACACACAGGGCTACTGCCCTAGCCCACCTCCCTCAGCCTTCGTGTATGCTTTACCCTTAACTCAGTGCTTTCACCTTAAATGAACCCGGGTCCTTGGCCTCCTAAGTCACCCTGTGGAGGTCAATCCGTGAAGATGGCTGGATGGGTCTATGACACTGAAAGGCACTGAGCTGGGGGGTTAGCACCTGGTGGCAACTCAGCCAGCCCCAGCTCACATCCCTGCGGCCTACCAGTTCTGTGTCCTGGGACACACTGCTTTTTCTTTTTTGTGCCTTAACTTCCTTATCTGTAAAATGGGGATGGTGACAGTAGCCACCTGGTGGGGGCATCAGGAGGATTAACAGGTCAATAGATCTGTCAGCCACACGAATGGCCTTGATGGTGATGGGACGATGGATGTATAGACTGGTCTCAGGGACAACTTCCCATGTGGTGACATCTGCACATAACTCTGAGGGGGTCCAGCTGAACTACATTTTCCCTCATCAGTTCATGATCAATGCCACAATCAGTTCTTAGGGCCAGGGTATTTATCCTCTGTTGTTGTTTCAAAGATTAATTTATTTATTAGAGAGAGAGAGAGAGAGAGAGAGAAGGGGCAGAGGGAGAGGCAGAGAAACTCAAAGATTTTCCCTGCCAAGCACAGAGCCCCACGTGGGCTCCATCCCAGGGCCATGAGATCATGACCTGAGGGGAAACTAAGAGCTGGATGCTCAACTGACTGAGCCACCCAGGTACTTGGTATTTATCCTCTACTAACTATTCCTGGAATTCATGTGAAGGAGCCTAGTGGATCCCATACAATCTGACCCCAGTTGTAGGAAGGTTCCTTCTTCCCTTCCTTCAGATAACATTTATGTTCATTTCCTATTTGCTGGGTGCCAAAGATACAACGGTAAACAAGACACACAGCCTGCTCCCAAGAAGCTCCCTGTCTCCAGAGGGAACCATATGTACTCAAGGTGAGTGGAGTGGAGACAGGCCTTCCCGAAGAAGGAGAGGAAGGAGTCAGGGAAGAAATGAGTGCTCAGTCTCACAGGAGGGAATTGATAGAGAACATTCCAGGTTGAAGGGCAGAGGAACAGCTGGGTTTTGCAGACAGGACCACGCCGGTGGTAGTGTGGAGGGAGTACTAAGAGGTTGGGCATGGTGCCGAGGGCTGGACCAAGGTGGGGACAGACTACACCTACTGGGATGCTTTCCAGAGGCCCCTCTGCAGCCCTGCATGTGTGGGTCCTCCACTCCATCCTGGAATAGATCACTGTGTCTGCCACCAAGACCAGATGAAGCAGCTGGCTTCTGTTCAGGGGACTTGCTTATTGAAAAATATGTCTTTTTTAAACATGAGAATTCCCATCGACACGGTGAGATGTTCAGGCCATGAGAAGTGTGTCCTGGGCTGGCAGGGAAGGGCAGATGGATGTCTGATGATGCCCTTGGGACACATGCTCAGCTCCAGGTTTAAATCGTGTCTCTCTCTTTTCCTGCTGTTTGGATACCTTTGAACAAATGTTCATGTGACAGGACAGCTGCAATCTCCACTGGGGTGGCTGCCACCAGTTGGCCTGGTCATTCACCTGTGCTCTCCTAATGCTCTTTGTGGCCAGCTGGGGTAGCACTACCTTCATTTTCCTGAGGCTCAGAGGTGAGGTGGGCTGTGTTCCAGGGCTTCTGCCTCCCTCTCCACATCCCTTGGCTGCCCCTTTGTGTTTCCCATAGTGACACTGGCATCTCAGCCCCTGGACCCAAGTGGAAGCTATAGTGCCCGACGAGAAAGGACCAGGCTTTATAAGGACAGGCAAGTCCAGAAGTCTGCTCCCCAGTCCCTACCCTGGCCATCCTCCCACTCTGGGTCACTACCTCCCTTGCTCTAGTTCTCCCCAGAAGTCTAACATTCCTATTAAAAATAATATTCTTATTGATATATAATGCTCATATAGATGTGTGCAGAAATTCTAAGCTTCCTGCTTGATGAACTTTTGTAAATTGAACACAGCCATGTAACCAACCCTCAGATGAAGAATCAGAACATTTGTTAGCACTTTGGAATAATGCATTGTGCTCCTTGCCAGTTACTGCCCATCTGCACCACCAAGAGTCACTACCACGCTAGTTTCTAATACTGTAGATTTGTTTTGCCTGCTTTAGAACTTCATGTAAGTGTAATCATACAGTATGTAAATGTCTTTTTTTTTTTTTGGTCTGGCTTCTTTCACTCAAAATTATGTTTGTGAGATTCATTTACATTGTCGTGGGTAGCAATAGCACATTCTCTCTCGTTACTTTGTAACAAGTCCATTGTGTGAATATACCTCAACTTATTTCTGCATTCTATTGTTGAATTTTCCAGATTTTTGCTATTACATATGTTGCTATGAATATTTGCTGATGAATAGACTTTCTGGGTCATAGACTATGCATGTGTTCAGTTTTATTAGATAATGCTGAAAGGTGCTCAATAATTGTTGAGCCAACTTCTACTCCCACCAGCAATGCGTTAGACTTCCAGCAGCTCCTCGTCCTCATTGAAGCTTGGTTTTCTCCGTCTTTTTATTTTAACAATTTTGCTGTGCTGGACGTATGGTGGTATTGCACTGTGGTTTTACTTTTTAAAATTTCTATTTATTTATTTTTGAGAGAGAGAAAAATGTATGGGCAGGGGGAGGGGTAGAGGGAAAAGGTGAAAGAATCTCAAGCAGATTTCCAGCCTGACGCAGACTCCATCTCATGACCCTGAGATCAAGACCTCAGCTGAAATCAAAAGTTGGGTGCCCAATTCACTGAGCCATCTAGGCGCCCGTGGTTTTTAATTTTTATATTTCTCTGAGGACTAATGCAATTGAACCCCTTTTCTTATGTTTATTAGCTATTTGGATATCCTCTTTTTTAAAAAGTATGTATTATTATTATTATTATTATTAATTATTATTATTTTTAAAGTAGACTCTGTGCCCAGTGTGAGGCTTGAACTCATAGCCCTGAGATCAAGGATCCCATGCCCCACCAACTGAGCCAGCCAGGCGCCCCTGGATATCCTCTTTTTGTGAAATGCGTATTCAACTCTTTTTGCTCACTTTTCAACTGGTTTTCTGTCTTTTTCTTATTGATATGTAGGAAATATAATCTCCTAAATATGAATCTTTTGGTGAGTATATACTCTACAAATATCTTTTCTCACCTGGTGGCTTCTCTTCATTCCCTTCAAAGTGTCTTTTGATGAACAGAAGTTCTTAATTTTAACGTCGGACAGTTTATCAATTTTTATCTTTCACAATAAAGTGCCTTTTGAATGCCTTTTAAAGGAATCTTTACCTATCCCAAAGTTGTGAAGATATTCTGTTTTTTTCTAGCTTTCTGGTCTTATCTCTCACATTTGTATCTACAATCCATCTGGAGTTAATTTTCGTGTATGCTGTGAGGTAGGGGTCAAGATTCATTTTAAAAATATGGGCTAGCACAATCTTGACCTCTGATCCCATCCACTCCCAATGAAAGACCCACTTTAATCAAGAAGGGCTTTTGTGTCCAAATGTGTCCTTTGACAACCAAATTCAGAGGCAGCTCTCTGGGCCTCTGTGAAGTGGCCAGGGCAGATCTCTCAATGTGGGAGTTCCTGAAATTTGCTTGGTCCACCTCTTCCAAGGGAAGTGGCTGGGCTGTGAGGAAAAGGGGACACAGGGACAGAGAAGTGAAGCACACCCCTCTTCCTCTCCCCTTTCAGATAGGATTCTATCACCCACTGAACTCCTGTCAGATTTAGAGATGCTCAGTGGAGTCCTAACTCCAGCATTCCAATTCTGAAGCTTGACAATTTCTGCTTTTTCTACCCACATTCATTCACTCAACAGATGACTAGTTGCCTATTCTGTACTGGCCAGTGGTCACTGGGGATACAACAGTGGACAAAATGGACTGCAAGTCCCGTTCTCATGGACCTTACATTCCAGTGGAGGGAGAAAGGCAGTGAAAATATAAATAAGTAAAATACATAGGAAAAGTATGAAGGAAAATGACGGTTGCTATAGAGAAAAATAAAGCAGGATAGAGGGACTGCAAGTGGTAGGTGGTTAATTTTAAGTTGCATGGTCACGGGGTAAAGCATTGTTGAGAAGGTGACATCTGAGCAAAGACCCAGAGAGCCATGCAGATGTGGGGTGGGGGGAGCATTCTCAGTAGAAGGGACAGTAAATATAAGGTCCCAGGGGCAGGAAATGTTGGCACAGGTGATGGAAGAGATGAGAAACTGAAAAGTACTGGAAGTCAATACCACCCCTAGAGAGACAAAAGGAGGAAGTGGTGTTTTTGGAACCCAGAGAGGGGGGTCACCCAGCAGAAGCTACAATCAGGGTGAGTCTGTAGACCAAGAGCTGGAGCCATGGAGAAGATGTAGCTGGAGACAATACAGAAGGGTAGAAATACTCTGCTTTTCCTCTTCCTCACGCCCTTTAATCTCCCATCATTGCCTCCTCTTGGAGAACCTGGCCAAAAGCCAGCTGATAGAGTTGCTGGTTGAAACAGCCTAGGAAGTAGCCCCCTGAGATACAGAGAAGTACAAGGGAGATGAGAACTGGCCTTGAAAGCGGACCATCCAACAGCAAAATACCTCTTCACACTCACTGAAGAGCTATAATAAAAAGACCAATCAAACCAAATGTTGGCAAGGATAGGGAGTACCTGGAACTCTCTTATATTGCTAATGGTGTGTATGAATAGTAAGAGTACTTTGGAAAACTGCTTGGCAGTCTCTAATAGAGTGGGATAGACATCTACCTATGACCTAGCAATTCTACTCCCTGGCATATACCCAAAGAGAAATGAGAACCTATGTCCACAGGGAAGACTGTGAGTAAGAGCCAAAATACTGGAAACAACCCAGAATGCCCACCAACAGGAAAATGGATTATATTGTAGTTAATTCATACAATGGAATATGCATTACAATAGAAACAAACTACTGCTAGATGCAACAGCAGAGACGAATATCCAAGACATTGTGCTGAGTGAAATAGTCCAAACATAACAGAGAACAAATTGTGTGACTCCACATATATCAAGTACAAAGACAGGCAAGACTGATCCATGGTGATAAGGGAGGATGGCCTGGCAAGGGGCACCAGGGAAACTTTCTGGGATTATGGAAAGGCTCTCAACCTTGACCTGGGTGTTGACAACACAGATACACTTGACAAAATTTCTCAGGATCTGTGTATTTCCTACTCCGTGAAAATGACACCTTAATAAAGGAAGAAAATGTAACACAAATAAAGGACTTAGACCTTTGTCTCCATTCCTCTGTCACCAGCCCAGCTCAAGTGCTCCTCACAGGGCTGTGGCTGTCTCATTCCTCTGCTGTCTGCCACCCGTGGACCCCCGAGGCTCTCCCCAACCCTGCCCACAGGGACAGATCCATCTTGCCAAAGCAGCTGTGGGGAACAGCAAGTAGTTCTGGACTTGGAGCCCGGGTGCCCAGCTTAAATCTTGGCCCCATCTCATCCCAGCTGTGTAATTTAGTTGAGCCACATCACTTCTATGATTCCCCTTTATCATCTGAAAAATGGGCTAACAACACTTTAGAGGATTGTTGGGGGAATGCAAATGAGCCAGCGTCAGAGAAAGAGCTTCTGGAAGCAGGAATTCAGCAACCATAGGGTGCAGCTCATACCACTCAGCCACAGGTGACCCTGTACAACGTGGGCCTGACCCCTTGAAACTTAATTACTGATAGCCTACCATTGACCAGAAGCCTTACCAGTAACACAGTCGATTAACACATACTCTTTAGGTGTATTCTATACTGTATTCTTACAGTGAAGTAATCCAGAGGAAAGAAAATGTCAAGAAAATCATAAGGAAGGAAAAATACATTTATAGAACTGTACTGTATTAAAAACAATCTGCATTTAAGTGGACCCGTGCAGTTCAAACCTGTGTTGTTCGGGGGTCAACTGTATTTAGGAACTTTCCGCAGCTATTATACAGCACTGAGGCAGATTGGATCACCAGTCCCAACTCTTTCCTCCTCGTAATAGGGTTCTACACCAATACTCTTTGTCACATGACTCTACTTTCTCACCGCGCTGATGGCAGGCTTGGTCACCTGACTTGTAATGGCATGTCAGTGGATGTGAGCAGAGCATAGGATTAAAAATGTTTGTGCTAAAAAAAAAAAAATGTTTGTGCTATTTGACTTGGTCTCTTGAGCTCCTATGATTGCCATGCTGGCCCAAGGAGAATGTGGAATAGTAGTCTTGAGCCCAACCCACAGTCTGCGAGTAAAAATAACAAAGCCTTGTTGTAAACCATAAAGCATTCATGTGATCCGCTAAGCAGTATTTCTGCAGTAATGGCTGACTAATGCAGCCTCAAGGTCATCCCTATGAAGTCTCCATTCACTTATCTCTTCAACCCCATTTCCAATAACTCAGCTCCAGCCAAACCAGTTCATGCAACATGCCATGAAACTCAGCATTCCCTGTCACTCCTACTTGCCTAACTTAATGCGCTGTTTTCCTTTCCTGTCTTTCCTCTTTACTGAATGCCAACGGTTTTCTCCCTCCACTGTTCCAGGCTATACCAGCCATATGTGTCCTTCAAAGGACAATGGGAGTACCCCCTCCCTTTGATGCTTTCCTTCACTGCCTGTCCCACCCGCCCCAGGGCACCCTCCCTCCAGCTGAGCCCCTGCCGCCCTGCCAGTCCATGTCCTTCATGGGATGCTGAGCATCACCACTGGCTTCATCTCTCCAAATGAACAGCAGCGTCCTTCATCTGTCGGTGGCTTAGGAGTTTGCTGGGCGGCACGGAATTGCGTCTTGGGAGATACCTGCTGGTGAAGGAAGAAATGAATCAATGAGAGCCCCTCTGTAACTTGCCGCCCAACACCCAACTTCCCTGAAGTTACAATTTACAAGTCTAACTTCAGGCCCAATCCAGAAGTTTCAGCTGGGGTGGAGAGAAGGCGATGAGTCCCACCCACCCGGCAAGACAGGAGAGCGCACATCTGCCCCATGGAGTCAAGCAGAAGAGAGGATGTTGGTTCTAACGCTGCTCTTCTCCTTCCCTGTCCCTATCTCATTCCTATCTGCCTCTCTCTCTCTTTAAAAGATTTTACTTATTCATTCATGAGAGACACAGAGGGAGAGAGGCACAGACAGAGGCAGAGGGAGAAGCAGGCTCCCCACAAGGAGCCTGACATGGGATTCGATCCCGGGTATCCAGGATCACACCCCTGGCTGAAGGCAGTGCTAAACTGCTGAGCCACCTGGGCTGCCCTCCTATCTGCTCTCTATCTTACTCACTGGCTATAACGACTTCCGAGACTGTGAACAATCAACCACACAGCTACAATCTAGACTGCCTTGCTTATCTCAGTTTTCATCTTAGTGTGGGTGCCCAGTGGTTTGCAATTGTTACTCAATAAACATTTAATGTCCGATGGGATGAATGACAGGTTCTGTTAAAGTGCAATTGGAAGATGATTTTATATTTGGCAGTTTGAGTTCCAGTATTCCTGAGTTTAAAACATTTGAAAACTCCAGCACCAGCTATTTTGGGTTTGGGGTGATGACGATGGAGACCAGCAGCCTTTGGAAAATTAAGGGGCCAAGTGGCAGAGCTCTGCTGTTTGAAGGGGTCTTCCAAGTGGGCAAGGATAGAAAGTTCCTCTTCAGAAAGTTCCCATACTCACATATCCACCGAATGATAAAAACTTTTGGCTTAAAACCCCCTTCTTTGAAAACTCAGGCAGTTGCTTGAAGAGATGCAATTGCCCAACTGAGTGCCCAAGAACTTGGATGGGTGATATTCCAGGTAATAGAGGAGAAGAACATTTGCTCAAGATCAAGGTCCCAGAGCTGGGCTGATGGCAGAGTGGGAACTCCAATCTAGGTCCAGAGATAGGCCAGAGAAGGGCAACCAGAGACGGTGGGTTTCAAGACAAATGTTCTTCATTCTCTACTTTCATCTAAGACCCAAGGGAATAGAGAGGCAGATATAGAGGTTAGGATTATTTGGAGACTCCCTACAGATTCCTAGGTCTCTGGTGGTAGCAAGGAGGAGGTGGGAGAGACTGTTTCCAGGGTTGGGGAGGGGGGCTGTGAATGCCTTGTAGGGTGAGGCTGGGGAAGGAGGGAGGCCTGAAAAAGAGACCAGGAAAGGAGTATGGGGAGATGGGGCCTGAGAAAGAGAGTCTCAGCATAGATGCGCCTCCAGCCTACGCTGCAGGGAAGGCCCAGGTCCCCCTAGGGCTCGGTGGCAGGGGTCCAGGAGTAAGCTTCTGTGTGGGATGCGACTGGGCCAGGATAGAAGAGAAGGAGGAGGAGGAGGAGGCAAGTGTTAAATTAAGGAGTCATAACTCCCAAGGAGTGACCCAGCTGCTCTGTGGGGCCCACCTGAGCCCCACATCTTCAGGATTTATGCAGTTGCCATGCCTCCTTGGGGCCCTGCCTCCTAACTCAAATCATGGGATTATTTATTCCTGCTAGCATCAGCTGAGAGGGCTGAACTCCACTCCAGCTTGTCCAGAGCAAGGGAGCGAATGGGGGGCTGGGGACAGGGCAAGAGCACAGCCATGGGGACACACAGACACAGGCCAAAGTGGCCCATAACCCCACCCCTTCCACCACAACACAAGCCAGCAAGTTCCAAGCTCAACCCAAGCGCCCAGTCCCTGGAGTGCCTCGGGGAATTGTGGAGGTTATTTTAAGGTTGTTTCCACATCCTTATCTCCCCCGCCCCCATCCAACAAACAGTCAGACAGAAAAACAAACACACCAGAGGCCCCGACTATTCTCATGGAGGCAGACCCCCTCTACCCTTCCCCCATCTCTGGACTCTTCCCAACCACATTCTTCCAGGCAGGGCCCCATGCTTCTGTTCACCTCCTCCAAAGGGGGATAACCCACTCTCCCCAGTTACTGTTTCCTACCCCACTTTGCGGGAATGCACTGTCAGGGTGTTGGATAGGATGGGATGAGGCACTTGTTGGCCAGGTGACCACCGGTGCATCCCAGCTGAGCCCTACACCCTGGGCATTTGGGTCAGAGATCCCCAAGTGGACCTTTTAATTTTTGCTGCAGGCTAATTTGTTGCCTCTGTGTGAGAACCTCCTAGAAACACTTCATTCTGGTCTTTGCAGAGAAGGAAACATTACAAAGAGTGGGAGGAGGGGAGCGGAGGGGGGCAAAGCAGGATGTAAGAAGTCCATAATGGGAGTGGCCTTTTGTATGTGAAGGTCTCACCGGGAGTGGGGAATTCATTTAGAAACAGAACTGTAAGACTGAATTAGTCAAGGAACATTACTCTGCAGTTACCTTCGGCCAGGCACCATCCTAGGCACAGTGCAATAAGGGTGGGAGGACGGGACTGCCGGCCTGGTCTGGTGCTGTGGAAGTTAAACTCTAGTTGGGAGAGAGAAAGGGGGGGTGGGGAGGGAGAGGCACCCTAGACAGAGATGGAGAGGTTGGGCTCAATGCAGAGCGGGCCTTGTAGGCTCTTATGGATTCAGATTTTATTCTAAACCAAATGGAAATGGCAGAGCAGAGGTTCCTGAGGTCTGCAATCTTGTAGAGG
Source organism: Vulpes lagopus (assembly GCF_018345385.1). NCBI lineage: Eukaryota > Metazoa > Chordata > Mammalia > Carnivora > Canidae > Vulpes > Vulpes lagopus. Next base: position 62,951,841 of record NC_054824.1, read on the forward strand.
GAGGAAGGGAACATATGAAATGTAGAGGCCACAAGAAGTCTCTTATGAGCTGGGGTTTCTGGGTGGGGGGTGCACTGTCCTACTTACAAGGTGGGGGGACAGGAACTCTCCCTGTTAGTCTCTCAGTCAAGGGGCTCAAAGGCAACCTGTAGGCCTGGTCAGGCTTCCTTTCTCTCCCCTTCTCGTCTCTATTCACCAACTCTCCACTTCCCACCATCTTTCCACACTCCCCATCTGGCCTTCCAGGTGTCAGTCAGCCTCTGCCTCCCCATCTGACTCAGGTCAGGGCCTTAGGAATTCTGGATCAGGGCTTTGAGGCCCCTGGACACCCAGACAGCAAAGGCAGCCCAGGGCACAATCGAGACATGACCCCAAGGTTCATGAGCCAGCCGAGCCCTGGTCTGAGGACAGGAGGCCTATCCCCCATCTGGCATCCCTGCACCTGTGTCTCGTCCCACCCCCATTGATCTCCAGTGGCTTTAGGCCATCCCACCTTCTTTATCCCCAGTGCAGGTCGGGCATTCTCAGGCCAGAGCTCTGAGCTGCAAGAGACACCAAAGAGACCCGTGAGACAGTTTATCAATCCATCCATCAATGAACCAGAGGGGCAGGGACAAAACTCCAACTGAGAGTTTCACTAATTTGGAGAATTTGTAGGTGTTTAATCACAACCTCCTTGCTCTTCGGGGGTGGAGGGAGAAGTGTTCTTCAGGGATCTATTTGGTGGTTTTTATGTTTTCCCACATGGAAGGGGCAGGAGGCAGGGTCTTACAGCTTGATCCTCCGGAGAGGGGGCTAGGGAATGAGTGGGAAGTTGTTGGAGTCTCTATCTTCTTCCTCCCCCATAACTCTCTTCCTCCTGTTCAGGTGTTGGGGGCAGAGACAGGTGCAGCCCCGGGGCCAGGCCCTAAGGGTTGGTGTCTTGGGTTGAACCTGTGCCTGGAGGACCCTGGGAGCCCTTGGAGGGTAAGAGAAGTCCCAACCTGCCTCATCTCTGCAACTCTATCCCTTGGTCTGTCTGTCTCTCCTGACTCCATTTCTCAATTTTCCAAGTGTTTCCTCCAGTCCCCAAAGGATGAGAGCAGGAGGGGACAGTGAAGCCATCCTGGATCCCCATCCTGGGTGGTCACTGAGCCTCTCTTGGACCTACTCCAGCATGAACCACCCCCACTGTCTCCGGCAAAGCTGGCAGCGGCACCTCTACAAAAGTCCACTGCAAAGGGTGCCTGGGTAGCTCAGCTGGTCAGGCATCTGCCTTCGTTTGGGGTCATGATCTCAGTATCCTGGGACAGAGCCCTGTGCTGGGCTCCCTGTTCAGTGGGGAGTCTGCTTCTCCCTCTGCCTCCCCCCACCCCCTCGTTCTCTCTCAAATGAATAAATACAATCTTTTTTTTTTTCTGCAAAAGCTGAGGTCTCCATCCCAACCCTCCCACTTGGGTCCAAGCAGCTTCCATCTGACCTCGGCTTGGGCCTCACAGGCAGCCCCTCTCCCCACTGCCCCCAGCTCTTCTGTCCTCTCCTCTGCACCGAAGCCTATGTGCCACCTTCCTGCTCCTCCCGTGGAGGGACTAACACCGCAGGTGGAGGAGCTGACCGCCTCTGGAGCTCTGGGCGACGCGGGTTATTCCCCCTCCCGTGGCCTGGGGCCCGGCCTTGAACTACCCAGCCCAATGCCCCGCAGCCCTACTTGCCTGACATTGCGCTGCGTCCTGTGCCCTGCGCGCTGCGCCTGCCCACCCGGCTTTGCCCGGCTTTGCTTGCTTGCCGCGTGGCGCTGGGGCGGGCCTGGGGACCCCAGGCTCTCCAGGTCAGGAAAGGAGGGCGCTTCCAGTTTGGGGCAGAAGGGAGGGGGAGGGCATGGGGAGAGAGGCGCCCCGCGAAGTGAGCACGGAGTGGAAGGCTCGGCTCTCCTTGCCTTCTGAGCTGTGTCTGCAAATCCTGGAAGGTCGAAGGTCGGGATGTGCTGGGGGGATGCAGTGTGCATCTCGCGTGGGAGTTGAGGGCGCCCAGAGCACCGGGCAGGCACCCCCTTTCCTCCAGGCCGCTGCTCCCCCGGGGGCGCTCTCACTTTTCTCCCTCTGCATACCCCCCCCTTCCCCACCACTTTCACTGTCAGGGCCTAAGTGCTTTCTTTGTCTGTCTGTCTGTCTCTCTGTCACCGGCTCTCTGCCTCACTCGGGGTGTTTATTTAATTGTTTTCCTGAGCTCCGTGGCGGGCTCTCCTTGCCGTCAAACTCTGCCATCCCACTCTGCCTGTGTAATTTAAAGCTATAGTTAAATTATGACTTCTCCGGACCTGTTGTGGCACCTACTCCTAAGCCTAATTAAATGATCACATCCATTCTGAAGGCAGCTCTCTTCTCCCCTCCAACGTTAATTACAACATAAGAGGCTTTAATGGCCCGCCTCACCTCCAGCTCCTGGAAAGAAAGGTCAGGCGATTAATTTTCGTCATTAATCTTTTCCCAATGTGGACACTGTGCTGTCACCGGAGCCTATTAAACCCCCTTTGTCCCCCCTTCCAGCCTCCATCGCCCCTCACCCGCTCCTCCCTGAGTGACTGCAGAGAAGGAAAATATTTAAGAATCACTTTGTCTCTCTGGCTTTCCACCCCCCCTCTTTCCTGGAGACAGCTTCTCCTTGGGGGTCTTGGGGGTGGGGTAAGGGGGGCCCGGAGTTTATTTCCCAGCGGCTTTGGACTGCACCTCTGAAGACTGGTCCCATCTAAAATGTTATGAATCTAGGAGTCAGGCTGGGAAGCAGAGAGGCTGGGTCTGTGGCATTCCATCACTCCTGGTAGTGGTGAGGAGGGGGGTGCTTTGCATTTCTGTGGAGGTACAGAGAGGAGGACAGGGCTGCCACTGGTCCATGCCTGCACCTGGATCCTTATAATAAAAGACAATAAGGAATGTGTTGACACCTAGAGTCCTGTGGTCTAGCATCGATAATTTTTTCTTTTTTTAATATTTTTTTTTATTTATTCATAGAGACAGAGAGAGAGAGAGAGAGGCAGAGACACAGGCAGAGGGAGAAGCAGGCATCATACAGAGAGCCTGACATGGGACTCGATCCAGGGTCTCCAGGATCACGCCCTGGGCTGCAGGCGGCGCTAAACCGCTGCACAACCGGGGCTGCCCTTGATAATTTTTTCTGCGGTGGTCTAGATTCCACTGTTCCTTTAATCGGTTCTCCTTCACCCTGCAACTTCAGCCCCTTACATTGGGGGGATAACCTAGATTTCTGCAGTGGCAGAGGGCTGAGGAATGGCCAGCCACTCCCACTGGGGAAGCTGATTCCAGACCTATCCCTTAGGAACTGGATGCCTCTGGCTGTGATGGTGGTCCGGGGCTCAGTGAGGAGGACTAAGTCGGGAGGATCAACTTCAAGGTGGAGGCGGCTCTGGAGGCGAGGAGATAGACAAGACCCTGAGAATGTGCTTTCCCAGCTCCCCAAATTCTAGCAGCAGGCCAAAAAGGGAGAGAGGAGGAGTGCTGCACGAGTAGGGTCTCTGCAGACAGCTTTCATACCAATCCCAGAATTTAGTTGATTTAAAACTCTAATCTTGACGGGATGAGCACTGGGTGTTTTTCTGTATGTTGGTAAATTGAACACCAATAAAAGTTAATTAAAAAAAAAATAAAACTCTAATCTAGAAGAGAATCCCTGGGAAGCTGAGGGGTGAGGCTTGGCTGGGTGGTGCTGAGAATTGGCAGGAAGGGTACAGGTGTGATACAGCCAAAACCACCTGGCTCTGCTACTGCTTTCTGCAGGGCAGTTTGCCTCCTTGGTTGGGGGGAGGCACTGGCCAGTGGGGTGAGAAAGATAAAGTAACAAGACTAGAGGGGTGGGGTTTGCAGGTGAGAGCCCAAGCACTTGACCTCAGATGCACAATACTCCTTACCCCCAGCAGTCAATGTCCTGCCACCTGCAGTGCTCCCTGGCGCTATTACCTGGTCTATCCCAGGAGACAGAGCCACACATCTCTCTGTGTCCTAGAAGAGTCAAGGAGCCTTCGAGGTGGCCCTGCTTGGAACACATATGCATCACCTCAAAGAAAGCTGGATTAATTATCTTTCAAATCCTGGAAATCCAGGGCTGCATTGATATCTAGAACTTCTGGCCCCAGGTAGAGAGATGCTAAGGTGGGAGGTGTCTGTCATTGGGACCCTGATGGGGGCAAAGGGCAGCATGGTCACAGCATTCACTGACCCTTGGTGCCCAATGGTGAATTTAGGAGAGGCCCTATTGGGAATCCAGCCAAACCTCTGCAAGGCCTCCTTGTTCTGTACTGGGACGGGGCGGGGGGGGTGGGGGCGGATGGGGAATCCAGTTTGCAAAAGGGACTCGGAAGACTCCCCCAGTGATCAGAATTGTCTTGTGTCCAGCCAGGCTGGTTGTGCCCAAATCACTGGCTTTCAGAAAGAAGAAACTTCTAGGAAACTCAAGAAGAGTTGGCCAGGACCCAGGAGGTTTGGATTCCTCAGACACAGGCCTTCTTTCTAGGAAGCTGTCCCCTCTCCCCTCTCTCCACCCAAACCTGGCTCCTACTGGCATCTGCCCCAAGGTGGGGCAGCTGCCTCTTCCTGTGGCCTGGGAGCAAACCTCCCCAGGCCGGCAGGAGTCAGCCCCTCCTCTAATGCCCCTCCACCCCTAACTCCACCCCAAGGACATTGGGGACATCACGTCCACAGAGCCCTGCACAGCCGGATAATAATAATTAATAACCATTAGGAACAATAAGGAGAATACCAGTGCCCAGTCAGCCCAACGTGCAGCCTCGGCTTTTTCCTTTCTTCTTCTTCTTCTTCTTCTTCTTCTTCTTTTTTTTACTTTAATGAAAACAATGATTTGACTTTGAAGAAAGTGACTTTTTTAAAGTGAAAGCTGGATTGAGTTCCTCCTCCGCCCCCTCCCCCTTGCCATCCCCCTTCCCTTCCGAGAGCTCCTCCTCCCATCTGCCCCCCCCATTTTCCTCTCTCCCTTTTTTCTTTTTCTTTTAATACTCTGCGTTCTATCATGCAAATCCCCTTTCAAATTATGAGAGTATTAGAGCCATCAACGGTAATGTCACCGCCACAAAATGAGAGCAGGGACTTAAGCACCTAACGAACAATGAAATGTGCGGGCCCTGGGACAGGACAATTAAGAACTAGGCTTAGGCAGCCAGGGAAATTTATTGCTATCAAATCCATATTTCTATTTTCCCCCTGAACAGTAACCTATTTGAATATGATTAAAGGGTTTCATTACGGCAGAGAGAAAGGCCCGTGTCCCGCGGTTCCTGGTGAGCTCACAAACACAGGCTTGGAGCCGGGGGAGCCCCTGCGAGGCAATGGGGGGGCTTGGGGTGGGGTGGGGGGCGGAGAGGTCATGGAGGGACCCAGGGGTCCAGAAATCTGACATGAGGGGGCTGGCTCCCTGCATAGAGGGTCTGGTGGAGGAGGTACCTGGCCAGAAATGAGACCTGAGTGTCTCGGGTTCTCTGACTTTTTGCAGAAGGTACCAGAGGGTTCACTAACAGATGGGAGAAACTGAGGCACTAAGAGGTCGGGCAACTTAGTGAAGGCCACTCAAATCAGTGAGAGCAGTCGATCGATCCAGGACTGGATCCCAGGCCAGCGCTGGTCTCCCTCTGTTCCTTCCCCCTACCCCGCCTGCTGTACTGATCCTATAAAGATACACCAGAAACCGGAGAAGCCATCGGGGGCCAGGGACAATTTATGATTTACGGTCTGGATGTGAAAATGAGCCTAGATAGAGGAGGCCAATAGAACAGCATGGCCCCATGTCAAAGAGAACAGTGGCCATGCCCAGTCCCAAAGGGGTGTGGACAGGTTCAGAGGGGCTGCTGTGTGTTGGAGTAGCTGCTGAAGGCTCTGCTATAACACAAACAAATGGCAAAGGATTTTTTTTTCCCCTAGAAGTCTGCACATGATCACTCTGTTCCACTGCAGAACCTTAATAAGATCCGGCCGCTGCTCCTTCCTGCTTTCTCGGCTGCACCTAAACCAATAACGATCATGAGAATGATGCCAGTGATAACCACACTGCACCAGTGCATTTGTGTATTGCCTTCGTTGCATAGAGTTTTCACATCCCTTTTTCATCAGATCCTTGGAACAACACTTTAAAGGTGGGCAGGGCTGATGGGTGAGACCCAGAGAGACTAAATGGCTTGTCCAAAGTCACGCAGGTAACCAATGACAGAGCTGGGATCAGAGCCCTGGGCGGTATGGCTCTAACATCCATATTCACACATGCTGACGGGGGTGCCGCTGCACATGCTTTGGCCAACAAGCTGCTCCCAGCCCCCCACTTGTGGCAGCTGCCTTCTTGCTGGAAGCTCTGAGGAAAAGAATAGCAGCCTAGCCAGACAGATCAGCTGTATCAACTGTGGCAGTAGGAGGGTGACAGATGTCGTGCGGGATCACCCTCACACGCAACACACGCTCACACCAGCTAAGAGAGAATCATACAGGATGGGAAGTAATTAAGTGCTAACTAACTTCTGTGGTCCTGAGCTGGGAGGAGGCTGAGGTGGGCCTTGAGGTGGCAGGAAGAGCTCTGGCCTTACAAATGGGCCCTGGACAAGAGGGAGGGGCCTGGGAAGGGGTGGCCAACAGGGGCCAGGGATCTGAGGAGGAACAGGATGAGTGGTATGACTGGGGTGGAGGGTGGGGTCTGAGCTTCTCCAGCCTTTGGCTTCTTGTCTCACTCCTCCCACACTGCCACTTTCTCCCCTCTGGGACAGCCTGCAGGGAGCTGGATAAAGTGGCATTACTAACAGTTGGATCTGCCCTGGGCCATCTGGAACTCACTTTCTGTCAACATACACCAGCTTGGTGCACCTGAAGCTTGGGCCTCACCAGGGCAGGGTGGGTAGCATGTCAGGGGTTGCCCGAGGAGGGGAAAGATGTCTTCGGTACCTTGAAGCACCTTCCAAAGCCTCCTTCTCCTTCTTCCCTGTCCATCTTGTAGTGGCTTCCTCCATCGGCAACCCCACCCATTAGACTCTCCACAGTCTGCCTCTGCTGTCACTCACTCTTCCAACACCCTTGCATCCCTCTGCTCTATAGGCACCTGCCAAGCATGTGCTGAGATATAAGGGTATTGTCTACAGCACCTTCGTGGTCAAGGAGCTCCTCACCTATTGGAGAAATGGGCACGTGCACAGCAAAGAATCATGACCAGAGCACTGGGGGACGGATTCCAATTGAAAACCCTCTAAGGTAGGCAGGGTAGATATGGTCCCTGCTCAAGAGATAGGCAAACTGAGGCTCAGATTGCTCAACTAGGTGGCCAGAGAACCAAAACCCAGCCGCCAGCCAGGCTATCTGACATTTCTGTCCCTCCCTGCTTCCTTTTAGTCCTTCCTTTCCTAAAATTGTCTAATCTCAATATTCAGTCTTGGCCTCTATTCTTCTACCCACCCAGAGATGTTGCTTAAAATAATGAGCCCATACAATAACCAACGGGAACGGATGTGTGGTCAGAGCAATGGAGCAGGGTCCTGAGGCCCCCTGCTGGGCTGGGTGCTAATGTTTAGTTGCTGAATCTTGGGGAGGTCTAGCAAATCCCAGGGCGGTGTCTAGGATGGTGGGGAGTGGAGCATTCAATGGGCTAGGGACAATGACTATTAACCAACCAGCACAGAAATTTTAACAACTAGGACAGGCACACTGATATTTGTAGCACCTAATGATCAGCATGACGTCCATCCATCCATCCATCCACCCATCCATCTACCCACTTATGAGCCCCGTCCATCCCTAAACCCATTCTACCTCAGCCCCACCTCCTGGTATGCTCTGAGTACCATGGGCCATATCTATGAAGTAGAAGACTAGCTTCCTTCTCTCTAGGAGCTTACGCTTGATTTGGGGAGCCAGGACAGACCCACTCCGATGTTCAACAGCCCAAGAGGCGTCACAGGGTCATGTGGGATGGGTTGTCTGGTGGGTGCTACATGCCTAAAGGGTCCAGAGCAGACAAAGATCATGTGGTGGAGAATGCCAGGGAGGCTGCCAGAGCTCGCACAACAAGCCTTTGAGCAAATGAGGATAAATCTCCCAGCTTCTCCTTAGTCCAGGGCCCTGGGGCATCACATGCTCCTTCTCCATCCCCGATGTCCAAGTATGAATTTTAGTTTGTTATCAGCCTGCCTACACTCCATCTCAGAAACTTGAGAGCAGGCAGGGGCTCAGATGCTGCCTTGCTCCCACTCTGACCTCTCCAGCGGGCCCGTTGCCTCCTGCAGGGAAGGAGCCAGCCTACAGTTGGGTTCCCGATCCCCCCCCTTTCCATTTTCCTCCTCCTCTCTTTCCTTCCCGGGGCTGTCAGTTTAATGGACAGGTGTTTAATTCCAGCCTGTCAGGCGCCTGGAAGTGCCAGCATCACTGCACATCAGTTTGCGGAGTTTGCTCTTAAAAGAACAGCGAGAAGCTGAACTCTGCTATCTGCTGCTTGGCCCTCTCTCTCTTTGTCTCCACCTCATCGGGCAAATGTGCTTGCACCTTTCTTACTGATGTTTTCTGCCAGGGCAGCTGAGCTCAGGGAGCCTGGCAGAGGATGCAAAGAGCTTCTCCAAGTGTCTCCAATGGAGAGCAGGTTCCCAAGTGCTAGGTGTCATCAATTATGTCCCTGGCACGTGCTGGGCCTGCTTTTTAACTATTAAAATCATGTAATAGCTAAAGCACACTGCTTCTGCAGCCTGGGGCAGAGAGGCGGCTGACAGGTTCTCCAGGCTACATCAGCTGCTTCTCTCCTCTATACCAGTGTTGCTCACACACGAACCAGGAACTGTATGCTCATCTCTGGCCTGTAAAATACCTAGAAGTGTCCCCAGGCATCTGCCCAGAGAGCTCCAGAACTTTGGACATGGGGGTCACAGCACGGTCCAGAGTTCACTGTGTAATGGTACCCCCTCCAACCCCGTAGGGCTTGCCACCCAGCTCCTCCCTCAGCCTTTGGGAGGGTGTCAGGGCTGGGGGAGGAACAGGCCAGAGGCTGGGAAAGGAGGACCTATCTTCGGCAGGTAGCTTGAGGCACTGGGTCAGAAGTGGGGGCGTCTGGAACATACCAACTGCCCAGTGGATGGAGCTGGACAGCCCAGTTCAGGCAACAAAGGCACTTGCGTGCCATGTCAGAAGGTCACGGAGCTCACACTGGCACACAGCTTCCCCTCTACTTCTGCCCACCATGCCCACTTCCCTCCTTGCTTATCCATCTCTTTTTGCTTTGACACCTCCTACCTGTCCCCCCCATCAGACCTCCACCCACCCACATACCCCAACGAGGCATCACGGTTCCTAACGAAACGGAACCACTGCCAGATGAAATATATTACTATTAAATACTTAATTCTTCTAGTGAGCAGAGAGCAGGCAGTATGAATACGATTATTAAAGAAAATTACTTTGGCTGATCAGATATTTCTGCATACTAATTTCTGACCCCTCTTCCCTCACTCCCGCTTCTCGTCCCTCAGAGACCAGGACAGATAAAATTCCATCACAAATAGCTGATTACCGAGGCTTGCATTAAAAATCACATTCTCTCTCTCTCTCTCTCTCTCTCTCTCATGCCTTCTCTATGCTGATGTCCTTGCTGGAGAAGGGAGTGTCCCTAGACAGCAGCAACCACGGGACAACATCCAGAGAGACCCTATTCTCTCCTCCTCCTTCTCCCTCTCTACATTTTCTCCAAGATCAGCACCACCGCTATTCCAGCCAGTTCCCTACATGGGCAGAAGATCCTGTAAGCACCAAGGACCCTGCTGTCAGCTTCTCAAACATCTCCCACCTCTTGCTCCAGAGGTCTGTGCTTAAGAACACGGTGGGACTGCCCACCAACCGAGATGGCTGACTTTGCACCTGCTGGGAAAGGCCCCCCCCCCCCCATCCTCGGGAACAGGAAGTGTGATCAGAGGCCCTGCCCCACAGGGTAAGGACTTCCTAACTTCAGAGCTTCCTGACTGGTTGAGCTGTAGGCCTCTTTGCAAACATCTGGGGGATCCAGAAGGAGGGAATTCATTCATTCACTCGTCAAAGCCAGCAAACTTTCATGTGCACAGGGCTGTATATATGTATCTCCAATGTCTAAGTCAAAGTCACACCTGCACATACTGTGCTTTGATTTTCTCATCTGTAAAATGGGAATAATAGCAGTACCTACTTCCTATGATTGTTGTGAGGATTAACAAATTAATAAGCAAAAGGCACTTAGAACACTGGCACTTACTAAGTACCATTATGAGGGTTGTTACCATTGCTATTATTGTTATAATGTATAGATTGTATATAATTTATTTTTTTAAAGGTTTTATTTATTTATTTATTTATTTATTTATTTATTTATTTGAGAGAGAGCACAGACAGAGTAGAGGGAGGAGCAGGCTTCCCACCAAGCAGGAAGCCTGAGGAGGGCTTCAATCCCACCACTCTGGGATCATGACCTGAGCCAAAGGCAGATGCTCAACTGACTAAGCCACCCAGGCCCCCCTATATTATATGTAATTTAAAAACTGTACTCCTCACCTGCCCATGAATTATTCCTCCCCATAATTCCCCCATCAGAAGAAGTTTCTTCCAGGCTTCTTTCCTAAATTCTCATTTGGCTTACTTAGGTTCTCAGTGCCTCACAGATCCCCTTCACAATGACCCCTCAATCCCACTCTGAGCCCCCCAGCCTCAGTTCAGGCCACTGGCACCAGAGCAATTACCAGTATTCTGGCAATCGGGGGCGGGGGTGAGGGGAATGTGCTAAAAATACACCCATTCCCCACAATCCTATAAGCCTTCAATTTACCTGCTTTTATAAAAAGATGCTTCCTTAGGTGTCACCAGTAGAAGGTATAATTACAGCCTGGGAATGTTAATTCCCTTGCTCCTGATATGCGGATCACTGCTCTGCGGGGCTCCTGTCCTCCTCAGAGCCTTGGGAGGGGAGATGGGCAGGCGGCAGGGAGGAAGTCAGGGGATGGGAGGCAGGGAACACTGGGCCTGGGGACCTGCAGGCACTCATCCTCAAACCAGAATATGGTGGCTGGACCAGTGTGTGTGTTTTGGGGAGGGTGCCCTCTTGTGCCTGGCTATTCCTAGGAGCCCCCTTGGGGACCTACAACTTGAGGGGGTAGACACACAGGACAGAAGTCCTGACATCCTTGCGGGAAAGTAAGAACCCTGAGTTCTGTGACCTGCCTGTCTCCTTTTTAAAAAGTTTTTAAAAAGATTTTATTTATTTATTCATTAGAGATAAAGAGAGAGAGGCAGAGACACAGGCAGAGGGAGAAGCAGGCTCCATGTAGGGAGCCTGATGTGGGACTTGATCCAGGGACTCCAGGATCACACCCTGGACCAAAGGCAGGTGCTAAACTGCTAAGCCACGCAGAGATCCCCAACCGGCCTGTCTCCTTGCTCCCACCCTGTCCCCCTTCAGTCTATTGACACAGCAGCCAGACGAATCCTCAGAAAACCTGAGATAGAGTTCCTTATCTCACTTGCGTCATCACAGGGGCCTCAAGGCTCTACCCATCCCCCTTCCCTGCTGTATTTCCCTCCTCATTCTTGGGCAGCACCTACTATGGTGTACATTTTACTCCTTTGTTTCAGTGTATATCCCTCGCTATGATATAAACTCCACAAGGACAAGGATCTTCATCTGTTTTGTTCCCAGGGCTCAAAACAGCACCAGGCACATAGGAGGTGCTCACTAAAAGTTTGTGCATGAATGTGTGACTTTTCAGGAAAGGTTTCCAAGCACAAGGAAGAGTAAGTGCAAAGCATAGAGGCCCAGGAGGGCCTCACTCATTTAGGAAATGCAAGTGGTTCTATACACTTGGTGCACAGGGTGCTCAGGAAAAAGAGGAAGAGAAGGGGCTCTTGGGTGGCCCAGTCAGTTAAGCATCTGCCTTTGGCTCAGGTCATGATCTCAGGGTTCTGGGATAGAGCCCTGCATGGGGCTTACTGCTCTGCTTCTCCCTCTTCCCTCAACCCCTCCCTCCACTCGTGTTTTCTCTCTCTCTCAAATAAATAAATAAATAAATAAATAAATAAATAAATATTTGAGAGAGAGAGAGAGAGAGCAAAAGAACTTGTGAGCTTCTTGAAGGTGAGGATTGCGGCATTGCCATTGCAAACCTGATAGAATTGCACAGTGCTTTAGGCCTGGGACTTTTTTTTTTTAAAGCAAGCTCTGTGTCCAACAAGGGGCTTGCATGTACAACCCCGAGGTCAAGAGTCCCATGCTCTACGAATTGAGCCAAGTAGGCACCCCTGAGCCTGGGACTTTTGCCTCCAGATAGAGGTCTTGGGTTTGAATCCTGAATTTCCCACTAATTGACCTTAGGTAAATTACTTCCCTGTCTGTAAAATAGGAATAAAAACATCACCTCGCAGGATTGTTCTGAGGAGTAACTGAGTTAATGCATGTACTAGAAATGAACACGTTGTAAGGAGCTTTGCTAAGTTCCCATCATGCCCTGTTTTCCTGCCAATATTTAGCCAATTGCACCATGCTGCTCTCTGTTAGACTGTAGGCACCTTGCGGGTGGGAGACACCAGAGTCCAGCATGACCCCTCCCCTCAACTATCATCACAGCTGTTAAATACACATGTGCTGAATGCTGTATATTATGAAACACTCTGAACACACTGAATTCAACTGAAACTCAGGTGTCGGAGAAGAGAGAGTCCTAATCAAGCAAAATTGACTGTGGTTCTTCCCAGAAACTCTAGTGTCCTGGAAGCTCAGACAGAGTGGATCTCCCTGGAAACCGGGAGGCAGAGTGACCTGGAAGAGACAGGGTGGGTGGGCCCCTTTCATCACACCCCTCCCTAGAAGGGAGGCGAGGAGGTCCAAGCCTCCAGCCTTCCACTGGGCCCCCCCCCCCCCCTGCCTAGGGCAGGGTGGGTCCAGCCTGCAGAGCGACCTGACTGAATCTGGAGAGAGGCGGCTAACTGGCCCCCCACCCCAGCTCTGAATGGAGGATTCTGGGATCAGAGGCAGGGGTGAGGCTCAGCCTGCTGGGTCCTCTGGGAGCTGGCAGGCCCGAGCCACTGCAGAGCACTCGTCCCAAGGCTATATATACACAGGACCGGAATGTTTATTTTTCCTTATTGACTTTCTCCAAATAAACCCCTGGCCGGCAGAAAGGGGCTCCCAGCAGCAGCTGTTTACCAAGTGTTTGTGATAAAGAGGCTTCTCCATAGCAACAGGTGGCAATGTGCGGCTCTCTGAGAACATGGCAGGGCCTTGCAACAGGGCTGTGTTTACTCAAAGGGGAAGAAATAGAGGCAGAGGGGGGAAAGGAAGAAGGAAGGCAGGAAGGAAGGAGGGAAGGAGGGAGAAGGAAGGAGGGGAGGAAGGAAGTCAAACCAGGCGACCGGGGGCTGGGAAGGGAATAGAAGGGGAGACCAGGAGGGAAGCCTCTAGAGGGAGTTTGGATGCTTCTCCCAGACAGCTCCTGGTGGGCCTGGAGGACAATAGGCCATCAGGTGATGTGTCGGGGGGAACCGTGGCCCTGCTGGGTGTGGGGTAGCTGTGAGCTGGAACACCTTGCACAGGAGCCACGCAATGTGGGCTTGTGTGGCCTTGTCAAAGTGCGAGTCCAAGTAATTGTGTACTTCGGTTGCTGTTTGCGTGCATGTGTGCGTGTGTGCGCGTGTGTGTATACACAGGTGCGCGCACGTTCTTCTGCGCTTTTCCTCCGACAGCCGTATTACCACAAACGTGGTGGCTTACAACAACAAGAATTTATTCTCTTACAGTTCTGGAGACCAGAAGTCTGAGATGAAGGTTCAGGCAAACTTTGGTCCTTCTGGAGGGCTCAGAGGATGCATCCCTCTCTCTGTTCCCATCATCCCATGGCGTTGGCTGTGCCTGTGGGCACATTTCCCTCCTATAAGGTTGCCAATCACTGGATTTAGGGCCCACCCTAACCCTAATCCAGCAGGACCTCATCTTAATCGGATTCCATCCACAGAGTCCCTGTTTTCAAATAGGATTCTAGTTGCAGGTACCAGGGGGAGAGAACTCAGACCTGTCTTTTTGGAGAACACAGGCACCCACACTGGGGGTGCCTGGATAAGGGCAGGGATGGCTGCCATAAAGCTTGGGGGATTAACCCACATACAAGACTTTTAGAGAGCAGACCACTCTTCTGTGCCCTGGCCAGTTCCCCTCCTGCCAAAGAGGAAGGTGGTGGTGGATCAGGGTCAGGGAGGCGGCCCCACTGTCTCATTTGGATGCAGGCCTCAGAGAAAGGAGAAGGAGGACTTGAGGTGTCAGCAGTGATGCCCGTGCCCATGTCTCACAGCCTAGTTGTGTGACCGTGGACAAGTTGCTTCTTCTCTCAGGGCTTCCATTTCCTCACCTGTCCTGATAATAGCTTCCCCACAGAAATGGGAGAATCATAAGGCTCTTGGCACAATGCCTGGCACGTAGCCGGCACAGCTCGATGCGTGAGCCATTCTTATTATTTTTCACGGGCCCTGACTTTTCCATCGGAAGTGTGTGAAAACCACTGGGGAATGCCACCCTGTGGTGGCACCCATGCCTGCAGGGCACAGCCTCTGTTCTGGAAGTCAGCACAGGAACCCAGGCACCGGGGGGCACAGCTGGATGTGGGCACAACCCTGGAGGAGTCTGGCCCAGAGTCGCGGCGTGGGAGAGTACATGGGCGGGGGCCTTCCGGCTACAGCAGGGCACCCCGATTTGTCAGGCAGAGGCACCCCACCCCTGGACTGTCCTCCAGTTCACCAGAGGAGAGTGAGACCAGTGCCGAGTCCACGTGACCATCCAGTAGCTGAAGTGTGTGAAGGGAGTCGGTGGCCGGGCTGAAAGTGCACACCCACAGACATATGCACACTTCACCGACATGGCCCTCACAGACACACACACCTCAGTGCACACACGTGTACAAGACCCACAGCTCACAGGCATATACATCCACGACGCACATGCACCTCATACCTGTACACATATAGCTCTTGCACACACACACACACACACACACACACACACACACACACAGCATAGACTTCCTCCTGCAGACAGGCACGAAGACTTGAGCCTCATGGAAAGACATCTCTAATCCCCTCCGTATGAGTCCTCATGGCACATGGAAACCAGATTTATTAGTTAGTGTGCAAATCTTTCTTGAACACCTACTATGCTCTAGGCACTGTGCAATCACCGGAGGGACAGCAGGGGGCAAACATGGAGATTATATTTGAGTGAGGGACACAGTAAGAAGAATGAATAGGGAAAGTAAATGGTATATTGGAAGGAATTTAGGACTTTGGATAAAAATGAAGGGGGTAAACGGGAAAGGGGCATGAGGAGGCTACACTCTGAGCCGGGCCTTCTACTCCTTCCTCGGGTCCCCTCCCTCCCCTAGTGCTGGGCCCTGACCCAGAGCCCCACAGCCCCAGTCCTGCCACCCTCCCTCCCCAGCCTGTAGTGTGGGCCAAGGATGGTAGCTAGAGGTGGACATTCGCCTGGTGGCTCCTGAACTGGCTAATGGGGCGCAGCCTGTGTCACCTCCCGGCAGCTGGCGTCCGCGGTGGGGCAGGCCCACGCTCCCCCGAGATCTGTTGCTCTCTAACTACAGCGTGTCATCCTCCTCATTACTATTCTAATCCTCATTACAGGGAAATGTCCTCGCAC
Source organism: Vulpes lagopus (assembly GCF_018345385.1). Lineage (NCBI taxonomy): Eukaryota > Metazoa > Chordata > Mammalia > Carnivora > Canidae > Vulpes > Vulpes lagopus. The sequence goes on from NC_054824.1 coordinate 62,967,507, forward strand.
TCAAACACAACAACCACGCAGCGCTGTTACACAGCCCCGTGGGGAGACAGGGCATTTTTCTGGAGCTGCCGGAGAGAACAGTCAGAGCAGCATGGGAGAAGAGTTGATGCCTTCTGGAGTTTCTCGCTGGGGGTGCAGCCCTCCCGGATGTCAACTTCTTCTCTCCTCTCTGTCCTCATCGCTTCTATTGTGGTCCTTCCCGATGAGAAGGCAGCTGGGTGTTTACTCCGGGCTTGCGTCTGCCACTGGCTAAGCCCGGAGGGCTCTGGAGCCCAGCCCTGCCCTCTGCTTCATTTATCTTTGTAGCCAGGCACCTGCCACTGTGCTGGGCACACGTAGGTGCTCCATCAATGCGACTTGCAGGGAGGGGTAAGGGAAAGTGGGGCAGGGGAGGAACAAGAATGAATGCAGAATTTGGTGGGGGCGGAGCATGGCCTATTGCCCTAGGTGCCCCCCCCCTCCCTGGGTGAGGCAGTAGCACACTTGAGAGACAGGCAGCTTCCCCATTCCTGCCCCAAGGATCTGTGCTCTCCTGGAATCCAAGTCCTGGAAGTTCCATCATCCCAGAGTTATTCCTTTGTGCCAAACATGACCTCCTTCTCCCAGGGTTCTCATTTAAAAGGCACATGTTCACCCTGTGAAAGATATTGAATGTGGTGACCTGCGGTTGAATGACCTTGGGCAAGTCCTTGCATGTTTCTGGACCTCAGTGTTGTGGTCTGTAGAATGGGGGCTCCGACCCATGCCTACCTCGGATTCGTTGTGAAGATTCAGTGAATGACCCCTTTTAAAGCCCTTGATATGGTGCCTGGCACCCAGCGACTGCTCAGCGAATGGTGGATGGTGTCAGTGTGTGAATCAGGGGCACTTCCCCATAGGACCCATCACTGGATGGGCCAGGGAAAGGAAATTTGCTTGACTGATCATCTCCCCCAGGGCTGGCCTACGGCAAGAGAGAAGATTCAAGGGAGTCAGAACTTCAGGCAACTGAGTGGCCTTGGGCCGGGGTGGGAGGGACAGGGAACAGGGCCAGGGCTTGGGGTCCTGAGCCAAGGAGAGGGCTGATGGGGAAGGAGACACAGGAAGTAAGGAACAGGGATGAGAAGGTTTACTTCCAGCCCTGAGCAAGCGATGAGCACAGGGGAGACAGCTAGAGAACAGAGCCCTCAGAAAGTTTCCAGCGCATTCCTGCTAAAATTAGCCCCGTCTTGCATACGCAACTCTATATTTAAACCAGTGGCCTGTCAGAGTCACCGCTGTGCAGCCGGCACATGCCAGGGGGTTTGAGGCCCAGTGCCGGTGCAGGGGTGCAGGCGGCAGCCCTGTGTGTGGGCAAAGGGACCAGGCCATGGGATGAGGCCACTGGCCACCCACACCCACTTGTGCAGAGTTGCATGGGGTGGGGGGCAGGGCTGTGTGCGTGTACAGCACATGCACGTTGCTCCCAGGCACCATATGGGCCCTTCTGCCTCTTGTCCTGGCCTCAGAGGACAGAAGCCCAGCAGGGGTTCAAACATAGTCCCATGTGCAGACAGGCGCAGAAGGGACAGGGGCAGACAGGGGGAAAGAACATGGAGAGGAAAGAGGGAGCCAGTGAGGGACAGGGATAGACAGGGATAACATTGGAATGGATGAGCATCTGTCCAAAGGACAGGGGAGGAAGGGAAGTAGACAGAGCTCCAGTGGCATGACGCCGAGTGGGACACTGTCAACCTGGGCTCATGTCCTAGTCCAGGGGACAAAGGGGTTGTCACAAAGGGGGCCTCGGCCTCCTCTGACCACATTCTGGCTCTGTTCTGAGGGTGAGGGGAGCCCAGGCTGCTCCCTCCTTCCCTGCCCACCTTCCTTCCAGCCTTCTCCAGGGAGTGCACTGGCTGATAAGAAGCCGGTTTTACCTGAGGCCTGGTACATTAACTTTGACACTGAAAAGGGGATATTTTATTACCCAGGAATATTTCTGCATCTCTTCAGAGATCTTCTCGCTCAACCCCCACCCTTAGCAGCCAGCCTCTTTAGACAGTTAAAACTGACTCTGCTGTTAACCCTACGGATTCAGCCCTGCTATAGGCCCCAAAGAGAGGGTTTCGTATGTGGGCAAGTGTTCCTTTCCCTTGTGCAGCTGACCCCTCAATCTTGCCCTACTGGTGTGTGTGTGTGTGTGTGTACGTGTGTGTGTGCACACGTGTGCACATGTCCACATGCTGGGGGCCAGTGAGGTGACCCATCAGGCCCTCCTACCAGGCTCTTCCTTCAGCTCTAGCTTCCTCTGATCTCAGACTGGCAAGGGGCCCCAGACAGCCAGCAGTCCCCTCTTAGGCTATACAGATAGGTCAACAGAATCTGAGAAGTGAAGCAGTGTGACTAGCCCAGGGTCACACAGGGAGCTCATGAGTTATCTGGGTCTGAACTCCTGGTTCCTTCCTTTTCCATGTATTGTCTACCATCTGTGAACTAGGTCCTGGTCATCCTTTTTTTATTTTTTTCTTTTTAAGATTTTGTTTATTTATTCATGAGGCACACAGAGAGAGGCAGAGACACAGGCAGAGGGAGAAGCAGGCTCCATGCAGGGAGCCCGACGTGGGACTCAATCCCAGATCTCCAGGATCACACCCTGGGCTGAAGGCGGCACTAAACCACTGAGCCACCCGGGCTGCCCAGTCGTGGTCATCTTTAGCTCTAACCTCGCCTTGTCCCTGAGACCCTACTCTGGCTTTCCAGGTAGGCTGGCCAACATCCGTCTTTCCTGTAATTGTCTTGGTTTTAAGACTGAATGTTCTGCATCCAAGCCAAGGTGACCGAATAGGTCACCCTATTTCCAGGTCAAAATGACTCCCCCTGTTTTGGTGCTCTTCAAAATATCCTATGATAATAGCTAACATTTATTGTCCTCTCTATTATTCTCCTAAGTATTTGACCCAGATTCATTCATTTCATGCTCAAGATAACCCACTGAAGTAGGTACTATTATCCCCATTTTTCGGAAGGGAAAAGTGAGGTCCAGAGAGGTAAAATGGAAACCCCAGCGAAGAACAGAGAGCCAGGATTTAAACCTGCAGACTCTGTGACCCAATCCTTATGACCCACCCAGTCCCTGGATGACCCAATCCTCTCTTGAGGGAGGCTCCTCCTGTGATTGGTATATAAGGCTGCCTCCTTGCTCAGCCAGACTCTCAGTAGAGCAAAACCCAGGTCTCCTTAATCCTGGTGTCAGGTGCAGCGCAGGCGCATGGTATGCGCCAAGCAGAACTTTGCTGACGGTGCCTGCCCTCTCCTCCCTCAGCTTGCACCGGTTCCTTCCCTTTGTCCCACAGCCTGGGCCCCTGGCCTTCAGAGCCATCTTCCTTGCTCCTAGTGGTTATCTTGTGGGCTCCTGAGTCCTTTATTCCAGATGTCTTGAAAAACTACTTTCTCGTGAATCAGCAAAGGTCAGAAGAAATCAGTGCACGTGTTCTGAGAGTTTCCAGACTTCGTCTTTGGCCTGAGGGCCCCGCAGACCTACGCTGTGCATGGCTCTGAGATGGGAGCACCCAGACTCTGGAAGCTGGACCCCATTGGCAGACTCCGGCTTCTGGGGCCTCTGCTTCAGTCATCCTGCTCCCTGCGGATGCAGGCCCCACACAGGGGTGCGGGTGGTACAACTCTTGCAGTTTACTGTTTCCAGAAACCCTTAGTGAAATTATAGCTTTAATTAAATACAGCTGGCTGTATGTTATACTCCATATAATTATCGTGTTATTATTATTATCACTTAGACAAAAGTTCAAACAAAGTTTATTGTAAATACCGTTTGACAGAAACAACTGGAAGAGCTGAGGGCTATCGGCCCGCCTGAGTGACAGAGAGGAGAGGCCTTTTGGGGGATGTGGGAGTGCATGGGGCAGCGCAGAAGAGAGAGCCCTGGGATAGGGTCCGGCTAAGTAACCATGTGACCTTGGGCAAGTGCCTGTCCCATCTCTAGCTTTCGTTTTTCTGAGATGTAGACATTTTATTTATCCTCCAACTGTTGATTGAGACCTACTATGTATCAGGCAGTGTTCCAGGCCCCAGAGCTCAGTGGCCAACCAAGCAAACAAAATTCCTACCCTCATGGAGCTGACATTCTCATGGGAGGGAGAGACATGTGTGAGTAAATGTGTAATGTAATATTAGGGATTAACCTGAGGAGATATAAAACAGAGAAGGGGAGAGCAAGAGAGATTAGAAGGACCCAATGGGGCACTATTTCAAGAAAGTCCCTCCCCCAGGGTGACATCTGATTAGGGACTAGAATAAAGTGCAGGGATGAGCAGCGAGAAAATAAGGAGGAAAAGCATGCCCAACAGAGGGAAGGGCACTAGCAAAGGGCTTGAGGCAGGAGACAAAATGGCACGGTTGAGGACAGATGAAGAGGCCAGAGTGCTGGGAGCAGAGGAGGGGAAAACCAAGTAATAGGAGTTGGGGTCAGAGAGAAAGGGGGCACAGAGTATGTAAGGACTGGTTGGCCTTAGAGGGGCCTTTGGATTTCATTCAAAATGTGTTGGGAAGCCACTGTGAGAGGGCAAGGGAAGTCAGGGGACATCATGATCTGATTGGGATCTGATTCAAATTAGAATCATCAAGGTTCTTTCCAAGTCTGACTCGCCCTCACTCCGTTCCCGTGGAACAAACCTCCGCAGAACTCAGTTGCTTAAAATGAACATTTATTTTTAGTTGTCATAGTTCTGTGGGCTGACTGGGCGTAGCTGGGCAGTTCTTCCTTAGGGTCTCTCTTGAGGTTTGATCAGGGAGCAGGTGGGACTGGGCTGGGGCCATGGGAGGGCTGGTTGCGGGGCTGTCTTCCTCACTCACATGACTAGCTGGGTGCTTAGTCAAGCACCTCTTTTTCCCTCTCCCTGAGGCTGTTCCAGGTGGCTAGGCTGGGCCTCCCCCAGGCATGGTGGGCTAAGGGTAGCTGGATTTCTTACATGGTGCCTGACAGTGAACCTGTCGAGGCTTCCAGGCAGAAAAGCCTTTTCTGGCCTAGCCTTGGAAGTCACAGGGTATCACTTATCACTTCTGTTAAGTTCTATCGGTTATCCCGGGCTGTCCCAGCTTTAATATGGGAGTGGTCTGAACAAGAACACAAATGCAGAGAAGTATGGTTAATTAAGATACCACCTTTAGAGATAAGCTAATTTCTCATTAGAAAAGCCACAGTAATGGAAATAATAGTAGGTACTATTCATCGAGCGCTTTCTATGAGCCAGGCACTTCTCTGGTTTCCATATTTGAACTCATTTCATCCTCATATCAACCTTAAGAGGTGAGTGCTATGGTTAGCTCCATTTTACAGATGGGGGAACTGAGGCACAGAGGGGTTAAGCATCTTGCCAGAGGTCATATAGGCTAATGAGTGGGGAGCTGGGGTTGAACTCAGGCTGTCTGGCTCCAGAGCCTTCGCTTCACTAGATTCAAGCTTTGTTGACAGTCTAGAGTGAGACACTTAAAACTGCAGACAGAGGGACTTTCCCTGGGCTCCCCAGCTCCCTTTGCCCAGGGCATGGCAAGCATCTGAATTGGTTTGCTGAAATGCACGGCATGAGCAGAACTTTTCCAAGTGTAGAAGGAGCAGGCTTCCTGAGCCTGCCGCCTGAACACTTCCACGGACCCTGTGATGGTGCATATCATCATTCTGGAACTGGAAGGAATCTTCACTATCAAGCTCAGATCCTCTGGTGCAGACATGGGAACTGAGGCCCAGGAAGAGGCGGGGACTCGCCTGAGATAACCTTGGTTGATCTGCAACACACCAGGGAGATTCACAGCCCAGATGTCACCCCTTGACCGTATGCAGAGTCCTCACTTGAGGTCCGCACAGGTTGGAAATGGCACAATTGGGGCAGGGCAGGAGTGGGGGTGCCCCAGCACCTCTCTGCTTCAGACCGGGCCATGCAGTGTGCATGGCCCTGCATGTGAGGAGTATCACACGGTGCCGAGCTAGAGGGGCGGGCATGAGTTTGGGCTCCAGGCAGAGGGGCGAGGGCCCTGTGATAGAGTGCTGGACACAGCGCACCAGGCATCAGAGGAGCTTAACCAGGTCTCGGCCACCCTGGAGCCGTGGAGCCCTGTGATCCTCATGCCAGGGCGCGGCGCTTCTGAAGACGGGCTGGTGGGAGCAGGGAACAGAGAGGGCTGGGGGGTCTGGCATTTCAGAATTCTCTGGCTTCTGGCTAAGTCCAGAATCGCTATAATGGGTGAAAGGTGGGGGTGGACTTGTTTGCCATGTTTTCTTCGGGGGTCTTCAACCTGTGGCTGGCCAGATGTGGGGACGGGGCAGATTGTTCTTGGTGGCCAGGCCTCTGCTGCGGGCCTGATCTTTTCCCTCCTTCCCTGAGTCCCCGGGCCCATCACCTGGCGCGGAGCGTGGAGCAGGTTGCTAACTTCTGCTGACACTGGCAGGGCCAGCCGCTCCCAGCCTGATACCTCATGGCAGCCACACTTGCACAAATCCTTAATTGTTTAGTTTAAAGAATTGTGTTTTGACCGCGAGGGGATTTTGGCTGGAGCTCAAGAAGTGATAATGATATTTCGCTGCCAAGACGTCTCCTTGGCTCTGTGTGTGTTAATGTGCACTTTCAAGACGCTCCAATTAACTGCATCAGCTCTCGGGGAGAGAAAGGGAGCGGGAGAGGAAGCAGGCAGGGGAGAGAGGGGAAGGAGAACACCAGCGATCCCGAGAAGGCAGACAGCAGCCCCCCCTCCATCTTTTTATTAGCAAACAAATGGGGGGGTGGATGACAAAGTTCTTGAAGACAAGCGCCTAGTGAGGCGGTGCCTCATGCTTTGGACGAGGGGGGATACTGGCTGAGCCGAGGGGAGGCCCCAAAGCCAGATGCCCCAGCCCAACCCCGGGTCTCAGGGGCTGGCCCACTGCACTTGCCCCCCCATGTGGTCTCCTCATTCTACGGGGTTCCTTCATGCTGGCCTCTGCCTCGGTGTGACTCCGAGGGAGAAGACAGAGCTGACACAGGAACCCCCAAGCTAGTCCCCCAGGTGCTACCATCCTGGCCCTCTCCCCTCCCGCCACACTGGAGGTGCTTGCGTACCTAGCTGGCAGGGAGTGTGCTTCTGCTCTTCCTTCTACTTAGAAGGCTCTTCACCAAGATAGCTGCTTGGCTGGCTTCCCTACCCCCTAGAGGTCCAGACACCGATGTCACCTTCTCAGGGAGGCTATGTTAAAAATGCTGATACCTACCCCATCACCTTCTATCCCCCTTCCTGGCTTTGGCACTAGCATTTACCACCATCTAACACACAATTTGTCCACTTTTCTATCTTATTAGCTGCCTCCATCCCTGGTATGTAACCTTGGAGCAGTCAGAGTTTTGTGTTTTGCTCACTGCCATATATTTCCAGCAAGTAGAACAGAGCCCAGCATATGGGGGGTGCTCAGTTGATACCTGTTGATTGATAATGCCATGAATGAACTCGGTACTTACCACCATGCCTTGTCCCAACATGTTTCCCTACACTGAATCCTAGCACCAGCTCTCTGCTCACCCCTCACTTTAGGACTGCCACTACACTCACCCCATCTGTGACATGCTAGATGTCTCTCCCCTCAGACCTCGCTCTTACTCTCTTGCCTACCCTTATTCAAAGGCAGCCCTCACCCTGCCCTTCACCTCTGCTCTTACCCTTGCCCCCACCAATCTGATCTTGACCCCTCTCCCATCTAGCCATTAATTAAATGTCTTTTGCCTTCTGGAAACCTCCAGTTCCCTAGTACTTGGAATTTTTTTTAAAGATTTTATTTATTTGTTTATTCATTCATTTATGAAAGACACAGAAAGAGAGGCAGAGACACAAGCAGAGGGAGAAGCAGGCTCCATGCAGGGACCCCGACGTGGGACTCGATTCCAGGTCTCCAGGATCACGCCCTGGGCCAAAGGCAGATGCTCAACCACTGAGCTACCAGGCATCCCTCCCTAGTGCTTTGAGAGCCCTCAGCTACCCCAGCCTTGAAGCAAGACCTCCCGCTGAAAATCCCACCAGGGGCCACATTGCCTGAAACCCGGAAGAGGAAAAGGGGTCCCCTGGTTTGCTTGTTCAAGACCACCCTCCCAGTATCCCGAGTTGTCAGAAGGGCTGTACAGGGCCCTGGGCTGGCAGCAGTTCACTCAGCACTGTCTCAGGTCAGGAGTGGCTGTGGGAAGGTCCTCCCATGTGATTGGACTTTCCCCTGGGGGTGAGAGAAGGAGGGGGGTGCGGGGGTGTGGGGGGCAATGCCTTGCTCCCCATCTCTGCCTGCCCCGAAGTCAAGCCAGAAAATGACTTTTCCACATGCCGAGTTGTGAGCTCACAACAGCCTCCCCCACTCATACACACACTCACACACACACATACACACACACATGCAGTTCAAGCTCAGAAGCATCTAGAATCACTCCAAAGCTGCAGGGCATGTGAAAGCAAAGCTTTCCTCTACAGCGACATGGAGCCCCACTGGGACATCCTCCACCCTCAACGCCAGGAAAGATGGGGCTCAGAGGCTGCCTGGTGGAGAAGGAACGGATGAGGGCTGAGGCCACAGTGGGATTGGTCAGAATCCCTCTGCTCACCCCCTCCCTTCTCCTCTCCCCCTCCTCCCCTCCCTCCTGTCCCTCCTCCTCCCTTCTCTCCTCTTTTCCTCTCCCTCCTCCTCTCCCTCCTGTCCATCCTCCTCCCTTCCCTCCTCTCCTCCTCTCTCTCTTCTCCCCCTCCTGTCCCTCCTCCTCCCTTCCCTCCTCTCTTCCTCTCCCTTCTCTCCCTCCTCCCCTCCCTCCTGTCCCTCCTCCTCCCTTCCCTCCTCTCTTCCTCTCCCTTCTCTCCCTCCTCCCCTCCCTCCTGTCCCTCCTCCTCCCTCCCTCCCCTCCCTCCTGTCCCTCCTCCTCCCTTCCCTCCCCTCCCTCCTGTCCCTCCTCCTCCCTTCCCTCCTCTCTTCCTCTCCCTTCTCTCCCTCCTCCCCTCCCTCCTATCCCTCCTCCTCCCTTCCCTCCTCTCTTCCTCTCCCTTCTCTCCCTCCTCCCCTCCCTCCTATCCCTCCTCCTCCCTTCCCTCCTCTCTTCCTCTCCCTTCTCTCCCTCCTCCCCTCCCTCCTGTCCCTCCTCCTCCTCCCTTCCCTCTCCTCCCTCCTGTCCCTCCTCCTCCCTTCCCTCCTCTCTTACTCTCCCTCCTCCCCCTCCTCTCTTCCCTCCCGTCCCTCCTCCCCCCTCCTACTCGCCCCCCTCCCCACTGCCTTTCCCCTCTTTCCAGTACCCTTTAGGCCTCCGAGGGAGGGTCAGCTCTGCAGGCTCAAGTTACAAGAAGTTGAAGACAGGAAGATTTAGCGAGGGAGCCGGGACCAGCACACTGTGCTGTTTGTCCGCCTTTGAAACCAGAGGCCGAGCAGCGGGGGCGGGGAGCGGGCGGGAGGCCGCGGACACTCGGGTGAATTATCGCTCCGCTCGGGCTCTGACTTCCAAGGCTCTGGCCGCCCTCCCCCGGCCCCTGCTCCTGTTTCTCCAGGTGCTGGGGTGTTTTCCTACGTGTTAATTTGCCCCAGTTGACGCGCCCATTCTTGGCCCTGGCCCCCCAAGGGGAGACCAGCCCGCCCTGGGGTGGGTCGGGGGCCCTTCAGGCTGGAGAGACCCGGGAGGCTCGTCCCGGGTGGAGGGCGACCAGAGATGGGGTGGGTGTTAGCGCACAGACGTACACTGTCCTCCCCGGGCCGGACACCAGGCTCCCCACAGCCCCCGACAGGTCCCGATGGGCCTGCGCATGCACAGCGACCCCTACCGGCACCTCGGCCCTGCCCAGCCACCGCCGTCGGGAAGCCCCCCAGGGCTTCACCTCCCTGGAACAGGGAGAAGCTATAGAGAATGTGAGGTGCTTTGGGCTTCCCCGACATCCTGTCACTTCATCTTCATTAAGGCCTCATGAGGTGAGGCTAGCTAGCACGCTTATGATTTTGAGAGACAGGGAAACTGAGGCTCTGAGTGGCTAAGAGACTTGCCCAAGGCCGCACAGCTACTGAGAAGCAAGATCAGGATTCAAGTGGAGTTTTTCTGAGTCCAGTGTCCATGAGCTTTCCCCCCATGCATGTGGGAGGAGGGTGTCTGAAAAAGACAGGGAGGGCAGCACAGAGCCACTGTGGGGGTGAGATGATAGACCCTCAGGGCAGGGGAGGCCTCTAGGCCCGAGAGGAGGAGAAGAGCTATCAGGGAGGCCAGGGGGCAGGCTGACCTCGCCCTTCGACTCCCCGAGCTCCTCTGTCAGGCGTGCTGGGACCAGGGCTGGAAGAAGAGTCTGTGGCCCGCCTCAGCTGCCCCTGGTGGTGGCCCATGTGGGGGAGGCAGTGCACTTCCCACTGTCCCTACTCTGTAGGCCTGAGGCCCAAGGAAGGGGGCCAGTTCCCATCAGGCCTGGGAGCAGGAGGCTGCAGATTATAGAGGGGCTTTTTCCGTTGCTAGAAGTTGGCAGTACAAAGGCTCTCCTGGTGATGGGGCCCCTTCCTACTTCCCTTCCCAGGCTGGGCCAAACTGGGCTAGTTGGGGAGGGGGCACTTTCTCCTGACAGTCGTCCTTCTTGGGCCCTGCTCTCGTTGGCCAGAGCCCCTCCTCATCTGTCAGGTGGAGGGGCCATGGCTCACCAACCCCAGTTCTCACCTGGACGTGTGCTGTACCTTCCAGCTTCTCTGTGTCCTGGCTGCCAAGCCCTCTATCCTCACCTTCTCTCCTGAAGATGAATAGAACTACCTCTGTTCCATCTGCCCTCCTGTTCTCTTTGCAGCACACATGCCTCAGTTCCTGGGGACCCTTTCCCTAGCAGGTAGGCTGTGGAGGACTGCAGGTAGGTAGGCAGGGGATGGAGGATGGTCACCTCCCACCCCAGCCCAAGGGGACACGTCAGATCTCTGGAGCAGAGTTGTGGGATAGGCAAGGCAAGAAGACAGAAGCATTCAGAATTTGGGGTGCTTCAACCTCCCCATCCACCTGTCTGTCCATCATCTCTTTTATTGCTCCTCCTTTCCCTCACCCCCCTGAAGCCACAGTTCTGTCCCTGCCCAAAGCCAAACCCCCTTACTCTCCGTACTCTCCTACACCACCACCTTGACCTTCCCCTCCCACACTTTCTAACTTTTGGGTCCTGTCTCCTTATCCTAGGAACCTAGAGCTGAAGGGCAAGATAGGGTATGGGGGTGGGGTAAGCATGCTACAGGGAAGTGTGGCTTCAAAATTTCTCATCACCTACTAACCTGGTGCCGTTGAGGGGTCATTCAGGCTGCCCTGGGTTTGAATCCAACTTTACCACTCACCGTTGTGGTCTTGCACAGATTATTCCATCTTTTGGGGCCATGTCTTTTCATTTCAAAGAAAATATCATCTTTTTCTAATCTGTCCTCTAGAGCTGAATGTGAAGACTAGCTGTGCCTGGCACCTAGTAGGGATTTTATAAGTGATACTTTATTCCAGGCTTGTTGGTGAGTGGGTGCCCATGTGTGTAATGGGGTGGGGTGGGGTGGGTGAGGGAGTCCCTGAGGAGAGCAGGAGAGACAGGGAAGGCAGAGTTGGCTCCATGGGAGCCAGACTAGAGCAAGCCCAAAGAACCCCTCGTGCTGAGGCCCTTGGAAAATTCTGGGCATATTTGGGGCTAGATGAAGACAGTACGTAATGGTCAACAGCATCTTTGCTGAGCCAGAGGTCACCTTGGCCGTGAGTTAGGCATGATGGAGGATAGATGATTCATTTAGGGATCTAGGGCAGATCCTTGCCAAGGGTCTCGTACATGCCAAGGCCTCTCTACTGGACCCACTATGCCAAGGTGATGGCCACATTTCCTACCCTCATGGTGCTTGTGTTGTAGTGAAGTGACACATACAGAAAGGCAATGAATATATGAAACAGCTGCAAAAGACTTGCAAGACAATTAGCAAGGGGCCAGGAGGGATGGTTGCCCAAGAGCATGGCATGGATGTGGGACCTGTAGGATGAGAGGGGACAGGAGAGAGCATAGCAGGAAGGAGGGACAGATAGTGTGGAGGTAATGGGACAGAGAAGGTCTTAGCTTGTTTGCAGAACTGGAAAAGAAAAGAAAAGAGGGGCGCCTGGGTGGCTCAGTGGTTGAGTGTCTACCTTTGGCTCTGGTCATGATCCCGGGGTCCTGGGTTTGAGTCCCACGTTGGGTTCTCTGCACGGAGTCTGCTTTTCCCTCTGCCTATGTCTCTGCCTCTCTCTCTGTGTCTCTCTTGAATAAATAAATAAAACCTTAAAAAAAAAAAGAAAGAAAAGAAAAGAAAGTGAAGAAGGGAGTTGTGCTTGGGTGACTCAGTTGGTTAAGCACCTGCCCATCCACCTTGGGCTCAGGTCATGATCCCAGGGTCCTGGAATGGAGCCCTGCAGTGGGCTTTCTTCTTTGCAGGGAGCCTGCTTCCCCCTCTCCTTCTGCCTGCCATCCAGCCCCTGCTCATGTGCTCTCTGTCAAATAAATAAAATAAAATCTTTTTTAGAAAAGAGAGAGAAAGCAAACAAGGATGAGTCATAGAGATACAGCGGGAATAGGAGAGAGGCCCTAGTGTGTGTGTGTGTGTGTGTGTGTGTGTGTGTGTGTGTGTAGGATGCTATTGGCCACGGGGAATAGTTGAGTTTCTCCTGTAAGTCCCTTGGGGGTCATTGGGAAGAGAAGAGTGATCCCATGTGATTGGCACTCCCGACTCCCTGCTGCTCTGAGAGGAAGGGATGAGCAGCAAGCAGGGCCCGGTAGGGCTGAGCAGGGGCAGGCTGGAGCAGAGGCTGGCCTGGGGTGGCCCCAGTGGGATTGGGAACAAGGGAGGGGTGTGCCTCGCAGGACTGGCTGATGGGTTGCAGGGGAGGGTGAGGAGAATGGGAAGGACTTGAGCATTTTGTTTTTGGTGGAGGTGAGCTCCAGTTCCTGAGCTGATGAAAGGAGGCGTAGAGAGGAGTGCCAGCACCCTGGGTTCTGTTTCGACTGAGGTATCTGTGTGGCTAGGAGGTGAATGTTTGTTGAAATGAGTCTGGAGGGAAGGGTTAGGGCTAGACACAGTATCTTAGGGTCTTGAACAATAGAGTCTCCAAAGCTCTGATCTTGGATGAGACCACCGGGGGGAAAAGTGTGTCCCCAGAGGGCACCCAGCCAGGACACGGGGGGAGCCCTACCAGAGAGGGTTAAAGAGAGGCCAGCAACAGCCAGTGAGGGGGGCCTAGGCTGTGAGTAGCAGGGGCGAGGTGGGGGGCATGCTGGGAGATTCAGGAGAGCAACAGCTTCCCTCCTTCCCTCCTTGTGCATGCAGGGCAAGTGGAGGAAGCTAAGGACAGAGAAGTGGCTGCCGGTCTTGGCCACGTGGGGTGCTTTGTGTCAGTGAGAACTGTGAGCTGTGGCCGCAAGTGGGACAAGGGGAGGAAAGCCCACCCTAGCTGCAGCTGCAGGAAGTTCCTGAGAAAAGGAAGGACAGGGTGAGAGGCTGTCTTCTTTTTGCTTAAACTTTGCTACATGCATCCCCTCCCTCTGCTTCCTCAGTGTCTCCAAATCCCACAGCACCCACTGTTCAAGTTGTGGTGGAAACTTCTAGTAGCCATTCTCACCCTCTTCCTTGGTAATAGAATCATCAGTTCTTTTGTTGCCTGTGTTCCTGCTCAGAAGGACTATATTTGCCAGCCTCCTCTGCAGCTCAGTATGGCCACACATGGTTCTGGCCCATGATATGTCAGTGAAAGTGTGTGGGGCTCCCAGGAAGTCTTCTTCAATGGGAGGAGAATCCTCCTTTGAGTTTCCTTTTTTGCTGCCCACTGGGATGAAAGTGGGATGGCTGGAGCTTGAGTAGCCCTTTTGGGCCATGAGGCAGAAGCAATGTACTGAGGAAGACAGGGGACTAGAATAGAAGGAGCCTGAATCCTTAATGACTTTGTGAACCTACCGCCCTGACTCTGAACTTCCTATACATGGGACTTCTGTATGTGTGAGAGAAATAAACTATTATCTTTTCCAAGCAATTGTTGTTTTGGATTTTCTGACACTTGCAGAAATCTAATCCTAACTGATACACTAGCAAAGCAGGGATTGCCTAGGAAGAAGAGGACAGCTGATCATAGCATCCTTCTCACTTTGAGAAATGCATGGCCTTGACAGTGAAGAGCAGGGCTGTGAACTCCAACCTCAGCTCCTCAGACACTGGTTCCCTGGAGGGCTTCAAGAGGCTGCCCTGGAGGTTGCCGACCAGAGGGTTTGCTCAACCAAGACCCTAAAGAGGGCACCCAATATCCTGGTTATCCTGTTTGTCCCTGGTCCCTGGCCTATCTGCTCCCTACCCTTCTCTGCTCTGCTCTGTGCCAGGGAGGCTGAGCCCTCTGGCTTCCTATTGGGTCCAGACAATGGGAGCAGCCAGCAAGGAGGCTGGAGTGGGAGCCTCACACCACTGTGTGGCTGCATCTCCCCAAGACTGCAGCTCCTGCAGGGAAGCCCCTTCCCCCAGGTTCCAGCCTTCAGGGGACTCACACAGCACTTTGGCACCCCTGACCCCTCCAATCTAGGGTGCTAATGCCATGCTCATATTGCTCATTTCTGGAGCCTCAACATTCCTGGTTCCTCTCCTTAACTCTGGAAAGATTCCTTCTTTACATATTTTCATTTGAACCAACTGGAGGTGAATCTGCTTTCTTGTTGGGACCCTGCTTGATATAGCTCCTTGCTCCAGCTACAAAAAAATGCCTTGGCAAAGTCAGGACCAGGAGACAGGAGAGGGACAGCCAGGCAGCCAGAAGCAGACAGGACAAACTAGGGGCAGGAAGGTAGAAAGAGAGAGAGATTTTCAGAGTAAACGCAGTGATGGATAGAGATGGGGCAGACCAAAGTAGAGCCAGGTATGGAGGGAGGGAGAGACAGACAGGTGAGACTATCAGAGGCGGGGAAGTGTGGAAAGATACCAAGTCACAATGAGAGGGAAAGTCAGCAAAGGATGAGCCAGGGGCTCATGCAGACCGATACTGGAAATGGGGCAAGAGAGAGGAAGAAAGAAGAAGAAAAACCAGAGGTGGCAAAAGGGACTCTGGGGGCGATGACAGAGAAAGGATAATACAACACTCAGCATATTTATTAAATTAAAAGATCTCTGCCCTAAGGCAAAACTCCTCCTGCCTCCAACCCTTGGCCCTGGACCCTTCTCGTCTCCTCTCCACACAGTGGCCAAGGGCGTTTAGCTAGGACTTCTGTGACCATCAGCTGAGAGTGGAGTCTTCTTCAGTGGACGCAGGTGTACCCGCAGGACGCCATCCCAGGGTGCCGAGGAGCATTTAATGCAGGGAACCAACAAGGAGTGAAAATGCCAAATGCCCTGTGGGAAGCTGTTGGCAAGCAGGGCATGGAAGGGAAGGGGAGACGTAGCACAATTGGTGAGTGCTGATGCTATAGGAGGGGTTGTCTCCCAGGATGGGTCATCAATGGGGGGACAGCCACTGCCCAGTCTTTACGGCAGAGAGGACACTGGGGTGGGGGGGAACAAACATCCCACTTCTCTCTTCCATCCTGACCTTCTGCTGGCCAAACCCAAAGGGAAGCCAGAGGATGGAGAGCGGAGTGGTGCTGTCCAGAGGGGTCAGCTTCTAGGGACAGAGGAAAGCGTGAGGGTTTGAAGGATGGAATCAGGGGGGCAAATGGAAAACCCTTAGCTCACAGATCTCCTCTCCCTCTGATAGGTTCAGAAGAGGCCAACTCTGCCTGTTAGAAGGTACAATGGTCAGGGATGTTCTGTGACTCATTTCATCTCTGTTTCCTCATCTGTAAACTCGGCGTAAGAATAATGCCTACTGTCTGGGACTGTATGAAGAGTAACTAGAAAGTGCCTGTGAAAATGCCTGGCACCATGCTGTCAGCACTGTAGGGAGCACTTGGGTATAGCTGGGGGGCGGGGGCAGCTTTCCCCGGCTGGTGCTGAGCATCCCCAGATGGGGAATGCTGCCGTGGTGCATCACTCTGAGGAGGTCCTCCATTCCTCAGGGCTGGCAGTGAACAGAAGCCCTGGACCCCCACAGAGCAGGCTTTACCACAGAAAGGATAAAAATGCCCAGCAGGAGGAAGGAACAGCTACCAGGCCATGTGAGAGTAATCAAGAACAGCTTCTAGAGGAGGTGATGGGGACTGAGCTTTGTTTTATTATTTTTAAATTTTACTCCAGACATTTCAAACATATACTAAAGTAGACAGCACAGTATAAAGAGCCCCCATGGATCACATCGCCCAGTCTTGACAATGGGCAATTCATGGCCAGTCTTGTCCCATCTCTCCCCACATTATTTTGAAGCAAATTGCAGACATATTTCAGCCATAAATATTTCATATGGTCTAAAAAAGGGGGCTCTTTAAAAACTAACCTCAATACCATGGTCACATAAGACATTAAAATAAGTCTTTAACCCTGGCATCCATGAGTACACCTAGCACCCAGATTTAGGTTTCCAATACTACTCTCCAGTAAAAGGAACCAGGGCTCCCTAGAGAAGTGGCTGACTCTAGGACTGGGACAAGATGGTCACCAGCTGAATTTGGAGTGTCTTATAGTGCCAAAAAGTATGGATGTGATTAAGTGAAGCAAAACAAAAGCAAAAGCAAAAATTCCACATTGATGGAGATATGTCAGAGAGACAAGAGGGCAACTAAAATAGCTCTCAATGGCCAAAGTTGGAACAATTTAAGCAACAAAATATAGTAGTATTGGATTACTCAAAGTAAAAAATAAATATCCTTGAGTCCATGCTGATTTAAATAACCGAATAAATAAATAGGGGAAAAGGAAGAAATCTCTCATGCAGAATTCCGAATAATTTATACTCCGCCCCCAAGGGAGGAACAGAATAACCCTCCCACCCCTTAAGTGTGGGCTATCCATAGTGCCTCCTGCCAAAGAGCACGTATGGAAGGGGGGATGGAAAGAATAACTTTATAATGGGAAATCTGACAAATACCACCTCAGCCCGATGATCAAGGTCAATGCCAGCAGTCATAAGCACACTAGTATGTTGATAGTATACACCCTTTAGTATATGGTGAGACAAAAGTGGCACTTATCTCTGATTTTCTTCTCCCAAACTCACAGCTCAGTCTTATGAGAAAAACATCAGATTCCAATAGAGGGACATTCTACAAAATACCTGACTGGTACATCTGGGAACTGTCAAGGTCATCAAAAATATGGAAAGTCTAAGAAACTGTCACAGCCAAGAGGAGCCAAGGGACACATGATGACTAAATGCAATGTGGTATGTGGGATGGGATCCTGGCGTGGAAAAGAGATATTAAGTAAAAACTAAGGAAATTTGAATGAACTATGGGCAGTAGTTAATAATGTATCAGTGCTTATTAATTGTAACAAATGCACCATGTCAATGTAAAATGTTAACAATAGGATAAACTGGATATGGAAACTCTACCATTTTCTCAATTTTGCTGTAAATCTAAAACTTTTCTAAAAATTATATTATTAAAAAATGAAGTCGTAGGGAGCCTGGGTGGCTCAGTCTGTTAAGTGCCTGCCTTTGGCTTGGGTCATGGTCTTGGGTCCCAGGATCGAGTCCTGTGTCTGGCTCTCTGCTGGAAGGGGAGCCTGCTTCTCCCTCTCTCTCCGACTCTCCCCCACCTTGTGTGCTCTCTCTCTTAAATAAATAAATAAATAAATAAATAAAATATTTAAAAAAGAATGAAGTCTCTACTATCAACAAATATCCAGGGTTCAAATTTTCAATTGTGTCAGATAGAGCTTTCTTTCATCATATTTAAATCAGGATTCCAGTTAAGTCCACATACTGCAATTGGTTATGAACTGGGCTTTGTTTTTGTTGTTGTTGTTGGTGGTGGTGGTCTTTTTTTAAAAGATTTATTTATTTATTTATTTATTTATTTATTTATTTATTTGAGAGATGGCGAGCGAGCGAGCATGCAAACAGGGGGAAAGGCAGAGGGAGAGGAGAAAGAAACTTTAGTAGACTTCTCACTGAGTTCAGAGCCTGATGCAGGGCTTGATCTCAGGATCCTGAGATCCTGATCCTGAGATCATGACCTAAGCCAAAACCAAGAGTCAGACACTTAACTGACTGCACCACATGCTAGAGTTCAAGGTCTTGCCAGTTTCCCCTCTCCTGTCCATGGCACCATCATTGATCTGCCTCCAGGATATCCCTTGGGGATCTGAGAAAGGACTTCAGACTTGGACCTGACCCAGTCTTCACTATGCCACCTCAGTAAGGAGCCTTCTTTCTGATCCTCAATCTCCTCATCTACAAAATCAAACATACTTTCTTTTTCATTTTTAAATTTAAATTCAGTTAATTAACATATACTATATTATTAATTTCAGAGGTAGAGGTCAATTATTCATCAGTTGTGTATAACACCCAGTGCTCATAGCATCACGTTGCCCTCCTTAATGCCCATCACCCAGGTACCCCATATCTCCACTCACCTCCCCTCCAGCAACCCTCAGCTTGTTTCCTATGGTTATAAGTCTCCATGGTTTGTCTCCCTCTCTGATTTAATCTTGTTTTATTTTTCCCTCCTTTCCTCTATGCTCCTCTGTTTTGTTTCTTAAATTTCATATTATGAGTGAGATCATATAATTATCTTTTTCTTTTTTTAAGATTTTATTTATTTATTCATGAGAGACACACAGAGAGAAAGAGAGAGGGGCTGAGTGAGACACAGGCAGAGGGAAAAGCAGGCTCCATGCAGGGAGCCCGATGTGGGACTCGATCCCGGGACTCCAGGATCACACCCTGGGCTGAAGGCGGTGCTAAACCACTGAGCCACCCCAGGATCCCCTATAATTGTCTTTTTCTGATTGACTTATTTCAGTTAGCATAATACTATCTAGTTCTGTCCATGTCATTGCAAATGGCAAGCTTTCATTTTTTGATGGCTGAGTAATATTCTATTCATATATATACTGCCACATCTTCTTTATCCATTCATCTGCTGATGGACATCTGGGCTCCTTCCACAGTTTGGCTATTGTGGACATTGCTGTTGTAAACATTGGGATGCAGGTGCCCCCTTGGATCACTACATCTTTGGGGTAGATGCCTAGTAAAAAATCAGACATATTTTCAACTTTTTGGGACCACAGTGAAGATGAAATGAAATAATGCATCCTAAAGAGCTCAGAGTTGCGCCTTTCCTCTCTTTTGTGACAGAGAAAAGAGGCAGACTCTGCCTAATCCAGCAAAAATATTTACTTTGAAGGGAGGGCAGGGTGAGGAGTTGTCACGTGTACCCAAGGAGGCCTCGGTGGCAGAAGGTGCATGTTGAAAGGTGAGTTCCTGGTGGGGCTTTTGATAAAAATCAGAGACCAAATTGGTACTGGGATCCTGTTGCCAGGCCTGAGAGGTGTCAGATTCCTCAGAGGAGGCCTGGAGTCTGTCTGGTCTTGGGAGGAATCCATTGCCCTATCTTGAGGACCATCAGGTGGGAAGCTGGCTGAGGCTCCATGAGGGACTGTTCCCCAAAAGAGGTGGGCCCTCCTTGGATGAGGAATGGGGGAGGATTTGAGGGGAAGAGCAGGTGGCTGGGGTGGCCCAGGGATGGAGCATCGCCTTCCTTCTCAGGATGTGCCCAGAGAAGTGGGGCCCAGAGAGGGGGAAGAAGAGGAACACACATTTTACCACACAGCCTGACCCCAACTGTAGCCTGGGCACTTGGAGGAGAGAGTCTTGTTCCTGAGCAAAGGGGGAAACAGAGTCAGGTGAGGATGGAGAGGGAGACAGGAAGAGGTGGCGGTGGCAGAAATGGGTACTAGGAGGCAGTGGCTGGGGACTCCTGAGAGCGACAGAGGCAGAGAGATGGACAGAGAGGAGCCCAGGATCCCTGAGTAGGAGTCAGAGGCAGAGAGATGCAGCAAACAAGCAGAAGGCAGGGATGATGTCCTGCTGCACATACCCTGGTGTTTCCTCCTCTCCTTTGCCACCGATGTCCTCTGCTGGTGGGGTCTCAGACACAGTTTGGAGAAGGAGTTCACCCACCTTTCATTAAAAAAAAAAAGTGAGAGAGGAGGGGAGGGATCCTCCAGGATCAAGAAAAGATCATGGTGTGGGAGGAAGCATTAGAATCCCATCCCATCTCCCCTTCTATCTCCCAGCTCACCCCCTCATCCCAGGTTCCTGCTTTAGGCTTGTCTATTGCAGACTGATTGCTGTTCCCATCACCCAGGATACTTTGTGACCTCGCTCTCAGCCTGATAGAAATTCTACCGAAGGCTGGCTCAGAGGCTTGACTACCCTTCACCTTGAAGCCTTCCTCACTCAGGTGCCCGTAGCCTGTTGCTCCTCTCTCATGGTTGACCACAGAGTCCATGCCTGGTGTGCAAGCTATGCTTATTGAGATCCTTATTGTGCCATAGCGGGTTATTTTTTCCTTTTTGTATATATCTTTCTTCCTACCTGGAATTTCCTCACAGATTAGGACTTTGATCTTGCCTGTCCCTGAGAAGGATCTCCAAATTCACTTGCCAAATGGATGACAAGTCACGGCGCCCACCCCACTCCATCATCTCCTCTTTGAGGGTGGGAGAAGAAGACCAGGACTGTGAGGGAACAGGTGTCCAGTGTCAGCCCTTCAAGGTCCTGAAAGAAATGAGCCCAAGGGTGCCAGCCATGTCTCCCAGTCCAAGGTGACATCATATTCATGGGTCAGACACCCCAAGAAGTCAGTGTGGCTTTACCAAGTCTGGCTTGAGCAGGCTCCTTGGAAGTCCACTGCACTCCAATCTCCCCCAGATCCTGTGCCAAGATTGCTTCACAGATGGAGTCCTTGGCTCATTTGGGCAGCTCTTTCTTCCCCCGAGGGATGAGGCAGTAGCTTAATTAATTCTTGTGGTGGGCTCTGGGAAGGAGGGTGTTAGGTCCTGGGGTTAGGAAGAAGCATCCTTCCTACACCCTTGGGTCCCCAAACCCATGTCCAGGTCTCAAAATGCTGGGTAAGAGGGGGCCCCTCACCTGAGCATAACACACTCCAGGCCTCACTTGAGCAGGAAGCAAGCCTTGAAGGCTTGCTTGAAATCTGGAGGGCTGAGATGAGCCCCAATGGGGAGGTGAGACCTCTAGAAACCCTTGCTAGGCCCTAGGGATTCTAGGAACTGGTTTTCTTTTATATTTCCCCAAGCTAGAATCTTCAGCTGCAGGTGTCCCCAGAATCCACCAGACACTGTTTTCCATTTTCTCTTTGCTTTCTCAACATGGACCTCCCCTCTGCACCCCCAACATTGTCACCACATTAGCCCTCCCCACACCAGCAAGTCATCTTCCTACTTGCTCAGCTGAGTTCTTTCTCCTTCTCCCATTGACATCAGCCACCTTGATGGTATTTTGATTCAGAGAGTGACAAGAAATGTTACACGCTAACTCTGAATTCCATTTGATTACAAATAGGACCTGTATTTGTACAGTAATGTAGCTGGAATTCTAGGGTTAGAGTTGATCTCCGAGCAAGTAAGCCAAAGGGGACCCAAGAATTTCTTTGGCGCCACTGTTGAAGAGGGAACCTCCAGCCTGTGCCAGGCCATTCGTAGCGCTGGGAGGCTCCTTTCCTCCCAAGGCTGCTCACTCTCTGCTGTAAGATAATTCTGAACTACTAGAAATGTCTTCCTTTTTTTGAACCACAACTAGGACTCTTGCTTTTGGGGTGTGTTTGTGTGTGTGTGTGTGTGTGTGTGTGTGTATGAACATAGAGGAGGCACTATTAAGCCCACAATCACTTTTCTTGGGAAGAGTTTTAGTTGTTATACAAAGAGCTCTAGAACTTTCTCTCCCTTAACTTGCCTGGGTTAGTGGTCTAAGTGCAGCAGCAGGTGAATTTATTTACACAGATATTCCTCACCTCTGGGGCACAGGGGCCTAGCTTTCTAAGAAGAGGAGGTGATGGGGAAGATTGAGAAATAGAAGGGAGCCCAGGGTAAGGAGGTAACCTGCACAAAAGCTAGCAGGGGCGCTGGTGGGAAGCTGGAGGAGGCTGGCATGAAAACTTGGGCGTGGTGAGGGAAAGAAGGAAACCCAGAGGTCTTCCATTTATGGAAATTCCCCCCAGAAAGGCCTTTCTTTGCTGACAATCCCGGGCAAGTGACTTAAGCTCTTGGAGCCTCAGTATTTTCACCTGGAAAGTGGGTACAATATCCTGGGAGAAGCTGACCTTTAGAAATTCTCAAGCACTGGAACTATTGCTTTTATTTGCAAATGTACTTTCTTGATTAAAGAACAAAAAGAAAGTAGTTAGAATAGTAATACCTGCCTCCTAGGCTTGTGGTAGCGGTTAAAATGAGACAAATTGTGAAGTTGTGCCTGGCCCATACTAAATGCTCAATACAATATAGCAATAATATGTTACATATAAGACAATATTATATTACAAATAATACACATTATTTACTCTTTTCTGAGCCCCAATTCTCCTGCCAACTTCAGAATCTGGGCTCTCTTTCAGCATCTGTTTAAGAAATCCCTTCCTCCCACGTGTGTGGTTCCTGCTCCCTGCTGCAGACAGCAGCCATCACTGGGTGGAGCAGGGCAGAGGCTCCCCTGCCCATTACTCAGGGTTTCCAAGGCCTTGGCAGGGACTCCCCCATCCCCTCCTCCTCCTCTCCAGCTCCTGAGGGACAGGAAGTGTGTATGTTTGGAAAGGGAGGGAGTCTTCCCCCAGTGACTGTGCCCACAGTCAGCATCCCAGAACCAGGCCTGGGGCTCTCTGTGCTGGCTGCGCTGGGCACCAGCCGCCTCCTCTTCCAAGCCCTCCAGGGGTTCTTGATGGATAGGCAGTCAGGCAAGCTCTGTGCGAGCCCGGTTCTAGCACAAACTTGTTGCGTGATCTTGGGCAAGTCCCTTCTCTCTGAGCCTCAGTTTGCTCCTGTGATTAAGAGAAGGAGAGGGCAGCCCGGGTGGCTCAGCGGTTTAGCACCACCTTTGGCCCCGGGGTGTGATACTGGAGACCCCGGATCGAGTTACACGTAGGGCTCCCTGCATGGAGCCTGCTTCTCCCTCTGCCTGTGTCTCTGCCTCTCTGTGTGTGTGTCTCTCATGAATAAATAAGTAAAATCTTAAAAAAAAAAAAAAAAAAAAGAGAGAGAGAGAAGGGGGTGGGGAGAGAGAGAGAGAGAGAGAGAATGGATGAGGCTTCCGTGATTTGATGATGTAAGTTACTCAGATGAGAAAAGGGAAGGAAAAGTGAAGGAAACTAGAGATTTTACCCACTACCGTCCAGGCCCTAGTCTTCAAGGAAAAGTGATTGAGTGGGGGGTGGGGTGGGGGTGGATATCTGATTAGCTCTCCACAATTACCCAGGTCATCATAGGAATGGAGACCCAGTCTGACACATCCTCCGGCTTTTCTTTGGTTCCAGCCCGGCCTCGTCCAGGGGCCTTAACCCTGTTTACAGAAATGGGAATTTGCATGATGAAAATAACCCCAGCCGGACTGAGATTTTACTGCGCTTGGCAAGGGGCTCGGAAAAAGCGGCTGCATAGCCAATTACTGGAATTTTTAAACACAAATAATATTTTATGGGATCAGTGGGCTGGCGCGGGGCCGCCGCACCCGGCGCGGCTCCTCCGCCCACAAACAAGCTCCGATTGTGCGGCGGGCAAGCGCGCCAGCCCCGGGTGGAAGGGGGTGGTACCGCGGGCGCGCAGGGTCCCGGCGCGGGCAGGTGCAGCGCGGGGCTCGACCGCCGGGCGCCCGGCCGCCAGGGAGCGTCGGCGAGGCCGGGAGGCGGGTGGGGTGCGCGGGGCGCCCCGGCTCACCTGCAGCGCCGCGCCTGGAAGCGTTTAGCGCGGGAGGGCGCGCCCAGCGCTCGCTTCCCCGCCCGGCGGCCGCCCGCTGGGCCTGGCCCGCGCCCCGCGCCCTTGGCGTGGCCGTGGCCGCCGCGCCGCCTCCGGAAGGCCGGCTTCCCGGAATGGCCCGAGGGCGGCGGGGAATCCGCGCCGAGGCCCTGGAGCCACCTCCCGTTTTCCCTCTCTCCCGAGCTGCGCGGGCGCGCCGGAGCCACCGACTGTGCCCGAGAGGCCGGTGCAGGTCGAGGGGCGCAGCCAAGGGCACGGGACATCCCCACGGTCCCCAGGGATCCCCATTCCCGCGCGCCCCGAGACCGCTGGGCTCGGCCAGGGACCCAGGAGGCTGGCCAGGCTGGCCCGCGCGCACTCCGCGGCCTGGGTCCGGTTCCCCGCGGTGGGGCCGCCCTCCCCCGCCGCGCGCTGGGCCCCAGCACGCACAGGGTTAAGCAGGAGCAGGTGTGTAGCCAGATGCCGCTGACCACCCCCTCCCCCGCAGCCCCGTCGGCCGCCTCGTCCTCCGCCCACCCGCTCAGAGCCAAACAGTCCCAAATAAAAGTGCTATTGTTGCCTTTCCCCACCCCCGTCGCTGCCCCGCCACCTGGAGCGAAGCCCGGTCCCCTCTTCACCTGCCCCGGAGCCGGCCGGGGGGAGGTGGGGGAGGGGAAGTGGGGCCTCCGAGGGGGACTTCCGCTCCCCCTGGCCCCCAGCTTCCCCTCCCCCAGTGCCCCCAGCTCTGACCCCTGGGCCGGTGGCGGGGACCGTGGCTTGGGGGCTGGGGGGCTCCCATCTGGCTTCCCCTCGCTCCTCCCTCTAGCTCTCATCCTTGCCAACCAGACAAGCGGCAGGGTGTACAAAGCTGGGGAGACAGTAAGCCCGGTGCGAGGAGCCCAGGGCAGGGAGGGTCAGGCTCATCCCCGCTCAGCTCGGCAATTGGCAGCTGGTATCTTCTTAAAAAATATTATTTGTCCCTCAACGAGACAAGGAAGGCAGGGTAAGGGTGATGACTGCCTTTTCAAGAGGAAAAAGAAAGGGAGGCATGGAGAGGTAAAGCGTGTAGCCAAAACTCACAAGGTTTGGGGCTTCGCACAGAACCTACCTATGTCTGTCCAGTCGTCTTGGCACCACGGGTGCTCCTTTGATGGACAAGGGATGGGGGACCCCAGAGACTGGCCACCTGGCCTCAGACTCACTGTAGGTCCTTCAACAAGTTATCCCACCCTGGTTTCCTCGTTCTTAAATCCACCAAGGTGGACTAGCGTGATTACTGAATTCTCTTGGAACCCAAGGGGCCGGTTGACCCCCGAAAGTCTGGGGGCCCGGGGTGGGACTGCACAAGTGAGCCAGGCAGCCTCAGCCTGTGCAGAGGGAAGGAAATGTTTCCCTATTGCTCCCCATCTCCACCGGCCTTCCCCTCCCTGCCTCCATCCCTCCCTGCTGGCCCCCGGGAGGCTGAACTGCGAGGTTAAATAAATATCTGACGGTGGCTCAAGGAAACTAGGCAAGACCGTTGCTGAGAGAAGAAACCCAGACCTCAGTGCAGATCCGCCCCCGAGTCCGAGCAGCCCCTGCCCCGCCCCCCATGCGTGCGTGTGCGGAGCCCTAGGCCCCCTCGGGCCTCACCCCAGCGCCCCTGGATGGGACAGCCAGCCCCTCTCCCGGCGCGGCGGGGTCCCCCGACCTCCTGCAGTTCCTGGGGCTGGGGGCGCGCGCGCGGGGTTACCGTATTTCCTCTCTGTGCGCCCTTGGTTTTGCGCGCAGGTATTTAACTCCTCCAACCCGCCGGGGAGAGTCCTCTCCACCCTGTGGAAAGAGCTCTTCTGGGAATCCAGAGATTTCAGATTTTGTTTTTATTCTCTTAGCTCTACCGTAATCTCTCTCTTGACCTGCAGACCTGTAAGTCCTGTTTCCTATTTCCACCTGACCGACTAGTGAGCATCTCAAATTCAACTCGTCCAGCTGGGAAATTCTGATCTCCCCCACCCTCCAGATCTGTTACTGTCTGTCTTTGCCATCCCAGAAAGGGGTCAACCTCCTCTATCCAGTTGCTGGGGAAGAAAATCTTGGAGTTATTCTCAACTCCTCTTTTTTTCTGTCATCATTCATCCAAATGCCTTAGCAAATCTTGTTTACATTGAATTTGAAATCTGTCCAGAATCTGCTTCTCTTCACCACTTCCCCACTTCCCGCACGGTTCCAAGTCACCATCTTCTCTTGCCTGGAATCTTATAACACCTCCTAAGTTGTCCCTCTGCATCCTTTGTCCCCCTCAGTCCATTAGCAGCAGAGCAGCCAGGGTTATCTTTTTAAAGCCAAAATCACAGTCACTCCACTCCAATGCCACTGGCCTCTTCACTGTTCCACAGGCAGGATAGGACCCTTCTGCCTCAAGGCCTTTGCACTTGCTATTCCCTCTGCCTGGACCTATCTTTCCCTAGATTCCTACAACGCTCCCTCTGTCATTTTGCTAAGGTTTTTTTCTCTAACCCTCCCTCCCCCAATACACACAGGCTTCTCATCTCCCTTCCCCTGCTTTTCTCAGTAGCATTTATCATCGTGTAACATGCTACGTATTTACCTGCTGATTTGTCTGTCTGCTCCTACTAGACTGTAGATGCTATGAAGGCAAAGGCTTTCAAAAGAAGTCCCAGTCCCAGAACAGGGCTACACACATAGCAGGCACTCAGTAAGTATTTGCTGAATGAATGAGTAAATGGAATGAACTAGTTACCTTCCCTACCTGGGCCCAACCTGCACAGGTGAGTTGGATCCAGTGAAAGTCTCCCTGTGCTTTGAGTGTCCCATGGCTCCTTCTAAACCTTACCTAATGTCCCATCCAAGGTCTTCTACAACTTCATCTGATGTGGTGGAGAGAGGAGGGAGGGGAAGTATAGGCCAGGTTTTGTGGGAGGGGAGACAGAGGCAAGGCTTGCTTGCAGAAAGCTGGTTAATAGGAGGGGGTGGAAGAGGAGCCCCCTCCCTCACTGAAGGGGATGCCCCTTCCTCTCAATAACATGGACCATCTCTGACCAGAAGGTTTTTGGTCACCTGGAGAAGTTGAGACTGGGGAAGCTGGCTGTAGAAGATATCCCCAAAAGGTGTGGAGAGCTGGTGGTTTAGAGGGGCCGAAGGTGGCCTGAAGATCTCCAGAAATATGGAATTGTTACCTTTTCCAATACTTGAAGAATCAGGAGAGGTAAGAGGGGAGGGGAACGCTAATCAATCAATCATTTGTTCAGGCCGTGTATGCTTAAAATGCCTTTTTATGAAGGTCCCTAGGGTAGATGCACAGTGATTCCTAATGCTGTGGAAGGGATAAGGGGACAGTACCTAAGATGGGTGTCTGATGGCTGACTTGGGTTTTTGATAGACACTGGGAGTCTAAGATGAATAAGATTCAGTATCTCTTGTGGAGAAACTCAGACTCATATCTAATCATTTCTAAACAATAATTGACTGTTGATCTGAGCTCTTCCCACAGTGGGAGGGGATGAAAAGGCCTCCTAGAGGAGGTGACATACCTGAGTCAGACTAGAAAGATAAGAAAAGGAGGCTGGAGCTCTTGGCAGGGGCATGACCACAGTGCCAACACTTCCTGGTCATGGAAGTAACATGGTAGCAAGTGAACATTATGGTTTGGGAAGGTTAGAGCAGAGGGTAGAAAGGAGAGCCCAGGTATCAACTAGCTCTATGCCTGTGCTGAACAATGTAAGACAGAGAAGGCTTACTCCAGGGAAATTGCACCCTAGTTCAGAGGGCCTACTCATTCATTCAAGAAGCTTCCCTGAAGGTCCCTTGTGTGCCTGGCCTGAGGCGTGGCCCTGGGGGAGGCCCAGGGACCTGGGCCAGTGGTGAGGAGATTTGGATCATCAGCAGCTCTGGTCCAAGTTGGCCATGTGACCCTCGGTAAGCCTGGAATCTCTCTGGGCCTCAGTTTTCCCAAATGTAGAGGTGATAGGTAATTCCACCTGCCTTGTGTGACTCACAGACTAGATGGATGGACGAATGAAAAAATGCCATTATATGCACTTAAAGCTGTATCATAGAGGACAAGAAATACCATTAAGCAGGAACTCAGTCCTTTGAGAGTTTAGAGAATGGTCTTTGTAGCTTATAGCCCCATCCCCAGGCCCCTCAACCTACTATTTAAATCCTGGTCTTGGGGCCCCTTGGGACTGACTGGCTGGCTACCTCCCTAGCCTTACACTGGAGTTGGCGTCCCTCCTGACCCCAGACATCCAAATGTAGGCTCCCCCTCGTGGCACGTCCTGGAATAACAGATCTCTGAGCAAGAAGAGTGGCCTATGAGGAGGCACCCCAGGGGGGACCACAAAAAAAGGGAGCAGTAAAAGGCGAAGAGGAAAAATCTGAAGACCTGAGAAAGGGGCAGGGGCAATCTGCCAAGGAAGTAAGCCCCAAAACAGAATGTTAGACTGGAAGAGACCTGAGATCTCCTCCCACATCCCATTTGACAGATGAGAAAACTGAGGTTTAGGGAAAGGAAATTTAGAGGCAGGACCATGACTCAGGTGTCCATATACTCCTCTGCTGGTGCTCATTCCATTATATGAAGTGTCCTATGCACCTTTTACACCTCAATGAACAAACGCTATAGATTACCAATTCCCTCTACATCTGGCAGTGTCCCCCTCTATGTAGCGGTCTTTCCCAGGGCAAAGATTCTTAGATGCCAAGCCTGCGCGCAGCATGGCTGGTATAACCTGAGAGCTAATCTATTCTGGATGCAGAGATCAGAGATGGGCAGCTCACCTGACTCTCTCTTTTTACTAGGCTATGGGTGCAGAATTGAGCATGGGGACACAACTAAATCCATAACTAAATGACCAACTCAACCAGAGGGGCCTGTGTGTGTGTGTGTGTGTGTGTGTGTGTGTGTTGCAGTGGCAAGTATAGAGTGCTTTATCCAAAGCGTTTTTTTTTTTTTTTTAAACTTGCACCTTCTAATTTAGTCCTTGCTGCTATTATTAGCCCACTTTGGAGATGAGAATAATGAGTCACCAAAGGACCAAGTGATAAGGTCAAGGAGAGCATTAGGGAAGAACCAATGCCGAGGATATATAAGGCTCTGATAGGTGTCATTATCTGCCCATGAGATTGCCTTGTTTTTAATGAGCAGAGTTTAGGAGGAACTCTTCCCAACCTGCCCATCCCTACTACTGCAGGGGAGATTTCTCCTGCCTCCCTGCCTCCCTTGGATCCTGGCAGCCTGGAAGGGCCTCTACCTCTATGTTTAAAGTAAGGGGTGAGATGGGGGATGGGCACAGAGAATGCAGCAGAGGAAGGGGGGCTCTTTGCCTGCATTAAGCTGAGGGGCTTTCAAGTAGCCTTCCCAGTGGCAAGTGGAGGGGAAGCCTGGATTTCTTACCTCGATAAGGATTGGGCTTGAGGGCCACTGTGAAAAGGTACTGATGGTGTCTGGGAGCCAGAAGACCCTGCTGCCCTGTCCCATCGCTACGTAAGCAGGGTGCTCAGTATAGACCACGCTGGATTCGGGGTTCAAGAGCTATATGACCCTACACAGTGTAGGGCAGTGGTTAGAAACATAGGCTCTGAAGCTAATCTGCCTGGATTCACATCCTGGCTTCCAGATGAACAGATCTATGGCCTCAACTTACCCTGTCTGAGCCTCAGTTAGCTTACCAGTAAATGGAGAATAATAACACCTACTGGAAGACTGTTGGGATGAATGAATGAATGAATGAATGAATGAATGAATGAATGAATGTTGAATGAATCATGTAAAGTCCTTAGGAAAATGCCTGGCACATAGTAGATGCTCAAGAAACATAATTTGTGATTTGGAAAGACCCATTTGGGTTACAAGATCAACACCTGTACAGTGAAAGGAGCTAGGTTAGATGAGGATTTCCAACTGTAGAGGTCATAGCTCTCTGGGGAAGGTTTTGGATTTTGTTTTTCCCAGAAGGGGCAAAATGATATTTTCAAAATAAAATTTGGAAAATGTTCTTGGGATGGCTTGCAGAAGATTTGAATGTTTCCCTGAGGAGTATGAATTTACAGGTTGATCACAGGACCAGAATGTTCCTGATATCACTGGCTCTGACATTATTCTGTGGCTCTGGAGTTATCTTCTAAGTCTGGAGGGTATCAGGTTCAGGGGATCATCATTCTGGGTAGCTGGGGACCCTGAGCCCAAACATGGCAGCTTAAGTCTGGGTGCCCAGGAGGGTATCTTGGGGTGAGTGCCAGGGAACTGAGGTTTCTGGATTGTCCTGTATCCAGCCTGTCCCTGAGTGGTGGAAGCGGATGGATTTGGACAGAGGAGGAAAGAGAGGCTTTTCAGAGAAAGGGCAGGCAGGGAAAGCTCCTTGCCCATCATGTTTACTGAACTGCACTGAATTATGACTAAATGCCAAGATCTGGCTTCAGGCAATTGCCTAAATCATTTAGGGGTTGACAGAGGAGGGAGGGAGGGGACATGGGGAGCTTGGGGGAGAATGTTCTTGTAATTCTTCAGTCTGAGGTACATTAAGGAGCCATAAGCCATGTCGAGAGCTTGAATTACATTAGAGAGATTATCCTGTTACAGTTCATAATCCTGGATAATATACCGTCTTGGAGCACACCTGCCCATGATAAATCTCACCCTGTAATGGCCTGACCCTGGGGACCCAGGGAGGCTAGGGCAGCTGGCAAGGGCTATGGGCATGGGTGTAGCTTCAGCAGAGGCACCTGTGAGTCCTCCTGACTCATCTTTGTGCCCCCTGCCCCTGCCTCAGCCCAGAGGGAGTGGATGTAGCTGGGAGCATCAAACCCCTCCACTTCTTTTCAAGATGCTTGGCTCCTTAGGGCCCTTCCAGCCATAGCCCTCCCCCCCCCCCCCCCCGCCCCTGACTGGGGCCCCACCTCCTGCTCCCATGGCGCAGACCATTTGCATCCCCATCTCTAGGTTCTCCTCTCCCTAAATACCTTCCCCTTCATTTCTCCTAACCCAGGTGGCATTCCATGGTCCATGAAGACCTCTCCAAGAACATACTGATATCCCCTTAGCTCCAGCGCACGGCACTGACCGTCTTGTGAATGGGTGTGTCACCTGCCACATATGGCAATGACAAGCTTTTTCTGAGCATCTGTCTCTCCAGCTGGATTGTGCATACCATGGAATCAGGAACCATGACTTCTGCCACAGTATTCAACACAGAGAGCGTAAGTAGCTTGCCCAGGGTCTTGCCACTACTTAGTGGCAGGATCAGGATTTGGACCCCATTCACCTGGCTCCAGAGGCTGTGCTTTCAGCCACTAGGGAACGCTGTCTCTCTGACCTGAGAGCTCTGTCCTGTGTCACTGGTGGACCTGGCCTCACTTGCCATGAGCCACCTAATCCTTATAAGGTCCTGGGAACCCCCCACAAGCCAAAGGGATGACTCTCTCCTGGTGGATCTCAGGGTGGAATGGAATCTGAGTCTCCTACAACCATTCCCAGCCTTATCAGGTGGCTTATTCTACTGTGTGACCTCATTAACATCCCTGTCAGGGTGACATCCCTGCCCCAGCCCTAAAATTGTCTCCTCCGCAGCCTGTTGCTCAGTACCCAGCTCCTGGCAAGCTTGGAGATGTCTGGGTGCCTGCACATGTCACTACTGTCTCTCTGCATGATGCTCTAAGCCCCATCAGCCTCAGATTTTGCCTTACGTCTCCTACTTCCCTTCCCCAAATACACATCCTATGTGTACCTCTACCTGGGGACATGCAGAGGGTACCTTTCTGGGCCTCCTGGGCTTGGCTATGCTACTGGGGCTTTAGCTAATGCAAGTCACTCTGGGTCTCCTAAAAAGAAGCCCCAGCTACCATTTATCAAGTACTCCCTAAGTGCCATACACTGGGTTATGCTTTTTACCTGCATTATTTCATGTGCCCCCATGCCTACCCTATGAGCTGACTACTCCATAATGTCTATTTTATGGATGAGAAAGCTGAGGTGCAGCGTGCTTAAAACTAGGGCCACAGGTCTGCACCTAGTAAAGGACAGAGCTGGGATGCCACCCATACCTGCTAGCTCCAGAGCACATGTGCTGAACCCAATGCCACTCTTTCTTCTTATGGTGGGTGCCAGGGGCCTGCACTGCCTCCCCAGCAGCATCTCTCCCTGGGGCCTACCCTTTTCCCTCCTTTTCTACTCCTGCGGATGCCTCTAGCACCTTCCTCCCTAGCACAATCTTTGTCTTGCCAGGTTCCAGAACTCCCTGCATTCCAGGTTGGTCAGTGTTTCATGGATTCGGTCCCTCTTTGTGCACATCATTCATTCAGGCAGGACCCCAGCAATTTGATCAGCTGCCCTCCATTCATTCCCATCGCTCATTCATGGAGTCCTGGGATGTCAGAGCTAGAAGGGGCCTGAGAGGTGATCTGGTCCAGTGGTTTGAAAATGAGAACACATTTTTCAAAGAGAAGCTTCTGTGGATGTTCTATGGAGAAAATAGATCGGCGAGGGTATCTGGGGAGTGCTGTTCGTAGTCCTGCTTTCCCAGCAACCCCAGACTACCACCCCTTGGTCTACTCACAGAGTACAGTTGGTTGGGGGCTATGCCCAGTCCATGAGCACCTGTTGCCTTGGTCACTAACTGAGGGTGTCCTGTTGCAAAAGGTCATTCTCCCCAAACTCTGAGTCTCAAGGACCTGGGACCTTGCCTCAGCTCCTATTCTCTACTGACAAAGCTGCATGACCTTGGGCAAGCAATTCATGTAGCCTCCATATCCCTCCCTCTCTTCCTTTTCTGAGAAATGGGAATAATAACAGGACCTGCCTGTTGGTGTGTAACAGGCCACCCCAAAACAGAGTGGCTTAAAACAACTATCATGCTCTTTCTCCTAGTGTCTGGGCTGGCTGGGCTCAGCTTAGTGGTTCTTCTGTGTTCTTAGTGGTCCAGAAGAAGATCAGCATCTTCTGATCTGGATGCTGGGGTGGCCGTGCTCTTGCTCCCTGTGCACCCTCAAGACCTCTCCACGTGGTCCCCTCTAGCTGCACGCAGCAGCATGGAGCTCCCAAAGCACAAAAACTAGAAGCTTCCAAGTCTTCTATAGCCTTAGGCCCAAAAGTGGCAAGGAATTTAAGCTACCATACACAGCGTGCCCTTGAGCAAGAAATGTGCTTAATTTTTCTAATTTTCTGTCTACAAAGTATAACTACATCAATCCAAGGAAGGTACTCGGAACAGGGCTCAGCACATAGCAAGCACTCACTACATGTTAGCTGGAGCTATTTTTATTTCTAACCCTATGTCTAGTGGTGTGCCTGGTAACTGGTGTGGGGGGAATGGTGGTTGCAGAGCTACACAAGTAATAGCAAAAACAGTTTATACTCCTGATAATAAATAATCTAGTTCATGAGATAAAATTAACACACACAGAGATCAAAGTCCTAATTCAAGGTATTGTGTAATTAAGAGCCCATGAGAGGTACAGATAACATACTTGAGGAAGTTGGAGGGCAAAGAGATTGGACGTGGGGGCTGGGTGGCCAGTGGAGACTTTGAGGAGGGAGAGAGGGGACCCCCCCTTTGAGCGGCAGGACTGGCTCCATACTCCCTGTTTTCAAATTTTAGCTCTTCCACTTTCAGGATGTGTCTGTGGGATCTTTGCAAGACGCTTAACCTCTCTTAGCCC
The DNA here is from genome assembly GCF_018345385.1 of Vulpes lagopus. Lineage (NCBI taxonomy): Eukaryota > Metazoa > Chordata > Mammalia > Carnivora > Canidae > Vulpes > Vulpes lagopus. The sequence goes on from NC_054824.1 coordinate 63,000,937, forward strand.
CAGTTTCCTTTTTGTAAAAGGTGTCTATCATAAGGCTCAAGAGAAGGGTAAATGAGTCATTTCCTATAAAGGGCCTAGAACAGTGTTTGACCTGCCTTGAGGGTCACTTCAGCAGCCCTAAACAGAGGAGACTGGCTAGGTGGCAGGGAGGGACAGGTCTCCAGGCAGAGGGGGCTGTGGCTGCATTGTAAAGTGGGAGGATGTGTGAGCTGTGCTCAGGGACAGAGAGCACGACTTGGCTGTGGAGGGGGAGGCGTTGGGGGAGGGCAGAGGAAGCTCAGGCAGGGAAGAGGGGGAGGGGCAGAGTGCAGAACCTTCAAGCCCAGTCATTACTAAATGAGGGTAATTTGGACTTGATCTTTCCAGGCCAACAGGGGCTCTGATAGGTCTCTAACGAGGGAGGGATGCCACCTGGGCTGTCTTAGAGAGAGACCCCTGGCAGTGGTATACTGGTGGATCCAAGACAGTGAGATGACTTTGGAGGCTACTGCCATGTTTCAGGCATGAACAGGGCATATCCTGAACCCTGCTCAAGGTGGGGGCAGGGGTGGGGGGAGCAGCAACTGACAGAGTGGGGAGGGAATCACTGCAGCTCTGGGGGGACCCTCCCATTTGTCCCATCATTCTTGGCTGCTGGCTGCTGCCCTGGCTTCCTTCCTTCTGGTCCAGGCTTAAAGGCTGCATTCAGGAAGGGGCAGGACCACAGAGAATGGACTGGACCCCGGCTAGCCTCCCAATGTGGACCTGAACAAAAAAAGAGAGCAATTCTGGGCGGGGGCTGTGGCCCAGAGCAGGCCTGCAGGTCCAGAGTGGCAGACCTGGCACAGGGACTCAGCACCGACTGGCTCTCCGCATGCACGTGTGTGTGTGTGTGTGTGTGTGTGTGTGTGTGTGTGTGTGTTGAGGGGGAGGTGGATTTGTGTTACAGTGTATTTGTTTGTGTGTGTGTGTGTGAGAGAGAGAGACTGAGTGTGTGACAAAGAGGGAAGAGAGAAGGCCATATGTCTATTTTCTTGGAGAGACAGATGTCTCCTCAAGGAGCGAGAGCCGGGAAGGAAAGGGGAGTGGAGTTGGAAAACCGGGTCCACATGAAAAATAAGTGTCCCGTGTCCAGGGCCCCTGTGTGTGACTCCATTTTTTGGATTTTTCAGATGTTTTACTTTTGTCTCTCTAAACCGTTTTTTTCTTCCAATGTTTTTCTATCTCCCTCCAGCACTCTCCCAGTCTCTGGCTCCACCCCAGGCCCAGCATTTATTCCCTCTGGCATCCCTGGGGGTGAAGACCCTGCCCGTCCTTTTCTCAGGCCTCTCCAGTGGTCAGAGCGGCAGTCGATAGAGCAGACCCCGGGCCAGCACCAGCTCGGTCTGTCCATCCTGCCTCTGCCAGACTGCCCTTGAGAGCATGCCCGTCCTTCAGCCCCTCCTCTGACAAATACTCCATGAGCACAAACCACGTACCAGGTCCTGCTCCAGGCCAGGGACCCAGGGCAAGCCACACCCAGTACCCTTGCTCTGGGAAAGTGGGACCTGAAGGGGGCATCTGCTTAATGTTGAGGCGTAAACACAAGGAACAGAGATCTCAGCACCTCTCCCCAGGTTGGCCTTGTGCTTCCTTGTTCTGACTCTGCTCTCTACCCCCCTTTCTGGTGAAAAAAAGTGGAGATATTGGAGCCAGAGAGGGCTGGGCCCAAACCCCAACTTGGCCTCATTCAAGATGTGGAATCTGCAGTAAGTGGCTTACCCTTTCAGGTGTGGCTGGGCTGCTGGGAGAATTAAATGAGTGATGAACCTAGGTGCCTCACAGAGGCATTCTCTCTCTCTCTCTCTCTCTTTGGTCTTGCTTCTTTTCTCTTATTCCCTTTCTTTAATTTATTTAATAACAATTTCCTGGGCCTTCAGTCTACTGGAACTGTGGAGGAGAGGCCAGAGTCTGGTCTCCCATGCAAGATTTCACCCGGAGCTTGGCAGTGCCACCTGGGGCCTCTAACTCCATCGCTAGCAGCCCCTCTTGTTCCCTTGGGAAGTAGGGGCACTGCAGGTCCCCAGTGGGGGCGGGACAGTCACCCCTGTGACTGGGCAGTGGTGCTGCGGTGGTGGTGGCAGTAGCGCGCTGGAGCTGAGACGAAGGCCAGGCTGTGGGGCAGCCAGGTTCTGCTACCAGTGCCACTCCTCCTTTTCTCAGCTTCCCTTTCCCCCACCCCGCCTGTGACATGCTGCTCTCTCTCCCTCTCTTCCCCTCTCCCTCCATCCCTCTCTCCCCTTCGGCTCCCCCTGCGGCTTGCCAGCTGCCAGCAGATGACATCTCCTTTCATGTTTGGGGCTGAGCACGGCTTTGAATGTTCGTTTGATTCCGTTAAGATAATAGCTGGTTCACTGTCAGATGCAGACTGATCAGTTAAAACCTTAATCACTGCCTGTCTCCTCACACGGCACTTATTTTTTAAGAGATTAATCCCCTCAGCCCTGCTCCAGCTCACATTCTGCTTGGAAAAAAAAAAAAAGGCAAGGTTTGTGCTATCCTTGTTATTATTATTGTTATTATTGTCATCCTCATCACTCTGCATTCTTTCAACTCTTTCTTTTTTCTTTTGTTCCCTCTCTGGGCTTCCAATCTTCCCCCAGCTCAGTTGTGTTCTCTGTCCTTCACACACACACACACGCAAGCACACGTACACACACACACACACACACACACACACACACACTCCTATGGCTCTTCAGATGTAGTGTGAGCACAATAGCCCTGTACATGCTCTCCCTGCCTCCAGAGCACACCCAGATGTTGTGGCACCCAGCCCAGGAGCAGGACATAGTCCAGGTACATGCAGCCAGAGGCAGCAAGGGAACACAGCTCTCTGTCATGGGCAGAGCCTGATCTTTGGAGTCAGGCACACCTGTCCCACTCCCCGCTCAGAGAGTTATTACATGCTATGTGAGCTTAGGGAGGAGCCTCAGGTTCCACATCAGTAAAATGGGCATGAGGACACACTTCAGGGAGCCTGTGAGCACTGAATACAAGAAAACACGTAAGATACACACAGTGGGACCTGGCATAGAGTAAAGGATGCAGTGTTCTTCCTGTTGCTCACTCTCAATTCCCAGAGTCTATAAAAAGATCCTCCCCAGAGGCTACCCGGTCCCTCCCTGAAGATGACATGTCCTTTCTAGGTCATTTTGAAGATGTTCCTCACTTGATCATCTCTCTAAGCAGACAAGCCTTATCCATGATCGAGGAAGGAGATCTTGTTTCACAATGACCTGTAAAGGGAACTGATATTTACCATCAAACCTAGAATTTTACATGGGAAAGTAACCAGAGACCATCTAATCCAACCCCTCAAAGCACACGAAGAGGCTAAGGCTCAGAGATGGGGTGACTTGCCCTGGGTCTCACAACTCAATACAGCAGGACTGGGCCTGGTATTCAGACCTGGCTTTTACTACACCGCCCAAGGAGAACCAGCCAGTCAAACAAGCAACCAACATTTACTTGGAACGGACTATGGGCCCTGCCCTAGGCCATTAGAAGGAACAACCAGACTATGCCAGACTGATTGGTACACAGGTTGGCTTGGACCCCTTCCTGCTCTGGCTGGTACTGTAGGCACAGGAAGGCTTTCTGGAGGAGGTGGTGTGGGTAGAATTTGGGACAGAAGGACTCCTAAGCAGGGAGATGGAAATGTGTACTTGGGAGCCACCGAGCAATCCCAGTCCAGTTCCAGCATGACTCCTGTGCTTAGTAAGATGATCTTACAGAGGTCAAGGGCTAACTGTATGCTCTATCTGCTTGGGAGTCACAAAACAAAGCATAGGGTGGCATATGCAGTTGCAGAGATTTGTGTCAGGTGCAAGAAAGAACTTTCGGCCCCCCATGCATGGTAACAAGTGACCAGAGAAGCCTGGCATCCCTGTGATTGGTGATATTCCTTCCTTCCTTTATAGCAAGGTATTAAGAGCTGAGAGTCTGGAGCAAGACTGCCTGGCTTTGAATTGCGTGCGAGCTGGATTCCTTGGATGAGTCACTTAACCTCTCTGGGACTCAGTTTCCCCCTCTGAAGTCAGAATAATGGTTGTGCATAGCACCTCAGTGCCTGGCATAGAGTAAATGCTACTTAAGCATTAGTCATGACTTTCAGTAAAGACATATTGTGCCTCTGAATGTGCCAGGCCGCATACCAAGCCCTAGGACACAGAGTTGAACAGCACACGTTCTGCTGCCAAGACAAGCTCAGCCTAATGGGAAGGCAGAGTCAACCCACCATTGCAGTTCCCCATGGGGCACCTCTAGCCCAGCCTCAGGGATGAGGGACAGCCTCCAGGAAGAAGAAGCCTGTGAGCTCCATGGGGCTGGTCTTCTGTCTGTTTGGCCCACTGCTGTATCCTCAGTGCCTAGAATGGGACCTAGCACAGAGTAGGCACTGCCAAGCTCCGCTGAACGGACAAGTGGAGAGCTAGATGAGCTAGGTCCCAAAGGAAGAACCGGATGACAAATGTCCCCTCCCTGGGTGTTAGTTTTCTCATGTGTGAAATGGGGGCTTGGACTGGCTATTCTAGAAATCTGTGCCGACTGACAGGGTGGGGTGCCAATGAGGATAATGGGGGGAGGTAGGGATGGGGAGGAGGTTGAGGAAGGTGGAGGTTTCATGCCAACTGGTGGAGGTGGGGATGAGAAATGGAGCCTGAGGTGGGCTTCATTCCTGCTTAGAGGCAGGGTGCTGCAAAGGGCCCGGAGCTGAAACATCCTCCCCACCCCCTGCCCATACCAGCAGGAGGCGGCCCGGGGTTAATGGCATGACATCCCTGCGGCAGTCAGCCCGATGGGCTCCTGATGCCTTTTCTAATTTGGTGAGCGCTGCAGATTAGCAGGCAGGGAGAAGAGAGTTTTCCTCTCGCAGGTTATTATCCTGCCAACTCCCTGGGCACCCAAGGGAGGGAGTCAGCGTGTTCCAGGAGAAAAGGAAGCAGGGCCTGGCATTCTGGATCGAGCGCCCCTGGGGAGCAGGGAGCGAGCCAGGGCTGGTGCAAATAAAACTGATGCTATTAATGGATCTGGTGCTGGTTGAAATGGGAGCAGCAGCCATCTCTGCGGCTCCAGAGCTGGTGGGAGGAGGGAGAGGCTTCCTGGAAGTAGAACTGGCAGATGCAGAGAGTCTTTGCCTTGAAGGGACCCCAGATTTTCCCTTTTCCTGAAAAAGAGGGACAACCTCACCTAGTGGGCCTCGCATGGGGTACTTCTTCCTCCACTCCACTTAGTCTACGCCAAGGGAGCCAGAGGTCTGGCTTAATGCCCATCTCAGCTCTTTAGGGAAAGGCCAATGCCTCCAGCTCACTGGACCCCTCTCTTGAGAATTCTTTCACACACCTGTCCTGCTCTCAGCTCACACAGACGGAACAAGAATGAGGGAGAGATAGGCGTTGGCTCCTCTGGTCTCAGAAAGGGGCTGCACGATGGCCCTCCTGGCCAAAGAGAGCACCTACTGAGGCCTCCTGGGGGACTACAGTCCCATCACTAGACTATCCTCTTTAGGTTTGGGCTGAGTGGTGTCAGGGGAGGGCACCAGCTTGGAGGCCAGGAGTGCTGAGTCAGAGTTCTTCCCTGACCCACTGACCAGCTGGGTGACCTCAGGCTGGTCACCACCTGTCTTTGGGATTCTGTTTCTCCAACACACTGTGGACCTGAACAGGATGTTTTCAGGCATCTTGCAGGAAGGCTGGGCTTGGGTTGAAGTGTACCTGCCCTGGAGGCCTTGAGCTTATTAGCTCCTCTGAGAACCTTCCCTACCCAGTCACAGCTGAAACTAGAGACAGGAGAGAGGAGACCAGGGTGGGGGTCTGCTGTGGGAGGGACGGGGCAGCTGGGTGGGAAGCTGGGTTTCGTGGTCCCACTGGAGGAGGAGGAGGAGTGCCAGGGCCTGGGGGGCAACCATGAGGGTCTGGGCGGTGGTTGCCTTGTGGGGCGCCCTTTCCAGACCACTGGCTTACCTAAGTATCAGACACCCTGAGTGAGTCATTGTTCACATGTCCCTATAGACCAAATTATCACCGTAATAATACATAATACATAACAAATAAATACTGACAGCTAGAAAAGACAATCAGTTGAAATGTTCTTTTATTAAAATATGTATGATTATACCAGTAAATACATAATAAAATGAGTACTGTAGCTCAGAAAAGATAAAAGTAATTGATTACTACTTAAATATGATGTTCATGGCTTATTGGAGGGCAGGGGGGAGACCCCTCAGGAAAGAAAGCTCCCCTAAAGAGAGAACTCTGGGTCCCTTAGAGGATGATTTGTGTAAATAACAGGATTGAAGCAGCCTGAGTCTGATACTTTGTCTTCCCGGTCACTGTGCAGCATCTTTTATTTCTGAGTCCACTGTGTGATTGCAGGGATGTGAACTACAGGAGCTCTGAGGATTCAGAATTGTTACAAACCCACTCTCCAAGTGAAGAGTGTAGCCGAGGGCACCTGGGTGGCTCAGTGGTTGGGTGTCTGCCTTCGGCTCAGGGCATGATCCTGGGGTCCTGGGATCGAGTCCTGCATTTGGCTCCTTGCATGGAGCCTGCTTCTCCCTCTGCCTATGTCTCTGCCTCTCTCTGTGTTTCTCATGAATAAATAAGTAAAATCTGAAGAAGAAGAAAGAGGAGGAGGAGGAGGAGAAGAAAGAAGAAGAAAGAAGAAGAAAGAAGAAGAAAGAAGAAGAAAGAAGAAGAGGAAGAGGAGGAAGAAGAAAGAAGAAGAGGAAGAGGAGGAAGAAGAGGAAGAAGAAGAAGAAGAAGAAGAAGAAGAAGAAGAAGAAGAAGAAGAAGAAGAAGGAGGAGGAGGAGATCCCTGGGTGGTGCAGCGGTTTGGCGCCTGCCTTTGGCCTAGGGCGTGATCCTGGAGACCTGGGATCGAATCCCACATCGGGCTCCCGGTGCATGGAGCCTGCTTCTCCCTCTGCCTATGTCTCTGCCTCTCTCTCTCTCTCTGTGACTATCATAAATAAATAAAAATTAAAAGAAAAAGAAGAAGAGGGTAGCAGAGTCCCAGGTGTCAGGGGCTGGCTGTCTCCATTTCTTCACTTGAGAGTTCCTCAAGCGAACTACCAAGTCCTGTACAATCTTTATGAAAGAATAAGTAACACAGATTGCTCATCTGAAGCTCAGGTAGGTACAGTATTGCTGAACTCCACAGTAAGGCAGTAATTGCTTAGAACATAAGACAACAGATTCTCTGCCTCCCCTGCCCCACCCCTACCCCTCACTGCCAGGGAAGAGTATTTTATCACTAACACAGAATTGTTGGTACACGGTGATAAGAAAAAAGCAGACCGACCTTTACTTGATTTTATTATTGTTTTGAAGTTCTCTACAGACAATGAACTCTTTCATTGCCTGCACCCAAGCCAAACACCTTCCACTGCCCCCCACCCCACCACCTCTTCCTCTGTTCTCCATTGGGGTTTCCACCTTTACCACTGGCCTCAGCCTCATATTCCAGAAACTTTGGCTCACACCCTTTCCAATCCAGGCAAGTTAAGAAAATAGGCACATAGCCACACATTTTAATCATCATGATTGTCATTTAATACATGTAAACACTCTAGCAAGTTTTTAATTGTACCTGTACTGTGTCTAGGCATTTGTTAGTGCTTCCCATCCATGAGCTTATTTGATGCTCACAGCTGTCTTGGGAGGCAGGTTTTTTTAAAACTCGTTTTATAGATGAGGAGACTGAGGCTTACAGGAGTCATGTATATCCACTTTACATAGCTGGCAAGTGTTAGAGCTGGATTCAAACTCCAAAACTCACTCCCCTAACCTCTACACAATGGACATGTAGAGTTGCATGAAGATTAACAAAATAGTGCACCCAGGGATTAGCCTATAGTCTGGTGCATGATAAATATAATAATCATGATAAAGGATATAACCATTCTGAAATATACTAATAAAGTGCTTGCATACGCCTGGCACAAAGCAGGTAGCTGAAAAGAAAGATAATACAAGGCTTTATTTGATTTCACATCCAGAGAGTAGAGAAAGCACTGTTGTAGACATTCAGAGGATAGAGGATTATTCTGAAATGGCTGAAGGGGTCACACAGGACTTCCTGGAGGACAGGGTCTTCATTCAGGCTTTATTTATTTAAAAGATTTTATTTATTTATTCATGAGAGACACAGAGACAGAGAGGCAGAGACACAAGCAGAGGGAGAAGCAGGCTCCCCATGCAGGGAGCCTGATGTGGGACTCAACCCCAGGACCCCAGGATTACACCCTGGCCCCTGGCCCTAAGGCAAGCACTAAACCGCTGAGCCACCCAGGGATCCCAGTTCATTCAGGCTTTAAATTCGGCTGCCCTCAGGAGCACCATCACCTTCCCTGTTCCCACTGCCTACAAGTGAAACATGGATTGTCTTGGTGACCGACCAGTGCAGACCTCTTAGTGCATAGGGATTCCAGGCCCTAATCTCTTCCTTCTCTCTGAAGACTCAACCTCTCCACCACCCCTCAAGCTCCAAGGCCATCTCTATCTTCCAGGAAGAGTTTCTTCTTCTACCATTGCTGCCTTTGGTTGACCCTTGCCTGATTCTGTTCTACATTATACTCATTTGCAGGCACCAAAGACTCCTTGCCCGCCCCCCCACCCCCAGACAGTAAGTGCTTTATTATTATTTTTTTATTTAACAAGCACCGAGTGCTTACTATATTTCAGGCTGTTCTAAACAGTTTCAAACAACAGCTCATTAAGTCCTCATCAGAAGCCAATCAAGTAGTTACTATTACTGTCTATGTTTTACAGGTGGGGAAACCGAGGCAGATCTTCCCCTTAGTCAAATAGCAGCTGAGATTCAAACCCAGGCAGTCTGACTACAAACTCCATGTGTTTCCCCACCAAACTAAGCTTTGAAAGCAGGAAGGGTTCTGTAGTCATCTCTGTGTCCCATTGGCTTTCTCCTACAATGATAGGTGCTGTGGAAATTTTTCTTTGAAAGAACTGAATGAATTACACTGACTATAGTTGCCAAACACCTGGCTTCTGACGCCATGGGGGCTGGGTTGGAACCAGGGGTTATCAAGTGGGGACATGCGACAGTGTCCTGGCATTTTTGGTTATCATAACTGGGAAGAGTGGTGTGTGTGTGTGTGTGTGTGTGTGTGTGTGTGTGTGTGTGTGTGTGAGATCCTGGCATCTGGTGGATAGAGACTAGAGATGCTGCTACACAGCCTATAATGCATAGAACAGCCTCAGGGTCTCAGTTTTCTCACCTCTGAAGTAGAGTTTAATAAGACCAACCTCGCAGGCTTTGGTGAGGGTCAGCCAAGATAGTGGCCAAAGGAAATTGCTATTGTGACTCTTAGGGGGTGGGAAATGTGGGGCACAGGGTGACTCATGTGGGCCTAAACCTGCCTGTTCCCCCTCCCTCCAGGAGATGTAGTTTGCATGGTGAAGGGTGGGGAGACAGAGCTTCTTGCCCCTCTCAGGGAAAGGGAGAGGCTGAAATGGAGTCCTTTTGAAGTCCCAGGCCTGCAGGTGTCGGGGACAGTGGGCAGAAGGGCCAGGGGGCAGGGAAGCTCTCAGGGCCCAGTAGTGGGCCCAGACGCCTGCAGACCTGGCTCTGTCCCATTGGGGCCTGGAAGCCACTTCCCCAGACAGTAGCAATTATCACAATCAAACAGTTGACACCAATTACGCACCAGGCCGAGAGGCATCAGCGGCTGCGCAGGCGCCTCGGCTTTGCATATCTTAATGCGGACTGACAGGCTGACCCTCGGGGGCACCGGCCTTGCCAGCTCTCAGCTGTTTCTGTGGCACCAATTTTCAGAGCCAAATTACTGCAGGGCCCGCCAGTTTGCAAAAGAGAACTGCGTCCCCCAGGCAGAACCATCAGCACCTCTAGGTTCCCTGGAATGTGCTGGGCAGGGCACACACAGGGTTGGCTGGAACTGCCTCTCCTGGGTGGGCCGAGCATGTGCTGGGTTCTTGAGGAAACATCTATCAGGCCCCCACTGCCCTTCTTAGGGAACTCATTGCTTCTTGCTACAAAAGGTGTGTGTGTGTGGGTGCTCTCAGGCTTGTCTGTCTATCCCTTACATGCAAGGTCTTGCTCTTAACTCCCAACCCCAGGAGAAGGGAGCAGGAGGGCGTCCTTTAGGAAGTAAGGCTGGTCCTGGATACTTTCTTCTTCTGGGGGTGGAGGGTGGATCACGCAGTGTTTGGGGTTCGCTGGGCACACAGGAGGGCCCTCCAAGCATCCAGGAGCTGGGCTAGAGGCAGCAGAGGCCAGAAACAGAGCCTGCACAGAGCCTGTGGGGGTGTGACCATTGTCTGGGCCTGCGTTTGCGTTAGTGCCATGGCACCTGGCAGTCAGGGACCTATGGAGCTCTGGTTTCCTGATCTGTAAAGGCCTTCTAATTTTAGGACACAATCCCCTTAAGCAGGTGGTACATCCTTCTAAGGCCTTAGGGAAGTGCAGGTCAGGACTTAACTTCAGGCGTTGAGATTACCAGGGCAACGTCCTTTCCCTAGGCTTACCTTGGACTTCCTCCTCCTCTCCCTTAGGGGGTGCAAGCTCCTGGAGGACCCAGTGTGCCCTCTCACCCCTGCACTGTGCTAGGTGCTCTGGAAGACTACTGGGTGGTGAAGGAGAAAGGAATGTTTGCGGCTAGTTTTTTCAACTTCCCAGCTTTTGTGAAGTGCAAGTCCCCTGCCCACTAGTGTCTCCCAGCCGCCCCCCCTACCCCCACCGCCCGCTACGGCAGGGCAGGTGCCCTCTTTGCATGAGACAAACAGGGCCAGGAGCCTCTGAGGTGGCACCGCACTAGGCTTGGTGAGACCTGGGCGCCTGGTGGTCTCACATGTCTTCTCTTTGCCCCCAGACCCTCCCTGAGCCCAGTGCCAGCGCACCCTCCTTGCCTGAATGTCTGTGGAGGAGGACCGCAGTGGCGGGGGTGGGTGGGGGTGTGTGGGGTGGGTGGGGAGGGAGGTTTCCCCTCCAGAACAGGTACTCTCTATCTCTACCCAGTGGCTTCTTTGCCACTCGGGTAGGCAGATCACCTTACAAGAGCGCTTTCCCAGATGAAGAGTTTCCCTAAGGTGTCCTTTCTCTCAACACATCCCATGAATTCCCCACCACCCCCTCACTGCCAGCCCAATCTGCATCTCTTAGACGCATCGCCATCCTGTTTCCAGATCCTGTGAAAAATAACCCCTTTTGGTTGGACGTCTCCATTGTTCAAGTGGAAAAACAGAGATTCAGCAGGGGCAGGGGTTCTTGGAAGAGCTGGGAGTAGGGCTGGGGCCCTCGGGACCACGAAGCTCTGACGCGCCACCGATGGAAGAACTCTAATGGGCAATTATTGGGCACCTACTGCGTGCTCCTGTAGCCTTCCGTCCTTGGGCTGCCAATTCTTTGGCCCCACCATGAGGACGGAGCAATGCCAGGGCGACTGCCCTACTTTTGGAGCCGTGGCCTGGGGACGCCATCTGAGTCCCAGCCGCGCTCCCGGGCCTGGGCGTCTCCGATCCCAGCCAGCTTCTCCGCCAGGGCTCTCCGGAGTCCTGGCTCAGACCCGGCGGCCCAGGAATGCGGATTCCGGGCCTCCTGCTTCAAGACGCCGGCGTCGTGGTTGGTGCTAGGGCATGAGGACTGCGCCCCGAGGTCGAGGGCGCTGCTGCGGGGGGTGCGGGCGTCCCCTCGGGCCCCCGTGGCACGGGCGCGTTCCAGCGCGGTCCCTGCCACGCGTGGCGCGCAGCCCAGGCCGCCGAGGCACACGCCCGCCCGGTGCCAAGCGGAGGTGGGCGAGGTTGGGCCCCGCGCAGCGCGGAGGGTCACCCCGGCCCCGCCTGCCCCGCGGCGCCCCGCCCCCCGCGCGGCCCGTGCACGGGGCCGCCCCCAGCGCCCAGCGTGTAGCGGGGGGGGGGGGGGGCTCCCCGCGGGCCCCGGAGGGCGGGCGACGCCCCCGACAGGGACCGGGAACGTCCACGCAGTTTCTCTCTTGTCAGCAAGTGCACCGGCCATAAAGGCCAGCGGGATTCCTGGGGATTAACGATCAGACACAGGGAGCCCTGTTCTCTCCTTCTCCGCCCTCTTCCCCACCCCAGGAACCAGAAAAAGAAAAATCTGTTGAAAATGCCCTCCCCCCCCCCACCGCCCGCCCGCCCGCCACCCCCCTTCTCCTTCTGCTCTCGCCGACTTAAAAGAAAAATAAAATACATTCCAGGAACCAGGACGGCTGCGGAGCAAACTCAAACCAGAAAACGCTTAAAGATGTTTTAATGTCTTAAACACAGGGGCCGGTTTGTGTCTAAAAGTTTCCACATTAAAAAAAAAAAAAAAGCAGCAAATTCAATATTAAATATCCTTCCACCGCCTCCTGGGTCCCTCCGCAGGCCCCTCCACTGCCCTTCCTGGTTCCCCTCGCTTACTGGGGGCTCCGCCTCCCCGTTTTCCTCTGCACCTCAGCTTTCAGCTGTGGGCTATTAGCACCCGGTGTGAACAGAGACCAGGCCCCACCATAAAGTTTATATTCACATTCCAAAAATGAAAAAACAAGGCAAAGGGAGGGAAACACCACCCTAGGTGCGAGCGGAGGTCTTCCCCCTCCCCCCTGCTCGGGGCTAGAGGAGCTGTTAACTAGCAGCTGACAGATTTTTACAGCACGAATTAGACCCTCATTTGGCTCAGGATTAGCCCAAATCTTCCATCTCATTACTGCTCTGCCTTGTTGGAACCCCATTTTTTTGGAGCTGAGGAGTGGAGGATAGGTTTTTGGGGTCCTGGCTGGAATGCTCACTCTCTGAGCTGGGGCGGGATGGGGCAAGGAGGCAGGGATGGAGGCCCTAGCTGGGGTGCCTTGGAGTCCTGGCTGGGGCTGGAGGTGGCCAGCTGGAGGTCCTGCAGGAATTTCTTGAGGAATTTGTGAGGTGGAGTCAACTGGACACCTGCCTTGTGTGGTGGAAAGGCAGGTGCTGGCTTAGAGGCTGGTCTTCTCATTATTTCAAGGGATCGCAAACCTGGGGAGTGACAATAGTGGTTGTAATATTTCTTGAGCACTGATTATATGCCAAAGTGTTTGTGAAGCCCTTTTGTGTTTAACCATCATGATAAACTCATGGTGTGGGCAATTTACTATTACTCTCATTTTACTCACGAAGATACTGAGGCTTCCAGATGATATTAGGAAATTTACCGGAGGACACAGCTGGTAAGGAGGTGAGTCAGGATTCAAACCCAGGGCTTCGTGACTCTAGATCTGAGCCATTAGGTCAAACTGCCTCTCATGCTAAGATTCCAGTGGGTGCCTACTCTAGAAGCATCTATTTCTATCTTGTTCTTCATCTCTTCCACCAATTATCAGGAACTTTAAGCCCGAATCCCTGCTGCTATAGTTCTGACCATCTCCTGTTTTCTCTGTGAGACAAAGACCAGCTAGCACCGTCTCCTTCCAGATCCACCCACTGGCTTCAAGAGGGGTTAGGAGAGGACCCTGGAGGGGTGGCTGGCTTCTTTCCCACTCTCCCTCTTTAAAAAAAAAAAAAGATTTTATTTATTTATTCATGAGAGACACAGAGAGATGCAGAGACACAGGCAGAGAGAGAAGCAGGCTCCCTTTGAGATGCCTGATGCAGGACCTGATCCCAGGACCCCAGGAACAGGACAAAGGCAGACGCTCAACCACTGAGCTACCCAGGTGCCCCTCCCCCACCCTTCCTTGACCCAGTGAAGCACTTTACAGTGTGTAATAGGCCTATAAGGCAGTTAGGCATTTGTCAAGAGGTCTGGGTAGAGAGGAGGCATTCATGTCATCCTAATAAAGAAAAGCTGGAGGAGCTGGAAGCCTTGGTAGCTAGGCAGATGTTTGGCCTCCAGGAGCTTGACTCTGCAGAGGCAACTCCAACTCTTTACACCCTCTGGTCCTGATACAGGTCAGCACAAGGTGAAGAGAGGGTGGTGGTGGAACTGCTGGTGTCTGGACACCAAAGACATGTAGAGCTCTGGCTGTCTCAGCTCCAGAGTGCTCTTCGTGGGACAGGATTCTTCATGGCACGACGTGCCACTACTGGGCCAGCACCAAAATGTCTGGTAGTTCTGGGGCTGTTCGAAATCCGTTCTTTCTTTCTTTGGAGCTAGAAATTGGAGGAAATTTTGAAGCATATGTAATACTTAGACTCTAAGTGCCCTTTACAAAGTTAAATCACTTTGTCAGTTTAGGAATGTAAAAATGTTTTATGTATAACTTGGTTGGCTCATAAAATCTTAATTTGGGTGTGTTTAGACATGCAAAGCCAGAGAAAGGAAAGCTGGAACTTGAGGGGGGCACCCCAGTCATCTAACTTGGGGCAAGAAAACACTTTTAAGGTGCTTTATAACTTTCATGTGTTTTGGTGTGAGCCTAGGCACGTGTGCATGCAGTTCTGCAGGTTGGACGTCAGAGGCTGCCCCATCCCAGGAAGGAGCTGCCCTGGGAATGAGGAACGGGACAGGAGGCAAGGGACACAACACAGAGACGTAACAAGGGCACACAGAGCTGGGGAGGCTGGAGCTGGGTTTTCCTAGAGATTTTGAAGGAGGAGGAGCATGGCTTTGTGCAAAGGGAAGCCACTTTCATCACAGGAAGTCACCCCATTCCCTGCTAAGACTCCAGTTACCATGTCTCTCTGTTATTTAGTTCACCCTACAACATTTTAGTCTTCCTTCTAGTCTTCTGGCTGCCTTCTGACTTCTAGTCCTTTGCTCCTGGAGCAGAGAATCTTCCTGAAGGACTCCAAGGGCTCCTAAACCCAATTCATTTCAGCCAACACATATTAGGATCCAGTCTTTGTTCTTTGTCCTTAGGTGCCAGATGTGGGTTATGTCAGAAAGAGGATAACTGCTATCTATTGAGTACTTTATATGTGCCATGCACTGTGTTAAGTGATATGTGTATTATATTAACACATGGGACTCCTGGCTGGCTCAGTTGGTAAAGCATGTGACTCTTGATCTTGAGGTTGTGATTTTAAGCCCCACATTGGGCCTAGAACTTACTTAAACACCACTACATCACCACCACCAACAACAAATACACTTAGTTCCAAGAGGTGAGTCCTAGTAAATCCATTTTACAGTTGAGGAAACTGAGGCACGAATTGATTAAATAAGTTGTCCCAGATCAGTTGGGATTCGAACTCAGACAGTCTGAACCCTGTCTGTGCCCTTAACTATTCCAGGATTCCAAGGCCAAGTGTTTGCAGGATGCTTAGTGAGCACTGGGAAGGGAGTTATTCCTGGCTTTGGGCATCCAGAAAGGCCTCCCTGAGGAGATAACTTCTGGGTGGTGCAGAGGCAAAGGAAATAGGAAAGAACATTCCAGGCTAAAAGGACAGTAGACAGACGCATCATGGTGTAAACTGCAGTACCACATGCCAAGAGATAAAAGTTGTTTTAGAATTTCTAGAATGTAAATAAAGTGTGAGGCCAGAGTGGGGCTGGGCAGGAGGCTGGAGAGACAGGTAGGAGGAGGGCCAGACCATAGCCAGCTTGCACCATGTCTGGAGTTAAAGGTATCTTCCATAGGTGATGAACAGCCATCAAAGGGATTGTGCCAGCGGATAATATGAGACATTGCACAACCTAGATAGAATTCCTGGAGAAATGGATAGAAGTGAGACTGGAGGTGAGAACACCAGTTGGGGCCTGGATAGGCAACTTGACATTGGGAATGGAGAAATGACTTGAACCAGAGGAATAAACTTGTTTTTTTTTCCCATTCACTTACACTTTATGTATCTATTTATAGTCTGCCCTATTCCCCTTGGATTTTTAGCTACATCTCCGACTTCGTAAATTCTCCTAAAGAATGTTTTCTTGCCTTTCCCCACTAAGTGCTCACCATTGGGTAATTTGATCCAGTTCACATTACTCAATTTCTTCTCTGAAAACTGGCATATGTATTATAGCGAGGTGACCATGCAAACTGGTTTGCAGAGATCTGTCTTGATTCTATCTGTAATGTAATTAGTAATAGCACTCCCTTTCACTCTGCAAAGTGTCTTGGTTTGAACTATGAATGATGTGGTCACCCTAACTGAAGAACATATATAAAAATAATGGTGCTAATTTATGTATTGGTACATTAAATGATCTTACTTGCTCCCAATGATAACCCTGCAAAGTAGGCAGCAGAAAGTTTCTTGCCCTCCTCTTTCCTCCATCCTCTTCCTCTCCCTTCTTCCCTTCCTTTCTTTCTATTTAGTATCTGAAGAAAAAGAGGTCCAAATAAATGACCTGCTGAAGGTAGTAAGAAGTACAGACAGAGGGTAGACTCAGATCTTCTGATGAATGATCCAGTAGTCTTCTGCTACACCATAGTCTCCCTTATCATGCTGCGGTAGATTAAAGATGGTGCATACTCTCTGTTGCTCCTCGTATTGAAAGGCGGAATCTAATCTGTCTCCTTGAATCTGGGTTGGTCTTAGTGATGTGCATAACTAATAGACTGTGAGAGAAGTGATATTCTGGGACCTCTGAGGCCAGGTCATAAGAAACTGCAGCTTCTGATTAGACCTTTTGGAATGCTTGCTCTTGGGGAAGCCAGCCATCCTGTAAAAAGCCTAATTCTCCCAAGACTCCCATGCTGTGAGGAAGCCCAAGCTAGCCATGTGATGGAGAAAGAGAATGATGGATCTATGGCCCACAGTGGCGTATAATGCTCTCTGAAACAAAGTGTTCTGGTTTATGGTTTTTTTTGGTTTCTGGCTGTAACTGGTCCCAATAGGGGTGATTTTGAGCTACTAATGGCTTGCAAAAATTTCTGACTATTTAACAAAATCACTGGTATGAGGCAGCTTCAGCTGCCCAGCCTCCAGCCACATGACTCATCTGTTAGGACCCCAGATATTGTGAAGCAGAGTGGAGGTTTCCTTGGTAAGCCACGTGTAAATGGAAGATTCATAAGCAAAATGAATGAGCATTATTTTAAATCGCTGTGCTTTAAGGTGGCCTGTTATATGGTAGTAGATAACCAGGACATGGGGAAAGAGAGATATGCATGGCCTCGAAGAAATGGAAGCACTCTGAAAAATTTAGAGAACCATTTCTCTCCCTGTTTTCTTTGCTGTCATTGAACTGATGAAATATTTTAGGTAAAATCTACAGTTTGTGATAAAGCTGGAGCCTAAGGTGGCTCACTCTTTGCCTTGGGCCTGAGATGCATGGTTGCTACCATTCTCTGACACATGGAAACTGAGAGGGAAAAGCTGGGTTGAGAATGGGAAAGGTTAAGGTTGAGGTGACAGCAGGCCATCTGAAGTCAGGTGTCCAGTGGGCAGTCTGAGTTAGGTGGAGTTGACTTACGATTTAGAATACAGCTCAGCAACTTGTTTCTAAAAATTAATTTACTTATGGTAATTCCAGTACTGCTTTTGAGCAAATCATAAAGCCAGCAAAGCTTGTCTTTAGCTCATGAAGCATTCTTTCTGCTTTTGTCCTCTTTTTGGTACACATTTATGACCTTTCACTCTCCCTAAGAATGTGATTTAACTTATCTTTCACTGTGGAAAATGGGAAAGTGGAATGGGACGTTTGTTTCTTAATGTACTTATAATCTATTGCTGTGTAACAAATTTCTGCAAAACTTAGCAGCTTATAACAAAAATTGTTATTATATCATAGTATCTCTGGGTCAGGAATTCGGGTGACCCAGTTGGCTTACCTAGCTGAGGGTCTCTCATGAGATTGAAGTCAAGGTGTTGGCTGGGGCTGCAGTCATCTGAAGGCTTGACTGGGGCTGGGGCATCCACTTCCAAGATGGCTGCCTCACATTGCTGTTGACACGCGTTCTTTGCCATGCTGGCCTCTCCATAGGGCTGCTGTGTGTGTGTGTGTGTGTGTGTGTGTGTGTGTTAAGATTTTATTTATTTATTTATTCATGAGAGACACGCAGAGAGAGGCAGAGACATAGGCAGAGGGAGAAGCAGGCTCCCTGCGGGGAGCCGGATGCAGGACTCGATCCCAGGACCCCAGGATCATGACCCGAGCTGAAGGCAGATGCTCAACCATGGAGCCACCCAGGCATCCCTGCTTTTTGTGTTATGACATAGCGACTGACTTCCTCCAGAGAGAGTGATGAGAGAGAGAGAGAAGCAGAGAGAAAAAGAGGAAGAGGGTGAGGAGGAGGAAGAGAACGCCATGATGCCTTTTGTGACTTAGTCTCAGAACTCACCTACTATCACTTCCAATATATTTTATTTGTTAGAAGCAGGTTGCTAAGCCCAATGCACACACAAGAGGTGAGGAATTAGGTTTTACCTTTTGTAGGGAAGAGGGTCAAATGATTTGTTGACATATTTTAACCTAACCACAGTTTCTCAAGGAATTTGAGATAGTAAATCAATTGTATGTCAGGGGTTGGGGGTGGAGTGGACAAGAGACCTATTTTCCAAATTCATGCTCTACCCACCTGGCAAACTTGTAAGATGAGCCCTGCTAGTTAGACGATTTTATGGTAGAATGTTAGAGTGGGAAGGGACCTCAAAGGGCTTTCTAAAGGCTAAAAACTGATAATTCTTGGGCCTAATTTGTCCAGCAGCTTTATTTTGGTTGGTGGAATCTTGATTTCTAAAATGTGAATGCCTTTTGCTTGGATATGTACCTTGGAAGGTACTTGCTCGCCACACCTCATAATCTTACATGGGCCAATTCACTCATGTGGGTAAACCATCTGATCTCTGGAGTTTCCTGAGTGCTTGAACCCCTGGTTCTTATTCTTTTCTCTCAGTTCAGACATAGGAACACTGAGGCCTAGATTGGAGAAGTTGACTTGCCCAACATCAAAGGTTGAATGAGTGGCAAAATCAGGTCCTGAATTCAGGTTTCCTGACTCTCAGTTGAGAGCTTCACCCACTTCCCTCCTTGCCTCCCCACATCTCATCACAAGTGGCATCCCTGCCTCCCCATGTCCTGGAGAGCATCCTCTCAGCCTCCTCTGCTCACCAGGAATGCCACCTTCACCCCCATCTAGCACCAGACAGGAGTGGGGGGAGGTATGTCTTTTATCCACATCTAAAGATCTGAGAGGGAAAAACTTTAAGTTTTACAGCCCTAGAGGAAAAGAGAATCAGGGAGTGAATGCTGGGAAAACATGGGGGAAGCAGCACGGTGTGAGAGGGAGACCCTGGAGGGTATTTCAGTAGGTTAATAACCTAAGCTGTTGCCAAGTTGAAATTAGAAAGAGCCAGACTCTGCCTTCCGAATGCAATGCGGAGGAGGGGGGCTAATCCTGTCCTTTGATAAATGGATGACATTCTAGGAAAATGAGACGCTCCGCCCCAGTGGCTGCAGGGGGACATTGGGCTGGGGAGGCGGGGGTGGGAGGGGGCCTCTGGAGCCCCAGCAATGAGGTTAAGACGCGGAACTGTGAGGCATTGGTACATTAGCACGGAAATTGCAGTCACTTTCGTAGCTCTTTATTAAATAACCTGCAATAGATACAGTGGGTAGAGGTACTCATCTTGGTTTGGATCGCTCACCGCCCCTCACCAAGATTTTCCTGACAGCTGCCCCCTCCTGCTGCTTTCCTGGGTCCTCTCTGACCCACTCCCCAGCTCTCTGCCCTCACCACTCATTCTCTTTGATTCTGACCTGAACTTCTACAGTCCTTAGCGGCTCCAGCTCTTACCAACTCTGTCTGCCTGCCTGCTGCGTGGCCTGCAGTGCCTTCCAGGCTTTCCACTGGGAGTGCAGGGATTCTTCTTCCCATCTCTCCCTTCCCAGTGTCCCTCATCTCCAGGTAGTGGCCTGTAGTGAAGAAGTCGCTTGCCTTTTGTGCATTTCAGGGAGAGCTAGCCAGTGCTGTCTGGGTCTCCCTAAAGAGGGGTGATCCCTGGGAGCCCCTGGGTGTGCTCAGTATTGAAGCACTCCCAGCACCCCAGGATGTGTTCTCTCAGGTCTCTTAAATTCACAGACTTCTTCACCTGTAGAGGTCTCAGAAGTAGGGACTGGCCCATGTAAGCTTAAAACAAGCTCTGTTCCTCTCAACTAAAACCTCCTTGATTTACCCCTCAAGTCTTCCAAATGCTGAGTAGAGGGCTAGACATGACCTGATTTGGTGGAGTGGTTCTCTGAAAGGGAAGACACTTCTAGGGGATTAAGCAAAGCTCTTGAAACCTAACTCAACTGATGCAACCACAGTTTATTCCAATTTTCTCCTTTTTTTCATTGAGAAAAAATATGGAGTGTTTTATCCCATGCTGAGTAAAGCTGTAGGCTTTGGGGATTTAGAGAGAAAGTGGGGCCCTGTTCCTCAAACTGCTCAGTCAATGGTAATAATTAAGAAACTTTTATTAGAGCAGTTATGGAGGGCTTCATATGTATTACAGCATATGTATATGTGGAATATATGTCTCAGTTAATCCTCACAACAGTCCTATGAGACAATTACTATTACTATCTCCCATTAAATAGTGGGAAAATGAAACAGAGAGAGGTTTAGGAACCTGCTGAAGGTCACACAGCTAGTAAGTGGTAGAGCTGGGATTTGAATCTAGGCTTTTTGGCTCTAGCTCCAAAATGTGTGCTCTTAAACACTAAGTTACAAGTCAGGGTAATTTTTATAGCTGGGGAATGGAGGTGGCTAGAATTAGACCTGAAGGAGATGTAAAAGATAATCCAGAGCAACCCTAATGTCTCAGCTGAGAAATCAGGGCTCTGAGAATTGAGTGACTTTCCCAATGTTGGAGTCCCTAAATGGATGTTGAACTCATACTGCTGGTTCTAACCTAACAGGCTGCTTTCCCTTCCCTCTGCTGCTGCCAGGAATCTGGGAAAGTTTCCTAATCTGAGTGAGATGCACCCAGCGGGAGGAGAAAAGGCATTCCAGGAAGGGAGCTCAACAGCAGCCAAGATGGAAGCCCAAGATTCCTGGCAGGTTCTGGAAACAGCAAGTAGAGGGAAAAGGCTAGAACCTGAGAAGCCAAGGGGGCGGGAAGGATAAGGGTGAAAAGAGGATGGGGTCAGATTGGAAATGGCCTAGAATATTTTGCTTAGAACACAAATGAGAGTTATTAAGGATGCCATGATCAAATGTAGTTCACTGCCACTTTCTCTGGCCATTACATGGAGCACAAGGAGGAGGAGACATCCAAAGGACTGGCATAGCGAATCTCCTAGAATGCTCTGGTGCTACCAGGACATTTACAGAGGTGGTAAGAAGAGCACAAAAGAAGGAGAAAAGGGGCAAGTAAAAACTTCTCATCAGTCAGAATCCTAACTTGACTGAAGTTCTTAAAGAGAAAGTTAAAGAAATTGTCAGGCCAAGTTGAAAAGTCTTGGACCAATGGGGTCTAACTAATAGATAAGAGCCAGAGTGAGAATTTCCAACTATTTTGCATTCACCTTTACAAGGAGAAGAACCTTTGGATCGAGGAGTGTAAGGCAAACATTAGTAAGAAAGAGAGTTGTAGCCTAAGAAGGGCTCAGAGGCTGGAAGACAGCGCCTGGGCTCTCCAAGCAAATTCAAGTCTCCTGAAAGAAATGCGGGGAAGGAGCTCGCCAAGCCATGCCCTTAGCCTTGGAACAACCAGGGAGGGTGGGGGTTCTGCAAACTGCTGACTGGTTGTCCAACATTGACTGCAGTTATGATTCCAGATGGGGTTATGGAGGGTTTGTTTGTGAGAGTCTCCCTGGCTCCAGTCTTTATTTTTCAAGCAACTTTAAAAAATAAGTTATACAATTTAATAAAAACAGTACATGCAGATAGTTTAAAAAGTCAAACAATGCTAAAAAGCTTACAACACAACCCAGCAGTCTTGTGTACCCCGCCCTGCTTCACTCCCCGTGCTGGTTGCTTGCCAGGCTCACCAGAGACAACATTCTCAAGCGTTTTCACTTTTCCTTTTAGCTTTTCAACATGTTCCGGTACTTACTTCCATATTTTAAAATAATATGCATATGATACTGTCTCTCGAATCATTCATTTTAGATGGTTTTGTAAACATCCCCCGTGAACATTACCAGTGCTCCTCTGCTTCAGAGCACTGGACTGCACTTCCGAGTGTCTTTCTGGTAGACAGGGATACATGACTGTGGCCAATGAAATTGTCTGAGGAGGTGATGAGGATCACTTCTGAGACAGGAAAGGCTCACACTTCTCTGGTCTGTCTGCCTTACCATGGAGCTGGGGTACCTTGTGTGCCAGATGGTGGAATAATTGACTGAGTCCCTGAATGACCATATGGAACAGAACCCCTGGCGATTCACTTGAGGAGTGTAATGTGAATAAGACATGAACTTCTATTATATTGTGCCACTTAAGTTTGGGGTTGTTACTACAGAATAACTTTACCCATCCTGGGTAATAAATATCTTATGAGGATTTTAGACCCCCTTCTCCACTTACACCCCCTTCTCCAAACACTCTTGATTACATTTTAATTTTTGGTTAAGTCTATTATCACTGTTTTCATTTTTATGATTGTGTCAAGATGACTCACTGCTGAGATAGTGTTTAGTGATTGAATTTCTTATCGTAAAACTTGTTTTTGTTAAATTTAGTGATTATTACACTTTAGGAATTAGTTTTCTTTGAAATCCTGACCGAATTCTCCTCATTCCCCAACAACTTTCTACATGATGTACCTCATTACAATTTTCCACCTTGTCATACTGTCATATTATTTATCATCTTCACTTTCCTTTTTTCTTGGAGAAAGCCCTCCAGATTTCTGGTTTAATATGGACTGAAAGCTTTCTAAATTGATACAATTGTTGTTCTCCATTTTCTGGGTCCCACGTTGTCTTCTTTTTTGGTTGAACACATCTTTTAATAGCTTTCTGAGAAAAGGTCATTGGAAGATTTATTTTGGAGATTTCCTGTGCCTGAAAATGTCTTTTTACCATCCATAGATGTGACTGATAAATTGGCTGGGTATACAACTTTAGGTTGAAAATAACCATGGCAGAGACCACTAGCTGCCCACCAGAATCTTGGGCACACAGACTATATTTCTCAGCCTCTTTGGCAGTGAAGCTTGGCCATGAGTTTAAGTTCTCTCTAGTGGGAATTAAAATTCTAGACCTGGCCCATTCAGACTTTCTTCTGCTTGCTTCCTCCATGCTTTTCTCCTTCCAGAAAGATTGGTGGGGACAATGAAAATGGGATCCTAAGGGTTTGCAGGGCCATGAGATGAAAAGAATGTCAGTTCTTGAATCACCACATGGAGAACTGTCCAGCCCTGAATAGCCCACCTGGGAATGGTGTGTGAACTAAAAATAATCACTTTTTGCTTAAGCCAGTGACATTTTGGGGCATATTTGTTATGCAGTCTGACCTACTCTGTATTAGCACAGAAATTGATTCTAGAAGTGGGGTGATGCCATCATAGAAACTAAAACAAGTGGCATTGGCTAGGAGTAGGTAGTGAGGAAACAGATAAACCAGGATATGGTGCTACCTATGTGGCATAGTTGGTTAAGCATCTGACTCTTGGTTTCAGCTCAGGTCATGATCTCAGGGTTATGAGATTGAGCCCCGTGTTGGGGAGAGTAGAGCCTGCTTAAGACTCTCTCCTTCTGCCCCTCCCCACTACACACAGTCTTGATCTCAAGTAAAATAAGTAAATCTTAAAAAAAAAAAAAAAAAAAGAAAACCAAAAAGGATGTAATGGAGAGGAGGAGCTAGAGATACCTGTTACACTGGCATAAAAATGTGGCAAACCTGATACCAGAGATAATTTTCTACTAAGACTGTACCTAGAATGGAAGATATGGGGAAAAGGCAGGCAGGGCTTATTGTTGGTTAGTACCTCACTAAATAGATTGTCATCAAGAAAGCACCGGTCTGTTTGTAAGCAGGGATTAAGGGTTGAAGAAACAGTGTCTGGACCCCACAGAGGAGATGATAAGACCAAGTAAAGTCACAAGACTATGAAGTCATGTCAGTTAAACAGAGGTTAGTTATCCCTGTGTCAAGATCAGGTTAAGGACATTGCCTAATAAGTCTCTTGCTACAGATGGCTTTACAGGAGCTAATATTAACTTGACAGAGAATGGCATGGGGCCAAAAAAGCAAAAACCAAACAAATAGATTTAAGAATAATGGCTATGAAACTTAGAATGCCCTTACTAGCATATGTAACCAATGGGAAGTCAATAGATCAGAAATTTACTTTAAGGAAGAAATTAAATTCCCAAGGAAACCACAGATTATGGCCTAAAGAAAACCCCTTTAAAATAACATTTAAACCTCCAAGCTTCCATGAGTAACAAGTGGGCTGTGAAAGCACTGGCACCCCCAAGATGGAGAATCCTCCCATAAACCACTTCAGGTATGGACACAGGAGATAATGGACAGGGGAGAAGTTCCCAGAGGGCAGAGTAGGGGCTGTGGAATACAGTGGACAGTTCCTTCAAGAAAGAAGATCCAGGGTCCCATGAAGTAAACTCCATTTCCAAGTCCAGGGTCCCAACAGGGTTCCATCATTGTTATGGACCAGGGACTGCCTGTGTTTCCTAATCTTCATTACAAATTACCCTAAATATTGGATGTGTGCAGGGTTGGAGGGTATAACCCAATTCTTGGCTTTGCTTTAACTTCCTTGGAAGGGGACTTAAGTGTGTTGTATGAGTGGCGAGAAGGTCACACTGCTGCTGCCTGTGTAAGAGACTGCCAGCTGGGTACCCAAGTCTGTTCTCTCTCTTCTTCTGTGTACTTTCCTTTTTCACTGGCTGGTTGGAGATATAAATGAAGGCTCGAGAGTAAGTGTCCTAACCTGGGATCCACAGCTTGGAAGCTCAGGGGATTCTATAAACCTGGCTGGGAAAAAAAATAATAAACTTGGCTGGGAAAAGTATATCTTTATTTTCCCTAACCTTGAATTGAGATTTAGTATTTCTTTCTGTTATGAATGGGATTACAAAGAATAATAGTATTAGCAGTACCTTTGACTTTGTCACCAGTAGAAATCACAGATATTTTCATATCACATTACAGTTGTTGCAGATATCTCAAAATATCATTACATTCATCAGTACTCAGGAATTACAGCAGTTATTAGACCTGCCACTAGATTGCACATAATTGCAGTCTTCCTGTTGACAGACAGTCATGCAACACAACTGGCCGACGCTGAGCCGGGGAGGCATTCAGCTACCAAATGGTGAAGTCACATGGTCTCATATTGGTGAGCCAGATATCCATGCTAGTTTCTAGTAATCCCTGCCTGCAGTTGTTGGTCAGTTAATATGTAGAGGTAGGTGAGTGGTTTTCATTTTTTGTCAAAGGTTGGCAATATGGGGTGATTAAAATAATAATTCATTTTTTTAAGTAGGGGCTTGAACTCATGTGGAGCTTGAACCCATGACCCTGAGATCAAGATGGAGCTGAAATCAAGAGTTGGATGCTTAACCAACAGCCATCCAGGAGCTCTTGAAATTAGAATTCTTAGTTCTTGATATTGAAAGGTATGCAAGCCACAATTGTAGTCAGTCTTCACATTGATATGTCTTTAAAGAATAAATGTAACTTTAACTCATCTATGCTTTAAATGTGTTGTCTTATTAGCTATTGAATTAATATAGAAATACATATTAGGGATCCCTGGGTGGCGCAGCGGTTTAGCACCTGCCTTTGGCCCAGGGCGCGATCCTGGGGACTGGGGATCGAATCCCACGTCGGGCTCCCAGTGCATGAAGCCTGCTTCTCCCTCTGCCTGTGTCTCTGCCTCTCTCTCTCTCTCTCTGTGTGACTATCATAAATAAATAAATAAAATTTAAAAAAAAAGAAATACATATTAATTACTATGTCAGGTTGTCTTTTTATATTTTGTTAGCTATATGTCTATATAATTGGTTTGCTTTTTACTCATATGAGTTTTGTTTTGTGGATTTGAAAAATTCTAAGAAGGAATCAACAGGCATCACCCAACAGCCAAAAGGGTCCGGGGCACAAAAAAAGCTCAGAGGGAGGAACCTGTGGTATGGCTGAGCCACAGTGTGGAAGGACCCTGGGTCCTATGGAAGAGAGCCTGCCTATTACCTGAACATTCATCCAGGACTATTATGTGAGCAAAAAGTAAACTTCTATTGTTTTAATTTGAGGATTTATTGTTAGCAGAGCATTGCCTACTTCATGTGAAGACATTGATCCATTGATTTTTTTCTTACCCTTGGGAAGTTCAGTGCCATACTGATATTTGTTCTGTGTCATTCCCCTGCTTTATGTAATCCTCACTCCCACTATTAAAAACAATTTTAAAAAAACCTGAAACCTTTTGTTCTGAAATTTCACATGCTGTGTCTTCAGGTGGCTCCATTAATTATGCCAGGCCCTCAGTGGGGCCTTAAAATTAAAACTGAATTTTAAGTCTGTCGACTCGTATCTTTCAATCTGAGAAATTTTGTTCTCTCTTAGGCAATGTTCTTATTTGCTATGTCACAAAGCATAAAAGTCATTTTATAACCTTTTATGGACCTGGGAAAGGCTCAGCTAGGTGGTTCTCTCTCATGAATTGTAGTCAGATGGTAGCTAGAGCTGAAACAGTGAGGACTGAAGCAGCTGGGGGCTTACAGGGCCTCTCCTTCTTCTCAGGGTAGCCCAAATGACCTCTCTGCATTGCCTAGCTTGGGCTGCCTCCTGAATGGTGGCCTTTAGGCATTAGACTGCTGACATGGTGGTTCAGAGCCCCAGGGCAATTATTCCAGCAAGCAAAGTAGAAGAAGCATTACCTTTGATGCCTTAGCTTTAGAAGTCACATACTGTATTGGTAAATACAGTTACAAAAACCTTTCAGTGTTCAAGACCAAGGGAGTTAGATAGCATCTCTTGATGGGAGCACAGCAAGGTTCTAGAAAAGTGTGTGGGATAGGAGGTGTTGCAGTCATCTTTGGGAAATACAACCTGCTACAATTTCCTGTTCCAGTTCTCTCATTATATTCTAATAGTCAGTTTTCATCCTCTGGACTAATCCTTTAATTTTCTTATCTATTCTCTCTTATTATCCCTCACTTTATCTTTTTGTTCTGCTTTCTAGGACATTTCATTGACTTTATCATCAACCTTACTACTGACTTTTACATTTTGACTACTATTTTTAATTTGTTCTCTGTTCCTTTTTATTTTTTAAAAATATTGTGTCCTGTTTTGTTTGATGGATGTGATAATCTTATGTTACCTTTCTGAGGCTATGATTTAAAATCTATTTGAATTGTTCTGCTTCCTATAATTCTTTCTTTTCTCTATGAGTTTTTTCCCCTTATTTTTTTCCTGTGGTGTTTGAGTCTTTCCTTCAGTGTATGATTATTTTTGGACATTTCTGATTGGAAGTGCATAGATGGACTTGTGGACTGGTGTGTCTTGATCGGGTGGCCAGCTGGCTGTTTTATTGGGAGTTCCAAATGCCAGTGTTTGCCAGTCTTTTCTCTGGAACCATTTGGTTTCTCTGGAGCAGGCTTCTTCCATCTCCTGTATGGGAGCCAAGCTGTTGGTGTCTGGAGCTGAGAGAAGAAGGGCCTAAGGAGCTCATTACCCTACAGCCTCTCTGGTTTGATTTTCCTGGGCCTTTTGATAATCCCATTTTGGAGACTCCCCCGCCTAAGCTTAGCATGCCATAACTCCAAAACAAATGTCAGGTCTCCTACAGGTTTGGGGAAGTGTGCTTGGCTGATTGTAGGGAGTAGGTGGGTCTCTAAAATGGTTTCATTACTCCTTTATTCAGGGTTTCAGATAATCCCTGTGTCCCGCCCTCTGCTTCACTTTGGTTTTCTTTAGTAACTGGTTTCTCCCACTTTTTAATCATTCCTAAATTTCCTGTAGCAAATAGGTTTCCTCTTCATTATACCTTCTGCAGATATTGGGTTTTGATACTTAATCCACTGAGCCACCAAGGTGCCCTGCTCTGTTTCTTATTATGGTTCAAGGATTTAAATATCTCCTAATTCTATTGAAGATGGAATTGTGTTTTTGTTTCTTGCTTTATTTTATATTTTGGGTGATATTCAAGAGTGGAAGGGGTGAAATCAGGAAAGCTTTCATGCCTCCAGTGTCACAGTGGGCTTTGTGGATGAGAGCCCCACAGCCCCCATGCTTAGGAGGGTCCAGCACTTGGTTTAATGCTCTACTGTCGCTTTCTTGAAATTTGTGCTTGTTTTTGAACAAGGGTCCTTGTATCTTAATTTTGCACTGGATCTGCATATTATGTAGCCTGTCCCATCCACAGTTGATATCCCAAACCATCTTCCTTGTTGTCTGAGTGATTGTTTCGAAACAGAAACCCAATCATGTCGTACTCTTGCTCAAAAGAATTCAGTGGCCCCAAAACCTTCAGGATGAAGTCTAAGCACCCTAATGTTGTGTCTAGCCACTGCAAATGCCCAAATGGACCACCACTGGGCCTGATAACTGGTCTCTCAGTTTCCATTTTTACCTCCTTATAGTCCAAAGAGCCATCTTTAAAAGACCACTCTTGTTCAAATCTTTTCACACTTAAAAGATAGTGCAAATCCTCCCCCAGGCTCACAAAGCTTCTATGGTGTGAGTTTTGCTTACTTTCTGACCTCATCACACCCATCATCCAATCCACACCCCCACTGGCCTAGTTGCTATTCCTTCCTGCTCTATCTGGAAAATTGTTCTCCCAGGAAACTGCACCCTTTCCCTTGATGCAGATACCTACTGAAATGTCACCTTCTCAGAGGGACTTCATTGATAGCTCCATCTAAAACAGTACCTCTTAGGGCACCTGGGTGGCTTAGTTAAGCATATGCCTTCAGCTCAGGTCATGATCTTAGGGTCCTGGGATGGAGCCCCTCATGGAAGGGGGAGGCGGTCCCTGCTCAGCAGGGAGTCTGCTTTTCTCTCTGGCCCTCCCTCTCCCCCTCTCATGCTCTCTCTCTCTTCTCAAATAAATAAATAAAATCTAAAAAAATAAAATAAGGGCAGCCCCAGTGGCATAGCAGTTTAGCGCCGCCTGCAGCCCGGAGTGTGATCCTGGAGACCTGGGATCGAGTCCCACGGGCTTCCTGCATGGAGCCTGCTTCTCCCTCTGCCTGTGTCTATGCCTCTCTCTCTCTCTCTCTCTTTCTTTCTCTCTCTCTCTCTCTTTCTGTGTGTCCCTCATGAATAAATAAATAAAATCTTTAAAAAATAAAACAATGAAATAAAACAGTACCTATCATCATTCTCTATTCCCTTACCTGGCTTTATCTATTCATATAATTATCTATTCATGTAATTGGCCACACACATCATTTGCGAATTTGTTAATTAATTAATTTGTCTTTTACAATAGAACATAAGCCTCATAAAGGTAGGAGTTTAGCCTCACTCACTATTTGTTGAATACAAATATATTTTTTGAGTGGATATGTTTCAAGAAATATGCAGTAATCCTCACCATTGGGTAAGAATCACAAGGGAACTTAATCTCAACAGAGGTGTGTTTGGATTGAAAGAAGCTTTGGGTGACTATGGGACGGCAGGAGGAAAGAAAGGGAAATCTGGCAGTGTCTTCCTCTGTGGGGTTGGAGCCATCTCTGATATTCTAAGGGGCTGGTTTAGGTGTCTCCCTCTCTAGGACTCAAGAAAGTAGTCACCTATGCATAGATCATATGTGGTTTACCTGTCCCTTTTCCTATTAGGAACACATACAGAGTAGAGACTATTTCTTATTTATCCTTATTTTCCTAGAGTCTAGGAGGATATTTGGCACATAGAAGTACTCAATAAATGCAAATTGATAATGAATGAATAAAGCAATTCCAAAACCACAAATGGCACCAAGAGCAGAAGAAACCCATGAGGGGGAGGTTAAAAAATTGTTTAGAATTCTCTTATGGAAAAAAAAAAAAGAATTCTCTTATGGATAGGGCTGAGTGACATGACTCTGTGAGTCCCTTCAACATTCAACATGACAGCAGAAACAGTCTAGATCCTTGTGTTTATAAATTCATATTGTCAGTTGGTGGCAGACAGTGCAATGAGAAGGGAGGTAGAAGATGAGGTCAGAGGCTCCTGTAGTTGGTAACAATGGGTGGTAGCTTGGATTAGGATGGTAGGGGTGGAGGTCATGAGAAGTGATTGAACTTTTGAAATAGTTTGAAAATTAGAACCAGCGTAATTTGCTGATGAATTTCATCTGGGGTATAGAGAAAGAGAGGAACTAAGGATACCTCCAGAGTTTTTGGGTTGGGTAACTGGTTGCCAAGTAGTGCCATATACAGAGAAAGAGGAAACCCAAGGGTGTAAAGCAAGAGTTCATTCAGAAAACAGTAGGTCCTAAGTGATGGTTAGGCATGTTAGTTGAGGGGTGGAGAGGGCAGGAGATACAACACAGGAAAATAGGAATCAAGTGTGGGTTGGAATATGCACTAGGGAGTCAGTAATGTGTAGATCATATTCAAAACTATGAGACCATATGAGACCATTGTACTGGATTGAATAACATCCTTTTAAAATTTATGTTAATTATGAACTATAGATGTGACTTTATTTGGAAATAGGGTTTTTGCAGGTTTAATCAACTTAAGATCAGATCATTTTGCATTAGGATGGGCCCTAATCCAATGACTGGTATCCTTTTAGGAAGAAGAAGGTTTGGATACAGATACACACAGAGGAAGATGGCCGTGTGAACATGGAGGCAGAGATAGAAGTTACACTGCTCAAATCAAGGATGGCAGGCAATCACCTGAGGCTAGGAGAAGCAAGGAAAGATTCTTTTCTCAAACCTTTGGTGGGATCATGCACCCTGACTTCAGGCTTCTGGCCTCCAGAACTGCTAAAAAATACATTTCTGTTGTTTGAAGCTCCCCCCTCCCAGTTTGTGGTACTCTGTCACAATAGTTCTGGGAAACTACTACAATCACCAAGGGTGTGAGTGTAGATAGTGGGCAGAGGCATCTCCAAGGATGGAGCCTTGGGAAATTGACTCTAAAATAAGTCAAGAAGAGGAAGAAGATCCTGCAAGAGATACTAGAATGGCATGGCCAAGATAGAATCTCCTGGTAGGAGAAAGACCAGGAGAGTGAGAGGTCCCAGAGCTAACTTGAAGGGAGTATTTCAAGAAGATTGAAATCCTGAGGTGTTCCAGATAAGGTGCTTCAGATAATGAAGACTGAGAACTGGTCATTGGACTTGGCTATCTGGAGGTCACTGTTGACCTTAACTGGCCTCATTTTGGTGGAATGATTGATTTAAAATTAGAGAATGGGAGATGAGGAGGTGCAGACAGCAAGTAGACAATAACTCCCATTGTCCTTGATTTTATAGTTGACAATGAGAATTATCTCATCTCATCCTTACAGCGATGTCTATGAGGGCATCATTGTTTACAGGAAGGAAAACTGAGGCTCAGAGGTATTTGAGAATTTGTCTAAGTCCCCTGACAGAAAAGAAGAGTCAGAAACAAAAGTTGAGGGCTTCCTAGGAAATATTTCCATTTAAAGAAGCCCTTTCACCAGGCCTTCCCCTGACCCATACTCTCACCTGGCCGTTCCCAATGTTTAGGGACTCATTGCCCTTCCCTGCTGCCCCAGATGATTCTGCCCTATGTTGGGTGAGGGGATGCACAGGGCTGGGGAACTTCATCCTAAAGGCTAGCTTGTTTTCTTTCCCCACTCTGTGTCTTCAAATAGAGGTGGAACACTCAAGTGTCTCCAGGAGCTGGGCAGGTAATGGACATAAGTTAAGTATGTCCTGAATGGAACAATGGGAGATGAATGAGGCTGAGGGCAAAGCTGAGCATGAAGGCCCTGCATAAAGGTGTTCAAATTCAAGTTTCAAAAACTGTGAGTCTACTAACAAATGTGACTGTGATGAAATTTGATCCCAGGCCAGTGTGTAGACTCAGATGTTTTCAGTCACTCCACTATGCCTCCTTTCCCAGAGGCTGGGGCCCATACCCCTGAGACTCCCTGTTTTGACACAAAAAGGTGCCTGGGTAGCTCAGTCTGTTAAGCTTCTGCCTTCAGCTCAGGTCATGATCCCAGGGTTCTGGGATCAAGTCCTGCATTGGGCTCCCTGCTCAGTGGGGAGTCTGCTTCTCCCTCTGCCCTGATTGTGATCTATTTCTCTCTCTCTTTCTTAAAAAAATAAAAGTTAAAACAAACAAAGACAAATGGGTGCCTAAAGCTCAACCACATGACTGATGTCTAAGGAAGACCAGAGGTGAGGGCTAAGGAGACATTGTCAACCCACAGTCCCGGTCCAGACCTTTAACCCTTCCTGGGTCTTCACCTGCTTCTTCTCAATGTGGCTTGCCAACTGTCAACCCCTTGCTGGCATTATTTCACATATTGGCCATCTTCCACCTGCCTCTCCAGACTTTGCTTGAAAGGAGAATTTTTGCACATGTAACTAGTCAAGATGAGGGCATATTGATTTGAGGTAGCCCTAACTCCACTGACTGGTGTCTTTTTTTTTTTTAAGATTTTATTTATTTATTCATGAGAGGCACACACACACAGAGAGAGAAAGAGAAAGAGAGAGAGAGAGAGAGAGAGAGAGAGAGAGGTAAAGACACAGGCAGAGGGAGAAGCAGGCTCCATGCAGGGAACCCAACGTGGGACTTGATCCCGGGACTCCAGGATCACACCCTGGGCCAAAAGCAAGCGCTAAACCACTGAGCTACCCAGGGATGCCTACTGGTGTCCTTATAAGAAGGCCATGTGAAGATACACAAGGAAGAAGGCCATATGGAGATGGAGGCAGAGATTGGAACAATTCGACTACAAGCCAGGGAGCATCAAAGATTGTAGGCAACCACCAGAAGCTAGGAGGGAGACATGGGACAGTTTTCTCTCAAAGCTTCCAGAAGGAACTAACCTTGTCAACACCTTGATTTCAGACTTCTGTCTTGCAGAACTGGGAGAGAAGTAAATTTGTGGTAATTTGTTACAGAAGCCCTAGGAAACTTAATCCGCCATCAAATTTTCTTTCAATTCTTCAAACTTGTGTGTGCCATCTGTTTCCTGTGGGGACCCTGGCCTATAATTCTCTAGCTCATCCCCAGGGGCTTTCCATTACCCTTAGTAAGCCCTAAATCCTTACCTTGTAACCTAAGATCCTCCCACTAGGGTTCCACATTGCTCTTCTGGCCCTCTTTTTGCCTGGTTCCCACAAGTGTGAATGCCTTGCCCAGCCAACCTGGACACTTGTCCCCTGATTCTGCTTTGCATTTGTTCCAGCTCCTCATTTCTGGTTCCTCTACCCAAATCTCATCCATTCTTAAACCCAATTCTGCCCTTCTTCCCCCAGCAGAAAGCTTTCTGGATACCCCAGCCTGCAGAGATCGACCTTGGTGTCAACACACTCAATCCAGTGGGGGATTTATACACCAGTGGTACTCACACCATGTCCTGTGTATGCTTCTCCCCAACTAGACTGCAAGCTCCATGAGATCAGGAAAAGTGCCATGTTCTCCATGTCAGGTCCCACAGTGCTGGGCACATGGGAATGAGAGTGAAGAAAAGTCTGACATATTTCTGGAACTGTTAGTGTACTACCAGGGAAAGAGACAGAACCTTCTAGGTTCCAAGAAGAACCTGGGGTCCACAGCTCAGTGACTCAACATCAGGGTCTTTGGAACTGACTAGCTGCAACCATCGGTGACATTGTAGTTGGGACAGAGGCCTTCAGTCCACTGGAATCCCATGGATTCAAAGAGAAACTGCAAGAGGTGGAAAAAAGAATTCCTCCTTCTCTCTCAATTACATCTTTCCCTCATCCCCTCTCACATCTCAGTTTCCAGCCCCAACTGTGTAAAAGAATGAGTCTGACTGATTCCCTACTAGAGGTATATGTTGGGAGAGAGGGTGTGTGGGAGGTTCTGATCCTCCAGCCTGAAGGAATCAGACTTCCTCTTGTCCTTCACCCTTCTCTCCCTTCCTTGAAAACTCTGACTCACTGATATTTCTAGTCACCAGTTCCTTCCTGCCCCAGCTTTTATTTTCTCTATTTCTCTTCTTTATTAGAGAAAATGAAGAGATACCCCACTGTAGAATCCTTCTCTAAGTCCTCACTCCTGGAGGAAGACAATTTCCTTCGGAAAGAGGCAGAGCGAGTATTGTCCGGACAGGGAGGCTCTGTTTTGGCGTTTTCTTATTTCTCTTTTCAACTGATCTGAATTTCCCCTTTCTAGGAAAGCCAGGCACCCCAAGGGATCAGGATGGGAAGCAGAGGGAAGCCTAAGTCCTCTCTGTCATTGGGGAATAAGCTCTGCTTCTCTGTGGCCCATGTTCCTGAGCCCTGTCTCTGTGGGTGTAGCCTGAGAACCAAAGCAGTGCTGCACCCTCGACCCCCTCCAGTCTCTCAGCCAGCCTTTCAGATGCTTCCTAACTTGTCAGTAGGGAGGAAGCAGCTGTCTCCTCCAGTGATTATCTTCAGGGCTCAATTCTCTCAGAGTTCTCCAAAGCCCAAGGCCAAGGCCAAGTCCCAGCTGCCGTCACGATAGGTTAAAAACTTCCTGCAATGTCTTGCCACTATGCAAGCTGGTACCCAAGGGAGTGTGACCTCAGGGACTTCTTGATCCACTCCCCTAGTCCTTGCCAGAGGAATTACTGCACACTATATTTCATTGGGAGGGAGCCATTTCCCCAGCCATGGAGCCATATCCCCAGTGATATTACTTGTGGAGGGTGACAAACTCCAGTCCTCTCTCCAATTCTTGTTTAAATAAAAATGTGTTTAGTCAATTATGGTATTTCTCTCATATCTACTGAAAGCATGGTAATTGTTGAACTGAGAATATAGTTTATCTTCTCATTCTACTCCCAATTGGATTTTCCAGGGTCTTGATCTTATAATTGAGGGTGTTAATGGTTTTTCAGTTATGGCTGCCTGGTACCTTGTGTATAGGGGATATTGTGATCCTCAGATTTTTTTCTGTAGCGTCCAGTTCCAATGGGCCATGGAGTCAGAACTATCTGAGCTCATTTTCCATAAATCCATAAACCTGGTGGAATTTTGACTGCAATTGTGTTAAGTCTATGTATCAGTCTGGTGAGAACTGACATCATTAAAATAGGAGCCTCCCCATTCCTGAACATGGTATATCACTCCATTTATTTAAGTCCTTAAATTCTTTCAGTAATATCTTGTAGTTTAAGTGTAGAGGTATTGCACATTTTTCATTACGTTTGTTCCTGGGCATTGGATGAGTTTTGCTGCTGCTGTAAATTGTATTTATAAGGATTTTTTCTAAGTACTGGTGACAGGTGTGTAGGAAGGAGAACTTTTGCAATACCTACCTTCATCTTTTTTTCTAAAAGAACAGCTTTATTGAGATATAATTCACATACCGTACAATTCAATGGTCGTTAGTATATTCACAGATACATGTGATTATCATCACAATCAATTTTAGAGCATTTTATCACCTTAAAAAGAAATCACATACCTTTTAGATATTACCCACCTATTATTTCATTGCTTTTCATAATTTTATTTTCTAATTTTTGTTGCTCGTATAAAGAAATATAATTTATCTGGGTTTATCACTTGCATTCAGTGACTTGGCTAGACACACCTATTAATTCTAGTAGTTTGTAGATTGTTTTGGGTTTATGAGGTACAACTTCATGTCATGTATGAATAATAATTTTTTGACTTTACCCTTCCCAATATTTAAGCCTTTTTTTTTTTATTTAAGCCTTTTATTTCTTTTTCTTGTCTCATTGCCTTGGCTAGGATGTCTAATGCAATGTTGAATTGAAATGTTGAAGTGGACATCCATTATCTTATCCTGATCTAAAGGAGGAAACTCATTATTTCATCATTAAATATAATGATTGATTTAGGGTTTTGTTTTACCTGTAAAAAGGCTTTATCAGGTTCAGGAAGTTTACTAAGTGTTTTTTTTTTTTTTTTTTATCATGAATTAGCCACCTGAGTTCAAATCTTGAATCTTCCACTTA
This sequence comes from Vulpes lagopus, assembly GCF_018345385.1. Lineage (NCBI taxonomy): Eukaryota > Metazoa > Chordata > Mammalia > Carnivora > Canidae > Vulpes > Vulpes lagopus. Next base: position 63,036,814 of record NC_054824.1, read on the forward strand.
ATAGTCATTCTACTTTGGGGAAGTTGTTTACCTTCTTTGAGCCTGTTTATCCAAGCTTTGAGCCTCTAATCCTAAATTGGAGAAAGGAATTTCTATCTTAAAGTTTCTTGTGAAATTGAGGATATTTATAAGTAACAACCCCATAGTAGATGCTCAATTAAATGTCTGGTGTTACATTATATTCTTTCTATTTATCATTCTCCTCCCATTGTATATATGCCCCGTGAGGGTTTGCTTTGTCTCTGTTCCATGCTGTGTCCCTAGTGTTTAGAATAGTGCCTGGAATAGAGAAATTGCTTCAGGCAAGAAGTTTTTTTGATCAATCAATGTCAATTTCCTCTTTTCTTGAACCCTATGACTATGAATCATGGTTCTGGGGCCTGGAATTATACTTGCCACTAGAGAATCACATAGTTCTCTTAGGCACTTCCAAAGTTCAGTGCCAACTTCCCTTTTGACTTTTAAAAAGTGTCATGTTTTCCCTTCTAGGTTGTTTATCAATATCTGCAATTCTTTCTTCCCTGACTCGCTGTATGTTAATGACAGAGCTCTAGGGTCTAGTCCCAGCCTTCCCAGATGCATTCCATGGCAGTGGACAAACCCCTCCCCATGAGTCCCTTAGGCCTTAGAGATTTCCTCCAATTGTGGTTGCAGTGCAGATGTGATGCTTATGGCCTTGCAAATCTCGAAGGAATCTGCTTTGCTTTATTGAAGTCTCTCCTGAGAGCAGCAAAGAAACCAGGTCCAGGATGAGCCTTCTAAACCCCCAGCAGGTTCTGAAATCAGCGAGGTAAAGGAGGAACTTGAAGCCTGAGGGATGAACACCAGAACATGGACACCTCTGGGCACTCCCCAATGCCACCTCCCCTCAGTTCATATAGGTCTTCCAGAACATACCCTTCTCCCTCCTGAAATGCCTTTCTTTTGCCACCAAATCCTCTTTATCCTCTAGATCAAGAATTCTCAACCTTGGCATCACTGACATTTTGCACCAGACACTTCTTTCTTGTGGGGGTTACCCTGTGCATTGTAGGATGTTCAGCAGCATCCCTGACCTCTAGCTACTAGATGCTCATAGCACCACTGCACTCTGAGTTATGATAACCAAAAATGTCTTCAGACAATGCTAAATGGCCCCCAGAGGGCAAGATTGTTCCTGGTTGAGAACCACTGCTCCAGATGATCTTTCTAAGGCCCTCTTTTCATCAACCTCTCCCCAGCTCAAGTTGTTTGTTCCTCAGCCAGCCTTTCCTCTCCGACTTATACTCAACCCTTCTCTTCTGAACTCTGAGTCAGCGTGAGCCAGAGCTGCCACCATGACAGGTAACAATTGTGCCCAGCATTCACATAGCACCTACCCCATGCTGTTGCACAAATTATCTGACGGAATCCTTACAACAGCCTTGTGAGTAAGTAGATGTATGGTCCTCTCCATATTTCAAATACTACCCAGAGAGGTGAAATCACTTGTCCAAGGTCACACAGTTGGTAAGTGGTAGATTGAGAATTCAAAACTAGGCTGTCAAAACAAACAAACAAACAAACAAACAAACAAAAAACTAGGCTGTCTGGCTCACAGGATCATAAACTACCCACTCTGTCCCACTGGATATCTCCTCAATTGTTTCCCTTATGTTCATCTACTTCCAGACCAAAAACACTTTGAGTGCATTTGTGGATGCTCCACAGTGCTGAGCACAGGGCAGGAGGGTCCAGTATGACATTAGTGACTGACTTCCTGCTATTGTGGGCTTTGAGGCATTAGAACAGGAGTGTGTGTGGGTGAAACTAATGATTGAAGGGAAGAAAAATCTCACTTTGAGGCTTAAACATATATTCACAAAATGCATTTAGCATAGGTGCATATCTCAGTGAACTTTCACAAACTGAACACACCTGGATAACCTGATCAAGAATCAGGTCACCAAGGGGGCCTGGGTGGCTGAGTCAGTTAAATGTCTGCCTTCAGCTCCGATCATGATCCCAGGATCCTGGAATCAAGCCCCACATCTCCTCAGGCTCCCTGCTCAGTGGAGAGTCTGCTTCTCCCCCTCTCTGTGTTTTCTCTCTCTCAAAATAATAAAATAAAATAAAATAAAATAAAATAAAATAAAATAAAATAAAATAAAATAAAATAAAAAATCAGATCACCATTAGCCCAGAAGCTTCCCTCATACTCCCCTCCCCTCATCCTCTCTTAAAGTAACTACCATCTTTCCTTCTGATAGCATAGATTCCTTCTGCCTCTTCTTGAACTCTTAATAAATGGAAACGTGGAATATGTACTCCTTTGTGTCTAGTTTCTTTTGTCCGATATTGTCTGTGAGAATCATCCATGTTGTTGCACATAACAATAATTTGTTCTTTTTCTTTTCTCTGTAATATTCTGTTGTATGCTAGCTGACTTATTCATTCTATTGATAATGGACTTGGTAGTTTCCAGTTTGGAGCTATGGTGAAGAGTACTGCTGTAAACATTATTGTGTATGTCCCTTGGTGAACACAGTATGCATTTCTGTTGGGACAATACCCACCTATGGGGCAATGTCTACCTGTGGCTCATAGGTATGCATGCTTCAGCTTCAGTAGACACTGAGATTTTCCCAAAGTTTTTGTATTTGGAGACTTTTAGAGCCATAGTGGACTCCCCTCACCTCCCCCGGCTGCTTTTCTGAAAAGATGAGAGGAGAGGAGTGGCATAGCCTCTCTAGAATCTTCTAGATGGCCACTGTACCAAGAACTGTCTTTATAGGAAAGTAATGTCAAAGATGAAGGGGACCATCCATACAGATCCCAAGTATAAGACTTTCCTACGCACAGGGAGAGACTGAGGCTCAGAAACAGGGGTTACCTTGTCCAAGGTGGGATGGTTCTAGCCTAGTCTAGAAGCCAGGTTTCTGGACTCTGGACCCCATTTTGCCTTTTGAGTACCTGAAAAGAGATGCTCATCTGGAAGATGATGGAGTGGAACTAGATGCAGGATAGGACCCACTAGGATTGTATGTGAAGCATGAGAGTATGTGTATGTGGGGGAGGCGGGACTGGTGAGCTGTCTTGCTCCTTACATTTTCTTTGAGCCTGGGCTGAAGCCAAGGAAAACAGAAGCCTGGCTGCTTCTCCCACCAGGGGAAGTCAAAGTGAGGGGCTTTACAATTAGAGTCTGGAAAATCTTCCACCTCACAGCCTCCTCCCCACCCCCAATCCCCCTACCCCCCCCCCCCCAGGTCCAGGGAGAGGATTGGGGGGAAGGCTCTGCTGGCAGTAGGGACGGGGTTCCAGAGTCTGGAAACAAGATGGGCTTCCCCCTCGAGGGGCTCACAATCTTCGGTAAAACCAGACAGACCTTGGGCGTAGAGCAAAACCCATTTATTACAGACTGAAATTCCATCCACCAGGAACCTGGCAGGAGCCCTGAGCCAACCTGAGCGGAAACAGCTAAGCCCGTACTACTGCCAGCTCCAGTCTCAGTCCTTACCTGGTGCCCCAGACCCACCCCTATTCTCGCAGCCCTCAAACTTACTTAGCCTGGCCCCTGCCCACCCGAAATTCACGGTCCATTTTCAAAGAAGCGGTTTAAGCAATCCGGAAGGGGGAGAAGACATACCCCACCTTGCGCCCACTTCCCCGTACCTCCCACTCCCTCCCCAGACCTACTGGTCCCCATCAGAGAGTGGAGACAAAAGGGAAGGATGAAAGAGAGGTTGCTCCTCTTTGCAAACTCTTCTCGTCCCCCCCCCCCCCCCCCCCCCCCCGCCACTTCCCTCCCCAACCATCTGCCTTCCCGCCCCGGCTCCCGCGCCGGGCTGGGGCGCCAACTAAATCTGATCAAAATGCAATTGCCAAGTCGTTAAGGTATTTGAATTAAAAAAAAAAAAAAAAAAAAAAACAACTCCCGAGAAAGAAAGTATTTGATGGCTAATAATCTCATTTCAATATAATGGGACCTTCTTCTGCAGAGAGCAAGACAGGTTAAGAGATATAATTATGACTTTGCAAACTCTCTCCCAAGCGCGGGAGACGCGCTGACAGGTCTGCGCGCGGCTGCGCCCGACTCCGCTCGCTCCGAGGGGAGACGCTTTGTCTGCAGGGCCCGTTAAAGAGACACGGTCCCTTTCCCCCCCCTCGGCCTACATTGCAATTTAACTGTCAGCCGCGTCTTCGCCCCTGGATCCGTGTCGGAATCCCACGCGAGGGTCTGGGTAGGGTGGGAGAGGGGGACCGGCCTGAGAGGAGGGGGGAAAGGAGGAGAGAGCAGGGGGGCTGACCCGTCAAACGTTTCCCCAGGAACCGGGTGTTGGGCTTTCAAACCCGCTCCCTGGGGGCTCTTGAAGTCAGCGTCTGCACTGCAGGGGCCGGGAGGAGCGAGGGTTGCGGGTGCGGAGGGACCCAGGCAGCGCAGATAGACCGCCCATCTCCAAAGGGAGCCTTTTTGAAGGACCCCAAATAAACGGATTCCTTGCTGGAAGAATCGCTCGGTTTCAGCTGGTGGAAAGGGACCGAACTAGGGGAGAGATGGAGGTGGTGAGGTTCATGTCCACTTTAGCTCCCCTGCCCCAAGCAAACTTTTCCCCTCTCTTCACTACAATGGGAGAAAAGTAGCCATTAGGAGCCCGGATAGGAAATCGTCAAGGAAAGGGGACTTGATTTAAATCTCCTTCCTTCAAGAAAGTTCGAGAAAGGAAATCTGATGCGGTGTATACACGTGTGTTTGGGGAGGCGGGTGGAGGATGCACGCGAGCGGTCCCACACTCTTTTAAAGAGTACCGATTGCCGTTCAGGTCGAGAGATTTGGGGTAAAGTCAAGGCCAGGAGCTCCGGAGGGGTTTGAGCCCCGGCAGCCACGGAGCTGCGGGCGCAGCAGCGAGAGGGACCCAGGGCGCCTACTTGCAAGTGTGGCAAGTGTGTGCGCGCGTGAGTGCGCACGTGCGTGAGTACAGCTCCCAGGGGAGCGCTCGGCTGCAAACGCAGTCGGTGGTCGGAGCTGAATAGCCGAGGCAGGGAAGCGCTAAAGACAGACGGACAGACCAACGTGCCTGTCCCGAGAAAAGGAGCCGGGGCTAGACGGGGCCTCAGGGCATTGGGGTCCCCGTCTTCGCCTCGTCCCCGACTCTCGCGAAGCTGGTGAGAGCTTGACTCGGGGGCCTTCCCGGCAGCTCCCTGCACCGCCCAGCTTTGCAGTGAAGGAATTCGGAGGAAGCGGGTGTGCCACGGCTCCTCCCCTACACTCCAGGCGCCAAGCTCCAGGCCCCTCGAACGGTGGCCAGCCAGCGGTGAGGCCCGGGCGAACCCCCGGCCGCCCTGACCCGCGGGGTCGCCAGGCCACCGGACGTAGCGACTCCTTCTCAAGTTGATGCGGGCTACAGAGCCGGGGTCCCGGGATTTCCTCCGATCTCGGTCCCGGGGGCAGGGGGCTGCTTGCACGCGCACGCAGCCGCAGCGACTCCCCAGAGTCATCCGCGCAGCAGGAGAAACGAGGTTGGCGCTGTCGCGTCCTGCGCGTACCGCACACTCGGCTGCGTAACCCAGAAGTGGGGTTTGGACGCGAACCGGGTCATCCTCACTCGCCCGTCGGCTCCCCCTGGTGGCCCGGGACGCAGGTTTTCTCGGCCACAGAAGACCTGGGGAGGACGAGGCCTCTGGAGAGAAGCGGTGCTCACCTGGTTGGGCCGCTTGGACCCCAGCACCCTACCCTGGGGCTTCGTGGGGCCCGCGGTGGCCGCCCTGCGCTGCGGCGCCCCTAGCTTCCCGGGCCGCGCACCGCAGGACGCAAGGGGACCCTCTGGAAGCAGCACCGCCCCCCACCCCCACCCCCACCCGGGCCCCCATCCACTCACTGGGCAGGAGTTTGCCAGGCGGGGGCCCGACACCCCTTGCCAATTTGTCTCGGTGTTTAATGATCCCAAGACTGAGGCCTGGCGCGCGGCAGCCGCAGGGGAGCGAAGCCCATAGGAGCCATGTGGCCGCGAGGGCTCGGAATGGGACGGGGCTCCCCGGGGGCGCTCTGGGGCTGCGGGGGGGCTGGCCCGGTGGGGGGCGCGGGGGAAGGCGGACGCGGGCCCCGCGCGCCGCCGGCGGGGTCAGGGGCGAAGGGGCAGGCGGAGGGCAGCGCGCGGGGAGCCGGCGCGGCGGCTCGGGTTACCGCGGCCCGGCCCTCCCACCCGCGGCTCGGGCGCGGGGGCCCGGGCGGACTCGGGCGGTCCCCCGCTGTTTGCATTTCTCTGGCAGGCGGCGGGGCTTGGGTTGAAAGGAATCGCCTCCATTTGGAACGTTGTTTATTTTTCTTAACTAGCCAGCGCCGACAGAGGACCTCGAGAGCGCGGCGGCCGGACTCCGCCGAGCCCTCGCTGGGAAGGGGTCAGGACCGGGGGCGGCCCGACGACAGGGCGCTGCGAGCCCCCGCCGGGAATGCGCGCGGGTCCCCGGCGGCCGGGGTGGGCGAAGGGTCGCGGTGGGGCGGGGAGCGACTTTCCTCCCCACTTAGGAAAACACTCTTTCTCCTGTCGCAGTTACCTTAGCTTTGACCTTGCGCGAGGCCGGGCGGCGAAGCGGTTAAGCTTTCCGGCTTCGGGGTCTGGCCGCCTTGGATTTCAGTTCTGCTTTCTCCGATTTGAGGTCCTTGACCTTGGGCAGGTCGGCTTTGTGCCTCAGTTTCCTCGAGTCTCAAATGCGTACAACGTAGTGCTTAGTTCTTTGGGTGGTTGCAAGGACTGAGTGAGGTCGTTCACTTATGAACCCTTAGCGCAGGGCCTGGAACTTGCCAGGAGCGCAGGCGAGGTTAGCTCCTCTTGCGGGGGGTGCCGGTGTTTGTGGTGCTCTGGCCACGCGAGGCTGGGTAGGGTGGGGGCAGCCGGCGAGCGCGTGGCCCACAGGGAGCTGGAGGCCCAGACTCTCCAGCTCTGGGGAGAGGTGAGGGCTGGGGAGAGTTCTGAGCGTTTTGACATGAAATGAATAAAATGCAAATGATATTCAAAGCAAGATGCTAATGAGAATCTATTCTTTGAGCGTCCACAGCCCCGGCAGTGCCCAGAACAGTGGCGGAGCTGGTGTGAACTCAAGCATGGGCAGGGTCCAGCAGCCCGGGTCTCGTGTGTGTGTGTGTGTGTGTGTGTGTGTGTGTGTGTGTGTGTGTGTGCCAGTGTGAGTGTGTGAGTGTCGGCGCGCGCCTGCTCCGGAATGTGCGTAGCCGGCTCCGGGTGTGCTCGCGCCGTCATGAAAATGAGGTCAGGGAAGGTCGTTCCACTCTGCAGCATAAATCAAGGAGGAAAGGAGAATGGATGTGAGAGACAGTCCCTGGAGACCGCCCCGAGAGAGGCAGCGCGAGGGAAGAGGGAGGGGGAAAAAGTTCTGCGGAGAATAGGCGAGAAGCCGGCCCAGGCCATCTCCCTCCCCGCGCTGCTCTCCCCGGCAGGTCCCTCCGGCCGAGCAGCAGCGCCCCGAAGCCCGCCGAGATCGCGCCTTTAATCCCCCATCCTCCTCCCCAGGCTCCTAGGAACCGTTTCCTGCCCCCCCTCATTTAAATGTTCCTCGTCTAGGCGCTCTTTGTGTGAACACTGAAGCTCCGTGTGCACCCAGCTTCCTCAGGAGCTTGTAAGTGCCCACGTGCACACGCCGGTTGCACACAAAATTGCACACTTGTTACCAGCGCGCACGACCGCCGGGGCTCGCAGTCAGACGTTCCGGAGCCGGCTGCTCTCCGCTATCCTCTGCGGTTCCCACGCGTCCCCTCTCCACGCGCTTTGCCTCCCGGGTCTCGCCAATAGCCACGACCGCCGCGCTCCGGCCCCTTTTGCTCTTCTCTTTCCGCCCGACGCCAGGAGAGCGCGGTGCTCCAGGCCCGTGTTTTCCGGCGCGTTGTCCTGCGACCCTGGCTGGGAATCTCTGGAGGCTCGGGCCACCCTGGACCGGAACCGAAGCACGAATCATCCCGGGCGACCCGGCTCTCGGCTCTCGGCTCTCTCGGGAGAAGAGGGACGAGAGTGCAACAGTCTGGGAGGGAGGGGAGAGAGGGAGAGGGGCATCTCTTACCTCTTCCTTACATCTCTGAGACTTCAGGGCCAGAGGTCTGAACGGGGGCAGGGGACCGACCGTGCAGGGAACACCCGCGTCCCCTCGGAACTTCAGTATACAGCGCCCAGAGCGCTTTGCTCTCCGCCGGCACTGAGGCTGCCTCCAAGAACGGGAAGAGAGATGGGAAGAGGATGGACTGCGCCTAGGGTCTGCACTTGGGCCCAGATCAGACTTATTTTCCACCCTATTATCTTTATGACCATGAGTAATAACGATGATGCCTAAAAAAGCCTGTACAGTAGGCACAGCATAGGTGCACACTAATACATTGAGTAAAATCTACAAAGAGCTGCCCCCACCATGATTCTTCCTAAGCATCCACATTTTGTAGATTAATTCATTAAGTCATGAATTTATTCAACAAATATTTAGTGAGCTCCCACTGACGGAGAGAGGATGCCAAGAGCCTGGCCCTCTGGGCACTCATATTCTCCTGGGACAGAAAGCCAGTAAATAGATAAACCTGGGCACATCATATGATGTTAGGCAGAGCAGCCCTCGGTGCTGGGAATGAAAGATTATGTTGGGTTGGAGAGAGCCTCCCTGGGAAGGAGGAGGTCTGAATGAAGGCAGGGAATGAGCCATGCAGACTTCTGGAGGGACAGAGTCCCAGGCAGAGGGAACTGGAAGTGCAGTGGCACAGACTGGGAAATGCCTGGGGTACAGCCTCCCTGTCAAGGGAGGACAGAGAGAGGGGAGGAAGGAAATGGAACGTCAGACCTGGCTTTGTAGGTCATGGTGCGGTGTTTTGGCTTATATAGCAGGTGTGATTGCAGAGCCGCTGGAGAATTTTTAACAGGGACTGAAACAACTGGATTGGTAGTTAAAAAACAAAACAAAACAACAGCAAACAAAGATAAACGAAGATAATTTAACTTACTTGTCTGCAGTTTCCAGGTTAGTGAGTGTCTTAGCCCAGATCTCTAAATGTGTCCCAGTCCAAAACATCAGATAGGGAAGCTTAGGCAAGATCGCACCAGAAGGGGCCCAGGAGGCGTCCTGAAGAGTATTCTATCCCTCCCACCTCTAGTTATAGGAAGGTTCCGGAATGAGACAGTGGGTAGGGTCTCTAAATCTGCCAGCGCAGGAATCTGGGCTGTGCTCACCGGTCCCCCAGCCTGAGGATCTCTTAGCATTTTCACTTCCTGATTCCCGCCCGCCCACCTGCTGCCCTTTGCTCTGCCTACCTGAGGCTCGGAGCGAGGGCAACTCCGGCACAGGTTAAGACCTAGTTTCTCGATGCTCCAATTCCGCCGCTTGTTCAGGCTGCGGAATTCTGTTCCCGGGAAAGCCTGGCTGCCCGCAGACCCGCACGGTGGTCCCGCACCGCCGCCCGCTGGCCAAGGAGGACGCTGCAGCCGCAGTCGGTACAAGGTGCAGAACGTACCAGAGACCGCAGGGGGCGCAGCAGCAGGCTAAGTGATGGCGTGCCAGGTGCCAGGTGCCGCGAGAGGCGCTTCAGTTGCTTTATTTAACCATCAGACTAACTCCTGGAGAGATAGCTACTATTTCCCTCACTATACAGACAAGAAGATTGGGGCCAGGAGAGGCAAAGTACTTTGTTTAAAAACACACAGCTAGTAAGCGGCAGAGCGGTTTACCCGCTTTCACGCTCTCTCTTGCCCAGAGAGAGTGTGAGAAGAGGGAAATATTGGCTTCCATCCTAGAAAGCTCTCCCTCCCTTTGGCCCTGAAGAATCATCTAGAAAATGTCTTTAGCAGGTGCCCTAAGCTTCCAAGTCCGTCTCTGGAAGTGTTTCAAGGTATTTTCCCTACCGATGAGCTCATTTCAAATAGGTCCATGGTCTGCAGCTTGATACCAGTTGGGGAGCAGCTGCACAACTCTATCCTGCATGCTGCATGCCTCGGGGGTGGGTGGCAGGGGTTTCTGTCTCTTCTCTGAGATTTAGGCTGGTTGAGCAGCCCTGTCCCTGACGGTGAGGAGCAAAGTGCTCTGAGCAGAGGAGCTCCTGAACCTCAGATGGCACGAAAGACGGAGAGGCAGGGAATGATCACCCTGAGCCCTCTCTGTGCTCTTTCCCCATCTTAAATGCCAAGGCCGGGATATCCCACCTTTGGCTTCGCATGGGGGGGGGGTGCTCCTCTTTATCAGGCCCCGGGACTGCTCAAGCTGGTTTTGCAACCTCAGCTCTCTGGATGGTCAGAGGACCACTGGGCGGGACCTGTGCCCTTCCCAGAGATGCGGAGAGGCAGCGGGCCGCTCAGCGCGGAGCTGGGTACCGTTCTCCATCCTCTGCTGCCCCCTAGTGGGCGAGGAGATGGCTGCCACTGGCACCGGCTTCCTATCTCCTTGCCGTCCTTGGACAAAGGTTCCTTCCCAGAGGCCAGACAGACCTGGAAAGGTCTGGCTGCAGAACAACCCAGAGCCGTGTCCCGGTAACACCAGGACTATTACCCTCAACAAACATTTAGTAAGGGCCTGCCACGCACTCGGCGGTGTGGAGAGTCAAGAGGAAGCCCTCCCACAGCCCACCCCTTCCCTTCCTCAAGCCTTTGGGGTGAAGGGATCACAGTGTAGTAGAGAAGACACAAAAAATGATGCCTACAGTCTTTTTTTTTTTGAAGAAGAAGACTTTTAACTTTTAAAATAATTATAGGTTAATAGAAAGTTCAAAGATAGTACAGAGAGGTCCTGGGTACACATGCCCGGCGTGTGTGGATTCTTGAAACCACCACTGCAATCAAGATACAGAAGTACTCCGGTACTACTAAGATCTCCCTGGAGCTACCCCTTTATATTTACACCCATCTCTCTCGCTCTCTCTCCCAGTATTCTTTTTTTTTTCTCCCAGTATTCTTAACCATTGACAACCTTTAATATTTTCCATCTCTACAATGTTGTCATTTCCAGAATTTTATGCAATGGAATCATACAGTATGTGGCCTTTTGAGACTATTTTTCTTTTCACTTAGAAAAAATATTGAGATCCATCCAAGTTGTTGCATGTATCAGAAGTTCAGTTCTCTGTGATTCCTTTTTATTGCTGAATAGTCCATGGATGTTATCACGGTTAATCTGCTGAGGGGCATCTGGGTTATTTTCAGTTTTGGCTACCAAAAATGAAGCTGCTATGAAATCATGTACAGGTTTTTATGTAGACATAAATTTTTATTTCTCCAGGATAAATGCCTCAAGTGCAATTGCTGTTGAGTATATGTTTAGTTTTTAGAAGAAATTGCAGAGCTATTTTCCAGAGTGGCTTACCATGTACATTCCTGCTGGCAATATATGAGAATCCAGTTTCTTTGCATCCTTGCCAACATTTGGTATTGTCACTATTTTTAATTTTAGCTATTCTAAGAGCTGTGTAGCAATATCTCATCATGGTTTTAATTTGCATTTCCCTAATGACTAGTATTGTTGAACATATTTTCATGTACTTATTTGCCATTGGTGAAATGTCTGCTCAAGTCTTTTGTCTGTTTTCTAATTGGATTGTTTATTTTTTCACTGTTGAGTTTTGAGAGTTCTTGATGTATTGAGACAAGAGTCCTTTGCCAGATGCATGATTGGCAAATATTTTCTCCTAGTCTGTAGATTGTCTTAACATCGCCTTAACAGGGTCTATTGTGTAGCAAAAGTTTTTAATTTTTATGAAGTCCATTTATGGATTTTTTTCTTTTATGGATTGAAACATGCTTTTGGTGTTACATCTAAGAACTCAACACTAAGCCCCAAGTCTCCAAAATTTTCTTCTATGTAATCTTCTAAATTTTTTATGGTTTTATGTCTTACATTTAAACCTATGCTCCATTTTGAGTATATTTTTGTATAAAGTGTGAGGTTTAGATCAAATTTCTTTTGTTTTTTTGCATATAGATATCCTATTGCTCCAGCATCATTCATCGAAAAGACCATTCTTCCTCCACTGAATTGCTTTTGTATGTTTGTAAAAAATTATTTGGCTGTTTATGACAACATGGATGAATCTTGAAGACATTATACTAAGATAAGCCAGACAGAGGAAGACAAATACTGTGTATATCACTGATATGTAGAACCTTAAAAAGCCAAACTCATAAAACAGTAAAATGGTGGTTGCAGGAGCTGAGGGCTGGGGGAATAAGAGAGATGTTGTTTGGGGTGCAAACCTGGAACTGTTAGATAAGCAAGTCCTGGAAGATCTAATGTATGTAGACAACAATACTGTATTACAATCATCAAACCTCTGAAGAGACTAGATCTATTCTCACCATAAAAATGAAATGATAAAAAAAAATAAAAAAAAATGAAATGATAATTATGTGATGTGATAGAGGTGCTATCACTATAATGGCAATCATATTACAATATATAAATGTATCAAATCAGTCTGTTGTACATCTTAGATTTATACAATGTTATATGTCAAATCTATTTCCATTTATAATATCTCAATTAACAATAAGCTGATAATCATATGTGAGTCTATTTCTGGGTTCTCTGTTTTCTCCTGCTGATCCCTCCACCAATACCCTCCAGTTTTATTACTGCAGCAGTATAATTTAAGTCTTGAAACTGGATAGAATGATTCCTCCCACTCTATTCCTCTTCAGAGTTGTTTTGGCTCCTCTAGTTCCTTTGCCCTCCCACATAAGTTTTGGAAGAATCTTGTCTAAATCTTTCTGGAATTTTAATAGAAATTGCATTAAGTCTCTATATCAATTTTAGGGGAACTGACATTCTTACTATTTTAAGTCTTGCAATCCATGAACACTTCATTTATTTAGATATTCTTTGACTTCTTTCATTTTTAGCTCTCAGCATACAACTCTTGCACATGTTTTGTTAGATTTATATCTGAGTATTTTACCTTTCATGGGTGATTGTAAATTGTTAATCTTGTTTCATGAGTGGATTGTTAATTATGGTTTTCACACGTTTATTGCTAATAAATGGAAATATGATTAATTCTTGTATCCTGTGACTTGCTGATTTTGCTTACTAGTTCTAGATTTTTTTTATAGATTCCTTGGGATTTTTTTTTATATAGATCATTATGTCATCTGCAAATAGGGACATTTTCTTTCTTTCTTTCTGATATGTATGCCTTTTATTTCCTTTTCTTATCTTATTGCATTGTCTAGAACTTCCAGTACCAAATGAGTAGCAGTGGTGAGAATGGACATTGTTTTCTTGCTCCTGATCTTAGGGAGAAACACTCAGTCTTTTGCCACTTAGCATGTCAACTGTAGGTTTTGTTTTTTGTTTTTTGCTTTTTTTTTAATAGATGTTCTTTATCATCTTGAGGAAGTTCCTCTCTGGTTCTAGTTTCCTAAGAGTATCATGATTGGATGTTGAATTTCAAGGGCTTTTTGTACTTCAATTTTATAATCATGTGATTTTTTTTCTTTAGCTTGTTAATATGGTGAATTCCACTGATTGATTTTAAAATATTGGGTCAGGTTTGCAACCTTAGAGTAATCTCCACTTGGTGATGGTATATAAGTATTTTTATATATTGCCGAATTCTACTTGCTAATATTTTGAACATATTTTTTGCATTAAAAAAAGATTTTTTGCACCTATATTTATAAGGGATATCAATTTGTAGGGTTTTTTCTTTATGCTATCTTTGATTTTTGGTATCAAGAATAAGTCTAGCTTCATTCTTTTACCTTCCAGAGAAATTATGTAGAATTAGCATTAATTCTTTAAAAGTTTGGTATAGTTCTTAAGCAGAAATATGTAAACTTGGAGATTCCTTTTTCAGGACGTTTTAGACTACATATTCAGTTACCTTAATAGTTATAGGTTTATTCACAAGATCAAATTCATATTGGGTGAGTGGCAATTTGTACTTTCTCAGGAATTGATTGATTTCATCTACCTTGTCAAACTTGCGTGTAGAATTGCACATAGTATTCCCTTATTGTCTCTTTGATGTCTGCAGGAAATGTAATAATATCCCTGTTTTGTTCCTGATGTTAAGAATTTGTGTCTTTTCTCTTTTTTTCTGTGTCAGTCCTGCTAGACATTTGTCAATTTTATTGATCTTTTCAGAGAATCATCTTCTTGTTTCATTGATTTTCTCCGTTATTTTTTCTGTTTTCAATTCATTGATTTCTGCCATCTTATTTATTATTATCATTGTTCTACTATAAATGGGAAAGGGTAATGTTTCTACACATAATGCAAACTGGTAAAATATCAACACAGGTTATACATACATAATGTAATACCTTGGTAAATTATATAAATGTAGTGTGATACATAGGGCAGACACTAAAAAAAGCTGTGCAAAAATATACTCAAAAACTATAGACAAATCCAAATGATATTCTTTTAAAATTATTTATTTACTCATGAGAGACACACAGAGAGAGAGAGGCAGACACATAGGCAGAGGGAGAAGCAGGATCCACGCAAGAAGCCTGATGCAGGACTCAATCCCGGGACTCCAGGATCATGCCCTGAGCTTAAGGCAGATGCTTAACCACTGAGCCACCCAGGCATCCCTCCAAATGATATTCTAAAACATATGGGAACTTATAGAAAATTAGGAAAAAGAAAATACAGAAACAAAAAAATTGAGAGAACAAAGAGAAAACAAAAAATAAAATGGCCAACTTAAGCCTAACTTATCAACAATTACCTAATTGCTAAGAGAAACTTTCTAACATCTATGCATCCCAGTGTTAGTGTCTTTTGATTATCTTTTCTCATTCAGTTTGAGGTGTTTCTGGTGTTTGATGTGATGAATAAATTTTGATTGAAACATGGGCATCTTGGGTGTTACATTATAAGACTCTGGATCTTATTTAAATCTTATATTTCAGCAGGCCTTCTGTGACACTAGGTGAAGGTGGGTGCCCACTTATTACTGCCAGGTGGGTGCAGAAGTTTAGCTTCTCTTGGCCTCCTGGGCCTCCTGGGCTCCACTAGCCTCCTGATATCACCTGACAAGGAGGAAGAGGGGTGCCTCAGCACTACAGGACTTTGTGATCTCCACTGATTTTACCCCCAGGAGAGGAAGATCTTAACTTCCCACCTTGGCCTTCTTTGGCTCTACCGCTGGGTGGTGGAGGTGTCTTCCTACAGCCTGTCTCCTCTTTCAGGCTTTGCTAGGATGGTGGGGTGAGGCCACAGGCTTTTCAGTGGTGTTTGGCTGGGGTAGAATGGTTAGTGTCTAAAAGTGGACTGGCCTGTCCTGTTTTCTCTGGCCAGAGGAAGCAGGCATTTTTTAGGGCCTTTTTTTCCCTTCTGTATCAGGTGGTGTTTCTGGGTTGCAGTTTCTCCAATATCCAGCATGGGATGTGAGAACTAAAAGGAACCGGGGAAGTGTTGCTGTGCTGTTCTTCAGGTCCTGAGGCTTCTCTTCCTCCACCTTACAGTCATCTTGTGTTTGTTTTATATACAACAATGCCCAGGAGTTTGTGTTCTACTTGGAAGAAGAGAGGAAAGTATATCCATTCCATCTTTCCAGACACAGAAGCTTTGTAAAATCATTTTTCAAGATTTTAATTTTGAAAAACTTTAGTGGTTCAAAAAATAGAAAAAAATGTATCTAAAAAGTGAAAAATCTCTATCCCACATCACTCGCCTTCTATCCGATGTTGAAAACCATTATTATTGTTTTCCTCAAGATTTTTTTTAAATGTAAGTATATCTTTAATTTCCACCATTTTAAAGACACAAAAGCTAGCACATTATAGGCAGAATTTTGAACCTAACCAAATGCAAAGTTTCTTGCAGATCACTCTATATCGGTACATAGGGAGCTTCCTCATCCTGAGAAAGTGCGGAGAATGTCATTGAATGGATGCATAATAGCTTGGACATTTAGGTGATTGTCCATCTTTTGGAACTACAAATGGTACTGGGATTAATAGGCATCTGCATATGTCATTTCGTATATGTGTATCTGTGGGATACATTCCAGAAGTGGGATTTCTGAATCCCTGAAGTCTTGAGAGACACATTCCTGCTGAGATAGTTGCTCAAGAGGTTGACAGATGAAGCTTGTTAATGTTGTGTCTGTATCATGACAAAGCTTGGGGGCAATCTGAAAAACCATTCTCTCTTCCTGGACACAGGGCCCAGTGGACCTCTTCTAATGAGAAGGTTGGGACAAGGGCATAGTGGCCAGATTGTTGGAAAGGGCCTGTTTCTCGTGTTTTTCCCCTAATCTCTCCCTGTTTTGTTACCTCCTGACCAGACTGCAGTTAGAAGATTCTAGAATGGTTAAGGTCTGCTGTTCACCGTGACAGCCCCTCTCAGTGCCTCCTGGAATAGTCTCTGAAAGCCACACAGTTAAGGAAGGTTGGGATCACAGAGAATGGATGCAATAGGGAAGCTCTGTTTGCTTTGGGGGCCTCAGTTTCTCCATTTACAGAAGGAACACCTGGGGACAAACTTCCGTTGAGAGAGGGCGCTTACCCTTCTTAAGAACCACATCACTCCAACAGGTGTCTGTACTGTGGCACATGCAAGATTCCATTGGTTGGGAGCTTTCTGCTGGCAAAAAATGAAGAGAAGAAGTGGAAAAACAGAGGAATAAAGATGGGGACAGAAGGAAGGAAGGCCCCTGCTTCGATGTGTTCTATGTCTCCGTGCATAGAGTAGTCAGAGGAGGCTGAGTGAGCAGGCTTGCTGGCATGTGATGAATGTCTCTGTTTTGTTTTATTTTTTAAACTGGGGCTTTGAAAAAAAATAAACTGGGGGTTTGGTTTACATACATAGTGTACAGTTCTATGAGTTTGACAAATCATAGTCATAGAACCGTCAACACAACCTAGATATAGACAGACTTACTCCCACCCCCAAATTCCCTCAATCAGTGATTTCTGTCCCAATAGTTTTCCCTGTTTCAGGATGTCAAATATAATGGATCATGCAGTATGCAGCCTTTTTTTTTTTTTTTAATAAAATGTGTGCATGGGTAGTTTGTTCCTTTGCACTGCTGAGTAGTATTCCACTGTCTGAAAATACTTCAGGGATGCCTGGAGGGCTCATTTGGTTGAATGTCTGACTCTTGATTTTGGCTTAGGTCATGATCTCAAGGTCATTGGATTGGGTCCTGTGTCAGGATCAGCACTCAGCACAGAACCTGCTTCTCTCCCTCTTTCTCTCCTTCCCCTCTCTCAGCCCCTTCCTCCACTCATACTTTCTCTCTAAAATAAATAAATAAAATCTTTTAAAAAAAGAGGAAATACTAGTTTGTCAGTGGAAGGACTTTTGCATTGTTTCCAGTTTTTTTTTTTTTTTTTTTGGCAATTACGAATAAGGACATTATAAGCATTTGTGTCTGGGGCTTTGCATGAGCATATAATACATAAAGAACACTTGCTGGTGTATAGTGAGTGAGAAATCAGAGGTGGGATATAGAGTAGGACTTCAGCTGGTTGTGTTAAACTCACTGGATGATGGAGGAGGGAACAAATGTGCAATTAAAGTGTTAGGCAACTTATGAGAACACACCCATGTGGAAGGTGGGTCTCCAGAGAGGACTTCGAGACTATCCTGTCACCAAGGGACGTGGTCAAGACAAGATACACATAGCCCTCCTCTGCCTTCCTGGGGGGAAGGGGTGGTGGTACAAATCTGCTGTGACCTCCAACATCCTTGTTATCCATTTGCTTCAAGTCAGGAAAAAATTTCCGTCTTATCTTACACTTTATTGTAAAAATATTCAAATAATACAGAATACTCAGAAAAATTTGAAAGTTCTTCACAGCCTTGTCACATACCCCCTACCCAGACTTGACTCCTGTTAGCATGTGATCCTTGCACACATTCTTTCCTGTTTATGCACACACATACACACACCTCCCCCCCACATACTGTATCTATGGATATAGCTTTATCTTTGTATCTTTTTAACTTATATTAATGAGGTACTATGATATGTGTCATTCAGTAGCTTGAATTTTTTTGGACCTAAATATGGTTTGGCAATCTGATGAATGCTTGTTGGTATACATAGATCTGCTTCATTCTTTGTAACCTGTCACACAGTACCCCATACTAGAGATGAAACATAATTTATTTTCTTTCTTTCCTGTCCATGGCCAGTTTAATTTATTTCAAAGTTTCACTGTTGCATAAAATGTTGTGACAAACAACGTTTTATATACTGCTTTGTGCACGCATGATTGTTCTCTCACACAAACCCCAGAAATGATTAACTTGTTCATAGGAAAGGGATGCACATTTAATATTTTGATAAATCTGGGCAAATTGACTTCCTAAAAGCAT
This sequence comes from Vulpes lagopus, assembly GCF_018345385.1. Classification (NCBI taxonomy): domain Eukaryota; kingdom Metazoa; phylum Chordata; class Mammalia; order Carnivora; family Canidae; genus Vulpes; species Vulpes lagopus. Next base: position 63,055,078 of record NC_054824.1, read on the forward strand.
GCACTAATTTATATTCCTATCAATTTTCTCACAACCTTATCACCACTGGAAGTGACCAGTCTTTGAAATTTTTATTAACTTAATGGGTGAAAAATGATCCCCCCCATTGTTTTAATTTGCATTTTCTTATTTACTGATAAAATGGATCTTGTCTCCAACATATGATTTTTCTCTGGGTCTTTCGTTGGATTGTAATTTCTACCTTTTCTGTTTCTTCTATTGAGCATTGTCCTTTTCTTATTGATTTTGTAAGTTATTTACACATTCCAGATATTAATCTTTATATAATGTATTATTTTCTCTATCCTGTCACTTAAAAATAGTTTATAGTATCCTTTATCAGACAAATTGTTAAAAAAACAAAATTCAACTGAGTGAATTTAAAGATATTGGCTTTATTCAGTGATTCGTGAACTGGGCAGCATCCCATGTAGTAGCTGGGTGAAGTCTTGATGAGGTCTGGATGAAGTACTCCTCCGAGGAGCTGTACAAAATATACAAATGCTTTTATAGGCAGAAGGGGGCAGAAATAGGAAGTTTCTAGCAAGGAGTGTTTCAGGCAAGGTCACCTTTCTTTGGTGAAAAGCAGGGGTCTAACAAGCAGTGCTCACTACTGCTGTCCAGGTAACTCCATATTGACTGGTTCCCGGGAGGGGCAGAAGCTGCAGTTAGGTTAGATATGAAGTCTTGGTTTGTTGATGTCATGCTTAGCACAGTGACTCTGTTGTAGATCTACTATTTCTGTTTTAACAACTTTTTTTTTTTTTTTTAAAGTAGGAAATCTATCAGTGTTTTCCTTCCTGGCTTCTGTGGGGGAGAGCTGTTTGGTGGAGGAGCCAGTCCTCTGGGGAAAGAGTGGGTGAGCAGCATTCCTTCCAGAAGATTGAAGCCCAAGGAGACCCGTTTCCTTAAGCAAGATGTTCACCTGTGAAAATACCAACAGCTGCAGGGAGCACTGTGTTTCCCATTAGTGAGCCTGAACTTGCCTGTTGGAGCCTAGTTGGGTGTTGGTGAAGCCAGACAGTCTTGGGCTGAGTCTTGCTTTGTGCCAGTGACTGGCAGGTCACAGAGATTTGCTGAGACTCCCTCCTTTGTGCTTCTTGGGGCTGGCACCAGCCTGCCCGGAGAAACCTTTCCCATTCTCACAGGCTCCAGTCTCTTTCCCCAGCAGCCTGGAATCCAAGCCCTCAGGTCAGGAGCCCTGCAGGGCTAGGGGAGGGGAGCAGCCTGCTGTGTGCCCACAGCCAGAACATGCCTCCTGGCTGGCCTTCGGCTGCAGAGCTACTTCTCCTTGCCCAACCTCCTCTATCTCAGACATTCTCTCCTGTCCTCTTCTCCAACCCCTCATCTAATGTCAAGGGCACAGGCAGGGCAGCTGGAAGTGGTAAAGCAGCAAAAGAGAAGGGGTCCTTCCAGCTAAGCTGCCTCTCTCCTTGAGCTCTTGGATGGGAGCAGGGGGGCTGAGGAAATGAGGTGGCCTCTTGGAAATGGGTCTGACATCAGGGTTCCCTTGCATTCTTGAGGAGGAAGAATAGAAAAGGACAAAGAAATAGTGAAAGGGAATAAAGGGGAAAGGAGAAAATGTGAGTGGGAAATATCAGAGAGGTAGACAACATGAGAGACTCCTAACTCTGGGAAACAAGGGGTGGTAGAAAGGGAGGTGGGCGGGGGGGTGGGGGTGACTGGGCACTGAGGGGGGCACTTGATGGGATGAGCGCTGGGTGTTATTCTATATGTTGGCAAATTGAACACCAATAAAAAATAAATTAAAAAAAAAAGAAAAGAAAAGGACAAAGGCCTCCTTTGGGGAAGTGGGAAGCAGTGGGGAGTAATGGGCTCTATGGGAATAGGGGAGGAGCAAAGAAGAGCCAGGAGAACATCTCTCCTAAGGCGTATGGATGGTCTCTGGGTCTTGAGAGATGTTAGCTTCCTCCCCTTCCCCACAGGGCAGCCACAGGAAATCAAGAAGCTCTTTGCTCCCTTGGTCTCAGCTTTCAGCTCCCCATTTGGGAGGATCAGAAGTGGTGGGTGGGCAGGGGAGGAGCTGAGAAGTCCCTGGAGGAAATTGTGGTCAATTCAACACTGTCCCATTCTTTCTCCTGTCTTCTTATGTAAACACCGTCTCTCTGCAAACTGTCATTTCCTGGGTGCTGGTTTTACCCCTCACCCCAGACAGATAGACTTAAAGACAGATGACAGATTCAGAGAGTCATGTGGGTCCTGACCACAGTCCTAAGTCCTATTTGGCCCTTGCATCCAGGTCTAAGTGGTGAACCAATGATGTGTGTCCACTCTGGGAGGTTTTGTGGGCACTGGAGGGGAGAGGAGAGGGGTTGGGAGTTGCAAGATGGGTTTAAGGCAAAGGTGGGGAGAGGAGAGCTGAAAGCAGAGGAAGCAGAGTGCACTGAGCAAGGGTCCTCAGAGGGGCTGGTGGGATAGGATGGGGCTAGCTTAGATGGAGGCACCACCAGTACCTTAGCTTTGACTGCAGCTTGACCTCCTGAGGCTTACATGTCACTTGGAAAAATAAGATGAAAAAATAGATGAAAGAATCTAACAGATCTTCCTTTAATGAATTTCAAGGTTTTTAGAATCAGGAAAATATTGATGTTTATACATAATTCACAAAGAAAACAGAAAGAAACCTGGTATAGTATGTGTAACTCTAGACACAGCCCTTGCAGAGATCTGCTGACTGGAATCTCAGAGCCTCAAGTTCAGGGCTTCACAGAGACCCTAGTGCATTGCTGGGACTGTGGTTTCAATGCTGGCAGCATTTGCCATCATCTGATGATACCCAGGTGACACCCACCTGGTGCATCAATCATCGAGGCTGCTCCAGAGCTATGGTGGGGCTAAGTCAGGTCCTGGAAAGGGTTGCACCTTTCTAACCAGTGAGCCTAGAAGAGTGCTTTTTTTGGTAATCTCTCCATGGAAATGGGGTCTGACATGGGTGGGGAGGAGGCATTTGTCTAATTTCCAGAGAGGAGCAGGATGTGCCTGGGGCAGACATGGTTGTTGGAGCTCAGAGTCCAGGTACACCACTCCACTTTTTAAGTTTTAACTCACTGTATCTTTTATGATGAAGTACTTTAAAATAAATTGCAGGTATCCTGACATTTTACCCTTAAATAATTCAGTATGCAGCTCTGAAAAAAAAAAGGGCTTCTTGCTACATAGCAAATTAACATCATCATAGCCAATGCAATTAAAAACCATTTCTTTTTTTTAATAATAAATTTATTTTTATTGGTGTTCAATTTGCCAATATACAGAATAACACCCAGTGCTCATCCCGTCAAGTGGCCCCCTCAGAGGCCGTCACCCATTCACCCCCAACCCCTGCCCTCCTTCCCTTCCACGACCCCTAGTTCATTTCCCAGAGTTAGGAGTCTTTATGTTCTGTCTCCCTTTCTGATATTTCCTACCCATTTCTTCTTCCTTCCATTCTATTCTCTTTCACTATTGTTTATATTCCCCAAATGAATGAGAACATACACTGTTTGTCCTTCTCCGATTGACTTACTTCACTCAGCATAATACCCTCCAGTTCCATCCAGTTGAAGCAAATGGTGGGTATTTGTCGTTTCTAATTGCTGAGTAATATTCCATTGTATACATAAACCACATCTTCTCTATCCATTCATCTTTCGATGGACACCGAGGCTCCTTCCACAGTTTGGCTATTGTGGCCATTGCTGATAGAAACATCGGGGTGCAGGTGTTCCGGCGTTTCATTGCATCTGGATCTTTGGCGTAAATCCCCAGCAGTGCAATTGCTGGGTCATAGGGCAGGTCTATTTTTAACTCTTTGAGGAACCTCCACACAGTTTTCCAGAGTGGCTGCACCAGTTCATATTCCCACCAACAGTGTAAGAGGGTTCCCTTTTCTTCGCATCCTCTTCAACATTTGTGGTTTCCTGCCTTGTTAATTTTCCCCATTCTCACTGGTGTGAGGTGGTATCTCATTGTGGTAAAAACCATTTCTTAATAGACTATACTACCCAGTCCATATTCAGGTTTCTTCAGTATATTCAGTATTTCCACTACGAACAGAAATTCTGGTCTGTGCAAATGAGACTGCTGATTTCCCTAGAATTCCCCTCCTTGGGCCTGGTGTGGAGCCTGGTCCTTAGGAGCCCAGCAGGTAGGCTGAGTACTGCAAAAAAGGAGATGGATTTCTGAGGAAAAGCCCCCAGACCTGGGAGCCCTCATTGTCCCTGGATAACAGCATGCTGCCAGACCCTTAGGGGTGAGTGGAGATGGGACAGGGGCTTCAGCCCCTTCCTGGGACTTTATGTCCTCTCTAGGGAGCACATGAGATCATGGCTACTCTAAAAACGAATGTGACTCCATAGCAAAGCCACTCATTAAGATGTGTGTGTGTGTGTTTTTTAAAGATTGTATTTATTCGAGAGAGAGAGAGAGAGAGAGAGAAAGAGAGGCAGAAACACAGGCAGAGGGTGAAGCAGGCTTCATGCAGGGAGCCCGATGTGGGACTCGATCCCGGATCACGGGATCAGGACCTGAGCCCAAGGCAGATGCTCAATTGCTGAGCCCTCCGGGTGTCCCAGGATGTGGTTTTTTCCCCACACCACCAAGCAATTAACTCAGTTCTTCACGGTCACTGACTGGGTGCCCCACAAACTCAGTTCTGACACTATTGACCTGGAGCTAGCGTCAGATCCCACAGGCTAAGGGCATGGTCCCACAAGACTGCTCCCTTCAGATGCCAGTCATGAGTCCTGGGTTGCTGCCTGGGCTTCTGACCAACTGGCTACAAATCGGGGATTCCCACAACACCCTCCTTGGGCTTGACTAATTTGCAGAGGGGCTCACAGAACTCAGAAAACTTGTGTACTCACTAGATTACTGATTTATTACAAAGGATTACCAGTTTATTACAAAGGATATTAAAGGGTACAAGTCAACAGACAGATGAAGCAATACATAAGGCAAGTTTCCCAGAACAGAAGCTTCTGTCCCCAGTGTCCTTTGGGACCACATATTGTGGCAAGTGGAAGCATTCTGGTTCTCCAGTGTGGAAGCTCTGAAAGCCTGAAAGCCCCCTCCTTTCTTTTTTTTTTCTTTTTTTTTTCTTTTTTTTTCTTCCTTATATAGGCACGGTTGATTGAATCATTGGCCATTGGTGATTGATTCAACTTTCAGCCCCTCTCCCCTCCTGGGAAATCAGGAGATGGAATAGAAGTTCCAACCCTCTGGCCACATTGGGCAACCAGGCCCCACCCATCCTTAGGGTATTTCCAAATGTTGGGACGTTAACATAAACTTGGAGATGGTGGCAAGGTGCTTGTTATGAATAACAAGACACTCATGTCAACTTTATGGCTCTGAAGCCATTTTGGGCACTAAAGACAGAGACCAAATATGACAAAAGATGCTTCCATCTCAGGAGCAAAAGAGGTTTTGATTGGGGCTCCTGGGTGGCTCAGTTGGTTAAGTGTTGGACTCTTGATCTCAGCTCAGGTCTTGATCTTCAGGTCCTGAGTTCAGGCCCCATGCTCAGCTCCATGCTGGGTGTGGAGCCTACCTAAAAAAAAAAAAAAAAAAAAAAGAGGCTTCATTTGCTCAGGAAATTTCAAGGATTTTGGCAGCTGTGAGGAACTATGGATGAAGACCACAATATACATTTTTTTATAAATTGCAATATCATATTCACCCTTGCTGGGCTCCTGCTGCCACTTTCTTCTTCCCACTAGTGTCCTGCTTCTTCCATCCCCTGCCCAGCCACCTCACATCCAACTTTGCTCTCATACCATTGCTCCTTCCCTCAGTCCAGATTGGAATCTTCCGCAGGGGTCCCTCCACCTATGGACTCTGTGTTCAAGGGCTGCTGGCTCCTTATGTCTGTTTGAATCCCATGGTGCTCTGTCCCTGGTAACCCTAGCTGGGCACAGGACAGTGTTCATTTCATGCTCATTGGCTTAACCTCCTATGGTTGTGAAATGGGCTTTTTAACTCAACCCCATCCCCTCTGTTTTGCAGAGAAAGAAATGGAAGTTCAGAGAAGGGCAGTGACATGCCTAAGCTTACACAGGGCTGAGCTGAGACCATTAATCAGGGTCTTATTTCCAAGCCTCTCTGTCCCTGTGCCCTGTGCCCCTCTGTCACTGGGATTATGTGCAATGCTCTTCTTTGCTTAGAACCCCACCCCCCGCGGGGGTTCCTGGGTGTCCAGGGCCCAACAGGAGAAAACTAAGGATAAGAAGGAAAATGATGGAGAAAATAGGGCAAAATAGAGAAGTTGGTCCCCTGGATATCAAATGTGAGAATGCAGGACAGGCAGAAGGATAGGGAGAAGCAGACTCCCCACTGAGCAGGGGACCAAATGCGGGCCTTGATCCCAGGACCCTGGGATCATTACCTGAGCCAAAAGCAGACACTCAACCACTCACTGAGCCACAAAGACATCCCTGGTTTTAGAATTTGAAGAAAACTTAGGGACACCTGTCTGGCTCAGTCAGAGGAGCATGTGACTCTTGGTCTTAGGGTCATGAGTTCAAGCCCCATGTTAGGTGTAGATTAAGTAAATACAACTTTAAGAAACAAAATAAAAAAAGAATTTGACAAAAACGTAGGAAACAATATATATTCACATAATTTTCTAATTTGCAAGGCTTGTCCGTTTGCATTATCTATTTTTTATTATTCATAATAATAATAATTATTTTTAATATACATATATTTTATTGGCGTTCAATTTGTCAACATATAGTATAACACCCAAAGCTCATCCTGTCAAGTGCCCCCCTCAGTGCCCGTCACCCAGTCACTCCATCCCCCTGCCCACCTCCCCTTCCATTTTCCCTTGTTTGTTTATCTAAATCCTCACAACAGCGTGGTGGTAATATTCATCTTCCTACAGGTGAGGAAACAAGTCTGGAGAAGGTCAGTGACCTACTGAAAGTGGCAGGTGGCTTTAGGGGCATCTGGGCTCCTGAGTTCCATCAGGGTTTTCCACTGCATGTCCCACCAGCAATCAGAACAGGAATGGGGCGTGGGGCTGGGTAAGGAACTGCTGCAGAATGGCACCCAGATGCAGAGGCCACCCTTTTCCCAAACCATTACACTTAGTTGGTCACCACAGCCTCCTGGCAAGGAGGAAGGCTGTCCCTGGCCACTGCTGGCTAGAAGAAGGATATCAGTAAAGTTGCATGTGTTTTGGGCCTAGGTTGGTCAGTTGGTCAGAATCCAGAATCCAAATTCTGTGTTCCCCTCTGCTGTCTATCAAGAAGAGGACCTGAGGGGGCAGCCTGGGTGGCTTAGCAGTTTAGCGCCACCTTCAGCCCAGGGTGTGATCCTGGAGACCCCGGATCGAGTCCCACGTCGGGCTCCCTGCATGGAGCCTGCTTCTCCCTCTGCCTTGTGTCTCTGCCTCTCTCTCTGTGTTTTTCATGAATAAATAAATAAAATCTTAAAAAAAAAAGGAGCTGACTTCCTGTAGGCTGTCTGACCCTCCAGCTGAGATCAGCTCTGAGTTGCCTCTGCTGTGTAACAGATGAGTCCTCTTCCTACTACACCTCACTCCCTCTAAAGCACAGCATTTGTTCAGTGTCCTCCAAATGTCTGATGCTTTATGAATATATCATCCTACTTAGTCATCCACATAGCTTGGCTATATGGGTATTGTCAGTTCTCCTTTTACTGGTGAGGAGATTGGGCATAGAGACCTAAAGAACATTTTCCAAATTCACTGAGCCAGTAGGGGAGAAGGAGAAGGGATACTTGCTGTGTAGTGGTAGAAGGTTTAGCAACATTGTCACCTGCAGTAATGAGGAAAGTAGGAAAAATACCCAATGAACTAGGTGGTATAGCTAATATCTTGGGGGTGAAGTATTGAGGATGCTGCCTGGTTTCTTCTTTGGCTTACTGGAGACTATGAGAGCAGGGAGGTAAACTATAGGTAGGGCTATTCAACATGAAGGAGTGGGATCTTGATGGCTTTGAACATTCTCAGTATCTCCAAACAGTGAATGATGCTAAAATTACATCCAGGACTCTCTCAGGAAAATATAGTCTAAAGATGAAACCAAGAGTGGCTGTGGAATTCCTTGTTGAGACCCCAGAAGGATGAAGGTAATGCTTTAGACAAGGCCCTCTAAGGAGCTTGAGGGTGTGTGCCTCACAGATTCTTTCAATGAAACTCAAGGGCTTCTAATGAAGGTAAAAGACATTACCCCTCAGCTTCTCGGCAGAAGCGCAAGGTATGGAAGACAACTTATATTGAGGAGATTTGTGAGTGTGGCTTTTGTTTAATTGAGTGGATTTCAAGAAGATTCATAGGAGACCCACATATTTTTTTAGAGAGTGATATTCACAAAACACTATCAGCTTGGACTGAAAGGAACAGAGTATAAAATTTTGAAAGGCCTTTGTATCCTTCCAATTGTAGTGGAAGGAAGAAGGTTGAGAAAATTATGAAGCTGTAAATACAGGCTGCCTTTCATGGAAAGTAAAGAATACCTCAGAGGGCAGACCCAAGATCCCAGAGGGAGGGGCCAAGAGCCATGATGAATCATTCCCAGGTAGAAGTAGGGCAGCATCTGAATCAAGAAATTTCCAACATCTGTCCAGCTGAGCTCCAATTGTTCTATGAATCAGTGCTCTGTTCATCTCCCATCTACCCCTCTTTTGACCGGGGTTGTCTCTTGTGCTATTCCATGTCTGTACCACCATTGAATGTTTGGTTTGTGTCTGACACATAACTTCTGTCTTCTGGCCACAGGTCTTCATATGGAGAACTGCATGCAAAGTACTATATGTAAGGGACTGCACCCAAGGAGCCTCACCCATACCTAGGCCTGATTTAAACAACAATCTTCTGGACCTGATGCTAATGCCATAATTGGGTGAGACTTGCGAAGACTTTGGGAGGGGATGTATGTATCTTTTTTCTCTCCATTTATTTATCTTTTGTTTTTACTTTTTGACTCCCTTTACTCAGGAATGTGTTTTGGATGAGTGTATCTTGAATATGGGAGAAATGTCAATATTTTGTGGCCAGAGGAGGTACTGCGGTGGTTCTGTGTCTCTTCCTTCAAGAGATGGAGTCCAATCCCTTTCTCTTTGAATGTGGGCTGGCCTCAGCGACCAGTTTCTAATGAAGTGTGTGTGACTTCAGAGACTAGATTATGAAAGGCACTGTGACTTCTTCCTTGGAGTTTCTCTTAGATTGGTTACTCTGGGGAAGTAGGCTCCCACATCATGAAGCAAGGCCCACATAGTGAGAAACTGAGACCTTGACCATGTGGGTGAGCCATCTTGGAAGTGGTCCAGTTGCTGTCAAGCCTTCCATTGACTCCAGCTCTTGCTCACATCCCGTCTGCAACTGTGTGAGAGATACTGAATCATGAACACCAGTTAAGATATTCCCAAAATTTCTGATTCCCACCCCTTCCGACCTATCTTTGAGATAATAAACACATCATTTGTTGTTTTATGCTACTAAGTGTTTGAGTAACTTACTACATAGCATCAAATGACTTGAGAGAGAAATGACAAGATTTTTGTTGTTGTTGTAAGCCAAGGGAAAAAAGCATTTCAAGAAGGGAGGAGTGGTGAGTCACATTCAATGCTGCTCATCTTTCCAATATGATGAGTTTTGAGGATTGACCTATGGATTCAGCAATGTGGAAGCCCCTGGAGACTGTGGCAAGATGTTTCAGGGTGTGGCACACACAAGGCCGACTGGAGTGAGTTCAAGAGACAACAAAAAAGAGATATATTGGGGGATGAGAGTGTATCTACTCCTTTTATGAGTTTTGTCATAAAGGGCAATAGAATGCGGAACAGTAGGTGGAGGTGCTTTGGGGTCAAGAGAGAGTTTTTAATACGTCATAGCCCATTTATATTCTGATTGTCATGACACATGAGAGAGGGACAAACTTCTGGAGCAATTTTCTTGTGTAGACAAGAAGTGATGGGATGGGTACTATATGGAGAGGTTGGCTTGTGATGGGAATAGGGAGAAGACAGTGAACTTAGGGTATAGGAGAGGGATGATTGACTGGTGCAGTTGGACCAAACAGGACTCCTTGTTTTCAGTGAGTTCGGATACAAGGGCATCAGCTGAGGGTGAGGAGAGGGCACTGGAATTTGAGGGGCCAGAGGGTGCTGTGAACTAGCAGTCTAGAAAGGAGACCATGTGTGTACAGAGGGATACTTTGCATGATAGGTTGCTTTTCTCCAGTCATGTTCAGCTTTAGGGCAGGATGCAGGGTGGAGCAGTGGAAAGCTGGATACAACCAGGGCTGGAGTTGTGCCAGGGGAGTTCAGTGAAAGCAGAGGGGGGAAAAGAAACTGAAACTATGTGCCAAAGAGTGATTGTAAGGATGGGCCATGGGGTCAAAGGGAAAGGAAAGCATGAGTGAAGTAAGGGAGAGGGACAAGATGGCATAACTAGTGGATCAGGGATCCCAGTGGTGTTGAAGAGTCACAGTGATCAGGTCAGTTTTCTTGAGCTAGAGAGACAGGTGGTGGCTGGAAGGGGGGTGCTCAGAGTTGAGACTAAGGAGGGAGCCACTATTCCTGTTGACCATCTGAATGGTGGCTGAGGCAAGGGAGGGGACGAGATCACTGCAGGAGAGGACATAAGGAACTGGGAGGTCAGGGATTTGGAAGGATCATCTATGAGTCCAAGTAGGCCACAGCCCATCAAGGATTATGACAGGAGCCATGGGAGTAATAGTGAGCCAGGGGTAAAGGCCAATGAGAAGAAAGAAGGAGACTCCAGATTGTATAGGAGATGTGACAGTAATGGGGTCTATGGTATTGTCTGATGGCAGAAAATCAAATTGTGGGGCTGCTTTAGGGAGGATAAGAAGATAGGAAGTGGCACTGAGGAGGGAAGAGACACCACACCCATCTCAGGCACAGTGGTGAAGGAGAGCGAGATGCCACCCAACTACAGAGAGAAAAGTGTTCTCAGAGGAGAGGCAGATTACCCCAAAGGCAGGAAGGTGCCATTCAGAGAAGCTGAACACATGAGGGCCCACATTTCAGAGGGCAGAGCGAAAAGATTTATAGATTTGGGAAAAGGTGGGAAATGGGGCTCATTTGATGAATTCACAAGGTTTTATTATGACACGATCCTGGGTGATGTGGGAGGACTGGGGAGCCTGGGGTCTTGTGACTGGGAGGGGCAGCGAGAAAGGAAGGAAGCTGCAGGTCTGAGGTCCCAGCATTGGCTGTGGGGGGTGGGGTGGAGAAGGGACCAGGAGTCTTTACAGGAGCAAGTGGAGATCTGGGGTCTCGCTTATTCCTGCCCATGGTGTTGGGAGCTGGCAGGGCTGGTTTGATGGAATATCTGAGTACCTGCCCTGCTCCTGCTAAGGAGATGTGGAAGCTGTGTGAGGGGGGTGGCAATAAATGGATAAAAATTATAAAAATCCATCCTAAAGGCTGAAGACAGGGCTCTGTAAACGTCTTAAAGCTAGGTAACAACTGGATGACTTTGATGGACCAGAGAAAGGTGGGGGTGGGAGAAATAAAAAACCAGTCAGTCATTTTTTACCTTAAAAGCCCAGAGAACCTTAGAAATTGGAGGTGTGGGTAGCTCCCGGCGCAGACTACAAGTGGGGGGCTGGGTTTGAGAAGCAATCTGGCTCCTAGCTTCTCTGCCTCTCATGAGATACAGCAAGCGGGTCAGCTGCCCACATCCTTTCTCCTTTTACTCTTCATGCCCTGCAGACAACCTGCAGGTTAGTCTCCGACAAGGGTGAGTCACAGAGATGTCCACTTAGGGCACCAGGCTTAGGGCACCAGGTGTATTCCACCTGGGGCCCCAGGGGGTGAAAACAGATGGTGGGCAGAGAGGCCCCTGTGCTTTGCTAAGGTTGGTGCCTGGAACCATCCCCCAAAGACAATGAAAAGAGCCTTTTTGGAGAAACTGAGCTTTCAAAGAGAAGAGAATATGCAGCCATGCTTGTCTTAGTCCACTTGGGCTGCTATAACAAAAATACCATAGACTTGATATGCAACATGTATTTCTTACAGTTCTGGAGTCCAGGAAGTCCAAGGCCAAGTTGCTGGCAGATTCTGTGTCTGGGGGAACCTTCTTGGTTCATATAGGGCTGTCTACTTGCTGTGTCCTCACAAGGTAGAAGGAGCCAGAGAACTCTGTGGGGCTGTTTTATAAAGATACCAATCCCAGTAGTGAGGGTTTCTCCATCATAAGCTAGTCACCTCCAAGGCTCCCCTACAAATACCATCATCTTGTGGGGGGCAGTTAGGATTTCAACATAGAAATGGAGGGGCAGGGGCATAAAAGTCTGTAACAATGAAACTTGCCAAATCAATGCAGTCCATAAATCTCTGTAACACACACTGAGCATCCAAGCTTTTAACTACTGACGGGCTGCCAAGAAGCAGCAGAGGTTTCCAGAAAGTTCTGAGAAATGACAGAGGTTAGTGAAAGAAGACAGAAGATACAAAAAGGTATCTGGAGGAAACAAAATACACAAGGCTTACAAAAGACCCTCAAAAGTTAAAACTTTAATATTTCCCAAGGAAAAAAAAGGCATCCCCCCAAGAAACATGCATGCTATAAAGGAATATTCAGAGAACAAATGGACCATTTTAGAAATTTTAAGATGTGATAGCATAAATAATAAATCTTCGAAAAGAAGAACTGGAACGTAACTTTGAGGAACTTTCCCAGAAAGTAGGAATAAAGACAACTAGATGAGAAACAGGAAAGAAGAGAAAGATGTTCAGTCTGGAAAGTCTGACATTGAGAGAGTGTCAGAGAGACAAGAGACCTGCAATGGGGAGTGCCTGGGGTCAGACCAGGGTGGTCTTGGTTGTAAAGCCCCCAGCCCAGCTTGCAACGGGAAAAGCCACTCCTCTCCAGAGCCTGCAGCCATCATGGTGGCAGTAAGGGCAGCACGGGGGATGCACAGTGACATGGTGACAAAGGGGTGGCTAAACTTGGCAGAGCAGTAATGACATTGGACTCCTCCCCGCCCCGCCATGTGTAAAAATGCCCAGAGGTGTTGTTGAGAAGGGACGATAAAGGAGAACAATCCAGGAGGTGGGGACCAAAGGCAGGATGCTGGTTAGGTGATTGGCTGACTGGCCTGGGTACAAGTGCCAGGTGGTGGGGATTTGCAAAGAGGGAGGAAGAGGCAGAAACGACAGAGAAGAACAGAACAGAGTCTGGCAGAGCATGGCTGAACAAATGAGGGATAAGGAGAGAAATATTGGGGTCATTGGGGTTTTGGCTACAGATGGGAGGGAGAGGGGGCAGGGGAGAAGGGGGTGAGAAGTATGGAAGCAAAGGGATGAGGAGGAGGGCTAGTGGAGGAGGCGGTGGAGAGAGGAGTCACAGTGGCCCACAATGCTGGCTCAGGTGGGGGACAGCTGCTGCACCGGCCTTCGGTTCCTTGGCCCGGATGCCAACTGCATGTGAGCAACCAGTGGGCCTGACCTTGGGAAGAGAACAGGCTGGGAAATCCTCAGCACTGGAGTGAGGGGTGTAGCCAAGGGCGTTGGGTCAAGTTCTGGGGGATTTATGCCTTTTCTTTGCAGAGAGCATGGGGTTCAGAGGCCAGGGAGGAGCTCTTCGGGGGCCTGGGGGAGACTGGCCATCCTTCTTGGACCCCAAGGCCTGGTGTCTGGGCTGAGCTGGGCGCATCAGAGACCTCCCTCTGTGTTGTACGTGTGGACTCCTTGAGGCTCTGAGATGGGGGTGAGGGGGAGAAATACAGGAAGTGACTCAAATCCACTCTTTGACCCTATTGCCCTATCCCCACAACCCGTCCCTCCTCTGCTTGCTTGGTCCTTGTCCCAGGATCCTCTTGTCTCGCCCTGTCCCGGCACCTTTCCCCCAGCTCCACCCACCTTCCCCCTAGTGCATTCCCTCCTCCCCAGGGTGTGCCTCTCCCTTCTGTGCACACCCTTTCTCCCTCACCACTTGGGAAGGGGCTGTGCCCTGGGATGGTGACCCTGGGTAGGCCTTCTGGAAGGGCAGGTGGTAAGAGGGACTTTGTGATTGTACAGGTCAGTGGTACGGGAGGAGGGATGAATCAGTGGGAGAGAGGCAGGGGAAGGGAAGGAAGAGAAGAAGAGGCAAGGAGAAAACAGATGGAAAAATGTGGACAAGACATCTAAGTTTGAAGGAGACAAAGGTGAGCTTATAGTGAGCATGCACAATGGATGGACCCGTGAGGGGCTCCTGTGGACAGCTCTGTTGGGTATAATTTGTCCTGCCTCTGTGTTTACTGCCTGATTCCCTGACTCTCTGTCCAGGGACAGAAGCTGTTCCCTGCCCCATTTTCCCCTAAGCCCAACCCAAACCCACTCACCGGACAAGCAGGGCCGATAGCACCAGGCTCTTGGCCACAAGGAAGGCACAGAGCACGGGCACCAGAGCGCTGGGGGCTGCAGAGTGGAGGGTGGAGTTTTGTGGCCTGGACAACAGCAGACAAAAAGGGGACGAGGGGTTGGGGTGACAGCTGTCACCTGTGGGCCCCTGAGCCAGGGCTGTTGGGGTGAGGTCCCACCCTGAACTCACTGTGAAGGGGTGATGGTGGCAGAGGACGCTGTTGTGGGGAAAGAGCTCTGGGTCTGTGATGAGACCAGTTCACTGGAAGCCTCGGTGGCCTGCATGGAGGTAGGAGCTGCCAGGGAAAGAGAAAGAACCCTAGTTAACTGGTGGGACGGCACTTCTGTTGTAGCTGGCAGGAAAGCTGGAGCAGGGACTTGGGCTGGACCGGGAGCAGAAGCCCATTCAACCCCAGGGGAAAAATACAATTTGTGAGGGTGGGACTAGGTTGTGAAGTCCTGTGGCTGAAGAGGAGACAGACCCGTAGCTCAGGTTCTATCCAGTTCTTTGGAGGTGTTCCTGGGTCCGGGAAGAGCACTAGAAGAGGAGTCAGGAGGCCTGGGCTTCCCTCCAAGCATTTCTACATGTCTGGGAGGGCACTGTCTACCTCTCAGGCTCCCCGAGTGTAGAAACAGTCACTGTCTTTAAGCGGCTCTCGTCTCTGGCATCCGTTCTCTTTCTCATACTTCTGGGGCTGTTAGGGGAAGGGGGCCCCTCACGGGGAATTTTAAGGCTGCTTCTTCCAACTCTGTCCTTTCTGGTTATGCAGCAGAACCCTAGGTCCCTCTGCAGGCCCCACTGCCTTAATGGCATGGGTAAATACCTTTTAGGAGACTCCCTCTTGATTTTGAAACGTTGTGAGCTACCTGTTCCCCATCCCCACTGCCCTGCCTTCCCAGAAAGACCCCACACCTACAAATGCTACGAGCTCTTGATGGAAGCTGGAGGAAGGTCATCTCTGGAAGGGTGATGGGGGTTATTAAGGAGAAAGAGGAAACAATGACTACTGGGGGTGGGTGAGGCCCAGGAGGGAAACAGAAGGAGGGTCAGCCCCAACGTTGTGACAGGACCCAGGGACTCTCAGTGTTCTCAGCTAGGTCTGCACACCCACCCAAGGTCCATGAGGGGAGCAGTCCCCCCACCCCCAAGCTGAGGAAAAGAGAGAGGAAGAGGCATGCAGGAGTGGGTACCTGATGCTGAGACACCCTATGGCTGGGAACTTCCCTAGAGAGAATCCTGGGCCAATGGACATATGGACATGACCCTGTCCCACAAAGGCACTCTCTCTGAGGCTGCCCGGAATGATGACCAGGAGCGACCCATACACCCAACCTGGAAGAGGTTGTCAGGACACTCAAGGAAAATTCTAGTCCTGAGCTACAGTGTGTGATCTATGGGCTAATGCTGGTCCACAAATTATTTAAAGCATGCCTGCACAAGGTAAATAAAGAAATCGGGAGTAAGGATCTTAAAATTTGTACATCACTTTGCTGTTACCTCAAGGTCCAAGCATGTGATTTGTAAACTGATCTGGTTGACACAGGATACAGACCAGTTTGGGTGTTGTTAAACTGTCACGGAGGGCTCCATACGGCACAAGCTGCATGAAAGCATCAGAACGGGCCACGATACCTGGAGATTAGTTGGTCGACTATAACCCAAAGGTGTATAAACACTTGAAAAGAATCATTTACATAATTGGTAAAAATTTTAATCTATCTTTTAAAAAATTAGAGTTTGACATGATTGGCTAATGTAGAGTAGTGATTAGCTCATTCAAGTACTAATTATCAGCAAAACAAAAGTCACTGAGGTTTTTTGTTGGGAAAAGCCATCTCTTTTCTGAACGTAGCGGTAGTAATAAAGCAAACGGCGATAGTGGAATGGATTTCAAAGATACTTTCCCTTCTGAAGTTATTAAGGGTTTGCATTGGTTTTATTCGAAAATGTAATCCTTCACTGCGGTAGGCAGGACAATGTCCCTGTCCCTGTCACAGGAACCTCTGAATGTCACCTAATATGGCCAAAGGGACTTTTAGAGGGGATTAAGGTTAGAGATCTTGAGGGGGAGAGATATTCCAGGTGGGTACAATCTAATGATTAGTATTTAAAAGTAGAGAATGAGGGTGCCTGAGTGGCTCAGTCAGTTTAGCATCTGCCTTCAGTTTAGATCATGATCCTGGGGTCCTGGGATCGAGCCCCACGTTGCACTCCCTGTTCAGTGGGGAGTCTGGTTCTCCCTCGGCTGCTCCCCCCACTTGTGCTCTCTCTCTCTCTATCAAATAAATAAAGTCTTAAAAAATAAAATAAAAGCAGATAATGTTTCCTAGCTGTAATCAGAGAGAAATGCAGCTCAGAAAGGGCCTCTGGCTTTGAGGACATAGGAAGAGGACCACAAGCCAAGGAATGTGGCGGCCTCTAGAAGCTGGGAAAGCTCTTAGTACATAAACCACAAAAAAACAGGACTTAGGTCCTACAGGTACAAGGAACAAAATTCTGCACAAGACCTGAATGAGCATGATTCTAACAGCCTTCAGAAAGGAGAACAACACCCTGCTGACGCCTTGATTTTAGCCCAGTGAGACCCATTCCAGACCTCTGATCTATAGAGCTGTAAAACTATAAATTTGCATGGCTTTAAGTCACTACATTTGTGGAGATTTGTTATGCCAGCAATGGGAAACTATGGCACTCATACATAGTATGAGTTTTATAGTTACAATTAATGGTGAAGTACTAAAACCCAGTGAGTTAATTGTTGAGAGGTCCTGGCTAATGGAAAAATACATCATGAAAACAAGTGACATTTACACGTAAAACACAAAACCAAAAGTTCAAAATGAACTATTTTTTTAAAAACAAAAAGAGTATTGAATTACAAAGTTCTTAGAAGCAGTCACTATTCACGTACAAACTCTAGTGTTCTGTGGGCTTCTTGAAAAGTAACAGCTTTGTGTTCCTGAGACAGAATATCTATCTACAGTTGTCAAAACCTCCTTGAAAGATTGTACAAGAGGTGTTTGCCCCCCTGTACTGAGTTAGTCTGTGGCAAAGAAGGGAGCTTAAATATCCCCTTCTATTGACACAGTAGCTCCAGGTAGTCAGGAACTGGCAAATGAGAAGGAAGACCAACTCCGTAACAAATCAAGCTAGCAGCTAGCAAAGTATTTTTTCACGGCAACTTGAGAAATGCACACATATTGCAAACATAGCTATTCCTTTCACTCTGTGTGCAATTTGAACAGGATGATAGGGAGGTATTCTTATGCCTCGTTTTGCTTCATTGTCAAAAAACGCAACTAACCCTGAACTGAACAGAACCACAAACACCAGTGGTGTGGGGTCCCAGTTCCATGTAGGAATACGTTCTGATGGCTGTAGCTGCTCCTTCCAAGCCTTGCTATGAAGAGGTACCAGCTAGACTGCACCACGGACTTACCAAAGTGATCAAAATTGTGAATTACATAAAGATGAATGTGTTGAATTTGAAATCATTCTCTTTATTGTGTGATAATGTGGAAACACTGCATGGTTGTTACTGCATGCCAAGTTACCATGATTACCCAGTGGGAGAGCTCCCCTGAGAATGTTTGATCTACAAAAGGACTCTTAATGTTTGGCAAGATGGAAACCAAGTTATTACTAACTTTTTAAAGATGTGAATCACAGAGTCAGCCTTGTTTATATTACAGCCTTGAGGTTATCCCATGCAAGGGAAGAGCACAACATATTTTTTTTCAACATATTTTTCAATGGCAAATAAAATCTAAGGGTGAAAACAAAAGAGGCTTAGAAGAAGTTTCCATAGGTTGCATGTTCTAATTTGGTAACAGTTATCAACAAAACAGGTGATGATCTAAATATTGCATATCTGCCAAAGTACTTATAGAAAAACCTTAATACTTTGATAGAATGTTATGAATTTCATTTTCTGCCAAAAGAAGATATGTGATAGGAATTTCATAGATTCAGAATCCATTTTTTCATCAAAATATATTTTAAATATAAACTACCCTTATAAGATAAATTTTGGAACTAGATGAAGGATTAAGGATGCATTTTGAAAATACAGTATCAGGATCCCTGGGTGGCGCAGCAGTTTGGCGCCTGCCTTTGGCCCAGGGCGCGATCCTGGAGACCCGGGATCGAATCCCACGTTGGGCTCCTGGTGCATGGAGCCTGCTTCTCCCTCTGCCTGTGTCTCTGCCTCTGTCTCTCTGTGTGACTATCATAAATAAATAAAAAAAAATTAAAAAAAAAGAAAATACAGTATCACTCATTCCCTTTTGTAGAAATTAAACCTAAAAATATTGAGCTTGTGGAAATTGATTTAAAATTCCTTCTTGGATTTCTGTCAACATAACTGTGAGACTAGTTTTCTATTATAAGTGTTATTAAAACAAAGATTTAAAACAATTTTTAAGGTATTTTCTCTGAAGAGTTATGACGCCTTAATGCTATTCAGATTAGGTAAGTTAAGCAAGAAGAATGCTCACTTGTCACATTAAAATCCTTAAATGTGGATATACAGGGTGTTTGCTCAAAGTGTGGATGGCACTTAATATGGGAAATTGATACTTTACTTCTAAGTTTTGCTCAGTTATGATTGAGGCACTTTGGTGTTTCAGCTCTAATGGTAAGCAACTATATCCATCACCCACATGCATACTTGCAATGAACCAGAGTACTGTTTTTATAACTGAACTTTTTTCCTTATGTGTGTTCTGATAGTCTTTGTTGAAATGTAATTTTATGTCTGTAAAATTGAATAAGCATTTTGGGCTAGTACTTTGTTTTGTATTTTCCTCATTTTATTTTTCTAGTAATTAATTTTTATTGTATTTTATTTAAAAAAGTCATTGATGGATTGGAGATGTTTTGAAAAGATCCTCCACCACTCTCCTAGTCTGTTTGGGCTGCTATAACAAAGTGCCACAGATGGGGTGGCTTAGAAACAACAGAAATTTATTTCTTCAGTTCTGGAAGTTAGAAGTCTGAGATTAGGGTACTGTGGGGTTCTGGTGAATTCTCTACTTAGGTTGTCTTTTTACATGATGGAAATATGGAGGAGAGATCTCACTGGAGATCCCTTTTGGAAGGGCACTAATTCCTCTCATAGGGGCCCCACCCTCATGACCTCATCACCTCCCTGTGGCCCCACCTCCAAATACCATCACTTTGGGGGTTAGGATTTCAAACTTGATTTTGTGGGAGACATAAACATTCAGTCCACTGTAAGCACAGATACTCTGAGAAGATCTGATTCAGACTCAGGTTGGCACACTTGTTTGTAAAGGGCCAGAGAGTGATTACTTCAGGCTTGTGGGCCATATGGCTTCTGTCAGAACTATTCAACTTTGCTCCTGTAGCATGAAAACAGTCTTAGATAATAGGTAAACAAATGAGCATGGCTCTGTTCCCAAAAAAACTTTCATTTATGGACACCGGAATTTGAATTTCCTATAATTCTCATGTGTCACAAAATACTATGTTTCTTTTACTTTTTTCCCCACCATCTAAAAACCATCCTTGGCTTTCAGACTAGTCTGCTGATGACTGATCCAGGCCAGGAAGAATGGACAGACCAATATTCTATCAACATAGTGGGGGGTGGTTTGTGGCCAGTGGCCAGACATTTACTGAGCACCTACTACGTTCCAGGTACAGGTGCCTTCTCTAAAAATGTTGGGGAGTCTTGGGCTCCCCTGTGGCCAGGTCATAGGAGCTCAAGCTGGTCAGCATGCTCAAATGATCTGTTTGAGCACCTTTAGGAAGCTTGTAAGTCATCAAGATGGACAGTGAATGCGGTGGGTGCATGTGTGTGCACCTGTTTCCAAGAGCCTTCCCAGGAGGACTGAATGGGCGAAGGGTGGCCTGGCTTCCATGACCAGGAAACTTGGGAGGGAGCTAGGGGACCCCATGGGAAAGGGCTTACCTGGAGACACTGCCAGATAGAATCTTACGGACTTAGAGACAGCGTTGCTGGAAGCACGGTAGATTCTACACCAGTAGTATCCCGAGTCTTCCTCCTTCAGACCAATCATGGTGACAATGAATAGGCCGGTGCTAGGGTTGTCCCAGATTGAGAATCGAGAGGCTTGAACCAGCTTGTGGGGACTGGAGCTGCTGACTAACCTGGTGCACTTGGACGGCGACACCTCCTTACACCAGCCCTTCCTTTGGTAGGGCCAGCCTTTGGGGGGGTACCGGCATGTCACTGAAAGTGTCTGCCCTGCCACTCGATGAAGATGCTGAGCCTCTGGTAGTGCCCAGGAACCTGAAGAGAGGGCTGCAGGTCATGGCCACACCAGGACCAGCTCCACCAGCAGTCATAGAGCATTTGCTTCATGTCCCACTGTCCCATAGTCCCTATAGCACACTCCCCTTTCCACCCCATGCTATTCCCTTCCTCCTTACCTGGGATCAGCAGTGGCAGCAGCAGCAGTGGCAGGAGCGAGGCTCTCCAGACCATCCAGTCCTTTCCCTGTGTGCTGGCAGCAGGGAACATAGGGGACACAGGGGAAAGGGAACCAGGAGCTGGTCTGACTCTGCTCAGCTCTTCCAGCCTTCTAAGATGGACAAAATGGGAAAGGCCAAGGCCAGCCTGGGGAGTGGGAGACTTGGGGAGGGCTGGCCACGGGCAGAGGGAAGCGGGGACCTCCAGGGACAAGCGTGAGTCTGGATGTGGAGGCAACAGCCCTGCTTGGCGCATAGATCCTGGGTCTTCCGTTCTGCCTTGGGGAGGAGCTGGGATGGCCAGGAGGAAGCTGTGGTCAAATAACGGGCTGCCCACCGGCCTTTCTCTCTGCACTGCCTCTTCTTTGCAGGACCTGGACTTTGCCCCCTGCTCCAGGGAAAGCCACGCTGAAGGTGAGTGTCAAGCTCGGGAGCACTTAGAGGTCTGAGCAAGAACTCCAAACCTCACTGCCCCTAGGAGTGGTCAGAAACCTCACACTTAGTCCTGCCTCATAAGTCAGTGACGTGTTTCCACCCTGGGAGGTTTTATGGGTGCTGGAGGAGAGAAGAAAACAGGTGGAGTTTCAGTACCAGTAAGAAAGTGTAGGGAGTGTTCCTCGCAAAGGCGGGGAGAGTGGGGCTGGTAGCAAAAAATGGGTCAATGGGAGGGTGCGGTGGGAGGAGCACAAGAACCTGGACCACCGATCACCTCTAAATCCTCAATCCTACCACCTGTGAGCACTAGCGCTCTAGTTGCATAACTGATACATAAACACATGTAGGACTCCAGCATCTATTTAGTGAATGTTAGCACTTTAAAAAAATGATGCGACTTACAAAGATATTTTATATAAAGCAAACAAACAAATGTTAGAAAGAATGAGAGAGAGAGAGAGAGAGAAGAGGACTCCTGGCCTTGGGCTAACATGTAATTCACATGCGGCCACCAAGGGCTCTGACAGGCTGGCCTGTCAGCCCCAGGGAGTTCTGCACAGAGCTCAAGATTGAAGAGGAGCTTTGAATCTATTGAGGGTATTGGTTGCAGGTCCCCTGTTGCCCCCACCCCCCAGACTCCTGCTCCCCACTCCACCTGGGTGCAGAGCCCTGCTCCTTGTAGTGGCAATGAGCAGAGACTAGGGATAAGGGCAAAGGGACAGACAAGAAGAGGATGGGCACAGGAGGTCATGGGCTCTCTTGCCTAGGAACTAGGTGTATTCACGTATGCGCTCTCCTAATGAATCCCACAGTAGGTTTGGGAGGGAGGTGTTGCTTTTTATTTTTTTTCCCCTCCCACACGGGAGAACTGAGGCCCAGATCTGTTAGTGACCTACTCAAAGTCACACGGTAACATGAATATGTAACCAGACCAGCTTCCTGACCTCTGATGAGGCCATTCTGCCAAAGCCTGGCCCACAGACAGGGCAGGAAACCAAACTACAC
This sequence comes from Vulpes lagopus, assembly GCF_018345385.1. Taxonomy (NCBI): domain Eukaryota; kingdom Metazoa; phylum Chordata; class Mammalia; order Carnivora; family Canidae; genus Vulpes; species Vulpes lagopus. The sequence continues at coordinate 63,077,318 of NC_054824.1, forward strand.
TTGTTTGGTTGCTGCAGAGGCGAGCTCCTAGCAGTTTGTTTCCTGGCCTTGATCCGGACTCTGTCTGTGTTTCCTCTCTGAACCTAATTACAGACAAAATGCAGGGGGTGGGGGGCACCCTTCTGAGGGAGAGGGAAGAGGATCTGGCTCCGGCTGACATAGATGTGTGAGGGTGTGCAGCAAATGTTTCCCATGCTGATTTCCTCTTTGTCTGGTTGTTGCTGATCACTGGGAAGGGACACCTCCTCCCTGCAGCCCCGCAAGATCACTCTTGGCCCACATTCCACTATCTCTATGTCCCTCCTGCTTGGAGTTGGCTCTGAGTTGTTCTCTGCTGAGTCAAAATGGGTCTGTGGTGCCCAGGGTACAGGAAGTTTTTGAGCAAACTCCTAAACCTCTAAAAGTCTGAGTTTCCTCCTTTCTTAAATAGATAATAATGGATCACTAATATGATTACTCTGGGAATAAATGAGTAAACCCTTCCAAACATTCACAGGAGTGCCTGTTACATGGTATCTCTTCAATGAATGCCTCTCATCGTTAAGAATTAACATCCACAATATCATGTGTGCTTGACTTTTAATTATATATGTAGACATGGAATAGCAGTACAGCAAACTTCTCAAAGGAAATAAAAATAGAAGTTATGTCATTTAGAGTAGAACTTTCTAATCATGGCCCTGGTGCCAGAAACTATGTAGGGAAAAATGCTCAGTCGTTTTATATACAGATTAATATTTGGGCATGATAAAAAGATATGATAAAAAGGTTTAAAAGCAAACCACAGCTGCAAATTAAGGTTTCCTTCCTATTTGGCAGATAAAGAGTATTCTATTTCATATAAAAAAAACAAGTCTTTTAAATAATAAGAGAAAATGAATATTTCAATAGGAAAAGGGAGTGGGATTATGAACAGGTACTTTTCTACAGAAGAAATACAAATGAATAATTTTAAGGAAAACACATCCAAAGTGGATATTTTCAAAATAAATACAAAACCACTCTTCTCATCAGATTGATGAAAGTTAAGAGAAAATAATGATAGCCAGGATTGGGGAGATTTTAGGGAAAGACAATCACATATTCTGCTCAGTAAACATATTGATAACTGCCTTTCTGAAAGACAGTGTAGTCAGATTAATCCAAATCTGCTTTAAAAAACTGATCACCTTTGACTCAGGAGTTCTAAATATAGGAATTGAAAAAGGGTATGGTGGCTTTTGCAGTATTATGCGTTTTAAAGTTTCATCAGAATCACACATAGACATATTTTCAAAACTTGTAGCTCCAAAAATTGTACATTATAATGTCACATTAATAAAAAAGTAGCAGTTCTATGCCTCAACATTCTACACCCCAGCTATCTTTCTCCCTAGGGAGTCACTTTTTAAAAAATATTTACTTATTTATTTGACAGAGAGTGAGAAAGCAAGCATGTGTGGGCTTGAGGGGGGGGTAGAGGTAGAGGGAGAATCTCAAGCAGACTCCCCACTGAGTGCAAAGCTGGCTGCGCAATCCCACTACCCTGAGCCTAAATCAAGAGTAGGATGCTCAACTGACTGAGTCACCCAGCAGCCTCTCTAGGAGGGAGTTTTTATACTTATTGTGGAGTTTTTATACTTATTGTGATACCAATATTTCTCTATTAGATGTGTAGGTATTATCCATGAAATGTGCCCTATGGAAGATGAAGTTTTCTCTCTTTCCCATCATGCTCTTGCCTATCCCTTCCTCCACCTTTATTCTCCCAACAGTCAAATAGAGTTACTGATAAAATTAATTTTTAGATTTTATACTTCCTGCCATGTGTATGTATTTTTCATAGCCCAGTCATGTCGTTCATAATGATTACATTTCCTTTGTGGTACAGCTTTACATTTTTCACGAAGTTATTAATTGCCTTAATTTTAAAATTTATTTTATATTCTAGGCACCATCATTAATTCATCCCTAAACTCTATCCCCAAATGTAAAATTCACCTTAGTATGTTTGAACCTATCAGTTCATCAGCTGGCTTTGTTCCTCTAGCCCATCCCCAGATGGTCTAATGTCTTCCTGCCCCAGTCTGGACTAGCTTCCCCCTAGGCTTTTAGCACAGTTGCCTCCCAGACATATCCCTTGGCCTTCTCCTTGGGAATGCCCTTGGGAATGCCCTTGGCCCCATCCAGTGTTGAAAGTGCTCTCTCTTTCTCAGCCCCATGTCTCTTTCTTTGTTTGCTCTCTTTTTTTAGGATAAAGTTTGGCAAACTACAGCCTTTGAGTGAAATCTAACTCATCACCTGAATTTGTAAGTAAGGTAAATGCAGACATGCCCCTTCATCTATGTGTTATCTAGGGAACCTGTCATGCTGTAATGACAGCTGATGAATTATGACAGAAATCCTCTGGCCCATAAGTACAGGATATTTACAATGTGGCCCTCAACAGCAAATGTTTGCTGACTTGAGAGATGGAAGATGACAAAGAATGGAGAGGCAGCCACTGGGGAAATGGTGTCTCTGAAGGAGAGGCCAGAAGAATGAGAACACAAGGAATAAATGTAGGCTTAGTGGGAGAATTTCTTAAGTGCTGGGTAACAAATGTGATTCTCTGTTAATAATTGCTAGAAGAGGTACAAACTATCTTAGAGCATGGGCCAGATTTTACTGGAGTAAGAAACAACCCCAGTTCAGTGGGTTCACACAAAAAATGTTTTTCCTTACTCCTGTGAAGCCCATGTGCCCAGATGACTGTCCAGGGTGGGAGTCCGCTGTGGGTTGGTTCAGCATCTGAGGTACATTGACTTTGTGGATGTGCACATCAACATGTGCTGCTCTGATCATCAAGACAGGGAAGAAAGTGGTGGAAAGTGGAGTTCTAGCTCTTCAGTGGCTCTGCGGGAAGTGAGACACATCACTTCCACACATTGCACTAGCCAGACAGGTTGCCAAGGAACTGCAAAATGTGAACCTTCCATTTCTCTAGAGGTAATAGGGGGAAACCAAATAGTGGTCAGCAATCAGATGCCTGTCATATTTCTATAAGAAAAATCCTGCAAGCTTTAGAGCTAGAAGGAAGAGAAAGTTACTTCCGGAGAAATGAAAAACTAGTTTCATTGATTTCAGAGCTTCCTGTTGCAACACCAGATGTCAGAAGACAAGGAATTGGTTTCTGTTGAGAACAAAGGGAAGCTTTGTCACTCATGACTTTTATGTCTCTCCTGACTGTGTGGGGACAACCAGACGGTGTTACACATGGTAATAACCAACATCCTTCTTGTAAAAAAGTGATTTGAATATTGGCTTCAGTTCACTGATAGTTAATTTTTAAAAAAGAGCCAACAAATGGTGGTGGGAAGCACTGAGACAAATCCAAAGAAAGAAAGGTTTAAATAATTATGGCATCCTGGTGATAAAGCTGACCAAAAATGATGTCATTGTAAAATCATATTTTGTAATCGCTTGTTTTTTGTGAATATATGTGCAATTAATTTTTGTATGTAGATCTTACATCTAGCTAAGTTAATAATTTATTATTTCTAATTATTTGATTTACATCAATGTAATTAGGTGTAAATTTAAAATATGCATATCACATTAAATATTTTTTAAGAATATATTTACATTTAAGTATGTGTGTGTGTATATATATATGTATATATACATATATATATATAAAACATAGAACATAAGCACATAGTGAAAAACAAAACTGTCTATCCAGAAAGGTGAAAAAATTTAAATATGATGAAATGAATAAATATGCTTTTGGAAAAAGATTTTTAAAAGGAAATACTTCTATGTGCCTTAGCAATGACAAACTACTTGAAGTCACTAATATGAAATGTGCTGGGGTTCCTGACTGGCTCAGTTGGTGGAGCATGTGCGACTCTGGATCTCGGGATCATGAGTTTGAGTCCCATGTTGGGTGTAGAGATTACTTAAAAATAAATCTTAAAAAAAAAACTTAAAAAACACCAGATATGAAATCTATTAGAAAACATATGAATGAATGAATGAATGAATGAATGAATGAATGCAATTCTATAATCACAAAAAGTAAAAATCCTGATTGGAGGACATACTAGTTTCCTAGGGCTACTGTTGTGAATCACCACAAACTGGGTTACTTAAGGGAAATGGAGACAGGAAGTCTGACATCAAGGTGTTGTTAGGGCCACATTCCCTCCAGAGGTTTTTAGGGAAGGATCCTTCCTTGTTTCTTTCAGCTGCTGCTGGCTGTTGGCATTCTTCCACAGGTGGTTCCATCATTCCCATCTCTGCCTCCATAGTCACATTGCTTGCTCTGTGTGAATCCCTATCTAATTGCCTCGGCCTCTCTCTCCTATAAGGAGGCAGTGGTTGCATTCAAGACCCACAAGAGAATCCAAGATAAAAGCCATTTCTCAAGATCTTTAATTATCACATCTTTTGAAATATAGAAGGGCAATACTCATAGGTTCTAAGGGATGTGGAAGGGGGCCATCTCTTCTGCCTTCCAGAAATAAATTTCTTTTTTTTTTTTTAGAGGAAAGTGTAAGTTAGAACTAGGTCAAGATTTGAAATCATCAGCTGGACAGCTAACCATGGACAATACTTGAATGGGAGTTTAAAAATCTACCTAGGAATCAGCCTAGGTGCTGATTTAGGTGTGAGTCCCAAAATATTTGCAAGAGACGAATGGTGCTCATCAAATCTGAGCTATTACAAAGGAGCAAAAAGGTGAAAGCTTCCTGGCAGGTTATAACAAGATAAAGAGAAAGCTTAAATTCTTGTTAAAGCTTGACCAAAAAAAAAAAAAAAGGTTAAAATAAAAAAATGTGTATAGCAAATTAGAGGAGTGTATGGAAAGAATAATATATCATGACTAAATCACTTGTATTATGTGAATACAAATGTGTTTGGCTATCAAAGTTAGGTCAATGCTTGATTCTATTTGATAAATCAAAGGAGAAAATTATATGAAGATATTGATCAATTGCAGAAAGGCATTTGATAAAATTCAACATCCATTCTAGACAAAAATTTTCCTGTTCTATAAATAGGAAATTGCTTTTCTAATAAAGAAATGACTTATTGAATTAATCAGCTAACATCACACTAGTGAGGAATCATGTTAAATGCTGGGATCAAGATAAAAATGCTCAATGACAAAAGTATTGTCGAAGTGTTTATGCACCAGCAAATGTAATTGCCCAGGAAAATAAAATTGGACGCATAAAATTTAAATAATAGGTCAAATTACTATGATTTTCTGGTTGTGTAGTTATCTACTTGAAAAACTCAAGGATACTAGCTGAAAAACCCATACAAACAAAAGGAGAGTTGTCAAAGAGAAACCAGAGCCTGGCAGTAGTTTAAGTGATAAAAAGATTTTTATTTAGGAACTACTGCAGTAAGGGGAAGAGAGACCTCAGTACAGAAGTGGGCTCAATTCGGAATATAGCATGGACCAGTGGGAATTTACGGCCAAGGAGCAGGTGGGGGTCAGTGGATGCAAAATTATTGAGAAGAAGTATTGGGATTAAGGAGCGCAAGGGCTGTTCTGGCTAAACCCACTCGACTGAACAGGATTTTTGATGAGGACTGGCCGGGGTGGCCAGACATCACTTGGAGGTGGCAGAGGATAAGGAACTCTGTCATATACTAATATCGAGGACACAGAATTCATGCTGAGTTTTATAAGGAGCGTAGAACAGTATAAAGAGGAGGGTTCTTGCCAAAAACTGTACTTTACAAGGAAGTCCATTGATGGGCCTAGGAGAAGGTTCAGGAGCTTGACCAACATTTGATCAAGCAAAGACTATTTTCTCAGGGTTTGTTCATTCATTCACATGTACATTCAATGAATATTTACTAAAAGCCTACCATTCCAGTTGCAGGGAGTAGATTGAGACAGCATGCAGTCATGCAGCTTATACTCAGAGGAGAGTGCTTGGCGGGATGGAGAAAGTGGGGGGAGAGGGGAAATTAATATACAATTAAATAAATAGAAATAAAGTCATAGTAAGAGTAAGCACCATGCCAAAAATCATAAGATAGCCGATATTTAATTAAACATTTAAAACAATTAACAATCTTTTACAACATCAGTAACCATTTCAGACACAGAAACATTTGGTAGAATTTGCCAGTGAGAGCATCTGGGTGTCTAGCTTCAAGAGAGGCTGAGAAATGGGTATTTAGTAAGACAAAATGCCACAAATATTTAAGAAAGAAACAATAAGTAAATAAATTTAAACTCTTTAAGAAAATAGACAACATATCCCAACTCATTTTATAAGGCCAGAGTTACTTTGATACAAAAAACAGAGAAAGAAATTAGAAGACAGAAAAATGACCAACCAGTATCCCTCATGACTACATGTATCCTGAGCAAAATATCAGCATACTGCGCTCGACAATATCTACAAAGGATAACATGCCCGGGTTTTGTGGCGCAGTGGCCTGGTGGTGTCTTGGGGGTGGCGGGGCTGGATGACAGCAGGTGGGGCACTGGCCCCTTGTGCAGGGACCAGAGGGGACCTCACACCTGAACAGATGGCAGCCTTAGGGGGGAAAGGAGGAAGAGAGAAGGGGAAAGCCCGACCTGGTAGGAAGCTAAACACGCCAGAGCGTCAGTCCCTTATTCTTCCAGCACCAGACTTGTCTTAATGGTTTTACTGACAAGGGATACGTGTGCTTGTAATAAGGGCATGTTCATTTCTTTAAATGTCTGATCAAGGTGCCCTACCCCCCCCCACATATTTTAAACCATTATTGTGGTCAAGATGGGAAAAAATAGAAAACCCCTTTTTTTTAAGATTTAATTTATTTATTCATGAGAGACACACAGAGAGAAGCAGAGACACAGGCAGAGGGAGAAGCAGGCCCCATGCAGGGAGCCCGATGTAAGACTCAATCCCAGACCCCAGGATCACGCCCTGTGCCAAAGGCAGATGCTCAACCGTTGAGCCACCCAGGCATCCCTCTTTTTTTTTTTTTTTAAAGATTTTATTTATTTATTCATGAGAGACACACACAGAGAGGTAGAGACACAGGCAGAGGGAGAAGCAGGCTCCCTGTGGGGAGCTTGTTGAGGGACTTGATCCCAGGACCCTGGGCTCATGACCTGAGCCAAAGGCAGACGCTCAACCACTGAGCCAGCCAGGTGTTCCTAGAAAGTTTCTATAATTAAGAAAAAACCCTCAAAGTACTTGTATTTTCCTCTCTTGTAGAATATTGTAAAACTTTGATAAATATGACATTTGAATCAATGGAGTGAGAGTCTCATGTCTGTCCCAAATTTGTGCCAGACTGGAGTTAAAAAAGGTTTTCGGACACATGATTTCCTTTGTTACCAAACCCTTCAGACCTTTTGCTGTTTCTGGAATCCTCGCCTTCTCCTACTAGAAGACAAGAGTCATTCACCAGCCTCCCCTCATGTGGCATTTTCACCCGCAGGGTAGGCTGTACACCCTGTACCTGGCCCCTGGAGGAGATAGAATTAAAGCCGGGCTTTCAAAAATGTGGAGGAGTGGGATCCCTGGGTGGCGCAGCGGTTTGGCGCCTGCCTTTGGCCCGGGGCGCGATCCTGGAGACCCGGGATCGAATCCCACATCAGGCTCCCAGTGCATGGAGCCTGCTTCTCCCTCTGCCTGTGTCTCTGCCTCTCTCTCTCTCTCTGTATGACTATCATAAATAAATAATAAATAAACAAAAAAAAATGTGGAGGAGTGATTGGTCTGATCCTGAGTGTGTATGTGTGTGTGTGTGTGTGTGTGTGTGTGTGTGTGTGTGTGTTTGTGTGTGAGGAGGCCAGGAGTGGTCAGAGCGGTTGGGAAAGAAATAGCTCAGATCCACTCAACTCTCAGACATCTGGCCCCAAACCTATGCAGGGGACCCAGACCAGAGAGCCCCAGGCAAGAAGACCCAGGGAAAGTGCACCTCAGGGAAGGCCATTAGAGGGGACTCCCCTGCAGGGAGCCTGCTTCTCCCTCCCCTTCTCCCTCTGCTTCTGTCTCTGCCTCTCGTGTCTCTCATGAACAAATAAATAAAATCTTAAAAAAAGTGAACTAGAGTTATTGACCTTATGGGTTCAATGGGAGAAAAGGTGTAATATTCCTATTTTATGGTCAGGGAAACAGAGTCCCCTCTGTCCCCACAGCTATGCTGAGAGGGAGGAGGAGGCAGGTAGAGCTGCCCTTCCTTACCCCTCCTGGGGCTACTGTGGTTTGAGCTTCTCCCAGTTTCTTCTCACATCCTGAATCCTGGTTTGGAGGAAGAAGGCAGGTACTCCCTAGATGGTCAACAGAGTGGGATTCCAGAGGTACCAGGGACCACCCACAGCTATTTCCTTTACTAGGGCCACAGATGGTGCCATTCCCTGACAATGAACCCTAGTCCACACTTCCTGGCCTATCTCGCAGAGCCGGGTTCCCTGGGAGCCCTGTGACCCAGGCTTCTCCTGGGAGAGCCAAACCTCTGAAGAGGCGACCCTTCTCAGGACTGGGGACCAGAGACTGATTTCGGGTTCCAGCATCTGCAGTTTTCATTCCTGGGGATGCCACTGAGATCCGGCAGGTCTGAAGGCCCAGGTGCTGGGCACTGTCTGCACCTTTGGGGAGCCCAAGACCCCCAGCTCTGCTTGAGGGTGTTCACCCCACAGACACTTGTAGGGAGCCCACAGTGCAGAGAAAAGGCGACTCCACCCGCCAAGTGCTCCCCGTCTGCTGCGAAGGGAGGACCTCTTTGTCACACAGCAAAAAGCAGGTTAGAAGGACTGAGGACCAGAGGGAGGACAGTGTAGGAAGGAAAAAGGTGACCTTGGGAAGACTCGCGGAGAACGTCACACGGTAATGACGCTCTCCTGCCAGCAGGGGGCAGGGCAGTCTGTCCGTCCCAGGAGCGCTCTCCAGCCCACCGCAGTGGCATCAGGGGACAGGGCCTCGGTGTCCAGCCATGCGACGACAGCCCACCTCCTGCTCCTCTCCCTGTCCTGCCCGAGGGCGGCACCGGCTGCAGAAGGAGCTCTGCGTGCCACCAATTCACCATTCACTGGGGAACCTTAAGGGAATCACCAAGGCTTCTCGTGCCTCAGTTTCTCCATGGTGAAATAGGGTTAGTGACCACTGCTTCACAAGGATTTTGTGGAAATTAAATGAGAACAGTGGTCCCCAGACCTGTCTGCACGCTGGGATCACATGGGGAGCGTCACCAGTACTGATGCCACACCACATCACACTGGGCGAGGTTCTTCCGTCTGGGTGGTGGCTTAGGCCTTGATTTTTTTTTTTTTTCACAAGCCCCAGGTGATTCTAAGGTGCAGACAAGCTTGGGAATTCCAGAGTTCAATACCCTTGTGACCAGGCTTTGTAAAGTCTCAGTTGCAAACCTGTGTTTGGTCTTTTCCTGAAAGTCCCTTTCCTCCCTACTTCATTTCCAGAAAATTGAAATGACATCCCCTCTCTCCTTGTACCTCCCGCGTAACCTCTCAAAATGGAAAACACAGATTTCCCTCACAGTCTGAACCCGAGCTACTCAAACATTCCCTCTTACCACTTGTGCAAAATTTGTCCAAGATGCACTAATTACAAACCCAGTTGTGACAAACCTCCTGTACCAAGGGAGATGGTCAGGGTGCTGTGAGTCCAGGAGGGAGTCGGGGGTCCCAGTGGTGTCTCTACTGTTCCCCCAAACGGAATCACTGCCAGAGGTGGATGGTTCAGGTGCCTGCGGGGCCCAACCAGCCCAGGTCCAACTTAGCTAGAATCCTTAGTAGCTGTAGCCCATTGTTGCATGTTTATTTACACCTTGTAGTCAATGTTCATGAAACCCACTCCCTATAGAGACCACTATAGGGGAAATCATGTGGGATTTGGCATTCAGGTGTTGAATACTGAGCTACACTTCTTGGAGCTGATGATAGGGGTGTGTGAAAGAAAGGGTGCAGGCACAATTGGGGAGCTTACTTTGGGGTTGGACAGCCCTGATGCGTTATCCTATGGTTCCTATTTGTTGTAATGGGTCCAGGCTCATAGTGTACATCTTGTGGGAGAAGGGGGAAGCTATGAGAGTCCATGCGATAGATGTGCCTGTGTCATTTCAACCATGTGCCTTCCAGGTCAGGGGCTCTCTGCTATCCCTGGGGATCACGGGTACTTAAAGCTGGTCAGGCCTCAGAGTCCCTCCCTGCCTTGGGCCAGTTCTTCCCTGGCTTGTTGGAGGTGGGCAAAAAAAACAAAAAACAAAAAACAAAAACCCACCACCACCACCAACAAAAAAAGCCAGGCCTCTGAGAGGATGAAGTGAAAGGAACTGAGGTTGAGAGAAGTAGGGTGGCCTCTTATTTCCACCTAGCTTCCCCCCATAAGTGTTGGGTGGGGGGTGGGGTGGGCAGGGGGACCCAAGGGCAAACAGTGCCTGGACCATCTGGCTGAGCAAGACTGAAGCAGGGATGCCCCCAGCAGCTGGAGGTTCCCCTGGGGGGCCCCACCTTCCCACTGCCCACAGAATTCATGCTGCAGACCTCACACTTACTCAATCAAGTCCTTTCTTTTCTCCATCTTGCACTCGATGTGCTGGGGCATCTGGGCAGAGTCGGGCCTAGCTCCTGGGTCTCTCCATCCTATAACCACCCTGTATCCCTCACTCCAGGCACCCTCATACGGGCAGAGGGCAGTATGACCCAGGAGTCCCTCCACCTGCTGCTGGTGCTGCTGCTGCTGGCCTTGGATAAGGGGCAAGGGGAGGAGAGTGGCTCCAGGGAAACAGGGAAAGGGAGGGAGGGTGTTTGGAGGTGAGGTTGGGTGGGGGTGCAGTACACTATGGGATGGTGGGCCAGGGAGGGCTGGGAGGGCGTCTGGGGTCACGCTCTGAGTGTGGCATCTCCCATTCCTTAGCCTGACCTGACTACCTGTTTTCTGGGTCCTGGGTACAAACCCAGGAGAATGAGCTGGTGTGGGCAGCACAGGGCCAGGTAGTCTCTGTGAAATGCCCATCTGCTCCCCTGGCAGGTGAGTATAAGAACAAAACCTGGTGTAAGGAAACAAAACCAGGTTATTGTTTGAAGTTAGTCACCAGCACCAGATCCCAGGTAACGGCGCAAAGCCCTCCATATTTATCTGGGACAACCCTTCTGCTGGCTTCTTCATTGTCATCATAACAGAAATCAAGAAGATAAGTTCTGGAATCTACTGGTGTAGAATAGACAGAGGTCCTAAGGGGAGCATCTATATTCTTAAAAATATCAGCCTGGTGGTGACTTCAAGTGAGTTCTTCCAGAGGGAAGGGGCCCTCCTGGGTGGGTGTCTGGGGAAATGAAGCCACTTGCCTCCCTCCCTAACCTCCTTCACCCAATCCCACTACCTCCTTGCTTGCTCCCACACTGATGTGGGCAGTTAGATCCTGAGTTCTCATATTTGGGTCATCACCTCCATCCTTGAGTTTCCTATCCCTAAAGGTATAAGCTAATTTGGGACCCACTGGGGGTAAATACCCAGTCCACATGATGGCTCAACCTCACCCACTGACCCCCAGAACTGTCCACCCCATGTAGGGTATAGGGTGTCTGTGTGGGGTCCTGTGGCTGAGGTCACCCCCAGACTGGGCACGCAGGTTGTTCAGGACCTGGGTCTGAGGCAAGACCAGAAAGATCTCGAGACTTTGATGGTGAAAGGGCCAGACTTTTGGGACAAGTAGTCTGTGCCTTCTCCACAGGAGCACTGCTGACTCTCCCTGCCCTTGAGGATTTAGGGACCTAGTATCAGGCTTCTTTCTCACTCCAAGCCTCCCCCAGCCCCTGATTCTCTCTTCCTATCAGCTCTGGGAAGCTCCCTGCCTTGGACCCCAGTCAGTCCTGGCCTGAGGGACCCTGGGGCTGAGCCTGGCCCCTCCCCCTCTTCCTCTCAGGCTTTGGGGGCCGGCCTCTCTCCCTCTGGGGAGTCTAGCCTGCCACTGCCTTCTTTGTTGTCATCAATCACACTTGGTTTTCCAGTGATAACCAGTTCAACCTTCATCAGTAGCTCTAAGCACTGGTAGGTCTGGAGTGTCGCCTAAAGAGAGGGGGCTGGGAAGCTGCTGACTTGTGTGGGCTCTGGTTCAGGAGACCAGGGAGACAGAGATGTCTGAAAGGGGCCCTAAGGTCTCAGCTCAGTGCTGGACTAGGTTGGCAAGGGTGAAAGAGGGGCTCTCCCCCTACCTCATCATGGAGCAAAAATAGTTATCAGGAATGCAAAAACTTCTATGAGTGCTGATTCACAGGCCAGAGAGATGAGATCTGTCCAGAGTCACTCAGCTACTTCAGGGCAGCAGTGGACTAGGATCGAGGCCTTATGTCTCTGGGTCTACTGCTCCTCTGGGGCTCAGACATTCTCCAGGGGCACCTCTGGGTAGTCTCGGCCCAGGTTTGCCTATTACAGACCTGGGCGGGGGGTCTCTCCCTCTGCTTTTCTTCTGCTCCTATCCACTGGAGCTGTGGCCAGCCCTGAGAGTGTGACCACACAAATGACAACTCTGATCATTTCTTTTTTTTTCCCCTGGCCAACCTCTCCCTCCACCCCAGCTTCTTGGGTTCTCATAATTTTGTTCTAGATGGTCCCTGTGGCTGACCTCAGTGAGTTCAGGGTAGGTCTGGCCCATAAACAGACTCCAGCCCCATGCTGCGCTCAGGGGCTGCTCTCCCAGGCCTGGATCCTCCCCTCCTTTTTCCTGCTTTTCCCACAGTCTGCCAGACAGCGCTTTCATGATGCTGTTGTGTGCATTCCTCGAGACCAAGATCCTGGCTTTGACAGCCCTCCTCCTGTTTCTGACCTATAGAACGCAGGTGAGTGAGGCCTGGAGTTACTTGGGGACCAAGGGAGCAGGGGAAAGTTTCTCTCCTGGGAGAGAGGCACTGCAGGACAGAAGCAGCCAGGAGTCACACAGGTGGCATTGTATCAATTATAACTGATCCCAATTTAAATGTTCTTTACTTCGCCTGTTTCTGCACATGCATTTGGTTGATTTAAGCCAACGTCTTCTTTGACATTCAAATTCATGTCCTTGGGTCATGTCCACCCACAGCAGCTGGGTTGTCCAGGTTTGAGGTCAGCCTCAGGTGTCCTCCCTAACTAACCCTCAGGTGTGCACACAGAGGTACGAGACACACGTGTGCATTCATTCCTTCCATCAGAGACCAGATCTACCTACCCTAAAGTCCCCTCTAAGGGTCCACCTAACCCTTGAGTGCTTAGCTCATACTCCAGAGCTCCCACCTCAGGACTTGGGGAGAAGGTGAGGACCTGATGAGGAGAGACTTCAGGAATGGAAAGGGGATGGGACCGGAAGTGGGTCAGATGAAAGAGGTGTGGAACAGCCAATGAGTGTGCTTCTGAAACTCCTTCCCCACTTCTCAGGTCTCCACCAGTACAATGGGAGGAGCAGCAAAGACCGCCCCCAGCCCTAAGACCCCAGGGCCCTTGGGCATTCCCCGCTGAGCCTGGAGTCCGCCCATCTCCTCCTGCTCCTTCAGGACCACTGAGATCTGGGGCCTCTGAGAAAAGGTGTTCTGTGCCTCTCTGGAAGACACTTCCCAGCACCTGAATCTACCGCGGTGGTGGCACCTCTCATCCATGAGGTCCAGAGGTGAGGACCACCATGTTGCCTTCCCTGATGCCATGTCCAAAAAGTGGGGACCCACCACCTGGGAACTCTCTCTGTGCATCCAGGCCACCCCTCTCCTACCCCGTGGACCAAACCCAACTGGTAGGCATCCTCCCCCTACTCTGTGCCTCTCCTTTCATTCTCCAGGGTTTCCTGTTTCTCTTTGAAGCTCACAATTCAGCTGGTCTCCCAGTCACCAATACCCATTGCAGTTAGCTTTGGTTCCTCTTCTTCCCCATAAGGGAAATATCCTTTGTTCATACCATCTACAAATGTGATATTTGATATTTCCAAAAATGACACAAATTTTAAAAGTATGTGACAATGAAGGAAAATATTTCCATTCTATATGCCAGATAAAAGAGTTAACAGCTTTAGGACTAAAATCTTTTTCTCTTAAATAAATAAGTATCAGACAAACGTTTCCATTTTAAAAAGGGCTAAGGATAGGAACAAGTCAATTGTTACAGAATAAAGAACAAATAATACATATGAACCTATGTCTGAAATGGCTGATGATCAGAGAGATGAGAAATGAAGTGAGACCCCACGCTTTCCCTATCAGTTCAAAGAAGATTAAAATAAATGGTAATCATATTCTGTGCTGGAGAGGTGTAGGGAAAAGGGAATTCTCATGAATTGTTGGAAGTACATAATTGATAGCCTCTTCCTGGAGGGGCAATGTGGTGATGAATTAAAAGGCAGAAAAAGTAATTTATTCATCCATTCCACTGTTCATGAATGTTTGGGTTCTTTCTCCTTTTGGCTTTTGTGAATACAGCTGCTATGAACATTCAAAAAAAAAAAAGGCACAAAAAGGAAAATGAAAGAAACACTTGGCTTGTGAAGCAGCAGTTCTAAACAATTTTCTAAGTACTTTGACATGTGTAGTGATCGCTATTGTTTAAAAAGGAAAATAATGGTGTGTCCACTATATGCTGGTTTTATCCAGCTATCCACTGGAGTGTGGATGCCAACAACACCTGAGTTAAAAAAAATAACAAAAATAAAAAGGCAAATAATTGTACAAGACTCAAAAATCCAAAGCAGTCTTGTGCTCTACCACTCTCTGTCCCAGCTCCCATTCTTTTGAAGGAATACACATCTTTTATCCACCAATTCTGATATTTACTTCTATATTTGTGGAAGTTAAGAAACAAAGCTTATACTGCTCTTCGTTCATTTTCCAGTTTTTTATATTAGTCGCTAATCTCCCACTAATGAGGATGAAAATTGGATCACTTAACCCATCACTTTCCTACCCACCCCCACATGCTCTCTCCTCAAACCACAATATAGTCAAATCACAACTGCCCATAAGAAGGATATTCAGATTTCACATTTTGGAGCCCTGTAGATACTTGTTTTTTAGCCTAGCCATGGAATGAATGTATTATGATTATGTTTTCTTTTAAGTATAATTTTTTTAAAAAGATTTTATTTATTTACTCATGAGAGACACAGAGAGAGGCAAAGACATAGGCAGAGGGAGAAGCAGTCTTCCGCAGAGAGCCCGATGCAGGATTGGGTCCCCGGACCCGGGATCACGCCCTGGGCTGAAAGGCAGCCCCACAGCTGCTGAGCCACCCAGGCGTCCCTCTTCAGTGTCATTTTTTATCACCCCCCAGCTTACCTTATTTTCATTTGTTTTCTTTCCTACCTATTCACCGTTAATTCATTTGTAAACTCTCTATCAAGAATGTAGATTTCATCTGAGAAGTTCAAACACATGAAGTCACATGTTAGATTAGTTCCCTTGAGATGCCCCTGAGCTACTGGTTGTCCTCCTGCTGCACTGGCTTCCCTGTAAGCCCGGACCCACAACCTCCTGTGATTTCTACTCACCATCTTCTTGGGCACTCTCTTGGCTTGCTCTCCTGAATTTCCTATCTTTCTGTTTCTGAGTTTAATTGGAACATTCCTTCCAATATCTTCCCTTTCTTTTGAGAAGCCCAATGCCGTTTACATTTCTAATCCACTAATGAGGATTTTTTTTTTCTCTTTTGCTCTTGATGCTTTTAGGATCATTTCTCCTCCTTCCTCTCATCCCTCACCACATTCTAAAATTCCATGCTGATGTGTATTAATGCGGATCTTTTACCATTTATTTTACTGAGCACCAGTGGGCTTCTTCAGTCTGGAAAAATCATATCCTTAATTTTGAGGTGCATTTTCTCTATTTCTTTTATAATCTTTCTTCCATTTTCTGTTGTTTTTTTCTCCCTCTTTATGAAATTTCTATTACACAAATGTTAGTTTTTATAGACATATTCTCCAAATCTCTCATTATTTTGCCCTTTTACTTTTCGTCTTTCTTGTTTACATTTTTTATTGAGGTTGACATTTAAACATTTTTTTAAAGTTTTATTTATTTATTTGACAGAGCACACAAGCGGGGGAGCGGCAGGTAGAGGGAGAGGGAGAAGCCGGCCCCTCCCCTGAGCAGGAAGCTGAATGTGGGATTTGAGCCCAGGGCCCTGGGATCATGACCTGAGCCAAAGGCAGACAGACACTCAACAGACTGAGCCACACAAGCACCCTGAGGTTGACATTATTAATTACAATTTTATGTACAGTGAAATGCATGGATCTGAAGTGTATAATTTGATGAGTTTTGACAATTGCATGGGACCCGCTTCCATATCAATATATAGAACATATTCATCATCACTGCCAGAGGTAAGCATCACTCTGATTTCTTTTACGTAGATAACCTTTGTCTCTTCTAGAGTTCTTTATAAGCAAAATAATAGAGTATGTACTCTTTTGTGTCTGGCATTTTCACTCACTACAGTCTTGCTGAGGTTCATCCATGTTACTGCACACATTAATTTCTTTCTGTTCCTAAATCATAGGAATGTAGAATATACTGCCTTTGTTTATCTACTTACCTGTTGACATTTGAGTTACTTGGCTATTATGAATCACGCTGCTGTGGTCATTCTTGAACAAGTCTTTTTTATGGACATCCATTGTAATAGTTTGCAGGGCTACCAGAATGTTCCCTAACAACAAATTGTTTTCTCACAGTTCTGGAAGCTAGAAGTCTGAGGTCAAAGCATGCGTACGGTTGGTTTCTTGAGGACTCTTTCCTTGGTTTGTAAATAGCTGTCTTCTTCAGCCTGTGTCTTCACATGGTTCTTCATCTGCACTTATCTGGGTCCTCATCTCTTCTTATAAGGACACCAGTCATATTAGATTATGGTCCACCCTAATGACCTCAATTTACTTGCTTCTTTAAATATCCTAACTCCAAATACAGTTATATTCTGAAGTACAAGGGGTTAGAATTCAAACATGAGTTTGGGGGGACTCAATTCAGCCATGACATATATTTTCCTTTCTTTAGGTTAAATACATAGACATGGAATTGCTGAGTGATAGAGTAAGAGTATGTTTGACTTTATGAGGAACTGCCAGACAAATTTCCAAGTTACCATTTTTATACCAAACAATATATGAAAGTTTCTTGTTCCTTTATGTCCTTGCCAACATTTGATATTGACAGTCTTTTTAACTCTCCCTATTCTAATAGATGCATAGAGAAATCTCATTGTAGTTTGACTTTGCATTTCCCTGATGAGTGATGATGATGAGTATGTCCCCTGTACTTACCAGCCACTACCATATCCTCAGGAAGTGCTTATTCCAGCTTCTGCCTATTTTTTTGGATCATTTTTCTTTCTAGTATTGGGTTCTAGGAATCCTTAAATATTTTTTTAATAAATTAAGTTTTTATTGGTGTTCAATTTACCAACATACAGAATAACACCCAGTGCTCATCCCGTCAAGTGTCCCCCTCAGTGCTCGTAACCCATTCACCCCCACCCCCCGCCCTCCTCCTTAAATATTTTGGATATAAGTCTTTTTCCAATCTTTGAATTACACATATTTTGTCTCAGTCTGTGGCTAGCCTATTTATTTTCCTAATGGTGTCTTGGGAGGAACATTTTTAATTTTGATAAAGTCCAATTTCTTTCTTTCTTTCTTTAATGTTGAATGTTTTCTAAGTCCTAAGAATCTTTGACCACTCTAGTGTTATAACAGCATTTGTAAATGTTTTTCTTCTAGAAGCTTTACAGCTTTAGCCTTTATTTTTAGATATATAATCAATGGCTACTTAATTTTTGTGTATTGAGGTTCATTTATTTCCATGTGGTTATCCAGTTGTTTCAGCATATTTGTTGAAAAGATTTTCTTTCTCCACTGAGTTACTTTACCACCTTCATAAAATATCACCTAAATATATAAAGTAGATCTGTTTCTAAACTGTCAATTCCATTCCACAGATCTATTTATTTATTTTTGGCTAATATGATGTTCTTTTAATTACTGTTGCTTTATAGTAAGTTTTAGAATCAAGTAGTGCAAGTCCTCCAAGTTTTTTTTTTTTCACTATTTTTTTCCTGGTTGTTCTAAGTCCTTTACTTTTCCATAGAGTTTTAGAATCAGTTTATCAATTTCTATAGGAAAATTCTTTTTCAGGCATTGTGTTGAACTTACAGATCAATATTAGGAGAATGGCTCCTTAACAGCATTGTGTCCTCCAATCCATGAATATAGTATGTCTCTTCATTTATTTGGTTTCTTGGGTTAGTGCTTCATATTTCTCTGTCAATATTCATCTTTTTTTGTTCTTTGGTTCTTTCCCAAGCATTTTTTCAATATTATTTGCCAATTCTATTGAGATATCCTTATTTCTATTAGATGTCTAATTGCAAAAGATACTATTTTTGTTCTTAGAAGAGCCTCTTTGTCTAGTATTCTGTTCTAGTTTCATGGATGTCTTCTCTTTTCTTTCTAAAGATATGAGTAAAGACTTTTAAATTGCTTAATTTAAGCCCCTGTGTTATCTATTTTCCTCATGTTCCTTTGTATATGTTTACATTTTTTGTGCTATATATTAGAGGATTTCTTTATTTCTACTTATTATTTATATTTTTCTGTACATTTGCAAATTTTTAAAGATGAAAAGTTAGAGAGGAAAGACTGCAGCATAAAAGTGGTACGGAATTCTGTGTGTGTATGGTTTTCTGAATATTGGATTATACTCTGGAATAGAGTTTCTCAGCTTTGGCATGATCAACATTTTGGGCCAGATAATTCTTTGTTCAGGAGGCTTTCCTATGCATTGTAGGATATTTAGCAGCATCACTGGCTTTTCCCAGTAGATGTATGTAGCACCTTCTCTTCAGTTATGAAACCAACCACTTCTCTAAACATTGACAAATTTTTCCTGGAGGGGTGAAATCACCTACAGCTGAGAATCACTGACTTAGATTAATCAGGCAAAAGCCTCTGTGCTTTTTGAAGGATACCTCGTTCTCAGTATCTCTAATACTTTTCTCATAAACTGGTCATTTCCCTTTACAAATGAGTCCCTCTAATACTTCTATGTGAGTTAGGGAGAGTGTGGAACCTCAGGTGTCAATATTCTTGGATCATAGTTGCTGCTATGATTAAGTAATCATGATATAAAATACAGACAAGATTATGCTCCAATAAACACATTGTAAGTAAAAAAATGAATTTAATACACCTAACCTACAGAACACCATAGCTTAGCACT
Organism: Vulpes lagopus; assembly: GCF_018345385.1. Classification (NCBI taxonomy): domain Eukaryota; kingdom Metazoa; phylum Chordata; class Mammalia; order Carnivora; family Canidae; genus Vulpes; species Vulpes lagopus. Next base: position 63,096,486 of record NC_054824.1, read on the forward strand.
ATCTTAAAAGTGCTCAGAACACTAACATTAGCCTACCAGTGGGCAAAATCATCTAAGATGTAGAAGAAATTTGAAGTGAAATAAATCGTGTGTGCTAATCAAAAGGAAAAAAATAAATGAAGAGATCTATCTTATGGTTAGGATAGACTCCTTTATGCTGGAGTAATAAATAACCTTCAGTGGCTCCCATAGCCAAAGATTATTTCTCTCCTGTGCAATGTCTCCTGAGGGTCCAGGCATACTTTCAGGATTCTGTCCTCCAAGGTTAGCTCTGTGTTCCAGGCTACTTCAATCTTACAGCCCCTTAAAATCAAATGCTTCTACAGTGGGAGAACAACTGCCAGAAAGATACACAATTCAGTGCTCCTATCTGGAAGTGACATTTCATTTACATTTCTTTGGGTGAAAAATGTAATATTTCCTTATCCAATTCCAAGGGGACTGAGAAATATGATTCTCCCAAGTGTCTAGAAATAAATGTAAACTGAATACTGCTGAATGGTAGTAATGCCAATCATATACCTCTAGGCATATCTAGCAAAAACGTTTTTTTCTATGATAACTAAGAAAAATCTATAAGCATTAACATTGGAAGGAGAAAAGGGTTAGCACTTAAGGACTTAATAACAACCTTGGTTTCAGAGTTTTCTGCCACTGCACTAAATGCTAGAAGACAACAAATTATCCTTTCTTGAGAATAGGGGGAAATATTATGAACCAGCGATTTTCTGCCTCATTAAATTGTCCTAATTTTGTAAAGACAACCTAAAGAGTTTTCATACGAAAGAACCTAAGGTACCTTTCTTTAAAAACATAGATTGAAGATTTGCTTCTATTTACTGAAGTAAAAAGTAAAAAAGGAAATGAAAAATGAGGCAGCAGTGTTTAAAAGTCCAGAATGAATCAGAAAGCAGTCAGACTACAAACGTGAGCTCAAGTAGCTGCTATAATTCTGTGTTAAAAATAAATAAAACTTACATTTGTAATTGTTGGCTAGGGTACAGAAACATAATTGAGTTTTATATTTTGATCTTATGTTTGGTGACTTGATAATCTCTGTTATTATTTCTTTTTTTTTTTAAGATTTTATTTATTCATAGAGACAGAGAGAGAGAGAGGCAGAGACACAGGCAGAAGGAGGAGAAGCAGGCATCATACAGAGAGCCTGACGTGGGACTCTATCCAGGGTCTCCAGGATCACCCCCTGGGCTGCAGGCGGCGCTAAACCGCTGCGCCACCGGGGCTGCCCTCTGTTATTATTTCTAACGATTTATTGTATGTATTTTTGGAAGTTCTTTAAAATTTTTTAAAATTTAAATTCAATTAATTGACATATAATGTATTATTGGTTTCAGAGGTAGAGGTCAGTAATTCATCAGTCTTATAGAACACCCAGTGCTCATCCCATCATGTGCCCTCCTTAATGCCCATCACCCAGTTATCCCATTCCCCCCCCCCCCCCCCCCACCGCCTCTCCAGTAACCCTCGGTTTGTTTCCATGATTAAGAGTCTCATGGTTCGTCTCCCTCTCTGATTTTGTCTTGTTTTATTTTTCCCTCCCTTCTCTCTGTTTTGTTTCTTAAATTCCACATATGAGTGAGATCATATGATAATTGTCTTTCTCTGATTGACTTATTTTGCTTAGCATAATACCCTCTAGTTCCATCCATATCATTGCAAATGGCAAGATTTATTTATTATTATTATTTTCTGAGGGCTGAGTGTAGCCCATTTTGTGTATATATATATATACCACATCTTCTTAATCAATTCATCTGTTGATAGACATCTAGGCTCTTTCCATAGTCTGGCTATTGTGGATATTGCTGCACAAACATTGGGTGCAGGTGCCCCTTCGGATCACTACATTTGTATCTTTGGGGTAAATACCTAGTAGTGCAATTGCTGGGTCATCGGGTAGCGCTATTTTCAACTTTTTGAGGAACCTTATTTTTGGAACTTCTACATAGATAATCATATCACTTGGAAACATTGTGAGTTTTATCACCTGCTTTAGATCCCTATGACTTCTGGGTTTCTTTACTTTTTTTTTTTTTTAGGAGAGAGACAGACAGAGAGAGAGAGAGAGAGAGAAGGAAAGAGGGAATATTAAGCAGGCTCCATGCTCAGCACGGAACTCCACTTGGGGCTGAATGACTCTGAAATCATGACCCAAACTGAAACCAAGAGTTGGATGCCCAACTGACTGAGCCACTCAGGTGCTCCTCCTATGCCTTCTGTTTTTCTTGTCTTAGGGCATTGCCTTGGCTTTTCAGCACAAAGACAGCTAGAGAAAATGAAAATGAGGATGCTTGTTTAGCCCCTGAATTTAAAAGGAATAATTTCACATTTCAAGGAAACACTCTAGCTGTATATGCCTCTGTAAATTTGAACCATGAGTTATTTTGAAATGTGGGTTTAATTTTTCAAATATATACTTTTAGTTACATTTTTGTCACTTATTTTTAATCTAATTCCATCATGGTTGCAAAATGTGGACTGTATTCTGGGGTGTCATGTGCTCAGTCTGTGGTACCCAGATTCCCTTGTGGGTAGGGGTGGTTATTTTACTAAAGTTCTGCTAGGGTGATAGAGGCCCAAGTGTTTAGTGTGACTCAGGTCATGATCTCAGAATTGTGAGATCGAGCCCTGTATCAGGCTCATGTGCTGGACATGGAGCTTGCTTAAGATTCTCCTTCTCCCTCTCCCTCTGCCCCTCACCACCCTAAGAAAAAAAGTCCTTTTTCACTTTGACACAAATAGTTTGATTGACATGATATTCTGAGTTGGATATCCTTTGTCCTCAGAATTCTGAAGGCATTGCTCTATTACCTTCTAGCTTTTACCATGGTTAAAGAGTCTGAAGCCATTGTGCTAACTGTGATGAATGATTTATTGCTTCTGTTTTGCTCGTGCTTGTCTTTATTCCTATCAACTCCAGGACTACAGTGAGGAGACTCACAGTGTGTTTACTTTCAGCCATTTGTTCTGCGAAGTGAGTGGCCCCTGCAATCTAGAAATTCATGGGAAAACTTCTTAGATTTCATCATGGATGATTTCCTCCTCTGTTTTCTCTGCCTTTCTAGAGAAAGTTGTTTGTTTAAAATTTAAAATTAAAAAGATTTAAATTAAATTTTAAATTAAATTTATTTACATTTTAAAAATTTAAATTAAAAAATATGACACAATGTCATATTAGTTTCAGGTGTACAACACACTCTAGAGCTTTTTTTATTAAAGATTTTGTTTATTTGAGAGAGAGAGAGAGGGAGAGCATGTGAGAGCATGAGTAGGGGGGAGGGACAGAGCGAGAGGGAGGGGGACAAATAGACTTCCAACTGGCTTCCAATGGAGCCAGACAAGGGACTTGATCCCAGGATCCTGAGATCATGACCTGAGCCAAAGTCAGACCTTAATCAGCTGAGCCCCTCAGGCACTCCTGGATTTTGATTTTTAAGTTGTTGCTGGTTTAGTCAAGCTTTTAATTATTTTATGATCAATTTCAAATTTTATGTTTTTCCAGAAATGTATCCATTTTTTTTAGAGCGGGGAGGGGCAGAGGGAAAGAATCTTAAGCAGGCCCCATGTCCAGCACATGAGTCTGATGTAGGGCTTGAGCTCACAATCCTGAGATCATGACTTGAGTTAAAATCAAGAGTCAGATGCATAAGTGACTGAGGCATCCAGGCACCCATAGAAATGTATCTGTTGAAGTTATCAAATTTATTAGCAGATATTATTCATAACACTTTAATTCTGAAAGTCTGTTTTGGGTCTCCAGGTAATTCTCATTTGTTTTCTTTCTTTTTTATTTGTACTTATTAACTTTTCTCTTGATTAGTTTTGCTGGAAATTTATATATCTTACTCTTTTTTCTCCTAAGAAAAAGCATTTTATTTTGTTCTTTCTTGCTCTAATTTCTTCTTTTAATTGACTTCTGCCTGTCTTTCTTAGGATGATATTAGCTATTCTAACAGATAGATACATTCTCAAATCACAGAGAATAAAAGTTGATTTCTTATTCATCTCTCAGACCAACAGGTCGTCAGGGGCAACTTTGTGCAGGACCATTCAGGGAGCCAGGCTTTCTCCATCTCATGGCTCTGCTATCCTAAGTGTTCAGTGTCCTGTGCTTCCAGCGGTGGATAGCAAAGAGGAAGTGTGGCTCATGGGAGAGTCTATAGCCACGTCTGGAACAAATCTGGACCAGCACACATCACTTCTGCCTCCATTTTCTGGGCAAAAATGGGGTCTACCTGAGGATCCAGGAAGAGAAGAAAATAAGTTTCTGTGAGCGCAGAGTAGCTCTACCTCTCTGCCTTTACTTTTGTCATTTCCTTCCTTCTTACTGTTTGGTGTTTGCCGAAAGATAGTGCCAGTTACCTTCCCCACCTCCACTCCCATCCCAGGAACCAATGAGAGTGGCCTTTCCTTCAGTGTCCTCACAGTGTCTGTCATTCCTTTTATTTTTGTCAATCTGGTGGTAAAATAAATATATCCCCTTGTCATTTTAATTTGCATTTCTTTGGTTGTTAGTTGTGTTGAACAATTTCACATTTCCTTTTTGTCCATTTGTGTTTCTTCTTTCATGAATTTATCACTGACATTTTACATCCCTCTTCTATAGATAGGATTATAAATAACTTTCTGGTTGATTTCAAAGACTTCTTACATATTACATGCAACAATGTTTTGAATATATGTTCATATATAGGTCTTTTTTCTTTGTCTTTTTACTTTGTGTTGTTTTATTTTATGTTATAATTTTTTATATTGTCAGATTTTTCAGTCTTTCTTGTATGGTTTCTGCTATCTGGTCATGCTAAAAGTGTTCTATTTTATTACCAGCTTAGATACATATTTCATATAATTTTCTTGTAGAACTTTTCTAAATAGTATCCTTCTAGGAAAAAAAATATAGTTAAAAATCAAGCCAATTAATGGAGCTACCCTACACTTTTCTCTTATTCTCTCATGGCCAATCCATGAGCAAACCCCATAGTTTCTCCCTATCAAGTTTATCTGGTCAGTTACCACCATCTCTACTAGGCCCCCATCATTTCTCACATAGATTTTTGCAATAGCTTCCCAGCTAACTTCTCTGCATCTACCCTTGCTTCCCTACAGTGCATTGTCCATATAGTAGGAATAACCCTTTAAATCTGTAGATAGGCTCCAAACCTTTCAATGGCTTCCCTCCCACAGTAAAAGACAAATTCATAAAATGGTCCATACGGTGCCCTGAGATCCAGTTCATCCCTCTCCCTGACCCCCACCCCTAAGACTCTTCTTTTCTAACTTTCCTCTACTATACTCAACTCCTTGCTATTTACTGACCATACTCTCACCTCCAGATCTGTGTATGTTTTACCCCTCTGCTTGAGTGTTCTTCCTCCAGAGCACTAGATGCCTTGTTCCTTCCCTTCTTTTATTCTTTTGCTTAAATGTCTCCCTATCAGTGAAGCCTTCTCATTCCCCTGTAGGAAACAGCAGCTCACTACTCCCAGATAGATGTCACCTTCCGATCAGTCAGGGTGTGTTTGGGAAAGTGGATCACAAATCATTCAGGATTATGGGAATTATAGGGCGCAGACCCTACACATTGGTGAAATCTGGGGAACAAATCTGTCAGGTGGACTTGACAGCTGGGCCTGGGCCTAAAGTTACTGTAAGTCAGTGGGGCTGATGACTGAAAGAAAGGATTGGATTTGAAGGAAGGAAGAATGAGGACAAATGGAGACCCAGAGGGCAAGGTGGAGCCTGCTATTGCCTCTCAGTGCTCTCCAACCTCAGCTGTGAGGGCGGACTGCAGGATGAGCCGTGACTTTTGGCCCAGGACTCTGGAGACTGAGTCACAGGAGCTATGGACCAGGAGCTGCCTCACACCATACAGGTGAGTCTAGCAACAAGGCACCTGGGCTGCAGTGGCACCAGCACCAGCCTTCAGGGGTACCATGCCTGTGGCTTCAGTTCTGCTTCCAAATCTTGTGTAGGTTGCTCTCATGGTGAATTGTAACCTGGAGCCATGAGGTAAATGAATTTGGAGAAATACAATTCTAGCTTACCTGAGTTGATAACAATATAAAACCAGTACACCACCTTCCCTATCTCCACCATCCTTATCTTTTTCCTTCCTAGCACTTGTCATCGTGTGACACTTGGCCCATTTATTTGTTTGCCTCCATCCCTCCAATGGAATGTAAGCTCTCTGAGCACAGGGATTTTGTTTATCTTTTTTATTCTGGTATCCCCAGCCCTAGAACAGTGCTTGACATAAACCGTAGGTAGTAAGTATTTCTGGATCTGGAATTTATTGAATAGTGTATACCAAACTCTGCTTTAAGTCCTTTCAAAAGATTAATTCATATAATCCTTAGAAATACCTAGTGAAGGAGTCAGATGTTAAACACTTTGGGGATGAAAAATCCAAGACTTGTAGAAATTTGCAACTTAATTCAGATGGCTCATGAAGGGCAGAATTGAACCAGAAACCTAGATGGTGGGGCTCTATATAGGAATAGGACTTTGTGATTTAAATGCCATGAAAACTAAAATTCAGTAGAAGTGTGTATGACTCTATATGACTCTTCTCCCATTTCATTCACTTATTTTTAATACAGATGTGTCATACAGAAAATAACTTTTTAACCCAGAAAAAAGGCTAGAACACTCAAAAGAGTTAAGTTTGATAACTTGCATATGATATACTGAAAAATGGATAAGACTTAGTATAATTAGGAAAATAGTAAAAATTAATCAAGCAAAATTTACTTGTGAACTATTTAAAGTTATACTCAACAGAAGCAGAACCCAAATATTTGCAAAAATCTTCAGAAGAGCTACATTCATAGTACTGTGTAGGAAGCCACTCTCTTTAATAAATGTTTCTCAGGAATACTTCTCAATAAGCAAACTGATCTTGAAGGGAGTAGTAGGTCAACATTAGCTATACTGGGGAGTCTGTGTGGCTCAGTTGGTTAAGCATCTGCCTTTGGCTCAGGTCATGATTCCAGGGTCCTGGGATTGAGCCCCATGTTCGGCTCCCTGGTCAGTGGGAAGTCTGCTTCTTCCTCTCCTTCTCATACCCCTCTTTACCCTTGTTCATGCTCTCTGAGAGAGAGAGAGAGAGAGAGAGAGAGAGAGAGAAAAGAAAAGAAAAGAAAAGAAAGGAAAAGAAAAGAAAGAAAAAGAAGAAAACCTTTAGCTAAACTGCTCTGTTGGGGATCCCTGGGTGGCTCAGCGGTTTAGCGCCTGCCTTTGGCCCAGGGCACGATCCTGGAGTCCCGGGATCGAGTCCCACAAAGGGCTCCCGGCATGGAGCCTGCTTCTCCCTCCTCCTGTGTCTCTGCCCCTCTCTCTTTCTCTCTCTCTATGTCTATCATAAATAAATAAACAAATCTTTAAAAAAAACCTGCTCTGTTACCTGGGGTGGTCTCTCCCAGAAGCCATGTGACTCCAAGGTGTTCCCACACCCCTCTTAGGACTAGAGGTACCTGGGAAAAGGAATGCCCAAGCATCTTCAAATGTGGCTTGGGACACTCACACTTCATCTTGTGAGGATGGCCTGGCCCTGTGGCACACTCACCAAAGTGGAGGCCAAGGCTGGAAGACAGTGTTGGTCCTCTCAAGGATCCATCTTCCCAGTGACCAGAGAGCATGGTACAGACTCCAGGAGAGCTCACAATCACTAACAGTTCCTCTGTCAGCTTTCCCTGTCAGTCAATCAGACTCCTGGATGTTACCACCTGACTCAGGACCAAACGCATGTTCTCTGGCAGCTCTCATACATCCTATTCTCATGTCTCATTCTCTCAATTTTACAGAAAAGCCCCAGAAACTCAACCCACTCCCTGTGGACTTCAAGCAGTGTTATGTTCAAGGCATTGAAAGTAAGAATGTACAAACACCCTCATATGTATACCACATACCCATTCATGCATGCACACACACACACACAGATGTGTACACGTACTTATGGTCTAAATAAATATGCACATTCATGTGTACACACACTCACACGGCTTTTTCCAGGTACACATATTACTACTATATTCTTTGCTTTTCCTATGCATGTGGGGGTGAATCACACAATGGGACAGACATGCATGGCTGACCTGAGCATGCTGAGATTGCAAGACCAGAATGGATAGAACATTCTCCAAGTCTTTATATGCTTTTACTCTTTTGTGGATTGTATGTCATTTTCATAAAAGAACAAAAAGTGATAAAGTCGAATAGTGGGTTGGGTGACTATGTAGAGAAAGAAAGCCATGCCAAAGAGATAGAAACTGATTCTGGAAGCAGTGAGGCATTATGGGCACTTGTTTAAAATTAAATGCACTTAGAAAAATAATAGGACTTCTGGTATCCAGGCTGGCATATAAGGAGCTTATAAGTTGTGATGCATCTTAACAACAAGTAAAATTCTTGAACAAACTGAAAAATTAACAATTCTTTGTAGATCTATGAGAGAAGTGAGGTCCCCAGTAAATGCTATGCCCAAATTCAAGAGACATACAGGCAGATACAAGAATCACAGTTTACTGGAGCAAAAACCCAAAAGCAGAAACTTCTTTTGGGAACGATACTAGGGTAGGAAAACCTGAACTGGCATTGATGAATTGCTAGAGGCTCAGTGTGGACAAATCTGAGCAGTAAAACATGGGGGCCCATTAATAGGGAGGTCCCACACTTTTGTGAGTTTTACCTTCAGGATCTGTACCAGGTTCTTGCAGTGAATATTGGAGAAAAATCCCCTTGTGCTCCTAGCAGGGGAAGAAGAATTATTTTTAAAAATACCAGAGCATTCTGTTTTTCCTCGAGTTTTGTTCTCAAGAGAAACCATTTTATCAGAGCCTATTAGAGTTTTATCAGAGTCCAACTAACCTGGGAGAAGGAAAATACTCAACTCCTGTGTGATTTAGCCTCCTATGTGCAAAAAGGGAAATATCCAACTGTAGTCCCCTTTAGTCATCCTGTTCCACCTAAGAAGGAGAACAAAAATCACACTTGAAGTCCACAGTTCAGGGGCACTAGTGCACTCAAAGACTGAGTTCTTATCAGTCTTGTACTCCCTTTACACTTTAACACCATGTTACTAAAGTCCTGTTTACCACAATACTTGTACTCAATGCCTCATGTCTAGCTATCAAAAAAAGATTACAAGGCATACTAAAAGGCAAAAACACACAGTTTGAAGAGACTGAGCAAGGATCAGCAAGAACTAGACTTAGATATGGCAGGAATGGTGCAATTATCAGGTCAGGAGTTTAAAAAACTGTCATGAATGTACTAAGTGCTATAATGAAAAAGTAGACAACATTCAAGAAAGTGGAAAATGTAAGCAGAGAAGTGGAAATCCTAAGAAATAATTAAAAAGAATTGCTAGAAATAAAAAACTCTGTAATGGAAATGAAGAATACCTTTGATGGACTCCTTAGTAGACTGAACATTGCTGAGGAAAGAATCTATGAGTTTGAGGATATGTCGATTGAAACTTCCAAAACTGAAAAATCAAAGAAAAAAAGGACTGAAACAAAAAACCAGAACCAAGTATCCAAAAATCATGGGACAACTACAAAATGAGTGGCATGTGTAAAAAGAAATACCAGAGGAAGAAGAGAGAAGAAAATGAAGAATATATTTGAAACAATAATGACACTAATAAAACAAAGCAGGATTACCTATACTAATTTCAGACAGAGCAGGCTTCAAAGCAAGGATAGTTATTAGGGATAAAGAAGGACATTATATAATGATGAAAGGGTCAGTTCTTTAAGAAGACAAAATAATCCTTCAGGTCTATGCACTTAACAACAGAGTGTCAAGTTACATGACACAAAAACTGTTAGAACTGCAAGGATAAATAGATACATCCACTATTATAGTTGGAGACTTCAACATCCTTCTATCAGAAATGGACAGATCCAGTGAGCACATAGTTGAACTCAACAACATCATCAGTCAATATAATTGACATCTATAGACTACTTTATTTGACAACAGCAGATACATGAGAAGGTCTCAAGCTTACATAAAACACTTACCAAGATAGACTATGTTCTGGGCCATAAAACCTTACCAAATTAAAAAAATATGTAAACCATTCAAATCTGCTCTGAGACCACAAAGAAATTACACTGGAAATCAAAAACAGAAAGGTAGCCCCTAAATACTTGGAGATCAAACAACACACTTCTAAATAATATGTGAGTTAAAGAAGAACTCTCAAGAGAATTTAAAAAAATATTTTGAACTAAATGAAAACATGCCTTATCAAAATTTGTAGGACTTAGTGAAAGCAGTGCTTATAGGGAAATTTATAGCATTGGTTGCATATATTAAAAATGAAATATCTAAAACCAATAATCTAAATTTCCACTTTAGGAAGTTTGAAAGAGAAGAGCAAATTAAACCCTATGTAAGGAGACAAAATGAAATAATAAGAACTAGAGCAGAAATCAGTGAAGTTGAAAACAAATTAATAGAGAAAATAGTCAAACCCAAAAGCTGATTCTTTGAGAAGATTAATAAAATTTATTAGCCTCTGGCCAGGGTTACTAAGAGAAAAAAGAGAATATAGAAATTATTAAGAGCAGATATGAGTTAAGGTAATCACTACAGATTTCACAGACATCAAAAGGATAATAAAGGAATGCTATGAACAATTTCATGCCTACAATTTTTAAAATTTTTATTTTACTTAAATTCAGTTAATTAACATATACTGTATCATTAATTTCAGAGGTAGAGTTCAGTTATTCATCAGTTGCATATAACAATCAGTGCTCATTACATTACATGCCTTCCTTAATGTCCATCATTCTGTTACCCCATACTTTGACAAATCTCCCCCATGCCTACAAATTTGATAACCTAGGTGAAATGGACCAATTCCTTGAAAGACCCAATCTTCCAAAACTCACACAAGAAGAATAGACAATTTGAATAAGCCTATACCTCATAAAGCAATTGAATTGATAATTCATAACCTTCCAAAACAGAAAGCTCCAGGCCAAGGTGGATTCAATGGTGAATTCTACCAAATTTTTAAGGATGAAATTATACCAATTCTCTACAATCTCTTCCAGAAGATAAAATCACAGGGCCTACTTCCTACTCATTCTGTGAGGCCAGAATTACTCTTATACTAAAATCAAAGACATCACAAGAAAAGAAAACTATAGACCAATATCTTTCATGAACACGAATGAAATGATCTCCAACAAAATATTATCAAATCCTATTCAACAATATACAAAAATAACTGGACACCATAACCAAATAGATTTATTCCAGGTATGAAAGGCTGGTTTTAACACTTGAAAATCATTTAATGTAATTTATTACATCAATAGGCTAAAGAAGAAAAACCACATGATCAGATCAATAAATGCAGAAAAAGCATTTGACAAAATTCAACACCCATTTATGAAAAATTTCAGTCGACTAGGAATAGAAGGGAACTTATTTAACTTGATAAAGAACATTAAAAAGAAAACTCTATGGCTAACATCATACTTAATGACGAGATGTGAAAAATTTTTCTCACTAAGATCAGAAAAGGCAAGGATGTCCCCTCCAACTACTGCTTTCCAACATTGTACTGGAAGTCCCTGTTAATACAATAAGATAAGAAAAGGAAAGAAGAGGTATATAGATTGAGAAGGAAGAAAAAAAACTGTTTTTATTTCCAGATGACACAATCATCTATGTAGGAAATCTGAAAGAATCAGTAACAACAACAACAACAGCAACAACAACAACAACAACCCCTCAAGGAACTAGTAAGCAATTACAACAAAGTTGCAGGTTATATAGTTAACATACAAAAGTTAATTACTTTTCTATGTATCAGTGATGAACAAGCAGAATTTGAAACTAAAAATACAATACTATTTATATTATCACCCCAAAAATGGAATATGTAGGTATAAATTTAACAAAGTATGTATACAAGCTATACACTAAAAACTATAAAACTCTGATTAAAAAAACAGAGAAGAGCTAAATAAATGGAGAGGTATTCCATGTTTGTGTATAGCAAGATTCAATATTGTCAAAATAACAGTTCTTTACAGCTGATCTACAGAATCAATGCAATCTGAATAAAAATCCTAGCAAGTTATTCTGTGGATATTGGCAAAATGATTCTAAAGTTTATACGGAGTTAAAAGACCCAAAATAGCCAATGTGATATTGACTGAGAAGAACAAAATTAGAATGCTGAGACTCCCCAAAATTAATAGCTGCTGCAAAAAGCTACAGTAATCAAGACAATGTGGTATTAGTGAAAGAATAGATAAGTAGATCAATTAAGCAGAAGAGAGAGCTTAGAAACAAACCCATGTAAATATAATCAACTGATCTTTTTTTTTTTTTTTTAAATTTTTTTTTTTTTTTATTTATGATAGGCACACAGTGAGAGAGAGAGAGGCAGAGACATAGTCAGAGGGAGAAGCAGGCTCCATGCACCGGGAGCCTGACGTGGGATTCGATCCCGGGTCTCCAGGATCGCGCCCCGGGCCAAAGGCAGGCGCTAAACCGCTGCGCCACCCAGGGATCCCAATCAACTGATCTTTAACAAAGGAACAACAGCAATACAATGAAGAAAAGATACTCTTTTCTTTTTTTTAAGATTTTATTTATTTATGAGAGAGAGAGAGAGAGAGAGAGAGACGCAGAGACACAGGCAGAGAGAGAGGAGCAGGCTCCATGCAGGTACCCCAACGTGGGACTCGATCCTGGGTCTCCAGGATCATGCCCGGGGCCAAAGGTGGCACTAAACCGCTGAGCCACCAGGGCTGCCCAAAGATACTCTTTTCATCAAATTATGGCAGATATTCACATGAAAAAGATGAATTTAGACACAGACATTAAACCTTTCACAAAAATTAACTCAAAATGAATCATACACCTAAATGTTAAAACATAAAATTAGAAAACTCCTAGAAGATAACCTTGGGTATTATGATGACTTACTTTTTTCTTTTTCTTCCTTCCTTCCTTCCTTCCTTCCTTCCTTCCTTCCTTCCTTCCTTCCTTCCTTCCTTCCTTTTAAAAAATATTTTACTTATTTATTTGAAAGAGAGAAAAAGAGTACAAGCAGGGAGAGGGAGAGAGGGAGAAGCAGGCTCCCCACAGAGCAGGGATCTGAATGCAGTGGTCCATCCCAGGACCCTGGGATCATGACCTGAGCTGAAGACAGACTCTTAACTGACTGGGCCACCCAGGCACCGCTGTGATCATGTCAAAGACATGATCCATGAAAAAATAATTGATAAACTGGACTTCATTAAAATTAAAAGCTTATGGGTTCCTGGCTGGCTCAGTCAGTAAAGCATGTGACTCTTGATCTTGGGCTTGTGAGTTTGAGGCCCAGACTGGGTGTAGAGTCTACTTTTAACAACGACAACAACAACAACAACAACAACAACAAAAAACAGTCTTTTCCTCTGTGAAAGACACTGTCAAGAGAATGAAAGGACAAGTCACAAACTATAAGAAAATATTTGCAAAAGATAAATCTGATAAAGGGCTATTATACAAAACATACAAATAACTCTGAAAAACCAAAATAAGAAAATGAACAACTCAATTTAAAAATTAACAAAAAACCTGAACAGGCATCTCCTCAAAGAAGATGTACAGATGGCAAATAAACATACAAAAAGATGCTCCACACCACATATCATGAGAGAATTGCAAATTAAAACAATGAGATTCTACTATATATCTATTAGAATGCTCCAAATCCAGAACACTGACAAGACCAACTGTTGGGTGGATATGGAGCAGCAGGAATTCATTCACTGCTGGTGGGAATGCAAAATGGTACAGCCACTTTGGAAGACTAGTGGCTTCTTATAAATCTAAACATACTTTTACCATAGAATTCAGTAGTCATACTCCCTGGTATTTACCCAAGGGAATTGAAAACCTATGTCCATACAAAAGGCTGCAGATGGAGGGGTATCTTTTTTTTTTTTAAATTAATTTTTATTGGTGTTCAATTTACCAACATACAGAAAAACACCCAGTGCTCATCCCATCAAGTGTCCACCTCAGTGCCCGTCACCCATTCCCCTCCCACACCCGCCCTCCTCCCCTTCCACCACCCCTAGTTCGTTTCCCCGAGTTAGGAGTCTTTATGTTCTGTCTCCCTTCCTGATATTTCCCAATATTTCTTTTCCCTTCCTTTATATTCCCTTTCACTATTATTCATATTCCCCAAATGAATGAGAACATACACTGTTTGTCCTTCTCCGATTGACTTATTTCACTCAGCATAAGACCCTCCAGTTCCATCCACGTTGAAGCAAATGGTGGGTATTTGTCGTTTCTAATTGCTGAGTAATATTCCATTGTATACATAAACCACATCTTCTTTATCCATTCATCTTTCGATGGACACCGAGGCTCCTTCCACAGTTTGGCTATTGTGGCCATTGCTGCTAGAAACATCGGGGTGCAGGTGTCCCGACGTTTCATTGCATCTGAATCTTTGGGGTAAATCCCCAACAGTGCAATTGCTGGGTCGTAGGGCAGGTCTATTTTTAACTCTTTGAGGAACCTCCACACAGTTTTCCAGAGTGGCTGCACCAGTTCACATTCATGGAGGGGTATCTGAATGACTCAGTTGGTTAAGGGTCGAACTCTTGGTTTTGGTTCTGGTCATGATCTCAGGGCCATGAGATCAAGCCCTGTGGTGGGCTTCACACTCAGAGAGGAGTCCGCTGGAGATTCTCTTTCTCCCTCTGCCCCTCTCCCCAACCCTCAAATAAATAAATAAACAAACATTTTTTAAAAAGCTGCAAGTAGGGATCCCTGGGTGGCGCAGCGGTTTGGCGCCTGCCTTTGGCCCAGGGCGCGATCCTGGAGACCGGGATCGAATCCCACATCAGGCTCCCAGTGCATGGAGCCTGCTTCTCCCTCTGCCTATGTCTCTGCCTCTCTCTCTCTCTCTCTCTCTCTCTGTATGACTACATAAATAAATAATAAAAAAAATTAAAAAAAAAAGCTGCAAGTAGATATTTATAACAGCTTTATTTATAATTGCCAAAACTTGGAAGCAACCATGATATCTTTCAGTAATTGAATGGATAAATAAACTGTGGTACATACAGGCAATTAAATATTATTCATCACTAAAAAGAAGTAAGTTATCAAGCCATGAAAAAACATGGAGAAAACTTAAGTGCATATGGCTAAGTGAAAGAAGTCAATCTGGAAATGCTGTGTAATGTGTGATTCCAACTACATAACATTCTGGAAAAGATAAAACTGTGGGGACAGTAAAAAAAGATCAGTGATTGCTAAGCGTTAGGTGAGGAAAGAGGATTTTTAGGGCAGTAAAATTATTCTGTATGATACTATAATGGTAGATGCATGTCACTATGCATTTGTCCAAATATATAAAATATACAACACCAGGGGTAAACCCTAATGTAAACTATGGACTTTGGGTAGTACTGATGTGTCAGTGTAGGTTGATTGCAACACATGTACTATAGTGGGGGTGTTGATAACAGGAGACTCTGTGGGGTGGGCAAGGGTATACAGCTCTGTACCTTCAGCTCAATTTTGTTGTAAACCTAAAAAATTAAAGATGGTTAAAAAATATATGCACATGGTAACAAAAACTTCCAAGCAGTTTAGAAGTATAAAATGAAAAGTAAAAGTCTTTCTTGTCCTTCCTTAACCTCCAGGTTCTCCCCTGAAAGGCAACCTCTGTTAACTGATTTTTATATATTCTTTCAGAAAATGTTATAACTTTATAAGAGCATATACTTCTTTTAACATTTTTTACACAAAACACACTATGCAATAAATATGGTCCTGCATCTTTTTTCCCCAGAGCCTGATCTTAGAGATTGATCTTTATCTACACATGGAGATTGGTCTCATTTTTTTTTTAAATACCAGCAAGGCATTTTATTGCAGTTCACCCAGCCACTTCCTTAATGATTGTGAAAGTTTTCAAAGGCTCTTACCAATAGTGGTGCAATAAACTTCCTTGTAATTTTGTAGCACATCTATGGGGAGATTTCTAGCTGTAAAATTGCTGGGTTGGTAGGTATGTGCATTTCTATCAATGTTGTCAAAATTGTCCTCTTCAGAAGTTACACCAACTTGTACTCCTAACATCCAACAGTGCAGGGGTGCTCATACCTATGCTAATGCTAAATGTTATCAATATTTGCAGGTGGGTTTTTTTTGGACAATTTAATAGGTGCAGATTATATGTGGTGTCGTTTTGTTTTGTATCTTTTCAGTTATAAGGAAGGCTGATCCTGTTTTGATGTCATCAGACAGTTTACATTGCTTTTTTTTCTTCTGTGATCTGCTTGTTCATGTTCTTTGTACATTTTTTTTACTAGGTTATTAGCTTTTTTCTTATTGACTTCATTGAATTACAAAGAGTTCCAAATATTGAAGTATAGATGCACTTCAGAAAAAATGATCTGGGAAGTTGAGCAGTCTGGATTGAAGGACAGAATGTGAAGCAAGACCAGCTCCTGAAGCCTCCAAAGGTGACCTTGGAGAGAGATGACAAGGTTGTAGATGGGAAAGGGGACCAGGGAGGTGGCAGGAGGATACAGGAGCATTAGGTTGAGATAGAATTGACTGGCTGTGGCAGAAATGGGATTTGGAAGATAAGGGAAAGAACCAAGAACAATAGCTGACTCCAGCAGTAACTGCAGTGACTGGCAGATTTATGTGACTGGTGATAACAGAGAGAGATGCTGGAGGAGGAGGAGATGTGGGCTAGGGAGGAGGACTGAGAATCCTCAGTCTGTGGGGGAGGAATATACCACAGGTGCTAGGTGGTTTTCTCCAGGCACACAAGGTCAGTGTCTTTCCCTTCCTGGGAGCTGTGTGTCTCATGTATCAGGAGTCTCCCAGTAAACATGCATGGGAGGGAAGCAAATATGTATCTTGGGTGTCCAGGCTTGTCTGGAGATGTCTGGATTCATGTTTATGGATATCTTTTCAGATGCTCTACAGTCTAAAGGGAAAGAGAAAAGAGGCCCTGATCTGACTCCCATGACTGCCAGAATGTAAATTCAAAGTTAGATCATTTCTCCAGACTTTGTTTTTTATTTTTTAAAGATTTTATTCATTCATTCGTCACACACACACACACACACACACACTCAGAGAGAGAGAGAGAGAGAGAGAGAGAGAGAGGTAGAGACACAGCAGAGGGAGAAGCAGGCTCCATGCAGGGAGCCTGACGTGGGACTCGATCCCGGGTCTCCAGGATCAGGCCCTGGAATGAAGGTGGCACTAAACTGCTGAGCCACCTGGGCTGCCCTTTCTCCAGACTTTGAACCACAGTTCCCAGAAGTGTGGATTCCTCAGACCAACAGTATGTTATGAAATATGTTGCATGCTGACATAAGGGCAAAATTTTCATTTTATAAAAGAGTTACTTCCATCTTAATTTTCTGTAAAGAAAAGGAATTTTGAAATGGCAAATGTTGCCTTGGATCATAAGCAAAAGAACTATATCTGGTGATGACAGCATATTGCCCTGGAGAAAACTTGAGGCCTGAGAACTTCAGGGAACCCAGTCCCCATCCATCTTGGAGGCAGCATAGCTATCTCATTACGGGGTGAGAATAAACCTCTAAGTTAGGTGAAACACTGTTCTCTGGAATTCTTCTATTTTTTTTTTTTTATAGCAGAATCCAATCCTAATGAATACAGTCCTCACTATTGGGAGTTTTGTTAGGTATACAATTTTTGTTTTTCCTAAGCACTTTGGTGATTTTGTTCCATTGCTGTCTGGCTGGCGTTATTCCAGCTGAGAAGTCTGTTATTTAATGTTCTTCATAAATGGCTGCTTCCTCTCTGTTTTGTGTTCTTTAATTTCTTGACAATATGCCCAGATGTTGATTTCTTTTTGTTTACATTGCTTGGTTGATTATGGCCTCTTTTGTGGCTTAATGACTTTTCATAGCTCTGGAAATTTTTCAGCCGGTACGTCTTCACAATTGCCTCTCAAGTTGCTTATACCAAGCATGCAAAAAGCTCAAATGAGTGCTGCTCCCATCTGAGCAACAAGAAAAAGCTAGGTAAGCTGTAGAGTCATAACTTTCCCTGAACCTAGAAGAAACTGAGGTTGCAAGGCAACCAAGTGACCCAGAACCCAAGGGCCACTACAGTGGACCTGAGATGTGAGTAGCACTGGCCCACGTAGTCCACAGAAAGAAAGAGATGCAGAATACCAAATGAGTGATTAAGAACAATTCACCTAAGATTTCCCAAATTGTCAAACATCAAGTGCAGGCTAGCGTGATAGCACAAGACTCCTGGGATCCCAACACAAGAGAAGTATTCACATCCACTTGCAACCTCTTTTCCAGGTACTCATGAGAAAGACTGAAGGCAGAGAATCTCCCTCCATGGTGAGGACCCAGAGAGAGGGAGTGGGAAATAAATCCTTATGTCTATGAAACAGAAGCATCAAGCCACTGGGGTAAGGGTAGCAAGCCTGGTCAGCTTCAGGGAAGAGGCAAACCTCGCTGAAACTAAGGAAGTGTATAAGAACAACCTTTCTGGCTGTCTAGAACACAAATGTGATGGTTGGAGCTCCAACAGTCATTTTGGCCCAGAAGATGATGTGATTTGGAGGCTATGGGCTGGGATGGTGTGGCAGAGAGAGGAATCAAAGTCCTTGATGATGAAAAACTCCCATACCAGCTCTGAACTTTCTGAACTTTTTAATGAGACACAAGAAATTAATATCTTGCTTAAACTACTATTTTACTAAAATTTTATGTTACATTCAGCCCCCTGATTCCAACTAACCAGAATCAGACCTATACCTTATTTATAGAGAAACCTTATGTCCCTGGGAACTCCCTAAATCATGAACACCATGTATAAACAAAGATTCAGCTAGGCTGGACAGTAACCTCGTCCTTATAAATTCCAGTTTATATATATATATATATATATATATATATATATATATATATATATATATAATCTTCCAGGTTAAAGCTATCTCAGTGTAAAAGATATTACTAGGATAAAACTTTTTGAGTATTAAGGTCTGAGGATAAGGAGTCTAAAAACTATGGCTCCCTTAGAATGCCACTTTCTACTTAGTTGCCATATGAAGTCACAGAAACTTATCTAAAAATAAACTAGGTAAATTGCTTCCTCTAGTGGTGACTAGATTTATACCAGGTTGTGGCTTGAGGATTCCGTTTTGTTTTGTTTTGTTTTTGGATCCTCACCCCATCAACACCCAAATAAATAACTGGTCTCTATATAAATTGGTTCTTGTAATCCATATAAAATTGAAAATTGTGTCGACCAGTGCTATCATTCTACTTGGACCTTTTGGTAAAGTCTTAAAAACATAATGTTTCTATAATAATTCTCCATGTAATTGAATTGATTATTAATAATCATCTATTCATATTTTATTAACTTAGTAATAAATTTTTGGACTACTGTGATACTGTGAAAGTTAATATTTCTATCTAAATATTTTTAAGAAAACTGAAGTTCAAAATTAAAATGGATTGGTCAAAGAAAATAATACTAGTATATATTAGGGACTCAATCTAAATCGAAGGTCTAATATATATTTATATATATGTAAAATACATACACACAGACAGACAAACACATATATATGTACTTAACCAATGGAATAAAGAACTGAGAAGGTTTTAGATAAAGCTTCAAAAACTCGTTCTTATCTGTATTCTCCCTTTCATTTATCATATTAAATTACCCCTATAGTTATTAGAGGCTCTTCCTAATCAATTCCTGAAGGTAGAACATAAGTGCCTCTTTACAGTTTACTGGTACAGTGTGAAGATCATACTAAAAGGCAGGATACTCTGGACAGATACCATTTGAAATAAATGCCCAGATATTTGGGCTAAGAATTAGGAAGAATAAGTACAGTCTTCATACAGTTCCCAAGATCTATACCTATGCGTACTTATCAAAATATAGAACATGCTGCTTCTTCCTAAAACCCAAAATGAAAAAGGAAACAAATCTGTAGTGAACATTATCCACAATAGGGGCTGATAGAAGCTTCAATAACCACTCTAAAGGAAGAAGAAATGTGGTGAATTCTGTGCTGACTGTGCTGACTCTTAAAGCCTCATTCCAACTGATACATATTTTTGCTCATAATTCATTGGCCAAAGCAAATCACATGGCCACACTTGCTTCAAAAGGTACAAGGCTGCAACCTCATAATGTGTCGGGAAAGAGGAGAGACTGAGCATTTGTGAATGGACTTAACAGCATATGCTCAACACAGGTATAATTCAAACATGGGATGACAAGATAATATATGACATGTTTTAAGATTAAGAAAATATTTTTAAAAAGTAAGAAAAAGATTCATGAAAAGCTTCATGAAAGAGGGAAATCTAATGAATATGCTTTTATATCAAGATTCAATAGAAAGTGACAGTAAAGTTCAAACATCTAAAAGTATATTTGAAAATTATATATTCTATTTTCTGTCTTGTTTTGTTTGGTCTTTGCAATTAATCCTGATGAAAATTTGCAGTTGTGTCAAACTTAATATCCAATAATTTTGGAAGTTCATTTATACATTTATATTATATTTTAATTGTATTATTATAATTTCTTTTTTTAAAGATTTTATTTATTTATTCATGAGAGACACAGAGAGGCAGAGACATAAAGCAGAGGGAGAAGCAGGCTCCCTGGGAGCTTGATGCGGGACTTGATCTCAGGACCCCAGGATCACAACCTATGCCAAAGGCAGATGCTCAACCATGAGCCACCCAGATGCTCCTATTACTAGAATTTCTGTTGTTGGATAGTCAGTGTAAAGTGAATTTGTTCTGTGGGGATTCCCACTTATTAACATGAACAGAAAACTATGCATTGAGCAATTGTCGGCAGACCTACTGCAGCTAAATGAAAGGCTTATAAACAGACCTGTTCATTTTTCCCCACTTGGCTCACAATCTAGACTTGGAGAGTCAATTTCACTATCCTGTAGTAGCAAAACGCTACTCGTAAGAACCAGGGGCAAAGACTACCAAGTATAAAATGTCACCTGATAGGGCACTAATACTTCTCAATGAAAATGAACAACAATGGGCATCAGTGTTTGTACAACTAAAACAGAATTAAGAATTATAATTCCTAATATACGTATATGTTATAATTATAGGATACTTATAATTATCATAATTGCATGTAATTATTACATACCTTTTACATGCATATATGTTATTTATTATATAGTGGAGCCAGCTTGTACTGGATCATGAAAGTTGACTGCAAGCATCTCTTTCCAACTCCACATTCAGTGACATTGTGTTGAGAGCTTGAAATCAATTCTTGTGAGAGTATTTATACCACAGAAGTTGGCTTGCTACAAATTTAGTCACTTTTCAGACAGATGGTTAACAAATATTTACCAGGACATCACTGAATGCAACTGACTCTAGAATAATGCATATTGGACATTTGTTTTATCTTCTTTGGAGAAATTTGCCCATTATAAAATTGGATTATTTATCTTTTTATGTTGGATACTAGATCCTTATCAGATATGTAATTTGCAAGTATTTGCTCCCATTCTGTGGATTTTCCTTTCACTTTGATAATGGTATAATTTTGGAGCACAAAAGTTTTTAATTTTGATGAAGGTTATTTTTTCTTTGGTTGTTTGTGTTTATGTGTTATATCCAAAACCCACTGCCCGCTCCAAGGTCATAAAGATTTATTCCTTTGTTTTCTAAAGAGTTTTATACTTTTGGCTCTCATATTTAGACCTTTGATCCATTTTGAGTTAAGTTTTGTATATGGTGTGAAGTAGGGATTCAAATTTGTTCTTTTGCATTTTTTTTTTAGTGAAAGAAGGTTTTCTTTTTTTATATGTATATTTTTTATTGGAGTTTGATTTACCAACATATAGTATAACACCCAGTGCTCATCCTGTCAAGTGCCCCCCTCAGTGCCTGTCACCCAATCACGCCATCTCCCCCCCCACCTCCCCTTCCACTACCCCTTGTTAGTTTCCCAGAGTTAGGAATCTCTCATGTTTTGTCACCCTCTCTTATTTTTCCCACTCATTTTCTCTCCTTTCCCTTATAATCCCTTTCACTATTTTCTATATTCCCCGTATGAGTGAAACCATATAATGATTGTCCTTCTCCGATTGACTTACTTTACCCAGGATAATACCCTCCAGTGTTCTTTTGCATGTTGAGATACAGTTGTTACAAATCAATTGTTGAAAGACTATCCTTTCCCTTTTGAATTGTCTTGTCACCCTTGTTGAAAATCAATTGATCATAGATGTCTGGGTTTACTTCTACATTATCAATTCTATTCTTTGATTTATGTGTACATATTTATGCCAGTACTTGGTGTCAATTTCTGAAGAAAAGGAAATTGGAATTTTCATATGGATTGCATTTTATCTGTAGATGAATTTGGAGGAGTATTTTCATTTTATGATATTAAGCCTTCCAATCAATGAACAAGGATGCTTTTCTATTTATTCAGATTAAAATTTTTTTCAACAATATTTTACAGTTTTCAGTATACATCTTATCTTTCTTTTGTTTATTTATTCCTAAGTATTTATACTTTTGGATGCTAGTGTAAAGGCATTGCTTTCTTAATTTCATTTTCAGATTGTTCATTGCTAGTGTGTAGAAATACTACTGAGTCTTGTATAATGATCTTGTATCTTGCAGCTTTGCTGAAAGCATTTACTAGTGCTGTTTTTGTTTGTTTTGTTTTGTTGTTTGTGTTTTTTGATTCCTTGGAATTCTTTATTTAGAAGCTTGGGTCATCTGTGAATAGAGATAGTTTTACTTCATTTTTTTCTAATCTGAATTTCTTTTACTTCATCTTCTTGCCTAATTGCCCTGACTAGAATCTCTAGTACAACAGAGAATAGAATTGGCAAGAGAAGCATCCTTGTCTTATTCCTGATCTTAAGAAAGCTTCAGTCTTTCACCATTAACTATGATGTTAGTCATGGGTTTTTCTTAGGTGCCCTTTATCAGGAAATTCCTTTCTTATCCTAATTTATTGAAAGTTTCTTTTTTTTTCTCATGAAAAGGTGCTGGATTTTATCAAATGCTTTTTGAGGACCTCAGTGGCATCTGTCAAGATGACCATGTGTTTCTTCCTTCTCTATTCTATTAGTACATTAATTGTTTTTCACATGTTTAACCAACCTTGCATTTCTGGAATAAATTCCACTTGGTCATGTTGTGTAATTCTTTTTTATATGCCATTGTATTCAGTTTGATTGTGTTTTATTGTGGACTTTTTGTCTATGTGCATAAGAGATATTGGTATATAGTTTTCTTGTAATGTCTTTGTTTTTGTATCAGGGTAGTACTGGCTTCATAGAATTAGTTGAGAAGTGTCCTCTCCTCTCTCTCTCTATTTTTTTTTTTTATTTATGATAGTCATACACAGAGAGAGACAGAGAGAGAGAGAGAGAGAGAGAGAGAGAGGCAGAGACACAGGCAGAGGGAGAAGCAGGCTCCATGCACCGGGAGCCCCACATGGGACTCGATCCCAGGTCTCCAGGATCGCGCCCTGGGCCAAAGGCAGGCGCTAAACCTCTGCGCCACCCAGGGATCCCTCCTCTCTATATTTTTGATGAGTTCGTGAAAGATTGGTGTTAACTCTTCTTTAAATGGTTGGTGGAATTCACCAGTGAAGTTATCTGGTCCTGAGGTTTTCTTTAGGGAAGTTTAAAAATTATTAACCTTTAAAAAAAAGTATTTTCTGGCTCTTCCTCTAAACTGGCTTGAAGTAGGGTTACCTCAGTAACAATAATACTTATGAGAAAAAACTAATGGTCCTCACTTGGTCCCAGAGATTGGTTTCCAATACTGTTCTCCTCTTCAAGCATATTGGCTTCTTGGAGGGTGGCTGATTCCATATTGGGAAGGGAGAACTTAAGATGAGCCTGTGGCATCTTGTTGCTGTCAAGCAAGGACATATTTGACATCCTATGTGGTCATGAAAGGCACAAAAGCCAGCTTAAAGGACCTCAGTGGCAAAATTGTCACTACATAAGCATCAAAAATGAAATAGCAGTCGGTCTGTTAAGACAAATTGAGTCTCAAAAAGCTGAGCATCTTTATTGAATTCAAAAAGGAATAGAATGTTTTCCTTTACAAAATAATGACTGCTATATATAAGTTGATATTTTTTTGCCCAAATTAAAAAAAAATGTTGTTCACAGTTAATTGTATGCATGTTTTCAAAGTGAGTAGAAGTGTTTCCAAATCCAAAGGTTGTTCCATGTTCAAAGTCACTATCAGCAAGACTCATAAAAGATTCCCATCCTATGACTAGGGCAGCCTTGTTCATTGATTGTGGGAGAGCTGGTTATTCAGCTATTATCTCTCTGATTAAACCTTTTTCTACCCTAGTCTGAGCTGAGATTCTGAAACCCAACTTCTTTGCCCACTGGTTCCCTATTGTCCTCTGTCAATAAGGGGACTGGAGGAAGACTGGGGGACTGCAGGAGGGGGACAGGATGGTTGCAACCTGTTCCTTTGAGTGTTGCATGGCAATACATTTCATCAAGACAAGTACAGTATGTTTCCAGCAGCTGTAGTTGGTGCTAGTTTAAAGCTTTTTCCACTCCCATTAAAGTCCTCATTGAACTTCTCAGAGACCAAGCTCCAGATCTCAGAGATCTGTGTCCTAGACCTGTGGGGCCCTCTTTTCAGCCAGAAAAGAAGATATACATAATTTCACTGTCAAAAGGTATCACACAGATATTCCAGTGAGGGTAGAATAGATATGTGCTTAACCATATTAAGAAAGAAACTGTTACCTTACCCCATCATGATGATTAGGACATACCGACTTGGGCCAGTGACTTACTGAAGGGAAAAAAAACCAACCAGAATAATATTTGTACAGGCTTTCATGATAGTGTGGAAAATAGTGTTTGATAAAAGTAGGCTTTTGACAAAAAGGCTCATGGTACCTTAAAAATAAACCTTCCTGGTACTCTGGCCACCAAAGGATTAAGTGTGAAAGTAGAATTTTTTACTCAGCCTCTATGAAATTAAAAGAAACCCTAGGTCACAAGTCCCATGGTGATTTAATGAGAAGGCTTAAGACAGTAGCCTGATGGGAAAACTAGTTTGAGAATTTAAGATACTGCATGGGTCATCCAACTCCTCAGAAAACTAATGGATAAGGGAGTAGAGGATATTTACATTCTGTTTACCTTAAGTGCATAAAGCAGACAGGACAGGTGGAGAAAGACTTTATTCTCATTTAAACACACTGAGGTGCCACCTCAAGTTAGGATGGTGTGAGGGAGGAATTCACTTCTTGTAATAGTCAGAAATCCTTCTTGAACTGTTTAATTAAAAGTTCCCAAAAGAAAAACATAAAAATAGGAACCAATAAGAAAGAAATAGAAAGTAAGTAATAAAATGGTAGACCAAGTGCTAACATATCAATAATTACCTTAAATTTAAATTGTTGAAATATGCCTATAAAAAGACAGAGTGGATAAAAGAGCACAATCTGACCAGATACTGCTGACAAGAAACTCCCTTCAAAGTCAACGATTAGGTAAATTGAAAGAAAAAGAATGGAAAAAAAATATACCATGCCAACATTAAGTTATTTTTTAAAGATTTATTTATTCATTTGAGGGAGGAGGGGCAGAGGACAAGGGAAAGAGAATCCTCAAGCAGACTCCCTGCTGAGCGCAGAGCCCAACCTGGGGCTTGATCCCAGGACCCTGAGATCATGACCTGAGCCAAAATTAAGAGTAGGATGCATAACCGACTGAGCCACCCAGGTGCCCCCAACATTAAATTTTTAAAAAGCAGGAGTGGCTGTATTAATATCCGATTAAGGTAGACTTAAGAGGAAGGAAAATATCACAGACAGACACAATATAATGATTAAAATATCAATCCACCCAGATTTAATGATCTGAAATGTATACACACCAAATGACAGAGGCTTTAAGTATAAGAAGCAAAAACTAATACAGCTAAAAAAAAAGTTCTTTCTTAATATTCCAGTAAATTGATTCTCGAAACAAAGTATCCAAAGACATAAAAAATTAGAAAATGTGTTATTCATTTAAATGTGGAATTTGTTGTAAGAAAAGAGATTTGTTAAATGAACTGTACTAATCTGACTCATCCCTATAAAAAATCATGCAGGCTTCTCTCTAAATCAGAAAATTTCAAAACGTCTCTGAGATTTCAATCCAAGCGCAGTTAGAAGCCTGGATTTTGATATCATTTATAGAACATAGAAGGAACTTTAACAAAACCTTAACTATAATAACCTCTGCAGGGTGTAATAATATGATTTCAATGTCTCCACTACTATGTATATTTTAGAAATTGCTACATTTCACAGTTTTAGCTTAAAAAGTCAAAGTTAACTTTAGAATTTTTTTTTTAATTTGCAGATATAATCGTACCTCTTAGTTGTTTTCATACTTGTATAGCAATCAGTGTGGGTGTAAAATTCTAGTCATAACGTTCTTTACACATCATCTCACTGCCTCTTAGCATTTGTTGCTTAGAGAAGAAATGTGAGTCCCGCTCATTTCAATTCTTTTGAAGGAATCAAGGTGTTTTTTTCCCCTGTTTGTTTAGCAGTTAGGAATTTTTTAAAAAGTAATTAATTAATTTGTCAAGTTTTTATTTGAATTCCAGTTAGTAAGCATACAGTGTAATATTAGTTTCAGGTGTGGAATTCAGTGATTCATCATTTACATAAAGCACCCAGTGCTAATCACAAGTGTTCTCCTTAATAACCATCACCCATCTAGACCATCCCTCCATCCACCTCCCTTCTAGCAACCCTCAGTTTGTTCTCTATAATTAATATTCTATTTTCTGGTTTGCTTCTCTCTCTCTCTCTCTCTTCTTTCCTCTGTGTTCATCTGTTTTGTTTCTTAAATTCTACATATGAATGATATCATATGGTATTTGTCTTTCTCTGGCTGAATCATTTTGCTTAGCATAATACACTCTAGTTCTATCCATGTCATTGCAAATGGCAAGATTTCATTCTGTGTTATGGCTGAGTAAGTTATATATATATATATATATATATATATATATATATATATATATCACATCACCTCTTCTTTATACATTCATCCATCGATCAGTTGATAGACATTTGAACTCTTTCCCTAATTTGCCAATTGTTGATAATGCTGTTATAAACATCAGGGTGCATATATCCCTTGAATCAAAAGTATCTTTTGGGTAAATATTTAGTAGTTCAGTTGCTGTGTCATAGGGTAGTTGTATTTTTAACTTTTTGAGGAACCTCCATACTATTTTCCAGAGTGGCTGTACCAGTTTGCAAGGAATCTTTTTATTTAATTAGACAATTTTCACCTGGAAACTTCTTTGGTCTCATGAATTTTTTCTTGTTCCTGTTGGACTTTCAGCTTCAAATTACAGATTTCTTTTCAGATCTAGAAAGTGTTTTTTTAATTGAAGTATAATTCACACATATCAGTTTCAGATATACAACATAATAATTTAATATTTGTATTATTACAAAATGATCACCACAGCAAATCTGGTTAACATATCTCACCTACACAGATACTGAATTATTTTGTGTGATGAGAATTTTTTAGGTATCTTCTCTTAGCAACTTCTAAATTTGCAATATGGTATTCTTCAGTTGCCATACTACACTGAAAGTATTTTTTAATATACATTTTTATCCTCATTTATGATCCACTGTTTCATATTATACTTCAAAAACATCTCTTATTTGTAAACTATTTATTAGTTTTTTAGGACTTTTCCTCTAATATATTTCTGAGCTCTTCAAAATGCTTATATTTGTTTTACATTTGGGAGTATTTTTTTTTAAGATTTTATTCATTTATTCATGAGAGACACAGAGAGAGAGGCAGAGGGAGAAAAGCAGGCTCCATGCAGGGAGCCTGACGTGGGACTCGATCCAGGGTCTCCAGGATCATGCCCTGGACTGAAGGCAGCGCTAAACCGCTAAGCCACTGGGGCTGCCCAACATTTGGGAGTATTTCTGAAGTGAATCTTTTTTGTTATTGATTTTTCACATTGCCAAATCTGCCTTTTATTGTTTCTGGTATGCAACTGCTGAATTTTTCCTTCTTTCATCACTGTTCTGTCCTGTGTCACTCTGTTTCTAAGTCTATTCTTGTTTAATGGCTGCCATGTCATCTCAAATAATTTAGGGGGCTTCCTACACTTCCATGAGCTCCGAGGCCAGGTCTGTGACAGGAGGCTGAGGGCAAATGTATGATGTGGGCCATTCCAGTAAAGAGGGGGTAAGCCTCGAGTCAGAAAAAGCCAAGGAAATCAGAGTGGGGGTGAGTAGGGAGAGGGTGTAAAAAAAATGTATGTTGGGTACAGTACTGAGTGCTTTCCATAAGGACCCCCATTTTATCCTCACAATAACCCTAAAAGCGAGGCATTATTATCCCAACCCATCCCTCCCATGTTTGGCACTCTTAATTACACTGAACTGGATTGGATTCAAGAGCTGGCCTCAAGAGGGCAAGGTGGCCCTCTAATCCCCTGATAATAGTGGTGCCTCACTTTTGCTAACACAAAAGTATTATTCTCACTAAAATTTTGTGAGATTGTTTGAAAAGGTAATTGTCATTATCCCCAGAGATCAGGAAACTGGAATTCAGAAAAGGCTACACTCAAACCCTATCTCTGGGTTTCTGTGTTGTCCCTAACATCTGGAGCCAAGACAACCGATGACGAAAACAGAGCATCAACCTCAGCACCTCCCAAGAATGGCTTCATATCCTGTTGTGCAACTTTCTGGAGCCTCGAGGTTAGAGTGTCCCAGGCACATCAGTGCCAGCTGGTGTTGGCGCACATGAAGGATGAGGAAGGCCAGGCTCTGGGAGCTGCTCTGGTTGCTCTTCATCTCAGGTGAGGCTAGGAAGAGGCATGAGCAGGTGAGGCCTCTGCCCCAAACCTCGGAGATCCCACCATGAGAAAAGCTTCCCTTTTCTTTGGAAGCTCTGGGGATGGGGAGGATGTGGCTACCCAGCATAGAGCCAACCAGAAGACTTGCCAGACTGGGTCTCTCTACCCAAACTTAACAGAACAGGAGACTGTATATGGCCCGAGAACAGAAATAGAATGGGTGAATTAGGGAAACAGGATATCTGTGCATTTTGATGTTGGCAAAGATAGACACAACTCTGGATTGGAAAATGCTAGAGCAAATCTAAACCTGACATGATCCAAAATAATTTTGTTTGCATTTGAAGTTTTGTTTTAAATGTTATATTTGTGCTTTTGATGTGACCGTCTATTAACCCCAAAAGACATAATTCATTCAACAAGTATTTCCCAGGAGCCTACTGTGGGCCAGGAAATCTGTTAGTGCTGAGGAATAGCAGAACAGAAAGGAAAAGAGGGGGCTTGATGCTCACTTTCCTGGAGGCTGTGACTCCAGGCTGCCATTGTCTGCTGCTGTTGGAGGCGTTGTTGCCCTGGCTTTGCAGGTTTGCCCCATCACCACACCCTCACTTCTCTTGTACAGCTCACACTTTCCCTAAAGATGGAAGCATTTGGGACTTTAGTTGTTCCCCTCCTAATCCTTATGAATAAGTTGGGAAAAAAAACAAAGAGAGGGAAAATGTCAATAACAAGTAAAAAGAAGAGTTTGCTGTGGAAAGACATGAAGATTACAGAGAAAAGGTGCTTTCCAGGAACCCACTACTTTGAGCAAGGTCACCTTGCAGAGCCTGCACACACATGGCACTTTAAGCCTGCTTGGAGCTGGGGTACTAACTCAGATAGGCAGATGGGAGCTTGGTTCTCATTCACTTGTGTCATAATCATGTTTTTTTCCAAAGCAGAACTAGGAGAAGATGGAGGGTAGATGCTTGTGTACTTGTGTTCAAGAAAGCCCGTGGTATATATTTCATTGGGTCCTATGAGGGTGGCTTTGGGATAACCTAAAAATCTCTTTCTAACTCCTGTATCCTAAGGAACAGAATCATTAGGTACCTATTCAGGCGTGGGCTGGGACTGCTCTCATCTCAACGAGACAGCTGCCTTGGGCAACACAACTCTGGGGTTTAAAGCTGAGTCTGGGGTCAGACTAGCCAGGTTTGAATCCTGACTCTATCACTTTCTACTGTGGAACTTTGGGCAAATCACTTAATAACCTCTGGGTTGTTAAATAACCTTTCTCTGCCTCAATTTCCTTTTCTCTGAAGTAGGAATAATGGTAGTATCAACCTTATAAAATATGAAGCTTAACGATAAAGTTAGGAAGATTACATGAGCTAGTACTTTTAAAAACAGCAATAGAAGGAAGTTGTTATTCTTTTTTATTAACATAAGGAATTCCTTTCTTGCAGTGGTGCAAGAAATGGCATGCAGATAGCACTTCAGTGCTGAGTCCTTGCTGTCTTCTTTCACAAGAGATAGGCAAGTTTGTGCACAGTCTCAGACTCCTGTAACTCCTACTCTCTTTGTCGACTTGGGCCACTATCACAAAATACCACAGACTGGGTGGCTTATAAGCAACAGGCATTTATTTCTCACAGTTTTGGAGGCTGGAAGCTCAAGATCATGCTGCCAGATTGGTTGGGTTTTGGTGAAGGCCCTCTTCTGGATTGCAGACTGTGGACTTCTCACTATGTCCTCCCCGGGTGGAGGGGGTGAGGGTGCTCTCTGCATCCCCTTTTATAAGGGCATTAATCCTTTTTGTAGGGTCAATCATGACCCAATCGTCTCCCAAAGGCTCCACCTCCTAACATTATCACCTTGGGGGTTTGGATTTCAGTATATGACTTTTGCGGGGAACACACACATTTAGACCATACTATCCACTTTGCCCAGGGAGTTGACAAATAACTTATCTATAACATTTTACATTAATGTTACAGAGGGTGGAGAGAGGAGGTGTGTATTTTTCTCAGAGCCCAACACAGTGCCTTGCACACAGTAGTCTCTTAGCCACTGATTGATGAATGAGTGAGTGAATGAGTGAGCCACGGTTGGCTTAAGATAGCCTTCAGCCTCCGTTTGCCTGTCTCTTGGAGCAGAATTTCTGACCAGAATTCACATGACTTTCCAGGAAGCTTGTTTTTTAGATTTCCTTAGAAACAGTCTGGTCCCAGAAGAATTGCCCTGGTTTCATTTTCAAAATCCTTAGGAGTCCATAGGTGGGCTGTGATGATAGCCCAGGGGCTTCATTAAAGGGGTCGTGATTGGCATTTTTCAATGGGCATTTTCAGAGCTACTGCCCAAGGATAAAATTGTGTGTGTGTGCGTGTGTGTGTGTGTGCGTGTGCACGTGCAGTAGTATTAATAATAAGAGTAGTGGTTGTAGGTACTGGTAGCCTGACCCGCAGTTTGACCCAACATTACTGTCCAGTCCATTATTTGGTGGTTTCCATGGAAGAAAGTAACCCAGGCTTGAGTGAATATTCTGTAGACCCCGTGGATAAGTTATAGAGCCTTGTTGTGTCGCCAAAAACACAGATCAAGATCTTACTTCTTCTCAACTTGGTCTTCGCATTGGCAAAGCTCCCTTGGACTAGACCAGAATTGATCTCCTTCCCCTACTCAGACGCAGTTTTCCTAGCTGTTTAGTGGAATCACTGTCCATCATTACCGTGTCTTCACATCTACTCATCACCTTGTATGTCCTCTGTAATCTTCCCTTCCATTATACCCCTATCACTCATGGTCTTGGCACACGTACCGTGTTCTGCCTCCAATCAGGCAATTTTTCCCTTTCAAAAACAATCATTTATGAAAGTTTGCACAAAAAATATGCAGTCTAGTTCTTGGAGTAAGAACAGAAGTGCTGTAAAAAGATCTGGGATCTAGTGCTGGCTTGCAGGGAAGTTTGCATGTTCTCTGGAGGCCTTGAGGATCTCATCTGAAAAATGAGTGGTTGAACAAGAAAGAGAGGTGATTTCTCTCTTTTTTTTTTCTCAAAGAGAGGAAAACTATTCCTCATAGAGTCTAACTCTTATTCCCTACCTACAGAACTCCAAGCTGCAACTGAACCAGATGAAATAGAGTATGTCTTAGCAGAGGGAGGCACCCTGAATATGAAATGTACCACCTCTACCTGGAAGTACACCTATAGCCAGAAAGCTTGGCAGAAGCTTATGGATAGAGAGAAACCCCTGACACTGATTTTCACAGAGAGTGTTTCAGGGGATACCAGTCAAGTCCGGAGAGGCAGGTACTTCCTAGAAGACATCCCCAGCGAGGCCATCCTGAACGTCCAAATGACTAATCTTCAAGTGGAGGATTCAGGACTGTATCAGTGTGTGATCTACCACCCTCAGAAGAACCCTGAGATCCTGTACCCCCGTGTCCGCCTGGTGGTGACCAAGGGTGAGTGATCTGGAGGGGTGTAGGAGAATGGGGGAGAGCCAGGCCAGGTGAGGGTATGGGCAGTGGTGGTAGCACCACTATGGCTGTGGCTCAGAATTTCTAGCAGCCTGGCCTCTCCCAAAAGCTCCTTGTCTCTCATTTGAGGTCACTGAGATGCATTTGGCCCAAAAGTAAAAAGGGGCTTCTATGTATGGGATTCCTCTTGGGGTAGCAGAGCTTAATTTGAGGTGCTATTGTAGGAAATGGGGTATAGTGAAAAATGAGTGATAGACTTGGATAATTTAGTCTAATTCTTTAGATTTCCAAATGTAAATTTTTGGGGGGGATGCCTCTGTGATCCATTATCTCCTTCCCAAGGGTCCATTTGATGGCCTTCCTGTGTGCTTCCAAAAGCAGTGCTTCTCAGACTTTACAGTGGGTACAAACCACCTGGGGATCTTATTTCAAAAGCAGCCTCTGATATAGTAGGTCTAGGATGGGACCTAGATTCCACATTTCTGATATGCTTGTAGGTGCTGCTGCTGCTGAGGCTGGTCCATAGCCCCCACTTTTGGTAGCAAAGCTACAGAGCTCACTTCATGTCCCCTCTCATAGATGATGCTGTCTCACTGGGTAGTAGTGGCCAGTTTACTTAAATGCCTCCCATGTTCATCTTTGAGTAAAAGAATCTGTGCCTTTCTCAGCTCTGTATCCCTAGCAACTAATGTGGTACCTGGCACATAGTAGGGCCTCAGTAGATGTTAACTAGGGAAATTCAGGAGAAGAAAGGGAAGAAGGCTCAAGTTTCTGGCACCTGGAGAATCCTAACCCCAAGGAAGATAAAATTCATATGCAATGTACTAATAATAGATAATTTGAAAAGCAATATGCTACAGGTTCAGGTGAGGACAAGGCAGAGATGGTACAAGTTTGAGTAATCAGGAAGTTATTCTTGAAGAAGGTGGTGAAGAATAGCATTCTTCCAGTGATTCTTCTTCTTTCCAAGAAGTGCATTTCCAGTGATAAGAATAGCTTGAATTCCTTTATTTCCCCCCTCTTCCTCCTTAACCACCTTCCTCCCTCCTCCTCTTTTCTCTCTGTCTCTGTCTCTCTTCCCTTCTCTGCCTTTCTTCCTTAGTTCTTTCCTTTTTCCTGTCTCTGACCCAGGCTGACTTCACACTAATTTTCTAATCTTAGCAAAAGAAAAACTTGCTTCATGAATGGCCATGTTCATTGCCCTCCTCAATTTCATTTGCCTTGCCACCTATCCATCCTTCCTTCCCTCCTCCCTCCCTCTCTCCCTTCCTCCCTTCCTCCCTTCCTTCCTGGCTGCCTGCCTTCCTTCTATTAATCTTTCTTTCTTTCTTTCTTTCTTTCTTTCTTTCTTTCTTTCTTTCTTTCTTTCTTCTTTCTTTCTTTCTTTCTTTCTTTCTTTCTTTCTTTTTCTTTCTTTTTTTCTTTCTTTCTTCTTTTAATTTTTTTATTGGAGTTCAATTTGCCAACATATAGCATAATACCCAGTGCTCATCCTGCCAAGTGCCCCCTCAGTGCCTGTCACCCAGTCACCCCAACCCCCCGCCCACCTCCCTTTTCACCACCCTTTGTTCGTTTCTCAGAGTTAGGAGTCTCTCATGTTCTGTCATCCTCACTGATATTTTCACTCATTTTCTCTGCTTTCCCCTTTATTCCCTTTCACTATTTTTTGTATTCCCCAAATGAATGAGACAATATAATGTTTGTCCTTCTCCGATTGACTTATTTCACTCAGCATAATACCCTCGAGTTCCATCCACCTTGAAGCAAATGGTGGGTATTTGTCGTTTCTAATGGCTGAGTAATATTCCATGCTTCCATCTACCAACCCACTTCCCAAAAATTCATCCTCAACTTATCCATACATTTACTCAATGTGCCTTCTTGCCGATCCTTTAGGCATCACTGCATCAGACAAGCGTCCTACCCAGAACTTGGCTCAGATTTCCACCCATCCTCCTACCATTACCAAGGCCCAGAGCACGCTTCTTGCCAGCCCCAGGACTGTGACCCAACTCCCACCCAAATCAACTGCTGACACCTCCTCTCCTGACTTTGGAGTCAACATCACAAATGTGACGGATGTCACCACCTATGGTTTCAGGTCTCTGGCCCTACTGGTTTAATTCTGAGTCCATGTGCTTGAGAAGCTGTGGGGAATGATGGATGGGGTTGTGGGGAGGGCAGGACAGACTTGAGTCACCAAATTCTGGTGAAATATCCCTGGGGAGGAAGGGGGTGGTGCTAGAATGGGAAGAGGCTGTTGGTGAGACTGCTCACTCTTCCTGGTTCACCTTGTTTTCTTGCACACTAGAGGAGCAAGGAGAGGGAAAGGATGTCTTTGCTGAATTCCAGTAGGTCTCAGCCAACCCCATCAGCCTAATGGTATAGTGGAGTAAGGGCCCCTGGGTTCTAATAGCAGCCAGACTGGCTGGCTGTGTGACTTTAGGTGAGTCATGAACTCTTTGTAGCTTGTTTCCTTGTCTATAGGGAGGCTAGAAAATGCAGAGCTGGAAATGATAATCTAGCCCAACTGCTCTCAGTGCCTGCAGCATGTTAAGATTACTGGAGTGTTTGCTTTTGCTTTGGTTTGTGTTTAATACTGATGCATGTGCCCTCCTGTAGACCAGGATTTCTGGAGATGGGGCTGGTCTCAGTATTTTTTATGAGATCCTCAGGAGATTTCTTAACGTGCAGGCAAAGCTAAGAACCATTAACTTTGCATGCAAAACCCTCTTTACAGTTTCTTATTAAATGTTGACTTATCTTTGAATGTGTTGATTATTAAATATTGAATTAACAGATAAATATTCATCCATATTCCTACTAATCTAACATGTCTGATCTCCACATTCTCTTTGTAGTCTTTATTCATGTTCATACATATTTAATATAGCAGTAATTCTAATTATTATAAACATTGCTATTATTTTTCTATGCTAAAACTATCCTTTGATGTTGCTACCTAGACTTCATGATTATAATATCAACAAATGCATCCTTTTCTCAATGAACCAGCCATGACTTACATCTTGACTTGCTTTAGACGCTGAGATTGTTTTAATTTTTTATGGTATTGATAACTTTGAGATGAACATTTTTGAAGATGTCTTTTTTCTTTTAAATTATTTATTCAAAGGAAATTCCCTTAAGAGAATATGAATGTTTATATTGCTCTATATACATATTGCCAAATGTCCTCCAAAGGTTGGAAACAATTTGTGTTGTGATCCATAATATATAAGTAAAGCAGTTGTCACCACAGGGATCCTTTGCCTACAAGGATTTGGAAAATATTTCTACTAAATTTGATGTGAACTGACACTTGTTTTCATTTCTCTCTTACTATGGACTAGGAGCTCTACAAAGGTAGAGGCAGTGCCTCTCTGAACTTTGTCCCCTCCCCCCCCCCCCCACCACTTCCCCAACAAGTGTTTTGCTGGCGCCAGTGCCTGGTATATAATAGGTGCTTATTAAATCTTTGTGAACTAAGTAAACAATCCAGTGAGAATCAACATTTTTCTTTTTAAAAGTTACTTTGGTTTTCCAGCATATAAATCAAAAGTACATACTATTACCCACCTAGAGGCTGCACCTCTTCTATTAACTTTATTTATTAACTAATATGAACTATTCTATCAGTCAGAATCCAATCAGGGAAGCAGAAGCCACCAAGCTGTTTGAAAAAGAAATGGTTTAGTACAGGGAGCTGTTTGCCTAGGTAATGGAAGAACTGTGCTTCCAGTCTGCGGATGGATGGGGTGGGGAGCACCTCAGAGGGAGCCACTGTCACTCTGTCTTAGGGTGAGTTCCCTGGAAACAAGCAGTGGGGAAAGTCTTGTACAAATGTAGGAAATGACCTCAGTAAATACTCAGGGAAGTGAGACCGGGAGAGAAGGAAGCTTAGCAAGTGTGTCATCACCAAGCTGAGTCTTTGGGGCTCAGTCCTGAAGGGCAGTTCTGGAGGACCACGGGACTTGTCTATATCAGAGGCTGGGGGAGCTAGAGTATTTATACGCCTGAATTCCCAATCCTCTGTTAGGGGCAGCCCAGGGGCATATGAATTTCAGGCCCTGGAGTGGGGATGGTGGTCTGGTGGCCTGTGTGCAACCTCAGAAAGGGGTGCATGCTGGCTCTCAAAAGTGGACACCCTCCAGGAGCTCCACACATGAATATGTGAAAGGGCTGAGAGGACAGAGGAGACTTGAAGGTCAAGCTGAGCTGCGCCTTGGAGAAGTGGACTGCACCTGTGCTGTGGATGGCGCTACACTAACCATGAGGGGCCAGGAGCTTCCAGGGGTTGAACTTGACCAGCCGCTGGGATATGTAGTTCCAGGTGATGGAAGACATGGAGAACAAGGAGGACAGGGAGGACAGTGCTACAGGCCCACAGGGACTTCAGCAGAAAGGGGCCTTTGCTGCTTTCTGTCACCATTCTGTCATTTCCCCCTTTGCGAGCTCATACATTTGATTTTAAGTTTTGTGTGGGTAAATGTGTTGATTTTTAAATTATTGCTTTGCTTTATTCCTTAATGTGCTTGATTCTATTTTCTGGTGACGTTTCCAGGTGTTTGTGGGTGTTTTGTTTTGTTTTTCATTTTATTTAAATCTTTAGTCCATGTTGGGGGTGGGGGTGTATTTTGCTAAATGGTATAAATTGTATAAAAAATGACTTTTTCTTCATATTACAATCCAGATACCACGCGATTATTTATTAAATAATCCTGGGCAACCCTGTCGGGACCTCTCTCACTTTTGAGAGCTTTCTCTGTAGTTCTGCTTAATAAACTTCTATCTCTTTGCCCACTCACACACACACAAAAATAATAATAAAATAAACAATCCTTGCCTACCTCCTGGGCTGCCAAATTCCTTAGCTGTTAAATTTGTATATAACATTAGGTGAATATCTAGGTTTCTGTTTGTTTTACTGTCACCTATTTCTCTTTTTGCCCTGTGTCCTATCATGCAGATTGGTTGTGCTATAATCTGTATGCATATCACTGAGTATAGATAGGCCATGTTTCCTCACTCATGGTATCTCTTCTTATGGTATCCACAAATGCTATCTCAGAACTTTTAGAACCATTATGCTAAAATCTGTAAAAGTTCATGATGAGATTTGGGCAAGGATTGGATTTTTCTGTTTATAGATGAGGAAACAGGCCAGAGCCATGAAAGGCCAGAGCCCTTTCAGGAAGCAGGCCAAGCTGCTGGGACTACAAACCAGGCTTCCTTGCTGAGCCTTTACTCTCTACTGCATCCCAGTGAGGAAGAGAGTCGTAAGAAGCCTGCCTCTTCTCCCTGATGCCTCTTCTGCACACGGGCCCTATGCTCTTCACTAATATATTTCCAGTCAGTAGTTTTAGGCAATGGGACACACTAAAGGCACAGGACCAGTCAGTATGGGGACAGGTGCTAGAAGGGCCTAAGCAGATAAGAGAAGGGGCATGAAGGACTTCTGTAAATGCTCAGGTATGAGGCATGCCAGAGTAGCGACAACTTACAACTCTTCTTTCCCCTAGGTTCTCTGTGATCAACTTTGTCATTCTTGTGCTGTGTGGACTCCTGAGCAAGAGCCTGGTCTTCACTGTCCTGATTGCTGTCACACAGAGGTCATTTGGACCCTAGGCTGGTGAAGCCATGAGAATGACCTCTGACTTCTAACCACATCCCTCTGGCAATTGTCCTGGAGGAGAGCTGTGAGGGGGAAGGGAAGGAAGGGCAATGACATGAGTTGAATCTGTAACAGGTTATTTCTAAGGCTCAGGTCCCACCTTCCCACCCTGCCAGCTCTCCTCATTACATTAATAACATTGGGTATGTCTTTTGCCCGCTCAGAAGAGAAGATAGAGCCGCAAACATGCCTGTTCTACTAGTGGTTCAGGATTTGCCTTAAATAAAGAGATGTTTATTTAATGTTCTTCAGTGTTCTTTACTGTTGCTGTCTCGTGGGGGTTGTGAGGTACAGAGGGCACTGCTGCTAATTCTGCCCTTGTTCTTCCCCTGGGCTATAACGTTTTTGCCTGATCTGGACAGAGCTCCTACTGCAGAAACATCCTGTTCTTCCTACCCCTGGGCCTTCTTCTTCTCTAGAATCAGATGCTTGGGTTTCTCTCTTCATCTGTGGTCCTCTCCCACATTCCCAGAGAAGAGATTTGAAAAGCATGGATTAAGAAGAAGAAATGACATCACGGTGAGAATACTAAATTTGGGAAAGAGAAAACAAGTTAACAAGAGGTTGTATCCTGGGAAAATACTGGATGAGATGGGGTCCAAAACATAGGACTGATAGAGAATCTCATTTGTTGATCACATGCATTATCAAGGGTACACTATCACTGAATCCTCAGAACATACCCATGAGGTATGCGACTAGAAACATACCTCAACAAAATAAAGGCCTTCTATAAAAACCCCAGAGCTAACATTATACTCAGTAGGGGGAAACTGAGCTATTCCCCTAAGGTCAGGAACAAGACACGGATGTCCACTCTTACCACTTTTATTAAACATAGTACTGGAAGTCCTAGCTGCAGCAATCAGACAACAGAAAGAAATAAAAGGCATCCAAGTTGGTAAGGAAGAAGTAAAATTTCCACTATGTGTAGACAACATGATGTTCCATATAGAAAATCCTAAAGACTCTACCGAAAAGCTGCTAGAACTGATTAAAGAATTCATTAAAGTTCCAGGATACAAAATCAATGTACAGAAATCCACTGCATTCCTATGCATTATGCACTAAAAATGAAACAGTAGAAAGAGAAATTAAGAAAATAATCCCATTTATAATTACACCAGAAATAATAAGATACCTAGGAAAAAATTAACCAGAGGGGATGAAAAATCTATACTTTAAAACCTATAAAACATTGATGAAAGAAATTGCAGATGACACAAAGAAATAGAAAGATATTCCATGCTCATGGATTGGGAGAACAAATATTGTTAAAATGTCTATACTACTCAAAGCAATCTACAAATTTAATGCAATCCTTATCAAAATACCAACAGCATTTTGTTTTTCTGTACACCTGTCAGAATGGTTAAAATAAAAAACTGAAGAAACAGCAGGTGTTGGCGAGGATGTGGAAAAAAAGGAGCCCTTGTGCACTCTTGATGGGAATCCAAACTGGGGTAGCCACTGTGAAAAACAGTATGGAGGTTCCTCAAAAAATAAAAATAGAACTACCCTAAGATCTAGGTATTTACCCAAAGAATACAAAAACAGTAATTCAAAGGGGTACGTGCACCCCTATATTTATTACAGCATTATTTACAATAGCCAAAATATGGAAAGACCCCAATTGTTCACTGGTAGATGAATGGATAAAGAAGATGTGGTGTATATATACAATTGAATATTACTCAGCCATAAAAAAAGAATGAAATCTTGTCATTTGCATCAACATGGATGGAGCTAGAAAGTATAATATTAAGTGAAATAAGCTAGCCAGAGAAAGACAAATACCATATGATTTCACTCCAATGTGGAATTTTAAGAAACAAAACAAATGAGCTAAGAAAAAAAAGAGAGAGAGCCAAACCAAGGGACAGACTCTTAACTATAGTGAACAAACTGATGGTTACCAGAAGGGAAGTGGGTGGGAGATGGGGAAAATAGGTAATGGGGATTAAGTGCCTCTCCTGATGAGCACAGAGTAATATATGGAACTGTTGAATCATTATATTGTACATCTGGAGCTAATATAACACCATATGTTATCTACATTGGAATTAAAATAAAATTTTAAGTAAAAAAAATTTAGGAAAGGAAATATGTACCTAGAATGAGACTACATAAGTAATAAGTCACTATTTACTAACAGGTACAAAAGCTAGAGTTCCTTTTCTGAGGACTAAGGGCTTCAAAGCCATATAGAATGGAAAGGAGTTTTGTCAAGTCTAAATGTCTCTTCTCCTTGTATCACATGAGAAGCAGGGATAGTAGCCCACAAATGGGGCTCCCTTCCTTTAGAACAGAAGAGGTAGAAAATCAGAAAACCCTGACTTAAATCTGTTGGAGTTTGCAAGACATGGGTGCGCCTGAATGCATATTTTATGGGTGAGCATGAGAGCTACAGGGCAGTAATAGGGCAGACAGAGAAGGAAGGCAAAGTGAGAACCAAGAACCCACATAGGGATAGCCTGCAGAAGTCTAACTGGTGAGGGGTGCCTAGGTGGCTCAGTTGGTTAAGCAGCCAACTCTGGGTTTTGTCTGGGGTCATGATCTTAGGGTTGGGGGATCAAGCTCCAGGTAGGGTTCTGTGCTCAGTGAGGAGCCTGCTTGAGATTGTCTCTCTCCTTCTGACCCTCCCCACCCCTCTCTCTCTCTTTCTAAAATAAATAAATAAATCTTTTTAAAAAAGACATCTAACTGGTGAAACCAAGAGACAATGCACACAGTAGAGGCCATAGCTGAGGTCATAGAAGAAAACAGTCAAAAGATCTGTTCACTGATTAGAATTCTGCACCCAATTCCCATCTCTCTCTCTCTCTCTCTCTCTGTGTGTGTGTGTGTGTGTGTGTGTGTGTGTGTGTGTGTGTTGGGGGGGTGGTTTTCCCATACAAACAAGCAATTCTTGGACACCAGCTGGGTGTCCTTTAATTCAACTCAATTCTGATACTACCTACCCAAAGATATAATCAGATTCTACAGATTGAAGGCTCAGTTCCACAAGACTCCTCCTCCTCGTCTTTAGATGCAGCATTTGTGCTTCTGGTCCACCTACTAGAGGAGTTCCCAGTGCTCTCCTCCTTGGGTTCCATTAATTTGTTAGAGCAACTTGCCAAGCTCAGAAACATTTTACTTACTAGATTACTCGTATTTTATAAGAGAATATTAAAGGATATGACTCAACAGCCAGATGAATAAATAAATAAGGCGAAGTCCTGAACAAAACGGTTTCTGTCCCCATAGAGTTTGGAGCCCAGCACAGTGGCACATGGAAATATTCTGGTTTCCTAGCCTGGATACACTCTGAACTCCCCAATTTTTGTTTTTGTTTTTGTTTTTTTTTTTTACTGGAAGTTTCATTACATAGGCATGATTGATGAATGTATTGGTCACTGGTGATTGATTCAACCTCCAGCCCCTCCTTCTTCCCCAGAAATCAGGGGATGGGGTTGAAAGTTTCAAGGTTGATTCGGCAGGCAACAGCCTCCATCTTTCTGGGAATTCCAAGAGTTTATTCACTGACATAAACTCAGGTGTGGTAGAAAGGGACTTGTTATGAACAAAACACTCATGTCACATTTATGGCTTTGAAGTATTTTCAGAAACTGAGGACAAGAGACCAAATGTGACAAAAGAAGCTCCCACTGCTCTTACAGCTTAGGAAATTTCATGGATTTTGGAAGATGCGATCCCGAAACTATAGACGAAGTCCAAATATCTTTTAATAAGTTTTAATTATCTGGATGACTGAACACATATTTCTTATAATTCACAATATCCCACAATCTAGTGATGTTGCCATTGTGCCATGGCCCTTGGACACCTGAAGCTAGCACATCCTTGGCACATGCTATTTCTGGACTCTCAGTGCTTAAATTTCTTCTGCGTCAGGCATCTCCAACTGGCCCTACGCCTTATATTACAACTTTAGGATCCAGAATCCTAGACAGAATCTTGCACAAGCTTAAGTCAAGTCACATGCCTGGCATTTAGATGCCAGGAAGAAGACGCAGGAGCAATCTCTGCCTTCATATGCAATAGTAGAGGAAGTAGAGCTCTGCATCCTAGTGAGATCCGTGCACTGGGGCATGTCCCCCAGGCAGAGATGGTATTGGGGGCTGGAGAGTCAGAAGATGACAAATACCTCTGATCTGTGGTAGTTACTCCTAGTACCATCATGTTTGTGGTCCTCATGCTTCTGCCAAAGCTGGGAGCTCAGGGAAGTACACACCTTACATCCAGGACGAGTACCTGAGGGAACGCCTCAGAACTCATCTGACCTCAAACAGAGCTTTCACAGTATCCCCCATTTGGATCACTTGCCTTAGAATCTCCTGGGCTACTGGTAAAGATGCAGATTGCTGAGTTTTCCCAGACCTACCAAATCAGAATCTCTGGAGGTACAGCTCAGGCATCTGTATGCTTTCCGACTTTCTGAGTGATTCAGCTACATGCCCATACTTGAGAACCCTAGTGTGGGGCAAGATTAAAGAAGGCAGGTCATCGGCAAGGTTTGAGCTGCATCTTGAAGAACAAGCCAAATTTGGGTGCATGATGTCATTCTAGACAGGGGGAATGGCAGAGGGTGTTGCAGGATGTAGTGGTCAGTGGCCAGGCATGAGAAAGTCCTGGTGACCTGTGGAAGTGGGTGAAACAGAAGTGGGACATCAGATGGATGGTCTTGCTATAGTGGAGAATGGGGAGCTCTCGAGTGTTGACCAATGGGCTGTGATGTAATGGAAGCAGGAAGGAAGATGTCACAAGGTCAGTGATCACCCTTTTCTCTTCTGCATTTTCTGGAGCTGCTCCCTCTTCACACTTCCTTTCTCAATTGCAAAGTAATAGTCAAGCCTCTCAGGAAACATGGGAAATACCCCTGTGGGGGAAACATCCTCCAGCAACTGGAAGAAGGCCAGCACCCAGTGGACCCTGGGAGTGGGCTAGGATGGAGGGGACAGGGCTCTGGGGGTGGCCATGGCTGCTACTGCTGCTGCTGCTGCTCTCGGCCTCAGGTAAGGAGGTGGCAGGGATGCAGACAGCCAAAGGGATACCTGCGAAGAGGGGTTTCTCTCACTTCCTTAGGAGGGACTGGATGGGATCAGGATGTGTGCTAGACACAGGAAAGAGAAATGAAGGGTGCACCTATCCCAGCAGGAACTAGGTGATGAAACAGAACCTGGAGCTTCCTTTAGCATACTGTGAAATCAAGAAATTATGTGAAGTTACCCAAACAATTTCTCATTGCTATGCTGGTTTCCTGGGAGATATAAAGTGTAAGATGAAGTCTCTCTTTAAAGGAATCAGCAC
Organism: Vulpes lagopus; assembly: GCF_018345385.1. Taxonomy (NCBI): domain Eukaryota; kingdom Metazoa; phylum Chordata; class Mammalia; order Carnivora; family Canidae; genus Vulpes; species Vulpes lagopus. The sequence continues at coordinate 63,139,878 of NC_054824.1, forward strand.
TGAAGTAGAGGAGGCATTAGTAAAAATGAAAGGTAAGTAACAAAAGGGAAAAGTCACAACATGAAGACAAAAATACAGTACAAATCTCTCTAGGAGGACACAGAAAGGCAGCATAGAAAAGAGATGAAGGGTTCTGGAATCAGACAGAGTGGGGTTCAAATCCGATCTCTGTCACTTTCTACATTTATGACCTGAGGAAGTCCTCCAGCTTCTCTGAGTCTGAATGTCCTCATTTATAAATAGTACCTACTCAGTATTTGTTTGTACATGGTACCTACTTTATAGAGGATTCTCCTGAGAGTTAAGCAGTAGACTACTGTAAACTTCTTCAGCTCAGTATTTAGGGCATATAGGTGCTTAATACAAGTTATGGTGGATGATGGTGGTGGTGGTGGTGTAAGCAGGTACAGGATGACCAATGGTATTGAGGATTGAAAGGGGAAAGAGATTAGTGCAGGTGCAATTGTTCTTTTAGTAGATTCTCCTCTGGGACCAGGGGTGGGTGGGTGGGGATGGAGAGGAGTGGGGAGGCCATTCAGCCCTAAGATGGCAGGGGCTAGTATGAAGTACTGTGTTCTGGAAAGCAAGGGACATGTCTGGGGGAAGCACAAGAAGAATAGAATATAGGTTGTAAAACTGGTTAAGTTCTTTTTTACCCTTTTTTTTTTTTTTTTTTTTTTTTTTTACCAATTTTATTACTAAAATTTTCCAATCTACAAAATCTGGGAAGAATAGCCACCATAAGCTTATTGGCTAGATTCAAACACTCAACCATAATTGATATTTTGCCTTATTTGCTCCATATGTTTGTACATTGCTGGGATATATATATATATATATATATATATATATATATATACACACTTATATAATTATGTATTGTGTAAGTATATATAAATAATATATATAAATAATAATATTTAATACAAATGTATATATAATTATATATTATATATGTGTATATATAAAATTTCTGAACCATTTCAAAATAATTTACGGAAATCCTAAATGACTCAGAAAGGCTTGGTGGAGTTACTACTACTTTTGATCTGCGACCTTGTATCTATACTGGGGTCTGCAGATGTAGGAATGGTGGAAGAAACATTTGCTCTGTGAAGCCCTTTGACTCCTCATTATAGGATTCCAAGCTGTAGGTGAAGAGGAGAAACAGAAGTGCCTGTTAGAAGGAAAGAACTGGACCACCGTTGGTTCTTACAACAACATGTCCTAGTCCTCTAGCCTGAAGGCCTGGCCACAGTTGAAGAGCCAGGGTCCCCCAGAGACACTGGTGTGCACGAACACTAGAAATAAAGGCCTGAACTGGGCCCAGGTAGGGAGATTCCTGCTGAAGGATTGTCCCACTGAGGCCCTATGCAAGGTCACTGTGACAGAGCTCCAGCAGGACTTGGGGCTGTACCATTGTGTGATCGATCTCTTACCTTAGAAGCCCCATGTCCTGTTCAAACAGATTGGTTGGGTAGAGTGCAAAGGTGAGAAGAAGCGAGACCCAGGACAGAGAAGGGTTTTTGCGGAGACTGACCTCAGCCACAGGCTGAGGCCCCATATGCTGGGAGGGCTGCCTTGGAGAGATGGAGCAGAGTAATGGGAAAAGCTTCAGACCCCAAATCATTGCACCATGGATCTTCCACACTCACACTTTGTGAGTTTGAGAAAGCCATAGCTTTTCTCTGGGCCTCCATTTTCTCACCTGTGAAGAAGTTGGACTAGGTCATCTCAAACATCCTCTCTGTATCAGAGAACCTGATAGAAGAAATAGATAACTGACCATAGACTCTGTGCCACGAGCATAATTCGTTAATCTTCCTGCTGTGAAATAAGCCCTGCTGTTCCCATGGCACAAGGAGGGGAGGCTCAGAGAGATTAAGTTTCTCCCTGTATCTTTCAGCAGATACTGGGATGCAGCTGGGATCCTACCCTGACTGGATGGTTCTTGGTGAATCCTGGAAATGGGTCCAGTTTGCCAATAAGAAGCTGCTCCCTTTTTAAAGGGATTTAAAAAGTAGCAGATGAGGAATATATTCTAGAGAGCAAAATGAGGCCCTTTCACTACCTCTAGTTGTTTCTTGTTGGCGGGGGCACCTCTGGTTTATTAGAAAGCCTGTCTATCCACATGGGGAGGGGGACCCTGATACTTCTGCCTCAAGCTGCTGCTTCTTCTTCTTCTTCTCCTCCTCCTCCCCCTCCTCCTCCTCCTCTCTTTTCAAAATATTTTGTTTATTTATTTGAGATAGAGAAGCCCATGAATGAGAGAGTAGGAGTGAGAGGGCACAAGCAGAGGGAGAGGGAGAAGAAGCAGGAAGCCTGATGCTCCATCCCAGGGTCCTGGGATCATGACTGGAGCAGAAGGCAGGTGCTTAACCAACTGAGCCATGCAGGTGCCCTTGCCTCAAGCTTTTTAAGAAATCTTCTTAACTATAGGAAACCAACGGAAGGTTGCTGAGGGGGGGCGGGGGGACATGGGTGGGAGCAGGGGGTAACTGGGTAATAGGCATTAAGGAGGGCAGATGAACAGTGGGTGTTATACACAACTGATGAATTTCTGAACTCTACATCTGAAACTAATGATGTACTATATGTTGGCTAATTTAATTTAAATAAATAAAAAAAAAATCAGAAACCTCCTTTTGAGTGAGAGTGTGGAGGGGCCTCCTCCCCACAGGACACTGCTGGCCCATGTCCTGCTAACTGCAATATGTGAACATCAGGAGAGGGCTGGGCTTAAGTTGGACATCGTAGTATTTGGAAATAAAGAGTTGACCACGCAAACCGACAGGGCTATAGGCAGGACAGAGGGAAGTCTTCGAATATAGTAATTCCCAGTACTTTAGAAACATCCAGTGATACCCAGGAACTAACTGGCTGGTTACAAAGGATTTATGCAGTCAGTTAAACGGTTCCATTGCCCTCTACTCAGAGACACTTTATAAATTTGGATGGTGTGGAAACACTAGCACTTTGCTCTTTACCCAGGGAGGTGAGGCTGTCATGGGATGAGGAGAAGAGTGCTGGCCCGAGACCCATTCCCTCTCTGCCCTGGACATGCTCTGTGACCTCGAGCAAGTCCCCCACCCTTTTCTAGCTTTCCACACTGTGACATTCAGTGGCTCCAATTCTCTGGGTTCTTCTGTATTTGTTGAGTTCAGAGGAACAAAAGCCTTATGTTTTACATTCGGAGGAGTGTGCTCACTCCAGGCACTAGCAGATGGCGTGGGCTCACCAGGTCTGAATCCCTCGTGCTGCCTGATTTCTTAACTCACGTGACGAGAACACCAAGAAAAGTAATCAAGAATGACTGATCCCAGACTATTCCATGAGAAGTGTATCAGGTTTAGTATATGATAAACACTAACATAATTATTTCCATCAAGCCATAAAGAGCACTCAGTGCAGGATGGGTAGCAGCTTCACATTCCTTTTCTTTAGTAACTGGAGAAATCTAGGCTAATGTGGCTAAGGAAACCGAGTCAAGTACAGATTGCTCTTGCCTGAAAGAATTACCAGCCTCACAGGGGAAACAAAATATAATCCTCCGGAGAGGGTACTTGCAGTAATACCTGAGTTTGTACTCATAGGAAAGGATAGTCAGGGACTGATTTTTAGTTAGGTTAAAACAAATGAACAGAGAAGGTTTCTTTCTGGGATTGGCTGGGCTTGCCCAGGGATGAATAGATGCTCCTTCAGTGCACTGGGGAGAATCTTTCTTTATTCTTGACTTTTTCTTCAGTTTTCCAGGTGGGGGAGGGCATGGCAGTTGTGGAGCACAAAAAGAAACTTAATATATTAGGGGGATATTTGGAGGTGATGGATGGTGTCCACCTAACCCCACAGTAGAGGGGCTGAAATGAGAATTTAAGAGGAGAGAAGATGGGGCAGGGAGGGCAGGAAGGAGGTTCCCTGCCTCACAGGCAAGCTCCATGTAGGGTCAGAAGCAAAAGTAGAAAGACTTGTGGCAGGTGAGTGGGTCACTTGACTGTGATGGGCTGGGAGGACAAGAGAACTGAGAGCTGAAAGATTAGACTGGGCTTACTGGATGAGACTCTGGCGGCTGAGGCCAGCTGGCGGTCACAGAGATATATAGGAATAGGGTCAGGAAACGTGGGTCCCTGGGTCTGTTTGCTGAGTGACCTTGGGCATTCCTTGTCTTCCTGTGCCTTGGAGGATTGGGCTGGATGGTTTTGAATACTCCTTCTACCTTTGACCTTCGAGGACCCTGTAAATGTTTCTCCCCCAAAAAGAGTATTGTCCCATGGCAATGATTTTGGAAGATGGCTGTTCAGCATGTAGGAGAAGAAGAAGGTCTCTCTCTGGCTCAGAGTAAGTCAGCTGGGTTGTGGAAATAGGCAAGCTCAGAGTATACTGAGCCATCTTGGGCAGGCAGAATCTGGGCACCCAGTAGGAGCCCATGTCAGTCAAGGCTCAAAAGGGCTTTTTATCTCTTTCAGAAAATGGCACTGGCCAAGAGAACCAACCAAGGCAATCTGGATCCAATGTAAGTTGTGTCCGAATGAGGGTTGCTCCGTGGAGGCCCAAACAAAGGAATGTAAGGGCTTAGCTGAGGCCCTCAGCTCAGGCCCCACATGAGGACTCTGGAACCAGGTTGACCACATGGAGGACTTTTTCCTGCTCCAGGCAGACCAAGGGGGTCCTGAACCCTAGCAGGCAGAATGACCTTCGCTTCTTTTCTATCCTGAAGGCCCAATCCAAGCCTTGAATGTTACTACTTCAAGGCAGCAAAAGTCCCATCCATCAGCTCTGTAGGAAAGGAGCTGGGAGTTGGGATGCTAAGAGCATGCAGTCATATTATATCCCTGCCCATGACGCACCATCTAGAAAATGGGGCCCCAGCGCCAATGGAATTTGAGTAATCCCTCAGCACCTCTTCCTCGGAGTTAAAGGTATGGGATCTACAGAAGCTGTTCCCCACCCAGAGCTGTTGGGGAGTGAGGGCCACAGGTGAGTGTCAGAGATCACCATCTGGAGGGAGAGAAATGTTGAAGGCACAGAGAGGATGGCATTCCATGCCAGGAGCAAGTGGTGAGACGCACACAGAGTGTGTCAGCTACAGAGGTGGACAGTGGGCTGAATGTCAAGGAGAGGATAAGGTTAACACACGACCATAAGTTCAGATGGTGGAGACCCTTGAAGGCCACAGTCATGTGCACTTTTTTCTGTAAGCAGCGGGGAGCACGAAGGGCTTTCCCTAGGCTTCCTGAGGGGAACAGTGAGGGTCTCAGTGCAGAGTGACCCAGCAGCTGTGCAGGAGTTCTGGAGAAGGCAGGTGTTAGTGGCAGGAGACCAGATCGATTCCTTTGTGGTGAGAGCCAGGGTTAAGGATCCTGGGAAAAGTAAAGGCCCCGTCTTCAAAGAGTACAAACTCCTGCTTGGCTGCTCTCATGGCCAGGAGCAGGCTCAGCTTCAGAATAGAACATTTAGCAGATACTCACCCTTTTGGACTCTGGGTGTGGGGGTGGTCAAAGCTAGGATTCCAGTGCTTGCCCTTTCCACAGGCCTGCTATTGCTGACGATTGTTCCACAGGACCTCTGTTGTTGGAGATTGTTCTGACATGTGGATTCATCCTGAACAATGGCCTGGTGTTCTCACTGTGTCTCTCTGGAAAGCCTCAGGCTCAGGTGAGTGAGAGCCATGGCCAGGCTTGGGTGGAAATGAATGAGAGGACATAGGCAGTGGCTTCAGGTGAGGGTTTAGAGGGACCAGCTCCCAGGGGTTCCCCAGAGCCTGTTCCCTGACTTTCCTCACTTCTGTGCTCAGAGGTCTTTGGAGAGGAGGGAGGCCCTACCCCTGGGAATGATGTGAATGGGGCTGGGCTGGCTCCCTGGGATAGGTGGGAGGGGCAGGCTGAGGATTTTAGTTACTAGCAATCCAGTCTTTTCTTCAGAGGAGGGAGGAAGATGCAGGCCAGAGATGGCAGAGGTGCATCATTTTCAAATAACATTCATTTCTGCCATTCATCAGGTAAGGCAGCCTCCTGAGATGTCCCCAGGACACAGCAAACCCAGGGAAGCAGACTCGACCTTCCAGGAGCAGAGGGGCATGCCTTCCTTCACTAACAAATACCACATTCCGCTCTGTTCAGTGTTAAAGAAGAGGTTTCCTGAACTTCTGTGAGATCTCTGCCCGGCCCCTCTCTTAGCCAGAGAGAGAAAAGCAGTAATGGGTAGGGGGGATTATAGAGGGCTGCAGCAAAGAAGCCACTGGGAGTCATCAGGGCCAAGGGAATGGCAATTTCTGTATTAAGTACCACAATTGGGATTCACAAAGGGTAATTCAGATGAACTTTAAATTTTTTTTTTCTTTTTAAAGATTTTATTTATTTATTCATGAGACACACACACACACACACAGAGAGAGAGAGAGAGAGAGAGAGAGAGAGAGAGAGAGAGAGGCAGAGACACAGGCAGAGGGAGAAGCAGGCTCCCTGCAGGAAGCCTGAGGTGGGACTCGATCCCGGGTCTCCAGGATCACGCCCTGGGCTGAAGGCGGCGCTGAACCACTGGGCCACCCGGGCTGCCCCAGATGAACTTTATATTTGTTCTCTCACTGCCGTCTAAACTCGCTCTGCTGGGGAACTTGCTGGCCTGTTGGTAAAAGGTATGGCAAGACCCATCACTCTTCTGGTTCTTTTTAGAAAAATAGATTTTAGTTTTGAGAATAGTTTCAGGTTCACAGCAAAACTGAGGACACAGCACAGAGTTCCCCTATCGCACCTGTTGCCCCACTTGCACCGAGTCCCCCACTATGGGCGTCTTGTCTCTGAGTGGTACGTTTGTTAAAATCAACAAATCTACATTGACGTATCAGTGTCAACCAAAGTCCAAGTTCACCTTAGGGCTCACACTTGGTACTGACCATGCTATAGGTTTGGACAAAGGTGTACTGACACATACCCACTGGTGTAGTATCATTAAAAGGAGTTTCACTCCCTAAAACCCCTGTGTGCTTTACTTATTCATCCATACCCTTCTGAGCCATTCTAAGCAGTATAAAGTTTATTCCCAGAGTAGCTTCAGTTCAATAAGGGGAAAAAGTGTTCCATTCAAAATGAAATCTTCTCCTCCAAATCCTCTCGATTTTGTCCCCCTGTCAGGGGGACAGAAGGGTACTAACTGGCTTTTCTTTCTTTCCTCTGCTACCATCTCCACCTCTTGCTGTAGCTTCTGACGTCCCCCAGGACAGAGCCATGGAAGGGAAGACGAAGGGAGCAGGGAAGGTCTCACCTGTTGCCACTGCTCCAAGGGTTGGTCAGCTTAAAGCTGACTTTCTGTCATAGGGCACTGCTTGGGCTCCTCGGAGTAGCCCCATCACCTGCAATTTCATTGACACATGCAATTGCATCTGACTTTTGACTGGTGGCCTCTGACTTCCTCAGTCTACAAGCATTTGGCAGAATGGGGAGCAGAATATGCCACCTGAAAACATGTCTGGCATAAAGTTTATTTTGAGAAACAGCAGACACAGAAGAAGGTCTGAAAGCAGAGTGGAAGTTAACCTTTTGTGAGAGAATTTACATTTATGAAGGAAATCCCCATTTGTAAGGGTGTCTTCCTCTCTACCAGGATGAGAAGGAGGACTCTAAACCATATGAGAAACTTACCTGTGGAGAAGGCAGGGATTGAAATCTGCATAACAAACCTTAACTCTTGTTTTCCATGCTTTCCCTGAAACTAATTTTGCCCTGTGGCTTCCCCATACCTATCTTTTGTTTTCAGCTGAACACAGAATTTAAACTGGAGTTCTAAGCCACCTTGGGCAGTTACTCAGTTTTTCCCCTGGTTATCTCCCCTGTGTACATGAGATATACATGTTAATAAACTTCTGTTAGTTTTTCTCTTGTTAATCTGTCTTTTTTTGGTATATTTTTTATTGGAGTTTGATTTGCCAACATATAATATAATACCCAGGGCTCATCCTGTCAAGTGCCTCCCTCAGTCACCCAGTCACCCCAAAGATACAGCTATTGTTAATCTGTCTTTATCACAGGGGTCTCAGCCAGGAACCCAGAAGGGTAGATGGAAAATTATTTTCCTCACCTACGTCAGTCAACTTCTAGCTTTCTTCCATGGGATCTGTCCACCCCCAGGCAGCGTTTTTGGACAGGATCCGTGACAACCCACACTGAGGGTCTCACACATGTGCAGCTCACATCTGGTCCATAGGAAATACCCATTTGATTCACCCCAACAAACTCATGGCACACTGGTGGACCCCCACACAGCCACCTGTTCTTCTCTCTGTCATTGGGACATCTAGCCACTGGCAGTCTCTGTCCATTACAGTTCTTAGGCTGGAGTCAGGCACCAGTCTGCCATGTCTCTCAAAGTGCAGAAGACATTTAATATATTCAAGCTGTGACCTTGAAGCCCCTTTCTGTGGGCTTGAGGTGAGGAGGAGACATCCATTCCCCTCTACCTGCAGGGTATTAATATACCCAAGCTATCTCTAAAAATTTTCTTCTAATCTTCAAAATCCCAACAAATGCATACCCTTGGTGTGGATGAGGTTTGAATACCTTTTTGCATGGGTTGTGCACTGGTTTCCTGCCTCACTCTGGAATATGGCATCTGTTTTCTTGGGATTTGTGTCAGTCAAGGTTAGTTGCAGATAGCTAAGTCCAATCTGCCTATTTTATGTAGGAAGGGATTTTTAGAATAGTAAATGATTTACAGAATCAGGTCTGGACATGACTCTCAAAGCCACACAATAGGGCGGGGCTGCTAAAGGGGACACTGCTTTTGTCACAGTGAGGACCCTGGAGAATTGGGAAACTTCCCAAATCAGGAAGCTGCTGGCATAGCTTTTGGTTCCAGCATCACCCCACCTCAGCCACTATCCAGCAAAATGGATACCTTTGCTCCAAACTTAAGTCTTCCACAGATGGATTTGATTGGTGGCACCTAAATTATATCTGGAACCCTGACTGCCAGAAAGTCTGAGAAAGGATTGCGCAGACTTTTTACTGTACAGAAAGATCCATGAGAAGGAGAGAGGAATGGTCCCTGGCATCCCCCGAACAATTTCATCCAAAACTGAGATGAAAACAGTTCAAATTTGAAAGCCTTTGTTCTGTTCTGTTTTTTTTTCTTTTTCACTGTCAGTGAAAGACAAATACAAACATACACTCTTTGTTATGTTATAGCAAATATACCCTTTTTTCTATTATAAAGTTATATTATAATAAAAGTTCCTATTTACCAAAAACAATATATTGGACGTTATTATGTGCCATATATTGCATAAAAAGATACAAATACAGATAATTCCTATTTTTTCCCTTCCAAAATCTATGGTATTTTTTCAAAAACTTCTGCGTGTTTAAGAAAATGATTCCTATTTCCCATCACTCTACTTCAGTCTACTCCTGGGATATTCACATGATAATTAATTATTCAGTGACATTTGGAAAATTCAGGTTCCATGGCAGTCACATAAGTGAAAATAGTTCCATTTTAACATTCTGGAATCAAACTTTTCAAAACTTCATAAAATCAGAACTGATTACATTTGGAACCAAAGGCAGGTCTTTTTTGAACAGGGGCTTATCTTTGAGGACCAGATTTGTTTCAACATTCCTTTCCTCCATATAAGAGTATGTTTCTTGATTTCCTTTTTTAACTGGTTCTAAGGTCTGCCTGGTTCATTCACTGAATATGGGCTAAAGAAACTTTAATTTTTAACTGTATGAAAGTTGTGATTTAATCTTTTTTTTTGGAAAACTATAACTCTGTAAATTTCATTCAATCTTATTTTGCTTCTGAGACCATCCTTGTTATCATCTGCAAATCTGAATCTTTGATTTTTTTTTTTTACTGCTATGTATGATTCTAAGTTGGTGTTGAATTTTACTTTCCCATTCCCCTCGTGATGGGCACCTAATCTGCTTCAGCAGCTGATCTTATTTATAAAAAATAAAGAAACAGTACCACACTGTCTTGATGACCACAGTTTTGTAATACAACCTGAAATCTGGCATTGTGATGCCCCCGGATCTGGTTTTCTTTTTTAATATTCCCTTGGGTATTCCGGGTCTTTTCTGATTCCACACAAATCTTAAGATGATTTGTTCCAACTCTCTGAAGAAAGTCCATGGTATTTTGATAGGGATTGCATTAAATGTGTAAATTGCCCTGGGTAACATTGACATTTTCACAATATTAATTCTTCCAATCCATGAGCATGGAATGTTTTTCCATCTCTTTGTGTCTTCCTCAATTTCTTTCAGAAGTGTTCTGTAGTTTTTAGGGTATAGATCCTTTACCTCTTTGGTTAGGTTTATTCCTAGGTATCTTATGCTTTTGGGTGCAATTGTAAATGGGATTGACTCCTAATTTCTCTTTCTTCAGTCTCACTGTTAGTGTATAGAAATGCCACTGATTTCTGGGCATTGATTTTGTATCCTGCCACACTGCCGACTTGCTCTATGAGTTCGAGCAACCTTGGGGTGGGTGGAAGGAGCCTCTGTGTCCATCGAAAGATGAATGGATAAAGAAGCTGTGGTATATGTATACAATGGAATATTACTCAGCCATTAGAAAGAACAAATACCCACCATTTGCTTCGATGTGGATAGAACTAGAGGGTATTATGCTGAATGAAATAAGTCAATCAGAGAAGGGTAAACGTTATATGGTGTCATTCATTTGGGGAATATAAAAAATAGTGAAAGGGAATAAAGGGGAAAGGAAAGAAAATGAGTGAAAATATCAGTGAGGATAACAAAACATGAGAGACACTTAACTCTGGGAAACGAACATGGAGTGGTGGAAGGGGAGGTGGGGTGGGATGGGGTGACTGGGTGATGGGCACTGAGGAGGGCACTTGACAGGATGAGCACTGGGTGTTATGCTATATGTTGGCAAATTGAACTCCAATACAAAAATTTAAAAAATACAGCAAAAAAAAAAAAAAGAAAGAAAGAAAGAAAGAAAGAAAGAAAGAAAGAAAGAAAAAGAAAGAAAGAAAGAAGGAAAGAAAGAAAAAAAACCGGGGCGCCTGGGTGGCTGAGGTTAGGCATCTGCGTTGGGCTCAGATAGAGAACTCTGGGTCCTGGGATTGAGCCCCATGTTGGGCTTCCTGCTCAGCAGGGAGCCTGTTTCTCCCTATCTCTCCCTCTGACCCTCCCCACTGTTCGTTCTTTCTGTCTCTCAAATAAATAAAGTATTTTAAAAAATAAACAAACAAGCAAAATCCAGAAAAATGAAAAGCAGTTTGAAATAAATACTCCCATCATCTTCCTGGAGGACCCATGTAAGATTTTTTCTAGAGTACATACCCAGGGGGCATAAGGCAGATAGAGCAAGGGTTCAGAAACACACCCATACATGTATTCACCTGATTATCACAGAGGTGTCTCTGTGATTTAGTGGGAAAGATTGGTCTTCCCAACAGATAGTGATGGTCTATTGGATAGTCACCAAGGGTGAAAATAAAGCTTTTACCCTTCTTGCACACCATACATAAAATTAACTAAAATGGATCATACTTAAATATGAAAGGTATAAACAATAAAGATTCTAGAAGAAAACAGAAAATATGATCTTGAAGTAGGCAAATGTTTCCTAAACAGGACAGGATACAAAAAACAGTAATGACAATAGAGTGTAGATTCAGGAATTGGAGACAGTATAGGACAGTCACACACCTATTCCTCATGGAACTTCCAGAACTTTCTCACATTCTCACTGATACTGATTTTATCCAACTTCCTAATTCCTTCCAGTCAACTGAGTACAAAGTGACAGCTCAGTGTTTTACATGAATATTCTTCTGAGAACTAACGAAATCAAACATCTATATCTGTGGGCTCATTTGACATTTGGATGTTTATTGTGCTGGATCTCTTGCTTCTGATCATTTTGCTATTGGACTTCCTTTCTTCTGCTTGTGATTCTTAGTAACCCCTTGGTTCATTTAGATATTCATCCATGGTCAGTTTTACACACTGCAAATATCTCCCCTCAATCTCTCATCTGTTACTTGGCAAGCACACATGAGGCCAGGCCTCGGGTGATTTGGTGCAGAAAATACAAGGAGCCATTTTAAGATTTAGACAGTCTATTACTTACACAGGCAGTGAAAGGAAGATCAGCTCAATGTTCCAACTCCGTGGGGTCCTTGTCCCATATGCCAAAACAAAAGGGGGTCAGAGAACTGCAACGAGCCATATGATACCCCACAGCTGAGGACCCATTGGCAACTGCCGCTCAGTGGTCTTAGAATCTGTGGCTCTGTTCTGAGGGGTACAGCAGAAAGCCTCTTACCTCATCAGAGGGGTGATGAGAAATTGTCTTCCAGGAGAAGATCAGGTGGTGAGCAGCAGGTGTTCATGCCATTCTCTCTCATTCCAGGAAGAGCCAAAGGCATCTGTCTGACTCCAAGTAGCTGTAGTTCAAACCTTCACTGCATGGCTCCTGTGGCTGCAGGCAGGAAAGCCGGTGTCTATGTGGAGCTCTTTGCCAATGTGGCTTTTGTCCACAATAGTTTGTTTGAAAAAGAAATGTTTATGCTATGTGCTGAAACTATTTATAATCACAATCTGTCTCAGCCACATCTTACTGTCTATATTAACATGACTTTGCTCTTTCACTGTTCTGGTATTACTTTATTTTTCCAGACTTTCTTTTCCCCCAAGGCAAATGGTTTCATTGTTCACTATAGAGGCTTTCTTTTTTTTTCTTTTTTTTTTTTTAATTATAGAAACTTTCTGAAAGATCAATCGACTCTTCAATGGAAAGCATCAAGAAATACTTTGAGTCCTAAGCATCTTTAAATCTCTGACTCAAAATCCTCGCCTTGCTGTTCCTACTAATTATGGACTGTTGTACTATAATCCTTCCCCTCGCCTAATGAAGCTCTGCAAAGACCTGCCTTAAACCAAACTTCTGAATAAATTCTGACCTTGCCCTTCCTCTAGGACGCTGCCACAGCTATGCTGAGGTAGTGTCCTCCCTGACCAACATGAGCAATAAACTCAGCTTTCTCTTCTCCACAGGTTGTTATTTGGGGAAGACAGTGTTTGACAATGTGATTAAATCTATCTATTTTTCCCTTTATGACTTAGGTTTGGGGATCTTATTTAAGATGTGCATCCCAACCTGAAGCACAATAATATTTTGAATCTTGTCTCTTAGACAATGCACAGAGACCTTCTGATACATGATCTTCTATTAGCTTTATAGTTTCGACATTCACAAACACCACACAACAAAGAAATCCTTTCCTTCTGAGGAGGGCAGGGTATTTTTTTTAAATATTTATTTATTTATCATAGTCACACAAAGAGAGAGAGGCAGAGACACAGGCAGAGGGAGAAGCAGGCTCCATGCACCGGAAGCCTGACGTGGGATTCGATCCTGGATCCCCAGGATCGCGCCCTGGGCCAAAGGCAAGCGCTAAACCACTGCGCCACCCAGGGATCCCGAGGGCAGGGTATTGTTAAAATTGACCTCAGTCACCTAAAGCTGTGCCAATCCTCTAGCCACTAACCACACATGGCTATTTACATTTAAGTTAACTAAAATCAAATGAGAAACCAAAATTCAGTTCCTCAGTAGCACCTGCCATGTGTCAGATGCTCAACGACTGTACATGGCTAGTGGCTACTGTGCTGAGCTGGTGGACATGGGGCATCGCTACCATATTCTCTGTCAGATAGCCCTGCTCTCAAGCTTTTTCTTTCAACAGAACCAGGTGGCTAACAAAGCTTTCAGTTCCTTGTTATAAATTTAGCTTCTTATTAATGCAGATGAAAACTTTTTATAGCACTTGGTACTTTTACACCTGGGTAGTTTGATTTAGAATTTCCATTCAATTAAAGCAGATTTTCTTCTTAAAAAAAGAATCACACTTCTGATTTTTTAAATTTTATATTCTCAAAGATATGGCTTATATTATTTTGGTGCCTAAATCCTTTCCTCCAAGTCTCCACCAATGCTGCCTTATCCTTGGACTGTGAGTGCAAGTGCACGCCATTTGGGGGGATGACAGGGACATGCTGCTGGGAGCCGTAGTGGATGAGAGCTGCTCAGGAGGTGGGCAAAATGCTGGGCTGTGTTGAGGGACAGGGTTCAAATGCCTGGCTCAGCTGTGAAATCTCCACGAGACCTTCGACAAGTCACTGGCCCTGCTTTGCAGCTCAGCCTCCACAATAAGAGACTGGAGATGCACTCGGTGGGCCCCTCCCTCTCAGATCAAGGAGCATGCCCAGATGATGTGGCAGGATTGAGCAAGACAGAGTTCACATAGAGAAAAGTTGCCTTGCCTTCAAGGGACTCACAGTCTGTCTGGAAAGGAATAGAGTGTCCACAGTATGGTAGTGTTAGAGCACAATGCAGGAGCAGGAACTATTGTGAGCAGCTAGACACTGCTTACAGGCTCCTCACCAGCTTCTGGCGAGAGGACCCCCTGGTGGCCCAACACCAGTGAGGCTAGTTGGGGAGCAGCCACAGGAGCAATTCAACACAGTTTGAAGAAGGACCAGCATGACAGTCAGGACTGGGGTCTGCGAGGAGCAGACACCCTGGGGTCTTAATACAGGCTGGGGCCTCTAACAGAACCTAGAAATCCAGTTTTAATGCAGAGTAGCTGAGTCTTCACTTTAGTTCTGTGTTGAGAACATGTGGTCACAGACAGGAAGTGGCTGGAGACCCCTCCTCCATTTGTCCCTTCTGACCTGGGCAATCTCCTGGTGCCCAGTCACAGCTTAGGCTCCATGTGCCTTGCTCATTTTCCTCAGAGACTCCAGCTTCCCACCTCCTCCCCACTGTTGTTGCCTTCTCTCTGGGCTCTCTAGGGCCCAGTTCCACAGCCAGACCAGGACAGGGAGGTCCAGGGACATGTGTGGTCTTGAGCAGATCAGAATGTCCCTAATTTTAAGGAGATGAGATTAATCCTCTTACTTGAACAGGATGCTCTGAAGACTGAACATACCTAGCAGGGAGCTAGGTTATAACCAACTGGAAAAAACAGCCATGTGAGAGTTCAATGCATACTGGGCTACCTACATTGGTGAGTGTACCGTCCTTAGATAAACTAGTCCCTTAAATGGTCCTGTTTGCTGTTCTTGTGCCCAATCAAACTGAGTTCTTAAAAAATACCTGTCTCTCATTTGAGAGTTGTTTGATATTTTCTCTCATTAAGTTAGAGGTTTTGGGAGGAAAACCATAGAGGTAAAGTGCCATTCTCATCAGATTATGTCAATGGTACATACAACCCACATGATTATCGTGGTCAGTCGTAACCTGGTCACAGAGCTGAGATTGTGTTTGCAGATTTGTCCACTCTGAAGTTACTCTTTCCCTGTTTTGTTGTGTTTTGTTTTGTTTTGTTTTGTTTTGAAGAAAGGCACTATAGATAGCCCAAACTTAAGGGGTAGCAGTTATGCTCTCCCCCTTGAGGGCAGAGTATCTATATCAATTACTGGGAATTCTTCTGGAAAGATTTGTCTATTCTCCCCCATTTGTCTATAAATTTATTCAATTATTTATTTATATCAGTATGGGCTCATGGATAGTTATTTTATACTTTACCACTTTATCTTATTTCTCACTTTGTTCCAACATTGGCTGGTTTTCCTCTGCACATTTTACACATACATTTTTTAAATGAAAGACTTTTTCACCTTTCACCCACTCAAGTATTCTTCCAACCAACATTGATGGAGCACATTTAGGGAATGAGAAGTGAAGAGATGGAGTTGGTGCTGATCTCTCCTCCCTGCTTTCTGGGGCCAGCAGATCTGTCCCCCTCATCTTCCCCTCTGATATTTCCTGCTCAGCACTTCTTCCCCTCCCTTGGCCTCCACTTCTCCCAGGGACCATTCTCACAGTGCCTGAAATTGAAATTTTCTCTCCACTCAAAAACTTCTCAGGTTGAAAACATATCACTGATCCACCATGCCCTTGGAGTGGAGTCCCTATCTTGTCCTGGGGACTAGAGGGACTCCATAGCCCCCCAACCACTCTCAGGCAGTACACAGAGAGAAAGAATAGAAGAATGGAAGACATCCATGTGGTTCAGTCAGTTGAGCATCGCATCGGGCTCTTGATTTCTGCTCAGGTCATGATCTCAGGGTCATGAGATAGAGCCCAGCATTGGGCTCCCCACTCATTGTGGAGTCTGCTTAAGATTCTCTCTCTCCTTCTCCTTCTGCCCTTACCCTGCATCCCCACTTGTTTGTGCATGTGCTCTGTCTGTCTCTCTCTCTAAAAAAAAAAAAAAAAAAGGAATAGAGGAATGGCTTCTTCTTTCTTCTTCTTTTACCATGGTTCTTTTCTTGGACATTCTCAGAGCTTTTTGCAGCAATGATGGATGAATGTGATAGGGTGGAAAGTGTGGCCTAACAGAAAAAGGGAAAAGCTGGGCAAAAGTGAGCACCTGAGGCAGGATTCAGGTCTGCAGGCCCAGAAACAGACCCTGAGGGTGGCAGACCACCACCCAAGCCTAGCCACTCCTTCCTCCCCACTGCCCAGAGAGCCTGCCCATCAGTTTACTTCTCCAGTCAAGGTGGTGGCCTTTCTTGAGTCTTCTAGTTCAGAGATGCTGGGAAGCTGGAGCAGAATCAGGCTCACATTCTGCTTCCTTCTCCCCAGAGGCCTCCCCTTCTCTTCTCCACTGTCAGAAACAGGCTGGAGGTGGCATGGCTTGGGGACCCCTATGCCTGCTCCTGCTACCTGTCCTTCTGGTGCTCCTGGCCTCAGGTGAGATGGAGAGAGGGGTAGGACAGGGAGCTGGGTGGCTCTGTAACCAGAGGGATGGCTTTGGGGCCTATGCTGTGGGTGTGGACTTCCTCTCCCCTTACCTCAGCCCTGGGAGAGGAATAGCTGGGACCAGCGAGGGCCCTGACTTGAGGGCTTGTTATCCAGATTCTTGGGGAAATAAAGTTGTGCCTGAGGAACTTTATGAAGTGTCGAGACAGGTGCTCTCATTGCAAAGCCAGTACCCTCCCAAGGGAAAGCCCTACGAGGAAAACCCAGTGCTGGCAGACATCTGCAAATGAGTGTGCCAGATTAGTCACAGCTCCAAGCCCCAGATGGAAGCTCAGGATTCTCAGCACACAATCCGGGGTGGGCTAGATGCTGGCTTCTTTATCATGAGAGTTCAGCTGAGGTAGGAGAACTCTTCCAGCAATTTGGTCACTATTCTCAGAATTATCAGCTTGGTGGTATCTCCAGGGGAGCTTCCTTCTTCAGGAAATGCTCCCCTCTCTCTGAGGTCTGGGAGAAATGTCACTCACCCCTTTCATCTGCCTCAGTCACCTCAGACTCCACCAGATCTTCTGCTCTGATCCAAGGGTATTGAGGGCCCTGTGTCCAGGGAAGAGCTCTTATCTCTTTCCATGCAGTTAGTCCCAACCCCATCTGGTGGGAAGATCTGCCCAGAGCTCAGTAGACAGAAACCCAGAGTCTCTCTGTTTCTTTTTTTCTTACATACACCAACAGCAATGATGTACAGATCTTAGACACAGGTAATCCTGGCTTAGTGGACCCTGTGGGACTGTTTCCAGGTCCCCTACTTTCTCTCACAGCTTTGGGGCCAAACTATTCTGTCTTCTAGCCTGGACAGTTGTTGTCTACTTTCTGTATGCTTTAGCTCCAAATACTTTTCCTGTGTAGACATGTACTTGGCTTCTACCAAGTACAGGTAGGTCTGAGGTCTCAGTGAGGGGACAGTGAAGAGTGGCCAGGTAGCTTGCTTAACCTCAGATTTGAGGAAGGGAGTACCAGGAGCCTGCCTCAGGGGTTTGAGCTCCTGAGGCCTGGGCTAGTGGGAAGCTACATTTAGGACTTGCTAGGCTTGAGACCCAGGGAGATAAACATGCATGATCTGACCCAAACATGAAGATAGCCATGGATAGGCTGGATTCCCCAGGAGGCAAGTCTGCCTAAGAAGACCCTGCACCTGTGTATCCCAGACTTGTCCTTTGTTTCCCACTAGCTCAGGGAGAAGCTCCTCCCCTTTGGGCCCAGTGCCACCCTGGACTTCAGCTGATTATAAAGATCCTAGGCATCAGTTACCCATGGCCTGCAGGGACCCTAAGTTGACTCTGTTCCCTTTTCTCTTCCTCTTGAGGTTTTGGGAGGCCAATTTCATTCTCTGTTCTGGTTTCCTGGAAGTCACATGAAATGTAAGAACATCAAAGACAAAGAGTATATTTAAAGGCTTTCAGATCACCTACAGAAGAACAAGAATTAGATCTATGTTAGACTTCTTAAAAGGAGCACTGGATGCCAGAAGACAGTTGAATAATGTTATTAAAGGATTGAAGAAAAGAACTCTGTAAGTAGAATTTTGTATCCAGCCAAACTGTCACTCATATATGTGATTATAATACTTTGGGGCTTTGAAAGCCTCAGAAAGTTTACCATATGCAAAGATCCCCACTGAACATGCACTTGGAGGAAAAAATTAAGATGAAAAACAAATCTAGATAATGCTGTAAGAGGTGAGGAAATAAATGTGATCAAGTATCTTGGTAAATCTATTTTTTTTTCCTTAAACAACAACAAAAATGCAGCTAGAACCAAAATGAAGAGAAAGAGAAAATACTCCCATGGCAATTGAGAAATAACATTCCAGACAACATCAGCATGGGGTGAGGAGGAGAGACCAGAAGATCATGAAAGGATGGTAAGTGCTTGTCTCATGAGAGTCAATATATAGATATTGATAAGTTTAAGGCAGGAACAGGAGTAAATCAATATAAATATGGGTCTTCAGTAAAGTAAATAGAATGCATACTCTTTAACTCAGCAAAATAAAACCCTATCCAAAGGTAAGTGGGATAATAATTTTTGAAAATAAAGTACAATGAATGTAAAAAGTTAAATAAAAAGGCAATAATAAATCCTAATATAAAAGAAGTTCCAAAAAATGTAAGTGGGTTAAACTCACAAAATAAGGATAGAGACTCTCAGTTTGGGTTTTAAAAAATTATCTACAAGAAGAGGATTAAGAGTACACTTATTGTGATGAGCGCTGAGGAATGTATAGAATTGTTGAATCACTATATTGTTCACCTGAAATTAATATAACACTATATATTAATCATGCAGGAATTAAAAATTTTCGAATGTAAAAAGCTTTTTAAATAAGAAAAAAATTGTCTACAAGAGATCCACTTAACAAAAAAGATGTTAAAAGGCTAAAAACAAAAGCTGGAAAAATATTTGTGGCTAGTATGAAATAAACTGTAGTAGCAATATTGAACAAAAAAGAACTTAAGGTAAAAAATACTATGAGGCAAAGATATATAGATATGTAATAAATATTGATGAAAAGTATACTTAAATAAGAAAACAGAACTATCATAAACATTATGTACCTAACTGTATGGCCATAAAGTAATAATCACAACACTATCAGAAATTCAAGGAGAAGTAAATAATTAATAAGCATAATTGGAGAGTCATATCCCTTTCAGAAGATTATAGATCAAAGAAACAAAAAATAAATGAACGAATCTATGTTTTAAACCAGATGATTAATAAGTTCCATGTATCATTTATATTTACATAATATTTACAAACATGTATATTATGTACAAATAATATATAATAAATTATATTTTAAAATAAATATTTACAAATATATAAAATATGTATTACACCTTAAAAATGCTTTCAATTATATAAGTGTATTATGAATAGTTAATAAAGCTTATTATTTATAAATATAAACTATGTATATGCACACACATATAAAGCACTCTGCATAAATAAAAACATAATATACATTCTTTCAAATATCAGAGAATATTTACAAAAATTGACCTTGTATGAGGAAATAAAAGAAGAATAAATTCCAAAGAACTAATATGATATGAAATATATTCTCTAAACATAATGCAATAAAGTTAGAAATGATGGGGTACCTGGCTGGCTCAGTCAGTAAATCATGTAATTCTTGATCTCAGGGTCATGAGTCTGAGCCCCACATTAGTTAAGAGATTGCTTAAAAATAAAATCTTTAAAAATTAAGAATGCATAGAAATAAAGCTAAAATAGCATATTTTGAAATTAAATAGTAGTTATTTATTATTATATAAACCATTAAGTATATAATAAAATATATTATGATACTATATAAACGCCACATATCAGATTTGCGGGGCATAGCTAATATTTAGATGGAAAATTAGAAGCTTTAAATACATTTGTGAGAAATACAAAAAGGTTAAAAATAAATAAGCTAAGCGCTCTACTCATGAAGATGGAAAATGAGCAACAGACAAGTTCAAGGACATGTAATGGAGGAAAATAATAATGATGAGGGCCTGAAATAAAATAGATGGAAAAAATGGCTATTAAAGAAACTCATAGCTTGCTCATAGCAAAGTTTAACAAGATAGACCTATGTCTGATAAAACTGATGAGATAAAAGATATAAACAAGAAATTGAAGGAAAAGAAAATTACCACAAACTCAATAAAGGTTTTTAAATAAATAAATCCTGAACAAAATCTTTTGAAATCCCAGGTGTGGACAAATTCCTAAAAAATATGAAATACCAAGATGAGCACAAGAAGTAAAATGGAGTAGGTTAATAAATGTTAAAGAAATTGAAATCTTAGATAAAGACCCATCCTCACAGCAATTGCCAAGACTCAGATGGTTTTATAGGTATCACCTATAAATATCCTAAGAATCATTTGATTTATATTTTATACAAGATGTTTGCAAAAGATAAAAAGCAGCAAAAGCTGCCCAGTTTGTTTCAAGAGGCTTAAGTTCCCTTAGCTCAAAACCAGTTAAGGATAACACAAGAAAATTAAATTATAGGTTCATATCACTGAGGAACATAGAGAAAAAATTGAAATAAATATTAACTAACTGAAGTCAACAGTGTAATAATAATTAAGAAAAGAATGTATTGTGATCATTTGGGGTTTATCCTAGGACAAAAAGGATCATTTAACTTCAGAAAATCTAGCAATATAAATGAACTAAGTTAATAAACTACAAGAAGAAAGTCATCTGATGCAGAAAAAGCATTTGGAATAGTTCAACATATTTAAAATTATTTTAAAATCCTTCATAAATTGCAAATAGGAAGAAATAACTTGGAAAAGCCTGTATACCAATGACTACAGTAAATATTACTTGGGGAAGAAAGTATACATTCAAATCAAAAATTTCCACAGCTACCACTAATGCTTCATGTAGTATTAGAGATTCTGGGCAAAATCATAAGGAGAACCGATGAGAGGACAAAGGATAATTGTCACAATTTGAAATGGTGGCATCATCTACTTAAGTGTTTATCTATACTAGAAATAATCACTTAGTAAATCTAATCAAAATAAGATACAACTCTAGTAGCAACAACATCTATAACATATTAAGGAAGAATTAATTTAACCAAGACCTTGATCTGAAAAATACAAATAATCTATGTTCTTGGATGAGACAATTATATTTATAAAAGTGTCAATGTCCCCCAAATTATAAGTCTTTAACTGTAATCCCAAACACACTTTCAGCTTAATATTTTATTTTATTTTTTCAAAGAAAGGCAGACTGCCACATGCAGTGCCTCATTTGGATGTGTCTAGTCTTGGAAGCCTGACTACACTACATTTTCCTTCAAATGGACTTTGATGGTTCTAGCAGAGGAGCACAGCTACTTGTATGCCCTTCAGCCAAGAAGGATCCTCTTCCTCTGATGGAGAAGGTCAGCCTCTTTGAGCGTGCAGCTTCAGGACAGACGCACATGGAGTGGTGAGGGAGGAAGGGGACACCTGTAGCCAGTCAGATCAGCTGGATCAACACTGACAATCAATGGAGGGACAGATGTTGCAGCCAGATCACCTTCACATCCTGGTTAGAACTAGATAAACTTACTGTAAAATTATATGGAAAAATAAAGATGCATGAATAGCTATGTCAATCATGAAAAAATAAAAATTAAAAGATAAGATTTGTCGTACCAAATATCAAGATATGCTACTAAGTAATAGAACTGATGTCAGTGGTGCTGGTACAAGAACTGACAAGTGAGACACGGACATAGGGTAGGCTTCCAAACAGTTCCCTATATACACAACAACATCCTTTATCATAAGGAAGCATTATACCTAGGAATGAAGAACTTCTCATACAAAGTTTTAAAGGCTTAGTGATTTTGCCAAATCATAAGGCAAAAAAAATTTTTTAATTTGATTACATCAAAATTGAGAAATTCTGTTCAACAAATGACTCTATAGGAAAATTTACCAAGCAGATGATAGACTGGAAAAAATTAACTGAAAATATCTAAAAGTGGGCACAGCCCAGTGGCTCAGTGGTTTAGCACCGCCTTCAGCCCAGAGCCTGATCCTGGAGACCCCGGATCAAGTCCCACGTCAGGCTCCCTGCATGGAGCCTGCTTCTCTCTCTGCCTGTGTCTCTCTGCCTATTTCTCTGTGTCTCTCATGAATAAATGAATAAAATCTTTAAAAAAAGAAAATATCTAAAAGTAATATATATGTAATGTATAATATATAATATATGTAATATATAATATATGATGTATAACATATAAGAAGCTATGCCAATCAATAAGATGGCAAGAATCCCAGTGGAAATGGGTAGAACATGTGAAAGGCAATTTCCAGGAGAGGGAATCCAAAAGGCAGGTAAGTGATGTTCACACTTCTTAGTAACCTAAGAAATATCAATTAAAACAATCATGAAATGCCACTTTACACCTTTTTAATTAGCAAAATGAAGACACAGTAAAGTGCTTGGTGGGTTTAGGGATATGATACATAGGAACTCCGTTGCAAAATAGACATTATTCCTCCCTCCCTGACAGCCACACAGTCATGAGGAGGAACCTTCTGGAATTCAGAGCCTAAAGGATCTCGGAGACTATCCAAGATATCACAACTGAGGAAAGGAGGCCCAGAGATCCCATGGCGCTGGCCAGAAACTGTCACCCAGCACTTAGCAGCACAGATAGGGCAAAGACCCAGGCAGGCTCTTGAGAGCCCTCGCTGGGCCCCTCTGTGTGGTCCTTGCTCCTGGTATGTCTAGCTCTGATTCTGAGCCTTTCTCCCTACTACTTCTCTCACTCCCATCACCTCAACAAATCTGCTCTTCTTTTCGGACCTCAGTATCTTCAGTTCAGCCTGATGGCCCTGTCCTTTCTGACCTGGTGGGATTGTTCCTACTCCTCTGGCTCTATCCCTACCACCCCACTGAACTCTGATCCTTATCTCTTTCTGGAGATAGGCTTTTAGCAGAAAGGAAGGGGTAGCTGGAAGTAGGTAAAAGGAAGGGAGGAGGAGAGGAGGACCCAGTAACAGGGTTAGGATAGGAGGACAGGGCAGGGAAAGAATTCACCTCCATTTATGAATTTCCTCCTTATCTTCCCTCCTCAGGGTGATAAGGATACTGTAGGGGCAGCAGTGATGGGGGTTTCTGATTGTGTCAGACCAGCCTGGGCCTCAGGACTCTTGGGTGCATTTAATATCCTCCATGGATCCCAGATGAGTACCTATTCTCTTACCCCTGCCCAGCTATTGGGAGCCCTCCCCACCAAACCACTCACACCACAGCCTTGTGAAAAAAGTCTTCTTGAGACAACTTCCAGCTCCCATTCATCTGTGGGGACCCTTCATCCCAGTACTGAATATTCCAAGACCCGCCTCCCAGTCCCTAGCTCCTCCAGACTGACCATGGAAGGTTTCTCTGCATTTACATTAAGGAAGCACCATGAATAAACGGGGCAAAGAGCCCATTATTTGGTAGACATCCTTGAGAAAACTGGCAGAGTATATTAAAAAATAAAACAACCAAAAATACTGGATCTCTGCCTAATATTAAATACAAAGATGAACTCCAGATGAATTCAAGACATATATGTGAAAAATAGAATTATTAAATTAATAGAAAAAAAACCTCTGCAGATGAATACCTAGGAATGAAGAGGCATTTATTACACAAAGTTTTAAAGGCACAAATCATAAGGCAAAAAAATTAATTTTATTAAATCAAAATTGAGGAATTCTGTTCAACAAATAACTCTATAGGAAAACTTACCAAGCAGAAGACATGTATGTTCTCTTGTGCTCAAATGCAAACCCTTGAACTGAAATATGCAGGGGGAAACTGAGCAAGGTAGCACACGAATCTCCCCAGCTATCCTCTCCTCCCCATCGTGAATACCTTAAAAAGTAAAAGACTCCAAAATAAATTGTTAAATTGAAAATAAGAAAGGTTATAATCAGCAGACCAGAAACTGAGGAATTCATACAAGTTTTAAAAAATCAAATGCAACTAACAATGGCAAAAGCAGATGCCTTGGCAGCTCAAAATGTGAGCAGAAGACAATTATTCCAAAATGCTTTGTCCACAAATAAGATGTGATAACCACGATCTATCATTCTGTCTTCACTATACGTGAGGAAATTCATAGCCTAAGAGAAAATCATATTGAGCAAACAGAATAATTGCCTGTGAGTGAAAGATAAATGTTTCAGGGAACAGAAGAAGATATCACATCCATAAAACAAGAAAAACCCAGAGTCATATCCAGAACACTGAACATCTAGCAAGGCCAGGGCATTGAGCTCTCAACCTACATCTACCATGAACAATCTTAAGGGAAATGTAGCCGACATATTTGCCATAAATAAAATGTTAAAGGTAGGTTTTGATGAATGTCCCTTATTAAGGCCAGGACATTCTCTTCTATTGTTGCTTTGCTGAAAGTTTTAAATTATGAATTGGTGGTGGTAGTGGGAGAAGTAGTGCTTTTTTCTGCATCTACTGAGATAATCCTTTTTTTCTGGTGACATGGCGAATTAGGTTGACTGATTTTCAAATGTTGAACATAGATTACATTCCTGAGATAATCCCCACTTGGTCATATTGTTTTATGTTATTACATACATTGATGGTTTTGATCTGCTTATAGTTGATTAAAGATGTTTCTATCTATGTGCATAAGGCATACACATCTGTACTTCTCTGTTCCTGTAAAATCCTTGTCAGGCGTTAGTGTCAAAGATATTCTGGGGCAGCCCGGGTGGCTCAGCGGTTTAGCACCGCCTTCCACCCAGGTCGTGGTCCTGGAGACCCGGGATCGGGTCCCACCGGCACCTTGCATGGAGCCTGCTTCTCCCGCTGCCTGTGTCTCTGCCTCTCTTTCTCTGTGTGTGTCTCTCATGAATAAATAAATGAAAATTTAAAAACAACAACAACAACAACAAAGATATTCTTTCTTTACAAATCAAGTTGGGATATGTCTCCTTTTTCTGCCTGCAACAGTTTCTGTAACATCGGTGGGTGTTATCCCATCTTAAGTATTTGGTGCAGCTCACCAAAGAAATTGAAGAAAATTGAGCCTGGAGTTTTCTATGTGGAAAGGGGAATTTTACTCTATGTAAGTTAGACCTCAGTGGGGTATTTTTGTTTTGTTTTGTCTTTGGTTCTTTTTTTTTTTTTTAAAGATTTTATTTATTTACTTTTGAGAGAGAGAGAGAGAGCATGGAGAGGGGGAGACGCAGAGGGGGGAAGCAGATTCCCCACTAAGGAGGGAGCTCCATATGGGGATTGATACCAGGACCTTGGGATCATGACCCCAGTGGAAAGCAGATGCTTAACTGACTAAGCCACCCAGGCACCCCTAAACCTCAGTTTTTTAATGGGAAAATAAATGTAGAGGAAAAATATTGTGCTGTGTTAAATCATCTTGTACATAAAAGCCTAATGTCTACACATTTTAGAGATTTTTGATAAATCGTTCCAAATTTCCCTCAAGTAACACTGAATCCAGTTTATACTTCCTCTCAGTGGAATGAGAGTGTTGGGGTTCTTATGGCCTTCTCCTCACAGCTATCACTCTGATTCCAGGCAATAAGACCCCCCACAAGGTGTAAATGGGACCCTCCACTCTAGAAGCCACTGAATCCCTGGCATGGAGGAAAGGAAGGAAAGAAGACTTCTCATGTTGGGAGGGCAGAGAGCCTTCGAACACAGGCATCTGGGTGAATAAGGAAAGTGTAACACGTCTTCTGGGAGTTGAGAGGTCTGAAATGACAACTGTAGCTCATGCCTCTATCCCAAATGCCTGGCACCTCGCGTGGCGCATAAGATTGTAAAGACTAACGATCGACCGAACGAGCGAACGAATGAAAGAATGAATGGAGAATAAGTTAAGAGACTGCAAGTTTGGACTCAGCAAAGATCAAACTTCCTTGGTTTGGGATTTGGGAGTTCAAGCCTAGTTTGAGGCTTGTTACTGTGAGTCCTGTCTAAGGAGAAGAAAGTTGGCACAGGTGAGTTGGCACAGGGAGCACATAGTCATGTAGGTTCCACCGACCCCAAAGGAACAGATGACATGGCTCCTGGATGTCAGGAGTCTATCCTTCTGAGTCTTAGAGCTCAGGACAGAGTAGAGGGTGGGGTCTTGGGCCAAATGCTGGGTCATTTTGGCTGCAGCCCGCGGCTGTCTGGGCGAGATAGGGTGGAGTGAGAGGAAGTGGAGTGGGCATGCGCGCCGGCTGGGGGCCAGGCCTGGGCTGGGGGGCTGGGGGCGTGGCGCCTGGAGCGCGGGGAGGGGGAGCCTCCGTGACCGAGGGGGGAGAGCTGGTGGGTGATTAGAGGGGTTGGTAAGAGAATGGGAGAGAGGGAGAAAGATAAGGAGACAAGGGAGTAGTCAAAGGGAGAGACAGTTTGGGTGTGTGTGTGTGTGTGTGTGTGTGTGTGCGCGCGCCCACGTGTGACAGCACAGAAGCCCCTCCCGGCGCCCAAACCATATGCTCTGAGACTTAACAATTTGCCTCTTTTCTCCCTGTAATTCTAGCCGTGACGGAAATAGGATCGCGTGTGAGCACGGAAGGGGCTCTTTGCCAGCGGGAGCGACAGGGGCTGCTGTCACCAGCCAGGACCTTGGCCAGGGAGGCAGGGCAAGGGAAGGAGCGCATAGCGGGAGGGCTGAGCGAATGAATGGATGGAGTTTGCCAGAACTTCCTCGGAAATGTGTGTTGGTGAAACCTAGGATCCGAGGTGCCCTGCCCCAATCCCAAGCCCTACCCCTGGACCTCTGAGCCCAGGGGATCCCAGGGACCCCTGTTGCTGAGGGTCCAGAAAACTCACCCCAGCCCCCCTAGACAGACAGACCCCTTGTTTCAGAGTAGGAGGTCCCCCCATGGGCCAGTTTCCAGGAGAGGTTTGGAGAAGGTGGGGAGTCTTCTACCCCGAGAGCCCTCCTCGGGCTGGGGGTGGGGTGCGGGGGCAGGCTGGGTGGAGCAGCCACACCTGCCCGAAGTTTCGGGGAAGAGGGCGTAAACAGCAGCGAGCGCCGCCCTCCTCCGCAGGCTCCGCGGGCCCTGCGGTCTGCCGATCGTAGTAGGTCCCACAACTTCCTCACTTCCCTAAATGGGCAACTGCACTTTCAGAACGCCAGGTCCTTCCCTGGCAGACCCAAGTGGCACGTCCTGCATTGGCGTGGGGCCCAGACCCTGGATGCGGGTGGCCTGGCCCCCTGCTGGCCTGTGACCGTCCCCAACTGGATGGAGCCATGGCTCCCATGTTCCTGCTACTGCTGCTGCTGTGGCTCCAGAGCCATGTCTCAGGTGAGAGGGCAGGGGAGCTGGCTCAGGGGGTAGGGAATGGCCCTTTTTCTGGAGTCTCCCTCCAGGCTTTTCCTTGCCCAGTAATCTTGTTTCATGCTTTGTGGGGTTGGAAGAGGGGTCAGAGGGCTGACCTAGTGGCTTCTAACCAGAGAACAGTAAGAAGATTGCATCCCACTATCTGGCCCCAGGTAAAGCTAATACAGGACTCACAAAATAAGATAAAGCTCTGGACCCTCTCTGGTTGGGCCCCTTCATCTGCCAGGCTTCCTTAGGACCCCTGACCATGGACACTCACGCAAAAAGCCTCATTCCCTTGTCGAGAAAGCCCTCTTTGGTTCTTATAAGAATCATTGCATCACGTGTGTGTATGTTTTAACTGGTTGAGTTGCTTGTGCCACTACCCCCTGTCCCCATCCCCCTGTCCTGAGGGGAAACAATCCTTGAAGGCCCCTCACCCACCCCATAGCTACTAAATGCTCCTTGAGGGAGCCTCACCCAATCCTGCCTCCCTTACTGCAATGGTTACCAAGTTACCATTTCCTGTTCAGTTCTGGCTACTGCCTCTGAGAAGGGTGGAAGGTGAGCACAAATGAACACAATACCCAGGAGACCCTTTCCTGGGGCACCCCACCCCTGCACTTCCCCTAGAGAGGCTCCTCCCTCTGCCAGGGCAGAAGTGTGTCTCCTGTGTAGAGCAATCCAGGGGTCCCCCAAGCCTCCGACTCACCAAATAACTGAGTTGGATCATTGTATTTGGTTTGTGCGGGACAAAGGGATGCTCAGAGAGGGTGCTATCTTACCCCGAGCCTCAGCTGTAGTGCAGCTGGGTTGGAAGCAGGCAGATGTCTCCTCTCAAGTGCAGGGTTCTTGGCTATCAGAGCTCTGGGCTCAGCTGGAGAAGTCTGAAGGAACCTGCATTTGAGGCAGGAAGCACGTGGAGCACCAGCTACATTTCAGACACTGTCCTGGGACACATTTCCCACAGCCTGAGACAGATGAAGAAACAGAGACTTATGGGATCGACTCACACAGGTAGTTGATAGTAGAACCAGGGTTTTAACCCATAGTCACTTAGACTCCAAAATGTGTGCTCTCTACTCTGTACTGCTGGGAAGAAATTGTGTGTGTGTGTGTGTGTGTGTGTGTGTGTGTGTGTGTGTTTACAGCAGGCTCTGGGTGGTGTGAGAGGAATAAATGCTGAGCTTATGGTGGGCAGAGGAGTGGAGGGAGCCCATCATAACTTTGTCCCTCTTGCTGTCCCCTGAGTCCCCACCCCCACCCCTAGTTCTACTCTCTCCCTGCCAGGCTGTGGATTGTGAAATGCACGGACCACATCTTATTTCTAGGCATAGACTGTAACAGGTTGTGGATGAACAGTGAATAATTGTACAATTCTTTGGGTCTGTACCCCAATGGGAATTTAGATGTATGTTTGGGCATTTTTAATCTATGGGTTTTATGCAACTAGAATGTTTTCAAATGAAATAGCACCTAAAATGAACTATGACAAATTGCTATTTAAAAGATAACTATAATGAACTTATTTGTGAAATAAATAACTGCTCTTAATTTTTTCAAATATTGGATTTTCTTATCTATCAAAGTTGCTTGTGGTCTGGAATTTTATAACTTTGTGACTTCTGTTTGCATTTGTGTGTCTAGCTCACTGAAGACAAGACCTGGGTCTTTCCCATAAGACCCTGAAAATGGGGCTATTAGTTTCCCATTGGGCTAGAAAAATATCATGAAAAAAGGGGCTCTGTCTATTGGAGTTCCCTCAGTGTAAGGGCTGAGTTTCTTCCATTAGCCTAGGGAATCTCTGAGGGCTGTGCCTGAGTGTCTCTACCATCAGTCTGAGAGTTCCCTGAGGGCTAGTTCTATATCTTCATCCTAGAACTCCCCAAGGGCACAGGACTATTGTCTTCCTCC
The DNA here is from genome assembly GCF_018345385.1 of Vulpes lagopus. Lineage (NCBI taxonomy): Eukaryota > Metazoa > Chordata > Mammalia > Carnivora > Canidae > Vulpes > Vulpes lagopus. The sequence continues at coordinate 63,169,403 of NC_054824.1, forward strand.
GTAATTTGGGAACTTCTAGAGGGCAGGGCTACTGTCTACTCCAATAGACTGAGAGCTCCCTGAGGGGGTAGCCTGTGTCTCCCCCGCCCCCTCAGACTGGGAATTAGCTTTTAGCAGGGCCTGTGCATGCCCTTTATTGGAAGGGGGGTGGATAGTTCTTTCAGAGTAGGGCTGTGTTTCTCCCTGAAGCTGTGAGATCCATGACAGCAGGGCAGTATCCACCTCCTCTCCCCTCACCTCAACCTTCAAGATGCCTCCTTCCCCTCTCTCACCAGACCTTGCTCACCAGTAGTATCTCCCCAGGTGCCCCTGCCGAGAACGTGTACACAAAAGTAAAGCGCTTTGAAGGGGAGACCTTGTCTGTGCAGTGTTCCTACAAGAGCCGCAAAAACCACGTGGAGGGCAGAGTATGGTGCAAAATCAGGAAGAAGAAGTGTGAGCCTGGATTCACCCGGGTCTGGGCGCAGGGGCCGCGCTACGTGCTACAGGATGACACCAAGGCCAAGGTGGTCAAGATCAGCATGGCAGCCCTCAGGCGCCAGGACTCTGGCCGCTACTGGTGCATGCGCAACAGCTCTGGGACCCTGTACCCAATGATGGGCTTCCAGCTGGAAGTGTCTCCAGGTAAGCAGGCCTGCCAGGGAACTGGGAGGGTAAGGGTGTCTTCCCTGCCCCATACTTCATTAGCAGCAGATATAGTAAGAAGAATAATCCATCAACAGGCATGTTGTGCTACAGGGTTTTCACAGTTCTTTTTTTATTTTTTTAAAGATTTTATTTATTTGTTTGTTTATTCATGAGAGACATACAGAGAGAGGCAGGTTCCCGACAGGGAGCCCGAAGCGGGACCTGATCCTAGGACCCCGGGATCACTACCTGAGCCAAAGGCAGACTCTCAACCACTGAACTACCCAGGCGCCATCCAGTTCTTTTATTGACATCTTCATGGGCATTACTGTCCATTTTACCAATGAAGAAAATGAGATCTAAAAAGATGAGAGATGATAGGCTGTCATACATCATCAGACAAATAATTGTAGATAACAATAAATGTTCTTAAAATCAGACAGTGTGACAAATTAGAAAGTAACTCTACTTTCTAGTGGTGGAGGGAGCTATTAAAGCACCAGAGACCTGAGAGGACCTCTCTGAGCAGATGACATCAAGCAGAGCCCATTTGAGGAGAGGTCGGTCTCTAGTCCTGTTGAAATGTGAGTGCTTCGGAGGGTATTCTAGGTGGGGAGAACTGCATGTGCAAAGGCTCTGAGGTGAGAAAGGGCTGGGCCTGTATAAGGCACGCCTGTGTGGCTACTCCATATTGAGTGTGGGGCAGAGTGGCAAGAGATGAGGTTGGAGAGTCAAACAGCAGCCCCAAAGTCTATGATGTGGAGTTTGAGTTTTATTCTAAGTACAATAGGAAGCTATTGGAGAGTTTACAGGGGTGTGTTGTGGTTTGCCTCTAAGATTATAATGGTTGCTCTGTGGAGGATGGATGGCGGAAGAGTAAGAGATGGACAGAGAGACTACTGTCCACATTCTGGCTGAGAATGACAATGTCTTGGAGTAGGACATGGCCTCTGGAGGTGGAAAGAAGTGGAGGGGTTCCAACCTATGATGTTTGGGCTTCCTGCCCACCCTGTACACTTTGTAGGTAAGACAAGAGGGGAGCAAAAGGGAGAAATCAAGAGTGACTCTGAGGTTTTCTATTCCATCAGCAAGGGGCCTGATAGTATCATTTATTGGGTCAGGTGACTCTGAGGAAGAGCTAGTTTGGAGGAGAAAAGCCAAGAGCTGTATTTTGTCATGTTGAGTTTAAGACACCTCTTAGAACCCCAAGTGGGCAAAAGGGGCAGGCAGTGGATATATCAGCTTGGAGCTCAGGTGAGAGGTCAGAGCTGGGGATATATTTGGAAGTATCTCTGTGAAGAGAGTTGAAAGTCTAGGGGATTCGAGAAATCTATATAGACAGAAAACAGATTCATTGTTGCTTAGGGCTAGGGCAAGGAAGGGGAAGGTAGAAGGTAATAGCTAAAGGGTAGGGGTTTCTTTTGGAGATGATACAAATATTTTAAAGTTGACTGTGGTGGTGGTTGCATGACTGTGAATATACTAAAAGCCATTGAACTTATTGCTACAAATGGGTGTGGTATATAGAATGTGAATAATATCTCACTAAAGCTGTTAATAAGAAAAATCAAGGGGATGTAAAAGTTCTCCCTTGAGTGTAGAAAAAGAGAGAAGGGCCAAGCCCTGAGGCCCTCCCACCAGCAAGAGAACCTGAAAAAAGCAGCCAATGATGATGACATTCCTTACGCACCTGACCCACCTGCATCCCCGTCTTCTGTTGTGACTGAGTGAGGGCAACTGCTATCTCTAAGACATGGGGCCAAATCTCAGTCCCCCTTTCCACTTCTGCTTCAGATCCAGGGAATAGTTAAAAACAAGCGTATTAAAGTCTTAATTTGCAGGAAACATGAAATGGTTTCATTTTCTTTTTGCATATCTCCCCCCACACCCAATCTACCTTTTAAAGACCATTTGAGGAGATTCCAACTTTGCAGACCTATTCAATTATTAGGATAATTGAAATTATTAGGAAATAATAAACAAAAATCCTCAGCCCATTTAAAACCTCGAATCTTCTAGCAATATATGTTCTTCTACTCCTTTAAAAAAAAAAGATTTTATTTATTTATTCATGAGAGATGCAGAGAGAGAGGCAGAGACATAGGCAGAGGGAGAAGCAGGCTCCTTACGGGGAACCTGATGCAGAACTCAATCTCAGGACCCTGGGATCATGCCCTGAGCCAAAGGCAGATGTTTAACTTCTGAGTCAACCAGGTGCCCCACTTCTTCTACTCCTTCTTGAAGACCACATGTTATGGCCCAAGCCACCAGAGTGAGGAAGAGGGTAGCCTTGGCCTAACTCCCTCTCCTTCATCTCAGCAGGTGGGAAAGTGGGGTTCTTCTCAGCTACTTCTCCCTGCCTTCTTCTCCCAACGCCCTGGAGTACCAAAGCAAGAATGAAGGAAGGGAGGTCGTTGTGTGACTTCACTGCGCTCCCACCCCATAGTAGTCCTTTCTCTGTTCGGCTCTTTTCTACCCAGCCGTTTGTGAGGTGGGTGTCCAAATGTTGCTCTCCCAAGGCACCTTCATGTGAGTTCTCTGAAGGGTCTTTGGGGTCTCCCCACTGCTGAGTAGGATGATGTGGGAGATCTGGCTCAGGGTCAGCCTCTTCCCCTTTCCCTACTCTCACCAATGCTGCTCATTCTGGGTTCCCTTGCCCAGAAAGATGGGCACTTTCCATGGTGGCCATTTGGCTCTCAGGAATGTGCCTTTGCCATGCACAGTCATGGGATGAGGCCTCCCGTGTCAGCCTTCCCTCTTCCTCAAGGACTCTCTCCCATCTCTTGTTTTCTATGGAGACAGACTCCACCACACTGCTCCACAAGGGACCACATGCTTCCTATAGCTCCCTACTCCTCCACCATCCAAATGCCAGCCTCCTAGAAAATGGGAGGTAGAAGGCTGAGAGGATGGATGAGGGGAGCAGGTGTCCCTTCATAAGCTCCTAAGGAGGGCATCTGACCCTGCTGCTGGAGGCATTCTTTGGAACATGGGCCATCAAGGCTTCCTTGCCCTCATTTCTGGACCCTAGTCACCAATTATGGAGCTCTTAGAAAAGTCTCTGTTCAACATCATAGTGAAGAAATCTCTTTGGCCCCCTGGAATGAGGAGGGTCTGGAAGCAATGAGAGAGATGGGCATGGGGAGGGGAGAGGCCTGACAGGGCAGGCTAAAGAAACTGTGAGAGACTCTTCCTTCTTTACTGTGTCCACTTCTTCTCCCCAACAAACATACATCTGGTCACATAGCAGAGCAGAATCCTGGGTCCAAGGTCAATGAGGGGAGACGAAGATCTGCTTCTATCGGCGAGGCCTCTGACTCAGGCTAACGTTTCTCCCTTTCTGGCCCCTTAGCCTCTACCACCAAGAGAAGCACTCCTCTTGCACATCTGGCCAGTATCCTCAAGAGTGGAATTGTTGTCACATCGGGCCCAACCCCTACCTCAGGCCCTGATGCCCCATTCACCACCAGCATGACAATGTTCACACCTGATCTCCTCACCTTGACCAGACTCGTGTCCCCCACTGCCTCAGAGTCCATCAGACTGACCTCCGTGACAGACTACAGCTTCACCAGCACTGGCCCTTCTACCATGGGGCCCAGGAGGACCCTGGGGTCCCAGACAGTGACTGTGTCTTCCAGCGATGCCAGAGCCTCCTCTGCTGGCCCGGCATCCATATCCACCAGGGCTGGGCACCTGCGCACCGGATCACCCACCACAGAAGTGTGCCACACCAGTGGGGCTCTCCTCAACAAGTTATCCCCTATCAGGTACCTGTGTTTTCTGGGCTTGGAGGACATTTGAACAGATACAGCAACAGTTCTTGGTGCCTGAACAGACCTCAAGGTGCAAGCAAATGTTATTGCAGACCTTTCCTTTTCAGGAAGTCGGTCTGGTGTGCTGCTGAATGAGAGCTGGGTGGGAGGCCAGAAGCCAGGATGGAGATGTGACATAAAGGATGCCAGGGGGAAGTGAGGGTTGGGAACGGGTCAGCGTAAGAGTCTGGATGGAGAGGAGAAGGTAGGGGCAGGATAAGGATGTGGCTTGGGGGTAGGAAGTGGGAAATGGGAGATTCTTTAATTTGGGCTCCCCTAGAAGCAGCTTCTAGGACCAAGAGTGTGGAAAGAGCATCGGGAAGTGAGACAGGGAAGCAGCTGGGAGAGAACCTAATCAAGCTGGCCACCGCTGTGAGCAGCGGAGCTCAAGTGCAGGGGAGGCTCTCGGGCCCAGCATCAGACGACCACCTGAAGGGCAAGGAAGCTGGGGTATTAATACACTGACTCCTACACCGACACTACTCCTATTGGTCATCAGTGGAGGGCTGCCTGCCATGGGTGGCAAAGAGGGACCTAATAAAAGGAGAAAGTCTTCAGGCTGAAAATATAAATGGAAGTGCCAAGGGCCGGCGCACATGAAGTGCTACAGGCAAGGGGATACAGGCCATGCACCTGCCGCATCTGCTTCAGGGGATGAAGGAGGGAAGGGCCACGGGGAGAGGCTCTCACTATGAGAAGAACAAGACTCTCAATCTTTTCCGTCACAAATGGGGTCCCTTAGAGTCCTTGTCCTCAGGGATGTTCAGGTTTGTGGGAACAATGGAGGACAGGCGCTAAAGTGGAGAGATGCTCACCTCCACCTGGGACTTCTTCCCCTGACCTCTGAACCCGTCACTTCCTCCTGCCATAGCTGGCTCCCCAAGGAAGGGAGCCAATCATTCCCACCAGGGCCATCAGATTTTCTCTCAGTCTGGCTCCTCTCACATGGCATGCAGAAAAACATGGGTCCAGGTGGGGGCAACTGGGTGCTCACCTCCTCCCCACTCTGTCCCGTCCCCTCAGGCACCAGGATTCACATCCCACTGTGTACCTGGGGATACTGATCTTCCTCCTAGTGTCTGTGATGTTGATCGTGGTCTATGGGTTCTGGAAGAAGAGACACATGGGAAGTGAGTACAGCCCACCCTCCCAGCCTCCTGAGGGCAGAGCACTGGGGCTTGACACACTTTCCAAAGGGTCTGGGTGCACTCCGACCCCAGGTGGTGTGTCCTTACCTGCGTCCAGCCAGAAGGACTACTTGGCATCCAGGTGAGGGAGGAGGGTGGGCAGGCTGGAGCGGCGTGGCATGACCCCTCTGGGGCTGAACTAGCAGGAAGCAGAGGGCAGAACCGAAAGAGGGGATAGACTGGCCCAGGAGCATGGGGGGCAGGGAGAAGAGAGCTGGAGCCCTGTCCCTTTTCATCTCTCTCCTTGTTCTCACAGGCTACAGGGTGTGCAATGATCCCACTAGACCCTGGAGGGACCCACTTGGAAGACCAGAGCCTCCGTGGAAGCCTGTGTGATCTGAGGCCACTTAACTGTGGAGTAGGGGAACTCTTCCTGGAGGGGCCTTTGGAGGCCAGAGGAGGATGGAGCTGGGAACCTGTCTGAACTAGAGCCAGGCTGGGGGCTGAGGACTTGCTCAAGGCCGGACTCAGGCCTCCCCAGAACGAGAGGCTGCTCTTCACCTGCTCAGTCCCCCTGGGCTGCCGAGAACCTGGGACGGAAGCCCCAGGGGAAGCCACCAAGGGGATTCTGCTCAGAGCCACAGAGTCCTGGGTCCCAGCTGGTGGCAGAGAAGCCCTGACTGTGCTGTACCCAGACAGGGAGCTCACGGCCCGTGGGCCTCAGGACCCCTTGCAATGGAGCAGAGGAAAGTGGACTGGTGGACAGCTGCCCTCTCCCCATCTGGAACCCTGTGTCCTCAGCAACCCTCTGCTCCCTCAAGCTTCCCCATGTGCTTGGGGGGAAAAAAGCCCCAGAGGCAGCCAGTGTTTCAAAGGCCTTGCCCTGGAGAAGAAGGAATAGCAACTTGATGCTGGAGGTCCATGGGGTGTTGGCAGCTGAGGACCCCAGAGTGGTCCAAGTCCCCCACGCTCGGGGCTATGCGTCCCCTGATGGGCCTCTGGAGGTGCCCTGCCCTGACCTCAGCTGTCGGTCCCTCAAGTCCTGGGAGCCAGCGGAGCCCAGCCTCCCACTGCTGCCACCTGCTGGCTGACCCTTCAGGGAAAGCTTGCGACCAGGCTGCCCAGAGCCCTTGGCTGCAGGACCAGCCTGTCCCGACTGGCATGCAGAGGCTGCACTCAGAACTGTCTCCCCTGGATCCCAACTCCAGACCTGAGCTCCCCCACAGGAGACTGAGGGCCCTCCAGAGTCCACCGCAGGGGAGGCCACTGCTCAGAGAAAGAGTAGATCACCTACCTTCCCCTGGGGACTCATTGTCCCCTGGGAAGAGAGGAGTTACTTGTGACACAGCAAGGACAGCTTGGAGCAGAGTACAGTCTGGAGGGATGCCTTGGTGGGGGCAGGGCCAGGGTGGGAGTGGGGTGGTCCAATGGCAGAAGGAGCCTGGCCTCTGCTTCACTGGCTCCTGGCTCAGAATCGGCCTCTTCTATAGTGAGGACTGAAGAATACAGACTGGATTCGTCCTCTAGAGCAGGGGCTCCAGTAGCCTAGGGCAACTGGAATAAGCACCTAGGGATCGTGACATCTCCACTCTCCACCCAGGGGCAGGGACCTCTCACATGGGAAGAGCATTCTCATAGTCAAGAGAATGACGCAGCTGGAGCTTTGATGGGTAGCTGCCCCCAGAATGGATGTAGCGAGAGAGGAAGAGGCAGGAGGTAATCCTGGGGGACAGCAGGGAGGAGGCACCTTTTTCCTCCGTCCAGGAGAGGGCACCAGAGGACACTCAGACTGAGGAACTGACAAGCCTTGTGCCAACACACACACACACACACACACACACACACACACACACACACAGAGTGATAGCCATCCTCCCTATCGGGAGGGTGTGGCCACGACCTTGGTGTGTAACCAGGAGGGGGCTGAATTTCCCCAGGGGAATAAAGCTCCCCAAGACACCCCCCCCAGATCCTACAACAGCACACTGACAGCCCTTCCTCATCTGAGAACAGGATGTCTTGTGGGAGAGCGGCAGAGGGCTCAGGACGGGGACCCAGCGAGGCCACCTGTCCCTGCGTGACCCTGAGCCAGTCACTAGCCCTCGGGTCTCATCTTCCTCTCTTGTAAAAGGCGAACACTAACTCCTACCTCTCAAGACTGCTTTCAGGATAAAATGACGTGACACAAACCTCCCACAACTGAGTAAATGCCTCGTGATTGCTGGTCCTCCGGCTCCAGCCCTAGGACGCATTGTCCACATTGAAGGCCTTTGGAACCTATGTCTCTGCTTTGCTCTCAATTGGAAGGGGCTAGGGAGGGCAGCGGGGCACCCACCCAGGCCCCAGGTGCTGGGTGCTGGACCTGGGCAGCCAACACACCCTGTTGTTGGGTGTGCCCTGATGCCAGGCAGGGAAGCTGTTAGGGGACCTACCATCCCTGTTTGCCCAGGATGAGGGGCTCCTGGAGCGCAGTGAGCCTGCATGAGGTGCCCACCCACGGAGCCTGCTCCGACGTGAGCTCCACAGCGAGGACGCAGGGCGCCCACACCCCCTGCCCCAGCTCTCCAACTCTGATGGCCTGGGTGGCATCTTGGGACCTCCAGTGCTCTGGGACATTTCCCTGAAAGCCCCAGCCTCTCGTTTTCTCCTTCTTATTCTTCCTCCTCTCCCTGGAGCCTCAGGGATCTCCAACCGATCCAGGATCTCCAACCGATCCAGGGCTGGGAGGGGCAGGGCAGGTGGGGGTGTCACACGGGCCAGGGCTGCTGCTGCCTTTACCCGGGAAGGCGAGGCGACAAAGCTTCCTGAGCAGTTGGCTGTGGGAAGGACAAGGACGGGCCACACCTGCGAAGGGCTTCCTTCTGTGACCAAGGGCAAGGACACATAAAACCCAGCACGGAGGGATGTTTGCTCTGCAGAGCGTGGCAGACAGATGTGTCACCCTGGGACACAAGCCTTAGGATGGCATTCTCCCAGATGGCTGCAGGAGGGTTTTCCCTCAGCATCAAGCTCAGTTGGTGGCTGCTGCCTCTCAGGCAGATGGACTGCTTGCCCCAGTGCTGGGAGTAGTGAGGGTCTCTGGGGGCTGCCACAGCTGCAGAGAGCCAGTCTCCTCCCAGGGAGCCCCCCTTCCCCCACCCTCCGCTGACTGGCTGCCACAGGATCTGAAGCCCCAACACCTCTTGCCATGCTGGAGAGCATCCTGTCCTCAGAACTCTGCACACCCTGGTCTGAGCTTCCTGTCACCCTGTCCTGCTTCCTGTCCTTCTTCCCCCAGCTCGGTCCCCAAGCACTTTTGGCCTCCTGTGCAAATCTCCCCCTGAGAGTCTGCGCCCCACCCACCTGACCTGCCACACTGCATTTTTACAGGATTTTCTCCTTTCTTGGTTGTGAAACAACCTGCGGGATAGTTTTTCTGTAGTTCTTCTAATGGCAGTTATCCCTTAAAGTGTGCTTGATTACTGTGATCTCTCTAACAAATGCTTATGGAGGGATTGTGGCAGGCTGGCAGCTGGAGATGTGGAGTGACATCAAGACCCCCTCAGCCTCCTGTCCTTGTCTTTCTGCATCTCCCTTATCCCCTGCCTCCCACCCCCATGCCCCCAGCTTCACTCTCTCCCACCCTTGCCAGGGGCATTCTCTGCACCTCCATTCCTGGAAATGACTCTCCGTCTCCTTTCTCCTCTGCCCCTCCAGCCCCCATAGTGCTCCCTGGCTCCCTGGCAGGCCTGAGCAGGAAGTCTTGGACCTCTGGGCACCTCCAAAGGGTCCCCTAACTCTGTCACTCACCTTCAGTGGAGGCTGTTTACTGGGGTAGAGAGGAGGTAGTTGGGGCCAGGGGGAAGTGGTAGGATAAAGAGGAGAAAGAGAAAGCAGAAATGAGTTCTGATTTCACCAGAGTTTCTTCCTGGGCTTTCACAGCTTTCTACACCCTGACCCCAGTACGACAAGGAGGAGGAGGCTGGACAAGAGAACCAGCAGCAGCTGAGTCCCCTGGAGCCTCAGCTCTGAAAGCCGACTGGGCCACGAGTAGCACCTGCAGAGGGAGGGTCCTGCCTACAAGGCCAAGGCCTCCCCGAGCCCCACTGGAGGACTTTGCCATCCTCAGCTCTTCTTCCCTGACAAGCCAGGGTAGTTGTGCTGAATACTCAACCCTGTGCCCCAGCCCTGGCTCCCTGTCCTCAGGTCTTCCCTGCTAACTCTGCCACGCTCAAGAAGAGGGCCCATGGCCAGGGAGGCCACACGTCTGCTGCCACCAGTCCTGCTGGTGCTTCTGGCCTCAGGTGATGGGGAGGGCAGAGGGAGGGAATAGGGCAAGAGGAGGGGGAGATGGTCTGGTGAGGAGAGCATGAAGGAGGCATGCAGAGGGCAGGTCAGGAGCAGGGTGGCACTATGGCCAGAGGCTGGGTCTTGGGCACATTCCGAGGAAGGTGGCACCCACCTGCCAGCCCCACAGGGGTAGAGAAATTGCTCCCTGACATGAGAGTGTATTTTCAGGTTCCTGGGAACAGAAGCCAGAGTTGCTGCGTAAACTGGAAGGGGAGACAATCTCTGTGAAGTGCCTGTACCAGTCCTGGCAAGACTCAAAAACAGTGAAAGCTTGGTGCAGGCAGGTATCAGCACATACTTGTACTGTGCTAGCCACCTACCCCATGATCCAGGGGATGCCGTGGAAGCCCCGAAACTCCATTCAGGATGGGGTCAGATTGGGCTTCTTCATTGTCACCATGACCAAGCTCAAGGTAGAAGACTCTGGATTTTACTCCTGTGGAATCTACAGATCCTCTGAGATCCTTACTTACAGAAACATCCATCTTGTGGTGTCTCCAGGTGAGTTCTTCCCCTTCTCTGTGTGGTTCTCGGCCATCCTGAATCACAAGATGTTGGAGCTAGAAAGGATTCTTATGTAATTTTATTCAGGGCTCTCACAGCCCAAACCGGCACCCCTTGCCCAAGTCACTGCTGGTTAAGGGCAGATCCAGCACAAGAACTCAGACCTCTGCCTCACTTCGTTCTTCCTTTAGCATAGTATGCATTTCTCTGAACATTCTTATTGCTACTAACAAAACTCATCTGTTGATTTGTAATGACTATAAAGCCACCTCAGGTTTGAACAAGACTGGCTGTACTGGGCCATCCCAGGGCATCCAGACTCCTGACCCTAACCCCCTAAGCTTCTCTCAAAGGGCTGTGCTTGAGTGGAAGGTAACTGGTTGGGTTAAGAAATGTGAACAGACAGGAGACAGCCAGCTGGTGAGGCAGACACAGACTTTGGGGGTGAGCCTGGGAGGTGTAGCGGCCAAGGGCTCAGAGAGCCCAGGTCCTCTCCCTGGACCTACCCCTTAGAGTCGAGAGACCTTAAGGCTCAGATGGGAAGCTGGGCTCTACTCCTGAATGAAGCTCCGGGTGTTTTTTTCCTGAAAACCTCAGAGTTGCAAAGCTCTCTCCTCCCTGTGTTTCCCTGTGATGGTTAGAGCTTGAACGGCATCTTCCCAGACCCCTGTCCTGCTGCCAAGCCTGCTCAGCCATTTGGTGAGCTGAGCGCCTGGAGGACCCTGGTTGCTTGGTCAGTCACCACACAAGCCATGGCTCACTGTCCACTCCATGTATGGCAGGGGCTGCACTCTGTAAGGGGAATCAAAGACCTCGATACCCTATCCTGTGCTGGAGGAGCCCACAGAGCCTCCCCCCATTCCACCTCCGTTTGCATCCAAGGCAGACACATAAGGGAAGGGTTAGGAGCAGATGGCAGGTGGCGTAATGAAAGCACATTAGATGGCAGCCCAGTGAAGGGAGGGACCAGTTGCTGGAGAAAGCAGTTGTATGGATTCTCCTGGAGAACTCTCCAGAAGAAGTGAAACCACTTAGGCCTTATGAGTGAGCAGGAATTTATCCAGAAGAGACAAAAGTGGGCGGAAGTGGAAGGGAAGCATTGTATGTTGAGAGTGCATGACATGGTCAAGAACAATGAAAATAGAAAAGACTATAGAAATATGTCCAATATGCAAGTGACAGTGTGAGTCTAATGTAAAGCCTCTTGCACTGGAGCACTTCACTGTGAGGAAAATTCATTCATATGCAGGGCATGTGGTGCTTCTCAGAGTCCTCACTTGGCCCAGGGCCCTCCGTGGGCTCCTACTCCCCAGGGCCCCTACTTCCCAGGGCCAAGGGCTAGATTGGGGAGCCTGGAATGTGGGGCAAACACATGGAGTCCTCTCCTCACTGTCAGTCTCTTACAGCTTCAGCCCTGCCCATCACCTGGAGCTCCGGGAGGACCACAGCCTGGACCTTTGCCCCCAGCCCTGTCATGGACAGGTACTGTGACCTCCCTCCTCGTCTTCTCCACCCTCCACTTTTTCCCACCTATGACCAACTGTGCTGAACACCTCCAGCTACCTCAGCCCCACAGCTGTCTGGTTCTGAGGGGCTGAGATGGGAGTTACATGGTTCACTTTAGGTCACTTTGCCTCTTTAAACCTCAGTTTTCTCACCTGCAGAATGGGGTCAATGACATCCTCACCTTACAGCAGGGTTGCTCACCTTTGGCACTATTGACATTTGTTGTGAGTGGTGTCCTGTGCACTGTAGAGTATTTGGCAGCATCCCTGACCCCTACCCATTAGAGAGCAAGAGTGCAGACCTCCCCCAGACCACCCAGTTGTGACAACCAAACCAAAATATGTCCAGACGTTGCCAAGTTTGCCTCGGAGGAGGACATAAGCACCCCCAGTTGGGAACCACCATTATACAGAGTGTCTGTGAGGATGAAGTGGGATTGGGTCTGGCCCAGTGCCAGGCACGTGACCAGGGCTGCCTCATTTGCCTCACTCTTCTCTTGGCCTTCCTTCATCCCAAATTCCAGGGGAAAGCTGCACTCTGTAGTTACTACAACCCATAGCCTGATTTCTTCTCTACCCTTGCCTGATGGCTTCCAGGCCGTAGCCCCTGGGACTGACCCCACAGTTGTTTTGCTTCTGGCCTCCATCCTCCCCTGTCTTCTCCCCACCCATCATCACTGCAGTGGGAGCCCAGGGCTCTCACAACCCTGGTTCCTTGCTTCAAGGCTTTGTAACCCAGAAACTAGATGGTTCTGAGAGGTGTCCCTACAGGTGTGCCTCTGGAAATTAAAGTTCAACCTTTGACACTCTAAGCACCTTCCCTGGGAGCCTACCTTTGTGTTCTGTCTTTGACGTAAGAACAGGTCCTATTCAAATTTGTTTATGATGTGGCAGCGCGACTGGTCACAGGACACCAGTGTCCTGAGAGCTGGGGGCATCCCACAGGTAGGGGTGAGGAATCAGGACCAAGAAATAGTTAAAGGCAGGATGTGGGAGGGCTGGGTACAGATGCTGCAATAAGCACCCCGGGGGCAAGTTAGGAGACAGCAGCCAGAAAAAGAAAAGGAGCAAAGACAGCTGATGTGGTCAACAGTCCCGTTTCACAGAGGAGGAAACAAATCCAGATGTAGCTGGATATGCATGATCTAAGGGGCAGAACCTTTGAGCATGGGGCTGCCTCCTGGCCAGCTCAGCAGGAGAGTCTATCATGGCTGTATGGGTGGAGAGAGGGATGGCTTCTGGGCAGAAATTTGGCTCCCACTTTCCTCACCTGGCTGGTTGTCCCTTATTCCAAAGCCCCCAAAGCAACTGGCATCTCATCGTTCCCAGCTCCACGGTGGCTGTCCTGCTGCTGCTGGTGCTCACCTTCCTCATGATCCTGTACTTGAGGAAAGCCCGAAGAAGCTCCAGGAAAGGTAAACTCCAGGGCTGGCTCCGAGCAGACCCCCGAGGGCTTGGCCATGATGTCCTCATGCCCATGAGCCTGAAGAGAAGGCTTATCATACTAATTTTACCAGCAAGGAAACTAAGACCTGTGAAGTGAAGAGGTCAGGATCCCCTGGGTTCTCTTGCTTTGCCAGAGCAGCACATGGGATCATTCTCTTCAGAGGCTCAAAGGCCAGCTCCTTCCAAGCCTAAATGGCCGAAAACTGGGTATTCTAGCATCCATATGGGATATTATATTTTGCCATTGTCTTATAGTTAAGGATTTTTAAGCAAATTTATCTAAAAATCTTTCTGTCAACAGTATTGTTTTTTAGTGGTCACGATTGCTTTAAAATTTTGTCTTCCTAAAAGGACTTAAAGGACTTTTTAATTGTCCAAGTTGTAAGTTTTTAGCACTGATCACATGTAAAATCATCAGCATTTTGTGTAAGATTTATGAGATCAGTACCTTTTGATGATTCCTGCGTTGTTTTTCTTTTGTTGTTGTTGTTTGTGGTTTGTTTGGCACATATGTGCTGCGTATTTATTAACCATATAACCCAGTGATGTGTGTGTTGACAATATTGAAATGTGGAAATGAGTCAGTGTTATGTTGATCCTCATTGATTTTATTTTTAAAGCTATAAAAACCCTAAAGTAGTAATGGGTTGTAAAATTTTATACATGTATTTTTCAAAGTGTGTAAAGTCAATTTAATGGGTCACAATGCTATTTTCATTAAATGAAAGGAAAAAACAAATGTCACAATGTTTTGCACGTTGGAAGGATACTTTTTCATTGGACTTTAAGAGTGTGTGTGTATGTGTTGGGGGGGAGATAAAATATTTCTCATTGTGGTTCCTGGTCCAAAAATTTGAAAGATATTATAGATAACATCACCAGCAAGTAGATTATACTTTTGAAAAAAGATTTTATTGGGGCAGCCCCAGTGGCTCAGTGGTTTAGCACCACCTTCAGCCCAGGGCCTGATCCCTGGCATCTGGGATCGAGTCCCACATCAGGCTCCCCTGCGTGGAGCCTGCTTCTCCCTCTGACTGTGTCTCTGCCTCCCTCTCTCTTTCTGTCTCTCATGAATAAATAAATAAATAAATAAATAAGAAAAAAGATTTTATTTATCTATTTGAGAGAGAGAAAGAAAGAGAGAGAGAGAGAGAGAGAGAGAGAGAGCATGAGTGGGGAAGAGAGGGAGAAGCAGACTCCTCGATGAGCAGGGAGCCTGACTTGGGGCTCGATCCCAGGACCCTGAGATCATGACCAGAGCTGAAGATAGAAGCTTAGCTGACTGAGCCACCCAGACACCTCACAAATAGATTACACTTAAATGGATGTTTAAATTTGGGACTTTCAGTGACTGGAATTGATTCAGCTTACCAGTTTTATGCAAATTAGCCACATGACTCCAGTCTGATTTGCTCCTTGGCACTGATGTCAGATCCCTGGACACCCTTCTGTGCTGGCCACCAGCATACTCCCTGGGGCAGCGTGGAATTTCCACACTGAGCCCCAGCCCCTCTCCCACCAGGGTCCCCTCTGCCCAGCGGGAACCTTCAGCACTCCTGTCTTCCCAAGGTAACAGGACCTATGGAGAGGTCCCTGCCCCAAACTGGACTCTTTTCTTCACAGGTGAGGACAAATCCCACCACATCTACAACAACATCTCAGTCCAGAAGGAACAGACCACCGTGCATGGGAAGGATCCCTCATCAAGGCAGAGGCGATCTCAGCTTTCCTGGGTATCTTGTTTGTCAGCGTTGTTTTTTTCAGTTTCCCAGCTTGTGTTTACATTTAGTTTCTGTTCACTCTGGACCTGGGCTCACTCATGACTCCTCATGCTCCTGTTGCCTCATCTGCATGCACCCTTTGCCCCACATTTCCCAATTTAAATCCCTTAGGGAAAGAGAGAGAAGTTGACTGCCCTAGTTTTTGCTCTTAAAGCACTAGCTTAAGGGTCAGCTGTTAATGGGGGCAGGGAGCCCATTTCATGGCGTGGCTGCCACCAGTCCAGTCAGCTAGGGGAAAAGGGGTCACATGGTGGAAACATGGCTCCCTAGGTGCTCTGTCATCAGGAGCTGGGGAACAGGCCATTGCTGTTGGGTAAGTCTGTCTTGTCTAAAGAATGAAGATTCTTGAGATCACAGAATTGCAGGACTGGAAGGATCTAAAGTCATCTGGTTCAACTCTCTGTAATGCTGGGATCAACTCTGCAAGTGGCATCCCTACCAAATGCTCTTCTAGCTCAATGCTATTTGAACTTGAGTGTGCATGAAAATCACCTGGAAAACTTGTTCAAACTGAATTTCCTTGGCCCCAGCCCCAGAGACTGCTTTAACAGATCTTAGGAAAGCCTGATATTTTATCAAGCTTCCAGGTGATATCGATGCTATTGGTCCATGGATCACACCTGTGTCGTCTTCCATAGCCTACTCTTAAACTTCTTCAGTGATGGCGACTCTGCTGACTTTAGCCATTCTCAGAGGCTCTGCAGCATCCATACTCTGTTCCATGACTTATCTTTGTCTCTGTCCTCCATTCTGCTCTGGGCAGCCCCTAGGGGCCACTGACCACTCCCAGCTGTGATCTGTACAGTGAACACTTGTCTTCTTTGATTTCTAGGGCTCCAGTCAACATATGGGCTCTGAAGAGGACACTGGGGCCATCTGCTATGCCTCACTTACCCACCTGAACCACTTTGTGCCTGAGGACTCCATCTATGTCAACATCCAACTCAACCTGAAGCCCATACCTGACCCCCTTCTGACTGTGGAATATGCCGACATCCCTGGAGCCAGACCCCAGCCCTCCAAGTCAACTGCCCCAGACAGGGAGTTCAAGAGCTAAATACAGTCTTCACTGGGCAGTGAACACTTAGAAAATACCTGTGAGGCACAAGGCTGCTCCACCAGTGATGGGAGGACTTCAGTGTGGCAAAGATGGTCCAAAACCAGCAAAAGGTTACCCCCTTCCTACAAAGGAGATGAGGAAAAAGGAGGAAAGGACAGTCCTTATATTCCAGAGGGGAGAAGCTTTGAGTCTGAAGTCTGTGATGGGCAGACTCTGGGGCCTATAGAAGGGGTCTCTAGATACCTGCCCACTCCTCTCCCCAGGGTCCGGGAGGAGGGCCACTGGAGCAGAGATAAATTAGATAGGATTTGGACCCCAGGGCCTCCGAGTGACACAATCTTCTCCCCACTCTGTGATCCTCACTTCCTTCCTAAACAGGGGCTGTGAAATCCTGACCCACTGTGCAAGTTCCTCTTTGGTGACACTCCTCATGAAAGCCCCTCCCCAACTATCTCTCAGGGCTTCTAAGCCAGGCTAGAAAGTTCTATTTCTCCACCCCAGCTCCTCCTCTCCTTCCTGATCCCCTGATTTTGATTCTCACAAATGACCCTAACAAGATGTGGGCAGTGCTTGTCACTCAAGGGTTTTCCCTAGCCCTTGGCCTTGCCAGTCATGGTGAGGCATAGGAACTTCCTTCCCCATAGTGGCCCCAGCAGCTCCACCAGAACTGACCTGGGCTCCTCTGCCTTCCGTGGAAACTATCATCTATTCTGCAAGCTGCACCTCAAACAGAGCAGACTGAAGGCCACTTCCTGTTTTGCCCTAGTACACTTCCACAGGGCCCTTATAGGAGACAGGGCCCTTTTTTAAAAAAATTATGTGCCCCCAAGGAGTGACTCTGAACTGTGGGAACTCCAGGCCACAGGGATGGAGGGTAGGGTCCTGCCATGTCTTGGGAAAGATTGCTTGAATTGCTATTCATCACTTCTCAAGGGTGACATTTAAAGATCACCCAATCCAGCTGCTAGTGGGATGCCAGATCCCTTCTGCAAATCCCACTGAGTCATGCAGTGTCTGCCTCAATATCTCCAAGGGCAGGGAATTTATCGCCTCTTGCTCAAGCAGCTTGTCTGTGAATGTTTTTGTCATCAGCTTGCTATCAATCACAGTGAGATACCAGCTTTGCCTACAAGATGGGACCTGAGGGTCAGGCTGCTTCATGGCCAGAAAGGGAGAGGGGTTGGAGAAAAGAAGGGCAGGTGGTCTGAGGTCTGGCAGGCTGGGCTGTGAGGATGAGGTATTTCTCAAGGAAGAAGGTGAGGTAAGCACTTGTCACTTGTGACATTCCAGGTTCCCAGTGTTGAGGATGTGATTCTATCCCCAGTCTGTGGCTGCATGAGGACACCCAGGAACAACCTTGAGTTGAAGGAGGTGGAGAGCAGGATGCTCTGAGCATCACCTTACCTCCTGAGGTCTCTGTCCTGCCCTTCCAGCTCTCCAGACCTGACTGCTAGAGGCTGGGCAACCATTGTACCCTGACCTCCTACCCTACCCAGCCTTGCTTCAAGAGGGCCATTGGCACTGACCTATGGCCTCATTTGACCTCTGGTCCTCCATCATTCTAGGATCCTGACAGCGCCTCTTGGTCTATATTTTAGTCTACATACCCACTGAGGGAGACAATCTTCACCAATCATCTTCCCAACTCATGTTTCCTGGCTACAACACCATGAGCCATCCCAGGGGTCAGGTTACTCATGAGCTGTCCAAACCCAAAGGATCTACTCAGACTAGAGCACCTGGAGCTATAGTCATTACACAGTATGTACAGGGGTCTGTGGACTGCCAACCATTGCTCAGGGTTGGGGATACGGTGATTAAAGCTAGTAAGCCAACAGTTATGGAGTGCCTCTTATGGGCCTCATTCCTCTACATACACTAATGATGCAAACATCCCTATAAGGTAAGTACTCCCCATCACTTTAAAGATGAGGAAATTGAGGCACAGACAGGTTAAATAATTTCTCAAAGTCTTGACTCTTGAAAGAGGCTAAGTAATTGTTCCCCAAATTATTTCCTCCTGATAGCATAGCTAGGTGATTACAGTCTAGCGTTTCTTGATGAGTGACTGGGCTCTGGAAGTTGTAGTTTGCCTTCTCCAGGCCTGGCCCATAAAACCCCCTATGCAATCATCAGTGATCTCTCCCTTCTCTCATTTGCCACCCAGATGGCATGGTGTGATAAAAATTCTTAGTGTAAATTCTAAATCCTAGAATCCCAGTGCAGCTTCCAAAGGATTAAAAGTTTGGCTTGCCGGCTCGCTGCTGCGGTGCAGGGCCCTTTCCCCGGGCTCCGGCCCGGCTTCGGCTGCTGGCCTTGGGGCGGCTTCCAGCGGCTTCCGGCGGCCCCGGTGCTGGGTAGGGCCTGCCTGGGCCTGGACCACGCGCGCGGCCTGCACTGCAGGCAGGGCCTGGAGGAGCAGGCGGAGGGCGCGGCGGGTCAGGGACGCCCGGAGTCCGGCGAAGCAGATCATCCTGGCCCCAAGTTTGACATCGATATGCTGATTTCACTGCTGAGGCAAGAAAATGCAAGAGACATTTGTGTGATCAAGGTTCCTCCCGAATTGAAATATACAGATTGCTTTGTGATTGGTAGCGGAACCTCCACCCGACACTTGGATGCCATGGCCTACTACATTGTGAAAATGTACAAATACCTGCAAAGTAAAAGCGAGCCTCATGTTAAGATTGAAGGGAAAGACACTGATGACTGGCTCTGCATGGACTTCGGCAGCATGGTGATTCATTTGATGCTTCCAGAAACCAGAGAAACCTATGAATGAGAGAAATTATGGACCCTACATTCATATGATGACCAGTTAGCACAGATAGCACCCGAGACATTACCTGAAGACTTCATTCTTGGAATAGAAGAGGACACTTCTTCATCCTTGACTCCAGTGGAGTTCAAATGAGAATAAAATGATATGAACTACTTTAGTCATTATCAGATTTGGATTGAGTCACTTTTAAAAATATAGCTCTGATTGAGCTATATCAATCACCTGATTGGTCAGGTTGTTGTCAAAACAAGCCTCATCTATTGGCAATGGGCTAAATGAAATGTAGAAATTGTAGGTAAGTGAGCTCTCACAGCAAGAATCGGTACATTCAAACTAAAATTTTAATATATTGTTTGTATTCCTAAGATCCTAGCAGGATTCCCCAGAGTTAACACTGGCCCCTGTGCTCTGCTCAGTTTAATTTTGCCTAAGTGTAAATCTTATTCTGTAGAATGGGATAGCCTTAAAAAATAAATAAATAAAAGACAAAAAAAAAAAGTTTGGCTTGCCTTGCCTTTCCTAACTTCTACAGCCTCTTCTGCCTGAACTTCTTTCTCCTCAGAATCCCTACTGGATTTCTCAAAAGAAGTCCCTTCTCCCTCCTATTGTAGCAGTCATATGCATGGCAAATACACAAGCTAGACTTGGTGAGGATCTTGTCTTTCAAGGAGCTTCATTCAAGGAAACTCAGGCTGGCACCAAAAAAAGTAATCAAAACAATCTGAAACTTTACTCTGTCCTTCAAGGAAATGCATGAGTCCATATTTATCCTGCTGTCAAGAGCTGGCAGCTACCATTTGGCTCACACACTCCTACTTCCTCCCCACTCAGTCTCTCCTCCACCCAGGCTTTCTGGCTCTTTAATAGCTAGCCTACCCACTGGTGGTCACTAATGTCTTCACTGAAGGAGTTGTGTCTCCTCAGCCAAACATTCAGAAGTCACCAAGTAGGGCCTGCACTGGGGGTGGTGGGGGTCGGGGTGGGAGTGAGGATTTTCCATATCTCTTTGGTCTCTGCTGATTTAGGTCTTGTCTTCTAGGTCGAGATATTTGAGTTTGTGGGGATGGTTTGGTGATGTAGGGTGGGAAGGTGAGTAACAGCAGGTTCTGCTATGTGACTGGGACTGCAGAAGGAGGAGATTGCAAACTGAAGCTTACTGAAGCTAGTAAAGATCTAGATTTGCTTCCCAATGCTCCACAAAACATTAATGTTTTAAGAGACGGTGATAAGTGCCACGTGAAAATAATCCATGCTAGTAATATATTTTCTCTAAACATCTTAATGTAAGGAAAAGTGAGTTATGCTTCTCACAACTTGCAAGAGTTAATTCTTG
The DNA here is from genome assembly GCF_018345385.1 of Vulpes lagopus. Taxonomy (NCBI): domain Eukaryota; kingdom Metazoa; phylum Chordata; class Mammalia; order Carnivora; family Canidae; genus Vulpes; species Vulpes lagopus. Next base: position 63,189,712 of record NC_054824.1, read on the forward strand.
GAAACTCTTTTAATATCCATTAATGGGGGGCATCTGGGTGGCTCAGTCAGTTGTGCCTCTGCCTTCAGCTCAGGTCATGATCCCGGGGTCTCCTGGAATCAGGACCCCCCCCCCCCGCATTGGGCTTCCTACTCATCAGGGACCCTGCTTCTCTCTCTCTCTCTCTGCCCCTCCTCCCTGCTCATGCTCACTCTTCGTGCTTTCTCTCTCTCTCTCTCTCTCTCAAATAAATAAATAAATCTCAAATTATATATATATTTAAAAATCCATTAATGGAAGAATGATTAAAGAAATTATGCTATATTTCACACCAAGGAATATTATGTAGACATCTGTCCATATGGAAAGATGTTCTGGATATATTAAATGAAAAATGCAACCCACAAAATAATATGTCTAGCATGAGCTCCTTTGTGTTTGCATCTCTGTGTGTGACCATAGCAAAAAGGCTAGATGAACAAACACCAAAATATCAGTAGCAACGATCTCTGGGGAATTGGTTAGCGGAATGGAGGAAAATTGTCAAATTATGCAGCAACTAATTTGTCTTTAGGACCGTTTTTGCTTTCTACTCTAATACAGGCACAAATGATAACTTCAGAGCTCCTGAAGAGTCTCAAAATTTAGAGTACTTTTAAGAGGTTTTCATGGTCAGATAATGTCAGGAAGGCCTGACCCAGCTGTACGTTGGTCTCAGGGTTTATTTCCTTGTTGATCTCTGATTGCCCAACATGCTCTGGGTATAGAGGGAAGGCCTTGTGACTTGGCTCAGGCCAGGGCATGATGGGGAAACAGTGACACCATGTGGGGTCCACTCAGTTCCTCTCTGGAGGAGCTGTTTTGTTTCTTTTCATTAGGCTGCAATTCTCCAATAATTCTCTTTTGTTTTTAAGGCATTATGTATACCCAGGAAGCAGTAGTTACAGACCAAGTTCCCTTCCAGGAATAGGTGGCATACACTAAAGGGTTCAATTGCTGATCATTTTAACACAGTTCCTACAGAGGAGTGGGACCACCAAAGGAGGGGTGATGCATCCAAAGACAAGGAGCTATTAACACACCAACTTGAAAGAGCAGGAGAGAGAACTGTGTCACTGGAGCCAAGCAAGAGCTGGAGCCTTGGAGGAGGAACCACCAATCAGAGTTGTGGCTACAGAAGAAAACAGTCACTGCCTGAGCCATGGCAGACATGGAGGGAGTAGGGGAAAGTAAATACCCCAACTTATTTCTCCTCTTAACTGCCAACCCCTTACCAGTAGCTCCCATTAGCTAGACCCAGCAGTAAGTCAGGGGGCCAGGAGCCAGGGTGATGGAGTCCAGAAGGACAGCCTTCCAGGGGCAGAGCAAGAATGAGCTGGGTTAACATGGGGAAGGGGTGGGCACAGGAGTAGAGGATGATCAAGGGTGTCAAAGGCAGCATAAAAGCCAGGCCAGGAGGACTAGGAGGGGGCCATTCATGACTTCTAGTGATCAGACTCAAATGAGCAGTTGAAGAGATAAATAACAAAGTTGTCCCTAAAAAGTAAAAAAGTAAAACATAAAAGAAGTGCATGATAATAAAAGGGCTAGAAGTGATGTGGGAGCAGAAACAACGGAGGGGTTTTCAGGATAGGTAAGACTGTGGCCAGGTAAACATGGAGGGAAATGTGGGGGTGGGGACCTGAGACACCAGAACAGAGAAAAGAGTTCCTGAGGATTATGCAGGAGAGGGAGACAGACAGACAGGATGCAGGGGAAGCGTCATCTTGAAAATGGAAAATGGCATTCAGAGATAGGGATAGGCGGGAAGAAGAAGGGAAGGTTTTAGAAAGAAATATATGGAAGAGGAGAGAAAATAATACTAGGCTTTTTTTAAAAGCACTTAGCATGCCCTAGCTTTAGATGCCCAGATACTAAACCCAGGCTGGAGAGTTTAGAACTCACCCAAGGCCACACAGCTAGTAAATAACAGAGATGGGACTAAGCACAGATTTGTAAGAAGCCAAAACCTTACTGACTAGCAGCTCTTCCAGTGATCACTCCCCTCAAACATGGCCTTCTACTCCCCCCTCTCTCTCTTCCCTAGGTATAAATCAAGACTGTCCTATGTGAGCATCCTCTCCATCTTTCAGACTTTCCATTATCCTCTCACCCTTGCTCAAACCACCTGAGTGGCAGGGAAGCACCAGGTTTCATTCAGCACCATGGCTAGAAGCAACACCTGGGCTGGGCCAGGTAGGAGGAACACCTGGCATGGGAACCGGCCTCTGAAAGCTGGAACGACTCAGACTCACTCAGGGTACACCATTGACCCAAACTGGAAAAGTAAGTGTGATTACTCCTCACTCTGCAGTTCTAGTTTCTGTCCCACCTGGCCTCCAGTCCCCACACTTTGCCTGAAAGTGCAGGCTAGGAAACCTCCCCAATCCTGGCCAGAGTCTGGACCCATCCCAATCCACCCATGTGGCAGGTGAGGTTCCCTGTGCTTCTGCCTTGGCCATGTGATCCATGTGAAGGCTTGTGCCAGGTGCAGTGCCTGAGGCCCTGCCTCCCAGCTCCTGTGTTCTCGTCCAGATCTTTCCTTTGGGCCTGCCATCCTGCAGCCCATCGGCTGCTGCCTGCATGTGACCTAAAGCAATCCCAGTACATGCACATGCGTGGGGACACACACCCTCACTCCCCGGGATGTGTCTCGTCCTGAAGAGGGGAGGCACTGGCCTTGGACTGGGCTTGAAATCCTCAATCGAGAAAATATGAGAAGTTAAGAATGGGATAATGGCCTCAGCTGGAAGTGTCAGAGAGGGACAGATGGTCTAAATACAAAGAATGGCAGGGGAAGGAAGGTCAAGGATGAGAAGGGTCAAAGGGGAGAGAGAAAGGTTATGGCAGGGGTTTGAATCCAGTAGGGTGAGAACAAGTAAAAACAGGACAGAACTGAAGAAGGAACTGGAAAAGAGAAATAGAAGTGGCTGCTTATCAGCAAGTGACATCTGTGGGCTCTGATGTCTGTAGTTGGTGGCTCTGGCCAAGGGTGTGGTGGACATCATCAATTACTCTCCCCAGCCCCCTTCTCAGGCAGGGCTGGGCAGGGGCTTTTCCAATTTGGGTCAATGTGTACCTTGAGTGAGTTTGAGTCATTACAGCTTTCAGAGACCAGTTCCCATGCCAGGTCTTCCTCCTACCTGGCCCAGCCCAGGTGTTGCTTCTAGCCATGGTGCTGACTGGAACCTGGTGCTTCCCTGCCACTCAGGTGGCTTGAGTAAGGGTGAGAGGATAATGGAAGGTCTGAAAGATGGAGAGGATGCTCACATAGGACAGTCTTGATTTATCCCTAGGGAAGAGAGGGGAGTACAAGGCCATGTTTGAGGGGAGTGATCACTGGAATAGCTGCTAGAAGGACTTCACTAGGGAACCTCCAGGAATTCTGAAAGGGATTGTCCAGCAGCTGTAAAGTCTCAGCTGAAGAGAGACATCAGGAGTGTTTCACATGCCCAGACATGCTTCTGGCCTGGGACTTCCCTGGCAATGGTTGCCATTATATCCAGGAACACTCGAGGCTCCGAGAGACCTGAGTTCTCTAGTGTAGTGACTAGCGCAAACGTGGTGGTTGAATGAATGCACACAGCAGCGAATGATGGGGTTCAGATGTAATGATAAAGGGAAAAAGATCTGTGCTCAAATTTGAGGGCAGGTATCTTTAAACACAGACTTAGCCCTGTGCATAGTAGTGGGGTGATGTCAAAATGTTCCTACACTCAGATATGAGGATCAGGAAATTGAACCACAAATTAGCACAACCTGAAAGATGAGAGCATTTGATATGCATGTGCTGTGAGGATTCAGTCAAGATTTCTTGATATCTGCCCTTTGCTATGAGGAATAAAAAGAGTCTTCCCTCAGGTAGGAAAGAAGTGTGAGGTAAAGGTCAGAATGGCACATAAACAGGCCAGAAAGTAAGATTCATGAGACTTCAGAATTCTGCTTTTGTCTAAGGTATAGAAAGCTAGAAACATTTAAGATAGTAGCTAAATCATACTTAGGTGTGGAAATACCTAGATGGAAATTTAATAAAATGTGCGCAAGATTCATATGCTGAAAACCACAAAGCACATTCATGAGAGAAACCATAGAAGAAATAAATAAATAAATAGCAAATTATGTCCATGGATTGGAAGACTCAATAGTGCAAAGATGCCTGGTTCCCTCAAAACTGAGCTACAGATTCAGTGTAATCCCAATCAAAGGACTGGCAGGCAAATTTTTTTTCTGGGGGTGGTGGTGGTGTAATACATTGACAAGCTGATTCTGAAATTTATATGGCAAAGAAACTAGAGCAGCCAATGCAAGTTCTTTTTGAAAAATAACAACACAGTTGGATTACACATCATCTGATTTCAGGGCTTGTTATAAAGCTACAGTGAGTAGTCCAGGTGGTGTGGTGTTGGTGTAAAGAGACATTTGGATCAGTGGGATAGAATGGACAGTCAAGAAATAGACCTACATGTCAATTGACATTTGACAAAGAGACTAGGACAATTCAATGCAGAAAGAATTGTTTTCCCATTAGAAACGACAAATACGGGGATCCCTGGGTGGCGCAGCGGTTTGGCGCCTGCCTTTGGTCCAGGGCGCGATCCTGGAGACCCGGGATCGAATCCCACATCGGGCTCCCGGCGCATGGAGCCTGCTTCTCCCTCTGCCTATGTCTCTGCCTCTCTCTCTCTCTGTGACTATCATAAATAAATTTTAAAAAAAAAGAAACGACAAATACCATTTGCTTCGACGTGGATGGAACTGGGGGGTATTATGCTGAGTGAAATAAGTCATTTGGAGAAGGATAAACATTATATGGTCTCATTCATTTGGAGAATATAAAAAGTAGTGAAAGGGAATAAAGGGGAAAGGAGAAAAAAATGAGGGGGAATATCAGAAAGGGAGACAGAACATGAGAGACTCCTAACTCTGGGAAACGAACAAGGGGTGGTAGAAAGGGAGGTGGGTGTGGGGTGGGGGTGACTGGGGTGACGAGCACTGAGGGGGGCACTTGATGGGATGAGCACTGGGTGTTATTCTATATGTTGGCAAATTGAACACCAATAAAAAATAAATTAAAAAAAAGAAAGAATTGTTTTCTTAGTAAACAATGCTGGTACAATTGGACATCTAGAGGCAAACAAACAAACCACAAATCATATCTTGCAGCACAAGCAAAGATTAGCTTGAAATGGATCATAGACCAAAATGTAAAACCTAACACTGTAAAGCCTCTAGCAGAAAATAGAAGAGAAAATCTTTGTGCCTTTGAGGACGGAAAAATACCCTTAGCAGGGCACCAAAAGCACAAATCATAATGAAAATCAATACATTGGATTCTATCAGTATTAAAATCTTCTATCCTTTAAAAATGCTGTTAAGGGAAAGATAAAATAAGTTCTAGACTGGAAGATGATATTTTCAGATCATATATCTGAGAAAGGACTTGTATCCAGAATATATAAAGAATTCTTTTAAAAAAAAGATTTTATTTTTATTTATTTATTTATTTGAGAGAGAGAGAGAGAGAACCAGTAGGGGGAGCGGCAGGCAGAGGGAGAGGGAGAAGCTGGCACCCTGCCAAGCAGGGAGCCCTATGCAGGACTCAATCCCAGGACCCCAGGATCATGTCCTGAACCAAAGGCAGATGCTTAACCAACTGATCCACCCAGGTGCCCTGAATATATAAAGAATTTTTACAACTCAGTAACAATGGTAATAATAATCAATGACAAAAAAAATAGACAAAAGTTGTGAATTCATACTTTGCCAAAAACGATACGCAAGTGGCAAGTAAACAATGAGAAGATGTTTAACATGGTTAGTTATTATGAAAATAGAATGAAATAGTGAGATATCATCACAAACTTATTAGAATGGCTTACCAAACTCTGACAATATTAAGTCTTGACAAGGATGCAAAAATGGTATAGCCATTTTCAACACAGTGTGGCAGCTCTTATCAAATTAGACACACACTGGGATCCCTGGGTGGCGCAGCGATTTGGCGCCTGCCTTTGGCCCAGGGCGCGATCCTAGAGACCCGGGATCGAATCCCACGTCGGGCTCCCGGTGCATGGAGCCTGCTTCTCCCTCTGCCTGTATCTCTGCCTCTCTCTCTCTCTCTCTCTCTCTCTCTCTCTCTCTGACTATCATGAATAAATAATAAAAAAAATAAAAAAAATTAGACACACACTTACCATACGACCTGGTACAAACCACTCCTAAGATTTTGGCCAAGGGAAATGAAGCATATGATCACACAAAATATATGTAAATGAATGTTTATGGTGGTCTTTTTTCATAATTGCCCCCAACTTGAAACCACTCAAATGTTCATCAGCTGGTGAATGGATAAACTATGTGTGGTTCAGCTATACAGTGACATATATTCAGCAATAACAAGAAATGAATTACCAAGAAGTGTAATTTCATGCATGTTGAATACGTTTTGATAAATGAAAGGAACCAAACTTGGGGCTATATATCATATGGTTCCAGGAATAGGACCATTCTAAAAGGGCAGGAAGCTGTAGGAACAGAAGGCAGATCAGTGGTTGCCAGGACCTGAGTTGGAGAGGAAGAGATTGGCTAGCAGGGGCATGAGGGAATGTTTTTGGGGGGCTGATAGTGTATTCTGTTTTTTGCTTGTGGTAGTTGTTACAGAGATGTATAAGTATGTCAAAATTCATAGAAGTAGACACCCAAAGGGGTGAATTTTTGTGTCTGTAAATGATATGGCAATAATCCTGACTTTATTAAAAAAAAAAAGACTATAGAAGGGTACCTATAGAGTGATTTTCAGGTGGCCTCAGACCCTTCTTTTCCTAGGTTATTAGGTCAAGACTGGGCAATTGGCTTTCTAAGTGAAGGACTGTCTCATGTTTATCATTAACCCCCATCTCCAAGCAATCCCCTATACATATAGTAGATGCACAGTACATATAGGTAAAGAAATGAATAAAAACAAATCAGTGAGCATTTGCAAGGCAAAGTAGACTCTGATGATCTGTGGGTCCCTGTGGGCTCTTCACGCCTCTCCAGCTACTTTCCTCAGCAAGATTCAACTTCCTGCCCCTGGGAACTATCATACCTCCCCCATCCCATCCCCGATTCACCACTGAGCCATTTCACACCTTTGCCCATGCAAGTCTCTGTGCCTCGATCACCCTTCAAGGGCCTGTAACTGTGGAGAAAGCACACCCCCACCCCCATAACTCCAACAAATGTCACATCCTGTGTTGTCACACAGGGGTGACACACACAAAGGGGTGTGCATGCACAAAATAACACCCCGTGTGAGCATGTGCACACAGGAAGCATCCAACTATACAAAGGAGGATAAACTTGGGCAGGAGATTGCAGGTGGAAGAGAAAATTCTCCCTTGTGTGGAAAGCCCATCTTCCCCTCCCATGCTAATTAGGATAATAGTACTAATTAGTATTTGTTGAGTGCTTATGGGCATCAGGCTCTATTCTAAAGCACTTTGCCTGTGGAAATCCATGTTGCCCTTCCAATAACCCTAACCTATCACTATTCCCATTTTATAGTTGTAAGAACTGAGACTCAGAAAGGTTATGGACAGGTGGTTGCACACACCAGAAGTGAGGAAGGAATCCACTGCTGGAGGGGAGGACCAGGAGGGGCTGGCTGAGGGTCTAGCTCTTCCCCATCCCTTGCAAGGCTGGCCAGAGTGTGGCAGGCGCTGCAGCTGGAGGGGGGTCTGACTACAGCAGTGAGGACTGTGCCTTGGACACTGACCAGCCTCAGCCATGTAGGGTCACCCTGGCTGGCACGGGTAGGAGGGCGGGCTGGCCTCTCGGAGATCTGGGACCCACAGCCTCCTGCTGCTGGGAGCAGTGGCTGGCTCCTCCCCTCCCTTCCTCCCCCACCCCACCACCCCTCTCTGAATCATAAAGCCAGACCCCAGTCCTGACTATTTCCTAATCCCCATGAGCCCAGTTCCTGTGGGCAGCACTTGATGTGCCTGACCCTCTTCTTTCTGCAACTCAAGGGAAAGACGAGATCTTGCACAAGGTACCCAGTGTGTCTGCCCTCTGCAAGGGAAACCCGACATGGAGCTTCTCTGGCTGCTCATCCTGCTCGCTGTCACAGGTAGGACCCTGCTGCCCAGGCCTTCTCTCCTTCCCCTCTTTGAGTATATGGCGGCAGGTGGGTGGGGAGCAATGGGCTCCACTATAAAGGCTGTTGAAATCCTCAGCATGTTCTTCACTCCTCTTTTCCCCACCTGCCCTGCATTCTTTATGCTTTTCCTCCCTCCCCAGTATGAGAGCCCACTCACAGACTCTTCATGCAACTGGAAGTATAAGGGGCTGGTGATTCTGGCCACATGGAAAAGGAAGGAATTTTGATGGTGGCTTCTCAGGCACTAGCTAGCAGTTGGGGCAAGTTTTGTGGGGCCCTGGTAAGAGGACCTAAAATTATGAACCGCTGGCCCCAGAGGAATGGCAGGGTGGGAGGGAAGGAAGGGAGGAGGAAAAAACCCACACATAAGCATGTGCATCTTTGGGGTGCCTCTTCTGCTGATGTGAAGGTCCTCTGTCCTCTGCCCCAGAAGAGAGGTAAGGGGGCTTAAGATTTCTGTCACTGAGTTGGGGGACTAACACCCCAGATTCTTGCATACAACTACCTCTTTTCATTGGCAAACGTGCTTCTGGCTCCCCTAGAGCAATAGGCAAACCTGGTGATGAGAGGAGAGCCTGTCCCACTGGAGCCCTGCTCCTGAGGCTACTTAGCTAGGGGTGGGGAGGGAGAAGATGGAGAGCTGTCTGGAGGAGGGATGGACAGGCTGACAAGTGGAGGGGGCGCTGTTCTCATCAGGTCCAGTGTCTCTGCTTCCAAAAGGCAGGCCACCCACTCCCTAATCTTGTCTTCCAAGTTTCTGTCACCATATATGGTTGAAGATAGGGTAAAGGAGGACCAAGAGAGGGTAAGTTGAGGTAGAGGGCTCCGGGTGATTCCTCTGCAGGCTCTGCCCTGGCAATAGACTGTGCTCCCCTGCTCCAAGAAGGGTCCCCAAAATAGCAGCCTCATATGTCTCCCCCAAAATAGCTCTGAGATGAGTCTCTCTTGAAAGGGGAACAAAGTCACAGAAATAGGGAAGCTGGGAGCTAAGGGTCAGAAGGGGGAGATGCAGAGCCGGTACTAGTGTGGGCAGCTGCCGAGTAAGCACGAATGCCCAGGGCAAGGAGAGGGTATCCTGCCCAGGCTGAGGGGCCACTGGCCCTGCTCTCTTGAGATGGAGAGGGTGGAGGACAGGCCTTGGTCTCACATGATAGGGAGAAAATGTGTGGAATAGAACCGGAGGGAACTTTAAGACCAACATCTCTGGAAATAGGCCCAGAGAGGGTCAGTTACTTCTCTAAAACTGCCCAGCAAGTCCAATAGGGTTAAATCCAGACCTAGGACCTGGCTGTCACAGTAGGCTGTGCACTTTCTCCTGACTTATATAAGACCCTGAGCTCCTTAAGGGCAGGATGTCTATCTCTTTGTTCATTGCACACTGTAAGTGTTCGATAAACATTTGGTAAACGAACAAAGAGTGAATGACCGTCTCCTTCCCAGAGCTGTCTGGAGCCCACAACACGACGGTGTTCCAGGGTATGGCAGGCCGATCCCTGCAGGTCTCCTGTCCCTACAACTCCTTGAAGCACTGGGGGAGACGTAAAGCCTGGTGCCGCCAGGTGGATAAAGAGGGCCCGTGCCAGCGGGTCGTTAGCACCCACCGTTCGTGGCTGCTGTCCTTCCTAAAGAGGTGGAATGGAAGCACGGCTATCGTGGATGATGCGCTGGGTGGCACACTCACCATCACGCTGCGGAATCTTCAAGCCCACGATGCTGGCCTCTACCAGTGCCAGAGTCTCTATGGTGATGAGGCCGACACCCTCAGGAAGGTCCTGGTGGAGGTGCTGGCTGGTGAGTAGGCAGGTGACTGCATCTCTGGCCCACCCCTGGGCTGGGACTATGTCTCTGATGTCTGTGCACAGGACCACCCTCTAGATTTCTGGGGAACCTGGGGAAACCCACAGTGCAGCTCTTGCCTTCCCACTCAGGGTCATGGTGGATGGTTGTGCAGGCTGCTCACTGCACAAGGGGGCCACATGCCAGCCCTGGAGCCCCTCTCCAGGCTGTGCTCCCTGGTACAGGACTACAACACTGGCAGGAAGGGTCCCTACCTCTAATTTGTGTATGGAGCCAAATGAGCTGTTTGTGGTCCTGCCTCCCCAAACAGCTTTATCCATCTGGCATCCAGTTAGGATGTGAATATTATAAAGTGGTCCTGAAGGAGTAGGAGGAGGTTCATTTACTCCCTCATCCAATTACCCAAAGGACCTGCAAACGTAAAGTAAGCACCAACCTGGTGTAGAAAACAGCCTGAGGAAGGGGCATTGCTTGTGACCCTGGGTGATGGGCTTCACCTCTCTGGGCTTCCACTTCCTCATCTTTAAATGGAGATGATGACATTTGTCCTGCTGCCCCCACAGGGCTCCCGTGAGGCGCCAATGAGGTGACACAGTTAAAAGTGCTTGGGGGGTAAGTGACAGTCCACTCCCCAGCCTCCTGCTGCTGAGCTGACCTGGGATCCTCATGCCAGGCTTGCCTAGGTGAGGCGGAGGTGGGGCGGCAGCGGGGTGCTCCTCACCTCTGAGCTTCCCCAGGGAAGCCTTCTGCCTATGTCTCCAGAACCCTGTGTCCCAAAGGAGGAAAAATCTGTGCGTGTGTGGGGGACAAGCCCCCTTTCAGACTCTCCTCCTTTCCTACCTCTCCCCGCCCCAACATGGCTCCTAATGGTGGAAATGAGCCATTTGTCTAAGTTCTAAGCAGGGAAAGGGAGGGGAGACGGTTTGCCCTGGACCCAAACCCCAAGTCCACGACTCTTCTACATGGGAAGAGAGGGTGAAGAGACACAAATTTTCAGCCCAGGTCTGAGCCTCAGCCAACTCCCCAGGGGGTGGCAGGAATATAATAGTATAATAATAATAATCCATAGCTGGTGCAGACAGCTTGACAGTTCACACAAAACTTTCAAGTACACCCATTCATCCATATGACCTTCCCAAAGACCCTGTGTGTTGGGAGGGTAGGAGCTGTAGCTACCAAGCTCTGATGAGGTGCTAAGCACTATATAGGGCGCTCTCACTGAATCCTACAACACTACTGTAAAGGAGGAGTTTCTATTCGACTCACTTTACAGGTGAGGAGACTGAGGCTCAGAGAAGCTAATGACCTGATCAGCTCCAGGTCAGAGCCCAGGGGGCCTCACCACAGCTGGACAGGTTTCCCCCTACTACAACCAGCTGCCTGAAGGAGGAGGGACTAGAAGCTTACAGCCTCTGTCTCCCACAGACCCCCTTGATCACCTGGACCCTGGAGATCTCTGGATCCCTGAGGAATCCAAGGGCTTCGAGGATGCCCACGTGGAGCCCAGCGTCTCCAGGTACAGAGATGGGTCTTTGCTAAGGTCTCTGGGCAGACTTCCACCCTGCAGAGCCCGGGCATGGGATGGAAGCTGGGGCCCTAGAAGTAACTACAAATTCCAAGACAATTTGAGAGAGCATGAAAGGGCCTGGAGATGATTTGTCTGAATACCCCTCCAACCAGCCATGGTGTGTTGGTATGGCCATGCCAGTTGTTAAAATATTGAAATTCTTTTATATATATATATATATATATATATATATATATATATATATAATATATCTTTTATATATATAATTCTTTTATATATATATTCTTTTATATATATATCTTTTATATATATATTTATATATATAAATATATATAAATAGCAGCTGCTTTTTTTTTTTTTTTTAGCAGCTGCTTTAAAACCCCTGAATGGTCAGCTTCCCATTCCTCCCTGGGAGCCCTTGGACATCCCCACAATAAAAGTTTTAGCACAAAGCTGGGACCCCCAGATGCCTGCTTCTTTGGTAGGACCAACATCGGCTCTGATTGATTCATTCCCATGTACTGGTGTTGAAATATTGTTAATATTAGCACAGGGTATGTGTATGGGCATCTACCCCCATGCTCTCCCCTCCCGCGCAGCAGGAAACTGCCCTGCAAGGACATGTTTAAATGTGCTCAGTAGGTGGATCCAAACCTAGAACTCAGGTCTCCTGATTACAGGTTCCCTGAAGCCCGCAAATCCTCATCCCAGGGCTGGTGCTGGGTGGGGGATTACTCCAGGCCCCCAAGAGCTCCCGGTGTGGCCCTGTTCCTCCTCTGAGGGCAGACTTCAGTGTGTGAGCCTCCCCCAGGCCTCCCTCATGTCCTCCTTGTGTTTCCAAGGAGCCTCTCTGAAGAGGAGATCCCCTTCCCTCCCACTTCCATCCTTTTCCTCCTGGCCTGCATCTTTCTCAGCAAGTTTCTAGCAGCCAGCGCCCTCTGGGCTGCGGCCTGGCGTGGGCAGAAACTGGGGACACCCCCGGCCAGTGAGCTGGATTGCAGCTGTGACCCAGGTTATCAGCTCCAGACCCTAACAGGTGAGCCTGGTGAGCACAGCGGTGGCGGGGGTGGGGGGGGGGCAGACTGGGCAGGGGTGGGGAGGTGGGGTGCAGAGGCGCCATGTGAGCACAAGATCTGTTACAGAGCGGGCAGACATGTGAGAGAAGAGGACCTCACCTGGGAAGGGGCTCTGCTGTAACCACCCCAGCCTGCACTTACTCCTCGGCCACCAAGGCTCCTGGGTCTGCTTTGGCAAAAGGCCGCCCTACCCATCCCCTGCTTCCCTGAGTGTGTGTGTGTGTGTGTGTGTACCTGGAAAATGGGAGGAACATGTACGAACTTCTAGACATTGGACATTAAACACTGTCCCAAATAAATCCAAGACTTCATGTTTAATTGGATGGTTTGGGGCTTCGTGGAGGTCTCTCTCTTGCTACAGGGCCAAGAGAATGAATTGGGGTGAGGAATAGATGAAAAGTCTGACTCCTTGGGGCCTCGGGTCTTGGCTACTACATGCCTTCATTCTTGCAGGCTCCGCATCACTGAGGTTTTGTTTCTTCTCGCTTCCTTCCCTAGATCTAATTCCTGAATCCTGCATCCTCCTCTGGGATTTCTCTAGCATCCAAGTCTGGCTCCCTTCTCCTTGTGCCTGTTCATCGATTCCCTAGGAATCATGCTGCCCACCCCCACACTGGTCCATCTAACTCCCAGCTGACTCATCCGCCCGTTTCCCCAGAGCTGGGCTTTCTTTGTGGTTGCTTCCCCTAACAGCCAAACACCCAGGGCTTGACTTACACAGTAGCAACCGGAGCTGGGAACTCCTGGTCTGAGCCCCTTGCTACACGGAAGGGAAAATGAGGCTCGCAAGGGACAGACATCACCCCAAGTCGCCAGCAGAGCCTGGAAGTCCAGATTTCACTTGATGTTCATGTTGCCCTTCCTTCTAGCTCAATCTTACTCACTTATTCGTTTATTTATTCAACAGACATTATCTGTGCCAGATACCATTCTAGGTGCCGGGAACATGACAGTAAAGCAAAGAGGCAAAGATTTCTGCCCACACAGAGCCATGGACTAGTGGGAGGGGAGACAGACACAATAAATGAGTCAGCCAGTATGCTAAAAGATGAAGTGCTGAGGAGCAGATGACAACGAAGCCGGGCTAGGACACTGGGAGTGCAGAAGGGACTGTCATTCTGGAGGGCATCGGTAGGAACCACTGCAGAAGCCCTGGGAGGAGCTGAGGAAGTGAACCACGAGTATTTCAGGGGCAGAGGGACAGCCAGGGTGCCTCGGGAACCTCATCTCTCCCTGGAAAACACATACACCATAGCAGCCATGAGAGAGGGCAAGAGGATGGAGACTTGCCCAAGGAGAGCTGCAGGAAGGGGAGGAATCGAGGTGGTCCCAACCGGGGTCTTGGCAAAGTGGAAGGCCAGGAGCCCCTGTGGCCAGGGCCAAATGCAGCTGCTTTGCCCTCTACCATGTGCTTGGGCTCCTGGGGTTTCAGATCATTGGGAAGGACCCCCTGAAGCAGCCCTGTGTCCAGCCCATGTCTACACAGCATGCCCCCGAGCCAGCCCAGCCCAGCTCTGCCTGGCCCACTCCCTGTGGAGGCTGCTGCGCTGGCCCTGTCCCCAGCTCTGAGACACTGGTCCTGGCTACATGTCCCGAGTCCTTGGATTCAGCAGCACGTCAAGCTTCCTCATCATGTCACAGGCTGTTGTCCCCTTCCTGCAGGCCTGTGGCACAGTCTAGCAGCCAAGAGCGAGCCTGTCCACCTGCCTGTACCAACGCCAACAAGAGGGCAGGGGAGGGTCCCCCGTTAGCGGCACTGGAGCACACCTATAGTTCTTGAGAACTTGGCCTTTTCTCTTTCTTCCTCTGCCACATTGGAGATACCCCCCACCCCCCCACCCCCCCGCAGTGTACAGATCACCACTGGGATGCCCTGCCTTGGACTCTTTGGAGCACACATGGGACTGAAGGGGGTCAGGTAATATCATTTCAAGTTTCAACTTTGCTTTCTACTAAGAAACCCGAAGCAAGTTCCTTAACCCCCAAACCCCAGTTCTGCACAGGACGGCATGAATAGGGGCCAAATGTTTCCTGTGCAGGCAGTGGGCTTGTGTCACAGGAGAGGAACCTCCAGGTATAAGGTTTGGAGTTTTATATTCAGCATCCACCCATCTTTCTTTCTTGGGAGAGAGAGACCTTTACTCTGGAAGGTAGACAGATCTTCTGGAGGGAAGAGGCCGGGGTGCCTAAGCAAGTCCAGTCTGGAGCTGATACATTCTCTCTAGCTTTCGAGGCATGTTTGCTATTCGATCACACTAGACCAAAGCTTGATCTGTGCCTGGATCATGCAGAAACGTGAAAATATCCATGGAGAATTTTCTCCCAACAGACAGGCTAGTACATTCATGAAACAAAACTAATATGTCCTATGGGATGTTTGGAGAATAAGCAATCTTGTAAACTGAAAGTACTAAGGAAATAAACACTTGAAAGACAATCATAGATGATGGGAGAAAAGGATGAGGGTGTCTTCTAGGAATCAGAACAAAATGGACAAAAAGATGGGAAAACGAGAGAGAAAGGATAGGGAAATGAGATGAATCCATGAGGTTCGGTATTCAACTAGTTAAGGAGTTCTGGAAGACAGGGCGAAAGGAAATGAAGTGTCATTAGCAAAGGATGCCAGAACTGGAGGGTGTGGGTGTTCACTGCCAGGTCTCAAGAGAACCTGGCCCAGTAGATGAGGGCCAGTCCCGGCCAGGGTGCCGGAAGAGTGGGTGCCCCTGCTGCGAGGTCATGGGGCAGGACAGGACAGTCTCCCGAGAGCTCGGGCTGGTGTGCTCATTACAGACCTGAGAACAAAAATCACGCCCCACCTTCCTCCTCCATGGCTCTGCATCCTCAGATCCTATCTTTGAAAGACCCTGAGGACTCTATTCGCTCTTTCTTTCTTGCTTTCCAGTTAACCACGATCTTGTCCTACCTCATCCCCTAGCCGGGGACCAGGAGCCTAGGCTTTGTTCTTGGGCCTTCTCACCCTGCCTTGCCCACCCCTCCCTACCCTCACGGTCAGTTCCCAAGCACTGAACCAACCGGGTTTTGGAAGGGTGCCTTGCTCCCACCGGAGGGGCCCCCAGTGCCTGCCTCCCACCACAAGGCCTGTCATGTGGGGTCCCATGTGACTGTCGGAGGCAGCTGTTTCCTGCTCCCTGGGGAACGCTGTGTCAGTGGCCAGGCAAGCCCCAGAGCTGACATCTGCCTGACCTGCCATGGGCCCCAACCTGCTGCTGCTGTTGCTCCTGGGACTGGCAGGTAAGGTGAAAGGGGCTGCGCTCTGGGCCCCATGCACTCTGCTCCAGGCCCAGAAATGATTGGCATTATCGTGGCAATGTAGGGCCCAGAAGGTGAACCTCTCCGTCCCTATGCCCCTGTGGCAGTGGCTGGACTGTCCCCCCAGCTCCTGCACTGCCTTCCCACAGCCTTTCCTTCTCCAGGCCAGGGCTCAATTGCCGCCTCCCCCGAGGTGCTGGAGGCACCTGTCGGTGGCTCCATCCTGGTGCAGTGCCACTACCGGCTCCAGGACGTCAAGGCTCGGAAGGTGTGGTGCCGGTTCTCACCAGAGGGGTGCCAGCCCTTGGTGTCCTCAGCCGTGGACCGCAGAGCCCCAGGGGGAGGGCGCATGTTTCTCACAGACCTGGGGGGCGGCCTGCTCCAGGTGGAGATGATCGCCCTGCAGAAGGAGGATGCTGGCGAGTACGGCTGCGTGGTGGACGGTACCAAGGGGTCCCAGACGGTGCACAGAGTCGCTCTGGAGGTGAGGCCTCCAGGTGAGTCATTCTAGGTGGCCATTGCCCCTCCCCAGCTGCTTCTTGGGTCTTTGGGGGATGGGGACCCTTAGGAAGTAGGAATTGGGAGGAGATATTTTTTACGGCTCCTCAGGGAACGGAAACCAAATGGGGTGAGCAGTCAGAGATAAAACAGACAGACAGCGGGTCCCTTCCCCCTCCTGCAACTAGCCGGTTTCCCATCAGAAGGCATATCGTCCTTCCTCACCGATGGCCTCCTAATTCACTATTTTCAACATACTTGATGCTATTTTTTTTAAATGAAGTTTTAATTTGGGCATATCAACTGGAATTCATTTTTTAAATCTTCTGGTTTATTACTCCTGTTATAATGGGTTTGATGGCTTAAAATTACTGAATCCATATTTTATTCAATTTTATGTCTTCATTGAGCATCTAGTGTGTGCCTCACTTCAAGCAAGGTACAGTCAGTGCCTGAATTACTTCAACTCATTTAGTTTTAAAAATATGGAATATGGGGCACCTAGGCGGCTCAGTCGGTCGAGCGTCTATGTACCTTTGGCTCAGGTCATGATCCCAGGGTCCTGGAATCGAGCTCTGCATTGGGCTCCCTGCTCAGTGGGGAGTCTGCTTCTCCCTCTCTCCCTGCCTCTCCCCACTTCTCTTTTCTAGTTCAAATAAATAATTTTTAAAAATGAAGAAAATCTCACTAATAGTTAAGCTAGTATTGACAACCCTATTTCAGTACAGAAGTACTTTGATAGGCTGTGGTTTTCTCTCACAGGCTACAACTTTCTAATGTCTGAGCACTTATTAAAAGACAATTTTAAAGTAGAAGAAAACAATTTCCAGAAAAATTGGATGTTGTTAAAAAAAAATGTTCTGGAGGGAAAATGGCCGGATGCCCATAGAAGTGGAGACTGCTACTACTACCTTTCTCTTATGGATGATGACAGTTTTTCATTTTCAGGTGTTCCTTTCTCAAGTAATTTGTGCCCAATCCCCAAATAATGAAATGAAGAAAGGCATTTTTCCTTTCCTTGTTTTTCCCCTATTTGTTGATTAGTCCAACTTATGGACTAAGTTGTCACCAGAATCCCTCATCTCTGGCCCATGATTATTACTTAATATTATAAATATGCTCCTGGTGGTCCTTGTTGTCCTCTGTCCTCCCTTCCTGACACTCTAGGGTTTGAGAACTCCATCTTGTGGGACAGGATGCACTGGGTTGATGGGCAGGTGCCAGGGCTCCAACAGCTGTAGAGGGTGGATGCTCAGGTAGGCCGGTGGAGTATGGCTTTCAGGGAGGATGTGGATGGCTTAAAAGGCACCAGGAGGGCAGGACACATGCAGCCAAATGGAAGACACAGCATCTCCAGATCCTGGTTTGGCTTGGGGTGGGAGGAAGGAATGATGAGCCTCTGAGAACAAGGAAGACTCCTATCCCCGGGGTCTAGAAGGACTGGCCAGGTTCCCAAGACAGATCCTCAGGCCCAGAGAAACCAACCATGAGTCCCACAGCCGGAAGTTGAGCATGTTGTAAGGATGATAGAAGACGTGTCACAAAACCGAGTCTTGGGGTCTGAGCAAGGCTGTCAGCAAGTGTAACTTGACACTGTGTCACATTAGGGGTGACCCTGGAATTCCTTAGATGCTGGGGGCAGAGCTTCAGCCTGCAGGGGTGTGGGGGGTCACACAGTTGCAGATATGTGGAGAGGTCTAGCAGGCTGTGCCGAGGCCCCTTTAGAGACCAATTGATGAGCGCCAGCAGTGAGGTTGCCACTAAGGATGAGACTGGAAAACCTATTCTGGGGTGGGGAGGTGAGAACAGATTACCCAGTGGCTGATTCAGCATAGTCTGAGCAGCCTGGTAGACCAGGGTGTGCGGGGGAGCAGGTGAAGGAAGGCAGGGCAAGGGGTAGGAACTGGTGGAGGAAGAGAAAGTGGGCCTAGTTGCAACCAGGTAAAGACAGAAGGAGACCATCCATGATCTCCAGAATGAGGGCCCCTAAGGAATATGCCAAGCCTCCATCTGTGTTTCTTACTTGGGACCTCTTCTTCCTCGGTTCCATTCTCCCATCCCTCAGATCTCAGGCCCATGCCCCTGCCCACCATGGGTATGTGCTCATTAATATTTCCTTCTGACTCAGCTCCTAGCCTGAAAGAGGAGGAAACCTATAAGGCTGGGAGTCTGGCTGATGATGGCCCCTCAGACACTGTGGGCAGTGCCAGCCCTGTGGAACCCAGCCAGGATGAGAAGAGGTACTGACAAGAGCTGTATTTGGTGGCCGGGAAAAGGGTGGTGGTGGGAAAGGGGGTGAAAGATTGTTCAGAGCCCCGGGCTAATTCAAGGGGAAACCTTATGGTTCCTTCTACCCCTGGGGAGCTTCTGATCTGGCAGGAAGTCAGGCAGACCCACCTGTCTATTCCAGTTCAGCAATGATCCCTTTATCCTGGTAGTTTCCAGCCAGGATACCCTGGTAATGTGTTTCTCTTCTGCCCTCTGTCTGCCCTCCTCATTCCATTCCCCAAATCCTCTTCTTGAAACCATGGCTCACCAAGAGCAGTACCTTTCTCTACTGCTCCAGAGTTCCTGGTGAGCAGCTTCCTGCCAGGTTCAGGCTTGAGCTCACCTATCCCTTTATGTCCTTCAGCATCCCCTTGATCTGGGGCGCTGTGCTCCTGCTGGGCCTGCTGGTGGCAGCAGTGGTGCTGTTTGTTGTGATGGCCAAGAGGAAAGGTAGGTAGCCGTTTACCTGCCTACCCCAGCACAGCCCTGCTGGTGGTGTACCAGCTAGTCTTGTAGACAATGCTGGGACTCTAGGTCTGTTTCTCCTGTGGATGGGCTTATCTGGGCTTTGGTAAGGCTCCCAGGCCTTAGAAGTTCCTGGCTGAGGGATGGAGGGGAAGAAGGAGATTCAGTGGGAGCCAGCCTAGGGACAGACAGGAATTGGACAGGGTGGGCAGTGGGATAGGCAAGTGACTGGAGGAGGTTCAGGAAGGGTTTCAGGAGACAGGCTGAGTGTTGAGGCAGGATGAAGGGAGCTGGAAGCAGTAAGTGGGTGGGGAGGCTCCTGGCAGGTTGGGGTGGAACTGGGGAGGCAGTGGGGAAAGTTTGCTCATAGGAGTGGAATGAAGGGTCTGGACCAGGAAAGAGGCTTCAGGGACTTCTGAAGGGAGTGAGGGGGTGGGTTTTGAGCCAGGATGGAAAGCTGACTGTGAGGCCATCCTCTGTCCTCCCAGGGAACAGGCTTGGTGTCCGTGGCCAACCTCAGAGCAGCGGAGTTCCAGGCATGGTAAGAGCCAAATTCTCCAGACCTTCCATCTGCCAGGTTCACTGAGAAGCCCCAGGATGAGAGGGTGAAGAAAGATGGGGACCCAGTTAGAGTCCATACTTTCTTCTTAAATGCTGTAAACTTGGTACCAGTTGTCTTCCACCTTTCCACTTTGGTATTTCACCCTCCCCAATTTAAAGAGGATGTTGGGGCTTGAAAATCTTTAAAGGGAAGCCCTCTTGCCCACTGACATACCCAGGATTTGAGAAACAGATCCAGTGTGGTCTTGAGCTTCCTCCCAAAGGGGACTGGGGCAGAAGGAGGTGTTTCCTCTCTGCCTCACTTCTTTGCTTTTGTTACAGGCCTCCTCATCAGTAGCCCACTGTATCAGTGACTCTGGATTGGGACTTGATTTGCCATCGGACATTCCATATGCTAGGCTCGACTCACCACCTTCCTTTGACAATATCACCTATAGTGTACCTCTTGATCCCTCATCAGAGAAAACCCCACCCCCAGCCCAATCCTCATCGCCCCCTCTGCCTCCTAAGGTCCTGATGTGCTCCAAGCCTGTGACATATGCTACAGTCATCTTCCCTGGAAGGGACAAGGGTGGAGGAGCCTCCTGTGAGCCAGCTCAGGATCTGCCGAATGGCCAAATGCCACCCAGCTAGGCTGTTCATCATACTGTACACTCACAGAGACCATCCCTAAAGCTCTGTGCATCCAGCTAGCCAGCCCAAGCCCTAGACCCTTATGATATCAGAGCAGTAGGGACTTTAGGATCTAATCTAACATCTTGACTTTTCTGACCTGGAAAGTGATATTTAAATGTGACTGAGGTGTCTTGGGAGTCCCCCATGCTTGTTCCTCTGCAGTTACACCACTGAACTAAATAAATTCTGAATGATATTATATGAGCTCTTGATGTTTGAGTGGGAAGGAAAGTTTGCTTAGTCATATCACCTGGGAACTGAAGATTCTGGTCCAGAGTTTGTGCTGTGTGATCTCCTGCCTGTTTTATCAGTAGGGACATGGTTTCATTCTCTGGTCAGAGTACTGTGATACAGTTTGATTCACGTGGCATCAAGAAGCCTTCTTCAAAATTATTTCCTGTCTTTCTCATGGTACCTAAATTATAGAGCCATTAGCTTGAGTCTAGAAATCTCTTCTGCCTTCAGCTCTGCACCTTTAAACAAGTGGCATTTTATGATGTGACAACATATGATGGGAGGAAGGGGATAATGATAAAGTGAAAGGAGACTCAGGACAGGTGGGGTGAGAGAGATAGAGCTGAAAAGAAATAGGAGTGATGTTGAGGGAACAAACTGAAGGTTGCTGGAGGGGAGATGGGGGGGGATGGTGAAACTAGGTGATGGGCATTGAGGAGGGCATTTGAAATAATTAGCACTGGGTGTTATATGCAACTTATGAATCACTAAATTCTATCCCTGAAACTAATAATACACCAAATGTTAACTATATTGAATTTAAATAAAAAAAATTAAAAGAAATAGGAGTAAGATCAGAAACCGAAAAAAAATCAGGATGCCTGGGTGGCTCAGCGGTTGAGCATCTGCCTTTGGCCCAGGGCGTGATCCTGGAGACCTGGGACCGAGTCCCATATCGGGCTCCCTGCATGGAGCCTGCTTCTCCCTCTGCCTGTGTCTCTGCCTCTCTTTATCTCTTTCTCTGTGTCTCTCATGAATAAATAAATAAAATCTTTTTAAAAAAATCCTAAGCCTATTCCTTGGCAGGACAAAGGAATTTCAAGTACCAGGAGATAAAAACTTTGCAGACATATTTTATCAGAGCTGGCTGTGTCTCAATTGAGTGGACATCTGGTAGCACTGTTCCCTTTGGCCTGAAATCTGGAGCCTGGAAAGAGCCCAGTAGAGAAAAGGCATGGCATAGGAAGAATGAATGATAAAGGTGTGGTCATTGTCAAGGGTAAATGAAAGCTTGTCCAATCTGGGGATGGAAGGGCCTTTAAGGTCTCAGAATTTTTACTGAAAACGTTCAATTAGAAACTATTTGCACATATTGAGATGACAGACAGATGGAGAGGATGAGGTGCTCCAGGAACTTATTTTTATAGTCCTGGAAGCTATTCATAAAGAGGTTTTCACCATCTGGAGAGGCTTTGAGTTTGGTTTAGGCACCTGAGAAGGGATAGGCGGGGTCTGTCCCCTGGGGTCCAGCTGGATAAGGCCAATGTTGCTATTTTCAGGGAGCTCTGGCAGGATGTTCTGAGCTTCCCCTGATAGTCTCAGCCTGCAACAGAACCTAAATTTACTTCTGTCCCTTGTGGAGGCAGAAGCTTCCCACCCATCAATCAACCAAGGCCTCATTTTCCCTGGCTAAGATGACTAGGGACTTCCCTGATGGGGAGGAGAGGTGATGAGGGAGGGGAGAGAATGCAGGAGAAGGGCAGAATAAAGTCTATAAAGAACCCCTCTGGGAAAAACTTACTCTGGTCTGAATTGTAGTTTAAACTTTTTAGAACCTAACAGAAGTAAAAGTATATTTAAACAGTACAAAGGAAAATTATAAGATCAATTGGCTGGTAGAGAAGAGGGAAAGAGGAAGGGGAAATATATTAATTCCATTATTGCTCATGGTAGAAGTCTATGACTACCAACCAGAATCTGAGTTATAATAGTAACTTCTGAGATCAAAATACAGATCTTCTAAATTTTGTCATAAGAAACACATGAAAACAAAGCAAAGAAAGTGCAGGTAACATGACAAGCCCATTGTTCCATATCAGTACATTTCCAATGCAGATAAAGTTCTCAGAGGAAAAGTCACACCTTCAAAGAGAATTAAGCATCTTACTCAAATTGCTAGTTCATTTTAAAGGAAAAAATTATATAACTAATACATAAATAAAAGAGCTTATTCTTTGAAATGAGACAAACTTACTCAAAAAGAAGGATGAAATAAGAAATGACAAGTGAAAAATAATCACAAATATAAAGACAATGAAAAAAAATGAGTATTTTGTGCTCGTGGTGGTGGTTGGGGTGGGGAGAATGAGTGTAGAGAAGCCTGAAATAAGTTTTTGGGGTGACTGAAATGTTCTCTATTGTGACTGTGGTAGCAGTTACATGGGTGTATATATTTGTCAAAACTAATCATTAAAATAGTTGCACTTTCTTGCACATAAATTTTGTGTTTTTTTAAAAGATTTTATTTATTTATTCATGAGAGACACAGAGAGAGGCAGAGACATAGGCGGAGGGAAAAGTAGACTCCCCATGGGGAGTCCAGTGCAGGACTCAATCCCAGGACCCCGAGTTCATGACCTGAGCCAAAGGCAGATGCTCAACCACTGAGCCACCTAGGCAACCCGTATTATGTTTTGATAAAATAGATTTTTAAAAAAATACTTGAAAGACCATGGGGAAATAGTTAAAATACCTTAGTGAGGAAAATGCTCTTTAAATTATTATACAGAACTCAGAAGCCATATATATATTATTAAATAAAACTGACATATTAAAATAAGACTGAAAAAAAAAATAAAATAAAATAAAATAAGACTGACCTTTTTCTCCATGACAAAAGCACAATTAAAAAAGACAAAACACAAAATGAGGAAAAAATCTATAACTCATATAAAGGCAGCATGCTCATTTCCTTAACCCCATAAATCAATTAGAAAACAAATACTAAATAGGGTATATACATATAGTTCACAAAAAAAGGAAATATAAACACAGTAAAGATGTTTAAATTCATCTAAGGGAAACAAATGCAAATTAAGTGTACACTGAGAATGATTTAAAAGAAAATGGTTAAAGAACTCAGAAAATTCTTTTTATTCTTTTTTCTCCAAATTTTTATTTAAATTCTAGTTAACATATAGTGTCATATGGTTTCAGGAGTAGAATTTAGTGTTCATTGCTTATATATAACACCTGGTGCTCATCATAACACATGCCCTCCTTAAATTCTCTCTTCCAGGGGCACCTGGGTAGCTGTCAGTTAAGCATCAATTCTTGATTTCAGCTCAGGTCATTATTTCAGGCAATGAGCTGAGCCCTGCACTGGGCTCTGCACTTAGCATGGCGCCTGCTTAGGATCCTCTCCCTCCCTCTTTTTCTGTCTCTACCCTCCCCCTGCTTGCTCTCTTTCTCTCTGAAGGAGGAGAAGGAGGGAAGGAAGAGAAGAAGGAGGCAAGGAGGGGGAGGAGACTTAACAGACATCGGTAGAACACTCCACCCAACAACAGCAAAATACATATTCTTCTCAAGTATACATGTAACATTCTCCAGAATAGACTATATATCTGCTATAAACAAGTTCTCCATAAATTTAAAAGGATTGAAATAATACAAAATATGCTTTCTGAGTATAATGGAATGAAATTAGAAATAAAAGAAATTTTGGAAACTCACAAATATGTGGAAATTAAACAACACACTTCTAAATAAGAAATGGGTCAAAGAAAAATCACAAGAGAAGTTATAAATACTTTAAGAGAAATGAATACAAAAACATAACATGGCAAACCTTAGGGGATTCAGCCAACTCAGTGCTTAGAGGGAAATTTATAGCTGTACACACCTATATCAAAAAAGAATAAAGATCTCAAATCAAAAACCTAAATTTCCACTTGAAGCAACTAGAAATAGGACAGATTAAGCCCAAAGCAAGCAGAAGAAATAGTAAAGATTAGGGCAGAAATGAATGAAATAGAGAATAGAAAAAGAAAAAAACCCAGCAAAACTAAGTGTTGATTCCTTGAAAAGATTAACAAAATTGACAAATCTTAGCTGAGGTTATTTTCTTAGTCAAAAAAAAAAAAAAACCACACAAAAACAAAGAGAAGACTCAAATTACTAAATGAGGAATGAAAGTGGAAGGAGAACTACTGACTTTATGAAATTAGAAGAATTATAAGGAAAATTGTGGACAACTGTTTATCATCAAAATAGATAACCTAAATGAAATGGATGAATTCCTAGAAAGACACAAACTACTGAAACTGACTCAAGATTAAATAGAAAATCTCAACAGATCTACAACAAGTAAAGAAGTTTAATTAATAATCAAAAAACTTGCCAGAAAGAGAAGCCCAGGCCCAGATGGTTTCCTGGTGAATTCTAGCAAACATTAAAAGAGTTTTAAAACCAATCCTTCACAAATTCTTCCCAAAAAATAGAAGAGGCAGGAACATTTATCAACTCATTCAATGAGGCCAGTTTTACCTTGATGCAAAAACCAGACAAAGAGATCACAAGAGAACTACTGAACAACATCTCTCTTATGAATGAGACCCAAAATCCTCAACAAAATACTAGCCAATAGGCCCTAGCAATAAATAGAAAGGATTATACACCATGAAAAAATGGGATTTACCCCAGGAATACAAAATTGTTTTTATACATTAAAATCACTAAGATATACCATGTTAATAGAAAAAGGAACAAAAACACATGATCCTCTCAACATAGAAAAAGCATTTGGCAAAATCCATACCCTATCATCATACAAATGCTCAACAAAGTAGGAGGATCTGGGAATTCCCTCAACCTGACAAAGGGCATTTACAAAAACTCACAGCTAACTTCATACTTTAAAAAGATAAAAAACTGGGCAGCCCGGGTGGCTCAGAGGTTTAGCACCGCCTTTGGCCCAGGGCGTGATCCTGGAGTCCCAGAATCAAGTCCCACGTTGGGCTCCCTGCACGGAGCCTGCTTCTCCCTCTGCCTGTGTCTCTGCCTCTCTCTCTCTCTCATTGTGTGTGTGTGTGTGTGTGTGTGTGTGTGTGTGTCTCTCATGAATAAATAGAATATTTAAAATAAAATAAAATAAAATAAAATGGTAAAAAACTAAAAGCTTTGTCCCTAAGATTGAGGACAAGACAAAGACGTCCACTTTTGCCATTTTAATTCAATGCTGTACTATAGGTTCTAGCAAGTGTAATTAGGCAAGAAAAAGAAATAAAAAGCACCTAGATTGGAAAGGAAGTAAAATTATTTCCATTTGTAGATGATATGATCTTGTATATACAAAATCCTAAGAAATCTACAAAAAAACTTAGAGTTCATAATTGAGTCCAGCAGCTATAGGATACAAAATCAATATACAAAAATCAGTTTTATTTCTATGCACTAGTAGTAACTCAAAAATGAAATTAAGAAAACAATTCCATTACAACAGAACTAAGAATAATAAAATATTTATGCATAAATTTAACAAAAATGTTCAAGACCTGTACATTGAAAGCTATAAAACATTATTGAAGGAAATCAAAAGAGACCTAAATATATGGAAAAGATAAGACATTTTCATGGATCAGAAAACTTAATATGGTTAAGATAGCAATTCTTCCCCAACTTACTTACAGATTCAACTCAATCCCTATCAAAATTATAGCTGCCCGTTTTGTAGAAATTGACAAGCTGATCCTAAAAGTCATATGGAAATGCAAGGAGCCCTGAGCAGCTTTAGCTGCTTGTTTTAACAATCTTGAAAAAGAATGATAAAGTTGGAGGACTCATATTCCTGATTTTAAAACTTACTACAAAGCTACATCAAGATGGTGTGTACTGGCATGAGGATAGACACAGAGAACAATGGGACAGAACTGAGAGTTCAGAAGTAGACCCATACATCTAACAAAACCGTATGTCAACTAGAGTGTCATTTAAATGGGGGAAAAGAGTAGTCTTTTAAACAGTTTTGAGACAAGTAGATACCACATGCAAAGAAAGAATTTGGAAATGCAAAAAATAAATCAAAATAAATCAAAGATCTAAAAGAGCTAAAACTATATAAAACTCTTAGAAAAAAAAAGAGGTGTAAACCTTCATGATTTCTAAGATACAACACTTAAAGCACAAGTAACCAAAAAACAAAGAAACCAGATAAATTGTACTTCATGAAAACTTAATACATTTTTGCTGCAAAATGGTATCATCATGATAGTGAAAAGACAATTCACAGAATGAGTGAAAATATGTGTAAATCAAATCTGATAAGGGTCTAGTATTATAATATATTTTTAAAAACTCTTTAATCTCAACAATAAAAAGATGTGTATCCTAATAAAAAATGAGCAGAGGATTCCAAAAGACATTTCTCCAAGAAGATTGACAAATGGCCAATAAGCTCATAAAAATGTTTAATATCATTAGGCATAAAGGAAATACAAATCAACGTCACAATAAGATGCCACTTTATATCCACGAGAATGCCTATATCAAAAAGAGAAGTAGGGGCACCTGTGTGGCTCAGTCAGCTGAGCATTTGAATCTTGGTTTCAGCTCAGGTCATGATCTCAGGGTCATGAGATTGAGCCCTACACTGGGCTCCATGACCAGTATGGAGTCTGCTTGAGATTTTCTCTCTCTCCCTCTGCCTTTGCCCCTCCTCTCTGCTCATGCTCTCTCTCTCTCTCTCAAAATATATAAATAAAATCTTTAAAAAAGAGAAGCAGTAACACATGTTAGCCAGGTGAGTCTGTGGAAAACTGGAATCCTCACACACTGCTGATGGGACTATAAAATACTATAGCAACTTTGGGAAACAGTTTGACAGCTCCTTACAAAGTTAGACACAGAGTTTCTGTATAACCCAATAATTCCATTCATCGGTATATACTCAAGAGAATTGAAAATATATGTTCATACAAAAGCTTACACACAGATGTTTATACTAGTATTATTCATAACAGTCAAAAAGTGGAAACAACCCATGTGTCCATAAGCTGGTGTGAATGGATAAATGAAGTGTGATCTATACAATATAATGCTATCCAATCATAAAAAGGAATGCTACAACAACGTGGATGAACCTTGGAAAGATTATGCTAAGTGGAAGAAGCCAGACACAAAGGGCATATATAATGATTCTATTTATATGAAATGTCCAGAAAAGGTAAGTACATAGAGACAGATGGTTACTAGGGGCTGGGAGAAGAGGGATTGTGTAGGGACTGCTAATGGGCAGAGAGTTCCTCTTTGGAGTGATAAAAATGTTCTGGAATTAGATAGTGGTGATGGTTGCATAATTTTGTGATACGCTAAAAGTCACTGGGTATTATACACAACTGATAGATTATTGAACACTATAAAAAAAGAAATAAAAATTTAAAAGCCACTGAATTGTCTATCTTTTTAAAGGGTGGATTCTTTTTAATTTTTTAAAAATTTTATTTAAATTCAATTTGTGAACATGAAATATAACACACAGTGCTCATCTCATCATGTGCCCTCTTTAATGCCTATCACCTAGTCACCCTATCTTCCCACCCACTTCTCCTTCTGAAAGGATGGGTTCTATTTCAATTATAAAAGTTGCCAAAAGGGAAAAAATGGAAAAAAATAGAAAGAGAGAAAGAGAGAGAGAGAGAGAAAGAAAAGAAAAGAAAAGAAAAGAAAAGAAAAAAGAAAAGAGAAAAAGGAAAGAGCAACACAGTTGACTAGTTAGTACTATTTGTGGGAAAGAAGGGTGCAGTAAATATATGCTATTGCTTGTAGGTGCACAAATAATTTTGCCAGGATACACAAAGAAGTGGTAACACAGATCAGCTCTGGGGAGGGGGGACTAGTGGCTGGAGGGCAGGAATGGGAAAGATTTTCACTGTTAGACACTTTGTTCCTTCTGAAAACTGCCACATTACTGTATAATCTGTATTTAAATATAAAAATTAAATTGATAATAATAGCTAATACTCATTGAGTGCTTACTTTGTGTCAAATAATGTTCTAAGTGTTTTATGTTTATCATCACAATGATGTTCTTTATTCTGTTTTTATCTTTATTTACAGAAAGGGAAACTGAAGCATAAAGAAGATAAATTTATGCTAACACAGCAAATAAATAGCAGACTTAGAATTTGAACCCAGGCTGTCTGGCTCTAGAGTCCCTGGTGCCTCTCAGAAATTTAAAGAAATGGAGGAGGAAAAGAGGTGAGAAGGACTAAGGAAGAAGGAGGTAAGAGACAGAGGAATGGAAGGGGGAGTAGAGAGGGAGTAGAGGGAGAGGAAGGAGGGTAATAAGAGGTAGAAAAAAAGGGGGAGTGGGGGAGAGGGGGAACAGGGAAAGTACAGACCAGACAGCAGGATTTAAGTGGCCAGTACAGGGCTCCTTTTCCCAAACACCTCCCTGCTTGTCCTTAAAGTTCTGATCATAGTCATTTGAACAGAATATTGAAGACTGGGTACAGGATAGCTTACCATAGGCTAGGTCCCACGAAAGTCTCTATAGCCTAGTGCAGAACTCTGGAATCAAATTTGAGTTCAAATCCCAGCTCCATCATTTTGTGACTGTGTGTTTCCTGGGGTAAGACTTTCCTAAGCTTCAGGTTCTTCATCTGTAATATGAAGATAAAATTAAGTACTTGCAGGCAGCCCAGGTGGCTTAGTGGTTTAGCGCCACCTTCGGCTCAGTGGTTTAGCACCACCATCGGCCCAGGGCGTGATCCTGGAGACCAGGGATGGAGTCCCACGTCAGGCTCCCTGCTTCTCCCTCTCTCTCTCTCTCTCTCTCTCTCTCTCTCTCTCTCTCTCTCTCTCTCTCTCTCTGTCTCTCATGAATAAATGAAATAAAATCTTTTTTAGAAAGTACTTGCTTCACAGAGTAGATAAAAGGATTTAAAGAATGTATTTCAAGCACTAGATGATTGAGTTATAAAGTGTAAAAAAATCAGTAGGAAGATCAGGCTCAGTCTAAGAAAGGCCATCAAACCGATAAAGGTTAAAGGCAGCAGCTCTAGAAAGGGAGAATAAAGAAAGAAGAGAGCTAGAGTCATGTACACGTTGGCAATTTGAGTTTCACGTAGGAATCCCCAAAAGAGACGTGGATTCCCACAGCCCTCTGAACCTCTTAGAAGATTCCTCAACTTCTTAGGAGCCTATCACCCCATCTGTGCCAAGAGGGTGACATCAAAGCATTTGTTTTGCCAGCTTTCCATAAGTAACCACACCCTCTGTATTAGGGCTGTGTTTTCCATTTGCTAATGGAGCTTGCCTTATAGAAGAAGCAATCTGTCCATCTCAAAGCCTCCCAGGCCTCCATTCTACGCTGCTTCTGATTTCTTCCTCACTTGTTCCAATGACTGTTAAGAGTTAAGAAAGGTCTAAGTTTCATGCTTCAGAAACATAGGCTTTTATTTTGACAAAGCTATAGATAGTGGTTACTGTAAAAGGGTAATATGTTGGATATGTCCACTATACAGTATCTTCAAAAGGAGAACTTGGGTCATTTCTTTGTGTTATATAAAACAAGAAAACCATGGTCCCTTCAGATGGCTTTTTTTTTTAACATGTACATTCTTGAATTTCTTCCTCATTCTTATTCTCCTTGACATCAGCCATTCTGTCAAATCCTGAAAGAGGAACATAAAAAATATCCCAAATCCCAAAGAATGTCCTCAGCAATTACAAATCTAACTCATGGCCTAGAAAAGGAGATTTGCTGGGCCCCAAGGCAAGAACTATAAACTTTCCTCTTTTTCTTGCCCACATCTTACCATTTACCTTCATAGACATTACACTGTGGATTCTTAAGCCTTCTTTCTCCCTTAGTGACCATCCAGCTCCTCCATAGAAACAATTTAGTTACTTAAGCTGGGATCAAGGAGGAATTTTCTCTGCTTATGGGTTACAGATGCTGGAACAAAGGGCTGAGAAAAGGGCCCTGTCTGTCTGGGGTGGGCCTGGTACCAGTGAGAGGATGATAATTACCTGTGGACAAGGACTAACTCCTCATAGCTTTGCATCCCTTCTTTCTTTGGAGCAGCCTTTAGCTGCCTGTAAGGGTCCAGACCTGTCTGTGACATCTCTCAGACTAGGGTTCAAGGAATGAATGCTTACTCTGTATTCCTAAATGTCCTCCAAAGGAGTGGTTTTCCTCCAGGTATTCTCCCTCTATCCAAATCCTGGCCAAGCAGGTGTCAAAAGGTCTGATGATGTTAGTCGAGGATATGGATTCTCTCTTTCCATATCTCATTACAGAGGCTTTAAGCTCAGAGACCCACTGGTGATAGACTGGGCAGGTCACACACCGAGAGAAGAATTCCTTACAGTACTGAAACGAGAAGAAACTCCATGAGGTCAAGGATGGATTTGTCCTTCCTCCGCTCTGCTCCACCAGGACCTAGGACAGTGCCCACCCACTCAGTTATGTGCCCAGGGTTTGGGGGTCAGAGAGGAGGCACTCATGGCAGAGCAGTCCCAGAGAGTTGGTTTTGAGCTAGGGTTGAACCAGAATGTCTTAGATGCAGAAAGCAGGGCTGTAGGAAGATGTGTCAAACTGAGTCAGAGTGGGTCCACTGAGAAGTACTAAATGTTAACATTTTAGTGGTAGTGGGTAGTAGCTGTGCAAAGGCAGAAAGTCAGGGAATCCAGTCCTGGCCTACATGCAAGATTATCTGGGAGGGTACATGAGGTACATGGAAAGATTTTCTAGGTGGAAGAAAAAGGTGTTTGACAAGGAAAGAGAGACAGAAGCAGCAAGGAGAAGAATAAGGGAGAGATGCAGGTAACAAAAAGGGTACCATAGGACCAAACTAGAACTTAGGTGACAGGTGAAGGACAGTAGAGAAACAGGTACCTTGAGGGTTTGGCTGCAAGTCTCTGGCAGAGTGTGCATGAAGACACTGTCTGGCATTTTTTGTAACATTAGCACATGGCACTCCAGGAATCGGACAAAGCCATGTGAACCAAATAGTGAGGCATTGGTTCTTTTCACCAACTGGCGAGCCTTGGAGAAGTGGTGCTCAAAGAGATTCCACTGGGAGTCCTGGGCAAACCTAGAGGGAAGAATCACAGCTCTCAGCTCCATCCGCTGAGCCATCACTTCTTTAAGGCTGTAAGATCTCCTGGACAGTCAGAACTGTGATGCGGGCCAGTGGCCAAGGCTACTAACTCACATGAAGGGGACTTAAATGGAGACATCCAGCACTTAAATGTAACCTTAAACTTAACCCTAAAGCTATAGACCCAAACCTGCCCAGGGACAAGAAGAACCCTTTTAATAAGATGGGAGGGGGTAGGAGGTAAAGGTCTTTAGGAATAGGGACTGATGCAGAATACCACCCTGCCTGGAGGGGTAAAAGGCAGTAGCTTAAATGACCCCATGATGTCCTTAAGTTTCTACCCTTTCCCACTGAGTGAGACTCTGGTACCCCACATTACCACATGGCCAGAGATGAGTGGACCCCCAGCATGACATTACTCTGAGAGTTTAGAATGCAGCTGTGCTCACAGTGTTGAATGAAATGCAGACACTCGCCAAAGGGCCGACACAGCAATCCTGTGGACAGACAAGGTAACCAGGCTGAGGTCAGTTGTCAGCATAGGAACTGGTATAGAAGGTGTGTGGTATAGGGGAGCAGACAACACCTGAAACACAGACACCCTGAATCACAATGTGGTTCCTGGATTTTAAGGAACCAGGGACTAGGAGCAGGGGCCATGCCCAGGGAGGGGCTCATGACTACCTGTGTTCCAAACACAGGGCGTTGAGGTCTGAATCCTTCGGGAATATAGCAGAGCCCTGCACAAGATTTACCTTCTCCGTAGAGCAGCAGATCTAAGCAAGCAGAATAGAAGCAGGCCAGGCCAAGGACATCATGACCGTGGGAAATGAGCACCCACTGACGCTCCAGCACATGGACACACAGATCAAATCTGCCAAGAGACAGAGCCACTGGGACCCACCAGGGAGTGAGGAGGATGGTAGAGGAGAGGAGGGGAGGGGATCTTACATCTCCAAAGTAGTCTAACATCCCCCAGATCTCCTCACCTTAGTTCTATTTAATACAGAAAGTATGTGTGCCTGAGATCAGACCTGATTCTCAGCAAAGGAAGTGGGCAAATGCCTCTGAGTCAGTTTCTAGGTTCTTTCTTGAGCTGTTGCAATCCCTACCTCTTTGTGAAGAAATGAAGGAGGAAGAGAAGGGGGTCAAAGTGGGGGTGGGAAGGAGGATGAATATGCATTTCCACTCCCAAGCCCCACACTTAAGACGAGGCTTCCTGGAGTGACTAGAGAAGAGACAGCATTGGCTGTAAGAAATGGAACAGTGTCTCCCCCTCCATTTCAAACTTCTTTTGAAGATCATACCCTCCCCTCTTAGGCAACAAATACAAATAGCAGTAAATGCTCTTAATACTTCTTCTTCAGAAATGCAGATCTGAAGAGAACTGAGAGAACCAGATTCTCCAGAGCTGGTTTCTTGAGGTGTCTGCATATCTCATGAGCTTGAAAACCTAAAGAGGTGAAAGAGCACTGTGTGAGGCCTAGTGGTGAACTTGGCCTCTCTAAGAGCCTTAGGCCCACCAGCGCCAAGCCCCATTACCCAGCTTGATGGAGAAGTCCAGATGGCCGAGGCAGAGCTTGGTGTAGGCCAAGGCCTGCATGAGCTGGGCTGTGGCCAGCAATCCCTCCCTGGAGAACCAGCATAGGCTGCTTTTCTGAATGGCCATCTGCTCACAGTGCAGCCACTTGTCCCTGTCACCCGTATTCTGGGAGAACTGGGATAGGGCCACATAGGTACAGACAACCTGTAGGACAACAAACATGGGGCAAAATGTTCCTACTGTACATTCCCGCTACACTTCCATCATGTCCCTTTCCTGCATGAAGAGCCCACAATGGGGCCTTGCTGCCCACGTAATCGGGGCCTGCTGGAGTCCCTATCACTCTCCCCAACTCCCGCTGTGAAAACACACTCCTTCTCGCCCCCACACTTCTGATCTGATCATTCCCACTGCCTGATCTTTAAACAAATGCTTTCTTTACCTGCCCCCCTTTTTCTCCAGTCTTAGACCTTCCCTTCAAAACACTGGCCAAACTGCACTTCTGTTTTCTCTAACGAAGGCCTCTGATTCTCGTTCCTTAGAACTCTTCAGAACTGCTGCCTACATATCGGTTATAAGTATGTGCACATTTGACAATGACTCTCTTCTTCAAACACTGTATTCACTATGTTTTGAGGACATCATATTCTCTTGGCAACTGCTCAGTTTCTTTTGCCAATTTCTCTTTATGACCCTGACCTCTTAATCTTGGAGCTGTTAACTCAGTTTGGACCTTCGCTCATTCCCTTGGGAGAGCTCACTTAGTTTCATGGCTTTAAATACTTTTTACACACAGATAACCCTTACAATTCTATTTCCAGTTCCCTGACCTCTCTCATGGGCCCCACATTTGCATATTCAACTGCTTACTTAACTTCTCCATCTAGATGTCTAATAAGCATCTCAAACATGTCTAAAACCTGGCTCCAATCTCCCCCTAAATGTTTCTTGTTCAGACTGCCCCATCCTAACTAAGAGCATCTCTATCTCTCCAGAAGTCCAGGTTGCAAATCGTGGGATTATCCTTGACTCTTCTTTCTTTCCCATCCCAGAACTCATCAACTTAGTGAATCTTACTGGTTCTCTCCTAACAGAAGACCACTCCTCCTGCTTTCTCTGCCACCACAACAATCCAAGCCAACTATCTCTTGCCTATATTGCTGCGATAGCCTAATTTACCTCCCTGCTTCCTCTCTTCCCTCCTTCAACTGATTCTCAATACAGCAGAAAGAATAATCCTATTAAAATAAAAGTAGACTCT
Organism: Vulpes lagopus; assembly: GCF_018345385.1. Taxonomy (NCBI): domain Eukaryota; kingdom Metazoa; phylum Chordata; class Mammalia; order Carnivora; family Canidae; genus Vulpes; species Vulpes lagopus. The sequence goes on from NC_054824.1 coordinate 63,223,869, forward strand.
GTCACTCCTCTTTTCAGAACCTACCACTTGCTTCCCATCTTCTGTAAAGTACAAACTCCTATAGTGGCCTACAGGCCTGCACCATCTGCCATCCACCTTCCCCTGGCTCTCTCTGGTCACCTGCTGGTTCTATCTTCTCCCTTCTAGTCACATTGGCTTCCTCGCTGTTCCTCAAACATGGGCAGCATACCTTGTGCATCACACTGCCTTCTGCCTGTCTGCTCTTCTCCCTGATAGCCACGTGGCTTACTTCCTCACCTCCTTCAGATATTTGCCCAAATGTCACTAGCTCGTTGAGGATTTTCCTACCACCTTGTTTAAAACTGTACCCCATCCCCAGCTCCCAGAACCCCACGGGCCCCTGACTCCACTTAATATTTCTCCACTGCATTTATTATCACTTAACATTCCATGTATTTCACTGATCTCTTCTTGTCTGTTTCCCTGGAACCAGGATCAGTGCCCGGTACATAATGGGTGTTCATCAAATATTTATTGAACAGATGGATAAAAAAGAGAGATAGATAGATGGACACTAAAATTAGGAAGACATTTCCCTTCCTTCTTTTTTCCCAAGTCAGCAATTTGAATCCTTTTTTAGGTCATGGACTTCTTTAAGAATCCGATGAAAGCTATGACCAGTTCCCTACCTCCCTCGACTCCCCAAGTGTTCTTGAATATACAACCAAAGCTGACATTCAGTTCAGGGAACTCATAGACAGCCACACCTGGAAACCCATCTAAAAGCTGCAATATGAGAAATGCTGCTCAAACATATGATCAGTATGTCTCATTAAGTCTGGGTTATTGTAGAGCCAAGCTAAACTCAGGAATCTCTCTCCCTAGCATCTCAGGTTTCTGAGTGAGGTCCAGAGGTGAAGCAAGGATTTGCCTACCTGGGCTTCATTTGCAAACTCCTCAGCAGAATTCTTCTGCATAAGAGTGGCGAGGCAGGCAAACCTGTGGCTGCTGGCTGTGGTCTCCAGGTTATAGAGCTGCCAGAGCAGGGAGAGGCAGTGTACCTGCTGCTGCAGGACTGCCAGCTTCTTCTTGCTGCTGTGAAGTACAGAGTGCTTAGTACGCCCTTAGACTGCACCAGTGCCCAACTATCCCTCCCCACAAAAATCCAAATCTATTCATCAAGGGGCCTTCTACAGGCTTTCAAACTCAGACATGTTCCTGGGATCCCATTGCTTCTAGCCCCATAAACCTTTTTAAATCATCCTTTTTTTTTTTTTTTAAAGTAGGCCCCACATCTAGCATAGGACTTGAACTCATGTCCCTGAGATTAAGAGTCCTGTGCTCTTACTAAGCCAGCCAGGTGCCTCAAATCAAATCATCCTTCTTGATTGGAAAAATTCAAAGAAGTGTTTTTAAAAGGTTCATTCTTTGAATTGCTATTTTGAATATATTTCCTATAAGTTATTATGGCTTAATAACTGGGCAGCAATTTAGTGTTTTGTATATATATCAGAAATAATATTAAATTGCTATATATATATGTATATATATGTATATACACACATACATATATGTATCTTGATTTGAAAAAGACAGGGTAATATGTATTTTTATTTGAAAAACACAGGGTAATACCAGGCTTCAAAACCAAAAGAAGTCCTCATTCTGCTATATTTTATTGGTTCAGAGAGTAAGGTAGAGGAACCGGAACTGCTATATGCTTGGAAGAGGAGGAGTCTTAGGTCAATAGAGGCAATACTCCACGCCTGGTCCCAGTTTAGTTCTCTGTGGTCCTAAAGGGACCGGATGACTTGGCCAGGCTCCTCACTTCTCACTGGGGTTGTTTGGAGGTTGGCTTAGGGAACAGGAACGCCAATATTTTTCTAGGAATGTTTGGAAAAGGACACCAAACCAGGTCCAAGGGAAATTCCTTTTCAGCAGTCGAAGGGCTTGCCTGGCCAGTTTTTTGGCCAAGGTGATCTGTCCCATGTTGAAACAGACCTGGAGATGGGAAATGAGAAACAACAATGTAAACTCTGTAAGCTCTGGACATAATACACTGGCTCTTTCATTTAGGGCTAGAACTCAGGCCACTGAGGTGTCAGAGTAAGGGCACCATAGGGCTGTGCCACACTAACCAGTACCAGTAGAACCGTGTGTGGGTAAAGGAGTGAGAAAATATGGCTGTGGATAAAACACCCTCTTTTCTCATCTACCACATTTGTCAGAAGGCTGACTTTGAATTTTGATCTTTTCCTGGGGTAGCATTATATGTATGGTATGATACTCTCTCATGATGCTGGGTACACTCCCTGTCACCCATTGGATCATACGAGTAAACGACTGATACAACAATCATTCTGTCCCCATATAACCATTCTATTTTTCACTTTCAGTATTGTACCCAATAAATTCCATGAGATACTCAACACTTTATTCTAAAACAGGCTTTGTGTTAGATAATTTTGCCCAACTGTAGGCTAATGTAAGTGTTTTCACTATGTCTAAGATTAGCCAGGCTGAACTAAGATGTTTGGTAGGTTAGGTGTATTAAATGCATTTTCAACTTGTGATAGATATATTAGATTTGGCTACATGATATTTTCAACTTATTATGGGTTTATTGAGATGTAACCTCAACACAAGTCAAGGAAGATGTGTAATCTTGATGGACAATTTGGCAATATATTTATTAAATGTAAAATCATTCTTATCTTCTACCTTAGCATTTCTACCTCTGGAAATTTCTGTTACAGAAACATTTTTACAAGGAAGAAAGAGATATATACAAGAATAATCACTGTAGCAATCCTTATAATAATCTCAAATTAGAGACAACCTAAATGCACGTGAAGAACGGGCTGATTAAGTAATCTTTGATATAAGCATACAAGGGAGTGCTTGGCAGCTGTAACTGGATGCACACCTATATACAAAAATGTTCAGTCTATACTGTCAAGAATAAAAGTCAGCTGCAGAAGAAAGAGAATGTAGAATATAATTCTATTTTTAAAAACAATAGAAAATAATAATGATATGCCTATGTGTATATTTCTGGTGGAATATGCACATTATTAACTATGCTGGGGGCAGCATGGAGCTCTTTTCACTTTCTACATATTGTGTATTGCTATGATTGCAATTTGTAAAACCTTCTCTCACATTTTCACATTTATAATTGCATGCAAAAGTCACAAAGATTTTTAAAGGGAATAATAGGGTAACCCTCAAGGAGAAACAACTCAAACTTCAGGGTCCTGCCCTGACTTTACCTCTGACCGAAGACAGCAGAAAGTGGCCTCCTCAAACTGACAGATCTTCACCTTGTGCTTTTTCAAAAATGAGAATGCTGAGGGCTGTCCCAGAAGACTGCTTGCCTTCTTCAAATAAAGGAAGGCCTCCAAACAAGACAAGGGATGGAGAGATAAGATTAAGATTCAGATGACCCTAGTAGTGCGATGAGGACGAAGCCTGGAATAAGGTTATGATGAAGTCAAAACTTGGATTGGAATCAGGGTGGTTTCACAGTTAGAAATGGGGAGCTGGATGGCACACCTAAGTCAGGGGCAGGGCCAGCAGCGCTTGGTGCTCTTGGACTGGACATTCCCACTTCATGTTTTCTCCTAAACACCTTCCAGCTCCTTTCTCTCTCCTCTTTGCTCCATTTTTCACCCAAGCTGACTTGACAATAAGAAATCCCCACCAACTTCTCCAAGTGAAAGGACTCAGCTCAGGGGCAGGGAGCAGAGCTTGCTCACCATGTAATTATCTGATAGGTCCAAGGAGGCAGCAGCAGCCTCCAGCAGGTAATAAAATGCACATGTGGTTTCTCCAATGACCAGGCAGTGGTGGGTGAGTGGTGAGAGCACTAACTTCAGGATATCCTCACAGTGACAGGGCTTGGTGGTCAACATGTCTTTCTCGGGGCTGTCCTGAGACAGCTTCCTGTTCACTTGATCCAGGAACTCTTCCTCTGTTCTTTATGGAAAGAAGGTAAACAGAGAGTGGTCACAAAGCAGCCACTGTTCTCGGCATATTACCAGGTCTCCAAGCCACTTGTTCCAGGAGGCCTTCCTTTATAGCTCATTAATTCTGTGGTTAGCCTTCTCCTCCATCATTCCATAAGTTTTTGAAAGTCAGGGACCTGATCTATAATGTCAAAGCCCTATTAGGGATTTTTAAAAAACCTATAGCCAATCTAAGTACCTCACAGACTAAATGGGGAAACAACTATACCTGAGGAGTAAACTAAGAGTGTGTAAAATATAAACATGAAAATGACACAAGGCAATAGTAATAATTTCTGTATGAGCATATTTGAACTTTGTCAACACATTTGAACATGATTTTATACAACACCATCTTATCCTACAATAACACTGTCTTTCAGATAGGCAAAAACTACCCTCCTTTTACTGAAGAGGCAGTTGAGGCTTGGGAAGCTTCAGTGACTTCTGAATGGCCTCACAGCTACTGAATAGAACCAAACTAGAGCTCACTTCTCTGACTACTAGTCCATGCACTCTCTATAAACACCATGAATTCAAAAGAGGTTAGATCTGAGGCAGAATGATTAAAAAATATGGAAACTGAGGAGGGTTTTGAAGATCACTGAACACTCTGATAAGTAGAAGGATACGGAGGCCACTTAGAATTTCAAAAAGGGATAATCATGTGAGCAGAGATATACAGGTGAGTGTGGGGATGATTCATGTAGAATACAGATTTTTGTTTGAAAACCTCTAAGAAATCAGGTTGGATAAGCAGGACAGGAAACTCTAGAGGGTCTGGTGAACTCAAGATAGGGACATTTAAATTTGATAGGCTAGACATTAGAAAGTCAGGAGGCACATGATTAGGAAATGTAAATTCCTTTTAATATCGTCTGGGGTCAAACATAATTGAGAAGGCAAATTTATAGCAGAGAAAAATCGGCCATGTGTATAGTGCATTCGAGAACTATTAAATGAAGCTTCTCCTAAACACTAAGAAATAATTTCCCTAAAAAAATCAAAAATTGCCTTTCCAATTCTCTGTTAACTTGAACTCTGGATTGGGTACAAGGGTCACTACTCCTGGGTGGTCAGAGGCATTCCTGGTCTGCAGGTGAGGCAGGTGGCCCTTTTAATAGTCACCCATGTCTCACTTCCTTGTTCCCCCAAGCCCACTCTCAGCATCTCCATTTACCTGCAGTGTTCACTTGTGAAGGCCTCCTGACTTCTGAATGATTTTGTCTGGAACTGAAAACTATCTGTAGAGAGAAAAAGATTATTATCTTTCATTATCCATCTTCGTATTAATTGAGAATATTTCCAATTTTTGACTACCTCTCCTCTGAAGCTTAGTTCATGACCTAATTGCCTCCCTCAATTGTTTAGGTTTAATATCAAGTTTAGGTTTAATATCAGCCTACACACAAAACAGGATGGTAGATTACAAATTCCTTAATGGGAACTACTTAGGATTCAAATAGTAACTCTTTTCAAACCTCCCAAACCAGTCCCTAATTCTATTTGCTAGAGAAATGAATAAATAACAGGTCCATCTGGTTTGATGGCTACTTCTAATAGAAGAAATCCTTGAATATATCTGTATTGAGTTCACGACCAGCTGAGAGTGAATCACAGAGCTAGACCTAGTGTGGAAAATCACAAGGACCCCTGATGCCACAGTTCACTAGAGTCACAGTGGCCAGCAGGGGTTCCAGCTTTACCTAATTGGCTTCAAACAGCCCTTATCCTTCAGATTTCTCTGTTCCTCTGCAGCTGCCTTTCCACAGATCAAAAAGTAAAAAACTGGGAATGATGTGGAGATGTTACCATTAGGGCTCAGAGGCATGAATGGTGGGATTGAAAGGGAGTACCAGAGGACAGTTGTAGGGAGAACTTGTGTTAAGGAAAAGGACCAGCTCTCTGGTTGCTAAACAATGTCAAATAAGGTAAAGTAAGACTAAGGTAACTCAAGAACCAGGAGTTTGGCAGCACTATGTCAATGCAATTTCCAGGGGAACCATCACATCATAGCATGTGTTGACTAGCACTGTCTAGATTTGTGCAGTGCCTGTTCTGCATGGCCATGTACAGGGACCTTGAATCTGGGAAGCATCCTCAGAGAGTTTGGTTGTGCTGGGAAGGTCTTGGGCCTTTCTCATATAGACTGATCAGGCTGTGTAATCTAAAGCTGACACTGACCTCTCAAAAGGAAAAAGTCATATGGGAAATAGGAATGATAGTAATTTCTTTATAATCCTAGACCAGGACATTCACTGTGACTTTTCTCTTTCTCCTTGGAAAGGACAAAAGTGCGAATGCCCAAAGAGTTCAACAACCAATGACCAATTTTTCCAAGTCACTGGTCCACCTTCACAGAGTCATCAGAATGTTATAGCTAGAACAGACATTAAGAGAATAGATTAACTTATTGATTTTAGTCTGTTACCATAAATGATTCACCATCTTTCCCTTTCCAACACCACCAACAACTATCAGAATAGAAAAAGAGAAGATTTGGTTGGGTCTTGACAGCTGTCTTCAAATATGGAAGACAGCACAGGTCTGATTTGCATTACCCTGATGATCAGTGATGACATCTTTTCACGTCTGTTGGCCATTTGGATGTCTTCTTTGGAAAAATGTCTATTCATGTCTTCTGCTCTTAAAAAAATCGGATTTTTCATTTTTTGGTTTTGAGTATTATAAGTTCTTTATATATTTTGAATACGAACCCTTTATCAGATATGTCATTTGCCAGTATCTTTTCCCCTTCTGTAGGTTGTCTTTTAGTTTTGTTAATTGTTTCCTTTGCCGCACTAAAGCTTTTTATTTTGATGTAGTCCCAACAGTTTATTTTTGCTTTTGTTTCCCTTGCCTCAGGAGACATCTATAAAGAAGTTGCTATGGTTGATGTCAAAGAGGTTATCGTCTATGCTGTCTTCTAGATTTTTATGATTTCAGGTCTCACATTTAAGCCTTTAATCCATTTTGAATTTATTTTTGTGGATGATGTAAGAAAGTGGCCTAGTTTCATACTTTTGCATGTTGCTGTCCAGCTTTCTCAATAGTGTTTGTTGAAGAGATAGTCTTTTTCCCAATAGATATTCTTTCCTGTTTTGTCCAAGACTAGTTGATCATATAAGTGTGGGTTCATTTCTGGGTTTTCTATTCCATTCCATTGATCTATGTATCTATTTTTGTGCCAGTACTATACTGTCTTGATCATTACAGCTTTGTAATATAACTTGAAGTCCAGAATTGTGATACCTCTAGCTTTGTTTTTCTTTTTCAAGGTTGCTTTGGCTATTCAGGGTCTTTTGTGGTTCCTTAAAAATTTTAGGATTTGTTCTAGGTCTGTGAAAAATGCTGTTTGGTATTTGGATAGGGATTGCATTAAAGGTGTAGATTGCTTTGGGTAGTATAGACATTTTAACAATATTTGTTGTTCCAATCCATAAGCATGAAATGTTTTTCCATTTCTTTGTGTTGTCTTCACTTATCGTCAGGGAAATGCAAATCAAAATTACAATGAAATATCACCTCACACCTGTCAGAGTAGCTAAAATCAACAACACAAGAAACAACAGGTATTGGTGAGGATATAGAGAAAGGGAAACCCTCTATTGGTGGGAATGCAAACTAGTGCAGCCACTGTGGAAAACAGTATGGTGGTTCCTCAAAAAGTAAAAAATAGAACTTACCTATGATCTGGCAATCGCACTACTAGGTATCTTCCCAAAGAGTACAAAAATACTAATACTAATTCAAAGGGATACATGCACTCTGATGTTTATAGCAGCATTATCTACAATAGCCAAAGTATAGAAGCTTTGGCTTCTATCAACTGTGTCCATCAACTGATGAATGGATAGAGAAGATGTAGCATATATATATTTGTTTGTGTACATACACACACACACACACACACACACACACACACACATAATATGTGTTACTCGGCCATAAAAAAGAATGAAATCTTGCCATTTGCCTTGACACGGATAGAGTCAGAGAGTGTAATGCTAAGTAAAATAAGTCAGTCAGAAAAAAGATACATACCATATGATTTCACTCTTATGTAGAATTTAAGAAACAAAACAAATGAGCAAACGGAAAAAAAAAGAGAGAGGCAAACCAAGAAACATACTTTTAACTCTAGAGAACAAACTAATGGTTACCAGCGGGGAGGGGTGGGGAGATGGGCTAAAAAGGTAATGGGCAATAAGGAGGGCACTTAGGATGAACACTGGGTGATGTATGGAAGTGCTGAATCACTATATTGTCCACCCAAAACTAATATTACACTGTATGTTAACTAGCTGAAATTTAAATATTTTTTTTAAAAGGTGCAACTCTGAAAAATGGGTGAAGTTATAAGAAGGCAGATTTCACCTTGATGAACGAAGCTTTCTAATAGTTGTTGACAATGAAATGGGCTGTCCAATAACTGAAAATGTTAAAACAATGTGGGTGAGCTCTCATTTAGGATGTGGTAGAAGGGCTACTGGCTTTGGGGAACACCTATCCACTAACTCAAACTTCTCCAAGCAACTAATTCCTATTTATCCCTGAGTTCTCACTTCTGGCCATTATCTCCTTCAAGGGAGAGTTTTTTCCTACTCACTTCTTGGGCTCGGCCAATGGCTCCTTCTCTAGATACCCCAATGCCTAGGTATGCTATTTTCATTGCCTTTACCATGTCATATTGGAATTCTCTATTTGTATGTCTGTATCAACCCCTAAAACTGATCATTTCAGGGACCCATACTTACTTTGTATTCTTAATTCCTAGTTACAGCCTCTGATACACATTGGGGTCTCATATATATGCATAGAGTTTAATAATAATAACAACAGTAGCTAAAATATACTGAGCACTAACCATGTGCCTGGCACTATTCAAAACACAGGGTATTAATTAATATTAATATTAATATTTTAACTCATTTAATTCTCACAGTAATTCTATGCAATTGGTATTGTTATTTTCCTCAATTAATTGAGGTTAGGTAACTTGCCCAAGATTGCCAACCAAAATAAGCATGATCTCTAAAGTTCCTTTTAGCTCTGATATTCCATTTTTTATTTCCGGTGCTTATCCCCAGTGCACAGAGATAAATGGCTCTTTCCACCTATTTTCCTCCCTTAATCTGATTCCACCTTTTGGATGAAGAGCTCCAGGTACATGAATAAAGAGAAGTGACGCCAGCATGTCCTTTTTCTGCTCCCTGGGTTTACCTTGGGGAGAAGGCAGCTGCAATTTGTCTGTGATCACTTGTGTTAGTACTGAGCCAGTATCTTTGTAACTACAGAACCGGGAGGTCCCATTGCAGCTCTTAGTAGAACAGATGGCAAAACGGTGGAAGGGGACAAAGTCCCCACCATGACAGCTCCCACAGCGGCAGGCCAAATCTTGGAGAAAATAGGCACATTCAAGGTGCAGGGCTATCTGCTGTGCCTTGGGCCACAGCTCCCAAGCAGCTTCCCGTATTAGTGGCACTCCAAATTCTAGCACCTCTGTTTGAGGTAGGGATAGTTCCTCTTGCAGACTGAGAGGAGAGTCAGCATCTGAAATATAGGAAAATCTCAGTGAGAGTCTCCCTCAAAGGCCTTTTATGCTATCAGTAGCAAACTCCCAAGCACATGCTGCAGTTTATAAGAAAATTTTATTTATAATTCTTCTGTATAAAGTATATTACACATCTGAGAATGACATTGACCATATATCTTATACAAAGTACCACAGAGAAAAAATGATCAGTGGTACAGAAGTACACTGAATAGAATTCTTAGATGTTCCTCCTAAATTAAGATTTTTTTTTACTACAAATTACTATAAATATCAAATCATCAGAAATTCTCTGTTCAAATATAAGGCCCAAACATATTTCAAAGTCAAAGGGAAATTATTTGTGAATTTATGTGCTTTGGGTAGTCTATGCTACAATTTTATTACGTGGAGAATTTGAGGTAGCAAGCTAATGTATATCTTGCTTTGTTCATGTGTGTTTCAATACCAGATGTGTTTATTTTTATTATAAATTTCTAAAAATTAGACATGGCTTATTCTTTTTTTTTCTTATTATTTTATACCTAGAAGCCAGTAAAGGGTTATTTTCCAACCAAAAATTAAGTTACAGATACTTAACACATGGGGTTAACAAGGACCTAAAATTCTAGGAATTAAAACAGTTCTGAAAAATACAGGTTATTCATTCACTATGGCTCCTTTGTGATTAAAAGAATCACTTTCCCCCATTTCTTAGCTATAGTTTTAGGAAACTGATGCCCGTGATAAAGGATATTGATGTTCTTTCTGAACACAGATATACCTACCCAAGGTTCTCTTCTCTGTTCAGGTAAGAACAAGAAAGCAGCTGTTCCTCACCTGACTTTTTCTTCTTCTCCTCTTTGATTTGTTCAATAATCTTGATCGAGGAAGGCACTATTATTGAGTCAGCAGGAAGCTCTTGACTCTTGTTGATCCAGCAGAGCACATGTATATCCACAAGAGCCCTCAACACCTGAAGTAGCTTATTTTTATTCCAACCAGGCAGGAGGTGTTGCAGCAGATCTATGTGGAAGGAGTGACCAATGACTGCAGCACACTTAACCAGCAGCTGCTCCGCTGGGCTCAATTGATCTAACTGGTTTACTGCTATTTCTGGGAAAAAAACAAAACAAAACAAAACAAAACAAAAAAACAAGAGCCCTGAACAAGCTTTCTACAAATATAGAATACATTGTGTTGATAATCGATTCATTTAAAAAAAAAAAAAAGGCTTTCAGGGTGCCTGGGTGGCTCAGTCACTTAAGCTTCTGACTCATGATTTCAGCTCAGGTCATGAGAAGAGAAGGTCATGGCATTGAGCCTTCTGCACTGAGCACCACGCTCAGCAGGGAGTCTGCTCAAGAGACTCTCTCTCCCCCTCTCCCTGTGCCCCTCCCATCCATGCACTGTCTCTCTCTCTCTCTCTCTCAAAAAAAAAAAAAAGTCTTGCTTTTGGTCCTCTCCTTTTCCATTCACCCTAACCTCTTAAAAGAGCCTTATCTCCAAGTCCTCATTTGTCCTCATTCTCCCATCATTGTTCAAGCAACAACCACTAGGTATTCACCACACCACTGAAACATCTCCAGTTTCTTCTCATTCTTATTCCAGTAACATATTAACTAGTAGTAGAATTATGTATATAAAGTACAGATACAATCATGCCAAGGCCCTTTTTATAACTTATGTGGCCCTTCCTAACCTAGCTTTGGCCTTTCCTTTAGACCAAGGCTTTGCTGAATGAGCTATTTGTTTTAGCTTACAAGTTAACCTTTTCCTTCCCTGTGGACAATATTGATCTTGGGTTAACTTTTCAGCTGTTCCCCAGGATCCTGATTAAATGAGAATGTCAGCTGAGTCACCACATGACATTTATTATGCTAGCAATTATCCCTGATGGGAAACTGAATTTGGACTAGGAAAACTGTGAATAAGCTAAAAATAACTGGTGGTAAGCCACAGTTCTGGGTTTCTTTCTGTGTAGTAATTCTTGTCATAGGTCATGTCCCTTGCAGAGCCTGAAATCTATGCCTATGGGGCTGTGATAAGAGACAGTAGCTTCTAGTTGAGACATGGGGCTTCTAAGCACCCACCCATCATGGTTTAATTCTGTCATACAAAAGATACCCCTTGTGGCTCCAGAGAATAGCAGTGGAAACTGTCATAAGGACCTCCACTAAAGAAAACCACCTTATGGTATATTTTCTGACCTGTATGCTGCCAAGTTAGTAAAACCAATGCCAAGTATGGCCTGTTGTAGTTGTAAGAGTGTGAACTGTCTAGATGGATTTACAGACACCAGAATGTTAGCTTATAATGGCTATATATAAGAGCTATTATATGTTATAATATAACATTATAAGCTAACATACATTGAATATTTATGATGTACTATGATTTATTTCATTTAATCCTCAACTAACCCCACACGATAGGTGCTATCATTATCCTCATTGAAGTGATGAGAAGACTAAGGATTAGATAAGTTTATTTAAGGTTTCACAGCCAGTACGTGAAAGAGCCAGTGGTACCCAGAGCCTTGGCCCTTAATTACCAAGGTGTTCTCTATTGCTGTTTCATATGCCTGTCTTATATTCTCAACAAGATCATGCTTGACTTGAAGGCAGGCTTAATCATCATAATATTCTAAAAGGGCTTAGTATGGAACCTAACCACCAAACATTTGAATAGAATATGAAAAACACTCCAACTTCCTCATTTCTAAAAAGAATATCCCCTATCTGATTATGCCTACTCAGTTCTGATGGTTTCTCCATTCTTTTTCTCATCAGTCATGATAAACTTACTTCACCCTCTTTTTATTTAACTCCTGCTATGTGTATAACACTGTCTCTTCACTAGCACCATAGATTTTCTTAAATCTCAGCCACATTATGTCCCCTGCTTAGTGCCTCTTCTAGCACAGGAATATGCATAAAGGGAAACTCGGGACCTAATTTTTTATTATATAACTAGAAAACTTCTCAGTCATTAGCCTCAGAGAACAAGGGGCTCACTTAAGTAAGACAATACTCAAGTAGCATTTACAGATCTCTTAAAGGCTCTTTGGGCAGTATGAGAATGTATTTCTAGAAGGCAGGCTTCTTTTTTAGAAGAAAATGGAACTAGCATGATAATGAGAGACCTATATTCATCACCAAATTACTAAGTGCAGTGACATCTGTAATTGGTTCATTTGAGGTTTTCAAGGGACTTGCCTTTTAATAATGGTGGGAGAAGCACTGTATCCAAGTTCACATCATCCTTGACTGTGCAGATATAAAGTTCATGGTCTTCTTCAGAGCCAGCAGGAAAAATACCATACATTGTAGATTTCATGGCATTGGCTATAGGGAAAGAAGACAATGACTGAGGAAAACACCATGCTCAGTGACTAGTTTTAAAGGCACAAAAATACAAGAATTTAGCCAAGAAACGAACAGGATAAAGAGAGCATATGTTTAAGGTGGCTTACCCCACTCATCCTGTCTGCTCACTAATGTTCTCTCAGAAACTAACATTTTTTTCTACCATATGGTATTCAACATTTACACTCTTCCCATTTACTTTCCAGTAGCCCTCCCTTCTATTATGTCACAGCCCTCACAGCCCTAGGATGCCTTTCCAGATTTACACATGCTTCTATCCTCCTCTCCCACCCTCCTCCCTTCTTCCACCCCTTATCCAAATCTTCAAGTCGTCCTTCTCATCAGTAATTAATATGCAATTCTCTCATGAACTCTTGTTTATAAATCCTCTTTTCCTATTCCTATCTCTTGGGCTGCTCAAAAAGGAACTATAAGATTTAATGACTCAATTAAGTTCTCTGAGGCAGGCTGGGAAGGCTTACTCTTGTTTTGAATGTTAGCAGGAAATAGGCACGTGCCTCATAAGGGTCAGGTGATGCCATATCAAAGGATGAACCCCAGCAGCTGAGAGGGTAGAACCCTGGAAGCTAAGCTTACCTGAGAGGTTCTCCCACTTGCTGTTCTCCTCCACCTTTTGGAGGTCATGAAAGAGCAAAATATCTTTAGAGAGAAGGTCCTGGCATAAGACTTCACAGTAGAGGGGATTTCCAAAGCACCTGTGGAGAAGGTAGCTGTAGGGAGGTAAGTAGGGGATTGCTGACTAAGATGCCCACTTGAAGAGAGCCAAGCATAAGGGTATTTCATACTGAGGATTATTTCTTCTTTTGTTAAAGTCAGCTCTTGATGATATTCTCTAACAGAGATAAGAAGCAACACAGAAATGTAAAAAAAAAAAAAAAAAGATTCTGATGGCTTGAAATGTATTTTAGCAGTAACTTTTCTTTTTAAACTATTTTGTTTCTATTGCTGTTAAGAAGAACTAACATCCCCTTACCAAAGAGCTCTAGAAAATGGCCTGACCACATATAATTGACACCTGAAGCAAACCATCCAAGTCTTGTCTAGTGAAAACCTGGGTCGCCCAGGAAGGTAGCACTTTACTGGTTTGCTAGGAGACGGTCTATCCTTAAATCTGGCCTTGGGCCTCATCATGGTTACTAAGGCCATTCTCTCCCCCAACTTGGGTAAGTGAGACCTGAGCCTTCTCACTTATATTATGGCACTGGCTCTGCCCTTAATGAAGTGCTCAGCTAGTCCTAGCCACTCACATCTGTAGCTCTTGGGGGATGCTCACCACCCCCAGTTCCCAACATGCCATTCTCAACAGTGAGGTCGCTGCCAACTTCAAAATGGGCACAAGGACAGCCTGAGAGCTCTGCAGGAAGTGCTGGGCACAGCCACACAGGGTGAAAGTAGGGGTCAATGTCATCACCATGATGATGGGCACAGTGGAGAGTAATGTTTCCAAAAACTCCCAGGAAGCTGTATCCATATATTGGGCTTCATCAATGAGGAAAATCAGTGGTGTTTCCCTCACTGCCTGAAAATAACAGCAAAGAAACAGTGATAACTTCTGATTAGAAATGAAGTCATCTGATTTTCAAATGTACCATGAATTTCCCAACAGATTAAAAAAATCTGGGGTTTTATATAGGATAAAATGTATCCTAAGTCCAGGTAATATCTTATTTTTTTAAGATTTTATTTATTTATTCATGAGGGACACAGAGAGAGGCAGAGACATAGGCAGAGGGAGAAGCAGGGTCCATGCAGGGAGTCTGATGCGGGACTCGATCCCGGGACTCCAGGACCACGCCCTGGGCCAAAGGCAGATGCCCAACCACTGACCATCCAGAGATCCCCATATCTTATTTTATAAATATAAAATATAGCCAGTATGTCTAATTTCTAAAGAAATGTACTGAGCTTCTTTGGACAAGAAAACACTCTAACTGAAAAACAAAATGAACATCAAAATATTCTCTGAACATAAAGCTTTCAAACATTTGATTTTGGCAAAGGCTTCAAACTGTATAGGAACTCATAATACTTTATATTAGTAATTTCCAAACCAAGCTGCACATCAGAATTATCTGAGTGCTTGTTAAAACTAGCAGTTATCAGACCTTATTCATGTAAACTTGAAAAAAATATACTCATTTTTATTCATACTCCCCACCCCCTGCTGCAGCAGGTAACCATTCTAAGGTGTTCCCCTAATCCTTTTGTTTGTATTGTGTTCTTTAAAAATGCACATTATAGTTAAGTAAAGTTTTTTATATAAATGCTACTGTATAGATCTCATGATTTCTTTTTATTCAAGATTATTTTTAAGAACACTCTGTGTTGCAATGTTTTCATCTATTCCCTTCTAAACTTCTGCATTATACTGCAGAGCATTGATGCCAACGTCTCCCTTGCCTCCACAAACACTGCAGTGGACAGACTACCTGGGACATAGGTCCAGGAGTGGAACTGCTAGGTCTAGAAAATGTATGTTATTAAAATTTGACTAATTACTTCTAGATTGCTTTCCAGAATGACTACATCAGTTTCTGCTTATAGATATTTTTGACTCTGTAATCTGGGTTAAGGCTTGAGTGTATTTGTAACAAATAGGAGGTAAAACAGCTATCAGCTTTCATTTAGAAGCCACTGTTTTAAAGTAAGTTACTAAAATTTCATTAAGAACCAAGGATCAGGGAAGAGCCAAGAACTTTTCTTGTTTGCTGTGCAATAGGATTGATTCAAGGTTAAAGATAGATACAATGAAGATATCACAGATAGACAGGCCCAAGTCAAGCTGTGCTATGAATAGGTTAAAATAAGCACAAACCATCTCCATATATTAAGAGTTAATGGTATGTAGCAAAAGTACTCACCTCCTGAAGCACTTGAAAAAAACATGCCTTAACCTTCTTTTGTCTGGTCAGGTCATCCATGTGCGAAACTTCGAAGGATAAGGGAAACTAACCAAGAAAATTATTCATATGTTAGCATTCACAATGACAATCTAATAAAAATATGCAGACTCTCTAAAGGGAACAGACAATGATTCTATTTGAGTTAGAATGGGTTTCTTCTATAGGACTGGACATAGGGTCGCAAATGCTGATCCAATATCCAATAAACAATTCAGAGTGACATGGAAAGTCCACTGGAGATTAGAGGAGGGAGAGAGAGAAAGAGAGAGACTGACCCTTTCCAAACCCAGACTCTGGCAAACACTTAAAGGGTCATGACTAAGAAGTAAAGTGACAGGTTGGATTTAGCAATGTTATTTTGGACAGCTCCAGTACCCCAGTTATTCCAAATACACCAGAATGAATGAGTGTATGAGACTTGTCAGAAAGAATCATGATGGGTATCTCCTAACATTGTGCTAGCAAGTTGCACAACTCACAGCAAGTGAGTGACATGGACCGGAGAGTCAAAGTAAGGCTATTCCTCTAGCACTTGGACAAGGGCGAGAGCTGCAGGCAAGGCCTGTTTTAAGACAGGGCGGAACTGAGGGATTGGAGAGATTTTCCTTTTCTCTATTTTCCATTAAATACCATGCCCTGCAGGCTTGGTAGATTAGGAGAAGTGATAGAGGAAGAATAAATGGCATTGTGGACCAGGGAATTCTTTCTTAGCCCTTCACTCTAGTAAACCTTAGACTGCTGGAAGCTTTTGAGATTCAGATGCTGATTCAGGTGACAAATTCCATGGCTAGGGTTAAAGAACAAAACATCACAACTGAGTTGAAAACACATGGATAAAATTGCTGGGAATGCTCGACTGGTCAGTAACACCTTGACAGATTTAGCACTCTCACATTTACACTATGATCTCTCACATTTACACTATGACCTATTTTATACCTTCTTTAAAATGTATGTACTAATCACATAAAATACTATAATCATTATTTCACAGGTGAAAAAAATGTAGGCTCAGGCAGAGTGATTTGTGCCATAACATTCAATTAGCAAGTGCTAGAGTCAGTCCTAGGATCTATTCTCCTCAACAAAGCGAAAGCCTGGGTTTTGGTGTCAAAGGGATTTCAGATCTCAACCCTGCCATTGCTAACTATGTATTTTTAGGTTATACATAAGATTAGAAAACAATACTGGGCCCTACTATCCACCAAAAATAATATTAGTAATCCAGTTCAGAAAGCCACGGCCTTCATTACCTTCACAAAGAAGAGGTCATTAAAAAGGCAGTGAAGGGTTTCCTCCACCATCCCATGGAGTTGTTTGTGTAGGCACTCTTGCCGGTAATAGGCTGGACATGTATCGATCTCAAAGAAGATAGCCATGAGAGTCTGGATGGCATAGAAGCACTGCTTGAAATCTGTTTCCTTCAGCTTCAGTGGTAACACCCTGGTGAATGTAACTGTGGTCACTGGGAATCCCTTGTCCCACAGAGAGCTTACTCACTCCACCAGCTCAAGGATGCTGAATGTAATGATACAAGAATCTCACCAACAAGGGAAAGGAGCCTCAAGAGAAGTAGACACTGAGCCAGGAAGCAGGAGTCTTTACCTGTGCTGTTCCTTATGGGCCAGGAAGTTTATTTCAGCTAACAGCTGACTTTTTCCACAGCCTTTTCCACCTTCATACAAAACTGCTTGTCCCTTCTTCTGGTGCAAACATTCCTGCCATGCCATTTGGAAGGCTTCCAGTTCTTTCTCCCGATCTGTAGAGAGATAGGGAGCACCTAATACTCCTGTGCTTTTTTAGTAGACACTCTGTTTATTTTGCAAAGATAATTCTCAGAAGGATTTTTTCCCCTAAAATCCTGGGCAGAATCCCATTCTTTGATGAGGTTTCACATCTCTGCATAAAATAAACTCTGGACTATATAGAAATGTGTGCTGGGTTTGGTGGTTTGCTCTGGAGCCTAAGTAATAACATAAAGTCATGGGAGCTACTGTATCTCCTTATATTTTTGTAAACATTTCTATTATAACAATTTAGTCTTCAAAGTCAGTCATTGCTATTTAAAGATAATAGACTAATAGATATAAATGAAGATAAATATAAAGATAGGGAATATGCAGTGTGGGTGGTAACAGTCTTGGTGCTTTCTTTGCTGTCTCATGATGAGGAATTCTCCTCTGAGATGATCCATAACAAGCTGAGAAAGACCTCAATAGCTGAATTCTGGCTTACAAAGATTCTTACTAAATGTTGGTACTTCTCAGGCAAAGTGGGAAGACTCCACCGAAGTGTAAACATTCAACAAGGAGAATAAATAGCAAGGCCTCTAACATAAATTCAGTAAGAGGGCTGCTCTCTGTTCTTTTTTTTCCTCTGTTCTTTTAATATAGGCTTAGAAGCATTTAGTCTTGCATTAAAAAAAATAATTTAATCACCTATAGCTGAAAAAATATGATTTAAAGTAGAAAAGAAAACTCACCTAACAAAGGGTGATTTTTATTTCTCTCTCTGGCCAAATGTCTCTTCCCAAACATTCTGAGAAAAAGGACAATGTGTCTATTAACAGACTGCAATAGATAGAATGTATATCTCTAAATAGCTAGAGAGCAATTGTCCTCATCAGCAAGTACTTTCAGAAAACTGAAAAGGTCCAGAGTTCTCTATAAAAGAGTTTTTAAAAATTAAAAATCTTTATGAGGAGGAAGGGGAGAAATATTGATTGTTCCAGGCTCAGAGAACTAAATAAATTGTGAAATAAAAAAGAAAAAAAGAACAGCCAGATTCATGACTTACTGAATTCTCTTCCTGTTGGACAGCAAGAAGTTCACTAAGGAACTAGCTCAGAGCTAAACAGAAAAGCTAAAGATCTCAGACACTAAACCCTCCTCTTATGTCTCTTAATCCGACAGGCCAGGACTAGAAGCATCTTTCTTTCTAGTTTCATATAGTCAAACACTGATTATTCCTAGACCCTGATTCTATAAAAGAGATGGGAATAAATTATCACACAATGACACTCACATACATCTTCTATGGCCAAGGTATTCATACATCTTCCCTGGGTTGGAGATATTCTTCATCATTTTCTGTGGGAGTTTCTTGAAGTTGTAAGCAGGTAGCATGGATCTTAGATATGTTACCTCATCACAGGACACCAAACCTGGATAAGCAGTTATCATTCTGGCCACAAGGCTCACCTTTGGACCAATAACTATGTCAGAGAGACAGTAAAGAAAAGGATGGAAAGTTTTTGAACCATCTCTTCCACTTTCACCCCAAAGTCACAGAGCCAACAGTCCAATGTCCTATTCTACCTGTATATTCATGTCTTGCCACTGCCCCAATCATGCCACAGAATACTGGTCCATTTGTGATACTGATGGAAACAAGCCTGGGGATTGGAAAAGCAACAGTTAGTAAATATAGTCAGACATGTCAAAGTGAGGCACTAGATCTGTCAGTCCTCAGATCTAGACATCTAGCTTTGGGGCTCAGAACAGAAAAGGCCAGAGACTGCTGTCTACATTGCATGGTATGCATAAAGTTATAAAGGAACAAAACAGTTCCTGTATGCATGGAGTTTTAGCTGGGGAGGTATTATCAGCAGAAAGACTAAATAAAAATACCTTATATCTGTTAGATAATTTGTATATATTTTCTGAAGTATTTTCAAACTGATTATTTCATCTGACCCTTTGAGGTACAATTCACAACAAATATGTGAGGTATGTAGGGTAAATATTTTAACCCCATTTGACAAACAAAACAAAAACCCACAAGTGAAGGAGCTAATTAATTTTCCCAGAGTTATACAGCAAAAATCAATAGAAGAGTCAGAATGAGAATCTAGACCTCCTGATTCCTAGACCAATGTTATTTCCACTATACCATGCTGCCTCAGATAAAATCCCAAAACAAAAAGTAGATCAACAGTTATCAATACAGGGTTAACAGATCAAATAATGCTAGAATGTCAGAGTAAAGGAATAATCAGAAGTTCAGGCTTTTGATGGAAGCCTTCATTAAGCAAATGAGCCTTTGGAATACATTTTAAAAATGAGTGATTTTCCTTTAAAAATTTACTTATTTATTCATGAGACACGCAGAGAGGCAGAGACACAGGCAGAGTGAGAAACAGGCTCCCTGCGGGGAGCCCGATGTGGGACTTGATCCCAGGACCCCAGGATCACACCCTGAGCTGAATGCAGATGTTCAACCACTGAGCAACCCAGGCATCCCAAAAATGAGTAATTTTTTTCATTCATTCATTTGTGCATAGGTTCATTCATTTAACAAGCACTGAGAAGTATGTACAGTACCAAGTACTGAGATAGGTGTTTGAAATATCTTGCTCTGGAGAAGTTCAGTCTTGGGGAGGGAAGGGCGGTAGAAATTGAGAGAGATGAAGACACATATTTATAAGTCAGCAAGACAAATACTACATATTAGAGATCAATACAGCAAATTAACAGAACAAAGAGAATGGACGAACTAACTCATATGAGAGAGTTAGAAAAACCACTCAGAAAGGAGAGGACGTATGATTGGACTTTGCAAGCTGAAGTACTGCCAAAGCAGGGCAACAGCATTCCATCCAGAGGTAAAAGGCAGAGACTCTGAAAAGCCTGCTGTGTTTGTGCAAATTAAGCAGTTCAGGATGCCTACAGCACAGATGGTGTTTGCAGTAGGGAGAAGTGGTTCTACCTAGGCTAGGGATGGGAAAGTGTGAGAAATATGAATTATTTGAAAAGGGGGCATACCCTGTTCCAGGTGAAGCAAAGGTTCAAAAGTGGCAAATTCATACATAATAGGGAATAATCAGATTTACTTGATGTGAAAATTTCCTGTGACAGATAAGTTCTGTGGCTGGAGAAAGAGGGTACAATGAGGCATAAATTAGTTTCAAGTTAAATCTACAAATAAACCATTTTCAGGTTGTCACAGAAAGCATAAAAAGTGCAACAATACTAACTACTGTCTCCTACACGATCAGAATTCTCCTGCTTTCCTCTACTGACAGGATGGAGAGCCTTTACCTGGGCCCATTGTTCAGGGTGAATAAAGAGACACCCAAGACCTGAACCAGGCAGTTGGTTCTGCTGCCACACCAAAAATAAAATTAAACATCTTTGGATGTTTCCCCATGCTTCCTTTGTCTAAAATGCCCTCTCTTGCTTTCTCCAACTATTGAACTCCTTTCTTTCTCAACCTGGTTCAAACGTTGTCTTTATGGTCAAGACTCCTCTGTGACCTCTGGGGAGAATGAACAGAAATAGCATTTTGCTGCAGCTCCTATCAAGTTTTATTCCTGCATTTAAATTTCTTGGTATTAAAGGTAGTTGTTTACTAAGTGCAAGAGGCAGTGTCTTATTTCTCTTTACATGCATTGTACCTGGCATAGTGCCTGGCTCATAGTGGTGTTTAATGAATGCTTGTTGAGTGGGTGCATTCATGCATGTGATAAACTCAGCCACTAATAGGGCTATGAGAAGGGAAACAAACTGTACTTTTCTCACTTGATCATTTATTTCTTTCTATTGGACTTTTTTAAAAAAAGATTTTGTTTATTTATTAGAGATGGAGAGAGAGAGAGAGTGCGGCAGAGACACAGACAGAGGGAGAAGCAGGCTCCATGCAGGGATCCCAACGTGGGACTCGATCCTGGGTCTTCAGGATCAGGCCTTGGGTGGAAAGTGGCGCTAAACCACTAAGCCACCAGGCTGCCCTCTATTGAACTTTTGAATTCCCCCTTGCTACTCCTGGAAGTCCGTGTTTCTTCCTTTTTTTTTTTTTTTCTTCTTCCTTTTTTTTAAAGAGATGTTCTTCACTGATGAAAAATACATTCTTTATTCAACATATGTAAATATACCTAAGGTATTTCTGGTGCTGAAGAACTATAATGATGAGATTCTGAGACTACACTACATGAGTCTCAAGAATATTCTAGGAAAACAGTCACAAACTAGAAAAGCCTGATCAATCATAAGACTCAGAGAATAATTTTTTTATGTAAATGAACTGAAAACTGAAGGTATATCCTAGACTAGAAACAGGAATTTAGAAGATGACCCAAGGAGAAAAGGATCATTGAGAAAAGAGATATGGAATGTTGTTCTGGATCTGGACGAGGCTGATGTGATGCAGAGGCCTAAGCTGTAGTCCCAGCTACTGATGGCACACAGTAGCTCTGAGGCTATGTCTGTCTCTACACTTGGATTATGGATAAAGAAGGCAAGTTTTAGCACCTGGTTAGTGCAGCATTTTCCAATATATGCTCCTGAGAACATTCATTCTTCTGGATGTCTTTAGGTCTTTCTGGAGAAAAGTGTTTGGTGATCAAGTAAATTTAGGAAATGTTGATTAAAATGTTGATGAAACAAATTTTTTTATTATATGACTACTTAGAACCTTTGATATTAATGTATATTGTTAACCTCCAAGAAGGAAATATAGTTTGTATCACTTTCCAAATATATTTGGCCATGAGAATCTTCTTTTCATGATTTATTAAGGAACCAAACACATGCTTTGGGAAAATTACTTAATTAATAATTCTCTTCAAGGAAAAAAAAAATTGACCTGGAAACTAGCGTTCAGGCTCTGACATTATCAAGCTGTGTGGCTTACCAACAAAACCTCTAGATCTTAGTTTCTAGAAGAAGGTCAGATTTAAAAAAAAAAAAAAAAAGGAGGAGGAGGAGGTCAGATTAGATGAACTCTAAGATTCTATCTAGCTCTTAAAATCTACTATATTCTAAAATAACTAAGACTGAAAGCACTAAACTACGGTCTAAGAAATGACCATCTCATTCATGAGTAAAGGCCAAAGGCAGGGCTCTTGAAGGCCATAGGCCAATGTAAAATTCAAGAGCAGAAGAGGCCAGCACTGGAAAGGATGCCCCAACACACCCATACCAGAGAGAGAAGTGGGAAGTGGGCTGAAGGAGCATCTGCAGATTCCATCAAGTTTAAAAGAAGTGCCGACATACATCTACCTTGGACTGAGAGTTTGATTATCTATGAAGCATCTGAAGCATCTTTTTTATCTGTAAAATAAAAAGTTGGATCAGATCATTTCTAAGTTCCTTTTCAGTATTAATATTCTATAAAAATATTATAGATATTACAATGCCTCTACAATAATATTACATTAGTAATATAGGCTATCTCTTTTGGAGAGTATTTGTATTTTATAAGAGGCAGCTGTGAAGTAATGAAAATGACACAGGATTTGAGGATAGAAGGTCTGGGTTTCATTATCAACTCTTTTGTATGCTACAAACTCCTCCTCTGTGGCTTTAGTTTCCTCATGTGTAAAGGAGGGATAAAAACATTCACACTGGTAACATACACAAAGTATCCTATAAATGTTAAGTGCTACATACTTTTTTTTCATACTGAATAAGTATGGCAAACAAATCTTTGACTTGATGCTAACATTAAAAATAACTTTTCAAGTGTGCCTGGGTGGCTCAGTCAGTTGATCCCAGGGTCATGAGATCAAGTCCCACATCAGACTCCCTGCTCAGTGGGGAGTCTGCTTCTCCCTCTCCCCCAGCTTGTGCTCTCTTACTCTCTCAAATAAATAAAATCTTGGGGAAAAAAAAACTTTTCAAATCTAATGTATACACCTTCTTCAGGGCTTTCTAGTGAAAAAAAAAAAAGTCATCTGAAAAATTCTAACCCACATTACTAGAATGTGACTAGTGGGAACATGGAATTTTCTATACCTTCATTAAGACAAGGCTTTTGTAGAGGTGGGAGGGTGGGGTAGATATGGAGGAAGGAGATCAGTGAGAATTCCAGAAAAATCAAGGGACTAGGAAAGACTAAGACTGAAAGGCAAGGAGAACATTAACCAGTGGTGGTCCATTCCTATCTTAGTAAAGCCACACAACTTCTCTTCCCACACCTTCCCTCCTGTATACAGGCAACCTTTGTTCTACATTTCCACAACATATAGATACATTGTTTGTATTATACTTATTTTCACATTTGCTTGTTCCTTTAGGGTGTTCTTAAATCTTGTTATGTGTATTTGGTTCCTCCCTCTTCCACCAATTAGACGGAAGCTTATCTTCATTTTCCCTAGGTATCTAGTATATAATTCTGTACCTAATGATTTCTTAATAGAGCTTGTTTTCTGACTTCCCTTAGCATGTTTCCTTCCCTTTAGGCAGATTCTGGACACTCTCAACCCCAGTAACTTGTTACTGCCATCTACCCTGCCTGAAGAGCCCCTTGGGGCCTGAGAAGCTCCACTCTGCCCCACCTTCCTCCTCACTTGGTCTCAGCAAGATTCTCCCAGCAGAAGCTGAAGATGCTGAAGGAGCTCTCCAGGGCATATGCACACTCATCTGGTTTCTTATCCCCAGGAAGGCCAAAAACACAGAGGAACATGCAACCCTGGGACAGATGACAAAGAAGGAAAAGAGAAGTTTACATGGGGAAAGAATATGCTTGCCTCAACTGGACCAACTCCCCTGAATGCAGCCAGAGCCTTTCCCCACTCGTTTTCTGTTAGGAATGTTAAATTCTACAGGATTCATGAAATGGACACTCTGGGCCATATCAACACGGAGATTTAAGAAAAAAAAAAAAGAAAATCTTAATTTAACTCTTTAAGGAACTGAAATTTCAAACACAAGAAAAACTGATGTCAAGAACTTTTCAAAAATTCCATTTCTAGTATATGCCTTAAGTCTATCTGCCCACATTTTATTCACCCACAATGTCATGTATTATGATACTACTCTTTTTCAAGCTCCTCAATTATCAGAAACATCTGATTTACTTTACTAATAGAGCCAGACAATTATTCTTTTGCTCTACCAAAGATTTTCAACAAGAATTAAATGAAAAAAGGACATGGAGAATAATCCTCAGTTACCTTGAAAATTAAATTAACTAGAACATCCCATTCTTTAACTATTATTAGTTGAACTTTCAGTGTCATACAGCTTGTCACAAAATAAATAGCAGGGAATCTGACTTACACATGTGTTATGTGAAATACAAGACTATTATTCTTCACTCACCTTTAACACTGATGGGTCAAGTTTCCTTGTACTTACTTTCTCAAACATAAAGATCCGGCTTAGCTGGCCACCCCCTTTCTCTATGACTGTGGAGATGTACAGGGCAGCCTCCTGGATAAGATGACACAAATGCAACATCCATGCTGTCTTGTGGAACTCTAGGCTGACCAAAACCATAGTCACAGTACGGAATTCAGATATATACTCCATAGGCTGCCCTTCATCAATCTACAAAAAACACAGTCAGTTATCTTGCCTGTATCTTCAACATTCAATATCATGTTTAGCCATTTAAATTCTGTATTCCATGGTGAGTATGACAAAATAACTTACAGATGTCAGACTAAAAACCTACAATTCAGGTTTGAAAAGTATAGAAGATATACAAACCAGTGCACTTGGAATTAAAACTGTTTGACTTTCAACCTAATTCACTGATGAAATTTGCCAGGCTTTTAGGTTTTCTCTTTATAAGTTAGATATGTTCATTCTATTAGTCATTATATCACTTACTAAAGGATTCATATAAATTCATATATACATAATAGATCAACACATATTTACCAAACATATACTCTCTTCCCTGTTTATAATGTACCAGCTTCTTGAGGGACAGATTGAAAAAACAATATAGCTTCCACTTGCAAGAACTGAGAAATCTGAGGTTATGATATGTTATCACAGTAATTGGTACAAATGGGGAAACCTGCTGGCATTACAATGGAGAGCAGGAGATGAACTCGATCAGTATGAAAAGGTGATCACATATAAATGTACACCTGTCAACATAAACATACACACAGTCTACACGGTGACTCAATAATTAGGAATAACCTTCTTCAAAAGGTTTTTCATTATGTGCTTCCTCAGGGTTTGTTCAAGCGCAAAGTCTGGATCCAACTCCAGGGCAGTTCTTAGAGTATCTGAGAAAAGGAAAACAAACAAAATGTCTTCAGTCATGTGGAAAATTTATCTTTGAAATTTTGGGCTTAGGTAGAAAGGACCAAGTAACTTACCAGCACTTGTCCGGTAATGTGGCAGGTAATCAAGGCACTTGTCAAAATGCTCATCAAAATCAAATGGGTCAATGATCCGCATATCTCTTAACTATAGAAAGGAAACTGCTCAATTGTGTACCCACCCACCAACCGGTTTACTGTTGGTCCCTTAACAGAGGGGCTGAGGATGCCATTTCCCTTGTTATCATTTATCTTTCCAGCCTCATTGTTCTGCCTCGTCTAACTTCCTGGGAGAATATCCCCCACCTCCCTCCAAAATAGAGTTCCAATAGTTGTTGGTTTGGTCAAGCCATATACAACCACCACCAGAACACTGCCTGTGTAGTAGGAAGGCCTTTTTAGGACATGTGATGGGTAGGACTAGCCTCCTACCTTCACAGCTTCATCCTCCTTCATGATTTCCACTTCAAACATGTACTGCTCACAGAGCTTCCAGCAGTTCCAGGACAAGACAATCTCATTTGCCTGAGCTAAACGCTGAGCTAACTGGACATCATCTACATCCCGCCCAATCACCAAGAGGTACTGTCGCTCCTCATCTCCAACAATAACCTGAGAAATTCGACCGGCAGATAGACCTATCCAGAAAAAAGGGAGACAAGTGGTGAATAACCAAACTCAAATGGAAAACTATGCAAAGGGTGGGGTCTGGAATCCTCACACTGCTTTATGCATCAAGCCAATCTTATTATTGCAAAAATATTAGGTGAGCCTAATTTCTTAGATTTTCTTCTGTCTTACGCATACCCAGAGACATTCAAACAAGACTGGGGTTGTATGGGGGTTAGAAGCAAGAGATCCTGGGCTTCTAAGATTCCTCTCTTTAAACTGTTCTTCTAATAAACAGCTAGGTCTTGATGACAGAGACCAAATGGTTATATTCAGAAACTCCTGCCACAGTGACTATACCACCTCCTCAATGTATAATCAAGGCTAAGTGAGTAGACAATATTTTACCCGACTTGGGCTTTGCCATACACTTTTATTCTATCTCCTATTTTTCTTACCCCGAGGCATTTCTAACTGATTTCCTTGCCAGGGGAAAAAGGACTATATCCAAATAAAGTCTGTCCTTAATTAAGTTACCCAATCTAAGCTAAAAACAAAGGGAAGATAGTTTTAAAAGAATGGCAGAGATATATACTTTTCGACAACATGGCTTAACAGATAGTCAATTTACCATAATTCCCATAACAATGAAGAAACTAGAAAAAACACAAAGTAACAGTTTTAAAGATATTGGACATCAGGTAATGAAGGACAGTGTTATCTGAGAGATGGGAAACAAACGAGGTCAACCCTCTGATACCCTAGCTTACTGCATAGAAGAGTTTCCAGGACATCTGGGAGAGGGGAAACTCAGGTATAGCCCAGAGGACCTCTCAAGTTGGGGAAACAGAGCTAGAATCTGAGGAGGTCAAGGTAGCTACAGTTCACAGGGCATTGTGGGTATTGGAGAGAAGTATACAGAGAGATAATTCTAGAGATCTGTACCAGGATCCCCTACAAGTCTTTATCTGAGTACTAAGTACTAATAAGTACATCGTGAGGAAACTATCTGAAACCAGGGAAAGAACCACCTGAAAAGATTAGAACAATCCCAAATATCACACAGGGCTGGCAATAGTTCCTATTCCCACTAGCCAGAGTGTCAAACTTTATCATTCACAGGATATTAGGTACAGTATGCAGAAGTTTGCCTCAGGAATAGAGCAACACCAGCTCTAGACTAAACACTACTGTGGTCCCATCCAACAAAGTTTAAAAACAAAACCTGAAAAATCAAGCTAACTGCATCCCAGAACTATGCTCAAAAATACTTATATAGAAATATATTTAAAAATCCAGCATCCAACAAGGTTAAATTCACAATGTATGACACCCACTCAAAATAACCAGTTATGCAAAGAAAAATATGATCCACAATGAAGAGAAAAATCAATCCCAACTCAGAATAGTACAGATGACACAATTAGTAAATAAAAAAACATTAAAAGTTATAATTACAATCAAGAACTTAGAAAAATGACTGAACAAGTAGAGACATTGAAAAATGTCTGTACACCTGAAAACTCAGCAATAGAAACTATCCAAAATGAAACACAGGGAGAAAAAAAAAACAATGAACACAGGATCAGTGTAGGACAATTTCAAGAAGCCTAATATGTAATTGGACAGAGGAGGAGGAGGAAGAGAGAAAAAATTACTTGGAAAAATAATGGAAGAACATTTTCTAAATTTAATAAAACCCAAACCCCTATAGATCCAGAATCTCAATGAGCTGCAAGCACAAGAAAAATGAAGAAAACTAGACCAAGGGACATCATAATCAGAGTACCCCAAACCAGTGATAAATTAAAAAAAAACAAACAATAAGAGCAATCAGGATGGGGAAAAGACACATATAAAGAAACAAAGATAAAGATGAAAGTAGATTTCTTGTTGGAAATGCTCAAGCTAGAAGACAATGGAACAACTTTAATGGAAGAGAAAAAATCCCCATCAACCTAGAATTCTATACCCGGTGAAAATACCTTTCAAAAAATGGGTGAAATATTTTTTCAGACTTACAAGAACTTAACTAACACATGTCCAGCAAATCCACACTATAAGAAATATTAAAAGGAGTTCTTCCAACGGACAATTATAAGTGCTAACAAGGACATGGACAAATTGGAACCCTCAAAACATTGCTGGTGGAATGTAAAATGGTACAGCCACTTTGGAAAAAAAGATTAGTGATTCCTTAAAAACTTAGACATGTATCTATCATATGACATAGCCCTTTCATTTTCAGTATTTACCCAAAATAATAAATGCCTATGATTATTCAAAGACTTATACACAAATGTTCATAGAGCTTTATTTGTAATAGACAAAAACTGACCACCCACTTGTCCATCAAAAAGTGAACAGATAAACAAACTGTGGCTATATCCATAGAATAGAATCCATAGAATACTTTTTACTGCTAATTACTTTTAGCAGTAAAAAGTAATTAACTATTGATACATGCTACAATATTCTTTAAAAATGAAAAATAATCTCTAAAGACAGAAGATTAGAGACTTCTTGAGGATAGAGAGGGGAGTAGAAAGAGAGATTATAAAAGGGTATATGTAAACTTCAGTGAGTGATGGATATATACATTATCAAACTGTAGTGATGGTTTCAAAAGTATACAAATATGTTATGTAGGGTATCAATTATGAATTATCTATCAATAAAGCAAAAAACAACAACAAAGATACTGGGACAGAAGAGATGCCATATAATTCAGAATATAATTCTTCAGGCTGTTCCTCAAAATATAAGTGAATAGTCAAAGTCAACTTTTGCTCTTCATTCAGAAACCTCTTGATGTTTCTGGGCTTCTGTGAAGGAGCTTTGTGTATAGAATTTCTCCTCTAATCCTGATTCTGTCACTGGTGAAATTTTTGTCTGTGTGTAGCTTTTATATCTTTATTGTATTGTATTACATTTTTGATTATGTAATATAAAAACATGGTTCAAAAATAAAACTATATAAAGAATACACATTAAAAATTCTTGATTCTGACTTGTGGGGAAGATGGTGCAATAAGAGGACCCTACACTCATCCTTTCCCACAGACACAACTAAATAACACTTGCATCAGAGCAAAAACCCAGAAAAGGACCCCAAGATTGGCCCAAAAAACTCCATGCCATATAGAGAAGAGGCCACATTGGAGAGGGTAGAAAGGGGGAGGATGCAGTGGGAACCTAAACCCCATGGGTGTGACCACTGGAGGGAAGAAACCATAGGCAAGAAGAGTGGCAAGAAACATACTGGGGGAGCTTAAAAGGGAAAGAGAAATTCCTGTAGCATTGGCTTTGAAAATCACAGGGGCCAAATTTCATGAGTGTTTATAACCAGTGGGACTTAAAGCCTGGAACTTTAAAAAACAGTGGCGTTGGCTCTGAGAGAGCTCAGCTAGTGATAGGAAGCTGATCCTCTGCCCTTAAAAAGACAGCACAGCAAATAGCTCGCAGAGATACAACCTGGAAGCAAAGTTTGAAAGGCACCTGTAGCTTATGGGAAGGAGAGTTAATAACTAATCTCAGAGTTTGCTGAGGGACTTCTCCAGGAACAAAGGAGCTAGAAGGTGCCATTTCCCTCTCCTAGCCCTCATAAACACAGTCACCTGTGGGAACAAGTGCAGTGTGGCACTTACTCCCTAACATGCTTACACTGTGCCCTGCCACTGCCAACCAGACCTGCCTCAGTCCTGGTGCTGTAGATATCCTCTCCCAGAAGACCCAGGCAATCTGCCAACACTGCATCTCCCAACCTCTCATGGAGGATGCACACACTTTGTTAAAATTGCATACCCTGCCCTTGTGTGCTGCCAGAGTGCCCAAATCCTCTGGCCTCTGCAGCAGCTGCATGTATCCTGTGGAGAAGGACCCATGCCACCTAGTTAAAAGTGCACATCCCACCACTTTTTAAAAAAGATTTTATTTATTTATTCATGAGATACACACACACACACAGAGGCAGAGACAGAGGCAGAGGGAGAAGCAGGCTCCATGCAGGGAGCCGGATATGGGACTCAATCCTGGGACCACGGGATCAATGCCCTGAGCTGAACGCAGGCACTCAACTGCTCAGCCACCCAGGCATCCCCCACCCACTACTTTCAAGAGCAAGAGATGTAGCTGACTTTCCTAATACACAGAAACAGACATAAATAGGTAAAATGATGGGACAGAAGAATACATCACAAATGAAAGAACAGGACAAAACCACAGCAAGAGACCCAAGTGAAATGGAAATGAGTAACATGGCTGTTTGCAAATTTAAAGTAATGATCATAAAGATACTCAAGAAAAAAGAGGAGGACATCAGTGAGAACCTTAAGCAAGAGATAGAAAACATAAAAAAGAACCAATCAGAGATGAAAAATGCAATAAATGAAATAAAAAATAAACCTGATAGAATAAATAGAAGGGGGAAGAAGCAGTGGAACAAATTTATGAACTAGAAGACAGAGTAATGGAAAGTAATCAAGCTGAACAAATGAGAGAAAAATAGAATGACACAAACTGACAATAGACTTAAGGGAACTCAGTGATGCCTTCAGGTATAATAACATTAGCATTATAGGGGTTCCAGAAGGAGAAGAAAGGGGAAAAGGAGGAAAATTTATTTGAAGAAACAGTAGCTGAAAACTTCCCTAATCTGGGAAGGAAACAGATACCTAGATCCAGGAGGCACTGAAATACCCCAACAAAATCAACCAAAGTTCTACACTAAGACACACATAGTAATCAAAGTGGCAAAAAGGAGTGTTCAAGAAAAAAACTTGAAAAAACATTTATTTGAGAGAGAGAGAAGTGGGAGGGGAGAGAGAAAGAAAAACTTTAGCAGACTCTACATTCAGCACAGAACTTGATGTAGGGCTTGATCTCATGATCCTGAGATGATGACCTGAGCCAAAACCAAGAGTCGGATGCCCAACTGACTGTGCCACCCAGGTGCCCCCAAGGGAAAAAAAATGTTTAAAGTAGCAAGAGAAAAGACAGTTACATGTAAGAGAAACTCCCTAAGGCTATCAGCAGTTTTCAGTACAAACTTTGCAGTCCAGAAGGGAATAGCATGATATTCAAAGTGTTGAAAGGGAAAAATCTATAGACAAGAATCTTCTAACAGGGCTATAATTCAGAAGAGGAGAGATAAAAAGTTTCTCAGACAAACAAAAGCTAAAGGAGTTCATGACCACTAAGTCAGCCCTACAAGAAATATTAAAGGGGATTCTTTGAGTGGAAAGGAAAGACCATAAGTGAGCATATGAAAAGGAGGAAATAAAAAAACTAAGAATAAGTATTTCTGTAAAAAAAAAGTCAGTCAATGGATTCACAAAATAAAAGGATGAAAATATGACACCATATACTGAAAACAAACATGGTAGGAAGTGGAGTAAAGAATGGGTTCAAAGTTAAGTGATCATCAACTTAATATAGACTGCTATATGCAGAAGATGTTATATACAAACCTAATGGTAACCATAAATCAAAAACCACTAATAGTATGCAAAGAATGAAGAGAAAGGAATCCAAGTATATCACCAAAGAAAACCAACAAACCATGAAAGTGAGAAAGACAAGAAAGGATCAGAGAAAAATGACAAAAACAACAAAACTAACAAAAAGATAATAAATAAATATCTATCAATAATTACTTTGAATGTAAATGGAATAAATGCTCCAATCAAAAGGCACAGGGTGACAGAGTGGAAAAAATAACAACAGGGGCAGCCCGGGTGGTTCAGTGGTTTAGTGCTGCCTTCAGCCCAGGGTGTGATCCTGGAGATCTGGGATCGAGTCCCATGTCGGGCTCTGGGCGTGGAGCCTGCTTCTCCCTCTGCCTTTGTCTCTGCCTCTCGCTCTCTCTGTGCCTCTCATGAATAAATAAATAAATAAATCTTAAAAGAAAAAAAAGAAAAAAAAAAACAACAAGACCAGAGGTGCCTGGGTGGCTTAGTTGGTTAAGTGTCTGCCTTTGGCTCAGGTTATAATCACAGGGTCCTGGGATTGAGCCCCACATTGGGCTCTCGGCTCAGTGGAGAGTCTGCTTCTCCCTCTCTCTCTGTCTGCTTGGTGCTCCCCCTGCTTGTGCTCTCTGTCAAATAAACAATAAAATCTTTAAAAAACAAAACAAAATATAAGACCAATCTATATGCTGCCTACAAGGGATTCATTTCAGACCAAAGATACCTGCAGATTGAAAGTGAGGGGATGGAGAAATATTTATCATGTAAATGGATGAGAAAAGAAAGCTGGCAATATTTAAAGTAGCAATATTTAAATCAGACAAAATAGACTTTAAAACAAAGACTATAACAAGAGACAAAGAAGGATACTATATAATAATAAAGGGACAGTCCAACAAGAATATATAACAATTGTAAATATTTATGCATGGGAGCACCCAAATCATAAAACAGTAACAAATAGAAAGGAGCTAATCAATAATAATACAATAGTACGGGACTAAGCATTCCACTTACATCAATGAACAGGACAGTTAATCTAAACAGAAAGTCAACAAGGAAACAATGGCTCTGAATGTCACATGGGACTCGATTGACTTAACAGATAAATTCAAAACATTCCATCCTAAAACAGCAAAATACACATTCTTTTCAAGTGCACATGGAAATTCTCTATTAACAGATCAGATATTAGGCCACAAACAAGCCTCAACAAATTCAGGAACACTGAAATCATACCATGCACCTTTTCTGACCACAACACTATGAAACTATAAGTTAACCACAAAAAAAAAATCTGGAAAGACCACAAATACATAGAGGTTAAATACTATGCTATTGAACAATGAATGGGTCAACCAAGAATCAAAGAAGAAATAAAAAAGTACATGGAAACAAATAAAATGAAAGCACAGCAGTCCAAAATCTTTGGGACACAGCAAAAGCAGTTCTAAGAGGGAAATTTATAGCAATTCAGGCCTACCTCAAGAAGCAAGAAAAATCTCAAATAAGCAACCTAACCTTACACCTAAGGGAGCTAGAAAAAGAACAACAAAAACCAAAAGCAGCAGAAGGAAGGAAATAATTAAGATTGGAGCAGAAATGCATGATACAGAAACTAAAAAACAAATAATAACAGATCAATGAAACCAGGAGAGGGTTCTTTGAAAAGATCAACAAAATTGATAAATCTCTAGCTAGATGCATTAAGAAAAAAGAGGACTCAAACAAAATCACAAATGAAAGAGGAGAAATAACAACCAACACCACAGAAATATAAACAATTATGAGACTATCATGAAAATTACATGCCAAAAATTGGGAAACTTGGATGAAATGGATAAACTCCTAGAAACATATACAACCTACCAAAAATGAAGCAGGAAGAAATAGAAAATTTGAAAAGACTGATTACCAGTAAAGAGATTGAATCAGTAATCAAAAACTCCCAATAGATAAACAAGTCCAGGATCAGATGGCTTCACAGGCAAATTCTACCAAACATTTAAAGAAGAGCTAATACCTATTCTTCCTATACTATTTATTCCAAAAAAATAGAAGAAAAACTTCCAAATTCATTCTATGAGGCTAGCATTACCGTGATACCAAAACCAGATAAAGATACCACCAAGAAAGAAAGCTATAGGCCAGTATCTCTGATTAACATAGATGCAAAAATTCTCAACAAAATACTGGCAAACCGAATCAGTAATACATTAAAAATATTTCACCACAATCAAGTGGGATTTATTCCCAAGATGCAAGTCTGATCTAATATTCACAAATCAACATGATATATCACATCAATAAGAGAAAGGGTAAAAACCATATGATGAAATATGAAATATGAAAAAATATCTGACAAAGTACAACATCAATTTGTGGTAAAAGCTCAACAAAGTAGGTTTAGAGGGACCATCCCTCAACATAACAAAGGCCATATATTAAAAAAAACACACACACACAGCGAACATCATCCTTAATGGGGAAAAACTGAGAACTTTCCTCCTAAGGTCAGGAATAAGATAGGGATGTCCATTTTCACTACCTTTATTCAGCGTAGTGTTAGAAGTCCTAGCCACAGCAATTGGACAACAAAAAAGAATAAAAGGCATCCAAGTTGGTAAGGAAGAAGTAAAACTATCACTATTTGAAGATGACATGATATATAAAACCCAAAACACTACACCAAAAACCTATATGAACTGATAAATGAATTCAGTAAATTTGCAGGACGTAAAATCAATATGCCGAAATATGTTGCATTTCTATACACTAATAATGAAGCAGTAAAAAGAGAAATTAAGAAAACAATCCCATTTACAACTGTACCAAAACCAGTAAAATATCTAGGAATAAACCTAATGAAAGAGGTCAAAGACCAGTACTCTGAAAACTATACAACTGATGAAAGAAATTGAAGAGGACACAAAGAAATGGAAAGACATTCCATGCTCACAGATTGGAAGAACAAATATTATTATGTCTATACTACCCAAAGCAATCTATAGATTTAATGCAAACCTCATCAAAATCCCAACAGCATTCTTCATAGAACTAGAACAAATACATCTAAAATTTGTATGGAAACTTAAAAGACTCTGAACAGCCAAAGAAATTTTGAAAAAGAAAATCAAAGCAGGAAGTATCACAATTCCAGGCCTCAAGTTATATTATAAAGCTGTAGTCATCAAAACAGTATGGTACTGGCACAAAAACAGATGATCAATAGATTAGAATAGAAAACCCAGAAATAAACTCACATTTATATGGTCAATTAATCTTGGACAAAGCAGGAAAGAATATCCAATAGGAAAAATACAGTCTCTTTCAACAAATGGTATTGGGAAAACTGGTCAGCTACATGTAAAAGAATGAAACTGGACCATTTTCTTATACCATATACAAAAAATAAACTCGAAATGGATTAAAGACCTAAATGTGAGACCTGAAACTATAAAAATCTAGAAGAGAGCACAAGCAGTAATCTCTCTGACATTGGGCATGCAACATTTTTCTAGAAATGTCTCCTGAGGCAAGGGATACAAAAGCAAAAATACACTATTGGGACTATATCAAAAGAAAGAGTTTCTGCACAACCAAGGAAACAACCAACAAAACTAAAAGACCATCTATGGAAGGGGAGAAGACATTTGCAAATGACATATCTGATAAAGGGTTATTATTCAAAATATAGAGAACTTACACAACTCAACATCAAAAAACTCCAAATAATCTAAGAAAAAATGTGAAGACATGAATAGACATTTTTCCAAAGAAGATGACAAACAGAGACATGAAAAGATGCTCAACATCACTCATCATCAAGGAAAAGCAAATCAAAACTACAATGAGGGGCACCTGGGTGGCTCAGTGGTTGAGTGTCTGCCTTTGGCTCAGGTCATGATCCTGGGGTCCTGGGATCAAATCCTGTGCATCAGGCTCCCCATGGGGTGCCTGCTTCTCCCTGTGCCTATGTCTCTGCCTCTCTGTGTCTCTCATGAATAAATAAATCTTAAAAAAAAAACTACAATGAGATATTACTTCACACCTGTCAGAATGGCTAAAATAAAAACACAAGAAAACAAGTGTTGGGGAGGATGTGGAAAGAGGAAACTTCTTGCTCTGTTGGTGGGAACAAATACAAACTGGTGCAGCCACTGTGGAAAATAGTATGGAGTTTCCTCAAAAAGCTAAAAAGAGAACTACCCTATAATCTGGCATAGTGTGATTACTACAAAAAATACAAAAACACTAACTCAAAGGGATACATGCTCCCCTATGTTTATAGCAGCATTATTTACAATAGCCAAACTATGGAAGCAGTCCACGTGTCCATTGATAGATGAATGGATAAAGAAGATAGGATATATATGTATACAATGGAATATTATTCAGCCGTAAAAACAATGAAATCTTGCCACTTGCAGCAACATGAATGGAGTTAAGAGTATAATGTTGAATAAGTCAGAGAAAGACAAATATGTGATTTCACTCATATGTGGAATTTAAGAAACAAAACAAATGAGCACGGGGAAAAAAGAGAGGGAAAAAGCCAAACCAAGAAACAGACTCTGAACTAGAGAGAACAAACTGGTGGTTATCAGAGTGGAGGTGGAAGGATTAAATAGGTAATGGGGTTTAAGGAGGGCACTTGTGAAGAGCACTGAGTGATGTATGAAATTGTTGAATCACTATATTGTATACCTTAAACTAATATAACACTGTATGTTAATTATACTGGAATTAAAACAAAATTTAAAAATTCTTGATTTCACCTATATATCTACACCATTTTCCTCCAGTAGATAACTTTTAATAGCTTCTTATGTATCTTTCCAGTGTTTCTTTATACAAACATGAATAAGAAAAATTCTTTTTTCATCTTTATATAAAAAGTAGCATACCAAACACAGTGCTTTGCATCTTGCTTTTTCTCAGTTATATTTTGAAGATATTGTTATAATCAGAATATCTTTTTCTAAGTTGAAGAAAATCAGGCAGCCTGGGTGGCTCAGTGGTTTAGTGCTGCCTTCCACCCAGGGCTTGATCCTGGAGACTGAGGATCAAGTCCCACATCGGGCTCCTTCCATGGAGCCTGCTTCTCCCTCTGTCTGTGTCTCTGCCTCTCTCTCTCTCTCTCTCTCTCTGTGTCTCTCATGAATAAATAAAATCTTAAAAAAATAAAAATAAAAAATAAGTTGCAGAAAATCTTATTGAGTAGACATATTGTTTATTCAACCAGTCTCCTATAGATTTTCAACCTTAAATTACAAACCATATTGGAACCAATAATCTTGTACCTATAATATTTCATACATACTTAGGTATACCTGTAGGATAAATATTCAGAAGTGGGACTGCTAGGTTGAAGAATAAATGCGTTTGGAATCTCAACAGAGATTACCAAAATTATTCTTCATAGAAGTTGTACTGCTGTTGATTCCCACCAGCAGTGTGTATGAGTGTTTATTCCTCATTGCCTCATCAACAGTGTGTGCAGCATCTGAATTTTTGGTATCTATAGGTGACAAACAATCTCAATGTACTTTCATTTGGCATTTTTCTTATGAAATTGAACATCTTTTCACATGTAAAAAGATGTATTTCTTTATGTGCTATTAAATTCATGTGCTTGGGATCCCTGGGTGGCGCAGCGGTTTGGCGCCTGCCTTTGGCCCAGGGCGTGATCCTGGAGACCCGGGATCGAATCCCACATCAGGCTTCCGGTGCATGGAGCCTGCTTCTCCCTCCGCCTGTGTCTCTGCCTCTCTCTCTCTCTCTCTCTGTGACTATCATAAATAAATAAAAAATAAATAAAAATATTAAATTCATGTGCTTTCCCACATTTCTCTTAAAATGTTAGTCTTTTATTGATTTCTAGGTGTTCTAATATTCAATCTTTATGTGCATGGTATAAGTTGCAGATATTTTTTTCCAGGTTGTCATTTATATTTTGAATTTTTTAGTTGGTTTCTTTTTTTTTTTTTAATCGATCACTCTTTTAGTAGCAACTACCTATCTTTAGCTGCAGATCCTGGCCTTCTCTGGTATGGTAGATCCCAAATTTCTCCTGTATCTCCAGACTGCATTTTGCCACCAGGGTAATGATGTCACTGAGTTGATTCTGCTTCACTGTCCAGAGTGCCAGGAGCACATTCCCTGCAGACACACAAGACAGGTTGACAGGATGACAGGTATCTGGATTTACCTGATCCGGACAAAGCCCCCAGTGATGCAGAAGATAACATACAAGGTGTCAGGCAAGGTTCCTTGGCCCTGTATATTATGCTTGGTTAAAACACTGCCTTAGAACTTCAAAACCACTCATCATAAAAAAAAAAAAGACAAGATAGAAGCTGAAATGTTCCCAAAATTTAAGAATATTTTTGATAATCTTTCCTCCACCAGTATAAAGAATGGGAGGGGCACTAACTAAGAGGTATTAAAATGTAGGTTCATGTTCAAATATAATTTCAAGGGTGGATTAATTAATTTTAAATTTAAAGAGTCCAACTCTGTGGCATATAGCTGTTTTCTTTACCGTTCTCTTCTCTTTCTCCAATCTGACTCCTCCCTTTCTTATACATAGCTTCTGCTTAAGAGCAGAACTAAGTTTCTCATTAGTTTTCTCATGCAAACAAGTGCTTTATAGGCATTTATTTTTCTGCCATTCAATTAAGCAAAATGTAAAGCACATGTGAACTTAATATGAGCAAAATATTTCTATTAGACGGAGAGAAACTTTGAGGCAATGACTGTGTCTTTATCTTTGTTTCCCTGGGGCCTAGTACATATTAAATAAACAATACTGAATAAGCAAATAAGCCAAATCCCACCTAAATGTAGTTGTCCTCACCTATAGTCTCTTAAATATTCAGAAAAACTGAAAAATACCTGTGATATTTAGGATATCTCCCCCAAAACACAGCACATCTGAAATCAAGTAGAGAGAGGAAAATGCATAAAAAAATAAGACATACTAGATCACGGAAGAATTATATGTATGATCAAAAGAATGGCCTGCTGAGTTTTCCCTCATATGTTCTCTGGTCTGTTTGCTCCCTCCAAAGCTCAGACTCTTTCCTTTCCTTTAGCTTCTCCCCAAATTTGTCAATATCTATATCCAGCTTTAAAAAAAAAAAAAAGATTTAATGTATCTCTTCATGAGAGACACAGGCAGAGGGAGAAGCAGGCTCCATGCAGGGAGCCCAATGTGGGACTCGATCCTGTGACTCCAGGCTCACACCCTGGGCCGAAGGCAGGCCTCAACCACTGAGCCATGCAGGAGTCCCTATATCTATCTTTTTGAAAATGAAAGACATACTCCTGTTCTCTTTAAAGACACTCCACTAGGCTCTGAATCCTAGCCCCTCCCATCTTTTCAAGAACTTCACTACTCCCTTAACTCCTCTCTACTGGATCATTTGCACTAATATCTTAAAAAAAAAAAAAGGAAAAGAAAACACAAAATCAAACTACCTATTCTTGACTCTACCTTCTCTTGCTATTAACTCCATTTTTAGGCTACAACCCAGCAAAAAAATTCTCAAGAGTTGGCCATATACAATTTGTTCCTCATTTCCTATTCACTCTTAAATGTTTTCTCTACCATTCTCTTCTCTGCTTTCTCCAATCTGACTTCCAACTCCATCACTTCACCAAAATTTATCAAGATCATCAACAGCATTCACCTTACTAAATTCAGTATTTTTCTCACAGCATTGTACTTTATACCTTTTTTATAAATTTTTTTTTATTTATTTATGATAGTCACACACACACAGAGAGAGAGAGAGAGAGAGAGAGAGAGAGAGAGAGAGGCAGAGACATAAGCAGAGGGAGAAGCAGGCTCCATGCACCGGGAGCCCAATGTGGGATTCAATCCCGGGTCTCCAGGATCGCGCCCTGGGCCAAAGGCAGGCGCCAAACCACTGCGCCACCCAGGGATACTTTATACCTTTCATTTCGAACCTGGTCAGCCTCATCCTTCTTTTCCTAGAGATGCTACTCCTTTGGCTTCAAGAACACCACAATATCCTACCTAACTGGCTGTTTTACAGTCTCTTTTGTAGGTTCTTTATCTCTAATCATAATCAATGCTGGAGTCCCTCAAACCTCAGTCTTAGGCTCATTCTCTTTACTTACACCCTTCTTGTGTAGAGTCAATCAGTTCCTAACTTTAAGTAACATCTTTAGGCCATCAACTCACTTTCTGTCTCTAACAGGGGTCTATTCTCTGAGCTCCAGCCTCAATCATACCTACTGATTTCATTTCTCCATTTGAGTGAATTATTGACATCTCAAACTCAGGATCCTTTATTTTCTTTCTCAAAGCCCAATCTTGCCCATCTCAGTGACACCACCACCAAGTCAGTTATGAAAGTCAAAAAAATCTTGAGTCGCTTTCCTCACTACTTCCTACTGATGTCAATATATCAGCAAATCCTGAAAAACACATTTCAAATCATTTCATCTCTTTATGGTTCTCCTGTCTTCTCTCTAGACCAATGGTTTCTATATTGGCTGTAACCCTGACTTCAACATTGGAATAGCCTGGGAACTGAAAAAAATCCTTATCCCTGGGCCTACCCCAAGGTATTCGGATTTAATTGGTCTGGAGTGAAGCCTAGACATCAGGATTTTAAAAAACTACCTGAGTGGTTATCTATTGTGCTGCCAAGGTTGAGAACCACTATCCTAGAGCAAATCAGCATCATCTCTCCACAGCTGCTACAACTGCCTCTTCTAGCTTCCATTCTTACCACCTGCCCTCCATCAGTTCCCTATAATCCAATCTCCATGAGGCAGTTAAAATAAGCTTTAAAAAATGTAAATCAGATCACATCATCCCCTTGCCAGAACCTTTTAACAGTTTCCCTTTGAACAAAAATATATAACTCAAACTCTTTACGGCCTACAGAGTATGATGATCTCCAGTCTCACCTCAAGCCACACTTCTCCCTGTTGGCTATACATTCGCCACACTGGTCTTCTTAGTTCCTAGAACAAGCCAAGCTTCCTCCCATCTCAGAAGCTTTGCACTTGGCATTTTTCTGCTGAAATACTTTACCCCTCTTCACAAGATGTTCCTCTCATCCTTTATGTCTCAGCATAAACACTTGAGAGGAGCCTCCTATGATCACCCTAACAGAGAAAATTTCTCATTCTACGATTCTTTTTTACTATTACACCCTATTTGTTTCCTTTGTAAAATGTATATATAATCTGTAATTCTCTTGTTTGCTTATTGTATCTCCCACTGGAGATAGTGGAAGGATCTAGTGGAAACTCCTAGAGGGAGGGGATTGTGTCTTATTTTCGCCTGTATTTCTAGTACCCAGCAGTTCCTGGTGTTGTATTACATATATAATTTCTTTCCCTTTCATCTAAACCTGATGGGAAAAATTTAAAGACCTCTTATAACTGTTCCTCAGGGTTAAGGGGTGAATCAAATAAACAAGTTCCTTAAGGAGATTCCACAAAGTAAGAATTCTGGTGAATCTCA
The DNA here is from genome assembly GCF_018345385.1 of Vulpes lagopus. Classification (NCBI taxonomy): domain Eukaryota; kingdom Metazoa; phylum Chordata; class Mammalia; order Carnivora; family Canidae; genus Vulpes; species Vulpes lagopus. Next base: position 63,265,244 of record NC_054824.1, read on the forward strand.
GAATCAGAGACATGATTGTATGGGTGCTGTTAGTGAGGGAAGGGACTATGACATAAGTACTAAAGGTTTCAGGACCAGAGTAATTCTGTTGGATGGGTCTAACTAGAGTGGAAGCTCCTCAAGAGCAAATGTTTTTGCACACTCTGAACCTTTTGCAGTACATATCATAGAATATGTTCTCAAAACATTTACTGCACATGTAAGGGCTGGTTTTTTTTTCTTCCCCAGATTAGACAAATTTCTACAAGCTGAACACATGGCAGAAAAAATGAAGAAAACACTCATTCCTACTTCACAGGATCAAAATAAAATAACAGACTGGAAAGATGTCTATGAACACATAGGGGCGGGCACACGCTGCGTTACTTTTAGAAGAGACAACCTGAGGAATACTTTATTTTGAAATAAAACACAAACATGCAGAGTAAAAATTAAAATCAGTTTGTTGCCTCCCCTTTCTGAACACTGCGTCCACTTCAGGATGTGAGACCAGATAGAACGGCAGATACAGGCAAACAAAACAGAAACAAAAACCTAGCCTGTTGGTAGCAGTAAGAAGAAATAAAAGAAACAAAAGATGAGTAACACTGAAGGCATAACCCTTTAGTATCTTTTCAAGTAGCCCAGGCCTCCTTCTGTTGTTACAGACGCTCGCTCGGAGCCCGGCACCACGCCTCCTGGCTTCCCTACAGTGGTCACTCACGCTCCACGATGTCACTAATGTAACAGCTGAAGATGCGGGCCAGTGTGTCCACGTCACGCTCCGACTTGCAGCTCAGGCTGCACCTGTCCATTAGTGCTGTGAACCCTAGCCGACAAAACAGAGATGGCGTTAGCGGCGGATCCTAACTTTCAGGCCCTGTTCCACTTCGCGCATCAGGGACAGGGGAAAGAAGCAGACGTCCTCACCCTTTAACAAGCCTTAGTACTTGGGGCCGGGCTGGCTGCTGCCTCCTCCGGGAGCCCAGAAAGCCAACCCTCCCACACACACCCCTGCGCTTCCGGGAGCTGCACACGAAGAGTCACCCACAAGCACCCCATTCCTCTCCAGCCCGTCACCCCGTTTCTGCCGTACCCTCGGAAGCTCCCTGGCCAAGGGAGGAAGGAGGGACGGAGAAACCAGTGACGAGGGCGGATGGATGAGAGCTCTATGGAGGACCCGGGAGGATGAGCTCCTCCCGGGCAGGTGCCTTCGGATCCGTGACACAGACTCCACCAATATTTAAGGGAGTGAGTCTCGAAGAAGCTGCCGGATCTCTTAATTTCTAGAGCCGTGGCGGGCACACACTTAGGGACCCAAAGAAGAAATTAATTGGGGGGGGGGGGCTGGCTGAAGCAGGATGCGAACTGGGAGAAAACTTGGGCTCAGAGCCTGCAGGGCGGCCCCGCGAAATCGCTGCCTTTCTCTGAGTCTCCTTCCGTTTCCCAAGTGAACTCCGGGGCTACGCCAGACGATCCCTGTAGGCGTCCTCGCGCTCCGAAAGGGCCCCTCCCGGCTTCCCGAGGCGGCGGCGGCGGCGGCGGCGAGCGGCGTCCGCCCGGGTCTGCAACCGCCGCGTCTGTAACCGCCCGAGCCCCGCCCCGACGGCCGCCCCTCGGGCGGGGCGGGAGAGCGACGCACCGCCCCTCACCCGTCACGTGAACGCCGAGGAGGACGCCCTGGGCTGTGGCCAGCTCGGGTTCCGGTCCCCGGGGCTTCCTGAACACCAGCAGGTCGGGAAGCAGCGCCGCCAACCGGGCCTCCACGGGCCACAGAGGCGGCGCTGCCGCCGGCTGCTCCCCGGTCGCCATGGCGGCGGCGGGGTTGCCCGCCAAGCTACCGGAAACGGGGGTCCTCCGCGTGGCAGCCAATCCGCTACGACGGTCCCGGCGGGTCCCGCCCATCAACCAATCAGTGCGGGGCTCCTCGGCCGCGGGCCCCGCCCCACCTGCCTCGCGCCGCCTGCGCGGGTGCCCTGGCCTGGAGAGGGAGCAGGCTGGGAGGGAGAGGGGGCCAGGTGGGCAGGCGTTTGCGAAAGTCAAGAGGACGCTTAAAAATCTGGAATCGTGAAGATGCTTCTGCAATAAAACAGATTATTTCAGATAGTGCCAAGAGACGGGTCTTCTATCACCGGGGTGGAATGCTGGCTCACCTCTGAATTTCTAAGGGCAGCGTTCGATTAGACCTGGCCGAGGCAGGGATCCCTGGGTGGCGCAGCGGTTTAGCGCCTGCTTTTGGCCCAGGGCGCGATCCTGGAGACCTGGGATTGAGTCCCACGTCGGGCTCCCGGTGCATGGAGCCTGCTTCTCCCCCTGCCTATGTCTCTGCCTCTCTCTCTCTCTCCCCGTGTGATTATCATAAATAAATAAAAATTAAAAAAAAAATGCTAGATCTGACCAAGGCAGCCTCAGTATGGTTTTTAAATTTAATACCCTTAGGCTAAGGGTACTTAAGGGTCAGTCCCTTAACTGTTTCTTCTATTTCTTTCATCTGCCAGGACGGGTCTATGGGGTGTCTCCAGAGAATGCTCCTGGCTTTGCTTTGCTCTAGTTCCAGCTCCCGGTTCCCTGTGTGGTGATGATTTGGCTTATCTAAGGTTGCCCGTCAGTTGCTCAGATTGTTGGAGAATTCACATTAGTAACACGATGAGTGTGTTGTGGATTTTTAACAATCAGGAAAGTATCCGTGTTTGTACTGCAGAAGTAAAAACAAAACCTAAAATCACAGCTTCACCGTCCTTAGTTTTACAATATCCAATTGATGCTGTTTCAGTGATAACTGACGTGACAATGTGAGGGTTTGGGAGCGAACAGTCCAGAACAAATTCTTGAGGTGTCTTTCGTACAGAACAGGTGGTTTATTAAAGCACAGGAACAGGACCATGAGCAAGAACTGCACTGGGGTTGTGGGGAGTCGCTGATTGTATCAAGTTGGGAGGGTGTTAGGTATAGTTAAAGTCTCTAAGAAATTTGTTAGCAAGGTTTCCAGGAATTGAGGGGCCATTTATTACATCTACCAAAATCTTAAGTCATGAGACCCTTCATATGTGTATCAGTGGGCCGTATGCTTGGGGGATGATTGCCAACGTGTATCTTGGGGAGTAGCAATAAAAGCAGTTTAAAGGAATTTTTATATGTTAAAGGAGATTTACAAGATCCTGGAGGTTGGACTAATGTCAAACTAAGGCTGCGTTTTCCCTTAGCAAAGTATTAATATCTAGTTGAGATTAATACCAATTGAGTTCCTAGAAAAAGGTCACTTTGCCTGTCTCAAGTGCTTGTCAATGGACTGTAAGTCGTAAGGAAGTTTTAACTTTTTTTGTCTATTTCTTTGACCTTTGTTCTCTACATCGATAACTAAAAAGCTTATTTTGCTTGTAGAATTACTTTATCAAATTCTGGTAAACATTTCAGTAGTGAGACCAAATACAGGATCAGTGCACAGGTGGCAAAATACCTCCTCAGTAGGGTGGAGGGCCAAAAGGGAAGAAAAAGACAGGAAGGGCAACATACAACTGGAAGGCCTGGACACTACAAGTTTGACACTCTTGTCTACAATGGTCCCATGTCTGTCTACAAAGATCATGATTTCAGTATTATAAACACAACCTAGAACCCAAGGAATGTCAAAATTCAAATCATTTTTTAGTATTTTTACAAATTTATTTTAAAAAATAACAATTGCAGTGACATCAATGATCTGTCATTTGTACTCCCCCTACTGCTGGGAGAAAAACCTATATTGTTGAGTCCCAAAGGAAAATCAAGACATTATTATCAGGCACCCAACAGCCAGAAAAAGCTCTGTTGGTCCAGTGGTATAGACACTGACATGTTCAATGTACCAGTGCAATTAAAATATATACATTTACAATTATCTTGTCAAAAAGAGCACTCAGGAAGTGAAGTAACTATGCATTGAACCAATTATTCACTCATCCATTCACTCTTTCTGCATCTATGATGTCATCACTACGGTCACAAGGACAAATAAAAGAACTTCTAGTAACAAAGAAAAAGTCCAAATCTCAAACCCCCCACTTTGTGGGTTATCATGGTGTGCTAAAATGGCCAAATAAAAGGGCCATGAGCTATCTGAAATGCAGTGACAAAATGACAACTGAAGCATTTCATTTCAAACAAAACACAACTCAAAACTTATGGAAAAAAAAAAAACACCTGCAACAATATGAGGTTGATATTACTATGTACAAACTTACAGACACAAATAAATAGCATTTTAGAACTGCTGTTGGCTTAGATCTGAGAACTTTCTTTCTGAGCTCTGCATCTTAAAGACTCCTAAACACACCACGGGATAGAAATTTCTCATTGTTTTTAGTGAACTCTCATCCAAAAAACTTGGGCCTTACTGAATAAAGCCAGTGTCTGAAACTTAAAGAGCCAGAAATTTCTAGTGAGCCTACTGAAGGGTTGGCCACTCCTGACATCTAAAAGATAAGACAGATGATACCAAGGACTAGGGAAATCACTTCTTGCTTTCTTTGCAAAGCTCTGTACCTGTTTCTATCATTACTATTATTTCCCTTTGTGATATTTTCTTTAGAGGGTTTATTTTCTTTTCCCTCTTAATATGATGAAAGTGAAATCACACAAAGTGCCAATCCTTACTCCTGGTATTTAAATCAAACCCAAGTGATCTTCAAAAGAATTAGGTCTTCCTTGTTTCTAGAGAAGGAAGCAACTCTTTTTGAAATATCTTTATTCCCCCAGCTTCAACATCCAGCAAAGAAAGAGATTTCCAAGGCACAGTCCATCCTGGGAACTGTGGCCCAATGCTTGACCCTGCAGGCATCACCATTACCAATCAGCAGCTTATCCCCAGAACATGGATGCAATGTAAAAACCTTTCTGCTGTACAAGGCCTATGTAGAAAAGGGAAAACATGGAAGCTGGCACCGAAGAATCAGCTGCCAGGGAAGAAAGTGAATGTTCGCTCTCTGGGTCCAGCACAGAACAAAGTGCTGCAGGAAAGAAGCCAACACATTCTCCTTAAAACTTGAGGGGAGTTGGAATATGTCCAGGAGAGTGTGATTGAACAATGCTTTCCAGACAGAAACTGTCAAAGAACAGTTCTCAGACTTCTCCCTGTCCATGCTTGTTAAAAGGTTAAAGTATAAATTATTCTTTTCATCTTAATGATCCATCCCAGGCATCCATCCATTGGAGAATCATGCTACATGACAACACATGGATATATATATATATATATATATATATATATATATATATATACACACACATACATACTACTTTCTTCTGCTAGACTGAAACATGTGTGAACCCTTCTCTTCCCCACAAATGGTGTCATAAAGCCTATGACTGAAAATCTCTAGGGGCACCTGGGTGACTCAGTCAGTGGAGCATCTGACTCCTGATCTCAGCTCAGGTCTTGATCTCAGGATGTGAGTTCAAGCCCCGCACTGGACTCCACGCTGGGTGTGCAGCCTACTTAAAAAAACAAAACAAAACAAAACAAAAAAACCCCTCTAGTTTGGCTTTCTGTTTAGGAGTTACTACAAATGTCCTCAGCACTTCAGCACAGAAGTTGTTCTATGGTTTTGTTTTCTACTTAGGAAAGGCAGTTTCAAAGGTCCAGTACCCTCTAAATTGTCTTTAAAAGTAGCAGAAGCAAGAACTATGGTCCAGATGATCTGTCAGCAGACAGACAAACAGACCACGACTTGTCAAAGCTTTAAAAAAAGAGAGATTCAGCAATTTCTATTTTTAATGCTTGAGTCTTTTGTCATCTATCCCCAGAGTTAGCTTTTTCTTGGCTGGAGTCCAAAAATAACAATTTATCATCTGGGTAGACAGAGATTCCTATTATTACCACAGATTAGATGAATGTATCTCAGAGAATTTATTGTTTCCATGTCATGAGATGGAGCTTCCTTGCTTGGAAGCCACCTCTGAATACAAAGTGTCCAGTGAGTCAGCCTGAGATCCCCCATCAGAGGATAGATGCTGCTTAGATTCCATGGGAAGGAGTGGGCGTATGCTTCCCTGATTGCAGTCTTGGTTGAGAAGGTTATTCTCCCCTGCTAAGATGGCTGGCTGGCTTCAGAAGCCAACATAAGTGCTGTGTGTGCACTTACGTGCACCGGTCCCTTGCATCATCCTAATCCATGAAATGTCAATGTCATCAACAGTCTGAAATAGATCCTGTCTGAAAGGGCGAGACAAAGGCTTGCAACTTCAATTTGCCAGACATCGCTGCAATTATAATACTGAGCCACTTATTAAAAACTAAGTGGTTTCTGTCCTGTAGAAAAGGGCAGCATGTAATCATCAGTGTCCCATCGGAAGAGGTGATCAATTTCCTGGAACAGTGGGAAGCAGTGGCGAGGAACATGACCTTGATCTGCTCCATCACATGGCCTTGGGTTAGGACACTCGGATGATCTGTGTCATTGCTTCTTCATCTGCTTGGTTTGGATCCTAAAGACAAAGAATAATAGTGATTAAAATCCTCTGCAGAAGTAATAGGGAACTCAAGGCTCTAACTCCTCCTCATCAAGGGGGAATACATACAATTTTGCTAAATACACCAAAGGCCAATAATGCATCTAAGTCTACCTACATGGATTAAAATGCAGCTCCATAAGGAAAGAAGAAATAACAAACCTTTGCATAAAAGGACTGTTAAATCCGGCCTGGCATTCCATTTCCAAGCACTCCAGAGTTCATAGTGTATCTCTTTCCAAAGAGAACCCTGTGTTGTACTTTACCTTTCAAGTTTAAGGGTCCTGAGGTGGCCAAGATAAATCATGTCATGCTTTATTTTTGTGTGATGGTTTTCTGATCATATTTAAATACTAAGCATTTAGCAGGGCTGGAAAGGACATTGGCCTTTATTTTAATGCACTCATTTTGTAGGTAAATCCAAAGCCTAGATGGATAAAGTGATTTGCCTGGACTAGAGTGAAAAAAGTTAGTCAGCAACCCAGCAAGAAATAACACCCAAATCTCTTGGCTCCCATTTAACCTTCTTTCCACTAAATTCTGCCTGCTGCCTCTCACTTAAAACCTGCAGTGTCAATCGGAGAAGGACCAACAGTGTATGTTCTCATTCATTTGGGGAATATAAATAATAGTGAAAGGGAATATAAAGGAAGGGAAAAGAAATGTTGGGAAATATCAGGAAGGGAGACAGAACATAAAGACTCCTAACTCGGGGAAACGAACTAGGGGTGGTGGATGGGGAGGAGGGCGGGTGTTGGAGGGGAATGGGTGACAGGCACTGAGGTGGACACTTGACGGGATGAGCACTGGGTGTTTTTCTGTATGTTGGTAAATTGAACACCAATAAAAATTAATTAAAAAAAAAAAAAAACCTGCAGTGTTAAGACAAGCATTTGAAACTTTTTCCAACACTCCACAATATCCGCCTTTAGTTCCTCCACACCAAGGCTCTGAAGCTTCAACTGATGGGATCTAAGAAAAAGCTAAAAGATTTCTGGAGGTGGTAAGAGTGCAGTGGGGTCTTGAACAATGAATAAGAACAATAACCAGCATTTACTGAGGCCTCAAAATAATAATGTGCTACGTAGGTGTCCAAAGTGGCTTACTGCACGAAATCCCCACAATGGTCCTATGAAGTATCAACAACAGCAGCCTATTTCACAGGTGAAGGAACTCAGGCCAAAGGAAGCTAAGTACCTTGATCAAAGTCCTATTGCTAGCACACAGAATGAGGAGAGTTCCTAGCATAATGTCCATAGATGGCACTCTACATCCACATACCGCCGGAACAGATGATGAGAAAGCAGGGGCTCCCAGACTATAGGTAGGAATGAATAGCACTAAAAAAGGAATTTGTGCTCATGTGTGGAAATACTGAGGATTCCCAGTCTGACACTGAAAGGGGTGAGGAGGCCAAGCTGCTTGGATGTCATACAGAAACAGCTTGGGATATGATGCAGTAAGAAATGAAAACCAACATGATTAAAAAACACTAGCTTATAAAAACTGATTTGACAATAGTGTAGATGAGATATAATGGTCACACGGAATAAAGTATCAGGAAATGAGAGGGATCTAAGAATTCAACAAACATTTACTAAGTGCTTGTTCTGGACTGGGCATTATGCTAAGTCCAGTCAATACAACGGAGAACAAAACAACCCTCTACTCTCTACACAGCTAACAGTCTAGTGAAGAAGACACTAACTGCACAATTACCAAATAAAACAAGTTGACTATTTTGATGCTCAAGAAGAAAAGGAAGATATGAAAAAATGAGGTGCAAGAGATCTACCCTGGCTCTAGCCTCAGATTTAAACCAAGACCTGAAAGGTCAAAAGATCCAATCACACAAGAAGATGGAAGTGAAAAGCTTTAGAGATTAGCTATTTTCAAGACAAAGGTCCTATGGCAGGAGACAGACCAATGAACAGTACAGCAACAGCATAAAGACCAAGAGCAGGAGGAAATGAAGCCAGAGGTAGGCAGGAGCTAGATCACACCAGTGCCTTTTTGGCCATTGGTAAGCACTCGGGATTTTAGTCTAAGTGCATGTGGGAAATGGCAGGCATGGAAGTGGTATAAGCAGGATGGTGATGTGAGATGACACACATTTTAAGAAGACCCCAGGAAGATGTGCAGAATGGATGACAGGAGCACAAGAATGGGAGAAAGGATACCAATAGGCAGCTGTTACGTAAACTGAAGCAAAAGAAGAGAGGATTTCTCCAGGCTGATGGCAGTTGGAAGGGAAAAAATAACTGATTCAGATTTTATTCTAAAGGTAAAACCAAGAGGAGTTTTTCAAGAATTGAACAATTCAAGCTTTAGCAACTCGGTGGATGGACAGGTCACTCATTGAGATAAGTGACTGGTTGAGGGATAAAAAAACAGAATAAAAACCAAGAGTTCTATTTTGGAAATGCTGATTCAGAAATGCTGATAAGTATAATCAGTGGAATCAGATGTAAGAACCAGTGAAGAACAGCAGTTACAGATACATTCTGGAATTACACTGGCTTTAAATTTCAGGTGCACCATTTTATTAGTTATTTTTACCTTGGGCAAACTACTTAACCTCTCTAAGCCTCAGATTCAACTGAAAAATGGAAATAAGAATTCTTATCTCATGGGGCTTGAGGTTGCTCTAAAGATTCAATGAAAAAAAATGCTTATGGTAATGGCTGGCACACAGCAGTTAAGTGTTAGCTGCTGCTGGTCATGCTATTACACTAAAGAGACCATAAAACTTTTAAAACAAAGAAAAATGAGAACTCTAAGAAGGAATTAACAGTAATAACTGGCAAAGATGAGGAAGAAAAAAGGCCACTGGACTGAACACCTTTAGTGCTTTAAGGTCAAAAGGAATCTAAGAGACACAACATTGCATTCAACTGAGAGAATGTAATTAGTCTCTGGTGTGAAGTAACAAGAGGACTCTGAATGCTCTTCCCAAGAAAATACAAGGCAAGAAGAGAAGAATAAATGTATCATACTCACCTGCATATGGGGACTATCCTTTTCTTTTGGAGAGAAAAACCGTCCACCTTCACCACGCTTCCGAGCCATGGCGTGACGGTGCCGAGACTCATGCAGGTATTTCTAAAAAACCAGAGAAATAAATAAAGGTACTAGTTGGAACCAGCATGGTTATCTCATGCACAAATCTTCTCTGAAGTTCAGGGAAGCTATCATCAGAGCCACCAGGGGCAATTATAACTGTGAATTATGGAAAAAGAGTAAAGTCTAGGCAGCAGCTGAACTGTGTATTAACTACCATAAAGATCTAAGTGCTAAACGGATAATAAAGATTCCCCAAAGGTGTAGCAATGATCACTATCTATACTTCCCTATCCCCTCTCCTTTGCTTCAGTAACAGACCAAATTTTATTGAGCAAATGGAAGTTCAGTAAAAAAAAAAAAAAAAACAAAACAAAAAAAACACACAAACAAAACCCAAAAGCCTGCATTTCTTGGCCTCATCTGCAGGTAAGTGGCCATGTAATAAAATTTTGGCTAATGAGATTTATGGAGCTTCATGAAAGCTCCCTTGAGGAAGAATGCTTTTCTTGTTCTCTTTCTTCCTAGGCTGGAATCCAACCCATCATCCTGGACTGTAACTAGCGTACTAAGGCCATCAGAATAGTGACACCAGAGGAGAGAGGATCACAAGAACTGACTGTGGAAATGGACTACCAGCCCAGGACAATTTCTCTCCAGACTTCTTTTATGTAAGAAAAAAAATAAGCTCTTTTTGAAGCCACTGTTACGGTTTTATTATTGTAGCTGCGGCCACACGGAATGATGACAAATGCTAACTTTAACAAAAGATAACTTCTATTTACTTTCATTTGTTTGGAAGGTGCTCAAGGAGACAAACCATATAAAAGGTAATTTCAAAAGTATATCCCTGCCCTTTCTCTTTCTTCTTTCAGTTGTTATACACACCCTTCTTTCCTTTGGAATTTTCCCTTCCGCCTCTAGTTTAGCCCGGGCTTGCCTCCTCTTTAGTATACGGTGGTACTGTTTGGCATTCACATAGAGAGGCTCTTCTTCGAGCATCTCTGCCCCAGGGAGAGGAATTCTTTGGATAGCAGGTACAGAGCCAGCACCAGGCACCATCTGTGTGAAGAGAAAACCATAGGTTATTAAATAGTGGCACATAAGACAAAGGAAACTATTTCTTGGCCCCTGTTAAATTATTTTTTTCTAAATGCTACAAAGAGTAGCTTTTATAGAACACTTAGTTAAATGCAGATTCCTGGAGAACATTAACACTCAAGGTCTGCATTTTAAACCAACATTCCAGAAGATTTTGTCATAGGGAGCCAAGGAGCCCTTGTCACAAGGCTGTCACAACCTTGTCCAAATGTCACAACCATGTCCAAATTCTGGTCCACCTATGGCTCCATTTCTAGGAAAGTCTGCTGCCATCTAATGGTCAGGAAGAGTAATCATAAACAAAGAAATAGTACAAAGGTAGGTTGGCAGAGATTGATCCAAATGCTTATGGTTACATAATTTAATTAACTACTTACTGATTCAATCCTAATTTTTCTAAACAAACTAAAACTAAAAACACCATACTAAATGTAAGAGGAAATCAGTAACAGGTTCCCAAGCCCCATTCCCTTCCCAACTATGATGTGTTGAATGGATGTGTTGTTTTCTTCTGGTAGCTTCCTCCACCTCTGTGCGCAGGCTTCTATTACTTGTTCTTAATTTACTCATTTTAGGTACTGTACACTGACATCCATTTTGGACAGGAGGACTTAGCCTCTGCTCACACCACTACTCATCTCTCCTTCCCTATTTTCCCAATGTCTTTGTAGCATACATTTTTTTGGTTTCTTTATTGATTGCTATCTAATTTTGAGCTTCTTATTTCACTCACTGTGGGCAATTTAGTTCCCATTTCCCAAAGATTAATAGTCTATGTCTTCATTATTTGAATTCTGAATAAAATTATTCAAAAGCAGGTATTTCTGTTTATCCTCTGCTGTATCTCTAGCACCTAGAATAGTCCCCAGCACATAGTAGGTGCTCAGAATGAATTATATAGTTCATTGTAATGTTTCTTGCAAAAGCAGACCTCTGTAAGTGCCTTAAGGATCAATTTGATCCCAAGGGGTCAGCATTTTCAATAGGCTTTATGAAAGACATCAAGTTGCAAGTCCAAAAAAATTTTCAATGACAAAGAAATATAAAGAAAGATAAATGACAGAGTGGTAAGGTGAAGAATGCATTTTCTTACCATGACCATCCCTCCTGAATTGACCACATTGCCTGCCACTGGTAGTGTCACAGTGACAGTCCCCTGCCCACTGCTGGTTGTGTTGGTGTTGGCTCCTGTCTGAACAATCTGTGCTCCTGCCAAACTGGCTGCTGGGATGGTGATCATGCCTGAAACAGGGACTGTAACTTTAAGAAAATAAAACATAAAACAAACAAAAAACAGGTACACAGAAAGAAGGGAACACAGTTAGTCCCTCTTCTATCTGGCACACACTTATTTACCCTGGAAAAGCATACTAAACAGCACAAAGGGAGAGCCTCTCCTACTCTCTGCCTGGTTTGCTGCATGTAATCCAAGTAATCACTACCTTTGATTTTCTATTCACTATCTGGGTTCCAGATCTGAAGTGGATACCTCCCTGGGTATCCCAATAATAGCTTTCAATGGCTGGTGAGAAAGTTTGGAGGTCTCCACTTCTAAGGGTCAATCTGACTTCAGCTGTACCCACTGTTCTTATATACAGGAATAATCTGTTTAGGATGAAAGTTTTATAAATATCATAAATATATAATTTATTTATCCTAAATTGGTAATGCCTCAAGCTGTTATAGAAATAAAATTTAAGGGGATCCCTGGGTGGCTCAGCAGTTTGGCACCTGCCTTTGGCCCAGGGCATGATCCTGGGGTCCTGGGATCGAGTCCTGTGTCAGGTTCCCAGCATGGAGCCTGCTTTTCCCTCTGCCTGTGTCTCTGCCTCTCTATCATGAATAAATAAATCTTAAAAAAAAGAAAGAAAAGAAAAAAAAATAAAATAAAATTTAAAATTCAACTAAACACTTTGGTTTGAGCTCCTGCCTGGGCTCAATCCAGTTCAAGCCTCCTCCTGAATCATAGGAGCACACACTTACTGTACTCACTGGAGCTTGTATACTGCTAATTTTAATCAGAAGTCAACTTTTTTTTCTTTTCTTTTCTTTTCTTTTCTTTCTTTTTTTTTTTTGAGAGAGCAGGTGTGCATGTAAGTGGGGGTGAGGAGTGGGCCAGAGAGAATCCTAAGCAGGTTCTATGCCCAGCTTGGAGCCCAATGCAGGGCTTGATCTCATGACCTGAGCCAACTGACTCAGCCACCCAGGTACCCCTCATAAGTAAAACTTTTACTCATACTCTGAGATGTCCTTTCCCAATTTAGTTTTCTGACAGATGCTTCCAAAAGCTCTCAAGTTCAGTTTGAGCTACCTCCTCTTCTCTGAAGTCCATTCTCCTCCCAAGTCAAACAGATTTCATTGCTCCTATATTTATGTATTATCTATTTCTAGAACATACCTCTATAAAGGCTCTGCACTGCATTTATTTGGTCACATATATATCTCTCATAATAGATTAGAGGCTAAGAAGAAAATTTCTTTCTTAGTGAAGTGCTGCATACATAGTAGGAACATAAGAAGTCTTTTGGGCAAAAATTAATAATAAAGTGGACAAGAAATAAAAAAAACAGAAGAAAAAAATCCTGTAAGTAGCAATGAGACTAAATGCCAATTTGACTTTGATCTCTCTCTTCCACTACCAATAATACCAATAATAAAACTATTTCCAATCTTCTATTTCTAAATATTTTTCCCCCCAGAAATGCTCAAAAGCTTAAATAAATCTCTAGGACCAGCCTTTTCACAACCACTGTAGGTATGCCTAACAAATGTTACCAATACTGGTCACGTATGAATGACAACAAAACAATCAATGAAGATTTAAAAAGATTTTGTTTAAAAGTATGTTGTGCAGAGGTAACCACAGTATTTCTGAAGCAGTCATTTGCTCCAAGGATAAACGAGGTGCCCCTCAAAGTCCTATAGAAATGGACAGGCACACTTACCTTGCTGTAGAATGGTGCCGTCCGCATTAACTGGCTGATAGACAATAGTCTGCCCTTCAGCAGTCTGTGCCACCTGCTGTCCCTGGACAGCAATCTGCTGCTGTGTCTGAAGGAAATAGATCATGACAATTTAATAGACTCCAAAGCTACCACAAAGGACCCCTTCTTTTTTTTTTTTTTTTTTAAAGGACCCTTCTTTTTAAGAAAACAACAACAATAACATTTTTGATATTTTCTTTCCCTATTTCTACTACCTGGGAAGTATTTGGCTCAGCTGTCTGACCCTTTCAAATCAGCTGACAGTGCTCTTGTGTTGACAGAGATAAGGAATTACCTGGGTCTGGCCAGCAGTGACTGCTGTCTGGGGTTGCTGGATGATGATCTGCTGGGTCTGACCCTGCTGGCCCTGCACCTGCACAGCCTGCCCACCCTGGATCTGAATCTGTCCAGGTGGGACCAATTGTATCTGTGCAAGAGAACACAGAGAAAGGTTAGTACCCTGCTGGCGCTGGTTTCTTTTGGTACTGGAATCTTAGTTACCAAATTCCTTTAGAAAACAAGAAAGGCTCTGAAGAGGAAAAAAAAAGAATCTCATTCTGCTCTCTATTATAAATTAGACATAAGTGGTTTTTCATCTACAAAACAATGGGGGAATTTTAGCTGCTGCCTAGATACAGGATGATTTAAGGAATCAAAGTCAGTTTTAAAAAAGATGATATATAACCGTGCTGGCATGAGACTTTTTTTAGTTTCTAACACTAGAGATTTGTCAATTTTATTATTTTCAAAGAACTTTTATTTTTATTTTCTCTATTGTTTTTCTACTATTTCATTTTTTTCCCTTCTTTTGGCCAGCTTTGGCCTTAATTCAGTATTTTTCTATTCCTTAGGTTGCCAGGTTAAGTTGTGATGATGGGTTGTCAATCTTTCTTATTTTTTAATGTAAGCACTTACAGCCATCAATTTCCCCCTCAACACTGTTTTTGCAATGTCCTGTTAGTTTTGGTAATGTTTGGTCTTTGTTTTCATTCATATTTTCTAATTTCTCATGTAATTTCTCCTTTGATCCATTGATTATTTCCACAGATTTGTTAATTTTCCACATTTATTTCTATTGTTGATTTCTAACTTCATCCCACTGTGATCAAAGATACTTTGTATGCAGTTTGAGACTTACTGTGTGACCTGACATATGATCTGTCTACTCTGAATATATTAGCCCACTGCCTTCTGGCCTCCAAAGTTTCTGATAATAAATCTGCTAAAAATCTTACTGAGGATCCCCTGTAGGTGACAAGTCACTACTCTCTTGCTTTCATGGTTCTCCATGTATGGCTTTTAAATGTTTGATGATAATGTGTCTTGCTGTGGGTCTCTGAGTTCATCCTAATTGTCTTTCCATCAAATTTGGGAAATCTTCAGCCATTATTTCTTCAAACATTCTCCCTGCCCCGTTCTCTTTCTCTTCTGAGACTTCCACAGTGCATCTATTGACACACTTGATAGTGGACTCACAGTTTCCTTAGGCTCTGTTCACTTTTTTCCAAAGTTTTTTCTTTCTGTTCCTCAGATCCAATCAATTCCATTGCCTTATCTTCAAATTCGTGGATTCTTTCTCCTATCTGCTCAAATTTTCCCTGACTCTAGTAAATTTTTCATTTCCATTAGTGTGCTTATCAGTGCCAGTTTCTTTTCAGGTTTCCTATCTCTTTATTGATATTTCCATTTTGTTCCTACACTGCTTTCCTGACTTTTTCAACATCTTCTTGTAGTTGAGCATCTTCAGGACAGTTATTTTTAAAGTGCTTATCTTAGCAAATCTTTTTTTTTTTTTAACAGCAAATCTTTTTAAGGATAGCCTCTATTAATTTTTTCCTCTGAATGGGCCATACTTTCCTGTTTCTTCGTATGCCTTACAATTTTTGTTGGAAACTGCGTATTAAGTCAAATAATGTTATAGTTGTGGCAATCAGATTCTTGCCCTTCCCAGGGTTTAGTTATTGTTTTGACTATTGCAGGCAGTCTCTGTGCCAAAAAAATCAGACTAAGGTGTAAAGGTAAGACTTTCTCATGTCTTTTCTGTGCCTCTCTGTCCCCAAGAATGTGCAGACCTTTTCTGATTTTCCATATTCAGCTTCTTTTGAGAAGGGTGTTGGCTCTCAAAGGGTGAAAAAAGAGAAAAAAGAAGGGGGCAGGGAAGGCTGTTGGCTTTTTATAATTCTCTAGGAGTCCATCACTTTTGCTGGAGGGAGAGGGACTTACAACAGCGTGGGAAGTGTGATGATGGATGACACAGGCTGCCTGCCTCCTTCGCCTGCACCTTCAATCAGAAGCAGCCATCAGTGATCCCTGATTTTGGAGGATAGGTCCATTTTGCTCATCCTGGCTCCTATTAGCTGCCCACATAAGTTGCTTTAAGACCTGCATGCCGGCAGGCTGGGTGGCTCAGCGGTTTAGCGCCGCCTTCGGCCCAGGGCACGATCCTGGAGACCCGGGACAGTGTCCCACATCGGGCTCTCTGCATGGAGCCTGCATCTCCCTCTGCCCGTGTCTCTGCCTCTCTCTCTGTCTCTCTCATGAATAAATAAATAAAATCTTAAAAAAAAAAAAAAAAAGACCTGCATGCAACTGCCTGCTAGGGTGCTAGGTAGCTGCTATTGTGCTAAGTGCTCAAACTTACTGAAATTACCTTCAACAGAAGTCTATGCTTTCTCCTAGAAGTAAAAAGCTTTCAATAGACTCCAGAGTCCCCAAATAGTTTATGTCAGACAGATTTTGCCAATGCAATTACTGGGTAGGTGGGGAGACAGATTCCTGGTATGTCTTGTTCTGCCATCTTCCCAGAATCCTCTACCTGGGTCTTCTTGACTAACTTTTTCCAAATACTTGCCTCATGGTTGACACTTAGATAGTGGCTAATACAAAAATAAGTGAACAAATTTATTTAGTTATCTGAATCTAATTCCTAGCTGGGTTTCAAACAGCAAAGAATACCTATTATTAGTCATTAGGGTTTCCTTTTCCACCTATTCATATTCTTTGCCCATTTTTCTACTAGATTATTATTTTTGTATCAATACATAAACATTTTTCAAGTATTTTAGATGCAAACCAAGTTATGTGTGTTAAAAAATACCTTCTGCATATCTGTACCTTGTCTTTTATTTATATTTTGATATATATAAATTTTTATTTTAAAGAAGTCACATCAATTTGGTCTTTATATCTTTAAAAAATCCTTTTATACCCTATGACATAAACAAAATTCTCCTGTAAATAAAATCAAAGTTTGTTTTTTTTAAAAGATTTTATTTCATGAGATACGGAAAGAAAGGCAGAGAAATAGGCAGAAGGAGAAGCAGGCTCCCTACAGGGAGCCTAATGCGGGACTCGATCCCAGGACCCTAGGATCATAACCTGAGACAAAGGCAGACACTCAAACACTGAGCCACCCAGGTGCCCCTAAAATCTAAGTTTCTAAGTATGCTTTTTTACATTTAAACCTGCAAATCTACCAAGTATATAGTATGAGTATATAGTATGAGTATGAGAAAACCATGTTTTCTTTTTCTATGTCATTCTTAGACAACTTCTTCCCTGATAATATATCAACTTTCAATATTCCTGGATTTATTTCTTCACTCTATACTTTGGTTCCCCTGTCTGTATTAAGCCAGGGACCTTAACCTAAAGTTATACACAGATTTAGCATAAATCTGGACACCTGTACCTTTTCTAAGGGGATACAGATTTCAGTGGAATTCTAATATAGAGCATGCAATAAAAACAAAACAAAACAAAAAAAACAGGTTAAGGAGTACTCTTCTAAAAGAAATGGTTATTCAAAAAACACTGATTAAAAAAAAAACACTAGGGATCCCTGGGTGGTGCAGCGGTTTTGCGCCTGCCTTTGGCCCAGGGCGCGATCCTGGAGACCCGGGATCGAATCCCACGTCAGGCTCCCGGTGCATGGAGCCTGCTTCTCCCTCTGCCTGAGTCTCTGCCTCTCTCTCTCTCTCTCTCTCTCTGTGTGTGACTATCATAAATAAATAAAAATTAAAAAAAAAAAAAGTTAAAAAAAAAAAACATTGATGAGAAGCAACTTCTAGTAAAATAGGGATTGAAACCTTAAACATTTTAAAGGATGCTATGGAATCATACCTAGAGCTTTATACATATTAACAGAAAAGAATCTCTTCAGCATGGTTTGATTAGTTACAATCCTACTTGGAGGGAAGGGAATGAAAGAAATAACCCTTTCAAAGTCTCCTAAATACCAAAAAAACCTCCCCATAAAATCAAAGAATTTAGAGCTGGAATGAACCCTAAACATTACTTGATATAAAAACTTCATTTTTGGATGAGAACACAGATAATCAAATGACTTGGCCAGGATCAGAAATCTTGTTTAATGGCAGACTTGGGAATCAAAGTCAGGTCACTACACTCACAGTACACTGTTCCTAGCCTTATAACACACTGTTTCTATTCAACAGTGGAGGGGAAGGTGTGGCAAGGGACTGGAGAGGAGGCAACAAAAGGGACAGAAATGAAACAGCAGTACGACACTGCAGCAAGCACACACACAAAATATATTTAAAGCCTCATACATTTATGCATGGAGCAATGTGGAAACTATTTTTAATCCTAACTACAACTCTATCTAGGCAAAAATATGCCAACGGCCTTAAAAACGATCTTACCCTTTACTCAAACAATCCCCTCACTCCAAAGAAATTACTCTAAGAATTCAACTGAAAAATAAGGCAATCACTGAAATACAGTTACGGTAACCTTACCTAGAAGAGTAAAAAACTAAAAATAAAGCAAAACAGACAAAAAAATCCCAGACTATACTCTGTAAATTGTAAATTCTGATTCATCAAATTGGTTGATCATTATGAGGGGATTAAAAATGGTAAGAAAATGATGTGGAAGTAAGTTAAATTTTAATAAACACTACCAAACACATAAACGCTACCAAAATTTTAATAAAACACTACCAAACACATAAAACTATATGCATAATTATGCCCCCAAAGTGTACATAAAATGATTAAGGGCTTATATAAAATTTAGAGTTATCAAGTAGTGTGATTGTGGCTGGGTTTTTTCAACTTACATTAAATTCCTCCAGAAAAATTAAATCATTGTGATTATTTTAATTGTTAAAATATAGATATACTAAAAGGTTAATAACTCTCCCTTGCCCCCACTTCTGTGCACATAAACATATATACCCATGAGTGTTCAGCTATCCATTACAGAAATCATAGTATATTTCTGTGCAAATTATTTTTCACTAAAAATACTTCAATATCGACTACCCGCCTGGTAAACAGTTCATCTTTTTTAACAAGGACAAAATGCTCCATATATGAACATATGCAGTATGATGTATTCAACCATTTCTTTATCCTTATTGATGGAATGGACAGTTGGGTACCTTTTTTTTTTTTTCCTAGTACAATGCTGCAATAAAGGTCTGTACATTTTTCCCTGTACACAGATGCTTTTCTTACACAATGGATTCTCAGAAGTGGAGCAGAAGGATCAAAGGTTTATATTTATGTATTTAATAGTGAGATGCCTTCAGAATTTGAAATTACCAATAATAATGAGTGTTTCCTTTTCTCTACACCCACCCCAGCACTGGATATAAATTCTTTATAATTTTTACAAACTCAATAAAAATCCTTCTAGTTTTTAAAACTTTGATGTCACCAAGCTGCATGTCTCGTTTACCTTTGTTTTCTGTTTCTGATTTGGTCTTTCCCGTAGATTTACCTAGCTACTTCATTGGTCTGTTTACAGAATCAGTTTTTATTTACCCTTTCTACATTTTTATTAATTTTCTACTTCATTCATTTTAACCTATTTTTTGCTTATTTTGTCCTTTCTTTTCCTCACTTCAAAAGAGAAATACCATTCATTTTTTAGTTCTCTTAAAGTATTTAAGGGTTATACATTTTGCTCTAAGTGTGTGATGGGTTTGCACTTAAGTATTTTCTTGTTCATTACTTGCTAGATAATTCAAATTATAAATCACTTGCACACTGTAAATTCCCTCAGTTGCCAGAAGTTCCAACAAAGATCAAACCAACGAATTACTTCTATTAAACTAGATTCTTATTTTTTTGCATTCTTTATATACTGACTCAAGATCATGCCCAACATCAGTCCTTACCAGACATCCAATTTCTGTACAGTTCTGCTTTCTATCCCTGATAGTACAAAAGTAGAAAATCGACTAATTGTGAATGTAGGGTGGCAGTTAAATGTCAAATCAACAAATAGTTCAAACAAGCTCTTCTTTCAGATATCTATTCTGATATTGTCTAAACATTTTTTGCATTGCTCACCTGCTGCAAACCCTGAGTCCCAGACACAGGTACTTGCATGATGGTTTGACCTTGTCCACCAGGGACAGCTTGGACCATGATAGGTTGGCCAGTTGATGTGATTAACTGGCCTCCACTGACCTGTACCATTAATGGCTGCCCCTGGACCTAGAAGGAAATAAAGTAAAAACAATGAAATAATGGAAGATACAAAAATGGTTTTTCCCAAAAGATAATCACTGGAACTATTCTGCTGCCTTGGTAGAGTGGGAAAAGATAGAAGAGAGACTAAGAAAATATGTCTCAAGTTCTTGTTTTCAAGTTACCCTCTTCAAAAACACTCTTTGACCAAATGCAAAGTTGAATACTTTAGGGTGAGATATAATGAAATATACCCAGGGTCTCAAAAGACATAAGGTATTTGTCATCAAATACAGGCTAAATCCATGAGAAGTACTTAATCAAAACATCCAGACTATGCGCTTTTTGAGACTAATATTCAGGAATAGTTTCTTGTGAAGCCTGGAAAGGAGGCAATGAGAGGGAGGGCTGATGGTGGTGATGGTGGTTGAGTGCAAATTCTAAATAACCTGGAAGGAATAAATCAAACTACCTAGCAATGATTCCAGGAGGCTGGGTAACAAGCAGCTCTGGAAGTTTAAGAGAAGACCCTTTCTCCCCATAGTCTCTCAGGCATAAATGAAATATATAACGTTTGCCTTCCATTTCACTCTGGGAATTCTAGTCCTGTGGTTGTTTCAAGAGCCCACTAGAGACGTCCTAGAAATATCTTCTGGTCAATTTTAAAACTCTGTGGTGGAATTCCTCACACTGGACCCTGCAATATCTGCATAGTTGTTTTAGTTTTAGCAGAAATAGTGATAAATTGGGGAGTACACTCAAGTGTACCAAAAACCTCCCAACTTCCTATGAGTAAATGGCTTAATCTAGAAGCCAGAGCATTATATACGCTCTATAACATCTTGAGTCCCAATATAAAAATACCTAGCACTAAATTGAATGAACCCTGGAAGCCAAAAAAAACAAACCATGTTAGAAATGAAATGGAATGTTCAAAAGAATAGCTCCAAGTCCAAAACTTTCATTTCCAGATCCTGTCTTTGTCTCAAGGAATTATTTGTAACAGAACACAAGAATATTCATAGGGCTAAAATATTCATTCTTAATGCCATTGAAAAGCGTGTTAAAGTAACAGTAACTGGTTAAAAGATCAATATTCCCTAGATGATAGATTAGAAATTAAGGCCCCCTCCTCACCAGTACCACCACCACCACCACCACCACCACCAAATGCATCAGAATCTTCAGGAACTTTTAAATCCTAAGTTTTATAAACTGTTCTTTGAAAAATTCCACTTTATTTTTTAAAGGACTTTACAATCTGATTCTCTCATGCTTTCTCCTTTCCTTATCAAATTAAATTCCCTTTGCTACACCAATGTCTGCATATACTCCATCAAAAAGAATTGTTCTGAATATTTATTAAATGAGTAACTGAAAGAAGTATTAAAAATTCTCTAACATAATGAGACCCCTAGAGGAAAGGTTTTCATTATTTCCATAAAGTTGTTCCCATTTCTCTTAAAATCTATAGGTAAGAAACAAAGTGTTAAGGCTCAACTATTCATAAATTTCTGGCTACCCATCATCTTGAACTTCTCCCATCACTAATATGTTAAATGTGCACATGATAAACCATTTGAGACTCCAAGGAGCCCACTGTGTTTACAACATATGAATGATTACAAGGACACATGCATCAGACAAGAAGCCATACAGTTAAGAGCATGTTACATTCCCATTCCACAAGTGGTTAATGACAATACTGTTTTATGTATCAATAAGATGAAGCAAGCATGAAAAACATGAAGAACAAGCTGTTGAATTCTGAGATTTGAACATGGTTTGGGAGTACCTAAGCTCATCTTTTTTTTAAGCCTAATTTATGTTCAGAACTGACTGCTTATCATCATCAGACACTACTGGTGGCAGATATGGGGTGGGGGGTAGGGCTCAAAGGTTAGGGTGAAATGATTACGGTGAGGGGCAGGTAACTGCCAGATGCTTAGCAGCACTGAAGTGAGATGCCTGTTCTATATTCTAGTTCCTACTTTGAATCATTTCCATTCAATGGAGGAAAAAAGGCAGAGCGATTTAAATTTTGCCAATTTCTCAAAAATAGTCATTTTAATCAAGGTAACCTGCAGACACAGAAAAGACTTAGGCTTCTACTCTCATTTTTACATAGGAACTGGGCAAAATATAACCCCACCTTAGGATATTTAGTTTGGCCATACATAATGTTAGGGAACTGCTCTGGTGAAGTAAGAATTTTTATAGTGGCAATAATACCTAAGACTTATAGAAAGCAAATTCCACCTCTGTCCAATAAGAGGTATAGAGTAATCTTTGCCTATAGTAATAAAACAGGTCATGGTTTCCTAGGAAGGGTAGTGAAAAGGCAGCAGTTAAGAGATTAAGATTTACTGATTAGATACACCTTGCCAAGTACAAGGATTATTATGCAGCTAAATTGCCCTTTCAACAAAAATAAAGCATAATCTAACCCTAGCTGTTTTTTATTCCACTATTATAAATACAAGTCCACAGATTTTACCATGCAACCTGATTATACAGCTTGGGCTCTAAATAGATTCTAACGCCACTTTTAAGAATTTCTTACTGTCTCTTATGCCATTTCCTTCCCGGGTATTCCCAAAGAAACACAAGAGCCAAATTTAATTTTCAGAAAATTGATACTGGAGTCACTGCATGACTGGGCATGAAACACAAGGAAACTGGAATCTTATAAGCCTCAAAGACAAGTTAACAGCATCAGAAACATGCAACTGACTTTGTCATTCCTCCTTGAGATCCTACCACAAATAGCACCAGACATGAAGACAGGAGAATTTCATGCAGTGCTTACAGAGAATCAGAGAGGGCACCACTACCTGGAGGGTCTGGACTTGCTGGCCTGAGGCGGATGCCACCTGGGCCTCAGTCTGCAACTGGACAGCAGTGACACCACCCTGCTGCTGAGAACAGGAACAGGAAGAGCTTGAAATGTATCAGGAAGGAAATGTATAGTTCAAGACATGAGATCACCTTACCTCCTGTGGGAGAGGGAGTCTTCTTTCAACAGCCCCACCCAACAGAGGACTTTCAAACTGTACAGCCTCCCTATGCTGAAACTGTTTTGTTGTAGGTAACAGGATTAAAGATATTAGCCCTTTGTCCCCATAGTGAAACTCAAAACACATTTCCATGACTCAAAAACAATAGTTGTCATCATTAACATAAAATTTTTTTAATGCAATCATTCCCTCCAGAAATAAGCATTTGATCCTTCTGCCTAAAGTTATCTTAATGCTCTTTTTATTTTCTCAAGTGAGTTCACAAAAACAAAGTTATCAGGTTTTTACAGCTTTGAAGCCAAAATGAAGAATTGCTTGGACTTAAATGTAATCACCAGATAGGAGAATAAAGCAATCACTGTGAACCAAAATCATCTTCATGTTGGTCACTGCTCTCATGTCCCCAAAATAAGATTATTTGTATTCACTTATTTACCTTAGAAGCAATGTTTTCAGTGATTTAACCTAATTTTTATATCTTTTAATGGTTAAGTTCTGACCAAACAAGACTTCATCCATCAGGGGATGGTGTGAATAGAGGGCCCTTTGTGGAATCCCCTTTCCTAAGGAGGCAGTTGAAGGAAGCTACCAGAGACACAGCAGCTATGTGGAAGGAAAAGCCAATGAAGGAGTTTAAATAATTAGTATCTTTTAATCAAGAGTTGCTCCTTTCTTTGATCATTAAATGGGAACAATTCATCATCAAAATAGCCTTTGTAATCCCGACCATCTACTTTTTTGTATTATCTAAGTTCCCTCATGGAAATGAAACAATTTACCAGTCTTGGCCTAAGGTCAAATCGATACATAATAAATGTATTTTCTTCTAGGGAGAAATACAAGTAAACTTTCATGAAAATAAAAAGCTAGGTACAGAGCATCAGAACATGTAATCTCTGTACAAACCTAAGAAAGCAATCTATCTTTTTACTTATTTTGAAAAGCATGGTTTCTTTCTTTTCTTTTCTTTCTTTTCTTTCCTTCCTTCCTTCCTTCCTTCCTTCCTTTCCTTCCTTTCTTTCTTCTTTTCTTTTCTTTCTTTTATTCATTCATGAGAGACACAGAGAGAGAGGCAGAGACACAGGCAGAGGGAGAAGCAGGTTCCATGCAGGAAGCCTGAACCTGAACGTGGGGCTCGATCCAGGGTCTCCAGTATCACACCCTGGACTGAAGGCGGCGCTAAACCACTGAGCCACCCGGACTGCCCCCCGCAATCTTTTTAAAGAGTAAGCCAACAGGGAGTTCCATTCTCATATGTGCTTATTCATAAAAGTGGCTAAGTATCAACCTAATGCTGAACTAGAATTTTCACAATAAGCACCATGACGGATCAAATAAAAAAAAAAACAGGAGATTTCATAGATGCTAACAATCTTGGTTTATCCATTGTGGCCAAAGTCTTTTTTAAAAGATCACAAAGCTAGCTTAATTGAGGAAAGGAAAAACAACAAAAATGATTCCAGAAAAAAACCAAAAACTCCAAATTTCCATCTGAGAACACTCTAGGTTTTGACTTTAGCAAAGTGAAATGAGCAATTCAGTGTTAAACCAGACTCCCCAAAAGAGCAAATTCTATATGGTCATGGACTGTATATAGAGCTTGGAACACATGGAACATGAGAGAAATCTCAACAAATCCAATCTTCAAAAAGCACCCTGGCACAAGTCACCAGACCTATTATTCATAAGATCTGGTACTTCTAAATAATTCCCCATGTAGGTGGTGCCATTCTGGGCTCCATTACTGTGCTGTTTAAAGCAGTTTTACTTCCATACCTGCTGCTGAATTTGTCCAGCCTGCACAACAATCTGCTCTGTCGAACTATTGCTGTTTGCTGTATACTGCTCCATGATCCCTCCAAGTTAGAATCCTGTCCACAGTGAGTTTCACTCAGGAGATCCTAGAAGACTGCGAAATGCACTCCTATTAGAAAGGTTGGGAAAGAAACTAAGTGAGATTGTTAATAAAAGCCTCACCAGATGATTGACATTGATAACTTATTGTTGTGCTTTATTCCCAAGTCAACAGGTAAGAGAATAGGAAATGTCCGTTTTTGATATCATTTGTAACTAGGATGACAAGGCACGCTCATGCCAACAATTTCATAATGCCATTTCACATGTCTTGGAAGTGCTTTTAGTTATTTCTTATTGGCAGCCTTACCTTTCAAATACTACCAGGGCAACACTTCCAACTTCGAAACACTCAGGAAACTACAATACCACACGTTGTTACAAAGCCTACTTAACACTAGTTTTCAGGTCTGCACATGTACTTTAGAGGATAAACAGTTTCTTTAATTTAAAGCACATACTTGCTACCTACTTGTCAATACAATACCAAAGTGCTACTCTAGTTCACTACAAATGGTCTGCAGTGTAAAACTTCACTGCTTATTACCTAGTAAGGAAATTACCCAGACCTGAAGTCAACCATTCTTCATATCAAAATCTCCATTAAGAAGGCTTGAGCAAAGGTTTAAGAATCTGCATTTTAATCCAGAGCAAGGAATAAGAAGTTATACTTATGGCAGAAATGTTTATAGATTAAATAGGAAAAATTTTTATGACCTATTAAGACTACAAGTTTTTCTAAAAAGAACGTAAGTTTCCCCCACTCTTACATTTGAATGGCTACAATATCCTACCCTTTATTAAATAATTTTAACTTTCTTTGGGTCATGAGGTCGAGCTCTTTGTTGGGTTCCACACTCAACACTGTCTAAGATTCTCTCTCCTTCTGCACCCTTCCCCACTTCCTGCAGTCTCTACCTCTAAATAAATCTTAAAAAATTATCTCTCTCTGCCCCTCCCCCGTTCATAATTGTGCACACTCTCTCTCAATAAATAAATAAAATCTTAAAAGAAGAGTAATGAGAACATTATTAATGAACCCCCACAGCCATCTCCAAATATTACTCCATGGTCAATCCTGTCACACATCTCATCCAATTTTCACTCACCCCTGAATCATTTTGCAGTAAATCCCAGACACTGTATTATTCTAAAATTCTGTGAATACTTTAGTATCTTATCTCTAAAGAATAAGGACTCTTCTTTTGACTTTACCTTTATATCACAATATTGTCTCTACAGTATCATTTCAAACATTAGAAAATGAGTTAAGTCCTTAAATATTTTCAAATAACCAGGCCTAGGTCAAATTAACTCTTCTCACACCCCTTATCACATAAAGATTCTTTTAAAATAAGGTCACTATTAGATAAATGGAAATGGTATTTGAGAACCTTACATAAACTTGATTCAAAAATTTAAAATTATACCAACTACCAAAGGGTAATATACCTTGGAAGTATGGCAGAAATACAGATATACATAAGCAAAACATAGATAAATCTTTGCCCACAACTCCAGGCCTTCATAAATTCTAAAATTTGAATGATAAAGTTATGTGAGCCGAAATGAACTACATATTACGTCAGCAAAGAAATGCACTACTCTACAAAAATCCACACGTGGTAGAGGAGATTAATCACTTGTAAACTGTCTCAATCTGGTGTGAAAGAAATAAAAATATATTCAAGTGCATGTAAAGTATTTAGGAAAAAGTATATTTAGGTATAAAATTCACTCTGAAATATATCAAAAATACGATGTATTGATAGCTGACAAACCAAGCATGGTAGTGTTAAGAGGAGAGACTCTAGGTGATAGGTATGCTGGTGTTTATTTAAAATTCTTTTACCTTTACTGTATGTTTGAAATTTTTTATACTAAAAATGTAGCCTAGTTCTCATAACCAACATGGTATGAGAACCATAAATAAGTGACAAGATGACTATGCCATCGCTGCATGATGTTCTGTGGCCATATGGTTCTCTAACTCACTACCCTTGCTCTGATGGAATGCTCACCAAGCAACTAACCATAATTTGGATTTACATTTAGATAAACCAATAGAGAACAAATACAATCAGCAACATAAATAAACTTGAGTTATCTCTTGTTGCATACTGACAAACTGACTTTTTGATTTTTACCCTTCTAAACTGGTTGACTAATTGGCTCCTGAGAGATTCTGGTAACAGTATGGAAAATCAGGTTTTCAGCAAGACAAAGTGACTCTGCGAGGGAAGTAAATGTTCTTCCCTAAACTATCTTGTTTCTAACTGCAACACAATATATGTTTAAAAACCAATAAAATGAAAGAATTCAGGATCACGATTCAAAAGAGCATAAGTGATTCCATTTATATGAAACCCTCAAAAGGCCATAATAATCTAGAGACAGAAAGCAGGTCAGTGGTTTCCTGGGACTGGAAAGGTGGGGTGGGGGTGGGAAGCTAATTGGGATAGAGCATCTGGAACTTCCAGGGGTTATGAAAATGTTTTATATGCATTTTTATTGTGATGATGGTCACATAGATGTAGAAACTTGTCTAACTAAAATGTATACTTAAAATGATTACCCTTTGTGTCTAAACTGTAACTCAATAAAGTTGATTTTAAGCATTAGGATCATGAAAGAATATCCTTTCAACACTACCATTCCCTCACCAAAATCCCCTCTCTGTATGAGATTTTTTTCCTTGGTCACTATTTTCCAGAAATTTATTTTATGAAGGACGTGAGAGAGTAATAAACAGAATGTCCTACTGATTTTCCTCTTAACTAGTTTACACCAGTAATACAAATGCTCCAATTTAAAAACATTTCTATCCATGGTACTCTGAAGGGTAAAAAAGGAAACACTTCTCCACCTAGTAACAATTATCTCTCACATCTATGAGGGACTCAGGTTGCAACATGATTTTGAGACTACTGATGGTGAGTTATGTACCCAACTGGCTTCACTGAAGCCATGTGCTCCTACTACCTTGAACCTCAGTTGCCAAAACTGCAATACAATGTGATATTGTCTTCCCTCCAGTGCTTTTCTGTCCAACATTTGAACAAAATTAAGCCAGCTGGATTTATTCAGCCTAGCTCTTGAGCCTAACACAGTTTCGGGTGTTTCTTCCTCAAAGAGTGATTATGTGTATATTTTGGCTAGCATGAAAATCTTCTTCCTCCCCACCTGAAAGTGCAAGCTAAACATAACTGACTACTGAGAACTCATTCTATGCGGCCCTACACATTTTAAAACTAAAACTTCCGAAAGCTCAATGATAAGGATATGAAAAGCTCCTCGAAATTACTATATTTAACAATCACTACCAGGTAAAGACTACAACAGTGCCTTCAAATTGTTTTGACCACAATTCTCAGGAAGATACACATTTTGTATCACAGATTACTGCAACCGGTACATAGAAAAAAAAAGTAACTGAAACAAAATTTCCAAGAACGTGTATCTTTATGTAATACCGGATGCGCATTGATATTTCCTATTGTATTACAAAAAAAAAAAAAAAAGAGCAGCATTACCCACTACATTAAATTCACAACTCAACAAATGGGTCCTAATCTGTGTTTGATAAAAGGCCAGAGAACAAAGGACTGTCCAGCTTCCCTGCTGTCTGAGGGATTTCTGGATTGGAGTTCCTAATTTGCTCCTTGTCTCCACTAATGATGCACCATCTGCCATACATCATCCTTAAAGTTTCAGAAATAAAAAGAAAACTCTGATGAAAATCCTAATGTCAGAGTCTTTAAGTTTGGTAACGAAGTAAAAATCTGTACTGGAACTCTGAGAAGGTAAAACAGTAATAGGGAGAAAAAACATTTCTTCCACTGTGAGGTAGGTAAGTCAAAGAAGGCTTTAGGAAAATGTGGCATCTGACTTGATCCAAAGTGAGACAGATTTAGCACGTGATGGTGTCAGAGGGGGTGGAGTACTCTAAACGAAGAGAGCGTAAAAACAAGGACAGAGAAATTTCAGGATATGAACAGTGGGCTAGAAAGCCCTATGTCTGGGATGCCTGGGTGGCTCAGCGGTTGAGCGTCTGCCTTGCTCAGGGTGTGATCCCTGGGTCCTGGGATCGAGTCCCACATCAGGCTCCCTGCGTGGAGCCTGCTTCTCCCTCTGCCTGTGTCTGTCTCTCCCTCTCTCTGTGTCTCTCATGAATAAATAAAATCATAAAAAAAAAAAAAAAGAAAGCCCCATGTCAAGAGAGAACTAGAGGCCAGAATATATGATCTCTTAAAATTCCAGGGAAAGTTCTTCTGCAGACAGGTGGATGCTCTACAGATGTTTAGTGTAAGAACAACCAGACTGTAATTTGTTATTGCCTTTTAGGAAAAAAAAAGTCTAATGAAAACGCCTGGTGGTTTTAAAGAGGCTAGATATATCCATTTTTACATACCAAGGTTAAAACAATATTTGGAAAATAAATATGTTCTAAAAAACACCTCAGACGTGCTGTCCCATCTAACTAATGTGGATAATATTTAAATGAACTTAAGAATATGATTTAAACAATAAGAAACATGTTCTAAAAAGTGAAAACAAAAAAAGCTGTGCCTGAAGTTTTACTAGTGGAGAGAGCACTGGACCAGGAAGAGTTTTCTGAAACTTATTAGTTTTTTTTTATTATTTTTTTATGACCTTAAAGTGATTATAAAAATGGGCACCATATACTTAAGACCTACTCTACTGGCCAAGACTATAGTAGGTGCTTCACAGGAATAAAAGCTTTTAAAGTCCTAGGAGAAAAATCTTTCTTTCTTCCCCCAAAGTCAGCTGCTGTTGTGGAGCAGAAGCCCACAGGTCAGAAACTTTTTTTTTCCAACCCTGGAAAAAAATACACTTTGAGATTTCTTCCATCTGAACCTCCAAAAGATAACTGCTTCTGAAAATTCCTTATCAAGATATACAGGTGCTTTTACCAGTTAGTCTTTCCAGCCTAAATTCTTCCCCCTTAAACACAGCATAATTTGGTGTCTCTGCACATCCTCTTCTTCTCTCTGTGCCTAATGCTCTTCCATTCTTTCCTGTCGGAAAAAATCTTATTGTCTGTCCTTCAAGGCCAATGGAAAGTGTGGCAACATGAATCTTCCACCGAGGCTGTTAGGAGCTCACACACCAGTACTTCACAGAACTGAACTTGGCCTCATTATAGGACTAACTGTTAAATATTAATTAGCCGTCCATTTGTTGTTAATCCACCAGGCAGGCAAGGTTCTTACTGACCTCTATCTGCTTCCTCCCCAGCATATAGATTGATGCTTGGTACATACTAACTGCTAGAGACATGGCTGTCAATGGAGATTTCGTCTCACCCTAACAGAAAACCCCACAATATTGTTAACGCTCTATAAATACCTACTTGGAAAACATTAGCAGGGAGTTACAAAGTATGCTAGAAAAAAAAAAAATAAATCAAGAGACGGCTGTGGGCTGCACCAATGGGTCAAACCTGACACGTGCAAAGTGACACAGGAAAGTGAAAGGGAAAAAAAAAAAAAGAAAGAAATCTGCATTCCCAAAGGAGGGAGAGTTCGCAAGAGGAGCGAAGGGGAAAACTAGTAATACGAGAAACAAGTTGTGTGTGCAGCCTCCGGGCAAAGGAATGCGCAGGGCTGGCAATCTTCTACGAGTGAGAGGTTGCAGGCACCGAATGGACCGGCCGGCTGCACGGCCGGGACAAGAAAGGGAGACCGCTTGGTCGGACTCCAAGACGGAGGTGTGCGGTTCTTTCCCGGGCGAGCGGGGCGGGGAGAAGAGGAAATGACGAGCCAAAAGGGGGTGGTAACGGCGCCGGGCCAGAGCCCCGGGCCGAGCGTGCGGAGAGGAGGGGCGCGGCGGGGCCGGGGAGTGGGCGCGCCAACCGACCCCCTCCCGCGACCCCGGGGCCGGCGGGGCGGGCCCGCCCCTCTCCCCGCCGCGGTCAGGGCCCCGTGGCCGCGGCGCGCACCTTCCCCGGGCCTCACTCGCGACCCGGGGCCGGGGCGGGGGAGCAGGCCAGCAGACCCGGCTCTCGGGGAGCCAGGGACGGCGGGGCCCCCGGAAGGTCGCCCGCCCCGAGGGCCAGAGCACGGAGGGGGCCAGGACGGACTTGTGTGAGGCCGGGGCGATCTGGAGGAGACCAAGGCCCCGGGCGTGCGTGGACCTGGGCGGAGGGGCGCTGGGGCAAGCGGGCCCACGAACCCCGAGCCTGGGGCCTGACAACTGGGCCTGAAGAGCGGAAAGAAGCGGACGCATCCCCAACGGCACAGGCCCCCTGCAAGAGGCTGGCCCCCGGGCTGCTCGCTCCGAGGGCGCCGTCCCCGCGCGGGGCGGCCCCCTGCAGGCCCCGGCCGGGAGTGGCCCGGGGCACTCCCAGGCCCCGGGCCCGGGCCGCCGGCCGCCCCGCTCGGCTGGGCTCAGCGAGACTCCCGGGGCTCGACGGGCGCCTGGGCCTCTCCTGAGTGGTCAGCGAGACCCGCCAATCGGGGCGCTGGGGCCGGCTCTGGGCCGCTGGATATTGGCTCCTCACACTCACCGTGCCTCGCTCCCCCGGTTCGCTGCCCGCGCTGATTGGCTCCAGTACCGGACCCCGAAACCCAATCAGAGGCTCCAGCCGCCGCTGCCGCCGCCACTGCCGCTGCCTCGCAAAATGGCGAACCCGAACAAAGGGGAATCGGGCCTCCCTCCAACCGCCTCCGCGCAGGCGCCCCTGAGACCACGCCCCCTAACCCCAGCAGCGGGCTCGCCCCACCCCCTGTCGGAGGAGCATCGCGCAGGCGTGCCGCGAAGCCACGCCCACTTCTCTGATTTGACACCGCCGCGGGCTGGAGGAATACGCAGGCGCCTTCGAGAAGCGCCAGATCCTTGAACTCAAACGCCGCCCTCGACATAGTACTACGCAGGCGCTAACTAGCACCTTTGCCAACTGCCCACCCCTTTCGCTGCGGTCGCTGGAGACAACCCCCCCCCCCGGGGGCTAATGCGCAAGCGCCGTTCTTCCCCCACTCGCGGTGGGCTGTCTCGTTACGCATGCCCGGGCGGCGGCGGGACATTCCACGGATTCTACCGCCGGAAGTTCGGCGGCCATTACCAAAGAGTAGGGGCTCGGCGGGCCAGCTAGAGGGGCTTGTTTCCGCCCCGCTCCCGCGCGGCGGGCGGCCATCTTACGTGCGTGCAATTTAGGGCTGCGGCGGGATTGGCTCCGCGTCTGGGGTCCGTGCGCGGCTTCCCACCTACCAGGGCCGGATCCCGAGCCCTTCCCCGCGGGGCGGGACCTCGCGGCGGCCGACTCCTGACCCGGTGAAGGGTAACCCCGGTACGTTGAGGCTTGGAGCGAGCCTTCCCGCTCTTCCCCAGGGACCCCTCGCTGGCCGTCCTCGGGGTAGGAGGCAGGTAGCAGGCGCGCTTGGCCTCCTTCGCCTGCGCCTTCCCGGAGAGGCCGCTTCCCGCGTCCCCCGCCCTCCGGCCCGGACGCTCCGCGGGACTGTGGCCAAGCCCCTCCCTTTCTCTTCCCGGCCAAACCCACCGGGGGAGATAGGTTTGGGTCGTGCCGAGAAGAGGAGACTGCCCCAAGCCCGCCGCGCCCGGGAGCGGAGAAGGGAGGCGGCGCCTCGCGGGGACCGCCTCTCGGCCGACGAAAGCGCGGAAAGCGAGCGGGCCCGCCGCCCCTGCCCCTGC
This sequence comes from Vulpes lagopus, assembly GCF_018345385.1. Taxonomy (NCBI): domain Eukaryota; kingdom Metazoa; phylum Chordata; class Mammalia; order Carnivora; family Canidae; genus Vulpes; species Vulpes lagopus. Next base: position 63,297,839 of record NC_054824.1, read on the forward strand.
CCCTGCCCCCGCCCCTGCCCCTGCCGCCCCCGCCCCCGCCGCCGCCCTGCTCGGTCCTTGCCCCAGCAGAGCTTCGCATCCCGTCCCCGAGGCCCAGCGACAAGTGGTGCGGGAAGGCATCACCAGCCAAATGGGTGGCCAGGGCACTTTGTAGCATATCGAGGCCGCCTGAGCATTGTTCCTTCCTTTTCCCTTCCCAGCTGGAGAAACCCCTTAAGTTCTGGGAGTAGCGACTCCGTATCATGGCCGGCAGCCCTCTTGAAGATGCGGAAGGAAGCAGAGTGCGTAGCGACTGTTAACTTACTGGTGAACAGAAATTCAGAGTAATTGAGGTCAAAAGCATAAGCCCTTTTAAATTAAAGCAACAATTGAATTGTCTCTCACTCTCTCTTTTTTATTTTCATCCCTACCTTCTCCAGCTGTTTTACTTCAAAAAGGCTGAAAGAGTCCGGGCAGAGACCCCATCCATCACTTTGCTTTTTTTTTACACATTCTTTTAATTTGTGGTGGTTGACTCCCTTAAGTTCTGCAGATCTGGTTTTTATTTTTATTTTTTATTTATTTGTAACTTTTAAAGATTTTATTTACTTAATCATGAGAGACACCGAGAGGGGTGGAGACACAGGCAGAGGGAGAGGCAGGCTCTTTGGGAGCCCAAGGCTGGGACCCAATCCCAGGATCCTGGGATCACCCCCTGAGCCAAAGGCAGAGGCTCAACCACCGAGCCACCCAGGCGACCCTGTGGATCTGGTTTTCAATCGAGGAGGGATAGAGGTGGGGGACGCAGTAAAGGGAAATGAAAGAACTAGGCTTAGTGTTTTTCTGTATCAAATAAAACCTCTTCTTTCCCTTTTCACATTTTAGATCACTTATGTGAAAGGAGACCTTTTTGCATGTCCCAAAACAGACTCTTTAGCCCACTGTATCAGTGAGGATTGTCGAATGGGTGCTGGGATAGCTGTCCTCTTCAAGAAGAAATTTGGAGGGGTGCAGGAACTGTTAAACCAACGTGAGTTTTGAAAAACAGCTCAATTAGTGTGCCTTGTGTAGAGCATCATGGCCTCCTGTTGTATTTTAAATATTAGACCAGGATATACATACTGAGGTGGGGGGGGGGGGGTCCTAACCACTGAGTACTTGTAACTCTTCAGATTAAGGTATTCCTCTACAAAAATGGCCTCTAGTTTGGGTCTTTACCACACCAAACTTGAATTCTTATGAAGGTTTTTAATCTCTTCCTCCATCCTAAAACTTTCTTGATATTACTCCACTTTTCTGAAACCTTCAATAACCAAGGTGCTCAGCAAAGTCTACAGGTATTAACCCGACATTCAAGATCCTCTGTTTACTCATTTTATACTTAGTGTTCAAAGAGGCATTTCAAAATATCTTCCTTTCACTTTCTACCGGAGATTTTAAACCAGAGGTCTGTGTTAGAATCACATGTAGAACTTCTGAAACAGTTGTTTATTGGGTCAGTGTTGCCCTAATGATTCCTTTAAGACAATTTCATACTGTTTTATTATAGTTCTCTATAAACATGACACTGCCTCTTCATTGAAAACTCCTTAGTGATTAGGAACTTTTATTACAGTTATATTCTTCACAATGCTTAGCATGATAACTGTATGTAAAAAAAATCATTAAAGTTTTTCAAGTGAATAAGGATGTATTTGAAAATATGGTCAGGATAAAAGATGGGGTAAGAGGAAGACAAGCAAAAAAATAATGAGAAAGCTGGAAGCTAAGGCTGATAAGGAGCAAAGTGTTACAGTGTTTCTTCAGAATTGAAAATTATTTTTAGTTCTGAAGTGAATTCAGATCTATAAAGTTTCTTTTTTCAGATCGAAGAATGCAAATCGGTGCTTTGATTTCCCTCCCCCCCCACCCCCCTCTCCCCCACCTTTCTATTATTGAATAACTTTTTCTTAGAAAAGAAATCTGGAGAAGTGGCTGTTCTGAAGAGAGATGGGCGATATATATATTACTTGGTAAGATGGGGGTCAATTCTCACTATGTCAGTTCCCACTAAGTCATAAGGACTGGTGAACATGTGGGCTGTACTGCATTTGCTGATCATAGTGGTCCATTCTAGACAGCTAAAGTTGACAAAAAGCTTGTGATATCATCATGATAACTTGGAATAAGTGGTATGGCTATATGGAGCACAAGGGTTAGAAAAGAACATGAGGCTGCATCCCAGCTCCACGGGAAAGAGTACTGTGACAGCCACCAAAAACCTCTGTTCTAAGACTTGGAAAAATTAGAGATGTTCCTCATACTTTAGTTGTTTCCTAATTATAGTGAGATAGCAATAATAGTATCTCAAAAGACATGTTGCCCAAAGGAGTTTTTCTCTCGTTCTTTCTTCTTGAATGCAGTGCCTAGTATTACTTAACTCCTTCCCTGCCTTCTGTCTCAGTGTGGGATTCTTTCACTGTCCGAATGGTCTCCAGGCTGCAGAAGGAATGTAGCTTCTTGGTGATGGTGCTGGGTCACTTATAGCAACCAACCCACTACACGTCTGAGTGGGACAGCACACTGAGTGGGGACATGTCCTAAGCCCTTTGGATGCTCTCCTTAAAGTCAGTGTAGCTTCTAGTCTTGTTTGGAATGCTACCAGTTTCTCTTTGTTCTTTATAGAGAAACAAAAAGCAAATAAGCATCGTTTCTAAATAGACTTAACAGGAAGTTTTCAGGTGGTATGGGTTCTCCCTTGTTGTAGATACATTGCTTATCTCTTGGAAGTGGCACAAGGACTTTCATCTACCTTGCTTAAAAACAATAGACAATAGGTACAGCCTGCCAATCTCCTGGGCTTCCTGGGAAAAGGAAAGGTTATCACATGGCAGGATTTCTCAGGCCCTTTTCGTGGATTTTTCTGAGGCCCTCCTATAACTGGAAAGCACAGTTTGACATTGGTCATCCTGCTCTGAACTTTTCTATAAAAATATACTTACTTTAATTATTAGGATGTTGGGAGAATGTGATGGCTCTTCTTTGCCTATCATTTTGGACTAATGGAAGTTTGAATTCATTCTTTGTACTCAGATTACAAAGAAAAGGGCTTCACATAAGCCAACTTATGAGAACTTACAGAAGAGTTTAGAAGCCATGAAGTCCCATTGTCTGAAGAATGGAGTCACCGATCTCTCCATGCCCAGGCAAGGAAATCCAGGGCCCTGAATGAAGACTTGTAATTGGCTGGTGGGATTTGCTGTCTGACTTGAAAGCTTAACTCAAAATATAGGCTTGAAAGTGACAAATTTAAAAACTTTAAAAAATCATCAGTGAACCAGTGGTCAGACATTAGGCTACCTTATACCCATTTCTTAACCTGGATTGAATGAATCAGGATAATTAAAACACACCAGTTTCAGCCTACTTAATAGGGACGACATATTGCTCAGTCACCTTTGTTAAATTCTGGGCGTCTTCTGCCTGAGGCTGAGGCTCTGTTCTTGAAGGAGTAAAAGCCTAAGAACCAAGACTGAACAGTGGTGATATTCTGGGCCACTTAAGGTGTCCTGAACCTGTTAATCTGGTGCAAAGAAAGTTGTAAATTATCACTGCCTTTTAAACTGCATGCTTGTTTGTGGTCAGTGGGTAGTAGCCAGAGGATATGTCCCTTGTACATTGTCTTAGATCCTAGCTATTCAGAGCTTAAGGGAATGATGTTAGGGGTTCAGTGTTTATTTTCTTTTTAGGAATTAGGCTTGGGGTCATTAATCTTCCTGTCCAGTTTTGAGTCCATACTGACCATGCATGCAGGTTTGTTCTAAGCCCCAAGTTACTTAGGAATGTGACTACAAGATCCCTCGTTTACCCTGGGCTTCAATGTATTCTGTCTTCTGTATTAGAAATTGTTGTGTGTTCTCATCACGATTTTTTAAGGGACTTAATTATCAGACTATATGAAATTAGCAATTTTAAGCCTTTTTTCCCTAGGGGTATCGAGGATCAATAAAGTAACATCTTGGAAGAAAGGTGCCACACCTGAGGGGGGCACTTGATGGGATGAGCACTGGGTGTTATGCTATATGTTGACAAATTGAACTCCAATAAAAAGAAATTTTAAAAAAAGTGCCACGCAGAAGAGTTTTATGGATTGACTCAGGTTTTTTTACTGGTGAACTGCATTCAGCTTGGCAATTCCAAGCTTTTCATTTTGAATTCCTTTTTGCAGAGATCCTGTCCTTTGTCCCTCTTTCTTTTTATTTTCCTTAGCATTCTCTTATCAAAAGTGTGTTTTTAAAATCCCAGCTAGTTTTTACCATTAGATATAGAAAGGATAGTGAGTCCCTCGGGCCACTGTAGTCACCAATTTTCTCAAGGTAGCCTCAAACAATAGAAGTGGCACCTTATTAGCAAAAAAGTGACAGCTATTGGATGTTGGGGCCATCAACCCAGGGGATTCACAACAGGAATTTGCTTTGAAATTCCCGCCCATAGGTGTGGGCTCAGATCATTTGTCTTAATCCTTTGGGTGGGTGCAGCCTAAAGGAAGAGGGAAGAAGTGATTTCCTTGGTACCTTCATCACAACCTGTGGAGCTGTTTTGTCTTTTTCAGGATTGGATGTGGTCTCGATCGTCTGCAATGGGAAAATGTATCTGCAATGATTGAGGAAGTGTTTGAAGCAACAGACATCAGAATTACTGTGTACACACTGTGAACAGATGCACACTGTGGATGTGTCCATGATCTCCTGTGTCATCCCTACTGGACCATAGCACTGAGTGAACTGACCTTAAAACAGTCTAAAGAAAGTTTCATGTGAAGTAGTCTATGTCACAGGCCAGACTTGGGTTGCTGTGTTCTCATGATGAGACTGGGACTCTGGAGGAGGGATTGCTTGGAAAATGTTGATGTGATTTCTTTTTTCTTTTTTCTTTTTCTTTTTCTTTTTCTTTTTTTTGACAGGAAAGTAAGGAGTAGAATGCCTCATATTAGGCAGGGAAACCAGATAGTTGATTGGGCCTCTGACCAGTTTTGCTCCAGGATACTACCTGACTTGTTCAGCTTGCCACTAGGTGGCAGCATTGATTCTACTTCTCTGCTGTTGAAGAGAAATTACAGAAAGGATGAATATTTCAAGTAGTTTTTCATCTTTTGTCATTTGTGAGATTGTTTGATATTATCCTTATGTCATATCCTAGGAGAGAATTCTGGGTTTTGTTTTGTTTAAATTACAAAAATAAGTCTTAACGTTGTTAATAAGAAATTTGTGGTGAGAGAAAAGGAAGAATAAATATCTTTTTCTTGGGGGTCCATTGAGGTTCTGTGCACACATCTGTTCTGGACCTGGGTAATGGAGGATTCACCTGTAACTTAATTGGAAAGAGTCAGACAAAAGGTCCAGTGGGCAGAACAGGGTGAGAAGAAAAACAGACAAGAACTGTGGGGTCAGCATTACTGGAAAGGTGGGAATTTAGGATCTCCTCATGGTGAACTCTTCCTCTCTCCTGTCCACCACATAGCTTCTACAGTTGAATGGGTCTGAATTCAGTCATGGGACAAATGACATAATGTACATTCAATGCCTGCTAAATTGCTTAGGGCAGAGTAATGACTCAAATCAGTGGTTCTCAACAAAATCCTTATGAATCTTCTAGGAAAAAGGGCGACTTTCAAAAATTCTAGTTTGGTAGTTTGGGGTGTGGTGGGGGAGATGGCTTGTTTTCTTTGTGCTATGAAGCTGAAGAGAATTGTGATCATGCAGTCAGCTGGGATGGAAAACAGTACATGTTAGTCCCCTTCTCTTCTTAGGTTAAGAGAGCAGCACTTTATCCAATCCTGTGTTTACAGTGTAAGAATAGGTTCCTGGATTCATATCAAAGGTATTGGGAAAACTAGTGGAATTCTCTTTTACCATTACTATGATCCTAAGAGTTAAAATGGGTCCCTCACTGGCTCAGTGGGTAGAGCATGAGACTCTTAAGATTGGGGTCTTGAGTTCAAGCTCCACATTAGGTGTGGAGCCTACTTAAAAAAATAAAAATTTAAACTAGCCAGACCTACTCTTGATTTCCTCGCTAGAGTGAATTCTGGGTCTGTCCTGGGACTTAACTGCTTTCCCTATTGTAAAAAGAACTGGGTTTCAGAAGGGGCTTGTTGAAACACTAGAAGAACACTGGTTAAATATAATCTTTGTACTTTAGACTCGTGTTCTTATCATACTGCAGTGTGATAGGAGGCAGCAGTTTCAAGAAGTACTTCAGTATTTGTGTATCTCTGAAACAGACAAATTTATGTTGGGGTAGGGGCGGTGCAGGGCCAGGTTCATTGTTGAACTTAGACTAAGGCTTTTCTTGAAGCTTTGCTTCTGTCCACATAGGATAAAACTGAAGGGGAAAAAGGATATCTGAATACACAACATGGAAAATGAGAGTGGGATGGTAAGAGGAAACTTAGAATCAAAGTACTTTGCTTAACTATGCAAATAAATCTTTCCTCTTGGCTCAAAACATTGGTTTTGTAGGCTTCTACATTTAAAGGGATTAGGGTTATTTTTTTTTCATGGAACTATGAGCCTTAAAGATTCTTTGAACAAAGGCTAGTCTTGGGGAGGACTGGCTGTAAGTGGAATTCTGGGACTCAGCAGGGATGTGATAAAGTGCTTTGTCATTTGCAGATAGTCTTGGGGTCAAATTCTGATGACTTATTACACTTGAAGCTTGGGAAGAGGAGGCATGGCCTGACAGAATGAGTACATTATTCCTGGAAACCTAGTTAGAGTTTGGCAAACACCCAGAAATTTGTATGTGAAATTTTGCTTCTACATAGGATTCAAGCCTTTTAAGAAAGGAGACTGGACACCATCCTGCTGTCACCATCAAGTACCACATAACTAATCTTACAGGGTGTGCGTCTAAACATTGAAATCAAGTGGCTAATTGCTTATTAATCGGCAATGGGAACACAGATACCTTATAAAAAGATTTCCCCTGCCCTTTGTTTCACCCTCTGCCATATTCCTTGTCTTCAGAGAAGGGAAAAGGCATTCATAAGTAATCTCAAAAGGAAATACTTGATAAAGATCAAGACCAAGGTGGTAAGTTGGCCTGGGAGAGCTGGTATCCTGTATTGCCTAAACCAGCCCTGGGTTAAGCCTCCCTTCCACTTTCTAATGTCATGACGTGGCTCATAGCCTGGGAACATCCCTATTCCTAGGACTTGATCACTGTTCATAGTAACTTCTAAATGTCCAAGTTCCTTAAAAAAAAAAACCTCACAGAAAAACCACACAACTTCTTTTATTAATGTTACCATTTTTCTTTGTTAAAAAAACCAACTTCACATAAAATGCATTTCTGGACATATTTTAAAGATCTGCACAGACCTTGGGTCTGAGGCTCTTTCCCTTAAGCAGCCCATTGGGGGAATAATTAGACTCTTCTGCCCCACAGATCCCTGGTGTCCATATATGGTTGCCATTTCTTTCCTTGCAACTCACTTTCCTCTTTCCCAAGAGCAGCCTTAGAGAGAGTCATGGCTTAAATGATTTACAGCATGAGCAGTATATTTAGAGTCCTTGGAGGACCTGTGCACTAGGATTGGTTGGTGTCCAGTGTTGTCCAGCTCAAGTGGTATTAGGAAGTCAGGCATGTCCCACATGGCCATACATATCATTGCTGTCTCCTGGTGGCAGCAGGCAGACCTTAGTGAGAAAACAGAAAGCATGTTACTGAGAGCTCTCCTGGCCCCAAACAATGAAGAGTTTTCTTTTGAGCTAGGGTTCCTGTGTGCCCTCTGAGCAAGTCTCTGAATTTCTTCCCTAGAGTCTCTTGTGATTTCTGCTTTATCCAATGTTAGGTATGTTGTGGTCATGTTTTGGTGTGGTTCACACAGGGAAAAACTCAGAAGATCTCTACCTTAACTCTCTTGAGTTAAATATATGGTTAAATCCTATTCTATCATTTTTTTTTTTTTAAAAAAGATGGATTAGGAAGTATAAGGGAATTTCCTTTAACAAATGCCCATTTCTTAGTATTTTAATTAAGCAAAGTTGTTCTTTTGGGCTTTTAGATTACAACTCTATTTCATGCCAATTTTTTTTTTTGACTTCGTACATTTTAACCTTTCCCTTCAGGAAAATGAGTAACTCAAATAGAGTACCTGGAAACATGTTAATGGATCCAGATAATACAGTTATGTACACTAATGGAAGGAGGCTTATAATGTGGAACATGTCCAATAATATTTTATTTAAAAATAATTTGACTTGGAAATGGACTTTTCCCTCAAACTGATTTATCTATTTTACTTCCGTTTAGATTAGCATAAGATACAACCCTCAATTATCTAAAATTAAAAGCTCTTTTTAATCCTCCTTGAAATGTTTAATTTTTATAGCAGATTTAGCTGTGTAATTACTTGACTTAATGGAAAAACAACACCATCTCACACACACACACACTCATCTCTGAGGACTTGCTGGTTAGGCAGCTGGAAGAAATGGCCTGTGGTTCTGAAAGGTGTTTAAGAAGAAAGTATACTATAGTTAAAATTAAGCTACCAGGGATCCCTGGGTGGCGCAGCGGTTTGGCGCCTGCCTTTGGCCCAGGGCGTGATCCTGGAGACCCAGGATCGAATCCCACGTCGGGCTCCCGGTGCATGGAGCCTGCTTCTCCCTCTGCCTGTGTCTCTGCCTCTCTCTCTCTCTCTGACTGTCATAAATAAATAAAAAAAAAAAAAAATAAAATAAAAAAAAATAAAATAAAAAAAAAAATTAAGCTACCAGTCATCATTCTGGAGAGTATACATAGGGTTTATAATTACAGTGATAGCATCTACACTAATAAAATCTTCAAAGAATTTTAAATTTTTAATTTTGTATTTTCCCTTAGAAATCTGTTTTTACTACTACTCACCACCACTCTGAGTGGTGTCTTATTTTAATGTGAGCAGACTACAGCATGGCATTACCTGACCATCTTCTCACTAACTTCACTGAATATGGACTGCTTTTTGTAAGAAATGGCTGAAAATCGTGTCTTCTCAGATTGGCAAATGCTCAGAGAATTATCAGGCACCCTGTATGCATGTCTAATGGCAGACACCTGCCAACATCAAGCTCCAGAACATTGATATTTCCCAAAATGTTTCTATGGAGTCACCTCTTAAAAATATTAAGAGGGAGACACCAAAAATAAATTGAATAACTTCATGGAAGCGTGCCGCTTTATGTTTTATTAATATGTGAACTGTTCCAGGATTGAAATTGGAGAAAAGGCTGGTAAAGACCCTTTCTCCGATTCTGGAGGTTTTTGATCAGTAACTCAGGCCTTGTGAAGGGATTTGGTTGTAGCATTTCTGAAGGAACCAACTAAATCAGACCAAACTCAAAAAAAGTTAGTGAAGGATCTTTTACTCTCTTTCCTGAGGGTAATCGGCCTGTTTCTGTGAGAGTCTAATTTACCCTCAGCAAGAGGCCAAATTGGCCTTAATTGTGTCCTAATTATTTGCTTAAATAGCTAATCTTTACTTCCAGTTCTCCTATCTCATCTTGATGGCTGTAGGAGGCTACTTCTGAGCTGCTGTCTAATTTACAAACATCTTTTTAACCCTTTCAGCATTCCTCCATAAAAAGAACTTGTTGCTGTGATATTCCCATTCCTGAATTCAGCATTTTTCTATCAGTGCTGTAGAGGTTCTTCTCAAAGCAAGAAAAATATTCCTGCATTATACATTCCTGCGTTATGCACGAATTATCAGTCTCCTTCAAAGCAGGACCATTTGTTTGAAAACATGAAAGCTTCTCTGGCAATAAATAAGTTGAATACAAATCCATTTGGGGACTTTCAAGAGTACCAAAAATGAAAAATATTGTCCCTGAAGGAATGAAAAACTTCCATCACAGGGCACCAGAAGGGTAAAATTGCAAATGGGGTTGGGAGCAGGGCACCCAGAAGTGTCTAGAGTTGGAGCTGGACTCATGTTAATGGGGGCATGCTTAGGGGAGTGAGATATTCTCTCTGCTGTTGCACCGTCCAGATCTGGCCACGGCAAGTCACTGTGTCTCACCAAAGCTTTTGGATTCCTGTCAACCTTGAGTGTGGGGAACATTGGCTTGATATAAAAGGGTAGAAGTGAAAAGGGTTTTGGGAGGAATTCAGAGAAAAGAGAATAGGAAAAGAGATCTAAAATGTTTTTACACCCAACCCAAAAGCAGAGAAGTGCAGTTTGTTGCGGGGTTGTCAAACCAAACGACCACTCACTCCACCTGCCCTCCGGCCCTCCACCCAAGTTAAGGGCTACTGACACAGCAGTGGCCCCATGACTCACGTGAGGCTGGGCCCAGTGGCCTACTTCAGGATGTCTGCCAGCTTCTCCTCGTAGTACAGGAAGTTCTCCTGAATGTCCTCCCAGGGCTGAAAGGCCTTGGACTCGCCCTCTTCCTGCTCCACAAAATTCTGCCAGACGTACTCGAAGTCCTGGGGCTTCATGATGCGCAGCCTGCAGCCGGCCTCCTTCAGCTTCCTCAGGGCGGCCTGGACCTCGGGCTCCTCCCACATGAAGAGGCGCCCCACCAGGATGAGCAGGCGCAGGTTCTTGGTCTTGCCCAGGGTCCGGATGATGCGGTCGGCACAGGCGGCGCAGGGGCTGGAGGACACGTACCAGGTGACGTTGTAGCGCAGGGCCGGGTCGAAGGTGGGCAGGATGGTGTTGAAGAAGGCCTCCTCGGCGTGGGCGGCGGCGTGCTCATCTTCCAGGTACCCCCGGGAGGCCTGCACCTGGCCTCCCTTGCCCTGCGCTTCCACCACGTAGCACAGGAAGGTCTTGTTCCGCCCAGAGCTGTACTCCACATTCCGGAACTGAAACTTAAAGAAGTTGACCGGCAGCCGCTCCCTGTGGGTCGAGGAGGGCAGAGGGACAGGGAAGAAGAGAGAATGATGAGCTCTTGTTTCTAGATCAGCCTGGGTTGAGTAGGTGGCTCTCCAAAGTCGGTGCCCCAGGGATATGTTCATGCTTCCTGTCAAAGCAGGCCTTGCCTGCCTAGGCTAACATCAGTGACAAACAAGGCAGGATGGAGTGCAGGAGAGTTTATCTGGAGGAGAGGAGAGAATTTGGAGGTGCACGTTCTGGTCACCCCAGTAGAGAGGGTCTCCAAACACTCCACCATCGCTCCAGGGCACAACTCCTGCATTTCTAAGTCAGTCACTCTTTCACTTGGTCCCTGTGGGAACCACCCAGAGGGCTCTACAAATGTCAATGTCTGGGCCCCACACCAAACCAATGAAATCAGAACACCTGGAGGGGGCCCAGGCACCAGCATTTTTAAAAAACAACTCTCCAAATGTTTCTAATAGGTGGCCAGGTTGGAAAAGTGCTGTTCCAATAGTAATCTTACAAAGTAGCAAGCATATATGAAATTTCTCATGACAGAGCAAGTTGAGGATTTTGCAGAACATCTCCTGCTTCCACTTCTCTTCCCTGCCCCTCATGGCTACTGTATCCCAGGCGTGGCATGGCCCACCACCCACAGTGCCATGCTCTCCCAGTGACTGTTTCTCAAGTCAGAAACATGGATTGTCACCCAATAAGTGTCCAAGAGCTTTTTTATCTTTGAGGTCAGACTACCTAAGAGTACCCTGATATGATTTAGCTTGTGTGTAGTATTGAGTCATTTCAAAATCATAAAAGACTTGGCCCCTGCCCTCCAGACGCTTATAATCTAGCAGCTCGACTCTAGCTAAGAGTGGCTGAAAACTGCTAATTTGAAATGCATAGGGAGCATGGAGGACATGGGAGGAAGGTTCTCGAAAGTTTGGTCTTGATTCAGGAGGCAACAGAGAATTGTTACAGGCTCTTGAATAAAGAAAGACAAAAGTGACATGCATGGGAGATGGCATGGTGGCTTTAGGCAGGTAGAGCGAGGCTAGGGAAAAGCCTGAACTTTAAGCAAGCCCACTTGGTGTCTTAGGATGCCAGACTTGATGATGACTATGTCCAGTGGCTTCGAGGGTGGGTGGATGATTAGGAAATGAAACCAGTAGGAAAAGGCCAGGTTTGGAAGAAAATTTGGTAGTAAGAAGGAGGAGAGAGCAAAATAAAGGGGCTAGAGAGGACATCGGAGTTGATTGCTTTTATCTTCAAGTGTGTCTGCGTGTCATTCTAAAATAGGAAGGACTTTTGCAGGTTTGGAGGCCAAGGAGAATGAGGAGGCTTTAACAGGAGGTATTGAAAATGTCACAGGAGAGAAGGGGATTGAGTACTGGCTTGGAGAGGCTGAATGTTTCCTTTTTAAAAAGATGTACTCTCTGGGAATGCCTGGGTGGCTCAGTTGGTTAAATGTCCAACTATTGGTTTTGGCTGAGGTCCCAATCTGGGGGGCATGGGATCGAGCCCTGCATCAGGCTCCCCTCTAGACGTTCTGATTTCATTGGGTTGGTATGGGGCCCAGGTGTGGACGTATGTAGACTCCTCTGAGTGGATCTGTTGGGCTTCAGGCTCAGCAGGGAGTCTGCTTGAGATTCTCTCTCTCCTTCTCCCTCTCATCCTCCCCTCCCCACACTCTCTCCAAAAATAAATAATTAATTAATTAATTTAAAAAAATGTAATCTCTATGGTTTCCCCAGAAGATGCCCTGTAGTTACTTTTCTGCATGCCTGCCCTTTCTAACTCCCAGGGCTACAGGGAAACCCCAGGTGTCCCAGGGCCTTGGCTTCTTAGGGATAAGCAGCAGGTGCCAAAGAGCTGAGTAAACACGAGCTGTTTCCCTGCAGTACTCCCCGCCCCCATCACAAAATTGTCTCCACCCAAGTTTCCATATCTCTTGCTGTCAAGTTAAGTTTCCACTGTGGAGATGGATGTGTTTGAGGACCTGGCCCCAGGATTCCTTCAGGTACTATACTTAGCTCTCTAAACCCCTCTGTCCCTAGTTGGATGTGTTTATTATTTACTTAACATTTTGGGAGAATGGATGATGGCCCAATGATTCACCTCTCCTGTTTCAATCCCTGTTGGGAGCATACTTCTACTGAGCTCTTGCCAATTAAATTCACCCTACAAGACCAATCCTGGATTTTACTGGTGCTAACTGGTCCCTTCACTTCCCAGAATGGCTTTCTTTTTTTTCTCCCAAGAGCCACAGAGCTTACCTTTCTTGCCCAAACACTTTATGCTCTTCAGAGCCTTTTGCCAGATACCCCACTGCCCCCAAGTCTAATCCAGAGTCACCTGTATGATGGATTCTCAGGCAAAAACTTTGGAAGTATTCATGACTGCCTGGTTGACTGGGGGGTTCCCCAAAGCTGTCTGTGTGGTCCTTTGGGTTTCCTTCTGGAGCCCCCAAAAGTATTGCTCCAACTTTGCCAAATAGAGCCCAGCCAAGAATGTGAATTTGGTCCAGCATGCAGTTGCAAGCCGGCTGGCTGGTCTGAGGCTGCTGTTCCTCCCAGCCTCTCAAGCTGTGATGTTTTCCCTTCCTCTTCTTCCCTTTGCAAGAGAGAACCTAGAGAAACCTGAAACCCAAGGGAGAGGAAGAAAGTTCACCTCTCTATAAATATCGGTTTCCCACCCCTCTGGCCGGCAGCCCTATAGTCTCTCTCTCTATCATCTATGCCTCTGTGGAGCCTTCTGGACTAGGTGCCTAAGGTAAGGGAATACTTTCAAGGGGCAAAAGAAAGTCAGGGAGGCTCTTGGCTCCCAGTCTTTCCTTTTGAGCTTGCTCAAGAATGGGGCTTGCTTGGCTTCTCACCGGGCTTCCTGATTTTCCAGAAGGACCATAAAGGTCAAATGAGGTTCTTTGGGCCTCCGACAGCCTGAAACAGCCAGGCTCTGGAGGGGAACCAGGAGAGCAGAGGTAGGAAAGGTGTGAAAGCCCTCCAGTGAGCTAGACAACATGGCCATCTCGGGCGATTTTATAGAATCGATTTTATAGAACGAAATAAGTCGACACTATTATGCCTGCTAGTAGAAGAAAGGAAATGGTAACACTAATTTCTTAGATAATCGCAAACATCTTTTTTTTCCCTAGTAGCATGATGTCTGAGTGCCATGCTGACTTAGATCCCATACTCTCATGCCCAGCAGATGTTATCTTGCTGAGATGGAGTGTGTGTGTGTGTCCATGTGTTGGAGTGGTGGTTGGGAGAAACACGCTGGTGGCAGATTTTTTCACCTGGGTTCAGTCAATACTTCAGGCACAGAAACCAGTAGTGTTACTCCTTCCCTTCCCACACTTCTTCAAGCACCACTTCCTCATACTCTCTGCAGATGGGTCACTCACACTTCATCCGTTAGGGCCCAGGCTATTGGGCATCACAGTTCGTTCTCTAGGCAGGAGACCAAGAATCCTAATATCTAGGAAAGACCATTTGGAGCATGGTCGACCTGATGGAGGGAGAAGGGATGTGAATAAATGTAGTAGATATATTTTTCTCACATTCACATTTAAAAATATTTTTGTTCCCTAGGCATAAATCTATACAGTGAAAGGGAACAACCTGGAAAGCAGTCAAAGGTGGTCTGAGATTAAACATTTGCTCCAAAATGATCCATGGAGTGGAAAATCTACTCACGGGTAATTGAGTGTTGACTTGTTTCAGGTTTCTTCCCCAGACCTCTCATGATCTGCTCAAAAGAGGCAGAAGTACTAGTTTTGGTCTCTTTCTCCCTTTTCCAGACCACTTTCATTTTTTTTTTAAGATTTTATTTATCTATTCATGATAGATACAGAGAGAGAGAGAGGCAGAGACACAGGCAGAGGGAGAAGCAGGCTCTATGCAGGGAGCCCGATGTGGGACTCGATCCCGGGACCCCAGGATCACGCCCTGGGCTGAAGGCGGTGCTAAACCGCTTAGCCACCCAGGCGTCCTGCTAGACCACTTTCAAAGTGGATGCTGAGGAGTGGGCCCAGGGAGAAGGATAGAGGCGGAATGTTCTAACAGCCTGACTTCCTAGAACCTGGGTGGGATTTGCCAGGGCTTCTGGCTTCTGGTCTGTGGTTCTAGATGGGCTTCTGCCCTGGATGAGCCCTGAGCTGCTGCCCTTTCCCTGGGAGGCACTGTCTGCACAGTGGGGCTCTGACCTTCCCCCAGCCTCCGTGGTGGCCAGGGTGGCCAGAGTCCATGGCAGTCTTCTACTCCTTCTGGAATAAGCCTTTTCGGCATACTCTGGAATCCAGGCTGAGGCATGAGGGGCCTATGGCCTTAACAGCCGAGTCAAGGACTCTTCCTTCCTGCTGTGCCTTCTCCTCTGAACCCTGCCTATCTTCTCTGTGTTCCCCACGTGGGCAGGGTAAACTACCAGTAGCTAAAGAAGTGATTGAAAGCAGAGTCACAACCTGTGCCATTTATCTCTCTTCCTTGCTAATCCCTTTGATAGCAGGTTCAGCTTTATGTAAAATCATACACAACGCAACTAGAGGCAAACAGACAAACACACAGCCAGGGGTCCTGCTGGGCAGAGCCGCAGTCCCTCATCACTGGGATGGAAAGATGAGAAGACAACTAATTCTGGTGCCCCAGAGCTTCCCTAAAGCATGCTGAGTTCAGAGGCAGGTGTGAACCTGTGGAATTCTCTTCTATATATGAGTGCTGCTGGCCCTTCATATGTCCTGAACTGCTCTCCTCCAAGACGCCCTCCTCACGATTAGTTCCTTATCTTAATGCCTGGGCAGAGACCTAACACACAGTAGGTGTTCGTTCATTAGTTCATTTATTTATTCAACAAATATCTATTAGGGGCTAGGCATTCTTCTTGGAGCTGGGAATAAAGCAGTTACAAGGCAGAGTCCCTGTCCTCATGGAAGTTAAATGCTAGTGGGGAAAACGGGCAGCAAATAAATGATTTCTATTCAGGAAATATTTGTCAAATATAAAAAGCCTCCCATTTATGGCTTTTTTAGATGCAATGTGGTGATTTGGAGTCAGACAATCCTCCTGGGGCTTATGCCCTACTCCATCCATTAGCTTTGGGCAAATTGATCATCCTCCTGAGTCTTGGTTTCCTGATCTGAAAGATAGTCGAGTAATCCAACCCCTCAGAGTTTGGACAATGGTCAACACTCAAGAAATTAAACCTGGCGCGGTCAGATGGTGCCTTCTCTGGGCCTCAAATCTTACCCATCAGAGCTCAATCTTAAGCACAACCAAACCTAAGCCCTTCTTGTGTTTAGAGGGTTCTCTCTTTCCTTTGTGTACTGGTTCAACACCCAGCTCTGTAACAGAAAGGAAGAAAGAGAGGAAGGGAGGAAAGGAGTGAGGGAGGGAGGAAGAAAGGAAGGAAGAAAAGAAGGAAGGAAGGAAGAATGGAAAAAAGAAAGAAAGAAAAGGAAAGGAAGTCCTGATTTCTAAGATTTATTGATCCTGTAAACACTCCTACTATGGAGATTTCAAGAAACCAACATGAAGGTCATTGAACACCGAGTCGGGAAGAGATGCATACCATCGATTATCAGTCATCATGAATTGGCTTTGGCACACCACTACAGTATTTAGACCTTTCTCTAACACTTTCTTCCATGCAATTTTGTTAATGTTCTTTGGCCTGCTTTCTGTCCAGAGTACCCTATTCAAGCCCAGAATCATGATGAGTAGGGCATATCTCCTTATTCCTACTTGGTACACCCTCCTCACTTCAGACTTTCCCGACAAGCTACTCACTCTTCTGCTAGTTTGCAGCCCAAATCTAAAGAGCAGTATAGACAGCTCCAACCCCTGTGGGAGTCTAGGCTAGAAGAGGAGCTGCTTTGCTGACCTCCTTGATACCAGGGTGTCTGGAGAGGAAGGGAGAGGAAAGCTGCTCCTTCCTCCTGTCCCTGCACAGACATAGCCGCACCTCTGGGCTATTTTAAGCCATCTGTTTACGCAGAGGGGCCCAGGAGACAGATCTCCACAGCTGTTACTTGTGGCCAGAAAACACACAGGGCTCTACCTCCCTCCTGAACTGCTCTTAGAGCACCCAGAAAACTGCCCTGGCTGCACCTCTTTTTCTGGGCCTTGGGTCAGAGAAGCCTCTGAGCCCCACTACCTCACAGACGGAGGTAGGTGGAACCCTGTTCAGGAAATCTGGGACCCATAGTGAATCAGAGACCTGTGAAAAGAATACTTGACTGGAGTCAGAAGAAGACCTGCTACTTACTGGTTCTGGTGGTGTTGAACCAATCACTCAATCTCCTTAACTCAGTTTCCCTGTCTGTGGAGTGGCAGTAACGTAACCCCCTCTCCCAGCATTGTGCTGATGTTTGAATGGGCTTGCTCTTGGGCTAGTGCAAGTTTTCAGTGATTACAAAGCCCTGGATGATCATAAGTTGTTTGCATCAGAGGATTTGACCTTTAGACCAACCCCCCTGGGACCCCAAAGCATGTTCAACTGAACAAACATAGTCTAATTCTGTTCTGGACCTATCCTGCCCCTGTGCTGGGGAGATCACAGTGCTGCACAGAGTGAATGTGTATGTACCCGTGGGTGAACAAGGCAGCATGGACCAGCAGGCTTAGGGGTGAGGAAAAAGATCTCCTTCTGAAGAGAGCCACTGGAATTGCCGACTCTCCCGGCCTAGTAGCCCTAGGCTCTCCCTAGGTCTATATTACTGGGTACTCCGCTGCTTCCCTAACCCTGTGAGGATGGTGACATTCATTGGTTGGGCATGGGCGAACACAAGTTCCAGGCTCTTGGTTGAATTCCTCCCTCAGGAGCCAGGGTGCATTTTTCCCTCAGATTCTCTTAGAAATCAGGAAATGTCTGAGCTGGGAGGGACCTTAAGGATCAACTTAGTGTAACTTCCTCATGTTAAGAATGACAAAACTGAGGCCAGGGCTGGAAAATCACTTGCCATGCTTAAAATGGCAAGTCTGAATGGCCACCCAGGGCTCCTCTGCCCCCTGAGGACATCATGCCTCCATTTTTCCTGAAATTTCTCCTAGTGTGGACCTTACTTCGCCTGTGGGCATTGCTGGAGACGCCCATGGAGGAAGCCTTGGGGCTGAGGGAGGAAAAGTGGCCCTATGCATCCACTTCTTATTCTTTGCCTACAAACTTCTTGGGGGGGTCTTCTGTGAAAGGAGGTGAGAGGGAAGAGGAGGAAGGAAAACTTGGTTTTATTCCTGGCGATGGCATCGTCTGGACAAGACCCTGTTTGTAGGCCTCTTTGGGGCCTGGAGACTCTTCTTCGCTCAGGGTCCCTGATCCTCCTTGGGGCTATGGCTGAGGGTGCCCAGAAGCTTCTGGCCCTGGACTGTTACCTGCTCTGTAACTACTGTTGCCCTGGGAGTGGATGTGGAGAACCCTGAGGCAGACTTGATTCAATAAGAAAAAAAAGTGCTTATCACTCAGCTTAGGGAAAGGGTGGATCTGTTTTCTCTGTCTTAGGATCTTCCACTCCAGGGAGAAGCTCTAAAGAAAGAACCAGAGCCATACAGAGAGCGGAGAGAGGCGTACTCGGCAGCAGAGAAAGAAGTCAAGGGAGGAGGTACTTTGGGGCCATATTTGAATATGTTTCTGTCATCCCATGTTCCTACCAAACTCCCTGAGACTAGTAGACAGCCTGTACCTGGAGAGGCAGGTGATATCCCAGTGCCAGGAGGCCTGAGTGGTGGTTTCATTCTCTGGGCCTTTGCCTCCAAGGAGCTGTTACTACTTCCCCTTGATTAGAGGTGGTGGGAGGTGTCACCCAAGAGGCTAAGAGAGATGCCCCTGTAGCCCCCACTGCCCCTACCACACATGGTAGGCTCATGGCTGCGGAACTGTGACCCTGACCCCATACTATTACCACCCTAAATTTCCCCAGCCTGCCCCCAACCCACGTTCTTCTACGGAAGAGCCCCACGGCCCACACCCAGGTCTCACCCTGTGACAATCTCAAAGGGAGGCAGTTCAATCAGCTCCTTCAGCTTCTCAGGGTCGTCCAGGTTTTCCAGATCCTCACCATTCTGGGAAGCGGGCGCAGCGGCCTCAGCGACCTCTTCTTTCTGGGCCATGGAGGGGTGGTGGCTCTGCAGTCACTGAGAAAGGGGAGAGGCAGCGAGTTCCTAGGGCCAGGGTCTGGCGGCAGAGTCCCAAGCAGCTGTCAGCAGCTAAATCTGCCTGGGGATGACGGGAAGAGGACTGGGCAAGCCAGGCTTAGTGTTCTCACCTCCGGGCCACACAGGCTTTATAACCCCAGCCCTCTGCCCCTCCCCCAGGCCCTCGCCCTCTATCTTTTTTTAATTGAGTGACAGCGGGTACCGGGATGGGGGGGGTGGAATGGAAAATCTGGCCATTAGCATCCCCTATTTATCAGTAGGCAAAGACAGGAAGCTGGCAGGTGGGGATGGCAAGGCCTGCTCTCCCTGCCCCCACTGGCTCACGCATATATTCATACTATGTCCTTCCACCTTATATTCTTCCCTCTGTTTCCCCTGTGCAACCTTTCCAGCTCCACTGGGGGGATGGGGAAGGGGTTGAGAGGTGGGTGTCCTGAGATTTAGGAGAGACATGCAAGCAGGTGCAAGCAGGATGAGGCTTATGTTGGATGGGGTACTTGCAGAGAAACCTTCAGCTGGGGAATGTGGATTCAGGAAAGGAGGGTCCTGAGACAGAGTAAGATAAGAACTTCCAATTTGGAAAGAAACTGTGAGTTATTACTTCCAGGGAACAGAGGCCAGTTTGCCTGTTACAGCCACGTAATGCTGTGTCAGTTCTGGAGCACGCAGTAACAACAATCCTGCCATTTACAGGCTCAGGACAGGCAGGGAGTTTCCTGGTTTACCTGTGAAATCAGACTTAATGCTCTCAACAGCCCTGGGAGACAATCTGTATCATCCCACGTTTCATGTGGGGCAACTTGGACTCACAGAAAGGCCTTACAGCCCATGAGTGGCAAAGTCAGGATGCAAACTCAGGTCTCTTTACTCCAGAGGCCAAACATTTGACCTTCATGCTATTTCCTCAGTTGGTCCTTAATTCATCTAACAAATATTTGTTGAGCATGTACTATATGCCAGGTGCTGTTTCAATATTGGGAATATGACACAGAACAAAACAAATGAAAATCCTTGCCCTCACAGAGCTTGAAGGAGGTTGGACAATACACAAAATAAGTGATCTATATCTACCTAGTCTATGTGCTGGTGCTAAGTACTAAGGAGAGAAGGCAGGTAAGGTGGACAGAAGTGTCAAAGGGTGGGGTAATATTTTTATAGAGTGGCCAGAGAAGGGCTTTGAAAACTGAGAAAAGATCTGAAGATTGTGAGGGGAGTACACTGTGGAAAGTGTTCCAAGGGGAGGAAGGGCACGTGCAAAGGCCCTGAGGTGGGAGCATTCCTTATGTGTTTGAGGAGCAAGCAGACAGCTGTGTGGCTGCAGAGCCCTAGGAGATGAGGCCAGGGAGGTAAATAAGGGCTAGATAGGTAGGGCCTTATGGACTTGCCAAACACCTTGACTTTTTCTCTGAGTGAGATGGGGAGCCGGTGTTTTTGAACAGATGAAACACATGGTCTAACGTATATTTTTACAGGATCACTCAGGCTACGTGGTGGAAAATAGACCAAAGATGAGAAGGAACAGAAGCAGAGGGGCCAGTTAAAAGCCTGTGAAAGTAATGAGAGACACCTGGGGCCCCTAGAAAGAAACCACTGAGCTGAAATGGCATTGGAAGCTGGATGGATCATGTTCGCTTAGATGCTTAGCGGAGGCCACTGGTGTTCGTGTTTAGGGCAGTGCAAACACTCTAGGCCATTCTCAGGACAGTAGAAGGGTGAGGTCAGGGTCACCTAGAGGTTGATGGTAAGGAACCTGAGAACATTGGGGAACTGTTGGAACTCAGCCTCAAGTGGGGTTGGGTGGCAGTGATAGAAAGGGAAGGTACCCTTCCATGGTCTGCCTAGAGAATAGGAGTCGGGTTGGTTTAGAGTATTTGGGGCTCTCTCCCCAGAGAATTTTGAGCAGCACAGTGCCCTGTGAATAAGAGGCCCAAGCATTTAGGTCTGCCTGGATGGTCACAGTTTCTACCTGTCGTCCAGGCATAATTAGTACCAATGCATCTTTCACTCCCCATAGCGTTCCGGTATCAACCATCAACTATATGGTCACCCTTCCTAATAGGCTTATTACTGAGAGCACATATCCCGAGATTATTTTTTTCAGGCGTTTTTTTCCAGGGGTGTCAAGCACAGGGCGGTAGTAGTACTGCCTGTGTCCACAAAGAAAAGGTGGTGATCTCTGATACATTGCGAACACACATTATTCTTTGTCGTCACACAAACACACAACATTTCAATGCAAAGAGTTTACTTCCTTCTTTTATTGGATCAACACTTATCAAGGGCTCCTACGTGCCAGGCATGGTAGGAAATAGCAAGAACACAGAGATGCGTGAGGCACAGCCTCTCCTGGAGCACCCAGTCTTCATACTCAGGAGGCACTAAAGCATGCAGCAGCACATTCAGTCCTCACGCTGCTCTCACACGGGCGGGTGTTATTGGCCTCGGTTTGCAGGTAAGGACCAGTGGCTCAGGAAGGTGAAATGATTTGCACAAGATCACCTGAGGACTTAAGTCCAGGTCCTCTGAGAATAATTCTTATCTCCAAGGGCTGCACCCAGCCAGCTCTGATGAATACCTGTCTAAAGCGGTAGAGGCATGTGTCCCTCACCCACTTCCGGGTCATAGCTACAGTAAGGGGCTTGGAGCAACCAAGAAAGACTCAAAGGTTTGGGGGGAGGCAGGCGAGGAAGAAGGATCCTTTCAGTTCTTTTTTCTCCCTGTGGGAGAGACTTCCTCCTTGAAGGCATGTTCATTTTTTAAAATTAATTAATTTATTTGACAGAGAGAGAGAGAGAGAGAGAGAGAGCAAGCTGGAGGAGGGGCAGAGAAAAGAAAAGAGGGAGAGACTCCTTGCTGAGTGTGGAGCCTGATGCGGGGCTGGATCCCATGACCCTGAGATCATGACCTGGACTGAAATCAAGAGTAGGATGTTCAATTGACTGAGCCACCCAGGTGCCCCAAGGACTAGGAATACGGCACAGAGATTTTGGCTGTCATGTATAACCCAGGATTGGGAGGGAAAAAAATAAATCTGTGCTCAGGTCCCCATCTCAGCCTTGATCCACTGTGTGATCTTGGCCAAATCACTAAGCATCTCTGGGCCTCAGTGCTTCCATCTGTGATGCTATCTGGGTTATTGTCCTCTATTCCAGGACAGCCAAAGGGATGGACATGAGAAGAGAGGAAAAAGTCAAGATCCTTGGCAAGTCCATAATGCTCCTGTGGGGGGAAGATGAACAGCTCAGTGAAAATGTCCTGACTCTGAGTGATGGTGAGAGGTGGTGCAGAGGTGGACCAGGCTAGTCCCTTCTAAAGTAGGTGACCCCTAGCTCTTCCAACACCCACACACGCTTTTTTCCTTTGACACTTGGGAGAGCACCCTGGGTCCTCCCTTGAATTGATAACTGATGGCTTCCTTTTCCACTGTTCTTTCCCAGCCCCCACCCCTGCACCACATCCTGGGAGGCCCTCTGAGCTAGCTCTGGCTATTTATGGCACCTCCTGGGGGCCTGGTTCCTGGCTGGTCCCTGGTTCTCATTTCTAAGTCCTACCAGTTTCCTCTGCCTGGCCCCAAGTACAGCAGCTAATCTGGGGATCAGGTGCCAGGAGCTTGGCTCCACCACCCGCAGCTGCCACTATACTCTTGAGGGCAGGCATCTCCTAACCTCCCCTGTTAACACCGGGGTAAGTTTCTATCCATTTGCCCCTCCTGCAGAGGAGGAGACTCAGAAATGGGGCATCTAGTTCAAAGTCACAGTAGGAGTCTGTAGGGTGCTGGAATTTGAACCCAGGTCCTTCGGCCTCCAAGGCTTTTCCAAATATGTTATGCTGCCCGGGATTCAGTAATAGTGAGCACTGACACTAACACGGCCCTTCCTGGGGGTCCTGACCCTGGGTCTAAGCCGGTTGTGTCCATTAAATGAACCCATTTACTCTTCACAAGGATATTGGCATAGGTACTACTATTATTCTCATTTTATTGGGGAGGAGTTTGAGATCAGGGAGCTTAAGTGACTTGACCAAGGTCACACAGCCGGTGAGAGCAGAGCTATGTGCTGTCAGAGTCATGCTGTTGCCCCTTCACCGTGCAGTCCCTACTGCTACTGGGGCCACCCCCGCCCCCCACTCCCGAGGCCAGGCTCCGAGGAAGGAGGAGCAAGAGGGGAATAGGGGAAAAAGGAGTTCTTCAGGGGCCTTGGCTCTGGAAGCAATCAGTATATGAGGGTTGCACGCACACAGGTATGTGTATGTGTGTGTGTGTGTGTGTGTGTGTGTGTGTGTGTGTGTGTGTGTGTGTGTGTGTGTGTAGAGGGTATAGGTGTAGAGACAGAGCAGCTAGTGAGCAGGGGTGGAAAGCAAAAAGGGAATTCCCCTAATCTGTCCCGACAGGACCCAATCTCATTCTCTCCCAGGTGGCAGTGGCTGGAAGGAGCTGGATTGGGCCCAAGATAAGCCGCAGCCCACCTCTCCCTGTCCCGTTTCCCAGGGTCACTGCAAAAAAACATTTGAATGTTCTGGAGGTGGCTGAGGAGTAGGGGACAGGGTCAGGCACAGCTCTTCTCTGGGTCTCAGCCTGCTGCTGAGCTGCCCTCCCCGGGGAAGGGAGGAGAGGCCAGGAGGGGGCTAGTGGAAAATAGAAGCCTCACCAGGGGAAGGTTTAAATTCTCACTTTGTGAAAGAAGACACCTCGGGAGCGTGTTGATAGAGTGGGTGCGTTATGTGCAGGGACAGCTGGGACCCCAACAGTGCGTTGCCCCAGAGACCCAGCCCGGGGCGTGCCGGCCCTCGGTCACTACTGAGACGAGGTACACAAACAACGGGCCATAGGCACCAGACACCCCCCTGGCGGGCAGAAGCCTGCACTCTCCGGCAACCGCGCTGTTGACATAAACACGGAGTGTCCAGGAGTGTCCAGAGCTTTGGCCGGGCGGGGGGAGGGAACCAAGGATCTCCCGGAAGGTCTGAGGCCGAGACCCCAGAAGGCACCGGACTCACAGGGCGGGCCAGGGTTTTCAATACCTCCTTTGCAGGACGCAACGCGCGGCTTGCCAGGCAGAACAGGCTGCCCCGGGGAAATGGTGCCAATGGGGACTTCGGTCCTGGTCACCCCGGTCCTCCATTCCAGCAGCCACTCCTGGCACCGCCCGGCTCCCGCGGCTGGCGCTTTTGAGCCTTTGAGGAAAGTGATCCGATAAGCATCAGGTGCATGAAGGTGACTAAGAGTGTTCCTCTTTGAAGGGGTGTTTGCAGGGCCAAAGAACTACTAGGAGAGAGCGATACGCTGAATCAACTTTTGAGAGGAGAGTTTCAGGGCTTAGCATGCTCAGTGCGTGGAGCAGGTGCGGTTGGAGGGGACGGGGGTTTCTGTGGAGCTCCTGTGGGCAGATCATTTCTGGGCGGGCTGGGGAATCTTGGAGATGGAGACCGCAGAGGGACGAATGAGGCTGAGTAGGTACCACAGAGGCTCCTGGTGTGACAAAGAGGGCCTCTCCCAGCTTGCATGCTAGCAGCATGGGTCTTAGTGGTGGGGGTCCTTGAAAGCTAGGGGGTGAGAAGGCACCTCACGGGACTCTACCTGAGTGTAAAAGAGGGAGGTCTGGCTCTGAGAGAGTCCCCAACCAAAGCCAGGCTTTGTCTGGGTAGGTAACTAGCGTGCCACTCAAGAGCATCAGCAATAAGAACTTAAAACAAAAGGGCCTTGTGCTGGTTTTCCAGAACTACAAGAGAGAGGAGGACTCTGAAACTCAGCATGGGGTGCTGGGGCATTCCAGGAGGTAGGATGGATGTGGCCATCACAAAAGAAGACTTTGGAGCCCTGGCCCCAGCCTGACAACATTCAGGGAGCCTTATGCTTCTACAAGGGCATCACCTCTACCTGCCCAGAGAGGAAGGAGGAGCGGCCAGGGATGCCTAGAGAAAAAACACTGCCTGCAGTCTGCCCCTGCCAGCCCAGTGGACCAAACTTTGTCCACTGGACATACACCTATCGGTCTACCCACTTCCCATTGCTCCTGTGTATCTTCACTCTGCACACTTGGCAAAGGGAGGAAGAATGCAGGGTTCAGGGGAGGGAAGGATGGATTAAGATATAGTGGAAAGAGACATACTACCTCCTGGGGGTGCTATATCACCTGGTGCATCGCCCCACCTCTGCAGACAATGTGAGCTCATCTCCCCATCTCCACTACCCTCCACCCTGTGAATCATATTCACATGCCATGTGCCTACTTAGAGGCAATTGGAAAACCACCACTCAAGGACAGAGAAGCTCATGTGATTGGGATGGTGGGATCCCAAGACACATCTAGCAAAGACAGGAGGCAGCTCTGACTCTATTCAGGCACAACTCTGGGTAACTCTGGGGATCCAGGAGGGGCCCAGGGCAGTGTGTGCTTCAGGTGGGGCTCAGAACTGGGAGGTGGGATAGGGTAAGTAAGGACAAGGGGTCAGGCAGATTGAGAGACTGAGGGATTAAAGGTTCCCACCCAGGAATCCAAGGAGTGGTGCAGAAGGGAATTTTTTAAAAAAGATTTTATTTATTCTTTCATTTGAGAGAGAGAAAAAAACGTGTGATGTGGGAAGGGGCAGAGGGAGAAGGACAAGCAGACTCCACACTGAGTGTGGAGCCTGACTCGGGGCTCAATCTCATGACCCTGACTGAGATCATACCTGAGTCGAAATCAAGAGTCAGATGCTTAACTGACTGAGCTCCCCCAGGCACCCCTGTAGAAGGGAATTTTAAGGGCGACTTTGAGAAGTCCTGTCCTTTCTGGCTGTTTTTGTTCAAAGACAGGAAGCCCCTTAGTTTGACTCATCCCTATTAGGCAGTTTTGTTAGTTTTGTCGAGCTTTCTTCTAGAGCCAAGTGTCTAAAACTGGAGGTATCTGGATGCTTGGGTTTGTGGATCAGCTTGCACTGGGGAGGGTAAAGTCATGCAATGGGCTTGGGCTGACTCTCCTCTTTTTGGAGCGTCAATTGAACTTGTAGAACTAGCTGGCAACACAAAATTAGTAGCAAATATTTATACTGCCTATTTGAGATGATGATAATGTCAAATAACTCTGGGGTGCTCACTTATCTAAAGTCAACTGGTGACTTTAAATGAAGTTAGAAATTCAACTAAAAGCAGCTTTAGAAAATTTGATTGAGATGAAGACAATATCCACCTGAACGTGCAACATCAAAAGCCAGTCATTTTGTGAGTGTGACACTGATCAGGCTAGCCCATAGACCTGAGAAGGAGGTCACTCACTCTCCTGGCTCTTAGGAAGTTAGGGAAATACCGCTGGGGGCTGCGCAGCAAGATGAGTTTCCATCTTCAGTGTGAATCAGAACCACGTGTGCTTAGTGAACAGGTGGCCTCTGGGTTTCTCTCCTAGAACAGCTAACAGGTATCAAGTACTACCTCTGTGCCAGACATCTTATTACTCATTACCCCATCTCTTCTTCCAGACAATTCCAGGAGGGCCCCATTGCACAGGTGAGGAAAATGAAGCACAGACAGTGAAGTAGACTGGGCCAGAACTGCAAACCACTGCACCATATGGCCTTCGTTCCCCAAGATGGTCTGATTCTGTGGGTCTGGCACAGGTCTGGAGTCCAGGCCTTCAAGCATCTGCCTTCAACAGCTGCCCTAGGGGGCCACTGGGCCACACTTTGAGAACCATGCTGGTAGCTATTTCATCCAGGCTGCACATTAGAACCACCTGAGACGTGTCAAAAACTATTCAGATCCTTCTCTTCCCCAAACATAGGCTTTGTCAATGGGTGCAGAGTTGTCTGCAGGTGTTGGTAGGGTGCTGGTCAACATTTCTTTTAATGGGACAAAGTATTCATTTATCCAAACAATAAATGCATATGAACACCAGCTCTGTGCCCTGGGCTGCACTGGGACTGGGGACACAAAGGTGGGGGTACCTGAGCTGCCTTGCAGGGCAGAGCTTGTCCTTTCTGGAGGCAGGGAGGATGCAGATTCCTTCTTGCTTGTTCTTCGGTGAGCTCCAGAAAGAGCCAGTCTCCTTGAATGATGATGTCCGTCTGGCTTCTCCCTGTGTGGTCCTGAGCCCACACAGGTCATAGCTGGTTCTCCACCCAGAACTCAGCACACAGAAACAGGTTGTCAAGGTGAAAGGAGCCCTGAGAAACCATCCATACCTTGAGCTCTCCAATTGTAGTGACAGCTGACACCAGTGCTGGGAGCTTGTTAAGTCTAAAGATGCCTGGAGCCTACCTCAAAAGTTCTGATTCTTAGGTCATGGGTGGGGTCTACAGAGCAGGCCTTTTTAATAAGCTCCCCAGTGGCTCTGCTATGCACTCAGCAGTGGTTCTCAGGTGGGCTGCAGGACGCCCTGGGGAGTTTTAAAAACACTGATGCTCAGCTCCATCCCTAGAGACTGGCATATATATATTTAAGATTTTATTTATTTATTTATTTATTTGAGAGGGAGAGAGAGAAAGAGAAGGAGTGAGAGAGAGAGCCCATGAGCAGGGGAAGGGGCAGAGGGAGCAGCAGACTCTCCAGCAGCAGCAGGGAGCCTGATGTGGGGCTGGATCGCAGGACCCTGAGATCATGACCTGAGCTAAAGGCAGATGCTTAGCCAACTGAGCCACCCAGGCACGCCTAGAGAATGGTCAATGTTTTTAAAAGCTCCTATGCAAGGTGTCTGGGCCTTCTAGCTGACCTTATTTGGTATTTGGGGTTGCAGCCCCAGGGGCAATCACTGTTACCCTTGCTACCACTGGGGCCTGGAAACAAGAGGAGAAGAAAACAATAGGAGGGAAGAGTCCAAAATAAGGCAGCCAATGAGAAGATGTGGGAAGAGAGAAGTCTGGATAAGAATCTCCTACTGAAAGCTCCTGCTCACTTGTCAGCACTGAGACATTCATCTCTTTTTCTCCATATTTTCTCTTATTATAATAGTCATTAATTGACTTAAAAAAATTAACAGTAAAAAAGTATGAAACAAAAACGATCTATAATCCTCCTTATCAGAGATAACCACATAAGGTCTTGATATGACATATATAATATATAATATATTGTATAAAACAGTGTAATATTATAACTATAATATATAATATTACTGTATATTAATTAAAATCCAATGAAATAACATTAAAATATTCTATAATAAAATGTAGTATATAAACCTGACATGTATATTTCATATCTTTTTATTTTATCTACTTTTCTGTTTTGCTTTTTTTTTTTTTTTGAAGATTTTATTTATTTATTCATGAGAGAGAGAGAGAGAGTCAGAGACACAAGCAGAGGAGCCTGATGCGGAACTCGATCCCAGAACCCTGGGATCATGACCTGAGCTGAAGACAGCTGCTCAACCACTGAACCCCCCAAGTGCCCCTCTGTTTTGCTTTTATAGAACTCTTCAAAAAGACTTTGTGTTCTAGGTAACTGAAAATCTAAGTCCTGAATATCTCAGCTTTATTGGGAAGGTGTGGAGGGTGCATGATTGGAGCAGAGACCTTGTGCCCGCCAATCCCTTGACGTACAGGTTGGTGTTTTCAGGGACATGCACACCCACATGCATGGACAGGTCTACACTACTCTGCAGCCATAGACATCATGTACACAGATATGCACTTCACATCATACCTTTAAAGTTAGTAAAGGGTTTTATTAATTTATATTAAGTATAAAATAAGTTTCCCCTTCCCTTTCCTGTTTCTGAAATCAAATGGAAATTGGCACCAGGGGACCTAGGACAGTGACCACATTGGGCCGAGTCATCTTCAGGGATTCATCAATCCCTGGTCCCCCCTCCCCCTTCCCCTTTCCCCCCAGTAGTCCCACGCCCCCACTGGCGTTCTCTTCTACCCCTACCCTAGCCATCCTCCCTCCTCTCCTGTCCCTGGGGCCTCAGTCCCTTTTCTCCCCCATGGGCAGAGGCTGGTGGTGGTTCGGACAGAGGCTGTCCCTCCACAGGTGGTAGGCGATAGAAGCGGTCACGGTGAGCCAGGCCAGGTAAGGCAACAGGAGCACGGCAGCCAGCTTGTTGATGGGATGCCAGATCAGGGCTGTGCTTACCACCAGCCCATAGAGCAGCAGCATGTGCAGCAGGGCCTGGGTGGGGGGAGGGGGGCAGACGAGCAGGATGGTCAGGCAGGCTGCCCTGAGAACTGTGCCCTCGGCCTCTCTGCAGCACTCTGGCCCTGGTGAGCCAAGTCCCTGAGAGCTGGCCACCGACCGGAGCTCGCAGAAGTCTGCCCACCCATTACCTGCCTATACTCGAGTGGCCTCCTGCGCTATCTGCTCTGGGGGCCCGGGGTCTCACCTCCTCCTACACTACTCCCGCTGCTGAACACTGCAAGCCTTACCAGACCATGGGCATGGGCTGCAAAGAAGAAGATCAGGACAGCCCAGCTGACGGCGAGCTGCACAGCATAGAGGCCGAGAGGCAGGGCCAGGGGCCGCCCAAAGCCCCCTCCCAGGTCCTTCCATACCAGGTAGGAGGCATAGCTGTGGAGAGATGGTGGCAGGGCACTAAGAGGGAGGGTGTTTGACAGCAAATGAAGGAAGTCCTCTGGCATAAGGATGCTTGGTTACCAAAAGGAAGCCCTGTGGGCCAAAATGGGAACAAGAGTGTCTAGGCCTCACTTGAGGGCCGGCAGGGAGGAGCTGGGCATGGTGAGGTGAAGGAAACAACAGAGAATCATGGAGAGGGAGAGGAACAAGGGAGAGGATTCCTCTACCCTTCTGGCCGGAATCCTAGGCAGGCACAGACGGGACCCCTCCAGAGAAGGCGAGATGGCGTGCCATCCCTGCGGAGGCCAGAATGCAGCAGTAGTTCAGGTATGGGGGCCCCACCCTAGCAGACACCAGGGCCGTGGTATGAGAAGTGGGTGCTCACCCCATGACAAAGTAGATGGTTATCCACCCTGCCAACAAGACTTTGT
This sequence comes from Vulpes lagopus, assembly GCF_018345385.1. Taxonomy (NCBI): domain Eukaryota; kingdom Metazoa; phylum Chordata; class Mammalia; order Carnivora; family Canidae; genus Vulpes; species Vulpes lagopus. The sequence continues at coordinate 63,327,722 of NC_054824.1, forward strand.
GAGGTGGGCACCAGGGCGGCTTCTTTGGACTGTCATACCAACGGATCATCCGATGACGAGTGAGCAGCGAGACCAGGATGGGCCCCAGGTGGGGAAGGGCCACAAAGATGGCGCCTTGAGGCTGCATTCCCCTCACAGAGGCAAAATCTAGGAAGGCAAACAACACGCTAGTGGTGGGCCTCCCTCTTAGTCCTCTTCCTGCGTCTGCTTGACTGTCTCTACCTCCTACATGATACTATTTGCTGGCCTGAGCCCCTCTTGAGAGGTCTAGTAATAGACACCATTCTCCTCACCTTGGGTCAGCTCCCATCCTGCTCTTAGGAGCCCATACTGCCTTGTCCTTTCTCTGGCTTCCACGGACTTCTTTTCTCCATACCGCCCAGTTGGCCCTCAGAAGATACTGTCTAGTATTGATAACTTCTGAGTGAAAGGCTCCCTTCCCCCGGCATGTATCTGACTCCTCGAGTTCAGGTCCAGGTATGACCAATCTTTTCTGCCTCCCGTAGTCGGTGGCGCTTGGTCAGTAACATAGCAGGCCCTTGATGGGGACGCTGCCTTATACTGTACTCAGCCAAGCTGATATAACCCCCCTAGAAGGACCGTGTGCAGAAAGACAAGAGCCAGAGATCCCTGGGGGTCTTTTCCAGTCAAGAATGGGGCAGCCCATCTGCCCCCAGGCTTATCTCGATACACCAGACTGGCAGGCCCAAGAGGCCCACCCTGCCTGAGCTGCTGCCTGAATTCGAACTTAGCTGATTGACATGGGGTTCCTTTCTGTGAAGCCTTAGGTCTTGCCTGCCCCTCAGGGGCTGAGGGGTCCCTCCTCCATATCTCTACTTCTGAAGGGTCAGAACCACAAACATAATTGCCCAGCTTTCTGGCGGTCTGACTTCTCAAGGAAGCAACTGCCTGGTCTTTGATTAGAAAGCTGCCACACTCGTGTTGCTTTGGATGTTGCTGGCATGTGAGACAAGCACAGACCCTCCTCCAGCCAAGGTCCCTACCCCATATCATCCCTATTTGTGCATGATATTTCAGCCTCCTCTCCATGACTGCCAGGAATGCAAGGAAGACAGAGGCGGTAATTCTCAGTGTCCCGGAATGATTGCCTGGTCCAGCCTTCCCTGTCAAGGGCCCCTGTCCACATCCTGGAGGTTCTGGCGACAGGGCTGACTAGCCTGCCTGCCCGTGCATCTCTATATTTCTCTGGTCCTCACTGTCTATTTGTTCATCTTCTGCCTTCTTGTGTCTCTCTCTCTTTCTGTTTTTATGTCCAGTGTTGGAGGCTCCTCCCACCCCTGTCCTCTTTTCTCCTCTTTTCTACCCTTCTGGTACCTTCTTTTCCCCAGGCCTGCATTCCCCTTACCTCAGGCAGCACACCTCCCATGCAGAGTGCCCGATGATATCCGTTATGTGTGAGGCAGAGGAGGGTGGGGGACGAGAGAAGGGTGGGGTGAGGCTCCTATCTGGCCTGCCTTTGTCCAATGACAAGGGTGGTGGCTGGCACTAGCCAGGGAGTGCAGGTGCCCGTCTGCATGGCTCTGAAGGGTTCCTTTTGGGAGAGGTCTCCCTGGTTTGCTAGACCTGGCTTCTGGATGGGGGCCCCTTGATGGAACAGTTGAGGCTCTGGCCCTCTGAGACCCGGATCTCCTGGGCCAGCTCAGCCCCAGGCTACATGCCTATAGAAGCCTGTGGTGGTCACATCCAATGAACCGGTTTTGTGTCCCTGGGGTTGTGGAGACCCTCAGATTTCCCCAGGACCTTCCTGTAGCTGGGATTATTCCCAAATGAGGCAAGCACCAGCAGCTTTGGAAATGAGTTCGTGATACATGGATGCAGCCTCTGGTTATAGCCTGGTTGGCATAGCCCTTCCAGGCTTAGAACTTGAGCTTGACAGATGTTCACAAACCCCTATAACTTCATGACTCAGAGGAGAAAGCAGCCTCTTGTGTGACTCAGACTCCTATTAGTCTTGTCCAGCAAAGACTAACACCCGCCCTTTTTGTCTCTATTAAAGTTCTGAGCACCTCTGTCTTGCCCATCCTTTCCTCATCAGGTCCCCTTCCCAGCTGGGCTGCTCTCCACCGTTCCCTTGTCCCATCTCCCCACTCTGGGGACCCAGGCACCCCTGGGAAGTGTTTATCCCCTCCTCTGGCTTCTACCCAGGGGAAGGCAGCCGAGGGGAGGGGGTTGCAGCCAGGGACAAGAGGCTGGACAATCATTAACTGAGATGAAAGCGGTGGCAGTTACTTATTTTCTGTGAGATGATAACTGGGGGGCTGGGGCGTTCACCGAGGTCCTCCACCGTGGGAGGCCAGCCCTCGGAAACAACAGTCACCACTCACTGGGCATCCATTTTGTGGCGAGCATTTTCCAGTCGTTAGCTCAGATAATGACAATGCTTTTCCCTCCTGTGGTAGATCGTAGTGTCTGCATGTGTCAGGGAAGGGAAAGGAGGCTCAGAGGGGTCGAGTAACTCACCTGAGAATACACAGCCCCTAGGTAGTCACCTGGGTTCAATGTCAGGAGCCTCTTTTCTTGGAGCCGGTCCATGCATTCATTCAACAAGTCTTTATTGAATACTTGCTATGGTCCAGGCTGTACCAGGAGCTAAGAGTACAACAGCAAACAACTGGGGGGAAAATCCATCTTTGCAGGGATCTTTCATTGCAGTGGCACTATCTTTCTGAGGCAGAATTTCTATGAAAGGACTCAGGCTGGCAAATAGCCCAAAGTCTGCTCTCTCCAAAGCACAGGGTTCCTGCCAACTCTGAGTGTGGGCAGGGAGCAGATAGGGGAACACCCTGATGGTGCCAGCACCCTGTGAGTTGTTAACCCTCTCAGTGCCTCCTCTCATCTCTGTGTGGGGGCAGAGAAAAGGGGTGCAGCTAGACATTGTCTAAGCTCCTGGATCAGCGGCATTGGTGTCAGCTGGGAGCTTCTTAGAGACTCAGAATCTCACGCCCAAGCTCAGACCCATGGGGTCAGAGCCCACCTTTTCACCTGACCCCTTCTATGGTTCCTGTGCACGCTGCAGTTTGAGAAGCCCCTGTTAGGGCTCCCTCCTTACCACCGTTTGCTCTTTCTCTAGCCTCTGGCTGGGGCAGCCACCCACCAGCAGAGGGCACTCACTGCAGGGGAGAGGTTCACGTGTACCCAGGTTTTCTCTGTCCCCTCCCTTCCAGACCCAGACTGGTGAGTTCACGGACTTCTGGGATCCTCAGCTACTCCCCCGCCTTGGCTGGACTTTGCCAATAAACAGGGACAGACTCCCCCACCCCTCTGTAGGGCGCTGGGAGGCAGGTCATTGCCAGGAAGCTCTGGGCCACTCCTGCCCAGATTCCCCGCCCACCTTCACTTGTCTGCTGGCCTGGTGACCGGGTCTGGGTGACCTCTCTGTCTCTCAGAAGGAACTGCTGTTCCTGGATAAGCCAGCAGCCACTGGGAGTACCTCCACGGTAAGGTGAATACCCCCTAGGGCAGCTGGGGGTGGGGTGGGCATTGCAATGGAGCCACTTCAGGCTGAGGGGAGGAGCCAGGCCAGCTTAGCCAGGCTGGAGGCGGAGATGCCCAGTGGGCAAGTGGAGGCGGAGATGCCCAGAGGGCAAGTGCCCAGTGGGTGTGAGGACCAGGGAGACGGTGGTATGCACTATAAAAATGTAGCCTCTGCTGATGAATGCTGCCCATGCCAGGACTCATTCATCCTGGTATTTTGTATGTGTCTCAGTAAGGAGACCTAGCAGGGCCTGAGTAGGCATGATGTGGGACGAGGGCTGAGAGTTGCCTCAAAGGACATGAACAGAAGAACTTTGCAGCAGGAACCCAGATCTTTGTGGTAGAGGAGGCAACTCCTGATGGACAGGTGATGGTAGCATTCTAAAGGACCCTTGTCTTGGGGACCGGCTACCTAGATAATCTGCGGTCAGGACAAGACAGACAGGAGCCATGGGTAGTAAAGAGGAAGGCATGGGTTTGGGAAGGTCTAGCTGGTTGCCCTGCTGTAGATTCAGCATCTTTCCTCCTCCTGGGGTTAGGGGGAGGATGGAGTGAGGGCCGAGCAGCTTGCAGAGGTATCAGCCTGGGAGGAAGGGGACCAAGCTAGGGGAGAGTTAATGAATGGGTTGCCCATGCAAGGCCCCTCAGGGCCTTGGGGAATAATATGCTAGCTGTTCAGGTTGGGAGGCTGGGCAGGGAGATTCTGCTGTGCCACCCAGTGGGGTGGAGGGGATTTGGACTCTGGTCTTTGGAGGCCCCAGAAAGGTTGTTGCTATAGAAATAGAGCAGAGTCCCTCCTGTCGTTCATACTAGCTAGCACGTCCCCTGCCATGGGTGCCTTTGTGGGCGGGGGGTGGGGGACGTCACATACTGTGGAACCCAGGATGTGCCTTTTGAGTCTTTCCATTTATTTTTATTTTTGTTTCTTTTTCTTCCTACTTCACTTCCTCTAGAAGTGGAAAGGAAGAGAGCCCTGGGCGGGGGACGGAGGGAGGGAGGTAGGGAGAGAAAGGTAGTGTTTCTACCTGGTTGTCATTCCAGTTCATCCTTCCCTCAGCCTTCAGATGTAGCATAATAACCTCCCATATGTCCCCACGGTGGGGAGAAAACTTGGCTTCCTTATCTGGGAAATGGAGATAAAAATAACACCTAGCTCACAAGGCTACTTGGAGGACCAAATGAGAGGGGCCCACAGAATGCTCCAACACAGTGGCATAGGGCAGAGCTCCATAAATGATAGTCAATATCATTGCAGTTATAATTCCAATTATCTTTTCATGTGGACGAACCAAAAGGAATGCCAGCCCCATGAAGGACGCCGGCTGCTCCAGTCCCCTCTCCCACCAGATGTAGGGCAGCAGCAACTCACCCACTTCACTCATGTGCCCTGCAAAGGGCTTGGCTGAAGCAGGCAGCTGCATTTTGCAGAGATGTGTTTTAAGGCAAAAGGATCAATGCCAAACCTTCCTTCCTGTCTACGTTTTCAATGGGGACATGGGGGGTGGGGCAGTGAGGGAAGAGATCCCACCCCAGTCCTTAATCCTGAGGATAGAGAGGAGTTTCTGCCCCTGTCTAGGAGAACCTAAGGAAAGGGGCTTGGGTTTCCTTGAGGAAGCATGGATCGAGCTGGAGGACTGAGGCGAGGCCTCAGCTCCCAGTCAGGGTGTGAGCAAAGGGAGTAGGGAGGAATGAATGCCAGAAGCTTCTCTAGCACAGAGCCTAGTGGATTAGCCATGGGGACCCTGAGGGTTTTGAAAGAGGATATTACTACACAGAGCTCGGCTACAGAGGGAATGCATCATATTCCCTCCGAAGCTTCCTGACAGCTGCCTAAGACATCATCCTTGTCAAGACTGAACTTGCGAGGTACACAGCTGGTGCTCGGAAAATGTTCATCTCAGTGGGAAAATCACGTGTGACAGCACAGAGTCAAGAGTCGGTAGGGTGGAATGGCGGCCTGTGAGGTGTCAAGTGTTGGTGAGCCACTGGGAGGCGCTGTTGAGCAGGAGGGGGGCCAGGTGGGCAGGTGAGGCAGGTGGGGAGAACAGGGGGAGCAAAGGCGAGAGGCTGGAATTAGCTGGGTGTGAGGATCCCAGCCTGGTAGGGGTGTAGGGTGTTGGAAATTAATGTAGAATGAGGGCGGGAGACTCTGGAGGGCCTGAGAAAGGTCTGGCAACTGTCCGGAAGCTGCTGGAAGGGCCAGGTCCCAATTGGAGGGCCCCGCTGGCAACCAGGTGAGCAAGCAGCCAGTGCCTGCTTTGCCCTGCCTCCTTCCAGCCTCCCTGGAGGCTCTCACCTTTCGTTTTCTTTCTCTTTTTGCCTCCTTCTGTAACTTTGTTACTCCTGTTCTATTTCACAGGTCCCTGTGTGCTGCCTTCTGACCTTTCTGGCAGTAGATGGGGCATAAATAAAGAAACATATCTGGGCAGTGCTCTATCATCTACAAGTGCTTTTCCCATGACGGCATGCCATCCTCACAATCACTCCGAGCAGTAATTATTTTTTAACTTTTGATAGCCTTTCAAAAGAATGACGAAGTTAATATAAAATACACGCCTGGGGTGAAAACATTCAAAGACAGAAAAAAAGAGTTTAAGAAAATTAAAAGTCCTAGTTCATACCTCTCAGTTTTCTGCTGTTTCAGTAGTGACTGGTGGGAATAGTTTGGGGCGTGGCCTCTCAGACCTGCCTTGCCCCAGACAGGAATGACTAGACTAGCATGTGTGGCTGCTGAGCACTTGAAGTAGAGCAGGTCCCAACTGCCACGTGCTGTGAGTGTAAAACATGCGTGGATTTCAAAGACTTAGTATGAAAATGGAATGTGAAATGTCTCAGCAATTTTATATTGATTTCCCCTCAAAGTGATATTTTGAATATATTGGGTTATATACATAATATATATATATTTAAAGATTTTATTTATATATTCATGAGAGGCACAGAGAGAGGCAGAGACATAGGCAGAGGGAGAAGCAAACTTTCCACAGGGAGCCCAATCCCAGGACCCCGGGATCATGACCTGAGCCAAAATCAGACGCTCAATCACTGAGCCACCCAGGTTCCCTCATAAAATATATTATTAAATCATAAAATATATTATTAAAATTATTAATTAAATAATTATTTATAGTAATACAGAAATATCTGTTATATATTATATATTTATATATAAATCATATTACATTATAATTAATACTTTATTAAATAATTAATTATATATGTTTAAAGATTTTATTACTTATTTTAGAGAAAGAGAGAGAGAGAGAGAGAGAGCAGGGGAAGGAGCAGAGGGGAAGGCAGAGAATCCCAAGCAGATATTCCACTGAGCGCAGAGCTCAACCTGGGGCTGGATCTCAAGACTCAGGAGATCATGACCTAAGCCAATCATGTCAAGTGATCATGACATCACTAGCTGATGCTTAACTGACCGAGCCACCCCGGCGCCCCGGCTTCCATTATAGTGCGTAGCGTTGCTCCATTTACTGCATAGTGTTGTTCCAGACCTTTCTCTGTGATTGACATATATACACACATAAATATGTATCTATACTTGTATAAGTTCTGTAATTTCCGTTAATGAGATCAGAGGATGTCTAGTTCTCTGTAACTCGCTTTTCCACTTAAAGATTTCTCTATGAAGATCAAGATGGGTATTTTGACAGATGCAGAGACCGAGGCACAGTACACAATATGACAAACTCACTCAGCCAGTGACCAAGGCAGCACTTGAATTTGCATCCTCTAACTTCAAAACCAAGTTCTTTTTGCACACAAGGAGTTTAATGTGAGGTGCTAGGCCATGGGGAGCCATGGTAGGTTCTTGAGGAAGACAAAGGTAGGTGAAGTTTCATTAAAGGTATTAATTGAGGATGCACTGGAATGAGGACAATTGGCTCCCTCATTGCAGCCAGTTGGAAGCCAAGTCCTGGCTTCTGTGACACTGAAAAGGCTTACCTGGCATTGTCTCTTCCCTCCTCAAGATCCTTGGCCTGGCTGGCACAGGGTGCAGGGGAGTTGGCAGCACGAGTGACGAGGCGGATGTGCTCCCATGAGAGTTCCATCCAACCCGCCCAGTTCCTCCTGGTGGTGGGGGTCCCGGTGGCGAGCGCCCTCCTTCTGCTCCAGTGTCTTCGATGGCACTGTCCTCGCCGGCTGCTGGGGGCCTGCTGGAAGCCAGATAGCCAGGAGGAGCCAGTGGCCCACTCCACACCCCTGCCAGAAGACGAGCCCTCACGAGGGTGCCCGCCGGCCACACTGCCGGAGATGGCCGCCTTCTACCAGGAGCTACACACACCCACTCAAGGCCAGACCGTCATCCGTCAGCTGATGCACAAGCTGTTGGTGTTCTCAGCTCGAGAGGTGGATCACCGTGGCGGCTGCCTGATGCTCCAGGATATGGGCATCTCTCTGCTCATCCCACCAGGTAACGGCACCTTCTCCCTCCTCAGCGTTTAGTTGTTCTCTGTGTGTTGGACAAGGGCATCACACCTCAGGGAGCATCGTTCATAGACATCTCCATAATTTTGAAAATTGTTTATATTTTTAGTATGATTTTATTGACTCTAAAGATGGATGGATTACATATTTTTATGACAACTCCCTGACAGGTGGAAGTAAAGTGCCTGGTAGTAATAAACAGTGTGTTATGACAATTCTCAATACAGGAAAGTGTCTGGAGCAAGAGCACCTCTTATAGATTCCCACTAATCCCATATGGGACGGGAACAGCCCCGGAAAAAAAAGTAGGGTGACTTGCTCAGGATTACACCACAAGCCAGCTTACAGTCTTTCTCTCCTTCCACACCACCTCCCTGTGTGCTGTGTTAGGCACCCTCTCTCCTGGGCTCCTGTCCCACCTCCACTCCCATGTCCTCCGGCCCCTTCTGGGGTAGGGGTGCACCTGCCTGCCAGGCCCATCACTGCTCTTGTTCTCCCCAGGTGCTGTGGCTGTGGGCCGCCAGGAGCGGGTATCACTGATCCTGGTGTGGGACCTGTTGGACGCCCCATCACTGTCCCGAGCGCAGGGGCTGGTGAGCCCTGTGGTGGCCTGTAGCCCCCATGGGGCCTCCTTCCTGAAGCCCTGCACCCTCACATTCAAGCACTGTGCCCAGGAGCCCAGCCATGCCCGGACCTACAGCAGCAACACCACACTGCTCGATGCCAAGGTCTGGAGGCCCCTGGGGCGGCCTGGGGTGCACACCTCCCGGGATGAGTGTCGCATCCACCTCTCCCACTTCAGGTAGGCCCATGGACCCGGGCTTGCTGCCCATTTTCTCAGTCTGCCTCATCTTCGCCTTTCTGTATGGAACTGCCCCTTGATCTGTTCCAGATGGCTTGCAAATCCCATCTCTCTCCGAGTCCCCTTCCTGGTCCCACTGGCCTAGTGTGTAGAGCAGCTTGTCTCTCTCTAACCCTTTCCAGGACTATGCACCCTGCTGTAGTCTCTCTACCCGTCTATGACTACCCCCCCAGCCCTCTTTCTGGAAGAATCTGTCCTATCCCCACCTTTGTCTTTCTAAAATTAGCTGTCTCAGGTGCCTGGGTGGCTCAGTCAATTAAGTGTCTGCCTTCGGCTCAGGTCATGGTCCCCGGTCCTAGGATTGAGCCCCACATTAGGCTTAGTGGGCTTAGCCTGCTTCTACCACTCCCTCTGTTCCTCCCCTCTGCTTGTGTTCTCCCTCTCCCTCAAATAAATAAATAAAATCTTTTAAAAAAAATTGTCAGTCTCTATTGTCCCTGACTGTCCCTGGACTGTCTAGGGCAGCCTATCCCCTCCAGTTCTCCAAGAGCCCCCTCCCATCTCATGCCTGTCCTTAGCTCTGTCTTTCTAGGATCTTAGGCCCTTCTGCCTCTCCTTCCCACTGAGCAGAGCAGGGCCAGCCATGTTTGGGACCCCTCTGAAGCGTAGTGGCCCTGAGCCCACCTTCCCTGTCTCCCATGCTGGAGGGTGCGTGCTGGCTCTTCTTCCCCCTCTGTGATGGTCACTGTGACGTGACTCACTCTTCGTCCCCCTACTTGCCTGACTCCCTGCCAGACTGTACATGCCCTGGACCACTCTACTGTCCCCGGCTCCTAGAGCAGTAGGAGCCAAGTGGCAGATACACTTGGGGTCCCAGGGTCCCCTGTGTCAGTTCCTGTCACCGTCTCTCTCTCTGCAGCCTCTATACCTGTGTCCTGGAGGCACCCAGGGGCCGGGAGGCCCGCAAGTGGCTGCAGCTGGCAGTGTTCTGCTCGCCGCTGGCGCCGGGGCAGTCCCACTTGCAGCTGCGCATCTACTTTCTCAACAACACACCGTGCGCCCTGCAGTGGGCCATGGCCAATGAGCAGCCCCACGGTGGGCGTCTGCGCGGGCCCTGCCAACTCTTTGACTTCACAGGGGCCCGAGGGGACCAGTGCCTGAAGCTCACGTACATCTCTGAGGGTGAGGGAGGTGGGCCGGGGTGGGGGGGCCGGGCAGCAAGGAGCCCTAGGAGAGGGAGGGGCCTGGGCCACCCCTGCTGAGAAATCTGGGAACCTCAGGTTTTTTCTGGAGGCTCCTGGGCAGGCAACAGCTTCAAGGGGACCTCTGGCTTCTGCTGCTGCCTGCAGGAGCCCCAGGCTCTGTTCATTCCTGTCCTCTGTGGCCCATTTAGCCCTGGGGCCCTCTGTGGGGGGACAGGTGGATGTATGGTGGGGTGAGGGGAGGGGAGGATTTTATTGTCCCACCTGGCTGGGGTTGGTGTCCCAGGAGGAGTCCCAGTCTTTTCTGCCCTCCTTCCTCTGTGGCATGGGCTGCTGCACTTGCTTAGGGAGCCTAGGACGTCCGTGTGGTTCGTGGACGGGGCACAGCTGCATGGCTGCTCCTGGAGGGAGTGGAAGGGAGGCGGGAGGTCTGTGTGCTGTGTGTGTGGAGGAGGTGTGTGGTGGTAGGAGAAGGCTGTTCACAGGGTCTCTATCCAGGCCCTGAGGACTCTCATCCACTTGAGACACCCTCCCGCTTTCACTCCCGCCTCATCCCTCCCCACGGCACCCTGCGTGACACCTGCCGCAGAGAAGCCCTCCTCAAACACTTGTGGAAGACCCCGCTTCTGAGGCCCTCCGCTCTGCCTCCTCCCCAGGTTGGGAGAACGTGGACGAGAGCAGCTGCCAGCTGGTTCCCCATCTCCACATCTGGCACGGAAAGTGCCCCTTCCGTTCCTTCTGCTTCAGGAGAAAAGCAGGTAGTCCAGGAGACCCAGCTCACCTCCTGCCCTGTCTCTTCCCCGCAACCCCTACTCCTCTTCTCTCCTGCTCTCCCCTCCCCTCCCCTCTGCAGCTCCTTATCCAGTCAGGCATGCATGCACACCTTCTCTAAAAGATCAGACACAACTGATCTTTGTAGAGAGAAAGAGGGAGTGTCCTGCCCAACGTCTTCAGATTTCGAAAGCCTGCCACCTCTGCCTGTGGGGTTCCCCTGACTTCTCCCTCTCTTATCTGCCATGTCCTCTCCTCTTTGTAGCCAGTGAAAGTGTTAACTGCTCAGCACTTGCCAGTGAGATCATCGTCACCATGCACACCTTCCAGGATGTGAGTTGGAGCTGAGGGGCAAAGGAAGGGCAGGGCCTGGGAGAGCCCTGGGCAAAGGGGGTGAGGGGTCTGGTGCCCGGTAAGCATGGCCCTGATCACATAATCAAGCAGGTGGATGGCATTCTTCCAGGGGCTGAGACCACCTGGCCTCCAACTTACCCTTCATCCCTGACTCTCTCTTGTCTGTCCATAAATGAATCCAGTAGGAGGGTAAAAGAGTCAAACCCCAGATTCTTAGCTTAGAGGAACCTGGACATCAAAGAAAAGCAGGTTCTTCCTAGGCTGACTGTCTGTCTCTAAGAGATGATGTTGTGTCTCAGTGTGGAGGGTGACCAGGGAGGGGGGCTTGAGTAGGTGGGATGGGAGTTAAAAAACCCACCCTCCCAAGGGGAAAGAGTTGAGGGGTTGAGGGTCTTTGGGGAACCGTGGAGGCGTCTTAGTGGAGAATAAGCCAGTACCTCTCAGGTTGTCACCTGCAAGGAGGGACCATAGGATGGAGGGAAGGAGACACATGTGCCTGAGTTCAATTTCCTATGTTTGGCTGACTTTTCCCTGCCCCATGACCTCACTCAGACTTTTGGTGTCTTAGGGTGCACCTGTTTAGTCTTCATATCTCAACTCCCACAGAACTCAGTAGGCAGACATAAAGCTGGAAGTTCTGGGGTCAGGGAAGCGGAGGGGAGGGGATCCTGGGTGGGGTAGGGCCGTATCTCCTGGTAGAGTAGCTCTGGGTGACAGGCTGAAGGATATGAGGAATGGTTCTTCTCAGGGGATGTCTCATGATCCCTAAGTGTATTTCTGACCCTCTCCTGGCTCAGGGCTTGGAGACCAAGTACATGGAAATCCTCAGATTCCAGGCATCAGAGGAAGAATCCTGGGCGGTGCCTCCCCCTGTCTCTCAACCACCCCCATGCAACAGGTGAGGTGGGTTGCTTGGGTTGCTGGCTGAGGGATGTTTGTGATTCCTCCCCTGTGCCCTGCAGGGCGCATACACCATTCATGGTGCCTGTTGAACAGACTGGGTTTCTCTGATCCTCCCTTCTGAGAACTCCACCTCCCTGGCCCCAGGCTGCCTCCAGAGCTCTTTGAACAGCTGCAGATGTTGTTGGAACCAAACAGCATCACAGGCAATGACTGGCGTCGGCTGGCCTCCCACCTGGGACTCTGCGGCATGAAAATCCGGTAAGAAGGGCGAAGTCTGTGGATGGGACAGGGGGGGACTGGGGTGGGGGCGGGGGTTCCTGGGACACCTTGAGGACTATAGCACAGACAAGGAGTCAACTTAAAAGTTAGGGAATGGCTATGCCCCACCCTGTTCCCCATAATAGAGCAGCTCCTTTTATTTATTACTATATTCTCACTACCTACAATGATGCCTGGCTCATGAGTAGGTACTCAATAAATATTTAAAAATGAATCAATTAAAATGTAAGTCAGTGGGTACATATTGAGTGCTTAACACGCTGTGCCCTGAGGGGTAGAAGGCGGACTATAAGATAATGTGGATAAAGCATGTAGTTGAGTGCCTGGCATATGTTCATTCAATAAATGGTAATAATAATACTACGGGCAATGCAACCATGGTCTCTGTCAACAGCAATCAGTAGGAGAACAATTCTGAGCTAAGCTCCAGAACACAGACTGTGAGTGCAGTAGTCAGGAAGGACTTCACCCAGGCGATGGGGCTAGAACTGGACCCAGCTGAAAGCAGAGCAGATTTAAAAATCATCTACGTATTAAACATTTATCAAGTACTCACTATATTCTGGAAAACTATGCTAAACATTGGAATACAAGATGAATGAGACCTGGCTCCAGCATCCAGGAACTCATACTATAGTAAGGGATACAGAGAGCTTAAGATAAAGGCAGAGCCCTTTATGCCTTATTGTATAATAAGGCACATTATACATGTATATATACAATAAGGCATGTATAGCAATGTTGTATAGCAAGTTGCAAACAGAGACACAAAACAGCTAAAGCAAGAATAATAAAGAAGGTGGGGTAGCTATGAGCAGAAGTCTGAACTGGGGGTTGCAGAATGGTCTCTTCCACCTACAGGTGGGAATTAGAAAGGGCGTTAGGGATGAGGTGGTAGGGAAGTAGGGAGAAGCCACTCTGTTGGGAGGGAGTAGCACAGCTAGTTGTGGGTGTGGTGTGTGCAAGGTGGGAAAGGAAAAGGCGCACAGCTGGAAGGTTCAGGATGAGAGCTAGGAGCAAAGAGCAGAAAAACAAAAACAAAAACAAAAAAACAACCCAGCACTATCAAGTTGTGGATGAGCCTAGCACCCGGAGTACAGGCTTGGTTAGTACTGGAAAGAGACTCTGGAAGGTTTTTGAGCAGAGGAGGGTCCTGGAGAAGCCATGGTTTAGAACACCTGTTTCCTCACCAGTGGGCAGGATGTGGTGGCCTGGGGGAGAGGGAGGAGGAGGGGACAGTGTGTTTGGGGTCCGGGACCTGGAGAAAGCAATTCCAGACGGTCAGAGCTGGAAGCACCCTTAGAGGCCCTCTAGTCCGAGCCCTGGGTGAAAAGGAGGAACCCCGGGTCTAGAGAGAAGTAGCCACTGAGCCAGGGCAACCTCAGGTCTCAAGGTTCCGGGCCCTCCCCACTACTCCAGCCCCCTGGAAAGCAGGTGGGAGCCGGAGGCGGCCGTAGCCGGGGGAGGGGGTGGATCTGGCCCCAGAGCACCCACCACCCCGCATCCCGGCCAGGTTCCTGTCCTGCCAACGCAGCCCCGCCGCAGCCATCCTGGAGCTGTTTGAGGAGCAGAACGGCAGCTTGCAGGAGCTGCACTACCTCATGACGGTCATGGAGCGGCTGGACTGCGCCTCGGCCATCCAGAACTACCTGAGCCTGAGCGGCAGCCCAGCGCCGCTCCGCGGGGGCGCGCACGAGAATCCGGGCCTGGAGCTGGACGAGAAGCTCTGAGCGCCCCCGGGGGTGGGCTGGGGTGGGGATGCTGTCCGCAGCGCTCAGGGCATGGGGCGGGCACAAGGCAAACGCAGCAGGCGCCCCTGGCCGCGCCCCCCATCTCATCAGAACCCTCGGCGGTGCCTGGGGCCGCTGTGAGGCCAGAGGCCGTTGCCAGCCTCCCCGGGTGCGGGTGCGTGGGGACCGCGCTGGCCATCCGCTTGGTCCTGCCAACAGGTGCCATCCTGGGCGGCAGGGGGCGCAGGAGCCCAGGAGATGGTCCGGCGGGCCAGGCTCCAAGAAGCTCTTTCCAGACCAGCGGACTATTGGCACTCCTATTGCACTCCTTGGGGATTGGCCGGTGCACAGGGATTCACAGAGCGCTTTGTGATACCCAGCATCGGACTGGGTATCCCAGGGAACCCTGGCGGAGGTGGGGCGTGGAGCTTGACAAACTCACAGTTCTCAGTGTGAGAGTCAAGATGCCCTCGTGGGCCGAGGGCCAACTCCAGAACAGCAGTGCCCTGTGGTTAGGCCATGTGGGCTTGGGATGAACAGATGTGTTTTAGGAGCCGAGAGGGAGGCAGCCAGTGTGGGCTGGAGCAGTGGGAAGGCTTCATGGAGGATGTTGGAGAGAGGGTACCAACATGTAGAGTGGCTCAACCATCTTTGTTGGGGGGGTGTGGGGCGAGGAGAAGGGGATGGTGTCTGGACTTCCAGTGGTTGCCGAGAGTGAGCATGGGTACTGAGGCCTTAAGGAGCCCAGCCTGGTGGGTTGGGTGTGAGGGAGGGCCAGAGTTCAAGGTCAACCGTGCCTGGCTGTACACCTGTCTCCCTTGTCTTCTTTGTCTCTGTCTTCCCATCCTTGTCTTGGCTCCCCCTCTCTCTGCCATTATCTCTGTAATAAAACATCAAAACGGAAAAGAAATTTCAAGATTAACATTCGTGGCCAACCTCTTTACCTCTTTATCTGGAACTGTGTGAGTTTTTGGTTTCTCTGACTTTGTTTTGCTGCCACCATTTCCTGTAGCCTCTGCATCCCTGAATCTGTTGCTCTGACTTAGCACCTTTCTCTCTCTCTACAGAGTCACCATGCCTGCCTTCAAGGGTTTCCTTCACTCTTTGAAACCCTCCGTCAGTCCCCTCAGGCAATGTCTCTAAACCAATGTTATGTATCAAAGGTAGTGAAAGGACACTGGGCTACCCTAGGAAGGGGAAGGGGTAGGTGGGATTTTACCCCATGAATCAAGATCCAGTCAAGGGTCAGGAAATAAACGATGGGGATGAAAGAACATACTATTCAGTCAACAAATATTTATTCAGTGCCTACTATGTGTTAGACTCTGTACAGAAAAGAGATCAGTGGGCTGGGTGGAGCCTGGAAAGAGAATAAAGGATTTGACTCGGTTCTAGTAGTGCTTTTGTTTGCAAACAGGTGTTGATTTTTTTTAAGGGCAGGCAAGCAATCTCTCTGGCAACACTAACAATTTGCTTTTGTATTAAAAGATATTAAAGCTTTTTTTCAGTGATAAACAATATTGTATAATAAAATATGAAAATTACCTTTCTTTGTTACTAACCGTATTTTGCTCAGATTGATAAATTTGGATGTGGGTATGAATGGTTTTGTTTGGTCAAATTATGGGGGCAGGTGGGAGGGAAGCATTTTGTAGATTGTGCTTCCAGGATGAAAATTGTCTGGGAAATTAGGAAGGCTCACTTCCCTTTCTGTTAGAAGTGAGCCCTCAGGGTGAGGCCCTTCCCCCTCCTCCCTCTTTCATTGTGTACCACCCTCCTGGTTGGTCTCTTGGCCTTCCGCACTTCCTTGGCTCAGGATGGGGCTGCTAAGAGCATCTTTCTCTCCTCGGGTCCCGGTTTCTTCCTTGCTCTTCACACCAGCTCAAAGCATCTTTATTTTGTGCTTCTCTCTCTCTCTCCTGGAACAAGTCCTTTTAAGAGTTTCAGGTCTTCTGGAATTGTGCATAGAAATCACAGGGTTTTCCTTGCTGGGACAGAATGCCTTCTGGCCCCTGCTCTAATTCCTCAGAATGGGCTAGTAGTGCCTAGAAAGAGATGCTTGGAAGTCTTGGGGTAAGTGTCAGGCTGCCCCATCCCTGGAGGAAGGATCCTTCCTTTCTTCAATCAGACTTGCTTGGCATGTATCTGCAGCTCCCAAAGCCAAGAGCTGGTGTGTTCCAGGGGGCATTAGGAGACTTAGTGCTCAGCCTGGGCTCTAGCGCTAATTGGTATAGCTCTAACCTCTGTGGCTTCAGACTCCTCACCCTTGAATGAAGCAGCCATGTTTGAGGCTCTCTGAGGACCTTCTTTTGATTCCATGGGCTTGAGCAGAGATGTCACACTGGTGACCCCGGGGACATCCACTTCAGAAATTTTTCTTCGTGTATTGCCTTTGAATAGAGCCATTGGTCAGTGCTTGTGGCCTTACCTCTGGCCCTTTTTCTGGTAGGCCACCTGCCTGCCTCCTAAAACACCAAACTCGTGACTTCTGCTCTTACACATGTTGTAGGCCCCTGCCTAAACTTCCTTCTGTTGCGTTTAGAGCTGGCAGGGGAATAAGCAGGAGGTTGGCCTAGGTCTGTAGGGTTAGGAGCTCTAGGGTTCAGAGGTAACCTGTGTCTTCAGCACCCCAACTGCCTGCTGAGTGATGCTATTACTAATGTATGGGTTCATGGTGTCCAACAGAAATGTAGTGAAAGCCATATATTTGATTCTGTGTTTTCTAATAATCACACACACACAAAAATGTAAAAAGGAACAGGTAAAGTCAGTCAATATATTTTGTTTAAACTAATATGTCCAGAGTATTATAATTTCTACATGTAATCAATATTAAGAATATTAATGGCAGGATCCCTGGTGCCAGCGGTTTAGCGCCTGCCTTTGGCCCAGGGCGCGATCCTGGAGACTCAGGATCGAATCCCACGTCGGGCTCCCGGTGCATGGAGCCTGCTTCTCCCTCTGCCTATGCCTCTGCCTCTCTCTCTCTCTCTCTCTCTGTGTGACTATCATAAATAAATAAATAAAATTTAAAAAAAAAAAAAAAAAGAATATTAATGGCATATTTTATATCCTTTTTTCATAAAGTATTTGGACTCTGGTACATAGTTTACAATTACAGCATACCTTGATTTGTATTGAACATGTGTTAAATTTTTGTTGGAAATATTTGGTCAATATTTAGCTTTCATAAAATTTATGGCTTAAAAAGTATACTTGTGTAACAAGTTAAACAAGCTAAAATTTTTTGAAAATGAAATTAGGCATAAATGTTAAAACTTAAATCAATTGAAATAAAATGAGAATTCAAGGGCATCTGGGTGGCTCAGTCATTTAAATATCTGGCTTTTGATTTGGGCTCAGGTCATGATCTCAGTGTTCTAGGATTGAGCCCTGCATGCTTTTCTCTTCCTTTCCCTCTTCCCCTCCCTCTACTCAAGCTCTCTCTCTCTCTCTCTCTCTCCTTCCCTCTAAATAAATAAATAAATAAATAAATAAATAAATAAAATCTTAAAAAAAATAAAAATTCAGTTCCTTAGTTGCACTAAGCACACTTCAGGAGCTATGTGTGCCTTGTGGATACTGTAATGAGTAGCACAGGTCTGGGTTATGGATTCACCTGGGCATAACTATATCATAATTTAACCATTCACTCATTCATTCATAAAACATTTACTGAATACCTGTCCTGCCCAAAATGTTGTTTATAAAAATTCAATGATGAAGAGCACTCTTGTTCTGTAGGAGCTCCTGGGATGGGAGAAATCTGAGAGAAAGGGCAGGTTTTCCCCCTCCCTGTGTGTACCTGACTCAAGAAGGAAATGGAAGATGAAGCCTAAGTAGACTCTCTGCTGCAGGCTCACTCTGCAGTGTAGTGGAGAGGCCATGGATTCAGAGTCAGGTGTTCCCGACCCAGCACGTCAGGTAGGTTCTCAGTTGCTGACAACAGGATCCACTGTGGCTGAGGACTGTAGACAGGGGATTTTATCTTGAAGGATAAACAATCATTTGGAGGGCTGAGAAATAGGGTTGAGGTAAAGTGTCTGAGAACAATACCATAAACTGTGCTATAGAACCAGCCCAAGGGGGAAACCAGTACTGCTGTGTCTGCTACTACTGAGCACTGGATAGCAGGAACCCAGCATGAGATCACAGCCACTTCTGCCAGCACCAGTGCCTCTTCTGAACTGGAAACCAGCCCTCCAAAGGCTGAGGTTCTGGGTTATTCATGTCAGCACACATGGAAGCTCCATGTGCTATGTGCTTCTTCATGCTACCCATTTTTGAATCATATCTCAAGTGGGGACGTAAGACTGTCAGAATTCAGATCACTTCTCAAATACTAGCTGCAAAGGAGTCTGGAAATTTGGATTCTGACTTTAATATTGGAGAGGTAGGATTCATTGCAAGCAAATATTCCCAAATATGGGAAAAAGCTGCTCAAAAGTCAATGGACAGCCACGAATACAACAGATGTCCACTATGGTGTGGTTAGTGCTGGGGTTCCTGGCAGCAAACTCTCTTCGCAAGAAGAGTCACCCTCTGAGCAGATTCCTGTGTGAGTCTGTTGACCTTAGAACCTTCTCAATAAAGCATGACCGCACACATCCCTCGGGATGGCTTCCATGCCCAAATTCGAGTCTGTGATCTAGGATCAGGCCTTGCCATGCTTTGTGAGTATGCAGCAAGAGCTCACTGACAGTGGTGAACGAATTTATCCAGTCCCTTGTATAACCCCACATACTATCCTGTGCTGCAGAGGCTGAAAACTGAACTTACATTTCCCAGACACCTTGGCAGATGGAGATTCAGGTATGTTTAGGTTTTGCCAATCAGCTGAACTCATGCAGGACTTTGATTTGGCAGTGAATGATGTTGAGAGCTGAGCGGGATGTGAGACTGGGGCTTATTCTGAGGAGCTGAGGTGTCTACGACCCAAGAGCTGTGGCAGCTGCTCCCTGATCTGGTAGCTTTCTCCACGGCCTGGTTCTGTGGTGTGGTGTGGGGAGTCAACACTGCAAATTCTGCTTACAGTCTGTTCCTTCAGCTCTTCTAGTGACTATCTAGACTCTATAATATATGGTTTTGTGCTTAAAGTTGCTAGAAAGAGACTCTATAATGTAGGACTAAGACCCCTATCTAATGTGCCAATGATTCTTTCTCTGGAAAGACTTTCCTTCATTCTGTGATCATACCCTTCCTCTTTGCTGGTAACAAAGGGGTCTTATGAGAGAACAGTAATGGAGAGGATAGTTTTGTTAAAATGTCCTTACTTGGAAAAATATAAAACGGTAGCGGTCCTTTGTTGATTTTTCCTTTCCCAATTTAAAAAACAAAACAAAACAAAATATTGGTGTTTGAAATACAAAAGCCCTGGAACACTCTTTTATGAGAACTGTCATCCTTATTCATCTTTTTTAAAGCTTTACACAGGTATGTTTGTTCATCTGCTTATCACATATTTGACCAGTTATTATGTGCTTTGAATCATGGTGGTCCCTCATTTATTTTCTTATCTGTAGGTAATCTTTCTCATGTTGGCCTTATTCTAGCCTATGCTAAGTTCTTGTTGGTAGAGATGTTATGGCTCCTGGCCAATAAAAAGCTAGCATCAATACTAGCCAGTTAGTGTCATAATGTCATAAAAACGTTAGCCTGAGGACAGGAATATGCTTTAAATTAGCCATCAACCAGGTGGGAGTAGATTTGTTTTCCTAACAAACTAAGAAAGATGAAGTCATAAAATCGAGAATAATAATTAGAAAATGCTGAAGTGGGTAAGTATGGGATTGTAGAAAAGTTCCTTAGTGGGTTAGAGAGTAGGGATGGGGATAGGGAAGGGCCTAACACCTGAGCTAGGGAGAGGTCAGCCACTCTGTCCCTGGCTGGGAATCCCACAACATAAGGAGGGTGTGTGACAGAGAAGGAGACCCAGTGATGGCCTTGGTCATTTGGGAAGTCTACCAGGAAAATCTCCACATCTTGCTTGTGCCTATTGTATTATCTATCCATGGGGCTTCCCCAAAGTTGGCTTTTTGAGCTCGGGCTGAAGAGGCCATCTGTGGCTAGGTGGCAAACGTGGACCATTTACAGTCACACGACCTGAGCTCTTGGGAAACTTCAATTTCGGGAAGATTTCCTTCTTTATGTGTCTGTACTATCCTTTCTGCCTATGACCACTCCCTTCTTTCTGGGCCAAGCAGGTCAGATAGGACTCAGGCATATTCCCTCTTGAGAGACAATAAGGTGACCCCCCTCTTCAGCCTTTGTTTCTTTTCCTTAATTAACTCTTTTCAACTTGTTTGATTTCATCAAAGCAGAATGTTTCTGTTCTTGTGGGGTCCAACTTGGAAGCCTGGCAAAATGGGACAAGTAAGAACTCTGGAAAGCCATGGACTTGAACTTGAAAACCAGCTCTGTTACTTCCCATGAAGACCTGGGCAAGTCACTTAATGTGTATAAAGTTCCATCTCCTTGTCTGGATAAGGGGGAGCAATACTATCCTCCTTGATAGGTAGTATTGAAAGACTGTTGTAGGGATTAAAAAGATTATGAATGCAAAGCATTCATCCCACCACTTGTATGCAGTCTGGTTTGATATTTGAGGTCTTCCTCTTTGTAACACCATGCAGTGACCCCTGGGCTGGACAATTATTGATTTTGACTGCAGAGAATCCCATCCCCTTGTCTAACAGCACCCCAGTTTTTTTTCAGAAATCACCTTCCCCCACTGGGAATAACCAGTCTCAGAGAGAGATAATACCAAAGAGGCAAAGCCTTTCTCACTGGCCGTTGTTGTAGCCGGGAGCTGAGACATGATCCATGTCACTATTACTCCAGACGCTGAATCCTGAGACAGTAAATTAAGGATGTGCTGTGGACGGAATGTTTGTGTCCCACTGAAATTCTTATGTTGAAACCTGAACCCCCAATGTGATGGTATTAGTGGGTGGGGTTTTTGAGGTAGTGAGATTATGATGGTGGAAACCTTGTGAATGTGTTTAGTGCCCCTAAAAGACATCAGATATCTTGCTTCCACTGTCTCTGATATCTACCATGTGAGGATACCACTAGAAGATGGCCATCTGAAACCAGAAAGAGAACTCTCACCAGACACCAAATCGCCAGCATCTTGATTTTGGGCTTTTACCCTCCAGAACTGTGAGAAATAAACATTTATTGTTTAAGCCCCTTCATCTATGGTATTCTGTTATAATCTGTTATGGTATTTGTCAGCAGCCTGAACTAAGACAGGATATGTGGGATGGTTAATGGTTCTTCAGAGCCATAGAGGTGTGGCTACCTGGATCTTCTTTTTCTGTACCAGGGCTTGGGTTCTCTTACCCAGGTTACCAGTGGGCCCTACCAGAAAATTCCCCTCTGGCTTACATTTTCCAGAATTGATTTTTTCTTGCTTGGAATCAAGAACTCTGATTAGCATCCCTTAATCTTATACTGAAGCCATGGAATAGCGTAGACTATGTATTAGTTATCCATTGCTGTGTAACAAATTACCCCCAAACTTAGTGGCTTAAAACAATAATCATTTATCATCTCTCACAGTTTCTATTGATCAGGGATTCAGGAGCAGTTTTTGGTTCAGAGTCTCTTTTGAGGCTGCATCATCTGATGGTTTGACTGGGGCTGGAGGATCCACTTCCACAGTGACCAATTCACATGGCTGACAAGTTGAGGCTGGTTACTGTCCAGGGGTCTCAGTACCTTTACATGTAGAGCTCTCCACAGGCCTGTTGAGAGTCCTCACAGCATGATAGCTACATTGTTGATTCCTAGATGTTCTGATAAGGTCATCAGGGGTAAAACAATCCTGGGCTCTTCCACTTGGAATTGTTTTCTGCCAGGCGAGTAAATAACATCCTTCCTTCAAATTTGTTTCTGAGTACAGGAAGCTTATTTTAATCTTGCTACTCTTAACTGTTTTGTTCTCTAAAGTAGAATAATCTTAGCAAGACTTGGAGCAATGCTGTTTAATAGTTTTTCATAAGGCTTTGTAAATTTACAGAACTCTTTGGCAATCATTTCTTAGTGGTTCCTCACAACAACACTATAAGGCAAACAGAGCTGGTTGTAATGGCCCCATTTCACAAATGGGAAGACTATGGCTGACAAGTATAAGTCAGCCACAGTGGTTAGGGTACAGTGTCAGGAATCAGGCCTGGGTTTCAAACCTGAGTCTGTCCTTTACTAGCTGTGTGACTTTGAGTGAGTTGCTTAACATCTATCTGCCTCCCTTTCTGCATCTGTAAAATGGGTTAACAAGAGTGCCAATCTTCGGGATTGTCAGGGTTAAATGAGATCGTGTACAGAAAACACTTAGCACAGTGCCTGGCACTTAAGAAGCACTCAGACGAGGACAGATTATGTATTTTAGTAATTTGCACAATGGGTTGGTTTTATTTCTTATTGGTGAACACACTCATTGGTGCTTGGAAACAAGAAGGACCCACCATCCTTCTCTCTCTCTTCACCTGCCTCCCCATAGCTTCTCTTTCTCTAGTGTTTGCTCTTCCCTCCCCTTCTTCCTCAGCTATCTTATACTATCCCAATATTTGAAGAATACAGGGTCGTAAAAATTTATAGGGTTCCCATATACCTATATAGCATCCAATTTACTGCAGGCCTTCCGGAAATTGTATCCAATAAGTACTTGTTAACTCAATCAAAAATCAAGTCATCCATGTGGATAAATGACTAGCTGCCCAGCTGGCTGAAGCAGTACACGTGCACACACCAAGGAGCATTCTTGCTGAGCTCCTTTGGGCTCACCTTTGGAAACCTGTTCATCCCAACCCAGACCTTGGGAAGGGATACTCTGGCCTTCCCAAAGAGCAGCTGTGGTGGTAGGGTATGCAGGTTCCCTCAGACCAAAATAATCCTAGACTTGGTAGCACATCTCAGCTTAATAAACCATGCCACATTCGTGATCTTCCTGGATTCTCTTCTGCTGGGAACTGATGGCTGGAGGGTTCAGTGATCTTCCTAAGTGAAGGCCCTGGACTCACTTAGTGAAGCCTCTTTGTTCTAAAACCTGGACTGTGTTGCCCCTTGAAAAGGTCTGCCCTGATCCCCACCCTTGTTAGAGCTCTATCTCTGGGTTAAGCCTTGCATCTCCGTTAGATCCCTGTTAATAAAACATGCAAAACACACATTTTATCTGAAAGGGTCCAGCTATACCTTAATGCTAAAATTAGTTGGTCAGATCAGATGGCTATTATCTAGAGTGAGGATTCATCCATATGAGCATCTGTGGGCTTACGTGTGAGGGAGGGTAGAGCAGGCTGACAGGTGTCCACCAGAACACGTTTTCCTTTTTTTCACTTTGGAAGAATTGTATAGGGCACCCATTTCCCAGTCTCCCTGCAGTTCAGTGAGGCCATGTTATGAAGTTCCCACCAAAAGAATGTGGGTAGAGTGGTGTAGGAGACTGCCAGACCCAGGGCCCTAGGGCAATCAGCGTGCCACCTCCATGCTCTCCTTCTTTTACTGGCTGCAAAGAGACATAGCCACAGCTTTATCCCATGTAGATGAGGGCCACATCTTGGGGGATGAAGAGAGCCTGGGTCACTGACACTCTGCTTGAAGCTGACTTCTGACTGGGAAGCCTCCCTCAGATGCTATGTGAGAAAGGAATAATCTTCTAACTTTTTTAAGCCACTGGGTTATTGCCAGGTCTCTTTGTTATAGCAGCCAACCTATCTGTTAGAATTAAATTAGTTTGCCCACAGGAACTGCTTGGCACAGGGCCTGGCACATAGTAAATGCTCAGTAAATATTAGTTCCTATGAGGGCTGTGTCTCAGAACTCTGCATTCTTCTTTAAGTCTCTTAGTGGAGAGCTTGGGAGTGATTTTCAGAAAAGCTCTGCTGGATGTGGGCTGCCCTGTTCTGGTACCCAGGTGACCGAGCATGGCCTGGAGCAGTCATCTGCCCTCCTTCATAAAATGCTGAGGGCCTTTAGGGGGAGTCTGGAGAACCTGCTTAGGTTTGCTAATATTAGGAGGAACCTCTGGGGTCCAAGCCCTGGTGACCTTCATGCCTGGTGGCAGGGCCCAAAGCAATGCTTTGGGGTACCTGAGGACAGAGGCCATCTACAGATGGGATGGGCATGAACAGAACCAGTGGGCTTGTGTGAGAAACCTCTAGAGGTCCCCAGGACTCATTTGGTAGGATTTGGGGTTAGTTAGAAGCTCTGTAATAGCAAGTAGGGGCCAAAACTCATGAAACATGGGTGACATCTGTAATTGTGAGCCCTCTATAGACAAGTAAGGTGGAAAAACTTGGGTTTTCTTAAAACAAAGTTATCTGACAGTAAGAGTCTACTCAATAGTGGGCAGCTATGATATTTTATACTTCTTAGGTTTGGGAGGAAGGCTACCGCTGTGCTTTAATGTCCTTATGCTGTTCTCTACTGGTTAGGAAACATCTAGAATATTCTCACAAGACCCTGATATTTTCAACCAAATGTTTCTATATGTATGTACACATATGTATTTGTGTGTGTATGTATTTTCAGTTTTCCACTTAAAAAAAGATTTTGTTTATTTATTTATTTGAAAGAGAGAGTGAGCAAGCAAGCAGAGGGCAACAGAGGGAGAGGGACAAGCATACTTCTTGCTGAGCCTGGAGCCTGATGCGAGGCTCGATCTCACAACCCTCAGATCATGACCTGAGCTAAAGCTAGGAGTCAGATGCTTAACTGACTGAACCACCCGGGCGCCCCAGTTCTTCACCTTGAACAAACTGTAGACTCATAAGAAGTTGCACAAAGAGTCCAGAGAGCTCCAACAGATTCAGAACCCACTGCTGCCAGTTGTGGCATCTTATTAACTGACTTCAGTGTATCATTGAAGTCAGAAAATTAACCTTGGCTTAATACAATCAAGCAGATCACAGACCTTACTCGGGTTTGAACAGTTTTTGCAAATACTCATCTTTTGGTATGTCTCTGTGCATAATAATAATAATTCAGCAATATTTTTATTACATGTACAGATTTCTAGCCCAGCACCACCACATCTAAGTATCTTTAGCTTCATAGTAGGCATAAGAATGTTTAAAGCCTACCTTGAAGTGAGAAAGAACATGAATTTTGTCATCTGACAGACTTGGTTACAAATCCTGGCTTCTGCACTGGGTAGCTGTGTGACCTCTGGCAGGAATGATGTCTTAATCTCTCTGAGCCTGTTGCCTCATCTGTAGAATGGGGATGATGAAAGCAGTACCTGCTTTCCAGGTTGTTTCGAAGATGGGATGAGATTGTTCCCAGCAGAGTACATTCATTATCTTCTGCTATTACCATTATCTTGGAGTCAATGTTTTTTGGCTTTACAACTCAGGATTGTTGACTCAGCCTCCAGAATAATTAACAAGAAAGGAAAAAAAAAAAAAAGTAGGGGAACCTGTATGTGAGGTACTCAGCACATGGAGGCTATACTTCTCAGCTCCCTTCCCTAGGACTCTTGTCTGCGATAACTCTGTCAATGACCCTGCCATTGGCCGCACTGACTCATGTCCTGCTGTACCCCTCCTCATGGATACCATGGATGGGAAGCTCCTCAGAGGCCCCATGTGACTCTTCCTTAACTTCCCTTATCTTTCCAAGGATTATCCCTGCTTTACATCTGCTTTACTGCCCCTCCCCTCTACTTCCCTTCACATCCTTACTTTTTAATCACAGTCAATGGGAACAACTCATGTTGCATGTATAATGAGACCATAATATACAGAAGTATATATGTGCAAACCAGGATTTTATTTAAGAGGAACTTGGTTGGGGAGAGAGAACTGTACTTATATTGGCATCTACTTCTCTATCTCTGTCTCTCTTATTAGACTGTGAGTTCTTTGAAGGCAAAGAGTCTTCATGTGAGTTGTTAAGGCACATTTGGGGCACCCACCTGTGCTAACTTCTCAAATAACCATCCCGTATGAAAATGGTGGCTTCTATGGATTGAGCGTCTCCCATGTCCTTGTTATAGTGCTTGAAGCCCTAATTCATTCAACATCCTGCAAAGTATTGGGATGATCTCCACCTTGTGAATAGAGAAACTGAGGCTTAGCATGACTAAACAAGCCACCAGAACCTGTTCTGTTTTCCCCCCAGAACCATGTACTCTCAACTTTGACATGTTACCTTTCATTCATGTCTGCTTGATTAGTCACATGAAGCCCCTTACTATAGCTCCCTGGGATAGTATAAAACAGTGCTATGCATCTCTGTCTTATTTATGTCACAGGAAACTTACTGAGGATCCAATGACCCACTGATTGGGACAGCCCACTGCAAACCATGGCACTGTAAACAGCATGCATGCGTGAAGGGACCTGCCACCCTCCCTCCTATCCTTGTGAGATAGACACTTTTTACTTTCACTTCTCTTTTATACCATGTTCTCAGTCCCTCACTCCACTCTGCAGTGCTGTCCTAGGCAAGTAGGAGGAAATAAATCCACTTATCTTACATATATTGAAAGCTGTCTTTGTTGCAGCCACTTCCAAATGGGGTATTTTATTTTAAATAGAGTCTCAGAGTATGCTCACACCTACTTGTGATACAAGTATTATTCTCACCATTATTTCACATATGGAAAATACCAAGGCCCAAAGAGAGTAAAGTGACCTGCCCAACATCACACAACTAATGGATTTGAGTTTTGAACCCAGGTCTGGCTCCAGGCCCAGTGCTGCTAAATGAAAATCTATAGATTTTCAACATTTTAAAATTCAAAATATATAAAAGAGAAGTCAGTGACTGTCTTGTCTTTTGGCTCCTTGGTTCTCTTCCTCAGAGACGAAATTACAATTTCTTCAGTTTTCTTCCAGAGTTACTCCAAGCATATTGACTAGATATGGGACTATATGGCTTTTTCTACTTTTCCCACAGTCTTCTGTACTCTGCTTCCTTCACTTAACAATGGATCCTGAGATGTTTTCATAATCAGTTTATATAAATGTCTTCATATTTTTCTATAGTTGCCTAATATTCCACAGTAAAGATGGACCATAATCTATTGGACAATTAATGGATATTTAGGTTGTTTCCAATTTCCGTTGTAACAAATAATCCTGTAGTGAATAACCTTATGCTTGTGCCATTTTGCATGTATGTGAGCATACATGTAAAAAAATATTGCTGAAGCCAAGATTTTGGGTCAAAGGGGATATGCATTTGGAAATTTGAGAGTTATTAAAGCACCTTGCTCTCTGTAGAGGTTGTACCAATTTTACATTTCCTCAGTGCTCCTTCGCCTGCATTACACCAAGTCAGAACAGGTGCCAAACTCAGGGAAAGCCAAACTCAGGAAAAGCAGCACTCATGTACTGCTGGGATATATCCCTCTTGCCCTGCATGCTGCAGGTACAGCTAGGCTTCCTGTCATCTTGTGCTCCACCCTTTCCTCTCTCAGGGGGTCACTAGATATTGCCACTGGAAGAAGGGGAGATGTTTTCCTCAAACAGAAGATACAATATATCTGTTTACAACTGATTCACACCCAGAGCATCAGTGAACCCTAAGAGCCTTGGCAGACTTCAAAGGAAGCTCACAGATGGAATTGGTGTTGGAGGCAGGCAGGCAGCAGTCTTCAGTTAAATATTAATAATCTTAAACATTTACTGTGCATTTCTTCAGTGCTGGGAACTGTGCTAAGCCCCTTACGTGAATTACCTTGTTGAAGCCTCCAGATGACAGTATGCAAGATATGTACTGACATTCTATCTGTTTTAAGGATACAGAAATGGAGCTAATGGGATTGAGTAACTTCTTTAAGACCTCATAATTAGTAGGTGGCACTGCTGGGATTTGAGCCCTCACTTGATGTCACACTCAGCCACTATACTAAACCACATTCTTAGGAGAGCAGAGAACGACCTTTCTGGCTCCTTTCCTCTCCCATGCTTGGCTTCTACCCTTTCAAGTGATTCTCCACCTTTCCCCTCACCCATCATTGGGGCTGTATTTCTTCTGGAAATATTCAGCTTGTCCCACCTCCTTCAGCCTCTCCCAGCACATTTGATCCCTCTGTTGCTCCAGTTCCCCAGCTCTTAAATCTCAGCTTCCCACAGGTGCAGTGTTTATAAGTAACAGGCACAACTGCGTAGGTCTCCCCTGGACCTTAACCAGGTGGGATTTCAGGTGTTGAGGTGAGCCAGTAGGGGAGATCTTTTAGAGTGGGTATGTGGGTATGTGTGTATGTGCACGCATATGGGCCCATGTATGTGTGTTTGTGCGTGCATATAAGCATATGTATATGTGTGTGCATATGGGCATGTGCATATGTGTGTGCGCATGTGGGTGCATGTATGTTGTCCCCTAAAATCATACTATGAGAGCATCTGCCTTTGGGAGAAGGTAGGCTGAGAGGTTGCTGACAGGGTCAGGAGTGAGTTCAGGAAAATGTCTGCCTCTGTGGCAGCTCCAGCTAAGGGGAGAGGGGAGATAGTGCTCTGGTTGCTGGCCCCAGCCCTCTACGTGCTGGCCGGAGCGTCCCTGCAGCCAGCAACGGTGATATGGGAAGGGCAGAGGGGAAGGCCCAGGTCAGCTTGGTGGCAGAGGAGCAGAAGGCATGAAGGAGATGGTGATGCAGGGCTTGTTTGTCTCTGTCTCCTAATGTTCCCACATCCTTCCTCTCGTCCCTTCAATGACAAAGCTTCACATGGTGGTTGAGGAAGGCCATGGGGCTGTCCCTGCAGGATGACGGAGAGTGGATGGAGCCTCGCTGAGCCAAGAGACAATGTCAGCAGGTGTGTGGGCCTGGGCGCAGTGCCTGGCTGGCGCGAGAGCTCCTGATTGCTGTTGCTGTGGTTTCTGTTGTTATATTGTTATTGTTTAATGACTTAGATTGCTTCCCCCCTTTTAGTTAGCCACCATCCTTCTCCTGCTCCTGAACATTTATGTCTTCTCTCCTTTTCTTTGGCTAATCAGGAATTCAGGAATACCCACATGACCCTCCTGTCATGTGAGGCCATCAGCACCCTCTCCCTGGGCTTCCGCTGCACTAGCTGGCAGCCCCTTCTAGTACTTTTGGCTGCTTCTTCTTTGCCTCTTCCTTCTACAGCCCCATCTAGTCCCTGGGCTTTAAAGACCTCCTTCACTCTGAGGGCTCCAGAGTGCATGTTCCTGACTCCACTCTCTGGATTCCAGACTCGTCCATCAGCTGACCCTCTGGCCTCCATGCCTATCTCTGCCACCTTCTGACATTTTTGCTATTATACATTTATTTGTCTGTTTCCTCAAACCGCAATGTCAGCTTCAGGGAGGCAGAAACTTTGTTCTATTTACTACTGCATCACTAGTGCTGCAACACAATAGTTATTCAGTAAATACCCAATGAATCAAAGGATGAAAGGGAGCAAAGGATAGAGAAAGGATGTACTGCAACCACGTACTGACACCTGCTAGGTGCTGGTCACTTAAAATCCAGTTTGTTTGTTTTTTTTTAAACCCTTACAACCATTCTGGTTGTGAGGTAGGCATTATTACCCTCATTTTATAGGTAAAGCTACTGAGCGCAGATAAGCCACACAGCTTGTCAGTCTGTACTCCATTTGCACACCTCTCTCTTATCTCCAGATTGGTGCATCTAGGAAGGTCTACAGGAGAAGCATTCAAGTTTGACTTTGTGTACTGATGAGCTTCAGCCATTCCTCCATAGCTACTGGGAGTTGTGAGGCCACCCTCTCTGCACAGGCCCGGAAGGGGGCAGAGGCTGTCCACTCCAGGGAGAGGTACGTTCTCTCTTTCTCTTAAAGATTTTATTTATTTATTCATTAGAGAGAGAGAGTGAGTGAGAGAGAGAGAAAGGCAGAGACCCAAGCAGAGGGAGAAGCAGGCTCCATGCAGGGAGCCTGATGTGGGACTTGATCCCGGGACTCCCAGATCACACCCTGGGCCGACTGCAGGTGCTTAATCACTGAGCCACCCAGGTGTCCCGAGAGGTACATTCTCATTGCTGCTGTGGCTGGGTGGGTTTCTGGTAGAATTGATCACCTTTCCCCTGGCACCTTGGGACCAGGGACTGAGGAGGGGAACCTGGCTATACAAGTAGGGTGTTCTACTGCTATGGACTGAACTATGTCCCCTCAAATCTCAGAGGTTGAAGCCCTGATCCAATGAGACTGTCTCTGGAGACAGGGTTTTTAGGGGGTAATCTGGGTTAGGTGAGGGCATGATAGGATTAATGTCCTTGTAAGAGACATCAGGGTGCCTCCTACTCCTCCTCCCAGCCCCCATGTGCATGTGCCAAGGAAAAGTCATGGGAGCACTCAGTGAGAAGGCAACCATCTACAAGCCAGGAAGAGTTCTTACCAGAAAACAAATAAGCCAGCATCTTGACCTTGAACTTCCCAGTTCTCCAAAAGTGTGAGGAATACATTTCTGCTGTTTAAGCCACCTGTGTATGGTTATGTTGTTATAGCAGCTGGAGCTAAGAAATCAACTATCTCTGTTTGCTGGGACTCAGGGGTTCTCAGGATGTGAGAGTTTCAGTGCTGATACTGGGAAAGTCCTGGGAAGACTGGGACAATTTGGTCACCCTAGCTGTGCCCACCACTATCCAAGTGTGCCGAGTTGGGGGAAGTGTGTCTCAGACTTCTGTTTCTTCTTCCTCAACCCCCTCTCTACATACTTCCTTGCCCCCTTGGGAAGGCAAAGTTCTCACACTTTCAAGAGCTGAGTTCTGTGTAGAAAGGCCTGGGACCTCTGAGACCACCTCGGGGGGGGCACACACATTTTTTCTTGCACAACGGGAAGCTCTGTCCCTGCAGAGAGATGCTTGGCAACACGCAGTGCTTGGAGGTGCGGGGGAGGCAGCGTAGTGGGATGGATAATGGCTGAGGTGAGAGAAACCTTGGTTTCAAATCATGGGATGACTACATATTGGCAGTGCAACACTGGGCAGGTCGCTGTGGGCCTTGCACAACCCCAGGGGGCATCTGGTCCTTAACAGAATCTGAGAGCCGTCCACACAGAGCACAATGCAATTGGTGGTGCCTTTTAGCTTGTGAGACATGACTGAACTGATCTCCTTTATCTCAGAATCCGTTTCCTCAGCTTTGTCAAAGGAAGATAAGACCTACTTCATGGAGCTGCAGAGAGAGTTCAACAAGATAATGTGTTAGTACGTGCTGATAAGTGCTAAGCACTTGCTTTCCTTCCCTTCCCTTAACTCCCTACGGAGGCAGTAAGGTACAGCACAGCGGTTAAGACTGTGGGCTTTGGTCCCAGATTGCGAGGGTTCAAGTTGTGTGATGCTGGGAGAGGTAATCAACCTCTCTGGACCTCATAGTTCATGGCATAGAATGAGGATGGCAGTAGTTACATCCTCATGAGGCTGCACTGCTGGATGGATTTCATTAGACACCAGGGGTACAGCACACTGCAGCTTTTGCATCTAAGAAGGACCCAGAGTAAGTGAGTATGACTCTGTTCTCTGTAAAAACCACTACCTTCACACCCTCTTCTCTTTCCTCCTTTGACCCTATGCCTCTGGATTTTTCTGGACAAAGTAAAATCCTTTTGTGTGCTTTCTTACCACCCTCCACTGAGGGTGACTGTGGAGGATGCAGTGTGAGTAAGCCTGCCTGGCACATGGTTATGGAAGTTATGCCAGGCCAGGCTTTTGCTGGGGGCCCCACGAGCACAGGAGGATGAAGATACAGCCTCCAGCCTGGTGGTGGGAGGATGCAGATGCAGGAAGGGGTCTCAGAAGGCAGAGGTGCTGGAGAGGGCACTTCCTGAAGAGAGAGGCCTTCATCTAGAGGGAGCCAGACTGACGTAAAAGTGACCTGGGTTCCTATGCTATGTAGAAACTTCTAAATGGGTTTTCCCTCTCTCTTCCTGTGCTTGAGCTTCTGAGGTAGAGCTGCAAGGGCCTGGCAGAGACTCAGATGCCCTTGTGTCCCCTGAGGGACTGATTTCCAGAGGCTGAGGGCAGATGGTAGGGGAGAAAGAGGCCATCATGAATAATGCAGGTCAGTGGTTCTCAACCCTGGCTGCATAGTAAATGCTTCTGGAAAACTACAGATTTTGATATAAATGGTTTTAAGAGGGGTCTGAGCATTTCTTCAACTTTTAGTTTAGAAAAAATTCAAAGCTACAGATAAATTGAAAGAAGGATACAATGAACACCTATTACCTCTCACTTATGTTTGCCACACATACCAATCTCTCTCTTTCCAAATTTGTGTCTGTATATATATGTGTGTGTGCATATATATGTATTTTAAAGATTTTATTTATTTGTTTATTTATTTAGAGAGCAGGGGGGAGGGGCAGAGGGAGAGAGAGAATCTCAAGCAGACTCTATGCTAAGCTTAGAGCTCAATCTCACAACCCTGGGATCATGACCTGAGCCAAAACCAAGAGTCAGATGCTTAATCCACTGAGCCACCCAGGTACTCCTATACTCATATATATATATATATATATTTTTTTTAAAATCTGGATTGAGTATAAGTTGTAGACATCATAATACTTCCCCTTAAATACTTTTGCGTGCTTGCACGATACTTCAGCAAAGATATTTTCCTACTAACTACAATATCATATTATACTTGAGAAATGTAGTAGTGAAATAATATATGTCATATAATATACCATAATATTCAAATTTACCCTATTGTCTCCAGAATGTCCGTTGTAGCTCCCCCTCTATGCAAAGATCATTCACTGCAAGTCTCTTCATTGTCCTTGAATCTAGAATAGTTCTCTTCAATTTTTTAGTCTTTCTCAACATGGACATTTTTGAAGAGTCTATGCCACTTCTGTTGTGGCACATTCGATAGTCCATAGTCTGCATCTCTCTGATTGTTTCCTCTGACTGAATTCTGGTTGAACACTTTGGTAAGAACATTGTGTGGGTGGGGTGTGCTTCCCATTGTAGCCCACTGGGAATCATTTCATGCCAGTTGGTGCTGCCCTTAGTCACACTAAATTCAACATGTGGGTAAGTGTTGTCCACCACTGTACCTTCTAAATTAATAAATAATCTGAGGGGATTATATTTTGATTATATGAACACCTTGCCAACCTCTTACCCAAAGGTAAGAGAGTACATCCTTGATGCTTTGCCAAGCAGATTCTAACACAGTAATATGGCAGATGATAAGTCTCTTATTCTACCTTTCTTTCTACTTCATGGACAGACTTTGTTTTGTAGAGTTTCTCCACCCTTTGACTATCACCATGAATTCAAAGATTTTTAAAAAATTGAATATGTCATAATTCACTACAAATATTAAAGCTCCAACTGGGTGTTATATGCAACTGATGAATCACTAAATTCTATCCCTGAAACTAATAATACACTATATGTGAATAAACTAGAATTTAAATAAAATCTAAAATAAATTTAAAAAAAAGAATAAAAAAACCCCAAGTATTAAAGTTCACATTGTCCCAAGTTTGGTAATTGGGAGCCCCTTCAGGTTGGCTCCTGGGTTCCTTTGACATGTCTTCATTAGAATTTTAGGACTTTCTGAATTTTTAGTAGAACCTGAGGTTCTTGGCTCATCTTGTAGTTTCTCTGCTGCAGCCCTGAATCAGGCATGTCCTCAAGGAACCCTGCCTGATTCCTAATAAAGGAGAATGGTTTTTTAAAAACCAAGATCTGGGGACTTGGTGTGCTCATTGTTTTTGGTGTATTGTTATTTATAGGCCTTTTCAGTGGACTGAGTTTAGAAATACTTCCAAAAAAAAAAAAAAAACAAAAACAAAAACAAAAACAAATCTTGAATTCAATTTAGTATTTCTAGTTCAAATCCAACACCATGGGTCTTTCCTTCCTTCTCTTCCCACATTTCCCACATTCCATATAGATGCTTCCTTTCTCATTTGGTGAGAACTTACTTCTCAACAATGTACTTATTAACTTTCTCTATCTCTCAATGCACATGATATCATTTTAGAATTATCATACCAGATATACTACTAACAACAAAATTACTAAGTAACATGTGAACCTTCTTTGTGGTTCTTTTTTCCTTTCTAGAACATATCCCATTAAGGGTATAGAGTCAGGGTACTACATCTTGAATTATTTTTATATGACTTTTATATAGATTTAGTTGTTGATTTAATTTTATGTTTGAAACATGTAAAATATTTAAATGACTGAAAAACAAAAAGTACACAAAAAGGTATATATATGGGAAGTCCCATCCTTAACACTTCCATTATGCTTCTGTCACCTTCTGTAGATAACTGCTTTTGTTAAAATCTCATTTACTCTTCCTGACATTGTTGTTGTTTTTTTTTAAATAGCATTGATCCGGCTGCAAAGGAAAAGGGGATTTTTAGCTAAAGAAACCGGGTGAATCTCACTTTATGGGCCTGCACAAAAAGACGATAGCATGAAATGGCAGGAAAAATAGTAGGAAACGAGGTAGGATATATTAGACAGAAGCCAGGGAAGCTGGGGGTTACTCTGGCTACAGAGTCTCAAATATTCAGATGACCCTAAAGACAACTGCCTCAGAGTTAACCTTGTAGGAAGTGAGTGCTTCCTAAGGATGGAGTCAGGAGAGTGATGAAAACAGGTGATTTCATGAGCTCTGCCCTCAGGAATAAATGCAAAGGGGATTGGAAATATGAGCCAAGGATTATGACTAAGAACGTTTCAGTCAAGCTATTAAGAAGAGAGATGACAAGGGATAAAGGAGGGACAGCTGTCAGCAGGAGAAGCAGCAGGCTGGATTCCAAAAGAGTTGGCCTGGGATTCAAAAGCTGTTGTGGATGTTAAGTTTGTGCAAAAGGGCCCCCAGGGTTCCCTAAATGACAAGGGGCAAGAGCTGAATGCAGCAGTGTGTCCCTGTCTGTAAGAACCAAGGTGGGAGGTCTAATACACTGAATGAACTATGGGTTCTGATCATTAAGAAGAATCCTATTTATCTCTGTTGAGCATGCAAAGATTAAGGGCAAAGCATTGCTTAGACAAAATGATCTAATGTTCAGGGCTAAAGTCAAAGTAAGGGCAATGCTTGTCTAATTACTATTTTATCTCCTCCTTCTCCAGTGAGGAAGTGGTCTTCCACTTGGAAAGAGTAGGGTAAACATTGCAAAGAGGGAATTGAAGTCAAAGTAAGGTGAGGGGGCAGGAAAACCAGCCCAAGCAGCTGTAATGAACTTGGAGCCCTGAGCCTGATGAATTACATCCGGCAGCCCTGGAGGGACTTGGCATGTGATTTCAGAGTCGTTGCCATTAATCTTTGATAAATTATAGAGGAGAGGATTTGTGTTCAGAGACAAGAGATGGGCACATGTGCTCTTGACATTCAAAAAAGGGAAAAGACTGGTTTCTGGAAGTTACTGTGCAGTATGCTTGGAAGTTCTCACCAGCCAGGTTAACTGGAAGATGTGTGCATCTTCAGGAAAGTAGGTTTTGAGTCCTGGCTCTGGTCTTAGACAAGGGCAGGACCAGGACAGGAATTTGGAAGTTAGCTCCCCGCTTTCAGGATCAGGGTGATCTGCAAAGGGTCAAATCAGGGAGAAGAAGGGCAGTTTGGTGGTGGTGGTGTTTCTCATGGCCCCTTCTGGATTAATACCTGATTTACCCATTTATCCAGCCATGGCTGTCTGTGTCAGACTGGTTTCCCCTGAAGCAGACCCTGAGATGAGGGAGTGTGTAGAAGTGTTAGGAAGTGTTCCTGGAAATATCAGTAGGGGTCTAGGGAATTGGGACAAGATGAGAAGGGAATATAAAGCGAAGGCCTGGAGTGGTCTGAGTCAGCCCCACAGGGAAACTCAATAAGTAATGTAGGTCTCACTTCTCTCTTGATCGTGAAGGGGACTGTAGTGACTTCTCATCTTGTCACCTATTGATTATGGGATGCCTTAAGGGGATGTGAATTCCCAGGGCTGTGGTAGCTTGAGAACAGTCCTGACAAAGAGACTCGGGTGCTGGCTGACCCAGATGGGTGCATCCCAGGAGCTGGTCACAGGCTCAGAGGGTGTGTGGGTGTGGTGTGAATGCTGCCTGGACCCACAGCCCTGGTCCAGCTAGCTGAGCCTGGGGATGGCCCCTGTCCAAGATCAGCCAATCAAGTTGCCTCCCTTGTGAGCTTAGAGTGGGGCCCGAGAACTGCAGGGTGGAGTTTGGGCTTTGTGCAGCAGCCATGCTCTCCCTTTTGGGCTCCAGGGACATCCGTCATGGTGTCTGACTGCTTGGCACCTTTAGAATACCATTCTAAAGCTTGCTGGATTTCCTGATGTATAGGAACTGCTGGCCCATGGCAGAACCCAGAGGGCTGAAATTTTGAACATCCTTTGTAGCTGGGATAAGGCAGGGGACTCAGGTTGAGTCAGTCAGGAGAACCTGCATGATACTTCTGCACGGGAACAAACACAAAACTCTGGGTGGATTATCCATTTTGCTGGTGCTACTGGCAGTCCAGGCTTCTCATTTGGGGGATATTATGCCAAATTCTTGACATAGGGGTGGCAGCAGCATGATTACAGTAGGGTTAAGTTCCTGACATCCAGTGCCAATCTCTATCTTTTTAGGAGGAAGATATTAGGAGTGACACATTGAGTAACGTGGACAGAGTCTCCTTGGCGTTCAGAGAGGTGTTTGACCAAGTCTCTTGGCCATCCCAGTAGACAGATGTGGAAATGTGATGGACTAATCACTAGTTCAACCACATGAAATGGAAAATGTGACTAATACATAAATACTGGGTGGAAAGAGGTCTCTGGTGGCATATCACAGGGATCTCCATTAGGCCTGTCTATTCAACATCATTATCAATGACTTGGATAAGGATGCTTACAGATAACACAAAGCTAAGAGCACTGGAAGAAGCATCAGACCCCAGAATCAGCTTTCAAGATGATCTTGACATCCTGCAGAACTAGGATTGGAAATAAAACTTCATGGAATATGCATCAGTTCTACACCACGTTAAGACAAAAGCAGCAGCAGCAGCAGCAGCAGCAGCAGTAGCTGCTGCTGCTGCTGCATAAGATAGACTTGAAAATGGCAGGTAAAGAAAAAACTTTGGAAGGAGGAGGAAGTATTCCTCCTTAAGTAATTATACCCCACCTAATCCCCAAATGATCTTAGGGAGCTCACAAAGCTATGTGAAATGAAAAAGAGCTAAAACAATGTTGAGCGAATTGCAGTAGTTTTTTTTTTTTTAAGATTTTATTTATTTATGAGAAAGAGAGAGAGAGAGAGAGAGGCAGAGACACAGGCAGAGGGAGCTGCAGGCTCCCTGCAAGGAGCCTAATGTGGGACTTGATCCTGGGACCCCAGGATCACACCCTGAGCCGAGGCAGACTCTCAATCGCTGAGCCACCCAGGTGTCCCTGCAGTAGAAGTTTTAACAGTAACAAAATACCAAAGGCACAGTTGAGACCAGTCCCCAGATATGTGTATCACTCAATCCTGTAAATGTGACAAGTTATGCCCTGAGCTCCCCTGTGGCTGAAGCAAAGAGGGAAACATGACTTGAGATTTTCTAGTACATATAATAGACAAACAAACCATTTACCCAGGAGATTTACTGCTTTTCTAGATGGTCAGACCTGAGAGAAAACTCTGTTCTAGGTTCTTACAAAAAGGGCACTTGGTGAGGATGGGGATGGAGACCTCAAAAGGCAGATTCAGTGAAAGTGATTCTCCTTGGAGCCAGAAAAATGTCTAAGCACCAGATCTAGAACATTGCCTACCTTTCTAACTCACTGTTTCTGGACTTGTCCTCATTACTGCTCCCTGGAGGAAACAATCTCACTTCATCTCATTTCATTTCTCCCTCTCCTGCATAAATGTTAAGTAGCAATATTTTACTGGACAGAGTTGAGAACTTTTTAGGATCAAACTCTGAGAGATCTAAGATTTTTTGCTGCTCCCCACCCCCGATTTTCACCCTCCTGGGACCCTATTGTCCCTGAGTCCCTAATAATGCATATTCTACTAGGATGGAGGACCACTTGTCCTTTACGATCCTCATCACACTCAGTAGTTGCTCTCAGGGTGCACGTTCTCTAGAGAGTGTTTTTTAGTTGGTGAATTGCTCCTCCTGGTATAGATTTTTTTTTTTTTAACCGATTTGACTCAAGGTTGCACTACTAGGAAGTAGCTTTATTTTGTCCATCTCTTGTTTTCCGGCTCTTGGTTGCAGCTCTCCTCCTCACCCTTTGATGCTGTCTCAAGCAGAGCATCTAGAACTTTTGGCCACCGTTGTTTATAATAACTAGCTTTATTTTGGCTAGGTAGCCTTGAAGGTCCAGCTGGGAGGCTACATCAAAACTTCAATCTTGGAGCAGCCCAGGTGGCTCAGTGGTTTAGCACTGCCTTTGGCTCAGGGTGTGATCCTGGAGACCTGGGATTGAGTCCCATGTCAGGCTCCCTGCATGGGGCCTGCTTCTCCCTCTGCCTATGTCTCTGCCTCTCTCTCTCTCTGTGTGTCTCATGAATAAATAAATAAAATCTTAAAAAAAACAAAACGGAAAACCATAAAAAACCCCACTTCAGTCTCATACCCAACCCCAAGCTTCTCCCCACCCCATCCCTCAGCTCATGCCTGAGCTAGGGACCTGCCTTGGAGAGGGGACATGGCTGCTTTCCACCCCCTTCTCTCCCATCTTGCTTGTCCTTCTGGGCCTCCCTTTTGGGTGGAGGTCTTCTCACTCCCCTGGAGGAGAGGGATATTTTGCAGAGGGCTTGCTGCTCAGCTATTGCACGGAACGATGAGAGGGAAGCCAGCCCATGTCCTCTCTGTTCCTTTGCCACTGCTGGCCTCTCCAGCCAGCTTCCCACATTCCTTTATAGTTCTCTGGGCAAGAAGCAGGTGTTAGGCTCCCTGTTCCAGGAACTGGGGGCAAGGACAAGGATGTTCCCCAAGCTTCTGTCCAGTAGGAACACCATGTCAACCTACTGATAATTTCTGTGGTTCAGCCAGCATTCAGCTGGACATAGGATGCACTCTCCCATCTTGAAGGTCTGCTACCCTCTAAGTGCTTTCCCTAGACCTCTGTGCTTTGCTCGAGGGCTGGCAAAAACATCTCCCTTCCTTCTTCCATGGGGAAGTGGGGGCTGGGGACACTTCCCAGCCTTACTTACCAGGCTGACAACTCTTTACGCTTAGAAATGTCCCTACCTCAATGGATACTCTCTAACTTCTTGTGTCCTCTTGTGGTGTTAGAGGTGGGCTGACAGGCCTGAATCATACACTTTTGAATACACCCTGCGGGTATGTTCTGGTCACTTCCTCTTTAGAGTGTGGGGGCTTTTTGCCTACCGTCCTCTACTTTGGAGGCATTAGCAAAAATTCTGAGATTGGAAAAGGCCCAGTCAATATCCTACTAAATGTTCACACTTCCCCATTGACTGGGCCCCCTTCTTGAGACCTGCTTGCCAAGGGTGTTGAATCTCTGACTCAGGGCAACCTCTTCCGGTGGTCATAGGAACTGGACAAAGAGCTGTGGTCACGCCTCTCCTGGCTTAGTGGTTTTCCACACACCACCTTTCCATAATTATCCAGGAAGTATCTCTCCTCACTTCCTCTCTGCTGCTATTAAAGTTCATTTAATAGCAGCTCCTCCACTTTGTTGTGCACACGGAATTTGTTAGGAGCAAAGTAGTGAAGAGTTCAGAGGCTTTCTTCTCCTATCCCCCCCCTGATGCTGGCCCAGCAGCTCAGTCCACCTTGTCTGTGGTTGGGATGATGAGAAAGAGGCAGGAGGAAACAGAATCTGGGCTGCAGAAAAGGGAGAGGAAGGGGAGGGAATAGGTGATGAGGTAAGAGGCGAGGGCTGGTGCTTGGGGGAAGGAGGGGAAGAGAGACATGGTGTGTGCCCATTTTTGGGCTCTCTGGTTTCTGAACCTCACCGAGCAGCAGAGTCTTGGAGCCTCCAGCCCCGATTTCCTAGAAAAGGGAACCTGCGGGGCAACATGTCTGAATTCTGAGTAGGCCATCTGGAGCACAATGACTTTTGTCTAATGGTGAGACTGTGGCCAGGTAGTGAGAAATCTTGGGCAAGGACAACTCCAGCCACGTTTTAGTTCCACAGGAGATGGGTGAGTCAGATAGATTTTGCTCTATGGCTTCCACAGAGCTCTGTTTGCCACCCTTGCTGTGTGTCCAACTGCAGCTCTGCTCTGTGTATTCTTCTCTCGGAGACCACAGCTAAGGGGTATGGCACGATCTAGAACATCTGTGGTCATCATGACAGCAGAGGAAAGAAAGGCCAGAAGACCACATACTGGCTCTTAAAACTTATACCTGAAAGAGACATGTGTGACTTCTGCTCCCATTTCATGGGCCAAACCAAGTCGTATGGCAGCGGCTACATATGACAGAGTGGCTGTGTGTTTTTCTTCCACAGGGAAGGACGATGGATATTGGGGACAGTACTCTTACAGTCTTTCATGGGAAGCTACCCATCCTGCCTAAGATCTGGCAGTTGTGCACCATTTGAAGTCTGACAAACAGAAAAGATTCGAAGGAAGCTGCTGTGTGGGGGGATTGTATTTTTTCCCTAAAGAGTATCTCATCTTGTTTGATCCACCATACTCTGAAATTCTTTTGCTGTTCAACCAGTATTGATCCAGGAAACTGTTCAGGCACACAGCTGTTAGCCATATCACTCCATAACTCCCTGACACACACCTGCTGGCTGGTTGCATTTTCTCCCAATTTCTGTCTCCCTGATGCTCTCATATGCCATCACCCCCTCCTTTTCTTGGATCCACTTCATTTTTATCTCTGAGTTCCAAAACTCAGATGATAGTGACCACTCCCCTATGGTAACTTAAGATTTTCAAACTCTTCTTCCACTTAGAAGATCTTCTTACTATTTGTCCAGGGGGAACTGTGGGGTCTTAGGAGGTCTTTCTGTCCGAGGAGCTGAATTTCCACCATAAATGTGGCTCACTGAGAGAGATTAGCATGCATTTTTCTTTTTGTCATTAAAACGAATTTTAATACCCTATACAATTATCTGGCCAGAAAAGGAATGACTAAGAATCATAGCTATAAAAACACTTTAACAAAATAAATACCTGGGACCTGTTTGGGACTATTCTTTATTGCTCCTTCCTTCTACAAACTCAGCTGCTGCTCACCCTCAA
Source organism: Vulpes lagopus (assembly GCF_018345385.1). Taxonomy (NCBI): domain Eukaryota; kingdom Metazoa; phylum Chordata; class Mammalia; order Carnivora; family Canidae; genus Vulpes; species Vulpes lagopus. Next base: position 63,368,783 of record NC_054824.1, read on the forward strand.
TTTACAGCCAGCCTGGATTCTGAAGTGTACTGCCCCTCCAGGAGCCAGTGCCCTCCCTGTCTCTAGGGCCCCTCCTTGCAGCGATGAGAAGCCTTTCCTGGAAAGACGCTTTTGTTTGGCTTGTGGGGATGTTTCTGGGCCACAGCCACAGGCAGCCTATTCACCCTCCTGGTGGGGAGAGCTCATGAAACAGGCAGCCTTATTTCTTTTTCTTTTTTCTTTTTCTTTTTTTTTTGTTTTTTTTTTTTTTGGCTCCTTATCAACTGGGACAGTTTGTTTTTTCCCTCTGACTCATGGATTCAGAATCGCAAGACTGGAAAGGGTCTTTCCTGCTGTTTCCTTCGAGTGACAGAAAACAAAAAACCAAACCAAAACAAAACAAAACAAAACAAAAAAACCCAAAACTAACCACAACACAAAGATAGAGCATAGCTGCCTATCGTGCCTCGTTACAGTTCAGTGAGAAGAATATTTATAATTGTCTTCCAATCAGCTATTTTCCTAGCCAGTGTATTTACCTTATTTTGATATTGAGGAGGCTTATTTCCTACCTTGCTTTGTTTTGTTTCTTTCCTGGCCTTAGCTGGGTCTTTTGTGAGATGGTAATTTGCTCACTGGTCTCTTAGCAACCAGAAACTTTTCCAGCTCACCACTGAACAGACCTTGGGTTTGCAAAGTTTATAACAGAACCTGCTGAAGGACAGCCCCTCTCCCAGAGCCAAAACTTTGAAACCAATGCTTAAACGAGAAAATCAACCAGGGTTTCAGGACAAGTACGTTCATAAAGGCAACAACTAACAAAGCACACACCTGACTCTCCAGAATGGTTCCATTGTCTCCTGGTCCCACTCCCAGCTGTCTGAGTCTTGCTCTTTGTCCCCTCATAGGGCACAGGGCACGTAGGGCACAAGGCAGTTCCCCTTCCTTGTTTTTGGGCTGATGTGAAGCAGATGGGGCCTGCCTGGAGGAGGACAAAGAGGAGGCCCTTGGTCTGCTCTCCTTATCCAGGATGGGGCAAGCAGCTCATCACATGGTCTTTGCCAGTTTCGTTCCACGGGCATTTCTTCCACACATATTTTTGTACCCTCTATGTGCTAGGTACTGCCTTTGGGAAATGCGCAGAACCCAGCCGTGCCCCTATAGAGCTCACAGCCTAGTAAAGGCAGACATAAATAAATTAGTTATTATCCAGTGTGATAAGCCTGATGTCCATGATATACACAAAGGAGTGGGGGAGGAGAGACAACTCAGCCTGGGGAGTGAGGTGGGAGCCTGTGTGTATGATTGCACCGGAGGCAGAACGGGCGGGCGGGCGGGCGGGGTGCTCGCTCAGAGAGGGCAGTCGGGCCGGAGACAGGGACTCTCTCCCCACCATTAGCCTGTGTGCTGAATCACACACTTCAGCAGGGAGCCCTAAGCTCAGTTATTAGCCAGTGTGAGAGTTTACGAACTCTTGGGGTTATCCATGGCTATGCAGAAAATCACCCTGAAACTTAATGATGTAAAACAGCCACTGTTTAATTGTGCTCTCAGATGCTGCAGGTCAGGAGTTAGAAAAGGACATGGGGGATGGGCTCTTCTTTGTTCCTTGGTGTCTGGGGCTTCAGGGGAGGACTTGAGTGCCTGGAAGTACCTTCAGCTATGGTGATTTGGAGGCCACCTCCAATATATTTTCTTCATGCATGTCTGGTGGCTGGGCTGGGCTTGTTGATACTCAGGCTTGCTGAAAAAAAGACGGCTTGGCTGAGACCAGAGTCCAGATTGTCTCCATGTGGTCTCTCCAGCATGAAGGTCTCAGGATCATGGGACTTCTTACATGGAGGCTCAGGGCTCTGAGAGCCCAGAAGTGTTCTCTGAAGGTGAGGCAGGAGCAGCATGGCCCTGTGACTCTTGCCTTGGCAGTCATATAGCATTACTTCTGTGTACTCTATTGGTGGAAGCCAAGGTCATCTAGATGAAGATAAGGGAGGTAGATCCACCTCTCACTGGAAAGAGGATCGAAATGCTTGTAGTTATGCTTAAGGTACCACACAAGGAGATGGGGAGCACTGAGTTCTGGTCTGACTCTGCCCCTCCTTTGCTGTGTGACCTTAGGTTAGCTGCTTCATCTCTCTGGGCTCCAGCCTTTTCATCTATACAATGAGGGGTTCATTTGGTTGATCTAAAGTTATGAGGAGCATCACCACAGCAAGTATATTCCTTATTACCCGTAGATTAAGCGTAAGCCAGATTTTGACACTGGGAATGGATCTCCAATTGAATCATGTTGCTCACTGGGTAAATATCATTTTTAGAATTTCCCACTGGAAGGGATTTTTGGGAACCCTTGCTCTACAGATGAGAAAACTGAGATCTAGAGAATCTAAAGTTTCAGGAGTAAGTTAATGATGAACATTAACTAGAGAATAGAACCAGGGTCCCTAAACCAATCATCCTGTGTGTTCCCACTCACCTTATTACATTTGGAATTACACATGAGATTTCATTCAAACATCCACCTTCAGGAAGACATCTCTGACATAAATTTAAGAATATCTGTAAGTAGCCATCTGGAAATTTTCCACTGGGTCCAACCTGAGAAGTTGTTAATTGGACAGATCCGTGCTCACTGGCTGGCCCCTCTGGGGTCCTTGTGTGAGACCCCAACAGAATGACAATGGAGCTGGGAGGTGGGCTGAGAAGAGGTGAGTTTACTTTTGGTTTAGATCTTAATTTTTTTTCATACCAACCATATTCAGAAATGGCTCCTGTGCATGTATAATAGGGTGATTGAGTTAAATAATAAATGACAAGAGAGGCCACAGGAGGTGGGAAAGCAAAGCAAGAGAGAAGGAGTCTGATTTCAGCTGAAATTGCAAAGGACATTGAGCTGCTGAGTGAGTGATGGGAGAGCAGAAGGGCCCCGTGGTAACAGCAACAAAAAAAGAAGTAGCAAGAAGAGCTACGTGGCCTGTTACAGCCCCAGAAATGCAGAGAGAAAGAGGACAAACTCCATGTAGAAATATAAACAGGACATTAGGTGTTTAAGAAGTTGGGGGGCGGGGACCCTGAAGTCACATCTAATGTTAGGGAGTAAAGCAAAAAAGTAGAGTGGGTCAGGGAACATTGAATCTTCATGATAAACGGGCTTTTCCAGAGAGGGATCAATCAATCACACATGCGGCCTTAAGTGGAGTCAGCCTGGCAGGGCAGATTTTGTCATGTTGTTTGGACATTGACTGGTAACAGGGCCGGTCTATGCTCATCCACTGGTTGGTATGCTAGGACAGTGGACAAAAGGAGACACTGAGGAAAGCAATGGAACTCTCTGGCAGGAGCCTGACTACTCCCCTACCCCATCCACTTCATTTTCAGCTCACACCAAACCCACCCGTTGCCTCTCCAATCCATCACCTTGTGCTCTGACCCCAGTTCCCTCTAGGCCCGCCACCCTCATTCCTTCTGATGCATCCCATCCCAGTCCCGATCCAACACAACTTGCCATCATAATTGTCAACCTGCCCATTCTCACCTCAGCCCACATTTTAATCTCCTTACATTTTGTTTACAGGCCCCTTTATTTGGTTCTCATTGCTATGATAGTCTAGCCTTTGTGGGATTAAACTCCCAAGACACTAGACCTTAGGGGTGTAGGAATTTGACACCCTTAAAGCAGGACATGTCAACTTTTTTCTTTTTATGAATATGCAGAAAATGATATTGTACAGCCCATTGGGGTCGAGGACTCCAGCCCAACCCAGGGCTCACCAGCTACCCCAGGGGCTGAGGTGTGTAGACAAAGCTGAGATCTGTTCTCACCACACTGTTTTGGAAGCTTCACAAAGGACTGTAGGATTCTGACACTCCCAACACCACACATTTTCCCTGTAGACTTGTGTGCTGCCTGTTTGCCCTTTGGCTGACTCACCAAATGACATCAGTTCCAGGGACATGAAGGCCTCATCCCTCTTCTGGTGTCTAAGGTAGCAGCAAAATGGAATAGCTTGGTAGTGATGCGGTCACAGCAGGACTGGCTCGTTTGCCTCAGTCAGGAAAAAGCATCCATGGTGTTCAAATATATTTAGGGGGAAACTATCACCCTAGTTACAGAGCTTGTAACAGTGCTTGGGGCTGAAAGGGAGACAGAAAGGGAGTATCATGCAGTTCCTGCTTTTGTGCACTTTTATTCCAGTAGCAGGAACGAGACAAGTCCCAGAGAACTATAACAGAAGCCCGGAAAGATGAGAACCATGAGAGAGGTTCACAGCCCCTGGGGGTTGAAAGGAGGCAGAGGGTCTGTCCAGCTGGAAAGGAATCCTCCAGAAATCCACCGAAGTCATGTTATTTCACAGGGGCCTGAGGGAGGGACAGGATTTCCCCAGGAGTGAAGTGGGATACAGGACTACATTCCAGGCCCGATGAAGAACATGAAGCAAAGGGCAAAGGGGCAAAACAACAGATGGGGTGGAGAAAACCATGTAGTCCTGGAAGTGTGAAGAGTGTGGAGAGTCCAGGGATAGTGTAGAGAAGTAAGCTGGAGTGCAGAGCCCTGATTCTGGGGTGAGGAAGGGTATAGGAACCACTTGCCTGAATTTCTCTTTCTGGACCCATGGAAACCCAGCGTGCTGGTTATGAAAGAAGGAAGCAGATTAAGGACCAACCTCAAGGATGAGGAGCCCTGGGCATGCAAAACCAAAAGGTGTCAAGACAAAAATCCTGCTGCAGCTAAGTTCAAAGAGATGCAGATGAGATGTGGGGTTCAGGTAGAAGACAAAGGTCTGAAAAACTGGGATGAAAAACTGGGATGCCAACCAAGAATACGAGGATTCCGTACAGAAGCAAGACAAAGCAGTTGGTGCACATCCTTGAGCTGTTGAGGCATAGTCATGGCCCATAATTTCTTGGAGGGCAGGGCAGACCTCAGCCACTAGTGGGGAGGGAGTGATTCAGGCCCCTGAGCCACCTCAGACACTGTGACATCTGAGGAAAGGACTTAAGGGCCACAGCCATGGGCATCCTAGAGCTCTAGCTGGAAGCTGCCTGTAGATGTTGCCATGGGCTCCCAGGGAGCCTGCACGTTCTTGCTTAGGGTTCCAGATTGCAAGGCTCTGTCTCCTGATACTGAGCAGTTCTGTAGCTAGTCATTCAGGGAACAAAATACAGGGAGACCACTGTGTGATAACTGTGTAAGTGTTCCTTCCTCAGGAGGAGAGGGAGAGAACTGGCTTGTTTGCTGCTTGTTGGTTTTGGGAACCTTGGCTTTGGGTTCTTTTCCTGTAGTTCAACCCCATGTGTATGCATGTGCATATGGATCCATAGTGTTGTCCCTGCAGGGACTAAGGGACCCCATGCAAATATGCTGCTTACTGTAAACTGCATAATGTAGTCTTTTGCCTCTGACCAAGAAGGCCTTGTGCTTTTTGCCAGCATCCAGGCTAAGTCGTTAGCTTGTAAGTGAGGGAAAATCTAAGACTCTTCACAGTGCTTGACAGTAAGATGAGTTTGAAGGGGAGAGTCTAGAGCTGTGGCAAACAGGAGGCTATAAAAGTTAGGATGCTATTGGCTGCAGATAAGAGAATACACAACTAAGAGTGGCTTAAAAAGAAATGCAATTTAATGATCTCACACCAAAGATCAGATCAGAAAATTCCAGGATTGATTAATTTGGCAGCTCAACAACATAAGAGCCTGGAAGCCTAGCTTCCCTTTGATGCTCTCCACTTTCTCCTCACAGTCCCAAGATGGCTGCCATAGCACCGATCATCACAGCCTCACACAACGACAGGCCATCTTCCCCCCCAGAAAGTATATAATTTAGAGAAAGATTTTTGTTTTTCTGTGAATCCCTCCTTCTATCGGATAGGAAGACCTCCCTTCATGTTTCATTGGTCAGAACTAGGTCACAGGCCCACAGAAAACCTACCACTAGCAAATGGGAAAGGGATTAATGTGAATAATTTAGACCAGTGATTCTCAAATTTGCGTGTGCTTATTAAAAATTGGAGGGCTTGTTAAAACATGGATTGGTGGGCCTCAGAGTTCTGGTTTAGTAGGTCTGGGGTGGGGCCCAAGAATTTTCATTTCTACCAAGTTCTCAGGCTGCTTCTGCACTAGGTACTTTCAGAAGCACTGGTTTAGAGTGATAGTTCTTAACTCTGGCTATATAGTAGGATAACCTTGGGAAAATGTACACATTTAAAAAACTGTAATCACCTAGGTGATTCTAATATTTTATATATATATATATATATATATATATATATATATATATATATATATATATAGTGTCTGAGCCATACACCTGACCTATTGAATCAAAATTTCAAGCAGCAGGGCATGTAAACTGGGATTCATAAAAAATCCATCAAGTGAGTCTAATGTGCAGTCAGGGTGACACATGCTGGTCTAAATCAAAATGAAATCTCCCTGGCTGATCCTTAAATAATGTCAGCATTCTCTGAACAAGGAACAGGGGGAATGACTTGGAGTAGCCCACCCGGTGGTCACCACAGGGACTATCACAGTGCTCAGAGCAGCAAATGAAGAAGCATGAGGAGGAGTGGGGCTGGGGGATGACAGGGAGGAGCACCTCTGAAAGCCTTTGTGGATGGAAATGACCATCTTTGGAGACTGATGAGATGTGGAAAGAGAGCGAGAGGGACGAGGTGATGTCGGATGGGGTTTCCAGAGATCCATAAGGAAAACGAGGGAACCTGGAAGAGCAATCTCTGCAGGGATGTAATAGCTTCAATCAGGACATGTGGAGCTGGAGGCGCCCATGCGATGCCTTGTGGGACAGACCTCCAGGTAGGTGAGTGGGATAGAGGCTGGAGATGCATGATTGAGAGATGAAGGCTGAAGATGGCCACGGGCACAGCAGCGGTCTTTCTCCTGGGGGTACTCCGCCTACCCCAGTCTTGCAGATAGCTACATGCCCTTAGGACTTAGCATCCCTGACCTGGGCTATTCTAGTAAAACCCCGCCCAGACTTCTCGCCTCTAGTCTCTCACTTCCAGTATTCCATTTCCCACACAACCTTCGGAATTGTCTTCCTAACACAGAACTGTGATCACTGGACTTCGTTTCTTAAAGCTCTTGCCCAGACTCCCACTACCATGGAGAGTTCTCAGCCTTGGTCACACATTAGAATCATTCGCAGAAGTGTTTAACAAACCCTGGGCTCTGACCAGCTCCTTCAACTTTCTGATTTAATTGCTCTGAGATGGCACCTAGGCATTATTATTTTTAAAATCCTCTTCTAAAGATTCCAATGTGTGGCCAGAGTTGAGACTACTGACCTGCCGGATGAAGCCCACATTCCTGGGCGTGGTGTCCCAGACTCTCCCTACAATCCTCTTGCTTATCTTGCCCGATTGATCTCCCTGTGCTTGTTCCTTGAACTCAAGCCCTCTTGTCCCCTGCCGTTCCCTGAACACACCATGCACTTTCATGCCTCTGCAACTTCACACACGCTCTGCCTTTGCTCAGAAAGCCCTTTCTGCATTTGGCTACTTCGATGTATTTATTCCAGGCTCACTCAGCCTAAGCATCACCTCCGTCCAGAGGGCTTCCAAGGTAGTGACTACTTTTTCTTTGGTGCCCCAACCTGGTCCTGTTCCTCTTTTATAGCACCCTCCATCATTTAACGGCTCAGATGTGTATTCATCTCTTTGATGGACTTTGTTCACCCACTTACTGTGGGACTTCAGGCAAGTTGCTTGAGCCCTGCAGTCACCATATCTGTAAAAGAGATAATGATGCCCACTGTGTGAGTTTCTTTCTTTCTTTTAAGATTTATTTATTTATTGAGAGAGAGAAAGAGAGAGAGAGAGAGAGAGAGAGAGAGAGAAAGAGAGAATGAACAGGAAGGGCAGAGGCAGTGGGAGACAAAGTCTCAAGCAGATTCAGAGCAAGAGTGGAGTCTGAGGCGGGGCTCGATCTCCTGACTTTGATCATGCTAAGTTGGACGCTTAATTGACTATGCCACCCAGGTGCCCCCGCTGTGTGAATTTCTTATGAGAATGAAATTAAGTGACTTGTGTTCAGCGTAGAGTGTGTGTAGAGTACAGGGCCTGGCATGGGGCAAGCCCTCCACCTCTGGACCAGTGCTGCCAAAAGAAATACAACAAGCCACAAAAGTGAGCCTTGTGTGCAATTTAAAGCTTTCTTGCAGCCATATTTTTTTGAAAAAATTATTTACTTATTCATGAGAGACACAGAAAGAGAGAGGCAGAGACATAGGCAAAGGGATAAGCAGGGTCCATGCAGGGAGCCCAACGTGGGACTTGATCCCAGGACTCCAGGATCATGCCCTGAGCCAAAGGCAGATGCCTAACCACTGGGCCACCCAGGTATCTCTTTCTTGAGGCCACATTATAAAGGTAAAAAGGGGCAGCCCGGGTGGTTCAGTGGTTTAGCACCGCCTTCAGGCCAGGGTGTGATGCTGGAGACCTGGAGATCCTGGGATAGAGTCTGTCATCAGGCTCCCTGCATGGAAGCCTGCTTCTCCCTCTGCCTGTGTCTCTGCCTCTCTCCGTGTCTCTCATGAATAAATAAATAAAATCTTTAAAAATAAAATAAAATAGGGGGATCCCTGGGTGGCACAGCGGTTTAGTGCCTGCCTTTGGCCCAGGGTGTGATCCTGGAGTCTCGGGATCGAGTCCCATATCAGGCTCCCGGCATGGAGCCTGCTTCTCCCTCCTCCCGTGTCTCTGCCTCTCTCTCTCTCTCTCTCTCTCTCTCTCTATGTCTATCATAAATAAATAAATAAATCTTTAAAAAATAAAATAAAATAAAAAGGTAAAAAGAAGTGAAATTAATCTCAGTAGTATATTTTATCTTAACTCAATGTATCTTCAATATTATCTTTGAAAATTCAATCAATATAAAATTATTAATGAATTAGTTTTACTGTTATTTGTATGTCTTTGAAACTGTTATTTTACAGTGCTAGCACACCTCATTTAAGACTAGCCACTTTTCAAGTGCTCACTAGCTATATGTGGCCAGGAGCTACTGTACTGGACAGTGCAGTCCCAGATTCAAGAAATTCTGTGAATTTTTTTAGATTTTTTTTTAGAATATTTGATTTTTCCCTACATTACTCAATGCTTTGCACAGAGTAGTGTTTAATACATGTCTATGAGATGTTATAAGTGCTAAGTCAGGTAGTTCCAGAGTCATATCATTGGACAGGTTGCCAAGAAGAGTAACTGATAAACAATCAAAGTTTTAATGACAGGCTATGGAAACCAGCCAGTGACCAAAAGTGAGGTACTACCTTACACTGATAGAGCCAAGGTGGAAGAGCATGAGCCCCATCTCCACAGCAAGTCTGAAGTTAAAAGCCTAGAAGGAGAGGGTCTAGATATTGATCTTCATGCTGTGGCCACAAATATTTGATTCCCTTCAAACTAGTCTCAGGCTAAACTAGAGGCAACCAACCCTACCCAATGACAGAATGGGTGGCCCTTTTTGGGGTAAGATCTTGGGACCAGTATGGGAAAACCACTTGACTCCAAAAATCTTCCTGACCAGGCTGGGTTTCAGGGAATGGTTATTGTAGCAGATTTGTATTTGAATTCTGGTTCCATCATCAATGAGCTGTGTGATCTCAGACAATTTACTTAACCTTTCTGAGTTTCAGCTTCTGCCATCTGTGAAATGCAGAGACTAACAATTGCTTCTAATCTGTATCTGAGATCACATACTGTGACCATGTTTTGAGGAGACCATATGCTTTTGACATGGCTCCCGACTATCCTCACCTCCTGATATTCACGCCTTGTGTATCCTCTCCCTTTGGGTGTGTGCTGGTCTTAGTGACTTAATTCTAACTATTAGAATGTGGCAAAGTGTTGGGACGGCACCTCCATGAGTAGATTACAAAGGCTCTGACTTCTGTCTTGCTGGTACTCTGCTCTCTGACAGAGCAAGCTTCCAAGTACAAGGTGCTCTACGGAGAGGTGCACATGGAAAGGAATGGTGGAGGTCTTGTACTGCAAGCTCACAAAAGCTCCTTGAGGAATGGACTCCATCAGCTCCAGGGGGAGTCAGTTTTGACAACAATGTGAGTGAGCTTGGAAGTGGGTCCTTCCTGTGGAGCTTTGAGGTAAGTCTGCAGGCTCCTGGGAGCCAAAGGACCCAGCAAAATTGTGCCTGGACCCACAGAAACTGTGAGGCAATAAATGTGTGCTGTTTTAAGTTGCAAGTTTTGGGGTAATTTGTTATACAATAATGAGTAACTAATACATGCCTGCAGCAGTCTGGCACAGCATCTAGAATATGGAAGGTGCTCAGTAGCTTTAAATATTAGTCTTAGCAGAGGTAGCAGAAAAGTTTGCTCTTGGTAAGGGGGTTTTGTCACAGAAATTCTCTAAGCTAGGCTGCCTATTGATGGCTTTTATGAACAGCCTGGATGAAATCAGACTTGCTTAAGTGGAGTCATAATTTTATTTTATTATTTTTTGTATATTCTTTTTATTAGAGTTCGATTTTCCAACATATAGTATAACACCCAGTACTCATCCTGTCAATTGCCCCCCTCAATCCCATTACCTAGTCACCCCATCCCTCTGCCCACCTCCCCTTCCACTACCCCTTCTTCATTGAATTACATTCATTCATTCACAGTGGAATCGGCATGTACCATGTATCTCCTCGCTCCAGGCATGGTTCCCACCCCATCTCATCATGTCCCACTTCCAACTGGTGCCCCATATCATCACACCGTGAGAACAAAAATCAGACTCTTTCCTGGAATAGAGAGCCACTGCTGACCTGGGGGCCGAAAGCAGCTACAGGACCCCAGAATAAGCTACAATCAGTCCACAGTCCTGAGGAGTGTTTTATTTTGTTCCCTTTTTTCAGAACTTGGTTGTCCTTAGACAGAAAAAGTTGTAAGAAGAATCCATGTGTAACGGAGTTAAGCATCTACGATTGTGAAGCCTGATCAATTGTGAAATGTAATCGATCACAATGTGCCTTGTCTGGGAAACAAAAGTGTTAACTGAATGAGGGTGTTTTGTGCATCGTCAACAGGAAAGGGACTCCAAGAACCCATGATTTGTCAGGTTTTTCCCCTGCGTTGTCCAGAGCAAGGGGGCACATGCAGCTGAGAGAAACATCCGCTCTGCTTGACAGGCAGACCCGAGAGGAGCCGGAGCATCAGGCAATCATAACTCACCGACACGAACCATTAAGATCACCCTGCTACTTGCTGGCAGGGTCCTTGCTTACTATGCAGTATTCTGATGAGAATCATTCATTTCCCATGGATGTTGGCCTCCAACCAATGGACATGAGGTTCTGGTTTTCTCGGAAGTTACAGTTCTTTCTGGAACTAATGAGCTAATATTCTGGCTTGTTCATCAGGCTTTTGAGAGTTTGCAAAGCCTGGGTCAGTCCCTGACCTCTCAGGCTCTGTCCAAATAGAGCTGCTGCCTCTCAAAGTGGAGAACTTCTGCCTAGGACCTGATGACCTCCCTGTCCTTCCGCCCTCTTTCCCGGTTTCTCCTCCTTTCTTTCTATTCTTTCTTTTCCCCTTTTTTCCTTCTACTCCACCCGCCTCTTCTCTCTCTCTTTCTCTCCTCTCTCTTGGTGTCATGTCTCTGGTATGAATCATGGCATAGCATTTTTGGTTAAGCTAATGGAGCCTGGAGCCTATGGGGCTGAGTCCTAATTCCGTCATTTAGTAGCTGTGGGCTCTTGGGCAAGTTACTTTAAGCTCTTGGTGACTCATTTATAAAATGAGAATAATAGCACTTGCCTCGTAAGGCTGATATCAGGATGAAATAAATCAGAGCAGTGCTTGGCACCGGTTAGTACTCGCTCACTCAGTGTCAGCTAAGTGACAGATCCTGGGAGGCTGCCATGTGCCAGGTCTGTGCTGGGGGCTGGTCGTAGATGGTTGGCAGACACAGACTTGCCTCCAGGGCACTTGCAGGAATAATGGGGAGGCAGGGACATCAACAGATCATTTCAAAGTATGCTTTTACTGAATGCTGGCTCACTGTGAGGGCTGGTGTCCCTTGGGGACGTTTGAGTCTCAGTGCTGTCTGTCTTTTCACTGCCACAGGGGTCACTGCCCAAGCCCAAGAGGCTGCAGCGTGTGAGTCCAGAAACTTTACGTGGGAGGGGGTCCAGGAGAGGAGCAAAACCTACAAGGAGAGGCCTGAGGGCATGGAGGGCAAGTTTGTGTTTGTTGCAGCCTTTTAGACATGTCTTGCCTTGGGTGTTTGCAGCCAGTCCTCACACTCTGTACCGGTCATTGGATGAGATGTTCAGTGATTCTCTCTTGGGTTATGGCCACTGCAGCTCTGATGGGCCTGCTAGCGGACAGGTAGGTGTGTCGGTGAGGATGCGAATGTAACAGGATCCTGATGAATCAGTGTGACTCCAGGACTGACTCCAGGATTGGTCTGATTGCTGAGGCTGGCAGTGCTTAGGGAGACTTGACGTCATTACTAAGAATAAATGAAGAGATAAGATTGTCTTCTTAGAGGTATGGGAAGGGAGCCATAAATGTCACCACTATTCTCTCCCAGGGGCTTTGCATTCTATCTCCCTGAATATCTCACTAAGGGATTTGCTACTGGAGTCTACTCTCTGAAGACCATGGTCATATTCTATTCTTCTCTCTTTTGTCAAATGCATGGATTTTGTGTCTTTGCTTATAGGTGTCAGATTTTAAGCAATTTAAAAAGTTAAATTAATTTCTTTTTGGAACAGATGATGTGTTGGCATGCATAAAAGTCAAAAGGTACTGAAGGATATACAGAAAGTGTCTCCTGTTTCCTCTCCTCAACCACCCTGTTCTTTCCCCAAGGCAATTAGTTTTAGGAGTTTCTTATGAGAGTGTCAGATCTTTAGATAAAAGAGATTTATAAGATTTCTATCAATTCAATATTTCTTTATTGAGCACCAACCAGGTGCCAGGCGCTGGAGGAGACCAACAGGGAATGGTCTCAGTTCTCTGAGATTCTACGATGCAGGAGGGGAGCAGCTAGGTTGGCCAACAATTATAATCTGATCCTATTAAAGAAGAAGCAGAGATATGTGTGAGGTGCAGAGGTAGCACCAAGGGGCAGAGAGAGGAAAATAAACCAATAATGGAAACGAATGATGGTCTGTTATGGGCTTTCCACACCACCACGATTAGAGTGCCATAGAATTTATTCCTTCCAAAAAAAAAAAAAAAGAATTTATTCCTTCCTTGGTAAATGAGATTTTGATTTTTTCTCTTGGTCTCATAGAATTGAAGTATATTTTGGATTATCTGCCAACTTAAAAAAAACAGCTTTATTGAGATATAGTTCATGTAACATGAAATTTACCTTTTAAAGTGTACAATCAACATCTTTCAGTATATTCATAGAGTCGTGCATTAATACCACAATCCATTTTAGAACCTTTGCCTTACCCCAAAAGGAAACCTCATACCTCTTCATTGTTACCCATCTCCTCATCCCCGCAACCCCTGGAAATGACTAACCTCCTTTCTCTTTCTATAGCTTTGTCTATTCTGGACATTTAAATGAATATACATGGAATCATATAATATGTAGCCTTGGGGATGTGTCAAGGGGATGTAGCCTTGTGTCTGGTTTCTTTCATTTAGCATAATGTTTTCAAGGTCCATCCATATTGTAGCAGTCATCAGAACTTCATCTGTCTGAGGTAGAATAATGCACCATTGTATGGATAGACCACATTTTGTTTAACCATTCATCAGTTGATGATATTTGGGTGATTTCTATGTTTGGGTTATTGTGAATAATGCTGCTATAATCATTTACGTAGAGGTTTTTGTTTGAAAGCTTGTTTTCAATTCCTTTGGGTGTGTACCTGACTATGGAATTGCTAAGCCATATGGTAATTGTATATTTAACTTATTAAGGAATCACCAAATGGTTTTTCACGGCAGCCGTATCATTTTACGTTTCCACCAGCAGTGTATGAGGATTCTAACTTCTCATCTTCCTGTCTTTAAAATTGGACTTTTCTCCTAGATGCTCCTGGGGTCATACACTTGGCTGCTCATTCTGCTGCCTGTGGACTTGTGAAGCTCTTGAAGTCACCCTAGGCCTTAGCCCCTACTTATCCAGTAGCTGACCTACACAGAATTTCTAAGTCATGTCTATTTTTAAACTTTACCTATGGGACCTACAGGCCATCATGCCTGTATTCATCTCTGGAGAGTGGAAGGGAAGATCTTGGGAGGCAGAGAAAGGGAGATGGGGTCTATATAGTGCCTGTACTAAGCTCCCTTTTGACCTCAGGGCAGTAACTGATTGCTTCTTTCTCTGTGTCCTCACTTAAGGGAGGACTGAGCTCACTCTAGATGAGTCCAGCGGGCAGGGGAGGGAGAATTAGGGAGCCAAGAACAGAGATAAGCACACAGAAGGCAATGACCTTGTAATTGTCCAGGAAAAAGCCAGGAAGATCTGGAGGCCAGGTGGTGTCTAGAGGGGACAAAGAATATGCTTCCCTGTGGTCAGCAGCAAGTTAAGAGCTCCAGAGCCGAAAAAGAGGAAGATCAAAACATGGTCCATACCAGGGGAGGAAAGGCAGGCCAGTGTTGATTGGTGTAGCCCCAGCAGAGTGCATCACAGAGGCTGCTGACTCTGGAGGCCTGTTTGATCTCACCCCCAGTTATGGTCTGCTGGCCTTGCAGCTGCAGAGGTGATGGTAGATGTTAAGAAGGAAGACTCTTACTGCTTCTGGCAGAGGCAGAGAGAGGGGAGCTGGGATGCTGGGGATTATAAAGTGTGACCATTGGGGAGGATGGCGTCCTTCAAGATAGCTCACTCTGCGTTCCTGCAACCCCCAGCCAATCAGCCCTCAGGTGTGCTGTGTGGCTATTCAACACAGCACTGACTAACATAGAAGTGGCATACTTAGTCATTCCTCCTGGCCTTGGAAGCCACTAGATAGAAGTTGATGCCAGGGTGCTGACCTATCCTGGCTTACCTCTGCATATGATGATAACTGACATTCTCATGTGCCAGGCACTGTTCTAGGCACTTTACATGTGTGCCATTTAATCCTCAATAGCTTATAAAGTGGATACTTCTATAACGTTATTTGGAGATGAGAAAACTAAAGCACAGAGTTGTTAAGCAACACTCCTCCAAAAAACCCAGCCAATAGATGCCAGAGCAAGGGTTTGAACCTAGACAGTCTAGTTCCAGAGTGTATATTTTTTTTAAAAGAAAGAAAGAGAGTGAGCCGGAGCGGGGGGGAGGGGCAGAGGGAGAAGGAAAGGAAGAATCTTAAGCAGGCTCCATGTTCAGCATAGAGCCTGATGCAGGGCTTGATCTAACGCTGCTGAGATCATGACCTGAGCCAAAATCAAGAGTTGGACACTTAACCAACTGAGCCACTACAGGCACCCCCAGAGTGTGTATTTTTAACCACTAGGCTATACTGATTGTGTCATTTAATCATTGTTTTCCCTTTCTTCTGCTCCTTCCAAGGTCCTAAGGACTCAGGGCCCATTGTCTTTTAGGTTTAGCTGAGATTACTCCTTTTCTAGAGCCTTGGCCAACATCCTTGTCTGCCCCAATTCTATGGACTCCAGGTCTACTCATGTAGCTCTTCCAGTTTCTCTCCATTTCTTCTTGTCTAAGCTTACCAGATTTAGCAAAAAATAAAAGAACAAAACCAAGAAAGCAAGCAAAGGAAAACATGAAACCCCCAAGCCTGGAATGCCCAGTATAGCTGTGTTTTAGAGAATCAATGAATAATTTCATAGTATAAGTATGCCCCTTGGGCTTGTTTGGGATATACTTATGCTACACAATTTTTTAATGGTCTCTCTCAAATTAAAATCTAATTAGCAGTTATGTGTTTTATCTGGCAGCCTTATCCCCATTTTTTTTAAACATTTTTATTTTTTATTTTTTTTAATTAATTTTTATTGGTGTTCAATTTACCAACATACAGAAAAACACCCAGTGCTCATCCCGTCAAGTGTCCACCTCAGTGCCCGTCACCCATTCCCCTCCAACACCTGCCCTCCTCCCCTTCCACCACCCCTAGTTCGTTTCCCCGAGTTCGGAGTCTTTATGTTCTGTCTCCCTTCCTGATACTTCCCAACATTTCTTTTCCCTTCCTTTATATTCCCTTTCACTATTATTCATATTCCCCAAATGAATGAGAACATACACTGTTTGTCCTTCTCCAATTGACTTATTTCACTCAGCATAATACCCTCCAGTTCCATCCACGTTGAAGCAAATGGTGGGTATTTGTCGTTTCTAATTGCTGAGTAATATTCCATTGTATACATAAACCACATCTTCTTTATCCATTCATCTTTCGATGGACACCGAGGCTTCTTCCACAGTTTGGCTATTGTGGCTATTGCTGATAGAAACATCGGGGTGCAGGTGTCCCGACGTTTCATTGCATCTGCATCTTTGAGGTAAATCCCCAACAGTGCAATTGCTGGGTCGTAGGGCAGGTCTATTTTTAACTCTTTGAGGAACCTCCACACAGTTTTCCAGAGTGGCTGCACCAGTTCACAGTCCCACCAACAGTGTAAGACGGTTCCCTTTTCTCCGCATCCTCTCCAACATTTGTTGTTTCCTGCCTTGTTAATTTTCCCCATTCTCACTGGTGTGAGGTGGTATCTCATTGTGGTTTTGATTTGTATTTCCCTGATGGCAAGTGATGCAGAGCATTTTCTCATGTGCATGTTGGCCATGTCCATGTCTTCCTCTGTGAGATTTCTCTTCATGTCTTTTGCCCATTTCATGATTGGATTGTTTGTTTCTTTGGTGTTGAGTTTAATAAGTTCTTTATAGATTTTGGAAACTAGCCCTTTATCTGATACATCATTTGCAAATATCTTCTCCCATTCTGTAGGTTGTCTTTTAGTTTTGTTGACTGTATCCTTTGCTATGCAAAAGCTTCTTATCTTGATGAAGTCCCAATAGTTCATTTTTGCTTTTGTTTCTTTTGCCTTTGTGGATGGATCTTGCAAGAAGTTACTGTGGCCGAGTTCAAAGAGGGTGTTGCTTGTGTTCTCTTCTATGATTTTGATGGACTCTTGTCTCACAATTAGATCTCTCATCCATTTTGAGTTTATCTTTGTGTATGGTGAAAGAGAGTGGTGCAGTTTCATTCTTCTGCATGTGGATGTCCAATTTTCCCAGCACCATTTATTGAAGAGACTGTCTTTCTTCCAATGGATAGTCTTTCCTCCTTTATCAAATATTAGTTGACCATACATTTCAGGGTCCACTTCTGGGTTCTCTATTCTGTTCCATTGATCTATGTGTCTGTTTTTGTGCCAGTACCACACCGTCTTGATGACCACAGCTTTGTAGTACAACCTGAAATCTGGCATTGTGATGCCCCCAGATATGGTTTTCTTTTTTAAAATTCCCCTGGCTATTCGGGGTCTTTTCTGATTCCACACAAATCTTAAAATAATTTGTTCTAGCTCTCTGAAGAAAGTCCATGGTATTTTGATAGGGATTGCATTAAACGTGTAAATTGCCCTGGGTAACATTGACATTTTCACAATATTAATTCTGCCAATCCATGAGCATGGAATATTTTTCCATCTCTTTGTGTCTTCCTCAATTTCTTTCAGAAGTGTTCTATAGTTTTTAGGGTATAGATCTTTTACCTCTTTGGTTAGGTTTATTCCTAGGTATCTTATGCTTTTGGGTGCAATTGTAAATGGGATTGACTCCTTAATTTCTCTTTCTTCAGTCTCATTGTTAGTGTATAGAAATGCCATTGATTTCTGGGCATTGATTTTGTATCCTGCCACGCTACCAAATTGCTGTATGAGTTCTAGCAATCTTGGGGTGGAGGCTTTTGGGTTTTCTATGTAGAGTATCATGTCATCGGCGAAGAGGGAGAGTTTGACTTCTTCTTTGCCAATTTGAATGCCTTTAATGTCTTTTTGTTGTCTGATTGCTGAGGCGAGGACTTCCAGAACTATGTTGAACAGCAGTGGTGAGAGTGGACATCCCTGTCTTGTTCCTGATCTTAGGGGAAAGGCTCCCAGTGCTTCCCCATTGAGAATGATATTTGCTGTGGGCTTTTCGTAAATGGCTTTGAAGATGTCGAGGAAAGTTCCCTCTATCCCAACACTCTGAAGGGTTTTGATAGGAATGGATGCTGTATTTTGTCAAATGCTTTCTCTGCATCTAATGAGAGTATCATATGGTTCTTGGTTTTTCTCTTGCTGATATGATGAATCACATTGATGGTTTTACGAGTGTTGAACCACCCTTGCGTCCCGGGGATAAATCCTACTTGGTCATGGTGAATAATTTTCTTAATGTGTTGTTGGATCCTATTGGCTAGTATCTTGTTGAGAATTTTTGCATCCATGTTCATCAGGGATATTGGTCTGTAATTCTCCTTTTTGGTGGGGTCTTTGTCTGGTTTTGGAATTAAGGTGATGCTGGCCTCATAGAACGAATTTGGAAGTACTCCATCTCTTTCTATCTTTCCAAACAGCTTTAGTTGAATAGGTATGATTTCTTCTTTAAACGTTTGATAGAATTCCCCTGGGAAGCCATCTGGCCCTGGACTCTTGTGTCTTGGGAGGTTTTTGATGACTGCTTCAATTTCCTCCCTGGTTATTGGCCTGTTCAGGTTTTCTATTTCTTCCTGCTCCAGTTTCGGTAGTTTGTGGCTTTCCAGGAATGCGTCCATTTCTTCTAGATTTCCTAATTTATTGGCGTACAGCTGTTCATAATATGTTTTTAAAATCGTTTGTATTTCCTTGGTGTTGGTAGTGATCTCTCCTTTCTCATTCATGATTTTATTAATTTGAGTCTTCTCTCTCTTCTTTTTATAAGGTTGGCTAATGGTTTATCTATCTTATTAATTCTTTCAAAGAACCAACTCCTGGTTCTGTTGATCTGTTCCACAGTTCTTTTGGTCTCGATATCATTGAGTTCTGCTCGAATTTTAATTAACTGTCTTCTTCTGCTAGGGGTGGGGTCTATTTGTTGCCTTTTCTCTAGTTCCTTTATGTGTAAGGTGAGCTTTTGAATTTGACATCTTTCCAGTTTTTGAATGGATGCTTGTATTGTGATGTATTTCCCCCTCAGGACTGCTTTTGCTGCATCCCAAAGATTTTGAACAGTTGTATCTTCATTCTCATTAGTTTCCATGAATCTTTTTAATTCTTCCTTAATTTCCTGGTTGACCTTTTCCTCTTTTAGCAGGATGGTCCTTAACCTCCACGTGTTTGTGGTCCTTCCAAACTTCTTGTTGTGATTAAGTTCTAATTTCAAGGCATTATGGTCTGAGAATATACAGGGGACTATCCCGATCTTTTGGTATCGGTTCAGACCCGATTTGTGACCCAGTATGTGGTCTATTCTGGAGAAAGTTCCATGTGCACTTGAGAAGAATGTGTATTCAGTTGAGTTTGGATGTAAAGTTCTGTAGATATCTGTGAAATCCATCTGGTCCAGTGTATCATTTAAAGCTCTCGTTTCTTTGGATATGTTGTGCTTAGAAGACCTATCTAGTATAGAGAGAGCTAGATTGAAGTCACCAAGTATAAGTGTATTATTATCAAAGTATTTCTTCAGTTTGGTTATTAATTGGTTTAAATATTTGGCAGCTCCCACATTCGGGGCATATATATTGAGGATTGTTAAGTCCTCTTGTTGGATAGATCCTTTGAGTATGAGATAGTGTCCATCTTCATCTCTCACTATAGTCTTTGGGGTGAATTTTAATTTATCTGATATAAGGATGGCAACCCCTGCTTTCTTTTGAGGACCATTTGAATGGTAAATGGTTCTCCAACCTTTTATTTTCAGGTTGGAGGTGTCCTTCTGTCTAAAATGAGTCTCTTGTAGACAGCAAATAGATGGGTCCTGCTTTTTTATCCAGTCTGAAACCCTGCACCTTTTGATGGGGTCATTAAGCCCGTTCACGTTCAGAGTTACTATTGATAGATATGAGTTTAGTGTCATCATATCTATTCAGTCCTTGTTTTTGTGGATTGTTCCATTGAACTTCTTCTTAAAGGGGGATTTTAAGAGTCCCCCTTAAAATTTCTTGCAGAGCTGGTTTGGAGGTTACATATTCTTTCAGTTCCTGCCTGTCTTGGAAGCTCTTTATCTCTCCTTCCATTTTGAATGAAAGCCTTGCTGGATATAGTATTCTTGGTTGCATGTTCTTTTCATTTAGGACCCTGAATATATCCTGCCAGCCCTTTCTGGCCTGCCAGGTCTCTGTGGAGAGGTCTGCTGTTACCCTAATATTCCTCCCCATAAAAGTCAGGGACTTTTTTTCTCTTGCTGCTTTAAGGATCTTCTCCTTATCTTTGGAATTTGCAAGCTTCACTATTAAATGTCGAGGTGTTGAACGGTTTTTGCTGATTTTAGGGGGGGATCTCTCTATTTCCTGGATCTGAATGCCTCTTTCCCTTCCCAGATTAGGAAAGTTTTCAGCTAGGATTTGTTCAAATACATATTCTGGCCCTCTGTCCCTTTCGGCGCCCTCAGGAACCCCAATTAAACGTAGGTTTTTCTTCAGGCTGTCATTTATTTCCCTTAATCTATCCTCATGATCTTTTAATTGCTTGTCTCTTTTTTCCTCAGTTTCCCTCTTTGCCATCAACTTGTCTTCTATGTCACTCACTCGTTCTTCCACCTCGTTAACCCTCGTCGTTAGGACTTCTAGCTTGGATTGCATCTCATTTAATTGATTTTTAATTTCTGCCTGATTGGATCTAAATTCTGCAGTCATGAAGTCTCTTGAGTCCTTTATGGTTTTTTCTAGAGCCACCAGTAGCTGTAAAATAGTGCTTCTGAATTGGCTTTCTGACATTGAATTGTAATCCAGATTTTGTAACTCTGTGGGAGAGAGGGCTGTTTCTGATTCTTTTTTTTGAGGTGAGGTTTTCCTTCTAGTCATTTTGCTCAGTGCAGAGTGGCCAAAAACAAGTTGTATTGGGAAAAGGAGAAAAAGAGAGAGAAGGAAAGAAAAGAGAAAAAGAAAAAAGAGAAAGAAGAAAAAAAGCGGAAAAGAAGAAAAAGAAAAAGAAAGAAAGGAGAAAAAAGGAAAAAAAAAGGGTGGGGTGGGGTGGGGGAAGCAATCAGAAATCAAGAAGGAAGAAAAAAAAAAGCACAAAACAAAACAAAACAAACAAAAACAAAACAAAAAACAAACAAAAAAACACGGGGGAGTATCTTCCAATTCTGTATACTTTAAGTCCCTTGACTTCCCTTGGAACTGGTCCGTCTCCTTGGTCTTCTGGGGGAGGGGCCTGCTGTGCTGATTCTCAGGTGTTAGCACTTGGGGGAGCTGCTCTGCCCCTGCCTGGTGCAGGGCTCAGTGGGGGGTGTTCACCCCGTGAGGCCCCGGGAGGAAGCCACAGTGGCGGGGGCAGCTCTGGGACCCTGGAGTCAGCTCCCGCAGTAGCTCCGGGGCTCTCCGTCTGCAGGGCCTGGGGGCTCCGGGGCGGGGCCGCTGATCTGCTCAGTTCCAGGCAGGAGCGTCCTTGCTGTCCTGGGCCCTCCCGGCCTCTGCCTGTCCCGGGGGAGGCCGGATCCTGGGCTGTGTCCCGGCGCCCTGTGCTCCCGGGGCCTGCGCTGTTGGATTCGCGCTCCCGCCCCGCAGCCCCTCCGCAGAGCCGCCGCCCGAGCCCCTCCGAGCTGTTCCCGGGGCCGCGCCGCCCCCTCCGCGGAGCTTCTTCCTCCGCCCGAGCCGCCGCCGAGCTGTTCCCGGAGCCCCGCAGCCCCCTCCGCGGAGCCGCCGCCCGAGCCCCTCCGAGCTGCTCCGGGTCCCGCCGAGCGCTGCAGCCCTTAGGGAGCTCGGCGCATCTCCCGGGGCGCAGTTCCTCTGTTACTGTCTCAGGGAGCCCGAGGCCGTCCCCGCCCTTCTGGGGATCCTGCTCCAATTCCCCTGCGAGCCCCTTTCCGCCGGGAAGGTTGGTGCCGCTCCTGCTCCTCCGGGACGGGGCTCTCCTGTCCTGGGGACACTCGCCCCGGCCTCAGCCCGGCTCCTCGCGGGGCCCCTCCCCCTGGGAGGCCTTTTGTGTCTTTATTTCTTTTTCCCCGTCTTCCTACCTTGATAGAAGCGCGAACTCTTCTCACTGTAGCGTTCCAGCTGGTCTCTCTTTAAATCTCAGGCCGAATTCGTAGATTTTCAGGATGATTGGATGGTTTTCTAGGTAATTTGTTGAGGACAGGTGACCTGGAGACCCTACTCCTCCGCCATCTTGCCCCTCCCCCCTTATCCCCATTTTTTGAGCTTTGTGTTGTAGTCACAAGTAGATGAAGAGTTGCTGTTGTGAACATTCCCCCTTCCAGATAGTTCTCAAACTATTCACTTCCTATCTATCTTATTATGATTTTCAGGGGAGCTTGCCATTAGAAGTCTCTATTAAAACATTTGTTTTTTAAATCCTATTTCTCTGTTTCTGGATTTGAAGCCACAGCCTCACTAGTCCCAGAGCAGATGAATGTTTACGAGCCTGTGCTTTACAAAACCACACCACAAAGCTTTTGAAATTCTAAAGATGTGCTGTCTAGTGGTCTCTTCCCTCTCCTTCCATAATGGTTCTCTATTTGCTTCCCTTTAAAAGAGAATTTTTAGATTAGTCTTTTCTGAGTCTCCTTCAGGAAGATCCATGCTATCTTTCCACCAAGTTCATATTCTTCAGGTGTCCTGTGATCTCTCTTACAGATTCTATCAACATGTTTGGAATAAAAGCCAAACCCATTGCTCTTCAGTTCTTAGGCTCCTCTGTAAGCTTTTATAATAAGTCATACATTTTGGCCAACATTTCCGCAATTTCACCCTTTAGAGCTGTTGGGTGGATGCCATCTGGTCAGCAGGATTTATTTACATCTAATTTTTCAATTAGGTCTAGACTGTCTCATTTGTTTACCACTATTTCATCTATAACCCATGTCTTGCCTGCTTAAAAACACACTTTGAGAGGTAGAAAACTCCCTCTTGACCCTTCCCCATCTGCTGGCAGATGGTTATCAAGGTTGGTTATGGGCTAGGCCCTATGTTAGATGCTAGAAGAAGCAAAGATATAAAAGATAAGGTCCCTGCCACCAAATAGCTCACAGTCTGGGAAGGAAGATGATTGAGTTAGCAATTCTTTCAGCTGCAAGTAACAGAAAAATTAGCTAAAAGTGGATTAAATAAATGAGTTTTATTTATTTTTTATAATAAGCATTTTGAAAGCAAGTGAATGCTGATGTTGGTTTAGCTGTTCGACAACATCCTTAGAGACTGGGCCCCATAGATCCATTTTCAGAAGTGGCTTCTCATCTTTGTGCTCTTTGCCTCATGGTCACAAAACAACTGCTGCAGCCTCAAACATCATGCCAATATTTTAGGCTGGAACAAAAAGGAAGGGTAGGACACCCACTGTTTCTGTCTCTTTTATTGGGAAAAATTCTTTCTAGAAGCACCCCCCACTCTATCCTTGTCACCCCTCCCAACTAACCATACAAGACTTAAGCTCATCTATCATTGGCTACAACTGTGTCACATGGCCACCCAAGGCTGGGAACAGGAGGGTTAAGGCTTTCCAGACTCTTTGGAAGACGTAGGCAAGGTTGGGTTTGTTTAGCTAGCCAACAGCATCCGCCTTGGAAGGGAAGCCATAAAAATGCCAATGTCACTGACAGCCTAAGGAAGTTTCAATGCCAGAGGAGTAGCACAGATTCAGACCCAGCAAATCAGTTATTTCCCTGGCTTCTTGTCTTACGTGGAGTTCAGAAAGAAGAACACTGCTCATGAACTGGGATAGCCATGGAACTTAAGTTGTGTCAGGAAGGCTGGATGAGAATTAGACATTGTTGGGTCAAGGACATTCTAGGTCAGGGACATAATGGAAAGGACTGGAGATGGGGACACAATTATCTTGAAGGGAAGTGAGCACGGAGTGTAGGCTCATGTAGAGTAGAAGTGTACCCAAAGGACTTATTTTGGTCAATTTTCCAGAAGTTGCATGTTTGCCTTTGTCAGAAGCTATAGCTTGTCTTACATGGATGGAAAAGAGTAAGTGTGTGAAGCAAGTTGCCCGCAAAGTTGATGTCAGATATACCATGTTTCCCAACATCTTCCTCATCGGCTCTGAGCAAGCACGTTTCTGACCCAATTGTGTTGAAGAGTCTCTCTGGCCCCCATTCCAGCTACTGCCCACCTGGTCCTTGTTTCTGGAGCTCACTCTTCTACTTCTTATCTTGTACTCCTCTGCATCTCTGGAATGGTTCCATTGCCTTGATCCACTTTGGGATGTTGTCCTTTGTGCTCAGATGTTGGCAATTATATTCCCTCTCGAGATCTGACTTTTTTTGGACCATTAACAACCCTGCCCACACTCACTGAGCTCTTGACAACTGGTAACCCTAGGCTTCATGCTGGAAATCTCATCTTGGCCACCATCCTTGACCCATCCCTTCAACTGGACTTGGTCAAGCTATTCATCCAGTCTTTAGCTAGAGCTCAACAGCTCTGAATGCCAGGCAAATCATTTGTTCTTTATCCAGTTGGCACAGAGTAGTCATTGAGAGCCTTGGTTGGGAGAATCCAAGTCAGGAAAAGGTGTCTTAGGAAGCTTTCTCTAACAGTGGCACTTAGAAGAGACTGGGGAGAGGAGATCCAGCAAAGAGCAGTTCAGTCAGGAGGCTGCTGCAGTAGCTTGTAAAGATCTGGACTGGGCAGAGACAGGGCATGTCCCTGATATAAGAAAAATGTGACAGGCTGTGTTAGTGAGATTTGGGACATGATAAGTTTGGTTTGGGAAGAGAGGAAGAAGCACAAGAGGAAGTCAGTGTTTCTAGTGGGAACTATTATTGGGAGTAACAGATGCGAATCCATTGAACCAGTTTTTGTTTAGTTCGTTTTTATGAAGATGCATTTGGCTTTAAGCAACCTTAGTGTGGAGTGGCAACAAGGCTTCTAAGGGAAGATAGTGTGGGAGTTGAGAAAAGGATCCTACTGGGAAGGAGAACTTGTAGGTGTTAGCTGGGAATAGTGAGAAAGTGGGGATAGGAAAGAGCAGGGAGAAACAAATGATCCTGGAAGGTTGGGAATGGGAGAGGAAGTTGGAGAAGTAGTTGCAGGCAAGCAGGACACGTGAGGGCATGAGAAACTAGAACAGGAGAGAATTTCAAACCTGAGGAAACGGCCAGCAATGGCAGGCCACGAGCTGCTTCCTTTGCAAGGTAAAGAATTCGAGTCCTTTTGCTGGGTCCTTGTCATTTCTAATTCCAGTCTTGGCCTCATGATAATTAAGAACCTTCTCCCACTCATCAGTTTTCTCCCTTGGGGTGCTTATTTTTACTTTTGGAGCCAAGTCAGATCCTGCAAGACACTTTTCCAATACATTTTGACCTTAGTTAATTCTGATTTTCATCTGCCTGTCACAATGAGTGAGTTTCCTCATTCCCTTGATTTGAATGAAAATTTCTCAGTTTTCAGATTTTTTTTTTTTTTTTAAGCAAGGGCAGGACATCTTTTGTGGCCAGTAGCAATGCTATGAACAATTGGTTGCCTTGTAAGGCTTTTGTTTGTTTGTTTTTGCTTCTTAAACATTTTTCCTGGACTTCCTGGGAGATGCTAGTGATCATTCTTCAGGATTCCTGGGAACTTTTTCCTTCTTTCTATACTTAGCTCATTCTTGTATTTTCCTGGTTCCTACTCAAAGATTGAGGTATCTTATTATGGGTTTCTTTTCTTTTCTCTCTGATTGTTGGAGTTAATTTTGTGTTATAATGTTAACAGCAACTAACATTTGTAAAGTGGTTTACAATTTACAAAGCATGTCACATACATTTTCTTATTGTATCGTCATAGTAATTCTGTGAGACAGTTTAAGTACAATTGTCCTTGTTTTACCAATGAGGCCTCTGAAGACTCAGCTGGTAATAAAAGGGGTCCAAGTAATTAGTATTCTTGACTCCTTCCTTCCTCCCTCCCTCCTTCCCTCTCTTCCCTCCTTCCCTCCTTCCCTTCCTTCCTTCCTTCCTTCCTAATATTGCTTCTTTTTTTTTCCTTTAAAAAAAGACAATACATGATCATTTGAGGAAATTTAGAAAATTCAGAAAAAATAAAGAAGTAAATATACATTATTGGCTGCTCCACTGTCCAGGAACTGCTACTGTCAGCACTTTGTGGTATTTCTTTCCAGTCGTATTTCTATGGATTGGTGAAGACTTTATATAATTAAAAAATTACCACATCTTGATGTTTGAGCCTGACTTTTAAGTGTGACATTATACTGTGAGCATTTCCCCATGCCATTTAACTATTTTGAAATGGATTCTAACAAGTGGATATTATAACCACTGTAACCATTCCTCTTTTGCAGGACCTTGGAGTTGTTTGTATTTGGGACTTATACAAAAACACTTTTGATGAACATCTTTTATACCATAAACACCTGTCTGAACTTCTGTGTTCAAAGCATAAGGGTGGAATGGCTGCATGAAAGAACCTGTTGTTCAACCACATTCTGCAGATGTACCAGCTTTTATTCCAAAAAGAAGCATGTATTTGTGCCTATTTTACCACACCTTTGCCAACATTGAATATTATATTTATTTATTTATTTATTATTTTTTTTAAATTAATTTTTATTGGTGTTCAATTTACCAACATACAGAAAAACACCCAGTGCTCACTGTTGGGGATCTACCCCAAAGATTCAGATGCAATGAAACGCCGGGACACCTACACCCCGATGTTTCTATCAGCAATGGCCACAATAGCCAAACTGTGGAAGGAGCCTCGGTGTCCATCGAAAGATGAATGGATAAAGAAGATGTGGTTTATGTATACAATGGAATATTACTCAGCAATTAGAAACGACAAATACCCACCATTTGCTTCAACGTGGATGGAACTGGAGGGTATTATGCTAGTGAAGTAAGTCAATCGGAGAAGGACAAACAGTGTATGTTCTCATTCATTTGGGGAATATAAATAATAGTGAAAGGGAATATAAAGGAAGGGAAAAGAAATGTTGGGAAATATCAGGAAGGGAGACAGAACATAAAGACTCCTAACTCGGGGAAATGGGTGACGGGCACTGAGGTGAATATTATATTTAAATTAATTGCTAGTTTTATGGATGAAAAACAAAGTTCCATTGTTTTGTTTTATATTTCTTTGTAAATAGCCTATAAGACAGAACTTTCTCCCTTTGTTATTAGTCTCTTTGTTAGAAAATCTATGGCACTTCATTTTTGTTATTGATATTTAAGGCTTTATGTGATTTAAATGCCCCTCTAATTCTCCATGCTCCCCAGGCTACCACATGTATTCATGCCATCTTCCCCCACCATGGAAACCATGCTGAGAAGGGGATTTCAGCCCACTAGTAGAGGAAAAAAATGAACTGAATTGACTCATACATCTTTTTTTGAATAAATGTCTACTCAGATTCTTTGCCCAATTTTTAGCTGAGTTCTTTGTCTTTTTATTATCGCATTATAAGAGTTCCTGATTTATTTCTTAGGTATAAATCTCATTAGATATATGATTTGCAAAAATTTTCTCCCTTTCTGTGGGCTTTTAATTTTCTTTATGATGTACCTTGAAGTACAAAAAGGTTTTAATTTTGATGATGTCCAATTTACATATTTTTTCTTTTTATTTTTTGGTGCCATATAAGAAACCATTGCCTAATCCAACATCATGAAGATTTGTGATTATGTTTTTTTCTAAGAGTTTAGTACATTTAGCTCTTACATTTAGATGTTTGATACATTTGAGTGAATTTTTGCATATGGTGTGAGGTAGGATTCCAAATTCATACGTTGCATGTGGATAAACAGTTATCCCAGCCTCATTTAGTAAAAAAATATTATTTCCCTCTTTGAATTGTCTCAGAACCCTTGTTGAAAATTGATTGACTGTGTATGTGAGGGTTTATTTCTGAACCCACAATTTTATTCCATTGTCTTATATGTCAGACATGGGTGACATTTAAATTTCCTCCCACATTCTGGGTTTCTTGAATTTTATGCAGACTCCTACTAGGCTATGTTAGAGAATTTGTTCTTCAGTCTATCCGCAAAGTTCAATCCACACATTGATGGAGTTTGCAGTAGGCAGACTGATGTTTACCTGATAAAGCTTTGGAATGCCTTTGTTTGCAGGTTCTGCAACAGAACTCTTTACTCAAGGTGGCTTAAGAAATATGGAAACTTATTTGTTTCTTATAATAAGAAATCCAGAGGCTGGTGACTCTAGGTCTGGTTCATTTAGTAGCTCAGTGTTGGTAGTTCTGTGGTCAGTATCTTTGCAGTTGTCCTGTTCTTTTCCTCATGCAAGTTGGTGGCTACAGTTCCAAGCATCAGGGTCTCATAATTGTACCCAAGGCAAGAAGGAAGGGGGACTCTTTTCACAGATTCCTCTGTTCTATTAAGAAGGAATCTCTTCTAAGAGTCATCCTTCCAACCTCTGTAACCAAGATTGGATTACACAGTCACCACTAACCACAGAAATGTTGGAAAAGTGAATATAAGCATTTCCAATTCTTGAAATTAAGCAAAGAGGGCAAAGGGGAGAATGTATGGAAATAATAACTACCAATGTCTACCTCCAGGTAGACAGAAGTAGAAGGGGTTGGAATGTGTACATGTATGCGTGCGTGTGTGTGTGTGTGTGTGTGTGTGTGTGTGTATCTCTCTCTCTCTCTCTCAGGGTGAGGGGGACAAGATAGGAGAGATTCCATGGGATTGAAAACTGGAACCAGAAGTTCTCCCCTGAGTCAACGATATACACTTGGGATGGAAAGGCCTGTAAATATATGGGAAAAAGTGAGAAAGCAGACAAGAAAACTTGGAAAGAATACCAAATCTGGGACATTCAGAGGCAGAAAATAGTCAAAACTGAAACTTGAGCAAAAGCTTGTGAGACTCAGGTAGAACAATTCCTTAGAACCCCACCTGGTACGGAGGCTGGCTTTCTTGAGCTGGCATGCACAGGATATTAGTGGTTGGGTCCAGCTGGAAGATCCAGGGGCAAGGTCACTATTTGTGCTCAGTACTGTCAGATAATACAAAGATGTACAGGGCTGTCTCCTGCCTTCCAGAACTTTTAATCTCATCATTTGTCCAGGGAACACAACTGCCATCTGTGAAAAAGGAGAAGTCATCCCTGTCCTTACACAGGCTGGTTCTCAAGGCAGCAAGAGTTCATGTCCTGGCTCAAAGTTGTGAGCCAGGGAAGCTCAGCTCCTCCAGAAACAGCAACTATCCCCAGGGACACTATTTTTTTGAGATAATGCCCATCGCTAACATTTATTGAGCACTTTTTATATAATTTTAGTAGTTTTTTTCTGATTACTAAAGCTTTCAATAACTCAATGGAGCAGATACTTTTATTATAATCTCTATTTCATACATGAGAAAACTGAGTCACTGAGAGGTCAGTCAACTTTCTCAAGGTCTTACACAGGATCAGATATTCAATCTCAGGCAGTCTGATGCCAAAGCTAAGGGAAGGGCAGCACTGCTTCCCAGGAGTCACCACCTTTTTGTGGAAGAGATTCTTCTAGATTTAGAAAGTGGGATGCACCAATACTGGAGAGGTATGTTGAACCTATGCTGTGTGGTTCTCGCCTCTCTGCACCTATTTCCACATTTGTGAAATGAGATGAT
Organism: Vulpes lagopus; assembly: GCF_018345385.1. Classification (NCBI taxonomy): domain Eukaryota; kingdom Metazoa; phylum Chordata; class Mammalia; order Carnivora; family Canidae; genus Vulpes; species Vulpes lagopus. The sequence continues at coordinate 63,398,389 of NC_054824.1, forward strand.
CACCTGATATTCTCTAGCTCCCTTCTGGCCTGAAGGTCCATGAACAGTCTGTTAGAAGGCAGGGTAGCCATGGCTGATGCTTGGAAGAAGTTAAACTCCTTCTACCTCTTAAATCTTAGCTACACTGAATCCTTACAGTCACAGTGACAAAGAGCATCCAGTAAAAACCCCAATCACCTCAAATGCTGTTGACAGGAACAAGGAGGATTCCCAGAGGGAGGATCAGGCACGGGGGAAGGACGTGATAGAGCTGGAACCAATATATGTCTCTCATGATTCCTTTTCCTTAGGAAGAGGCAGGGATTGTGAGCAGGTCAGTTCATTATAGCTGTATTTACTGCATTGATTTCCATTGCTTTGATGAGGAAAAGTTCCAATAGGAGATGCAAGTTGCCTTAGGACCTATAAATCCTTCTAGCACAGTCCTGGCATTCTTGGACCAGAGCAGCCAGTGTGTTGGTTTCTTCTATGAAGAGGTATCTTTGGTTTTTGGAATGGAAAGAAAGGCTCAGGGCCATTTTGTGGGAAGTTCCAGCCCTGGGGTCTTGGTCTTGGGAATCTCCTGGTGAAGACCTTAGCTTCCCAAAATATGAATACAAAAATGCTATCACTAGCAAAATGTTGCTGTGATTCCGACAGCTGACTCTCCCACTGACCTTGAATAAGATACTTAACCTCTGTAGAGCGGGTTTCTTTATCTGTGAAATGGGGATAATAGCAGAACTTATAGAATTACTGTGAAGAATAAATGAATTACTCTATATAAAGCAACTGGTTCATGGTAAAGTACTATAGAGATGTTGGCTCCAAACACATTTCCTTGTCAAGCCTAGAAGCTTTGGGCAGGGATCTTGACTGCCTGATATAACACGGTGCCTACAGTGTAGACCACAGTGCCTGGTATGTAATAGAGCCTCACATATATTTGTTGAATAAATGTAGAATGAATAAGAGTGCTTTGCAAACTGGTAAGTGCAACTCAGGAGAGAGGCAGAATTATTATCTATTACTAGTTGTTATCCCTGGCTTCTTGGGATAATCAGGCAGCTCAGAAACTGGAGGATATAGGACATACTGGGTCTGGTTCATTGGTCTGATGTTTCCTGTTAACTCCTTTCAGAGTCTTGGGGACCAGACACCATCATTAGGCAGGGTCTCGAAGACATAGGTCAGGTGAGAGGGAGGCGGCAGTGGCTCAGTATTGTAGACACACTGTATACCTTTGGCCAAAAAACTCCTTTGTTAGCCAAAGCAGGCGTCTGTAACACAAAATCTCCCCATTTGTCAAGTTGGTCTTTATGCAGTGTAAAGGACTTTTACATGCAGTGTCTCACACCTGCTTGTAAAGGTAGAATGACAAGGGTGAGGGGATTGAGGCTTTGAGAAACCGACAGGCTTGCTGAAATACCAAAGCTGAGACTCAAACCCAGGTCTCCTTACACCCTCCCAGGGACTCTCCTGATTAGCACACTCCAGATTAGACTCTCCTGATTGCAGGTAGAGGAGGGACTGGCTAGAGCTCTGCCTCCTACAGGATGTGTGCATATTCTCAGAGAAGTGATTTTTCTCTCTATAAAATGGGAACAGCAGTAAAACCTACCTCCCAAGATTTTCCAAGAATTACACGAGGTAATGTGAGAAAATCGCTTAGGTCAGAACCTGACATAAAGAAAGTACTTAAGCTTTTACCCCCTGGTAGCCTGTAGCACTCTATGTCATGTGCTAATGGTATGCAGAGATAGATGAGGCACACAAGGAGGGGTGGGGGGGGCATGCCTTCCCTTAGCAAATATTTACTGAGGACCTAATATGTACTAGGCACAGTACCAGGCACTCAGGAGACAGTGGTGAGCAAATAGGGCTGATCTACACCCATTAGGACTTAAAATCCAGCAATATAGGCAAATGTTAATGGAATATTTACAGACAAAAGAAGGCCTGCCCACTCCTTGATACATATCTAAAAGAATCCCTCTTTGATTCCTATAAAAGATGGTCTTTACAATACATACACAATTCTGGGGAAGTGATGTCTAAGCTAAGATCTGAAGGATGTAGCAGGATAGAGGATTAAGAGCCTCGTTTTGGCCATGTTGGGCCTGAGATGTCTTAAAAGGTAAGCATTGTGAGCCAGACAGATAGCTGGCTTTGTGATTACAGAGCTCAACAGAGAGACACTGATGAGGATGGAAACATGGGGTCTGTCATCACACAGGTGGGACCCAACCCATGTAAAATGAGTTCACCCAAGGAATAAAGAGCTCCAAGAAAGAGACTGAGACAAAAGATATACAAGACCTGGTTCCTCCCTCCTTGGGGAGGTTGGAGTGTGGTTGGATGGGGGGCAAGTTCCCACACTTGGAAAGTGGCTGGAGGTAGGCTGTCAGGATCATAAGCCAGAAAGTGAAGAGACAGTTGGAATCCAGTACGTCAAGGAAGGATCTAGAAGGCCATGTTTTGCCAGCTGGGGTCCATTAGGAGGAGAGACTGGGTGAGGTGAGCAATGCAGAATGCACCCAAGATTTCTGTGTTGTGCCAGCAACAGCACCCACAGGCCTTTCAGCACCAGAAGGATTGACAGTGGCTAAGGAATCAGCACCAGAGGCAGACGACAGTGTGAAAGCCTCGTGCTCTTGTGTGTGTGTATGCGTGTGTGCACATGTGTGCACGTATGTGTGTACCTGTGTGTATGCATATCTTATCTGCTTAAAACAAATAAGTTTTTATTTTATTTATTAATTAAAAAAATTTTTTTTGACCCACAAAAGTTTTAACAAATAAGTTTTTAGAAGCTCACTTTGAAACTTCTGATGTCTAAATGGTGTGTATTATGTGTTAATGCCGTGAAAGTGCAAAGTGCCCTAATTTGAGAATGTTAACATCTCCTGCAGGTGCTGTTTTGGCTAAATACATTTTCCTCCCTCGGTGCTAAGTGTTTTAATTTTTGGAAGTCTCTTGTGCCTGTTTCAAATGTTTGTTTTTAGGTCACTGCCAGAGTTATCTGGCTTGATGACAAATGTATTTGCTAGGCAATTCCTGAGGGGACATGGCTTTTGTTGGCATTAGGCAAGATTTCTAGGTGGTCTTTCTTTCATTCCTTAATTCATCACTCAAGATCTAAGTACCTATATGCTTGTGGGGGGAAGAGAAGTTATAGAAGAGCTGGAAGGAAAAGGCTCAGGTGGGAGGGTCTGGGAAACAGAGATGAAAGGGTTACAGCCTAGGAAACAAAGAACAGAGATGTGTATAGGTCAGTCACATCCATCTAGAAGAGAGTACCATGATGAATAAGTGCCACAGTGGGTAGGTAAGAAATGGGGTGCTTTTAGCTACAAATAACTAAGAGTGGAATAAACTAGAAGCTCTAATTTAACAAGAGTCTGGAAGAAGGCCATCATAGTGTGATATTCCTATCCAGTTCAACCAGGATTATGATTTATTCCATCCTCCTGCTCTACCACTCTGCTTGTGTTTTGATGCCTCAATGTGGCTGCTACAGTAGGATAGCATCCCAAGGAGGTAGGAATAGAGGAGAATTTCTTCTCAGAGTGCTTTCCTTCCCCCTTTATCCTGCTCTCAAAAGATTACCCAGTCTTTGGGGTCCAGATCAGATGCCTCCCACCCAGTTATCCCATGGATATAGTCCACTTTTCTCTAAATTTTGGTATTTGTTTTCCTCTACCTCTTCTCAGTGCATATATAGTGTTTTGTGTTATAACTACTTGTGCTTGTGAGCAGATCTTGTTGGTCCCCTTTGAAAACTCATGACAGACTGTCATGAACATAATGGTATTTTTCTCCGGTGAATGAAAATCTCAGCATGACACTGAACCATCATTCTGGAAGCCTATTCCTATGGACTGGGCCTAGAAGTCCAGAGGATCACAGATGAAAAAAACATTACTGCTGGAATTTAGAGACCTCCTGGATAAGAACAGCCTTTCTTTACAACCACAAGGAGATTGATATGTTCAAAAGGCTTAGGAGGCTTTCCCAAAAGTATCCAGCTGAATTGGGATGTAGGCCACAGCATACTCTGTATATTTTTATTTTAAAAAGTGTCAGAGATTTTATGATTGACCTGGTTTTCCCAAATAATATCTGGTTGCAAGAGTTACTAATGAAGTATTCTAGTTAATTAATGAATGACTGTTAATATGTTATTTTTCATCAGGTGCTCATGTGATTATGAACTTTGCTTAATAGCATAAGTGCCTCCACGTCTTTCACTACCACTTTTCCTCTTGCCAACTTGCCAAGTATGTAGTATGTGCTCAATAAAGAACTGTTGGATTGAATTGTACCCACAGCCATGTGCACATCTCCCCCTTCATATTCCTTACTAATAGACTGTGATGACAGGCTTTAATTAAAATACTGATATTAAAAATGGAGCCCTGATGAAAAATATGGTATATAAATATGGTAATATATAATGGGGATAATTTGCTAGCTTCCAGCCACAAAAGTTTAATTAATACTCCTGTAATACCATTTGGTGCCATTGAATACTCACCATGGGGGAAGGCCAGGACCCTGTAGGAAATAGAAGAAAAAGATAAAAACAGTCAGCCTTCTAGGATTCTCATTGGCTAAGGCCCAGAGAAGGGGGGATAGTTCTTCTCATAGCCTTGTTGGCCTAATGGCTTACTCATTAGATACTTTTGGTCCAGAATTTACTTTTTCTGCATTTCTTAAATGTACAGTTGGCATTATACTCTTTGTACTGATTGTTCTATTTTCTTCTTTCTTTATCCATTGGTGTATCATTATTGTCTGCACATCTACCCATCCATCTATCTACCCATCCATCCATTCACTCACTCACTCACTCATTCATTCACCCATCCATCCATTTATCATCCATCCATCCATATATCCATCCATCCATCCACCAACCCATCTCATCCATCCATCCAGCTTGCTTTGAGTACTGCTTTTGTGTCAGGCATTGTTTAAAGATAAGATCCTACACAGTCTGGTTCTCCCTTGCCTTATCTCCTACTACTATCTCCTTCACTCTGCTGGGTGTGACAGCAGCCTTCTTTTTCCTGTTCCTCTCTGAATACTCTTCTACCAGATTCTTGCAAGACTTATTTCTTTACTTCAGTCAGGCTTTTGCTCAAATGTCCCCAGGAGTACCCCACCTCCCATTGTAGTTATTCCACTTTCCTGCTTTATTTTTCTTAGGTCACTCTGAACACTTGAAATTGTAGTATTTACTTTATCATCTATCTCCACTCCTAAAATGCAACATCCCCGAGGGCAACAATTTTCTCTATCTTTGGGTGCTATCTCCATAGCACCTTAAAGAGGGGCCAGCATGCAGTAGGTGTTCAAGAAATATTTGTTGAATGACTGAATGACCATGGCCTTAATTGTGCCCTTGATCAATTTATAGTATATCTGGAGGGACAGAAAAGATATCTAAGGAGATTAAAAGATGGCCTATGGGGCAGCCCTTGATTCCTGGTGGCAAAGGGACAACCGAATATAGGGAAAAGGTGAGGGTCCAGGCAACAAGAGTTTACCATGAACGTGCTGTGTGCCCGTATGCAAATCCCTTCCCTTCGCTGGGCCTCAGTTTTGTCACTGGCTCTGTGATGTGGGTGCAATGTCTAGGCTCTAAGGTTCCTTCTTGCTCTGTCTGGGGCTTCACGACAGCCTCCTGCTTTGCTTTCCTTTCTATCTTTCTCTTTAATGCTGGTTCCAATCATCTGCATTTTCCTTTCTGTCTCCCTTTCAAGGTCCAGTTTTGGGGGCTGGTGGGTAAGATACCCAGCTTTAAGACATCAGTTGTCCTTGGTAAGGATAGGTGAGGCTTAATCCATGCAGCATTCTTTGGGATCCTGGAGAAGACTGTTTTCTCTCTGCCTGAGGTGTCATTATTGTTAATAATGATGACATCAGTCTATCTCATCAGGACCCGCAAGTGCCTAACTAAGAAAAATGCTTTTGTCGCTGTTAGTAAATATAAAGTGTGTCTACTCAATCAGAATGCCACCCCCAGACGGGTGAGTCTGTTCCCTTCCCTATGCCCTGACTGCTCGTTTGCAATCCTGCCCTTCTTCGCACGACAGCATTTATTTTTTATTGATGTTTCAGCACTTTGACAAATACATTTTTCCATGAAGAGAAACATAATTAACTTAAGTCATTTATATTAATCACAAGGGGGGAAAATCATGCAAAACAGGGGTAATTTTGTATTGAACAAGGCACGTTATCTAATGAATATAGATGATGCTGATTTATGTGTTTATCCAAAAAGCATCAGTAGGGGAAAAAAAATGCCAACCCTGAGCTCCACCCTATCCCCCCCACAAAAGCTGAAAAAACAAAAAGTCCAAGTTCTATTTAATGATGCTTCCTGGTTTGGCGGCATCCCGCCCACAGACTGAAAAATAAAATAAATTTTCAAGTGTTTACGGAGCTTGAACAGCAAGAGAAACTCTCCCAGCGTGGGTGTCCTCTGCTTGAATCCCAGGGAAGCTGTAATTACTTACTCCTGCAAACATTGGGCCAATGTGGCTAGGACTATGCAGGTGGGTTAGTGTGGACTGCTTTCTACTGCAGCTTTGGGACAAGTCTGAGCGCCACGATTACAGGCTGTGGTCAGCAGGGACCCAGTCATCAGAGCTTAGATTCCCCAGTTGCATGGGCCAAAGTAGATCCATTTAATGGGAAAGTTGCAGCTGGAATAATTTGCTGTTGTGAAAGAGAGTGGTAACACCTCCGGTTTCTAGCCTTGCCTCCCCACGTGTAAGAACAGTGGCTGGGGCTTGCAGGTACCAAGAAGAAAGGGGAGTGGGAAGAGACAAGGATGCATCACAAGAGTGTCACTAAATCACACAGTGTTAGAGCTGGGAGCCCATACCATACACAGCATGGAGCCCACCCCCTTCTGTCCCCATTGAGTAAATTGAAACCCTGAGAACAACAGTTGGCATTACCAAGTACTCCCTAAGTATCAGGCATTGTTCTAATGTTTTTTTTTTTATGTTTAATTCTCACAATAATTTTATGGGATAGGTGCTGTCATGGTTCCCACTTTACAGCTAAGGAAATCAAGGCTCAGAGAAAGGAGGCTGCTTCTGCAGGAGCCTGCAACAACGAGTCATTGGCTAGAACAAGATCCCAGACTTTCTGACCTCCCATGCAGGAGGGAAGGAGCGGCTCATCCCGAGTGTGTGAATTCTTCACAGGAAATATTTGAGCAAGACTTTGGAAACTTTTAGAGCTTGGTTCTGTCTCTCTTCTTTTTGTTTTATGTGGGCTGCCCTCTTTGCTGTCACTAACCATAAACATCCCTACACAATCTCAGAGGACTGCAAGCTTGCCTCAGGGACACAGAGGTGACAGATTAATGAGCTATGAGATGGTGCTCCAGGGGGGTGGGATCTGGGTTGGGATCTTTGTGTGGAGTGAGTGAGTGTGTGAAGGTGGAGGAGCCAGTGCCAGGGTTCCTGGAAGAACAGAGAGAGGCCAGCCCTGGAGCTCGTTGACTGTGTAATGATGGTAGCTGCTCCTTTTGCAGGTAGAGAAACAGACAGGGTGACCTTTTCTTGACCAGGAAACTGGATCCTTCGTTTCTTCTTCCTGTTGCCTGTCCTTGACCTATATTGGTATCCCCTCTACCTGAGACCTTCAAATAGTAGTCCTGAGGACAATAGAGCCAGACTGTCTGGATTCAAATTCTGTCTCTACCACTTGCTGTATGACTTTGGTAAAGTCTCCTAACCTCTCTGGCCTCAGTGTCCTATACCTTCACGAGGGGATGGCTAAGGATAAGTGCTTAGATTTAGGACAGTGCAGCATGTATAAATGCTGGCTATTATTATGATTATTATGAAAAGAACCCAAATCCCCAAAGCATCCACAGTCCTTGTCTGTGACTGCACAGAAGTGGTCAACAGACATTGGGTTTGGGCAAGCCTGGCCCAGTGGGGAGGAGAAGGGAGCACAGGAAGGGCTTTCAGGGTGGGTGCAGGAAGGTGGGACTGACCAGATTTCCTGGTTTTCCTCCGCACTCTGCGTGCTCTGAGCCGCCATGCCCACTGACCAGGCTGCAATTCATCTCTTGCCTGGTCCGTGGCTTCTTGAGCAGGCTGGGCCAAGAAAGAGCCATGGCCCCATCCATCCTCGGTTGCTTGGACAGCGGCGCTGGAGAGCGCATCTGTCACTGTCTCCTGTGGCATGGACGACTGGCGTGTCATCTTTGACAAATGTCTATGCTAGTGAGCTCTGCGCGGCTGTGGATAGTTACAGACACTGAAAATGCACAAACACAGATGGGCCGGTTCACACGGCAGCAGACACAAATGAGGACCAGTTATAGATTGGAGGGGTTGGGGGAGGAAGGGGGGGCCACAGAGGGTGGGACTTTGACTTAGAAGACATGGGCTCTGCCTCCTACTCTTCAGGAGACTTTGTGTAAACCATTGCCTCTCTCTCTGCATTGATTTTCCCAGGCATGAGGTGGGGATAAAAGTCCCTCGTCTGTCCTCTGTGGTGTTACAGGAATCAGTCATGATGTTCATCACCCTGTTAGCAAAGACAGCAGCTACTCTTATCAAGCACCTGCCTTGGGTCAGGCATTTTGTGCCTGCATGCACCAGCTCCCCAAATTCCCCAAATAAGCCCACTTTACAGATAAGGAAACAGATTTAGAAAAACAACTTATCTGGGGTCACAGGGCAAGTGACAGAGTTGCCTTGGCATCCAGGCAGTACTGCTCTAGGCTGGGAGTCGGCGACCAGGATGGGCAAAGGGCCAGAAAGTTGATGCTTTAGGCTTCATAAGCCATGTGGTCCCTGTGGCATCTACTCAGTTCTGCTGGTGTTGTACAAAAGACGGACAATAAATAAATGTGGCTGTGTGCCACATGCAACTTTATTTACAACACAGTTGGCTGGCTAGATTTGTCTTTGGGGCTCACAGGCCATAGCTTGCTGACCCCTGCTCTAGGTTTCCAAATCAAAAGAGACGATCACGGAGGGAGGTCTACATGTTAGGGGGGCATATTGGGGATGGTTGAGAAAATGGGTTACCTATGTTCCAGCCCAAACTGTGCCACTAAATGGTGGTGGGACCCTGGGCAACTGACTTAGTAGCTCCATGCCTCAGTTTCTTCATCTATAAAATGGTAATAAGAAATATTGTATACCCCATAGACTTGTGAGAATTACATCCGTAACCATGCAGAGCCCTTAGAGCAGTGCCTAGCACATCATGAACACTGGGCAAATGTCACCTATTATCACACACCAGGGAACATTATCATCAACACCTGAGATTCTGATCATTTAAATGATGAGTTGGATGAGATTTCCTGGCTCAGTTGTCTTGGTTCCAGCTTTCTGCTTTCTTCCTGCCACCAGACCAAATCCTCAATGGGGTGAGTGGCCACTTTGTCATGTGGGCCATGGAATGCCAGATAAAGGGACCTTATGGACTTCTTATCTTTGCAAAGACACTGAGGTCCAAAGAGGGGAAGGAACGTGCTAGAAGTCACACAGCCCTTAGGTGTCGGATTCACTTTTCCTGTCTAACCGGTTAATGTTCTTTCCCAAGTTGTCCAGACTGGCTCCCCTGGCTTGGTGAAATACAAGGTATTCCTGCAGGTGAGGTCATCCAGGATTGGTGGCTCTCCACTGCCTGGGTATGGCAAGCACAGTCCTGAAGGGCAGAGACTGAGGCCAATGTCCTCCCATCATGACACAAGCCTTGCAGAGCCCTCTGTCCATCCAGACACCTGAGCCCCAGCTCTTCTCAGCTCAAGGCCCTGTCTCCTCACCCACGATTAAAAAAACCTCCATTCTCTGTCCTGCTGTACTCCCTGGGAAATAACCAGAACTAAGAGTTCCTGGAAAAAGCTGGGAGTAGACACTATATAGAATCTGCAAACAAATCACACTTGAGTCAGGAGGCAGTGGGTTCTCTCATAGTTGGTAATTCTGGTTGTCTGTTGAGAAAAAGAAAGCAAAATGGTCCAGACAGCCAGCCTGGCAACTACTAGTTAGCTAGACCCTGGTGGCTCCTGTTGAACATAAATCATGTGACACAATATCTGCATCAGAGAAGGTCTCCCTGTGACCAAAATGGAACATGATAAGCACACGGATATTAGGAAACCCCCCAAAATGCATGACAATCCTTTTCTGCCAGCAGGTACAAAGGATTCTTCTTCCTTAATTAATAACAACTCTAGGTTTGCTTTATTCTTCTTACCTCCTTGATAAAAATGATTAAGATATCCAACCAGCAACATGCTCCTGCTCCCTGACAGCATGCAGTCTAGGACAACATAGCTTCCTCAGCCATGGTTCCCCATGGTCCACACTCTCTTTCGCTGACACAAGTTAAGAAACCTGACCGCACTGGTCCTGGTGATCTTTCAACATTGCGCTTTATTGGCATATTTATTGATATTGGAATATGGGTAAGTTAGGTAGAGTGGAAGTGTCCAGTGATGAGGTGGAAGACGGAGTCAATCCCTGAGTCCTACAGAGAATCAGATGCTTTAAGTGTGATATGTAGCTCTCGTGAGGTGGATCCTGCCATGAGCATTATTTCATTTTATTCTCTTAATAACCATGGTGGAGTAATAACGTTTCCATTTATAGACAAACAAAAAAACCAAACTCCTTCTGAAGCCCAGCGAGCTTAAGGACTTTGCCTGCAGTTCTGCAGCTGGTAAGTGGGAGTCCAGGAGTCAGGAGTCTTCTAATACCAAGCCCCATGTTGATGATTTTATGTAAGGCTAATCTGTGGTCTACATAGCAAGAAGGCCCTATGCCCCATCTGGTTCTCACCATTGATAGCATCGATGACTTTAAGAAGAAGATGATCTTCTCTAGAACATGCTAATCACATGGTCAGAGTCAATCAGTCAGTCAAGGGATTTTGGTGGTCAGTCTTTCCATCTTCAGAGTAGACATCAGTTCTCAGGGATATGCATCCAACATCCACTTGGTTCAAAGGATGCAGCTATTGCTGCTGGCCAGGTATTCGGAGTTGAGGAGTAGAGAAGAGCCCCATGAACATGTTTCTCTTAACCCTGACTTTGGATGCAGAGAAAGGGGAGCACTCTTACACTGTTGGTGGGAATGAAAACTGGTGCAGCTACTCTGGAAAATAGTCCATGGAAATTCCTCAAAAAGTTAAAAATAGAACTACCCTATGACCCAGCAACTGCACTACTATGTATTTATCCAAAGGATATAAACATAGTGATTCAAAGGGGCACCTACACCCCAATGTTTATAGCAGCAATGTCCACAGTAGCCAAAATATGGAAAGAGCCCATATGTCCAGCTACAGATGAATGAATAAATAAGATGTGGTATATATACACAATGGAATATTACTCAGCTGTCAAAAAATGAAATCTTGCCATTTGCAATGACATGGATGGAACTAGGAGGTACTATGCTAAGCAAAATATGTCAGAGTAAGACAAATATCATATGATTTCACTTATATGTGGAATTTAATAAACAAAACAAATGAACATAGGGGAAGGGAAGGATAAATAAAATAAGACAAAATCAGAGAGGAAGATAAACCATAATAGCCTTAACTGTAGAAAACAAAAAGGGTCACTGGAGGAGAAGTATGTAGGGGCATGCGGTAACTGGGTGATGGGCATTAAGGAGGGCACTTGATGTCATGAACACTGGGTGTTATATGCAACTAATGAATCACTAGACTCTACTTCTGCAACTAATATTTCACTCTATGTTAATTAATTGATTTTCAAAAAAAAAAAAACATGAAAAAAAAAAAAACACAACAAGACCTTGACTTTGGCATCCAGCACTCCACATTCACTTTCTTAAGCCATCATGTCTGTAGAGAGAATACACAGAGGGAGCAACCTAACCTCATCAAAGAATGTCTACGGCAGAGTCTTCATGAAGTTCCTCTCCCAGCTATTTGAAGAGGTACCTTCTCCATTAAGTTCCAATGGTTTGCATGTTCTGTGTGGAAGAGGGGACATCTGTAGGGTTGCATGGTGGAAAACTGAAAAGGCGGAGGGAAGAGCAGGAAGGGGAATTTTATAAGCATCCACTTTATGTTGGGTATTATGTTGGGGGCTTTTCATAGGTTTGGGAGCCCATTAGAGTTGGCTTTTAGTGGAGCAGGAAAAGTGTCACTTGAAGGCAGGTGGTATAAGGATTTTGGACATTGAAAGGTGAGTTCATCTTTGAAGCCTGCTTCCCTGGTTTTAGGCCCCTGCTGGGTAGAGAAATGCAGACCAAGGACTCAGCCACTATTCTTGGAGAACACGGTAAGCTCACTGAACTCATGATTTGATGTAAGCCTAATCTGTGTTACAGAGACAGAGTATGTTGTCTAGCCATGGAAATTTTACCAGTCTGTGACCTTGAAGAAGTAGAAAATGTGTTTCCGTAACTGCATAGGTCTTTGGAGTCCCTGCACAGTGTAGTTTCAGGCTGAATAATGTAGATTGGGAGATATAACTATTTGCTATTGGGATGGCTTTGTCTGGCCTTGGGAGTCAGCCCAGTCCTGTAGGTTTAGGTCTGGGGTTCCCTTGAAAATTGACATCATCTCACCTTTCATTGGCTCTGAAGTTTCTACTGGGAACTCGGCAGAAAGAGGGGTCTAGTGCTTTTGAAGCAGGAGTGCACAGTGGACCTGTCACATGGTGCCTGCCAAGGGTGGGCAGAAGCCCTGTCACCTCCTGTGTTGTCCTCGCTATGTCACAGGTGGTTCAGTGGAGCTTTGCTGGACATCCATAATCTGGCTGCAGCAAGTGAATGATGACCGTCCTGTTCGCTACCCCATGGAACTCTGGCCTTCTCAAGTTGTTTCTTCTGGGCACTTGCGGGTCTTTACATGGTAGCCCCCTGTGCCTGGAATGTTCTTCCTTTCTGCTTCTTTAGGGGTTACTTCTTCTTATTCTTTTTTTAATTTGAGATAGAGTAAGAGAGCATGAGTGGGGACACGGGCAGAGAAAGAGGGAGAAGCAGACTCCCCACTGAGCAGGAAGCCTGACACAGGGCTCAATCCTAGGACCCTAGGATCATGAGCCAAAGGCAGACGCCTAACCGACTGAGCCATACAGATGCCCCAGGCATCACTTTTTAGTAACATTTTCCCTGACTACCCCATCCAATGTTCTAAGTTTCTATCTCCTGTTATAATTTTTCTCCTTAGGTTTATCCCTAACATGTGTATGCTCCTTAGGCATCATGTATATTGTCTGTCTCATACTGGGAAATGAGCACCTTGAGAGCAGGGAATTTTTGACTGGTATGGTCATGGCTATAATCCTTGGGTTTTAGAACCCAGTTAGATGATAGTAGGTGCTCAATATATGTGTGCTAGAAGAATGAATGAGTTTCTATTTTACTTAGAGTGTATATTTCATTGAATGCTGTTCTCATTTATTGATATGATCACATTTTCCCCTTAAATTTGTTGGCATAATGAATTATGTTAATTGATTTCCTGTCATAAATCTGTGTGTTACTAGGATAAATCCCACTTGATCATAATGACATTTTGCCAGATTTCATTTACTAGTGTTTTATTTCCAGTTTTTACATTTATATTCAGAAGAAGGATTGGTTGCAGTTCTTTTCCTAAGCGATCTGTACCAGGTTTTGGTACTAAGGCTATGCGGGCTTCGTAAAATAAATTGCAGTGCTTTATCTTTTCCTATGATCTGAAGAGTTTAATTAACGTCGGAATTATTTGTTCTTTAAAGGTTACATAGAGCTCAGCTGTGAAACCATCTGTTCCTGGTGCCTTTTGTGATGGTGGATCTTTAACCACCTTTCCAGTCTCTCTGCGGTAGGTAATTGGTCTTCTTGTTTTCTACGTCTCCTTGGGTCAATTTAGGTAATTTATATTTTACTAGGTACATACTCACTCCTAGGTTTCCTGTTTTGTTTCTGCAGAGTTGATGAGGAACTCGCTTGTTATTTTTTTTAATCCCCAGTGCATCGTGCCTACGTCTCCTCTCTCATTCCAATTCTGTTTAACTTTGTTCTCTTTCTTTTCCCTGGAATCAGGCTCCTGATGAATTTGCATGATCTCAGTGCTTTGGAGAAACAGAGAAGCCTGTGCCCAAACCTGGAACCCATGGGTTCTTGAAGAGAGGCACCTGCAGGAGGCTGGCAGGGAGCAGCTCAGGATGGTGGAGGCAGGACCCCAATGGGCCAGGGAAGGCAGATGGTGCTGGTGGCTGAGATTTGACTCCTGGCTCTCCCACTTTCTGGTTGTGTGACCTTGGCAAGACACTCTGCTTCTCTGCCCTTGTGTTTCCCTCTCTATGAGAGGGGATCACAGAAGCAGTATCTAGCTCACATGGGCAGGGAGGAGGACTAGATGAGTGTATTTGAGTGAAGTGCTGCACACAGTGCCTGGCAGGGAGTGGATATGCATCAGCCTTCATTATGGAGAGAACACCGTGGAGGGAACAAGAGGCCATGAGGATTTCCAGAAATCACTGGGTGTCCTTTGGAAGAATGGACTTTGAACCCCCATCCTGCAGATATTTGGGAGGGGTTGTGATTCGGGGGACTAAGGGGAGTGTGACTTCCCTCTGTGGTTTCAAGTCAGTTAGATATGAGGCCATTTGCAGTGACACATACACATCTTCCCTACAGCCCTATAAGGTAGGTGTCAGGAAGAATATATGAAAGTGCCAATATCAAGCCATTTTTAATCCACATAAAGGCACTTTCATATAGTTCACCCTGATGTTATTATTGTCATCACTTTTCAGATGACAGGCTCAGAGGGTGCAAGCAGCTGTCCTAAGGTCACACAGCCTGTTGATGTAGAGGGCACTTTGGTCAAACCAGGGCCATACAATTTCAAAGCCTATGTGATACCTCTCAGTGTGGCCAGAAAAACAAAAACCTGCAAAAGCCATTGCAAAGATATGCGGCAAATCCAACTGGAACAAAGTGGCCAGTACTATGGCTGCAAAGTAATAATTGTCTGGACATCTAGGCGCTGATCTGAACAGAGGGAAGGAGCAGGCTCTGATAGAGCTCCTGAGGTCTAAAAACCCAGTCTTCAGTGCTCTGGCCTATGAGGGCAGCCACTGCCATCCTAACATTCCATTTATGGAACTATTTCAGCTAGTATCCTACTAAAGAGCATGTGTTCATTTGCAGGACCTGGAGGGCTCTTGAAAGATAGGCATCCTCTCTTATTTATCTTATAACCATGTTTCAAGTAACAAGTTTCCTGACAAAAGGTTACCTATACACATTTTAGCTTCTTACACAAAGGACTGCTCATCTAGATAGAATTTTGAGGTGGGAGGGATGGTGATATTTATATAGTTTCCCCAATGTGGGCAAGAGAAAGTGGGCTTTAATAGTTATGGGGGTCTATCCCTCCAGGGGTCTATGGCTGATGATACCTAAAATGGGCCTTAAACTTGGCACTTTATGAAGATGACAAAATGATTTGTTGATGTGAAGGTCTGGGTTTTCATGAGGATGAGCACGAATGTATGGTACATGTGCACAAATGATAAACTGACAAGAATATTAACAATGCAATGACAGTTGTCAGGTCCCCACACTAAGGAACTAGGCTAATCCTTAACTAGGGCAGGATGCTGACTCTATGGAAGCTCTGCGCTGGCACATCCACCTCTTGCTGCAGAATCCTTCTTCCCAAGCCTCAGCCACTGCTCGTGAATTGACTCAAACACTCACCAAGATCCAGAAGAATTGGATCTCAGTTAATTTCTAATGGAGAGTTGCCTCTCCCCAGCACACTGCAAAATTCTGAGTCTGGTTGGCCATTGTGCAGCCCTGGTCTCCAATCTGAGAATGCTGAGGGTGCCTTCCCTCTGTTGGGACCAGTGAGACTCTGCTGCTTTTTCTATCTCTGATTACAGGAATGATAAGAGTCATTTATCTCAGTCTGTTTTCTGGGATGAAGATGGTTCTTGGAGTCCAAGCTAAAAATGGAGTGCCCACTCATGGAGCCCGGGCTGTTTCTGTGAAATATGTGGTCAACATCATGTCCTGCCAATCCCCCTCAGTACCCTGGTTTCAGCATATACTGACAGCTTCCTACTGCAAACACCTGCTGCTCTCTGCTCCCGGGCTCTCTCTGGCTGCGGGAGAGTAGGAGGCTAAGATAAGTGACATACTAGAAGTGTCAGGAAGTTGAAGTCTCTGGAAAGATCCCTCCACAAATGACGGATGAGAGTTAGTGGATAAATACTTCAGTTCTTAGCCCCTCAATTGGGAACACCCTGTGACATGCAGTTTCTAGAGGGTAGCCAGAGGAACTGAGCTCATTAACACATTCATTCCCTGTCTTACTCCCCCCCGCCCCCCGCCCCGCTGCTGCTTCCTGGGCTCACTTCCCTAGTCAGCTACCAAGTCCTTGTCTCAGGGTCTGCTTCTGGGGAACCCCACTAAGACATCCCTTAAACATCCCTCTGTCTCAACCCAGCCATTCAAGTGCACCTGCTGATTGATTAGATGGTGCTCTGCAAATACCAGCAGGCAGCTACCTTCATCTTAGCTAGTCTGTCCTCTTTGTAGCTCAGACCTTTGGGACCTGTAGGTCTAGAGAATATTAGTCAAATGTGCTCATTCTGCTGCCTGAGCAAGGCTCAAGCAAACCCACGTATCACTCACTGTGTAGCATGTTTCCCAGTAGGCTCCCAGGAGTCTCCAAGGGTGGAGGCACCTGCAGGAGGAAATTAGCTTCACTTGTATCTGGACACAGTGTGGGCTGCAGCTGCATGTCAGCAGTCTGCTGTGCCAGCTCTTCTATTGCTGCACCTCTTCTGTGCAGTGTTGCCCTGAGGACTGTGTGGAGCTTTTCCATCACTAGCCCAGCCTTTGTCAAGTGGTGGACTTTTTGACATTCCAGAGTGCATGAGGCTGCCCTGGTACTTCTGTGAATCTGCAGGCCTGGCTCTGCCTCAGTGAGCTCATCTCTGAACTGCCTCCTGTATGCAGTGGCACCCAGATGTCTAGGGTATCTTGTGCAATATGCTTGAAGTTCACTCTCCTCTGTCATATGGGTAACGGCAACTTCTTCCTTCTGGCAACTCAAGACAAGACCCTAAGGGTCATCTTGACTCTTCTCTTCCTGTCACAGCTTATATCCTGTCCTTCAGTAAATATTGCTGCCTTAATCCTTCAAACTCTGATCACTTCTCTCCACCTTCCCACTGCCTCTTTGGTCGGAAGTATCATTTTTTCTTACCTAGACTTTTGCAGAGGCAGAGTCTCCCACACTGGTGCCCTGATTCCACCCCTGCTACCCTTCTGTCTACTCATGACACAGCAGCCATTAAAAACTAAGAGCAGTTTCCACCTCTGCTTGGAGCCCTCCTATAGCTCTTATTCTACTGGAGGAAAGGCCACATCCTTACAATGGACCATGAGAACTAGCCCCCCAACCTCTCCATGCCTCTCTGACTTCAGCTCCCACCACTCACTCCTGGTTCACTCTACTCCAGCCACAATGCCCTTCTTGCCTATTCTCCAACATCCAGCCATGCCCCTTATGGACTTTGCACTCATTGTTCCCTCTACCTGGAGTATTCTGCACCACCCCCCAGAGAGGCTCCCTTACATTCTTCAGGCTTTCACTCAAATATTTCCCTGCTAGGAACTGTCTTAATCTCCCAAGCATTCTCTATCTCTGTCCTCTCTTTATTTTTCTCCCTGGCACTTATTGCCATCTGACACCCAGATACTTTACTTGGTTACCTTATTATAGCTAACTAGAAGGTAAACTCCTTGGGAGTAGGGACCATTCCTGTTCACTACTGTATCCCTGCCATTAGAACAAGCCTTGGCAAGCAGTAGGTGTTCAACAGGTGTTTGTTGGAAGATAAATATGTGTGCAATAGGTTGTGACCTTGAGTAAATCATTCTTTTCTGGGTTCAGTACCAGGGGACCAGCCACCCTAAGTGATTTTCAAGGCCCTGTTCCTGCTCTTGCTCTTTGGTTGCATGAAGAGGACCACTTTAGGGAGCTGGCTCTTAGGCTTAGGGATATCCTCAACATTTGTCAGCCATGTCAGGACTGAGCTTCCTGCTTTCTTGGCAGAGGGATCATTAGGGAAGCAGAGAAAGTGGCAGGTATATTTACCCTGCCCATGTGTTGGAGTGGACAGTAGAAGCAGGGACCCCAGCCCATCACCTGGGTACCTGAAGTCTGTGTCTGGCTGGCCTCTTTCTCTAACTGGCTGAAGCCTTGAGATTGAAAATTTAAGTGCCTGGGGGCACCTGGGTGGCTCAGTCGGTTAAGCATCTGCCTTCAGCTCAGGTCATAATCCCCAGGTCCTGGGATCGAGCTCCACATCCAGATCCCTGCCAGGTGGGGGATCTGCTTCCCCCTCTGTACCCCACTCCCAACCCCTCACTCCCTGCTTACACTTGTGTTCTCTCTCACTATTTCTCTCTCTCTCAAATAAATAAATAAATAAAATTTAAAAAAAAAAAAGAAAATTTAAGTTCCTGTAATAGCTTTCTTTATGCCCCACACTGCTGGTGTGTGTGTATTCATGTGTGTGCAGATATGTGTCTGTCTGCCATGCATGTGTGTGTGAAAGTATTGGAAAGCTATTGAATAAGGACTCAGGAATATGAGCCAATGTAACAATGGCAGCAAGAATGCAAAAGCCAGCTTTAATTACCCAGCCCACTCCCAGATCCTTGGTCTCCAACTCTTCCAGGCAGTCTGACCATGTTTTCCATAGCTGAGAGTCTACAGACCTTACCTGCCCTGTGTGAGTGCTTCTCTCTGGGAGTGGGGTGGGCCTGACCTTCTTTCCATGGCTCTGACACCAAGGCAGCAGTGTTAAACAGAGCCCATTCCAAGCCTGGGGTCCTCCCCTCTGCTGTGCACCACTTTCTCTCTGCTACTGTCACAGCTGCTGGCTGGGAGTCTGAATGGAAGCTGCACCCACCAGTCGAGGGGTTCAGCTGGTGATGAAGTGATTTTTGCAGGACAGGAATTGTCTCCTCATTATGGCAAGGCAGGTTTGGGGACAGGTTGGGGCTGGTCACCTCTACCCTTGCTCTTGCATTGGTGATGCTCCACTGAGCTGGACAGAGACCAAGTGGAGAGGAGGTGGTTGGAAAATGCCCTCTGGGCTGAGTGTTGGGAGTTTTGTGGGTTTGGCAAGTGGGAGACTCCAGATAAGTTGCCAGGTGGGAATGGAGGGAGGAGAAGGAATTTTACAGAGTTTGTCTGTGGAATTTAAACTGGATTCTCATTACTATTCTTCAAGAAATGCAGAAAAATTGACACAAATGTAAAATTACTTTTGGCAACTAGATCATGCTCATTTATATGTGATGCTGTACAGAGAACGCGTCACATGGGATGCCTGCTTATGTTCAGGTTACGTACACTGGTGTTTGAAAGAGGTGTTTGAATGTGAAAGATAAAGTATAAAAAGATGGTTGAGTTATAAGATAGGAGAACTGGGAAGGAAAGAGATAAGGAGAGAGAGAAACAGAAGAGGAAAGAACAAAGAAGAAGGGCATCTGGGTGGCTCAGTGGGTTAAGTGTCTGCCTTTGGTTCAGGTCATGATCTCAGGGTCCCCTGCTCAGCAGAGAGCCTGACTATCCCTCTCCTCCCCACTCATGCTCTCTCTCTTTCTCAAATCAATCAATAAAAAATCTTTTAAAAAAGCTAAAGGAGAAAAAAAGGGGGGAACAGTATCAGAAGAATGGACAGATGGGATAAATAAGCACAGAAGTATTGGGAAAATGCAAGCCAAGGGAAGTACAATTATCTTCTCTCTGTATCCTAAGGCTCTCTAGTACTGCTTCTCAAACTTTTTCAATTGTGGTAAACTACTAGGAATATATTTTGCGTTGTTACTATTTATACATAGACATGATTGGAAAAAAATTTTAAAATTTTTTAAGGGATCAGTGTTTACCTTCGTGGTTTGCTGTGAACCACCAGCATTCCTGTCCTGTGTAGTCCCCTCTCACCATAACTCTGGACTTCAGCCACAAGACATTAACAAGGGAAATATGAGATAAGCTCTTGCATATGGAGGCCTGTCCTCTGGGAAGATTTGCTTTGCTCTTGGTGTGTAGCCCCTGGGAGCCCAGAAGTCATATTGTGGAAGCAAATGAGCCATATGGATGGAGAGGCCACTTGCTGGAGAATGCAGGTCCTAGCTGACCGCCCCAGTGGAATTCCCAGCCATGTGGATGAGGCATCTTGCAAGCGGATATTCCAGGCCCAGCTGATACACCCTAACTCTTGTCCATGGAGCAGAGATCGTCTGTCTTCACTGAGTCCTGCCCAAAATTCAGAACTATGAGCAAATAAATATTGTTATTTGGAGCAACTAAGTTTTGTGTTGTTTTTTTAATATAAATTTATTTTTTATTGGTGTTCAATTTGCCAACATATAGAATTACACCCAGTGCTCATCCCATCAAGTGCCCCCCTCAGTGCCCATCACCCACTCACCCCTACCCCCCGCCCACTTCCCCTTCCACCACCCCTAGTTCGTTTCCCAAAGTTAAGAGTCTTTCATGTTCTGTCTCCCTTTCTGATATGTGTTGGGTTTTTTATGCAACAATAGAAAACCAAGTATCCTTACTAAAGGCAAGGCACCATGGTATTTTTTATTATATTTAATTCTATTTTTATTTTTCAAAACATGACCCACTGATGAGTTGTGATCCAATTTGTTTATGTCTAATCAGTAGGCATGGCTCCTTCTCCCATTGCCCTAATCAATGGCAAGTGTGTTTGAGATCATGGGTCTTCCAACCTTTCCTTCTATCTGTTACTCTTAATCATGGCATGGCAGAGGTGGAAGGCAATCTTGGGATGTCACCCAGTCCAGGGCTGTACCTCAGAAGAGGCTGAGCCGTTGGGGTATCTGGGTAGACAGTTCTACTCAGTAGATAATTTTACTCAGGGGAGGTATTTAGCTGTTTTGTATGCCTGGCTCTGAATCCTGTTAAGCATAATTTACAGCCAAGCATGGTCTACTGGTACCTGATTCTTCCAGAAACTAAATTCATTTTCCTACAAATGGTGAAAGGATATCACTCACCCTCCTGCCAAAACCCATCCTTATGCCCCTGTTTCTCGAGTCTCTGCTTTTCAAGATGAAAAGGCAAAGGAAGCATCTTCATATGTCATTCGAGCTTCCTGTAACATAGTTTTACCAAACACAAGTTTCTCCCCACCTCTGATACAGATTCCTGCATCATATTCTACAGACTAAATGTATCAGGATCACTGGAGGAGCTTTTCAAATGCATATTCCCAGGCCCACTAGGAAATAGGGCCTCTAAAAGTCTCTGGAATGTGATACTTGGATATCCACATTCAAACAAGCTCTCCAGCTTGATCTGCCACATGTTGGTGTTCAGGTTCAACGATGCTAACGGTTGTGGTCTGGATTAGTGTGTTTCAGCTTTTCCTACCTCAGGTCATGGGAAGAAACACTTTTACATTCAATCCGTATGCATACAGATGTGTGTGTAAAGGGAAAAAGCTTTTGTCAAAGTGTACACTTGACAAAAGCAGCTCTCTAACTTCCCTATCCTGCTTTATTTTTTCAAATGCTGGTTGTAACTCATTAAACTGGTTTTATGATTCACCAATGGGTCACGCTATACGGTTCATAACACAGCCGACCTAAGCAAACACAGGCTCCGTGTCTATTCAGTAGACATGGCTCTTCTTCTTGTTTTGCTGTGATAATGACTGTTCGACGTGGCAAGCCTTCTCTCCATCGTTCCCCAGCATGCCCTTGATTTGACTGCTAAGAGAGCTTACATGCAGGTGGCATTCACCAGCCACTTTCCTCTTTGTCAGTGCTGGGTCTCCAGCTGAGCCTGGGCTGGAGCTCAGGGTGCAGCTGGACTGGGGGATTGGGGCTCCATCCAGGCTCAGTTTGTCAGAGCCAGTAGCTCTAGGAGTTTTTGGTTGCAGGGAGAATATAGAATGGGCTGGATAGTGCAGGGGTGTGGCAACTAACCTAGGCTTTTTCTCCACAATGACTGCTTTCAAGTCCTCAGGGAGCAGGAGTTGGCATTCATAGCCCAAGAGTGGGGTCCATGAAGGGCTGCAGGAACCTCCATGCAAAGGCAGAGCCTCTTCAGATTCCAGCTGTTCGAAGCATCTGTGAGGTCCCTCTGGGACCCCAGAAGTGAATTGGAGAAGGCTGTTGAGGCAGAAGGTGGGGCGTCCTCATCTCTGAATCCAGAGATTTGTGTCACCTACTCTTGAATTTATATCTTCATCTTCTGTCATTTCTTGAGTTGAGAAGTTCCCTAGATCCACTGCCTTCTGTGTAAATAGGGTTTGCTTACCCCTAGACTGCCTCTTTCAGATGCAGAGTGGGAGACTCTCCTGGGCTACTCGAGGCCCGGGGATGGGTCCTCGTTCCCTGTTCCACTCTCTCTCAGCCTTTGACCTGCTTCTCAGCCTTCATCCCTTGGCCAGATGAGGAACCATCTTTCCTGTCTGTCCTCAGACTTCAGCCTCTCCATCCCCTCCATCATTTTGGACATTTGAGACACCCACAGGAAATCAAAACAAATTCAAAAATGTGCCATTTATGGTGTCCAAGAAAGCCAAACCGATGCCCAAATGATTGATTTAGTGGTTGCAGCTGGGCCTGGATGCAGACAGACAGCTAATGAGGTAATTTTTCTAAATGCACAGTGTAAACAAGAGAACACCTCCCTCCCTCTCTGTAAGTCTCTCTGGGTTTCCATTCCTCTCCCTCAATTTTCTAGAGATGCACATACCAGTTTGCATGGTTCCACTGTTAGGGGTTGCACTGTGGCCCTTCCAAATGATATGTTGGAGTCTTAACCCCAAGTTTTCCTCAATGGGGACTTATTTGGAGACAGGATCTTTATGGAGGTCGCCAGGTTACAGCGAGTCATTAGAGTGGGATCTCACCTGGTAGGGACCAGTGCCCTTACGGAAAGGGGAAAATGCAGACACACAGACGTGCAGAGAGAGAAAATGAGATGGAGAGACACAGAGAGGATGGACATCTACAAGCCATGGAGAGGAGCCTGGAACAGATTCCCCCTTGCACCCCTGGAGAGATCCATCCTGCTGCCTGCTTGGTCTTGAGTTTCCGGCCCCCAGCATGAGACAGAACATTTCAGTCGTTGAAGCCACCTGGTCTGTGGTACCTTGTGACAGCCGCCCTAGCAAACTGAAACACACACGTTCAAAATCTTCGGTTTCTGTGTTCTCTCTGTTGGTGATTCTCCTTTCCTGAGGGAGGGCAGAGCAAAGAAGTCGAAGGGGGGAACAGAATCCCCAGAGAGTGGAGGGGTTGGGGGGTCGGAGTGGAGGTGGGGAGGCTTGCCTTTTGGGGCCCACTGGAGGACCTTCACTCGCTCACAGGTTTCTGTGAAATTTGCAATAGATATTTAAACTGCAGTCAGTAACGACTGCTTATATTCCTCCCTCCGGTGCTCCATCCAGCACCCTTTCAATCCCATCTGGTGGCTTTCGAATGGCCACACATATTCTTAGACCCAGATAAAGGGAATTGGAGCTGAGGATGCATATATGGGGTCGAGTGTGAGATAGGTATGGTTTGCAGTTCCTCTTCCATTTAATTAGATTCTGCTAGTCATCCCCATGTAGGCATGGCCTCCTGGGATGTTCCTACTGCCCTCCGTGTCTATTCACCTTGTGATGGGATGCAAAGGTGTAGACCGAGTCGTATCACTATGTGAACAGAGCCCAAGGCACCGGGCACCTGAATGCATGCGGGCAGTGGAGAAAATTCAGGTTTGAAATATGGAGACAGAGCTGGCTGATGGGAATTCTTCTGGTCATCAAATGTCAGAAAAAACTGTAAGTCATTATAAGCACAGTATTAGAAGGCTGTGATAAGCAGTGAGTTAATAAAAATTTATTTTTCTGGATTGTGTGACTTTTGTGGCATTTATCAGCTTCTCAGAATCTGTAATTTGTTACCATTTCTTTCCTATTTATTTGAAATATTTGCTTTTGGACCTAATTTTGTGTTCATATCATAGTCTTTTCCTCAGTATACGTGCTGCTGAAACAAGCACTCTTGGTCTGTTCCTTAAAAGGCTCCTAAGGTGATACAAGCTTCAGGGCTCACCCAATTTCCATCTGGCCCTGGGTGAGGGAAATGAACAGGGAGGGGGGCGCTGTCCTGGGCATGCAGGGGATTGGTGGGAAGTGAGGGGGGCATCTAGAGACACTGTGGAGACAGAAGCCAAGGTGGAAGAGTAAGCTGGGGATAGCAGGCAGGGCTTTGTACTGGGAGACAGAAGACCCACTAGCCAGGCCCAGCCCTGCCACCTAGTTTGTTCTATGCCCTGCCCCCAGCACAAGTCAATTTCTCTCCCTGGAATTTCTGAATCTGCATTAGACCTGTGTGCCTTATGAGGTGACCTCTGATACACCGTAGGCTTCAATAGTCTAGGATCCTGTGATTCTAATCACCAAGGGGAGAAAATGGAGTCAAAGTTGTTAGTGGTTGGGGAAGCCATTTTCTGAGGGAGGAGAAGCACTTGAGAAGCATGAGATTGGATTTGCCAGAGCCCCAGCTGGGAATCTCATGTGATAGGCAAGGCTGTGTGTGACAGGTCTGGTCCCTATGGTCACTCACACTCATCTCATTCATTCCTTCCTCCAACAGTTGCATGCCAGGCAGATCCTGCATGCCAACCCTACACCGGAACTGGGGAAAGCACGATGAAGGAGAGAGACCCTGCCCTCAAGAAGCTGGCATTGTAGGCAGGGAGACAGAGCATCCAATAGGGCAACCTTAAATCACAGAGGTATCTGTGCTCTTGCAGGGGCTCGCCCATATCCAGTGAGGTTGCTTAGTGATGCTGGAAAACATGGATAATCAGACACGTTTTTTAAAGTAAAAATATTTATGTGGACCCATCTCCAGAAAATCTTGTTCACTCTGGGAAGGGCTGCAACGTTTTTCAAAGCTCCCCAGGTGATCATCATATACAAGCTGGAATTAAGACTCCCCTGTTCCACAACTTTCTACTGAACCATAATTGTGCACAGGAATTCCCTGGGGATCTTTGTCGGAGTGGATTCTGACTTAGTAGGTTGGGGGTTGGGGAAGACTTGAGATTCTGTTTTTTTTTGTTTTTGTTTTTTTTTTAAGATTTATTTATTTATTCATGAGAAACACACACAGAGAGAGGTAGAGACACAGGCAGAGGGAGAAGCAGTTTCCTTGCAGGGAACCCTACGTGGGACTCGATCCCAGATCCTGGGATCATGCCCTGAGCTGAAGGCAGACACTCAACTGGTGACCCCGAGATTCTGGATTTTAAGTAGCTTCTAGGCAGTGCTGGCACTGCCCTCGAAGCCACAAAGCTCTGAGGTCTGGCCCTCACATCCTCTGATCTACACCTACACTTACATTCTCCTGGTTCTTTTTGCTCCAGCCACATTGGCCTTCTTGCAGATCCTGAAACAGTCCCAGTGCACTCTCTCCTTGAGGTCTTTGCACACACTCTGTCTGGTACATTCATTCCCCAGATGTCCTCATGGCTTGCTCCCGCACATCATTCAGGGGCCCATGACAAAGCATCCTGACTGGGAGTCATTCTTCAAACCTTCTCAGTCTATTAAACAAGGGAAATGGATTTGAAATTGAGCACACATCAGTACAGCTTTGGGAAACCACTTGTATTAATCAACA
This sequence comes from Vulpes lagopus, assembly GCF_018345385.1. Lineage (NCBI taxonomy): Eukaryota > Metazoa > Chordata > Mammalia > Carnivora > Canidae > Vulpes > Vulpes lagopus. Next base: position 63,424,086 of record NC_054824.1, read on the forward strand.
TTGATTTTATTTTTCAAAGTTATTACATAATGATGCTTTAAGTTCTCCTACTAAGCGGGGATTGTGGGGCAAGTTGGAAGTAATGGCCCTCCTGGCAGAGCTGCAGGACACCAGGGGAGGGCTGATGCCTCATTTCCCCAGAGTCTCAGGGCATGCTCTCTCCTAAGGTTGCATCAATGGGCTCTCCTTCAGCTGGGACCCATTTGGTACCTGGAAAGTCTCCATCATATCTGAGTGCCAGAGGGAGGCAGATATCCCTGAGCCTTGGGATCCTGTGGGGGTCTTTCCAGGACAATAAAGGGGTTGGGTCAGCAAAACCTAGCAAAACACTTTCCCCTGTTCTGGTGGGTAGGGTTAAGTTTAAGTCTGATGGTGTGGAGCTGGAGTCCTATGGTAATTCTTGGATATGCAGTGATTTGGTTAGGAGGGGTGTGGAGTAGATAAACTGGATGTGACAACTCAGAAACCTTCTGTTTTGCATTTCACATGAGACAATGATGAACAAGGGCTAGTTCCTTTGTCCAAAACAGGGATGTTCAGTGAGGGGCTATCCGTTGCATACAAAGGGACCCAAGCCTCCTGCCCTGTGCCTGACACATAGTAGGAACACGATGTAAGTGCATTTCAGTTAAAATTATCGAGTGATGGCACACTAGCATCTCTCTGTGGGCCCACAGATGATGCGGGGTGTGGGAGGAGGGATACATGAGCATTTGAATCCAGCTTGTTGGCCTAGCCATTCTCCTCCCAAAATATTGAATATGTGATACTGTAATTCTAGAGGCTATTCATTCATTCAACAGACACATTCACTAAGTACCTACTGTGCCCACAGTCAATGTGAACCTGTGCCTACCTGAGGAATGGGGATAATAGCAGTCTTATCTTAGAGGGTCGAGGAGGCCTGAAAAGGAGCCTGTATGGTAGGGATGAGTGGAATGGGCCCTGGACCAGGCCCCAGGGGCCCTGGGGACTCTCCCAGCTATCTCAGCAGGACAGAGCTACTCCTTTCCCTGGGTTCCATTCCCTCACTTGAGAAAACAAGGAGTTTGAATGAGGTGGCCTCCGAGGCTCTTCTAGCTCTGACATTTTTAGGAGTCTCAGATTCCTGAATTGCTGATGGCAGCCCTGGCCTCAGAGCTGCCCGACATGGCTAATTCAGGCAGGGGAGGGGGTTGGTCCTGCCTCCCTGAGGGACAGGCAGCACGTTGGCAGCTTTGCCCAAGGCCAAGGGCGGAGCAGGGAACCCCACCTTTCCCAAAGAAATGTTCCCATTTTTCAGTCAGCAAATGTCTACCGGCTACTTTCTATGACCCTGCTTACACTGTATAGGTTCTGTGGGTAACACAAAGACATGACAGAGTCCCTGCCCTCAACGGGTCTCTCAAGTTGAAAACATTGCTAGGATATCTGAAAGAGCAACAGGAGATTCTAGTGGGTGCATGAATGAGTGCAGGAGAGAGGCCATGGTCTGGTGAAAGAGATCTCTCTGGGAAGCATCATAAATCCCCATGTTTTTTTTTTTTTTAAAGGTCTTTCTCTGAAACACATTTCTGTCCAGAACTATGATTCTGGAGTGTAGCTGCACAGAACACATGTTCCTGCATGAGCACATCGAAGAAATGAGTATTGAGCACCCACCACGTGCCAGACAGCGAGGATCCCCAAGTGACCCAAGGAGACAGAGACCTGAAGTCAAATCCAGGAGGAGACCGACACCACCAGCCCCACTAAAGAACTACCTTCTGTATTATCACTAAACTTGCTTGCATCCCTTGGGGAGAAAAAGCCAGTCATTTTCAGGAGGAAAGGACATATTCTTACAATACTTCCTGATAACCTCTGCATACGTGACAGATGAACAGAATAACATAAAACTGATTTTAAATTTGAGTGCTGAACAGTCTGCTGGATTCTCTCATTAGCAAGGTCACCCAATTCCCAAACACCAGCACCACCAGGAGATGTTAAAATCCACCTCCACAAAATTGCAAATCACCATGCAGGGGGTGCTGTTGGGCCAAGAGTTCAAACCTTAACTGTTATACCTGCTCTCCACCACCTCAAGGTGAGGTTACCTGAAAAGGAAGGGGCTGACCAAGAGGGGCTTCTCTGATTGTTCATTTGATCACCAGAAATGTGGGTCCTGGCCTGAAGGACACACTGACCACCATCATACAGCTAGCATATGGCCTTTGGAAAAGTTTAGAATTGCCCCTCTTTGGTTCAAGCTACAGGGATGGATTTGCCAGGGAGAGGATGGGTGTGAGGTGGAGAAAATAGGTTCAGGTGATCTGAGAGTGGGCAGTGGCAAGGCTTATAGGGCAAGCAGGTTGAGGGTTTGGCTGACACAGATAAACCTTGCCAGGAAGTGAGGAGCTGAGCTGAGGGGAGGCGGAGGGCAGAAGGTGGCTGATGGAGGGCCTTCATTCAAATGTGGTCTCTATTCAGTGAATCCTAAAGAGGTATTGAATGTTCCAGGGAGAGGGAACAAAATAAACACAATTGTGTTTGAGAATAATCAGTTTGTCAGCCAAGGAGTAGGAAGAGGAACTCAGGGGCAGAGATGTAGGTTCCTGGTTCCTCTGTTAATTCTAGGGAGAGGTTTGGGACTCAAGCTGGTACCTGGGTAAGAGTGGTAACTTATAGTGAAGCTGGAAGGAGGGGGCTTGAGAATGGAAGGGGATAAAGGTAGCAGCATGTGAGGGCCTGGCCTTCAGGCAGAGAGTTAACAGCAATCAGGCCCTCAGGCCATGCCAGCCTGATTCAGCATCATCCAATCATTGTCCTCATTAGAACACTCAAACCCAGATGGTACGTCTGTGATTGTGTGGTCTTGCACTAATTAATTTATCCTCATCAGAGGGTGCAATCCAAGTGCTCCATCCCCTTCTCCAGGAGTGGATAAACCACCAGCCAAACTTTCTAAAATTAGGTGGCATTGCAGGAAGGAAGATGTGGGGGTCATTTGTTGTCGTGAATCATGGCTGTGTCTTCAGCAGATGCCCTGTGCAGGAAGGCTGGAAATCAGAGATATATTTTTGAGACTACTTCATAACAGCCCGTGAGAACCTCCTTCTTTGTTTTATGCTTCCCTGAAGCAGAGCCTCTGAACCATGACTGCTTCCCAAACAGCAGCCTTGGCTGCAAATCAAGATAATCTTGCACCTGTAGGATGCAGGTGGCCAGAAGGGGCTCTGGACGAGCATCAGTCTTTCTCTGCCACGCCTTGGAGTCCCCACATCACCAGCAGCCACTTGTCTTTGTGTGTCGATTTTGGCCACAAAGGCAGCATAAATCTACCCCTGTCAAGCAGGTCTTCACTCTTGCCCTTGCCTTGTTGCTTTTTGATTCACCCAGTTGGGCACCTGTCCTCTGTGAAGCCTTCCATCCCAGCCTGGGAGACCTCTTCCTCTGCTGACCCCTTGAAGACTAGACTCACTTGGCAGTTAACCTACACCTCCTGTCTCTTCTCTTACCACTTCTTTTTCCTTTGAGGTTTGAACCTACCCTTAGCCTCCCCTAATAAATTCATTCTTTGAAAGGAAGGACTGTGTCTTGTACTTAGAGTGACATACAATCTTTCATCTAAACTAAGACACTTTCAAGAGTAGTATAGATGTTGCGGAGGCCTGCTCATATTTTCTTGACACTCACCATTCTTGTACATTCTGACATTTTCTTACTGTAAGCTGGAGGCCTTCCTCTAGTCACTGGAGCAGCTGGAGAGGCCGGAGTTAACCCACAACCCAGGAGCAAGCGATAGTCAGTGATGAACCAGAGTTGATGAGGAGGTACTCAGCTTCTTCCCTTGGGACAGTTCTGAGGGCTACTCCCCACAGTCTCCCAGAGTCCCCCAGTGGGGTGGAGCCCCAGGTGCTCACCTGCTCTTGATTAGGCCCCATATTGGATCCTTCCCTTCCTGTGAAATTTCCTACCTCCACTTCCCAAATCTTTGTTTCCGGGACAACCCAGGGCCAGTAGGGATGTGTGGTGACCCTGCTCACAGGCTTCTTGGTCTGGTATTGCCTCACGTGGCACTAGCCCAGAGCATTCACTTGCCTTTAGCTGAATGAATGTATGAATGGATTTAAGGAGTGCTTCATCATGCTCTGGTGTACATGGGGGAGTACATGGGGGCCAGTTTTTCATGGCCCAGGGAGAAACTATACATTTCCCTTGTCCGTTCTCATTGCACTCTGCTGTGTAACTATTCTAGAGCTTCTTTCGTCTCCTCCATCCATATCCTCCCACTCAGCTAATGACCTCGCTTCTTATTTCACTGTAAATACAGAAATCGTGGTTGAAGAACTTCCACATCCTCATGCCACATCGGCTTGCCCATCTGCACTCGAGCTCAGGCACTCTTCCTGGCCTCTGGTTACTGCAGATGACCTGCCCACGCTTCGAAGGCCCCCAAGGGACCCTTGCACCTCTGCCCCCTTCCGTTTCCCTCTCCTCTTCCTGGTCTCTGCTCAGGCGATGCTGTTTGGAGAGGCCTTCCCCAGTTAAAAATCACATAGCCTCTTACTCCCCTATTGTCCTCCATAGCTCTTCAAACTGCCTGGTGTCCTGCACGTTTTGCTTGTCTTTGTTGTCTGCTGCCCCTTCCACGTACACTCCATCTGGGCGGGAATCTTTGTTTTGTTTATTGCATTAAAAAAGGTTCATGGAAAGAAGAAAAGCAGGAAGGCTTTTGAAGCAAGAGAATGAAAACCATTTAGAACGTTAGGGCCAGAAATGTGCCTTGGAGACTAACTTCAACCCACTTTCTCCTTTTATAGGTGGAGGAATGAAGGTTGGGAGACTCCTGGCAGTTAGGTAAAGAACTGGGATGGGGACCTCCCAGTCTCAGACTGACCAACTGTTGAGGGTTCACCCCACAGCTAATCATCACAGACTAGGGGCCCCATCTCTAGTTCTGTGACCCTTGGGAGTCAGCTTACTCTCAGTACTGCTGTGTGTCTGTCACTGTTCATGGTTCTAATGTGGCATTAGCTCCTGCCCTAGAATCAAAGCCCTAGAGATCTCAAACTGGGGCTTCTTTTTTTTGCAGTTCCCTGTGCATAGCCCAGGGCTTCTTGTGGTGTGAGCTGGAGGCCCTGGGGGGCCCCCTGCCCTCCTCTAAGCCCACCGTTGCAAAAACTGTCACTGTCACTGAACCACCTCCACGTGTTTGGGGCTTCAGGTATGTCAACATCTCAATATTGAAAAGTTCCCTGGGGAAGATAAGTATGATTGACCCATTTTATAGATAAGGACACTAGGGCTCAGAGAGTTGAGCAAGCCAACTCCGAGACCGATCATGAGCTAGCAAGCAGCAGTGCCAGAACTCATTCCCACTCCAGGATAAGAGCCATGGGTTGGGGAAGGGGAGGGACGATGTCAGATTAGAGAATATACGTTTGCCACCTGCTTATTCCCTGATGCCTGCAAGTCCCACAAGAATGCACAAAGCTGAACAGGGCCAGTTCCTTTGAAGAGGGGCAGTTCAAGGGCTCGATGGCTGAGAGAGATTCTCAGTGTTTGGATCAGGCAAAGGAGTGGAACAAGGCAGGGGCCCCCGAAAGTGCCAAGGCTGTGGGGACAGGAGAGAAGGAGTACCAGACAAACTGCCTAGTTTACAAGTTAGCTGATGGCACAGGACAAGGAGTCAACAAGTATTGATTGATTGCTTGGTTGATTACCTCTGACACATCCCACTTTAGCCTCAGAAACAGGGCCTAACGTGCCAACTGTCTGCTCGATATGGGATTTTAGCAGTTATGATTTTTCAAGTTGGAACCAAATATAGACCCACATTGAGCTGGAGCACTTTGCTACAAGTAAGTCGCCCAGCCTTTGGAGCCATAAACAAGCTTAGATAAATAAAGGCTGGGTCGATTTCCTGGCTGTGAATTTCAGAATGCTCCCTTGGAGGTGTTGATTGATATGCTAAGATTCAGAAGTGAGCATCACACCTGCCTCTTCAGTACAAGACAACAAACAGCACACAACTTCCCAGGCAGCTCCAAGGAGCTGCGGAGGGAGGGCCTGGCCTGACTCAGTGCTCCAACCACCCGGAGCATGACAGGAAGGAGATAGGTGCCATCTAGTACAAACCCCTGGCTTCCCTGAAGGGGAAACTGAGTCTCAGGGGTTGGTAACTGGCCCAAGGAAAGGGATCGTCAGAGACCACGTGTGGAACGGGAGGTATCCCTGTGTCCCTGGATTTTGCTTCATGGCCATTTTGGCCAAAGTGAATATGTCTGTGTCTAGATTTCTAAAAACTCCACACCAAGGGCATGCTCTGGACATCCTTCTTAAAGGTACATGGGCAAAGGCTTTTGCTAGAAGTATGCCTAGAGAAGGTTTTTCTGAACTGGAGGAACTTAAAAGGAGTACCTGAACTGAGTCTCATGACACTGCAGCTCCCGGGACTTGTACTGGGAAGAAAGCTGCTAGTACAGCTACTTTTGAACAAGAGAGCTATACTATCATCTGGTTTTCAAGAAAAGGAATATTTAACAGAAGAGGAAAAAACAATCCCTTACAGGGTGTATTGGTGAGTTCCTCCCAAGCCGCTGCCTTCGTTCAAGACTTTATCACTTCTCTCCCAGGCTCATACAGTTGCCCTATAAAACAATTTTAAAAATTATTAAAAGGTCTTAAGATACAATAAGATGCAGAGAAAAGCATGCCATGTGCCTACCATCACTATTTAAAAAAATGTTTACATCTTCTCATTCCATGCTAGTATACATTATAAACATTCTATGTATGTGTGTGGAATATACATAGAACACATACAATCCGTAGGTGGGTATATATATAATCTTACAGGTGAAGCCCCTCCCCACCTCCCCACTGTCCCATTTGCACCTTCCCCTCCCAAGTTACCACTATCCTGAAATGGCTCTGAATCATTTCCAGGACAAAGTACAGAATTGGTCTCAGACCAAATGTGCTTTTTGTAACTTAGTTTTTTAAAAAACACTATTTACTTATTGCAGGAGGAGGGGTAGAGGGAGAATCTTAAGCAGGCTCCATGCCCAGTGTGGAGCCCAATGTAGGGCTTGAGCTCATGACCCTGAGCTCATGACCTGAGCTGAGCTGAAACCAAGAGTCAGACGCTTAACTGACTGAGCCACTCAGGTACGCCTAGTAACTTAGTTTTTGATTCAATATTATGTTTTCAAGCTGTCGCCATGTTGATACATGTAGATCCATTTTTTTCTTTTAATTGAATTAATTTTAATTTCATGTCTTCATGGGAGTCCATTGTATTGGTTTGCAGGGACTGCCATAACAAAGTGCCATAGACTGGGTGGCCCAAACAACAGAAGTTTATTTCCTCTGCAGGCTAGAGGACAAGATGAATGTGTCAGCAGTGTTGGTTTCTTCCAAGGTCTCTCTCCTTGGCTTGTGGATGGCTGCTGCTTCTCCCTGTGTCCTTACGGGCCTGTGCCTGTCTGTGACCTCATTTCTTCTTCCTAGAAGGATACCAGTCATACTGGATTAGGGCCCACTCTAATGGCCTCACTGTAACTCAATCACCTTTTTAAAGACCCTATCTCCAAATACAGTCACAGTCTGAGGTCCTGGGGGGTTAGGACTTCAACATGCGAACTTTGGGGGAACTTAGTTCAGTCCATAGAAGCCATCATATTGGTGGTTTCTCTTCTCTCTCTCTCTCTCTCTCTCTCTCCATTGTTACAAGCAATGTTGTAGTGAACATCTTCGTATATGTCTCTTTGAATCCGTGGGGGATTTCCCTGGGACAACCTAGGAAGTAGAGTGCTGGGTACAATGCTGTGCACATTGCAGCTTGATTAGTTGTTGACAAATTGCTTTCCAAAGCAGTCCTATGATTGATATTCTCACTATTAGCATGCGAGTGTTTCATGAATGCTTGGTATGGCCAGATTTTCAAATTTTGTCAGCCTGATGGTGATGAAATGGCAGTGCATTGTGGTCTTAACTTTAATTTCCTTGATTGTTGATGAGATTGACATTTTAGCATATATTGAATAGCTATTCATGTTTTCCATTCTATGAATCACCTGTTCATATCTTGGCCTATTTTCCTATTCTGTTTTATCTTTATTGATCAGCAAGAAATTTGTATATATTCTAGATACCACTCCTCAGTTAACTCTAGTGATCTCTTCTCTGGTCTCCTTGCTTCCAGTGTCGCCATTTGTCAATTCCTCTTCAAGGATCTTTGCCTTCTTTCCAGAGACCATAGGATAAAATGCGGACTCCAGGCCCTTATGATTGAGCTGGAACCTGACTTTCCAGCCTACCTCCTCACCCCCTATTCCTATAGATGCCAACCACTCAGGCTGAACCCCAGCTCCAGGAGCATGCATCATGTTTATGCTTGTAGACATTCACACACTGCTCTTGCTTCCTGGAATATCTGGCTTCTCCTTTGCTGACTGCAGAAATTAGACATGCCTTTCCAAATCCAGCTATGATGTCAGCTCTTGGGTAAGGCCCCACAGTCCCCCTGCAGTGGGAGGACAATTTGTACATACCATTACCATGCTAACTGCACCCACTGCTAGGGTTGGTTGTTGAGCTCTATTTCCTTGACCTGAATGTGAACCTCACCAAAAGCAAGCATTTTTTTCCCCTTATTCATTGTCATGTTCTCAATATGTGGTATGTGGTAAGTGCTTGATGTTTGTTGAAATTTATTTTTTAAGTCCTTATGTGTTATTTAAAAGACTACAATTATTAATGAGTAGGCAGCAGTAATAGAATTGTTTAGCTTATTCTTTCTGCCTGAAATTTGCTTATTATCCCTAAGATCATAAACTTGGGTTCACAAAACCTCCGCAGGGTATATGATGAAGAGATGTATCTTGGCTGTATAAGCCTAAGTTGGGAGGATTAGGAGAAAACCCACTGTGAGTAAACACTGAGAGGTGGTTGCTAGAATAGTTACAGCAATGCTAAGACATAGCAATGAAAGTGTAGTGTCTAGAATGAGACAATAGTCTGTTTTCTCCTTAGATCAGTGTTGGAGTATTGTTGAGTTCTGAGCATCATACTTTAAGAAGGAAGGACAGATCAAGTAGAGTATCTTCAGGAGGGAGGGCAGCCAAGAGAGTAAGAGGGTAAGATTCCATGTCACCTGAGGTAGAACAGACAGAGCCCAGGCTGCTTATCCTAAGGCTGGAGGCTGGTATATAAATGTCTTCAAACACCATGTGCAAGGGGCTGTCTTTTGCAATAAGGAATAGATATGTCCTATATCTTTCCAAGAGAGACAATCAGGGCTGATGGAAGAATTTACAAAGAGACAGACTTTTGCCAAATAGATTAAAAAAAATTAAGAATAGATGTGAGGAGATGGTTTGGCTGTTTTGAGTAGGGAGGACTACTCCATTGGGGGAAATACTTATGCAGTGGCTGCGTGACCAGTTGGTGAGGGATGACATCTAGGGTGCTTGGGGATCAAATGGTGATTGGGTATGGATTACATGACCCTTAACAACTTTTATAAAGCTGAAATTTCACAAGTCCATGACTTTGAGTCAGATAGGCCAAGTGGGAAACCAAAGTCTCAAACCATCTTTGAGTCTTACTAAATGAAAGTTGCTCTTTGGCAGGAAAGACCACTGGCTGACAGTCTTCCATTGCCCACCCTACCCCTCCACCCCAAACCCTGTCACCATTTTAAGCAACTCCATATCTATATGGATGTCTGAGCCAATATACTATCCATACTTCCCACCTCCAAAGATCTTCTCCACTCTCTTGGGTATCTACTCATGTGACCCGGCCCTAGACCAACAATTCCCAAATTGTAATGTAAAATAGAAAGACATGGATAGCTCGGTAAAAGCATAGATTCTTGGGCTGTAGGAGTTCAGCATATGATCTAGGCTTAAGCTACTTAGCATACTGCATTCCCATGGCTCTTATGATTGGTCTGGGGACTGACATGTAAGCAAATCAGAGCTGATGAGATTCCATGAGACATTTGGGGTAGATGGTGATACTCTTTTCCATTGGCTGAGACATCATTAGGTTTGAAGCTGTCACCATTGTCATCATGTTAGCAGGAAGAGACTAGAAGCAAAGCCAAAATGTGAAAAGATGAGGTTGAGATATTGGGAAAATCTTGTTTAATGATACATTTTGAACTCTGAATTCAAATACACCTAAAGCCAAACTATCCCTGGGTTTTGTGATTATCTGAATAATTAATCTTGTCTTTTATTTAAGCTATTTGAATTAGGTTTTCTGCCACCTGAAAGTTTCTAAGTGATATAAACCTAAATGCCATTCCTTGTCCACAGATTTGATTGGGTTGGGCTGCTTGAAGAGGTATGCTTAGTTTGTAAATCTTGTGCCCTTGCTCAAATGCATGGCTGCCACTAACGTCTGGTGTATCAGCACCTACCTATTATGGATTGAGCTGAAATTTCACAAGTCCATGACTTTGAGTCAGATAGGCCATTAGGTCCATTAGGTACCAAGCATTCTGTCAGACTCACAAGTAATAATCAGAAACAGAAGACTTGCTCCTTCCCCTCAGTGAGTTTGTGCTCTACTAGGTGCAAGACAAAATATGAGGCAAATGTCAAGTGAGTTAGGTGGAGGTAGGATCTTGGGGGAAGTCATCGTGTATTGGGTTGTCAAGTAAAAATTCACAGACAAGAGGGTGTTAACAGGTTCTTAATGAGTACATGAGGAGAAGAAAGGAAGGAGGCTTTATTAAAAGCTGGGACACCACTTTCCACCAGGGCCCAGCAGAATGGCTCATGCAAAGAAGGGTGTCAAGAAGAAGGGCCATCCTGCCATTAATGAGGCAGTGACCAGAGAATACACCATTGACACAAGTGCATCTATGGTATGGGTTTCTGGAGAAGCATGCCCCTTGGGCACTCAACGAGATCCATACTTCCATACATCCATACATGGAAGTTTGCCATGAAGGTGATGGGAACTACAGATGTGCATGTTGACACCAGGCTCAACAAAACTGTCAGGCCTAAAGAAATAAGGAATGTTCCATACCGTATTCATGTGCAGTTGTCAAAAAACATAAGGGGGATGAAGATCCACCAAACAAGCTCTCTACTTTGGTTACCTATATACCTGTCACCACTTTCAAAAATATACAGATTGTTAATGTGGATGAGAACTAATTGCTGATTATCAAATAAAGGAATACAACTGCAAAAAAAAAAAAAAAAAGCTCAACATAATTTCTAAGCATCTTATGTAAACTGTGAGCAGTATATAGACCATAGAACAGAAATGGAGTTAAATAAACTTCCATATAATTTTATCACATAGTATGCTTTGGATAAGATAATTGCATAGGCAGATATACCAGGGCAGAAAGATGAAAAATCCTAAAGGCCTAGGAATTAGAGACCTTTTGGGTTACTAATACACTAACTCTATGTGGCTAACAGTGGCATAAAATGTTTAATTGGATAAATTACATGCTTTGAAAGTTGCCAGGTTGTGTGTGTTTCTGTGGCTCTACAGGTTAATTGCTCTGTTAATTTGGAACAGGGCTTGCCTCCTTTAAAACTGACAGTAGACTTAATCTTCATAGTGTCTCTTTCTTGGGAAAGCTGGGGTGGAGTGAACATTGGATCATACTCTATGTCTGTTCCTGTTTTTAGAATGAGGTTGACAAGGGTCTCCTCCACCAGGCCTGTTCTCCTGTGTCCCAAACTAGGAGGCCATCACTTCCTACCAGCACTCTAAGAATGCTGGCAATACCTAAAGTCCCTCCCAGTCTTTCACGCTGGTGACTTGGAATCCTTGTGCTATTTCCATCCTCATTCCATATGTGACACCAGCAGATCCTCATCTTGTTTCTGCTCCACTTACTCAGCTAATTCATAACCTTGGGGAAAGGAGGCCATATCTATCTTCTTTCCTTCCTTCCTTCCTTCCTTCCTTCCTTCCTTCCTTCCTTCCTTCCTTTTGCCACACTAATGTCCATTACCCACCATCTCCTACCCTAAAGCCTCACCCAGTGCTTTGTATATACTAGACACTATCAAGTTTGCAGAAGAAGTGGGTGTGTATATTTAATTCTGCCACTAGATCTTGGAATTTTTTTAAAGATTTTATTTATTCATGACAGAGAGGCAGAGACACAGGCAGAGGGAAAAGCAGGCTCCATGCAGGGAGCATGATGTGGGACTTGATCCTGGGTCTCTAGGATCAGGCCTTGGGCTGAAGGTGGCGCTAAACCGCTGCGCCACCTGGGCTGCCCAGATCATGGAAATTCATCTTACTCCTGGCAGAGCAGAATTACACCAGGAATCTGGATCATAGTGAAACAGGTCTTTACCCTTCTGTGTTACCTTTCCATCTCCAGGTGGGCACCTGGAAACCCCAACTTCCCTGGGATCTCCCTCTTCAAGCACTGTCCCCAAGGTCCAGATTTCAGTTGTCACTTATCCTTGAATATATTCCAGCAAGTCCTTTTCCCCTAGCTCATCATCACACTCTTTAGAGTGTAGTTCCTGAGACTCATGCTCATATGTCATTAGGCCAAAAGACCCCAATCCCACCAGAGGTGAGGCTTGGGAGGGACAGAGGGGTGATAGGGGTAGACAGCCACATCCTACCTCAGAAAATAAATACAAATCAAAAAAGGGTTCCATGGAGGTTAATGGTGGCTTCTGCTGGAAAATGGCCATCCCTGTAATAGTTTATTTCTGATGCCAAAATTTTCATCTTTTGGGATTAAAGCATTGTTTCATGTTAAACTAAAAACTCTTTTTACCTTCACATTAAACTATTATATATTATTAGCTCAGCATGAATGAGTTCATATGGGCTTTCAGGTGTGCAGATGACAAGAGAAAAAGAAGGGTGGTAGAGAAAGAGAAAACTAATTAAAATATACTGATAGAGTGGAGCAGTCCAAAGTGCCAGGGTCAGGTCAAGGGCACAGGGGGCTTGGAGGTCACAGGAGGGCGAATGCAAAGGAGTGTTCTGACGGCCCTGAGTCTGGAGTGAGGGGAGTAACTGAGCCATAGGATCTTGTCAACAAGCCTCATTCATACCTTCCTTCACTTATTCAATACACATTTGCCAACTGTGTCATAGAATGGCTCATCTATCAGCTAAACAGTGGCATTTTTTTAGGGTGAAAGTAGTCACTATTAGTATCTATGCTGGAATAACAGGTTAACTGGGATGCATGGTCACTTTAATAACATCTGTAAGACCTCATGTGGGACAGACATAAATACCCTGCTATGCTTGAGACACCTGCAAACGAGAGGCAGAACAATGACACAGTGGTAACAAGGATAGCAAAAACCCAGAGAATTTTTTTTTTTTCCAACGTGACAGGCACTGTGCTAAATGCTTTTTGTGACTCATTTAATCCTTCTTGTAGTTGCTGATGATAATTATTCCCATTACACTGTGAAAAAAGGAGGCAGCAGGCCCAAAATGGAGTCACTTGTGTTAAACCTGATGTCAGCAAACAAGACTTAAAGCCTAACCTCATTGCAGTTTCAACCCCATAGGAATGTAACCCTTAGACAATCAACATGGAATTGTCTGATCAACACTAGCAAAGCAATCCACTGGATAGGCCCTTCCATTACCCTTAGGAGGGTGACCTTACCTGAAACAATGCAATGAACCCTTGAGTAGGTCCACTTATATGCATATTTTTTAAAAAAGATATTTATTCATGAGAGACAGAGACGCAGAGACACAGGTAGAGGGAGAAGCAGGTTCCCTATGAAAAGCCCAATGTGGGACTCAATCCCAGGACCCAAGGATCCTGACCTGAGCTAAAGGCAGATGCTCAACTGGTGAGCAGGCATCCCATATGCAGATTTAAAAAAATAAATATAGTACCATAAATGTATTTTCTCTTCTTTATGAATTTATCAATAATATTGTTTTCTCTAGCTTACTTCACTATAAGAATACAGCATATATACATATTATATACAAAATATGTGTTAATTGTTTTAGATAAGGCTTTTTCATCAATAGCAGGCTATTAGTTGGCACGTTTTTGGGAGAGTCAGAAATTATATGTGGATTTGCAACTACATAGGGGGTCAGTGTCTATAAACCCTGCATTGTTTAAGGGTCAACTGTACATTCTCTGCTATTAATTTCTTTTTTCTACCTTCTTTTCTGCCTTTAAAAACCTTTCTTTCCTATAGCTTTGTGGAGCTCCTTTCTACTTGGATGGATGGATGGGATGCTGAATGGGGTGCTGCCTGTCTGATTCACAAATCATTTGATAAAGCCAATTTGATCTTCAAATATACTCAGTTGAATTTTGTTATTTAATGGCAAGTGTTCACACAGATGTGAACGCTTGCCAGTACCAATCGACTGGGCAGAGGTAGAGCCAGAATTCCCAAGCAGGCTGGCTGACTCCTGAGCCAGGCACTTGTGTACTAAGACAAGAAGAGATGGAGTGCTGAGGCGTTTCTGAGGAGGGAGACATACTTCCATCTGGGGAAATCAAGTTGAGTTTCCTGGCAAAGGAAGCATTTAGCTGCTCTGTAAAGTAGATAAAAGGAAAAGAGTGTTCTGGTTAGAACAAAAAGGGCAGGATCAGAAGCGTAGAAGCAGGAGAAACGAGCATGTCTGGAAATAGAAAGGAGAAGGTTTGGGCCAGGACATTTTGGAATTCATAATAGCTAATGATTGCTGAAGGCTTACTAAGGATTATCACCACATCACCACAGCAGCTTGTAGGGTGCCATTATTTTTATTCCCATTTTACAGAAGAGGAAACTGAGCCTGTAGGAGGTAAAATAACTGGTCAACCATGGGTCAGAGATGGTGCTGGGAAGCCCATCCTAGCAATCTGAATCGAGAGAGCATACTCTTAATCTTTATATCACACCTCCTTCTTGTAGGGTGAGCAACACAGGACACCTCTGCTTTTGACTAGGCTGAGAAAGGTTTAATTTATCATGGGCATGGAGCAAGGACATAGGGGAGGAGAGGTTCAATAGCCATAGTGTTGACATTTTCTTTTGGGTGAAAAGAATCAGGAAAGCTCATTTTTATGGGGCTGCGTTGGTTTTTAATTTGTTGGAGGAGGGAGTATTGGTCGTGGGTGTCCTGCTTCAAATCTAACTCAACTCCAGTAATTTCTCATGAAGTCTCCTGTATGGCTTTAATTTTCCTTTTATAAAAACAAATGAGATTCTCTAAGCAAGGGATTCAGGATATTAGAATATTAAGTAACTCAGCTGGCCTGTCAAAAGGGTCAGGAAGTGAGATGAATGTGTATCATTATGATCTTTAGAGTGGCTGGGAATCCTCTGTCACTCACTTCTACTGAAAATTTTGCTTCCCTCCGAGTCCTTTGAAGAAAAAGTCTTTGCTAGAAAAGGGAAAGGGAAAAATGTCCTTAATACCCTGTGAATGGGATGGAAAGGACTTCCTCCTTAATGCTGCAATTCTTTAGCAATGTCCCATACCCAGGCTAAGGTTGTAGGTCAGCTCTTGCAAGAGCCAGCAGTGAGAGGGCTCACTGCCAGGTCCCACTCATGAGAGTGCACTCCTATTTCAGCAAAGGCCAGCTTCCCCGAGCTTGGTACTGCTACTGAAAACCTGGATGGGTCTCCCCAACCCTGAAGAGCTAGACAGTATTGGCTTGACATTTGCTGTTCCTTCCTTGGGTGCCATGCCTATGGAACTGGGTTGAGCTCACTTGTCCCAGTGATTTGGGTTCTCAAAAGGGTTGTCAGCATCTCAGATCTAATAGCACATGATTATAAGCTATTGCACCTTTCTATAGAAATCAGCTCTTGGATTAAAACGTATTACCTGTTCTCTAACATTTGTAAGATAGCTTTGAGCAAGAACTAGAGAAATGTAAGTGTCTGAGTGTGATGGGTAGTTTCCCATCATTTCAAATACTATCAATTATGACTCTGGTTTTCTATTCTGCTTTAAAGAGAAACTTTATCCATTCATTCATTTATTTGACCATTATTACATAAACGCTTCCTGTGTTGGGGACTAAGTTCATGATGGGGTCCATGTTGAAGGGGAGAAATCATCCTTGCTTCATGGGGCTTGCAGTCAGAGAGGATGAGCGTGAAATAGACAATCACACAGACAACAGAGCCAAGTTGCAAGCAAGTTTGTAAGGGGACTTCCACTCGGTGTTTGAAGGATGACTCCTAGAGTGCACATGTGGTCTAGGCAAACATGCCGATCTAAGTTTTTTCTCTATAAAACTTCAGGTTTTATACCATTGTATCTGAAAGGCCATTTCTAGTGCTATTAAATTCTCAGTGGGTGCAGCAAATCTTTTCACTGGCTTGACTTATTTGCCCCAAATGAATGATAAATTCCAGCCTGATTCCTGGAGCATTTCAAGAAATGTTTGGTGATGAACCCAGAGAGACTAAGCTAGAGCAACCCCTTTCCCAACCTGCTGCTTAAGCAGCTGTGAATGGCAGCAATGAGCCCACCAGCAGCTGCCAAATCCCCCTCCTCTCAGAGGCTGTGGCTGCAGTGAACTCAGTTAAGGTAGGTAGGGTGATTTGCCTGTTGCTTTCCTATAAATTGAACCTAATTAGAGAGGAATAAGGGTTTTCTTTTCCTTAACATTAAAAAGTTGGCACATGAGGTAATGCATGACATTTCGCTCCTTGTCCCGGAACATCAGCTTCCTGAGCCCACTCCCTGCTCCATCAGTGCCCTCTCCACCTCACCCCTGGAGTTCTGAGCCAACCCAACAGAACTCAGTGCAGGAGTCAGAGTTCTGCTCCCCCCAACTTTTATCGTTTCCAAACCTCTCTGCCAGGACTCTCACTAATTTCCATGATATGGGCTCTAAATACAGACTCAGCAAAAAAGAGGGAAGCGAGTCACAGACTCACCACTGCTTTGCTCTGGGACATGAAATATGAGACTAATGGCTTTTCCTTATCCTTAGAAGCTACCACCGCTCTCTTTCTTAGACATGGAGGAATAGAAGGAGAGACTCCAAGTGTCATGGAATCTGATCAATCTACCAGGTTATGGCAACCCGGTCCAACAAATGAGAGGCAGCTTCTAGGTACCACTATTTCCCTTTTGGCATCCTGCAGGGGAATAGTTGAAGTCTCCATCAGAATCTTGGTATGGCCCTGTCTCTGCCCTCAGGTTACTCACAGGGTAGCAGAGACCACACTGGATTGTTTTAGAATCTTCTATGGTTATTGAAGCTTAGAGTTCAGGATGGGAAATGTGGAGCAGGTGGTACCTTCCTCTCCTGTGGAAGAAAGAGCTCCTGGTGGCTTATCAGAGTTGCCAGAGGTGAAGACCACAGATAAACGATGGCACTAGATCAGTGCAGGACACAATGGGGGACTGGGTGAGTTGGTCACATGGCACTCCTGCTAGGTGAGCACAGGCACCCTTCTGTAGGTGAGGGGCATTCAGAGTGGGAGGTCATCAGACACAGGCTACACTGCTCCTGGAGTCTGTGTTGTCAGGATCCCAACCAGTAGTGGAGGTCAGGCAAGGAGGCCCTGCTCCTGGGAAAGGGTAAGGAGCTCTGGTTCTGGGAAGAGATCTGGGCTATAGGGGCTGGGTGAACTCCGGAGGGTGCTCTGAGTGGAATCTAGGTGTCTGGTGATCTGCATGGCACGGGTGGCCACAGTACATGGAGACTTGGTAACCTCAGGCCCCTCAGACTGCCCCATAGCACACAGATTCTGAAGAGGCTAGCAGTGTGGGCTGCAGCTACTCCATCCTGGCCAGATGGGGTATGAAGTGTGGGGTGGGCCTGGGACTCATATGTGTTTTAAGGGGCATCTATGAATTCAGTTTGGGGGGATCCAGAGAGACAGAGGCAGGGGAAACAAAGCCTAGTTATAGTCTATCTAGCTTTGTAAGTTCTTTCTGGGGAGCATCAGTGTTCCACAGCTTCCATGGCTCCAGGTCGGCTGGGAGCCCCAGGCCATACACATCAGCCCCACTGTCTCTCTCCCCTACTCTTTCCCACATCGCCACTGCCTGCACTCCATCATCTATCCACTTAGCTGGTGTAGCAGGAAGAGTTCTCCAACGGCCCTATGTTGACTGCCACCTTGTGGTGTTCCCATGATCATATTCTATTATGTGGCAAAGGGATTTTGGAAATGTAATTAAGGCTACTAGTCAGTTGATGCTCAGGATGGAGAGCATCTGGATGGTCCTAACCTAATCACATGAGCCCTTTCAAATCACATTGTTTTCTCTGGCTGGCTGCAGGAGGGGAGGTTAGATTTGAAGCCCTTGAAAGATCTGAAGCACCACTGCTGGCTTTGGAGGTGGAGAGGCCACATGGAAAGAACTGAGAATAGCCCCTGAGTGACAACTAGTGAGGAAATGAGCTCCTTAATCCTATCCTGCAAGGAGCTAAGTACTGCCTAGAACTTAAATGGTCCTGGAAGTGGATTTCTCCCTGAAAGCTTCAGATAAGAGCCCGGTGGGCCAGTGCCCTGCTGTTGGCCTTGTGAGACCCTGGGCACCTAGATCCCTCAGATTGCTGACCTGCAGAAACCGTGAGGTAGTAATTGGCTGTTGTTTGAAGCCACTCAGTTCATGGCCATTTGTTACGCAGCACAGAAAAAGAAGAGGGAGGACCGACAGGAATGCTGGCCCCTCCTATCCCTCACCCCCACCTCTCAGGGTCTCAACATCCTGGTGAAAGAGGAGGGGCTGGACTGGAGGATTTCTGACTTTTTAAGATTCATTTGTCCCAAATGTGATCCAGTTCCAGCTCCCTCATGGGCCTTCTGGGGGCTCTAGGTTGACAGGCTGGGTTTGCTCTTCATCTTTTCTGTCTCCTCTCTCCCTCTCACCTGGGACGGGCTCCATAGCCTTTCTTAGTCAGAGTCTCTCAGGATCTATTGCTCCTTCTCCATCAGATCAGGCCTAGGCAGCATGTTTTTCCACATTCCCTCCTTCTGGAGGGGGTGGGGGTCATTGCCAGACTCTCTTTTGCTGCACATGCCCCCGGCCTATCACTCAGAGTCTACCTGGATGTGATGTTCAGACCACGGTATCTCTACCCTATTGGAGCCTGGGTCCTGATCCCTGCCCAGGGAATTGCATCTCCTCCAGCCCTGGGTCCACTAGCCCCTCCCTGGCCAGCACAATCTCTGCTTCCTCCCCCTCCTCATTTGCACCTCTGCCCCTCACTAGGCCTGTCTCTTCCAGCTCACCTGTCTGGCATGGTGAGCTTCTGGCATAGAGCAACAGACTCTCTGGATTTCTCTCTTGCGTCCACGGTGAGATAAGAGGCCACCTTCCTCACTGAATGGGAAGCCAGCACAGAATGGCTCATCCTCACCTATGCTGACATCAGAGCATAAGCCCCACATGCATGGGGTAGAGGGCCCTGAGTGGTTCATGACTGAGGTGTCTGTACAGAGGGAAGGCCAGGACACCCATATGGGGTTTGTGAGGGGGCCATGGTCTCTTCCTTGCCAGAGTTACCCTCCTATCCTCAACTCTGACCTGGTGTTCACAGGTGGCCTCTTCCTTGCTGTGAGATCTTCAGGTGTTAACGAGGTGTTCAAGGTCACCTGTGGCCCCAAGTGATCCACCATGAGGTGGTCTCCAGGGATCATGCCAGCTTTAAAGACCTATGGCTCTGGGTTAAGCTCAGACATTATCAGGCTGTAAGAGCTCACCATTAAACACGCAGCTAATGTCATATTATTATCTCTGCCACAGGAAGGGGCTTATCAGCTTCTCAGTTCCTTTCCTGCTCAGGAATGGAAAATGAGGAGTAAGTTTTAGGGGCAGGCTGGTGGGGACATAACTGCCAGAACCCCAGATCTGGGAGGGACCCTGAAAGTCCTGTGGTTCAGCCTGCCATGTATGGTCAGCCTCCTTCTTGGGCAGTTGTTCCAGTCTTGACTAGAATCATCTGGTGACCATAGATTCACTAACAAACTACTGAATTAATCCATCTACTGGGCCTTCAAATCGACATGTCCTCCTTATGGAGGTTGCTGTGTCTGTCGCTATAGATCCACACATTATATGACCTTGACTCTTGGGACCTCACAGACCCCTTTCTTTCGCATTCCTTCCCTCAGTAAATTTTTACTGAATGCCTGTGATGTGCTGCACAAAGTGTAGGGTTTTTAGAGAATAATATGACTCAGGCATGGTACCAGCAGCAGAAAGGGAGCCCCAGTGCTTGAGGAGAGCTGCCAACCCTTCCCTGCATCCCCTCTTCTCTGATGGGACAATTCTGAGCCTCTCAAAGTCTTTTTAATGGAACATTTATTCAGAGTCCCCTCAAAGAGGGACTCATTTTGGTCATTCATTTCCAAACCCACTCCAGCAGAGGTTCCCCTTTCCTCTCTGTACTACCAGGGTCCCTAGACTGAAGTGAGCTTCCAAGAAGAAGCTCTGCCCAGCACAGAGCAGAGCAGAGCTAGGGCTCATGTTAGATGTTCTGCTCCTGTACCCAGCCAGATGTTAGGCACGTCACAGGCCGCCATGCAACCCTCACTGCAACTCAGTTTTCTCATCTATGAAATGAGAATAATAATAATTTCCACCTCATGGGGATCCTGAAGATGAAATGAGCTAATATGTAGCACGGTGCCTGGCACACAATAAATACTCAGTGAATGCCATCAGCAGCAGAAGCATCCCCACCACCATCATCATGATTGCCACCATGATCTTATCAACCATACCTTTGAAGAGGATGGAAAATGAACCCCTTATATTTTCCCTTGGTGTTCACATTTTTCTTTCCTGTCTTACTGTATAGAAGTGGATGGTTTGCTTCTAACCCTATGGAAGTGATTTTATTTGAGCTGGCTCCTATCTGGTCTGTTGAGATAATAGAAGCAGCTACCCATCCTTGAGCACCGTGCCTCACACATCATCATCTTGTCCCCTTACAACCTCCTGGGAGGTAGGTATTATTAGGTATTATTTTCCATTTGATGGATGAGGCAGTTGGGTCTTTGAGAGCTAAAAGTGCCCCAAGGCTGTGTAGCTGATAAGTACCAGAGCCTAGGCTGCAAACCCAGATGGTGATGCCTGTGCTTTACTAACTGAATTTTGGATGCCAGAGTCCATTCCTGCCACCACAAGTGTCCCTGTTCTCCAGCTGCAAGTCATCCACAGGCAGTGGATTCAGCGAACCTCCTAAACCCTTGTCCAGGTCACTGCTAAAAGTTTTGAAGTTCCCAGGCCTCCAGATATAACCAGAAAGGACAGGCCTGAATAAGCCATGCAGAGGGAGCCTTGGGGAGTTGGAATCATGGAGTGACAGAAGCCACAGAAGACGGAAGGAGAAGTCAGGACAAGTAGGGACCCTGGAGCCAGACTGCTGGGGGTCAGGACCACTACTTACTAGCTGTGTGACCTCTGAGTCTCGGTGTCTTTAGCTGCTAAATGAGGACTAAAATAATGGCACCTCCTCTATTGGTTGGTGGTGAGGGTTAAGGAGATACATTTTTTAAAGTTTTTAGTGCAGAGCTCAATCTATATTAGACATTGCTTACTATTATGATGATCGTTTCCCAAGCATGGTTAGTGATGGCTTCTCCATCAAAAACAGAGCTGGGGCACAAACTGGCAGCTCGAGGGAGGGTGAGGGCTGGGGCAAACCCCATCTTGCCTTTTCCTTCCTGGCCCTCAGTGTCCATTCAGACCCAGGCCCTGGCTCCCATCCCTGCTCCTCGAAGGTCTGCTCAGGCCAGAGCACCTCATTTGCTGAGCACACGCGCCTCAGAAATTTTTCACACGTTGCCAAGAAACCACCCCCCTCATCTATTTTAAAACCTTGTAAAGCTCCCTGTTTAATGTTTTAAAAGGTTATGTTCTAAAGAGGGACATGGTTAAGTAAATTATGGCACATCAACCTGATGGGATATTAAGCAGCCATTAAAGTGATAATTATGAGGATTGTGTAGCAACATGGAAAATGCTTACAGATTAATAAGAAATGAAAAACAGGATAAAAAGGTGGATTACACAATGATGGCAACTAATCAAAACTACATACCTATGAATAAGCCTGGGAAAATTGGTATTGCTTTCCCTTTCTTTATTACTCTTCTCTCTCTCTCTCTCTCTCTCTCTCTCTCTCTCTCTCTCTCTCTCTCTCCTTCCTTCCTTCTTCCTTGAATTTCCTGGCTCTCACTTATCAGAAGGTACTGAGCTCTGACTCTGTGAAGACACCATGCTTATTACCCAATTGAGAGAGGTGAAGAGACAGTTTCTGCCCTCAAGAAATCTCACTAGAGAGACAAATCTGAAAACAATCTCAACAGGTTAGAGTATAAATAATTCAGTGTGACAAGGAAACTAATTAACTCAGATCAGAGGAATCAGCAAAGCTTTCCTAATAGTATCCAGGTAGCTAAATCCAAAGGTGTTCAGTTGGAGGGAAAGAGGGTTCCAGGTGGAGCAAACAGCATGTGCAAAAGATTGGAGATGTAGGAGAAGGGGCCTCACATCTCTCTGGACTTATAGCTCATTGATCCTTGGGTTCTGTGTCCAACAGAGAAGTGAGGGGTTTACATATCCACCTGATGTTACCTTCATGGGTTAGGGGGCCCTCAACTCCACAAATATATCTAGTATCCCATGCCCTGGCATTCAGGAATTCATCAAAACTATTGTGAATCTACCAGATAGTTTCATAAGATCTGTGGAAGTCAGTCAGGAGAAGTTCATGAAGCACCTAGCCCTCATCATCCCAACCATCCAGGAAACTAGTTGGAAAAATAAGTTCACCTCCATTCAGGGTGTTTGGGCATTACTAGTCAGATTCATGACCCTCATTTCAGAAGTACAGAGGCTGTAGCCCAGAGAAGGGAAGTTAATGTTTTATTTTGTCATCTAGCAAATTACCCAGCTCTGTCCAAAGCCAGTACTCTGTGCAGCACACCATGTTCCCTTGCCCATGAGACCAGTCTAACTTTTTCCCTCCCATGAACCAGCACTTCACTATTTGCCCTATTTACTGCTCCATGGTGGGAGTGAGTGGCCTTTCCCAAAGCTGTAAGAGGATGTAGACAAACCCTCCTCCCCACTCATGGTCTTCACTGTTCTGCCCCCATGATTTCCATCTTCCTAGGTAATCCAGTTAGCCCGACCTTATCTCTTCTGTCTGTTCAGGAGCAGTCTTGGGGTCTCAAGGTCACACAACCCTCCTCCACCTCTAGCTCCTTCTTGCTCCCTTGAGAAACCAAATCTAGGTAAGGTGTTCTGGTTATAGAGTAAGGAAAAGTGGAAGACTGGGAAAAGAGTCCAGGGCTCCCAACCTCCTTCCAGCTCAAAAGTTGCCAAGATAAAATCCTTCCTGATTCTGCAGTTCAGCCTTCTTACCTGGCAGTGATGAGGCACTTGGAACGTTTGAACCAGTGTCCTCAGGGCCCTCCAGGCCCGACAGCCATGTGACTAAGTTTCTAAGAATCTGCAAGTGGAATGATAAAGATTAGTTACTGTGAATAACCTTGATTTCTTCAATTTGATCTGTATGCTTGGGGGGTACACCACAGGGACCTGGGGGGTATTATTGGGCCAGTGCCAAAATGGCACAGTGGAAACTGAGCTATCAGGCAAGTAGACCAACCTGGACCACAAAGGGTCTTTGGACCATTTGCCACTTGTTTTTCCACCTATAAATTTGTTCACTTGCTTTGGCATTTATGTGGTTTCAGAACACTATTATCTTGTCAACATTGTTCTACAGCATTGACATTATCTCTTAATTACACAATTACTTTGTTATGTACTGTAGACCTAGTAATAAAATATTTGATGTGTTCAAGCACAGACTGGGTTTTTAAAAATATAGCTTGAGTCAAACCATCTTGTAAAAAATCACTAATTCGTGTCACACTCAGAAGAGACATTTGCTGTGTTCTATTTATTCCCCCATTGAAAGGAGGGAGAGATTGAGGCTCAGAGAGGAGAAGGCAGCTACTGTGGCTCACACAGATAGTTATGAAAATGAGTTTTTTAGACAGGAAAGCCCATCCTAGATCATACAGGAACTAGGCAGAGCTGTGGGCTAGAGCTCAGGCCTGCTAATCCTGAGGCCACCACATTTTCCCTTGTTTATGAGGAGGTTATGCAACTTTGCTTCTACTTTGTGTTACCCAGGAGCTCTGTCCAGGTCAGCGAGTCACCATGGATTTGGAAGCCAAACCCCAAGTAACTGGCTTACTCTAAGGACCTGGTCCCATGTCTTACAGATGCTAAGTGATTGAAGGAAGGAATGTGACAAAGTCCCACTGGGATTGATCTCTACCCTGTATCAAGGAGTCATGCCTCCAGAAAGCTACTAGTAAGAAGCAAACTGCCAGTTGGCAGAGGCGAGGCCTGAAACCATGTGTGCCACTGGCAATGATTAGTTTGCTAGCCAAGGAATTAAGCCTGAGGGAACTGCACATGAAACAGGGAGGGTGATTGAGGGAGAGTGAAGAGAAAGAGATAAAGAGCGAGGTGCCCTGAAGAGCATGGATAAGGACTTTTTGGAGCTGGCAATAGCATAACAGTTGTACTCAAAGGGGTAGGATTTACCTGTTGATGAAATTCACATTTCATCTTTCTGTTTCACATTGCTTATGACCCTAGTCTGACCCAGGCATGGCAGACACTTGGTGTAATTCCCCAGCAGTGATCTCAGAGGGCCTTGCAGATCACTTTCTCCTTCTGAGCCTGCAGGCAGCCCCAGGATTCCTCCAGAACAAAATATCCACTGTCTTTATCTTATTTACCCTCTATTGTTGGTTGAATTTTGTCCCCCAAAAGATATGTTGAAGTCCTAGTCTCTGGTGCCTGTGAAAGTGACCTTATTTGGAAATAAGATCTTTGCAAATGCAGTCTAGTTCAGATGAAGCCAAACTGGAGTAAGGTGGACCCTAAATCCAATGACTGGTTTCCTTATAAGAAGAGGGAAGTTTTGACCCAAGAAGAGACTGCCATGTGATGACAGAGGCAGAGGTTGGAGTGTCTAAGGTACACAATGGACTGACAGTGCCCACCAGGAGCTAGGAAAGGCAGAGAGGGATTCTTCCCTAAAGGCTTCAGAGAGAGCACAGCCCTGCCCACACCTTGATTTCAGACTTCTGGTCTCCAGAACTTGGAGGAAATTATTTTTTTTTGCTTTAAGCCGCCCACTTTGTGGCACTTTGTTTTGGCAGTGCTGGGGAACTAACGTGCCGCCTTTGGGCATCACTTCATTCTCTCCCAGAGTTCTTTTTTTTTTTTTTTTTAAGTTTTTATTTTTTTTTCTATTTATTTATTTATGATAGGCCCAGAGAGAGAGAGAGAGAGAGAGAGAGAGAGAGAGAGTCAGAGACACAGGCAGAGGGAGAAGCAGGCTCCATGCACCGGGAGCCCGACGTGGGATTCGATCCCAGGTCTCCAGGATCGCGCCCTGGGCCAAAGGCAGGCGCCAAACTGCTGCGCCACCCAGGGATCCCTCTCCCAGAGTTCTATCTGTTTGGCCTTTTCTCCCACTAGATGCCTCCATTTTTTCCATCTGCTTACTATTTCTTGTCTCTCTCCTTTCCTGATACTCATGTTGTATCCAGATATCCTCCTCCTATTCCCAACCAAGGCCTTGTTGCCCATCCAAGCTCAGGGCAGATGGTGTTCCTCTATCATATCCCCCAGACCTTTTCCAGAGTGCATTTGTCTTTCATCTGGACCCTGCCACATCACTGCTTGGATCTCTCTTTACTCCCTGCAGCAGAAGGGGATCCCAAGAAGGATAAGGTAAGAGAATGCAGAAAGAGACTTCTCTAGGTTGAGTTCTGCCTCCCTTCAGCCCAGCGGTGATATGGAGGTGCTGGTGGGGGACACACCATTCCTTCAAAGCGTGAACCTGTTTCTTCAGACAAAGCCCCAAATATCACAATGGCATTTTAGGAGCAGAGATGGTCAGTCCTCTTTTTTCCCCCTCACTTCAACATGTAACTAGGTAAACCAGTATCAACCACAGCTGGGTCTCCTTCTAGGCCCACTTGCTCTGTTTGGCAATGTCCAGCTGTATTCGGTCAGAAGAATAGACCACTGCTCCACAGTTGGGAAGCTCAGATGCAATGCTTGCTGATGTCAGGGGCCATCCCATGAAGAGTTTCTTTGTGCATTGTCACACACTGAGGTGGAAAGGCTCATGGAGATGCAACACATGTATGTGCATGCATGCATGCACACACACACACACCACCTTGTTTGCATATCCATAGTTAGATCAGACTGTACTGTGTGTGATCATTGAACATACTGTGTACTGTGCCCTTCCTCAGGGTGTTCTCCTTGACCAGAATGTTCTTCATCAAACTCAAGCCTATGCCTCCCCTCAAGTCTCAGCTCAAATGATGCCTTCTGGATCAAACTTGCCTGTGGTCCCATCAGACTGAACCAATCACCCCTCCTCAGTGCCCTCAGGCACTGCATACCCACCTCTACAGTTGCACCCATCACACTGGCATTCTGGGGCTTCATAGCCTGAGGGACTGTACGATGGTCCTTCCATAGAACTGGGAACAAGGACTAGAGTGGGGCTTAGATAGTCTTTGTTGAGCACATGAATGAATGCATGCATGCCTGTGTTACATCTTGCATAGAGTTTTTATAAAGTGGATTAGTTTTTATTTTTACAAAGCAGATTGTACTTATTTATATGATAGGTACAAAATCCAAAAGTTTAAACCGGGCATGTGGTGAAAAATCTCCCTCCCACTGCATTCTCTAACTGCCCAGTTCCTCTCTATGAATTGCTAGCTGACCCCTGTTTTGTGTTTAGAATCTCTGCTAATATAAATGTATATAAATTCCCTTTCCCCCTTTTAGTACAAATTGTAGCATCTTGCTTTTTTAGATTTTACTTTTTAGTGTCTCTTATAGATCCTTCAGTTATCAGTCCCTTGAAAGCTACCTTTTTTTTTTTTTCAACTGCTGTGTGGGTTCCACTACAAGAGTATACAGTGATTATTCAACCAGTCTTCTAAGTTTGTTTCTGGTCCTTTGCTGGTACAAACCATGCTGCCATGGATAAGCTTGTGCTTTCATCGACAATAGTTAATCTTGATCTATGTGTCTGTTTCTGTGCCAGTACCACACTGTCTTGATGATCACAGCTTTGTAGTACAACCTGAAATCTGGCATTGTGATGCCCCCAGCTCTGGTTTTCTTTTTCAATGTTCTCCTGGCTATTCGGGGTGTTTTCTGATTCCACACAAACCTTAAGATGATTTGTTCCAACTCTCTGAAGAAAGTACATGGTATTTTGATAGGGATTATATTAAATGTGTAAATTTCCCTGGGTAGCATTGACATTTTCACAATTTAATTCTTCCAATCCATGAGCATGGAATATTTTTCCATCTCTTTGTGTCTACCTCAATTTCTTTCAGATCAATTAAACAGAATAGAGAACCCAGAAATGGGCCCTCAACTCTATGGTCAACTAATATTTGATAAAGCAGGAAAGACTATCCTCTGGAAAAAGGACAGTCTTTTCAATAAATGGTGCTGGAAAAATTGGACAGCCATGTGCAGAAGAATGAAACTAGACCATTCTCTTATACCATACACAAAGATAAACTCAAAATGGATGAATGATCTAAATGTGAGACAAGAATCCATCAAAACCCTAGAGGAGAACACAGGCAACACCCTTTTTGAACTTGGCCACAGCAACTTCTTGCAAGATACATCTATGAAGGCAAGGGAAACAAACGCAAAAATGAATCATTGGTACTTAATCAAGATAAAAAGCTTATGCACAGTAAAAGAAACAGTCAATAAAACTAAAAGACAACCTACAGAATGGGAGGAGATATTTGCAAATGACATATCATAGAAAGGGCTAGTATCCAAGATCTATAAAGAACTTCTTAAACTCAACAGCCAGGAAACAAACAATCCAATCATGAAATGGGCAAAAGACATGAACAGAAATTTCACCAAAGAAGACATACACATGGCCAACAAGCACATGAGAAAATGCTCCGCATCACTTGCCATCAGGGAAATACAAATCAAAACCACAATGAGATACCACCTCACACCAATGAGAATGGTGAAAATTAACAAGACAGGAAACAATAAATGTTGGAGAGGATGTGGAGAAAGGGGAACCCCCTTGCACTGCTGGTGGGAATGTGAACTGGTGCAGCCACTCTGGAAAACTGTGTGGAGGTTCCTCAAAGAGTTAAAAATAGACCTGCCCTATGACCCAGCAATGGCACTGTTGGGGATTTACCCCAAAGATTCAGATGCAATGAAACGTCGGGACACCTGCACCCCGATGTTTATAGCAGCAATGTCCACAATAGCCAAACTGTGGAAGGAGCCTCAGTGTCCATCAAAAGATGAATAGATCAAGAAGCTGTGGTCTATATATACAATGGAATATTACTCAGCCATTAGAAATGACAAATACCCACCATGTGCTTTAATGTGGATGGAACTGGAGGGTATTATGCTGAGTGAAGTAAGTCAATCGGAGAAGGACAAACATTATATGGTCTCATTCATTTGGGGAATATAAAAATAGTGAAAGGGAATAAAGGGGAAAGGAGAGAAAATGAGTGGGGAATATCTGTGAGGGTGACAGAACATGAGAGACTCCTAACTCTGGGAAACGAACAATGGGTAGTGGAAGGGGAGGTGGGTGGGGGGTTGGGGTGACTGGGTGACAGGTTCTGAGGGGGGCACTTGATGGTACGAGCACTGGGTGTTATGCTATATGTTGGCAAATCAAACTCCAATAAAAAATATACAAAAAATAGTTAGTCTTGAGAAATTATTTTAAAATGGTGGGATTTGGGGCTCCAGTAAATTAGAGTGACTCTTCTGGCACTGTGGTGGTTCCTGACAAGGGGCTCATTCAACACTTTTTTCAGCCTCTCACCAGTGTGCTGAGTCTGAGAAGCTAAAAATGACATTTCCTAGGCATTATTGCAGGAGGATTTAGGGTGTGATTTCAGGATCCACCAAGCAGCTGCCCTTGGGTGAGATTTTGATTCAGAACTGAGTTTCTGAGCAGAGAGGTAGGCAGTGTTTTGACAATGGGCATCATGGCACAGGTACCAAGTTCTGCCACTGACAGCTGCAGGGGCAGATGTCTGATATGGAAACTTCCTGACTGAGGGAAGGCAGCAGCTCCTCAAGTGGTCCAATCCTGTGATGCAGTCTTGAGAGATGATCCTGAAAGCTCAGTTTAGTGCCTTTCCCCAGATTGTGGTCCTCAGATCAGTAGCAAATGCCAAGCCCTGGCCCGGTCCTGATGAATCAGCTGTAGTTTAGAAGTCCCCCAGGGGATTTACACGCACACTCAAGATTATAAAGTACGCTTGGACTATAGAGAATCTCAGCTAACATAGTAATTGTAATCACCTGGGGAGTACTGAACACTCCAGAAGCTGAGGGCATACCTTTGATTGATTAAATCACAATCTGTAATTGCAGGGCCTGGGCATCAGCATTAAAAAACCCTAGGTAAGTATAATATGCAACCAAGGTTGTGACCTGCTGGCCTAGAATAATAATTCTGAATCTTGATTATATGTTAGAATTATAAGGGCCTATATGGAGAATGAAGGAATAATGATACCTCGGTTAGAAAACTGTCAGCTGCAATTAACAGAGTAATCTTAAACCTCAAACTGAGAGGGAATGTATTAGTCACATAATGAGCAGAGAGCAAGTGGTAGGATTCTACCTTCATGTAATTGTAGCAGTTCCAGGCTTCACTTCCTGACAATGTAATCCGGAGGCAGAAATGGGCCTTTCATGGAGTCTTTGTCTTAAAAGCAATGAAGCTCTCAGAAGGTGTCCCGGGGAACTTCTCTCAGATTGTATTTGCCAGACCTACACTCTATGCTCACCCATTATCTAGTCACTGGCAAAAGGATTGGGACGGCCAGCCCTGATTTTCTGATACCAGTCACTGGAGGTTGAATGTTGAAGCATCCACCACACTGAGAAAGATGGAAGATGAGATAGCAAAGGGAATCTGGGACTTTTAATTTAACTCCATCTTACTATTTGAGAGAGTTTGCTCTGCTCACTGATTCCATCGCTAAGGATTATCCTTTTAAGAAGGGAATCTTTGAAATTTTAGGAATTTAAGCCATCATAAAGCCATTAACAATTGTTATGGCACCATTAATATGTCAAAGGGCTTTTTGGATCACAGAATACATCTTTTTATGAATTATGTATTGAAGAGGTAACATAACAACTTGGTTAAAAAAGTGCAAAGAGATTTACAGGGAGATGTATCTCTTTTCCCATTGTCTCCTTTACCTGTGCCCTCCTCAAGGCAGTTACTATTAACAATTTCTTGTGTATTCTTCCAGAAATACAATAAGCATGTTCAAACTTGTGCTCATCTATATCTACCACATAAATATTAAGCAAACAATATGTACTGTTCTTCACCTTGTCTTCTACACTTGTATACAACTTTAAAATTGACATTCCTATATTTACATTTTGCTTGAAGTGGTAGGCTATTAAATCTAGGTAGACTGTGAAAAATTAGATGTGCATATTATATTTCCTAGAGCAACTATTAAAAAAATAACATAAAGAGATGTAGTTTAAAAAGTCAATAGGTAAATTAAAATATAATGCAAACAATGGCAGGAAAGAGGAAACTAAGGAACAAAAACAGAGAAGAACAAAAAACTAATAAAATGGAAAGCCTAAATTCAACCACGTTGGTTGAGTTACATTAAATTAAATTAAATGCTAATTATAGTAAATTACATTAAATGTAAATGTTCTAAACTTACCAGTTAACAGAGATTGTCAGAACAGATAACAGAAGAGCAAACCAATATATGCCGTGACAAGAGGCACACCTTGAATATAAAAACACAAATGGGTAAAAAGTAAATGATGGAAGAGATATACCATTCAAATATTAATCATTAAATAACTGAAGTGATGTAAAATGGTGCAGCCACTATGGAAAGCAGTATAGCAGTTCAGCAAAAAAATTAAAGCAATTCCACTTCTGGGTATACATCCAAAATAATTGAAATCAGAGTCATGAAGAGCTATTTATTTGTACACTCATGTTCATAGCAGCATCCACAATAGTCAAGAGATGTAAGTGACCCAAATGTCCATTGACACATGAATAAGTAAACACAATGTGGTCTACACTTACAATGGAATATTATTCAATCTTAAAAAAGAAATATTCTGGGGATCCCTGGGTGCTGCAGAGGTTTGGCGCCTGCCTTTGGCCCAGGGCGCGATCCTGGAGACCCGGGATCGAGTCGCACATCAGGCTCCCGGTGCATGGAGCCTGCTTCTTCCTCCACCTGTGTCTCTGCCTCTCTCTCTCTCTCTGTGACTATCATAAATGAATTAAAAAAAATTAAAAAAAAAAGAAATATTCTAACATAACACTATGATATGATAAACTTTGAGAACATTATGCTGAGTGTACTAAACCAATCATAAAAAAACAAATACTGTATGATTCCATGTATACAAGGTATCCAGAGTAGTCAAATTGTAGACACAGAAAGTAAAAGAATAGTTGTCACAGGCTGAGGGGAGGAGGAAATGGGAGAGATGTTATTTAATAGGTATAAAGTTTCAGTTTTGCAAGATGAAAAATTCCTGGAGATTCGTTGTGCAACAGTGTGAATGTACTTAGCACTACTGAATACTTAAAAATGGTTAGGACGGTAAATTTTGTGCATATTTTACCGCAATTAAAGAAAAGATAACTGAAGTGGCTGGATTAAAATAAACAGAATAAGAAAAATCACGAGGGAGAAGAGGAACATTACAGAATGATAAAAGGGGTTAATTCACTGAAAACTATTTTAAATTCTAAGTGCACCTAACAACAGAGTTGTAAACAGTTTACAAGTACATTAGACAAAAATTGGTAAAAATGGAGGAAGAAACTGAAAACATACAATTATAATTGGAGACTCCAATACTCCTTTCTCAATGACTGATACAAGTGGGCATCAAATCAGCAAGAGTACAGAAGACCTAAGCAATTCTAGCCAACAACCTGACCTCATAGACATGCACAGAACCTCTCACAGCAGAATGCACATTCTTCTCAAAAGTGACATTCTTCATGTGCAGCAGGTCTTCCCAACTTTCCCTTCTTCTCTAGCTCTTCCTTCATATAGTTATTTCTCTCTTCCTACTTCTCTCTCTCTCTCTTTTGTTTACTCTCTCTTCTTCTTCCTCCACTCTCATTCCTTTTCCTCTTTCTCCCAATCTTTAGTGGGCATATATTTTGTCTAGCACTAATTTCACAAAATTTCATGCTTCCTGTTCTTAACTTAAAAGCAAGTGAGTTGAGGTGCCTGGATGGCTCAGTCAGTTGGGTGTCTGACTCTTGATTTAGGCTCAGGTCATGGTCTCAGGGTCTAGTCACAGAATCCTGGGATTGAGCCCTGCATCAGGCTCTGTGCTGAGCAGTGTGTCTGCTTGGGATTCTCTCTCTTCTCCTTCTGCCCCTCCTCCCTGCTCTCAATCTCTCACAAATAAATTAATAAGTATTAAAAAAAAAAAGCAAGTGAGTCGGCTGTTTTTTTTTCTAATAAAAAATAAACAATCATAAACTAACTTGCGTTTGCATAAAGTGTTCAAATGATTTCTCTTCTTAGATTCTGGTCCTGGATATCTTCTGTAAGTTACATTGGAAATTTGCAGAAGGTCATTGAGACTGCAGTTATTGGAGGAAAGAAAACTTCATGGAGGAGGTGAAATCTGGAATTGAAAATAATTTGGATTATGGTTCACAGGGAGCTTCTTTTTATTTTATCTCTCTGTCTTCAAAGCATTGTGAATGGTTTAGCGGTCCACAGGCATCAAATGGAGGAGACATATGAGCATGGTGATCCCTCCTCTCTCCATTGTGCCTTCTCTCCTATCTTCTCTAGTCTGAAGTAAATATCTTATTTCCTAGTAGATGCCTTTTTCCCCTTCACTTTTCAGAGCCAGGACCATGGCTCTGGCCCTCTGTGATAACTGGGACTCTTCATTTTGCCCTAATTGCCTCACATTGTCTGGCTGAGGTTTGCAATCAGTTTTGCCACTTCTCCCAGGGCCTACCAGCTCATTCTTGGTTTGTCTCTGGATTCCCTGCAGCCTCTGCTACACTGTCTTGCTGGCCTTGGACCAAAACTCTGGGCATGACCTGGCTGTATGCTGCCTGCTTCCCGAGGACCCCTGGGAATCTCTTCCTGTTTCTGTGTCTCTCTAGGTGAATGCTGCTTTCCCCTTAGAGTGGGAAGCTGCTGCCCATGATACCTGAGAAAAATGCAGGAAAGTGTGAGTCCTGCATAAGTGGTCACGCTGTGTGTGCATGCAGGTCCTCACACTTAAGGAGATATATGCATGTTTGTCAGAAGAAAGCATGTTCATGAAATGGCTTGTGCAAGCAGTCTAGACCAACAGTATGTGCTTGGTGGTACAAATGAAGGGAACTACAGACCCACCTGGAATCCCTGATCCAGCCTGCCACTTCTTGTGATTCCCCATATGTTCATCGGGTTCATATGGATTCTGAATTATTATCTGAAGGGATCCAGCTTATCCTCCACTGGACCTAAAGTTTTGCCATTTGGCACTTATTAATTTGGGTTAAACATTGTCCTCTAGAAACTTCCCTTTAAAAATGCAAATACTTCTGGAAAGAGGTAGAAAGATAGGAGACTATAGAAATAATCCTCTTCACATTTTTACAGATGAGGAAAGTGACACGCCAGCAATGTTTCCAAGGTCAACTTGGCCTTCTGACCCCTGGTCTAGCACATATCACATACCTGGTTCACAGGGCACCACTTGTGGGTCCTTCACAATGTGCCATAAAGGCTTCCTTACTTATCAGGGCCATTCCTGAGAACATGGTAGGCAAGACCAATTGGAATAAGATGTGTGGTGATGCTGATAAATTTGGACATGTTCATAACTTGGGGTACTGGATTTTCCTCTAGACCAGTGCTGTTTAATAGAAATCTAACATGAGCCACAAATTTGAGTCACATATGCAATTTAAAATTTTCTAGTAGCCACATTAAACAAAAAGAAAAAAGGTGAAATTAATTTTAATAATATACTTAATACCAATACTTATACTTAACCAATATTGTGAAAAATATTATCTCAACCTGTACTCTGTATAAAAATTAATGAGGTCTATTTACATATTGTTTACTAAGTCTATGAACTCTAGTGAGCATTTTACACTTATGGCTCATCTCAGTTTGGGCTAGCCACATTAAGGGTTCAATGGCCACATGTGGCTAGTGATCCCCTAAATAGACAGCACTGTCTTAGACTCTCCCTATTCAAAGCCCGGGATTCTGCACCCCCTTCTGATCAGGACATTGTTTGCACATACCTTTCTTATTCAGACCCGATATCCACAGGCTTGTAGTCACCTTACAAGCCAGTCAGTTCAGGGGATTTCATGTTATATTTATTACATAGAGTCTCAGAGACACAGGGGATGTGCTGGGGTGGACATCAGGGGTGTCTGAGGCATTTGCTTTCACCACGTGCATTGCTGTAATGTAGGTGTTGTGATGAGCATTTACAGATTATTTTATCAAGTGTTAATTAAGCTAACCCCCCACAAAAGGGCAAATAGCTTAAAGGTATCCCTACAAAGAAATCACAGATTGAAGATAATACCTGTAATGCAAGTGCACATGGACACAGAAAAACAGGGAGCTGATATTTTGCTTCTCCCAGGTCAGCTATGTGATGAGATTAAAACATTAGTGATGGAGCCAGACTTTACATTTCAGAATCACCAGGAAGGCTACCTGAAATGTGAATGTATATCCACGGTTATTAACAAAGGCCTTCATCTTAAGTGTATTTTATGGCTTGGTATATTAGTGTGTGATATGTGATATTTCTACTGTTTGGTATATGTTTTATTATGTATGCAATTTACCTGTTCCACAGTACATTGACATAATTCAGAAATACATATGGAGTTTATTTTTTATTTATTTTTTTTAAAGATTCATTTATTCATTTGAGAGAAAAAAGAGAGAGGGAGAGGGAGAAGTAGCAGAGGGAGAAGGAGAGATAGAAACTCAGGCAGACTCCCCACCAAAAGCTGAGCCTGACACGGAGCTCGATCCCAGAGCCCTGAGTTCATGACCTGAACCAAAATCAAGAGTTGGCTGCTCAACCAATAGAACCACCCAGGCGCCCCCTAGAAATACATACAGACTTTACAAACACAGGTCAGGTCAGGTCATTCCTCTGCTCAAATCCCTGCACCAATTTTCCACCTGTCTCACAGGAAAAACCCCAAGGCCTTATGATGACCAGGGCCCCTAACCCCTCATGCCTGCCTCAGCAGTCCCTGATGTCAAATTCCCTGACCCTTACTGCCATTCTCTCTGCTCCAGCCACACCTGCCTCCTCACTGTGTACCATTTTTGTTTTATCTACAACAACAAAAGACATCCAGTTTTACACATTTTTAAGCATTTTATAAGTGGAGTCATACTGTACAAATTCTTCTGCTATTCTCTCGATTGACTTTATATTCCTAAGATTCTCCCAAGACATGGTTTGTAGCTATAATTCATTCTTTTTCACTGCTGTGTCGTATTTCATTATGTAATTATATCATATTTTAAAGGACATTCTCCTGCTGTTGTTTTGAGGGTTTTTTTCCTGATCAAACAGGGCTGCCATGAACATTTTGCCAGGTGTCCTGGGGTACATAGGGCCTGCACAGCCGTCATAGGTATGATATCATTCACATGCTTTTCCACATGAAAAGCATGTCATGTGGTGCTCTCTCCTAAGCTTGGAATGTCTCCTCACTGTCCTTCTCTTGTTTGGCAAACTTAAGACCAACTTACTAGATGTCTCCTTTGAGGAACTTCCTCCCCACATCTTGACACCATTGCTTTGTCTGTGCCTCCACTGAAATACTTCTCACTCTGTACATTAATGAAAGTAATGCCTCTCTTAACTAACCTTTGCCTGTCTGGGATGCACACTAATCAGTGCCCTAAGCCCCCAAACCCTGAGGACTGGGATTCCAGTTCTCACTTCTGCTTTCCCCTATTGAGTTATACACTTACAGGAACTGGTTGTGTTTGTTCCCAGATGTGCCTGGGCGAATGCTACTTGTCACTCTAGTTACATGGTTTAATTATGCATGATGTGGACCAATGAAATACAAGTGCAGTCACCAAATTATTTTACTCATTCAATAAACATTTACTGAACAACAACTATGTGCTAGGCACTGTCCTAGGTTCTGGGAGTTAAACAATAATTGAGGTGAGATTTTGCCTTCATTGATCTTATACTCGAGTGGGCATGTTTTGCCCTATGGTAGCCATCTTTATAGCTGAAGGTGGGCAGTGGGGCACCACTTTTTAAGAGGCAAATTAGGTCTGTGGCTCCTGATAAGTGAGAGGAAAGCAGGATGCCACTTTAGGTCATGGAAAGACAATCCGCTGGGCTGGATGGAAGCCAGAGCTTCGGGTGAATGTCCTCACAGGGCAAGAGTGTCCTTGTTAACCACATTTGATCCTCTGGAATTGGATGATTGGGATGGGTCCCAAGTAAGAATATCTGAGCTCTTCATACTTTTCCAATGACAGGGCTTTACACGGTAGGTCTTCAATTAATTTCTGTAGAATTAAGTTGCTTTTAGCAAATGTAGACTTCCCAGAAGCTGGGCTTGGGAGATGAAGAACTAGCTGGCATCCCAGTGGAGTCTGGCAGGGGAATGGGGATAACATTGCCTTGTTTAGATGCTTGGGATTGTTTTAGAGCATGTGTCACTTGGCTGAGTATGCTAGAGCCAGCTTTTTCTGGGAAGCTGGAGAGTGGATCAAATCTAGCTTCTTATCATATTAATACTCCCTAAACTCCTACACTCGAAAGCTTTCGGAGTCTGTATTCCTCTTATGTGTAAGTATCAAATTCCTGGTGAAATGATATTTTTCAGGGAGTAAAAGTCTGGGTGTTGGTCCCACATTCCTCCCATCTTGGTGTGAAGCCATCAGGATTCAGCTGGATGGAATGATCTCTTAGGGTCCCTTTCAGCTTAGTTGTTCCCTCTTTGAGAACTTTTTTATCCTCCCAGGACTTTGGCTGCTGTGGTTAGGCTGTTCCCTCTTACTGGTGCATCTTTGGCCATCAAATGAGTTGCTGTGAATCAGCAGGATTCACCTTCAGCATCGGTCTTTGGAGATAGCTGCCTCCCCAGTGTGATTTTGCAGGCTCCCTGGAAGGGACTTTTCTCCCTACGCATGTCCCAAAATACCTTTTCTAATCAGCCTTTTGATGTTTAGGATTGCTTTCCTGTGGACAAAGCCTTCCATTCCACAATGAAGTCCTGAAAATAGAAATGAATGCACATGTGTTTGGCATTGCGCACAACAGACTGTTCTTGGCCTCCTTGCTGCTGCTCGTGCTGTCCCCTTTGCCAGGAATATCCTCCCCGTGCCCTTATTTCCCTTATACTGATTCTTTAAGAGTCAGTTCAAACATGTATTGCCTAGGGGGGATATTGTAATTGGTTTGTCTTGATTACAAGAAACAGACTTACCCAGACTAGCTGAAATAAAGGCTGGTAGGGGGTAGAGGTGGCCAAGAAAGAAGTTAGCACATAAGGGGATGAATCTGTGGACATTCAAGGAACAGGGACATAATTATCTGCATCTATAGCTTGTCTCCCCCACATAGACTGGCTGTAAGATCTAGAAAGTAGGGACTGTGCTTTATTCATTTTTGAAAGCTCAGACCTAGCACAGAGCTTTGTACCTAGGATAAACCCAACATATGTTGAATAGACGGTTGAACAAATACCTGAATCCTAAGTATGGGTAGAAGATGTTGGTATTGTCTTAGAGGAATTTACAGTATAATTGGGGAACTAGAAAACAAGTGAAAAATAACTAATATAAGAGCTAAACAGTGCAAATCAATGGTAGGGAACTGACACAAAGCTTGCAAGATGAATCAAAGGCACCTTAGGGGAGAGGAGATTCGGTGAGCAAATCATCCAGATAAAGACTTCATTTCACATTAACACACAGCTGACTGATGTTAGACCTCTCAGAGTGCAGACTTTTGATGGGGAAATGGGAGTGAACATGGAGCTGGGGTCCAGTTTCACATAAGGCCCCACAAAGGTGCCCATCGACAGCAAGGGGGCAGGCATGGAGGCTTGGCCAAGGGCTGGCTTGCAACGTTGGGGTGCTTCAGACATCATCCCAACTCCTTTGGAACCCATGAGTGACACTGGCTGGTGGATCAGTGATCCCCATTGGTCTAATCTGACTGGTTAATCCAACAAAGAAAGTGAAGTTTGTGCACTGGGTCTCTGGAGTTATTGCTAGCTGCTGGTGGTGGATGAATGGAAGGCCCCTGGGTACCTCTCAGGAATCCACAGTGAACAAAGGAAGTCATCCCAGTGCTTCCTGATTTTATTTCTTAAAGCTTTTATTTATTTATTTGAGAGAGGGAATGTGCGCAGGGGGAGGGGCAGAGAGACTCTCAATTGGAATCTCAAACAGACTCTGTGCTAACCATGGAGCCCAATGTGGGGCTTGATCTCAAAACCTCAAGACCACGACCTGAGCCCAAATCATGAGTTGGACACTTAACCAATTGTATCACCCACCCAGGGTCCCTTGATGCTTCCTGATTTTATAGGCTTAGCTCAAAGGTCAAGAAAGAAGGGGTCTTTGCAGCTCTCTTTGTTCAGAGACTGGCCCCAGGGTGAGCCCCAACAATTCCCTCTTCTGTGATATGCTTCTTTGAACTTTCCCCCAGAACTTGTTGCCCTTGGACCGGCTCTGTCAGTTTGCCAAGGATTAGCAATGGATGATTGTGAGGGGATTTCACGCACCCCAACTTTATCTTTTCTTATACTTGAAAGTGGAGTCAGCGGTAACCCAACTGAATTCACTGAGCTCAGCCCCTAGCTGAGAAAACAGGCTCAGAGAAATTAATGTGTCTGCAATTCATGCAGTGCTCTGAGTTTAACTTGTATGGCCACATATACCCATGCTTTTGTTTTTCATTAAGCAGCCCTTTATGGAAGGCTCACTATGTTCTAGGCACTATTCCAGGGACTGAAGTATATGGTGGGGTTGCAGGTAACAGAATGCTCATCTAATCACGGCTTAAGCAATACTGACACCCATTATCTCATGAAACAAGAAAGAAGTCTGGGACTGGGGTCTGCAGAGGCTGCTGGCTCATCAGCCCAGCAATACTACCAAGAACCAATGTCCAAAGACAGAGGGAGGTAGGTCGGGGACCTTCACTTCTCTCTTTTTATTAGGGAAAAATAGCCTTCCTAGAAGTTTTCATCTGACTTATTTTTATTTTTATTTTAGTTCAATTAGTCA
The DNA here is from genome assembly GCF_018345385.1 of Vulpes lagopus. Taxonomy (NCBI): domain Eukaryota; kingdom Metazoa; phylum Chordata; class Mammalia; order Carnivora; family Canidae; genus Vulpes; species Vulpes lagopus. The sequence continues at coordinate 63,463,427 of NC_054824.1, forward strand.
ACATATAGTACATCATTAGTTTCAGGCGTAGTTTTCAATAATTCATCAGTTGCATATAACACCCAGTGCTCATCATATCACATGCCCTCCTTAATGCCCATCACCCAGTTACCCCATCCCCCTACCCACCTCCCCTTCAGCTGATTTCTTTTTATATCCCATCAGGCATTCCAGGTCACATGCCTGTTCCTGCGCCAATCACAGGCAGATGGGAACATGATGTTATAGCCGGCTGCCATGGCCAGTTGTGGTGCACTGTTCACGAGAAAGGCAGTGTAGCATCTCCATTAAGAGTACAGCCTCTGGAGCCAGATGGCCAAGTTCAAATCCTGACTCCACCAATTCTTAGTTATACAACCTTGGGCAAGGTGCTTAACATCTCTCCTCAGTTTCCCTATCACCTAAAATGGTGTTAATGAGACCTTAAAGACGATGTAAGGAAGTGCTTAACACAGTATTTGACTCATAGTAAGTGTTAACTACTCCTACAGTCACTCTCCCCTGGGCTGAGCATTTCCCTGCTTGAATAAAATCAGGAAAAGGGGTGATGATGTTGGGTAGACAACTCCAATGTCAGCCACATGTGGTTACAGACAGCAAACACGAAATGTTAAAATCCTGTGAGTGGTGCCTTGATACAGGAAAGTGACAAGGAGGCTGCCTGATTCAGACTTGAGAAATACCAAGGAGGACTTCTCAGAGGAGGTGGCACTAATGTATGATTTCAGCAAAGGTAGAAGTTTATTGGGCAAAGGGGAGGTTGAAAAGGTAGGAGGCCTCCAGGCAGAGGGAGTAATAGGAGTAGAGACTTGGCAGTGTTATAGGCCATTGTATATGCAGGATAAGTATGAACAGTTTACTGTGTCCAGAAAATGAAGTGAGGACTATGGGGGCTCTGAAGGGGTATGCTGCTGGCTGGGGGAGGGTCCTAAATGTTGAGCTAAGGAGATTGAGTCTTCCTACAGGCTATGGCTTGTAAACCAGAAGTAGCCTAGACTTGTAGTTCGGGTCAATGACTTGGGCTGTGATGGGGGGATGGATGGGAAGGGAGCGGGACTGAGGTAGGAGGCTGTGACAATATTCCAGGGGAGGGGTAACAGCCTGAAGTAGGGCAGCTTAGGTTGGAGAGGGAGAGATAGTCAATTAGCAGGATGTGGTCAACAAATGTGGAGGGAGACAGGACCCAAAAGGACCCAGTATTGTAGCTAGAATAACTTGAAAGAGAAGGATTGCAGAATGCAGGCAGGAGGATGCCAAAAAAAGGGGATTGTGGATTTTATTTTGGCCACTTTTGGATGCTTGAGATAGATGCAATCGTCCTGGGAAACCAGAAACCTGAACAAGGGGCAAATCAGCAGCTCTAGGCTTCACAGGAGTTGCCAGTGTTGTGCTTTTTTTGGGCGCTTTGTTGGGCCAGGTGATGGTTCAAGGCCTGTAACCAGGCAGGAGTATTACCTGGCTGTTGCACAGCAGCTACCATTTGACACTCAGCCTGCTGTGTGCATTGCTGCATGCCTGCCTCCTGGGTTCCTCAGATTTGCCGGCCCTGATGGAGGATGAGGAGAGAAGGGGCTGGAAATGGAGCTCTGTGGAGAGCACTTGCATTTACAGACAAGTACAAATAGAGAGGTGCTCAAGGGAGATGGAAAGGGACATGGGTAGGGTGGTAGGAGGGGACAGGCCCAAAGGATGTTGCAGGACCAAAAGGAGGTCGTGTTTGTGTTAAAGCACATTACATATTTTTGTTCTATCCCAGCACAGTGCCAGGGGCGGGTGTTTGGTATAGATTTACTTCTCTATATTAAATTAGCAGGAAGAGTCAGGCATTCAGAGTGGAGAAGATGGTGAAGCGGGTTGTCTTTCTGATGGAACCCTATGAGTGGGGTTAACATCCCAGCCTCTGGAACTACACAAAGCTGAGGTGGAGGATTGGCTGTCTGTGTGACACTGGGCAGCTTACTTGGTGATTCTGGGCTTCAGTTACCCGGCCTAAGAATCAGAGACACCAGTACCTGCCCTAAGGATGTGCGGAGGGTTAAAGGGGGTACTGTGTACTCACATTCAGCATCTATGGACCCGTATGTACTCACATATCACGTTTTGAATAAAGATGGGAAAATAACTTTGCTAGTGGGGAAAAAAACCCCACCTGAAGCAGCATAGACTTGCTGAGAAACAAGGTAGTGAATGGGGATGAGGATGTAAGAGAGAAACACAGGCACCTTGGGGATCCCCCAAAAGGACTCAGTAAAGTACAGACTTGCCCCCGAGGAGGCTTATTATCACGGAGAGATCCAGAATGGAGGAAGAAGCCCAGTCTAGGTTCTATAATGGTTCTTTGCAATTTCCAGTTTTTCTGGCGTTTGCCTCCCCAAGCATCCTCATGCTTTTAGGTGGCTAGCATGCTGGAAAGGATATGGGGATTGGAGTCAGAGAACTCAGGTTTCCCAAATCCCTGCTCTATAACGTTACCACCTATATGATCTTGTAAAAGATATCTAACCTCTCTGTACCTGTTTCTTTATTCAAAAAATAAGTGAACCCACTTTAACTGGTTATTATGTGGAGTAAATTAGATTAGTGTCTATAAACTAGCTGACAGTGCCTGGTTCTTAACAGATGCTCAATTATTATTATTGTCTTGTTTTTCTTGTGCCTTAAGTAAGGTAGTTTCTATTGCTCTCAAGAAGAGGGGCTTAGAAGTGTCTCTTGACCAGTCAAGAGAGCCCATTCTGAGGAGGGAAAGAGTTATGAGGGAAGGAAGACCTATAAGTGTCTTGTTTTCTGGGGGGCTCATCTTGAAAGAAGACCCAGACTTTGGGGGAATGGAAAGGCAATGGGACCCCACAAAAAGCAGTAGAGATCACCAGCAAACAGGGCCACAGTGGGTCCTGTGAAACTCCAGCACTTTGCCTTTCTAACACAGTGAGATAGCCACAACCCTAGGCCTCCCTCTACCTTTACACCCCAAGGATTCTGGGGCAGAGAGGAACCAGGGTATCCAAGCTCCATGGCACCTCCTCTGTTGCCTCCCAGAGGACACTTCTGGGATGGCCACCCTGGCCATGCCCATCCTCCAAGTACAGGTGGGCCTTGGTCCCTCTTGTTCCATCTGCATCCAGAGGCCAATCCTAGAGTCTGTGGGGTCTGGAGGAAAATCTCTCAGGGTGCTCCTCTTCCACCTCCCCTGCCCCCAGTATATTTGTAGCTCACAATTGTATAGCACTTGACAGTTCTCAAAAAGCTTTTGCCTCGCATAATTTTATAGGGAGGGAAAGGGAGACAAAGATAAATGACAAAGATAAATGACCTGCCTAAGGAGATCACATGGTTAATAAATAGTGGAACCGGGATCAGAACCAGGAACCCCCAGACCAGGGCCATCCTGTGCTATAAAAATTTGAAGGCCCATGTTTCATTCCTTTGGCCTGTAATCAGTGCGTGGGTTGCTGGCAGCTTGTTTGGGTATGAGCCTTACCCATGTTTTGGTGCTGGGAGGAAATTCGTGTTCCTTTCCCCCTGCCATTCCTCCTCGACATCCCCTGTCTCCTTGAGTCCCTAAAAAAGTGTCCTGAAGGACAGAACCCTAGCCTCTGTCTTCCTGAGAGCCTCCACCAATGCCCCATGGGTGCCTCTAATACTCAGGCTCTGGGAAATGAAGCTGTTTCCCCACCTGCTTAATGGCATTGCCTGAAGCTCAAGAGAGCTGCATCTTCAGGTGACTTATTGTGATACCCATCCACACGAACACCCCTTTCCCTTCTACGTGCACCTGCCGCAGTGGCAGCACAGCTCCAGCGGCAAGCAGAATTGCGTCTGTTACTTTCCATTTAGGGGGCAAAAGGAAGTTACCAGCATTGATTGAAATTCTCAGGTAGAGCGAATCTGGGCGGCATTTGAAGAGGGGAATTTAATTCAATAGTTTATATTCCACTTAGGTTCCTCCTCTATCTGGCTGCTGGTAAACAGCTGTAAACTGCCACAGCTGTCTTGTGATGCAGAGGAAACACAGTCTGGAGAGTAAAATAGAGATGGTGGGACAAATGTCAAGGGGATGGAGAACACTAGGGGAATGGGAGTATGTGGCCAGATGCGTGCGCAGGGCGGGACCCCAGGTACAGAGACTCCATTCCTTCCTTCCTTCCTGGGCCTCAGCTAAATGAGGGGCTCAGGATACATGATCATTCACGTCCCCTCCTGCTCTGAACTTTATACTGTCAGAGGGAGCTCCGTGGTGCAATGGCAGGGACTGAGGATTTGGAATTGGATAATCAGGGCTCAAATCCAGTCTTGGTCCTTACTTTCAGCAGCACTGAGGGCGCCATTTGGCCCTCCTCAAATCTCTGAGGGTGAAGTGGCAAGCTGCACTGGCCTTTTCCCTCCCAGGTGCAGTGAGGTCAGAGAGAAGGTGTGAGACAGCATCATATGTCCTGGAAAGCCCCATCAAGATGTTAGTAACTACTATTTTCATTGTTACTGGACCAGAGAAGCCCCCAGAGCCTGCTTCTCACAGCCCCCCTGCCCAAGGGCTGTGACTCTGATTGTCTGGGTAGGACCTTCCTCCTGTAGGGGGGCCACGCCTATGCTAAGCCAAGTGTGTAGTTATCCTAAGATTTGAAAAGTATCCAAACTATCCTCAGCCATCTCCCCCAGCAAGCTCATCTCCAGAAGGCACCTGTCAAAGCATGTTAGTATATTGGCCTGAAGGGGTAATAAGTAACACCTTCTCAGCCCCCGACAGTGGGACTTCCTTTCTGTAGCCTTTGCTTGGTTAGCTCTCACTTAGGAAACTGTGAGTAGACTCTTAGATTGCAAGGGGAGTGGGACCTAGGATGGGCAAATGTAATCATCTTGACAATATTCAACTTACTTTCCTCCATGCCTGAGGCACTGTGCTGGGCATGGGAGGAGAAGCGGCTAACCTCTCTTCATTTCTTCATCCATTCATTTAGCAGGCACCAAAAGAGCATCAGCTATGATAGCTATGGACAGGGTGGGAGCTGGGGGGCTTTACATCTGGTCGAGGGGAGAAATATACACAAGGGATCTGAATCCTCATGCCAGGCTTAGAAGCTCCTGCTGGCACCTCAGGAAACTTTCCATGATCCATCTTTTGCTCATGCAAATAAATAAATAAATAAATAAATAAATAAATAAATAAATATAAATAAAATCATGATCTGTTTGATACAACTCTCTAGTTCAATACCATATCATTTATCTCCTACTCTTCACTGACATGGGTAAACTCTCATGTCTTTCCTCCAAAATGGCAGCCCGTATGTTGACCAAGTCTTGTAATTTTCTAAAAGTGCCACTTTGGCTAAATATGCAAGGGAAGGAGTGGAGAGGAGCAGGCAAATGGTCCCACTACAAGCCCAGGCTCCTGTCATGAGAACAGTCTGGCAGCCTTGATCCTGGCATGTGGTCATATGTGTGAGCAAGGTGTTTGGCTCAAGCAGTCCAGCACTAGGGGTGCAGAGGTCACGGTCATGAAATTCCAAGCCCGTGCCACAAGGAAGGGGCCATTCCAGGTCCCCCCACTTACCACTTGTGGCAGCCCTGGCTATGGTCCCTCTGTGTCCTGAGCATCTCTGTCATCCGTGGGGCCATTGCTTACCTACCTGTGCTCCTGGACACCGACCTGATCCCTCCCCACCCATGCTGTCCTGCTGCCAGCTCCTGGAAGCCCACTCTGGGTCAGATGTCTGGCCTCCCCCTGGCCTGGGAAGAGTCCCCCTTGGAGAAGCAAAGGGAGTGTGATGAGAGACATCTCTATGGGGGGAGAGCCCTGAGAGAAATCCTAAGTCCCTTCATCACTCTTTGATCTGGGACAGACAACATCTTGATGGGGAACAATCCCTGAGGGAGATGATGAGCTGTCAGAAGGTATAAAACATAAGCTGTGTAAGGACAAGACTCTGAGCACTTCTCACCACACCACTGTACCTCTCTAATCTGGCTACCACATCCCACACCTGGATTGCTGGACCAGCCTGTTCGGGCCCCTGCTCCTCACACCTGTTCCCGGAGTATGAATCTGACCTCACTGCCCACCCCTCTCCCTTCCTCGTTCTGCTCCACCACTGGCTCTCCCTCAGCATACTAGGCACATTGCAGCCCTGCCCCAGGCCTTTTGTACCAGGAGCCCCCTCCCTCCACTTCATTCAGGTCCCTGCTCCAATGTCACCTCTTCAGGCTTTCTCTGACCACTCCACCCAAACTTAGACCCTTGTCACTATTATATCCCCAGTGTCTAGAAAAATGCCAGCACATAGTAAATATTTAATAGATATTTGTTGAATGAAAGAGCATGTGAATGAGTGACTTGTGGCAGCCACAGGGGAGTAGGGAGGCAGACTACAGTGCCCAAGGGCCCACAGTTGGCACAGGATGGAGGACTAGGGCCCAGGGCCCCTTTCTGACCATTCTCTGTCCCCACCAAGGGGACAGCTGGGGTCAGGGGAGTGAGTAGGGGGGTGAGGGGGTGTGGGGTGCCCAAATCAGCATGGCCGGCATGTCTGCTCTCCCCAGGGCCCCAGTCATTGAGTTTCTTCTCATGTTCCAGGTTCTTTCATGCCTCTTGCATGGGCACCCCTGCCAGTTCTTGTGCAGAGCTAATGAATAATGACAGGCCCATAATTACACTGGCAGCTGAGCCTTTGTTGTCCTGGACAGCCAGAGCTCGGGGTCAAAGTTCTACTGTCCCCCGCTGGCCCCAGCACTGTGACCTTTCACCCGACACCCTTGCTCGTGGCCTCTGTCTCATGTAAAGGGACTCACTTTCCAGGATCCTGAATAGCCAGATGGGACATTGTGCTCAGGACATAAGTGGAGAGAGGCACGGAGTGCCTTTCAGTTGGTGGTAGAGTGTGGTGGGAAAAGGTCCAATGAGGAGCCTAGGCTGGGGTCCTGGACATGTCACTCACTTCCCCTCCCAGGTTTTAATTTTCTCCTCCATAAACCTCTAAGAGTTGGATGGGTTCAATATTCTTTATACTATGTTTGGAATACCGCGAGGAATGCAAATGACATTATTTGGATTCTGCATGTAATCTGAGCGGGGAACAGAACCATGACCATCATCTGGCCAGAGGTCTCCACTGGGGTCTACGGATATTTCTGTGGGGCTTCCTAAGGGGGCAAAGTGCAGAGGGGGCATCGCATCTCCCCCATGTCAACCAGGGCATTCCCCCTCTGCCTGCTTCTTACTCAGTATTGATTAATGATTAAGATTTCACTTTAAAAAAGGCTTTTCCCACTAACACTTGAGAAACATCAGAACACATGGTCCCCAAATTCTCTTCCATTTTTGACACTTACGGTCTTTACTTCATTAAGAGCAAGAAGGCTCACAAGACTATTTTGTTTCTTCTGCTGAGTGATGTCCCCAGTAGGTGCTGTATGATAAAAGCAGGTTGATGCAGCAGAGCCAGAGGTGCCCTCAAGAACAAACCTGGCACAGTGCCTGGCACATAGTAGGTGCTGAATCATTACTGACTGACCCAACTGGAGAGCCAGAGTCAGAGAGAAGTCTTATCCTGAAACAGCATGTCAATGGAAAGCCATGTGACAATAACGCTAGATGGGCAATTGGTTGGTTCAATCCCTGACCCCTCAAGGCACCTCTTATTCCTCCTGGGAGAAGCTGACAGCAACAATTAGCAAGAAGTCCTTGAGTGTCCCCCTCCCCACTGTATCACTTCCCCATCTAAGGGGTACACAGTGCTTTGTCTGAGTGACAGCTCATTTGAGTGGGAGCGAGTCCTCGGTCTTGTCCAGAGCCAGAAAAGCATTCATTATGCCCTGATCCCACTATCAAACCATTTTCCAATCTCTGACCAGTCTACCCTGGTCTTGGCCTTGATGGAGAAGGAGGTGGAGTGTAACTGGGCAGCGCAGAGGCTGATGGGAAGCAAGTGGCACTGAAAACCAAGAGGGAGGGATGCAGATGGATGGGCCAGCGTAGACCCTGCTGGAAGGAGAATCAGGAGTCACACAGTAGAACGTGTTGTGAGGAAATAGTGTCTTGCCAGGGTGACAAGTGCTTTAGATGCAGCCCTCTTATGAATGGTGGGTCTCTTTGGTTGCAGGGTACAGCAGATTGGAGTCGAACAGATTTAAATGAGGACATGTACTTACCTCATAAGGAGAAGTCCAGAGGAAAGGTGCCTTACAACTCATATGGTTGTGAAGTAGCAGAGACAAGATCTGAAGTTCACTAACAGGTTTGCTACCCGGGCATGCAGTGAGAAAGTCTGGGAAGCTTTCCTCAGCTCACTCCTCCCAGGCAACCCCTCCCTCTGGGCTTCCATGGGGTAAGCTCAGCATCTTAGTCTCTGGGGGTACAGGCTGGCCCAGAAGGACAGCATGGGGCTGGTGGCCCAGAGCTTCCTGGATATAAGGCTGACCCACAACAGGGGTGTGGTGGGGAGTAAGAGGAAGGCAGTTTTCACAGGGATCTGGGTAGGTTCAGAGTATTGAAAGGAGGCCCCATCAAGAACAGAATAAGTGGACAAAGATTGAGGGACCCAGGCTTCAGGGCAGGGCAGGGACCTTATGAATCTGATGACCAACAAAGAAGAAAAGGGGTTCACCTCCACAGAAGGGCAGGCATTTCATATCCCACACTTCCATTAATCCTTAAACAATTCTGTGAATTAACAGAGGGGGAGACAGAGAGAATTATTAAGTAATTTGTTCGAGATTATTCAACTACAAAGTTGCAGAAGATTTGAACCCGGGTCTGTATGGCATCAGTCCAGTGTTTTCCATCTGTCAGGTTGCTGAGGAGCTCAGGGGAGGCTACTTGGTGGATGCTGGCATATTTAAGACTCACTACAGGTGCATTCGGTGTCATGGCTATAAACTTGGCTCTACTGAGTGGCCAGACTGGAGCCCAGTGCTGTGCAGGCTGCCTGAGTCAGAACTGGCAAAGGGTCTGGCTGGGCCTGGCTGCCCCCGAAGGCCTCCCCACTGCTGGGCAGGGTCGGTGAAAGTGGCAGGAGCTATCATATCAGCACCATTATCTCTGTTTCAACAAAGGGGTTTGTTCATTTTGTGAGCTCCTCAGCCTAACAAACACCTAGATCAAAGGTGGATTCATTTCTTCTCACCCACCACAATCTGGCTTTTATTTAATTTTCATCCTGACTGGGTCCTTTCTTTTTCTCAGGCTGCTTATGCAAGTGACACCCAACCTTCTGGGAGTCCGTGGCATGCTGTCATTGTTTGCTTGATTTCTCAACACCTTTCTCCTGCCTAAAGGATTGCCTGACAAGGATTTTTAAAAATTTTATGACTGTGATTTTATTCTTCTCTCTTCTAACATGAAAGGAAATATAATTTCTTTAGATTGTATAATCCCCACCCCACCTATCACCTTGCTGAGCTGTTACTTGTCAAGCAAAAATTATCCCACACTTTTTTGGTTAAAGTCTTAACCAAAACAGCCAGAGACTGAGCAGCCTGGGCAGGGCAAGAGTCAATTCCAAGAGTCCTCTGGTGTGACATGGCTCTCTAGAGAACATTCAGTATAAACAGAAGCCACCTCACTGCTCTAACATGTATTTCTATAACTCAAACATACTCTCCAAAACAGAGTGATTAACACATGGAAAACTTGCACTTCTCAAGGGTAAACTATGTTTTCAGAAGTAAGCTGTTTATGGCTTACTGCATACATTTTAAAGTTTTGCAGGGAAATGATTGCTCTTCCAGCAGTTAGAATGTAAAAGAGCCTAAACCGAGCAAAGTTGCTGTACTAGGACTCTTTGGTATGCTGCCTAGAGCAGTTGGAATGTAAGCAGTTGTGAGTTTGGGGGTGAGGGAGGAGGAGAGTGTGGTAATTTGTATAAAAGGTATACAAAGAACTTTGGATTTTCATAATTTTACTATGGTAAAGAATGTATTAGGTAGGGTATAGGCTAAGCTGCTGTGAGAAAAGACCATAGAACTTCAGTGCATTTACTTTTCTCTTCTGTGACCAACCAGAGGCCAGCAGATGGTCCATGGTGGGTAGATGGCTCAGCTCTCTACGGTCATCTGGGGACCCACACTCCTCCTCTAGAACATTGCTCTTATCCATATGGTCACCTCTGAATCATGGGCACTATGTCCAGCTAATCAAATGGCACGGACACCTACATATTTCAAGGACAGGACCCATAAGTCGAGGACAGCATTTCTCCTTAAATACATTGACAAGCCAGCTGCAGGGGAGACTGGGGGATGTGTGCTGATGGGAAGCCAGAGCTGAGACACGGGAGATTCGATTGCTGAGAGGAGGAAGGGAGAATAGATACTGGGGACTAATTAGCTGATTCTATGATCCAATTTTTTTTTTCTAGATGATCCAATCAATCTCTTACTTCCAGTTGATCTTTAAAAACAGCAACAACTGGGGCACCTGTCTGGCTCAGTTGGTAGAACATGTGACTCTTGATCTCAGGCGTCATGAGTTGCAACCCCACGTTGGGCATGGAACCTACTTTAAAAAAATAAAAATGGGTGAATACTATTTTAAACAAATAAATGAATGAAAACAGCAACAACCTTCTGTCTCCCCTAAAATACCACTCCAAATGAACCACTGCAGTGAATTAAGGTGGCTTCAGGAAAACAAAAGACAACTCCTGCCCCTTCAAGCTAATCACTAAGATAATACAGCCCCCTTGTTGGCCAAAGCACTGTGAGGCTGAAATCTTATTTTTTTCCCTCCGAGGAAGCCACGGGAACAATAAATAGCAGCACACTAAGCAATACACGTTTTATTCTGTAAAGGCATAGAAATTCTACCTGGAGGCTTCACTGACCAGGCTTCCCAATCTTTCCTGAGATTTAATACAGGAAATAAATTCAATTTTAGCAGTTAGTACCTGCCTCATGGTGGGCTCCTGGTAAATGGCTCTTAAATAAATGCTTTAGAAAGTGCCCATCTCCATAATGTCTAGTGAGATCACAAAAGAGGGAGTCAGCCTTCACCAGCACAAGTGGGTTTCTTATTTTGTTTGTGCAAAAGAGAATGAGAAGTGTAGTTTTGCTTGCTCTGGTCAGGCCTTCTCAAGCAGCCTCCTACCTGGGAGTCACTCCAATCCCCAGTTGTAGTCACTGCTATGTTCATGTGGGGTTTGGGATAATATCTCTGACAGTCTTCCCTTACTTCTCCATCATGTTAGTGGTTAGAAGCTGGGAAAATCAGTATTACAAACAGCTGTGCTCTGCTAACTTTCTGGCAAGTATGTGAAATGCTTTGAGATCACTGGAGACTTTTTAGGTCCTGCTGGGCCACTGTTCTCAGAAGGTTAGTGGTTCAGGGTAAGGAGCTAGAGAGGCCAAAATTCTGAATTAGGAGGGAAGCCAGGCCAATGAAGACCCGGAGATAGCCCAAGAGCACCACGAGTGTCAACATTCAAGGGGAGGGCCAGGCAGGTGCTTAGTATCTAGGAAAACAGGAACCAGGTGCTGTCTGCAGGTGCCACTGAAACAGAACAGGGGCTGCTCATGTGTGCATGAGACAGGTGTGTGAGAACAAGGGGAACGATGACAACACCAATGGCATTTTTGGAGGTATATATATATAATTAAGTACTATTCATATAGTGTGGTACTTAGGAAGTCAGGACGATTATCATCATTTTATAGAAGAGGAAATGGGCTTAGAGGGGTTAAATAAATGTCCAACTTTATACAAATGCCTGATGGCCAAGCCAGGACCATACGCCCCAGAACATGTGAAAGTCATGAGCAGAGAAATGATACACAGGAGAGGATGGCTGAGCTGATGCTCAGGATAGTGGGCTTTGGCGATGGAGGCATCCATCAGCTTCCTGGAGCAAGACTCGCTCCACCAACAGGTGGAAGAATCACCTGGCAGGGATGATGAGTGTAGGAACTGGAAGAAAGCCACTGTCAACAGTCAGTACTGATCCAGTAGACCTCGAAACTTGAGTGGACAATCACAGGACAGAAGCTGTTGGAGGGGGGGTGGCAGAAAACAGAAGACTGGGATTGCATTCAGGCTTTTTATGCCCCTGGCTTCCTCGGGTTTCAATGTTTCTCCACTGATTTGGGCTTCCCTCTTTCCCCTCCCCTGTCCTGCCCTCCTATCCTTTCTTCTCTCTTTCCTAAAGACTATGTCCATCCTCTGGTGTAAACCTCTCCTCTGAGCTATAGTCTTGTACAACCAACCATGTATGAACCATCCCCCATGGCTATCCCATAAATGCAAGATGTCCAGATGAATCTCTCACCTCTTACCCTACCTGGTCCTCTGCCTGTACACCCCATTATGGCTGAGAGATGATATCACCACCTCCCTTAGGCATCCAACAAGAAACCCATCCTAAACATCTTCCTTCAGCTGGACACAAAACCCTGTAGATCCTACACCTTAAATATCTCCAGAGGCCCCTTCTCACTGCTGTGCTTTGGTTCTGACTCTTCTCACCTCTCATCTGGACCCTTGTGGTGGCCATAACTTGTTTTCCTTCATTTGGTCTCCCCGTCCCAGTCCAATCTCCATAGAGAAGCCCAAGTGAACTCAGCAAAATGTGTACCTCTCCACACCTCCTCTGTTTAAAATCTTTTGGTTACTCCCTTCATCTACCAGAATCCCTGAGCTCCTGAGAGCAGCATAGCCAGCTCTGGATATCAGGTCCTCTCCAGTGGCCTGCACAGGTCCATACTCTCTTGATGTGGTTCCCACTTCCCCTCTTTCTTCCTGGCCTGATTGATGGCTAGTCCTCTCTGAGTTGAGCCCTGCCACCATAGCAGTAGACCCTCTGTGATTTATCCTATCTGGTCATCAGTCTAGGATTTCATCCTAGTTGACTAGGATGACTTAGTTGTCATCTGCATTTCTTTCCTCCCCTCCTGCCTTCTTTCTCTTTCCTTCCTTTCTTCTTTCTTCTTTCTTTCTTTCACTTCTATTATGAAAAATGTAAGCATACAACAGATTATAGATAATAGTATAATGAACACTCATATACCCATCATCAGCTACAATTATCAACTCATGGGCAAGCTTGTTTAATCTAGATACTAGAGACCACACCACCTTACATACACATGTGCGTGCACACACACACACACTCATACACACATGCACACACAGAGTTAGTTTGAAGCCAATTCTATGCATCATATAATTTCACTTATAAATATTTTAGTATTTATGTAAATGGTAAGGATTCTTTAAAAAATAACCACAAGATCATCAACATACCTCTTAACTACTTAAAATCATCAAATATCCACAAATGTTCAAAATTTTCTCGTTGTCTCATGAATGCTCTTTTTAACAGTTTGTTCAAATCAGGATGCAGGTAATGTCTCACACGTAATTGACTGATTTGTTTCTTCAGTTCCCTTTAATCTAGAGATTCTCTCTTATTCTTGTTCCTTGCAGTATATTTAAGAAAACCAAGTCTTTGTTCTATACTTTCCATCTTCCTGGATTTTTTTGGGTGATGTTTGCATGGTATTTTTTAATATGATCTCTATTCCCTGTGCTTCCTGTAAACTCTCCCAACTGAGTATTCCAACTGCTTCTCAAAGAGTGTAATCACCTTCTACCTCTGTGTCCCTAGAACCTGGGGCAATGCCTTCCATAAGATAGGCACAGAACAAAAATGTTTTGGTAGGAAAGGAAGGATGGAAGGAAGGAAAGAAAGAAGGAAGGAAGAAAGGGAAAGGAAGGGAGGGAAAAAAAGAAAGTATGAGGGAGGAAGGATCAGGTGTGAATGCAGGCCTGTGGTTTTCAGTATTATCCAGACCAGAATCATCCCTGATAAACCTGTTAGAAATGGTGTTTCCTGGGCTTTTTCCTAGCTCTATGAACATTGGAATTGAGTCCTGGGCCCACAGATCTCCATTTTTTCTCTCTGTTTGGGTCATGAGATTCCCCATCTGTGCAAAGAGGGGCCCCTTCAGTAAGCCCCCTGCCAGCTCCAACACTTTGAGCCCAAGCCAGGTTTCTATGGTTCTGAAGAATGGGTGACTTCACTTCAAATGTTGTGCATTTGGAAAGGCAAAAACCTAAACCAAAACTTAGTACCTGACACTGCTGCTGAAGTCAACTGTCTTTATTTCTAGTGAGTTCACCCCATGCAGGCTGTGGGTTTCTTTAGGGTGTAGCCCCAATGTCCTAATCTCTTCAGATGGGCCATATGGCCATCTAGTGGTTGGAGAAGCCCACTGTCCTGCAGGCTTCTGGTCAACCTTGCTCTCAGTAGCCCTTCCCCATCTCTCCAAACAAACATTGCTTCCCTTTTACACCTCTGCACATTCCTGAATCTGACAGACAAGTGAGGCTTCCCCTCTCTCACATTACCCTCCCTCCTTTCCCTACCTCAGGGCTGTGGACTTTGGTTTTCTCCTTAATCATTATTTGTTTGTTTATCTTTCCACTGGTTTTCAACCTCCGGGACAGTTCTCCTCACCAAGCCAATTTGAATTAATTTTGCAGGGACAATTCCACAAGACAATGTATCAATTGCTGTATTAAAATCAAGATGTATTGCATCTCTCCCATCGTTCCCATCCCTTAATTTCTTAGATCCCTCAAAGGCACAATCAAGTGTGTCTGGCATAATTTGTTCTTTATAAACCCAGACTGCTCGTTGCATGCACTCGCAATTTTAGAAAGATTTTTGGCAGTGTTTTATTTCCATAATACTTTTCTTTATTGTATTTGGTGATTGAATCTTGGTAATTAAGGTGGCAGTGGGGTGGACCTCGGGCCCAAGCCCCCTCCATGAGACTCCTCCCTGGATTTCTTCCATCCCATGCAGTGCTCTACTCTCTGGCTGTGACCCAGTCACACTCAATGCCTGCTGGTAGGGCCACCAAAAGCAGCTGGGGACATAAATGAAAGGGCACTTTGTCCAGGATGCAATGGATAAGCTCAAATGATAAAAAAAAAAAGGGTGTGCAGAAAAAACAAGGTTCATGGAGTATGGAGGGGCAGCAGCAAGCATGGTGGATGTTATGGGTTGAATTGTGTTCCCTCAAAATTCATATTCTTAAGTCCTAACCCCCAGAGCCTGTGAATGTGACCTTATCTGGACATAGAGTTGTTGCAATTAAATTAAGACAGGCCATTAGGGTGAGTCCCCATCCAATATGACTAAGGTCCTTAGTAAAAGGGGAAATTTGGACACAGAGACCTTCACATGAAGTAGAACATCATGTGAAGATAAAAACAAAGATAAGGGGTGATATATTCACAAGCCAAGGAATGCCAGAGATTACCAGCAAACCACCAGAAGCTAAGAGAGAATCATGGAACAGAGTCTCCTTCAGAGTCTTCCAGAAGGAATCAACCCTGCTGATACCTTCATCCCAGACTTCAAGATTCCAGAACTGTGAGATGGTAGATTTCTGCTGTCTAAGCCACCTAGTCTGTAGTACTTTGTTATGGCAACCTCAGGAAGCTAATATGGTGGGTAAGAATGTGGGCTCTGTTGTCAGACAGACTTGAGTTTGAATTCTGATTCCATACCTCATTAATTGTGTAGCCTTGGGAAAGTTTATGTAAACTCTTCCAGCCCCTGTTGTCCCATTTAAAATGGAGTCCTCTTAATACCTTTCTTAGTGGATTGGGAGATGTAGCAGCTGCTGCTGGTGCCTGCCACAACCCCTCAGCCTGCCTGGAGGTTACATGCATGTGGTTCCTCTACATGTCCCCCCTGCTTTTGAAGCCCCTGACAGTGCTTTTTTGGGGGCTAGAAGTGTCAGGGCTACAGGAGGCAGGAAAAGCTAGAGTTGATGTCTCCTGGACATTAACAAAAAGTACAGAAGTTGGTGGCTAAATACCCTAGCTTCCTCTCTTCTGAGTGGGAGATAACCCTGGGCTGTGTTACACATAGTCTCCAGAGGATCCCAGTGGGCATCAGCCCCAGTTGCCCAGAGTAGTAACTCCTTCATTAATAGCCATAAATGGGCTTCTCTCCCTTTGCTATCTTACTTCTCCATTCTATCATAGTAATTCCTGGATCACTTCCCAATGAAACTACTTGCTCCCAAATTTTTGCTTCGAGGTTTGCTTTGGAAGAAAACCAAATAAAAAGATGCTGTATAAAAGCGTTTAGCACAGCAAGTGGCACATGGAAAACACTCAATCCATTTTAGTGGGTATGATGTACTATCTCTATCTGATGTGTAGTCTGTCTTCGGTGTTGGTAAGTGGAAGGTGCGTGTGCATGCACCAAGGGTCTCCATGAATGGGGAATCTGGTGTGCAGCAGGGGTGATGTGTTCAGATGTCACTAGAGAGTGGGACCTCTGGGAGTAGACACAGTGAGTTCAAATTTAACTGCAGTGTGGTCACCCTCTGAGGCTTCCAGCCCCAATGCCCAGACTGAGTGTTGGGAAGCCTAGGGAGAGCCCATCCTACTCCACAGAGCCAGGCCCATCTCCATCCACCAGCTTGCTGCCGGTATTGCTTGGTGTATTGCTCTCTGGCTGGCTGCTTGGGAATTGGCATGCTGCCTGCTTTGAAAGCCATCTCCTAAGAAAAGTACACATACTGAGAGAATTGGAAGGAGTCTCAGGTTTAATTTGAGCTGACCCATCACTGCACATGTAAGAAGATGACTATTCCATTCACTGTGGAGCAGGATTGACATTTGGACCAGATCATTCTTTATTGTAGGGGCTATCTTGTGCATTGTGGGGTGTTTATCAGCATCCCTGGCCTCTACCCACTGGATGCTGGCAGCAACCCCCCCCCCCAACATGTAACAATCAAAAATGTCTATAGGCATTGCCAAATATCCCTGGAGGGTGGGGGCAAGAATCACCCTTGGTCGAGAACCAATTCTGTAGAATCCACACATACATGTGTAGATACACAGAATGAACATGTGTGAACACCAATACACAGAGGCACTTGCTTATCAATCCCGATGGAGTCCACTTGCATGGCAGTTGAAAGCAAGGCTCTGCGGTGATATATATCTGGCTTCAAATTTCATTTCCCATTCACTAGCTTTGTGACCTTAGCTATAAAATGAAAATCAAATTATACCACACCCCTGCTTAAAACCCTTGACTAGCTTCCTATTGATCTTAAAATAAAATCCATACTCCTTACTGTAGTCAACCAGCTCTGAGTCTCATTTTATATCTCACTACTCTTGTGCTCTGTTGCAGCCACGTTGAACACCTTTCTGTTCCCTGTATGTTCCATTCCCACCTCAAGGCTTTGGCATTTGCTTTTCCCTCTGGCTATAGCATCCTGTCCCCAGATGGTTATGTGTCCCCTTCCTCCTTCTCATCACTCAGGTCTAAGCTCAAATGTCACCTCCCCAGAAATGCCTTTCCTGCACACTCTAGCTATAATAGCCACCCCTCCCTGACTGTGGTCGTGCCTTGTTCTTTTCTCCCTTACTCTTCAACATACCCCCATTTATTTACTTCTTTGTTTATTGCCCATCTCCCCCCAAAACAGTATAAGAGCCTTGGACAAATAATATAATTTCATACGTTTGTGGAGAAGATTAAACGAGATAATAATAATAATAAAATAATAACAATAGTAATAATAAAGCACTTAGCAAGCACACGCCTATAGTAAATACTCAACAAATGGTGATCATAACTTATTTTTCTCATGTAGTTTAGAGATTATCTGTTATTGCGGCTGCCCCAAATCAATTAACCTCCTCTTTGAATTTTGACAATTCCCTATGTTCCCAATATAGAGTCCTGAAACACCACATTTCCTAGCTAGGAACCAACTCACTCCAGTTTGCCTGAGACTTTTCTGGTTTTAGCACTGTTAAGTCCTACATCTTGGGAAACTCTCAGTCCTGGGCAGCCTGGAATGGTTGGTTACCCTACCCCTAGCTTCCAGTATTAGTTCTAATTAAGTGCCACTGAGATTTTGATTGATTGGAAACCGAGTTAAATGAGACCCTGGGGTAGGGGGCACCCATTTTGCTGGCGTGGTTCTGTGGTGCTTGATGGCCATTTGCTGACTGTCATGGAAGCGTAGATTCCCTTAAAAGGCCAGTTCTGACATTTGTCAATGCATTTGTCTCCAGCAGCTGAACATAAGACTGTCTCTTGAGCAGTTCAGATGATTCTGTGAGCTCTCTCTATATACCTTACTAAACTGCTCTTAGTTTAAACTGCCTAGAGAGGATTCTGTTGTCTGCAACCAAGAGGCTCAACCAATACACAGTAATTGTACAATTTTCTTCGGTGAGATCTACACTGCAGTATAGAGCTTCTTGAGGGATGCTCAAGAAAAATCAATCTCTGGACAATCTAGAGGATTGCTCATTACCAGTCCATTCACTTGATAGGGTAAGTGCCATTGTCTGTCATTTCAAATGCTCCAGACAGTCTACCACATGTGTGGCAAGGTGTACACCTTGTCAGTAGGGTAAAGCTAGAACACAGCCTTTCCTTTCCTGATCCTGGGCATTTTAGCTTAGGCACCAGTAGGCTGCAGTAAAAGTCACCCTGAATCCTGGGTATATCTCATCTAGCCAGGAGGGTGGGAACACAGTCTTCAGGTTGGAGTGGGCTTGGGACACTGACCCAGTACCAAAGGTTGCCCTAAAGAAGGTCAGGAAGTCCTGGTCAACATGCCCACAGAAAAGGTTAGGATCATCACAAGTTCAATGATGCTTGGATTTGGCCAAGGGCATTCCAAGAGAAGGTTCAATTCAGAAGGCAGGTGGGGCAGCAGTCAGTACTGATTGTAGGTAGGACCTCTGGGATCTGGATTCAGCACTGGGAAATAAATTCAGGTGAGGTCTGATTGGGAATTGGGGCCAGGAGCCCATGCCCAGGGCTTAGGGAAGAATTCAAATCAGAAGCAGAAATTAGGATTTTTGGAAAGACAATCTATGATGTATCATTGACTTCAGCATGAATCCTAACAGAAATGCAATGTTGCTTCATATGTATGTGATTTTGAGTTTACGCACATAGTAGAGAGTTGTAGACTTGTTCTGTTTCACTCTTTTAACCCTTAGCACTGAGTTTTCAACTCTTGCTTTCCAGCAAATTTTTTTAAAACTTACTTACTTATGTATAACTTACATAAAGTAACATGCAAAATCTTGTGTACAGCTCAATGAATTTTTTACGGCAGCTTTATTAAGATAGTTCATTCACATTCCACAAAATTCGCAGTTTTAAATTTTCAGTAATTTCAGTATATTCACCAGTAGTGCAGCCATTACTGCTACCTAATTCAGAATATTATATCACCCCAAAGCCACTCCCTGTTTGTTCTTCCCTGCTCTTCACCCCTGGCAACCGCTAAATCTACTTTGTGTCTCCACGGATTTGCCTGTTCTGGCAATTTTATGTAAATAGAATCATACAATATATGACTTTTTGTGTCTGGCTTCCTTCACTTAGCATAATGTTTTCAAGGTTAAGTCATGTTGGGGTTTGCATAGGTACTTTATTTCTTTTAATGGTTGGAAAATGCAACAATTGTATGGGTATACCACATTTCGTTTATCTGCTTCTCAGTTTATGGACATTGAGTTGTTTCTACATTTTAGCTATTGTGAATAATATTTGTGTGCAAGTTTTTGTGGACATAAATTTTCAATTCTCTTGAGTATATACCCAGGACTAGAGTTCTGGGTCATATGATTATCTTTAATGTTTTGAGGGAATGCTAAACTGTTTTCCAAAGTGGCTGCACCATGTTACATTCCCACCAGCACTATACAAGGGTTCCAATTTCTCCATGTCTTGGCCAGCACTTGTTATTGTCATCGTTTTGATTATAGTCACCCTAGTGGGAGTGAAGTGGTATCTCATGGTGGCTTTAATTTATATTTCCCTAATAACTAATGATCCCGAGAATCATTTCACGTGCTTCTTTTATTGGCCATTTATACATCTTCTTTGGAGAAATGTCTATTCAAGTGTTTGCTGAATTTTGAAATATATCAAGTTATCCCTACATGACTATCACCATGTAACATTTCTTGCACCAAAGAAAACTCCCTTATGCCCCATCCCCATCAAATCTTTCCCCCAAACGTAACTACTATTCTGACTTCTATGATCATAGACTCATCTATTAGTCTATGTCTAATAACTATATTAGTTTATGACTGATAAATGCTTATGGATGAAATGATATGATGTCTAGAATTGATTTCAAAACAATCCCCTCTGTGTGTGTGTAAAGAAGTGTTGTATAAATCAAACAAAATAGTCCATGGGTTAATAATTGTTGATTAATTTTGCCTGATTTTAAACTTCATAAAAATGGAATGGACTCTTCTATGTATAATTTCTTCTATTTAGTACAATGCATGTGAAATTCATCAATAATGTTCTTTGTTTCTTTGCATGTAGTATTCCATCATATGAATACATGATGGAATGAGAAAGTTTACTCATTCTACTGCTGATGTTGATTTGGGTTGTTCCTAGTTTGTGGCTATTATAAATGAAGTTTCAGCACTTTGAAAAGTTAAGCCATTCAGCTCGTCTCTCCAGAATATCTGGTTAGCAACCTAGGTCCTAGATGCAGCTGGTCACAAAAACACAGTATGGAGACATACTTTGCCGCCCTAGTAGCAGTCAAGCTGGGACTCTGATTTTCAGTCTGAGGAGAGCGACCCAATTCCAGGGCTGAAACAAAGGTGGTGTGGTGGCCTCATAGGGCTTGGCTGTGACTTAGAAGGAAAGGCAGGGCTGAGCAAGTAGGGAGGGGCAGATACTAGGAGAGTAGGTAAGGGAGGGGGCACTTTAGAGGGGCTACTAAGAAGTCCCTCTGCTTGGCCAAGTGCTCAAGCATCCTCTGACTTCCAATCCAAGCCTTTCCTTCTCTCTAGCCTTTCCTCAATGAGCAACCTTGGTGGAGACAAAGTCACAGTCACTCACCTTGAAGTGAATTAAAGAGGTGAGTGAAAAAATGTTCTTTTCCCAAGGAACTTTAATGATTCAGTGACTGCGGTTGGCATAGGACATTATGGCCATACACTTTTGGAGACACTGGGAATTTGCCCTTTCACTAATGGCAAGGGAACGAGGTCAGCACAATACACAGTTCCAGGGCATTGTTCATACTGTGTTCCATATGGAGGGGTTCCCTGGGGTACAACACAGAAAATTCCATCTGAATGGTGCCCCTGGAGCTGAGCCACTGACCCTGAGAAGACTGGGCTTTTGTCACGAATGGGCAGGGCACAGCCAGTAGGTTTCTGGCATTTGCCTACGTTTAGCTGCACCTTTGTAGAACCACTAAACAAAACAAAGATTTTCCTAATGCCATGAAATGGGCCAGGGCCACCAAAGCAGGACCTACTAACCCACAGCACTTGGGCAAATTAAGAGTGCACATCTCTTCCGACCTACACACTCCAATCTGGATATGAACCATGGGGCTGATCTCATGAAGATCACTGGGAAGACATATGCGGATCTTCTGTGAAGTGATGCTGTGGCAGCTGGTAGTGGAGGTAATGTGTGGGCCCATCAGAGAAATAGAAAGGTAGCATGTGGTGGCAAGCCCTGTGAATTCTGGAGAGCACCCAGAAACAATGAACTAGATGCACATACAGCTTCTCAGTAGATCTTTAGCAATGGTGCTGAAGGTAAAAGAATAAGACAAAGAGTAGAGTCTACAGTGCAACACCACATGTGTAAATTTAAAGGACAGAAGCACACAAGTGCAACTCCAGGGTATACCCCAAAGGACAGAATAGTCACCTATGGGGCTGAGGGTGGGGGTGGGGAATGTGGCTGAGAGAGGGGCTGTGCGGGGCTGGTGCTGAGTGTGTTATGGCTGAGTTATGAAGGATGAATACCCTGCCTGAGGAAGGAAGGAGGGAGGGAGGAAGAGAGAAAGGAGACCATTCATTCTTTGACTTGCTTGAGGACATTCACTGGGTTGCAGGCTGATAGTCTAGTGGTTAAATTGCATTATCCCAGAGCCTTCTCTAGGAGCACAGGAGGCAGAGCTGCCCAAAGAGAAAGGAGTGAGCAGTACTCTGCTCCTCCCACTAATGAGCCCTCACTGGGCTAGCTGGGCCTTATTAAGTTTCAAATTCATCAAGGTTATGAATGAGATTTCTCCTCCTTCCCTTGGAGCCTGTTGAGATTTATACTATGTACCAGGCAACTCTGCACTTCATTTTCCCTTCTAGGTCTCCTTTCTTTAAACAGGTGGGTGAGGCTCTGTTCCCCAAAGAAATTTCAAAGCTGAGAGTCCACCTGTACCCTTAGTCTCCAGGCAGGAGTCTGTCTCGTGAAGGAACTAGCTTGTTGATGAGATACCTCCTGCCATAGTGGGTCCCTTCCTCTGGGCACCCCTCTTGCAGTCCTGTCCCACCGTCACCTCACTATCCCTTGATGAGGTCCTCACTCAGGCTGCTTCTTCTCCTGGGGGTCCTGGGGCAGAGGATTGGCAGTAGCACAGATGTTTGCCAGGAGCCATAGGCAGATTCTAACTTACATGAACACATGCGTGGCAGAAGGGCTTGTCTTGCAGGCCTGTGTGTGAAGGTTCACCTGAAGAAAGTAGGCTATGGCAGCACAAAATTGGGGTGTCAGTTGTGAGACACTAGAGAACCTCCTCCAAACTGCAGTGCTTGGAGAATTTGGAACCCCTGTCCGGATACTCAGTGCTGGAAGGACTGAAGAGGAACTTGTGGATTTGTAACCTTGAGTCCCTTGTGCTGTCACTTAAACCCATTTCCATAGAATTACAGTGTGAGTGCAGGGACACAGTGTAAGATCATCTGTCCAGCCAACTCCCTGGCATACAGATGGGAAGCAGGAAGGGAAGCCATTCCTCCAGGTATGCAGAGAAGACAGGTGCCCCTACAACTGTGTGTGTGTGTGTGTGTGTGTATGTGTGTGTGTATGTGTGCACGTGTGCGCACACATGCAAGTATGAGGTTCCAACTAGAACCTGATCCTGGCCTCATTCTGAATGGGCACATTCAAGGGTTTCCATTTCACAACCTAGTCCTGGAGCCCAAGGGTGCTAGGTTTTGTTTTGGAGGAAAGCAAGTTTGGGAGATGGATGGAGAAAGACAGGGAAAGACAGAGACAGAGACCTCTTGGCAGAGACAGATATTATAAAACAGACTAGGCAAGGTGGAGAGACAAGAGCAGATATAGGATGGACAAGTTGAGGGGGAAGATGAGGAAGGCAAGGCAGGGAGTGGGGAGTACCGGGCAGGTGTGGAGAAGCAGCACCCTCCTTTGAAACCCTCTGAGGCTGACTCCCTCCTCCCACCCCATTCTTGCCACCCATCCATGGAGCCTGGCCCCAGAGTGTGCACCAAGTCCAGTGTTGGTGCTGCTTCCAGGTCATGCGGGGCCTTCCTTGCTGCCCCCCAAGTTCTGTCTGGTTCCTGGAGGCTTGGCCAGCATTACAGGTAGACCTCCCATTCTCACTCTCTCCTCAAGCTCAACACCAGCTCAGGCAAGTCAGTGTTTGCTCTGGTGCCAGAGACCTGGGGAAGGGACAGCAAAGGAGACACAGAGAGACGGTTAAGTAGGAGCATGGTATTAGCCCTGGGCTTCACACCCCTGGATGTACATAAATCGGGATTGGACTGGGAAAATGGGCAACAGCTATTTCCCACCAGCCCTCTGAACAGTGAACAGAGGCTAAACCTTTTTACCCAACATGGTAGAAGCAGAGAAAGCCACCTTCACCAACATGCAGAGTCTGCACGACACAAAGTGTATCTGAGGCCAAAGGCAGTAAGGCTGCCATGGGGGGGCCTGGACTCAGCTCCCTGTGGGCCAGGATGGACCTGGTTCACCACCTGTGAGCTGTGTCACAGAAAGGAGGTACTTTATCAGCCTGGCCTCAGTTTATGTATCTGTAAAGTGGGTTTAATAACATTTCATGCTTGTTGCTGTTTAGCAACACATTCCAGCACTGCTCCTGCCCTCCAGTCAGTGCTCTGTCTAGCCTTTCCCACTCCCCACAGAAGGTCTTGAGGCTTCTGGGTCCTGCAGAACCCCAGACACAGCAGCAGACCATCACACAGACAAGTTGAGTCCTTGAAGCTCTCTGAAGCCGGTAGAGCTCCCCGGTGTAGAAGCACCCCACAGACACACTGGAGACACCTATAATCCTAATGGAGATGCACAGAGCTTCTCACTTTTACATCCATGTGTTCCTAGTTTCCATACTGG
Organism: Vulpes lagopus; assembly: GCF_018345385.1. NCBI lineage: Eukaryota > Metazoa > Chordata > Mammalia > Carnivora > Canidae > Vulpes > Vulpes lagopus. Next base: position 63,487,573 of record NC_054824.1, read on the forward strand.
GTGGGAGGGTAAACTGAGGCAGTCAACAGGGAAGTGATAGACAACACAGGTTGGGCAAATCTTACTTTGATAAACATGGTTTCCCTGCTTGGAGAGGGTCACTAGCAGCCAACCCCAGATTGGCAACAGATAGGAGCCCACAAGAGCAGAGACCTTGAGGGGGTGCCAAATAGCATGGAACACCTGGGTGGGTCTGATAAGCAGCTGTCTCAGCTGCACCTGCACGGGCCATGCTCACCCAGCCCCGAGGTACCTCCACTCACTCCTTTCTTCTTGCTCACTCTCTCTGTCTTCATCTCCAGCTGCCAGTCCATGTGTCTCAAAATAACATGAGTTAAACATCTTAAACATATTCATCATGTGGCAACATCAACTCAGAAAGCAGTACATCTTGGAGGCTGTCACAAACCCAGGGATTTTTATCTCAATAGTGAATGACTACAGGATCCCTGGTGCTGGTAAGGACCCATATCCTCATATGTTACGATCTGATATGTAGGCAGAATTATTGGTTGAATGGAGTCCACAAAATGGCTTCGACCCCCCCAGTCCTAACCCCCAGGACCTATGAATGTGACCTTGTTGGAAATAGAGTCTCTACAGGTGTAATCAAGCCAAGAGGAGGTTGTTAAGATGGGCCCTCATCCAATGTGACTGGAGTCCTTATAGGAAGAGGAGAAGCTGGAGAGATAGAGGGAAGGTGGCCACATGAGGACAGAGGCAGGGATTAGATGCAGCCACAAGCCAGAGAGCAGCTGGAGCTGCCAGAAACCTAAAGACAGGGCAGCCCGGGTGGCCCAGCAGTTTAGCACCGTCTTCAGCCCAGGGCATGATCCTGGAGACCCAGGATCGAGTCCCAAGTCGGGCTCCCTGCATGGAGCCTGCTTCTCCCTCTGTGTCACTGCCTCTCTCTCTCTCTCTCTCTCTCTCTCTCTCTCTCTTTCATAAATAAATAAAATCTTAAAAAAAAAAAAAAAGAAACCTCATGACACAGGAAGGATGCTTCCCTAGAAGTTTCAGAGGGAGCATGACCCCGCCCACATCTTAATTTCAGACTTCTGCCCTCCAGAGCTGTAAAAGAATAAATTAGTGTTGTTTTTGACCACCCTGTTTGTGGTACTTGGTTACAGCAGCCCCAGGGAAGAAGTGTAATATTTAAGTAGAGACAGCTGGGGTTGGGAGGAAGTTGGGCACTCTATTTAAGGGGACCCTGGAGTCTCTTCTTCTCTTCTACTCAGGATGGAAATCCTCTATTTTCTGTCCCTTCAGTAGTTTAGCCAGTGGATGAACACATCATTAATTCACAAGGGTTGGTGCACCTGGCTTTGTGCTAGAGCCTGAGGAGGACGCAGCAGGATCAGATTGAAATCCCCCTCACAACCTGGGCTCTAGCTGGTGCCTGGGGGATTGGCAAAGGGTGGGACTCAAGGGCACCTGGCTATGTGACTTTGGGCATAGGACTAAACCATCCAAGCCCACTTCCTCCCCTGTAAAGAGGGACAAACCTTACCTACTTCACAGGGTCCTTTTGAGAATTAAATTAGGTAATATATGCCAAGTGATTATCATGGGCAATCAATCAGTGCTAATTATCATCATGACTCTTGTCACTGGTGTCCGGGAACAACATGGAAGAACTTGGTGTAACACAGGATAAAGTGTGACACATGCTGGTACAGAGCTGGAAATGAAGCATTTTGAGAAGACAGAGATGGACTATCTATCCTGGGACCAGGGAAGGCTTTTGCAGAATAGGAGCTTGTGAGTAGAGCCTGGAAGTGCAAGCAGATTTCACCAATGGAGGAAGGGCAATGGAGGTGTGAATGGAGTGTGAATTCACAATGGAGTGTGAATTTGTCCATAGTATGTGTTGGATGGGGAAGGGCAAAGGTTTGTCCTGGAGGAAATAGCATTGGTGACACTAAGGATCTGACAGGTGCAGCAGACAGGGTAGCCCCAGCTATATGCAGTGTTCTGTGTATGAAGAGAAGTGAGACCGTCTGGACTGGAGTGACTGGCTCTTATGTCAGGGGCAGGAGTCAGGTCGTGATTTGGAAGACAATGGCCCTGTGGAAGTTAGAATAATACCAGTGGCCTCTAAAAGCTGGAGGAATCCAGCTTAAAGCCAGGAAGACCAGCAAGGACTCAGCAATCTACTCCAGTGACAAGGAGGGTCCCAACCAGAATGGGGAGGCGAAGCAGGAGGGGCAGATTTGACAATCATGGAGCTAACTGGATGGGATCATGGGGAGGGCCATTTAACACGATTCCTTGGTTGCTCACCAGAATTACCTGGAAGGACAGTCATGGGAGTACAACAGGTCTGTGAGGAGGTAGTAATGAGTGTGTTGAGTGAATTTGATGCCATTGGTGGGAGGGGATCAAAGGAGGAGCAGCAGGTTTGTAGACGTATAATTAAGCTTAGGATACCTTGAGGCAACCATGTAGAACTGTTTAGAGTGCTGCTGGAAATGCAAAGGGGACAGGAGCAGTGTGGAGATGTAAACTTAGTGGCCAACAGCAGCAATATTAAAACAAAGCCACACACAGGTTTATAACCCAGAGACACCCAGATCTTTAAGCAGTCCGCAGGCTACAGGAGATATCACAAAAACTTAAGAGAGAACAACAGATGTCTGGTGGAGAGGGAGCACAGAAATGGACTCAGATAAGCCAGTGATTCTCGGCAGCCTTGGAAACGGGATGGGCAGGTACATTTTCCCACTTACGGACCAGTAAGGAAAGACTTCCTGTGCTCCAGAAGGCGAACCTCTGCCCAGCCAGGCGGAGCACCCGGGAGGTCCTTCCTCCTTTATTCCCTCCTTGAAATGTCAGCATGAATACTTTTTTCATTAAGAAATGGTTTTAAAAGTTTGTTTTTAAAGGAGTTTCAGACTTGGGGAGCTCTGCTGGCCACAATGAGACATGTTTTATGGGACCATTAACAGGCACTTGGAGAACAGTGATGACCTATAAATGTATTCATGGATTCAGACCCCAAGGCAGGTTTCACAGGCCAACTGCTGATGCCTTGCGGACGGCGCCAGCAATAAGGCCACTCACTGCCCAGCAGCCACATCTCCTTCCCCCACCTTCTTAAGTCCTTAAGTCTGCTGTGGGGCAGACTCTGAAGTCTCAGCATCTCTTGGAAGCTCTAAGATGCCTTTCAGGGAAACCACAGATCCTCACTCCCTCAGGTTGTCTGTGTCCCCTTAGCCCCAGACACGCCAGCCCATTCAGCCACACAAGCAATATGCCGCCCAATAAGCCTAGTAGCACCACCCCATCCTTTGCCCTCCACTATAATCAGTTCTGTGCTGGCCAGACCTGGGCTCCAGTCCTATCTACTTAGACTCTGACCTTACACAGTCAGCCTCTCAGAGCCTCAGCTTCCTTATTTGTACAAGGTTTCTCTCCTTGTGTGTCTCTTCTTGGGCCAGGCACAGTGCCTGGCACTCATTCAATGCTCTGCAGATGCTAAGCAGATGTGCAAATGTGTGCTTCCTCAGAGTACTACATGTGTGTGAATTCAGATTTCTTGCTGAATGAGAATGCTCAGTTGAGAATGCTCAACTTCAGTAAAGTTGAAACTGGCTTGCAGATGTTGGTCATATCAAACCACCTCTTTCTGGCATCCTGGTTGGTGCCTCATTTGAAAAGCCTTTGTCCACACTCAAGAGTACACATCTGCCTCACTCCCCAGGCCCTGACAGAGTTCCATCTTCCTTGTATAGCTTTCCTGCTGCCTCTAGTCTGTGTAATTCCCTCATCTGGTGGATGTCTGCCTTCCAGTCAGTTCTTCAGAGTTTAGGATGTATACTAGATTGGAGCCACAAAGTTCTAAGCCATACATAGTACTATTTGTTATCTCTGTTCTTGCTCAGTAGATATGCTCCAAATACAGGCAGACTGACCAGTGCATCAGTCACCAGAAAAGAATCCTCGATTAATCACGCTGTAGCATGATCATAAGATACTGATTTGGGATGTGGGACACAGACAAGGCATTGGCAGCACACATGATCACACATGCATGCATATATGAAAATTGCAGGTGCCGACACTCATTGGGGAAGGGATAGTCTTTGCTTTCCTTTGAAACTTCACTGAGTCACGTCCCAGTTCCGAGGCATCTGGGCTGAGGCTCGGAGGTGGCCCACATGATGTGAAGAAATTTCTTGTATGTTCTGGGGCAGACTCAGTGTGATATATGGCTGCTACCACACTGCTGAGGTGGGTGCACAAGGGTGGACAGTGTCACAGCTGGGGGTGCTACTGAGCCTGGAGGGTGCAGGGATGAGAGGAAGTGGACAGAGATCCCAGCCGGAGGCTGCAAGCTTACATCTAGGCAGTAGGTTTTGACTTTGGATTAAAATACACACTCACATACTCATGGACACCCATTCATATCTCACACATACATACACACACACCCCAGAGGCAGTGGGTACAGTCTGCTAACATGCCCTGCTCACACCCTGGTATAATATAGACTCCAGCGGATTTCTCCGGATAGGAAAGTAGAAATGGAAGAGATATGCCAGTGGAATGATGGGGCCTGCATATAGTACACAGCCTCACTGAGTAGTGATTGGTTGGTACATTTATTCAGCACGTATTTAGTGTAGACCCACAAAGTGCCAAACACTGAGGATACAGATAAGAACATACACCCCCATAATCATCAGCGTACATCCCCATAATCATCTTTTGTGGGGCAACCCTCATCCCCAGGCATGTTTACATGTGTTCTTACTTGCACCACAAATATGTGAACGTGTGCACACACACACACACACTCACACATGCACACACAGACACACTTGCTTGTCCATCCACAGACACCCACACAGACACTTCCTTTCATAATCCTCATGAAAATAGCAATGGGAAGCTTATAGTTTTAGCATCTAGGTCCAGGCTTAATACTGTTTCCCTAATTACCTCTCCTGGGGCCAGGGGCCAAGCGTCAGCTGAAATGACTTTTTAAATGTCCATTGGGACTCAAGAAGGGAAAGGAGGTGGGAATAACCCTCCCTTTGTAACCTGTCTGTCTCTGCAGCACTTGAGAAAATTGGATGCTATTAAAATCAATTTAACTCTAAAGGGCACGAATAGTGGAGATGGGGAAAGCCTGCAGTGGCAGCCCTGAAGGCTCATTGTTGCATGGCAAGATGCCATGTGGGATAGGTCCCTGCACAAGAGAATCTTTCAGGCTGTCCCTGCATGATTTCTTAGCAACTAGAGTGTGACTCTAATCCAAACCTCCTGCAGCTAGTCATATCCATCCTTCACTCAGTGGGCCCCCTTGGGGTTCTCAAGTAAACTCAGGTAAAGAAGAGATCACCCCCATCATTGGGGGAGTTCCTCAGCCAATGGGAGAAACAGAGCTCCTGGCTTCAGGTATAAGGGGAGTGCCACACAAATGTGTTAACAAGCAAGAGAGGAAGAAGTGTTGGAACAGAAGGAAATATTCATACAGTAGGATTAGCATTTAAATTTAAGTTTAAAAGCATGAAGAACAATCCATATATTGCTTTGAGAGACATAGACTTATAGTATAAAATGCAGGCAGCCCTTGTTTTGCGTGATCCCCATATACCTGGACTTCTGTTATCACTGTTTAGTTAAATCAGTGCCCTGACAACACAGCTCAAACTTGTTATCATGCCATGTTGACTATGAGTGAATGCACAGGGTACAAACTCTAATGCAAAGTCTTCATTCCACAAATCACTGCATAAATAGCAGGTGTATATCATGATAAGCGACCAGTCAGGTCACCTCTTTCACAGGTTAGGGTGACTGGTCACCAGGCATCTGTGATTCAGTTCATGCACAGACAGCAAAGCATGCAGCTGTGTGGCTTTGGTGTCTACTGGTGATAAGCTTTGTGACATTTCACCAAAATGAATAATCAAAAGAGGAAATTGGCCAACAAAAATGAAAGAAGCACAGCAAAGAAAGAAAAAGTTGCTAATATGACAGGTGCTATTAAAATCAAATGTAAATGGAGCCATAGAGGGAATAGCTGACTGTTGGCAAGGGCACCACTGTGTCTGGGGAGAATGCAGACAGGCGGCCAGACTAATTTAGAAGACAGTTAATCCACATTAATGGGGACATGGTTATGATGAAAAGGATGAAGATGGCCCAGGGGACGTGACACCTGCAAAAACTTTCCCATTAAAGGAAATCTTGGAGATGTGTCACAGCTTTGAAAGTGCAAAGGATAAAATTGCTGAAAGTTGATTCAAACTTCTAGAAAAGATAGAAAATATTTTTGCTTTATATTGTAAGATGAGCAAAATGCTAGAGGTGGAAGATGTGCACTGTTTGTATGATGGGAAGAAAAAGTCAAGCACTGTTCAAACTACTCTTGAGGAGCTTTTTTTTAAACAAAGAAATAAAACGCTTCAATTCTCAAGGCTTCTCATGTTTAAAATTGAATAATTGGGATAACATTCATATTTTAAATATTGTTTTTACTATTTTTTGTATTTTTTTATTGGAGTTTGATTTGCCAACATATAGTATAACACCCAGTGTACTGTTGGTGGGAATGTGAACTGGTGCAGCCACTCTGGAAAACTGTGTGGAGGTTCCTCAAAGAGTTAAAAATAGACCTGCCCTACGACCCAGCAATTGCACTGCTGGGGATTCACCCCAAAGATACAGATACAGTGAAAAACCGAGACACCTGCACCTCAATGTTTATAGCAGCAATGTCCACAATAGCCAAACTGTGGAAGGAGCCTCGGTCTCCATCAAAAGATGAAGAGATAAAGATGTGGTCTATATATACAATGGAATAGTACTCAGCCATACTACCCACCATTTGTTTTTACTATTGTTAAGAGAATTCCCTTGTATATGTATAGTCTACAGTAAGATTTTTTTTAATGTTCTAACAAGAAGTTTTAAAGCTCACAAAGAAACTGTCATTTTTCCCATTGATTTTTAAGATCATTTTGCATGGTCTCAGCATGTGTGGTTGTTTTTATGCCCCTGAACCACTGTGCAGAGTGAGGACTGCCTATATGTTATTTATGTAAAAAATAATGTCTCTAAAGTATGAAAAACTATATGGAAGTGATGAACACACCAGTCAATGTCTCCAGTTGGGTCTGCAGGGGGAGAGACAGTGTGACTGGGGAGGTGAACACAGGGGGCTTTGACTGTCTTTATATCTTATTTCTTCAATTGGAGCAGTAGTTTCAATGATTTTTGTTGCCTTTTCTTTTTTTTTTTTGTTGCCTTTTCTTTATGTATTTTTACACAGTGAAGATTTCCTAATAAACACTTAAATGCAGCTGTGCAAATAAACACATCCAACAGGTCCATTTCTTTAGTACAAATGCTAAATATTGGTGCTGATTAGTAGAGTAAAAATGATAAAAGCAGAGTTGGTTCTTTAAAGGAGACTTTCTGGAAGAGATGGTGCCCCATGAGAAAGAGGCAGGAATAAGAAAGTGTTTGAAAAGGCACAGTGCTCCAGATTCCATGGGGCAGCTGGCCCTTAGTCACAAAATACCCTAGAGAAGACTCCAGACTCCCCAGGATGCAGGCAGGGGTGCATGTGGAGGAAAAGGGGTTACTGGAGGCCAAGGTTCTAATCTTTCTCCCACTGTTAACAAACTCTCTGTGCTCTGAAGAAGTCCATAATTTTCTTGGACCTCAAGAGTATCATCTACAAAATGGGGGTTTCTATACTTTATCCAGAAGAGATGCTTTCTCATTGTTCCCTCTAGGACTAATTATAGTTCTTTTTTGCATAGTAGGGCTAAGGACACATAGGCTAAGTATTTTGAGTAACCCATTCCTGAGCAAACAGGAAGGTTCCCATCCATCCCCGTGGGCAGTCTGGAAGCTCTCTGAAACTACTCTGCAGCCTGAAAGAGATCGTGTGTCATCACCACCCCTGTCACCACCCCTTCCCTCTCCTCCCCTCTCAGAGGCCCCCAGAAGCATCCTCAGTCACCAGTCACCACTGCAGGAGCTGAGTGGGAGGCATCTCCCAGAGTGGTGTTGGGAATGGCAGTTGGGTAGCACAGAGAGCCCCTGTGACCGGAAGGTGCAGGTAGAAGCTGACCTTCAGGAGGTAGGGCTGACCTGTCAGAAGGATATGGGGCAAAGAAAACAGGGTTAGAGAGCATTTCCTCCCCTGCTATTCTTGGAGACTAAAGGGAAAGCTTAAATCCCCACCTGCAGAGCTCTGTTCCACCCTCCTACCTTCTTGCCCCTGCAAGCCCTCCTCCCCTTTCAGAACAGAGTTGGCTCCCGAAGAACAGGAGGAGAGCTCACAGCCTGTCATTCACTCTGGGTCACCTTCCTTCTGGTTCTAACTTAGTCCCTGGTGACTCTCTCTTCCTGAGTGACAGAACCAGATGAAAAATCAGAAAGAAAGGTACTTTCCTACAGAGGTGAGAGGAGCCAGGTGCTTTGGGGATATCTCTCTTTCCTCAAGGGACAAGGTAGATTTTTCCTAAATCCATTATTAACAAGGAAAAAAAAAACTTCAAGAATTCACAACTCTCTGAAAATGCTACTTTGGGGAAAGACTGGCTGGTCTGGAACTTGTGGTGAGACAGTTCTTTGTTAGTGAAGGCACTGGTACATCAATAGCATATGCAGATGATAAAAGATGATGTAAACCCATCAGAGAAATGGAAACTTTCCTACAAAAAGAAGGAAACTTTCCTACTTGGTCGGGAAAAAAGTAGTTGTTGGAGAGGATATAACGATAACAGAACTACCATTTGCTGTAATAGCAGGTATTATGCTAAGTGCTTCCTCTTTAATCCACACAACCACCCATGATGTAAATCCTGTTACTAGCCCCGTTTTACAGATGAAGAAACGGAGGCATGTGAGGCAACTTACTTAAGCCAGATAGAGCCCCCTCCAAGTAACAGATGCTGACTTCTAGGAGAATGTGTGAATGGTTTGCTGGAGTCAGTTGTACCTAGTTGATATCACCTTTATTTCCTCATAGTTGTTACTACTTACCCTTCCTAGACCCAGCAAAAAATGAACCAAGTGCAAAGCAGAGTTATGGAAATAGGACAGCTCCATTCTGCAGCCAGCTCAGCCCTTCACTCCATGTGTGATGCTGGGCAAGCCCCTCCTGCCCCTGGCTGGGACTTCCACGTTGGTCAAAGGAGGCAGGAGACTAGCTGGCTTCAGAAGTCCATCCCAGTCCCATCATTCTGTGCACACCATGGGCACTGACTCCATGGGCAGGGGTTCAGATCCTCATGTCACAGCTGCTGCTGAGGACTTTTCCAAGGCTCCTCCTTTCGAGGAGGTGTCGCCCCCTTGTTGGCTCTGTTTTGCAGCCAAGAGAGCTGTGTAGGAGTGCCTAGCTGTGTAGGAGTGCCTAGCTGCCTGTCCCTTTTGGGTTCTCTCGTTCAGGATGTTTTTTCACACCTCCAAATGCTGGGTAGGAGTGGACATCCCACATGTTTGGCTCTGATGAGACACCTTCCTTCCCTTCCATGAGAGGCTCGCAGCATAGGATCTGGGGATTGATGCCTCTATTCTGACCCCTTGTGAGCTGTTAGGCTAGGATGTCTGCATAGCAGCAATCCATCATTGCTGCTGTGTAAACCATTCTTCCCTGGTCCCCAAAGGTCAGGGGAAACACCTCCTTTGCCAAAGCCAGTCCCTACACAACAGAGGAAGTGAATTGATTATGCAGACTGGGCCATGTTACATCTCCTCCCTGGGCCTCAGTTTTCACATTTGTAAAATGAAAGGATTGGACCAGACTGTCCCCTAAGATATGCAACTCAAATGCTGTAGGGTATGCTTCATTTCTGTGTTTGTTTCAAGTCCCTCCCAGTTTTCTCATATCCTCCATGATTTGTGTACATCATATCTGCCAATTGGGATGTTAAGCTGCTTTGAACACCCTGCTGGAGGGACATATCTCAGCATACTGGGCTGGATAAAATTTTGGTGGCATAGCCTGCTATTAAAATATGGTGAATATTGAAGTTTTATTTATGAAGTAACACTGCATGAGAAAAGCAGAATGGAAAAGAGGATGCACACATTAGTTGGAATGTGGGGGGAAGATGTCTGACAGTGCTCGAGAAGGAAATCAGACATAAGCCGCTTGTTTCATACTCAATCAATTCTTTTGGCTGTAATATTGCTTAAGTTAATAATTTCTAAAAATTGTGGCTGATGAGACTAAGGGGCCTTTCAAATTTCATCAAGGAGCCTGTGGGGCTTCCCTAAAATTTCATTAGAAGAGACCAATTTAAAGATTAACTAATGTAAGAGATGCAGTTTATCTAATTAATTGCAGCAGGCTGGTGTAGTAACATAGAGAGAGGTTCCTGGCAGCTGATGGAGACCCAAAAGAGGGGCGCTAGAGAGGAAAGAATCATCATTGCTTCCATGGTCCATGTTTAGGATGGAAGGTTCTCTTTCTAAATGAGTCCCAGTAAAACAAAATGGGATGTCCTTAGAATTGAGACCCCTTCATACTGGTGGAATGAGAATAACCTTCAGATGACATTCAACTTCCTTTCACTTATTCAAAAATTTTCAATAGTCTTTTAATCAAATTTAGCTTCTGTGCAAACCTGCCCAACAGGAAGATGCACCCTGTGCAAATACTGCTGCTAAGCTGCCAGATATATGTCCCAGTACAGATAATGGGTTATGGTGCTTCTGATTTAAAGGTATTTCACATGCATTTAATTATAATTTTCATAATAGCCCTGCAAGGTGGATAGTAATGTTTCAGGGCCACCATGTCCATCCCTGCAGATCATGCATTGCACAACTCTGGGTCACCCACCATTCACATGTGAATGTCATCTTCTGGAGTTGTATAGTACATATCCTGTACTACTGCGCTGGTTTAATCACAATATAACAAGACTTCTTTCTATAGTGTCCTGTACTGTTCTAAGTACTTACACATATGTCAGCTCATTTAACCCTCATTCCCTCCATGTAAGTAGCCAAAATATACCTTCCCAACATCTCATGTTGTGACTTGGGAAACTAGTTTAATACATTGCCTTGTGGTCTCCAGGTCAGCCTCTGCCTATGACTACCGTGAATCTGTCAGAGTGTGACCATACTGAGTTCCTGAACCTGAGAAGCTAAGAACCAGGAGCTTAAGTATCCTCTGAGGCCCACAATATGAGAGGCTCTCCCTGGTCAGCCAGGAAGCCACTCTCCATATATGTCAATTTCCACCTTTACCATTTGCCTCTACCCTTTATTGAGGAAGGAGCATATGTTCTACATGTTTGTATAGTAAGAACATAAACCATTGTGAATGATTATGAGTTGACTCCATAGTTAAGATTTAAGTGGGGGAATAATCTGATGACCACCCCTCCTCAAACCTTTATATCTGAGGTGACCAAGGAGGGTGATGAAACAATATTTAGATCATTTGATTTTTAAGACTTGCCTCTGGCTGGATTCAACACCTTGTGTCCCAGAAGAAGGCAGACAGCTCCATGGTGGTTCTTGGAGAGACTTGGTCCTAGCTCCTCTTCTCATTCCCATCCTGGTGTGATGTGTCTGGCCTGCAAATGGCTGCAGGAATTCTTTTGTGGTTAAATGAGATGAAACATCAAACAATCCCTCCAAAAGAAAGGCATACCTCTAAGAAAAAAGGTACACCTGTTCACGGAATGAACAGAGAGGGTCACTACTCATTCCCTGGACATACACACACCCGGTCTGTCTCCTCTGCTGCCCCTGCTGGCCAGCTGTCAGTATAACAGACACACTCTCTTGCTCAGCTAGGAGGGCTTCTCCCTTCTGTGTCCATGCAGCCCCCATTGATTCCAACAAGTCTTGCTGTTGCTATAGAAACTCTACCCAGCCTGCTTGCTACACATTTCTGAGTACAGATTGCATCCTGTCATCTTGTCCAAATGCCTGGGGCCAGCTTGATTTGGGAGGGAGAGGGAGGGTGGGGTTTTAGTCACATTGGACAACTTCATGTCCCTCAGCCACTTGGGCTTGGTGGGAGAAAGCAGAATGGCTCAATGTGGTTTCTTAGGCCCATTAGCCCTTTACATTCCATCCACTCGCTGAGACATTCCCTGCTTGACTTCCCCAGATGTTCCTCCTTTTCCTGCATGTTCCTCAGGCCCCTCCCTCATATTAACTGTCATCGTTAACCCAGCCAATCCTCCTACAGGCCCCCAGACCCACTCCTGAGTCAGATCTAGAGGTAGGTGTGGAGCTTGTATCAAAAGAACTGAAGTAGGACTTTAAGAACAGGAAAACTGATTCTCTGGGCAAACCTCCAAAATCCCCCAGCCCAAGATTTTGTCTCTGCACGCACGCACACACACGCACACACACACACACACACACACACACAATGAATACAAAGGTTATAAGAATAATTGACCTTATTTATCCCCAGATGTTAGAAATGGTCTCCAGGACCCCTAATCTTCCTTAAGTCATTTCCAGGATTTCTCTGGGCTGTTGACATTAACCTCACTTTTTTTCCCTCTTCACATTAAGCATTTTGTCATAGTTACCTTGCTGAAAATTGAATGTATTTTTTTAAAATTCTCTCACCAGGATCTTAAACTGTTGTGACCCTTAATACATTAATGTACTCAATTCCTAACCACTCCTCAGAACCAAAGTAAACCCATCTCTCTTCCTTGCCCTTCAAGTGACTTATTCAGGCAGCTCCTGCATATCTGGGACCCTGTGGAGATGGTGGCTGGCTGCCTTTAGAGAGGACCCTGCATGGTGGCTTCAGAGCTAGTGCTGGATGCTCAAATTTGTAGCACACAAATATATGCTTCAAAACTATTTGAAGTTGACTGCTTTTAGGCAGGGCATACACACTTTTTTTTCCCCATAGTCTCACTGTGCCATGTTGTCTTTTTACACTCTGATATATCACCAAGTAACCTCCTTGACCTGCAAAGGCATTCTTGTTTGCACCCTCTGGAATAAGGACTGGTTACCCTTTGTTCAGTGGCAGTATGTCATGGCCTTGCTGTGAACCTTTTCTTGCACTGAGCTCAGTAGTCTCCCACTTGCTGAATAAAGATCCATCTTTTGGAGCCAAGGTCTAAGATACAAGCTATTATTCATATGCAGGGTCAGATACTAAAAAAGTTTCAGCTTTAAATAGGGACAGGTTCTTTATCACGTTATTAATACACTGAGATAATTACAGGTCTCCTGACACATATCCAGTGGAAGAATAATTGATTTAGGGACTACTTGGAGTCCAAGTTAAGCTTTCCCTTGATACAATGTCCCCAGAAACTTGGGGAGCATTGTCACTGAGGCTGTCCCCCAGATACTGGAGGGAATAGGCACCTGCTCGACCCCTGGGCTGGGCTGACCACAAAGTCAGGTGAGAAAGGTGGGTGGAGGGGCACAGCAAGCTTTTGGAGGCAGGATGCACAAAATTCACAGAACTGGGCTCAGTAAATCAAGCTTCAGAGTCTGGAAGGATGAGGCAAGAAAGGAAATGCTAAATGTAGTAGACAGCTCTCTAGACCAGGGGCCCTGAAAGTGGGGTCTGTGAACTTGAGTGGGGGGAATAAAATCCATCTGGATTGCTTCTAACTGTAATCTAGCACTTGCTTCAATTATGAATGCAGACAAACCACAGCAGTGTTAGTGGGAACAGAGACATTTCTGTCAATGGAAATCAACTATTTTCATCATGGTACAATTTTTACAGATAACTCAAAATAGTGTTTATACTTTGCACTAAATTCTAAATTATTTATTAAACCTGTTTCTAGATTTTATTTAATGGGTTAAACATGTATTACTGTATTCAAAAATAAAAAAAATTGATGTTATGAGGATCCCTGGGTGGCACAGCGGTTTGGCGCCTGCCTTTGGCCCAGGGCGCGATCCTGGAGACCCGGGATCGAATCCCATATCAGGCTCCCGGTGCATGGAGCCTGCTCAGGCTCCCGGTGTATGGAGCCTGCTTCTCCCTCCGCCTGTGTCTCTGCCTCTCTCTCTCTCTCTCTGTGACTATCATAAATAAATAAAAATTTTAAAAAAAAATACCTAACTTTAAAAAAAAATTGATGTTATATGTAGTATGTATTATATATTTGATATACTTTTTGATTTTATATATATATATATACACAAACTAGTTTCCCTTGTAATCCTATACATTTTACTTTGTACATTTGAAAACATTATTCAAGAAGGCTTCCCATGTGTATTACCACAATGCGAAGCATTCTATGTCACAAGGAAGGGTAACAGCCTTTAGAATTCTAAGTAACTACCTAGAATTCCCTTTAAAAGGAGCATTAACTTCTAGAACTTATAGGTAAGACCAGACTGGATGGGAAAAGACTTAGCAATCCAGTTTAGGTTTCTAGAGTCTTCCTAAGATTATTCTCTTCCTAAGAAGAATCTTGGGAAGACAATGTTTAAGCCAAAGGAATAAAATTTGAATGGTGGCATCCCAGGCACTGTGGAGAGACCATTTAGTGGAGGACTTTAAAATGTCCCTATAAAAATACAGCAAACACCCACTCTGCAGGCACCAAAGCTTTATCTCAATTCAGATGAGTTCAGAAGGGTGAACAAAGGATAGATATGGAAGAAAGTAGCAAGGACAGACCTCAAGACTGCGCAGTCAGGGGAGAGCATCTATGAAGTTCTCCAGTGTGTGCATCTCGTGCTTCTCTTTCATGGACTGGTGTGGTGGGGACCCTGGATTTCACCTTGAGTCCAGTAACCCTGGGACTTGGGTACCCTCAGTGTCCAGGAAACCCCTTCCTCCTGCAGCCCACTGAGCCCTGAGGTCCGAGGGAGCTCTCCTCCAGTTGACCCCATTGTCTCCTCTCACTGGAAATGCAAACAAAATATAAGGCCAGGCTTCCAAAGTTTGGCCAGAACATTCTGTAAAGAATCATTTTCCCTGTTGCAGGTGGCAACTTATTACTGAGTCACAAAATCACATTAGTGGATCACCGCAAGCAATAAAATGTAGCACAGGAAAAAATACGCCACACCCAAGTTTGGTATTATGTTGTACAACTGGTTTTTGGTTTATACATGTGTATACTGGGTGCGGTGTGATTTGTTCTTCACTGCGGGTCGCAGCCAAGAGTTTGAAAAACAGTGCTGTCAAGATGCCTCTGTGGCCCCACAGAGAAATCACAGCCAGTGGGAAGTGTATGCTAACATAATAATTGAATTCAAGGACTTAATAATTATTTTAATGAGTAGTAGGGGGAAAATGAGCATACCAAACTCAGGGGAGTCTTGTATGTAGCTCAACACTACGTTCTGTTCTAGTTGGGACCTCACCTGACATAGAGCTCAGGAGTCAATGGGTGGCACTTGGGTGAAGATAGCCCCAAACACCCAGAGGCTCTGGGAATGACTTCACTGTGAAAAACCCTGAGAAGGGCGAAGACATGAAGTAAGTAGTTAGAATGGAGAGGGCAAGCCTGAGAGTGGATAGAACATAACCTATGCCCTCGTTTTATTCATTTAAACTGGTGTCCTGATCTCTCACATGGGAACCATTACACCAGCCTGGCTGACTCCATGAGGCTGGCTTCCTGACAAAAGGGATAGCATCCTGGAGAGCCATGCAGAGTGTTTAAGGTATCAGGGATTATTGATGTTAACAGGAAAGGTAAGTTTATCCCACATAGACCAAAGATGGCTAGCAAATGTTTGGAGCTGTTTGTGTGACAACAAGATAGAGTATTATTATAAGAATAATGACCAGCATCGAGCTAGCTGCTCCTCTAACAGCAATCTCTTGCCCCTCTCCTGTGTGACTGGGCCCTGCTTATCGCTGGTGTTGGCACAGGGCCCTCATGGAGATGTACACATCTCCAGATGCATGCCACAGTGGTCCCTGCTGCACAAGGAGCCTCCAAGTCCTTACCTGTCAGGCTGTTTGTCCACTCAAGAAGCCAGACAGAAAGAATGTAAAACAGAGAGAATAGGAAAGATGCAGAAGAAGAGGGGTGAAAACAGCCTGTTTCTCATGAGAAAGAAGATGAGAAGGTGCTATCCACTGAACTGGGCCCTCCCAAATTCCTATGTGGAAATCATGACCCTGAAGATCTCAGAATGTGCCTGTATTTGGAGATGGGGTCTTTAAGGAGTCAATTGAGTTAAAAGGCATCATTAGGGTGGACCCTTACCCAATGTGACTGGGGTCCTTTTAAGAAGAGGAAATTTGGACCAAGACACAGAGGGAAGAAGTGTGTGAAGACTCCAGAAGAAGCAGCCATCTATAAGCCAAAGAGAGAGGGCCCTATCCTGCACAGAGACCTCTCCTGCAGATACCTTGATCTCAGACTTCTGACTTTCAGAACTGTGAGAAATACATTTCTATTGTTTAAGCCAGCTAGCCTGTGGTATTTTGTTATGGCAGCACAAGCAAACTCATACAGATGGCAAATCCTATGGTCAAGGGAGGATGAGTGCTACAAGATGGGTTGTGGGCAGCAAACCAAGGTGGGGCGTGCCTAGGCCAGTGTGCACTGAGCAGTGCTGCCCCAGGCTTAGGAGAGAGAATGAACCAGTGTTAAGAGCCTGTGATTAGCAACTGTGAAATCTTGAACTATGCTATATACATAGTCTATACTATTTACAAAGTTGAGAGTAGGTGGGTCTCAGTATGGGTCCCAGACCAAGAGCCTCAACAGCACATGGGAACCTGTTGGAAATGCACATTTTCAGGCTTCACCCCAAATCCACTAACTCATTAACTTATGTGGGGAGTGGTGGCCAGCAATATGTCCTCTACCAAGATATGCAGGTGATTCTGTTGTATGCTCAAGTTTGAAAACCACGGCTTCACACCAACTTGTCAGTAATTCACCAAAAGAGTTTGTGAAGTTGAGTCATACAGAAAGGCAGGGAGATTGTCGAATGACTTTGACCTGCAGCTTTCTGAAGGGGCCTCTATGCTGTGCAAACGGAAAGAAGAAACATCAAGTGTGAAAGGGACTACTTCAGTCCCATAGCTCAAGTTGCTCTTGTCTCAATCAGAAGAAAGAGGGCTGAGGTGACCACAGGACCTTAGCACTTGACTCATTCAAGCCCAATTCTTTTCCTTCCCAACCTTTTTTCTGACCAAATCTTTACTTTATATAGATATAGTCTCAAATAATGACACTGGTCCCTCTAAGATTTATACACTGGGAGGAAGTAGAGGTGGAGGAAGATGAGAGCAAGGACATTCTTATTTAAGGAGGGCCTACGCTATGCCAAATGTCATAAGGTGACTTTCAGAGGTGACTTTATGAAGTGGCTCAATAAATGTTATTTTCTTTCTCCTTCCCTCTTATTAACTAATAGCTAGAAGCACATCGCTATGCCAGGAGAGAGGGCAATTACCCTAAAGCCACTTGTGGCTCTCTTTACATGGGACAAAATGATTAATGTCAAGACATATGTAAATATGGTTCTTCTACCTAATCTCAATTTTAAAGGGATGAGGATGTAATGATGAACTCATTTTGAAAAGCCATCTTCATGTGAGATTACGATAATGCCATTCTAGAATGCCATTCTACATGCAGCTTGATTCTGGCATTCTAGCTGGAATCAGGGATTCTGGGGGCATGGATGTTTGGAATGCCTTTTTCATCCTCCAAGGTAACCACAATCTGTGTGGCCACTGGCTGTAGTGCCCCTTCCCTGTTCCTGGTGATGTCCACCTAGTTTCCTGTAACTTTAGAAAGAACGTTTGAATCTAAGTACTCTGGCAAAGGTCTGAAGTGCAAGCAGTAGATGCAGCAAGGGGTCCATCCAGTAAGCACGTTGGTGGCTAACTTGGTATTTTGGTAATTACAATTGGGGACTCTGGTTCACTGTCAGCTTTTCCTGACTCTGTTGGAGCTGGACTCTGACCAAAGACACATTAGTCATAAGAGAGCAGCTAACACTGGCTGGGCACTTACTATGAGTCACATATGCCACAACGAACTTTTCTTTTTAACTGCATTCCCGATTTTTTTTTTACTGTTTTCCCTTAAAAAAAAAAGTATGGAAGCTCCAGTATAAGATAGTTGTAGTAGATTTTTTTAAGGTTTACAAAAAAAAATATAAAACAAAAAACTTCTTTTGCATTCTATAAAAATGGACAGAAAAGCATTTGACCAGAAGAGCAGAACAAAAATGGTCTCCATGAGACGGGCCAGTGTGGGCAGGATAATGCTGAGGGCCATCTCTCCTTTCTCTTAGAAGTTCAATGAGTTGAGTAACTTACTAGATGATGCACCTGCTGAGTAGCCAAATCTGACTTAAAAACAGTTTTGCAGACAACACAGTGAAAATTGTCAACCAGCCAATGGTGACTCAGGAAGCATGGAGTGGCATTCTTCTGGGAGGGTTGGAGAAGAAGGGAGCAGGTACATCATGTGGCTGTAATGCCCAAAGGGACAAAGCAGGTTCAGAGATGGTAAGGTTATCTACTGAATCCAGGTTATATTGGTGTGATTACTGCAAGAAGGGAGCTGTTGGCAAGGGGACCGTTTGAGAACCTCAGACCATGTGGACACATGTAGACAGAAGCCAGCAAGCTTGGAAGTCTGGAGCTGAGCAGGGAGTAGAAGTGCCTGACCATGAGGAGGCACAGGACATGGGGGATTTATGAATGGTGAAGTCCCCTGGACTACAATACCCCTTCTCCTACAAGTACCCTGGACAGAGGACAGCTGTTCTAGTGCCCCTCTGCAACCTCCACACTTATGTCCAAAGGCTGCCCTCTAAAGCTACTGCATCCCTTTGGCATATAGTCTCACCCTAACTCCTACCCCTCCAAACTTCCCTGAACTTCACCTCAGATTTCTAGGACCTATTTTCAATATCTAGTGTCTTTGTTCACTGCTGGGATCAGACTAGAGCCTTCAGCACTTCACACACCTCAAGATGTCTATTCACCGAAGGATCAGACCCATCTCTATTGCTTTGTACACCCAAGATATCTGTGTTTAACTCAGGGCAATGAAGGTCTACACTACCTCTTCATTAAGTTCATGATAATTACTACCTTAGAATTTCTGCCACCAGAGGGACTCATACTGCAGTTGACTTTTGTAAGTTAATGACTTCTCTCTTTTTTTTTTTTTTAAGATTTTATTTATTTATTTGAGAGAGAGAGAGAGTGCAAGCAGGAGGAGGAACAGAGGGGGAGGGAGAGGGAGGAGGAAAGAATCTCAAGCAGACTCCACGCTGAGCAGGGAACCCCAACAGGCTCCATCCCATATCACTGAGATCATGTAGGTCAATGACTTCTAATTTAATTTTTATAAACATCAATTTCCACACAAAAATGTAGTAGCTCATCCCTTTCTTTTTTCTTTTTTTTCCTCACAGATACTTATTGCCTCACCTTCTATTCCAATGAACCCATCCATCCCCTACCTGTTTTCCCAAATCTTCACTCCATTGACAGTCTCTTCCATTCTACACTTTCATGGAAGCTCTGCCCTTAACATCCTAGAGCTCTTCAAGCCTGGTGTGGGCTGTGCTCTCACAAAGGAGTTCAGGCAACAGGGCAGCCCACTTTTTCCTCCCATCATCCTGACCCCCAATGCATTTCATCCTTCTTCCTCCTGTACTTGAGGCCAGTCCTTCACCTGTACCCTTCCTAGCTTTTCTCCCCCTGAAATTTTGCTCCATTAACCATGCTTCCTCAATAGATTTGACATCTTTTTGAATGTTCCCATCCTCAGCTTGTAAACTTGGCCAGTTTTTCTTATGACTCCCACCAAAACCTCCATCGAACCTCTCCCTAAGGTTACTGACATTTTTACTCGCAAACTTGATCTTCACTTCTCAGCTTCTGCTCACGTCTTCATTCTATAGTATCTTGGTATAATAAAGCTCTCAATCCCTCATAACTTCATGGAAACCATTCTTGCTACGGTCACTAATAATATCCTAGTGGTAAACTTCAATAAATTCTCCAGTCCCTGTGATCCACCCTCCTTCATTTGGTCTGTTGGTCACTTTTCTTTTCTGAAAACTGACAACATAAAATCACATGTTATCATACAATTTATTGTTTTCTTGTGGTCTCTTCTTTCATGATCTTAGGTTTTAGGGATTCAAAGTCCTGCTATAGCTATGCACTGTGCAGCCATAATGGTGCTGGTTTAGAAATATATGATATATATTACAATATGTAAATGGTGCGGGTCTCTCCCTGCTGTTCACCTTTTCCTACAAGGCTTGTGGGCTTGATCTTGTCCTGTATTCCTGATAAAGCCTAGCAGTGTGGACCTTCAATTGGGGAAAGAAGGAAAGGTGAAAGGAAATATGATGGGACAAGAGAATGATCCATGTAAATGATACTCTTGGTCAGACTTCAGATCTCTCTCAAGATGCTCTAGGAGAACTTTTGCACTTGCAGAAATGTTAATACTCAAAATACTGTCAATTCTACAGATATGATAATTGTTTGAGTCACAAAGCTTTCTGAATGGCCCAAGACAGTATCAAAATATTTCCTGGAAAGCATTTTGAGGGGGAGTGGTAGAAACAAAAGATATGGAATTAGTGAGTCCTTCCCTGTATCCTCTCCAAGAACTCCATTACATACTTTTTTTCCAGCCAGAAGAGCTCTCCAGAGGTAGTGTTCCAATATCTCAGCTACCTGAAATTTTCTCATGGATCTTGATTTTCATATGGCCTGACTTATAATGGCTCTGTCTCTTCTGCCTCCAGTGGGCTTGCATATGCCAAAAGCACGTCAAACATAATTCTCATCACACGCAGGGATTCTCAATGACTGCCTGGGGGGAGAAAAACTTCTATCGGCTGTTATTTTTTTATATTGTTGGATAGGAAGCATAAGTAATTTGAAAAATGCTAACTCCTTCTAACAGATTTAAACAATTTGTCCGTTCACTGTACATAAAGAGATTTATGTTTGTACAAGCATTTCCTGGAAATACTTTAACCAATGGTATCATCTCTGATAGCTTAAGTGATAAATGACAAAAAATGAAAAATATGGGAAAAGATTTTATAGAATACAATTGCAAGTTGAGGGTAGATATCTCTTTGACATTTCATAAATCATGGCTGTCTCTGTTTACCTTCCTGTTCTTGTACCTGGTCCTTTTGAGGTTGCCTCTCCACTAGCTATGATTTTTTCTCTCCTTCAAATTCATGTCCCTCTTATCACAGTAGGACAGGAGACCCTAGCAGGACAGGAGAAAAAACCAGGACCTCAAGAGTTTTGACATTTGTCTGCAGTTTCCTTCTCCTACTCCTCTGGCCTCCTTGTTTTGCAGTCTTTCTACTGCCTTCTGCAGAATGGAAAGTTTTAATATCCTTCATCTCTTTACAAATTAACACAAAAATTCTGCTGACAAGCCTTATCCTTTCTAAGGTTTAAATCGCAGGGCTCGTGAGCTGTGACAATGTAAATGAGCAAGATTTCCAAAAACTGATGAGTGAGGCTTTAAATGTCCCAAAGAAGCAAGTTGCCAAGTCCTCCTTAAAGACTTCTGTAGGACAAAGTATATGGTCAGTAGTTGCTGGTGATAGGATTCATGTGCATGTGCAATTGTGGTGGGGAAGCTAGCTTTGAAGAGTAATTACAAAGCAAAAGAGCTGGTATAACCTTTGGAATTAATACACCAACAAGAGAATTTTCAGGATGAATAAAACAGCCAAAGAAGGTTAGATCACTTGTTCAAGGTCATATGTCAACTGTAACTTATGTCTCCTATCTGCATCCTAGCACTCTTTCTTATTTCACGAGGCAGTAAGGTATAGAACATGTAAGAATGACCAGGCACTGATCAGAAAGATGAACTTCACTCACTATGGAAAGATGTTAAGTGTCAACACAAATCTATACATCCATTTGGTCTACTTGCTGCCATTTGCTCTTCTCCCTGACAGCTTTCTGATGGCATCATCTCCATTTCTCCCTCCCAAAGGTTAAACCTACTAAAAGAGGTTCATATTATTTAAAGATAAATTTAATTCTTTATCCTAAGCAAGAGAATAGATATAAAAGTGAGGAAACTCTTAAGCTACATACTGTAATTGCAAAGAGCAATTAATCCACTTAGCCATTTCCACTCAGAAGTGGAAATCGAGTAGGATTGAGAGGATGGAGTAGACCCACCTTTTTCTCTTCCTCCCAGTAAGTACAAGCAAATATCCTGGCTTTACATATAAAAGACACATAAGAAGTTTCTGAAAGGAAGAGAGACTACGGCTGGCCAACTAAGAAACTCAGGACTGGAGGAACAACACGGAAGTGAGTTCTCTGGGTTTTCTTTTTGCTTTCTATATCACACACTTGGATTGGGATGAGCCATTAACACAGTCAACAAACTCCCCGCCCCCCCCCAAAAAAAAAAGCCTACTCTCTTTAGCCAGGAAAGGGGAAGCCCAGTGAGACAGTAAACTTTGAATAATAAGCAGTCATGTATAGCTAAACACAACAGAAAAAATGCAGCCCTGCTCCTTGGCAGAGGCTGAGTGGGGAGTTTAGATTTGTAGTCTCCCTCAGCAGTGATAATCAGCTTTGTCACCCCCACTGGATAGTGTCAGAGAAGGCCAAGTGGGGACCTAAAAGTTGCTTTCCCACCCAGGCAGAATGAGCACCTCCATTCCACGGTGACAATGGAGGCCACATGGGGAGTAGTAACAAGGCATCCCTTCCTCTCCCAGCCAGGATGGCATCAACTGGGAGGCCTAAGAGGGAGGCTCCTACCTTGACTAAGCACTAACAAAGAAGGAGCCCCCTTCCAACTTCCCTCCCCATGTCAATGAAAGCAGAGTGGTAATAATGGGCAAGTACCCCTCTCCTTTACCCACTAACATGGTGTCAAAGAGTTTTTCTAGAACAGAATATTTAAATAAGATCCATAATTTCATAGTACAATAGCAAAATTTACAAAATTTAATAAAAAAAATCACTTGTCATATCAAGAAATCAGGAAAATATCAACTTGAATGAGAAAAGACAGTCAACAGACAACAATATTGAGATGATACAGATATTAAATTATCTGACAAAGCATCTATCAGTCACCACAAAAATAATTCAGTGAGCTATTAGAAACATGTTTGAAACAAATGAAAAAATAGAGAGCCTTAGCAAAGAAATAGATATAAAGGATCAAATGGAAAACTTAATATAACTAAAATGAAAAACTCATTGGATGGGATCCCTGGGTGGTGCAGCGATTTGGCGCCTGCCTTTGGCCCAGGGCGTGATCCTGGAGACCCAGGATCGAATCCCACATCAGGCTCCCAGTGCATGGAGCCTGCTTCTCCCTCTGCCTATGTCTCTGCCTCTCTCTCTCTCTCTCTGTGACTATCATAAAAAAAAAAAAAAAAACAACTCATTGGATGAACTCAACAACAGATTGGAGGAGACAGAGTAATCAATGAACTTGAAGATAGAACAATAAAAATGATCCAATATGAGCAAAAAAAAGAGAAAAAAAGTAGACTAAAAAAAAGTGAAAAGAACCTCAGAGACTTCTGTAACAAAAGATTTTGCATTTGTGTCAATGGAATATCAGGAGGAGATGAGAAAGGGTACAGCTGAAAAGTTTTTGAAAAAATAATGTCTGAAAATTTCCCCCAGTTTGTTAAAAAACATAAACATACAGATTCAGGAAACTGAGTAGCACCAAACAGGATAATCCTAAAGAATCCTTACCAGGACACATCACAATCAAACTTCTGAAAACCTGCAAAGAGGAAAGCTTGAAAGCATCAGGGGATAAATGACATCTTAATAAAAACAATTTGAATTATTCTGAATAAAAACAATTTGATTGACAACAGATTTCACATGGGAGGCTATAAGGAAGTGGAATGACACTTTCCAAGTGATGAAAGTGAAGAAAAAGTGATGAAAAAGAACCATCAATCCAGAAGTCCACATCCAGTAAACATATCCAGGAATGAAGGGGGGATCAGGATATTCTTAAATGGAGGAAAATGAAGGAAACTTATTGACAGCAGACTTACCCTAAAGAGCAGCTTAAGGGAGTTCTTTTTTTATTAGAATGTTTTTTTTAAGATTTTATTTATTTATTCATGAGAGACACACAAACACAGAGGCAGAGACATAGGTAGAAGGAGAAGCAGGCTCACTGAGGGGAGCCTGTTGTGGGACTCAATCCCAGGAACCCAGCAATACACCCTGAGCCAAAGGCAGACACTCAACCACTGAGCCACCCAGGCACCCCTAAAGGGAGTTATTGAACCAGAAAGAGAATCAACAGAAGAAGAGATGTTGGAACATCAGGAAGGAAACAAGAATGAAGAAAAGAGTAAAAATATGGCAAATATGATACACTTTGCCTTCTCTTTTTGGATTTTCTATATTACATTTAATAGTCAAAGCAAAAAATATAACACTGTTGATATGATTCTCAATATATGTATGGGGAATACTTAAGAAAATTATATACAGGAAAGGATAAGAAGTAGAGTTTCTTTACTTCACTCAAACTGGTAAAATGATGACACTAGTAGATTGTGATGTCCTTTTTATATTATGCAATACCTAGAGTAATCAATTAAAAAAAAAACTATGGGGGATCCCTGGGTGGCGCAGCGGTTTGGCGCCTGCCTTTGGCCCAGGGCGCGATCCTGGAGACCCGGGATCGAATCCCACGTCGGGCTCCCGGTGCGTGGAGCCTGCTTCTCCCTCTGCCTGTGTCTCTGCCTCTCTCTCTCTCTCTCTGTGTGACTATCATAGATAAATAAAAATTAAAAAAAAATCTGCTACTTTATTAAAAAAAATAATAAAAATAAAAAAAATAAAAATAAAAAAAAAACTATGCAGAGACAAATTCAAAACCACTACCAATAGGGGCATCTCAGTGGCTCAGTTGGTTAAGCCTTCAACTCTTGATTTCAGCTCAGTTCATGATCTCAGGGTAGTGAGATCGAGCTCTGCATCAGGCTCACAGTGGGCATGGAGCTTGCTTAAGATTCTCTCCCTTTCCCTTTGCTTCTCCCCACTTCTTCCTCTAAAAAACCCCCACAACACTATAGACAAATCACAATGAATTCTTTTTTTTACAGAGAGAGGGCATAGGAGAGAGAGGCAGAGGGAGAGGGAGAGAATCTTAAGCAGGCTCCACATCCAGCGCAGGGCCAAACTCAGGGCTCAATGAGGGGCTTAATCTCACAACCCTGAGATCATGACCTGATCTGAAATCAGGAATCAAAGGCTTAACCAACTGAGCCACAGAGCTGCCCCTCAAAATGAATTCTTAAAGATATTAAAGGAACTTTTAAGAAGACAGAAAAAAGAAAATAGAGAAATAAAAAACAGAGAACAAACCAAAGACAAAAAATAAAATGGGAGACTTGAGCCAGAAGATATCAATAATTTCCTTAAATGTAAATGTGCTAAATATACCAATTACAAGACAGATTGGTCAAGTAGATAAAAAGACATGACCCAACTATATGCTATCTATAAGAAACTGACTTCAAAAATAATAATATAGGTATGTTAAAAGTAAAAGGATTATAAAAGATATACCATGCAAACATTAATCGAATGAAAGCAAGAGTAACTCTATTAATATCAGAAAAAATAAATTTCAGGGCAAAAAAAAATAACTTACCAAGGACATTACATGATAAAAGGGTCAGCCTATCAAGAAGACATTGTAATCCTAAGTGTGCAGGTTCAAAGACAGAGCTGGAAAATGTGGGAAGCAAAAACAGAAGGGACTGAAAGGAGAAATAGACAAAAACGCAATTTTAGTTGGAGATTTTAGCACTCAGTTCTCAACGACTGACAGAAACCAGACAGAAAACTAACTAGACCAGCATGGATATAGAACTCTGTGGTCCTATCAATCACAAGAATAGACATTTATAGAACTTTACTCAACAACAGTAGAATATACATTTTTAAGTGGCCATGGAACACACATCAAGATAGACCACACTCTGGGTCACAAAGTGACCTCAACAAATTTTTTAAAATTGAAATCTTCCAGACTGTGTTCTTCCACCACAATGGGATTAAACTAAAAATCAAAACAAGAAGATAAAATGAAAGTCTCTAAACACTTGTAAACTAAACAAACTTCCCTAAAAGAAATCCACGGTTCAAAAAGGAAGTCTCAAGGTAAAAAGAAAAAAAGAAAAACATAAAGTATACATACACATACACACACTCTCACTCAAGCACGCACTCACACACACAAGTAGTGCTGAGAAGGAAACTCATAGAACTTAAACTTTATATAATAAAATAGGAAATGTCTCAAATCAATCATCTAAGCTCCCACTTAAAAAATAAAAACAGAAAAAAAAGAACAAAATCAACACAGAAGGAAGGAAATAATAAAAGGGTAGAAAAATCTATGAAACTAGAAACAGAAAAACAACAGAGGAAACCAATAAAAAGCTGTTTTTTGAGATTAATGCAATTCATAGACCTCTAGAAAGACTAACAAAGAAAAAAAAGAACACTCAATTTATCAATATCAGGAATGAAACAGTAGATATTACCACAAACCCTGTAGACCTCAGGGGATGCTATGAGAATACTATAAACAGCTCAGACATGTAAATTTAACAAGTTCTGTAAAATGAACCAATTCCTTATAGAGCATAAACTACCACGACTTACCCAATATAAAAGAGATAATTTGAATAGCCCTATTACCATAAAGAAAATCGATTTTGTAAGTTAAAAAATCCTGAAAGAGAACCCTCCAGGCCCAGATAGTTTTACTGGCGAGTTCTACCAAACATTTAAAGTTTTAATATCAATTCTATACACCCTTCCAGAAAATAGAAGAGGCAGGAACACTTCTCAATTCATTTAAGAAGCCACTATCACCTTGATACTAACACCAGACAAAGACAGTACAGAAAAATAATAATAATAAAGCTCAGAATCCTTCATGAATATAGATGCAAAAATTCTTAACAAATATCAGCAAATAGAATTCGCCAAGATATAAAAAGCCAACCTCAGAAGGTCACATACTGCATGATTTTATTTGTATAACATTTTTAGAATGACAAAATTGTAGAGATAGAGAACAAGTCAGTGATTGCCAAGGGTTACAGATGCCGTCATGTTGATGGGGCGTGGGGCTATCAATGGGTAGCATGGGGGACATCTTTGTGGAATAGAATAGCTCTGTATCTTGACTGAGGTGATGGTTACACAAATCTATGCACATAAGAAAATGACATAAAGCTATGCCCGCATTATACCAACATGTTTCCTGGTTTTGCTACCATCTTATGCACCATGTTATGTAAGATTTAACTATTAGGCGAAACCAGGGGAAGGGTATATGGCATTCTATACACTCTTTGCACTTTCCTACAGATTTATAATTATTTCAAAATAAAGAGCTTAAAAATCACTTTGTATCTCAGCCAGTAGATTCATCATGCTAGACTTTGCTCTACCTCTGGCCAGGTCCCTGTGTCCACCCCATTTGCTGTTTGAATGTCCTAGGGAGTGTCAGTTCCCACAAAACATTTTCTCAAGTCTTAATATTTGCAGCTGTTCCTTCCCATCAATAAATTAGAACTCAGCACCAAAGTACCAGTGAAGCCATAATTTTGTCCTTTGCTCATAAAGTCAATGTTTTTCCTCTCTATGGTCTCTCCTTCGCCATCTGGGAATTTGAAACCAGAAAGGTGATGGAGAAGAAGGTGGTCTTGGTAGCATCAGGCCTGGATTGCAGTGGTGTCTGTAGCTCTTCTCCCAGAGACTTTCCACATTGCAACCCAGAGTTCACATGGCTGGGTGTGGTGTCTCAGTTGTGTGTTTGGAAGGTGAAGAAAAGCCAACATTGCTGGCTGGAGAGCAGATACTGGGAGCTCAAAGTGCCAAAGCTGCAGATGGGGCTGAGGCAGACAGGGGACCAGGAACACCAGGTGCAGATCAAAACCCAATTACTTCTGTAATCAATCTTCTTATCAGAGCCCTAATTGCTCTAAGGATAGAATACTGAAAGTGGCAGGCCCCTGCAAGGTGATCTCATTGATTCCTAACAGCCACCCTTATACCATTTACATGTATGCAGCATTATATAAGCTAACAGAATGCTTGCACAGGTGTGAGTGCACTTCAGTCTTACAACTTATGTGCACTAAATAACCAGAGTAGAGTTAATAGCTTAGATAAGTGACCATAATCAGGGTTGATCTCACAAGTTAACCGTTTATGAGGTTTTGGGATATCATAGAGAGAGATTTCCCCCAACCTGGACCACTGCATGTATTCTGACCATGCCTGAGTGTTTTGGGGGAGAAGGGGAAAAGGAGTTCATAGTGGACTTACAAAGACTGACCTTTGGAATCTTTATTCCACTGAAGGCAGATTCACTCCCAGCACTACCTTTGACTAAGAGGCAGAGCCATTCGTTGTGTATTTCCACTAAAATAGCTTCTAAGAAGTCAAGCTAATTATATGCCAAGATATGTATTTGATATCCTAATTCAGTCCAGGGCTTTCTCTTCTCTTATACCTCAAAGCTTGTTTCCACACTGGAATCCTGTTGTCAATCATCCCTCAGCCCCCAGAGCCTAGCACTGTGCTCCTGTGCAAGCAAAGGAGGGACACACATATTGTTGGCTTTCTTGGCTGCTGAAACTGGGTGATAGAACAGCCCATCCATGCCTAAGCATCCCTGGACAACTTGGTCGTTTTTGTCCAGCAGATTGACTCTTGTCAACAACCTCATTAAAAGTTAGATTCATCTTGGTGACCAGTGTTCAGGTTCTTCATCTCCTCACTTCAATAAAAGCCTCAGACTCTATCTGCAGCACAGGAAATGAGCCTGGAGAACCAAACATAAAAGCGGCTAGGTATTGACACCTCGAAGCAGCTTAAGTCTGAAGCAAGGCACTTGCAAGGCTCAATAATGAAACTCCAACTCCCAAGAATAGGATTAAAAGACCAGCATCTTAAGAGTTCTTCCAGAAAACACCTAGTATATAACTTGCAAGTACACGACTATAAAGCACCAACTCTTTTACAGCATTTTCAGCAAATCTGCATATGTTTGATCTTAAACTTCTAATATTGGGCAAATTGAGGAATGTGAGGACCAGCTCTTGTATATAACACATCTCTAAAGTTTATGAAGAAGGCTTGCACATACCACACTCCCTTGGTCCTCAACCAAGCCTGTGAGAGAGGCAGAACAGGCCTATAAAAATAAGAACTATGCCCATCAGCATGTGCAGCCTTCACTGTCTTAGAGCAGGTGCTGACCTTTTAATCTCCCTCCTCCATCTCTGAAAGCAAAACACTATTTCTTAAAGAAATATGCCACACAGCTAAACCAAGAACTATCCATATTTAAGGAATTTTGTTTGTATATAGTTTTTATTTGATAAATCATGAAAATGACTCATGAATAAATTTAATTCCTATTATTTCTTTTCAACCAATATCACCAAATAACGTTTTTCAGATTTTTAAAAATTCATTTATTCATGAGAGACACGGAGAGAGAGAGAGGCAGAGACACAGGCAGAAGGAGAAGCAGGCTCCATGCAAGGAGCCCTATGTAAGACTTGATCCCAGGACTCCAGGATCACGCCCTGGGCCAAAGGCAGGTGCCAAACCACTGAGCCACCCAGGGATCCCCTCACCAAATAACTTAATTCATTAGCAAGACTTTCTAACTGATTAAATTGTGCTCAGTGATTTATGCCTCCAAAAAATACCTAGCTTTTCTTTTCTTTCTTCCTTCTTTCTTTCTCTTTCTTTCTTTCTTTTTTTCTTTCTTTCTTTCTTTCTTTCTTTCTTTCTTTCTTTCTTCCTTCCTTCCTTCCTTCCTTCCTTCCTTCCTTCCTTCCTTCCTTTCTTTCTTTCTTTCTTTCTTTCTTTCTTTCTCTTTCTTTCTTTCTCTTTCTTTCCTTTCTTCCTTCTTTCTTTCTTCTTTCATTCTTTTCTTTCTTTTTTTCTTTTTTTGTAGTCTTTGAGTCAATAGAAAGCAGAGAAACTTGAGAGGAAAATTGCTTTAGTACAAAGCCTGAAGCTGGGTGGGCCAAAGTTAAATAGCTCCAGGAGATTGCTTAGTGCTCCTGGCAGCTCCACGTAATCCTGGGAAGTCCAAGGCCACAGTGCTTCTCCTACACCCAACATTTACTGCTCGGCAGTCTTCTCAATAATCACAAATGTCAGGGGGCAGAGGTGGGGTGGTTGGTTAAAAACCAAAGTTCTACAATTTCTTTGTTAACTTTTGAGTAGGAAAAAAATCTATAGTAGCCATAATGCTATAAGCATAAATTCCAAGTTCCTGTTCAATTGCACATCTTGGAAGTTATCGCTTAATAAACAGCATGCCCACTATATATTAGGTAGTATTCTGAAGCCATTTCAAAGGCTCACTAAAATATTTCCTTTGGAATGAATAGTTCATAATTAAAGATTCAAATTTTGAATGGATAACTCATGATTAAAAAATTGAAAGTGTACAGGGAAAAATCTTCCTAACACTCATTTCCCACCCTAGAGGACTCTAGCTAGCATTAACAGTATCTTTTGTATAGTGTGGGACAGTAGAAACAAATATATAACATATTCTTAAACTTTTTTTTCTTTTACTAAATGAAAGCCATTTTACAAATGACAGGTTGACCACCACTCTAACCCTTTAATCTTCTACTTAGTGTAGCTTCAAGATTTCAAAGGACCTAAAGGAACTCCTCCTTCTCTATAACTGTATAGTATTTCATTGTATGGATGGACCATATTTTTTTTTTTGGATGGACCATATTTTTTTTTTTGGATGGACCATATTTAACCAGTACTGTACACATGGCATTGTTTTAAAATTTTTGCTTTTATAAACAATACTGTGATTAGTTGCCTCTTACAGACATAATTTTGGAACATATATATCTTAAAGGTAAATTCTCAGAAATGGAATTGCATTTGTATGTTTGTAATCATGATAGACACAATCAAGTTTCTTTTCCCTGGTCAAGTAGGTGTTGATACAAAGCTTATATCTTTGCTGAGTCTTACCATCCCAGAATTCTTTGGTTTGGAGTTAGTTCATGATGAACTTCATCATGCAATCCAACATATCATGGCACATTTTGTCACACATTTAAGAATCCTCATGTCCTTAAGAATAATCCATAGAAAACTGAGTAGAAGGGCCAAATCAAAAGAATGAATATAGGATATAGCTCTGGTCTTTGGACAAAGACCTGGAAGCACTGCAGGTGATATTCTAACTAGAACTTACTGTATTTCTCTGATTCAATCTGACAGCCTAAATACTTCTAGTAATGCTTCAGCAGAGACATAAGCATGAGTCTTAAACATGTCTAGAAAATTGCATTACATTTGCTTCAATTCTGGATGCTTTCAAAGTTCATTCACAAAAGGCAGTGAATTCCATTTCCCTCCTCTCAAAAGGTAAATGTGTCTCACTGTTATTTTGTTTGCAAAAGATAATGGATTTGTTTAACCCAAACACTCAATCAGGATACAGCTGCTCCAACATCAGGCATAGTTCTAAAGGTTCCATCCACTTATCAGTATTTAAAATGTTCTTAAATATGGGATGATGAACTTGAACATGCATGTCTTAAGGCCAAAAATCTTAAGCAGACATTCCTGCTTTTCACTTCATCTGTTTTCACCTGAAACAAGGATGTTGTGGCAACAACTAGCAATAACTGTGCCAGCTTGTCCTTTCAGAGAAATGTTGTTCTTTTTATAATTGAAAAGATCAGGAGCTCTATAACAGATGCCAGACCATGTCCAGAGGAATTCACGTTTTGGGGTGTAATGATAGCTTACTAGTGAATCCACAAATAAGTACAATAACATTGTCATTTCAGGAGTGATGTCATCTAAGTTGTAGTGCTTGTTGTCTGCCTTTACTCAAGGGGTACCTTTGTTCTCTGTAACTAATGAGTTCTTTGTAACTCATTTGGTATAGCTTGTGTATCTTCTACATTACTCATAAGTCATTCTTCTAAGAAACCTGATTGTGGGGTATACACTTTAATAGGCCTGTACTTTCTCATGTGCTGTGGACATATCCCTGCTGCATTTTAAGGATGTGAGCAAAGCAACTGTCTCTTCAGTGCTCCCAAGGCTAGGACAAGCAGTTTAGATGGTGTTGCCTTAGGTCTGACCGCATGTACTGATTCATCCAGTGGAGTCTATCATGGTTTGTCACTCAACTGCTAGTGGGGCTAGGCACACAATATTGAAATAATCTGCTTTTAAGCTGACTGGCCAGGTCCCTTTCACTTGGGACAGTATCAGAGGTAGTAACAAAACTAAATCCTCCATTGACAATATACTTTTCTTTATTTGTTCAATCACTTAAATTTTATTTTGTTTTTCACATAGCCTCTCCATTCCTTTCCTTAAGATGCTGGCTCCTCTGTCTGCAAGTAAATATTTGGAAGCAATTTCTTAGTGAGTCCTTCCAGAAACTTCCTACACATATATAGGCGAATATATCCCTCACCCAAAACATATGCAATAGTATTGTAGTCTTCTTTTATCAATTTCCCAGTATTATTAGTATACTCCTTTGGAGCAGGCAGGCATTATAACATGTTTTTCAAAAGCTACATGTTAAATCATTACTTTTTCTCTGAGAAAGAGTCCTTGCTCCTTCCTGGGATTTTGGCAGTTCCCTGTATCACCAGCAATTCACTTACAAAATTTCACCTGAGTGCTATCTCCTGGGGAGATTTAAAGCATTTTTATTATGAAACTCTTCATCATTATCAACCTTTATTCCATCTTGTTTCTGTTGTCCCTTACTGGATTGTTTTAAAGCAAATTCTGGATCTAATTCATGCTGGCAAGACTTTTACAAAAATGAATAAGAATACCCATTTCAGAGGATATAATTTACTAATATCTTCCTTAAGGCTAGAGAGAACCTTACTTGTGGTCAATCCCATGAGAAATATCTTCCCTTCTCAGTGTGGTCACTATTATAACCCTGTGCTGTTCAGCAGCTCTGTGGATAACTTTTTATAGATAGAAAACTGAAAGGTGGGATGATGCCAGGGTGGTTCAGTCAGTTCAGCATCCTACTCTTGATTTCAGCTCAGGTCATGACCTTAGGGTTATGAGATCAAGCTCTATGTCAGGCTCTATGCTGGGCATGGGGCCTGTTCAAGATTCTTTCTCCATCTCCCTCTGCCACTCCCCCATTCTCTTGAAAAGAAAAAAAGAAAAAAGAAAGAAAACTGGAAGGAACCCCCCAAAAAGGATTAGAAATGAGGAATATGGCACAGAGGACCAAGAACCGGCCCACACAAAGGGTTCAAAAGAGACATCCTGGGATCCCTGGGTGGCGCAGCGGTTTGGCGCCTGCCTTTGGCCCAGGGCGCGATCCTGGAGACCCGGAATGGAATCCCACGTCGGGTTCCCGGTGCATGGAGCCTGCTTCTCCCTCTACCTATGTCTCTGCCTCTCTCTCTCTCTCTCTCTCTCTCTCTGTGACTATCATAAATAAATAAAAATTAAAAAGAAGGAGACATCCTTTACCCCCTGAAGATTTTGGGGAAGGGTCCCCTTCTTCCCCATTTGTCCAAAATAAACAGGCTGGCCATATCAGGCCTTCTAACTAATCATACTTCTTCTCTTTCCACTAATATAGCCAGGTAGGAGACCTTCAGTGATTCTTTTTTTTTCCCCAAAAAAGACTACTGAAAACAGACACTGGCTCATAAGAGTCCCTGGGAATCTTTCTATGGGGATACGAGGAATAGAAGAGGTAGGGAATAGTAAACAGAACCAGAAGAGAGCTTAGATATTTATATATGTACACACACACATAGAAACTTGAACTATGTAGACTCTTATAGGTAGACTAGAGACAGGGTAGGAAGAAGTGATGCTTAAAGCTCTGGCTGGAATATGGAAATAACATGTTTGGTGAATCGCTAACATGGGCAGGATGGGTCAGAGGCCAATCTTTCAACCTGAATTGAAGTGCTAACAATAGTACTAGAAACCAGCACACATATACTTACTTAAATATAAGTGTTTAAGTACTCACATGGATATTTAATACAAGAGGTTTGTACTGGCTTAGCGAGACTTTACAAATAAGATAACCTGTGCAGGGATGCCTGGGTGGCTCAGCGGTTGAGCACCTGCCTTTGGCCCAGGGGATGATTCTGGAGACCCTGGATCGAGTCCCACATCGCGTTCCCTGCATGGAGCCTGCTTCTCCCTCTGCCTGTGTCTCTGCACCCACCCCCCGGGTCTCTAATGAATAAATAAATAAAATCTTTAAAAAAAATAAAAAGGATAACCTGTGCAGCAGAGTTTCTTCCTTTTATGACTCCTGGGAAGGTATGTACCAGAATGGAAATTGGCTGAATCTGGAGCCCAAATTTTTCAAGAAATGTGTTAGGATAGACTAACTCTTAGAGAGCCACCCAAAACATAAGAAGTCACCTTAGGGGAAAGAAGAGAAATTCTAGACTCTAGGTCAGAGCTAAAAGGAAAGAAATAAAGGGCTACTCACCAGAAAGAAAAACTGTTGGTGTTGGCTGGCACTGAAGAAAGCATTTATGAAAGGGAATCTTAAAGCCAGAAGTGGTCTGGGACTAGGAATAGGAACGCAGCCAAGGGATCTGGGGCCAGAAAGACAAATGTCCAGGTGGAGGGAAGCAGGAATACCTGACTCACGGAGAGTCAGAGGAAGGTATCCTGGGGAAACATGCTTTTTCTTAAAAATAATATATTCAGTAATTACTCTACATTGAACTTTGGTAGATCTTAAACCAAAGGAGATTTCTTCCAGGTAGGAAAAAGTTACAGTTGAATCAAACCCTTGTTAATCTGCCATGTTTTAGGCTGTCAGATTCTGCATTAGTGCTCATTGGAGTCTTATGAAACTCTCTTATAAGGGTGGGGGGTGGCTCAAGGGTAACTTAAAAGAGAAATTACAGAGCTTGCTTCTGATTCAAAAAGTAATGGCATGTCTCCAATAAGACTATTTACCAGTGGTACCAAGCACTGCCTAACTCTAGACTAAAGTGAAAACGGCAGACAAATATTTATTCATGGAAGAGGCACTAATTATGAAATCGTATTATGATCTTGTTAGCACAGCACAAACTATTCTAGCCAAAGGTATTCCATGACCTTGGCTTCAATATTGCATGAGCTAATTCTTTATCCTTGAAGTGTTTGGGAACTAAGTGAGGGAATTTGTATAATTTACCCATTCTTCTTTGCATCTATTTAAGTGCCTTGCTTTTTCAGTTTTGAAGTTTGATGGGAGAGATTGCCCCAGCATCATAGCTGAATCAACCTGGAGTTTTTACTGGCTTTTCTTCCTAGAAGAAAGCATTCGCACATGATGTTCCATTCTCAGGTGGTTTGGTGGTTTTATGTAAGGTTCTAGGACTACTAGTTAATGCTTATCATCTTCAAAATGATAAGCATGGTTCCTCTATCTCCATCTTACTAGTATCAAGGTTAGTACAGATCAACTGCATCAAGCTGTTCTCCATGGACAGACACCTTAAGCTCCTCCAGGTCCCTCCCAGAACAGCTCTTAGCTGCTTCATAGTTATCTGTGTGGAGGCTGGTGATATTGAACATTGAACCTGACAGGTTCCCATGGGGAGAGAGAATAAGAAATTCTTTTATATTCATTTTGCTACCTGAGCTGGGGCAGTTTCTGTGGCAAATTTAACCTTCCTAGTTGGGCAGATACACATCTATCATGAATACCTCATGTTCTCTCATCAACTTCACTAATGAGATTGAGGGGAAGTGACCACAGCTGCTATATTCAGTTAACTAGGCAGGCAATGTTCCAAATTTTCAAATGCTCCAATTTTATTAACAATGTACAGAGATGACGACAGACACTAGGTCATTTCCTTCTCTTTAATCATTGCAGGCAGAACCCATTGACACTGTAAACACACAAAAATGCAGGATTTTTCACCAGTCAACACAATTCTTCAGTTGAATGCACTGACATTTTCTGAAGGCTAGCCTCTTGGGAAAGTTTTGTCTGATAAAAGCTTATCTCTTTCTTTAATGACAAATTCTAAGGCCATCTCAGTGGCCTTTGATATCTGACATGGATTTAGAAACAACCATTGATTTGTGGGATCCAGAAGTAAAACTCGATCTTCCTCCAGCAGACCTCGTGATTTGGGTACACCAGGGGTTGAAACAAGATGTGACATCCTACCAATTGACACAAACATTGTGATTTTCAGAATTTTCAATTTGTAGTCACTCAGCCAGAGTTAACTGGATTAAAATGTGTAATGAATTTTTTGTTGCCTACAATAAAATATTTCAGCATGGCAGTTTATCTTTTCCTTTGCTGCCCTGTCAACCGGCTTTTTAAAATGTTTGAATCTTTGAACAAATACTTTGTAGATCAACTTATGGTCCTACAGTAGTACTGAATATTTGCAATCAAGCTTTCCACATTTTGGTTATCTAAAAAAATCAGCTGAGAAACTTTAATCAATATATTCAATAGAGTGCCAACATACTTCAGCTTTTAGGGGGAAAAAAGCAATTATTTAAAATAAAGCTTGTAAACAGGATGAAATTGAAATTTATCCTTACAAAAGCAAGAGAAGAAGTGAACCTATCAGAATGCTCACAATAAGAAAAAGAGTGACAACATCAAATATTGATGAAGATGTGGAGAAACTGAATCATTCTGATATTGCTGGAGGGAATGAGAATTTAAGGTTAAT
Organism: Vulpes lagopus; assembly: GCF_018345385.1. Taxonomy (NCBI): domain Eukaryota; kingdom Metazoa; phylum Chordata; class Mammalia; order Carnivora; family Canidae; genus Vulpes; species Vulpes lagopus. Next base: position 63,524,272 of record NC_054824.1, read on the forward strand.
TCCCTTAACCTTTTATTGCAAAATAATTATAGGTTCACAGGAAGTTGCAACAAACATGTGCAAGGATGTTCTGTGCACCCTTCAGCCATCATCCCTCAATGGTAACGTGATAAATACCTATAGTACAATATCAAAGCCTGGAAATCATTGGTACAAAGCACTTACTCAGATCTCTGCAGTTTCACATCTGTTCATTTGTGTGTCTGTATAGTTTTATGCAACTTTATTGGAATCACCACCATAATCAAGATACAGAATTATTTCCTCACTGAAACTTGTGCCACTCCTTTTGTAGTCACACCTGCTCTGTCACTCCCATTCCTAATCTTGGCCAAGCAAGATTGGTGGTTTTATTTTTTTTTATTTTTTTTAATTAATTTTTATTGGTGTTCAATTTACCAACATACAGAAAAACACCCAGTGCTCATCCCGTCAAGTGTCCACCTCAGTGCCCGTCACCCATTCCCCTCCAACACCCGCCCTCCTCCCCTTCCACCACCCTTAGTTCGTTTCCCCGAGTTAGGAGTCTTTATGTTCTGTCTCCCTTCCTGATATTTCCCAACATTTCTTTTCCTTCCTTTATATTCCCTTTCACTATTATTCATATTCCCCAAATGAATGAGAACATACACTGTTTGTCCTTCTCCGATTGACTTATTTCACTCAGCATAATACCCTCCAGTTCCATCCACGTAGAAGCAAATGGTGGGTATTTGTCGTTTCTAATTGCTGAGTAATATTCCATTGTATACCTAAACCACATCTTCTTTATCCATTCATCTTTCGATGGACACCGAGGCTCCTTCCACAGTTTGGCTATTGCGGCCATTGCTGATAGAAACATCGGGGTGCAGGTGTCCCGACGTTTCATTGCATCTGAATCTTTGGGGTAAATCCCCAACACTGCAATTGCTGGGTCGTAGGGCAGGTCTATTTTTAACTCTTTGAGGAACCTCCACACAGTTTTCCAGAGTGGCTGCACCAGTTCACATTCCCACCAACAGTGTAAGAGGGTTCCCTTTTCTCCGCATCCTCTCCAACATTTGTTGTTTCCTGCCTTGTTAATTTTCCCCATTCTCACTGGTGTGAGGTGGTATCTCATTGTGGTTTTGATTTGTATTTCCCTGATGGCAAGTGATGCAGAGCATTTTCTCATGTGCATGTTGGCCATGTCTATGTCTTCCTCTGTGAGATTTCTCTTCATGTCTTTTGCCCATTTCATGATTGGATTGTTTGCTTCTTTGGTGTTGAGTTTAATAAGTTCTTTATAGATTTTGGAAACTAGCCCTTTATCTGATATGTCATTTGCAAATATCTTCTCCCATTCTGTAGGTTGTCTTTTAGTTTTGTTGACTGTATCCTTTGCTGAGCAAAAGCTTCTTATCTTGATGAAGTCCCAATAGTTCATTTTTGCTTTTGTTTCTTTTGCCTTTGTGGATGTATCTTGCAAGAAGTTACTGTGGCCGAGCTCAAAAAGGGTGTTGCCTGTGTTCTCTTCTATGATTTTGATGGACTCTCAGAGTGTTGGGATAGAGGGAACTTTCCTCGACATCTTCAAAGCCATTTACGAAAAGCCCACAGCAAATATCATTCTCAATGGGGAAGCACTGGGAGCCTTTCCCCTAAGATCAGGAACAAGACAGGGATGTCCACTCTCACCACTGCTGTTCAACATAGTTCTGGAAGTCCTCGCCTCAGCAATCAGACAACAAAAAGACATTAAAGGCATTCAAATTGGCAAAGAAGAAGTCAAACTCTCCCTCTTCGCCGATGACATGATACTCTACATAGAAAACCCAAAAGCCTCCACCCCAAGATTGCTAGAACTCATACAGCAATTTGGTAGCGTGGCAGGATACAAAATCAATGCCCAGAAATCAATGGCATTTCTATACACTAACAATGAGACTGAAGAAAGAGAAATTAAGGAGTCAATCCCATTTACAATTGCACCCAAAAGCATAAGATACCTAGGAATAAACCTAACCAAAGAGGTAAAAGATCTATACCCTAAAAACTATAGAACACTTCTGAAAGAAATTGAGGAAGACACAAAGAGATGGAAAAATATTCCATGCTCATGGATTGGAAGAACTAATATTGTGAAAATGTCAATGTTACCCAGGGCAATTTACACGTTTAATGCAATCCCTATCAAAATACCATGGACTTTCTTCAGAGAGCTAGAACAAATTATTTTAAGATTTGTGTGGAATCAGAAAAGACCCCGAATAGCCAGGGGAATTTTAAAAAAGAAAACCATATCTGGGGGCATCACAATGCCAGATTTCAGGTTGTACTACAAAGCTGTGGTCATCAAGACAGTGTGGTACTGGCACAAAAACAGACACATAGATCAATGGAACAGAATAGAGAACCCAGAAGTGGACCCTGAAATGTATGGTCAACTCAAGATTCCATCAAAATCCTAGAGGAGAACACAGGCAACACCCTTTTTGAACTTGGCCACAGTAACTTCTTGCAAGATACATCCACGAAGGCAAAAGAAACAAAAGCAAAAATGAACTATTGGGACTTCATCAAGATAAGAAGCTTTTGCACAGCAAAGGATACAGTCAACAAAACTAAAAGACAACCTACAGAATGGGAGAAGATATTTGCAAATGACATATCAGATAAAGGGCTAGTTTCCAAAATCTATAAAGAACTTATTAAACTCAACACCAAAGAAACAAACAATCCAATCATGAAATGGGCAAAAGACATGAAGAGAAATCTCACAGAGGAAGACATGGACATGGCCAACATGCACATGAGAAAATGCTCTGCATCACTTGCCATCAGGGAAATACAAATCAAAACCACAATGAGATACCACCTCACACCAGTGAGAATGGGGAAAATTAACAAGGCAGGAAACAACAAATGTTGGAGAGGATGCGGAGAAAAGGGAACCCTCTTACACTGTTGGTGGGAATGTGAACTGGTGCAGCCACTCTGGAAAACTGTGTGGAGGTTCCTCAAAGAGTTAAAAATAGACCTGCCCTACACGACCCAGCAATTGCACTGTTGGGGATTTACCCCAAAGATTCAGATGCAATGAAACGTCGGGACACCTGCACCCCGATGTTTCTATCAGCAATGGCCACAATAGCCAAACTGTGGAAGGAGCCTCGGTGTCCATCGAAAGATGAATGGATAAAGAAGATGTGGTTTATGTATACAATGGAATATTACTCAGCAATTAGAAACGACAAATACCCACCATTTGCTTCTACGTGGATGGAACTGGAGGGTATTATGCTGAGTGAAATAAGTCAATCGGAGAAGGACAAACAGTGTATGTTCTCATTCATTTGGGGAATATGAATAATAGTGAAAGGGAATATAAAGGAAGGGAAAAGAAATGTTGGGAAATATCAGGAAGGGAGACAGAACATAAAGACTCCTAACTCGGGGAAACGAACTAGGGGTGGTGGAAGGGGAGGAGGGCGGGTGTTGGAGGGGAATGGGTGACGGGCACTGAGGTGGACACTTGACGGGATGAGCACTGGGTGTTTTTCTGTATGTTGGTAAATTAAACACCAATAAAAGTTAATTAAAAAAAAATAATAAAAAAAAAATGTATGGTCAACTAATATTTGATAAAGGAGGAAAGACTATCCATTGGAAGAAAGACGGTCTCTTCAATAAATGGTGCTGGGAAAATTGGACATCCACATGCAGAAGAATGAAACTGCACCACTCTCTTTCACCATACACAAAGATAAACTGAAAATATTTTCTAATGTTGTCAACATCCAGTTAATCAATTTCTCCCTTTATAGATTGTTCTTTTTCAAAATTCATTCATTTTGCTTTTTCAAAATTGTTTTAGCTATTCTAGGTCCTTTAATTCCCATATGAATTTAAGAATAAGCTTATATATGTCTACAAAACACTTTGCTGGGAATTTGATAGGGACTGCATTAAACCTATAGATCAATTTGTAGATAACTGACATCTTTACTATGCTGAGTCTTCCAATCCGTGAATATGGCATCTCTCTCCATTTACTTAGGTTTTCCCATGATTTCCATCATCAACATTTTGTAATTTTCAGCATACAGATCCTTTACTTGTTGAATTTATACTGAAGTATTCCATTTTCTTCAGAGCGATTAGAAATGGTACTATGTTTTTAATTTTGGTTTTCACATGCTTGTTGTGTATCCATAAAAATGCTATTGATTTTTGTGTGTTCTCCTTGTAACCTGTGACGTTTTTAAAATTATTACTCATGAAAGACACAGAGAGAGAGGCAGAAACATAGGCAGAGGGAGAGGCAGGCTCCCTCTGGGGGAGCCCAACGTTGGACCCAATCTCAGGACCCTAGGATCACAACCTGAGCAGATGCTCAACCCCTGAGCCACCCAGGAGTCCCTGTAATCTGTAACCTTGCTGAACCCACTAATTCTAGGAATTAAAAAAAATTCCTTTGGATTGTCTATGTAGACACTGGCGTCACCTGCAAATAGGTATAGTTTTTGTTTCCATTCCAGTGTACATGTCTTTTATTTCTTGTCAAGATTTAATTTGAAAGTTCTATAATTGTGTTTGAGAATGTGATGACTTGTTTGAAGAATCACTGGCTGCAATTCCTGTTTTTAAATGGACGCATTTACAGTCTATTTTAGAAAGTAGTGAAATTGTGAAGGCCTACAGTTCTGAAGCATTTAAATTCAGTGAAATATTCAAAAGCATCAGAGACAATTTATTTAATCAATTTTGTCTTGGAAAAATATTTGCTGAAGAAAGGTAAGCACTAGAGATAAAATAAAACATATTGAAAATATTCATGGGTGACATTTGTGCATTTTCATTTCAAAAAATAAAATTTAGAATATTTAGTACATATCTGCTACATTTAGCAGGTGTGCTCTGATCTTACCCAATATTTCAGCACCTCTAGAGAGTTTATTTTCACAATTAAAACTATGATGACCAACAGAGGAATCAATTGAGCTATCCATTCCAAGTTTATTATCATAATATACAGCTTTGATTGCAGGCTAAATATTGGAAATAATATCACATTGAGATAAATACATGTTTTCAGAAAAATACAGTGAAAGATAATGGTTAGGAAACTGGTTAACAGCTGTGAGTGGACATTCTCTTCGTTATTTTTAAATGTTTAACTGTCAGGGGACGCCAGGGTGGCTCAGTGGTTGAGCGTCTGCCTTTGGCTCAGGTTGTGATCCCAGGGTCCTGGGATCAAGTCCCACATCAGGCTCCTTGCAAGAAGCCTCCCTCTCCCTCTGCCTGTGTCTCTGCTTCTCTCTGTGTGTCTCTCATGAATAAATAAATAAAATCTTTAAAAAATAAAATGAATATTACAAAATAAATAAATAAATAAATAAATAAATAAATAAATACTTAACTGTCAGTATAAGGCTTTTTTCCTGCTTTAATGTAAATGGACCTTATTTTCTAGAAAATATATCATTTTGAAAAGTTTAAGTAGAACAATTTTAGGTCTATCAATATAATAAAAGTTCAAATTGGTCAATATATGTTTCAAAAAGTTATAGAATATTAAGTATTTTTTAAAAGATTTTATTTTTTCATTTGTGAGAGAGAGCATGAGCACGGAGAGGGGCAGGGGGAGAAGCAGGATCCCTGCAGGGGTCCCGAAGTAGGGCTCTATCAAGAGACTCTGGGATCGTGACCTGAGCTGAAGGCAGATGCTCAACTGACTGAACCATCCAGTCACCCCAAATTTTAACCATTTTTCACATTTCCTTTCACTCTAAAAAATAGTCCTGGTTTGGACATTACATTATAATGATTAGCTTTGGTATAACTTAACTTTGAAATCAGATATATTCAGCATCTTGAAATTCTAAGGTAGAACTGATGACATAGGTACAAGAATAAGGAATTATCTGGTGAGAAAGTGGGATGGATGGCCAGAGTAATCCCAATGAGGTGAAATTAAGGCATGGGCACATCAGAAAGAGCAGGTTTAGGGGTTGTGCTCTGAGAGCTAGAACTCTGCATTTGCAGGAGAGAGAGAAGTGTGCTATGGTAACATGGCAATGTTGCTTGTTATGGAGTAGCAGCCTTGTACAGAATTGCAATACAGGACTGCAGATCTATAGGGACTGGAAAAGAAGTTCATTGGATTGGGTGAAGATCCTAAAGGTCCTATAATCTGTTTCTGGGTTTTTCTCTTTAGTAACGGTGGTGACTGACTAAATGGATAGGTACACTTTCTCCAGGGAAGAAAATCTGATACTGCACCTGCTGCCAGGATGTCCCGTGATTTTTAGCCAGGGAATGCAAAGAGATGGCTACTGGCCATCAGCCCAGAGTGTTCTTCAAGGAGTTTACCTAAGAATCCTCTGTCCCTGTGTTTCCAACCAAAGCAAAGACAGGGAAGATCCCACTTGTACTGAAGGCATTAACTTAGAGCAAAAGAGAGAGAGGGAGGTTGAAACAAAGACAAAGAACCCTGTTACCCTTGAGTTCTAATATTTAGTAGACAGAGGAGCTGCATCAGTTCCCTGAGGCTGTTGGAACAAAGGACTACAAACTGGGTGGCTTCAAACAACAGAAATGTACTCTCTCATGGTCCTGGAGGTCAAAAGTTCCAAGTCAAAGCATTGTTTTCTGTGAAGCCTCTTGCCTCTTGCAGCTCCTGGAAGCCCCTAACATTCCCTAGCCTATGGCCAATCACTGTTTCTGATTTCATATGGCTTCTTCCCTCTGTGTCTCTTTTCTTCTTCCTCCTCCTCCTCTCCTCTTTCCCCTCCTCCTCCTCCTCCTCCTCCTCCTCCTCCTTCTTCTTCTTCTTCTTCTTCTTCTTCTTCTTCTTCTTCTTCTTCTTCTTCTTCGATTGTATTTATGAGAGAGAGAGAGAGAGAGAGAGAGAGAGAGGGAGAGAGAGCATGAGCTGGGTGAGGGGCAGAAGGAGAAACAGGCTCCCCATTGAGCAGGGATCCTGATGCAGGACTCCATCCCAGGACCCCAGGATCATGACCTGAGCCAAAGGCAGACACTTAACCAACTAAGCCACCCAGGCACCTCTCTTTTCCTCCTCATATAGGGACACCAGTGATATTGCATTAAAAGCCCACTTTACTCCAATATGGCCTCATCTTAACATACATCTTAATTATATCCACAAAGACCATTTATCCAAATGAGGTCATATTCTCAGGTGCCAGCGGTTAGAACTCCAGCATACCTCTTTGGGGGACAAACTTCAATCTACTCCAGTCAAGATTTTTGAGGAGACCCAGTCAGTGAAGGGAAAGAATGTGTTATACTCAGATTATAGGAATCTTTAGTAATCTTAGAGAAACAAGCATGTAAACTCAATACAAAGAGAAACATGAAATACCATGAAAAATTTTGTGAATTTGTGTTAGCCAGAAACATTTCAGCAAATAATCTCTTCAGATACTGTAAGAAGATAAACCTACCATAAGACAAAGTTTCTCATTTCTGGAAGAGATTTTTGAATATGTATGTTCTACTGTTAGGAATGGATATGACCAAAGCCCAGTTATGATAAAATAACACTAGGTACTGACATATGCCATTTGAAATACTTAATGCTATTACTGACCCCAAAGAAAATCAAATGCAAGCCCAGTCATATCTCCACAGAATCAGGAACCTACTGGTCTTTGCTTGAGGAAATTTCCCTAGGAGCCATGAAGTAGTTCATATAAATATGCTGACATCTTTCAACAGCTGGAAGTACTCATTCTGGGTGTTAACACAGCAGGGAACAATCAGAACTGGAAGAAGAAGAAGTGATTGGCATGCTGACACACTGCCATAAGAATTGCAGCGGGGAACAATTACATTGCTCAAAAAACACTTCACAATTGGATAGGAAGGGAATTATGTCAGTGCTGAAAGATTTCACAGCTGTACTCCAAAACAAACCTGGAAATGCACATTATAGGTACTGGAAACAAAAGAACCTATTATTTTGCCTTCTTTTAGGTAAGTGGTAAAGTACTGGGAGGTAGCAGAAAAGATAATTCTAAAGGGCAATTTAGCCTCCTGTCAGCATCTGGGTCTTGCTAGTTGTCACTTCCAAATGTATAACTACCAATCCACAAAAGCAGGGGTAGGCTTTGTGTGGAAGGTTAGAATGAACACAGTCTGATAATTCTCTCTTGTTTTGCCCAGAATGGTTATTTCACTATATTGATTCAGGGCTCAGAAAATTTCTGGCATCAGTTTGTAGTAAGATTTTTGGTGTATGGTCGAAGGAACAATTAAAAAAAAATCTGACTTTGGAACACTAGGTAGGTAGAACAAATTCAATCCATTGATTTAAGAAAGCTCCTAGGATCGTTGTGAATTTAAGTAATGGTAATAAGCAGAACACAGTAACCTAATTTACCACTCCACTGCCCTCCCCTGCATCTTGTTTGGGTTGCTAAGCCCTAGTCTCTCACTTCTTGACCAACCTTCCCATTCAGCTGTGTGACACCCCGCTGGCACCTGCAAATCACCTTTCTCCTTTGCCAGCTGGCTCCGGCCTAGGTTCTGCCACTAGGGGACACTAGAGGGAGACCGGAAAGCTACTGCTGTGATGAAGCTTGTTTCCTAATTTGAGTCTGGCTTTTAGGACTGTCATCCCAGCAACTCTTTGTTCACCCCAGCCAGCGGCAGTTGGTTCCAGTTCTTTCCAGCCTCCCAGAAAGAGCCTCATCACACTCTCTCAGAGCCACCAGCCGACAGCTAGTGCCCTTTCTTCAGATGTCTGAGTCTTCCATGTACTGCCCTCACCCAAGTGACCAAGTATCAGCAGCAGCTGGGCAGCAGTCCCCACTCTGAGCTATGGAGGGACTAGCACTGAGTTTCTGTCTGAGTTTCTAATAACCCCAGTAACCTTCCCTGGCCCAAAGGGTGCTACTGGAGCACTCCCCTTTTGCCTTTCTAGCTCTCCAGGACCAGTCAGCCAATTCCTTACACTCAATTCTTCCTGCTAACAAACTGGTGCTGAGTCTCTTTTCCTGACCAGACCTTGACTAAAAGATGTCTATATATTAATGCAATTTCTCTATATACTGTTTACTGAACCATTTTATTTGGTTGGCAAATGACTGTAGGTCATTTACTAGTGTGTATAGCTATAAGATAGATGAGCGCATATGTGTTTGCTTGGAGCTTAAATGTATCTTCACCCAAGCTGCTTAGCCTGTGCCTCAGATCTCTCACCTGAGATGATGGTCTAGAGTGTTCAGATATGCCTGACCTGAAAAAATCCTCATAGCACATATTCACTCATTAGCTTCATCATTACATGATTACATTCCTTGCATTGATGACACAGCAACTTTTAAGATCATGGCTTTGAAGAATGCTTAGACTTTTAAAAACAACTATTTACTTATTTTAGTGGGGGGTGGGGGAGTAGGGGCAGAGGGAGAAAGAGAATCTCAAGCAGACTCCCAGAGCACAGAGCCCCACATGGGGCTCAATCTCACAACCCTGAGATCATAAACCCAAGCCAAAATCAAGAGTCAGATGCTTACCCAAGTGAGCCACCCAGGTGCCCCAACTATCTTTGATTCCTTGGGTATCCATTCCAAAAGTCAATGAATTATTATCTTGACAGAGCTGAAGTTAAATGTTTGAGACACTAAGGAAGTAGACATATTAATCTATATTGGAGAAAAACTGCCACGATAAAAGAAAAGGCACATTATTAACCAATAACCAGGGTTAATCAGTCCTTGAATAAACATGATGTTGTGGGAGATTTACTTCTCATTTAGCTATAGCCAGACTACTCTATGATTTAACCCAGATAGAATACAGGAAGCTTCAAACCAAGAACATCTCAGGAGTGTCTTCTAGTGGATTGTATTAGGCAGATTTAGCAATGGTACTTCTTCACATGCATGCATGTGAAGTAGCCAGGGAGCTATTTGAGTAGGAAGTTTTTACTTACAGAAAGAACTCTTGCTATCTCTGGAAGCTTTAATAAAAGCAAACCTCATAAACGTGAACAATAAATCATAAATAAACTCGGATCAAGAATTTATGACAATCATAAACAGATTTTTAGAGATTGCAAGTCCTCTATTGAAGAATGAACAAGCCAGAAAAAAATGGCTGGGAACCCAGATGTTAAATAGGCTGCAAACAAAAAGCAGATATCGTACTCAAAAAAGGTCATGGTTAAGAAAAACAAAAGGTACATGTGGGTCATCAGTTGTGAGAATGTCATGGTTGTTTGAAGCTTTAGGCTTGGTGCCTCTTGGTTTCAAAAGAACTCAGGTGCACAAAGATTTATCTATAGCTGCCTGAAACACAGGACATTTTACTTGTAGACAGACCAGATTTGTAGCAATTAAGGAGTTATATCTATACAGTGTAATTAATTCCTCCTCTTTGACTTCTGGCTCAGTCATTCTCACTCAACAATAGGTGCATCCATAACCTTTCTGCTCCCTTTTCCATCATGTGAACCAGGGCATCTCTCTGATCAAGGTCAAGGGTAAGAGAGTGATTTTGAATAGTGAGCACTAAGCAAAAGGACTCTTGCACTCCCATTAACTCGCTTGCCTTTGGAATGGCAAAGTCCTCTGCTCACGCAAGGCTTCCCTGGATTACACCCTTCACCACCTCATATAATTGAAACCTCTCTAGTCTTTCCATTGCAACCTCAGTCTTCACCACAGGGAGAACAGAAAATTGCTCCAACCAATCCTATGAGTCCAGACCCCATTTCACAGCCCTTGTTGTCAAGCTTGCCATGCAAAATCTGTTACCCACAACCTGGACTCCTTGAAAGATGCCCTCACTTTGCAAAAAGTTTAGAACCTGTCTGGTGGCCTCTCCATCCTGCTGGGGGCCTTCCATAGTCACTTCAGTGTCCTGTTGATGATCTGGTTCCATGCCTCTGCTGTTGTCTTCCCTGCTGCCACAGGCCAAGCCATAACTCCACCCTTGACAGACAAATGCCTCCTACACCTCTGATATGGAAAATCCTAAGCTCCTCCTCTGACCCATCTCCTCCCTCAGCTCCAAACTGAGCCCACTCCTGAGTTCTGGCTACAGTCACTGCAATTGGCTCTTTCCAGAGTCTTTTTCCAGCCTCAGAAAGTTTTTGTTCCTCTTGTACCCATGAGCAATCTCCACTGGCCATTTCACTTTTGACAGCATAGTAATTTTTCTCTCTCCCTTTTAGGTTTGACCTTGGATTTGCCAAACCTGACCCCTAGTCGAGGTGAGCCATCAACCTCTGGACACCTTCTGAGGTGGAAATACCAATACCTGGCATTTTCTGAGCATTCTCCAAACATCTTCTTTCAGCCTGAGGACCCCCATCTCTCTGCTAGTATCTGAACTCTTAAGCCCTCTCTGCAAGAGGCTGCAGACATATTGAGCTACAAATTTGCACTTATGGCTGGTCTACTAGCTTATTCCTCATACTTCTTTCTCCATGTCTGCTTCAAGTCCAGAGTCTCCCCACCATCTCCTGCCCTCAATCCCCAAGTCATTTCTGCAGAGCTAATATCTAATCACCTCAGACCTCTCCAAGGTAATGACTTTTTATGTTTCCCAGTTAATAACCTTCATTTCCCAGCTCTCCAATTTGAAGGACTCTGTACTCCCCTCTACCCTCTCTCTGTCTCCAAGACAAAGAGGCCCTCCTTCCAGCCAACTTTGGGTTAAAACACACATCTACAGCTTTCTTCCATTCTGGAACTATGTCACAAAGTGGGGCCACTTTGCCATCCTCCACTTACTGAGTTTACAGACAAACACAGTATGTATTAAAATATGATCCCAGGAAACCTGGGTGGCTCAGTGGTTGAGCATCTGCCTTTGGCTCAGTGCATGATCCCCAAGTTACGGGATCGAGTCCCACATCGGGCTTCTTTCATCAAGCCTGCTTCTCCCTCTGCCTATGTCTCTGCCTCTCTCTCTGTGTCTATTATGAATAAATAAATAAAATCTTTAAAAAAATAAAATAAAAATAAATAAAATATGATCCCACACCTATGTGATTACTGTGCATAAGCCTATTATAGATCCATATTTTACAAGTGCCCTTTGATCTAAAGACACCCTGAATAAGGAGCTGAAATATTCTGCTATCCCTGGTCCACTCAACATTATGGCAACAAATAGAAGAGGGGAGCTGGCCTCATGTAGAGTCCTCACTCATCCTTCAGTGGCAGATCCTCAGGAGCTACACTACCCCCTGGGCCTGAGGCTATGCCCCCTCCCTGACCTCCTGTGCATCAACTCTTGGCAGGAAACTTAGCTTCCAGTGCCAGTCCAGAAAGCGTTAGAGGGTAGGTACACACTGTCTTGGCTCTTCTTAGTATGTTGGCTCCTTGGTCCTCTTCCTCTGTATCACAGGAGCTGCTTTGGGGCCTCAGATCTCTGGCAGGGGCCTTAACCTTTGGACAACCCCTGAAAGTCATTAGATAGATCAAGGTTTGGCAAATGTTTTAGGCTTCTAGGGCCAGAAGCAAAATTGAGGAAATTATATAGGAACTTACATAACAGGGGATAATTGCTACCTCACCCTGCCTTGTCTGCCTGGGTTGGGCCACCTGGGAGTGGACACACTTTGTGCCCAGTTCCCATCAGCTGGAGTCAGCTGGGGAAATTCTCAGGAAGAGGAGCACAGGCCCAAGCAGTAAGGGCTGGTGGTTCTGGTAGGCAGGGTTCAGGGTGTCATTGGGCAGAAAGTGAAAGGGAGACCTGCCAGTCCACAACACCTTGGATTTACCTACTAGAGGGAATTGGCTGTCATCTGCTCCCTTTCCTCATGTCATATGGGCAAAATCTGTGCCTGAGACCCTTGGCAGAGGGCCTGTAACTCAGGTGCCAACCCCAGAACTCACCACATTGCCCTGGTTCTTCCCAGACTGGTTGGCTGGCTACTGCTGCCTGCATCACCATGACACAGCGGGGGCCCCAGCTCCATGGCCCCGGAGCCTTATTTCTGGGGCCAGCCACCCAAGTCATTAGAGAATAGCTATGGCATTACCTGGCTTTTGTCACAGGGAATTACTTGGTGGTCCAGCCCCCCTCTCTCACACTCCCGTTTTTGACCCTTGGCAAGAGACCTGGGCCTGTCATGCCTGCCTCTAAATCACTAAGAGGGGACTGGCTACTTACTGCTCTATATCTCCAGGGTTACCCTAAAGCCTCAACCCTTGGCAGTGGGATATGCCACTGGTGAAAGCCCAGCAGTCACAAGAAAGTGGTATATTGCCTTGGTTCTTCTTAGAGGTGGTCAGTTTCCCGGCCCCCCACTGACCCCACCTCCCTAACATCACTGGAACCATATCAGTGCCTAGGATTCTTGGCAAGGGGCCTGGATGGCTGCTACCAGGCCCTGAAGCCATTAGAGCCTCACTGCAGTATAAAGGCTTTTGAGCATCCTTGAAGAATTCAGACTGAAAAGGCCTGTCAATTTACACACCAGCCCTAAAATGAGACGTCAAATATCTCATTAATATTATTATCTTGATTACATGTTGAAAGGACAATATTTTGGATATGCTGGAACAAATAAAATATATTAAAATTAATTTCATCCGATTCTTTTTCCTCTTTCAAGATGCAGCTATTCGACAGTGTACAATTATATGTACCTCGTTCAGGCGTGGCTGCAATAGAGGAGTGCTGCTATACTGTTGTGATACTTTTCCCACATCACTGTTGCCACATGAGGGAGTCCACTTTGGCCAGGGACTTGGCCATTTGGTGCCAGCACCACAATGATGAGAGGAAAGTCTCTGTATTGCTCTGCTTCTTAGAGCATGTTGGCTGCTGGACCTCATTAACAAATAAAAATGCAGGATACCCACTTAGGTTTGAATTTCAAGTACATAACAAATAATATTTTATGATAAGCATGTTCCATGTCATTATATGTTGTTTCTCTGGAATTCAAATTTGGCATTCTGTGTTTTATCTGTCATTCCTATGAGATAGGAATCTGTCATTCCTATCAACCCCACATTTTTTCTGTGTCCTCCTCATCTCTGGGGCCATGCCAGTAACTCAGCCTGGTGCCAGCCACAAAAGCCTTTACAAGGTAGTCACTATATTGCCTTGGAAAATCTCAGAGTATCCCGGATGCCCAGCTCCCAGTCCCTGGGGCCACACCAGCACATCAGAGGCTTTACAGAGGGCCTGAGGATCTGGAGCCCACCACAGAAGCTATTAGAGCATTGTTTTTGCATTTCCTTTGTGTGCGTTGGCTGTTTCAATGGACCCCACATCACTGGATAGACACTAAAACCTGTACGTTGACTTGATTCTTCTTCATGTCCATGACCTCCATTTGGCTCATGTGCCGCACATCACCAGATCACATGAATCCTCATCCCCCTAATGAGGAGCCTGGACCACTAGCATCAGCTACAAGCACCACTGGCCTAGTCTTGGCACTGCCTTTGCAGCTTTCAGGTGTATTGTAGGCTGGCCTTCACACTCCCCACTTCACAGCAGTGAAGCCATTAGAAAGTGGTCACCATATTGCCCTGGTCCTCCTTATGGATTGTCAGGCCCCTCTTTCCTCATGCTGCTAGGTTATACCCCTGACAAGTGGCCAAGTCTCCCTGAATCTCCAGGTATGTGGTTGATGCAAGGTCATCCTTTTTTTATGAGCGAGGAGAGGGATGGAGGTGCATCCTGTGGAGGGGCAGCACATGGGCCCCAGCCACCCCAGGGGTTTCTTGCTTGCTTCAGGCTGAACCCTTCCCTTTCCGGAGTGAGGAAGATTTCTTGATGTTGAATGCGAAAGGGCACCGGGAGAGTGGGTACCACACTGAGCCTCACGCAGGAAGTTAAAGCATAGGCCTGCCACCAAAGCCCTGTGCAAATCCGGAAAAGCTACTTCAACCTTCAGCCTCAGCCTCCTTTCCTACAAATGAGAGGGGGTGTCTATTGTGATTTGTGAGGATGAGAATGATGTCTGAGTTCTCTGAAAACATTAGAATGTTATCTTGCATATTTATGCTTCAGTAACCACTTTTTGTCTTCTGATTCTGTTATAGGAACAAGGATGTCCCCCAGAGGCATGGTTGCATGCTAGGAGGGAGAGAAGACCACCCACAAATTCAAGACATATTTTTATATGTATATTTTATATTGGAGTTCAATTTGCCAGCATATAGTATAACACCCAGTGCTCATCCCGTCAAGTGCCCCCCTCAGTGCCTGTCACCCAGACATATTTTTAAACTCCATCTATAATTGCTTTTGGAATAGAAGTCAGAGTGGTGCCCTTTGCTTGATTTTTCTCATGCCTGGCACAGATCCCCACCTAACTCGATGACTTTGCTTCTATTCCTGCCCTGAGTCTCCTTGTCCCCAGTCTCAGCTGTGACCTAAAGATTTTCCCATTTACCAACAACACTGAAGCCAAAACTCTAAAGTGGCAGGAGTCTCTCAGCCTTGACTATAACCTTTAGCAGACCCTAGAAGTTTTGTTTTGGCCAGAGGAATTTGACCAGTTGACCAGGCTCCTTTAAAGCATTTAATAATGGTGTTTTTAATGTTTTCACTGAGACTTGGTGATGTGAGCTCAAAAAAGCAGGTTAAGATCACCTTTCTGATCGGATTTCAGTAGGCTTGCAGTGGAGGGACATTAGACATTGAAGGCAAATGTGGAAAGAGGGTGCTGGTCTTCTGTGCGCTGGCTCCTGGCTTCCACTCTCTGTCTGAAATGCTGACAGCAGGCTACCTTTCTGAGCAGAGCCTCGTTCTATCACTAGGGACATGGTATCTGTGGTCTAGTGGGAAAATCTCCCTATGAGAATTGCAGTTCTAATGAGGGAGGATATTTTTATCCCTAAAAGGGCTAAACCCATGCACCATGACACCTGGTGCTGTGGGAGATTGGGGGACGTGGATGGAGTTGTAGAGATGTTGCACCAGTCCTGGAAAGCATAGTTAGGTAAGGGATAATGACAAAGGCCATGATGATGATAGGAGCTAGTGAATGACCTCTTATGTCCCGGCTAGGCTCTATAGCAGGGAGGTCTGGAACTCTCTAAAACTTTCTGAGATTTTCTGTGGGTAAAAACTAAAACAAAGTATTATCTGGGAATAATACACAGAAGACACCAGCTATTCCTGTCCCTCCCCACTTCCTTTTCTTCTCAGAGCCACGAAGAACAACACCAGCTTGATAAAGAGGATAGAGGACATCATGGAAACTTCAGCTGGGGCCCCAGGTCCAGCTATGGCAGCTCTGGTCTGTCCTTGGTTTCTAGAGCTCTGTGTCTTCTAAGAAGGTCAGAGTGATGGACAGTCACTCCCCACCATGGATTTCCCCAGGCCTAGGGCTTGAGCCAACTAACCCTGGGCTGGTTGGTGTACAGGCATAAGAATTCCTTCTTGAGTAGCTCTCTTCACTAGGAGAATTCTGAAATTAAATGTACTTGTCATTTGTAATGCAATTAATACCACTTGGCACAGATAGGGACCAGGGGATGCCAACACCAGATAAGGAAGGCTATGTGAAAGAAAAGAACCCTGCTAGCTCTGGGATTCTATGGGCTTAATCCTGTTATTATTGTTAATATGTGTAATTTAAAATATCAATGATGCATATCAATAATGAGGATTTAGTTCATCTTTTCTAAATATATGGGTCACACATATATAGCATTCTGCAGTTTACAAAGCAGAACTGTTAATAACCCTGGCAAAAACCCACTGAGTCATTTACAGTTGAGAAAACCGGCTCTCAATGTCGAGTTTCCAGCCCTGGTCCCCAGAGCCAGCACATAATAGGGCAGTCAGTGTCCAAGGGTTGCCTGAGCCCTGAGTGGGGACCTCTGTGGGCCCTGATCTGACAAATTCACTGTGTGACCCTGAGTGAGGAATCATGTCCCATACCTTCCAAACTCCCCAGGTCCTACTCCCACCTATCCTTCCCACACATGCACCTGGCGCTCTGTGACTCTCTGGTCATGCCCTCCCATCTTTTCCTGGAGTGTGGGTCCCCAGAGCCACAGAGACCCTTCACTCTGAGTGAATAAGCCACCATATAGTTGAAAAACAGAGGTCTGGGAACCAGGCCATTTTTCAATCTTTTGACCTCAAAAGATTGTCACAGCCTTAAGGACACTGCTATGGACTGAATGTGTCTTCCAGAATTCATACACTGAAGCCTTGATCCCCAATGTGATAGCATTACATGGTGGGGCCCTAAGAGAGACTTAGGTTTAGATGTGGTCACAAGTAGGGGACCCATGGTAGGGTTACTGCCCTTATAAGAAGAGGAAGAGACTAGAGCCTTCACTCTGCCCTGTGAGGACACAGCAAGAAGAAAGCCATTGGTAAACCAGGAAGGGGGTCTTCACCAGAACCTGACCATGCTGGCACCCTGATCTCAGACTCACAGCATCCTAGAACTGGGGGAAACAAATGTTTGTTAGTTAGGCCTCGCAGCCTATGGTATCTTATCATTACAGCCCAAACCAAGAAAGGCAGGGGCAATGCTCACATATTTAAAATCTTATTTCTCAGCCATTTGGGGGCACGGTGCTAGGCACTTAACAAGCTCTGGGTACATAAGTGATAAAGTCTCTCTTTCCCTGGGGGATGTAGCCTTCTAAATTTCATTGCTCACGTATCAGGCCTTTGACACAACACCCAGAAAATTTCCGGCATTTCTAATCTCTTGTGTTCCCTGTAGGTAATTGAACAGAAAATCTGTGCTGTAAGGAGAATTACAAGGAATTAAACATCTCCTTTCACCCCACTAGGCTTTCTTTCTGACAGAGAGGCAGGCATGCTTTTAGGATGGGGGCAGGGCAGGAAATGAACTGTGCAATTGAACCACACGCTTTCCTCATCTCACTAAAAAAATCATGATGGGAACCTACCTAAGCTTAGCCCCAACAGCGGCTCCGAGCCTGGGGCTGATGTGGCCCTCAGAGCTCTGTCCATGCAGCTTCCATGAGGAAGCTGTGGCCTAGAGGTGTGGCCTGTTCAGCTCAATGACACACAGCTGCTTTAAGCTGACCTGGGATGTTGACCCCTAGGGCTCTTTATGCTGCTTCATGGCTGAAAAGCACCCACTCTTTCCTGGAATAAAGGTCAGTAAGGATTGGAAAGTTTGCATAGGGCAAGACATCCACTGGGCTGGTTTTCAATGGCAGGGGTAGAAACTGAGGTTATTTATCAATATTCAGAACATTTTATGAGCCCTCAAATGGGGATATGAGAATCTGACTGTGGGACCAACATGGGAAACCAGGGCTGTCTGAGAAGTTGTAGCTTCATGGTGATCTTATCCTGGTTGGCATCTCCAGGAAGTCAAGGGTGATAGAAGGGAATCATGAGTCACAGATATCTGGCCCTACCCATCCTGTCCCCATCCCTACCCAAAGGGAGCCTGGACTGTTGGTCTGTTGGAAGGAGGATAAATGTATAAAAGGGGTTGAAAGATGTCAATGATGTCAGAAAAGTAACAATTCTGGGAACTATCAGGAAGTCATCTAAGAGAAATAAAGGTATACCACAAAAATAACAATAGAAATAATAGCAGCTGTCCTCCATGGCACACTGCCCATGCATTACTTTATCAGAATTTTATTAAACCCTTATGAGATTGATAGTATCACTCTCATTTTCAGATGAAGATACTGAAGTTCAGAGAGGTTGTCACTGACTCAAGGCCTCTCAGAAAGTATATGGCAAAACCAGGGTTCCAGCGCAGATCTCTATGTCCCCAGAGTCAGAGCTTTTCTATTGTGGTCAAATGAGAAAAAGGCATGGGTTCTTACATCAGACAGATCCTGATTCACCATATGCCAGCCGTGTGACCTTGTGGAGGTGCTGTCTCTGTGCTTCTGTGCAGCCATCTATAAAATGAAGATTATATGAGGTGGGACTTAGAAAGTACTGAGCATAGTTCCCAGTGAAGGAATATAGAATAAATCCATGCTGCTGTTACTCTTGTTCTTAAACCTTCATTATGATACTGGCCACCTGTAGCTTTGGTTAACTTTGTGTTATTTGAAAATCTAAATGTCCTTGCCGGTGACAAGGAAAGATCTCTCTTTCTCCAGTGTACTTCCCCAGTCCTCCCCTCTCAGCAAATGGCACCACTGCTATGGGCTGAGTTGTGTCCCCTCCAAACTCATAGCTTAAAGCTCAACCTCCCAATATCGCTGTATTTGGAGATAGAGTTTGTAGGAGTTAATTAAGATCAAATGAGTTTCTAAGAATGGGGCCCTAACCCAATGGGATTGGTGCCCCTAAAAGAAGAAAAAGAGGGACTCCTGGGTGGTGGCTCAGTCAGTTAAGTGTTTGCCTTCGACTCAGGTCATGATTCCAGGGACCTGGGATTGAGCCCTGTGTCAGGCTTCCTGCTTAGCTGGGAGTCCGCTTCTGCCTCTTCCTCTTTCCCTGCCCATGCTTTCTCTCTCTCTTTCTCTCTCTCTGTGTCAAATAAATAAATAAAATCTTAAGGAGAAGGAGAAGAAGGAGAAGAAGAAGGAAGAAGAAAGAAGAAGAAAGAAAAAGAAAGAAAGAAAAAGAGAGAAAGAAAGAAGGAAAGAAAGAAAGAAAGAAAGAAAGAAAGAAAGAAAGAAAGAAAGAAAGGAAGGAAGGAAGGAAGGAAGGAAGGAAGGAAGAAAGAAAGACACCAGAGCTCTCCCTCTACCATGTGAGGACGCAGTGAGTAGTTGTCTATCTCCAAACTACAAAGAGAACTCTCACCAGAAACCTATCCTTCTGGACCTTGATTTGAGACTTTCCAGCCCCCATAACTGTGAGCAAACAAATCTCTACTGTCTAAGCAACACAATGAGTGGTGTTTTGTTATGGCAGCCCAAGCTGACTATACAACCTTGTGTGAAGAGTTGCACAAGTAGAGCCATGAGTGTTGTTTTAGATACTTCTAGTCCTTCCCAGGCCCACATCATGCAATATCATATTTTATCAATTCTGCCTATAAGACATTTCTTAAATCTCATTTCCCTTGGTTCCATGAAGCACCTTTATTATTAACTTTTTTAAAAGGTCCATAATAGAGGAAAAAATATGAGAAAGCCAGTGAACCTATCACCAATCTCAATTGTCAGCACATGGTGACTTAATTCATCTGTGATGTTACCCACTCTCCTATTTCAGAGTATTTTGAAATAAACCCCAGGCATCATATACTTTTACCTATATATATCAGTATATTCCTGTAAAAGAAGAAGACTCCTTTTAAAACATGACCATCAAGATGCCTGGGTGGCTCAGCAGTTGAGTGTCTGCCTTTGGCTCAGGGCGTGATCCTCGACCCAGGATCGAGTCTCGCATCAGGCTTTCTGTGGGGAGCCTGCTTCTCCCTCTGCCTGTGTCTCTGCCTCTGTGTGTGTGTGTGTGTGTGTGTGTGTGTGTGTGTGTTTCTCATGAATAAATAAATATAATATTTTAAAATAAAATAAAAACATAACCATCTTACCAGTATCACGCCTAATTTTTTCAATAATCTCTTAAAATATCCAGTCAGCATTTATATTTCCATAACTGACCTGAGGCAAAATAAAAAATTCTTATAGATTGTTTGTTCAAATCAGGATTCAAATAAGATCCATATGCTGTGATTAGCTGACATGTCTCTTAAATCTCTTTTATTTTATGTGTTCTTCTACATCTTTTTATCTCCATCCAATTTTTAAATTAGCAATTTGGATCATTTGTCCTGGAGTTTCACACAGTCTGAATTTTGTTGATTATCTCCTTCTGGTGTGATTTTAACAGGTTTCTTTTAAATTGGTGTGTGTAAGGGGTGCCTGGGTGGCTCATTTGGTTAAGCATCTGCCGTCAGCTCAGGTCCTGATCCCAGAGTCCCGGAATGGAGCCCCGCATTGGGCTCCCTGCTCATCAGGGGGCCTCTTTCTCCCTCTCCCCCTGTTTGTGCTCATGAGCTTTCTCTCTGTCACATAAATTAAAAAATATATTTTTTAAAAAATTAAAGAAAAACAAATTGGTATGTATATGCATGTGTGCTTGCATATGTGTGTGTACAAGTGTCTGCATGCATGTGCACATGTGTGTATCTGTATGGGTATGTGCATGCACGTCTGTATGCATGTGTGCATGTGCATGTAGAGAAATAGAGAGAATGTCCTTAAATGTCCCCATTTCAGTTGCTCCCTCCTTTGCAGGGGGTGAGGAATTAAATCTATCTTTATATCTTTTGGTATCTAGGAAGGGTTTATATTTTTGTCCTACTTGCTATCCTTAAATAATGGGTCACTCTTAGGTTTCACTTAGAAAATACTTAAACTTCCACCTCCTACCACTTATTTTGCTGTTGTTTATGAGTTTATTGATTTATTGGTGAAATTCTTTTAGTTTCTCTTCATCTCCATGCATTTCCTCACCTTAGTCTCCATCATTTGCTTGTATCCTCTGAACAACTGCACTGGTCTCCCGACAGGTCTCCTTGGATCTAGAAGGTTCCCTGCAGCTTCCCCCAGCAGCCAGCCAGACCCTTTCCAAACAGCCCTGTTAGGATATGGGCCCAGGCTTCTCTTTGCATGTAGAGTACAATGCAAACGTGAAGACCCCCGGGGTCCAGTGTGGCCTGGACCCTACCTGTTTTGCTGATTCCTTCTGACTGCTTCTCTTCCTTCTTGTGGCTCATCACTCTGGCTTCTTGGTCCCTCAAGCACACCAACACCCCATATCAGAGCCCCTGTACCAGCTGTGGTCCTGGGCCTGCAACATTCCCATTCAAGCATTTGCTTGGCATCCTTTTCCAGGTCTCTGCTTGCGTGGCTCTTCCTCAGTGAAACCTGCACTGGCCTCTCTCCACCGAACTTGAGCCCCCAGCCCCCACACTTCTGTCCC
Organism: Vulpes lagopus; assembly: GCF_018345385.1. Taxonomy (NCBI): domain Eukaryota; kingdom Metazoa; phylum Chordata; class Mammalia; order Carnivora; family Canidae; genus Vulpes; species Vulpes lagopus. The sequence goes on from NC_054824.1 coordinate 63,546,088, forward strand.
ATCGCAACCTGTCCATTACACCATGGCCCCTTCATTTTTGTGTACACTTAGTATTTGCCTTTACCACCAGCTTGCAAATGCTGCAAGGTCAGTAGAAACCATAGTTACAACTTAGCCCCTAGCAAGAGTGCGGGACACAGTAAATGCTCAATTAAAAAAAATGTGCAAATCTATTAATAGAAAGTGTACCTGGGGGTGGGGTGGGTGGAGTAAACTTGCATACAAAGAAGAGAGAGATGGAAAGGCAGGAATTCCAGCCCTTTGCAGTCTTTGGGGGAGAACTATCTCTACCTTTTCCCTCTGGTGGTAGCAGGGAAGAGCTGGCCCAGAACTAGAGCAGTGGCCCCAGACTGCAGTGTTGGGTCCTGATGTTGGAATTCTCTTGGGGTCTTGGTTTGGGATCACCCCAAAGCTAACTCTGGGATGAATATTTAAATGTCTATAGTTTATTTATTGGTGAAAGACACTCCAGGAGAGTAGGGGATGAGACAAAGGAGGAGAGTGACAGGGGTTTAGTCCCATGGGGTGTTCTGGGAGCTGGGCCTCAAGAGTCACCCTACCTGCCAGTGGAGGAGCTGGGGCACTATCCACCAATGCACCTTAGTAACAGGCTGACAGCTATTCTTAGGTGGCATCTATTCTCAGGAATTTCTGGCCTGCCAACAGATGGTAGAATGGGTTCCAGCAGGCCAGAAGATGCCCTCAGACAAAGGATACGCTGAGGGGGTAAATTCAGGGGACACGGCCAGAGCATGGACAGCACCTGGCACACCCAGAGACACCTGTCACCCCACAGAATCTGGCATTGGGGACTGCAAGAATTACCAGACACTGTCCCTTCCCCGTACCATAGACAGACACCCTGACAGAGGTCAGACCAGTGGCCATGGGAAAGGCTGAAGGATGAATCCCAATTTGCTTGAGAAGGCACAGAGGGCCTTATATCTCCTGCACGCATGTCTGGCGCACGTACAGGTGATCAAGTCAGGAGAATCCAACTGTTGCACCTGCTTGTTCCAGGTGGCTTTCTGGGTCACTTCTGGGTGGTTAGGGTCTCTGCTAAATGACAGAGGGGGAGCTGGGCAGATGGTGTTGGCCATTTGCACAGGCTTCACCTCTCAGGGCACTGTCTGTGCAGCTCTGTTCCCACCTGGCAACTGCTGGGGAAGGTGAGTGGGAGGAAACTATTGCCCTCATTTTACAGAGGAGAAAACAGTGCAGAAGGAGAGAGGTGACTTTGCCAGGGCCCATCCCCAGCTGCTGAGGGGCGGGCCTGACCCTAAGCCCAGCTTCTTTCTTAAGGATGAGTATCTGCGTGGGTGAAGCTCTGCTGTTGGGAGGTAAATGAGGACAGGGAGGGGAGCAAAGATCACAGTGAGAATTCTGTGGCAGCTTTTCCAAAGCAGCAGGACGGGCGATGTTCTTAGGAGCAGCCACAAGATGGCAGAGGGACTGCACACAGCTCCTCTCTGGTTTCCTTGGGGGCTGGGGGAAGGGGACCAAGGATGAAAGTTTGTTTAACATGCCTTGAGAGCCATGGTAACTCCCCAAGTGTCGGCAGGGAATAGAGGAGAAAATTCAGGAGGCCAATTACTGTGTGACCACGGACAAGTTACTTGACCTCTCTGGGCTTCAGGTTCCTCCCCCATAAAATGGTGGTTTGGGACTTAGAGCACAATATTAACAACGTTCCAGTTCTCTCACTGAAGGAGACAGGACCACTGAGGGGCCTTGGAAGCTGAGGTCATCTGTGGCTCAGACTGTGGGTCCGGCCAGGCTGGAAGCTAGGGAGGGGGTCACGGTGGTCAGAGGAGGACCAAACAACAGTGGTCTGACCGCAGGTGGCAGAGAGCTGGGTGAGGAGGAGACAGAGAATGTTAGAAGATGCACAACAAACTGAGGGGAGCAAAGAGTATCTCCCTGGGCATAATTCTCCGTTGAAAGCTTCAGCTAAACCATCTTTTCTTTGGCGCTCCCCCCATCCCTGCCGCTCCAGCCACTGAACCCCCACCACCTACACACTTCATTTCTCATCAGCCTGTTTATTTTCTTCATGGCTGCTCTTGCTCATTTCTGCCTCCGCCCCCGGAATGTGTGCTCACGAGGGCAAGGACTCCATTTTCGTGTGAATTCTGAGTCTGTAGTGTTTCGAACAGTTCCTAGAATATAGTGGTTGCTCAATAAAAGGCATGTGTGAATGGTAGTATACACAAAGCCCTGGACCGGGCGTCAGAGACCCAGGGCTCTCCATCCTGGCCACAAGCATGCTGTGTGATTTGGGGGAAACCTCTTCCTCAATCTGGGCTTCACTTGGCTCACCCTTAAAATGAGGTGTTTAGGTTCCATAATCAAACGTCTTAGAGATTTAGAGACAGAGGTCCTTCTGTTCCAGGACTCGCGTCCCAGGATTCAATCAATTCAATCACTCCCCTCAAGGAGCCCCAGCGAGCTGATGAGCTGATGGGAGAGCACTGATTCATTCAACAAACATTCCTGGGGCCTACTTTGTGTGACCCTCGGCTTGACCCTCGGTGCTGAAAGTATAGCGCAGACCGAGGCAGAGTGTACACTGGCCTCACGGGGCTCTCACATTTTAGTGGGCGGAACTAAGATATCCTGGGTCTTCTCCCTTCCTTCCTGAAGATGGAAAAGGGCAAGTTCTAGAGGAAGAAACTTATCTGGGTGTGGAGCCCTTTAAAAAGATTTCTAATAATAGGAAAATGGAGCCTGTGAGAATAGGGCCTCCAGATGATGCCTGTGTACTCGGCTCTAGGAAAAATAAGGGCTGGGTGAACCAGAGTTTCAGCCCCCCAGGACGTTGGTATGGCTGTTTCCAGGTGGGCCAGGCCTGGAGGTGTGTCCTACCCACCTGCTCACCTCATCACAACACACTGCCCCCGTGTCTCTTCCTTTCAGTGCCCTGCTTTGCGTTGGGAGATTAATCTGAGTAGGTAGATAGAGCAGAACTGAGGAGTTTAAGGAATTTAGGATTTACCCTTCCAAAATAAGAACCTGATTGTATTTACCACAAAAAATCCCATAGAAGTGACTCTATTGGTAGACTGTCAGGCCATCGACAGGTTAGGTTTGGAGAGAAAGATATGAAGCCTGAGACAACTCCAGCTTCTCCTGTCCTGGAACCTGAGTGCACAGGGGTCGAAACTTCTCAAGAACCCTGCTGTTCAGAGTGGGATCAGAAGCCATTGCATCAGTGCCATCCAGAACCTTGTTAGAAATGCCCCTCCCAGAGCCACCGAACCAGACTCTGCCGTTAACAGGATCCCCTGTAAAAAAAAAAAACAAAAAAAAAAAAACAGGATCCCCTGTGACCAGGGTGTGGGAAACACTGAGCTGGAACGCTTCTTGGTCCACAAGAAGGATGTCACTGGCCATCCCAGCTCTACCTCTGCCCATCTCTGCATTCCCTCTGCAGGGACAAACGATTTACTCATTAGGAGGCGGGAGAAGGAAAGGCACTGGGAATTCTGGATAAATAAGAAGGTTGTTGGCATAATGAGCCACACACAGCAGCTCCCTGAAAGAGCCTCCCATGTGAGACAGGGTGGGCTGGCTAATTGGGAGTCCTCCTTAGAGTTAGAAGTTCCCTTTACATCTGGTCTGGTGTTTATTCACGAAGGAAATCAGGTCATGAAGCAGCATTTGCAATGTTCCTCTAAAAAAGATTTATAATCTGTGTGCTGACTCTCTTCCCTTTCCCCCTCAGACCCACACTCCGCCCTTCTCTCCCTGCGAAGGGGGCTGCCCTGTCTGGACTGCATTGCCCAATTCCCTGCTCTCTGGCTCCCTGGAGTGGGGGTGGGGGTCCCGCCAATGGGAAGCCCCAGGAAGGGAAAGGAGGGCAGGAGGACAACAAGGTGGGCTCATGCTCTCCCCAGAGCAGCCCCCCAACAGACCTTTGCTCTCCAGATTCGAAGACCCTGGATACCTTAGGGCTTGTCTACCCTCGTTGCCTTCAAGTCTCTGGTGAAATATCATTTTCAACAGAGGAATCATCCCTGACCATCTAGAGAACATACTTCATCTCTCCTCGCCTTGTCTACATTGTAGACCTCAACACCGACAGACATTTCAGCTGCCTATAAGCTCCACAGGGCAGGCTCTGCGAGTCTGTTTTGCTCATTGCTGTGTCCTCAGCACAAGGAAAGGACTCACTGAAGTGTTTTCAGTGCATGAATGAATGAATGCTCTCTCTCAGTCACCATGGGAAGTCAGATGTGCACAAAGTGGGTTGCTCCAGACATCCACCAGCACTCAGAGAGGGAGCAGCTGGTCCCTTCCAGGGTCAGCATGGCACAACAGGTGACCTGTATTTGTTAACTACTTCAGGTGGCTTCAAGCTATACTTGCAGCCAGACACAGGCTCTTCTTCCTGCACGCTCTTTCTCTGCCCCGCCCCCCCCCTGCACCCCTGCATTGGTCCCTGTATGTTGCAGGAAGGCTTGGGGAACTGAGAGGCATCTCCAGATGTTTAATCTCTGGCAATGCCTTAATTCATCCCTGCATTGTGCTTCTGCTCTAGGAGCTACAGTTGTGTACCCAAGCCAGGCACAAGTATCTAATACCCATTAAGACAGATCCCACCCCTGTGAGAAAAACCCAGAACGACTGGAGGAAGCCCCCACTTTTCCTGACGATCAGGGACCCAAGCTAATCCTTTCCTTCTATGGCCACAGAAGCTTCACAGACATTGAGAATGCCAATCCCCTTTGCTGGGGTGTGGGGGTCACCTGCAGGAACTATGCCTTTAAGAAGGCTAATTCCTGATACAGACCTCTCTGGATGGTTTCAGGTCAGGCCACTCATATCTTAATGAACCAGAGTCTTCTTGGATTCTAAGGGCTTGTCTGTTAAGCAGCTGTGTGGCTCTGGACAAATCATTTCCTTCCCTGGACCTTGGTTTCTGCATTTCTCAGGGACCTTCCAGCCCTAATGGTTTATGACTTCTATGGGTCTGCAACCTGGCTACAGAATCCACATTTGAATGGATTAGGAAATAAGCCAGATTTGGTGTTTCCCATAATTCTGTGTCTCTGACATTGTCCCTTCTAATTTAGGCAACATCTCCCTCTGTGTCCTTCCCCAGGATATTCTCCTTCCCAGACGTTCTCTCTTCATCCTCTCTTGGATCTCCCCTATGTTTTTGTGCATTTGTCCCTTTGTCCTAAATGCCCACCCTTCCTTGCTCTGCAGGATTCAGTGGCAGAGGCTGCCGGTGTCCACCCACCTGCCTCCCGTCCTAGCCTTTCTGTGCTCAAAGCACTGTGCCACCCGCGTCACCTGTGCCTGCAGGTGATCGCTGGCTGTTGGCGTCTGCATTGCCACTGGGTGAATTATAGGAGTTAGTGAGAGAGGAACCCCAATATCTGCCCTTTAGGGGATAGTTCTGGAGCCTGCTTTCCACCATAGGGCTGAGCATAATTCACCTAGAGTTGTTGTGAACACATTCCCTCCTCATTCTGGGGGGGGGGGGGGATCATTTCCCAAATAAACCATTTCCACTCCAATCCATCCATCCTTGAGTACTGAGGTCAATGGTCACCTTCTGTTTGAATGTGCCCTGTCCCCCGCCCCTGACTCCCTCAAATTAGCTGCTCACACCTCAGACTTTTGTCTCTGGATCCACCCTCTTAGTAGGATTAAAAGGATCCATTCTAGGGTCTGTGTGCCCCACTCGTGTGAAGGCTCTCTGAGGTCAGAGACTCATGTCTTACTTCCTTTTGTACTTGTAGTCAATGTGGAGGATGTCCCATACAGGAATCTAGGCGCTTCCCAGATTCTTCTCATCTTCCTGGCTCTCTTGACTTTCTAGCAAGCCGCCTGCTACCTTTGCAAAGAACTCAACCAGTTCCTGGTTTTTATTCCTACTTTAATCCCAGATAAATATGGGTTCATTCACAGCTGGACATCTTTATAAATGCCCTGCAAGCCCATCAATAATTGACCTGGAAGATCCTCCTGTGGGTTCTAAGACCTGTAACAATGTTGTCTGTGGCTGACCTGTCTCCACACGGGGCAACAGGAGCTGGGGACAGTGTCCCTGTCCCTCTTCTCCCAGTCCCTGGGTTCATCTCTCCCTCCCAGGAGGGGCATGGGAAGCATCTTCAGAGAAACATTGGTACAATCCTGACCTTTCTCTCATTCACACTGGAGATTTTTTACTTTTTACCCCCTTCAAATTCTCCAAAGGGGAGGGAGGGAGAGAGGGAGGAGGGTACGCCGGTTCAAATTACATATTGATCCCTGGAGCAGATATGTCCTGCCTGGACAGCCCGCTGTCAAAGCCCCGCTCCTCATTCCCAAGCCTGTCTATCAACCTGCGACCCCTCCAGAAGCCACGCTCAACCCCATGTCCCCTGTCTTCTGGGGATCCAAAGCTTCACAAATCTCCTCTCTCTGCCTCATAAAGCCCTGGACTCTGTAGACACAAATCTTGCTCTGCAAGTTCCATGTCTGTTTCTCATCTGGAGAATAGGAACCTTCTGGCTGGTTTGATGCCAAGTGCAAGGGAGCGCTGCTGTTCCCTGCCAACTCCACCAGAGCCGAAGTGGCTCCTAAATATCTATCACTCCACTGTACCCCGAGCCTAAAGTAGAAGCCCACATGTAACAGGAGTAGTCAACAAAAGCATTGACTATATGGTTAAACCATGAGTGAGCTTCTTGGGGCTGTCAAAGCGTGCATTGCCTCTGAAAATGCAAATGCATTGCCTTAGTGCCACAGACATGCCCGTGGGGTTACCTTTGCCAGATCAACATCTTGTCATCCTGCAAAGAGCAGGAAAGATGGAGACTGAATCATAGAACAGGGGAGTTTGAGGTGGGGGGACAGGTTGCAGAAGCATGAAGCAAAGGGTATGGCCCTGGGGATGGGAGTGTTTATTCTGATGGGATCATGGATGAGGGGATAAAGCCTAGATGTGGTGGTGGCTGGTGGGGACGGAGAGCACAAGACAAGCTTCTACTTCACTGTTTTCCCTGAGTGGGCACTGTGCCCCTCGGCCAACATCTTCACCCCACAACGGCCAGCATCTGCCTTCCCCACTGCACCTTACACAGAAAACCTTACAGTCTGCTACAGCATCTAGTCACACTCTGACTCCATCTTGGGGCAACTTGCTTTTCCCTGGGCCTCACATGGCTCTTTGAGACAGGGCTATGGTGTGTACTGAACACGTTTAGAGTCCTTACCACGTGCCAGGTGCTGCCAGAAGCACTTTACAAACATCCCAGCTTTTACTCCTCACGACCACCTGTCCTCCGCATCTCATTGGTGCAGATGAGGATGCTGAGGCACAGAGAGGTTCAGTGACTTGCCCAAGGTTGCACAGAGCCAGTCAATAGGTGGCAGAGTGGGGACTGGCAGCCAGGCCATCTGGATCCTGCGTTCTGTTTCTACCTACACTATCCTCCCTTGATCTCCAAGAACCTGTCTGGCTCAGAGAACCAGCTCTTGGCTAGATGGTCCCTAAACAGCTTTCTTTGGCACCTGCTCACCCTCCTTGGGTTAAGTCACACATTCATCCAACCTTTCACTTATTCATGCATTGATTCAACTGACAAATCTCTCCAGTGCATAGGACCCGGCTCTGGGTGCCGAGGGAGTGCAAGTGTCCATGCCCTCAGGAACTAGATTTTAGTAAGGTTGGCAGACAATAATAAAATAGACATACATACTATACGTTATTTGTATTGTTGATGTTTTTGGTCAACTCTAGAATATGTCAAGATGGTAGAAATGAAATAAGAAATAAGGCAGCTGGAGTAGACAGCAAGTGTCTGTGGTAGCGAGGGGAAGGCCTGTCTGAGGATGTGACATTTGAGCGGAGACCTGCATGAAGTGGGGCAGGGAGGCTCTGGGTTTGGGAGGGAGCCTTGTAGGTCAAGGGGACCCTGAGTGCCCAGGCCCAGGAGCTGGCATGCATGGAGTGTGAGGAGGGGCATGGAGCCTCATGAGGCTGGCACGTATGGGTACCAGTCTGGGGCCTGAAGGGGAGAGAGAGCCTGGCAGAAAGGCAGTTCCCTTAGCAGATAGGCAGAGCTGAGGGTCTGGCGGGAGGGGAGTGGTGGAGAGGCCTCTCCATGAGTCAGCAGGAGCCAAGCCAGGGAAGGATGAAAAACCAGCCTCGGTCTACTTCCGGGAGGTCACCTACCTCGTGGTACAGGACACAGTTCTGAAAACGGCTTTATTCTTCGACGCTTGCAGATGGACTGGGAGGCTGGGACAGAGAGCTCAGCCACAGCCACACACACACACCCACACACTCCAACCCCCATCCTGAGGGGGCCAGCAGCAGGGCAGAGGGAGGGAGAGAGGCTGGGGCCACAGATACTTGATATGGAGAAGACTTGCTAGGTCATGGAGTGGGTCCCCCGGGGAAGATGTGGCAGCAGAGAAACCCCGCCTGCTCATTTCATGCTCTGGCTGAGGGCGCAAGCTGGAGATGAGAGCAAGTTGAAATTAGATGGGAATTTATTTAAGGCCTTTAAACATTTCTACACTCGGGGCCTCGAGAGAACCACAGATCATCTCCTCCACAGCCTTCATGGGAGCCACGCAGGGACACATCAGGCCTCTGGGCCACACCAGCACATGGAGGGTGGGGAGCAGGATGCTCCCTATGCCCCTCGGCCCAGAAGATCTCTGCCGGTATGTTCTGGGGCTTGAGGTGGCCCGCACATCCCCATTTGCCCTGTCTGGTACCTCAGACCAAAGGTGTGGGGCAGTGGCGGTGTCCTCTGGTGTATCCTCTGCTCCAGGGGAGGGCTGAACAACTAAGGGTGGGGCTAAGCCAAGGACAAGGCCTCTCCATTCATTCTCTGAGTCCATCACAAGGGGCTGGGCCTTAGCAGCCTGCTCCCAGTATGGGGTCACTTTTCTGATAGGTAGTGTTGCCTCATAGATTTCTCTAAGCTTTACCCAAAGTACCCAGATACAGCTTTATAATATCTCCAAGAACGAAATGAAAAAATAGTACAGGTGCAGTACTGTGCATAGTTACCAGCATGGGCTCTAGAACCAGACTGCCTGCGTTCAAATCCCAGCACTGCCACTTACTGGCTGGGTGACCTTGGGCCAGTTACTTAACTTCTCTGGGCCTCAGCTTCTGTACATGTATAAGTGTGGATAGCAATAAGGGCCATCGAATAAGGTGGTTGTGAGGATAAAATGTGCTAAGTTGAATCAAAGTGCTCACATAGGTCCCTGGCTCACAGGAAGGGGTTGATAAGTGTTACCTATGATTTTTTTCTGTATGTTTAATAGTATCTCCAAGGGATCCTGCTGGAAGTTGGAGAGCAATTGTACTGATGAGTAAGTATGACCATAAAGCTCTAGTCCTCAACCTCCTCAGGGAAGGTTCTGGAAAGATGGTGGGTCTACTGTCTAATTGCCTATACATTCATATATTCATTTGCTGTATGTTCATTCATTTGACATCTTTCAAGCACCCATGAGCCACCTGGGGATGTAGAGATGATGAACACGTGGCCACTGCTGTTCAGTGCTCACATTCATGCCAACGCATATACAGGGAGGCTTGTGCCCCACACTCACCTTCCTTCCCACCTGAACTTGAGGCAGCAGCTCTCCATCCAGTGAAGAGACAGCCATGCAATCGACTATTTACAGTTGGATGCAGGGAGTGCTCATGGAAGCATGCAACCACTATAGAGAGGAGAGAGCTGGGCATACTGTTGGGGGAGGTCGGGGGCGGGGTGGTGACAGGATCAGGGAACATATCTCCAAGGGCTGATGTTTGAAACTCAAATGGCAGGTCAGGGTTTCGAGGGCACTTATTGATGTGAGAATCACAGGGTTAATTTACAAGTGTGGGCTCTGGAGCCAGAAGGCCTGGTTCTGTGTCATTTAACCTGTCTTTGCTTCTGTCTTCTCATCTGTGAAATGGGGATAATAGCAGTACCCTCCTTAGAGGGCTATTGCAAGGACCATGTGAGTTTATATAAGTAAAGCATTGAGTGGAGTGCTTGGCACTTAGTGAATGCCACGTACATTTAAACTATTGCTATACTATCAGGAATACATTTAACTATAAATACAGAAAATCCAACTAACTAGTGACATAGAAGAGTAATGGGAGTTATTTGTGCTCTGCGACCAGAAACCCAAAAACAGGAGGTGTGGTGAGCAGCCTCTCAGATTGCTCCCCCACTGGGAAGTGACCCCACTTCCCATTCATGGGATGACCCCACTCCTCATTCATGCCACAGCATCCCTTCAGGGATGAAGCTAGGAAAAGGCTGTGACTTCCATCGTGGGAGCTCTCTGGCCTGCCCTCAGAAAACCAGCTGCCACACTGTGAGGAGACTCGGGCAGCCCGTGGAGAGGCCCACATCCTGGGAAACAGGCTGCCAGGAAGAAATCACACAAGTGGGTTTGGAAGCTAATTCTTCATCTCAGTTGGGCCTTGAAATGACTGTAGCCCTCATAGCTTGACTACAGCCTTCATGAGAGATCCAGAGGCACCCAGATAGGCTCTGCCAGGATTTATGAACTACAGAAACTAAACAAATGTTTCGTTTTTTAACCCAATAAATTTGGGGTACTTTATTGTATAGCAATTGATAACTTATAAGGAGGCCACCTGGGGCTTGTACGGTGGCTCAGTGGGGTCTCCATGTTGCCATCAAGGATCCAGGACCCTTCTGTCTGTCCATCCCTCCACTGTAGCTTGAGGCTTTCACCCTCAGAGTTACAAGACAGCTGTTGCACATCGAGATGTCACATTTGTATACTGAGCAGGAAGAGGGCCTAAAACCAGAGAGTGGGCAGGCCCGGTGCTATCCCAGGGAAGCTGCCCAACAGCCTTCAAATACATCACATTGGCTGGAAGACACCCACGGTCACCCCCAGTCCCACAATGAATTGGAAGGATGGACCAGATGACCTCAGGATACCAGGCCACCCCCAGTCCCACAATGAATTGGAAGGGTGGACCAGATGACCTCAGGATACCAAAGTTCCACCCTGGAACCCAGCAAGGGCTAATTCAGGCTGTGTAGGAGAATGTGAGCCCTTTGAAGGTAATGATCTGTCTAATTCAGCTGTGATTCCCAGGGCCTAACCCAGCACCTCCCATGGTAGGTACCCAAATAATGTTTTTTGAATGAGTGATCTAGGTGAAAGCCTTCAGAGGCAGGGATCATTTCTCCCTAGTTTTTATATCCCTGATGCTTGGTGGGGCTCTTAGATATGATTGCCTTACGGTGCTATCACACCAAGGGCAAGGACCATACCTTGTTATTCTGTGCAGCCTGGTGTCTGGCCCAGTGCTTGACACATAAAGGGGTATGCTACAGGGTGTGCTGTATAGTTGAACCCTCTGGTTGACCAAGAGCTCTGCTCTCCGGGTTCTTCCCTCAGGAGGTTTGCTTGACCTTGTGGGTGTAGTCTGCCATCTGAAATGGGAACCGGGTGCCTTGCCCTCCTGTGAAGGAAGAGGAATACTTGCTTCTCCAGTGGGCCTGCCCTTTCGTGGCTGGGATTGTCTCTGCCTGCAAACTTAATGATGGGGAAGCCTGCTACTGGCTGTCTCTGGGTCTGCCCTGGGGGATCAGCCCCCCAGCTGACGAGGGAGAAGGCTGGGTCCTGCCAGGACACCTCACCGAGACAGACTTCACTATGTTCTCTGTGGACTCCAGAGCCCAGTGCAGGGAGGTGCAAGGACAGAGAGCACTGGTTCAAAGGAAAGTCCCTTTTGGGGGGCAATCCAAGGATCTGCTCTGGTGGCAATGCCTCAGTTGGGGCATACCTAGATATGCTCAGAGGTGTCCTAGCAGCAAAGCCCTGATGCTCTTTACTCCCTGAAACCCATGTCATTCCCTGTCTGGAACTGCCCATGACCCCTTCCCTCATCTATTTTCCAATCAGACCCCACCCATAAAAGGGGGCGGGGAGTTGTCTTCTGAGTAGATTTGGCCCATTAAAAGGGTTTCCATGTCAAGAGATGTTGGTCAGACCCAAAGAATGTTCTAGGCATCCATCATTAGAAAATGATTCATGCAGCCACCATGGATCCTTTTCCCTGGAAGTCTGCAGAACAGGAAAAAATTTTCAGCTCTTTAGGAGGCAAGGGAACACATGAGGTGAGGTCTGGACAGTCCTTCCCCCGTGGCCCTCTGTCCCCAGTGCTTGATGGTTTTATTCTTTGGTGGAATATTCACTGCTTGGATGCATCCTGAATCCAGTGTGCTCTGTCACATTACGAACCCCACAGCACCGTAGAGATTGTTGCCTACATCCCCCCAGCTAGACAGGAAGTGCCTTGAAGGCAAGGGCTATTCAGTGTTCATTCTGCAGCCTCGAAACTTAGTGAACCCTCCGTAAATGTTAAGCATGTGAATTAACCAAAAAATGCCTGATGGCACCCTCGGGAGCCATTTAGATCCATCCCTTGCTTTGCAAATGAGTTAATAGGGCTTTGAGTTGTCAAATGAAGGTCTCGTGTCCCCCTCACCAATTGGGAGAAACAAATATTTTTATATTTGTGCCGAGTCAGGCCCTGAATCAAGTCATTGTGAAAAGGGAAGGCATGCTCAGAGGAGACACACCTGACCACGTAGGTACCTTCTGAAATTAAAAAGAAAATTATCATACCATGTGTTCTGGAGACTCTTGCTCATCAGCAGTTTAATGTTCATAGCGTTTGTGTTAGATATCACCATCTCCATCTATCGGTGGGGAAGTTGGAGATCCAATAACACTATCTTTGGTCTGGGCAACTTTGAGAGCAGGTTCCTATAATCTAGCAGCCCTGTTACGGAGGGTGGAAACCGAATCACGCACCATACCTGCTTCCTGTTGGTGTTGGAATGAATGCCCCCAAATCTGGTGACTGAAAATAACACAAATTCATCATCCCACGGTCCTGGAGAAGTCTGCAATCAAGGCACCACCAGCAGGGCTGTGTTCCTCTTGGAAGCTCTGGGGGAGAATGTGCTTTCTTGCCTTTTGAGCTTCTAGTGGAAGCTCTGGCTCCTGCCCCTTCCTCATATCACCCCTCACATCTCCTTCTCTGACTCTGACCCTCTTGCCTCTGTCTTTTGAAGAACATTTGTGATCATCTTGGGCCCACCTGGATAACCCTCCCTCCCTGCCCTCCTTCCCCCACTCTTACCTTCATCCTCTCTTCCCTCCGTCTCTTCCTCTCTCTGTCTTTCCCCTCAGTCTTTCTTTTTTGGGAGTAATTGAAATCAACTGGTGAGTAACTTTTACCTCCAGATCCCCAAGGAGCTTGAAGCTCACAACCCAGAACTCTCCTTACACATGTTAGTGGATATGAACCCCTCAGCTGTTTCTGGACACTGGGTTCATCCATGTTCTCCCCAGTCCTCCAGAGGGGTGAGGTCCAGAACTGGACACAGAATGCTGAAGGAACCAAGGGAATGGGTCTCTTTCAGCCCCATAGGTATCATCTAGCATAGTTCTAGAATTTTGAGAAATGCTGGTGGCAAGGGTAAGGGAGGAGGGTACAAAGGAAGGGAGGGAGGAAGAGAGGGAGAGGAGGGAGGAGAGGGAAGGAAGGAAGAAAAAAAGCACAGCATGCTGTGGGAGTGTGTGGAGACCCTGCAGGCCACTTGTGTACACTGGGACACATGATGGATACCACTATGGAGCTCATTTATTTAACACAACTTTATTGAGCACCTGGTGCTGTGCTGGGCACTATGGGTGAAACAAAGATAAATAATAGATGGGGCATGCCCTCAGGGTGCCTTCAGTCAAGCAGGGAAGTGCGGATCTGAACACAACCAATTTTAATTCAGGGAGAAAGGAAGAAGATGGTAGCCCCCTGATGAGACAAGCATGGGTCTGAGCCCCAGAGCCCCAGGCTAGCAGCTTGGCTCTTTGTCATTATTGACTGGCTGTGCAGGGATGGCAGTAGAGTGAGAAGGAGCAGGGAGCGGGGCTGTGTCTGCATTTACTGCCCCACCCCCTTGGGAAGGGACCAGGTCGCAGCACTCCAGCACTCCGTGGCCATTTAGCGAGCGAGTCCGAGTGTCTCTGGGGAAGCAGGCCCTGGCTTGCTGGGGACAATGAGCTCCCTCGACAGCCCCCTGCAATGTTTCCAGGCCATCTGCTTCCCATCTTGGTGATTGTGCTCTGTTTCTGTGCTGAGAATTTTCACTGGTGCACGCTTGCCCAGAGGTGTGCGTGACACACACACACACACACACACACACACACGGATGCACATGCTGTGTCATTGCTGTCACTAGGATGTAATAATTGCAGCCTGGACACAGCACCTTCAGGGATGCCTCTGTCACCTGTCCCCCACCATGGCTGCCCCCTCCATCCACTCCCTCTAGGGGTGGCACCCCTCCACACCTGCCTTCCTGCCTTCCTTTCCTGTTCTGCCCAGAGAGCCTGGGTGCCTCTCATTGCCTCCCTCCTCCTCCTTTCATCTCCATTCGTTCCCTCTCTGCCTATTCAGTCAGATGCTGTCGCTTTCCACTCCTCCTCGAAGTGCTGTGTGTATGCACACATGCATGTGTGTAAAAGAGAAAGAAAGGACAGAGGGAGACCATTCCTTTTAAGAGTTTTCCTCCTTGATTGAGCTATAGTTTCCTGCTGAAGAATCATAAATGCAGCAGAGACCATTTCAACTGCCCGGGGAAGCATGATGCATAAATCCCAGCACGATGGGGCCAGGATATCTGAATGAGGCAACAAAATCCAGCCTCAGTGTGTGGAGCTTCCCCATGCACCTGCTGCCGCCCTCCCACCACCACCACCACGTTGACTGGCTTTTGCTTGTCCTAGGGCCACATCTTAGCATCACAGGGAGAAAGCACAGGCCAGCCCTGGACAATGGTGATGCCTCCTGGCCTAGACAGGGCTGGAATTCCCCTGTCCTTGAGGAGGTCACAAATCAACATAGACAATGAAAGTTGGCCAAGAGGCTGGCAGTGCTCTGGTCCCTGGGGGTGGAGTGGGGTGGGGGTGGGCCTGAGGACCAGGGAGGGGAAACAGGCGCTCTTCATTCCTTCAGGCCTGGTGTCTGTACATCTACTTAAATTACTTGCCTGAATCAGTCCTCGCCATACCTCTGAGAAGTCTGTATGGATTACTGGGGTTCTGGAATGAGGCTAATAAGGCCCAGAGAGGTTAGACATCACTCCTGAGGACACAGCTATTGCGTCATCAGTTAGACTCAATTCCAGACCTGCCTTACTCTTTTACCACTCAAAGCACGTGTGGTTTCCTGGGAAGGGAGATACTATAGCTTGGTACCTGGGCACGAACTTTGCATGTTGGCCCTGGTGAGGAGCAATCTCCTAAATAAATTTATACTCTTTGCTGGAGGCTGGGGCTTTGAGGAGGCCCAGTGGTGCTCAGGCTTTCAGTTGTCTGCCCAAGGCTATGGGTTTTGGAAACTAGATCCTGAAGCCTGTTCCCTCATAAGGAAACTCTCTGAATTAAGCTTCAGACTTTCTCATCAGAATATGCATGATAATTTATATACTTTCTTTATTTTATGCAGAGATATCAGAGTTTTCTATTTATGCAAAGGTATATCAGAGGCTATCGTGCCTTTCCCTTAGACAGTGATGGCATTCTACACAAGCTTGCTGTAAGAAAGTCTGCTTGACCTGGGTGCAGGTAACAGCCCTGGGAGCAGCCCTCAATCAATAAAGGATGAGGATGGGTGGGTAAATATCCCACCTTTCTCACCTCTCTGGAGGACAGCCCTGAGGCATCAGCTACATCTCCCAGAGGTCCAACCTGAGGGGAAGCCCCGGTATTTCAGTATAACCTGCTCTCTGGAGTGCCTTGTGCTGGCTCTCTCCATTCCTGCTCTACTCTGGTTCTCCTGGGACAAACATCATATAATCTGCAGGTCCTTGCATCAGGTTTTATTTCTAGGGGAACTCAACCCAGGACAGTCACTCTGAGGAGGAAGGGTATCAGAACTCAAACCCAGGTCTGTCTGACTTCAAAGCCCACACACTTCATCTTTATCTTGCGTATCTGGGTGACCCGGAAAGCCATACCCACTCATAGGCTTACCTTCTTTTTTTTTTTTTAAGATTTTATTTATTCATGAGAGAGAGAGAGAGAGAGAGGTGCAGAGGGAGAAGCAGGCTCCATGCAGGGAGCCTGATGCAGGACCCAATCCCAGGACTCCAGGATCATGCCCTGGGCTGAAGGCAGGTGCCAAACCAATGAGCCACCCAGGAATCCCCATAGGCTTACCTTCTATAGGCAGATATGTATCACACTGAATCTGATCTTTCTCTGAGTATTCAGAAGGCACTTAATAAAGTTGGAAGGAACTCATTTCCCTTTTATATTGCAAGTGCTTCCAGGTATTAGTTTATAGCATGCTCACAAGCTAGCCAAGTTTAACTGAGTCTCTCTGCTCACCTAACTAACCAGTCTCACCCTGTAGGCAAGGGAAGGAAGCTTCTCTGTGGTCCCAGTCTCCTTCAAAGGTAGATGGCCTGCTTCTCCCTCTGCTGTGCTGTGTGTGTGTGTGTGTGTCTCTCATTAATAAATAAATAAAATCTTAAAAAAAATACCTGAGTGGTCTTTGTTTGCTCCCCTTGCAAAGGAGACAAGTTAGAGAGAAGGATATGGAGGGTGCTGGCCAAAATGCAATTTCCTGAAAGCACATGACATATGATATTGACTCACATTTTCATCAATGTTAACTCCCTTGAAGTTGGGACAAGTATCTTCCTACTTCTCCAAGACTCTTCCCTTTTATCCAGCATTTGCAATACGGTCTGGGTGGGAACATGCACCTTCCCTGTTGGGTTTTGCTTGGCAATCCCTCAGGGTCCATGGAAGGCCAGCCCAAGTGGCTAAGCTGACATCTGATCTGGTTCAAGGGCTAAAGGTTCAATGAACATTTGAAAATTTGACCTGGGAAAGTGGTTGCCCCAGGGAGGTCAAGGTCAAAGATGGAATCAGGAGAGGACCTGAAACCTGGAGTAGAATTCGTATTAACTGCTTGTTTTCTCTACTGTCGTGGCCTATCCTCTGCTGAGATACCTGAAAACACACGCACATAGGCACACACTGATGAATATGGGTGGATTTCTCTGTCTTTGGTCTCGCTTACAGGATGAGGCTTTCTCTTCCCTCTTGCTACTTTATTCCACATTTTCAGTCATTTTCCCTAATGAAACCATCGGGCAGAACTAATCCAAACATCGACTTAATTAATCAACATTTGGCAGTCTATAACTACATGCTCCAGTCCAAATTACTTGTGACAACTTTCTTAATACAATACCAAAACATCTACAGGGAGGCAGTGGCTCCGTCAGCTGGCTGGAGAGCACAGCTCTTCAATTTATCTCATATATTTTAATAAAGTCGCAATGAACCTTCAGTCCCCAGGTATGACAGGGGGCATTTTGCTACCAGAAAAAAATATCATTATTTTATTTTTAACTTAGTCAAGAAAACATAAAATGCCCTTGTGGAATAATTACGTTCTCGCCAAAAGCTACCTCTGGATAGAAGATGAGTTCTTGCCCCAAGGGTGCCTTTGGGTCAAGTGTTCCGACCAGTAGGGTCCCTGGGGGCCGGTGCTCCGGCTAGCCAAGAAAGTAACTGCAGCCAGAATCTTTCCAAAAGCTGTGATTCTCTTTCAGAGACTGCCCCTCCAATAGGAAGAAAAATCAGAATAAAAATTATGATTTTTCCTATTTATTACTTCGTGGTTCACAGAATACTTTCATGCACCTGGTCTCAGTTGGTCTTATGATATCCCTGGGATATAGGTAAGGGAGGAATCCATTCCTTCCTGTCTCAGTCCCTTATTCAATACCACTACACCTTAAGTGTACTTAAGTGTACACTTACTGGGTTCTAGGAGCTGGGCTATCCATTAGAGACTCAGAGGGTAAGCAAGGTAGATTCAGGTGAGCAAGGTAGATGTGATCCTGCTGTGCTAGCCATCTGAATTTACCCCTCCAGGTCTCCTACTGTAGGCTGACCTTCAGGGACTGTATCTCCTGGGCAACCTGCCCTCCTCCTTCCCGTTAGGTTTAGCCAATGGGAAGGAGGAGACCAGGGATGAGAGATGGTGGAGGCTGAGGTGCTCATCCCCCAGCTCTGTCCCTGGCTGGCAGAGTCTGCATTTCTCCACCCAAGGCCAGCTCCTATTTCTCCTAAGTATAATGGAGGGATCTCAGATTTTAGCAACCACTATCTCCTCTTGTCCCTACGGGTCTAGAAGAAGTAAGGCCTTCACACTCTTGCTACCCCAAATTCTCAAAATCAATTCTCCACTAGAATACACCATGCAATTTCTGCAGGACTATGTTACGTGTAACTTCATATAACTTATAGGCTCGTGGCCATTAATCAATTAATTATAAATGTGATATGTGCTACAAAAGGTGGGTGCAATGTTGTGTGAGAGTATGTAAATGGGCATCTGACTTCCTCTAGGCAACTAGAAAAGATTTCCCTGCAAGGGTGATATTTAAGGGGCTGAGGAGGAGTAGCTATGAGGATTTTAGATTGGGTGGGGTGGGCAGTGTTCCAAGCAGAAAGAATGACATGTTTGAAGTCCTGTAGGCTGGAAAAAACTTTGTTTTGGAAGGAAGCTGGGAGGGCCACTGATGTGAGTGGCCTTAAAAAAGGCCGTATGTGATCACAACTGAAAGCTCCTATGGGTCAAGGAGAAGGCAAAGAGGGTGGGAGGAGACAGACTCCAGCTGGGATTCAGGGCTGGGACAAGGGCATATAAGTGAGATACCAGGGCACAGTATAGAAGGCAGTGTTCCCTCTTGGGGCCATGCAGGTGTAAGGGCAGCCCTGACAGTGATGTCTTCTTAAATTTTGTGCCCTACAAAAACAGACACATAGATCAATGGAACAGAATAGAGAACCCAGAAGTGGACCCTGAAATGTACGGTCATCTAATATTCGATAAAGGAGGAAAGACTATCCATTGGAAGAAAGACAGTCTCTTCAATAAATGGTGCTGGGAAAATTGGACATCCACATGCAGAAGAATGAAACTGGACCACTCTCTTTCACCATACACAAAGATAAACTCAAAATGGATGAGAGATCTAAATGTGAGACAAGATTCCATCAAAATCCTAGAGGAGAACACAGGCAACACCCTTTTTGAACTTGGCCACAGTAACTTCTTGCAAGATACATCCACGAAGGCAAAAGAAACAAAAGCAAAAATGAACTATTGGGACTTCATCAAGATAAGAAGCTTTTGCACAGCAAAGGATACAGTCAACAAAACTAAAAGACAACCTACAGAATGGGAGAAGATATTTGCAAATGACATATCAGATAAAGGGCTAGTTTCCAAAATCTATAAAGAACTTATTAAACTCAACACCAAAGAAACAAACAATCCAATCATGAAATGGGCAAAAGACATGAAGAGAAATCTCACAGAGGAAGACATGGACATGGCCAACAAGCACATGAGAAAATGCTCTGCATCACTTGCCATCAGGGAAATACAAATCAAAACCACAATGAGATACCACCTCACACCAGTGAGAATGGGGAAAATTAACAAGGCAGGAAACAACAAATGTTGGAGAGGATGCGGAGAAAAGGGAACCCTCTTACACTGTTGGTGGGAATGTGAACTGGTGCAGCCACTCTGGAAAACTGTGTGGAGGTTCCTCAAAGAGTTAAAAATAGACCTGCCCTACGACCCAGCAATTGCACTGTTGGGGATTTACCCCAAAGATTCAGATGCAATGAAACGTCGGGACACCTGCACCCCGATGTTTCTATCAGCAATGGCCACAATAGCCAAACTGTGGAAGGAGCCTCGGTGTCCATCGAAAGATGAATGGATAAAGAAGATGTGGTTTATGTATACAATGGAATATTACTCAGCAATTAGAAACGACAAATACCCACCATTTGCTTCAACGTGGATGGAACTGGAGGGTATTATGCTGAGTGAAATAAGTCAATCGGAGAAGGACAAACAGTGTATGTTCTCATTCATTTGGGGAATATGAATAATAGTGAAAGGGAATATAAAGGAAGGGAAAAGAAATGTTGGGAAATATCAGGAAGGGAGACAGAACATAAAGACTCCTAACTCGGGGAAACGAACTAGGGGTGGTGGAAGGGGAGGAGGGCGGGTGTTGGAGGGGAATGGGTGACGGGCACTGAGGTGGACACTTGACGGGATGAGCACTGGATGTTTTTCTGTATGTTGGTAAATTAAACACCAATAAAAGTTAATTAAAAAAAAAATTTTGTGCCCTAGGTGCCTGATGTGTTTCACCCCAGTCCTGGCCTTACATAGGGAATTCTGAAAATAACACCGGGGAAGGGAGAGTTCTGGGGTGAATATGAAGATAAGAACCAAGAAAGGTGGCCTGAGCAGAAAGGCAAGTTTAAGCAGAGATAAATTCAAAGGGAAAAAACTAGGTTTGAAGCAAGGGAATCAATGCTGAAGTTCAGAAATGCACAGGGGAGACAGGAGTGAGGAAGATTTTCCACCTAGCTGGTAGGGTAGATCTGGGCTCACTCTTCTAGGACATCTGTGACCTTGTCTGTGTATGGGGAGGGAGCTGTGAAGGGCACTGAGCCTGAACAGGCATGTTCTCCTTGGCCAGAGCCAAGAGCATTTATTGGAAATTTTTTATTTCCTGCATATAGCTTGTAAGTAATGGAGCTGGTACTAGAATCCAGAGCTCTTGACACCTGGCCCAATGTTCTGGCTAAAAATATTATCAGCAGCAATGGCCTGAGACCCCAAGCAATTACCTTTCCTGTACATTTTAGAGTGCCCTGCCCTGCCCTGCCAGGGTACCCTGCCAGCCTGTCCCTTCCTTACTGGCTGCAAAGAGTTTTGCCAAGTGTGAAGGTCAAGGAAATAGTCCACACATGCACACAACCACCCCACTTCTGGCATCATTTTCAAGTTAGCAGAGTGTCTCCAAACCACACTCCTTTTTGATGATTTTCTAGGAGAAGTCAGAGAACTTACTGACAGCTGTTGTACTCACGGTTATGATTAAAGGAAAGGATACAGATTTAAACCAGCCAAGGGACATAGGACATGAGTTCAGGGAAGGGGCCAAATGTGGAACTCCCACTATCTTTTCCCTGTAAACTTACAGACAGCATTACTTCTCTGCTATCCATGTGTGATAATACATCTCGAGTATTGCCAAGCAGGGAAGTACGCTCAAGACTTGGGGTCCAGAGTTTTTACTGGGGCTCCATCATACACTGCCTGTGAAGCTGACCTTGTTTCCAGCCCTCAGGAACCACATGGCCCAGAACCTCCACTGTAAATCTCACTCTGTTACACCATCCAGTGGCCAAAGCCCCCAGCAAGCAGAGATACTGCTCTCAGACATGACATTCCAAGGGCCTAGTAGCCGAGGGTGAAGGCCAGATCTTTCCTTGGGTAAAGCCAATTCTTCACTGCACATCAGCCCTTGTGAAAGACCTCTGTGTACCTGCCAACAGCTCTGAGAAGGAAGCCTATGGGAAACCTCGCTTAGTAAGCCCATAGCCTGCATCAGTTTCTCAGATGGTAGACGAAGGATCTAAGGATATTTATTCCAATTTTTAAAAACACAGTTATTGTTTTGTTTTATTACAAAATTAACAAATGCACATAGTAAATTTCTCTAACAATACAGAAATGTATAATATAGAAAGTTCCCCAATCATACAACATAATCCAGAAGCACATATAAAACAGAAACTTCCCCATAATTCAAGAAATAACTATTCCTAAAAATTTGGTTTATATTTTTCCATTTTTTCATGCATATTTTAACATATAAATATGTAATTACTTTTAACAAAAATGATATACTATATATAGTGTTCTGCAACTCGCTTTTTCTCCTTAACAGTATATCATAGATATGACATAGAAATGTCACCACATATAAATGAACCTCATTTTTTCAACAGCTGAAGAGTATTCCAGTGTGAATGTACCACAGTTTATTTAGTAGCTGAATAGTATTCCAGTGTGAGTGCACAATTTATTTAATCAATTGTTTTTTGATAGGTATGTAGGTTATTGCCAATTTTTTTCTATGGCAAACAATGGTGCGATGAACATCCTTGTACATATGTAATTGGGCCCTGTGCTAAAATTTCTGTAGGGCAAACTCTTAAAAGAGGAATTTCTGGATTAAAGGATACGTGCATTTTGCAATTTAATAGATCTTGCCAAATTGTACTCTAAAAAGCTCATCCAATTTATACTCATATTAGCAATGTATGGGAGTGCTGGATTCCTGCCCTCTTGCCAATTGGCTGTTATTAATCCTTTACATAAATCCAAATATTTAGAGTAAAACCAGCATTATGTCTCTCGTTCCTAGAGCTGGATGGCTGCCCACTTCCCCATCAATGTCCCCATGGGGGAACAGCTCTCCTAGCCTCAGCCCTAACTTGTGAGAATTCGGTGGTAGGGAATGTGGGTGGCCCAAGAAAGCTGAACTCTAGGGCAGCCCGGGTGGCTTTGCGGTTTTACGCCACCTTCAGCCCAGGGCCTGGTCCTGGAGACCCGGGATCGAGTCCCAAGTCGGGTTCCTTGCATGGAGCCTGCTTCTTCCTCTGCCTGTGTCTCTGCCTCTCTCTCTCTCTCTCTCTCTCTCTGTCTTTCATGAATAAATGAATAAAATCTTAAAAAAAAAGAAGAAAGCTGAACTCTAGAGGAAAGCAGTTAAATGGGAACTGATTGAATGTTTTGTTCATGCAGACACTTGGTTTGAGGTTGAACATTTGAAATTTACTCGCCTATGTATGCCTAATGCCCCACGGTTTTTCTCTAAGTTAGATGTATTAGCTTTCTATTGCAGCATAACAAATTACTACAAATTTAGTAACTTAAAACACCACGAATCTATTATCTCACAGTTTCTGTATTAGAAGTCCAAGTATGGTGGCACAGGGTTCTCTGGGTTCTCTGTTTAGGATCTTACCTGTGGTGGGGGCTGCAAATCCATCTGAAGCTGAGACTGGTTACTTGTGGTCTTATGACTGAGGTGTCTGTTTTCCTGCTGGAAATTGGATTGGGATGGTCCCCAGCTCCTTGAGGCTGCCCTAAGGTTCTAGCCATGTGGACCTCTGACAACATGCCAACTTCTTTCTTGAGAGCCAGCAGGAGGGTCTGGCCCTGGTCTGCCATGACAGAGTCTTATATAAAGCAACAGTAATCACAGGAGTGAGTATCTCATCATATTCCTAGGTCCCACCCACACTCAGTGTGAGAGGACTATTCAGTATCTTGGAGTCCAGCCTACCACCTTAGCGAATATGAGAATGGATTCTGTGTAAACTGGGCTTCAGGAGAAGGCCTGGAGGAGGGCTGTAATCTCAGGTGGACTGTCCTTTGGCAGGATAATTCTAGTCCGTTTCTGTTTTTGGCCTTCTATGTGTTACTGTGGAAAGTTCCTGATGAAGCACACAATAGTACCATGTAGAGTGTCTGCTGGATCTCACCTCCCTTTTTCTGCCTTGTCACTTCACTTAAAGGGATGGGTCCAGGTAGCCATGATTATTCCACAAATGGGGTGGATGATAGACCAAGAGAGACCAATCAATGTCTCTTTCCTGAATATCTGGAACAAGGATTGAAGATATACAAGAGTTGTTGGAGGTACTAACGCTGGGAGGATCTGGACCTCAGACGGGGGCAGCAAGTTTATGCCACCTGTATAGAGAAGAAGGAATTCAGTCAGGAAAGAAAAACTAAAGGTAACGTGTGAAGAGAGGTAATGATAGGGCAACAAATTCACATGGCTTTCCTGGGACTGAGGGGTTCCCAGCACATAGCACTGTCCATGCTAAAAGCAGATGAGTTAATCATCCTCAATAAAAAAGAGAGACCTATAGCCTCAGACAGGGACAGAGGAGCTTCCTTGAATGCTGATGCCCCCAGTCCTGGAAGAAGCCTGGCTGGGTTTCTTGCCCTAAGTCCCATGGACCCCAAAACCTCCCAATCCCTTTTTGTTTAAACTGGTCTGCAAGTTTAACTTCTGGGAAGACCATACTTTTCAGCCTCCCTTGTCCTCAGAGTGGCCCCGTGTGACTGGATCCTCTGCAGTGGGGAGGTAAGCAGAAGGGATGTGTCATTTCCAGTCCCAGGCAGTTAGCCCTGAGTGTATGAGCTCCACTCACCCTCTCCACAACCCTGCAGCTTAAGTGACCAATGTTGGGATATTAAGGAGGGAACTGCTCAATCCTGATCACAGTCTGAGAGCTGCCAAGGAAGTCTGCTGGACCTCAGAGGGCTTTGTGTGAGCAAGAAATAAAACTTTTTGTGTTAAACCACTGAGATGTCAGAGCTTATTTCTCTCCAACAGAGTTTTCTGACTAATACAGTGGATTTCTTTAACTCTCAACCAGAAAAGGTTTTTACTAAGACAGCTCAGGTTACCAGTATCAACTGTTTTGGAATGCCTAAGAAGGTTCTTATTTTGCTCACCTACAGAACAATCGGAGATGCTGACCAGTCCACACCCAGGGTCAGGATTCAGGTGCCAGAGTGCAGAACAGGAGCTAAAGGATGACAGCTGACTTTGCTAAGGTTTCTCCTTCCCTGAGCCAGTTTTAAGTCCATCAGAAGATAACAGATGTGAGGATCCAGGCAGACAACCCGTGTGATCAGAGCAGGGCAGTCAGCAAGGCACCTCCACTGCATTTGGGTCAACTGAAGAGACTAGAGTCTGGGGTCTGGGGATTGGGCCAGGCAAAGGTGGACACTTGAGGACAGACTCACCTGGTAGCAGGAATCCTAGGTACTCACCTGTCCAGTAGCATCTGCTTAGGGAAGGTAGAGCTTGGTTTCCAGATAAACTCCTAGAAACACAGACATTACCAAAACTAACTCAAGAAGAAATAGAAGATCTGAACAGATCTATATCAAGCAAAGAGATTGGATCAGTAATTTAAAAAAAAAATTCAATAATGTCCAGAAATTCGTAAATTTGTAAATTCTACAAATGTTTCAAGAAGAATTAACAATAAGCCTTCCCAAATTCTTCCAAAAAAATCAAAGAGGAAGAGAAAGACTTGAGGAGGAAGTAACACTTCCTAACTCACCTTGTGAGGTTGGTACTCCGCTGACACAAAAGGCAGGCAAAGTTTGCCGGTATCCCATAGAGATAGGGTATCCCATAGGGTAGGGGGAGCTCACACCTACAGTCTGCTGGGATGCCTGTAGGCCCAATACAAATGAAATGGAGATGCTGGGCTGGATGGGCACCTGGGACAATTAGCTCAGGGTTCCTCAGGTCATTCCTGCTAAAAGTCCTGTCTTTACTGCATAATGTCCCTTACAACACCCTCTTCTTCTCTTGGTCTTCCAACCCACTATCTTACCCACTCAATGACAGGCATCTTCTGAGACGACATTCTTGTTGCTGTCTTGTCTTTTCCTTGTCCTAGTCAGTCCTTTCCATACCATGCATACGAATCACCTGGGGTCTTGTTCTAATGGAGACTGGTTTAGTTACTATGGGGTAGAGTCTGAGACTGCATTTCTAACAAACCCCAAAGGACTGTCCATACTTCCATCCTAGAGCAAGATTTTGAGTATCAGGGGTCTAGAACACCCATCCCAGAAATGCTTTTTGACCCCAATATATATAGCTGTCTCAGGAAATTCTAGGTGAGTCATCTCTAGCTAGGTAACCCTGGACAACAAGACTGTTCAACCTGTGTCAAGGAGAATCAGGAACCTGTCTTCATCACAGCAGAGGCCACATACACCACACACACATATACCACACACACATGCACACACATGCTGCAACAGCCTGTAACACCCCACATACCACACTCACATCAGCACTCCAAATACCCCCACATACCATATACACACATTCACAGACATGCAACACTCTCCAACATCCCCACATACCAAACACACACATACACACACATGACAATACTCCCAACCCCAATATACCATGATACACACATATTAACACCTCCTAACACCTCCACATGATCCCCAACGTGAGCAGGCTCACAAGACCATGCTGTGGAGTATGAAGCACTTTCTAAACCAAAATGCTTCTAAACAGAAGACAGCCTTTTGCCTCAGGAAGGGCTGGAACCTCAGGTGAAGGCCAACAGGTAGGTAGAGGCAGAACAAAGGAGATCTTGAAGGGCCATAGGAGAGTCCAAACTGAAGGAAGGCAGGCTAGAGGCAAAGAGGCTGCTGTAGGGCCTCTGAACTCCAGGAGATGCTAACTGTGGCTGAAGGGGCTGCTGGATAACAACAGATGTACAGGGCTCATGAGACATGATCCAAATTCTACAAGATGAGAAAACAATGGTGACTAGGTGCTAGGTGACTTGCTCCTGATGGCAGGAGTCATGGATCCATGGGACCACCCAGAAATCGCATTACTGCCTCCTAAGTCAGCTCAGAAGCTTGGTGGGGGACTTGGAGTGGCCCTGAGTGTTGATGCCTCCCCTCTGAACAAGGAAAAGAACAGGAGGGTGACAGGGGTCAGTCCGGGGAGGGTCTGATAGCACTGTGGTCCTAGGGTGATGAGGGAGAGAGTCCTCTATTTCTCCCTGGAGAAGGTGACCTGGTGACAGGATGACAAAGAGGTCACAGTAGAACTGCTTCTTTAGCTCCTTCTGCCCTTTCCAGACTGAACCAGGCAACATGCAGAACTGACACAAGAATGGGGTTTACAAATGCTCTTGCTCCTAGTCACACTCTTATAAGAATTTGTGATGCTAAAGGCAATCAGAAGGAACAATCGTATTCCTCACTGAATACACCTAAAGCATGAGGGATGCTTGAAGTTCATCCCTGGTCCAACACCTGCATATACACACACATGTATACACATTTACATGCATATACACACGTACACACAGCACAACCTCTCCCCCAACACCCCTATATCTTACATTCCCATTCTTCACTCCCCACCCCCAACAGACAGACAAAAGAATAGGTATCTAGTGGTCCATAAGACCACAGGGGCTTGGATGCTGGTGCAACCAGTATCTCACCTGAAGACAAAAATATAGAATTTTTCATTTGTCAAACTTCCAGCCAAACTAGAATCATGTAAGCTCTAGGCTTGGATCCAGAGCCCCACACTCTCTAACTATGTGGCACTGGGCAGTGCTTCTGTCCTCTCTTAGAGTCAGTTTCCTCATGTAGAATATGGGCAGGACAGTCGCTGAAGAGCTCATACGAGACTTGGCTGAGGTAACACATGGGAAAATGCTCAGGAAGCTCAAGTATGGTATGAATATGAAAAGCCTCCAGTAACAATCACAACAGTGCATTGTCGACATCACTCCTGGGGACAAACACCCAGACTCCTGGAGGAACTGCAATACTTGCACAGCTATGCCCATCAGTGGACTCTTCTTTGAAGAATGATCCCTTGGTGGCATCCCAGGCTGACCACTTGAGGCAGAGGAGCATATAATCCCTGCTCCACTGTGCCTCCCCTCACTGCAAGCTCCCTCCCTGGAGGCAGGAACAGGGCAGGTATTGTCAAACTCCTCTTAGGGAATTACACTAATTATACATTTATCTCCTCGGCCAGGATGCGTGGCATCTTCAGCCAGGATGGCTCCCACTCTCAGCTTCCCAGACCGGCTACCCTTCGTAGACACCCAGCCTGCTATTAAGTTGTTACAAGCCCCAGAAGTGTTATTCTGAGAAAAGGGACAAAGACAGCTAACAGAAATCCCTCTGTAGTGCTCACCCAGCAAACACGCATTGAGCATTTGCTGCTCGCCAAGCTCTGCACTGGGATCCAGGATGTGAGATGGGAAGTTACAATCCTAGCATTTAAGGAATACCTGGGCTGGAAAGGGAAGGAGATGTAATGCGTGTACTGAAGACCACAACACCAAAGTACCAGAGTAAGTGGCGGTGTCACTGGGAGGGAACATGACATGTTGAGGGAAGAGTGTGAAGCTTGTTGTGGCTGAAGCCTCAGGTCCATGGGGCCTGGGGCACTGATGTTCCAATGCTTACATGGTTGACGTCTTCATATGTGTCTATCCTGGTCCTCAGCTAGACTGGAAACTCCTTGAGGGTAGAGATGGTGTATTCTATTTAATTCTGGGTAATTTAATAAACATTTACTAAGAATATGTTCTATGCAGGGCACTCTGTTTTTTTTCTTAAGGAGAGGTCAAAGACTAGGTCAAGAGTAGGTTTCTATCCGACAAGGGCTCCCAGTCTGGGGTGGGGGAGACCAACTCACCTGCTAGGGACTGCAGAGCAAAGTAGGAAGCACAGGGGCTTGAGTGGAAACACTGAGGGTTTGAGGAGTCTAAGGTGGGGTGGGAAAGAGATTAATGCAAACCAGGAGGAAGGTATATGGAAGATGTGGCGTTGAGCTGGCTCTTAAGTGTCAACAGGAAAGATGGTGGGAAGTTTATAAGTGGAAGGACTGGTATATGGGAAGTCTCAAGGTTTGAAAAATGCAGGTCAGTTCTGGAATAATGATGAGATTCCCATGGCAGCAATGGTAGGGATATAGGGAGTGTGTGTGTGTGTGTGTGTGTGTGTGTGTGTGTGTGTGTAAGGTGGGGAGGGAGTTGGGAAAAAACTAAAAACATCCACTACATAACACTTACTGTGGGCCAGTCTGTTATATATCATATATATTTGCAACTTTTACATATATTAACTTACAATCTTCATAGGAGCACCATGTGGTAGATTGGTAGATTTTATTATATTACCCAAGGAATGTGAGGCACAGAGAGGCAAATTCACTCACCCGAGGTTACATAGCTAGTAAGCAGCAAAGTGGGTTTTGAACTCAGCCATTCTAGGTCCATGCTCTAAATACTACACTCCTCGGGTTCTGATGATAAAAGGTGGCAGAAACTGTTCATTGTCTACCCACTGCCATTCCCTTCCTCTCTGTTGGCAGAATCTTGAGTTTCTTCGGCTATCTACTCCTCCCCACAAGATTCTAGGGTAAACCTCAACTCGTTTAAAACAATTACCCGTAGTCCCATTACCCTTGCCGGTCATTGGTTGAGAAAGTACATGTAACCTAATCCTGACCAATGAGAGAAGAGAATCCTGTTAGGGGACTTCAGGGAAAGGTTCTTTGCTAATGAGCAAAAATACCCAAGAGGAAATGACCCATCGCCTCTAATGTGGTGTTATCATGTCTAGAACTGTAGCAGTAATCTTACAATCAGGAGGGGAGCTAAACCAAGATGCTGAAGATGGTGAATTGGAAAGATGCAGAGAGCCTACAGAGAACCTATATCAAGCCACCAAGTATATCAACCTGGGTAGTCCTTCTGCTTTGGGGCATCCTGTGGCAGGAGATCATTAATCTTCCCAGGTAAAGCCAGTTGAGGCGAAGGTTTCTGTTACCTGTTGCCCAAAGCATCTTGGGATGCTTATGGAGATAGGCCATGAAACGGTCTACCATGATGTCTTGTACACAGGCTGTGGCAGCCAGGAAAGAGGAGCCTCCAGGAGGATCCTTACAAATCACCAGTCATAGCTAAATAGTCCCATCCAGCCCCGGATGGGGCTCACGTCCTACAGCAAAGCAGTGACTGAAGACATGGGAGGGGGGCAGGGACCCAGCAGTTCTGGGGGGCAGGTGTGGCCCCACGCTGAACCTGCCAGTGGCTGTGGGGAAGTCATCCCTCTGCTCTAAGTCCTAGATTTAATATCTGTGAAATGAACCAGTTAGATTAGACATTCTTTTAAGGTCCTTTCAGCTTTTTGATTCACTAATGAGTTGTCATCTGTCTAAACCCAGTAAGCTGCTTTACTAAAAAAATTAAGTGGGGGATGGTGGTAGCTAACGTTGGGAGTGGTGGATCGCTAGTTTATTCCAGAGGCTACCTTTGTGTCACCAAGACTGGCTGAAAAGAATGTTTTCTCCACAAAAATGGAGCAGAAGGATTTGGGGTTGTCCATTTTCACAGAGATCAGAGAGAGGGGCAACAGGGAAATCCTGGAGTGAGACGTGGCTGTTTAGCACAATCGGGTGCTAAGTAGGCTCTGAAGACCACGAAAAGAACACTGTTCCCCTCATTACAGGGCAGGAGTGGGAGAAGGGAGAGTGGGCACTGGAGAGCCAGCTGCTGTGGCTCTTTGATCCCTCGGGCTAAAGTATCCTGGAGACAGAACAGCATCACCAACCCTATGCAGCTAGAAATACGGGATTGCTTTAGGCTGTAACATCTGCTTTACATTCATATCCAAAGCAACACTAGGCTAAATTTTAAGATGTAAAATATTTATGCAGAATTTTTTCTTCTCTTTCTTTTGTCCCCATTCCCTGACCTATCTCTTAGACTGTTTTCTGATCTTGCTTTTTTGGATGCAAAAAAAAAGATCCATTACCACCCCTACCACTCCATTTTGTGTATCCCCCAGGCCTCTCCTTCCTGAACAACTCTGACATTGCCTTTTCCTATTTTAAATCCCAGTTCACCCACAGCTCCATTTTCTCAGTAGATTGGCCTCAGTTAAGTGTCATAAAGACAATCTGGTTTGACAAATTCGTATGGAATTGTGAATGATTTTTGACTTTTTGCTAGAACTCTTCCTTCCTTCCTTCCTTCCTTCCTTCCTTCCTTCCTTCCTTCCTTCCTCTTTCCTTCCTTTGCATAAAAAGTTCACTAAACTGAATTAATTTCTAATTGTCAAAAATATTGGATACCATAACAAAAGTGAAGAGGCTATTTTCTGGCAGGGAAGAGAAACTTGGGAGAAGGTAGGCAATGGGACATGTATTCAACTTTCTCTTTTATGTGCCTACTTTTTGTTAACCTCAAAAATATTCTATATAGTCAGCATATAAACTTGGCCCCTAGAAGCTATAAGGCCAGCATGCTTAGCCTGACAATGTTAAAAATACCTTCAAGTCGAAACACACACTGCTCTGAAAGTGGAAGGAAATGGGACTGGTGACAGTGACATATGTTATGAAGCAAAAAAGGATGAAACTGTGGGAGACCTGGCTTGTGTATGCTGTACTAGGATTTAGACAGGTCTCATAGCATATAATAGCTAACATACACTAAGTGACCACTAGCCACTGCTCTGATGCTTTACATACATCACTTCATCAGTTCTTTCTGACAAATTAGTGATGTAGGCACTACCATTACTCTCATTTTACAGATGAGAAAATGGAACCATAGAGAGTTAAGAACTTTCTCAAGTTTGTGCAGCAGCAGAGCCAAGTTTTGAAATCAGGCATTGTAGCTCCAGAGCCATGCTCAGCATGGTGCTGCCTCTTGGCATCTGTGATATGGGTGGACCATACCCCTCATGTCCTTGACTTCACGCTGACTCACTGTGGTCAAGGGGCCCACCTTTATCTAAACTTTTTCCTATCCATTCCCTTCAAATGGCTTGTCCTATGCTCTATCCATCCTGGCTCATGACATGAAAATGCAATTAACCAATGTCAAATTGTATAAGGTGAGTCTTGTACTTTAGTTTTTCTGCTTGTTTGTTCCATGTCTAGCAAAATGCTGAATACTATGAGGACTAAAAAGATCAATGCTATATGGTCCCTCCCTCAAGGAGCTCATAGTCAAGTTCAAAAGATAAATGTAAATAAGTCTAATGCTACATAGAGAGGGAGCCTGAGCCACAGGATAGGTAAAATAATAATAATAATAATAATAATAATAAAGAAGAGGATGAGATTACAGCCTGGGGGTTTGCTCTGGAGGTGGATGATGTAGCTTTGAGTTTGACTTTGAAGCCTGAGCTGAAGAAAAGAACAGTCCCACTGGCAGAAGCAGCATGAGCAAAGGCCTGGAGATAGAAAGGAATGAGCAGATTGGAGGAATGGGAAAATGGAAAATGACCCCATTAGGCAGTGCAATGGGAATAGCTGTCAGGGAGTAGGGGTTGAGTTTTGCCAAAAACAAAGTTTAGGTACAGACAGGAGTCTGAAGGGATTGGTTTTTACCTTCTTGGTATCATATGCACAGCTGTGCAGTGATGTTCTGACCACAGCACTTTAGATCCTGATTCTCAAATTGGGTTGCCCCAACTACCCGGGGGGGATGGGGGGTGGTACCCAGCAATGTGCTGGAAGGACCAAAGCCACAGGATGATCATGGTGCATCTTCTTAGAGTAACATTTTTATTTGATGGATAGTATTTCAAAACTTCACTTTCTTTTTCTTTTTTAAAGATTTTATTTATTTATTCATGAGAGACACACAGAGAGAGGCAGAAACATAGGCAGAGGGAGAAGCAGGCTCCCTGCAGGGAGCCTGATGCGGGACTCCATCCCAGGACCGTGGGATCATGACCTGAGCCGAAGGCAGACGCTCAACCATGAGCCACCCAGGTGTTACCCCCATTTTTTTTTAAAAAAAGATTTATTTATTTATTTATTTATTTATTTATTTATTTATTTATTTATGATAGACAGAGAGAGACAGAGAGGCAGAGACACAGGCAGAAGGAGAAGCAGGCTCCATGCCAGGAGCCTGACACGGGACTCGATCCTGGGACTCCAGGATCGCGCCCTGGGCCAAAGGCAGGCGCCAAACCGCTGAGCCACCCAGGGATCCCTACCCCCATTTTTTTAAAGATTAAAACTTCACTTTCATATGGAAACAAACATAGGTAAATTAATGACATGGAATGCAGCACTTCTATGGCTCTGCAGCTAAGACAAGAGACTTTACTTGGGTGGTTTTGGGTTACGTTAGGAAGTGATAGTCAAACTTTAACCACCAGTAGGAACAACAACCAGTCAGAACTGAAGAAGGGTCTAGAAGGACCCTAACAACATCTGGGTTAACCCTTTATTTGCTGAACCACAGGGAGGACTGGAGACCGAAGGGTGGAGCTGGGCAGCAGCATGGAGAGGCATTTAAGGGCTCAGGACAGCATCCTTTCTCCAACTGATAGGAAGATATGTTAGTTTTTTGCCAACCAGCTGGGTGTCTAACCTGTCTACCCTCCCCACAGCCCCAGAGAACCCACTGGCTTTCATCACCCATTAAGTCAATATTGGGGAAAACTTGGAAGAGCAGTGCTTTGACCCAGGGGGTGACTCCATGTGGGAGCTAGAGATCTGAGGGTGGGGAAGAAGCTTTTCAGCATGCAGTGTGGCTCTGGGGGCCCCCAAATCATAACATGTAAGTGACTATACCCCTAGGCTTTGCTATTGGCTTGGCCTGCCTGATATACCCAGTGCTAATGCAACCAAAGGAATCCCCATCTCTGAAAGTGTTCCCCTCAGTGCAGTCTTCCTGTAAGAGAGCAAAGCCCACCAAGCTCTAGGCTTGCCTAATTTCACCTATAAGTATTTTTCTCACAAGTGCTTTGGAGGAAAAAAAAAATCATCCAGACTCTTAGCAATACATCAAGGATACTTGAATGCATTTGAAATATAATGAGTATGCAGCCATAAAAGACATGCCTCATAAGAATCTTTTGAAAGAAGAAATAAAACAAATGATCCTGCCTTTGTATCTTGCCTCTCAGAGGCGGCAATGAGTCCCCTGGTGCTCTCCCCAAATCACAAGCTCAGGTATAAATTACAATTAGTAATTAGGTTCTTGTGCAGGAAGTGCCATCATTAATGTTAAGCAGGCAAACCTTCCACCTTTGGCTTGGCTTTGCAAGCAGTTCCTGTCTCCTCTGGCTTGGTGGGGAGCTCGAGGCTCCCAGACCTTCCCAGCTGGCACAGCCCACTCCCCGAGATCAAATAGACAGGTGCTCCATTCTTTCCTCTGAGCCCTGCCTGTGGCCACAGTTGGCCAGGTGACCCGGTTGTGGCCAATGAAATATGAGGAAGAGTCTGCAGAGGCTTTTAGGAAAATCTTTGCTCTTCTCCTGAAAAGGGAAACATTATGAGAGGGCGCTTTTGCCTCCCCCACTTTTTTACTGTTTTGGACACTCATGTCACAAGAATGTGATGCTGGGAACTGTGGAAGCCATCTTCTGAGCATGAGTGGAGAGGCGGTTGGTGTACCAAAGATGGTAGAATGGATGGATGGAAGGGCCTGGGTCTTTCTCCCTGTGGATGAGCTCCTGCTCCACCCCCAAAACCACCTACCTCTTCAGGCTTTATTATGAAAGAAGTAACCTCCTGTTTTTACCCTGCTCTTACTCATGCACTGTTACTTGTGGCCAAGAGCATCTTCTATTACGATAAACTAGACTCTGTGGCTGTCACACACTCATTCACACATCTTGGGAGCTGAAGCACAAAAGCTTTATTTCTCATTCGCTTTAAGGCCATGGAGAGTCAAGTAGCCCTCCTCCAGTTTTGGTGGCTGTCAGAGCGAAAGGGGACGGCAGGTAAAAGGCTAGGCCTAGAAGTGGCTGACATCACTTCTGCCCCAGTAACTTCACAGTGGGCCTGAGACAGGAAGTCTGCCAGTGGGTGCATGCAGCACTGTCTCAGCCGCACCTCTAATTGGGAATTTAAAAGAAAGACTTGATAATCTCATACATCACAGCATCCCCAGTGCTCAGAGCATCCAGTGCCCAGGAGACATTAAATAAAGTAGTAAATAAATATACAGACTATCTTAGCATATGAAGCCACATTAAAATATGTACATATGTTAGAGTATATTAGTATTTTTTTTAGTTCATGAATCATCCATGTCCTTAAGAAGCTTACTGTCTAGCTGGAAGTTGGGTGAGTGGATGAGCTGACAGGCCATGTGGCAGACACCCTTACAAGGGCAAGTGGTTCAGTGGGCACTGGGGTGAGGGGGGCCGAGGCACACAGGCTAGCTTGGCCTGCAGAAATCAGGGTAGGCTTCAGAGAGGAGATGGCATGTGGCTAGGGTCTGGAAGGATGAAGAAGGATTTGCTGGGGAAAGATAGTGAAGTGGAAAGCCTGAGAACCCTGAAGGAACAAACTTAAGAGGGCTGGCCAGTAGGAGAGGATTCAAGAGTGTGCCTCTGTGTGGCTTTGGGGTAGGGAAAGGGTGTGGAGGGACAGGTTTTAGATGCAGGGTGCAGAGTATCTAAGGCTCTAAAGTAGAATTTCTCAGTCCTGGCTGCATGTTAAACTCATTTGGGTAACTTTAAAAAAAATGCTAGTGCTCAGTCTTCCCCCACAAACCAATTAAATAAGATTCTCTCTGGGCTGGAGCGTGGGCATCTGTACTCTTTAAAGTCCCCATGTGCTTCTAATGGGCAGCCAGGGCCAATGCCACTGTTCCAGAGGTGGGTGGGGGGCAGGTTTGTTTGTCTTGCTCAGAAATTGCACCCGCAGCCCTGTTGGACGTGCCTTTCTTTCCTCCCTCACTGATCTCCAGACTCCCAGAAAGAAAGACTTTTAAGATCAAGTGGTGGGGAGAAGAGAGTTGCCAAAATGTTTCTTTGTCATTAATTTTTTCCTTCGCTCATTGTTCTTCTCTGCCTGGGTGGTCCCTCTTCTCCCTTTACCTGGAGCACCCTGGGGTCTGGGAACAGCTGTGCTGGCAGCTGGCAGGAAATTTCTCAGCCTCTGGAGGCTCCTGAGACAGAGACAGGGCAGATGCCAACCTCTGTTCCTGATTAATTACCAGGTATAAGGAGGCCCAGCCCTATCCAGACGTGGCTCCTGGGCCCCTGCCTGTGTACAAACAGTCTCCGCTCCCATGCAGCACTTTCTGCCTTGCGCCCCAGAGCCCCCAGAGCAGCCCATGGCAGAGGGCATCCCAGTAAGATTGACCAGCACTGCATCTGTGCTTGCCTATTTACTCAACAAATACTTAGTAGTTCTCCCATTTACTAGACTCCGGCATCCTGGGACAACATCCTTTTCTCCTTTAGCAGCAGCTTCTCTGGGCAATTTGCCTCCTCTCATCACTCTGAACATGTTCCCAGAATGCAGACTCATTTTACTACCAGCCCATGGTGAATTTGCTGCAGGAACAGTTTTGTAGAGTGCCTTCTAAAGCCAAGGAGAAGTGTGGCTTGCATTTGCTGTCAGGTGCAGAAAAGGACAGCATCTCAGCCCTGCAGCCTCCTCTGGGATGTGGTCAGGGGTCCTGCTGGTTGCAGGGTGGGCGGATGTGAGGCTTTAGTGCTAAGGCGTTGCTGCTTGTTCCACTCTTTTGGGTTGCACCTTTTTCTCAGTTTGGATTTCCAGTCTTAAAATGATCTGTGTCCTGATGTGCGTTCATTCAGCATATATACTGACTGAATGTCTGTCTCCTATGTGTTTGCCCATCGCTATGGGCTGAGCATGCAGACGCAAATGGGCCCTATACACAGCTAGTGTACAGTCCAGCAGAAGCTATGGCATGGTGAAACCAGCATTAGCCAGCTGTGTGTCTAGCGTATAATCACCTTATCTCTTGGATAAAGCTCACTCCCAGTGGAAACTAGACTAGTGGTTTTTCAAACTTGGGTCCTTGGAGCCTCTGTGGAAGATAACGGGCTCTACAGCAAGCAGGATCTTGTCCTCCTCTCCCTCTTCAACTGTGGTAGGTTCTCTTGTATCTATTTTATGTACTAGAGTTCTGCATAAGTTCCTGTGATGGTTAATTTTGTGTGTCAATTGGGCTGGGCCACAGGGCCCAGAAATTGGACCAAATGTTATTTTGGATGGTTCTGTGGGGGGTATATTTTTTGGATAAGATTAAGATTGAAATTGGTGGACTTTGAATAAACCAGATTGTGGGACGCCTGGATGGCTCGGCGGTTTAGCCCCTGTCTTTGGCTTGGGGTGTGACCCTGTGGTCCCGGGATCCAGTCCCACATCAGGCTTCCTGCATGGAGCCTGCTTCTCCCTCTGCCTGTGTTTCTGTCTCTCTCTCTCTATCTCTGTCTCTGTGTCTCTCATGAATAAATAAAAATAAAATAAAATAAAAACAAAAACAGATTGCACTATAGAAAATGGGTGGGCCTCACCCAGTCAGTCGAAGGCCTTAATAGAACAATGACTAACATCCCTCAGCAAGAAGGAATTCAGGCAGCACACAACCTTCAGGCTTGAGCTTCAGCATCAGCTTTTCCCTCAGTCTCCAGCCTGGTGGCTGACCCAGCAGATTTTGGGCTTGTCAGCCTCCATAATCACACGAGCCAATTTCTTAAATACCCCTCTCTATTTGTTCATTCATTCATCTTATTGGTTCTGTTTCTCTGGAGGACCTTGACCAATATAGATTTCATCTGAAAAAGGTTCACCTGCTAAAGAGAACCTTTAAAACTACAAGACTAGAAGAGCTTGAGAGTCTTCCTATTTCCACTTGTTTGTAATGCCAGGTGTCCTGTCTTGGCTTTACCCCAGTGCTGTACCTCAGGTCTGGCTTCTCCGTCCTTCCTCTGACCTTTTGTGACCCTCTGACCCTTGAATGCAGCTTCCTCCCTGGTTCCAGGTGTCTGCCTGGTTGGGGCTTCGTTGTCTGGATTCTGACTTAACAACAATTGCAATTTAAACGTGTCTAGTGATTTACTGTTTCCAAGTATGTTGCAAACATTCTCTCATTTAAGCTGCACAATATCTATTTTACAGATGAGGGTGTTCCAGCTAGGATGGCTTAAATGGCTCGCCCAAGGTCACACAATTAGTAAAGAGCAAATGCAGAGTTCAATATTCTTGAACTCAAAATCCCAGGTATTTCCTGCTGTACCATACTGTCAGCCCATTTCAAATGTTACAGCAGAGGACTCAAGACACTTAATATTCCTCCAGCAGAGGGGAGCTAAAGGCTCTACCCCCAGGGAAGAGAATGACTTCTTCCCTGATTTCCAGAAAGAGCAAATGGAAGACCCCTGCAATACTGAAAAGTGACCTCAGATGAACCCCAGCAGCTGCTTGTCAAGCCAGCATCCTCTGGAGTTGGCCAGGTTTCCCAGCACTTGCTGGCAGAGTGTCCATGATTCATAGCGATGTGGGGACTTTACGAGCCTGTGATAAAACAGTAATCATCAGCTGTGAGGTTGACATGAGATCATGGAGCCGCACAGTTGAATTGAACTACTGTGCTTTCCCGGGGCTGTTCATGCGATGGCAGTGTTGACCCAGTGAGCTACTGGTGGCTGTGGGGCTCTGGGTGGAATCTTGCCAGGATGCCTTCCCTGGGGGTGGAGACTGGGGTGGGGGTGGGGACTGGGGCAGGGGTAGGGACGGGGTTGACTGGCTCCAGTCTCTGAGTTGTGACTTCAAAGACTGTATTGTTGCTGTGTGTGTGTATGTGTGTGTGTGTGTGTGTGTGTGTGTGTGTGTGTGTGTGCGCGTGCGCACACATGTGCACCTTCCTCAGAGGCACAGTGTGGAGTTAGGCATTCACCTCCATTTATGGAATGCCATCTTCCTCGCAGAGGCTATAGCTAATCTATGGGCAAATCCTTCAAACTACAACCAGACTCAGTGGGTGGCTCAGACTCAGTGGCTTCTCACCAGCCCCTCTGCCATCACTCTGCTTGGACCCCCCCCCCCTCATCCCTTGTGTGGTTCACCAGAGTTGCCTCCTACAAGCTCTCCCCTGCTGCTGCCCCTACCCCACTGCCCATTCTCAACACAATGGCAAGAATGACCTGGTTTAAAGTTCAGTCTCTTTTCTGCTCAAAACCATTCCATGACTCCCCATTTCCATCTGTGTGAAAACTGAAGTACTCCCAGTGATCTACAAGGCTCTGTGTGTGTGTGGGGGGGGGGGGCATCCCCAGCATGTTCCTGCTCAGCTCTCCTAGCATTTATTTGTCCCCTCCCTCACTGCCCTAGCCGCAGTGGCCACCATGCTGTTCAAACACATCAAATCAAGCTACCCCACCTCTTCCAAGGCTCAACCCAGGCTGGTCCTCCTGCTGGAAAGCTCTTCTCCCAGATTTTCACATGGCTTGTCCTTTACCTCCTATGCCTAGTGAGGCTGAAACTGCCATCTGATTTAAAATCACAACACCCTCCCTGCTCCACCCCAACCTCCCCTACACTGCTCTACCTTTCTCTTTCCCATAGAACTTTTCAGCTTCTAACACACTAGAAAACATTTATTTTATTAATTGTTGTTTATCGCCCTAATAGGATGTAATCTAGAAAGCAGAGATCATGTTTGTTTTGTCATTGATGTATATCAAATGTACAGTAGGTGCTCAGTTAATGTTCACGGGATGAATAAACAAAGGGCTGTATTTTTCCATCAAACCAGGGACTCCTTGAGGGCCAGAACTATATTTTCTCCATAAGATTGGAAGTTCCCCTAAGGCAGAGATAGTACCTTTCCCACTACAGACCCCCTTATTTCATTACAGTATGTCTCTTGGCCCTGCCCTCCACCTAAGACTTTGCAAACCACAGGCGGAGTGGAAGGAAGGGAGACAAGGCTCCCCACAGGCGTGGGGTGTGCAAGTCCTGCCATGGCCACCGGGTTCCTGTGGGCCTCCCCTTGTTGACTCGATGCTTCCCACCAGCCTATGGACCTAATGCTTTAGGGCTGTGGCGTGGGGGGTTCCCATCCCTCTGACCTCTCTCGACCTCTGGTTTGGCCAGTTCTAAAACCTGGATCCCCGCTTCGTTTCTTTCCCCTGGTTTTATATAGCCTTGTGGAGCATCCGGCACATTTTCTGGGAAATCTGCCCTCCCAACCAATGACTGGGGATTCCAGTCCCTGTCAACACTGTCCACCCTGGGCCACCTCCTCCCCAGCCTGCCTGGGTCCTACTTCCTTCTACTCGGTTCACCCTTTGGGGTGAATTTTGCCTCTTGGGGCCAATTCCCAAACACTGCCTGAAAATCACTTGATTCTGGAATTGTGTCCCTCACCTGTCTCGGCCTTGCCAGCTCCTGGGATTGAATCTGTCTGAACCCAAGGAGGCCAGGCACCATGGTGGAGAGAGCACTGACCATGCAGTTGTGACGAGATACCTTCTAGTCCTCCAGCTGTGGGGAGAGTGACTGACGTTATGGTGCTCCTAGTCCCGTCCGAGTGTGGCAGAGCAGCTAAGATTGGCCCACTCTGGAGCTGGAGACATGGAACCCCTGTGATGGGCTGCTTGGGCTTAGGGACTCTGACAGCCTTCCTGAGCCTTCTCAGCTGAGCTGCTCTACTTCCTGCCAGGGTCCCCCACTCCCACCCTCCCTTCTCACCCTGGGGTCCAGCAGCTCTCCCAGCCTCCCGTAGCAGAATTCTCTGTGTGCTCTCCCTCATAGACGCTGTCCCTTTGCATGTCTAGTCCAATCTTGGAGTCTACTTTTGGGACAACCCAGGTGGACACTCCTACATGGAAGCCAGGCCGACATGGTTTCATATTGTGACTTCCCAGAGCAGTGGCTTCTGCATCTGTGTTACAGCAAGTAATCCCACCGCCCCCACCCATGAGTTGATGGTGGGATAATTAAACAATTGGGTGTAAACAGCCAGGCTCATGGGGCTCTTTCACCTCTGAGCTTGTCTTGTCTGAGCTGATTCCAGCCCCTGACCTGGGCGGCTTTCCCTCCCTCTAGGGACCTATCTGATCCCGACTCCTTCCACTCTTGGGGTTCCTGGGGCCAGTCTCAGCTGCCTGGGCCAGAGCCTACGGGATCCTAGCTGAGCAGGTCCTCAGGACTGAGTGTCTTCAGGTCTCTGGGGCTGTGGGGTCCCCCTCAGGATGGCAGCTCATCAGCTTGCTGCTGCTGAAGCAGAACCAGCACATTTGCCCATGTCGCGGCCCCACCCCCTCCCACTAATGGGTGTTTTAGAGGGAGCTTTTCCACTTGAAGGCTTTTTTTTTATCCTAAAAAGGGAAATTACTCGCTTAATTTAATTTGTTTAATATTCCTGTTAAAAAATGAGGTTCAATTAAGATACCCAGAAAAGCCATAATGTTCATTTAACAGAAGAATGAAATCTGAGTTCCACGAATGCATTTTTTTCTTTTCTGTTTTTTTTTAAATGCAAATCCAGCTAAGTGAATTACTGATCTTTATTAGATGCTTTAATTACAGGTTGTTAATGGAAATATTACTGAAATTAAACTCAAATGTGTTAACCAAGGAAAAAGCTTTATGTGTCACTAAAATAACCAGATTTCAAGACTTTGTCGATATGGTCAATTGAAAAAGCACCTGAGAAATTATCCCCTTAATTGTGAAACAGTGACAGACTGCACATAGGGCTGGTCTCTCTGAGGCCTGTGGTAAATGGACTCCACCCTCATAAGGCAAAAACTTCACATATGTTGACCAACTCTGCACACACGTGGGCAGGCCCTGCACAGAGCCCCAGAGCGCCAGCTCTGCAAACATATCAACATGCCCTTTACGCCTAAGGGCACGAACACAGCCCGAACACACACACCACGCAAATGGCTAGGTCTGGACATGCTCTCTGGGAAAACCTAGAATCTCTCCATATATTTATTCATCAAAGCCTTCCTACATTTCCTCCTCTTGAACATGGTGACATGCCACGTAAAGAATGTCCAGTCCTGATGAAGCAGGCCAGCTGCTCTCAGGACACCCCCCTCCACCAGCATTCTGGAATGCTCACTTTCGAAGGGATTGGTGGGAGGTATGTTCTGCAGTCCCCTTCCTTTCTGCTTCCCTCTGGTAGAGTTTTCTTGAGGTGGCACTTCGTACAGCCTAGTCAGCTGTGTGGGGGAAAACAATTTTCCTCTAGGGTGACACAGTCTCAGGGGATGAGCTAAGTACCATATGCCACTGGGCCTCATATCTCAAGGCAGCTTGACTCACTTGACAAGAACTTGGGTCTCTTTTTCATTCTGACGAGCCTACCTGTTCATTCTTCATCTTGTCCCTATGGGCCGTTCTATCCTTTCAAATTGGGCTTCAAGTATGACTTCAAAATTTCCCATGAAAACTACCCTCAACGGAGTTGCCTGGTCTGGCTGCCGCAGAGATGCCTGTGGTGTGAGGTTTTGAAGCCAGTTGGCCAGGGCTGGAATTCTTGCACCCGTGTTCACTGTCGGCATGGCCTTGGGAAGATGGTTCACCTCCCTGAACCCGCTGCCTTAACTCTTAGTTGGGCTAATCACTGCTCTCCACCTATCATTGTTCGTTCCCTGAGCTCATGAGTCTGTCCTGTACCCTCCTCT
This sequence comes from Vulpes lagopus, assembly GCF_018345385.1. NCBI lineage: Eukaryota > Metazoa > Chordata > Mammalia > Carnivora > Canidae > Vulpes > Vulpes lagopus. The sequence goes on from NC_054824.1 coordinate 63,588,059, forward strand.
CCTAAAAGTCCCTTCCACGCAACACTCTACCTTCTCTCTTCTTTGTCCTGAAAGCTTAGTCTGCCTTCCTATGTCTCAGTCCTCATGTCCAGTTCACCCTTCTTAAATCAGTATTCCAGTGACAAGTAACAGAACTTAGTCTGGCTATTTTAAGCAAAAGAGAAACAAATGAAGGGATCCCAAGGATCTTCCAGAAACTCTGGGAAGGCCAGGGAAGACAGAGAGCTTGCACATAAGAAGGAGTGTGCACAGCCCACATCACTGGTCTTCACTGGCAGCTCCTCTAACCTTGGCTGCTGAGGCCCGAGCTGTGGCTAGCATCACTGACCATTGGTTCTGGAGGCCAAGACAGTCTGGAATGGCTGATCCCAAAGTGGACACCTCCCTACCACCCCAACCAGAAAGCAGATTATGTGCAGTGCCTGTTTCCTCCGCTTGCTCTCTTCCACATCTAGTGTCCCACTGGTGTGGCTGATTGGTGGAGCCCAGGTCATGTGGTTGGGCCGCAGAGGCAAGGGCAGCTGGGATAGAGGCATCTCCCTCCAGGAAGAGTGGCTCACGGGGTAAGAAGCTTACCACACATAGGAAGGGTGTTCAGGGCATGCTAGCAACCATGACAAGCATGTGCCTCATCCTCACCCACTGCCCCTGGGCCCCCAACTCTTCCATGGCTCCACCAAAGTGCTCGCAGGAGACCACCATGTTGGGCATCTTCTTTGTCCCTCCATGTCTATCCACCCTCCTTCACCCTGCCCTCTGCCCCACAGGCTCAGCTAGAGAACCTGCATCCACCTGTTGCCTTACCTGCCTCTGGCTTTCAGTTGGGTGTGACCAATAGCGACCCTTGGTTGGAAGCTAGAAGGAGGAGGGGGAGTGAGATCCGGGAATTTATCTGGCCAACTTCCTACCTGTGGGGTCTCATTAGGCTGGCTGTGCCCCTTTGCCAACTTCCTGAGCTCATCAGACAGCCCTCTTCACTCAGGCTCCCTGCCTCCAGATTTGTGAACTCCTCCCTCTTCTTGGTCCTTGGCCCAAGGAGCTGGCTGCTCAAGCTCTCCTCTGCTATCCCTCCCTGGGTACTACACTCTCCCGAGGCCCTCCCTGCACCAGGCCCCACTGTGGGCAAGAACCTTTGTTAAAATCTCCTGAAAATGCCTAACCCAAGAGTGCTCTGTGTCTCCTGCTAGGACCCTAATAAGGGCCAGAGTGACCTCTACTTTGCCAAAGCTGGTGGACACCTCTCAGTCTTGACCTTCCTTTATCTTTTGGCTGCATTTGAAATGGGAGTTCCTCCTTCCTTGATACTCCCTGCTCCCTTGGCTTCTGACTCCCCCTTTATCTGCTTAAGTCTTTATCAGGGGCATCTCCTCTTCTGTATGCACCTGAGTGTGGCTCTTCCCTGGGGTTCTGTTTATGGATCCTCTCTCTTCTCTCTTGACATGATCTCTATATTTGAACTCATCCACCTTCTTAGTTTTAGCCCCACCTTTTTGCTGATACACCCCCCCCCTTCTATGTCTCCAGGTTATCTCCTAGGCTTAAGTCCAGGTATCTACTGGGAGTGTCCACCTGGATATCACTTGAGTATCATCAACTCAACAAAACCCAAACTGATTCATCATCCCTTCTCACTGTTTCTTTTCATGTTCCAAATCTTGGTGAAAGGCACCTACTCAGTATCCCAAGACAAGTCTGGAGACCATCAGCCTCTTCCTTCTTCCTCCCAGGGACTTCCCGTCTTATTTCCTTCTTAAGTGTTTTTTGACCCAGTCCTCTCTTCCCCACCCCTACTACCTCATCCTATCTTTGGTAAAATGTACCAGTCCTCCTTCACAGCCTCCTAGGACCCAGTCTCTCTTAGGGAAAGCTACTGCTCTTCTTATAGCCAGAGTTAGGATTTGAGAACATGACCTGACTTCGTTAGATTCTGCTAAAAGCCCTTTGGTCCTCTAGAGGACTGAGTTCATGCACCTTAGCCAGTCCCACAAAACCTCTTGCCCCCTCACTCCTGCCCTCCTCTGCTGTGCTATTTCACGCCACTGCCTGTCTCCAAGCTTATGCTCTCATAAACTGGTACACTTATAATTTCAAACACAAACCATGCTTTTCCACACTTCCATGACCTTGCTAATGTGGTTTCCTCTAACCCAGGGACCATTCTCCCCCTTTCTCCCCCTTTCCTCCCGTCACCTGCTCTGCCTTCAAGGCTCAGCTCCCGTTTTCTTTCCTCCTGGGCTGATGTCCCATGTATAGGGGACATTTCGATCTTCACATTTATCTTTTACCGTGCATTTTTATTTTGTGTCCATCACCCCTGCTAGACTATAATTTTCCTGATGGCAAAAATTGTCCCTTAATAATTTCTAGCACTTAGCGTCTGGCACATAAATGTTTATTGATCTGAATTGAATAGAAGGTATTGGATCAGCTGGTTTGCAGAGTCCCTTGGGGGACAGGATCTACAAGAAGACCCTCCCGCCCTTACTCAAAAGTGGTTTGGGTTTCCCAGATGGGGTCTTGGGAAATTAAAGAACCTCAAAGCCTCTCCCCTCCAATGAACAGCTGTTAGAGCTGGTGATAGCAACATGTACCTATTTGTTCTTTCCTCTGGCCTGGGAATTCACTCTGGTCAGTTAGGACCGCTCCCCACCCCCCACAACACTCTCTCATTTTCTTAGCACTCTGCCTCTCTAGCAACGGTCTCCCCTTGGGGTCTCCTCACTGGATATTTTTTCAAGGTTGGAGGAGGCCATAAAGCATTAGGATCCAAAGCAAGGGCTTAGGAGTCATATAGACCCAGCTTAAAATCTTCTTACCAGCTTTGTGACCTTGGCAGTTCCCTGACCCGCCCCCCCCACTTGGCTTGTTTCCTCATCTATAAGATGGGAGTGATAATTATAACACCCAGATCATGGAGGTTTTGTAAGGATTAAATGAGATAATGGACGTCAGGCACTTAGCTCACAGCCTGGCTCGGAGGCTTAATTCAAATCCTGCCTCCCCTGAGAAATCTCTGGTGACTCAGAGCCAGCCCACAATAGTTTCCCTCCTCGGAAGGGTGTGACTGAGTCCCAAATTCTCTTTCCGGCTTTGAATCACTCTCCCGTTTCTGAGCCTTCCTCATCCCCCACCTGCTAGCCATGTCTTTGTTGCCTGTCTTGGCTCCTCCACCGGATTTTAAGCTGGTAGAGAACAAAGATCATGAAGCAGATAATGCCCAGACATCGCAGGCACCTTGATGGTCACCTCTCCTCTCCTTCAACCAAACACCGTAAAGCCTCCAGCACAGGTCTGAGGGTGCGCACCGCTGCTTACTGACCAGACCTGGATGTCCTGAACTGGGTGGAGGAGGCAGGGAAAGAGGAGGAGGACGAGGGACACCCTGGAGGGACCATTTGTGGGGATAAGTAGTTCCTAGAAAGCCTTTCACTCAGATGAAGCACAGGGAGGCTACTCAGGAGTAAGCAAGCAGCTTACTCCTCCTGGCATCTGCAAAAAGAGGCCTTGAGGTGGCCCGGCTCCCGGAGTGAAGGGCCCCAGCAGTCCACTGTGTACTCAGGAACTATTCCAAGGAAACGCTAGCAGTTTAATGAGCTCGGGGTCCATGGAGCTAAAGCGAGGTCAGTTCCCTTTAGAGAAAGCCGGGCCCCCGGGAGGCTTCCACCAATACCCACCGGTGCGGTGCGTGCACAGGCTCGCGCCCCTGTCTGTTTCTGCCCTTGCGCTGCGTCCTAAGGCAGCCGGAGGAAGACATTTAACACACCTGGCACACGCCGCTGCCTGGCTGAACAGGTGCACCGCCGCCGCATCCCTGCTGGCCCACCCCGAAGGTGGCCAATCCTCTGCTCCCGCGCGGGCGGGCGGCGGGGAGACAGCGCCCTCCTCCCCTCTCCTGCGCCCCTTTCCGCCCCGGGCGCGGGAGGAGGACGGCGCGGAGCTTGGAAACCAACCCTCCCCCACATCCACCCCTGGCCTGGGGCTCCTCCCGCCCCTGGGTGGCGGGTCCTCTCGGCCCCACTTCCACCGACAGTCACAGCAGCGGTCACGCCTGCGGCGGCCAGAGCCTCCCACGCGCCCTCACTGGATGTGGAAAGTTAATTCAGGTATAAACGGGAAGGCTTAATGAGAGGAGAGCGCGGCGGATTAACCATGCCCCTTTCTCGCCAAGGTAACGGCACGCAGCCCCGCAGCCCCGCAGCCCCGCAGCCCCGAGCCAGCGGCTGGTGCCTGGGCCTCGCTCTGGTGCCCTCCGTGGCCTCCCCTGCCTGCCTTAGCGCAGCCCGGGACCGGGCGGGAGAGGGGAGGTGTTATTAGCATCAACTGCGAGCAGAAATCTGCAGGGGGGACTTGGAAGTACCTGTGTGGCCCGTGCGGGCGTCCAGCACCAGGGCGTCAGCGCCTCCACCGCAGCTCCGCCAACCCGCCCACCCGCGGTGCTCTGCCCCTCAGCCGCCCATGCAGGGGATTTGCAGAGCTACAGGGCGCGCTCCTACCCTTAGGATGCTGGAGCACAATCGGGACCTCCTAGATTTTAGTAGTTTCAGCTCGCTCACCATGTCCTGTGGGCAAGGCCCTGTACTAGGCACATTATAGGTTATTTAATTCCACCTTGTTCACAGTGCGACGGGACTACGTATTCTTGTTCCCATTTTACAGACAGGAAAACAGAGGCTCAAAGAGGAAAAAGTAAATTGTTCATGGTGGCACAGCTAGAAATGAGCAAAACTGGGCTTTGATCCCTCCTCTGGCTCTGTGCTTTTGTACTACCTTACTTTATTGTCTGCTCTTGAAGAAAGACATAGCCCCAGGGTTGCAAATAAACAGCCCCTAACCATATAAGGGAGTGCATAATTCTGCACGGCAGACAACGGGAGATGCTTGGAGACCCCAAGTAGGAAGTTGGAGCGGGCTTGGGTGGGCAGAGCGGCTTCCTGGTTTGAGGTGGGTTCTTAAAAAGCACGGGGGCTTGCTTCCTTGTTTCTCCACCTCCAGATTTCCTCTCACTGTCTCCACCATGAGCTCAGCCTAGGAATTCCCATTTCTTCTGTGATGGCAGAAGGCAACCAGTTCCTAGGTCCTGGAGGAGGAGGCTCCAGCTGATACACGTTGTCTCATCCAGGTGGGGCGCCCCATCGTAGAGGGCTGTCCCGTCATGCGGTGATTGAGCAGACATGACTCCCGTGCCCTGCTTCTCCCTCCCAGAGCTGGTGGAACAGAGAGAGGACCCACGAGTCTGACTGGCACTGCAGGCTATGTCTGGGGGACAGAACTTCTGTGTCTGTTAGAATAGGAATTCTCCAGGGGCTGTCGAATCAAGGGACTTTTCTCTCCACGGCTGTGTTTGTGTGCTTCACTTTCATCCAGAGAGCATGCAGGGCTGGCTGCGGCTGCTCAGATACTGCATGGGAGTCTCAGGAGCAGCTGCCATGTTCGGTGGAGTGACCGCCTAACCCCAAGAGCCACTGAATGCAGAGAGGGGTGGTGGCAGAGGGAAGGCAGCTGCTGGAGTTCAGAGGCTCAGAGACTTCAGGAGACAAGCTCAAGGTCACAGAGTAAATCAGAGGAAGGAGAAAGCCAAATCTGCATTTCTAGGTTCTCAGTGAGGGCCTTTGGTCCTGCTGAATACCACATGGTTCTTCTTTGGGTCTGACTTCAGTCCAGAGAGCCTACAAACAGGACAGAGAAGCAGAGGGCCTCACCTGTGACAGGAGAATGTGTGCAATGCCGACCACTGAGGCCAGGGGAAAAGTGAATTATCTGTGTAGGAAGATTACTGACATTATCCTTCATTTTAAGGATGTAGAAATTAAAGTTCAGAAAGACAGGTTGACTTGCTCATAACCACCCAACTAGAAAGTGGTGGGATATACATTGGAAATGGGAAGAGAGGAGGGTGTCTGCATAACGGGGGGTTGGGGTGGGGAGGCTGGGCCTCAAGCAGTAAATATTTATGGGGCACCAAGTGTATGCCAGGCAGTCCTACTGCAGATACAGCAATGAACAAGCCAGATGGGGTCCCAGTCCGCACAGAGCCTACAGTTTAATGGGGTGGCTGGATGTGCCACGTCTTGTGGGAGAAACCCGCATGGGTTCTGCTCAGCAGTGAATTCCCTGCAGTGTTGGTTCTCTCCTCTGGCTGCAGGATAGGGTCACCTGCAACCATGCAGGATCACTTGCAATGCCAGGATCCTCATTGCAGACCAATGGAACCCAAACCTCGGTGGGGAGGAGTCTGGGCATCAGTATGTTTCATGAACTTTTCAGGTGATTGCAGCTGACCACAGGTTCAGGCCAGCATCGGACAGCAGCACTTGAACAAAGCAAGCCTGGAACGTATGTCTTAAAGAATTTGAGGAGTGTTTGACCATCAAGACTGTGCCTTGGGAGGTAGTAGCACCCCTCAGGGGGCAGAAGTAGAAACAGAAAGGGTTATTGGGGATACCCCAGAACACACCCTTGGGCTGCCCCCAGATAACAGAATGGTGATGGCAGAGTGACAGGTGGATATGAGTTATCTCAAGGTTCCTGGCTGTCATCTCCCTGGGAAGATTTTATTTATTTATTCCAGTTTCTAAAGAGGGTCCTTTTACTGGAGTGCCTTGAGATTTAGGTGTAAAATTTAAAGCCCTAATTAAAATACATAAAACATGGCATGGAGCAATTAGAGTGGCAGGAAGTAGCACTGAAAAACCTCATCAGCCATGAGTGTTTGCAATTGGGAAGAGTCCGATTTACTGGGCAGTAAATGCCTTGCCCCTGACATTAAAGATCAGGAGTGAAGGGGCAGTGGGTGTCTAGAGGCCCCCATCCCTCCAAGTTGGATGCTGAGAGATGATCTGTAACTGTCGGGAGCCCCTGTCTGAGGGGAGGCACAGCCCTGCCTTTAGGAAGTTCCTCATCAAATGTCTGTGTGTACAGTGAGCATCTTCACATGCATCTGTGCAAAGTCAGTTTTTTTGGGGGGAAAGCACTAGTATGAGTATTGTGGTTATCTGTAGTCCCCCTGGAAACTTTGTGTAGAGGTTGGGTCTCAGGGTTTTAATCAGATGTGTGTGCTAGTCCTTATATGCTTGTGGTTTACAAACACTGTGTCAAAGGGTATCTTTTTTTTCAGTATCTATCCCTACAGCGAAAGACCAAAAAGAGACCCAGAGGTATATGTTTACCAATGATAAAAGCTGATAGTTATAGCATCGTGTCAAGTACTGGTCTAAAAGCTTCCCATACCATAACTCATTTAATCCTTACGACAACCCAATGAGATGAGGGCTATCGGCCTATTTTACAATTGAGGAAACTGAAAGTACAAAACCTAACTCCCTGGTAGTTACATGGCTGGCGAGAAGCTGACCTGGGTGCACTGGAGCATTGCACTGCCTGAGGGTGGCATTTTGTACCCAGTCCTGCTGGGTACTCCTCGGAGACCCCTGATACTAAGAGATGGGAATGCATGCAGAACCCACCCATGGAACTGTGTCTTGAGTTTTTTTGCACGGGGAGTCAGGATCCTGGCTCCAGACACCAGCTCCTGGTGTGACCTGAATGCCCTTCTGCCTGTCTGGGCCTCAGTTTTCCATCTGTAAGAGAGTAAGCTGGGTTAAGTTCACCAGTGGTGCACACAAAATCACCATGGGCGTCTCTTTCAAAACATGGATTCCTGGAGGATGCTGATTTGGCAGGCTCTGTGTGGGGCTCCAGTAGTGTTTGAGGATCCTAGGGTGCTTTCAAGGATATGACCAGAATGATGATTCCTACTGTAGCAGACACTAGCAGCTAATCTTTACCATGTTTTAGGGCCTGTGCCACATGCTTACAGTGACTCTGTCACCGAATCATCACAATGATCCTGCACTGGTGATGCTATTTGAAGATGAGGAAATGGGGAGATAATGTGGCTTGACAAGGTCACAAGCCAGTGATTATCATAGCTGGGTACTTGTACACAGTTGGCCTGACTTCAGTGCTCACTTTTGCATCCATGATACTACATCGGCACTTGGCTGGTTGAGCTCCCAGTCCCACCCTCTCCCAGGTCTTGCTGAATGAGCAGTGGGCAGTGTGACCTGGCCTCCAGCTGCTTGCACCAGTAGGGCAGGTGACTCAAAGTAGTCACTGGACTGGCTGAGCAGATGGACAGAGAGAGAGAGAGACCAAGATTTGAGAAAGAGAAGTTTCTGGATGCCCTCCTAGGCCCCTTGAGGCCAGTCTACTATATCTGAAATGAGGATCCATTGCTCTTCATTAGTGTCTTTATAATAAATCTCCTCCACTTAAGCTAACTCAGTGGATTTCTGATGCTTCTGAAATATTCCTTAAAATGTTTGCCCCAGCTTCCCTGCAAAGTTTTTGGGATCAAATCACATAATGGATGTGAAAGGGCTAGTGACCTGGATGAAACTACACCAATTATGAAATATCTGGGAAGCAGTTCTAAGCTTATATATAATCAATGAATTGCTGCAAGAATGAGACAGGACTTACTGCAGGGGCAGTTTAATTAAGGGAGCTCCACGGAGGCAGTGGTTGTGCAGAGATTTGCAGGTGTGGGATATAGACATGGAGAGAAGGAGGACCTTCCAGGCAGAGGAGAAAGCGGGGGCGTTACCTTGGCTGAAGACTAGCAGGAATCGATCTGGGGAACTCCAGCAAGTGGATTTTTTTTTTTATGCACTGGCCACTGGGGAGTCCTTGGAGGTTATCTGGTAGGTGTGTTTAGAAAGACAAAAGCCATCTAATGGATTAATCAAAGGGGAGAAAGCAGAGACTAATTAAGTAGCCAGTGTGGTTCCAGGGTGTCTGGAAAAGCTTCCAGAGAGATTTCCTGATTGAAGAGTGACCAGGACTAGGTCATAGGTTGTAATCACCGAATAGGTCGCTCCATTCATTCATTCACTAAATGTTTATGAGCATCTGCTGCACCTGGTGCTGTTCCAAGCAGAGCTGATGAGAAACCAATGAACTGGGTATGGTCTCTGCCCTCTTCAAGCTTGCAGTCTGGCAGGGGAGATGGGCAGGCATTATATAACAGTAGTACAAATCGATCCAAGATTACAAAGAGTGAGAAGGATCTGCTACAGGAGCTTGACCAAATTGGAAAGAAGGTGGAAGTGCCTTAGGGAAGCCTTCCCTGAGGAAGTAAGGCTCTTCCTGTGATGTAGTCCGAGTGAGTAGAAGTTTTCTAGGTGAGGAGCAAGTGAGAAGACATTCCCAGTTATGAGTACAAGGCGGGAAACAGTTGGAAAGCAGAGAGAGCACAGAGCCAGGGGGCATCTTGGGGAGGGCAGGGGTAGGGACACAGGTGAGGCCTTGCAGGCCCTGGTAAAGTTGTGGGTTATTTATTTATTTATTTGTTTATTTATTTATTTATTTTTGGAGTTCAATTTGCCAACATATAGCATAACACCCAGTGCTCATCCCGTCAAGTGCCCCCCTCCGTGGGTCTTGATCCTGAAAGCAGTATGAGGCTATGGGGGCATTTTAAACAGGGAGGAGCATGATTTGATTTGTGCTTTTAGAAGTTCATTCTGTATGGAATATGGAGAACGGATGCGGGTGGATCAAAAGAGAATTCTAGGAAGCCGGTGAGGAGGAAGCATTGGAAACCAGCTCTAATTATCTCAGGCCCAAAGGATTGACTGGAGCTAGCCAGGGGAGTCACAGAAAGAGAAGGCTCTGGGGTCCTCAGTGACTGCTTTGGGTTTAAACCTCAGGCTAGGGATATGGCTGACAGCTGCTCTGGGGTCACATCTTCACATTCTACCCAGAGAAAAGGGAAAATTGGGTGGGGGGAGTCTCTGGGTGACATACCTTGAAACTTGGAGATGCACTGGAGACTAACAACTCCACAAGGAAGCAGAGTCTGAGAAGAGCTTCTCCCTAAAGGAAGCAGTGAAAGACTGGGAAATCCTGCCGCCAGAAAATGCGAGAAAGGATGTGGCTTAGATCAAAGGGAAGATAAGTGTTGAATGTAGAAACTACTGCAATAATCTAGATGGGGAAAAAACTAGCCCCAGGGATGGTTTTATCTTTGAAGGAGGATGGGGAAGGAAAGTTACTAGCATTTAGGAAGTTATGATGTGCCAGGTAGTTCACTGGGTCACTTTCCTTATCTTCACTATAGCCCCATGATATAAGACCCATTTCACAGAAAAGAACACTGAGGTTCAAGAGAGCTAGGACTGCTTGCCTGAGATCATACAAGGATCCCACAGTAGAGCTGAGAGTCAATCCTGGGAGTTTGGAGTTGACCCCAAATCCCATACTTTCTTGTATTCCATGTGTTGTCCTCCTGGGAAGTGAGTTTGGGTAGAGAAAATAGTATTGGCCTTTGACCCTGACTTTCTAATCATGGGGAAGCCAACCAAAGAGAACTCTTTTGGTGACAGCTTGAAATCCAGGCTGCCAGAGAGGACGAGGGGGTCCAGGATAGATTTGGAGGTCATCCTGGGAGACTCGGAGACTCCTCACTAACATGGATCTCTGTGGGCTGTTTACCTCCATTCTCTTCCCCTCCCCCAGATGCGGCTGCCTGACTGGCACACTTTTTACTGATCTTCTAATGAACAAAAGATCCAATTGCATTTTTCTTAACTCATATTTTAGGAAAGGAAGCAAGATGATTTTGCAGAGGTTTGTCTGATTGCTGGATTAGCAGGCACCTTCCAACTTCTTAATCCTTATTTAATTCCTTGATCAAGCCAGTTCAGCTCTACGCAGTCTGCACCTAGGCAATTGAGGAAAAAAAGCTATATTTTCAGGAATTAAGCACCAGCATTGTGTTTATTCTTTAATGTGATCAAATTGTGCCAGCATCTGTAATGAGAGGGACAGGCTCATAAAGAAGTGATCTGCCAAGTTCAGAACCCAAGGAGCAGAGTCTGAATCTTGGAAATAATGTGGAGGAGGGGTAGAGCAGGGCTTGGGCTTGGGAAGGGAGCCAGGAGGAGAGTGGGGCTAGTATTGTGCCCCGAGGCCTGGGAGCCCCAGGCTGAAGCAGAGATTGCTCACATCACAGCCAGGGTGCAGGCACATTCAAAGGTGAGGATGGCATGTAGACAAACCAGTGGGGATGGTGCAGTGTCCAGGAGCAGTGACAGCAGCACTATTCCCCCTCGTGGTTTTGAAGAACCAGTGGGAGGTCACAGTCATGGAGACCCAGAGGCAAAGCAAGGAGGAAGGGCATGAAGTTGGGTCTCCAAGCACCTGAAGTTATGTGACTGTGGTTGGGGAGTTTTTCAGAGGATTCAGAGAAGGCTGTGGGGCAGGACCTCAGAGGGTCTCCACCATCACTGAGAGGCAAACTGGGATCAGCTCTACACAGAGTGCTAGGACAGCCTCATCTTGGTGGAGTGGAGAAAGAACATACCAGAAGGTTATCAGCCTCGCCCCTCAGCAGTGGAAGTCCTGCTGAATACTTCGGATAGACCACACCACCCCATCTCGATGGATACCAACCCACATACGCCCAAGGACTGGCTTGAGGCCAAATGCACCCTTCCCTCCCAGCACTGTACAAGCCGCTGCCCATCCATGTAGGTGCCTGCCTGGAGAGCAGGAGGGAAAGAGAGGCAGAAAATGGAGAAATCCTCACTCTGTCCACAAGGAGCTGAAGCTTGAGCCAAAGGCAGACACTCAACCACTGAGCCACCCAGGTGCCCCTCCTTCCTTGCCCCTTTCTTCCAGAAAGCCTTCCTGGATTACCCCTCCCGAGTGATTTGCTTTAGTGCCACAGCCCCTCCCATTCACAGGTTCGAGTTGTTCTGGATGTGGCTCTGGCAGGGTGGGTTCTGGTCTCCTGGACTGTGATCACCCCCAAGGAGAGTCTCTTTGGAATGGCCCCCTAGTTCTCCCTCCACCACCTGCACCAACTCGGTCCATGTCTTTGGGAAATGTGTGATTAGGGGAAGGCAGGGTGCTTTGTAGAAGCATCTGCCCAACCCCAGAGAAACATTGCTGAGAGGTAAAACATAATATATTCAGGATCCCACAGCTCTGGGAACAGAAATACCACTGAACTGGGGTCCTGTTGTTCAGATTTTGGAAGCTAAAATTGTTAGATTTGGAAAGAAGCAAAGAAATCACCCAGCGTCATGGCTTGCACTAGGTTTTGGCTACAGATTCTTTTGTTTCCCACAAATGTAATCTTTCATGGATTCCCACAGATAGCATAAGCAGCAGATGCTTTGGTTGAAGCGGGAAGGGATTGGAGCTCCACTAACTCAGCCACTGATGGTCCTGAGGCCTTAGAACCAAAGGCTCCCTGTGGCATGAGGCCAAAGCCCTGAGCTCCTCCAAACCCAGTGTGAATGCTGAGGCTGCAGAGGGGGCCACTTGTTTAAGCCTTAAGTGGCAGAGGAGGGGCTGGCACTCCCTGGCTGGTGCCCGTTCCCTATGCAAGTCCTCATGAGCCACAACCCCAGGGACAGGTTGGTATCCATTGGTCATTCTTGGCCGGCTATCTCCACTGCCCACCAGACATGCCCCAAAAAGCCAGTCTGTGGGGTGCAGAGTGCAGTCCGTGAAACCAGGCCCAGCCTGTGGGCAGTGCAGGACATCTAGGATCTAAACAAGCCCCAGGAGCATTTCCTGACTTACCCCAACCTAATAAACCCCAATTACTGAGCAATCCAGTTGCCAGGTGACCCAGGGTTTTGGGTCCCAAAGGGCCCAGACCAGTTCCTCTCCTGTCCTTAGACAGGTGCCCTCCTCTCTGACCTCCTCCCAGGAGTTCCGAGGTGACCTGGCTGCTCGGCTCTGTCTGAGTTCCCGTGTGAAGTTCAATTAGCATGCCGGACCAGTGCTGGCTGGCTCCACATATTATTTGCACAGGTTAAGTATTCCTGATAAGGCTTCTCAAATCAGAGGGCTGAAATGAACTTAATTAGAACTCAGAATACTCAAGGTAGAGATAAAAGTCAGCACGTCTAGGTCTCTGAAACAACAAATTGGGGGTGGGGAGAGGAAAAAAAGGAGAAGGTAAGGGACCTGGTCCCAGGCCATGATGAAACACTCGCTTGTCTGGAATGGAAAGGAGACAGGAACTGATTCTGGTCTTTACCCCAGAGTCTTTCTTCAATCACCAGACTTAAATTCAGACCATCCCTGGGAGAGGGCACATGCAGGTGTGCAGTCCACATACTGTACTCAGCACCTGCAGCCCCGGGAAGTGGGGAGTTGCGGAGCAGGGCTGGATGGCAGGTGGAGGAAAGCACTCATGACTTCCTCCAGGGTTGGGGAGGGAGTACATCATCTCAGATGACAATCATCCCTCACTTTGGTTTAGGCCTTTACAGTTTACAACTCCTACTTAATTTGTGAGAGGGGTACTCTTTTTACAAATATGAGATCAATGTGTTGTAACTTCCCCCACTAAACTGTGTTTTGTGAGACCTTCCTCCTCTGAGGCTGAGGCTTGAATTTGTCCTCCCCTCAAACGAGAGGGTGGGCCGGCTTCCAACAGAGACTCTACGGTCTAGAGTGCTCCCTTGGATGGAGTGGAGCTTGCACTGTGCCTCTAACTGTGACCCTGGGCAGACAGCTTCTCTCTGCCATGTAGCCTTTCATCTGCACCCAGGGCATATATAAGTATCTCCTTGGTAGAGTAGGTGTGAAAGAGGTAGGCACTGCTGCAGAGTAAGGGCCTCGTGCATGGTAGCAGGCCTGGAAGACTTGCTCAGTGGGCTTCACATAAGGGATGCCCATCAGACAGAGTGGGGAGTCCATTGATTCCTATCCCGAGGGCTGTAGGGGAAGGAGAGAGCTGAAGATGGGTGGGGAGGCGGTAAGATCCACACCCGATCGTTCTCTAGGCTGTACCCACAAGGAGAAAGGCATGTTGGATTCATGGAGGAGACACCAAGAACAGAGGAGATTCTGATTCCCTTCTCATTTAGGACTTGAGAAGGTCCTCACCTCTCAGGCTGTTCCTGCCTCAAGTGGGGTGGCTGTCCTGAAGTCAACCAGGGGCTGTGGTATGGAGCGAGGAGGGAGGACATGAAGTTGGGTCTCCAGGCACCTGAAGTTATGTGACTGTGGTTGGGGAGTTTTTCAGAGGATTCAGAGAAGGCTGTGGGGCAGGACCTCAGAGGGTCTCCACCATCACTGAGAGGCAAACTGGGACCAGCTCTACACAGAGTGCTAGGATAGCCTCATCTTGGTGGAGTGGAGAAAGACTATACCAGAAGGTTATCAGCCTCACCCCTCAGCAGTGGAAGTCCTGCTGAATACTTCGGACAGACCACACCACCCCATCTCGATGGGTACCAACCCACATATGCCCAAGGACTGGCTTGAGGCCAAATGCACCCTTCCCTCCCAGCACTGTACAAGCCATCCATGTAGGTGCCTGCCTGGAGAGCAGGAGGGAAAAAAGAGGCAGAAAATGGAGAAATCCTCACTCTGTCCACAAGTTGCTGAAGAGTTCCTTTAAAGACTGTTTAAATCATTGAATCAGCCTGAGATCTCGTATTGAGCTAACACTTACTTGCCCTCGTCCCCCATTACCCACAGAATAGGAAAGCAGAAGACAGTTCCAATCAGCTAATGAAAAATCAAGAAAAGGGGCTTCTCGCACATCTGAATGAGCTGTGAGTGTGTCTGTGACCTTGCCACACATATATTATCTGGTCTGATTCCCATATGTGCTGGAAAATGGCTATCACTGGGGGGCAGCTTGGAGTGGCCATATAGTCTGGGATGACAGAGGCCATGGTGATATGTCCAAAGTCATCTTTATTATCACCAGTGGCCTCTGGCTCCTCCTGCTGGCATTTCCCTCTGTGCCGTGTTCTTATCTTAGCTGGGCTGAGTTTGGTAAATGAGTAATTGAAAGTCAATGCAGCATAACTCAGGGGGACACAGCTCAGGCTCTGGAATCATCCAGACTAGATCTGGGCTGAGATCCCAGCCCTGCCACTTACCAGCCATGTGACCCTGGGAAGGAACCCATCAACTTTGTGGTTGAAAGTGAGAGTTAGAGGTATGTGTAGAGCACACCACCATGCCTGGGTGTAGTAGCTCCTCAATTAAAGGTAGCATGTTTCTGAATGAATGAATGAATGAATGAATGAATGAATGGGCCATTTTCAGAGATTAGCACACCACACTCATGCATCCTATGCTGAAAGGCAATATAATGTGGCATTTAAGAGTGAGAGCTATAAAGCCAAATGGCCCAGGTTTAAATCCTGGCTTGGTCACTTACAGATTATCTATCCGTGGAAAACCTCTCTAGATCTCAGCTCCCCTATGTGCACCTGAGGAGGAGGATAATGACACCCACGGAATGGGGTTGCTGTGAGGACTGAATGAGATAATGTCTGTAAACCTCTTGCAGGGTACCTGACACAAAGTGAGTATTCCAGAAATGCCAGCCATTATTTTTATGATGATGTACCAATAGATGCCATTCCACCCCATCCCCATGCCAGGTGCTGCTCTAGGTCCTGGATGGGATATATGAGCAACATAAGACATAACATCCAGCCTCCAGGAGCTCGTTGAGGAGGCCAGATGCACATCCTCCAAGCACCCATGCTCAGGCCTGTTTTATGGGCAAGAGTGGCACTAATGTAATCAAGGACCCAGCGCAAGTACAGACAGCAGAGGCCACAGGGAGGGCAGGAGCAGCAGAAGGAGGAAACATGGTGCCTACAGGTGCCTGGATGGGCTGGGTGTTCTCTTCACTTTTCACACACCCATTGTCTTGTCACCATGTGTCTGTCACCCTGGAGGCACATACACTCAAGCCAGGGATGGCATAAAGGACAATAGCTGCCTAGAAGTCCAGATGCCTGGGGGTCTTTTTCTGGACCTCATCTTCTGGAAAGCACTGGTCTCTTTGAGCTCTGGTTCCTTTAAACATAAGATGGAAATAATAATAGTATCTCTCCTTCCAGCCCCACAAGACAATAGCCAGAGTCAAATAGACTAGGAAGGAAGGGCCAGGCAGGTTGCTATGATCTTCGTATGAGCCGCCAGTCCTTGCAGCCACTGGGGAAGAACTCAAAGCTGTGACCCTCTAATGGAGGAGTTGGGGAACTTTTATTCCTGCTCTGGGGAAGAGATAGTCATATAATCACCCGGGCTTGGAGACTTCCTTGAATTTTCAGTATTAATTTCCCCAAAGCCTTGACATTAACCATGGGGCAAATAGCTGACATTTGTATTTCCCAGCACCAGGGCTACCTGCCCCTGGATGTCCCAGTAGGTAAGCACAGAGGCCCCGAGCTGGAAGCTCCTTCAGGGAAAAAGATTTTGTAATCTACCCCAGGCCTATTTGTTGAGTGGTGACCTTTCTTCTCTGCCCCCACGAGATACTGGCATAGGGGTCCCATCTGTTCACCCTGCTACATCATGCATCCCTACTCTCTGCCTCTAGCCCCTCCGCTCCACGCATTCCCCCAACCAAGAAATCAAGCTTAATCGCCTTCCATTCAGCTTCTGCATTGCAATAAATAGTTGTGGTAGGCTTCTGAGGAGGAGAAAAAAAATCCAGCATTTAAAATATTGAGCCACTCAGAAATAATTATTCATGAGGTTTTTGTGCATGCATTAGACTTTTCCCTCCAGGCTGAGGGCCGCCTGCTGCAATGAACTTAGCCACAACTTGGCCTTTCTTCCCATTTTCCTTTTCCTTTCTTTTTTTTTTTTTCTCCCTGCATTTATGATTCCTCAACACATTCAGATTTAAACATTAAAAATGCTTATCAAGAGGACATGGACAGGGCCATTCAGAATTCATCAACAGAAGGAGCATACTGACGGGGAAGAAGGACCCTTCAGATGGGCTGCCGAGCAGAGTGTGCCCAGGCCTGAATGTGGGTGTCCAGTCTGTTGTGGGAGAGGCACAGCCCTGCCCTCAGGGAGCCCCAGTCTGAGGGGAGACACAGCCCCGCCCCCAGGGAGCCCCAGTCTGAGGGGAGACACAGCCCTGCCCCCAGGGAGCCCGTGTGAGGGGAGACACAGCCCTGTACTCAGGGAGCCCCAGTCTGAGAGAGACACAGCCCTGCCTCAGGGAGCCCCAGTCTGAGGGGAGACACAGCCCTGCCCTCAGGGAGCCCCAGTCTGAGGGGAGACACAGCCCTGCCCCAGGGAGCCCCAGTCTGAGGGGAGACACAGCCCCACCCCTCAGGGAGCCCCAGTCTGTGATGGAGACACAGCCCTGTACTCAGGGAGCCCCAGTCTGAGAGAGACACAGCCCTGTCGTCAGGGAGCCCCAGTCTGAGGGGGAGACACAGCCCCGCCCCCAGGGAGCCCCAGTCTGAGGGGAGACACAGCCCCGCCCTCAGGGAGCCCCAGTCTGAGGGGAGACAAACAGCCCCGCCCCCCAGGGAGCCCCAGTCTGAGGGAGACACAGCCCCGCCCCCAGGGAGCCCCAGTCTGAGGGGAGACACAGCCCCGCCCCCAGGGAGCCCCAGTCTGAGGGGAAACACAGCCCCGCCCTCAGGGAGACCCAGTCTGAGGGGAAACACAGCCCCGCCCCCAGGGAGCCCCAGTCTGAGGGAGACACAGCCCCGCCCCCAGGGAGCCCCAGTCTGAGGGGAGACACAGCCCCGCCCCCAGGGAGCCCCAGTCTGAGGGGAGACATCAGCCCCGCCCCCATGTAGCCCCAGTCTGAGGGGAGACCACAGCCCCGCCCCCAGGGAGCCCCAGTCTGAGGGGAGACACAGCGCTGCCTCAGGGAGCCCCAGTCTGTGTCGTCAGGGAGCCCCAGTCTGAGGGGGAGACACAGCCCCGCCCTCAGGGAGCCCCAGTCTGAGGGGAGACACAGCCCCGCCCCCAGGGAGCCCCAGTCTGAGGGGAGACACAGCCCCGCCCCCAGGGAGCCCCAGTCTGAGGGGAAACACAGCCCCGCCCTCAGGGAGCCCCAGTCTGAGGGGAAACACAGCCCCGCCCCCAGGGAGCCCCAGTCTGAGGGGAGACACAGCCCCGCCCCCAGGGAGCCCCAGTCTGAGGGGAGACACAGCCCCGCCCCCAGGGAGCCCCAGTCTGAGGGGAGACACAGCCCCGCCCCCAGGGAGCCCCAGTCTGAGGGGAGACACAGCCCCGCCCCCAGGGAGCCCCAGTCTGAGGGGAGACACAGCCCCGCCCCCAGGGAGCCCCAGTCTGAGGGGAGACACAGCCCTGCCCCCAGGGAGCCCAGTCTGAGGGGAGACACAGCGCTGCCTCAGGGAGCCCCAGTCTGAGGGGAGACACAGCGCTGCCTCAGGGAACCCTAGTCTGAAGGAGACGCCTAGTCTTGCCTCAGAGAGCCTAATCTGAGGGGAAAAGTATATCCCTGCCCTCAGGGAGCACTAGTCTGAGCAGAGACAGCTTTGTACTCAGAGAATCCTTAATCTGAGGGAAGAGAGACTGTTCTTACCCTCACAGTGCCCCAGTCTGAGGGAGGAGACAGCCCTCCCCTTAGAGCACTCCCTGTCTGATCAGATTCCATCCTGACCTGGGAGACAGTTCTCTCACATACAGTGACTTTCTAGTAGGGGAATGTGCTTGAGGATTCCATTTCCAGTCGGGAACTGTACTCATTCATCCGTGTGTTTAACAATATTTATCAAACACATGTTGCACTTCTATACCAAGCACTGATAAGCACTGGGGAATTCACCTAAAAGACTCAGTCCCTCAAAAACACCATCTTATTTAGGAGGCAGATACATAAATGTTTTTACAATCAGCTATGATAAGTGCTGAGAGCAAGGTGAGTCCTCAGTTCTGGGGAAGGAGAGGGCCTAACCGTTCCTTGGAGCAGCTGGCGTGCCTTTCCTTTATACTCGCGTTCCCTATGCCTCCGTTTTGTTGTGGAGTCCTGAGAAATTATAGAAATGGGTAGAAAACAGTGTCAAATATTGAATATCTGAAACTCTGTATTGATGTTTTTCACTCATTTATGACTGTGCTTAATAAATATTGCTGGAGACCATGTAGATTGCAGTATAATATAAAATTTGGGGGCTCGAGAGGGGTCTAGGCATAATTCCTGCTCTCAAGCAGCTCATGGGCTAGACTTCTTAGCAATTCTCATTTGATGTGTTTCAGAGCTTTAAAGCAAAACTCTCCTGCAGGTCACCTGGCCCTGTCCCCACTTCCTGGTTTGGGTGCCTGGGGTGAGACCCTGACCGGTTCGTCTGGGAAGAACCATCTGAAACTCACTGCATTTACCTGACCCCTGCTCTTAAGAGATCTCTGCTTACATCTGACCAGCTTTCCTACACCTTCCTCCTGCAAAAGTATCCTCTTCTCATTTAGGGGTGCTGTGGAGGAGCCATCTCCCCAACCTACTTACTCTGCCTTTTTGGCTTTGGCTGTGTTGCACACAGGCCAGGCATCCCTTTGGCTTCTGCATGCTAAAATCCCAGGCATCCAGAATCAAGAGCCATGAGATACTCATTTCACTGGTCAGAGCCACGTCATACACTGGGCACTGGGGAGATGGGAGTGCAGGCATATGGTGAACCAGAAGCCCACTTTGGGGAATGGAGCCATGGCTTTAGGGTCTGACAGGCCTGCCCTAAGGGAGTCAGGGTGAAATGGTCGCTTTCCTGAGACCTGGAATGTGAGAATATTGCTCTTGAGATAGTCATCTGTAGAGCTGGTACGGACCTTAGGCATAGCTGAGTTAGCTATAGGCTGAGCTGCTAGAATGGATCCTCAAGACAGACTGGCTGAGGGGAGTGCATGAGTTAGGCCAAAGACTGGTGGACAGTCTGACTACCCAGAGTCCCAGGCTGTGGGTGCTGCTCTGCAACCCCCAACATGGGCCTTCCGTTGCTGAATCCAAGAGGGCTGCTCCAGTGGAGGCCAGCCTGCAGATAAGATTAGGAAGAAGTGGAAGGCAGGTCTGTTCTTTTTTAAAGGATATGCCCTGGACACTGCTTAGGTGCACACTTCCACTCCTATCCCAAGACCTGAACTTAGTCACCTGACCACTGCTAGCTGCAAGGGAGTCTGGGAAATGTAGTCTATAGCTGGGTAGCTATAGGCTCCTCTAAAACTTGGGTGATACCAAACCAAGAAGAGGGAAATGAACACTGGGACATAATTCAAAGTTCCTGTCACAGGTAAAGGGAACATGACAGGGAGTTTTATTCTCTCCAAACATTTCAGCTGCCTTTTTGTTTTCCCTGAATGGCAGGATTAGTGGGAAAAGCCCCCAGAGCTAACAGTTCAGAGGAAGAGAGATTTTGAATTGCTTTCATGCTGCCTAGGAATGGGGTGGGTCCCTTCAGCAGGCAGGGCTGAAGTCTTCACCCTGCAAGGGCTGGTGCCTGCACCCTGGACCACAGTGGCAGGAGATGAACACCATGCCGCAGTATTGCTCAGAGCACCCAAAGTGCCCCCAGCCAGTCCTTCCAGGATTCTGGCCAATTGACTCTGTCCTGGCATCATAGGTGCCCCACCTCTTGGTATGCACCTTTCTGCAAGCATGTGTGGATGCTGCCTGAGGGCTTACTCTGCCAGAGTGCCCTTGGACCCTCCCATGGGGAAGAGGTGGCAAGGAGTTACCCTGGAGAATAGCCCCCAACTGATCATGAGTAGCAGTTTGTGCATATATACCCAAGTCTGAGACATGTCCTACACAGTATCCCAGAACTCCTCAGGGGAACCAACCCCCAGTTGCCTACTGCAGTAATATGCTCCCTGTGTTGGCTTCCTCTCCTTTCTTATTTCCTCTCTTCTCTATGGGTATTTCCTTTATCACCTCCCAACTGAACCACTTGTCCTGACATCGTTGTCTCAGAATCTGCTTCTGGGGGAGCTCAATCCAGGTACCCAAGGTGATGGGCTTTCCCTGCTCTGTCCAAGTAGAGAAAAGACCCTACAACCAAGAGAGGGGTGGGGTGCAAACCACAAAAGACAGGAAGTTACATCTAATTGTCAGTGCATTCCCAGCACCTGGTGTAGTACCACACACAGGATGCGGGGTGGGTGCTCACAAAGTATTCTGCCCACTGTATGGATGAACCCAAGTGCACTCTGTCCTCAACTTGCTGCATGACCTTGGGCAAGTCACTTCACCTCTCTGAGCCACACTTTCACTATCTACAAAGAGGAGATAATAACATTACCTGCTTAGAAGAAGAAATGAGATAACAGCTGTGAATGAGCTTTGTGATTCTAACGCCCTCTGAATTGTAAGAGGTGAAAGATTGGAAAGCTGCCTCTTATCCTCGTGGCTGCTTTTCAAAATGCCCAAGTAGGAACATTTTAGTGGCTGAAAAACAGCATCAATTTTCCCATTGAAATTCTTTTATTCAGCAAAGTAAATAATCTTAGTGGAAGGTGTATGCATTATATTTTCTATAGGATTCATTAAAGCTGTTTTCATTTTGAATTAAAAATACGCAATTCAGAATATTTATTCTGAAAGGGTCCTATGCAAACAGGAAGGCTGCTCCTCACTAATCTTCTCATTTGATGGTCAAGAGATGGACCAGGGGCAGCTAGACCTTTCCCAGGACCACAGGGCTGCTTGGAAAATTTCATTCATTCTGTAGATGGGGTCTGGCCAGGCCGGTGCCGGGTGTGGCTGTGGCTTGGTGACAAATAGACACCTGCTATCACAGAGCTGTCAGTCTCATGGGGTGAGGAATGAACAGAATAGCTGCACTACAAGCTGAACCGTAAGTGGTTTCACAGAAAATAAGTCTTTCTCCCAGAACTAAGGCAGTGGAGCTAGTGAAGGTGCATGATGGAGAGGGAAGGTGCATGATGGAGAGGGAAGGTGCCCAGGGGAAGGCTGCTTGAGCTCAAGTCTGTGATATTATCTGGGGGATAAAAATGAAGGAGAACCTTTTAGAGGAGGCAGAGTATGTAAAGGTCCTGTGGCCCAAGGTGGTACCTGGTGGGTTTGAGGAGGTGTAAGAGGATCCTTGTGACCACAACGTGGACAGTGAGGTATGAGGAAGAGAGAAATGAGGTTGCAAAGTGGGCAGGGGGAGACCTCAAATGTCCTTGGAGACCTTGTACATTCAGTCCAAGAATGGTATCTAATTAGGTCTTACTATTTTTTTCATAATATCCAATAATTATATTATGGAAATTTTTAAAGATACAGACAACTTGCATAATGGACACCCAGATTCTGCCACTAGCATCTCGCTCTGTTTGTTCACATATCTTCCCATCTATCCATCCCTTATCCATCTTTTTTATTTATTTATTTATTTATTTATTTATTTATTTATTTATTTTTATTTATTTATGATAGTCACACACACACACACACAGAGAGAGAGAGAGAGAGAGAGAGAGGCAGAGACACAGGCAGAGGGAGAAGCAGGCTCCATGCACCGGGAGCCCGACGTGGGACTCGATCCCGGGTCTCCAGGATCGTGCCCTGGGCCAAAGGCAGGTGCTAAACTGCTGCACCACCCAGGGATCCCCCTTATCCATCTTTTAATCCATCTAATTCTTAAAGGAAGCTGCAGACATCTCTGCACTTTGGCCCTAAACACTTCAGCATGCACATCGTATCACTGACACACGTGTGGACCAAATCCTTATTGAGACACAGAACATGCCATCATGCCAGAAAGTTCCTTTGTTCCTCTTCTCAGTTAATCCCTACTCAAACTCCCAGGCAGCCACCACTCAATATTTTGCATCATACATTAATTTTGCTTGCTCTAGGGACATGGGTGGCTCAGTAGTTGAGCATCTGCCTTTGGCTCAGGTCATGATCCTAGAGTCCTGGGATCGAGTCCCACATTGGGCTTCCCACAGGGAACCTGCTTCTTCCTTTGCCTGTATCTCTGCCTCTCTCTCTATTTCTCTCTGTATCTCTCGTGAATAAATAAATAAAATCTTTAAAAATTTTTTGTCTGCTCTAGAACAACATATAAATGGAACCATTCAGAACATATCCCTTTTTGAGCAATTCTCTTTTCACTCTGCCTGTTTTTGCAATTCATCCATGTTGTTCCATATATCAAGAGTTCAGTTCTTTTTATTGTTGAATAAGATCCACAGGAAATCTATATCACATGCTCGTTGTTCATTCTGTTATTAATAAGCATTTGGGTAATTTTCAGTTTTGAGTGATTGTGAATTATACTGCTATGAGCATTTTTGTATGTCTTTTTGAGAATATGTGTTTTCACTTATCTTGGGTAAAGATGTGGGAGCAGTATTGTTGGGCCAGAGAGCTGATGTATGTTACATTTTGTAAGAAACTTGCAGACATTTTCCCAAAGTGGCTGTATCACTGAGCATTCCCACCAACAATGTGTGCAAATCCCAGTCTCTCCACATCCTCATCAGCATTTTTTGTGTTAGCTTTTTAAATATTTTAATTGGTAGGTGTGTAGTAATAGTTCATTATGGCTTTACTTCATATTTCTTTGATGGTTAGCGATGCTGTTCACTTTTTTCATGTGCTTATGGGCCATTTGCATTGCCTTCTGGTGAATTGTCTGTTAGAATCTTTGCCTATGTTTTTTAAAAGTGGATTGCTTATCTTTTAATTATTGACTTTTAGGAGTTCTTTATATGTATTCTAAGTTCTTTGTGAGATACACCAGTAATTATTTATTCAACAGGTGTTTATTGAGCCACTACTACGTGCCAGGAAGTGTGCTTAACACCATACAGTGTGAGGTCTGCCTTGTGGAAAGCTACAAGGGGTTTTCTGACTACCAAGTCCCGTGCTCTTCTTAATACATTCACCTTTTCCTTCAGATAGACGGCTCTGGATTCTATCTGTCCCTGGGATCCTTGAGCCAGCATGAAGGTCCTCAAACTGGGTATCCAATGACCTGTTTTTGAAACCCAGCTCAATTACCTATTTGCTGTGTGATAGGGGGCAAGTCACCTAACCTCTCAGAGTCTCAGTTTACTCCTCTATTAAAACATAACAAAAAACCCTCTACCTCCTACATTTCCTATGAAGAGCAAAGGGGGCCAAAGCACCGGACGTACAGTAAGTCCTCAGCCAATGACCGTTTCCTTCTTTCCCTTTCTTGGGGACAAGAGTCTGTCCTAACCCTAAGGTGACTTCAGCAAGGCTTGTTCTATCCTTTCAGGGCTCTAATGGGGAAAGATTATTTAATTTAAAAATGAGATGTCATGATGGTGCTGAGTAGGGAGTCCTTAGTCTCTCCAGGGCTGTGCTCAACGGCCCCTCTTTTCAGCACTGATGAGGTCTCCTGGGTTTGCTAATGGAGTGTTTTTTTAATAGGCTTCTTGATTTATCACCATCACCCAAGGGCTAAGGAGTTACTGGCCTGGGAGTGAGAAGACCCCAATCCCATGTGGCCCCATCTCTAACCTGCTATATACTTTGCACCTCCCCTCTTCTGTCCCTCCTCTGCTATGAATTGGGACATAGAGGGCTCCAGGGTCTAGTCTCCTCCAGCCCAAATATTCTGAGCCTGTGATGTCAGGCTCATGTCTTTGATGGGTAGTGGACCAGAGCTGGAGACACAATTTCAAACAGAATCATCCATTCGGTCAGCAAGCATTGGGTGTTAAGGATTTTTGTATAATCTAATGTTATGAGGATTGCTGTAGGGACGGAGGGGGAGAAAGCACAGGGAACTATTAGATGCTGCATCACAATGCACAGTCCCAGTGAGACTAAGATTTAAAAGAACAGCAGCAGCAGGATGAGGAGGATGAGGACGAGGACGAGGAGGAGAAAGCCATTAATGTCCTTAAAAAAAAAAGAAGAAGAAATTAAATAAATAAAAGCAAAACAACCACATGCCTAATTATCCAGCTCCCTCTGCTCTCAGTTTCCTTCAAACCAACTGCTTAACCATTAAGAATTGATGATTTGCTTGATCCACCCAACTGCTAAAATTGGGACAGTCTCACCTCCCCTTTTATTTCTGCCTAATTAGAAAACATATCTCTGTTGATTGACACCTCTTCCCTGTAAGGGTTTTGCAAGTTTTTTGTTTTGTTTTGGTTTGGTTTTTTTTTTTGAGCTTCTATATTGGTGAGATGAAAGCTATGTCTCTTCTCTAATTTATTAATTCGGTAAATCCAAAGTTTCATGGGAGGGGTTTGTGGTTGAACAGGCAGCAGACACATGGGGGCAAGAGGAGCCAGGCTGGCAGTGCTGGGAGGGGCTTTGGTCCCAGGAGGCAGCATTGCATTACTGCATCAGAGCTGCCTTTCTCACCTCCTAGCCCGGAGATCTTGGACACATTGCTTAGCTTCTCTGGACCTCAGTTTTCTCACCTGTAAAGTGGTGCTGGTGATGATGCCAACCCAGGACACTGTGTGAGAATGAAACGTGGTGGTGAGTGGAAAGCTCTCAGAATTGTGCCCTGCATGTCGTAGGCTCCGCATCCATGTTAACTGTTAGGATTACCATTTACACCTCAGCACTTGGGGAACTCTTTTGAAAACCACAGACACAGGGAGGCCCCCTAGCTTCTTACCACTTGGAAGCAAGGGTCCTTTTGAGCAGGGAGACATATATAAGAGTCAACCTCAGGATCTTTCTCTCAGGCCTTCTTCCTTGGGATGCTTCTCTGGATTTTCCCTGAAGCTTTATCCCCAAGAGACAATTTCCCCAACATCATTTTCCTTCTGAACCTCCTGGTCTCCATTTATATGTAAATTGGATGTCTTAGTTCAGGAGGATACAGAGTTTGTTGAATCTGGCTTTTTACACTTCAAGGGAGGTGAAGAAATACCACCAAGGAGAGAGATGCAATTTTTTTACCCAGAGTAAATCTTGCTCCTGACAAACCCCCTCCCCCACCATTAGCAGGTACTAGGCCAAGGGACGGTGATTTCCTATTCCAAAGAGTATCCCTTGGGGATCCCTGGGTGGCTCAGTGTTTGGCGCATGCCTTCAGCCCAGGGCGTGATCCTGGAGTCCCAGGATCGAATCCTGCGTTGGGCTTCCCGCATGGAGCCTGCTTCTCCCTCTGCCTGTGTCTCTGCCTCTCTCTCTCTCTCTGTGTGTGTCTCTCATGAATAAATAAATAAAATCTTCAAAACAAAACAAAACAAAAACAAACAAACAAAAAGGGTATCTCCAACACTGTTCCCCAGGGACTAATTTAACAGGGCCCTTGCCATCTTCAGTCAACACCTTCTACCTCTCTAAGCTCTTTTACACCTGCAGCAAATGCTTCCAAACAGCAAGGACAGGCTGAAGGCCAGCCTGGGGAAAAGAAGCCTGGAGCACTGCCCTTCTCTTCCTCCCACTTGTCTGGAGCTGGAGGGAGCCATGGAACAGGAGGCCAGGGTAAGTGAGTACCACACGTTGGATGTCAGCCCTTTGACTAACCACATCACCTTTATCATCTCTTCTATTCTCAAGATCCCTTGAAGGGATTGCCACTAGCAGCCTAGCTTCCCAAATGAGGAGGATGGAGCTCAGAAAACATAAAGAATCGACCCCAAGCTGACATTTGAGAGCAGGATGCCATCCTCTGCTGCGAGTATGACCCTGTGAGGGTGATGAGACCAGGATTTGGCCCTGGACCTCATCACCACTGCTCCCTCTTGGGATAGACTCCCTGTAAGCCTCACACAACTGAGTTTCCAAATAAATAAGATGCTGCAAAATCCAGAGAACATCAAAAACTCTTCTTCTGGATGCAATTTAGTATGTCTTAGAGATTCAAGAAATATACTGGGTGCATTTGGCAATTTAAGACCATCACTGCTGTGCTGATTGCACAGAAGGTGGGCAAGCTATTGCTTTGGGAAGGAGAAGCGCATAATGGAAGCTTTCCTGCATGGTCCCAGCTTATCTTCCTAAGAAAATGGTGATGGGATTTCAGAGTCAAAGACGGCTGAAGCTCACAGAGGACGTTTTGGATGTGAGGACTATTTGATGCCAGTCACCAGACAACCAGATAATACTGTGTAGTAATAGCTACCACTGAACTTCTGTGCTAAGCAGTTCTTAGATATACACATGCGAACAAATAACACAGTATCTCATTCAAAGCCTGTGAGCCTAGGAGTTAGGAATTTCCCCTGTTCTATAGACAGTCACATGGCTGCCCAGAGACGTTAAGTGGCCCAAGGTCACACAACTGGGAACTAGAGGGTTGGAACCTTGGAACCCAGGCAGTCTGTCTCCAGAATATGCATTTTAATCCCATTCTTTATTCTGTCACTAGTGACTGAACCCTGATGGGAGCTGCAAGATGCTGGGTGTCTCAGAAACAGGAACTCCACTGATGTATGTTGATGGCTCTATGATGCGGGGCTTGTCTGGATTTGCTAAAAATCCTGCCACAAATCAGCTTGCTCCTGCCTTTAGGACCACAATGGCAGCTCCTGGTGATAATTCAAGAAGTTCATACGTGGTACTACATTAGAAGGAAAGAAGGTGAATGTCATAAGAATGGAAAAAGCAAAAAAACTAGAGGTTCAAAGGAAGGAGTGACCTTTCATCCCATTGGAGGAAGGAAGGGGTGCTTCTCAGAAACAGCTTCAGGAGCAGTTGTTGCCAGAGAGAAATGGTCATCTCTCTGCTCTGGGCCTTTGCACATGTCCTCACTGTTAACATTCTCTTCCCTCCCCACTCCATTTCTCCTGGCTGACACCAACTCATCTCCTGCAGTCTCCACTGAAGTGTTTCTTCCTTGGGGAGGCCTCAATTGAACCCCTGGGTGGGGATAACTACTCCTATAAGCTCCCAGGCCCCACACATCTTCTATACTTGACATCACTGAGGATTACCCATGGCTTCTTACCTGAGGGTCTGTGCACTCCCTGGGGTAGGAGGACACCTGGCTTATCCTGCTCCATCCTGGGTCTCAGGAGAGGGTTGAACACTCAGCACCAACTGAGAGATTGCAATCTTCCAACCTACTGTGCCCTCAACCAGCCAGATGAGCTCTAAACCCAAAGGCTGGAGCTGTAAGAGATCCCGGGGTTGGTTGGATGATGTGTCAGGGGGGAAGTGGAGCTTCCAGGGAGAAGAAAGGACCTCTGTGCTCAAAATGAGGCCCTGGATCATTCCTAACGGCACTGTCTTTTAGAAATACAGACTCCTAGGGGCACCTAGGTGGTTCAGTCAGTTAGGCATCCGACTCTTGGTTTCAGCTCAGGTTCTGATTTCAGGGCCTTAAGATAGAGCCACCTGTCAAGCTTTGTGCTCAGCATGGAGTCTGCTTGAGATTCTCTGCCTCTCCCTCTCCCTCCCATCTTCCCCTGCTCTCTGTCTCTCAAATAAATAAAATCCTAAAAAGAAAGAAAAGAAAAGAAAGAAAGAAAGGAAAAAAGAAAAAAGAAAAAAAAGAAAAGAAAAGAAAAGAAAAAAAAGAAAAGAAAAGAAGAAAAGAAAAGAAAAGAAAAGAAAAGAAAAGAAAAGAAAAGAAAAAAAGAAAAGAAAAGAAAGAAAAGAAGTTCAGACTCCCAGGCCCACCCAATCTTGCTCATCCTAATCTGCATTTTAACAACATCCCCAAGTAATTTTTGGTGTGTGCATGAAAACATGGGAAGGCACCAGGAACTGCAAACAGAGAGGTTGAGTATGCTGTGAAATTCTTCATGGAGTTGGCTGACTCCACAGGCCTAGCACACAAGGGTCAAGTTCAGGAAGGTCATCTCTGAGAAGTTTGTGTGTTAAACCCCAAGGTTAGTGTCCAGTGGTGGGAAAGTTGGAGCCGCAAGCAGTATCACAGGTGATCCCATGACAAAGTTGCCTGCATCCTTCTTTCCCTCCTACCTGTGCCCTGGGCCTTCCCCGGTTGGGAGTAGCCAGGTATGCTTTATAAGGGGGAATCCAACAGTGTCTGAAGTCACTTTTGGGGGGTGAGCTGGATCTTACCCCTGCTTGCTGTGTCTGGTGCTGCCCTAATTCTTGTGCATGAGTACATATGCGTGTGTCATGTGTGAACTGGGAGTATGTACACAGTCTTCTATTTCACACACAAAACACTTTGCAGAACACAGGTCTCTACAGCAGTCCCTCTCCACTTATATTAGACTTAATTATTTAAATTGAGTCCATTAGTGGTTCTATATTTAACTTTTTAATTGAATGAATTATTAGTCTATTAATAAATGATAAAGTTTAACAGCTGTTAATGAGCATTCAAAATAGATAAATTATTTCATTCTGTAACACAATACCAATATTTGCCCATGAAACGGAAAAGTTGTCTGTATAAAAAACTCTACTCTTTTGACCTGGTTCTCTTTCCTGTTAGCAAATATGAAGCAAATAATTATTATGTCATATAAATAAGAAAGAGGGGGGGGGGATGGAGCTTGCTTATGTGCTGTGAACACATTTTGTGTTTCCTCCTGTTGAAGAAGAGGCTCCCTCCTGTTCCCCACAACTAGGGGGAGACATGGAATAGTCCAGGAGGGTTGCCACTGCCTACGTGGCTACATGGCTCCATACACTGAAAGTTAATCTTTCATCCTTCTTTCTCCAAGTCTTCCTCCCCAACCCCCCAAATGTTGCTAGTGGACCCTCACATATAACCAGGAAAAATGCAAGGCCATTGGGGGGTCAGCTACACACTGAATTCGAAAAGTGTTCGGGACAGTACTGTTACTTTTATTGCATAGGGAGTATAAAAGGCATGTAAATAAAAATATTTTACTCCGCATTTTGATCATTAAATTTGATTGCCATACCCCGTGTGCTTTGTTATGCAGACTGACTTCTGCTAAGAATGAGGTTCTGGAATTGCCTTTTCAGTGTGTGTGATTCTGAGGGATTCTGGAAGAGTGTTTTGGAGCTTCCCCTCACACAAAAACCTATAAAGGCATACCTTGGTGATATTGTGGGTTCAGTTCCAGACCACTGCAATTAAAACAAATACAATAAATTGAGCCAAATGAATTTTTGGTTGCACACTGTATATAAAAGTTATGTTTATACTATACTATAGTCTCTTAACTGTGCAATAGCATTATGTCTTAAAAAATGTACATGCCTTCTTTAAAAAAATATTCTGTTCCTTAAAAGTGCTATCATCTGAGCTCTCAGTTCAGATGATAATCTGAAGATAAGTCATAATCTTTTTGCTGGGGGAGGGTCCTGCCTCCATATTGATGGCTGCTGACTGATCAGAGTGGTGGTAGCTGAGCATTGGAGTGGCTGTGGCAGTTTTTAAAATAAGAAAACAGTGAAATTTGCCACATCAATGAGCTCTTCCCTTCATGAACAATTTTTCTGCAGTATATGATGCTGTTTGATGGCATTCTACCCACAGTAGAACTTCTTTCAAAATTGGAGTCAATCGTCTCAAACCCCACTGCTTCCTATAACTCTGTTAAGATATATTCTAAATCCTTTGTTGTCATTTCAACAATCTGAATACCAATTTCACCAGAAGTAGATTCCATCTCAAGAAACCATGGTCTTTGCTCCTCCAGAAGAAGCAGCTCCTCATCAGTTCAAGTTTGATCATGAGATTGCAACAGTGCAGTCCAATCATCAAGCTCCACTTCTAATCCTAGTTCTCTTGCTATTTTCTACCACATCTGCTGGTACTTCCTCCATTCAAATCTTGAACCCCTCAAAATCCTCCATGAGGGTTGGAATCAACTTATTCCAAATTCCTGTCAATATTGTTGATATTCTGACCTCTTGCTATTCATCAAAAATGTTTTTAATGGCATCTAGAATGGTGAATCCTTTTCAGAAGGTTTTCAATATACTTTATTCAGATCCATCAGAGGAACTACTATCAATGGCAGCTATAGCCTTATGAAGTGCATTTCTTAAATACATTTTGAAAGTTGAAATGACTCCTTGATCTATGAAATGGATGCAGAATGGATGTTGTTTGAATAGACATGGAAACAACATTAACATCATTGTCCATCTCCTCATAGGTCTTGGTTCACCAGGAATGCTGTCAATGAACAACAATATTTGAATCTTTTTTTCTGAGCAACAAGTTTCAACAGTGGGCTTAAAATATTCAGTAAACCATGTTGTAAATATACGCTGTCAGTTAGCCTCTATTGTCCTATTTATAGAGCATAGGCAGAGAAGATTTAGCATTATTCTTAAGGGTCCTAGAGTTTTCAGAATGGTTAGTGAGCATTGGCTTCAACTTAAAATCACCAGCTGTATTAGCCCCTAACAAGAGAGTCAGGCTGCCCTTGGAAGCTTTGTAGCTAGACACTGACTTCTCTCTACCCATCAAAGTCCTAGATGGCATCTTCTTCCAATAGAAGACTGTTT
The DNA here is from genome assembly GCF_018345385.1 of Vulpes lagopus. Lineage (NCBI taxonomy): Eukaryota > Metazoa > Chordata > Mammalia > Carnivora > Canidae > Vulpes > Vulpes lagopus. Next base: position 63,619,185 of record NC_054824.1, read on the forward strand.
TGTCTACACTGAAAATCTGTTGTTTAGTGCAGCCACCATCATAGATTATCTGAGATAGATCTTCTGGATCACTCGCTGCGGCTTCCACACCAGCATCTGCTGCTTCACGTTGCTCTTTTATGTTCTGGAGCTGGCTTCTTAAACCTCATGAACCAACCTCTGCTAGCTTCAGACTTTTCTTTTACAGCTTCCCCACCTTTCTCAGCCTTCACAGAATTGAAGAGAGTTAGAGTCGTGCTCTGGATCGGGCTTTGGCCTAAGGAAATGTGACTGGTTTGGTCTTCTACCGAGACCACTAAATCCTTCTCCATATCAGCAATAAGGCCGTTTTACTTTCTTACTCTGTGTGTGTGTGTGTGCGTATTCACTGGAGTAGCACTTAATTTCTGTTAAGAACTTTTCCTTTGCGTTCACAACTTGGTAAACTGGTGCAAGCGGTTAGGTTTTGGCCTCTTGGCTTTCAACATGTCTTCCTCACTAAGCTTAATGATTATGGCTTTTGATTTAAAGTGAGAGACCTGAGACTCTTCCTTTCACTTGAACACTTAGAGGCCACTGTAGGGTAATTAGTTGGCCTAATTTCAGTATTGTTGTGTCTTGAGGAATAGGGAGACCTGAGGAGAGGGAGAGAGACAGGAGAACACACACAGTTATTCACCATCTCCTCTGTATGCAGCTTGTGTCACTCCCAAAACAATTATAGTCGTAACACCGAAGATCACCGGGCAGACATCACCGTACCAAATATAACAATAAAGAAAACATTGGAAATATGGTGAAAATTACCAAAATGTCCGAGGAGACAATGAAGCGAGCAAAACTGCTGTTTGGAAAAATGGCACTGACAGGCTTGCTCAACACGGGGTTGCACTTATCTTCAGTTTGTAAAGAACACAACACTGTGAAGTGCAATAAAATGCGTTATGCCTGTATGTGTGTGTCCACATCGTGTTTGTGTATGACGTGTGCTGTGGGCCTAAATAAATTCTGATTTTTTTCTCTCATGAGGAAGAAATGCAGGGATCAGCAAGCCATGCCTGTCAACAAGGCTCCTTCATGCCGTTACTCTCGTAGCATCCATGGGTCCTTTTGTTCCTCACGTCATCTGATGGCCTAAGAAGGCCACTAGAATTCCAGCCATCATTGTAGAAGTTCAAGTCAGGAAGCAGGAGGAATTCGAGAGAGCAAAAGAGTACCTACACCCCTTTTAAAAATTATTTTTAAATTTAATTTTTTGGCTTTATTGAGGTGTAATTGACAATATTTCAAGTGTACAATATGATGATTTTATATACATATACATTATAAAATGATTCCCACAATTGAGTTAATTAACACTTTACATAGTTACTTGTTTTTTGTTCTTGTTTTGTTTTTGTTTTTGTTTTTTGGGGTGTTTTTTTTTTGGTGAGAATGCTTAAGATCTCTCATCAAAATTCAAGTACACAATACAGTATTTTTTTAAAGATTTTATTTATTTATTCATGAGTGACACAGAGAGGCAGAGATATAGGCAGAGGGAGAGGCAGGCTCCCCACAAGGAGCCCAATGCAAGACCCAATCCCAAGACCCCAGGGTTAATGACCTGAGCCAAAGGCAGATGCCCAACTACTGAGCCGCTCAGGCACCCCCATTATTATTTTTTTAAAGGCTTTATTCATTTATTTGAGAGAGAGAGTGAGCAAGAGAGCATGAGCAGGGGTAGGGTCAGAGGCAGAGGGAGATGCAGATGCCCCGCTGAGGAGGGAGCCCAGTGTGGGGCTCAATCCTAGGACCCTGGGATCATGACCTGAGCCAAAGGCAGATGCTTAATGCACTGAGCCACCCAGGCATCCCTATAATACAGTTCATCTTATAACTGAGAGTTTATATATACCCTTTTCCCAGCCTCTCCCTAATTCCCTACCCTCCTAGCCCCTGGCAACCACTATTCTACTCTGTTTCTCTGAGTTTGATTTTCCTCTTTCAGATTCTATGTATAAGTGATAGCATATAGTATTTGTCTTTCTCTTTCTGGTTTATTTCACCTGGCATGATGCCCTCCAGTTTTATCCATGTTGCAAATGTCATGAGTTCATTCTTTTCTATGTGTCTATATATACATACAATGGAATATTGTATATCTACAATGGGATACACACACCCATACACACACACGTAATATATTGAATATATATTCTTTATTGATCCAACCATTGAGAGACACTTAGGTGTCTGCAGTGAGCATGAGAGTACAGATATCTGTTAGAGATAGTGATTTTATTTCCTTTGGATAAATACCCAGAAGTGAGATTGCTGGGTCATATGTTTGTTAATTTTTTGAGGAAACTTCATTTTCCATAATGACTGCACCAGTTTACATTCCCACCAAGAGTAAATAAGGAATTCCTTTTCTCCACATGGAGGGGGAATCCCCCTTTAAAAAGCCCCATCCAATGACCTTCCCTTATAGTTCATTGGTCATCCCTGTCCACAAGGAAAGCTGAGAAATGTCAGTTTATTGGCTTGTTTGTTTAAATTACATACTTTTGCTCTAAATAAATTGTGATTCTGATAGAGGAGACCCTGGGTATTTGGCATTAAATCTCTGTCACTTAAGCAAAAGCACAGAACAACTCAGGCACCTGTCCCAGGTCTACTGACTTGGGTGGAGGATGGCAGATGACAGGACATCCCTTGAGGTCCTTGCTGTTTGGGTAGAAGAAGGGGACCCTTGTGTTTAGCTTCCATTACTTTCCAAATGGAGTTATCCTCAGAGGCCTTGTAGGGGGGTAGGAATGAAGGATGTAGATGGAGGTCACCTTGGTGTCATTTTAGGGTGGCCCTCTTCACTCTTGGACTTCTGTAACATCTTCATCTGAGTGCTCTGGTCCCGGAACAAGTTTTCCACTTTTCCTTTTTTATCAAATGTGGGTAATCCTATGACTCATAAGGTCATATAGAAGAATAACAGAAGAAATTAATATAAAATTCCTAGCAAAATACTTGGCTCAAGGTAGATACCTAAATATGGTGATGGCTTGTTATGATGATGATGTATGTATACAAGTACATTTTTGTGCATATGCACACGTGCTATACAAACACATATGTGTGCATATGCACATGCACATGACTGCCTGTGGAGGAGGTGGCAGGAAAGATGGAAGGAGAGACTCTGGCAGGCTGTGTGTATTTGTGGCTTTGATTCCTTGTGCACTGTGCTCTGCTCTGTCACTCAGTGGGGTAGAGCAGAGCAGGCCGGATAGTGACCGGCTGGCCTCTCACAGAATTGAGTTTCCACGGGAGGCGCTTTAACACTAAAAATTCCACAGCCTAGTTTTGAGGGCAATAGGCAGAAAGAAGCTGGGTTGCCAAGCAACCAGCCATTAACAGGAAATTAGTCGCTCATCTCCAAATGTCCTGTCCCATTTCCATTCCACTTTTCCCCCCGATTTGCCAAATAGAAGCACACACAATGGACGGGCACACGGACATACAGACATACATGCACACATGCATAGAAATATATGTGAGTGCTACTTGGAACTTCTAGAGACAGAACTGACATTGCTGGGCTCACCACCAGCTTGAGCAGGCAGGTCAGAGAGTCCCCAGCCACCTGCTGTCTCTACCTCTCTCTGCTTCTCCAGATGCTTCCTGCCCTTGCCCATCCTCTCCAGTTATGTCTCAGCATTATTTATTCAGCAGACCCTGATGTCTGTGTTTGTGTATGTTCCTTCTGTCACCTGGTCAGGACCAGAACCATTTCTCCTTCCCGAGGCTGGGAGCTCTCTTTGAGTGATGGTAGCCAGTCTCTCAAATCTACCCCTAACCTGTTCTCTTAAACCATACTCAAACTCTATCCTGGACCTCACCCTCAAACCGGACTTGGGGCCCACATTTCTTGCTTCGAGACTGTGGGTTGCACCTGTTGTCAAAGAGAAGGGGCCATCTCAACACTCACTTGGGGTGTGTAAGTCATCGATGACCCACATGGGTAGAGGAGAGAGAGCAGAACAACCTTGCTTATCTCCCAGAGCCAGCAAAGCAAGACCAGTGTCTGGGGGCTCAGGTCAGAGGCTGCTTCTGCCTCAACCCTATCCCAACAGAGAAGGATAAAGGGGGGACCTCTTAAGTCACCCGGTACTCCCTCCACTGGGACATGCCCCTTCCTTGGATCCATCCTGCCCTGGAGGTAGTGGGTGAAGCTGAGATCCTCACAGATACAAATATATCTGGAGAGAAAGTCCAATATACAGGATGGCCATCCTCAGCCCGAGCCCCATTTCTAGAAATATGACCTTGAATCCTGAGGATCATTCTCAAACTATCCCTCCTCCATACATCCACTGATACAGACAACTGATATTCAATTAGTAATGTTGCTCTTTTATGAGAGCAGACACTGTGTTAGACTCTGCTGTGATCTTCCTCACCCCCAGAAGTGGCCCAGGAAAAGTAACAGACATGTCAGTAATCAAATCCAGTTGTTATTTGCCCAGTGGAGTCACATAAAGGGCTGGAGTCACATAAAGGGCTAATGAGACCCAAGAAAGAAGTGATTCAATCTATAGAGGTTGGGTGGAGTAGAGAGAGAAACCAAGAAGCAAATGACCTTTCAGCTGGGCTTTGACATATGAATTTAAGTGTGCCAGAGAGAAATTTTTGGGAGACTGTGGGAGAGAGGGTATCTCAAGCAGAGGTAATAGTCTTATAAATAATCAACTTTCAGGATTCTGGGGAGAGTCTTGCTCCATTTTGGGAGTTAACATTTAAAGGACATGGGATGGGAATAAGGAGGTCCAGTCCATTCTGACTGGATGTGCATCCTTAGACAAATTATGCCACTTCTCTGGGCTTCAGTTTTCTCACCTATAAAACAAGGGGCTTGGGTGATTTCTGAGGTTCTCCTCAACTCTGATGACCCATGATTCTGTGTATGTAGTGTTCATCTGATGAAGGGGAAAGAAGGAGGCTCAGGCAGGGTGTGGGCAGTGGCTTGAGAGCTGGATCTACAAGCTAGAAGGCCTTCCTCCTCATGTCTTGACCTTCCCTTCCAATACCTTCCTGGGGTCACCAGGCAGTGCAAACTACTCTGAGAGTTGCAGTGAGCTTTGCAGAAAATTGCCCATTCTGGGAGATTTAATTACATTTAAAAATAACATGGTAGGCTTTTCAGCAGGAGCTGGTAGGTGTCCTGGAGTGGAAGGATGGGCTGGGAAGTGTCCTGGAGACCAACATTTAGTTCTGAGGCCACCTCTGCCTGAGAACGCTCTGAGCTGGGAGAGTAGGAATCTTCTGTTTCTCTAAGGAGCATTATTAACATTCAGAAGAGGAAGGTGTTCAGCAGGCTGGAGGGAGGGCTTGTCTTGAAGCTCCTGGGTCCTCAGCCCCTCCCATATAGCCCAGCTTCCATTCAGAAGAACAGGGTGCTCCCTGCACATCTTTCCTGTCTCAGCAACACATTCTTTCTCTTGACTCCAGGAATGTCCCAGAAAGATGAGAAAGGGCATGTCATTAACACAGGAGGGGGTTAGCCTGATAGACTCTTTCCACTCTAAAGATCAAGGAGGTGCCCAGAGGGAGATGAGAAGGGCCCCAAGACAGGCTGATGGTTTGCTATTGCTCAGGGTAAGCACTCCCCTCTCGCTGCTCCTTCCTTGGGGCTGCAGGACTGCTCAGAGCTTGCAAAGAGACCTCTGGGCAGCCTCTCTCACAGCCAGACTGCAAGACTTGTGGAACCCATTGACCCTGTCTCAGCCTCCCATAATCATGACTTTTAATGCCCTTCAACGTCTCAGGGAAGGGGACACTTCTGCAGTGACTGGAGCAGGGACAGGAGAGCTTGACCGCTGCCCCTGTTCCCCAGGGTGGTCACTGCTTCCTGGCCAGAGGCTTTGAATCTTCTTCAAAGCTTTTTCTTTAATATGAAAGAAATGTAATTTATTTGTCAAATCAAAGGCTCCTTAGCTGTGCAGAGGCTGCTCAGCCCAAACATCTTTGCCTTGGGCAGAGCAGGGGCCTGATGACTTGCCACGGGTGTGCTTGTGCATATTTAATTTAATTTATATTTATGGAGCTCTGGGCTGTCTGCCTAAGTGGGGGTCTATGTGCTTGACTGTCCCCTTTGCGGGCATTTCTATCTGCGGGCAGGAATGCATACATGAGTATGTAGCATATGTCTACATGCCGAAGGCCTCCAGCATCTGTGCTCACACATCTTGTGTGGGCCTGTCTGGGTGATTCTGGCTGGGGAGTGCCTCTGTGAAAATGACAATGGGATACAGGAGCAGGGTAGACAGAAAGCCCATGCCAAGCACCCAGGCCACACCAGGATCTCCGAAAAGCTTTTGAAGGCTGCAGGGTCCAGGGTGAGGAGGGTCCAGGTCTATTAAGACCCAACCTCACCACTCTTGAGAAACTTCTCTCTACCCTAGATCTGGGCAAAAGATTTTCCACTGTAGCCCTTTATACCTTATCATAAACTCTGTAGGCACGTTCCAGCCTTCTTTCTCCATTGGAGCAGAGGCCTGCAGCTGGCTGGGGAGGGAGGTAAAGGGGATAGTGGGGGGCCCCTTGGGCAGCTGGTCAGAGGAAAGGCTGAGCAAAATGGGGGCCTGCACATTACCTTTACCAAGAGGGGAGCAGTCAGTAGCTGGTGGAGCCCCTGGATTACATCCCTAAACTTGGGTATCCTCTACCTTCCTGGGAGGCCCGATCTGAAGACAGATCTTGTCTAGAGGGACTGGGGATGTGAAACATGGAGATGATATGGGCTGTAGGACTGGCCATAAAGGGACTGTCTCATCACCCAGAAGGGGTTGCATTCGCAATTTTTATAGGGCCCTTAAAAGAAGAGGCAGGTTTTCCTACTTGGAGCTGGCTGGGAAGCCAGGGCCTGTTAAAGGCTTCATGAATTTGAAAGGAGGCATTGGGTGGAGTTGGGGAGGGGCACACCATCTCAGCACAGAAGGGACAGAAAGGAATTATTTTCTGCAAAAGGTGGAGTGGGGGAGGGGGGTCTCCCCTTCCTCATGCCCCCCTCCTCCCACCCCTCCTGAGCTTCCTCTTCCCAGGGTCCTTTGTCTCCCTGGTTTCTCTCTCCAGACTCTCCTAAGCCCAGCTGGCCAGCCTCTCCCCGGCTCCTGAGGGACCCCTGTGTACCTGGCCCCTCTCTGTGATGGCACCCAAAGGTTCCCCTGCTCCTCTCCCTGGGGAGGGCAGGGAGGTACTGCATGCCACGTGAGGTTCCCTCCCTGCCTGCCTGCCAGCTCCCCCTCTCAGGGAACCTGCAAGCTTTCAGGATTGTTCAAGAACAGTGTGTAATTAACATTCTGGGCTGGTCGGTGTGCAGGTAGCACAGGACTCTGGGAGCCAGGGTGGGGGGGATCACCTTGCTAGCGTTCCACTTCTGTCTCTCTTCCCCCTTCCACCCCGGTGTGCATGCATCCACACGTGCGCTCCCTTTCTGCATCTGTCTGCTCTCCTCCCTGTTACCTCCCCTCCTCCCTGGGCCTGCTCTTCTGGACTCCTGCTGCCTCTCAGGCTCTCATTGTTAGCGGTTTTTTCCGCTTCCGTTTCTCGCCCTGGTGTCTGCCTGCCCCTTTCTCTCCAAGCGTTCTGATCCTGCTCTCGATTCCTCTCCCTCTCTCCCTACAGGTCTCCCTCTGTCAACCTATCTCCATCTCTCCCCACACCCCACCCCTCCCTTTCTGACTGTAAACATTCAAATCCATGAAAAAAGGCCAAACCCCATGTGCCTGGCAGTAGAAAGTAACTTTGCAACCCTAGGAGTGCAGGAGAGACTGTGTGGAACAAAAGGTTCCCAATTACTGCCTCTTGGTGCTGGGTTGACTGCTCTAAAATAAGAGGAATTCCGGGCAGGAGAGGTAGGGAGGCTTTGGTGAGGCTGTGGGGCTGGAGGTCAGGCAAGCAGAAGTGACTGTGAAAGAGCCCTGAACATTTGCTCAGCCCCCAGATGCTGGGGGGCGGGGGGGACTCTTCACCTCTTTCGTCACCTGACTCCAGATCCAGAGCCCAGAACTTCTCTCCATCTGGGTCTCTGGTGCATGTTGGTGCTCATGCCTATTGGGACCCCTCCAACCCTCTCAGGATCCCCCTACACCCATCAGGACGCCCACAAACCCATGGAGACCCGCACACACACATAGACTGTAAGACTCCCCATGGCATTGCAGCCCCCCAGCCCCCCAGGCCACACTCTGCCATGCATGGCTGTCAGGGAGGTCACCCCATGGGCTCCAAATCCCCCTCTTATCTCAGTGAGGATCTGTCTCCCAGGAGCTAACATAAACTGTATTTTACTCATTTCTGTTCCTTCCCGCTCTTTCATCTTGTGGGGAGGGGATGCGGGAAAGAATTTTCCAAAAGGAAAACCTCAGCTTTCCTTGGTCACGAGGACCCTCTCTGTGAGGTGTGGGAGAAGCTGTGGCATGGATTCCTAGAATGAGAGGTCCAGCTCTGTCTTGTGACCTTGGGCAAGTTATGTCATCTCAGAATCTCGGTTTCTTCTGGTGTCAAGTCCGGGCTGAATTGGATCCATCTTATAATAGTAACAGTATCTATCCAAGAGGAAATGCCCATTTCAAGGGTCCACTTGTTAGGAATAGGTTCTGTTGGAAATCTGCCAGGCCCCAAACACAGCGGCCATTTGGAGCAACAAGTAACATAACTTGGACAACAGTTTTGCAGTTCCACACAACCTGGGTCCACCTAGGAGGTCCAAGTGGTGTTCAGCAGGTGCTGGTGGCCTATTTCCATCTATTTCTGAATGAAAGGCAGACTTGGGGCAGCGTGCGTAGCAGGTGCTGCTTGTGCTCACCTGCATCCCTTTGGCCCTTAACATCTCCCTGCGGTGGCCCAAATGCCAGGCAGGAGCACCTGTGACTCAGCCTGAGAGCCTCTCTGCAGTCTGCTGGGGCAGGACAGAGGTGCTGGGAATTGGGGCCCCTGGAAGCAGTCCCCCACGGCCACACGAAGCTGGTGGCTACATACCTCAGCTCCCTCACCCTGGGGGAGGAGAGCTCTGAGGCTTGGTGCCACAGTGTTTTACGTGAGTCCCCCACAGGACTGAGCTCCAGCTTTCACCGTGTTAACCTGCTTGATGGCACACCCCATGTGGGTTCCTCACCTTCTCAGGTCCTTTCTCTGTCCCCCTGTCCCTTCATCTCCCAGTTAGCTACGTGTGCCACATCCTTGCTTCTACAGGAAACCAAACCAAAATGGAGGGTGCCATGCTAAGATTTGGGGATCTCAGGTGTAGGAGTCCTGGGCCTTCTTTCCAATTTGATGTCACTTAGCTGAGGGTTTTTGCCTCTCAACCAATTTTGATCTTAATTTTCTCATCTAAGGAATGGGGCTACTAAAAATTCCTTTCCTGCCCACCTAGCGACTGATGTGAGGATAAAATGAGTTGACGTAAGAGGAGGAAAAAAAAAGTAAACCAAAAAGCACCATAAGGAGTTCCCGTCGTCATTAGTGTTTTATCTTTCCGTGCAACCTCAGCATCAAAAGTCTGTTTAGGAGCGCAGGACTCTGGGTCGTCTTCCCCGGCACAGGGTTTGCTGAGCCTGTCGGCTGGCCCTCTTTCATGCCGTGGGTACCTTCTATACTGTGATCCCACATGCTCTTCACCTGCTTTCCTGACTTTGAAGTATTTAAAGCGGCTTTGGGATTCCTTACCAGGGGCCTTGTCATATTCTTTTCTTGGATATTTGACTTCAAGTTTGCCTCTGACCTTTCCCTGAGATAAATAATTAATAATAAAATGTAAATATATGACTAGATTATAGACACATAACCCATGTCTCCTCCTTTGCTTGGTCTCTTTGTTTCTCGACCAGTTGGCCATGCCAACGTTTTTTTTATTCCTTTCCAGAAACTAGTCTTTTTGATCCTCAGCACACATTTTTTCTGGCTTTCAATGAGGATTTTCTTTCTCTCTCTTTTTTCAATAGTCTATGGCTTTCTTATGCTTTAATTTTTTTTTTAACTTTCTTTTAACCATTCCTTTCGATTTTTCCCCTTTAACACATGCTCTCATTTTCCCTATTCCTTTCTACAAGAAATGAGCAGTAGCATAATGGGTATTTTCAGCTCTCCCACCAGGGGGTTGAACTTTATGGTGCTGGGGTCCAAAGGAGGCAGAGCTTCACCCACAAATGCTTTCTGCCCACTTCCTGCCCTTCCATCTGAAAGAGCCCCGCCCCCTCCCAACATTGAACACAGCGAGCCCACTGCATGCATGTGATGGGTGCCCCTAATCACTATCACCACTGGGGACTTGCTTTGCAATGCCACTTTATCACTCACACAAGCTGCCTGCACTAGCCTCCCCTCGCCCTTAATTAATTACACCCTGTGCCACAAAAAGCCATCTCCCTCCCAATGACAGCCTTCAAGCCCTGTCAGATGAAGAAGCAAAACCCTTTAATCTTGTCTGATGACTCCTCTCTTTCTGTACCATCCTCCCTCCCCCCACCCCCCCCCACCCCCCCCCCCCCCACCCCCGCCGCCACTTTCTGCTAACCCTGGCTCTTCTGCAGGTCTGCTTGTGTTTCTAGTCCAAAGTCCCAAAGTCGTAACATGAGGCCTGGATTCTGTAGTGAAGTCAAGCCCCAGGAAGCAGGCTGTGGGTCCCTGGGTAGGTCAGGGAGCAGAGGCAGGGTGTTTGGTTAGGAAGCCCCAGAAGCCCATGTTCAAGACTGGTCGGGAGGCATGGGGCTAGGGAGGCACATGAAGCGATGTGCATGTCTGGGTTGGGGGAGTGGAGTGGTGGTTGCCAAAGATCAGAAATACACTTTTGTTGTAGTTGTGACCTATGGAGAATGTACCCAGGTTCTGCTCTTGTGTTACAGACAACAAGAGGGTCTACAAACAGAGGCACAGACAGTAACAGGTTCTGCAAACTATGACACAGACAGTGACACCAGTGATAAGACTCAGCAAAGAGTAGCACAGAGTGACCGGCTCTGCACTCATGGCACCCAGGGTACAGACACCATAATCCATAATCCTAACTGAACTCTACAGTGGTGAACTCTACAAATGGCCTTAGGCAGCGAGAGGCACTGCACACAAGGGAACCTAACAGTGTAGCTATACCCATGCAGACTCTGCAAACACGGACCCAGGCAGTGAGGGGCACTGTACCCAATGCCTGCCTGTGACAGTGATAGCTTCTGGACATCCACAGAGACTCTGGCATCAACACTGATGGGCTCAACAAACAGGAACCAGGAGGAATGGGCTCTATCTCCATCATGCCACCAACAGAGACAGTGACAAGTCCTGCAGACATCGACACAAGAAGTGCTAGCCTCTCCTGACAACTCCAAGCCCTGCAAATAAAACCCAACTCCGCAAATGACAAATAGTGCCACGCTCTCCAAATGGTGGTACAGTCAGCGATGAGCTTTGCAAACAGCTCCAAGCTCTGTAAATAATGACACACGGTGCCAAATTCTGCAAACAGCCAGTGGAGTGCTGCAGTCAGGGTGTGGACAACAAAGTGGGGGGCACAGCTGGTTATTTCAGACACAGGTGCTGAGGGCAGCCATCCCTCATCACCTTCTCCAACATTCCCCATCTGCTCTCACTGTTTCCACAGGTTCAAGGCTCCTTTGGTTTAAAAATCCTTCACGTGAGCCAGCTCTCACTTCTAGTCTGGTGGGTTTCCTTCCTTGCAGAGCTAAGCCTCTCCCATGAAGAACTGGACCCAGTGCTCTCGTGAACCTGTCCTCCCAGCAGTGATCTTCTCGCAGAAAGTCACATCCTCCACTCAGGCCCTGATGCTCTCCCCACCTCCCCGGGTTTTTGTAGCTGAGCTGCCCACTGATCCTCAGACTGTCCTTGCCACGATGCCTGGCTTGTGGGACCTGCCACCATCGCTTGAAAGCAGATGATGAGCACGCGCACATATTCTCTGCTTCATTGTAACCCCGTGAGGAGTGGGATATAAGGACCCAGAAGCACACAGAGGCACCACACTTACCAGGGTGAAAGCTCCAGCACTATAGTCCTACACTGGAATTCCCATCTGTGGACTCTAAAGGTGGTGAGTCGCTATTATGTATGACATAGGAAAGCAGGTAGGTGTGCAGACTCCGGGCAAAACCTGCTTGAATCCTGGTTCTGTGACCTGTGGGAAACTATTTAACATCTCTGTTCCTCAGTGTCTTCATCTGGAAAATGAAGATCATGATCATCCTTACCTCCCAGTGCTTTGATGGGGGTGAATGATGTGAGTTAGTATGTGTAACATGTCTAGAAGAGCTTTTCCAGAAACACATAACGCCTCAGCCCTGATCTGCTCTCGTCTCCTCCATCTCCCCTTAGTCCCCTGACTTTAAAAAATATATATATTTTATTCATTTATTCATGAGAGACAGAGAGAGGCAGAGGGAGAAGCAGGCTCCCTGGGGGGATCCTGATGCGAAACTCGATCCCAGGACCCCGGATCATGACCTGAGCAGAAGGCAGACATTTAGCTGTTTAGCCACCCAGGGGCCCCTTATTCCCCTGACTTAATGCCACACCACGTTGTTGCTCTTGATCAAATGTGACGGTGAGCCTCCTTCTCTTTGGGGCCCTGAAACCCACACTGTCCACCCTGTTTGGAGTGGGCTTTCCTACGTCCACCTGGCTCACCCCCTTAGGTCTATGCTCAAACGTCATGCTTTACCTGGCCACCACAGTTAAAATCAGACCCTCCCTAACTCCCATCTTCCCATATTGGCTTTATTCTGCAATGGCATTTATACCCACTGTTATGGAAGCTCCAGGGGGCGTGGGGCTCAGAGGGTGAGTTGCAAATTTAAATAGGACCGTGCTTGGGAAAACCTCACCCCTGGAGGTGAACAGCACAGGGGCTGAAAGATGCAAAACCAAAAGTTTCCAGGAGAAAGCCCCAGCCCCTTTACTGTGAGCACCAATAGAGTGTGGTCAGATTGTCGCCTTTCAGTTCACCTGTCCACCTGTGACACAGTCCTCCCTGCTCCTGCCAAAGAGGGCTTTCGGCTGGCCCAGATGAGGGAGCATAACAAGGGAAAGGACAGGCAGAGGGGAGGTAGATATGCATGTGCTGCGCCCCTGCTCTCAGGCTAGAAACTGCCTGCTACCCTCTGGCAAGCTCCCTCCAGCTTCTCCTCAACTCGCAGTGTCTTTATGCAGTCTTCAGATATGCAGCCTCAAAGCCCCCCCCCCACCCCCGTGGAGGTGTCTGGGCAACAGAGAGCTAGGATGCGGCCAACCCCTGTGGGGTTGCTTCTTTGAGCATATCCATCATTGAAGGAGTAGGCTCTCCTTCAAGCCTGTAGTTGAGATACTGGGTCTGTAGTGGGTCACCTGCATGTCAAACATGTTAACCATTAGGGCATCTTGATGGCTGTGTGAAAATCACAGTGTGCTGTACCACCCAGCCCTGTTATTCTTCAGCCTTCAAGGTCTCTCGAGTCCAGGTTGGTAGGGGGCTGCTCCATCCCATTTGCAGCTCCAGCTTCATCCTGTCTGCGGTCCCTACTCCCCAGCTCACAAACCCTGGGCACTCTCTTCGGCATGAGAGTTGCTGCGTCCACCTGCTCAGAATTTCTGGAGCTTGTTGGAAGGAATCAAAGCCTTTCTGCAGAAACTAATGGGGACAGATTTCAGACTCTGAAAGGGTATTTTAAGCAATGAATAAGCAAAGACCAAGATGTGGGAACAAGTGAAAAGAAGTAAGAGATGAACATCAAAGCTTCAGTTGGACCATGTGGGGGTCAGAAGAGTGAGGGGCTAAGCAGATGAGCAACGCAGAAAGAAACGCACCTGGTCTCTGGTCATGCTGGTGAAGGGCATTATGACACCATCCATGAGGAAGCCAATTCATTCATTCGCTCACTCGCCATTCATTCATTCTTTCCTTCAACAAATAGCTACTGAGCACCTGCTGTATGCTAAGAACTGGCAGCTAGGTTTGTGGGGAGAGCAAGATAGATGTGAGGCTCACAATTTAGTGGACTGATTTCAGAAGACCCTGTGTTTCCTTCCAAATCTATACGCTTTGCAGATATCCACTTGAAACTCCACAGTGTCAGGGTCACTGTTTAGGGAATGAACATTAGTTCAGCATGGGGCAGTGTGTAAGCGGCCAGTGCCAATTACACACTCTGCATGCTATTCCCTCTAAAGAGCCCTTGGTCAACTTCACTGTCTTGAGTTAGAGCCTTTAGCTCCTGTTGTACACATATACCTGATGTGAGCAGATGGGCATGACGGCTAGGACTCTGATATCCAAAATGACCAAGCCTGGGCAGCCCGGGTGGCTCAGCGGTTTAGCGCCACCTTCAGCCCAGGGCGTGATCCTGGAGACCCAGGATCGAATCCCACATCAGGCTCCCTGCATGGAGCCTGCTTCTCTCTCTGCCTGTGTCTCTGCCTCTATCTCTCTCTCTCTCTGTCTCTCATGAAGAAATAGATAACTAAAGTCTTTAAAAAAATGACCAAGTCAGAGAAAGATCCTCCACCTACCCGCACCCACAGACACACACATTCACACACGGAGACATACATTCACCTCTAGAGACATACATGTTCACACACACACACACACACACACATATTCACCTGCACAGACACACACATTCACACACAGAGATATATATTCACACTCAGAAACACACACATTCATCCACAGAGATACACATATTCACATGCATTCACACACATTCACATACATTTACCCACATGGACACACTCATTCACCCACAGAGACATACCTATTCACACACATAGATACATTCACATACACATTTACACACAGAGACATACGCACATTCACACACAGAGGATACACACATTTACCCACAGAGACATACACATTCACACACACATTCACACGCAGACCCAGAGATACACATACACACACACACCTTCACACATAGAGACATACACATACCCACACATTCACACTTATACACACAGAGACGCACACACATAGTCTCTCTCATTCTTGCTCTCACTCTTTCTCTTTCTCTCTCCTGCAGAAGACTATCTTAAACAGGCTCCTTTCTGTCTGGTAGTGCTACAGACAGGAGCCTTAGGGACAATGTGGTTAGAAGGCGGAGGCTCCTGGGCCTCCTGCTGCCAAACAGCTCTGTACCCTTGGCTAATATTTCCG
This sequence comes from Vulpes lagopus, assembly GCF_018345385.1. Classification (NCBI taxonomy): domain Eukaryota; kingdom Metazoa; phylum Chordata; class Mammalia; order Carnivora; family Canidae; genus Vulpes; species Vulpes lagopus. Next base: position 63,634,342 of record NC_054824.1, read on the forward strand.
ACCCTCGGATACCTTCTGATAAACGAGACATACCCACTTACTTCACGGTGATCTTGCAAAATTTCAATGAGATAAATGAGGTCACGCTTGTGCAGTGGACATTTGTCTCTTTTGGAGGGCCTCACTCTCTCCCTGTGTGTGCTAGGGTCTCAGTAGGTGGCAGAGCTTGTCTTCCACTGCAGAAGACTTGGCTTTGCCAGTTGGATGCACCTGCCCAGACCGGGGGACACTGGAGCTTTATCTCGGGCTGCTGTAATGGCTTTAAGAGATGGTGGTGACCATTCTGCTACTTTGGTGGCCAGTGGCCAGTTGGCATCTGTGGTGTAAGCTCCAAGTCTGGGGCCAGCCCAGCACAGAGGTGTCCAAATTTGGATCAGTCTAGGCAGCCCACTTTGGGTGTTATTCTTGAGTGTGTAGCCCCAAACCTGGTTTCTAGGCCCTGTAGAGAGTCTATGAGTAACCAAAGATGCTTTTAGTAAATTCTTTTCCTGTTTAAATCAACCAGTGTTGGTTTCCATTGCTTGTATCTCAGAGCCCAGCCTCATAGTGTGTGAAGTGTTTGGCAAGGTGCCCGGAACACACATAGCAGGTGCTCAATAAATGTCAGCCATTGGCGGTGACGGGCATGCAATTGGAGGAGGCAGGTGCTGAGGGAGGGACTGTGAGGCCCACTGCAGCCCTCAGGGCAGGGCATCTAATCTCCCACCCCATCTCTCCACCAATAGGGCACTAGGCTGCTTTCCTTGTCCCCTTGATTCCATGCCATCTGCCTGCTTCCAGCCCAGGCAGGGTCAGTTTATTTGTGCAGCCCAGATGCCAAGGAATGAGGGGAAGACAGTGCAGCAGGAGAGGCGGGGATGAGTTCTGTTAAGTGGCTCTAAGTGGGAGCTAGTTTCCTGTGGGATCCCAGCCACCAGTTTTTTCCCTTTACCCTCCAGGCAAACAAACCTATCTATATCTGTTGCTTGGCTCCACCATTTTGATCTCTCCCCACACATCCCAGATCACTAGGCTTCAAAAAGCAATGCAGGGATATGACGAAGCCCATGAAGGCAGAGGACTCGGGGGAAGACTATTTGCCAGAGCCCATGGGGTCAGACTACCCTCTGCCCTGTTTCCTGTCCCCCTGGGGAACTGGGCCCTTTCTCCAACCCTGCCTTCCCTCCATGGGAAATACAAAGCATCTTTACCAGGACGGTAAAAGGGCCACATATGGTTGTTTGGTTTGGGGTGGCCCAAAGGCACTAGCTGAGGATACAAGTGGGGCTTCCCTGGATCTGGACTGGTCCAGCTGGAGGGAGGAAGGGACTGCCTATGGGCAAACCAAGAGGTAGCCCCCTTTTCTGATCACATGAAAGCCAAGTGAATGGGCTAGGAAGGCTTTGAGAACTTTACAAGCTTGGCCAAGGTCAGGAAAAAGTCTCTTATTGTCTGTGTCTCAGAAGTATTCCTTAACAACCTCTGGGGAGAGAATCATGAGCTAGTTTCCTGTGTCTCAAGTCTGAGCATGTATTTTAGCTCCTTTTCTCTCCCTCATAGGTCCTTCTGTGGCTGCCATTAGCCAGTGGTGATTCCATTTGTTCAGCCATAGGGACCTCCATGCCTCTTTGATCCTGACTCTGCTGGGCAACACACAGGGGGGGGGGGGTGTCCATGTCCCTGTCCTGATCACTCTTCTGCTCTCCAGGTCCCTCACCACTGCACTCTGTAACACCATGGACATGAAGGCAGGGCTTGGCAGGGGCCCAGCCATGTTCTTGAGTACCCAAGTGGGACCTAGGCAGACCCAGGGCCTATGGGACCCAATGGCAGAACCTGGCTCTGTTCCCACTGATACAAGTCTTTCCCCAGAGGGTCAGAGCTATGAGAGTGGGAAGAAAAGACCTTGTTCCTCCTTAAATTTTTTTTTTTTAATTTTATTTATTTATGATAGTCATACAGAGAGAAAGAGAGAGAGGCAGAGACACAGGCAGAGGGAGAAGCAGGCTCCATGCGCTGGGAGCCTGATGTGGGATTCGATCCCGGGTCTCCAGGATCGCGCCCTGGGCCAAAGGCAGGCGCCAAACCGCTGCGCCACCCAGGGATCCCCGACCTTGTTCCTCCTTTAAACATAGTAGCTGTGCTTTCTCTCAACAGGACAAAAGCTTTTTGTAAATTACATCTTCAGTAGAAGGTGGCTCCACATGGTGATGCCTCTCTCAGTCTCCTGTCCTCCTCCTGAGGTGCCTCCTCCTTCAAGGCCTGAGGCCATTTCCCCCACTCCTTCCCAGAGAACTATCTCCCCTCTCCCAGAAGGAAGAGGCCTCCCCAGCCCCAGCCCTAGCCCCAGCCCAGCCCCCTCTGTCAGGCTAGCTCAGCCCTACCCTTCTCTCCCCTGACCAGGCCACGCAGGTTCAGGGCATGGGGGACAGTCTCTACTGCAATGAGAGAAGGTGGTATGTCTTTTATAATCTATAAGTCTCCACATCCTTTTTTTTTAAAAGGTTTATTTATTTATTTATTTATTTATTTATTTATTTATTTATTCATGATAGACACAGAGAGAGAGAGAGAGAGGCAGAGACACAGGAGGAGGGAGAAGCAGGCTCCATGCCGGGAGCCCGACGTGGGACTGGATCCTGAGACTCCAGGATCACGCCCTGTGCCAAAGGCAGGCGCTAAACCACTGAGCCACCCAGGGATCCCTCTCCACATCCTTTTTGATTTTTCTTCCAACATACTGATGACTTGAGTTTCTGGAGGGTTTTTTGTTTTGTTTGTTTGTTTCTTGTTGTTGTTTTAAAGTAGGTTCTATATTTAGCACAGAGCCCAACACAGGACCTAAACCCATGACCCTGAGATCAAGACTTGAATTGAGATCAAGAGTCTGATGCTTAACTGACTGAGCCACCAGGTACCCCTTGAGTTTCTGTTTTATAGAGATTTCCACTGTCCAGCTTTTGTTGCTTGCATCCCAATGGTATCCTTTACTATGTTCCTTTGTCCTCTGTAATTCCTACCAATTGAAATCTAGATCTACAGGCTTGAAGTTTCTCTTTCTCTTCCTCCTTCCCTCCCTCCCTTCTCTCTTTTTCTTTCTTTCTTTCTTTCTTTCTTTCTTTCTTTCTTTCTTTCTTTCTTTCTTTCTTTTCTTTCTTCTTCCTTTCTTTTTCTTTCCTCCCTCTCTCTTGTTCTCCCTCCTTCTCTCCCTCCCTGCCTTTCTTTCAAATCTACCTCACGAGTAATGTAATGTGTATTAATCCATTAGGAGGCACAAAAGTCTGTCTTTGCTTTAGTGATTTTTTTTCCCTAAAGATATTATTTATTTATCTTAGAGAGATAGAGAAAGCACAGGAGCAGGGGGAAGGGCAGAGGGAGAGGCAGAAAGAAAATCTCAAGCAGACTCTGTACTGAGTGCCAAGCCCAATATTGGGCTGGATCCCATGACTCTAAGATCATGACCTGAGCCAAAATCAAGACTCGGATGCTCAACCAACAGAGCCACCCACATGCTCCTGTTTTTGTGATATTAGTGGCCTACTGAGCAATGCCTGGGTCCATTAGTTCATAGGGATGGCAAAATGGTGCAATCTTAATGTAATTAATCTTTCTTCGTTTATTAGCTGGGTTCTTTATTTCTTAGCTGGACTACAGCTACGGAGAAAAACTTTCCCTGATCTACCTTCTGGTCTCAGCAGACCAAATTATGTAGGATATCCCACCCCCATCACACCCCCTGCTGCCATTCTCAGTCCTCCCCTTAGCACACTCAGCTTTCCAGCCCAAGTGCTGGGTTAAGAACCCAGGGCAGGAAAAGGCTGGAGGTCACCTAGTCTGTCCACAACCCTCCTCCGCACAATCTATCTGATTGGACCTGAGCAAGGAGGGCTCTTAGGCTTGGACCTTGTTCTCAGGGGTTCTGCAGTCTGAGACATCAGTGATTTTAAAAACAGGTTTTAAAAGCAGTAGTGTGCTTTCCCATCATACTGGCAGATCATCCACATGGGGGTCTGTCTGAATTCCTGAGATGAGGAAATTGTCTTTACACCTAATCCCATTCCTCTGCTACTCTGCTAAATACCAGGAACACACAACCACCTAAGTAGTAGAATTTGGAGAGAACAGGAAGGAAGAGTGGTGGTGATGACATTGTGCCATTAAAAAGCAAATTACTTACAATTAGATTTTAGAAATCCATTTTCTTAACATCCCTCTGCTAGGTCTTACTGTCCACCCTCCCCATGGAAAGCCCCAAATTCCCAGCAGTTTTTGGAATGGCTTTTCTTTGCCTCTCCTGGAGCCCCTGCCCCTCGCCCGTGTCTCCTGTTCCCAGCTGTGCCTCTCCCCACTCCACAAAGAATCTCGGACTTGAGTGTGCTGCCCCTGCTTCTAGGCCTCTCCTTTCAGTCCCAATCAGGACAATCTCCTCAACAAAGAGCCATTTGCCTGCAGGGGAATTATGCTCTCCCAGCTGCTAAAACAAAGCAGCTCTAGTCAATTAGAGGTTTTAAATAATTTTATATTTCTCTTTATGTTTTAACAATAATGAACAAACTGAAGCTCAGATACTTTACGGACCCACCCAAGGTTACAAGGGTCATTATGCCTAAGGTTGGGATTCAAGTACAGATCTTTAAGCTGCAAAACCCAAATATGTGTCTCCATTCTTCATGCTTATCCACCCCTCACAGTCGCTGGCACCTTTCTGCAGGATGAGAGCAGATATGCAGCCCATCCAAGAACCCGCCAGGAAGGACAGATTTATTTAATGGGAATCCAAGGCTGCATGCTACACCTGGCTCTTATCTCGGCAGTTAAACCGGACTTTTTATGGAGCCTTTAAAAGCAAGCTACTTGGGGCATAGTGAGGTGTAGTTAATCGTCAAGAGAGCAAACTCCAGAGTCACAGGGTTTCAGTTCCAATACCAGTTCCACCCACTTATAAGCTGTGTGGCCATAGGCATAGATACTGCTTAACCTACTCATGCCTCACTGTCCTCACTGAGCAACAGAGATAATAATAGTACTTAGCCCATTGCCTTCTTAAGGTAATGGCTTAAGAGGTTGCAGCATTAGCATCATCTGGGAGTTTGCTAGAAATGAAAATTCTCAGGCCCCTCCCAGACCAGACCCCCTGAATCAGAAACAGCTTATTACTATCATTGTTGTTAGCCGGCAGTGTTATTCATTACTCCTAGGATCTTGGGTGGAGGAGATTAATCCAGCTCTGGAGGAGAAAGGCTGAGGACCCTTCTCATGCTCAATTAAGCATCCCAGATCCCTGTGGTCGGTCTATCTTGTTTTGTTCATTGCAGAATCTCCAGCTCCAAACACAGTGCTCCAGACATAGCATGGACCTGGCAGTTGTTTCCTGGATGAATGTGGTACATCTCTTAGTCTGACCTTGAGAAGAAGAGGGAATACTGGGGGCTAAGGAGTGGACTTTAGTCCCCACTGGAAACTCCTTGCCTAAAGGGAGCATTCTCTGCCTACATTGGGCGCTTAGTTTCCACACCACCTTGTTTTTGTTAGCCAGTTAGACTATGGTGAATCCAGGGCAGGAGGGTGACCATGCTGCCAGGCCCTGTGTTTATATCACAATCTATCAATAAGAAAAGGACACTTCAAGAGAAAAATGGATAAAAGCCTTGAACACTTCTCAAAAAAGGATAGATGAATTTGCAAAGAAGCCAGAAAAGGTGCTCAAATTCATCGGTCTGTAGGGAAACGCATATTAAAACCACAATGTAGTGTCACTACATACCTACAAGAATAATCAAAGTGAAGAGATGGAAAATCCTGGGTCAGCTGAGGAAGATATGGAGCAACTGAACTCTCAAAGATGGCTAGTGTGAGAATAAAATGGTAAAGCCACTTTGGACAACCATTTAGAAATATCTACCAATGCATACCAAATGATTAGATATTTCCACTCCTGGGTATTACAATATGCAACAGAAATGCATCCACACATGCTCTTCTGAAAGACATATTCTGGATTGTTCTAAAGCACTATTTTTTTAATAGACCCAAACTGGAAACTACACAAACAAAACATGTCTGTCAAGAGTAGAATGGATAAATCAAGTGTGGTATATTCATATAATAGAATACTACACAGCAGTGAGAATTAATGACCTACCATGACACTCAACAATGTGGCAGGACCTGATGAACATACCCTAAAATGAAAGAAGTCAGACGTGAGAGAATACGTGTATCCGGTTGGATTCCATTTTTGTAAGGTTCAGTAACAGACAAAACAAGAGTAGTGGTTACCCTTGTGAGCATAGTAACTAGAAGGCAGCACAAGGGGGCTTCTCAGGTGCTGGTAGGGTATGTCGATCTGAATCATAGTTACAATGACGTGTTCAATTTGCAAAAATTGAGATGTACACTACTGATGCATGTACTTTTCTGCATGATCATTTCAACAGAAAGTTAAACAAGGTAAGTAAGTGATCATGGAATATCAGGTGGTTCATGTCTCTTACTGGCCCTGAAGGAGCAGCCCTGTGGAGGGAAAAGAGGCCAGAATCCCAGACCTGGATCCTGAGCTCAGGCCTCTTTAGCTTTCCACATCTCAATGTCCTTATTAGTAGACAACAGGAAATCCAGACCCAAGAGGAGAAGGGAATCACCCAAGGTTGATATGCAGTGGCTGGCAAAGATCTTACCTTAGCCACATACAAGGAGGTAACCGAGGCCATCTGCTTATAGAATCCATTGGATGATGTCGCCAGAGGTACCCTATACCTGGTGGCATGGTAGAGCTGTGTGGACTGCTATTGCCAGTGTTCCCCAAGTCAGAGATACATCTGTGGGTTTCTCCATTACCGCCCAGCTTCATGCTCATTCTTTCCAATGACACGCTCTCGTTCTTTCTTGAAAGTGATTACAATTCCTAAATGAGCACACAAAAATAAACCTCTTCATTAACCAAGGAAAAAAAATGCACCACCTGAGTGGAATGTGCACCAGAATGCAGCAGAGGCAGAGCAGCATATGCTGGACTAATTAGCCCTGTCTCCACAGATGGATGTGTTCAGCACAGTGGTTGTATTATGGGGTGAGATAACTGGGAGCTGTCCTGTTTAAGGCAGCATTTCCCAAAGCTGTTCTTCATAATGCTAGTCCTGTGAGACATTAATCGGTGCCATGAGGTGACAATTCCATGCTCAAATATATTTTGGCAACTGCTAGGTTAAATATTATGTGTTCTTTGCTGCAGGACTTCTCAGAGACTTTAATATGCTAATGGGTATAACAAATTAAGATAGGGTCAAATAGGTAGTATTTCTCTAACTTATTTGATTATTGGAATTGGACATTTTTTGATTTGTCAAGCATCTTGTGAAAAGTATTTCCTGGAACCCACAATGAAAAATGCTGCATAGACCCAATCTTGGTCCAAGGGTCAGGGAACCTGTCTTTCAGATCCAGTCTGGTTATGAACAAGACCTTCTTTTCTCTGAGCCCCAGTTACCTGGAAGAAAGGGACTTGAGGAAAAGCAAGAATATGGATATGCCAGAGAGGGGAATTGTGTTCTAACCATTGTCTTAACCTCATTTTTTTTTTTCATTTTAATGCTGTGGTGTTAGGCAATGTGACTTCATTATTTATACACGGAGCAAAGGCTATTGATCCCTAAACCAATAGCTGTTACCCTCCTTTATTACTAAAAAAATCTGATTTTTCCTATGTGACATTGAGCCTAGTGAGAGGGTTCTGGCCAATGAGATACAAAATGAAGTTTTATGGGAGCTTCTGGGAAAGACTTTCTTCTCTGATGAGATAGAGTCACTCAAGGATAAGCTCTCTTTTTTCATCCCCTCCCTTCCCAATTAAAAAGTGGTTAGGTGGCACAGTCAGGAAAGTGTCCAACTCTCGATCTTGGGTACTGATCTCAGGGTTGTGAGTTCAGGTTCTGTGTTAGGCATGGAGCCTACTTAAAAAAAGAAAAAAGATTAGGTGAAGATGTGATGGTTGGAGCTGTGGCAGTCACCTTTTGAACATAAGACAATAAGAATGAAAACCAATAATCGGAGAAGGCATAGAAAGGGAAAGAAGCTGGCTCCTTGATGACATCATTGAATTGTTGAACTTATATTCAAACTATCTACTTTTGACTTCTTTCAAATCAACAATAAGTGCCTTCATGGTCTTAAGTACCATTCGTTTGATTTGTTCTTACTTACATTCACACAGAAACTTACTGGAAATATTTGTGTTTGTTTTTCTCTTTCATTATTCCGTTATAAGGTACATTTATGATTGATTTATTAGTCAATCATAGGAGATAGGAGGTTCTGATGCAAAAATAGACAAAACCTTGAGGTCTCAGTGACTTAACCCAATGGCAGTTTATTCCTCACACTATCGTAGTCCAATGTGGGTTAGTAACTCCATCCCAACTAGTAGATCTGGAGCACATGGTGTATTAGTCAGGTTAAGTGAGGCTATGCTGCAGTAACAAACTATCTCAGAGATTTCAGTGGTTTAATACACAAATGTTTATTTTTGGTTCCTGAAAAGTCTGTTCTGGGTCCATTGGCTCTCCAAAGAAGTTCTCTTCCAAGCAGTGACTCAGGGATCCAGGCTGCATTTTATAGATACAGTCTCTGGAATAGGTGATTTCCAGGTTGCTGAAACTAGAAAAGAGAGAGCTGAGAGTCAGGCACCAACCCTTAAATATTTCAGCCTGGAAGTGATATCACTTCTCTTTATAGTCCAGTGTCTAAAACTAGTCATACATCCCAACTTAACTTCTAGGGAAGCTGGGAGATACAGGAGAGCATATGGATGTTTGGTGAGTACTAACTGTCCCTGACACAATTTAATAACAACTTTTAAAATAACCTTGTCTCTGACTGAGAGCCTGAAATGTGTTAAATGGAGGCTGGGTGCAGGATGAGGTGGTGAGTGAAACTTCCCTGACTCTACTGAATCTAGCTTCCAGAAGCCAGGCCAGGTCAGGCCCTAGATTCAAAGCAGCACACAGAACAAGCTAGCTCAGGACCCAGAAATCTGGGTTCTAGTCTCTGTGTTCCTATCAACCTCAGGCAAGCCATTGTTCATGGACATACCTAATCTATAAAATAAGGATTTTTACCCTGTTCTAGTCACTATAGCTATGCAACAGGTCATCCAAAAACCTAAAACAATAATTTTTAAAATTATTTCTTATGTTTCCCATGGGTCAGAAACATAGGAGTGGCTTGGCTAGGTAGTTTTGCCTCATAGTCTCTTATTTACAGCCACTTGAGGGTTTGGTTGGGGCTGAGGATCCACTTCCATGGTGGCTCACTGACATGGCTGGCAAGTTGGTGCTGGCTGTTGGTAGGATATCTCAGTCCCTCTCCCTGTGAGCATCTCCACAGGCCTGCTTAAGCATCCACATCATGTGTGGCTGGCTTCCCCCAGAACAACCAGTCCCAGCCACCAAGAAGCTACATGGAAGCTACATGCCTTTACCACTTGGCTTTGGAAGTCATACATCAACAGTTGATGACATTCTCTGGGTCACACAAGCCCACCTTGATTCAGTGTAGGAAGGGACTACACAAGGGGGTGAACACCAGGAGGAGAAATCATTGAGGACCATCTTGGAGGCTGGCTTCCTAGACCCTGCCTCTGACATTCTTTGCCTATAATCCAGGACAATCATTTCTCCTCTCCAGAGATACCTCTCCCTTCAAGGAAAGTCTAGGTGAGACCAAATCCTCATAGGGCTTCCCAAAGTGCTCCTACTTCAGGGTGCCTGGGTGGCTCAGAGCATCCAATGCTTGGTTTCAGGTCAGGTCATGATCTTGGAGCCATGGGATCAAGCCTGACATCAGGCTCTGTGCTCAGTGTGGAGTCGGCTTCAGATTCTACCTCCTGCTCACTATTTCTCTCTCTCTCTCTCTCTCTCTCTCTTTCATTCTCTCTCTCTTTTTGAGAGATCTACAAATCTTTTTGAGAGAGAGAATGAGAAAGAAAGAGACAAAGTGCTCCTGTTCCAAGATGAGATATTTTCTAGAAAAGAATCCTAAGAGTAAGCTCATTTTCTATTTAATTCTTTCAAGTGTGACAGGCACTATTTTCATCAACTCCATTCTACAGATTGGCTCACTGAGGCCTGGAAAGAATGGCTTGCCCCAGCATATGCTGTGTTAGATTTCAAGCCAGAGCCTATGTTTCAGCTCCAGAGGAGTGAATAGCCCTGTCCGTTGCTCCTGTCCAGCCTTGAGCCCAGGTGTCCTCTTTGCAGCGAATATCCTCCCTACAGAACAGCATTGGCCAGGACCCCTGTAGCTGCCAGTCTCCCACAGTGCCCACTATTTTCTGTATGGCTCCCACTCCATCTGGAGGAATGTGCACCCCAGGAACTTGCTTAGAGATGGGAAGTCCCTTCATCCTTTTAATATTTCCAGTGCACATTGAACTATGGTGTTAGTGCCCGAACAAAACAGCATGTCCCTGCTTAAGGAAGTGGTAATGGAGTTTGATTAGTCTGAACAAGGAGTGATTTCTTTCTGAGCTGGTGTATTAGGGTTTAGCTGTGAAACTGCCCTTTTCTTTAACTGCCACCAGCAAGAGAAAAATCTCTTGACCACAAATTTATTAAATGTTATGGACTTAAATGATTTAAAGTTCATGCTTCTGTTCCTGATCTGCCTATCACCGCCGAAAAGCCTGAACAATGACTTAACCCACCTCAGCAATTTGTCTGCATTTGGATGAGGCAAATGAGCAATTGCTGGGGCTCTGGGGTCTGAGGACAGGAGGGGGACCAATGGGCCCTGAGCGGCATCCAGAGGTACTGTCATTCCCCTGCCAGGGAGGGACTAGAAGAAAACAGTCAATGCCCTGACTTGGCACTGCATGTTACCCAGAGCTGGTGCATTCAATCACCTGTGAGTCTATGTGCATAGTTACCTAAAGCAGGTGTGGGGCACTGTGGGGAGGGGGGTGCTGGGTGCCTGGGGTCATGTGTTTAATAGTGGGCAGTGAAGGGCCATGGTTGAAGGTATAGGCCCCAGAGACATCCTAGAATATTGACTCCACCACTTACAGCTGGGAACCACACATGGGTTTTCTTATCTGTAAAATCAAGATGACAGTAATAATGTCACCTATCTTAAAAGGTTCTTATGAGGATTAAATGAAGTGACCCTTTGAACATCATCCGACATAGCGTAAACGCAATGAAAGCTACTTTTATTCATGTGTTGGGTGTATATCTCTGTGGACTTCTGTTTGGGATGGGCATGTGTGTGAGTGTGTGTATGAGGGCATCTTTGTGCAAGGATGTGTGTATATTCAGCGAAATTAAAGACAAGGAACTGACTGGCCGTGGGGGGCTCACCCCTTCTCAGGCAGAATGTGACACCCATGCTTTCCAGCTAGAGAGTCCACTCCACATCCACTAACGAGGCTGCAAACGTGCTCCCATGGCTGCAGAGACCTCCTTTGCTGGGTTGGGGAGAAGAACCCAGGCAAGCAACTGGTGATCCCAAGGTCAGAAGTAGAGAATCAATGTTTCATCTATTAATATAATTAAACTTATGTGGTTTTATGGAGAACCAAAGAGCCAGGGATAACTGGCTGATTTCACTCCCATTCTTGTACATTAGCACATTGGGTGGGTTGGCTAGTTCATTGCACCGCTGGCCCCCATCCAGGGGGCATCCTTACTCCTTGGAGGCTGAGGGCTTTAGGGACAGGGAGTCAGCCAAGTATAAAGCTGCTGGGACTGCCATGTGCTGCCTCTTGCTCTGGCTGCCATGTTTGACTTAAGGCTTTGTGAGCAACTCGGCTAGCGATTCCCATGAAAGGATTCAGGATATATTTTGTAGATCAGGAAACAGTCCTAGATCAATGAGATGGTGTAGTCGGAGCCCTGGCCCCAGCCCTTTTTCCTTGGGGCTGATGCTGAGTGCGCTGCAAGTGGCTTCATGGAAGGAAATGATGACAACACTATCTTCTAGTCCCTTCTAGATGCAAGGACAGTGTCAGAAGTGTGGGGACCCCATCTCCATATGCACTTTTTTTAAAAAAGATTTATTTATTTGAGAAAGAAAATGTGGGCACACATGAGCAGGAGGAGGGGCAGAGGCAGAGGGAGAAGCAGACTCCCCGTTGAGCAGGGAGCCTGATGCAGGGCTTGATCCCAGGACCCCAAGATCATGACCTAAGCTGAAACCAAGAGTCAGATGCTTAACTGACTGAGCCACTCAGGTGCTCCTCCATGTGCACTTCTGTGTCTGGCTTAATACTTACCCTTTCACAGTAGTTCCACCATGGCTTCTCCCACCAGTCCAGCTGTCCTGTTCTCTATACCTGGGAAGGACACTGTGGGACACTGTTCTCCTAGCAGTGGGGATGGAACTCCACATGTTCTCTCTAGGCCCCCTTGTGAGGCCTATTTTTGAGGGATGACAGAGCACTGGAGAATCCCTGAGGAGTGATGTCAATTGTACCATTGTGGACTATGGCCACATGGCTGGTAGCTTGGCAGCATGGAAAAGATGTGGCCTGGGTGTGGCAGCTGGGGGTGGGACCTATCTTCTCACCTGCAGGCTGAAGAAGGTAAGTGGTGGTTAAGACTTTGCAGAGGATGGGGTTCAGAGAACTTGGCGGTGGGGGAGTTTCCGGACCCCAGTCAGATGTTTTAATTCAGGAGGGATAGGATGAGTTGGGGCCTTCCATCTGCACCAGGCATCTCAGGTGATTCTGGTTTGTATGGTCCATATTTGTGCCTAAGCTCCCTTCAGCTCTCAATCCAAGAGTCTTCCAGCCCTCAGTTCACCAGAGCATAAGGGCCATCTGGGGGCCGCATGGAGGGCAGTGGTTTTTGTTTAGTTACTGGAGATGGAGAACATCCCATGCCCCACCACTCCTAGACTGTGGCCAGATAGGAAGCACTGTGGGTTATGTGTGCTTGGAAGACTAAGTAGCTACAAAGTGCCCCTCAGAAAGCATGTCAGAGTGGGCAGGCACCCTTCTATTCACCCAGAGTTTAGGCAAAAGCATTAGCATAATCCTAATACCCCTTTCCTCACATCCCACATGCACGCCATCAATGAATCTTGCCATCTCTACTTCCAAAATCTGATTCAATGTGTCCCCATCCTACTATCTACCGCTATCCTTGTTTGATCTACCATTGTCTCTTTTTTTTGGGTAAGAGCCTCCTAACTGGTCTCCTACTTCCATTCCTGCTTCCATTGTCCACACAGCAGCCAGAGACATTATTTTAAAGCATGTCATTCATCTGTGTAAAGTCTTCCAGGGGCTTCATTTTACACCCCAGATAAAATCCTGAGTCTTTATCGTGTTTGCATTAGCTGGCTTTCCCTGACTACCTCCCTGACCTCATCTCCTATCAGTCTCCCCTCCCCACCCCTTCTGTTTCAGACACATGGTCTCCTCACTGTTCCTTGAGCATCCCAAGTCCATTCCCACCACAGGGCCTTTGCACTCACTGTTCTCCCTGCTTGGAAATCTCTTCCCTACAAATCTGCATGGTTTTCTCCCTTGCTCCATTCAAGTCTATCTCAAATGGCAAGCAGCAAGTTCTTCTGTTCTTCTCTGATGAGTAAAATAACATCCCCTACATGTGCTATTCCCTTATCCAGTTTTGTTTTTCAGGTATGTGTATTGGGTATTGGGTTTATTGCTCAAAGCCTTTCTCTGCAGGAGAATGTAAGTTCCATAAAGCTGGGGAAGTTGACCGTCTTCTGCCTTGGTCCCAAAGTCTAAAATAGTACCCGGCACACTGTAGCTCACAAAGTCATACACGGAATGAGTGACATGAATGGATGAATGGATTAGTAGAAGGATAGTACCTCAGTCCTATGGCTGAAGCAGCTTGTTTGATATTTTAAATAAGCAAATTAATCACGAGCTTTGTCATTTCCAATGTATTATCGATGAGTTATGAGCTCATCCCCGCCTCGGTGATCAGGATGGGCTGGTTGCTGTTGAGCACTCATGTCGTGTCAGCACGACTAGTCGGAGCCACACAAATGCTCTCAGTCAGATTTCAGAGAGTGCCTGAAGGGGCACCATTCCCATTCAGTGTAGATTCCCACCACATAGCCAGCGTGACCCTGATCAGGGCACGGCACCATGAGATCCCCTGCTAAGATACCCTGTGTCGTGCTTGTAAGGGGCATTCGGCCTTCTGAAGGTACCTTAGGATTTTAAAAACAGATAATATTCACTGCATTCATTTGTAAAGTAGCAAAGACTGAGTGGTTTAATCAACAGAAATGTATTTTCTCACAATTCTGGAAGCTAGATGTCTAAGATCAAGATGTGAGCAGGGCTGGTTCCTTTGAGGCTTCTCTCCTTGGCCTGTCGTCTTCTCATTATGTCTTCATCTGGCCTTCTATCTGCGTGTCTGTTCCTGACCTCCTCTCCTCATAAGGTCACCAGTCAGACTGAATTAGGGTCCACCTGGATGACCTCATTTTAACTACATGACTTTGTATAACATCCTGTCTCCAAATACACAGTAACAGTATCAAACACTGGGGGTTAGGATTTCAACAAAAGATTTTTTTGGGGGGATGACAATTCAGCCTGTTACATTTCCCTATTTTCCCTTTCAATCTTTACAGAAATTCCTTAGATAAACAATTTTATTTATTTATTTGAGAGAGAGAGAGAGAGAGTGCAAGCTGGGGGAGGGGCAGTGGGAGAGGGAGAAGCAGATTCCCCATTGAGCACAAAGCCCAATGTGAGGCTCCATCTCACAACCCTGAGATCATGACCTGAGCTGAAGTTAATAGTTGCTTAACCTACTGAGCCACCCAAGACCTCTAGTATAAACGATTTTAAAGTAAGTTCTCGACATGGGTTTTAAGTAGTTTAATACTTCTCATGATGCATATGATTATCATTTCCATTTCACAGAAGAGGGGACTGACTGGGGCCTTGCCCAAGTCCACACAGTGAGTTCAGTGATAAGACCAGGACAGGACTCCCAGCACAGTGCTCATTTCAGCACCCAGTCACCTCCTGTCCTTGTGATAAAAGGCAGTGAATCAATATGAAGCATTAATTAATGAAGCCAGCGCTGCCATTTTAAACTTGTGCACTAGATCCTTGTGGAGGAGACAGCTGGCAGGGAGGGGGTCTTTATGCTCTTGCATCCCTAATAAGGTTAATTGCTTGGCCTAGCACACTGTGTACCTCCAGTCGGTTTGCTGTGGAGGGAGCAGTGGGAGGAAGGTGAGGTAAGTAATCAGCACAGTCACAAAGCTGACAACTTCCTACAGGCCCAGTTCTGTTCCCAGAGATCCCATGTCCAGTGTTTGAGAGAAGCCTGAATGCCGCCAGGAGGTAGAGGACACTTCAGCAACAGTGTCCTTCCTGCTGCCCTCCACCCCTTCCATCTGGTGAGGGAAAATGATTCCACACTTGAGAAGCACATACCTGCACAGCTGACCCTTTGGAAACTGGCGCTAGGTGAGCAGCAAGCTGCGAGAAGAGTGAGGCTGCTGGCCTAAAAGGCTGATACAGGGCAGCCCGGGTGGCTCAGCGGTTTAGCACCGCCTTCAGCCCAGGGCGTGATCCTGGAGACCTGGGATCCAGTCCCACGTCAGGCTCCCTGCATGGAGCCTGGAGCCTGCTTTTCCCTCTGTCTGTTTTTCTCTCTGTGTGTGTCTCTAATAAATAAATAAATAATCTTGAAAAAAAAAAAAGGCTGATACACTTACACAGTGCTGCCTGCTTCTCCTAGGTAGATGGACCCAACCTCCTGAATGTGTCAAGTCCCTATAACATTTTCCCTGACACCAGTTGGTTCCATCCTCCACTGCCCCTTCCCTTCCCTCCTTTCTTGAATAGGATTGTAATGCCTGGAGCCACAGAAGCCATCTTGTGTCCATTAGACTGAACATGGGGATGAGAGCCAGCTTGTTGGGAACGGGGGTGTGAAAGGAGTCTCTGATGGTAAGACCGAGTAGCTAAATCAATACCAGCAACACCTGTCCCTGGTTACTGGCTATTTAAGGAAGAAAACCTCCTTTTAATTTAAGCTGTAGGGTTGGGTTGCCTGTTAATTGGAGCTGAATGCATTTCTAATGATACATGTAGTGAGTCAAAAACAGGCTGTTTATAAAGATCTGCCTGGAAGAGCCACCGGATCTTCAGGGATCCCCTACCTGGTTGTTAACTGGAGTGAATGGAAGTGGCTTCACAGATGTGGTGTTTGAGCAGGTCCTCAGTGCCTACAGGACTTCTTTCTTTGTCCCTTCCTCTCTGTGGGGTGAGAGGTGGCCTTGGCTCTCAGCAACCTGAGTATTCTCAGATTCTTGCCATCTTAACCCCATCCTGTCCAATATTTGCCCAAAGAAAAATCCTTTCCCTAGATGGAAAAGAAATGGGAAAGATCAGTCCTCTGTACTCAATCTGAGTGTCTCCACAATGTCTTCCATCTTTCCTCAGCAGCTTCTTTCCAGGTCATCCTTGGAGATATTAAAAACATACTCAGCCTACTATATAGAGTGCAAGGAAAAACCCACAATAGGGGCACCTGGGTGGTAGCTAAGCATCTGCCTTCAGCTCAGGCCATGATTCTGGAATCCTGGGATCAAGTCCCACATCAGGCTCCTTGCTCAGGTGGGAAGTCTGCTTCTCTCTCCACCTGCTCATGCTCTCTCTCTCAAATGAGTAAATAAAATCTTTTTAAAAAATAAGTTAAATTTAAAAAAGGAAAAACTAAAAAAAAAAATCACCAAGAACCTGGAGAGAGAGGAATATTGAAGCATAACCCATACGAACAATTTCTCACATTTTCCAGCAGGCTATTTACATCTTCCCAGCCAATCTCTAAAGGAGGTTTTTATAAATCCCATTTTGTGGGTGAAGACCTTACCTGGATCCAAGCTGGCAAATCATGGGTGCTGAACAGAGCTTTGGTGCTGGGCTATGTTGTTTGGTGATGTTCTAACCTGTAACCAAGTTTATTCGTGACTCTGGGGTCTTTAATGGGGAGGGAAGTGGGGAAGGCTGTGAAGGAGGAGCTTCCAGCAACCCCATTCTGGATGTAAACTGATTAGCTTTACCTTTATCTGCTTTTATACATTAGGAATGAGGTTTCTGGATGTTCGCTGCACCCACGGAATCCTCAACTAACCAATAATGGTAGCTAACGCCGGGCTCTGTGTTACAAGCAATTCCACCACCATCTGAGGGGAATATTCTTATTCTGCCCATTTTCCAGGAAACTGAGGCTCAGAGAAGTGAAGTGTCTTAGCAAAAGTTACAGCTTTCAAGTGACAACGATAGGGTTCAAATATTAGGGTTTCTATTCCAAGTCCCCTGGAGATTATAGCTCCCCCTTGTGGGGGGTGAGGATAGAAATCCTGGAATAGGGGAACACCTGGCTAGATGGGAGAGAGACAGTCTGAGAGGGGGACACTCAGGCCCTACTCTGAGGGAGTCCAGAGACTTCTGAAAGGACCAAGAGGACCAAGAAGTTCCCACGAGAGGAAGGGATGTCTCATGGGGACAGGCTGTGTCTGTGGCAGCCCTATGCAGCTGCAAGCATAATGAGAGGCAGAGATGAGAGGGCCATCCTGACAGCTTCCTAAGTGAGGAGAGTGAGGCTAGTTTTTGAAAGAGAAGAGGAAATAGAGAACAGTATTGGGGGATGAGGAGGGTTAAGAATAAAGATTTCTGCCCAGGAGAATTCTGGTGACGTTTGCCCCTGGTGGGCCACCTGCTCAGGCTGCAAAGTTCTGCTACATTTGGGTCTGTCTGCTTACCCATAGCTCATCTCCCTGGCATGAGAGCCCTCCATTCATCTCCAGAGCCAGCCCAACCTCAGGCTCAGTGGAGCAAGGACAAGGACAAGTGCCAAGCCACCTGTGTCCATCACAGCTGCATGGCCGGCTCCAGCTGGCTACGGAAGGACACCTTGGAGGAAGTGCTGAGAGCTGGGGCAGAGGCGGGGATCAGAGCTGACCTCTGAGGTCCCCCATCACTTGCAAGCACTGTCTCACCCATCAGACTGGGAGCCTCCAGGCGGCAGAGGCTGTGTCCTCACTAGTGGGAGTTCCCTAGCAGCAGGGGCTGCCTCCTCCATCGGACTGGGAGTTCCCTGGGGACAGAGGCTGCGTCTCCCCTATCAGGTCAAGAGTTCTCAGAGCACAGAGACCTTCTTTCTCCCAGCCTTAGATGTGAAGAAGGACAGATAGTACCCTCTGCGGTGGGAGGGAGGGGCGGCCTTGTCAGTCTGGGCTCTGCACTTCCTCCACCATGCTGTGATTTAAGGAGCTCGTTGCCACCAGACTGTGTTTTGGCTCCAGCGTTCTTTCCTAAAGACAGTCTTGGAAAAACTCAACGCCACCTACCCTTCTTGACCATCACCTTCAGTTTCTCTGAGGAGCCGATGAGAACACCAGGCTCAGTCTCATACCCTGATTGGCTTATCAGTTCAGGCTGCCAGTTGGCTTGGAAGCCGGGGGCCGGCCCAGGTTCCGCCGCAGGGATTCTGGGTAATGTAGTTCCTTGCTCCCCCCCTCCCCCCCTGCCTTCATGGAAGAAAATGGCTTCAGGTCTCAAAGTAGCTTCTGTGGGTAGGGGGGGTGGGGGTGGGGGTGGGGGTGGGGACTCTTCTCCTTTCTTAGAACTGATGGGAGTAATGGTATCATTGGAGTAATAGGAACAATTTTCTTTATAATCTAGCACAGTGTAGTGATTCCCTGAAAGAGCAGGTTGCTTGGGTACAGATCTGCAAATGCTGTTTCTGATAAGATGCTGTCTCCTCTCTGCTGGTGGACGTTGCAGCTTCCCACCAGGTGGGGCTGGGGCTGGGTGGGCGAGGGGGATGTGGTAATCGGAGAGACTGCTTGTGCTTTCCCTTGGAAACAGCTCTGTAGTGATGCACCACAGGGCTTAGTCTCCGCATGTTGGTCCGGTCTGGTATACTTACTTGTTCACAGTGAAGTTTAACAGTCCACAAAGAAATGAGAAAATAAAAAATACCATAAAATTAAAGGCATTTAAAGGATTATCCTTTATTTTCCCTACTTTTTGATGTAAAAATGTGTTGGGGATACGCAGGGGGCAGGGGTGGGGGCTCAGTGAGTGGCGATGCAGGGAAGAGGTCTTCCCTGTGATGGGTCTCAAAGTGATTGCTTGTGTGTTTGGGATATTCATAAATATAGTGTTCAAAGGTCAAGGTATGCTACTAATTATCTGTAAATTCTTAATTATCTGTGCTGAAGAAAGGGAGAGGTGGGGATAATAGTGGGAATCATTCAATAATGGAAGTGAAGTAAGGAAGGAAAATAATGTTTCTTAAGGACTCATTCAGAAAGGATAATTGACTTGCCCAAGGTCACAGTCATCGTTAATGTTGGGTCTGGGACTAGAATCTACGTCTCCTAATGCCTAGTCTGGCGCTTGTTCAAGTACACCACCTGGATTATGGTAATAGTGATCATGAGATCAGCAAACAGCCATGAGCACACACTGAGAACTTCACCAGTGTTTTCTCCCTTTGTTCTCATGGCAGCCCAGAGACATAGGCTTAGGAACTCGCATACATTCAGGTGGATGATTCAAAGCTATTTTCACTTTAAACCAGGGCACATTCACAGAATATCCACTAGGTTCCATCCCAGGTACTGAACTAGGGATAGGAAACAGAACATTAATAAGACAGGGATACTGCCCTTAAACAGCTCAATGGGGCAACATAAGGTAGGGGGTGATTTCAGTAAAACTTGGTGAGTCCCATGAGAGATTTATACAAAAGGGGTATGTGGGAGCTCACTGGGCATGAGGCCAGATTTCACGGGAGGGGAAGTGGTGAGGGAGCGGCCCTTGGAAGGCTTCCTGGAGGAGCTGGTAGCTGAGCTCCGTCTTCCACAGGGTGGGCCTTGAGACAGATGGAGAGGGGGAAGGGTGCAGATTGGGGGTGGGTGGGGCTCTGGGCAGAAGGATTGCATGGCAAAGCCCCTGTGGTGTGGTAGCAGCACAATGTGCAGGGGAAGAGAGGGGGAGAAGGTGGTTACAGGCTTGAATGTCATCCTTTGGGCAGTGGGGAGCCATGAAGGGTTTTTAAACAGGGATGGGCATGATCTCATTCTTAAGTGGTGAGGTGCTTTGAGGCAGCAGAGAAGGGATTAGAAGGAAGGAGCATGGGGGTGCTATGAGGGCAACAAGACCACCCAGGGGCTTTCCCACTTCAGACCAGCCATGATATGCCCCGAGCTGGGGTCCTGGAAGATAGGTTTGGAGATATTTAGGAAATAGGATCACAGGATGTGGGGACCAGCAGGGGATGAGGAGGAGGAAGGTGTTAGTGGGGGGGTGAGGTTTCTCATCTGGATAACTAGGTGGTTGGTAGGTCTGGGACGGGAGAAGATCTGTAGGAGATCAGGTGGGAAGGTGTGGATGGTGGGCTCAGGGTGGGACACGATGAATCTGAGACTTATAGAACCAACTACCTACTCCCCATATCTTCTGTAAGTCTCAGCTCTGCTTTCCCCTCCACAGCTGACCATGTGGTCAGAGAAGAGGCAGAAAGATATGCCTCTGGAACTTGGTGAGCCCACAAAAAGTAGACCCCAAGCAGTATTACCAAGGACCTGGGTATCTGGGAAAAAAGAAAAAAGTGTGGCTGGCCCCTGCCCTGAGCCCTAGCCCAAGGGACAGTGAAGGGGTCCCCACACACATCCCACCGTGTGAACAGAGCCTTATTAAGGGTCCTTACAGAGAAGAATTTTCCTGGCTTTATTTCTCACCTGCCTGGGAGACGGTGGAGAAGTGGGCGATCTCACAACTGGGTCATCATTTTGGGGGCTTAACCTCTCTCCTGTGGTGACTGAGATAGAATAGCACTCTAAGTAATTATCACTGCATGTCATTCATTTGTTCTTGCCAGTGAATGCCTTGTTTTCCTTGTCTCCAGTACAATGCTAGACATATAACATACAGACTCATAAGACAGGCCCTGCCTTCAAGGAGCTCACAGACCATCAGGGTTGAGCACTGCTCCTGTAGAGGTACCTTCAGCTAGTCATTTCAGGGATGTTCTTGGTGGAGGGGCCTCAAGGAATGCTTAAGAACATAGGCTCTGGAGCTATATAGCTGTGATTGGATCCTGGTTCCTCTTCCCTTAATACTGTGTGACCTTGGACAAGTTGTTTAACTTCTCTGGGCCCTCATTTTCCATCTACAAAATAAGGATAATAGCACACCCATCTCCTAGGGTTGTTGTGAGGATTCAACAAATTATTGCATAAAAAGAGCTTTGAGTAGTACCTGGTACAGAGCAAGACCTCCATAGTGTGACCTGTCATTCCTTTGATTATCCTCATCTTCATCACAACTCAGAAGGAGTCTGCAGGGAGGAGTTTGCATAGAGAAAAAACTGCTGGGAAAAGCTTCATAGAGCATATGACATTTTGGTCGGGCAGGAAAAGTGACATTTTGCTAAGGGAAAAAATCAGGCCCAGGGAAGGGAGACGTAGCAATGGCAGAGGGAGCAGGAGAAATGTGCAAATGCAAGGCAACTTGGGAAAATGGCCAGACTTCCAGGCTCCGTGAAATGTGGAGGATGTAGAGAAGGAGGCTCCTGGAGGGTAGGTTAGGGACAGCTTGGGAAAGGCTGGAATGTCACATTAAGGAATTTGGGCTTTATACCACAGGCAAGAGTGGTCCTGGAAGAGTTTGTTTTGAGAGAGGTGACATGACCAGAGTTGCCCTGAGGATTGTGATGGCAGCTGGGTAGAAGGTAGGTCAGAGGCAGGGGGCTGCCCAGCTGGGCCAAGAGAGAGAAGGCAAAGGTTTGAGCTAAAGCAGTGCAGGGGATGGAAGGGAAATGTTTAGGGGACTGTGCCAAGCACTTTGGTTATATGAGACTATAGGATTAGAGGGGAACTAGACCCCTCATCCCTTTTAGCAACTAGGAAAGACTTTAGAAGCATAAGGTGAAATGATGAGGCCTCCAGGTAGGTGGACTGGAGCCGTTGGGATCCCTGTATTCAGTGTCCCCAGCTTTAGAGCCAGTCCCAGGCAGGCCATCTGCCACTGTGGCCTATGCCTGGCCCGGGTACAGCTGTCTGGCGATGGCTCTGGCCCCGCGAGGATGATGGATTTTGAAGGCCAGCAGATCTGGTTGTCAGGTCTGGCTGGGCCACTCACACCTAGCTGTGTGACCCTAGCAAATCTCTTTACCTCTCTGAGCCTTGGTTTCCTTCTTCTGTAAAATGAGGACAATAGTAGCTACCTCAGAGGGTTATTTTCAGGATAAAATGCATAATGAATAAAAATGTCTAGCGCTGCACCTGGCACTAGCACGTGCTCAACAAATGGTGGATATTCATTGTTGTCATATCCCTGGCAGCAGTGGCCTTCACAGTAATCCCCTCACTCAGCCCCTCCCCCACGCCCACTGTTCACATCTCTCTATGCCCGAGCCTTCTTTGCACTCTACGTGGTGATCCAGTATTCCAGTTAGATTTCTGGCTGGCTTGGGGAGAGGTTTCTGCCCTCCCCCACACGGGTCCAGATTTCTCTTGTGTTTAAACGCTGGCCTCTGCCTGAGACACGTGGTGGCCTGTACTTTACTCTTTGGGCTGTCTCATTACCTGGCTGGAGTGAAGAGCCCCTGTCTCAGTTGGGAATCTTTGAAGTTCTTCTTGGAGGCAAAAGGATGAACAAATTGACCTCGAGACTCCTGACCTTTCCCTACATTTCTTAATGCTCACCCTCTTGCCCCCTGGCCGTGGGCCTGGCTCTAGAAAGGATTTCCACTGCATACGGTGAGAAAGAGGCTGCTGCTGTGTATTGGCCTCGTGTTTATCTCCAATCAGTGTATGGGGCCGGGGAAGGCGTGGCCGGATGTTCTGCATCTCTGCAGCCTGGCTCTCTCGCTGCTGAACAGATACTCAGAGCTGATTGAAATGTGCTGCGTGGGCTTGGGAAGGAGGGAGGGAACACAGCAGCTCAACCACAGCCATCCTGGGTCAGTGTCTATGCTGCCCTCCCCCCTCCTGACACTCTGCCCTCCTCCCAGGCTGAGCTGCCACCAGGCATGACCCTTCCACGCAAACACATCTGGGAGCAAAGCTACACATCTTCCTCTCTTTGTGTGCCCTCCCCCCCCCCGCCCGGCCCACCTCACTCTGGCAAAGCTGGGCTGTAGGGCAGCATCCAGGGGCTCAGCCCACTGGGAAAGGGAAAGAGCTGGAGGGCCTCCTTTACAAAGCTCTCTACCTCCACACCCCATGATTCTGGAGGAAGCTCTCTGTAGGGACCATAGCCACTGCCCCCAGCTAGAATCCATCATGGGGCTTTGTACAGGTCCTTGTGCCTTGTAACTCTTCTTGTTTTCTTGTCTTCACATGGCCATCTCTCCACTGTCTTCCTTCTGTTCTTATAAGGACACTCATCATACAGATTAGAGGCCACCCTATTTCAGTATGACCTTATCTTAACTCATTATATCTGGGTAACCCTATTTCCAAATAAGGCCATGTTCAGAGTACTTCAGCATATCTTTGGAGGTACAGAATTTCACCTTAATAAGACCGAAGGAATCATTGGGAAGGTTTTCCTTCCAGGTAAGGCCAACAGCATCAAAGAGAGCCACCATCCTGCCTCCCTCCTGTGCTGGATCCCATCCTGGAAAACATGCTGAGATCTGTGGCCATCTTGGGTCCTCAAGGGAGATTATCTCTCACTAAGGCTGGCAGCAAAGGAAATGAAAAAATGAGATTGTTGCACCACTGCCCCAACCCTGATGCCTCCAATATCTCCACTTCTGATTAAGTGGACAAATGTGCAGAAGCCACATTTTATTGGGGGTCCTGTTACTTGTTGTCAAATACATCCTAGCTCATCTAGTGATCCCTAATTTCCCTGCTCAGTTTAGGGAAATGTAAGAATCCTGGCATTTCAGAGCTGGAAGAGAATTTGAAAGTCACTTAACCCAACCTCTTCAAGGAATGAATGAGAAAGCTAAGGCTTGGTGGTGAAAAGGACTCCCTCAGGACTGCCACAAGTGAGGGATACCACCAGGACTCACATTTGGTTCTCCAATTTCCAATCTCCCACTGTGTCTCTCTGGCTCTCCATACTCATCACTTTCTCTATAGGGAGGGAGGGTGTTGTTTGAAAGGGAGGACCTGCTGGGTGGGCTGCTGAGATGTCAGAGGAAGGAACTGCATGATGGGACAGGAGATAAGAAGGATTCTGAGGGGGGCACACAGGAGCTCGCCATGCTGCAGAGCCTCTTCAGCCTCAGGGACACACATTTATTCTAATCACACACTCTGTGCAGAGCTTGCTGCTCTGAATTATGCACCTCAGAAGTGCCTTTCATCTCACCAAGGGTTTGATGCCGGACAGCCTGGCCACTTGTGCTGGTCTACAATTTAGCCTCCAGAGCAATTCAGGGCAAGGAGGTGGGAGAGGCAAGTGGAAATGCCTGGGACCTTTCCTCAGGGTCCTGAGGACTCTGCCTGCCTGCTTGCTTCCTTTCTTTCTGCTGAAGCTGGTGGGATGAGGCAGCATGGTTGGTGGGAGGGAGGCAGTGATCCATCATCACCTGGTCAGTCCAGGAGCCTGCGAGGGACTCACATGATCATGTACTTGGCTGCTTTCCAAGAGTGCAGAGAAATCTAACTTTGTTAGCTCGGTTGAATCAAGATCTGTTAAATTCAAAGAACCTAGAACTCCAGAGTGCTAGATGGAAGGCACCTGAGGCATCTCCCAGTCTATGCTGCTCATTTTATAGAAGTGGACACCAAAGCCCAAGAGGATTTAAAGAGGCTTGCTCTGGAAGCAGAACCAGTCAGAATCCTAAACATCAGCCACTCTACCTTGCCCACTTTTGTCTGAAGCAGAGCTGGCTCTTGAGTTCAGTCAACAAATACATTTGAGCCTTGGGGTTGGCAGCTTCTGAATGGATCCCCCAAGTCTTGCCTCCTGTTGATTATGCCTTTGTGTAATCCCCTCTCCTTCAGTGTGGGCTGGATCTAGTGACTGCTTCTAACCAACAGAAAATGGCAAAAGTGACCAATGTCACTTCTGTAAAAGTTACAGAGGACTATGACTTCCATCTTACTAGCTCTCACCCTTTCTTTCTCTCTTCCAGGCTTTTCTTCTCATGAATTTGC
The DNA here is from genome assembly GCF_018345385.1 of Vulpes lagopus. Classification (NCBI taxonomy): domain Eukaryota; kingdom Metazoa; phylum Chordata; class Mammalia; order Carnivora; family Canidae; genus Vulpes; species Vulpes lagopus. The sequence goes on from NC_054824.1 coordinate 63,659,452, forward strand.
TCTGATAAAGCAAGGTGGGGAGGCTCACACAGAAAGAAGGAGAGGGCTACCACCTGCCAATGGCCAGCAGGAGCTGAGGCCCCCCAGTCCAACAACCACAGAATGAACTTGGAATCAAGTCCTTCCCCAGTTAAGCCTTCAGATGAGGCCACATCTTGACTGACATCAAGATTATAAATTAGTAAGAGATTATGAAACAGAAGACCTTGTTAAACTATGCCTGGACTCCTGATCCACAAACCGTAGGGAAATAAATGTGCATAGTCTATTTTTTTTAATGCAGTAATAGATAACGACAATCCCTATTCTAGGATAATATTTAGGATTACATGCCTACCATGTTCTCAGCAGTGTTAGGAATGAAAAGCAATGGTTAATGTGGATTTACAGAAACTTAGAGTTTGATGATCTGAGATATAGCACATGAAATAATAGTATCCAACATTTAACTGAGATTTCTTCCATGTCAGGTATTGTGCTACCCTTCCCATGCATTAATTTCTTCAATTTTCTTAATCCTCACAACAATCCTGTGAGGCCTATTAATTAGCTCCACCTTACATATGAGAAAGCAGAGGTGCAAAGAGGTGACTAACTTGTCCAGGGCCACACAGCTAGTAAGTGATGGAACTGGGATGTGAGCCCAGACAGTCTGGCTTCAGAGGGAAACAAGACGACATTCATTCAACTAGAAGGCACTCAGATGCCTCCTCTGGGCTTGCTATTGTTGATTGTTGGGCATATAAAGATATTCCCGTGTCCTGAAGGAGCCAGTGATTCTACCTCACACTAGTGATGACCTTGAGCAAATTAACTTAACTTTAGTATTCTCATCTATTGAGGGGGTAAGGAGAACAACAACCCACATGGGGTTGAAATAAGATTAAATGAGCTAGAAAGGATAAAGCACATGTAATAGTTCCTGCCACGAGTGTTATGTTTGTTAAATAAAAATAAATGGGTAAATAGGGGTGCCTGGGTGGCACAGTTCGTTAAGCATCCACTCTTGGTTTCAGTTCAAGTCATGGTCTCAGGGTCATGAGATTGAGTCCCGCATAGGTCTCTGTGCTCAGGGCGGAGTCTGCTTAAGACTCTCTCTTCCTCTCCCTCTGCCCCTTCCCCTCCATACTCTCTCTCTCTCTCTCTCAAATAAATAAATAAATCTTTAAAAACAAGCAAAACAGCAAATTAATAAATAACCAGGTCAGCAGAAAGTGGTAAAAATGTGTAGAAATTGGAGTCCATCCACTCAGGGTGCAGTGGGAACTTAGAGTGGGCAATGTCCTTCACCTGCTGTCTTTTGTACATGTCATTTTAAGCTTGAGTTCATTGGTGGGCTTCTCATGCAGCCTGTGTTTTTTTCTATACTTCTTTCCCCTCATTAAGATAATTAATGGTTCTAAGGTCAGTCTACTCCTGCCAAGATGCCCCACTCTTGACTGGTGTTCACTTTTCAGACTAAGATTCTCAGGATAGGGGTTTTGAAAACAATCTTTCCAAGTCCCAGGGTTCACTTGTATCCCTGGCTCCCCTGCCTGCAATGCACAAAGGCTCCGAAGTCAAGGGGCATACTCCCCAGGCTCTCATCCTTCCTCTTTTTCTGATAAACTTTTCTCTATTAACCAGAACAGCAATCCTTCTTGATACTTTGCTCAAAGTCCAGAAGATTAAATCATTCTCAACAGGGGAAATGTAAAGACCCTGAAAATGCCTCATAAACTATAAGTGCCAAAATGCATCCACAAATAAAAAGAACTATTGTTGGCCAGACCAAGGGGATGTGTGTAGAAAGCAATGGCCAAAGAGAGCTTTGAGGAAGAGATGAGAGTCCAGCCAGGCATTAAACAGTGGTAAGAGAGGGGAGGATAGAGGAGATAGGAGACGGTCATGCAAGTGACAGTCAGCACCACCGGGGTGCCATGAAATGTGTCACAGATGTTACTAGTACTTACCCAAATTAGGTTTTTTTCTCTGTAGGGCACATGAGAGGATCTCACCGCCACTGTGATACTTGCTGCTATGTGAAAGGTTATCCAACTCAATTTGGCCAGTGGGTTGCAAATGGAAGTGATGTGTGTCACTTATACTCTCAAGCATGGAATAGGTACTGCAAGTCTGTCGTGCTTTTTGCTCCTGCCATGGCAACCACAGGAGCCTGTGCTGAGATGGAAAAGCTACCAGAGTGAAGGAACTAAGGGCACTGAGCCATCGTAGCGAGGACAGCAGCCCCAGAGAGTCGCCTGGATCCACAGTGGATTTTGTATGAGTGATAAATTAACTATTGTCATTTTGAGCCACTGAAATTTTGGTGGTATTTGGTCTTGTGATGACCTCGCCTTCCCTGGTGTCCACAGAAAGGTATATATTAAGTCGCAGGACATGGGGTTCGATTAGTTAAGGGGGACCAGAGGTGGCCTGGTGTAGGGCATCAGAATCACCTGGGGAGACCTTAAAACACCACAAAAATTCTAATTCAACTGGGTGGAGTCTGAGCATGGGTCATTTTTTAAAGCTGTCCAGGTGGCTCAAAGTGCCACCAGGGTGGAGAACCATGGATACTGCCCATCTTCACCTCTTATTATGATGTAATCTTAAGTAATGCACTTTATTCTCCCTTCCCTGTGTTTTTGGCTATAAAAGAAATTCAAACTTTTTTTTTAAGATTTTATTTATTCATGAGAGACACACTGAGAGAGACAGAGAGAGGCAGAGACACCAGCAGAGGGAGAAGCAGGCTCCCTGCAGGGATCCCGATGTGAGACTCGATTCCAGGACCCCTGGATCACGACCTGAGCCAAAGGCAGAGGCTCAACCACTACGCCACCCAGGTGCCCCAAGAACTTCAAACTTGATCCAGTGGATTGTTCACTTTGAGAACATCTATTGCTGATACTTTTAGTCTGGAGCTGGCTTCTCTGGCCACTGCCTTGTGTCCCTGCCCGACGTGCACTTGGGCAGGATGGGTGTTACGATGCTCGGTACTTCTGACGTGGCCTGTGCCACCAACTCCAGGCTTCCCTCCCTCTGATGTGCTTCTGACATTGTATCCACTGATTGAATTAACAACCTGGCACCTATTGTCCTCTAAATAGCAAAGATTGGACAGCATCCTCCATCATTAGAAAAATATTAATTTTTATTTTTATCAGAGTTTTATATATTTAAGTCAAATAGGTTTATAATGTGAAGGGACAGTGCCAAGGTACAATCTGTCTATCCAGAATCCCTCTCCTCAGGGGCAATCTTTCAACTCTTTAGCTCTTCCCTTTGGTATTTATTTCCCTGTTATTTACTCTCCCTTGATTTTTCCCTCTGAGACATTAGCTGTTGACTTTCTACCCTGGAGTCTGAGCATTTAGCATTCTGCTATTCTTCCTCTTAACCCCCTACCCCCGGCTGCTTAATCACATTCCCAACCATTCTCCCAATGGGTTTTATCCCAATTTTTGGTTAAAAATAAGTATTGGATGTTCACATTAACATTTATGATTGTATAAATACTGTTTAGAAAAGAGCTGCGTGAGGTAACAGTGTCTTTATTAAAGTATTTTTTACGTTCTTAGATCTAATAATTGTCTCTATTTTGTTTATTCCTTTACACACATTTTAGACTTTGGGGAGGGATCAGAGCTAAATAACTATATTCTATCTGCCATGTTCAGCCAAAAACGATGGCAGATTGTCCACTGCATGAAAGTGTAAAATTTACAAATGAGTCCTTACGATTTCCTCCAAACTTAATGAGGAACTGTCGAGATATTTGTAAACACCTGTTTACCCTGGTCTTCTAGTTTCTGTCTAAGATTAATAGATAGCTCCTCTCAGTTGCCCAGACGAAAATGTATGTTTTCAGAGTCTGGGGGAGCAGTATCCATGTTTGTTTGTTTGTTTGTTTGTTTACTCAGGTGCTCCCTAAGGGCAAAGTGTTTATGTTTTCACTGAGCTCCCTAAGGCAAGGTCATGTATCCTCCAGACTGGGGCTCCCCGGGGCGGGGGGGCTGTCTCCCCTCAGACTGGGGCTCCCTGGGGACGGGGCTGTGTCTCCCCTCAGACTGGGGCTCCCTGGGGACAGGGCTGTGTCTCCCCTCAGACTGGGGCTCCCTGAGGGCAGGGCTGTGTCTCCCCTCAGACTGGGGCTCCCTGAGGGCAGGGCTGTGTCTCCCCTCAGACTGGGGCTCCCTGAGGCAGGGCTGTGTCTCCCCTCAGACTGGGGCTCCCTGAGGACAGGGCTGTGTCTCCCCTCAGACTGGGGCTCCCTGAGGGCAGGGCTGTGTCTCCCCTCAGACTGGGGCTCCCTGAGGGCAGGGCTGTGTCTCCCCTCAGACTGGGGCTCCCTGAGGCAGGGCTGTGTCTCCCCTCAGACTGGGGCTCCCTGAGGCAGGGCTGTGTCTCCCCTCAGACTGGGGCTCCCTGGGGGCAGGGCTGTGTCTCCCCTCAGACTGGGGCTCCCTGAGGGCAGGGCTGTGTCTCCCCTCAGACTGGGGCTCCCTGAGGCAGGGCTGTGTCTCCCCTCAGACTGGGGCTCCCTGAGGCAGGGCTGTGTCTCCCCTCAGACTGGGGCTCCCTGGGGCAGGGCTGTGTCTCCCCTCAGACTGGGGCTCCCTGAGGCAGGGCTGTGTCTCCCCTCAGACTGGGGCTCCTTGGGGGCAGGGCTGTGTCTCCCCTCAGACTGGGGCTCCCTGAGGCAGGGCTGTGTCTCCAATCTCTCCATCTTTTCCCCGTTATCCCACCTCAGTGTCTAAGGAGGGAGTCTACATTTGAGGGCTGGAGACTCTGCCTGGCAAAGCCTGGGAGCTGCTTCATCCCTGTCCTTTCTTCTGCTGTTGACCTTGGCCCTTCAGGAAACCGAAAATAAGCTCTTCGGAGACACCCTGAAGGACTCTGTCAGGTCAGGGGCCCCCACTGAGGCTCTGTGTCCTGCCCTGAGCCTTTCAAAGACATCAGTCCTCAGGCCCTGCTTGCTCCCAAGGATCCCCTCCCTTCCTTCTCTTTTCCTTTGCATATAGCTTTTCTTTTTATTGACGTCTGTGAAGAGACACCGTGGATGGCATAAATAATAGATTATTAATTTGGAAGCTCTCCAGTGAATGAGACTCGACGCGCCACCCAGTGAGGACGCACATTATGTAACCAGCAAATTACAGTGACATCAGAGGCAGCAAGTCTGCTGAGGAGTATAAGATCAGAGGAGTGAGAGAAGCAGGGAGGAAGGCCACTTTGCAGGGGGGTCTGTGGAGAGCCAGGCTCTGGGCTGGTTAAGGCGCCTTCTCTCATGTAAGCCTCACAGTGACCAGAGAGAAGACGCTGAGACCTGCTGTGGAGGGAGGATGGGCGGGCAGAGGCTGGAGCTGCTGAGTCTCTGGCGCCTGGTCTGTACCTACCAGTGATGACCTCTGTTGTTTCCCCAGCACAGTAATTTGCTTAGGGCTGTGCCACTGCAGGCCTGGTTGAAAAAGTATCCCAAAGGAGACATAAAAAGACAAAAACCAGGCTTGTTTTGTTTTGCTTTTGTTTTGTTTTGTTTTTATTCATGAGAGACAGAGAGAAAGGCAGAGACACAGGCAGAGGGAGAAGCAGGCTTCCTGTGGGGACCCCATGCGGGATTTGATCCCAGGACCCCACGGTTGTGCCCTGAGCTGAAGGTAGACGTTCAACCACTGAGCCACCCAGGCGTCCCAGGAAAACCAGACTTAGAAGCCCGTCATCTCTGGAGGGAGAAGCCCTTAGCCATTGCCTCAGGCAATACTGGTTTCTCCACCAAGGCCCTTGTGAGGTGAGCTGTGGCCCAAAGCAGATCAACTCGTGCATCTATGTCAGTTCTAGCAGTGATAGCCTGCAGGTGCCTCACGACAGGGAATCCCTGGTCGCTCTAGTCCCAGCAAGGCAGTCACCACCCTACTCTCAGGGCCCGTGGTCTGAGGAGAAGACACAGCCTTGCCTTTAGGGAGCCCCAGTCTGAAGGGGGAGATAATGCCTTACCCTCAGGAGGCCCCAGTCTGAGGAGGGAGATAAAGCCCAAGTGACTGCTTACATGACAAAAGGGGAGGAAGGCAGGGACCCAACTCTGAGGGTATGAATGAGATTTGGTGAGCAGGACACAAGGTAAAGGGGAGCCTGTGGTCAGGGCCGAAGCAGTCTCATTCGATAGGCTACGGTTGGCATTTAGGGGCCTGTCCAGACACCCATGGGGGGTTTGTTCTCAGTGGCCACAGGATAAGGAGGGTTGGCGCAGAGGTGGAAGCAAAAGCAGGTAACAAAGTGAAGAGACCAGGGTGGGTGTTAAATAAATTGGAGTAGTTGCTCTGAGAGAGTGAGGATGGCAATGCCGGTAAATAACATGAAGGAGCCTCAGAGCCATGAACTGTCCCTACCACTCTATTATCAAAGGTCCCATTGCAGGAGCTTCCAGGGAGATTTATCTCTATTTCAGTACCTGGCTCTTCCGAGTTGCAAATTACAGTGAGACTGAGGAGCAGAACCCGGGGCTATGGTGCGGGAATGGGTACCTGCGAGGAGTCATCGAAGAAAGAGCTAAGGCCAGCTCAACCACTGGCTCTGCAGATTGAGAGGGACTTTTTTTTTTTAAGAGAGAAGTAGTTGGGGGAAAATATCTAATGAATCCTATCCAACCATAAAATCGTGTAGAAAATGAATCCTATCTGACAATAAAATAAAAGTGAAACAAATTACTAAGTTCTCATATGTGTAGGACAAATTAATTTCCTGTTTAGAATACTAATTGCTCGCCGAAGGGTCTGTAACCACGTGCTGCCTGAATTTAGCCTGAGCCTTAAGGTTTGGAGGGGCTGCAGAGGAGGGGTGAAGGGGCGTGGCTATAACCGTGCCCGGAATCTTCTGGTAAAATATTGCTTGGCATGTGTGAGAGCTCTTAAATTGTTTTCGATATTTTCTGTTTCCCTCAGACTGAGGTATGCCTAGGAACAACAGCTGTGTCTCCTTCATCAGATGTGAGCTCCCTGAGGACAGAGCTGTTTCCACCTCAGATTGAGGGCACCATATGACTCTCCCCCATAGACTGGAGGATTTCCTGAGGGAAGGGGTCCTGAGGAAAACCACAAATCTTTTGTCTGAAAAATGAGCAGATACACAGCATATCCATCAGGGGTTCACAGACCCTGTGCTGGCTTCCCGGTTCTTGCCAGATAGAGAAGGCTGGAGTGCAGACATGATGTAACTGAGTTAAGTCTTGTGTATGGTAATAGGAAGGACATCAAGTCTTCCTTTTGCTTTTTTTGCCCATAATGCCTCATGGTGTGAAATGGGAGTTAATTCCCAATTACCTGCATTGAGTGTTTATTTTAGTGGATCTTCTGTTGAATGTTTTTTAAAAACCCCAAGATTGAAAACAAAAAACAAAAAACAAAAAACCAAGATTGGGCAGCCCGGGTGGCACAGTGGTTTAGCGCCGCCTTCAGCCCAGGGCGTGATCCTGGAGACCAGGGATTGAGTCCCAAGTCGGGCTCCCTGCATGGGGCCTGCATCTCCCTCTGCCTGTGTCTCTGCCTCTCTCTCTCTTTCACTCTCTCTCTCTCTCTTTCACTCTCTCTCTCTCTATCTACTCTGTCTCTCATGAATGAATGAATAAAATCTTTAAAAAAACAAATCCCAAGATTGTGTGTCTTGTTCTCAGAAACTCCTGAGTTTGAGTGGTGCCTGTTCAGAAGATGCTTGGCTCTTGTCCTATCATTATTCATCTCCTTCTGGGGCTCACTACACCAGCAGCTCTACGTATATGCTAATCCTTATACCTTCTGGGGATGATAGGCTTTATTGTGCCTGTTTTACAAATGATGCAAACAAGAATCCAGAAACTTTACTAACTTGGAGAGGACTGTATGGCAACAAAGCTTTTGAGATGGGATTTGGGTCCAGATCTGTTGAACTCTTGTCTCCCACACCATGCTTCCAAACACCACTAGGAAAGTTAGCCTGTCCCCCTCTTAGCCCCCCAAATGTGATCACTTTCTTTTACACACACACACACACACACACACACACACACACACGACTCAATTTCCTTAGTTAGGACAAGGATGGAGAACTAGGTACATACATTTTCCTGCAAACTTTCTGAGCCACAGTTTCTAGCCTTAGGTCTGGCTTCCAGGCATGTAGCCAGGCTGGTGGGGAGGTGGCCTGGCTGGGATGCTCCCCTTTTGCCTGTAACTCTGAGTAAACACCTGTGAGACGGCCAGCATCGTGCCAGGTGCTGGCCAAACACAGGAACCTGGTCTGACACGGGTGCTTTCTTGTGGACAATATCCCCTGTCTGATGTCACCACTTAAGAAGTATCTGTGGCGTTTGTCCTGGCTTTGCTACCCCTTCCATTAAGACTAGCTGTGTAGCTTTCGGGGAGCATCACACCTCCTCTGGGCTCAGTCCCTCAGCTAAACAAGGAGACATTCGACTAATCCAGTCGCACAGAAGGCCTCCAGGTATGACATGCTGGGATCTGTGCTCTTGTCTGTCTTAGGGTGAGTGGTGGGTGTGGTAGGGAGGGGGCCTCTCTTCCTGCTCACCTCTATGCCTCTCACAGCCTTTCATCCTTCTAATGACCCTTGCACCTTGGAAATGCTGAAAACGTGAGTCTCTGTCTCAGGGAGACAGACAAATGACCAGGTATCAGACTGTTCCTTGAGGCCAAAGAAAGAATTTGCAGCTCTGGCGCGCAGTGCGTGATACAGCGGCTGGCATGTTGCTCATGTACAATAGCAACTGATGAATGGATGAATGAATAAATAAACCTACAGGAGCAAGACTTCCAACCCCTCCAGAACACCCCACTTCAGATCTTATTTCTCCTCCCACCCTTCCCCCACCCCCCACTGCAACCCCCTAATCTGAAAGGTGACAGCCTCCTTTCTGTCATATCCTTTTGTGTCAGCGGCTGAAAATCTTTCACTGACAGTTACGGTGTCCCCATTCCCATGCCACTGGCCCTGCCCACTGCTCCCCACTTTTCCTCATCGCCACACTTTGCTGCTTCCCCTCCCACCTCCCTCTAACTCTTGCATTTACCCATAAGGATGGAGTGTTTTCAGACTGAGAGAAAGAGTCTCTAGAAGGGAACTGGGCCTCCCGCTTCCACTCAGGGGTCTGGAGGGCAAAGGCACACCTGAGCAGGTGTACAACCAGTCCTCTGGGGGATGGCCCATTGAAGCTACTACCTGGGACTCCACTACACAGAGCCTGGCTAGAGCATAATTACCTCCCATTAATATGTTAATCTCTCCTTTACAGAAGGAAGGCCACTCTTTTCCTTAAATAATGAAGTGCTGGGAGGACACATAGTGTCGGGAAGTAGCTGGGCTGCAGCTGAGTGTTTAACGTTTTAATTAAAGTCTCTCTGATAAATGTTTACCATTACTTCTGATACTGCCTGTGAGACAGACAGAAAGGAGGAAGGAAGGAGGATGAGAGCAAGGAGAAGAAGGAAGTGGGGAAGGAAGGAGGAAGAGGAGGAGGAAGAAAGCAAGGGGAAGGGAAGGGGGTCACACAATAAGAGAATGACCAATAGGAGGAAAACAAGTAAGAAGCCAGTCTGGACACCCCCCTACCCTGCCCCATGCCAGCAAAGCCCAGCCCTGGTGATCCTTACACACTCGCCCAGACCTATTTCTCATTCTGATCTGATCCATGGAGCTATAAACTCCATTCTGATGACAAGACAAACTTTCACTCCAGTCATTCTGTGTTTCTAATTCTTGTCCTTCCCAGCCTGCCCACATCACCACCTCCCCATCTGCTGGGCAGCCGGGATCATCTAGGCCACCCACGTGGGGGTCGTTCCTGAGGGAGGGGCTGCAACTCTCCTCCTGAGGTGGCCATCTCCTTGTCCTCCATGTGTTGGGTTTGCTGAACCACACAAGTGACAAGCAGATGTCACAGAGATGACCATTTGGCCACTATCAGCTGCCTTTTTAAAACTCTTTCTGGGAATGTAACCATCCCCTCTCTTCTGGGCAACTCTGTGTGTGTGTGTGTGTGTGTGTGTGTGTGTGTGTGTGTGTGTGTGTGTGTTCTCAGGCCCAGAATCTCTAGTCTCCCCTCTCTGCCGCCACCCCTCTTTGCTAGCCTTAATTACAGCAATTTAGGAGGCACGCTTAAGATTGCAGAGTAAACCTATCAATATTTCACTTAAGAACGGATTTCTGTCAGATGGTATCAGAGGCTATAAATGAGAAATATGAGACTTGTTCTCAGGTAGCCTTACACACACATACACACACATACACACCTCTGATGAATTATTAACACGTGATTTCTGTCTCTGGCACTGGGAACAGCTAAGGACTTTATTCAGTTACAGTCAGAGATGAATGTTTCTACTGAAGCTATTTGCCTAAAACACATTCAAATAAACCCAAGAAAACCGTGGCTCTGTGTTTTTGGGGTCTCCTGTTGGCAAGGAGCTAGGAGACCCTGCTGCTCTATGCTCCTCCATCTTCAGGTTTGTTGGGAGAGGAAGGATAGTATCTCCCAGCCAACAAGGCAGGGACCCTAAAAGCCCGACAAGCTGCAGCATCCATGCCAGAGCAGGGGCTGCACCAGGGCCCAGGATCCCACTTGCTCCCCTTTTGTCTTCCCCCCATTTGAGGCAGATCCAGAGCTGCAGGCTCTCACTCTCCTGTTTCTTCAGCCTCAGATTCTACAGGTGGGCTACTCACTGCTTTGCATTTAGCATTGGGAATAGTTTGTCATAGTGGAATGAACATGGGCTTTGTGATCTGACTACCCAAGTCGCTTGCTATCTATGTGACCTGGGTAAGTCACACCTTCTCTGAACCTCAGTTTCCCCAACTCCAAGTGGGGAAATAATTTTACCCATTTCAATGATTGATGATAAAAAATATAAACCGCTTACACCAAAGGGCTCTACGGTGGAGATGACCACCATGTGATTTCTCAGTGTGGCTGGTTCTGGGTACACACCTTAAAAAGAACATTGACCAACTCAGTTTGTCCAGAGAGAGGTGACCAGGGTGCTGAATGGTTGGAAAACGGTGGCCATGTAAGAGAAAATAGAAGGCACTGGAAGTTTTGATCCTGGAGAATTTGTGTCTTGGGGTGATGTACTTGCCATCTTTAAGTACATCTTCAACAAGGCGATGTTGAAGATGCACTGTTGAAGGATCCTTGTTGAGGAAAGATCAGAGGTGTTGTGTGAAGCCCCCAAGGGAGAAATAGAAATTACAGGAATATCTTATGTTAATATATGAATATTTGAGCCACTGGAAGTGGGTGATGATGGAATGGACTACTTCGGATGATACTGAGTCTCCACCACTGACCATTTTCAAGAGCAGCTGAACAATCACTTGGTGGGGATGTTGTAGAGGTGACCCAGCACTCCCAACTGGAGACCCAATGGTTTCCTGTCAGCTAGTCTCCAGTTCCCTGAGGAGGGACATTTATTAGAGAAATAATCCGTTCCTCTCTCCATTGAGTCTCTCATTGCCCTTGGGAGGAGGCAATTTCTCTGTTGGCAAATTTGGGGGAGAATCTGATTGTTCTCTACTTTGAGGATCTTCCTGCTGACAGAAGGCACAGATTTTCTGCTCCTCTCCACCACAGAATGGGGGTGGGACTGCAGGTGTTCAGCTCTGCCTGAGACTCACTGAATCTTGTCAAATTCAGGCACGACATCAGAAAGGACAAATATCCACCATTTGTTTTGACGTGGATGGAACTGGAGGGTGTTATGCTGAGTGAAATAACTCAATTGGAGAAGGACAATCATCATATGGTTTCACTCATGTGGAATATAAGAAATAGTGAAAAGGAATATAAGGGAAAGGAGGGAAACTGAGTGGGGAAAAAATTAGAGAAGACGAACCATGAGAGACTCCTAACTCTGGGAAACAAACAAAGGGTTGCAGAAGGGGAGGTGGATGGGGGGTGGGGTAACTGAGTGATGACGGCTAAGGAGGGCACTTGATGGGTTGAGCACTGGGTGTTACACTATATGTTGGCAAATTGAATTTAAATAATATTTTTTTAAAAAATTCAGGCATGAGGTGTTAGCAAGCCCACCTGGCTAAGTGACCCTACCTAAAGGCAGTGTCCACTGTTGCAGTGGTATTAAAGATCATATCTTGGGTTCCAGCTGCTTGGTTCCTATATCTATTTCAGAAACTCTGAACTGAGTGTGGAAGAAGGGGTATTAGACCTCCCAAGATCCTAATGTAGTTCAATTTCCTAAAGTTGGAACAGAGAGTGGTCAATGGCCATTTGCTTCCAGATCTACTCCCTGCCCATGTGCACACTTCACTTCCTCGTTAGGTCAGCCAACGGGAACAACAGAAAGAGATCACAGGAGCAAAAAAGTGAGAGGCCAAGGTATTTCTCCCTCTCTCACCCTGCTTCAGTGGATATCTTCGGGGTGACTGAATCTCCAACATGGTTCCAACCTCTGCCAAATAGTGTTGTCTTGTGGTTTCTGATACCTGCACCTCCTATTGTCCCTCCAGCCCTAAGGGTCATAGTGGCTTCCTGCTGTTGCTGACCTCTGGTTGTTTTTCCTCCCTATTCTGGTCTTTCAGTTCTTCTAACATCATGTAACCAATTTCTTGTATTCCTGACCTCTGATGGGAATATCTAAAGTCATTTATATTTTCATGAATGGATCCTGAGCGAGCATAGTCTCCACTTAGGAAATTTATGTGGCTGATTCCCTGAATGGTAAGCTTCTTGAAGGTCCCCTTGTGATTCACAGTTCCCTGGGGTTCCATCCAAACCTCAGGTCCCTAACCTCTGTGCCCCAGAATCCTAGGTGTCCCAGAGAGGGATGAAGTCATGGAGACCATATAGGGTATAGTCAGGATGAGGGAGGAGTGTAACAGCCTATAGGGTGGGCTTTCCTTGTCCTGAGAAGTCAGTCACTCCTATATAGGGTGCTCCTATAGCTGGGGGGAGGGGTATCACAGTCTATTGTTGGAGGCAATCTTGATTTGACTTCCCCATAATGCAGAGGAGCAGAGAATCTGTGCCTTCTGTCAACGGGAAGATCCTCAAAGTGAAGAACATTCAGATCCTCCCCCAAACTCACCCCCACCTGTTCTATCCTAGATTGTCAGCTCCCCTTCTCCACTCCTGCCCCTTCACTTAGATTCAGTTCACCAAACCGTCCTGCATCTTGACTTGTGAGTGGCCTGGTCCAGATTATCTGCTCCATGTGCCCCTACCCTGTGGGACAGCCCCAGCTCTGGGGCCCCAGGATATTTATCCTGTATCCATCCTTGACCACACCTGCATATGACACCCCTTGTTAGAGACAGGTCTCTTGAGCCTCCCCAGGTGCCTCACAGCTGTCAGTGCCCATCAGCAAGCCCTTCTCTGTCCTTGGACACTGTTAGAAACGCAGCAGGCATCTGCATCTCCTGTCCATGGGCCTGGAAACAGGGCTGCCGACGTGGAAGTAGGTGCCACAGAAGATCTGTTGTACCAGCTTCCTTCTGCATCATTATCTGCCCACGGGCAACCTTAGAAATTAATTTAGTTTTTTTGCCTGAAGAAAGAAGTGGATGACTTAATAAACTCTCTGAGATTATTCTGTGAATGCCATGATAGGCCTTAAGGGTATCAAACTCTTCTCCATTGGGATGCCTGGATGTCTCAGTGGTTGTGCGTCTGCCTTCGGCTCGGGTCCTGATCCCAGAATCTGGGATTAAGTTCCACATCACGCTCCCTGTGGGAGTTGCTTCTCCCTCTGCCTGTGTCTCTGCCTCTGTCTGTCTGTCTGTCATGAATAGATAAATAAAATCTTTAAAAAAACCCTCATCTCCATCATAATAATGACTATTGCCATCCCTATCTCTGTGATGGTCATGAACTCTATCATCACCATCACAACCACAAAAGTAGCATCACCATCACGGCTGTCACCACTGTCACACCCATCACCACCCCAACGTGCATCTTTAACACTCCCTCCCATCACTCTTCCTGTCATGATTACAATGATTACTATCACTGTAAGTACCATTACCCAAATCCACACTAGAGCAGCATTAACCACCACATCTCAAGCACCACCTACCTGCTCATTACTCTTCTATGAGGGACTGGCTGGACCAAGTATTGTAGGGCAAGAGTGACTTAGGGGCTCTCGATAGAGATGGTCCTTACCTACATTGGAATCCTGTGCAGAGCAGCAACTCAAAATCAAGACACGAAGGAACAGAGAGGGGTTATTTCTGCACAGGGCATTTTTGTAGTGGGAGGAGGTGTGGCTAAAGGGATAGGAGGAGAAATCCACCACTGGGGAGGGAGCAACCAGAGCTACCTGTAGCAGACCCTGTGTCTGGAACTGGTGACAGGACCCCGGGAACTGTATGGTGGATCACTCAGAGTGGCTGGAGGTTGGGGAATAAAAGTGGGTCATACTGGCTGTTGCACTCCTTCCTCTGGATAGCCCACTAAGTGCTTAATTTAGTGGGCAGGGGCAGGGGCAGGACAGGGCAGTGAGAAAGAGGAGGGCAGCCCCTGGAGTCTGAACAGCCCCTTGAACAGAAACAATGTCACAGGACATCAGTATTAGACAAGGACACCCAGGACCATGATAGATCAAGGCAAAACCAAGTCTATTCCGCAATCATGTCTGAATGCATACGAAGCATGAACATCATCCAAACCATAAAATGCCAAACACCCCCTCCTCCAGCCAACATGAGGGACTGCTGTCTTTTCACCAGTTACAGCTCTAGCCTTGCTTCAGGTTGCCCTGCCTCTAAATCAAGCTGATTAATACCCAATCATAGAATTGTCCCTGCTTTCCAACAGCACTCAAACCTAAGCAAACCCCAGCCTCCTCGGATCCTCCCCCAAATCACATAACTGAAGCCTAAGTCCTATAACTGCTTCTGTTTAGCTCTGTCCTCTTCCTGAGATGCCCTGCAGTCCACATGGTGCATGTTCTCCCTCACTGTAGCAAGTGATAAACCCACTTTTCCCCTACTGCCTTGTTCTTGGAGGTCTTTGGCTGTAGGATGTTGACAGAGGTGTGGGAAGGCATTACTTCTAATGCCTCTGAAAGGGTTAATAATGCCCCAGCACCCTCATAGGGGTCTTTCCTTTCCCTGGAAAGACATGTGCCATGTGGGGTGATCAGTGATCGGGATATGGTGTAGTCAGGAAGCCTGAGCACCACATTCTGCTCCAGCTGATCACCCTGATAAGGGAACAGGGAGTGCTGGTCAATGGGCCACCATCTTCCTCTGAGCTGCTTGGTGAAATGCAGGGTCCCAGACCTTACTCCTAGAGATCTCCAAACTAAAGATCTGAAGTCCATTATTTTAACAAGCTCCTCAGATAAAACATATGCAGCAAAGCTTGAGAACTTCTCACTCTGAGGACCTTCAAGGTCACCACAGACTCAAGATTGGGTTGGCAGGGCCAGCTCTGCAGGGTTCCCCAGAAATAACTACAAAATATCCCTCATCCTGGAAGCCATCTATTTCCTGGGCTCAGGTCCCTGTGGTGTTTCTTTCCCACTCTGGAAAGGCTGCATAGTATCAGGACCCTCCTCACCTCCCTAGGGGGCCCACATCTTCTGGAGGTCAGGACACGATGCTGCTCAATAACATTCAAGGTAAAGGCATCTGCCTCCAGCAAAATGTATCTCAGAAGGGACTCACATTTCATATCTTGAAGTGAATGAAAATGTTAATCAATAGATCCATCATCTTGGCCCTTGTGTCTCTGAGCTGCAGATGCAGAGAACGCAAACCAATAATGGTGTTTAAGCACACACACACGTCTGCATACATGCACACACACATGCATGGGCATGTATAGGTACACACACACACACTCACTCTCACATACCTCTGGTTGTTCCCACAGAGGCTGAACAGGCAGATGGCTCTCTTATAGTCACTCTTGCACAGCCACTGTACCCTCCTGTCCTCTCATCCCACCCTGTCCTCACCGCCTCACCCTCTTCTATGAGGATGGCCCTGGTCTGGTGAGATCTTAGGGTCTGGCCATTTGCTTTGGGTGCATTGGTGGCAGCCTCCCCCAAAGCTTAGACTCTGCTATATGGAGCTGCAGGCCCAATAGCACCCCCCTCTCCACCTTGACTCGTCTCCAGCAATTCAGGTCCCAGCCTTGCAGCTCCAGCTGGATGCTGGAGTGGATTAAGACTCTGGGGCTTTTGGGGTAGGGAGGATGTATTTTGCATGTGAGAAGGATGTGAATTTGAGGCACCCAGAGAGTGGAATATTATGGCCCCTCTAAAGTCATATACCGAGGCCGTAATCCTCACAACTTTAGAACGTGACTGTATCTGCTGAGAGGGCCTCTAATGATGTAAATGAATTAGGGTGGGTCCTAATATAATCTGGCCATGCAGAGGGACACCAGAGAGGGTGAACCGTGTGCCCCTTTTGACTTCTCTGGACTCTTATACATCCTAGCAGATGGGGCCCAGGCCACATTCTAGCAGCTTGTAGTAAGTTTCCTATCTACTTCACTACAGATGTGAGGCGTTGGTGGGGGCATGTCACAGAATCAAGCATTGTCCACGTGTCAGAGTGTCCCTCAGTCTAGCTGCATCCAGTCACACCTGATGCAGAGTCACTGGCCTTCCCTTCCTCCCTCCTCCAGCTAGCCCAGCAGTTGCTCGGACCTGCAGAGTGGCAGGCCAGAGCTGGGCAGAGACAGAGGTCCTGTGTGAGCCCTGGGCCTGTCTCTTCCAATTCTGCAAGCCTGGGCAAGTGAGTAGACTCTCTGAGCCTCAGTTTCCTCATTGGCTGGAAGAGAAAACTATCGTCTCTATCCTCGCAGGGTGATGAGGATTAAATGAGCTAAAGCTGGCAAAGCACCGAGCCCGGCTGCTGGCACAATGAACGTTAAGTTCTCAGTGACGTGGGCTCTTCTTTTGCCTCACGCCAGGCTTGCCTGACACTTCCCAGGACAGCACTGTGCTTTATGCCATGTCCTCTGCTCCTTCTCGGCTGCCTTTCTCCTATTCTTACTGTCCTCACTGTAGACACCTCAGGTGAGAGCTTTATCCCCATTCCTTATTCCCCTGGCTTCTGAAAGCTCCTCTGCCTCCCACCCCACCCCCAGAGCTACTACTGAGAGTGCTGCATGTCTGGTGGAACGCTAGGGCAGCACCAGTCATACGGTGGATGCAGCCACACATTTCCTATCTCGTCCACCAGGGGGAGCTCCTGAGGACAGAGGCAAACTCCTTGCACCTGCTCCACACCTAGCCCCTTCCAATGGGCACTCAACACACATGCTCGAGCTTGCCTGGTAGCTGCAGAACTATGCCTTCTGCATACTTCGTGCAAGGGGCTGCTGGTGCCACGGGTGGCAGTGCTCCATTTGGCCTGGATGCTCTTGGCCTTTGTTTCTAGCCTCTTAACTCCTGATCCTAAAAGCCCTGAGCACCTCAGTTTATTAAACTAGACAGTGAGGAGTTGAAGTAGCCCAGAAGCTAGGATGATGTTAGTCTGGTATTCAAGTATTTCCAGCCCATGCCTGGAGAAGAGGCACGCGGACACTTGCAAGGGTGTGTTTCCATTTGCACGTGCTTGGGTGGTGGTGCCACTCCTGCCCTTCCCACTTACTCCGCCCCCACCTACCATCCAGACCAGATGAACATGTGCATCTCGGATGAAGGAATGCAGGGAGGAGTGTGATTATGTGGGGACTCCTGAATGATTTCTCTAAAAGAGACGGATTACTAAGGGATAGCAGGGAACTTGGTCGTCAGGTTGGAGGCTATGAGTACTCTTCCTCTTTCCTATTCTTGATAAAGCAGCTGGAGGGGGCCTAGTAGTGTGAGGTGGACTGAACCCTGTTCTGTGCTGCATGACTGTGGCAGCTTCTTTGTGCCTCCGCACCTCAGTTTCTTCATCTGGAAAATGGGCTTGCTGTGGGGATGATGCATAAGGACTCAGACTCATGAAAGTAGCCGAGGTCCTCATAAATGGTAGTTGAAGCTGGTGAGGTCCTTAAACCTTTCAGGGCAAGCAACAAAGGAGCCCCTCCCAAAGCCACCATCACCAGGCAGAGGGGGCCTGTGCCAGTGCCCAGAACTTCAGTAGGTCAGAGCCTTCTCTCTACCTCCCTCCCCAGCCCAGTGGGTCCAGATGGTGGTTCTGGGTTGGTGCCCTGCTGTTTGCCGAACCCTGCAGTTTTGACAGGCATCCTCAGGAACCCAGAGGTTCTGCATGAAAGGTGCATAATTAATCACTGCAGTAACGGTTCCAGCCGCAGCAGCCCTGCTGTGCTGGGCCATGGGTGTCATCCTGCTGCTCCCAGTGCACACTCAGTCTACAACTTCTACCCCAGGCTGCCTGGCAGGGGTAAAACCAGACCTGGAAAGGGACAACTGAATTCCTCTGGCTTCCTAAGATGTGGATGCATCCCATTCGGCCTTCCTCCTCTGGCTCTGTGTTTCTGAGCTCTTCCCCTGCTAAAAACGCAAACGCAGGCAGAAATCTCATGCACACTGCGGTGAGGACTGAGGAAGGGCCCTGCATTCAGAGCTAGGAGAACTTGACTGTAGAGGCTGTGCTGCCCTTATGAGCCATGTGCCCAGGATAAGCCTCTTCCCCTTTCTAAGCCTCGGTTTCTTTATCTGTGAAATGGGACGGTGGGCCCCGGCTAGCACATAGGACTGAAGTGTATTATTTAATAGATGTGAATTCCTTTAGCTGCAACGCTAAACAGTAAATGCCTGGAGGTTTCATTACACTTCATGGGAGGCCCCTCCCTGCCCAATGGATGGAGACGAGGTGCCCTCTGGCTCCTCCCTGTGGGCTTTTCTGAGCGGTGCATCACCCCAGCTGTGCCCACATTATCTTGATGAATGAACCTAGAGTGGGGGTTCCTGTGCATGGGGCAGTGGATGCATCTCATGGGGCTGCCTGGTCCCATCATGAGAACCCAATCTGTGTAAGCAGCATGTCGGGGAGAATAGGATGCTCCAGCCTCAAAGAAGCTTCCATGATTCACAGCACCTGACTCTCAGCCCCACCCCCCACAATCAGACCTGAGCCCTGTGGGCAGAGCCCATTTTGAGGACTCCACATGTACCTGGAGATCCTGCTTTAGCTGTGGGCCCTTCCACTCTGGTTGGGGGATGTGGTCTGCTCTCTGAACCTCCTGGTCCAGATGGAAAGGCGACCCTCATATCAGTCCAGAGCAAAGGCAGCTAGAGACATCCGCCAGGTAGTTGGGGGCAAATGGTCCCTTGGGGTGAGGCAGCTGCCAGAGGAAGGGTGTCTGGGAAGTTCTGTGCCCTCACCCCATGAGCCCCTCTGGAGGGAATCAGCTCCACACCCACTTCTTGAGCCATGGATATAAGTAGAGACATGCTTTCTCCAGATAGGAGACGATGGGATCAAGGGACACCCTTGAGCAGTCAGCAAAAGGCACACTCTGTCTCTGTGACTCAGCTGATTTCTTTAGGGTACATTTCCCCCACCAAATGGTCTTCACAACCACTTTAGGTCTCAGCTTTCCCTTTTGAGAAATGGAGGAGAGTCTTCTCATCTCCCTTTGTCCTGAAAACAGAAACCTTGAAAGTAAAATGATGATCTATATAATAAGACCTCTTTCAAGCAAAGGTACTAGCAAACTGGATCCATCTCTCCTTTTAGCAGGGAGAGCTAACATTTATATAGCATTCACCATCTGCCAGACTCTGTCCTAATGGTTTTTCATATATTACTCGTATCAGTCCTGTAAGGTAGATCCTGTTACTATCCCCATTTTATAGATGGAGAAATTAAAGCCCAGAAAAGTTAAGAGACTTGCTCAAGGTCCCACAATTACCAAACAGTGGCTGGCATTCAAATCCTAAATAGCCTGACTCTTGAATCTGTACTCTTAACCTCCAGCTAGTCTATCTCTTGCAATCCTGGCTGTATTCTAGCTCCTTCTGTGTCTGTCTCTGATGCTGGACTGTGAGTTCATGGAGCAGGAACCTGGCTTATTCCTCTTTGACCCCTCTAGCTCGAGGCATAACTCCTGGTAAATACTAAGTGCCTGGGAACCACTCGTAACATAAATAAATGGATAAATGGCATGGTGGTTGGTGCCAATGAAAAGATACCTGGAGTCCAGATCAAGGGGGGTCCTGAATGTCTGGCAGTGCAAAGTCAGCAGAAGTCTCAAGCAGGACATTTCCTGTGGGGGCTGTGCTCACTCTCTTAACACTGCTTGGACACATGTTCATAGGAGTCGGGAAATGTAGCAGCATTAACCTGGGATCCCACTGCAATTTTTGTCTTTAGAACCTTAACTACCAATGTGCCATGGGAAAATACATTGTAGCAGCGTCTTTAATGCCAAATGAAGCTCATGCACCACCCAGCCCCTACCACATTCCCCCACCAAGAGACCCATTCTGAGACCCATTCTGCTTTGTATTGTTAATAGGATCACTAGTATCATTGCTAATCTCTAACTGTATTTTTATCATGGAGGAAAAGTCACTTCACATGCTGTGGTTGGAACACTAAGTGTTCTAGAAGGAATTGGAAGTAATCATGACAACAGGCAGGGGGTGTTGTACAAGGTTCATAGTAGGTGGGGAAGGAAGAGACCCCTTTTCTTCCTCTGAGAAATCTTCCTCTTCACAAAATCCTGCACTGGGTGTGAAGCTTCCAGAAGGGGATGTCTTCAGCCTGGAGAAGAAGTGGGGAAGACAGCTGGGGAAGGTGGAGGTGCCCTCCACCTGGTTGTAGGAGAAAGAGGATAAATATCCAAGGTGGCATGTGGCGGTGGGGAGATGGGCAGGTCTACAGTGTAAGAAATAATGAGTTAAAAGAATCATTCAGTGAGTAAAGAGAAATATCAAGAATCAAATTGCAGGGAAGATTTCAAGTAATCATAAAGGGTTTTTCAAATATATTCACTGCTAAGAGCTACAGATGTCAGGGGAGAAAATTGGTTCACTTACCAATAATAGTCGCGGAGGCTGGGGGAGCAAGATGCAGACAGGGAAAGTACTTAACCAGCCTTTCCCACCTCCTTCTTTCCTGGGACATTTGGGGGTGGGGGAGGAGTAGCCTGTCCCTTCACTGAGAAGCGTGGGAGTGGGAGTGACTGTGCCTCTGGGAGGCGGGCAGCTGGACAGAGCAGGCTGGCGGGAGGGGTGGCTTGGACCCTGTGGCCCCAGCAGCCCTGCTACGGTGTGAATTCCTCTTTCCTCCCCAACTCAGGCACAGGTTACATGAGGTGAGGACAGGTGCCATGCTTGGCACTGAGTAGGAGGCTTGTTGTTATTGTCACCAAGAATTTATTGATGGTTTATGGTGAGCAGAGCACTCTGCCAGGTGTATGACAGATTGGAGCCGTAGACACATGGTATCTGCCCTGGGTTTACAACCGAGTTAGGGAGGCGAGAGCAATATCCAAGGGAAAATGAGAAAGATCGCCAGCAACATGCAGGGAGATATGGACTGATCATTCTGGGGGAAGAGTGCTCAGTGGTCCTCAAGGGCAGAGGAATCACGGAGAGCTTCGGGGGCACTTAGACAGTGGCCCTGCACACCTACCTTCTACCGAAGTGTGCCTCGCCCTCTCAGGAGCCCTCCTGGTATGCAGAATATGGTATTAATCACACAGACTTCACCTCAACCTGCCAGGAGAAAGGCCAGGACAATTCTGTCCTCAGAAACAACCCTGGACAGTGGGTTGAAGCTGACTTCAATGTCTCTGTGTGTGGAGGTGGCACATTGGTCATTCTCACAAACATCAGGGACAAAGTTCATCTCATTTTGTCTAATCCAATTCTCATACCAGGTTCCTGAACCCCAGTTCCCGTAGGGCGATATGAAGAGGACCAGATGATACCTGCACACACAGTAGGAGAGGAGCCTGTGCTAGGGAACCCGAACATTTTATCATGGATAGTAACTGTGCTTGTCCTTTGCTCCAGAAGAAACCATAATTGTATTAAACAGGCTAGTCAGTATGTCTGCCTCTGCTGCAGCAGAAGATATTATCTCTAGCCCCCAAGACTGTTTGCTGGACAAACATCCTTGAAAACATAATCCAGAACAAGAAGCGATCAGTTCCTCACTTGCAAGATGTGCAGAAATGCAAGACCTGTGAATAACTCTCTGGACATTAACAACTATGGAATGCGCTTATTTATCATAATTAGTATTATGTTTATCTTTTCCTGCTAGAATGGAGCTCCATGAGGGCCAGGATTGACATTTCTTTTGTTTACTGATGTATTGTCAATAGTTAGAAAAGTGCCTGGTACAGAATAGGTGCTCAAAATGTGTTTATTAAATGAATAAATGTTTGCACAAGGAAAGAGAAAATCCCTGCTTGGTTATCTCCTGTCTGGGAGATTTCTTTGCCAAATTGCCAGGATTCTGTGAGGAGAAGGAAACTCCGTTCTGAAAAAGGAACCTTGTTCTGTGTACACTGAATCGGCATGGGCCACATGTCACCCCTGTGTGTTCCCCGTGTCTCTCTGCTGCTGGCACCCGCAAGGCAGGGAAAGTGCTCAGGGAAGAGCTAGCTGATTTTGACTTTATTTCTGCAGCAGAAAATGTACATGCATCACCAGGCCACAGGCATCTCTCCTGGGCCTCCCCTCCTCTTCCTTGCCTTTCTCAGACTGGTAATTAAAAGTATCAAAGCAAAGTAGGGCTGTCTCATTACATGTCCTGTTTATGTGACTCTAATGTGCTTAGAGATGATTTGAAGCACACAGAAATCAGCCTCGGAGTTTGCTCTGCGTCTAGCCTGGAGCTGGCAACCCTGAGATAAGGGTATCAAGACCAGGCTGTGAATTAGTTCTAAAGTAAAGCAATAATGCATTAATGTGGGTGAGGAATTAAAAATAACAGAGATGCTACACATTTCTCTGATTAATTAGCTGTTCTAGTTAATTTTGCTTCTTGTATAGACAAATCATGGGCCCTAATAGTGGACCAATTTCCTACTGCTCACCACGCACCAGCATGGGGCCTCAGGCCTTAGTTCTCTTGGGCCTGTGGGGATTGCAAGCAGTGGGGCTCCATCAAGGTAGTCACTGTGGCCACTCAAGAATTGTTTTTTTACTTCTGGCCTCTTTCTTCAACCCAGGTGGGGTACACAGAGTAGAGGGAAGGTTGGGGATAGGGACCAACAGGCTCCAGTGCCCCATTCAGGAGTGTTTGGTGATTCTTAGGACAGGAGACCGGGAGGGCATGGTGAGCTTTTGGGACTGTGCCATTCATCTGAGGCTTATCACATCAGGCCCTAGAGTCTCACCATTTCATTCATTCATTCATTCATTCATTCATCCATTCATTCATTCAATGGGGGTGGGGGTGGGGATGTTGTTGTTGTTTGTTTAGCCTCTTCCACATACTAGGCTCTTTGCTGGCTCCAGGAATGCCAAAATGAAAGAATACAATTGACAACCTCTGTGATATGGAATTCCTAGCCTGGAACTAGGATAGAGCTGTTGCTGCTGTGAGGTGGTATCTGTCCCTGTCAAAGGGATTTTGGAAGTGAGCGTCCAGAGTAGGAAGGGAGGTGGGCCATCTTTACCCAGACACCACACATGCACGTTTTTGTCCACAGACTCCTGCCACTGTCTGGATTTGGACACAGTGGAAGTGGCTTGGGAATTTTTATTTGTTTGTAGAACAGAAAAGCTTTCTTTCAAGGCAAAAACTTCCAGAGAGTCAGGAACTTGTCCCACTGGGTTTGGGCTTTGGACACCAGACTCAGTCTGCTCGACCATAGACTTGCTAGTGTTCAGGATACGTTCTTGCTCTAGTCCCAGACACCCGTTTCCCACCTCCCTCCCCAAGAAAACTTCTTCCCCATGGCTATGCCTGTGAATGAGACTCAGACTGGTACCAGCCTGGGTCCCAAGCTCCTGATGGCTCATATGGAGAAGGCAGGGCAAGGAAGGTTCTCAGAGAACTGAGTGTGGACAATAGGAATGCCTGCCAGGATTTCAAACTCAGAGCCAGTAGGGGCAGAATGTGAAGTGAAGAGGGCTTGGTAGAGATTGTTGAACAGGAGGACCTGTGTCCCAGATGAAAGAGCTAGCCATTATTCAGACTCTGGATTGTTGCCAGGCTGGATTGCAGGCCTTAGCGGTGTCAGATCTGCCATATTTTCAGAAGTCAATTCTAAGTTTTACGTGGAAAGAAAACCCCTTTTGATTTCAGGATGCTGGACTTTAGTTTAAAATATTTGAACATTGCTGTGTAGACAAACAAAATATGCCTGGACCAGATTCAGTCCTTGGGTGTGTCAATTAGAGTTAAGTTTATCCAGTAGTAATAGAAAATAAACAAATAACAGTGGCTTAAATAACATGGTTTATTTCTCTCTCACTTCTAAGAAATTCAGAAGTAGTCAGTCAATCATTGACTACTAAAATGTTACATGGTATCCTGGCTCCTTCTATCCTGCTCCTCTACCTTTCATGGCCTCTATTCCAACATTATCTCATGATCCAAATGGCTACTGGATTGCCATCCGTTATGTCTGCATTCCAGCCAGCAGGACAAAGGAAGAAAAGATCACACTTCCTTCCTTTTGATGACATTTTCCAGAAGTTACACACTTTATTTCTTCTCATATCCCATTGACCAAAACTCAGTCATAGAGTCCAACCTAGTTGTAATGAAGGTCAGGAAAAATCGTTATCTGTAAACTTAAGATAATCACGTGTGTGATTAAAAAAAAGTAGAATGAGGAAACAAGAGAGTGGATTTTAAGTGACAGCTAGTGTCTTAGCCCCAGTTTGCCTTCATTTTGAGAACTGGTCAACCCAGTCTGCTCTTTGTGGTGGGACTGGGAAAGGGGCATGGGATCTGGTCCTTGGAGAATGCCAAGTGAAATGCTCTAGGGTGACTAGGGTGCTTTGGAGGAGGGTTTGCTCCCAGGTGAGGGGTTCTGGTGGGGTAGTTTCCATTCTGCCAGAGTGATCTGGCTACCATGGAATTGTCGCTCCATCAGACTTTTTGGAGTTATTTCTTTCTTGGTGTCTTGCAAGAACAGGACTTCTCTTTTCCTCACAAGCATCTCTCAGTCACCAATAATCAATATTTAAGCAGTTCCCTAGCACCAACAGCCCCAGCTTGGCTGGGCAGGACTGAAGCCTTAAGTCAGCTCCTCCACCAGTATGGGACTCCAGAAAAATATGGGATGTCACTAATTTGTTCCTACCATAGAACAGGAGTGGAGAAGGACCTTCAACTGTGGTGCGAGTGATTCAGGTAAAAAAAAAAATCAGAATCTCTTAACTGAGCCACGAGAGATATAGAAGCAGCTACTAGAAGAAAGGGTGGCATTTCTTTTCTTGCGATGGTAAGGCTCTGAGAGCAACCTGTCTGGAATTAAGTCTGGCGTGCATCCAGCAAACATGCATTATGTACTGACCTTGTGCTGGCTACAAGTCCCAGCATAGGGCAGCAGGTGTGGAAGAAATACTGAGAGGAATGAGACACGGAGCATGTTCTCGGGGTCCCACTAAGATAACTGAAATGGAAGAACAGGACTCTCAAAGCTACCCTTGCTGGGCACCAATCATCACCATAAAGAGTCCTCATCATTACTTATATCATCACCACCACTATCATCACCATTACCATCATCATCTTTACCATTACCATCATTATCATCTTTATCATCGTCATTGTCATCACTGTCACTATTTTCACGATCATCACCATCATCATCACCATTGCTATCATCACCATAATTATCACTATCATCATCATCACCATTAATATCATCACTCTCATCACCATCATCATTATCACCATAACCATTATTGCCATCACCATCCCCATTCATCCCCATCACTATCATCACCATCATTATCACCATCATCATCATCAGCAGCAGCAGCAGCAGCATTGCTGTAAAACTAGCCATCATCACTGCTGAAGCCACTTACATGATGACCATTGTCATCACTCTTACCCCCCAAAATTACACACATACTTTTGAAAGAGGTTAAACAAAGTAACCAACTTCTACCTGTGGAAATGGGATAACTAGTCATATAATATTAGTCATATAATGACTAATATTAGTCATATTAGTCATGTAATAGTCATATAACTATTACATGTAGCATTTGTCAAGCATTTACCATGTGCCAGGAACCATTCTAACCATCTATCTAATTAGCTCCTTTAGCTCTTGAGCAATCCATGATGTGGTTACTATTATTATCTTCATTTTACAGATGAGGAAACAGGCCCAGAGAGAATAGCATGGAATGAATGAGCATAGGGATAACACAGAAGTCAGTTCTGAGACCACAGCAGGTCTCTGATGAGGGCACTACTCTGTTTCCTGGTTGGGCAGGTGGGAGGCAAGGGGGCCAAGGACACATCTTCACTAACTGCTCTAGGGTGACTTGGAGACCTTTGCTGTTTTGACTCATCCGTGGGGCCCAGACTCTGAATGGAGGACCAAAGGGCAGCCTCTCCTGAGTATAGAGGAGTCTAACTCCACCGTTTTCCCGGCCCAGCACCCTCCTCAATCCAACAGAGGAGGAGTCGGTCGTGTCCATGGTCTTAATGGATAGAGTGGAGCACCTAATACTTGCTCAGGTCAGTGAGTTGATATTTTCTAGTTCTTCTTGTCAGTGCCTCCTGGACCCATCCCTGGGTACTTTTCCTAGGACACCTTGATTTCCTCTTCCACATATTGAGCATATGAATCCTGAGCTTGCAGGATTGTGCAAGCTTGTTGTGATTTGAAAACACATCTGTGGCACTCCTCTGTTCAAGTTTTACTTTCTCCCCTTGAATGTGGAGTGACCTCAGTGACCTGCTTCTAGTCACTGAGAAATGAAATGAATGTGACAAAAGTGGTCCTGACTTCCAAGGCTAGGTCATAAAAAGCAATGCACCTTCCACCTGATTCTCTCTCTCTCTGCTTTCGCATCACTTGCTCACAGAACCCAGATACCATGCATGCTGTGGGGAAACCAAGGCACATGAAGCAGCCGTGTGTGGGTGTTCCCTCTGTCAGCCTCAGCTGAGATCTGATGACAACCAACATTGACTGCCAGGTGTGTGAATGATAAGCCTTTCAGATGACTCCATCTGACTTTGTCACTCGCTGTGGACACAACCCTGAGTAAGAGCTACCCAGTTGATCCCCATAAACCCCCAGATTCATGAGAAAGACAAATGGCTGTAATTGTTTTTAGGCCACTGTTTCAGGGTGGTTTGTAGATACGGGAATAGTGTTAAATGAAGCAGCTTTGTACCTGATACCTGGCACATAGTGAATTTGCCATAAAGCTTAGCTCTTCTGGGGCTTTATCTTGAGCTCTGGGGTCAGGGCTGTGCACAGCAGGCTGGTGTGCACACACTTGTGGGAACCCCTGATTGACATCTGATGTCTTGAAGATGCTGTGGGAGAAGATGGAGCAGGATAGAGAAGGCTGGAGAATGAACCTGAGAAGAGAATTGAAGAAAACCCACACGGGAGCTAGCTTTGGCTGACTCTCCACAGGCGTGATGCTAGGCATTCTACAGCCCCATCCTCACAGCCAGGCTCTAAGATGGGCTTTGCCCCATTCTACAGGTGAGAAAACCAAGGCTGGGGGATGTGCTTTGGGGTCCAGTCCAGGATCCCGGAGCCCATCATCAGAGGTGCCAGAGGGTGCACCATCTGCCTGTGCCCTCCCTCACCACCCCTCCATTTATATACGCCTCCTGCATGCTTTCTTCTTACTCTCAGCCAATCAACAAACAAGTAAGTAATTACCTCAGCCCCCAAGGTGCTTATCAGCGCTGTGGTGCCAGGAAGTGCTTCTCAGTGTCTAGCACCTGTCCGTACTGCTGAAATTTCTTTAGTCTGTTGGAGACCAGGAATGTGGGCTTGTTTTCCTCCCTTTAATAGACCTCTAGGGACCTAATAATTCTTGCTAAGTTCCATGCTGCTCTCCACTTGCACTCAGCTCCCCAGGCCCCAACTCCTCCCATGGAAGAACAGGCCCCTCTGGCCTCCAGGCTTTCTCTCCTGGGGCCCATTGATCAGATCAGGAAAGCTTCGACCCCCAGGGCAATGTTGTCCTCCTGGGGGCACACACTGGATCTTCGGGGCGGGGGGGGGGGGCGCAGATGATGCATTATAGCAGCATCATCTCAGCTGCTATAATGGCCTGTGGTCCCCACAGATACAGAGTAAATCTGCGGTGTTATTTACGAGTTTTTGCCATATTGCTCCAGGACCATAATGAAGAAAAAGGTTGCAAAACAGTGATCTAGATCCCTCACCCCACAAGGTTCAGATGCTGGTGGCTCTTTCTTGGGTAAGGGTGGCAGGGGCTGGGGCCTCCCGGAGTGGGGGTGAATGTCCTATGGCTTTGATTCCCTGATCCCGCAATGGTGTCTGGGGAGGGAAGAGATGACCACACAGGTGCAGCTGAGAGGCAGGAGCCCACGGGTCTCCTTTTACAGGACCCCAGCTCCTAGCACTTGCTTTTTGTGTCAGAGCGCACAAAGGAGTGTTTTCTTTAGAAAATCAATAATGATCGATTATTTATTCTGCTGGAAATAGATAGATCTGGTCACCAGGGCCAGAGATTAACTGAAGCTCTGGGCTGCAGCTGTGAGTTCAGGTATCTGTGCTTTAGATTCTTTCCTCTCTCACGTTTCTATCCCACCTCCGGCACAAGGGCCAGCACAGGTCAGGGGGTGAGAGAGCCTTCTCCGCTGGAGGGACGGCTGCCACCCTAACTGCAGTCCACATCCTTTGTCCAACAGGCAGAGAAGCTAGAAGGCACCTCTTTCGATCTCTGCATGTGGTTAGTGGGTGCAGAGGGGCCAAGTACGTGCTGCGAGCCTGCCTTCCATGTGCTAGGCTTTGTAATCAGTGTGTGTGGTGTGTGCTGTGTCTGCTGGTGCATGCATGTCTTGGTGTGCGTTTTCTTACAGGTGTCGTGTGGCTGTGTGTCTATCTGCCGAGCTCCTTCTCTGGGTTGTTATACCAATCTGACCGTGGTGAAATGTCAAGCAGGGCAATTTGCATGCCAAGCATGGGCTCCCCTATTACCTTAGGAGAGAGGGTTGGTTTTGCGGAGCAAATTAACTCTTTTTTTAAAGGTGTTTAAAACACCTCAACTGTTTTAGATTCACTAAACATTTAGGGCAGTGTGAAGCACAGGGTCTGGGGGCTGGGGGATGGCTGAGGGTTGTGGGCTTGTTCCAGCACAGTGGGGATGGGCAGTGGGACAGGGTTGGGGCTGGAGGCAGACAGGGCTTGATGTTGAGGTATTAATAAATACAGGCAGAAAAAGGTGGAAGGGGGTGGGTGGGACCAGGGAGAGACACTGAGAATTGAAAGGAAGGCATGGTTGGGGTTGGAGTCCCAGCTCTACCACTGAGCCATCTGGGCAGGTGTCATGTGTCCTAGACTGGGTGAGTCATATCTGGGTTTGGCTGCCTGGAAGAGCACAGGAGAAGATACACATCTAGTGCTCAGGGCAGTGACTCAGGAGGACCTCAGGGAGATGGTGCTAGATTGATAAATGGATGAGCTCCAGGTCTTAAAGGTAGGCTCTGCCTTGGGTCTGAGACCAGGTACTGGTCCTTCTCAAGCCCTGGGTATGAGAGATGCCTGGACCCATACCTGTGCTAAGGCCCCGTCTGGCCAACACACCTGACACCTCAGCCCCACCATGGTAGCCATAATCCAATCATAGCTGGCTATACACTTGAGTTCCTCACAGTGGTTCTAGGAGCGTCTCTCTGAGCCCTGCTTACTTCATCTGTAAAATACATTGAGCTAGAAACTCTGCCTGCACGATGTGTAGACAGCTCTTTGGTCAATACATGGCTCATTGTGGGCACTAAATCAATGCTACGTAATAGTCATTCCTGTTTCACAGATGACCACACCAAGGTATGGAGACAACAAGCAAAGTTGCCCAACGGTACACAGAGCAGTATACAGCAGTCCCAGGATCCGGCCCTGGACCTCTGGCTCTAGCTCCTACATCCTTCCTTCTATTAGCACTTGTCTTGCTCTTGCCAGGAACTGGCCAGCAACCGAAGCCTACTCTTTTACTCCTGCTGGTGGACTGAGCCTTATCCCTGCTGGGCTGGCAGTCAGATCCCTGATACCGCCTGTCCGCTCACCTGCTCATCTAGATTCCCGGGTCACATATGTACCCTGGTCCCCTCATCATCGCTCCCTTCCCATCTACCGACCTCGTCATCCTTCCTAGAGGAATCCCTGCCTGCCTGCCTTGTCCCTACCATGGGGACAAACCCAGAAGCGGCTGAGATTGTCACCTCTACTTTGATTGTCCCCCAAACCTCTGTGGCCTGAGACGGTGAGGGCTATGGGCTGAGGTCAACAAACTTCCAGGTGTCTGAGAGTCCCTCCAGTCAAGCAGCGGTCACTTAAGGCTTGGCTGCCAAACATCATTTGTCAGTGTAGGTGTTGCTCTGTCTTGTCTGTTTCATTACTTAATTTCTTTTTGTTTCCATTTGTTCATTCTTTGGCTTTAAGTTTTCTGGGTCTTTAAACTTGCTGAGGAGGAAGTTTGCTATTGTGGGGAAGATGACCAAATGCTATCTTCTTGAGTTTTCTTTTGGCTTTGTCCTCTTGCCTAATTACCAATTTTCATCTTAGATCCTTTCCCAGAAGTGCAAACGGCGTGCATGCTCTATTTCATGTTTCAGACTTTTTGGTTTTTCTTTGTGACTCAGTGGTCTGCGGTCCCATTTGCACTGGGGGCTGGGGGTGCAGGACATGTCCCTTCTCCTAGCCACAAGCACCAGCTCTCATGCCCTCCCTGTCTGGGGATGCATACCGTGCACAGCTCTCGTGCATGGCTTCATGCATGGTCTATTTTCACCAATAAATATTTACTGAATGAACACTGAGGTCAAGTACTATACTAGGTGCCGGGGTGCATTGGCCAAAAAGACAGACAAGGACATTGTTCCCATGAATATTTGCAAGAGCGCCCACATGCACAGATCACAGAGACCCAGATGCACACACAGCCACATGTACTCCTACCCCCTCACATACACCGTCCTTTTCTGTCTACCCTTTCCCTGGGATAAGGCTTTTGGATACCTGACCACAGTCTTACCTTGTTAGTGTGGATCCACTGACCCTGGGCAGTGTCCCCCAGCCATGGAGACCTCAGAGGTTCTCGACTAGTGGGTTTGTGGCACCGACTCACTTGGGCCCCTCCTCACCTTGTAGAAGTGACTGGGTGCACACTCTACCCAACCAGCCCCCTGCTAGCTCTGTCCCTGTGCACACAAGAAGATGTGAGCTCAGAGACTCATTGTAGCTTTGTCTGCAACAGCAACAATTGGAGAAAACCAAAATGTCCAACTAAATAGCAGGAAAAAATGATTGAACCAGAACTGCACGGATCAGCATGGATAAATCTCAAGCATGTAACAATGCATAAAGAAAAGCAAGTTTTAGAAGCATTCGATTATTATGCTGTTCGTATAAATCATGAGAACATGTAAGCCAGTGCTCTGTGTTGTTTATGGATATGTGACTGCAGAGCAGGCAAACCCACACAGGAGTGGGCACGATGGATGCCAGATTTGGGAGTGTGGCCAGGGTAGGGATCAAGACTGGGCCAAGTTTATAAGGGCTTCAGCTGAAACTGGTTGTCGGCTACCTGATGTTCACTGTATTATTAGTTATGTTTTACGTCCAAAATATTTTATTTTAAAAGATAGGAGATCAAAAGAGAACTTAAGGTGTGTGTTTATCCAGAATTCCTCTGTGGTCAGAGTTAGGAATCCTATCGGAGGCAGTATTTCTTCACTTGATTTGTCTTCAAGTTTCAGGTAAGTTTTACTTTTTTTTCCAGATAAGAATCTTCCATTTAGAGAAAATGACTGGAGTTTCTTGCAGAAGATGGCCATGATTGTCTGTGAGGCGTCTGAATCCTTTCACTCCTGTTTGGCTTTCAGTTTGCTTTGTTGCTAACCGGTGCTAACACTACAACAGCCCGTATTTCCCCGCCTGGCTGAAGTGCGTGGGATGCATGGCGTGGGGGATGAGTGGTGTAGGAGGAACCTTTCCCTGTGGCTTCTTGGCTGGCCAGGAGGGTGGGGCCAATCCTCTTTGAAACCGAGCCTGTAAAACCCTTCCATGTGTGCAGTCTCACTCCATCATGCCAAGTGCAAAAGCCTGCAACCTGACTTGTGCCCCAACTGGCATCACTCCGTGTCCCTCCCTCACTGGAGCTCACCGGTCCAGTGTCCCAGCCCATCCGTGTCCTGCCGTCTCCCAGGGCACCTGGTGAACTAATCCTACCTAAGGATCCTCATGAGGACAGCTTCTGAAGGTATGACCTTATAGAAAGTCGAACAGACAGATGTGGGGTGTGGTCCTGGTCTTGCCTCCTCCGCCAGGGTGGTCCCGAGGTTGAGGATTACATTTATCCTCCCAGCTTGGCTGCCAGACAGTTTGGGGGATAACAAGGGGTGACAGGGAGAAGCACATTGAGAGGGGCCCTGGTTACTAGGGAGCTCCTTCTGCAGCCCCCAAGCCCGCCACTCACCCACCCCATCTCCCTCTGCTACCAAGAGCCGTAATCCATCTTCTGCAGCCCCTCGCATTTTTGTTATCAGTGAGCATCAAATCTGGCAAAATGGCAGGAAAAGTGCTTGCATGGGGCTTTTCAGCAAAACTCAATTAAAGTGGGAATTGGACTTGAAAATGAGCCACTTTGCTCACTCCTCTACTCAGAACATTCCCTTCCTCCCCACATATGCTGGGCACTTCCACAGGGTCTCCCAGGCTTGGGATGCAAACAGCAGTCAGTGAGAGAAGCTCCGGCACCTGCATCCAGTGCTATGCACTACTGTGATGAAGGAGCTGTGAGTTCCAATTTTCTTTTTGATTATTATTATTTTATTTTATGTGAGTTCCATCTCTCAGTAGGGAAACTGTGGCATGTACCCATTAAGCACATTGCCGAAGGCTGCACAGCTGGTCAAGGGCAGAGCCGAAATAAAAATCTTAATATGTTTGGCTCCCCAGCACAACATGCTATGCCATGCAGCCTTGAGACTTTTCTGTCCTGATCTTCCAGGATCCCAACCCCACAGAAAGCTAGGCTTCCTCTTGCCATCTGAGCAAGACAAGTGTAGACTCAGCTCCACTCCAGAGTCTGCCCCCCAAAAGGACCGAGTGGCTCTCCTAGGGGTGAGTGCCACCTAGAACTGCTAGTGCTCAGCCTGGATGCCTCCATGGACAGAGCCATCTCTTCCCTTCAAGCTATCTGAGGTGGCCACTATCTCCCCACTGGGGAATTTGCAGACTTCTGTTGAAGATCACCTTCTCTGAAGTCTGGACAGTGTCAGAACATCAGTGGTAGCTGCAACTTCCTAACTCCTCCTCCTCCAAGCTTCCATTGTCACAGCAAATCCACTGTTTCCATTTTACTCTTGGGTGTGCTGAAGCTCAGGGAAGTGCTGTGCAGGGGTGCGCGGAGGTGGAGGGGGGCAGTTACACAGCTAATGTGGATCAGGAATTCAAAACCCATGCCTATCAGTCTTGGAATGAACACCTGAACAGCACTGCCACTCTGTTCCAAGGGTTAGGCCTGTGGGGACTGCCCCCCTTCCCAGGGAGGAACTGGCTCATCGTCTATGCATCTTCTCTCGTCCTTGTCAAGGCAGCCTCCTGGGTATCAAGTGCTGTCCCTTCCACACATCCCAACACCTCCCAGGGCCCTGCAGACCAAGTTTCTTCAAGTTCCATCTGTTATTATCCCCACCTGGAACTAAAGAAAAGAAAATGTCAACCTGAGCATGGGGGAGTTTTCTATAGGATATTATTAGAATTTTGTCTCCCTGGGAAAAGAGAAGTCATGTGATTGTATTTAGGGTTAGATAGTGAATATACTTTGATTTGAAATGAATCACAGTTAATTGTGTGTTGGTCATTGAGACCTGGCCCAAAGAATGTTTTCAATCCTTGGGTATTACCAAGGTGGCCTTCCGAAGTGTGGGAATATAGTTACTTCAGTGCTGATTGGATCCCCTGCCTTACTCGGTTTTAGGAAGAAATAAGGCAGTGAGAACTGATTTTGGCAAATTTTTTAGACAGTAAAAGGATCAAATACCTGGCCAAAGTGGTTTCACTTTATAGGGGTTTATTCAAGTCACATAACCAGAGGTTCACATGAGATTTGGGGCTGCTCAATGATATTATCAAAGCCCAGGCTTTTCCTGTCTGTCCACCTACCCGCTGGCCATGCCAGCCCTTAATATTGCAAGAAGGCTGCCCAGCTCCTAAGCAGCCAGACTGGGAGGAACATTCCTTCTGAGGAGGAATATATTTCTCAGTGTCCCACCCCTGGCAAGCTTCTTTGAGGTCTCATTGGCCAGAGCAGGGTTACATGCCCCATCCTAGACCAATCACTGGCAAGAATGGCACAGAATGGGATTATCACAACTGAGTTGGACCAAACAGATCTCCTCTTCTGGGGCTTGGCATAGCCCATCCAAAATAGAAGGGAGGAGAAGGCAACAGCTGCTGGGGAGCCGTGAAAGGCAGGGTGTACCTCAAGAAGTCAGCATCTGCTTCTGAGGGAGCCAGCAGAGCTGGTCTTGGAATGATAGAATGGCAGCTGCAGATGGAGCTGGAGACCAGGGCCTGGGGATGGAAAGGGGTCTGGGCACAGCGGGGTCTGATGCCTTTGACGTGTTATAGCTACCTTGTTCAAATGATGTGCTGGGATCCAACCCTACTCCCGAGTCTCCCCAAGATAGGAGAGGTGGAGACTCACAGAAGAGCCAGATTTCAGGGAGGAACAATGTCATGTTTGTGGTGTGCATGGTGGTGAGCTATGGAGCTTGTGGATTGGGTTTGAGTGGGCTGTGTAATCCTGGGCAGGTACGTTAATTTCTGAGTGCTTCTGTTTTTCTCATCTGGACGTGGGGACAAGAAGATCTCCCTTTTGCAGACCCAGGAGAACCGCACCCTGGTTTAAAATTTCTGCTTCTCATTGCAAAGCCCGTGGCATTTGATCACTTTGTAGAACCCCTCAGCAAACAGTTTTCCCAGAATGAGTCATGTCTTCTCAGAGTTCTGGGAGACAAGTTCATGCAACCCTCCTCTTGCATGCAGCCTTCCTGGATTGCCTCAGGTGGTGAGCCCGATACCTCCCTGATGATCTAGACATGGTCTATTCAGCTCTCTTACCCTTCTTCCTCATGTCTGAGTGCTGTCCCTCACTTAGTGATCCCCGAGAAAAGCTAATGTTTGCACAGTTGTGGACGGTTGTAGTAAATGTGTCCATGTGTATTATTACACTGAATCCCCGCAACAACTCTATGACATAGGGATATGTTTATACAAGAAACTGAAGCCTGAAAAAATTAAGCGCCTGGTTCAAGAGGTGGACTTGGAATCAGATGGAAAGAAATTCAAGCTCTGTAAAAGTAATAAACCGCGTGTATGTACTGTTCACGATATGCCAAGCCCTTTTCTGTGATCTCATCACATCCTCAGAGCTCACCTAGGAGGTAGTTGCTATTATTAGTCCCATTTTACAATTAAGAAAACTGAGGCACAGAGAGGTCAAGTAAATTCCCCAGGTTATCACAGCTTGTTGGTTCTGGAGCCAGGTTTCAAACCCAAGCCATATGATGCCAAACCTCATGGGCATAACCATTATGCTACACTCCAAGCCTGGTGTACCCATCATTCCAGGTTATGGGGGGGCTCCGTTTCTCTATTACCCACCCTTTAATCACTAATGCCAGAACAAAGGTGCCCTTCCCTTAGGCTGCTGCATGTTGTGAGTTATTCATCGGTCAGATCACATTCCAGGCCTTTCGGGACTTATCTCTTGACCCCCCGTCCACTTCCATTTGGCTCTTTGATGCATTCAGTGATGTATTCTTGTACAAAAGACATGGGCAAGAATACGATCGATCTGACCAGATGTCTGTATGCCATGCTACTGAGAAACCCATTGCTCAAGTCCCAGGGTTATCCCATCAGATTAGGGAGTCTCAGAGCATCATCAGAAACACTTAGGAGCTCCCTACCACCCTTGGCTTGGCCCAGGGGGAACCCCATGGCCTCATCCTTGATCTCAGCCACTGGGGCCTCCAGAGAGCTTCAGCCTTGTCCCCATAGCTTGACCAGTGATCTCTGCTGACCCAACCCTGGGAAT
Source organism: Vulpes lagopus (assembly GCF_018345385.1). Classification (NCBI taxonomy): domain Eukaryota; kingdom Metazoa; phylum Chordata; class Mammalia; order Carnivora; family Canidae; genus Vulpes; species Vulpes lagopus. The sequence goes on from NC_054824.1 coordinate 63,695,610, forward strand.
GGGGTGTGTTGAGGCTGTGCCCAATCTGCCTAGCAGGACAGGGAGACCTCTGCCATGCCATCTGGGGGATAAGGGATAACAGAGACCTTAAAGAAGACCTTAAAGAAAATCTGGTCACAGAGGGGCCTGATGCCTCTGACATGTTCTTGCCAACTTGTTTGGATGGCGCTCTGAGGTCCAACTGCTCCCCAAAGTAGGAGAGGCGGGTATACTTGCAGAGGACCTCCAGGGAGGGGAGGCCATGGTGAGGCCAGCCAACACCTCCCTCTGTCTTTGCCTAGCCCCTGGACCTGCTCCAGATCACCTCCCCTGGGGCATGCTTTCCCTTGCTCCCTGCTCTCAGAGCTGGAAACACACAGGAAATCCGAGCCAGTGTCCACTCTTCAAGGTCAGCCTGAAAGGCGAGTTGAGCCAGGGAGGATGACAGGGTCTCTCCCAGCATTCCTCCCCCTCCAGCTTCTCCCTGAGTGGCCTGGTTTTGGCTGGCGCTTTCCCTCACCGGCCTTTCAGCTTGTTGAGAAGAATGAGCCGCTTGAAGGACACTTTACAACTCCATAAATAATCAGGATGTTGAGCACACAGGATGGGAGTCGCACCCTCCGAGTGGGCGGAGGGGGCTGGGCACTGGCTGGGGTTCTCATCCCAGGGCCCGTTGTCCTGGCACTGTTTCCTCCAAGGAGCTGCCTTTAGCTCACTGGGGGGTGTCAGCATCTCCTCCCATCCCTGGCTGATTTTCCTCCTGGGGGGCGGAAGCCAGTGAACAGCAGAGCTCTTGTTGCCCAATGAGAGCCAGCGGGTCCAGGCCGAGTGGGGAAGCAGCCACTTTACAGAGTTTTTCTGCAGACGCAGAGATGGATGCCCAGGAATCGATCCCTTCTGAAGATGAATCACAGCGAGATGCACAAAGAAAACCCCTTTGGTCTGAACAGCCAGATAATGTTCCTGACAGGGCCTCCACTCCGTGTCAATTTGTTGTGATTGGTGGGAGGCGGGGTGGGGGGCGGGTGGAGAAGGAGAGGGAGCTCCAGATAGCTGGACAGTGACAGGGCTGCGGACTCCCAGAGATGTATGCATACGGAGAGACGTTGAGGCAGTGAAGCAAGGACGGGGGGAGAAGGAGAGACAGAAACACAGAGAAAATGCAACAGTCGTGAGCAGATTCAGAATGGAGGGCAGAGGTGTTTTCTTAGATTTTTGGTCGGGGGAGGGAGTGTGTTGGGGGCTGGCAGACTCTCAACCGTTAACCAGGCGTTCAGGTCATATTAGACTGTGTTCATTGCTAACCATTAATTAAAACAATTGGTCAGCTCTCAATTACCAGTGAACTGCTCCAGGGTGTAGCTTCTCCGTGGGTCCATGGGGGTCTCCCTTCTATTATAGATGCTTGTGTGGGTGGGGGAGAGGCGAGACAGACAGAGAAGGAGATTCACGGTGCATGTGAGGGCCAGCCAGATTCAGTCTGATTCATCTTTTCCTTTGGAATTAGCAATGCTTGCCTATACTGTTCAGGTAATTAAGAGGTAACTGGGGGAATTCATAGCGTGCACTGCCTATCCTTGATGCACGACAAGATCAGACTTTTTCTAATTATAATCTTAGAGCTGGAGAATCTCAGAATGTGGTTTATCAGAGTTGGGCAGAAACCCTACATGTCTTCCAATTCAACCCTCTCCGTGGTATATAGATGGAAGGACAGATGCACAGGTGCCTTCTGCGTCTACCTCACAGGTGAAAGATGGAAGTGCCCACGTCCTTCCAGGGGCAGAAGGAGAGCATTCCCATGGCAAGGCTTTGTCACTTCAGAATCCTCCTCTCTATGCTGCCTCTCGCTGAACCAGTGCTAGAGCTTTTTATTTCTAGCCTCTACCAGACCCTGCAGGGTGTCTGAGAGGAGTGGATCCCAGACACAGATGAAGAAAAGCATCTGTCTTTGATGTCTATACAAATTGTCTCCTCGTTGGTGCTATTGGAAGTGCATCATCACACCTGGAGAAAGGGTGGAGGATACACAACGAGGCCAGCTTATGAGACGCATCATATTGAGACCCAGGCAGGTAGAGTGGCTATTTCTATAAACTCATTTCAGGAAGCGAATGGCCTCTACAGCAGTGATTCTCAACCATGGGCAATTTTGGCAATGTTTGGAGACATTTCCAGTTGTCACACTGGGGGGTTCTATTGGCACCTAGTGGGGAGGGGCAGGTGATTCTACTAAGTACCCTACAATGCAGGATCAGCCCCCACAACAAAGAATTTTTTTACCCTAAATGTCCCCTCAATCCCACTCTGCTCATCTGACAGGATGACACATCCAAAAAGAAGAGATTCATTTTTCAAGCGCACAGCAGGAGTTGGCTTGTCCGCTAGAACCCCAAACTAGTTCCCCAAGGTCACTTGTAGTAGACGTTCACTAATTGGGGTGGCTCTCAGTGAGGGCTGTCCTTTTCTACTTGAGCTCAGGAGTGGGGCAGTGGGGTGGAGGTCAGCCTGGATGTGCTGTCCTCTTAAACTGCTTTCCTCTTCATCCTTCCCTTTTACAGACTTACCCTCTCCTCCTCCTTATCCAAGTTCTTCTGTTCCAGCTCCTTCTGATTTAGGTCCTTGCCAAATGTTGTCTGATTTTCTTGACGACTCTCTCTTGCCCAAAGCTTAAAAAAGCAAAAGGTTTCATCCTTTCTCCTTGGAACTTAGACCCCACATAGAAAATTGCCATTCCCTACAGTTTGGTGTATTGTGTCAAGAGTGCTGAGATCCTGCTGAAATTGGCAGGGTCCCCAGCACATCCCTCGTGCTCCAGAGCATAGCCCCATGGTGGCCTCATGGTGCTGACCCTTCCCCTGACCACTCCACCTGTTGACAAGAAAGGGACTCAAAGAACAGAGGCCATAAACATGAGATATGTGGATCGATGGTTATACTATTTACTGGCATGTGTGACTCAGGCAGCAAGAATGCGAACATTTATCACATGGAGTGGCAAAGGGATGGCTAGACTAGATGGGAACAGTTTTTTTCTCCATCCTTGTGAATACAAAGTCCCCTTCCACCAAAGGCGAGCTTGGTTGAGAAGTTGGAAGAATTGGGATTCGCACAGCTTAGACCCAAACACTCATTTTTGCTCATTTTTTATTCTGGTCAGGGCTATATGATTCCAGAGAGGTGGCTTGTGGAAGTAAAAAGAGCACCAGGAGGAGCGATGTGGGGAGGAGGCACTTCCCAGGAGCTTTTTCATACAACCAACCAATAATGAGTATCTTCCAACTAATAATGGATATTCAGGTAAAAACCTAGGGACAGCATCCAAGAATCTCCTGGCCTTTCCTTCCCCTCTCTCTTCTGCCCACCGTCTCTACCTCCCTGTGAGATATACCACCCTATCTTCATCACTTGTCTTCTTCTCCTCTTCAGAGCCTCAACTGTGTGTGTCTATATGCATGTGTGTGTTGATAGGTATATGTGTATATGTATAAAAACAAATGCAAAGGGTTCCCTGGAAGATAAATGGGCTTTCTCCCCTAGACATGCCTGTGTGTGCAAACCTTACCATTTCCACAAGGGCTTTTGACGGGGATAATGAAATGAAATGAAACGGAGCACAATGTAGCTACATTCTATCATGCAAATACCATATCAGCTCACACAATGCTTTCATGTTTAAGCACCAGAACATCCTGTGAAGTACTCTTGTTAACTCTGAATTACAAATAGGGAAACTGAGGCTCAGATAAGATAAGCCACTTTGCCTGAAGATCCACCATTGGTGAGTGACAGAGGTGGGCCTGGAGGCCACCTCTTGTGACTACCAAGTAGAAACTCTTTCTGTCACAAAAAGAGTTGGTAAGAGCAGAGGGCTAGGTGTGCCCAAACATCCAGGACAAGAGAGCCTCTGTGAGTGAACCAGAAACAAGCTTCCATTTGGAGAGCCCAGACCAATGGCTGGGAGAAGGGAGGGAGCGGGCAGGACAGTTTCTGAAAGTAGAAGGGCAAGAGTAGTTGTGGGGAGCAGGCATTAGGAACATAGGGGCTTTAGGAAAAAAATGTGAAAGTCCAAGGGGGCTTCAAGGTAGAGCATCCTGGAGGAATGAGGAGGGGGAGAGAGATGCCTCCATCTGCTCCCTCTAAAGCCCTCTCTCTTTCTATCTTTGCCTCCTTTTCTTGGCATTTGTCCCTCCTAGAGCTGGTCATTGGCACCTCCCACCCCAGATGCACATACTTTAGGAAGCTCTCTGGGGTGCTGGGAAGATCACAGGAAGCATGAAAATGCCTAGTCCAAGACTCTGGCCCAGAGCTCACACTCTCCCATCATTCACTCCTGTTCCTCTGCCCTCTCCACCCTGACCACCAGCTTCCTGTGGTATGACCACAGGGGACCTCATCTACAAGGACCACAGAATGATACGGGTCATCTGGTCAACTGTCAGGACACAGCAGAGGAAATAGACCAAGAGAGGGGATGGGGCTTGCCTGAGGACACATACTGGCACGGGGGGGGTGGCGGGTGTTGGCATACTGGTCCTCTGAACCAGGCCAGACTCTTTCCCTGCTGCAAAGGCAGGGGCTGGGGACAGCGCTGGCACTGCCAAGGCACAGCCAGCAGGGCTACAGCTTGAAGCACTGCCTGCATCTCCCAGAGCTGGTCCCAGCCACTCTGTCTCCAGGGGCTCCCCTCCTTCCCTTGTTTACTGTTTAGTGTTCTTAGAGCACATCTCAGTTCAGTGCTTTGCGACAGTAAATATCTAATAATCATTTCAGACTCTATTACTTGTTTCACAAAATAGTGCCTGGAAATGATGCTTATTTAATTGTGTGCTGAGAGAGAAAGACTCAGAAAAGGCCTGCAAAACGCCTGTCTCATCTCAAGTGGGGTTACCTATTTGTGATCCAGAGAGGAGGGCTGGCTCTCAGACCAGCACCTGGGGCTGATGCTTGTTCTAGCTGTGAGGATATTGGTGCTTTTATTAATCAGATTCAGCCAGCTTTGCCCCTCACAAGAGCTGTTGAGATAATGTGTGAGAGTGAGAGAGGGACAGACAGAGACACACACAGAGACAACTTAAACATTTATGATTAAAGCAAATCTCTGACTGTAAACATAAAAGCATATATGCCGCAAGTCACCTCGCTGGTGTGTGTATATGTGCACATATATATGTATGCATAAGCATAATTGTGTCCGTGCTTTTCATTCACAACCAACCAGTAGTCCCAGAAGTGGTGCCTGCAAAGGAGAGCACAGCTGGAATGACTCGTCATACCTATCATAGTTTGCTTCACCATTTGCTCTCATATTCACTGTTTCTTTTGAACCAACATGGATATTTTCATGCCCATTTTACAGATGAGTATCCTGGGGCTCAGAGAGCTCAGAGAATAGACTGTAGAAAAAAACCCCTCTCCTCACCCTGGGTCAACCATGAGCTCACTATATCAGCAGTCCCCAAACCCTTCAGTCACAGGACTCCTTTGCACTGTTGTATGCTACTGAAGACTCCAGAGTTTCCACTTAGTGAGTTACTTCTACTTTCCTCAACTGAGAAATTTTAAAAATGTCTATTATTTTAAAATAGCAAAGGCAAACCCATCACTAGTTAACATAAATCATATTTTATGAAAAATAACTGTATTTTACAAAATAAATTTGTGAAAAGAGTGACTGTCTTGTACATTTTTGGAAATCTCTTTAATGTCTGCCTTATTTTGAAGACAGCTGGATTCTCCTGTTTCTGCATGCAGTGTGCTGTGAGATCACATTTCACACAGCCTCTGGAACACATTGCTGAACATTTAAGGGAGAACAAGAGTGGCAAAGGCAAATCACATCTTAGTTTGATTATAAGAATAATTTGGACCTCACAGTTCCCCCAGAGGTCCCAGACCATGCTTTGAGAACCCCTGTATGAACTGAGCACTGAGCTCCCTCCCTGCTCAGGCAGGCTGTACTTCTCTACATTTCTGTGACTGTCCCTGAAAAATTAAGATTGACTAAGACAAACCCAAGCCATTGCTTCCTCAGATTTCTCTCCGGCGGCACACACTCATGGGCCTAATATTGATAACTAAGGTTTGGTGACTTCTAAGCTGAGCCATCAATTGTTACCAGCTTCTCTGATGGCATCCACCATTGGCCTCAGACTGAGGCTGTTGATTGATTGATATGATATGCTGTGTCTTGGATGATGCACTTCAATGTAAGAAACAGAAAATCAAGCTCAAAATGATTGCAACCATAAGTGAATTGATTATATCACATAATGAGAAGTACCAAGGTTAGGAAGTAGTAGAGCTGCTCGTTTCACAGGCTCAACCATAATCATCAATGCCCCGGGTCCTTTTCATCTTCTTTCACCATAGGTTGATTGTATCAACCTTGTGTCTTATTTTCACAAAATGGCTGCAGCACTCCCCACCATCACAGGCAGACACAACAAAATCATCACCAGAAAAATCCTTCATTCCTTGGCGTTTCTTTGTATTTCCCCCAGCCAACTTTCCTTCTGATGTTATTGGCCCAAATGGGATCAGATGCTGGATCAGTTTCCTAGGGCTGCTGTAACAAACGACCACAATCTAGGGGGCTTTGAAATACATTGTCTCATAGTTCTGGAAACTAGAAGTCTAAAATCAAGTTTCCAGCAGAGCCACACTCCGTCTGAAGCCTGTAGGGGAAGGATCCTTCCTTGTTCTTCCAGCTCCTGTGGCCCCCACCCTTCCTGGGCTTGTGCAACATCCGTCTGATTTTCACATGGTCCTCTCTCTGTCGCTCACATTGTCTACCCTCAGTGCATTCTGTGGCTATGTCCAAATTTCCCCCTTTTTATAAGGACACATCACATTGGACTAGGAGCTACACTAACAACCTCAACTTAGTCATTTACAAAGACCCTATTTCCAGACAAGGTCACATTCACAAGTATAGGGTGTTAGGATTTCAGCATATCTTTTGTTGGAGACACAAGTCAACCACTAACACCTGCCTTCTCTTAAACCACTGGCAAGGGGAATGAAGTCATTGCTGTTGGCTTCCAGTGACCCTCAACCAAGACAAAACAGCTTCACTCAGGGGTTTGGGGGCACGTAGGAGAGTTTTTAGAAGTCCTAACATCTGGGGCCTCCCTGAGCACACAGTCCCTGAGGGAAGAAATGCTTCTCATCCTGTAATTGGATGCCAGTAATGCCCCATTGAGCAACGCTGGGGACCAAGCAAGGGCATGAGGCATCTGCCCTGTGCACTGGCCCCCTGGGAATAGGGCAAATATGGGAATAAAAGTTCTGCCAGAGACACAAAGAGGGGAACAGATTCAGGAAGGCCATTAACAAGGCCTGCCGACTGTTGCATTGATTTCATGGTGTGTCCTCCCAAAGGCCTCTGACCCAGACGCAGAGCATCAGATAAAGCAATAATTATCTTCCTCTCTTCCTCCTTTTCCTCTTGATGAGGGTGAGGGAGAAGGGCAGGAATGATTTTCTTATTTGTTTGAAATGCCTCTCTCCCCTTCCTCACCACGTCCACACTTACCCTGTACCCTCAGTGTTAATAATGTGGCTGATTTGGGAGGGTGGGAGTGGTGGTGGAGAGGGAATGGAAGAAAAGGAAAAAAAATCACACATAGCTTCGAAACACAGTCACTATTACTTTTTAATTTAATTTTACTTTTTTAGATGTTTTGCCATGTGTAAAGTTTTGCTTACTAAAAATTAGGATTCTGTTTGTCTTGAAAACTGGGCCTACTACTTTTAGGAGAAGAATGCCTATTGTTCTAATGATAAAATTGAGGGGATGCAGAGAAGTATAAATCACAATTAGCCACACTTAATTCCCCAGTGACAACCACTGTTATTCCATTGGATCTGTTCTAGTTTTATTTTTTCCTCCCTAAACATTCTAAAATAAAATATTTGAAATTATACTACTATATACATAGGTTTTTGTTTGTTTGCTTGTTTTCACCTGGGTTAACCAGTACATTTAGAAGTTCTACAAAATGATAGTATAAGAAGTGTCTTGGTGGCATAAAAGATCTGCCAGTAGACTCTCAATTTAAAAATATAATGATTCAGAGCATTAGTGCTCCGGTTGCTGGAAGTGATGGGGCCTCTTCACCCAGGCAGCGTGGTCTGCTTGGTATCATGTGACCCCGTGGGATTGTGGGGAAAGCCTCAGGCCCAGGTAGAGGCAGGTGCTTCCTTCTCTGGGGTCTGCTCTGACTGTTGTCCTGGGGGACCTCCAGGACAGAAGTGACAGGTCCAAGAGTGTTGTCCACCATGCCCTCACAGAGCACACTCTCACCCTGTTTCCTTGGGCACCCACCTGCTTACACACCAAGCAGGGGAAGATGCCGCTGGTGCTGGGTGGGTAACTGACCTAGGAAAGCGCCTTCCTGGCACTAGACCATCTCCTCCTGTGGAGGAAGATGGAGATACAGACCTTCCTCTTTCCTCTGCAGCTCTGTTCATCTCTCTGTGCTCCTCTCTGCTCCCAGCTGAAGGCAGAGTGACCGTCAGTACCATCCTTGCTGATGGCTGCCTCTGAAGGCCCCTCCTGAGCACAGAAGAGCCAGACTTTAGAGCCTCCAGATGGGCTCTTGGACTGCAGATTGTATAAGCACCCACTTGCCCAGCCCTCTGGGAGAGAGAGGGCAATGCTGAGCCCCAAGGAGATCATCCATGGCTCTGCGGGGCCCTTGGACCACCTCCTGGTCACACCAGCTCCCTTGTCTTCTAATGCTGTCTTGGAAATGCTTGTCCCTGCTCTGCAAATCCTGCTTTCCAGGCTCCCACCATGCTGCTGTGCTTGCTCCTGCTCCCTCTGCCTCCCCCAAGGCATCCTCACCATCCCTGCCTGGTCCCTCGTCCACTGCCCTAGCCTACACCCCCTTCCTTCCTGTGTGAAGGGAAAGGTTAAGTGGAGACACGCTCACCCTGTCTGTTGCGATAGAGACGTGGCAACTTTCTCCCCTAATCAATCTGTCAGGCATGATTAGGCTGCTATGAGACTCAGGCCAGCCAGCTCAGCAGGCTGATAGCTCTGGCACTGCCCACCCAGGTGCATGCACACCTGCACACCCCCACACCTGCACACACCTAAGTGTGCATACATATGCACTCACACACATACAGACATGCACATACCTACGTGCGTGCACACATGCAGGCACACCCTGGGTGTGCAGCCTCACTTTGTGACTGGGAAAACCTGTTTAAACAGAGAAGACCACCTCTCGGGACAAACCACCACCCAACCATTTCTTCTTTCACCCCACAAGCATGCATGGAGTGTCTCCCATGTGACAGGTCCTCCTCCAGCAACTGGGAAGTGCCTGGCCTCAGGGATCCTGCAGGCTAGCAGGGAGCACACACAACCACTGGTAAGCTTAAGAGACAAGTGAAGGTTGTAGCATGGCCAAAGATGCTCAGAGCTTGGAGGAAGGAAAGGTGAGAGTGGTTACCGGGGTGGCAGGTGGTAGGGAGACTCTGAATCCCCTGTTACCACCAGGAGCAGACAGCCTGGTACAAGTATCCTCTGCCACCTTGGGCAGACCAAGGTAGCTGTGTGACCTTGGGCAAATCACTTCCTTTCCCTGTTCTTCAGTTTCAGAATCTTTAAAATGGGGTTACAACCACTATTAGGTGGTTATGAGTTAGTGTGCATGAGCTGCTCAGGACAGGGTCTTGTGAAGAAGTTCAGTGATAGCTTCCCTGGGATTGATCCAATTAAGGAATTGTCTCACCAGCAGGTGATCATCTGGAAGACTCAGCATTAGCATAAGGTGGCACAGACTAACAGAACAGGGCGCTGAGGTTGGAAAACATAGGGCATGGAGAACAGGCAGGCTAGACCCTGCAGTGGAGGGCCTAGAGAAGTAAGGCCTGTAGCCAGAAACATGTCTTACCTACCCACTTCTGATTTGGGCCAGGCCAGGCCTCCAGGCAAAATTGAATTTCATCCTCCAGAAATATATCTTGTACCAAAATCTTCTTTATAAAAACATCATGCAAAATGGCACAACTTGGCCCATATAGCTCTTGTGGGAGCCTGGGAACTGGAGGGTCCAGGGCACAGTTCCTTAGCCACTGTCCTGGAGACCCTCCTCTCTTTCCTTCTCTGCCCCACCCCTCTTTTTGCTCCCCCAGCCCCTGCCCCCACGGAGATCCCTAGATGTGCCTGAACCACAGCCAGTAACTCACTCAGTGTGGATACCTATAAATAAGTCAAGTGGAAAGTTACACAAACAGAATTAGGACATCCTCAGTTAACACTTGGACTCTGCTCCTCATCAGTCCGGGTCAAGATCCCAACCTCCCTATTCTCCAGTTCCCAGAGCTGCTCAAAGTTCCCGGATCTGACATGGGATTGTCCAACCTAAGTTTTCTGCTACAGCTGCCCATGCTCACGACTAATATTGGGATTTTGGGGAGGGGGAGACACAGTCCTGTCCTCAGGGAGCCCAGTCTGTTGGAGAGATTTTATTTTATTTTAGTTTAGTTTAGTTTATTAATTTTTTGTAAAGGTTTAATTTATTTATTCGAGAGAGAGAGAGAGAGAAAGAGAGAGAGGGCACAATCACAGGGAGGAGCAGAGGGGGAAGGAGAGAGAGAATCTCAGGCAGACTCCCCAATAAGTGTGGATCCTGACATGGGGCTCCATCTCAGGACCCTGAGATTATGACTTGAGCCCAAATTAAGAGTCTTTAGCTTAACAAATTGAGCCACCCAGGCACCCCATGCAGGGGAAATTTCAAACAAAGAAATAATAAACACAAGACTAGGACATTAGAGAAGAGTGGAGATTTCTGGAGAAGAACTTCCCAGAACTTCTGGAAAAGAACTTGGTGTTGCTTTGGGAATTGGGAGAGGCAGGAACAGGGATCTATCTCATCTCACCTAGACAGAATCCCCATCATGAGAGCTGAGAGCAGCTGCCCTGGAGAAATCAGCATGTTCTTCATCCTTTCTTCTCACATTGAGTTTCATTCTTTCCTAAGGCTTTTCATACCCTTTACGCTGTTGAAGCTTTATAACCCCTTTATAATAGCTCTACAAGGCCTGTGAGGAGGGCAGACAAGGCACCATACAATGGTGAAGGGAGGGGAAACTGAGGCTCTAGCCCTATATACCGACCAGCTTGGTCCAAAGCTGGGCCTGGAATCCTGGATTTTGGCCAAAGGTCTTCTGTGCCAGCTTCCCCCTAGTGATTCTATGTTCTCTTTCTCAAAGTGGAAATAGTTGCAATCTTTAGCCATTGTAGAAACTGAATGCATCATGCAAGTCAAGCAACTCAAGAGAGACCTGGCATATTGTGAGCTCTCACTGTGATATTACCACTACTACTTGCTATGTTTATTCAGGGCTCTACCCAAAGTGGACCTAGAACAAGGGTTTGGATGGCATTAGTTTTTTTGGGAGGGGAGCTCAGGAAGTGCCAGCAGGGGCATGGGGCAGTGACCCAGGGGTGGGGAGAGAGCCATTGTTGGGTGTTAGTGAGCAGCTACCACTAAGGAGAAATGGGTCTCCATTGCACTGAGGTCCTCTTGGCCATGTGTAGAACAGGCCAGAGTAGTGGTCCCACCTGAAGGCGAGGAGGCCAGGAAATTCACCCCCCCGGCTCCCACACAACACTGCCCGCTACTGCCCCACAAAGGCCCTGGCAGTTGAGGCCCATCACACATGCCAGGTGAAAGCCCCAGGCCAACCCACAGGTGCTATCAGTGGGGTCTCTTGGCACAAACTGGGACAGTGAGTCCCGAGAACACCAACATCCACTTTATGCACCTCCAAACCCCCTCAGGGAAATGTAACTCTCCTTATTGGATCACACTATACTCAAAAGAATTCTATAAAAACTTCTGGCTGAAGCTCTCAAGGGCAGGGACTTGATCTGCTTTGACCACTGCTGTTTCCCCAGTGCCCAGCACACCACTCTGCACCAAGCAGATGCTACAAGAAACATCTTTTGGAATATGAAGACCCCCCATAATAACATTGTATGGTACATCTTCCCTTCTACCCATGCCTCACAATTTCACATGTGCACCCCTCTAGGACAGGCCTGGGACTGTGTGCCCTTGTGCCTAGCACTGTGCCAGGGACATGGCCAATAGGTAAGACTCAGGTGTTGACTGAATGTGGATTCCTGGAATCCAGGGCATAATAGAGCTCCATAATGGAGCAAGACATAGAGACCAGAATCCAAACCACTTAACGAGCACAGAAGCTGGAATGGGGGGCAGACAAGGTGTGGAGAGCCATCCGGAGAAGGCTGATGGATGAAAGATTACAAGTGTCAGAGCCACCTGGAAACAAGGCAGGAGACAACGTGCCCTTCCTCGCCAAATTGGCTGGCCTGTGGAACTTCCAACAGAGCGGGCCTCTGGCTTGGGGAAGCTGCCGTGAAACCCATGTTGTACAAAGAGAGAATAAATAGGAATTTTTAAGAAAGGAAGGTCTGCAGAGGAGGCTTTGTGAGCAACAAATGAGGAGGCCCCGCCAGAGAGTGTGCAGCTTTGGCAGTAATAAGGAGTCTGAAAATAGCAGATAGGGCAGGAAAGTTGCCACAGCATGAAGGTGGATGGGAGCTGACGGGGGGGGGGGGGGGGGGGGCTCCTGTGGGCTCCTTCAGTCTAGTAGGTGATCCATGGGGGAAAGACCACAGGAGGCAGGGAGGCCCCCTCGAATGTCCTTTCTGTAGTGCCTTCTCCTCTAGACTAGGCCAACCTTGCAATAGTGGCTGACTCCCTCCGCAGGATGTGGTTTGCAAGGTGTCTCAGTAGGGCATCATCACAATGATGTTGTATGAGAAGACCACCCCGAAATTCACTTGTCTAAGACAAGAGTTATTTACTTTCACATTTGTTTGTTTATTTTGCTTCTTACATTTGTTCACATTACTCCACCAAGACATGGGGTCTGTGTCCTCTTCTCCTTGAATCTGAGCTCAACCCAGGGACTGCCTGTAACCACCTCTGAAATGGCCTGTCTCTAATTTTTGTTGTGCAAAGTATTAGTTTAATTAGATATTCCAGGACTGACAGCTGAAAACACCCTCTTAGATGCCAAGATACTTCAAGAGAATTTTAGCCTGGGAGGCGGCTATCCCCTGGGGCCCCAGAGACACGCCTCCATAGGCCAAGCTGTGGATTCAGGAGAAATAGGTCTTCTCTCTTACTGCCAGTCCTCAAGCCCCGCCCCCCATCTCCATCTCCAACCAGCTAGAAGAGTCTCCTGTTCTCTCTCACCATGACTTGCACGTCTAGTCCCATATTTAGGAACTGTAGTTGCACCAGCGTCCCCTCTCCCAAACCCAGCAGGGTTGTCCAATTCAGAGATTTAGGGAGGATTGTGGTTCTGCCCTTGGGACCTCGGGGAACCACCACCCAGTCAGTGCTACTGTTCTCATCTCCCTCCCCACGTGGGCTTAGCCCCATGCACCTCTGTTCTGATGGTTAAGAAGCGTCAACCCCAGCCAAGTGGGTCTGCGTGCAAAATTCACAGGGATTTGGAGAATTACTCATCATACCCTAGCACAGCTACCAGGACAGGGGTCTGGAGCAAGGGAGAGGAGAAGCAAAAGGCTCTGGGCCAGTGGGCCCCGCAGGGGGTGCAGCCAGGGGATCTGAGTGCTAGAGAAGTGGTCATCTGTTTCCCTGTGCTGTGAATGACTCTGTCATCCTTCCCCGTGTATTTATAACTTGCTCTGTGGGCACAGGATGCTGTTGCTCCCTCTCTCTCTGCTTCGAAGGGCTCTCCTTATCTTCACTTCTTATTGGGCGTGTGTGTGCGTGTCAGTTGTTGTCACTTCGTGTGTCGCTCTCTCTGTACCTGGTCCCTAGTAGTCTCTTTCCCAGCAAAGCATTTGCTGACCTTCTGGAAGTATGTGTTTGTCTCTACCAGGTCTTCACAAAGGCCTTCAGTTTTTAAACTCAGAAACCCCTGAGATCCAGGGGTAATAACACAACTCCACATGGCATTTGGAGGGCGGATGACATTTTCTTCTCACAGCTGATAAGTGCTTCTCCTCTTCTGGCCATGGCAGGACACAGGTTCCCTTGTCTCTCAGAGCCATGCTTTGCAGCTGAAATTGTGCAATGGATTTTCCCTTAACTTCAACAAATAGAATACATTTGCTTGTGGGCTGCGTTGAGGACTTGAGGAAGATTATGCATGCCCGGTCACAAAAGGCAATGACTTGCTTTCACCCTGGGCCCTCCCCAGCGTCAGGGGCCAGGCCTGGGGCAGTGTTAAGGTCTCTGACCACCACCCACACTTCCTCCGGAGAAAGTAAATGAGGAAGGGCTCACCTCCCAGACATCTGCTCTATCGGCTGATTGGCAGTCGTCCCCCACTCCCCTATCTGGGAGCCGAGCTGTCATTTTCTTAAACATCCCGATGACTAATGTTGGAGCAAAATCCTCAGAGAACTCAGAGGGGGCAGGAAACTTTTGAGCTTGCCCCCCTGCCCCATTCCCTGCTAGGGGGATGCAGAATAGCTCTGCAACATCTGCATACTGGCTTCCCTTGGCAACATTTCTGCTTGCTTCATGGAGCTAGAACGGTCCAGTTAAACCTGTGGGGTTCCAGGGTCTCCACCTGGGTACAGTCCTGGGTACAGGGTCTCCACCTGGGTGGGGAAGTGAAGAATGCATGTCTTCCCCGCAGCCCTATCCCCAGCCGGCAGAGCAAATCCAGAACTGAAGGTCTTTGGGGTTCAGCCTAGGGTGCTAAGAATCAAGGGCTGAGAAAGATCCCTGGGCAGAGGGGAAAGCTGGCATTCCCTCGTGTGTTCTTTGCCTCACCTGGTTTCCTAGGCAGGAGAGCTAGGAAAGGACAGGCAGGGAAGTCGGGCTTATGAAATCAGTATGTGCTCCCTTCTCTTACTTGAACTTCAGCAGAGGCACCATTTGACCTCCATGGAGCATAGAGACTTCCAGGCCCGAGGGGACCTACTCTGGTTCCATCAGCTGAAATGGCTCTGCCTTGACATACAGTACTCCCGGATGTGGGATGGGGATGGGGGACATGGCTGTAGCTGTAACAGGTCTTCAGAGGTCCATAGTGGCACCTCCTGAATGCCAGAGTCGCACAGAACATAGGCTCTTTTGTCCCACTCATTCATGTTACCCTAGGGGAAACTGAGGCACCACCACAGATCCAGATAGACTCCACAACTCACACAAGCACATCTGTGGAAGAACTAGTCTTCTGAGTTTACTGCCTATGACTCCAAACCCCCACCCTCAAAATCCAGGATTCTCTGGTCTAGCTGCATGTTCGAACTTTAAAATACCCATGCCAGGGCTGAAGCCCAGACTAATTGAATGAGAATCTCTAAAGGTAGAGTCTGGGTATTGGTTTTTTTTTTTTTTTTAAGATTTTAATTATTTGTTAGAGAGGAGTGAGAGTGCACGAGTAGGGGGAAGGGGCAGAGGGAGAAACAGACTTCCTGCTGGGCAGGGAGCCCAATGCAATGCAGTCCCAGAACACCAAGATCATGACTTGAGCCAAAGTCAGACCCTTAACTGACTGAGCCGCCCAGGTGCCTCTGGTATTTTTTTAAGTCTGTTTATTGAATAACATCCTTCTAGAAAAGTCTACAAATCCTAAATACACACACTTGACAAATATTCACAAAACTAATATGCTCATATAACTAGCACCTGGCTCAAGAAACAAAGCATTGCCGGCTACTGGGAATCCTCCATGTGCCCCCTCGCAGTCTCCCCCTAAAGTTAACCAATAGCCCCACTTCTGATGTCTGAGATTGGTTTTGCTTGTTTGCGAACGTCATGTAAATGGAATACAAAGGTACGTACATTTTTGCATGTCTGACCTCATTCAAGAGCATTGTGTTTGTGGGAGGCATCCACGCTTTGCCTGTCATTACATTTGTTCATCGCATTGTGCTCTAGAATCTCATTGTGTGAATGTGCCAATTCTATCAGTTCTCTGATTGATGGGCAGAGGAATCATTTCTGGGTTGGCTTACTGTGCAGAATGCTGCTATGAACATGTTTGCATGTGTTTTTGGTGGAGCTATGCATGCCTCTCTGTGGGTACACACCTAGGCAAGTGCCAGGTCAGGAGGCATGTATGCCACTTAGTTGAGATACTGCCAAGTAGTTTTCTGGTATGATTGTACCACTTATACTCCCACCAGCAGTGTATGAGGATTCTGGTGTCTTCACACCCGGCTAGGACTTGGTATCATCTGTCTTCTTCACTTGAGGCAGCCTGTAGGGTGTGCAGTGGAATCCCGCTGTGGTTTGTTCCGCATTTCCCTGATGGCTAGGGAAGCTGAGCACCCGGACATATTTATTGTCCACTTAGGTAGCCTCTTTGGTAAAGTGCTTGGTAAAGTTTTTCTCCAGACATCTGTATTTTTTTAAAGTTCCCCTGGTGACACTAATACATAATCAGGTTTGAGAACTTCTGTGTCTTAGCCATTACATTAGGAAGCTTCTGGCTTGGGGAGACAGAATTGGTATAGCTAGGGCAGACTCTGTGCACGTGTGCATGTGTGTGTGTGCGTGTGTGTTTGTGTGTGTGTAGGTGCAGCAAGGGCACCTATAGAAGCCATAATCCTGGAGTCTAGGATGCCCCTTCGGGGCAGCTGAGCTGGAACATTCTGGAAGGCACACTTACCAAGAGAAGGTAAGATACTCCCATCCAGGGGAGAAGCAAGGACCACGTCACAACCACAGAAACACGATGCAACCGTGGCCAGAGCAGCAGGTGGCCAGAGCCCCACAAAGCTGACCCCAGGAGTTCCTGGCTGTCCCAGAAGTCTCCCTCTGATTTAACACCCTCTGAATTAAAGGACTTGCGGCAGGCTCGGCCCCATTGGAGCCGTCTTTATTAGGAACAAAATAAAGGAAGGTCATTGAGCCACATAAACCAGAAAAAGTGACATCAGATATCGACTGTAAGAGAAGGGGATTAATGATGGTTTGTTGACAGGAAGGCAGGAGCCGGCTCCAGTCGCCCCCCCAAGTAGGGACCTGGAAGCAAACATTTCATTTTGACGTCTGCCAGCATAGCCCAGATAATCAGATTTCTCTGGGAGGACAAGGCGAAAGCATCAATAAAAAAGGGCAGATTTATCCTCCTAGCCTCCCAAGCTTTAGTATGTATGTGCTGGACCACTTATCCAATCACAGCAAGACTCAGATGTTGTCACTGTCACCTTCTCTGTCCCCGGTGCCCCCTGGGATTGTTTGTGCAGTGGGCAGGGTGATATCACAGACCCCTGCCCTCCTTGGTTCCTCTGGGAGCTTGGGGTCTCACCCCAGGTCACAGCTCCTCAGAGCCATCTGTCTATGCCCTGGGCACCCCGTAGTCCCCACACTAAGACCGACTAGGGCTTGATGATCCCATGAGCTCTAACAACCGTGCTCCACAGAGTGAGGACCCATCACAGGACAAACTCCAGACCAGGCAGCAGTTGTTAGCTCAGAGAGATGAAGCCCAGGACACCGTGTCAGAAGCACCTGAGGACTCCCTGGGCCCGGACTTCTCTCTTTGGACTTCCCAAATGACCTCCCCCACAAGTTTTACTCTGTAGCCAACTTACAGAGAAGTTTTGTTATTTGTTTGAGCATGTTAAAAACAGTTGTTGATTGGGTTTCTAGTTGTAAATGTTTCTAGAAGGATTATCTAGTCCCTCCCTCTCACTGTGTATCATCATCACAATGATGCTTTTTGCAGAGAACTTGATATGTGCCAGGCACTGTTCTAAGTGCACGCCGCACTTGAGTGTATTTTATCTCACAATAATCCTACAACATAAGTGTTTTTGCCAAGGCCCCTCTACAGATAAAAAACCTGAGGCACAGAGAGGTCATATAATTTATCCATGGCCACACAGCCACAGTATATAAAGAAATAAAGACTTGAAAAAGCACAATAATATTGTCATCATAATTTACTGAGTGCATATGTTAATGTCAGAGGTTTTATGTATTTTATTCTCAAGTCTTAAAAAATTCCTTTAGGGTGGTGTATTAGTTTGGTCACAACCAAGTACCACAAACTGGGTGGCTCGAACAATAGAAATTTATTGTCTCATCGTTCTTGGAAGCCAGATGTCAAGGTCAAGGTGTCAGCAAGGCCACATTCCCTCTGATGGCACTAAGGAAGGGTCTGGTCTGGGCTCCTCTCCCACCTTCTGATGGTTCCTGGGCTCGTGGCAGCAAAACACCAATCTTCATATGGCATTCTTCCTGTGAATAGCAGTGTCCAATACTGTCGTTTTATAAGGACACTAGTCATATTGGGATTAGGGATCCACCCTCATGACCTCATCTTAACTTAATTATATCTGTAAAGACTTCAGTTCTAAATATGGCCGCATTCACAGGGGTTAGGACTTCAACATCTTTCCAGAGCACCTCAATTCAACTATAGCAGGTGGGCATTCTCCTCTGTTAGCAACGAGAAAAGTAAGATTAAGAAGTGAAGCAACTTGGCCCAGGCAGCAGAGCTGGTCGGGGGTGATGCCTACACCCACACCCAAGGCTGCACATGGAGCTCACATGGGGAGCTTTCAAAAGCACTGCTCCCTGCTCCATTTGAAGAGATTTACTGCTGCCCTCCCCCACCCAGTGTTCTATGTGTGGCCAAGGTTGAGGCCATCAGAGTTCAAGCCTGGGCAGCCTGCCATACTGGTGTTGCCTGTGTCTTGGGTTGGGGAGTGTCAGAACTGCCCAGATGGCAACTTGCTGGCACCATCACTTCTATCCTCTCCCGAGTGCCTTTCTGCATAATTCTTCCATTAGCCAGCTCTCTGGGGACACCTTTAGCTCATGTCTACCATCCTTAAGTGCCCTTTGCTTTCCAGGTGGGTGCTTGGCTCTGCGGTTTAAAAGGAAGCTCGGCACCTTTCCTCCTTTTCCAGGGAGCTGAGGCATCTCTTCCTTACTCATTTCAATGATCTCTTAAGACCTACCAGGATATCAGCACAAAAGTACAGGATTAGTGTAGAGAAACAGTCATGCAGTAAGGATGCACAGAAGGCATCCTCACACCAACCAGGGGATGCCCATCACAGGCAGAATGGTAGCTTCTGTCTCATAGGAATGCAGGGAGATTTTCCTCCTCCCGAAGACTGTCACTAAGGAGTCAGTGAGTTTGGGGTTCAGGTCCAGCCGGAACCACAGCACAAACTAGAGTTGTAAAGAGCTTTACCTGTGCAGAGCCCTCCAACATCCAGTCCTTTGTGCAGAAGGTCTGTAAGGCAAATCTTGCAAACCTTGCTGTTTAGGTAGATGCTTTAGAGATGTTATGTGACTTACTTCCATTACAGGTGGTATTCGTGGAGACAGGGTAAGACCTGGGATTCCTTCTCCAGTTCTTTATGCTTATCTCTCATGCAAAATACTATATATATAGTATATATAGTATTACTATACTATATATATAGTATATATATACTATATATAGTATATATAGTATATATATAGTATACTATATAGTATATATATAGTATATATAGTATATATATAGTATATATACTATACTATAGTATATAGTATAGTATAGTATACTATAGTATAGTATATATAGTATATATAGTATATATAGTATATATATATATAGTATATATATATAGTGTATATATATATATAGTATATATAGTAATTAGGAAGCACAGATAAAAGGAAAAGGGGGTAAAGGAGAAAAAACTAGGGGGGAAGGTTGTAGCTGAAACGTACCCTCTTAGGCCTGGCTCCTCGTGAAACCGGGCCTGGGGACATTAGCTCAAGAGGTGCTCTTGGGACCATGCTTATGGAAGGAAAGGGCAAATGGCAGGATGGGACAAGAGTAGAAGCTGGGACAGGATTCAATCACTATAACAGGAAGTGGAGTGAAAATGGAATTGGGGCAAGGCCAAGCTGTTCCACTCTCACATGGGTGTGAGCTACTAGGGGGAATGGTGTGACCTTGGACAAGCCATATCTCTTTGGCCAAGGGTAGAATTGTTAAGTTGAGCAAATAAATATAAAAGATGCCCAGTGAAATTCAAATTTCAGATTACCAACAACACCTTTTTAGTGTAAGTATGTCCCAAGTATATCACATGGGACATACTTATACTTTTTTTATTTTAAAGGATATGTTGTTCATCTGAAATTCTAATTTAACTGAATGTTCTGTATTTTATCTGAAAATCCTAGGGAAAGATTCATTTGTGAGCAGCTAGTCCATAACACTGAGCAGCTAGGAGAATGGATGTCTGAGCCCTGAAGGTAGGATCGGCTCAGCACAACATTGCATCTACTACAGGTGCTATACATTTGCAGTGATGGAGTCCAAGGCCAAGTCTCAGTTTCCTGGCAGCCAAAGAACAATACATTTTAATTTTAGCAGTAGCCTAACGTTTCTGAATCTTGGGACATTTTGCTTAGGAGAAATGCAGATTGTTTTGGTCATGAAACTTCAAAAAATTTCTCCTTATGCTTTGTCATAGTGGGAATAAGGTGATATAGTTACTACAGTCATTCTAACTCCAAAGGATGGTGGTCTGGCTAACGTTAAATCTTGCGAAGGATAAGGTTTATTTATTCATATATTTGTTCAGCATATATCTATTAAGCTCCTGCTGAGACTCAGCACTGAGCTGGATACCAGACATTTAGTGGTGAACAAGGCAACTATTGCTCCTGGTCTCAGAGAGGTGACAGTCTACCCACCTGGGACCTACAGCTTAAATCAGGATGACAAATAGTTCTCCTAAATGAAATGCTAATCTGTTGGTGGAGGCTGACTGCATCTCTGAGGTGGGAAGGCTTTATAATCAGTCAGAATTCAGGTTAGACCACTGTAGCAAAGAGAACCCAAAATATAGTGACTTAAATAAGACTGAAGTGTATTTGACAGTAGGTCACCTGGGGGAGGTGAGACTGCCTTGTGTCCCTCGCTCCCAAAGTTGCCAAGGATTCAAACTTCTTCTTTCTTGTTGCTCCAAGATGACAGCTCACCAATACCTCATCTGCATTCTAGCCAGAGGAAGGCAAGGGGAGCTCATAACTCTTCACTGTAAAAGCATTATAAGAAACTTGCACACATCCCTTTTCTCTACTTCCATTGGGCAGACCTTAGTTACACAGCCACACCTTCCTGCAGAAGAGGTTGGGAAGTGATGTAGCCCTTGTCTGTGAGGCCACCTGTCCAGCTAAGGGTGGAGCGGATCTATTTTAATAACAGATTAGTAAAAGGAGGAGGGAGTGGCTACTGGGGACCACCTACAGATTCTGAGAGGAAGGAAGTGCTAGGGCTTAGTGATATCTGTCATGGAAATAAGATATAGAATTAAGGTGTTTATGGCACCTGCAACTCACAGTGCTGAGGCTCTCTGGCCCCAGGTTCCTGATGTATCCTCTGATACTCTACTCAAGTATTTTCTTTCTTTTTTTTTTAATTTTTTTTAATTTTTATTTATTTATGATAGGCACACAGTGAGAGAGAGAGAGAGAGAGAGAGAGAGAGAGAGAGAGGCAGAGACACAGGCAGAGGGAGAAGCAGGCTCCATGCACCGGGAGCCTGATGTGGGATTCGATCCCGGGTCTCCAGGATCGTGCCCTGGGCCAAAGGCAGGCGCTAAACCGCTGCGCCTACTCAAGTATTTTCTAACGCAACCAGGCTATAAGAAAGGATCACTTATCAAAGGCTAGTGAGGTCAGATTCTGATGGCTGGGGTGAGGGAGCAGGGGCCAGGAAGAGCATACCTCCATTTTTGGAGCTCTGTCTATTCATTAAATTCATTTTGACGGATTATCAGACCTCAGGATAAAGCTGGCATAGGGCACAGGGGCCACAAGAGAAAGGTAATTGGCATTTTTTTTAAATTGCATGTACCAAGCTTTATACATTTTTACATATTTATGTAATGCTCACAAGCAGCTCAAATTTTGTTTTTGTTTTCAGTCCCCTGGTCTAGGCAAGGAAAACAGAAGCAAAAATCAGAGTCGAGTTTGAAATAGCGACCACCTTGACCTAATTGATATTTATAGAATACTACCTCCAACAACCATAGAATGTACATTCTTTTCAAGCACACCAAGTATGTTGTACAAGATGGAAATGTTCTGGGCCATAAAATAAGTCTTAATAAATTTAAAAGGATGGGAGGTATACAGGATATGCTTTTTGACCACTATAAAGCCAAATTAGAAATCAATAACAAGGGGTGCCTGTGTGGCGGAGTACATTAAGCATCTGCCTTCGGCTCAGATCATGATCTTAGGGTCCTGGGATCAAGCCTCACTTTAGTGGGGAGTCTGCTTCTCCCTCTCCCTCTGCCCCTCCCCCTGCTCGTGCTCTCTCTCCCTCTCAACTAAATAAGTAAAATCTTTTTTAAAAAAATCAACAATGAATACAAAACTATAAAGATTTAGAAGTTGAGCATTTTTCTAAAGGATCATAAATTAAATAAGAAATCATGGAGGAATTACAAAATACTTCCATGAGTAATAAAAAATACACCATATCGAAATCTGTGGGAGATAGCTAATGCGGTTCTTAGAGGGCAGTTTATGGCTCTAAACATTTATATTAAGAAAAAAGAAAAAAAAAGGAAAAAAGAAATGTCTGAAATCAATTATGTAAGGTCCCACCTAAGAAGATAGAAAACAGGGGCACCTGGGCGCATAGTTGGTTGAATGTTGGACTCTTGATTTTGTCTCAGGACTGACCTCAGGGTCCTAAGATGGAGCCCTGCATCAGGCTCCACTCTCAGTGTGGAGCCTACTTGGATTTCTCTCTCCCTCTTCCCCACGCCTCCTTCTCTCTCTCTCAAATTAAAAAAAAATTTTTTTAAAGAAGCTGGAAAACAAAGCAAAGCAAGCACAGAGTAAGTAGAAATGAAAAAAGAATAAAGATAAAAGCAGAAATCAGTGAAGTCAAAAACAGATGACAGAAATAAATCGCCTGTCAAAAACTACAACAAAACTTCTAGCCAGATTCATTAAGGAAATAAATACAAATGACTAATCTCAGGAATGAAGTGAGAACATACTGTAGATCTTAAAGATATTAAAAAGATAATAAGAAAATATGAATAACTTTGTCCCAATAAACTTAACAATTTAGATTAAATGGAATCATTTCTTGAAATAATCAAATTGCATAGCTGATTCAAGAATAAAATAGAAAAATGTTAATAGCTCTGTATCTAGTAAAGAAATTGAATTTGTAATTAAAATATTTGCATAAAGAAAACTCCAGGTTCAGGTGGTTTCATTGGTAAATTCTCTCAAGCATTTAAGAATGAAATAATACCAATTCTACTCAAATGCTTCAAAGGACTGAATTGTACCCCCCAACCCCATCTATATGTTGAAACCCTGAGCCCTAATATTGGTATTTGGTATTTGGGGATGGGATCTTTGAGAGGTAATTAGGTTTAAATTAGGTCATGAGGGTGGGGCCCCAGGATGGGATTAGTGTCTTTATAACAAGAGACACCATAGATCCTCTCTCTCTTTCTCTGCCTTGGGAGGATGCAGAGGAGACGTAGACATCTGCAAGCCAGGAAGAGAGTTCTCATCAGAACCTGCAGAACCTGACATGCTGGCACCTTGATTTTGGACTTCCAATCTCCAGAAATGTGAGAAAATTAATTTCCATTTTTTGAGCCACTATGATATTTTGTTATGGCAGCCTGAGCTGACTAATATAAACTTATCCACACAACAAAGAAGGTGAGAAAACTCTCTAACTGATTTTATGAGGTCAGTATTAGTACCCTAATACCAAAACCATAAAAAGACAGTATAAAAAAAATGTAATGGACCAATATCCCTCATGAACATAGACTCCTTAACCAAAAAAAAAAAAAAAAAAAAAAAGATCC
Organism: Vulpes lagopus; assembly: GCF_018345385.1. NCBI lineage: Eukaryota > Metazoa > Chordata > Mammalia > Carnivora > Canidae > Vulpes > Vulpes lagopus. The sequence continues at coordinate 63,719,452 of NC_054824.1, forward strand.
TTTAAGATTCTTTAACCAAATATTAGTAAAATGTGTACAGCGATGCATACATATTTATGTGACATCATGACTAAGTAAGGTTTATTCCAGTAATGCCAGATTGTTTTAATATTCAAAAATCAACCAATATAATTCTCGATATTAGCAGAATAAAGGGGAACAAATGACCACATCAGCAGATGCAGACAAAGCATTTGACAAAAACGCAACACCCAATTATGTTAAAAACTCTTAGCAAATTGAAAATAGAGAATTCCTCAATTTGATTTAAAAACTCTGGGAAACGAACTAGGGGTGGTGGAAGGGGAGGAGGGCGGGTTGTGGGGGTGAATGGGTGACGGGCACTCAGGGGGGCACTTGACGGGATGAGCACTGGGTGTTACTCTGTATGTTGGTAAATTGAACACCAATAAAAAATAAATTTATTATTAAAAAAAATGTCTACCAAGGGCAGCCCAGGTGGCTCAGCAGTTTAGCACCTGCTTTCAACCCAGGACACGATCCTGGAGTCCTGGGATCTAGTCCCACATTGGGCTCTCTGCAGGGAGTCTGCTTCTCCCTCTGCCTGTGTCTCTGCCTCTCTGTGTCTCTCATAAATAAATAAATAAAATATTTTAAAAAAATGTCTACCAAAATCTTATAGCAAAGATTATACTTAATAGTTAAAGATTTAATGCTTTCCCTCTTGTCAAGAAATATGAAGCATATGAATTTTACTCTACTTGCAAGCTAACAAGTTAGCCTACCACAGTCTTATAGATATTGTATTGGTTGGCTGGTGCTGCCATTAACTATTACCCAACTGTGGCTTAAACAATAGAAATTTTATTTTTTCCCAGTTCTTGACGATAGAAAGTCCAAGGTCAGTTTTTTTTTTTTTTTTTTTTTTTTTTTTTTTTAGATTTATTTATTGGGCAGGGAGCCCAGTACGGAACTTGATTCCAGGACACTGGGATCACACCCTGAGCCGAAGGCAGACACTCAACTGCTGAGCCACACAGGTGCCCCCAAGGTCAGGTTTATGGACTTACTGGCTTGTGGAATGTACTTGGTCCTCACATGGCCTTTCCTCTGGGTGTCGCAAAGAGAGAGAAAGAGAGAGAGATAGGGGAGAGATAGGGAGGAAGAATGAGAGAAAAAATGAAAAAGGGTGGAGGAGAGAGAGAGAGAAACAAATTCTCTGATGTCTCTTCTTATAAAAAGACTAATCCTAAGGTCAAGGTCCCATCTTTATGATCTCGCTTAGCCCTAGCCATCTTCTTATAGGCCCTATTTCTAAATTCATTGGGGTTAGTCATATTGGGCTTTAGTGCTTCAACATATGAATTTTGGGGGACACAATTCAATCCATAGCAGATGTTGACAGATGACATGACCTCTGTGTCAGAAACAAAGAGCTTAATTCCTCACAGCACAGCAGGTGGCAGGAACTTCATGTTCTCATCATTGTCATTGTCCCCCAGGTCCTATTGGGCCCTATTGGGCCTAAATGGGTATTTTGCACAAAATAGTTTTGTGTCACAGATGAGGAATGCTAAGCTTAGGGAACTCTAATCTTTTATAAGGTGTTGCATGCAAACTTGCCCAGCTTTTGTCCTGAAAGGATTATCCTGGACAGCAAACAGATTGTTCCTCTTTTGCAGATGGAGACACTATCTCTGTCTTCCTAGGCTATTTACAGTACAAATACTCTTGAAAAGATAGTCCAGAATAAAAGATAGTCCAGAAGCTTGTATCTCTGTCTGCCTGCATTTCTTTTACAGAAGAGAAATCTCTTGCACAAATGTGTAAAATCCATGGAGAATTATTTTCCAACATTCCTCAGATAGAGAACGTGGGAAGGATACCCATCTCACCACTTTAATTCAGTGATGTATTAGACATGATGGCCAGTGAGGAACCCAAGAAAGGCATAGAGATTGGAAAGAAAGAATAAAAATGGATGACCATTTGTAGATCATCTGGCTGTTTATATAGAAAATGCCCAGGAATCAGGATTTGTACTACAAAACAATTACTAGAATAATAAATGACTTTAGAAAGATAACAAGAAGTAAGGTCAAATACTAAAAGCAACTAGATTTCTCCACAGCAATAAAAAAAATCTTAAAATTCTACTTTTAATAGTAACAAGTCATAAAACACTTAGGAATAAATTTAAGAAAATAAATGCAAGCCTGAAAGATACAAAACATGTTGAGAAAAAGTCAAGAAGATCTAAACAACTGGAATGATATCCCATGTTTGTGAATTGGAAGACTCAAAACTGGCATGATGTCAAGTCTCCCTGAATTAAATTCTCCCCTTAGATTCACTGAAATCCCAATCATAATCCCAACAGGTATTTTAAAAAGGTACTGACAAACTAATTTTAAATTTTATATTGAAATGCAAAGGACTTAGAATATATAAATCCTTTTAAAAAGAACAAAGTTGGAGGGCTTATGCTATTTGTCTCCAAGACTTATTATAAAAGCTATAGGAATCCAAACGGTATGGATTGACATGAAGATCAGCAAATAGGTCAATGGGATAGCAGAGAGAGCCTCAAAATAGACTCATGTATCTATAAATATTTGATTTTCACCAAAGGCACCAAATCAATGTAATGGAGAAAAGGAAAGCGTTTTTAGCCAATAGCACTAGAAGAACTGGATATTAACACAGAAAAAATTAATCTCAACCCTTGCTTCAAACACACGCACAAATTAATTTGATATGGATCATTAACTATAAAGGTGCCAGCAGAAACTGGGAAAAATATCTTTGTGACTTAGAGATAGCAAAGGTTTCCTAGACAGGATTAAGGAAGATAATAACCATCAAAGAAAACATTGTTAAATCAGATTTCGTGAAAATTCAAAACTTCTGCTCATCAAAAAACACTATTGAGGAGGAACCAGGCAAGACGCAGATTGAGGGAAATATTTGCAAAACATATATCTGACAAAGGACTAGTGCCCAGAATATATACATCATTCTGCAACTCAATAATAAAAAGACAAACAATCCAATAAAAATAGGCAAAGATTTGAATAGACAAAGAAAGATAAATGAATGGCCAATAATCACATGAAAAAGATGCTCAATATTGTTAGTCATCAGGAATATGTAAATTAAAACTATACTGATATACTACTGCACACCCATCTGAATGCCCTGAGTTAAAATAACTAACAGCACAACTGTTGGTAAGGATGTGAACCAGAGTTCTCGTATATTGCTGATGGGAGTGTAAAATGGTACAATTACTTTGGAACATTTTGGCAAGTTGTTGTTTTGTTTTGTTTTGTTTTGTTTTTATGAAACTAAACATATATCTAACCTATGACCCAATAAGTTCATCCGTGGATATTTATCGATATGAAATGGGAGTATATGTCCACAGGAACTGTTGCTCATAGCAGCTTTATTTATAATTGCTCAGAACTGAAAGCAGTCTAGGTGTCCATCAGCAGGAGAATGGGTAATCAAACTGTGATATATTCATTCAATGAGCTACTACTCAGCCATCAAAAGGAATGATTTACTGATTCACCCAGCATGGAGGACGCTCAGAAACTAAGTGAAAAAACCCTTATGCAGAAGAGTATGTACTGTACGCTTATGCTTCCATTTACATAAAATCTGGCAATGATGCTATGGTTAAAAAAATCAGAACAGTGCCTGTGTTGCAAAATTGACTGGAAGAGGTAGGAGGGGACTTTCTGGAGCTATGGCAATGTTCTAGGTCTTTGGGTTACACAAGCATGTGTATTTGTCCAAACTCATCAAATGGTGTATTTAAGGTTGAAGCATTCACTGTATGTAAATTTCACCTAAAAAAGAACTGTAAACAAATATCAAACTCTAGTCAGTGACATGTATACTGAAGTATTTAAAAATGAATTGCACCAATGTCTGGAATATGCTTTCAAATGCATAAAAAATAAGATTTATTGATGGATGGATAGATGATAGGTAGATGAGAAACCAAATATTCTAAAATATTGTAGAATATAGGTGATAAGTATATGGTAATCATGATAAATCCTTTTCCCTTTTCAGTATATTTGAAATTTTTCATTTAAAAAATCTGAGGAAAATACAAAGAAAGTATCATTGAAAAAGCATTTGCATATGCCCCCAAATTTATGGAGAATAAAATTTTTTCCTATAATGATATATGCAAGGATGCTTAGCTTTTAAGCAACAGATTTGCAGCAAAAGGCTGCCCCAAAGAACAGAGATGACATGCATTAATTAAAGAACTTTCATATAAACGTATAACCTCAAGGCTAATCTTTTCGGTTTTTAGTATGATAGTCTGCCTTCATCAAAGTCATTAGTGGGAATGAGAATGTGATTATGTCTCTGCACGTCTGTTTGCATTTCACAGCTGCTAGTGAGGCTCAGTCAACACTCTCACGTGCTAATAATTGTAATCAACCCATTTGTTCATTTAAGACAAACAAATGATTACTCTGTGAGAAAGAAATACCTTGAGTCCTAATTTGCTAATTATTAGTTCTTATGAATATTAGCCAGTTATTCTGCTCCTCTCCTCAAACATATAGAACCTTGAAGCTATTATTTTTTTTCCCTCCTGGAGGATTTTTCTGGGAGTTTTTCTATGTCCCACCTGGTTTATAAATGCCCAATTAAAAGAAATATGCAGTGGTTATTTTATACACATGTGCATACACACACACACACACACACACACACACACGATAATGGAAGGGAAAGCCTTTAAAAGCACACTGTAATGAAAATCACAATGTGCATGCTAGAGCCATGTCAGGCGGTGGAAATGACACCCAATCACATTTGAGGATTGATGCACCCATTCTGCTGTGTGTGGGCCCTGTCCTCAAGAGCTCTGTCCCTCTATGTGAAAGGTCCAGGTTAGAAGATGCATATCCTTCACCAACTTGGAAACTGGAAAGGAACCCCTTAATCAAAGATGTACATGTATCTCATTTGAAAGTGAAATAAAGACTAATGGAAGGTCATTGAAACTCCTCCTTTTGGTCAACTTCATGTAAGAGGTGAGCTCCAAGATCAGCTGAGAATGAGAAAAAAACACAGGAACCAACAAAGGGAGGAAGAGGTTGCCCTGGAAGGCTATGCATGAACAAGAGCATAAAGAAAGGACATAAAGACACTGACTGTCATGCATGTCGGGGAGATGGCACATCTTCCCACACACACCAGCTCACTGTAAGCTCCCAAGTCCATGGTATCCCTCTTCACACCTGGGTCTTCACTTTGAGGTCCTCTGGGATGAGCAGTGGGCAACCTTGATAAACTTGTAAGGTCAATGTCACAGGCCCCATTGCCCTGGTCAGAGCACCTGCTTCTCTAGAAGATAGTCAGCTTCCTCTTCTTTCTAACACACCTCTCATGCGTGCTGTGAAAGCTAGCATTGCTTGGTTTCAGCATTTGTAGGCTGTGGCCTTGGGGATGCTATCTACCCACTGATTTCTCTAGTACGCCCCCTTTAGCCTCTATGCTGGGACAAATGCTAAACAGGAAACTTTTCATTCAGAAAGATGCTTAAAGAACAAGAAGGGAGGTTGGGAACCAGGAGCAAGGAGCTCCTAACAGGTAAGACAAAGCCATTCTCCAGGGTAACCAACTCGTCCTTTCTTGCCTGGGACTTTGCCAGTTTTAGCACTGGACATCTCACATCCAGGGAACCTGCCCCTCCACCTCAGTCCTGGGCAAATTGGGATAGTTGGTCACCCATAGCTTTCCTGTGCCCTCCAGAGGCCAGGCAGGACATTACTGACCTACCTAACTGGGGGGTTCCAGACAGAGCAGGAGTGGTATAGCTAAAGTTCTCTTACACAGGAGTGCTGGATTCCTGTCTTAAAGGAGTCCGAAATCTCTAGCTTAGAGCTATTCCTCCCTTTCCCTCTCCACCCCAGGTCTGTCCTGGAGACTGAGGAAGGGATAGTGATTCCTGCAGTGGAGGGATCTGAGAAGTCACAGTTCCACCCGAGCTTGGGTCACTTTGCATTCTGGGCAGTTGTTCAGAGAAGGGGGCCTTCCATTCTGGCCACCCTCAAAGATCAGCCCTAACTGCTTGGCAGTCATCCTCACAGCTCCTCAGGGTGCCTGGCAGGAGTGTGACAGTTATGTTAGCTTCGTGTCAGGCCCGCCTCTCTCTGGCTTTCTACTCTGACCACTGCAGTAGCCTGGAATAGTGCTGCAAGGCACCAACAACCTGGAAGCTGGCATGCAAGAGAGGGGCGCGACACTCACGGAGACACACTGTCTGGGTGTGCCCCCTGCCCTTTATAACATAGCCTCCATCTCTTCTTCCACCCACCTCCAGATACTCATCATCTTCTCTGGTGCAGGGTAGTGAGTGACTTTGAGCCAGTGTCCCAGGCTTTCCCTGTGCCAGCAGCACCATCTGGAAAATGGATTTGTAACCTAATAATAGAGGGCTCAAGAAATGAGCTCACTGATGGGAGCTTTGGGCTGTAGAAGCTGGGATGTTAAGCTGTGTACGAGGCCCAGAGCCACTGTGCTAGCTGATTGTTATGGGCAGGTTTACAAATCACAACATTTGGTTATAGATATTCATTTAACTGACATCCCAGTAATGGGGCACCCAAAATGTGCAGCCAATCTGAGCCCGGCGGAAGAATCACAGAGAAGTAGAATTTGTCTTTGGCAACCAACAATTCCCAGAAAGTAGAGTGGATCTAAAGCCAAGAGGTAGAGATTGAGATTTTGTTAAGGGCTGGTACAGTACATGGCATGAATGGGGCCCTCTATAAAAGGGCACCATTATTGTTGCTTTAGAGAAAGTGTGAGAGGCAGAAATTGACAGAAGAGTCACAGGAGGTGGGAAGAAAAGGGGAAGGGGGAAATGGCCACCAGGCAGACATTTTAGAATCCTGCCAAGGGTGTGCTTAAGGGAGTAACAGTTAAAACTTTCCATGGTGCCTCTCTGGATGCAGGTTGCTCGGAAAAGACAGGAGAGGACACCCCATTTCATAGATAAAGACGCTGGTTCAGATTGGAGCTGGGATTTATTGTTCATTAGCAAGACCTTTAGCTCCAAAGACCATTTGCCTTCCCTCTCTATCATATCGCCCTGTAGTGTTCTTTAAGTATTGGCTGAGGGTGCTGTTAACCTGAGAACACCTTGAAGGTAAGGGTTGTGTTGATTCCATCAGACAAGAAGCTCTTTGAGAGTGTGAACTATATTGGCTCCATCAAACTGGGGAATCCTTGAAGCCAGGAACTGAGTCATCCTCTTACATTCTCAGCTTGTCCCAGGAGGGGATAGAAGGCAGGGGTGGTCTAGCTTGGCCATGGAAGCCACTCCTGAGCTGGGCTCAATTTGGAGTTTTTTGTTGGTTTATTTAAATATTTTATTTATTTATTTGAGAGAGAGAGAGAGAGAGCAAGAACAAGGAGGAGGGACAGAGGGAGAGGAAGAAGCAGACTTCCCTCTGAGCAGGGAGCCCATCCTCATCTGGGGGTGGGGGGTAGGGCTTGATTCCAAACCCTTGGGATCATGCCCTGAGCTAAAGGCAGACACTTAAGGGACTGAGCCACCTAGGTGCCCTAGGGCTCAGGATATTTGAACCCTCTTTGTGTAGGGATGATGGAGACTGTCCTTGGTCCTGGCCAAGTGGTGGGACTCAGTCACACCCCAAGGGGAGGGGATAGGTGTGACAGATAAGGAACACAGGATCAGGTCACAGCTCTGTCACAACCTGCTGCTTTCACGTCCCTCAGGGTTATTTTCTGAGTCTTATACCTCATGCTCAGTGCTCTGGGAGCAGGCCCTGCATGCAGGAGGAGCCAGCCCCAGTGAACTCCATGAAGACTACAAATAAGTGTGTTGTACTCCCTGCTAATGCCTGAGTTATTGCTTTCCCTTCTCCTCAAATGAAAGGAGCATTTTATTGGCTTGGGTTTAGAAACAAAGCATAAAAAGTGGCTTGTTTTTCTTTTCTGACATCATGAAGCTCAGGCTGGAGAGAGAGGTACTGTGGAAGAATAAGGAGTTTTGAGGGAGAGAAGCGGGAGGGTAGGGAGGTGGGGCAGGTTAAGGAGAAGAGGAGGAAATGATGGTGCAGCCCTGGTGGCTCAGCGGTTTAGTGCCGCCTTCAACCCAGGGCCTGTACCTGGAGACCCGGGATAGAGTCCCACATTGGGCTCCCTGCATGGAGCCTGCTTCTCCCTCTGCCTCTCTCTCTCTCTCTCTGAATAAATAAATAAATAAATCTTAAAAAAAAAAAAGAGACAGCTGTAGATGAATATCTTTCCTTTGTAACTTATAAGCCATGTGGCCTTGAGAAATTATTTTTCAAGTTTGCCATGATGACTAGATGTAACACATATAAATTACTTAGGATATAGCCTGGCACATAGTAGGTGCTCAATAAGTAGTAGTGATTATATGCCAGTTCTCCTGAGTGCTTGAGTCCATCCTTAGATGCAATCCTACAACCGCTTTAACCTACCATTAGGTCCTTCCACAGAATCTCTGGACCATTTTTTCCAGGAGCAGACACGTTTTTTTTCATGGGAGGAAATAGTCTTCCTGCATCTTTGCCAGCGTTGTCAGCGTGTCTGCCACAGGACTGTTGATAGGAGGTGCAAATGTATTTCCTAATTTGAGATGATGGTGTTTGGAATGCCTGGAACTGGGCTATATTTAGCTCTGAATTCCCCAAATAGCAGCATGGAGGAAGAGCCTCCCATCTAAACATCCCATCCAGCTGGAAAATACAACAATCATAATGATTATTTTTATTATTGTTATCATTTATTGACTAAATGAATTAATGGGACTTGGATATCCACTGGAATCAAGAATAATGGGGTTTTATTTTTTATTTTTATTTTTAAAGTTTATTTCTTTTCAGTAATCTCTACACCCAATGTGGGGCTCACAATCTCAAGATCAAGAGTCACATGACCCCCTGACTGAGCCGACCAGGTGCCCCTAGAATGATGGAGTTTAAAATACCAAGTCTCAGAGGCCTTCAAATTCCATACAACCAAATATAGTGTGCTCTACAAATAAGGAAACTGAGGCTGAAAGAGATCATGTGATTTGTACACTCAATATCTGAGTCCAGACTAGACCAAAGCCAGATCTTTGGACTCAATGTAATGGTTTTGCTATTAAGTTTAAGGCATTTCATCCAAGGACATTAAAGTGGCTTTGACCAAGAAGTTACTCATTCTCTAGTGCATCCCTATGTCTACCTCTGCCCTTAAAGGTTTTCTCTCAGTGCTACGAAGGACCCGTGGAACATGGGGTGGGGAGTCAAAAGACTTACATTTTAGTCTCAAATCTGCCCCAAATTAATTGTGTGACCATGGGTAGGTTATTGAACTTCTCAGGGCTTCTGTTTCCTTATTCGCTGCCCATTATTTATCCATCCATCCATCCATCCATCCATCCATCCATCCAACAAGTGTGCATAGAAAACTTATATGCAAAAAATAAATAAATAAAAAGAAAGAAAAAAAAGAAAACTTATATGCTCAACTGGTGATGTTTAGGGATCCAAGGGAAGTACCAGCATGATTCCTGCCTTCCAAACCTACATATAGCCATCAGTAGGTGGTAGAGAACTATCTGATATGTTCACAGAAAAGAGTAATGAAGAACTGGCCACATTAAGGAGGGGCAAAAGAGGCATGGAAAACCCAAAGTAATAAACATCCTATAAACCCCTTCTCCCTAGAATTGAAAGGTAATGAGAGATGGCCAGTGGACTTCTGCTTGCCCAGTGTGTTCATGTGAACACACACACATGTGCACACATACTCCTGACTGTCCCTAGCTGTCCTTTATGAACCTGAGTAGAGTTAAGAAAGGAAGGGCCAGAGTTACATCTAACCTAGAGCAAGTGTGCTGCTGGCCATGGAAAACTGATGCTGCAGGCTGCTGGAAGGAGTATGTTCATTATCATTCAGGTGTCACTTCCCTGGTGGTCAGGGACTATACTGCAACACTCCTCCAAAGCTCCAAGAGGATCAGGCATGGGGCACCTCACTATGTGTCAATGATTTATTGAATCCAACTAAGTAACCTTGGGGAAGCCTATTTCCTTCTTGGGCCTCCAGTTCTACCTCAGGAAATTGGAGAAGATGCCACTTGAGGCCATTCCCAACATTAAGAATCTGCTATTTCATTAATGAGTAATTCTCAAAGACCTTCCCCTTTGACTTTTAATCTGATTTTTCTTTTTATGTTTTATCCTCAGGTTCCAAGATTTGATGTCCCAATCATCTGATCCTTCATCCTTGATCCTCCATCTTCCCTTATTTATTGTCTCTATCCCAATCCCCTAACCTCCCAGTTCTGCTAACTCTAGTTCCTTTCTAATCTCCTAGAATATGTTAGTCAAACTAGAGCTCTTCAGCTATGGTTGGCAGGGATGCACTGGCCCTCCCCTCTCTGCTATGTGCACATATACACCTAAACCCATCTGTGAAATGCAATGAGCCAAGGGTCCCAAGAGGGATCCCAGCTCTTGTCCGAGTTAATAGGAGAGGGGATGAGAAGAGAGGGACTGAATTTCAATCACAATGTGATTATTGGCCTTTTTGAAGTTTTTCTGAGTTTTTTTCACCTGGTTGGCTCGATATCACTAACCAAATGCTTGTCTCACAAATCGGCTTTGGCCGCAGTTCAAATTTAATTACATTCTAGCTAAGTAAAAGCAAGAAAGCAAGTGTGCGAGAGAGAAGTAGGGAGGGGGGGTGTATAGCTTATGTTTATAGACCAGACAACTCTATCCTAAATCTTCAAATCTTCCCAAGTGCAACAGTCAATGTAAGCCAGACACAGATGGGTCAGCCCTGAGATAGATGTAAAGCAATAACAAGCTTCTTGTAATTTGAAGCTAGTGAAATTACAATGCCAAGACTGAAAGAAAATTGAGAAGTTGGCAGAGTTTGGCTTAAGTGTGCCAACTGCCTGGTTCTGTACCTAGGAGTGCCTCTTTGTTTTCTATTTAGCTACCATCTAAGGCACTCAGCCTTTATCCTGTGTCCCTTATCATATTCTGTCAGTAAACTCATTCACACTAAAGTGTAAATGACTAAAGACAAATTGCCTTTTTGCTGCCTAAAATTGTGTTTTACTAAGGCTAAAACAAGAACAGACAGCCAAACACACATGCCAGCACCTAAGAATCAAATTAACAGCAAATAAATTAAACAGCAAATAAATAAGGATGTTTTAGGCAACGATGAGAAGAGGTACAGGGTAACTACAAACTTATAACCTATGAAATATTAGTATAGGAAGGCATGAGAAAAGTATGGGATAGAGGCAAGGGTGACTCAAGTTCTTTGCTATAGAAAAATAAGAGAAGAAAGCCACTTGTGGAGGAAAGGTGATGATTTCTGTGGAGGATAGGATGAATTTGAGGTGCTTATGGGCATCCAGTGGGGATATTGATAGCCCTTTGTATATTCTTGTCTCATTTAGATGAGAGGGCTGTTCTGAGTCATGTGTTTGGGAGTAATTAACTCAGGAAAGAATCCCAGAGCACAGGTAGGTTTACCCAAGAAGAATTCATAGAGCAAGAAGAGAAGATGATCAAAAGCAGGAAGCATACTGGGGAACACCAAACATTTTGAGGGCTCAAGAAACTGAGAAGGTATGATCCAAGAGGTAGGAGAAAAACACTGTGGTCACAAATAAGGAAGAAGAATGATTTTTAAAGTAATCAAAAATGTGAAGCAGTGAGGAAAAACTAAATAAGAAAATGATTGTGGGGATTGGAGTACACTGGACATTGCAATTATGAGGTCATTGGTGTCTTAAACAAAGGTGGTTTTGGTAGAGTGATTTGGCTAAAACCCACAAGCAGTGGGTTGAGGGATGAATGGGATAAATGGAGGTGTGAATAGGGAACGTAGGTTACTTTTAAGAAAATGCGGTTTTCAAAGACGGTGAGAAAGAAAATGTAAGACAGAAGGAGCCTTTATAAAATGGCAGAAACTTGAACCTGTTTCTGCACTGAAAGGAATGTCAGCAGGAGGGAGAGGTTGATGAAAAGAGGTTGGATTATTGATGGGACAAGATCATCACAGAGATAGAAGGAGAAAGGCTCTACATCATGGATGGAAGGGTTTCCCTTGGGCAGGAGAAGGAACACTTGCTCCTTTATGAGAGAAGGAAAGAAGGAATGTATAATTGTGAGAGCAGATGGATTTTTAATGGGGTTTAAGGAATCCATGTCTGATGACCTGTTCTTCATTGTTAACAGGGATACCTTATCACTTACTGAGAGGAAGTTGGAGAAGTTTAAAGGTTTTCAGAAAAGTTGAGGGAGGTTAGCACAGTCACTGCAGAGAATGAGAAAAGGAGATTACTCAAACCCAAGTCTCAAGAGGGGATAAGGGGCCAGACTGAGGCATGAGATCCAAACTCTGGTCCCGGTTCAGCCTGCACCTATTCTCCCCAAGGCTCAGCAGCAGTTATAGGGGAAAATGGTTGAATGGACCAATTTGAAGAATTTCAGAATGCATGTGTCAGACTGGCAAGGAGATGAGGATGTTGGAGATTCCAGAAAAATGTGGTGAATGTGACACTTTTTGGGAGCTAGATATTAAAGCCTTGCAGAGTGTGTGTGTGTGTGTGTGTGTGTGTGTATGTGTGTGTGAGATGTGCGCACGCATGTGTATATATGTGTAAGGCAATATTGTAAAGACTGGTGAAAAAATACAGTTGTATTAATGGAATAGTGTAGTTTACCCCCATGTAGACTTTCTACAGGGCCTCCTTAATCCTAGGCTGGCTACTTCCTGACTTTTCTCCCTACCTTCTTTTTCTTTCTCTTGACTCATTCAAGCAGGGCTCAACATGATTACACAGGTACACCTGCAAACCCTTCTCTTTTTTCAAAATGGCTTCTAATTCAATTTGCACTCAAAAATAGAAATTATTTTGTATTACATACTATTTGGAATTCTATGAGCTTCCTTTTTCCTTCCATTGACACAGGTAATCAAAACCAAGTTATATTTGATCTTCTTAAATAGCAGGTATAACCATGCCAATGGAGCACTCCCATCCCACCCCCCACCCTACCCCCCAGTCTCACGTATCCCACTTGCACTATAAGAGTAGTGAAATAAGTGGCTCCAATTCTCCTGTCCATCTCTGATGATGTTCTGAGTCTATAACTCCTATTAGCCTAGTCTAGCTCAACCCAGTCCAGGCCACTTAGCTAGACCAACCTGAGTTCCAGCACCAAGACTATTGCTCAGTAGCACCAATGGCTGCTTGAAAATGTCATACAGCAGCCAGGACATAGATGCAAAACTTGTTTTAACCTCTCTGGTCCCAAAGTCTCAGGAGAGCTGTGTCACTAACCTGGGTTGGTGCTGTAGATCCCAATTGCCTATAACTGCCCAGATATGCAGAGTGATGTGAAATTGTTGACAAAGTATAGGGATGAATCATAAGGAGATTTATGTGGTTTTTTTTGCACTCACTCACTTGCCCCTTGCCCTCCTCCTTACTCCACTCCCCAACCAGTTCCACCAGTTCCTGGTGATACATTCCAGGAATAGCTGCCAGGGTCACAGGAGGGATCCCAGGATGGAGTGGAAGCTGGATTAAGAGTTGGAGACATCTGTGGCTCCAGCCCAGCTCTGCCAGGTGTGACCCTGTACAGGTCACCTCCCTCTCTGGGACTTAATTTAGTCATGAGATGGTTGAGACAGATGTCCTCTAAGATTCGAAGCAGATTGTCTTAGTCTGGCTTTCCCCAGAAGCAGACACTGAGTCTAGGATTCAAGTGCAAGCAGTTTATTTGGGACATGAGCCCAGGAAGCACCAGTAGCAGAATCAGGAAGTGAGATGGGGAAACAAGCCAACAAAGTCTGTAAATGAGCAGTTTGCCACTGTGGACAACAGGGGCTCAATTTCAATGGGAACTTTTGGGAGATGGTGTAGGACATGTGCTCCAGAGTTGTCCCTCATTAGGGGTGACAAGGTAATTAATCACCAAATCCCCACTTGTCATTCATTGGGGACTTCTCTCAGGGTGCTAAATCCCTATCATTTACAGCTTTTTCTGGGGTTAGAGAAGAGGGAAGCATGATCTCACGGATAGAGAAAGCCCTCAGGCAGGGAGATGCAGGTGCTTGCAATAAGAGACTCTCAGCAGGCACAGAACCAGTGAGTGCTAAGGGGATATAAGCAGGACACTGACAGCATTTGCCATGCATATTTAATGTCCTTAAAATTCTATGACTTCCTTTGACCAAACCAAGAGTGAGAAGAACCATTCATCTTGAAAGGACTAGTAGGAGAACAGTTCTTTTTTGCTTTGAATGTCTGACCCTCCCTTTCTCTAAAGCTAAAAGCTCACATATTCTAAGAATCTTTCCTATGCTAAGAAGGCTGATAGCCCATGTTATAGTCTCAAGGCTACTAGTTACTATGGGAGAATTAGCCTCCATGAGCTTCAACTTACACCTCCAAAGAACGAATGCTAATACTTACCTTGAAGAGTTGTCGTTATAATTCACTGTAATGAGCAAGTGGGGAAAAGAAGGTCTGAGTTGGGCTGGGACTGAGGGAACCGATGGGCATACATTTAATTTTTCAAGTAGAATGTCCAGTGGTCCATGTTACAGCATAGGAAGCAGACTTGGGAACAGGAACTGGATGTGAACTGAACCACGTTCCTTTTTTTTTTTCTTTAAAGATTTTATTTATTTATTCATGAGAGACACACAGAAAGAGGCAGAGACATAGGCAGAGAGAGAAGCAGGCTCCCTGAAGGAAGCCTGATGTGATACGGGGTTCTATCCCAGGACCCTGGGATCATGACCTGAGCCAGAGGCAGACGCTTAACCACTGAGCCACCCAGACACTCCCTGAACCAGGTTCTATATCCAAGGAAGCAACCAGTGTGATGGTGGGACACAACAATGGGAGTTTGTGGCAAAGGAAGTACACTAAGTTCTGTGAAAGATATACTCTTGATCTAGATAAGACTTCTGCTTTGGAGCATCAGACATAAAACCAGATAAGCTGGTAAGGGAAACAGAGCTTAGACTCAGAGAGAGGGAATCACCAAAGTTGGGAAGTAATTTCCAGGATAGTCTCAGGAAGGAAGTCAAATACGAGTCATGATCTGTGGAGTAACTGGAGGAACTCTAATGGTAGTGTGTAGGGCTCACATCAGAGACTTTCCTTAGAACTGCCACAGAAATATTCATTCCAGACCTTACTTAATAAAAGCAAAAGATGTGTCATAAAAACTATGGCCATTATTAGTGAAAATTGATCAGTCGGGAATCAGGGTCATGCAGAGGAGTAACAAAATCACTTTGACTAAAAAGTTGTCAGAGTAGGGATAAGTTGTCAGAGTAGGGATTCTTGTGCCTTCTTATTGCATGCAGGGACTTGTATGGACCGTGAGAAATTGGTAGCTTGAATGGAAGGACCTAGAAGAGGGTGTCTATCAGAGTGACCTAGTAGATAAAAGGAAGTGTTTGAGTTTTCAGAAATAGATATGTCCGTAGAGTACACAAGTGAAAATGGTTGTCCAAAGCATCAGGTCAATGAGAACAGAGAGAAGAAAAAAAAAAGCAGTAACAGGATACCAGCTGGTGAATGGACAAAGGAGAAAAAGCAAGACAAACGGGTAGAGGATGGAAAGGTTTAGTACTTGCCAAGGAGTGAAGGAGACTTGTGTGTAGACCTCTGGGCAAGAGGGAACTGGGATCAATGCTGAACCAGTTTGGTTGTGGTTGCTGCTAGGGACTTCTATTGTTAACTGAGGCCTGCTTTGCCAATTCTACTACCTTAGCACCAAGCTAGCCCAAGTGTCACTGTGCTGAGGTCAAATGTCATCCCACCCTCACCAGGTGTTGTGATAAACAATCCAACTCCATCTCTTCAAGGAGTTCCCTCACTTGCTGCAACTACAAACCACCCTCAGCCTAGATGGCATCTGGCAGCTAGAGACAAGAAATGGAGTTGGGGGAAAGGAGACTCTCTGATGAGGTGGGTGGTGGTGGCTACTAAAGTGGAGACAGGTGGCTAGGGAGGGAGAGAGGAAGAACTTGGAGAAAGAGGAAGGCAAAGAGGAGAAGAGAATACAAAGAGAACCATTGTGGTGCAGAAGACTAGGTGGAGGGAACTCTTTCAGCAAGTTAGTGGTCCCCTGAGATTCCGTGATGAATGAGCAGAGCAATTATCGCTCTACTTGGCGGCATGCTACATAACACACAGATGGAGAGCTGTCCATGATACCGAGGTAACTGTGCATGAAAAACCCGCGTGCAGCAGGTCCACGAGAGTGACACCCTGCCCAAGGGTGGCAGCCATCTGCCCCACTGTATGAGCACACAGCATGAGCCTACACATCTGTGCTTCCATGGCACTCAGCCTCACACCCTTGCTGGGGCCCTTATCACTCTGTATTACAGTTAGCTCTCTGCCTGTCTCTGAGAGTAAGGCCTCTCTGAGAGCAACTGCCTTTTCTTATAGATGGTTTATCTTGGAGAAAACTAAGGTCTCCCTGGAACATAATGGAACATAAACTCCCTGCTTTGAAAGTTTAGGGAATAAATAAGTCATTTGTGCACAGGGATGCTGGTGTGTGTGTGTGTATTGCACAGATCTGAGGGCAGGGCAAAATAAAAAAAAAATCAGAGAGGTGCTCTAATACAATATTTCTCAAACTCCTCTGACTCATTTGGGAGAGTCAACCAGGATACATACAAAATACACACTTCCAAAAAAACAAACAAAACAAAATACACACTTTCCTAGTGCTGCCCCTGAATCAGAACTCCACAGTTGGGCCTGAGAATATGCAGTTTGTCCCTTCCACAGGTGATACTGATGGTCAGCCAGGTCTGAGAACTGCTGCTCTAACAGGCCTCTATTGCACTGATAAGCAATTGATTGCTAGGGGAGTAGTATACTGAGGGTCCTTTGGCAGCCGCCAGAACAAATCCACAGGTTACACATGAAAAAAGTCGAGGCCCAGTGAGGAGATTGGCCTCACCCAACTCCCCGCTGCGACCTGGCGCTTCTTTCTGCTGGGGAGAGGTCGCCCAGATTTCCCCCATCCCCCCAGCAATCGTCGTGGTCTAGGGGGTCTAGGTGCTGTGACCGCTCGGGGAGGTCCTAAGAGCGGGCGCAGCTGGCCAGAGCGCTCAGTGCCTTGTCCAGCACCGCGTGCTCCTGAAGCGCGGCGGCCAACCCCGCTCCTGGCAGGGCGGACGGTGGCCCGCAGTGCGGACTGCAGCAGTGCCCGCCCGCAGCGCCGCCCGCAGCGCCCCCGCCCCGCCCCTCCCCTGCACCCGGCCGCGCGCCTCCCGCCTCCCTCCCGCCTCCCGCAGCCGCAGCCGCAGCCGCAGCCGCAGCCGCAGCCGCAGCCGCAGCGCCCGGGGCCTCTCGCCGCCGCGCGGTCCCCGAATTCAGGCCGGTTCTAAAGGACCACAGCGTGGAGGCGGCGACCGGGCCCTGGCACACTGATGGAGAGCTGAATCGGGGGCTAACCGATTCCCCTGGTGAGGGACCGCACAAGCAGAGGAAGCAGATCAAAATACAGTGCATTGCACTGAAACGTAACCCAGCTACACATGGTGTTCAGCCGGACTGGCATATCCACGTGCCCCCCTCCCCCGCCCCGTTTTTTTTCCTGGAGAGTCCCGTCGGCCCTTTCTTGTTAAGCTTCTGTCGCTGTCGGACGGAGAAATGTAATGACTTGAGGGGCTGGAAGGGCCTTCAAAATGTCATCTACCCAGCTCTCTGTGTCTGGACCAGGAATATTGAAATCCTGAACTCTGCCCTTAAACTTGGTGAAGAGGGAAGAAGGAAGGCTGAAATGGACCTGATGGGTGGTTTCCATTTCACCTTTGACCCAGTCCACTGTGTCTCCTTCTGGCTGCCCTTTCATCCGCAAACCTCCTCCTTTGGGCTAGGAGAAACCAGCTGGACTTTTTTTTTTTTTTCTCTCCTCCAACCCCCTCCCTTACCTCTCCCTCAACTGATTTCCTGGCCTCAGCAACAAGCCCCACCCTTCTATTTTCATTAGCATCCTTCTCACTTGATTGGGAGCCCAGCTTATAGGGGATAATGTTAGATAAATGCCGAGTCTCCAGAGGCTTCAAATGGTGGTAGGACAAGTACCTGAGAAAAGAACTCAGTGTGTTGAAAAGAATGACAGCCAAAGAATCCCATTTAATTTGATGGCGCGATGAATATTTAAAGTTTTATAAAGAAATACAGGAAAGCAATCAGGCTTATTCAGTCGTGTGCTCCGGGGAACAGAGTACCGCTCCCCATGTGTTGGCAATATGGGGATGGGAGTTGAGAATGAGGGTGGGGGCGGGGGACATACACATAAATAGTCCATATTCTCCAGATTCATTGTATTGAGGTGAAAAAGAGCTTACCAGTGCAGTTCAAGAACAAGCAGGGGGGAAAAAATCCTCTCAGATAATTATCATAACGTGCTGACACCCTAAACAGTTCCTTTTTAAAATTGAATTTCTAATATCATCGCTTTGGAGATTATAATATTGAGACATGAATCCCTTGGCAAATGATTCAGGAACCATACACGCTGTGATAAAGGCACCTGCCAGAAGAACAGGAGGGGCCATAAATCTCCTACCTTGTGTGTGGAATGCCTAATGGTGCCACCCTTTTGGCAGAGTGGGGTCATCAGAAACCTCCAAACTGCCATTCCAAGAGCTGTCAATTCATTATAAACATGTACTAGATATTTTCATTTTGTATCAGCCACTATGCCGAATCTGGTTATCAGGGAATTAGCATAAGATACAATCCCTGCCTTCAAAAAGCTCCCAGTCCTCTTGGAGACAGGTGTGTGTGCACAGGACACTGTAATGCTAGTCCAACACAGAGCAAAGAGGACAAGCTAAGGGCTAATGACACAGGGAGTGTGGAATCTGTCAATGCTGATAGTGGGGATAGGGGAAGGCCTCTTATTACTCACTGTGCCAGTCACGGTCGTTGCCCTGCTCTTATCTCTTGGACATTCAACCTTTACACAACTAAGTTGCTACTATGAACACCTGAGACTATGTCTGAGGGTTTTTTCCTGGCCAAGGGAGTCAGTTGTGCTGGAGAGTTAATGTCCGTAAAAGCCCTCAGCCCATGATCGATGGCAAGTAGATGGCTAAACACTCCACTTCCTCACCCCTGGAGGGGGCAATTCAGAGTGTGTTTCATACTGTATCCCACAGATTCCGAGGGGAATGAGCTCCAATTGAAAATACTTGCTTGATGATGCGTCCTTTTGGGGTTATTTCCCTTTCTTCACTTCTGACTCCTCTACTGACATTTTTCTGGGTCACCTCCCAGATCAAATACTTGTACTCAAACCACTATCTAAAGGTCTGTTTCTGGAAGAACCTGAACAATACCAATAGCTACCTTGTGTGAAAAGTCAACCACGCCAGGTGCTGTACTGGCTTTTCTACTGTGTCTAATCCTTACAATAATCCTGAGAGGCAGAAATTATGTTTTCATTTTACAGATGAAAAACTGAGACCCAGAGAGTGAAAGTGTCTTTTTTCAAGGTCACAGAAAATGTTCAGACTCTGAGCCAAGGAATTTCCTAAAACTCATCAGTGACCATTCTTTCCTTCTCCCTAGAACCACACTCAAGGTGAAGAGAACAAGGATACCTTTGAAAGTGTGATAGATGTAATAGTCTCTCTCTCTCTCTCTCTCAAGGGGAAAAAGACCATACACATATACATGTGAAATTGGCTACACAATTTCAGGTGGGTCATAGTCCCCCTTAGAATCACCCATGGGCTCCAGATTAAGAAAATCTTAAGAAGGAACAAAATTCCCAAAACTGTGCAGACAAAATACATTCCTGGTGATTTGGGTAGGTGGGGAAACTAGGTAAGGTAACCTAGTTTGCAAGGGAGAGTGGATGACAAACATATCACAGTTTGATCCATTGGTGGATCCCATAGGAGTACAGAGGAAGAAAGTAACTTGGGGAGCTGGGTGGAAGGAGCGTGTTCTCTGGTTCAGTGAAAGCTGGGAAGGTATGTTGGAGGAATCTTCAGATATTCCAATAGAATCCAGAGCCTGGAGGAAGGTGTGAGAGTTCCTCTCTAGCCTCAATTACAGATTCTTATGCTTAGCCTTTACTTCCCTGGTATCTCAGTTATTTGACCTCAGTACTCTCCTTCCCAAGGCCTTTATCTCCTTCATCTCTTAACTTCAGCCATTCATACACCACATGACATCCCGGGCTTTCCAGCAGGTAAAACTATATCACCTGGAAAACAGAAATCACCCTAGGTATTTTGAACAGAGGGGAATTTAATACAACGCACGTGTATTCAAGGTGTTGGTTGGATTTTAAAAAAACAAAAAAAGAAAGAGTTTGACAGCTTCAAGAAGCCATTACTGCCCCTACAGCTGAAAGAGTACATAGGGGGAAATATCACATTTCAGATCCCAGGGTCCTGCATTCTCTGACATGGTGGTGACATAGCAGAACCACCACTAACACTGGGAAGAATCCCTGAGCCCACATCCCTGCCAGTGCTGCCACCAGAAGCAGAAATAGCTTCCACCTTCTTCATGCCTTCTAAGCTCACTTGAGTGCTTCCCATCAGTAGACCCTATGTGGAATCCCGCTAGCAAGGGAGTCTTGGGAATGAGTTTTGTGTGTCTAGACCCCTGTGGTACAGGGGGGAGTAGGAAAGAGCAGGTTTGGGTCTCTTGCCAACTGGCAACATCCAGCACAATCTTAAAAACTTTAAAGTCTGTATTCTCCTTTGCTCTGGCCACAGATGTTTATCCTTCAACCTGTCACTCCAAGTCTGTTGAGCCCCAGTTCCCCTTCAAAGCAAGCCCACCCCACTCCCAATCCTATCCTTATTAGCCTGCTTATCCAGGACCCCACAATCCATCTTTCACAAGGACTCCAAGTTTACTACATAGTCGATACATCCCCACTCCCTTCTGACTACCCCAATTCCGAGAGCACATACATTCTGGTTCTTTCTGTTGTTTCCAGGTTGTTAAAGTGCAGGACAAAGTCCCATGCCCTCCTTGAGCTTCCCACCATAGCAAAATAAAAGCAATGGGCTTCACTTCTGCCTGAAATACCCATATTCATCCTCTGGCAGACTGCCAGTTTCATCCCCAAGGGGCTGCTCCAACCTCCCTCTCCCTTCAAATCCCACTTCCTCTCTCTGTACCAGGCAACTTACAAGATCCAGACCACATATCACTTCCCTCCACCTCAAAATCATCTCCTTTTCCTTTGTTTATTTCCTCTGGTCTCTGCAGAAGAAGGACCTCTTTCTCTTTCTAAGGTTCATGCCTGAACCTTTCCTGCCCTTCCCTTCCCCCAGGACGATCTCTTCTTGCTTTCTCTCTACACCGGCTGCTTCACTCTGGCTTACACCCAAGTGTTTCCCACCCCCAAGAAAGTCTTTCCTCCATTCTCATTTCTCCTGAGCTTCCATCCCACCTTCCACCCTCCTTTCACAGCTAAACTTCTCGAAAAAGTATTATATGCTCACCGCCTCTACTTCCTCACCTCCCACTCAGTCCCAACCACTAGCAATCTGGTTTCCATACCCATAACACTGCAGAAATTGCTCTCTTAAAGGCCACCAATGACCTCTGAATCGCCAAATCTAAGCTTTTGACTTTACTAGTTACCATCCTCATACATCTAACCCTTTGCCAGGTCAAATATACCATGTAACCAAATTCTGAGCCAGTGGTCCTAGTCGGTGTGTCACAGCACATGGGTGTGCTGGATATTGGTCACAGGCAGGCCAGAGATGCACCATTCAGCCATGTGGGTGATTAAAATATGGAAATATTTCCGAACCACTGCCGGAGTCCCCTTACCCCCACCTGACTGCCAAAGCCCCTGGTCTAGGACCCTGAGACAGACCTCGTCATTATGTAACAACGAGGCAGAACTATATCTGGTGTGGCAGGGGGCTTCTGCTCCTATTGGTTGATACCCATGTGTACTAGTTGTTAGATATTTTCAATATTACCATGCTTCATGCTGTGCTGGGATATTGATTACTTCAGTACTGGGAACAGCAATGTGGAGGCAGAGGGCCGGTTTCTGAGGGGAAATCACCGCCCCCCCCCCCCCCCCCCCCCCCCGGCCCATGAAGAACAGCCTCTCTGTTTACTCTCCATGTGCCATACAAATACCATTTCCTATGTGAGCTTCACATGGGGGCATTGAGAAGCAAAGCTCTTAGCCCCTCCCCTTCCTTGATTCCCATGATAGGGGTCTGTTCTTCTACCCCTTTGCAGGCTGCTTCCCTATTTCCTTGCCTGACTTCTCTAACAGAGTGACCTTGGACAGCTACTTAATCTAGTAGAGCCACAGGCTCCTCATCCATAACATGGGGCTAACAGATTTCTGCTTTGCAGAGAGGGTTATGGGTAATACGTATAAAATGGGTAGTGTAGGACCACATGTGGAATAAAGCTGAGTAAGTGTAAGTTCCTAACCCCCACTCCTTCTCACTCTACACTTTCTCCTCTAGGGATTTGCTCCACCCCCATGACCTTCCAACTCCATTCTACAGAACTCTATTTCTTCCAAACCCATTTATTGAATTATATCCTAGGGTCCCCACGCTTCCAAACTCCAAACACCCAGTGTGGAACTCATCATTCCCTATCTCTCACTTTCTCCCATCTTCCCAATATCTCTCGAGGATACCAACCACTCTTCCAGTTGAGTAGTCTTCATAACATGAAGATGGCTTTGACCACGATCCTCCTTCCCCTCAGAACTCCACAATCTTGTCCCCTCTGGGGTCTGGTCCATTCTACATCCACCCTCTTCTATTGTCATTAAGATAGCCTTCGATCTGACCCCCCTTTCTCCCTTCCTGGACTATTTCAATACATTTATAAATGCTTTTCTGTTGTTCAGGCCCTTCCCCCATCAGTTCAACTACCAAGCCCTTACATGGATATGCTCAAAACACTACAGTTTACATAGAGGAACCCAGATCCACTATCTTCATAGCCAAGTCTGCTCTTTCTCCTGCTTTGCTTTTATAAAATAATAACAGTAATAACAACAACTAACACTTCTTAAACACTTAGTATGTGCCACTCTAATATTCTACAGTTGTGTATATCATTCAGTCCTCTCTCCCAGCTTGTGACATTGTCACTGTTATTAATCTCACTTTACCATTGGAGAAATGGAACCACAGAGAGGCTCGGCAACTAGCCTAAAGGCATTTTCCCTACAGACAGGGGATTTGAATTTAAACCAAGGGTCTATATGCAAGAGCCCCCATTTTTTACCAAGCAAGACTTCTGCTCTTGCTTTGGTTACACCAGAAAACCCACACTCACTTTACTGCTCTGCCTCCCTGCCTTCATCCATACTCTTACCCCTACCTGGACCTCCTGTTTCTCATCTCCTTAAAATGCCAACCAACCTTCAAGTGTCATTCAAACGTCAATGCCTCCTCCAAGTCTTGTCTGATTTCCTTGCTTACAAGTGATTGCTCTATCCTGGAAATAGAGAATTTCCCCAAACTTTTCATTTTTACCCTATTCTCTTATAGGATAAGCATTTGAAGACACAGCTGGTCAGCTCTGTCAGAGTGTAGAAAGGGGCCACAGCTGTTCTTTCCCTTAATTCTCTGTAGTTCTCTGTAGTTTTCACATGAAACCTACAAAGGCAGTTTTATCAGAGGAGGTTGAATTGTTGTCCTGCTCGGGACCAGGAATGGGTCAGTTTCTGTTCCACTCTCCAAATCCCTTTGAAAGAAAAGCCAAGGGCTTGAGGAAGGGATGGAAATAATTTTGTAGTCAGTCAATTCCTCCTGCAATAAATCTCTTGGGTGAAGGATGCTAAGTCAGGAACATAAATGACAATAGCTATGCTTCCACAGTTGACTGGATTATAAAACAAACCACATACTTATGACTATATACTCCAAACAATACATAAAAGAAAGCAGGAAGAGATACTAAGAAGTGGTGTGAAAGCAAGAAGTCTACTCTGTCCATTTGGGAGCTTGGGATGGTGATTTTTCCTTACCTTGGTTCTCCTTAAACACATTTTTATTTTACAACCAATCACTTCTAGTACAAGGTCTGGAGTTTAAGTGCCAGGGTTAGGATGCTGGCTCTGCCACCTGCCAACTCTGACCGAGCAAGTTATACAGCCTCTCTGTGCCATGGTTTCCCTATCTGTAAAATGGAAATAACACTACATGCCTCATAGGGTTTTGTGAGAATTAAATAAAATAACCATTATTCAGGCAAAGAGGAGTGGCTGGCACACAGTGTGCCATACGTGTTGCCTGGGAAGCCTGCTGTTATATGCCTGATGGGAAAAGAAGAGGTGGGGCTGGGGGGTGCAAAATGGTCCCATGAAGCACTGGCGGGGGGCGGGTGTGTGTGCTGGGGCAAGTGCCTGGGTGGAGTGAAGAGTTCTGATCCTTCCCAGGTCCCATCGGACACTTGCCACAGCCCACAGAGTTTCTGCTTCAATACTACCCTTAGGGTTTGGGGATTCCTTACAGGAGGCAAAAGCCAGGGAATTCAATGACATTGGTCCACTGTCCACTGCCCATTGAGTCAAAGCAGCTCGAGTCCAACTCTGGATGACTATTTTCTTTCTTGTTCTTCATCAGTTCCTAGAGATCATTTAGCCCTGATTCTCCCATTTTAGAGATGGAGAAGCTGAGTCCCAGAGAAAGGAAAAGCTGGGCAAGGTCACACTAAGGAACCAGAATCCAGATCCTCTCCCTTCCCTTCTGGTGCTCTTTCTCCCACACTATCCCACAAGCCCAAGGCCTCTTAACTCTGCATTTGCCAGGGTTGTTCTCCCCGACTGAAAATCCCCACCTAGCTGGCCCTGGTTACCTTGGCCTTCCCTTCGCCAGGTGCCTACTGAACCTCAGACTGAACCAGAAAATTTGCCCCAGAATGGCATTCAGGCCAGTCTCAGAGAGGCCCCTCTGTACAAAGGAAGGGGCCTGGGATGTGGAGTCAGGTGATGTGGTCTGCAATCCTGGGCCATCCATTCAGAGCTTCAAACTCTTGGAGCCATCATGTTCCCCATATAGGACTTAGTGTCTTTGTTGGTAAAATGGGGATGATGATCTATTTCATGCAATTGTTGTGAGGAACAAGTGAGGTAGCATTTGGGAATGCTCTTTATAGACTGCAAGGCACAGTGCCAGAGTTGGTTTGTGTCCTTTCTCTCTGGGAAGAGACTGCCTTCTCCTTCCCTCCCTTCTCCCTACAATATTTAGAGGAGGGCTAGATGGTGCATAGGGATACTCAGGGAGACATCTCTGTTGATTGAATATGATCTCCCAGGATCCTCTGACCTGTGGATGCCTCAGACACCCAACCCCAGACCTGGTGTTGAGGCAAGAGGGTGAGGCTGTGAAGGGAGCCCATGGGAGTAAACAGAGGGCTTGCTGATGAAAAGTAAACTGGATTTAGAAAACATACTCGAGCTAATGGCTGTAGGTGGTGTTAGTCATGCTGTTAAGGAATTTGGGAATACATATGCATACTAATAGGGATTTATTTGGGCTGCTTCTTACTCTAGCACTTGGGAAGGGAGGAGGGGTAGAGGGTACTGCAGGATTAAGATACTGGTCTTTGACTCCAGAAAGTACACTCCTGGTTGGGGTTGGGCCTCAGCTATGATGATGCATTTGCCCAAGTTCCACAGGCCTGTGGGATAAGCTGGGGTCAGGCTGGCTGTTGGTCCTGGGGGAAGCAGAGTGAATGGGGTGCTAAGAATTTAGGAGTGGTTCCCTGCTTCCAGCTCCTTAGGGTGATAGACTATAGTGGAGGGGGATCTCATGGCTTTATGAGTCTGTGCGCCAGTATCTATCTTATTCCCCTAGCCCACAAAGTCACTCTTTAGGCCACGATGTGCCATGGGAGACTCTGAGAAGTGTCTAGTACATTCTTGGGATTACAGATTGTACCTCTTTCATGGAGCAGGCTCCACGGTTCCCATCCTGTGACTTCATAGGCTCAGGTACCTGGCTCTGTCCTGCCATCTAATCTGAATCCCTCACTGCTACTTACACGGGTTTCTTCTCTTTTTCATGCTTGGGGTAGAGAGAAGAGAGGCTCCCCATGGTTCTTTGCATGGGGGCCCTTCTATTGGTTAGGAAGGCCCAGGCCAATGTGGCCTTCTCTTCCTCATGCTGGAGGCCTCCCTGCTCCAGCCCCTCCTGAGAACTCTTCTGGTCAGGTGCTGTGATCCTACCCAGCAGGGGGGTATGGGAAACCAGCCATGTGCCCAGAAGGGTGCTGGTGGTGGTGGTAGGGGGTGGTGTTGGTGCCTAGAGTCCAGCCAGAAAGCCAGGGGCTGCAGATAATAAAGTGAGTCTGGTCACAAGTGCCCAGCAGAGCAGGAGAAGATGAATCACAGCTGCAGGCCAGGGGGAGCTTGGGCTAAATACAGGTTGGGCCATTGGAGCTATATCCAAGGGCACAGTGTGGCTCTGCTATGCAGCATGAGGCCCGAGGCACAGTCACCCTCTGCCACACAGAGACATAGAGAAAGAGCGCATGAGAATATCCTTAAGCACCTGCTGCGAGCTCTCTGGACTCTCAAACTGAAACAAAGAAGTATGTACCAAGAGCCTGAAATATATTCATGCCCCTTGGCCCAGTAATTCTACTTCCAGGAATCTAGTGCAAGCAGAGACACAACAAGAATGTGGGTGGAGAGTCAGACACAAAGATGTCCATTACAGGGTTATTTAGAAGAGCAAAACTGTGAGACGTAGAAGAATCCCGATGCCCATCATTAGAATGGCTTGTGTACCGGCTTTGTCTTCTCTTTGTTCCTTCAGCCCTGCCCCCACCCTACCTTTTTGGGAAACCCTGGCTCTCCTCTGTGGTCAGCAATCAGTAAAAGCGGCCAGGTAGTTGGCCCAACAGTACCCCTATCCAGCCCTTCTGGGTTTGCTCAAGTAATCAGAAAAATTCACCATCATTCACCTTTCCATTATTGAGGTGCAGATTATATTCTGGGGGTTTTCCACTGTGAATGGTGACTGCAGACTGACTTTCTCTTGGCCTCCCAAGGTACATATGGGTCCCCACCCTGCTCCAACTGCTGAGGTCACTCAGGGGTTCTTAGAGCTGGGCAGCTGTATATGAAGGGAACTCCTCTGAGGGGAAAGGACTGTTATATGGCTTGTTAATACAAAGCCATCGTGAGCATCCAAGCCACCTGACTCCTAGTCCCATGCTCAGTGGATAGGTGAGGCAGACATAATTCGAAAAAAAAAACAAACCAGACTTGTCCTCAGAATTACCCAAAGTGCAAGAAATGAACCATTCATTTAAATAAATTCCATGCATATGCATTAAAAAAAGACATGAAATTATCCAAATCCTGGCTCTTCATGAAATGTCCATTCCTTTCTCCGAACTGCAAAAAACTTTCTGATGAGGCATTGGGTTCACTTTGGAGCAGGGATTGGGGCATCTGTCCAGAATCCCTGGGTGCACTGGCCCGTCCTCCGTGCCATCCTAATGCTTTAGGGGTTTCCAAGAGCAGCTCCATCTTGCTCTGGTGCAGCTGGGTCCTATCCCTGCCACTAGATTTTGGTTTTCTCATGGGTGACTGTAGGGTAGAGAGGTAACCTAGCCCTCTGCCCCGTTCTCTTGGGGCAAGTCAGAGACTTGAGCCTGGGGAATAGTTCCTCCTTCCACTCCTAAACTCCCTCCCCGGAAGCCTCTACCTGTGGTGTGCAAAACCACAGGTAAGCAAGGGAGCAAACTCTGGCCATGCTCATCTCCCCCTCCTTGGTCTTTCCCCCTTCCTCCTCCCTTCCCCCTCTCCTTTCTACCCCCTATCTCCTTTTAAGCACCTCCTCCTTCCTCTCCTTCTCATTTCTCCTCTCCTCCTCTATCTCTACCCCCTGTGTCTGTCCTTCTCTTTTATTAAGCCAGCACACTCTGATATACCTTGACTTTCATCCTGGTCATGCCCTTCTCCCCACCCCCCCCTCCCTCCCCAGGCTTTCCAGAATCTCTGCCAGGAAAGGCCTGTTTTTCAGGGTCTGCAGTAGGCTGATCTGGCAGTTTCCTCGGACGCACGCATGGAGAGGGTGCCCCGAACGTGGGCCTCGGTGCCTGGGCTTCTGCCAATCTGTACCCACCTGTGTGCACAGACAGGTAGGAGGCAGGGTCTTGCATTACAGATTTATCCAGCTGAGCCAATCCTGGGCTGCAGAGACACATCCACATGCCACACGTGCCTCCCCGTGGGTATCTAGGACAGGTGCATGGAAGGTGTGAGCCACTAGGAGAGAAGAGCTGGATTGAGACATTTCCCCTGCCCCTGGATCTATAACCAGCTAGAGTACAGGCAGGAATCTCAAATTTTCATTTTTTTTTTTTTTTTCAGTGGGACAGGTGCATGCACCTCTTGGGAAGCCCAGTAAAGCAGAGCCCAGTCCAGCCTTGCCAGGCACTGGCTGTTGGTCCTAGTGGGGTGGGCAAAGACGATAACCAAAGCAAGACGAGAGCCTGGCCGGACCCAGCCCTTCCGCGCTAGGCCCGCGGTCGGCCTGGAGTGGGGAGCCCCTGGCGCGGGCCGCCGGCAGGTCGCTTCAGTCCGTTGGTCCTCAGCTCCCTCCCCCGTCAGACGGGGTTGCTGGGCGGATCCGACGAGGCCGGAGCTGCAGAGGTGCTGGGCGGACGGCGGGCGCCACGCACACCTCACGGGCCCCGCGGAGCTCACGGAAAGTCTAAGTCCGCGTGTGCGTGTTCCCGGCGCTCGTTTGTCCCGGGTCCCCCGCCAGGATGCGGGGCCCGCGGCTGGCGGGGCCCGGGGCGGGGCGGGCGCGAAGGTCCCAGCCCCCCCCCCCCCCCCCCCCGAGCCGGGCCCGCCGGCGGGGGTCGGTCCTGCAGGCTGCGGGCTGAGGGCTGCGCGGCGCGCCCCGCACGGGAGGCGGCAGCACCGGCAGCGGCAGCACCGGCAGCGGCAGCGGCAGCGGCAGCACCGGCAGCGGCGCGGTCCCGGCCCCCCGCCTCGCCTTGCGCAGGCTCCCGGGGCTCGCCCGGCCTCCCTGCCTCCCTCCGCCGCGGAGCCCGCTGGCCGGCTCCCAGCGGATCCCTCCGGGTTCGGCGGCGGTGTAGACCCACACCGCGGAAGGGGGTGCGCTGGGCGGCGGGCCCGGCGCCTGCAGCTCCGCCGGCCGCCACTGGGGGCTGCGGCGCCGGCGAGCTCGGCGGGGACCGGGCGCGCGGCCCGGGGCTCCCGGGCGCCGCCGTCCCCGCCGCCGGCCCCGCGCCGTCCCCGCTCCCGCCCGGGTCTGCGCGTGCGGTCGCCGCGCGCGTGTGTGTCGGGGGCGCGTGCGCGCGGGGGGCGGCCGCAGTCGCGGGGCGCGGGGGAGTGTGTTTGTGTGTGTGCGTGTGGGTGTGAGCGCCTGGCTCGCTCCCGCGGAGACACACGCGCGCACACGCGCACCCGCGCACCCGGCTGGCTCGTCGGAACTTGGAGACACCCCGCGGTCCAGATGCCCGAGGTGCCCGGGAGGGCCCGGGGTCCCGGATCTGGAGGATCCTGCCGGCGTCTTCCCGGGGGGATTATCTTTTTGTTGCTGTTGCTGTTGTTGTTGTTGTTTTAACCTGGAAGAGGAGAGAACAAGTTGTGCTTTTCCCTCCCTTCTCTTCGCCGAATGCCGTGGATACAACAGGATAAGCGGCTCAGGGCTCTCCCCGCGCGGACGTCCGAGGCCACCATCCTCCTGCGTTCGCCGGAGCCGGAGGGCTTAGCTCGAGCCGGTCTCGGGCGGGGAAGGATGCGCGGCCGAGCCGGGGAGCCCGGGCGCCCCGCGGAGCCGGCCTCGGAGCCTCCCAGCCGGGGGTAGATGCTGCCTCGCCCAGGTGAGTGGCCGCCGCCGCCGCCGCCGCGGCTCCGCGCCTGGGTGTTTGCGGGAGCTCGGCGCGGGGCTGAAAGCGCCCCGGGGGCGCGGGGAGCCCGGGAACTTCGCATCCCTTCCCTTCCCACTTGAGCACTCCCCCACCCAGGCACTCCGCCGGGCACTTTCTCTTTCGCCCATCCTTACCGCGGGAGGTTTCCTCCCCGTTCTCTCATCCCCCGGAGTGGGGGGTGAAACTCTGGCGAGGAGCGGGGACAGTGGGTCCGTGCGAGGCCGGCGAGCCGGAGGGGAGACGGCAGCCTCAGGTGTACCGCGACGTTGAAAGCAGCAGGAGAACTTTGCCGCCAGACCACTCTGTTGCATCTCCCCGTAGGAGAGGCCTGGCTCGAGCTGTCGCTGGGGGCTGGGTCGGACGCCAGGGCTCCCTGCGCTCCGTGGGCTGGGTGGGGTGGGGTAGAGCTGGGTTGGGTGCCGAGGGGTTGCTTCAGCGCTCGTGGAGGGAAGGCAGGCGTCGTTGCAGTTTGGGGAGGCAGGGGGGGGGCAGGCTTAGGGCCCTGTCCTGGCCTCAGGCAGAAGGCGGGGAGATCAGGGGGGTTGTGTGTGAGCAGCTAGGGGCATCAGAATGGCATGATGAAGCAATATGGAAACTGGCATTAACCAAGCCTGGTTGGTAGGTCTGTCTCCCACCCAGCCCTACCCGGGTTCTGAGGTTGGCCTGAGTGGGGAGGAAGGAGAGGGATGGACTGCTCTGTGCTCCTGCACAGACCCCAGGCAACGCCGGGAGGTGTCCTGCTCCTCTTCCCCTCACCCCAGTACAAAGGACACAGGCAGCAAGTTCAAGGGAGATCAAGCCCCCGAAAGCCAAAGCCTGAGAAAGAATGAGGAGTGAGCCTGAGCAGAGACTGCAGAGGGACAGAGCCAGGCTGATGGCAAGTGCACGCTGGGAATCACAGACACCACAGACAGACAGACAGATAGACATTTGGTGGGGAGAGGGAGCTGGAGTCCAAGGCAAGGCTGTAGATGCCGACCCCCTGCCTTCCCACAGTGTGTGTGTGTGTGTGTGTGTGTGTGTGTGTGTGTTTATGGGGGGGGGCGCGCTGTGGCTGCAATGGGCTGATTGGCCTTGTGGGGCTGGGGGAAGGCGCAGGCTGCTTCTGGAAACTGACCCCCGCGTTGGGGAGGAGTAAGGCTGGGGAGGGAACTGCCAGGCTCTGAGCTATGAAGTTCCAGGGAGCAGGCATGAGGTTCTGGGTGGGCTGTTGTTCATAGGGGGGATGGGTAGCCCTTTGGAACTAATGGTGGGAGGCTGAGGGAGGGCACTGTGCAGAGACTGGGAGTGTGGGTCCCGGGTCTTGAGGTCTTGGGGTTGTTCCCCGGGCTGGTTGCCACCCTTGGCTTCATAGAGTCACACACATGGTGGAACCCAGCCAGCTTGGGACTTGCGTGTGGGGTACTCTGGAGGCTGAAGAGGGTCAGGATTGCACAGGAAACCTCCTGAGGGCCTGTTCTTGGAGCTGTCAGCCTCCGAGGACCACACCGGCTGCCCGGCTGCCCGGCTGCCCGGCTGCCCGGGCCCTTCTGCTGATGCTGGGATGTCCTCTTTCCCTTCTGCCTTCCAGCAGGCTCTCTTCCAGCTTCTCACATGCGTCTGCTCAGACCCCCTGCCCAGCCCTCAATTTAGAGTTTCTGGTCGAATTCCTGTTCAGGAATATGGTTACTTATCTTCCTGCCCTCACCCTGGGGAATACAAACAGCAAACTTGGCATTTGGGTCTCAGCCTCTGGCGCTGCTTCTGCACGAGGTCGGCTCCCAGCTGCAGCTCCTGGCCGGTTGGACTGGACGGGGTGCCCGCCTGGCGGCTGCTGGGCCTCAAATTCCCTGCTTCTCTGAGGCACCAGTTTCTTGCCCAGGCCCAGACATCTGGGAAGCTGGGGAGTGTGGCCTCTGAAAGGGTGAGCTGGGAGCTTTCCGGAGGCTTGACTGAGGAGGGGTTGGATGGGGTGGGAAATGCAGATGAGGTAGGTGGTGCCACTGGGGAGATTTGGCAGCCTTTTGGCCACCCAAGCTCTGGTTTGGCTAGAGTGGAAATCCGCTTTCTTGGCTCAGCGGCAGCTCTGAAGTAAAACCAAGGATCCAGAGGTTCTGGGCCCCAAGTGTCAGGCTTGTCCAGTCTCTCCAGCCAGCAGGGTAGAGGAGGGCCTCTCCTCCCTTTGGAAAGGCCCTGGGCTAAGGTGGAGATGAGCCACCATTATTGGTATGGGGGGGGCGGGGCATTCTCTATCTGATGGGGGGTGGGCCGCCAGACTGAAAACAGAGATGAGGAGCAAAATACCCACCAGAGATAGCCAAGTGGAATTGGACCCCTGACAAAAGCAACAATTTGAGTGTTTTGTGATTTTTCTTGGGACACTATTGATGTTTTTAGGGCCCAACTCATTTGAAGGGTTAGAGTTGGTGTTTAATGGAACGGAACCTTTAACTAGAGGCCCTGGGTTCAAAGTCTGGCTCTGCCACAACTTCGTTAACTACTGGAGCCTCTGTGTTCTCCTTTGGTGAAAGAAAATAATAGTACCTTCCTCGCAGATGTGTTACAACCTCATATTTGTCCCTGTGCTCCCCAAGCCCCTGTTCAGATCTGGAGGAGGGTTTGGTTGGAGGGGAAATGGGCCCTCAGAGACATGAGGGTAATACCCCTAGCTTTCCCCAGCCAACTAGCAGCCAGGGGGGTTTGATGCCATCACCTATAAACTGATCATTGAAAGACTCTAGAACGCCCTCCAGAAAACTTCGGCAATTGATATTCGGAAGGCGAATTTTACCTCTGGGGCTGTGGCACCTGCTTCTCTCTCTTCCTTGTTTGCTGTGGATTTTTACAGTCATGCCCGTTTGCTCAGGAAGCACAGGCTCTGTGTTTTACAAGTGTCATCTGTCATCCTTCTCTACCCGAGGCTTGAGTGTGAAATATCTCCAAGAACCTGCCTGGCCCCTGCCTTCTCTTCTCTGCTTCTGCCTCTTGCTGTTCCAAGAATCACCTCACCAGGATAGTGTTGGGTCCAGACCCAGTGAGTGGGCACAGCTCTTGCTGGGGTCTGTACAGGGCCTATGATTTGACCTGGGTCCCACCCGCAGAGTTGGGGGTCACACCCAGGCGAGGAGAGAGGCTCAGACCCAGTATGTATTTAGCAGGGTCTGACTAATGAACCAACTAGATTAGGAGTGGAGAAGAAGCTCTAACTATAATGGGCATGCCTAAGGAAAGGTATTTTCAGGGAGCAAGCAGTCATATATGAAGATGGGGACCAAGGAGATTAGCCATGTCCAGACTACTCAGAGTCAAGGCTATCAGGAGGGCTCCTTGGAGGAGGTAAGGATTTCAGGAACAGCAAAAGCCCATAGAAGTCCATAGAAGGCAGATTTTGCTTTCTCTTATAGTCTTAGAGGTTACTGGGGATTCAGGAGGCTTCAGGAGTAGGGTACTGAACAAGCAGAATGAGTATTCTGAGAAATTCTGTCAGGACCAGATCCTTGAAACAATTTCTTGGTTGCTTATTATGTGCCAGGCACGATGCTAAGAGCTTCATATTATTATCTCATTGAATTCTCCCAATTCTAGGAATTTGCCACTATCGCTGCCTCTACCTTACAGAGGAGAACACTGAAGTTCAGAGAAGTTGGGACCTGCCAGGTCATTAATACATGACAAGAGTGGTCTCTTGACTCACATGTCTATCTGAATTCAAAACCCACGCTCTGAACTCTTCTGTGCTGCCTTTCCCCGCAGGTGAGGCACAGGGCACCATGGGCCCATACCTCTCCAAGTCCTGCTGGCCTCCGGGGGAGGCTGGCTTCAGAGCCACCATTGCAGACCCTGTGAGCCCAGCCTGCTCTGTGGGCCTCTCTGCCCACTCACTCCCACTTGTTTATAAGCTCCCCTGAAACAGGCAGCACCGTCCTTGTGGGTAGGACCGAAGATGGGACCTTAGAGTGAGCCAGACAGAGAGTCAGGGGACTCAACTCTGCTGTATGTGTGACTTGAGTGAGGAGCAGATCTCTTTACGCCCTGGGGCCTCATTTCCTTACTGATGAATTGGGATGTTAATGCTTATGACATGTGTGAATGTACTTCATACAGTGAATAATAGCTTTGGCACTCGGGTTGTATTTGTGACCCCTTCCTAATTGAGACCAAGTAACTAAAATGTTACATGTAATACTTCTTAGGGAATAGAAGGTGGGCTCTAGTGTATCAGTTTCATATGGGACTAGGGTTAACCAATCAAGCCACAGCCCAGCCAGGTGGGCACTGTGCTTTTTGGGAAAAGGGAGGGTACAGAACCTGCAGAAGGGCATGTGGTCCAGAAGGGATCAGTGGCAGGCAGCTAGGAAGGGACACATTGACAAACACATCGTTTACTTTTGTAATCCGCCAGCTATCAGTGTAGCTTTGGCATTGGATTAGACAGAAGGCATTTTCCTTAAGCTGATGTTTCCGGACCTTCTTTTTACTACTCCCCTCTCCGAGGAGCCTTCTGAGGCATTTTTTCCCCTAATTGCACCTCTGCATGCATTTTAATACCACAGGTATACTGTATACTGTATATGTGTTTATGCACTGCAGGTGTCTCTGAGCCTTATATACAAAAAGTAAATAAAATCTATTTCACCCCTCTCAAGAACAAATTTTTCCCCCTTGGGGGCGCTGTTGCCTCCGTTGAGAAATGCATGCTTCAGGGCTAACAGACCAGGATTAGAAAAAAAGTGTATTATAATGAGGCCAGGAGAATCCAGGAAGTGGTGAGGAAGGCAGATTCACTGTGACACGTCACTACCCAGGTGTGGCCCATGGGCCAGAAGCATCAGCCTCTCCAGGGAGCAGGCTAGCAATGCAAACCCCATCCCATCCCAGATCTCCTGAAGAGGCATCTTTATTTTATCAAAAGTGGAGGTGGGGGCTGGGTTGGAAAAA
The DNA here is from genome assembly GCF_018345385.1 of Vulpes lagopus. Lineage (NCBI taxonomy): Eukaryota > Metazoa > Chordata > Mammalia > Carnivora > Canidae > Vulpes > Vulpes lagopus. The sequence goes on from NC_054824.1 coordinate 63,754,322, forward strand.
ACTAGCCAAACCCAAGGCTAGTCTTTGAACAGAAGGCCAAAAGATGAGAAGTAAGAAGGCAAGGAGCAGAGACAGCCATGTGCTGGGTCAGTAGTTGTTAAGCCATCCAGACCAAATGCAGCAGGCAAGTTTAAGGAGCAACGTTGTCTCTATCTGTCGTGATCTATCATCTTTACTTTTTCTCGGGTGATTTCCGTGCATTGTATCTGCAGAATGTATAGACGGGGTGGAGGTCCTGGAGAAGAGACACAAGGCTATACGTGGCCTTGCTTCCAAGCAACAGAAGGCCAGGATGCCTTGGGTTTGAACAGATCTGTGCCTGCTTTCTTGAGTGCCCCTAAGGGCCAAGGCTAATGGGGACCAGGCCGGCCTGAGGGACAGACTGAGCCTGGAGAGACAAGGCTTAGGTCTTAAAACTGTGTCAAGCTGGATTAAGTAACTAAACTGAGCTCTTGTAATTTATCAATCTGCATAGGATTGTCTGCCGTAGACACTGGGAATCCTTGCAGCAGTCCTGTAGGTACGGGGCCACGCTGGGACATGAGAGGCTGCAAAAATCCCAAAGTTGGGCTCTTTAGAGTTCAATGTGTTTATTATCAGCATGTCCAGCATTAGTCTATCCGCCGGAAGGAGCTGAGCGCCAGTCAGTCTGCCCAGGTGCATCCAACAACATGAGAAGCAGGATGCTGGGTGTCCCTCTGCCTCCCTTCCTTTGGGTCATCTCTCCCAACCCATCCTTTGTTCTATCCCACTCTGCCCTAGGCCAGCACACAGTGGTCTTCCTTCTTGTCTGAACTCAGATCCCCAATATCACTTTGGTCCTCCCATCTCTCCTTCCCTAAGACTCACTGCCTATTCCCTCCTCCAAAGCTGGTGCTCACCTCACCTACCCCTCCCGATCTAGTGCCCTGTTAAGGCAGCTTTACTAGAATAAACTAGGGGAGGGCATTTATTTTGGTTCTCAAGTAAGTCTGTGGAGGGGATTTACTTTGGTCCCCCAAAGGAGTCTGAGTACCTAGTACAGCTGACCCTGGAACAACAGGGACTCCAACTGTACCAGCCTGTTTATACGCGGATTTTTTTTTTCAATAAATATGGTATAGTACTGTAAACGTATTTTCTCTTATGATTTTCTTAATAACGTTTTCCTTTCTCCAGCTTTACTGCAGGTATACAGCATATAATGCATGTAACATACAAATATATGTTCATCAGCCATGGATGTTATCAGGAAGGCTTCTGGTCAACAGTAGGCTATTTGTAATTGAGTTTTGGAGGTAGCCAAAAGCTATACATAGATTGCCAACAGTGTGGCGAGTGAGTGCCCTTAGCTTGCATGTTGTTCAAGGGTCAACTGAGGCTGTAAACGGGGTCTTGCTGTTACATGGCTCTCTCTGGTACTCAAAGTGAGTGACATATGGTCACTCAACCTGTAGGACTTGGAGGAGCTGGGGAAGTGAGCTCAGCTCAGGATCCAGCTTAGATCTCAGAGTCTGATGAAAGAGAGATGTAGGAGTGTCCAGAATGATGGCCGTGAGGGTAAAGGCATTGTTGACTCTCTGAGCTCCTGGAACCCCCTGGAAATTCCCAAACAAGGGCCATAAGATGAGGCCCTGCCCTTCTAAAAAGATATTGAAGATTGCAGGGTGGGCAAAGTTGCTACCTCGATTCAGTGTCCTCCCCCCCTTTCCCCCACACACATATAAAGGAGCCATCGTTACACCACATAGGTCCTGCTGGGGCAGAAAGGCAGGAGGGTGGATGGTGACTGGGGTCATGGGGTTAAAGGTTAGAGGTCCTCTTATAGCACAAACACCAGGGCTGGTCGTATCAGACTTCCCACTGCGCAGGGGAGCCTAGAATGAGTTTTCTCCATTCGGACCTGCCAGGATCTTGCCCAGTGACTTGGGCCGCCCATCTCCCTTTCTGTTCTTGCCTGTGTGATGAGGCCTGAGGCTCCTCTAGTCCCTTATGGTTTAGGTATTTGATCTTTTGATTTATAAGTCCCTGGATCTGCCCGAGTAAAGATACCTCTGCTGAGCCACCCAGGCTCTGGAAATGACTTGTCCTCCAGCTTCCTTCTCATGGGGAGCTCACAGATAGTGCTGACCTGATGTTTCCCTCTGCCCGCTGCCCTCTGCCTGCTGCCAACCTGCCCCAAATCCCGTAACTAGGTTACTGAGTTCAGTGCTGAATGCCAGGATGCCAGGGCTTCAGTGCGAACGCCAGTGCCTCCTTCCTCCCCTACTCTAGCACATGCATGTGTGCGCATGCGTGCACACACACACACACTCTCTCCTACATACTCACATGTGTACACACAACCACAAGCAGGCCTGCTTATATGCACACTTGCACATACACTCTCAAAACACTCATACATCTGCACACCTATGCATTCACACACATAAACGTGTGTGCACATACAATGCCATACTTATATATACATACGCATGTGCACACACAGACACACCTGCTGTGCACTCATTTACATACATACGTACCTGCACATGCACACATTCATACATGTTCACATTCCCGCACTCGTACCCATGTACAGACATGCACATGTATAGACACACATTAGCATGAGCTCCCTTTGTCTACTGCTGCCACTTCTCCATCAAAGACACGGACACAGGCCATCCAGTGTTAGCAGAGCAGTGGCTACTTGACAAAGAACATTTCTGTGCATGGTCTCCTGTAGTCCCTATGGGTCTCTGAGCTGGGCAGCACCTGGTTTTGCCCTCCTCCCTGTTTGGACAAGGAGTGAGGCTCAGAGGGGGAAGGCCACAGGGCTAGTCTCTCATCTCAGGATGAGAACTCAGACCTCAGATGCCATGCAACGTTTCACTGTCACAACAGAACTGCCACAGTGCACTCACATCCATCCCTGTGCCTGCTGCAGGACATCCCTGGGAAACAGAAGGCTCTGTCTATCCCTGAGTGAACTATGGAAAACGGGGTCCCAGGGATGCTTACATGGGGTGATGGAGCTGGCACTGGAGCACCCTGTCCTTTGCTGGGAACTGTGTGCATGTATGTGGCTGTTCACTGATCCGTCCTTCGCCTGTCAGTCAGCTCTTAGGAGCTTTGGTTCACACAAACCTCCAGCAATGGACAGTGGCGCCCCCCATCAGCCTCATGGGCACATCAGCCCCCATCTGCCTCCTTTCCACAGAGCTAGGAGAGGGGGCAGGAGAGGGTCCCAACTCGCTTGCTTTTGTGCTCCTGAGGCTGTAGGTTCTGGGCTTTGCTGCCTGCCCTGGGAATGAGGCTTCCTTTCACTTGTTCCAGCGTGCCCCTCCAGCCGCCTCCAGCCCTCAGGTGAACCTGGGAATTTAGCATCTGGTGACCAAGCCCATGCTCAGTCACCCAGCCCTCTCGTGTCTGGCTGGTCTGCAGTCCTCGCAGATTTCAGTGCAGTTCTGCAAGTAGCTACTGAACGCCTACTGTGTGCTGCCCAGCAGGCCGGGTGCCGCAAAGATGAATCATCTCTCCAGCTCGCATGCACACGCAGCCCCCTCACGTCCACCATCTGAATGATCCTCTTATGCTTTTTCCAGCCCTGCCTGTGACCTCCAGGACGCAGTAGAGATGGGGGGGGTGTTCAGTCTGGCTTCTTTCTCATGCCTTCCCTCACCTGCATTCCCATCACATGTGTGTGTGCACATGTGTGTGTCTGCATAGGACTCGGCTGAGGGTCACAGGTGATCTACACACCTGCAGACCATGATGATGGTGATGATGGTGGCGGGGTTGGGGGAGGGTGATGAAGACCACTTAAGGAATGTTCTTTGACACTGAAAAGAAAAGAAAAAAATGTTCTCTCGCACTGCTTTCCCAGACCCCTCCTCCGCCCCATGACCAAGCTGACATCTTACCATCTCACCCAAATGCAGACTAACTGGATGAAGAGATTTGGCAGTTGTGGTCCTGTGTAGGGGCAGCTGGCCTGAAAGGAACCATGTAATCTTCCTCCTGGCCTGCTTACCTGCGTCACAGGGGCTGAGCTGGCAAGAAGGGGAGGCGAGGAGAGGCCTGAGAATAGACATAAATCCTGGACCCTCTGTCTAGTCACGGCTTCTAAGCACATGACAGATGAGGGCCATCACGCTGGGGGGAGGACAGTTGCCCAGCCTTCCATGGGCAAGAATCTGGGCATTGACTGCTGGCAGGGAGGAGCACAGAAAGAGTTGCAAGTGGGCCAGGCAGGTTCCTGACACTTGAGAAGCCTTCTCCAATGGGGAAAGGCCTGCTCCTTGATCTGGGGCTGCTTGCATCAAAGAGGAGGAGGCTGGAGCAGATAAACATGGTGCCTTATGTTGGGACACTTAGCCACTACACCATGGGGACACAGCATCCTTTTTATGTAGGAGCATGTGTGCACTTGTCCCCCTCCCCCATCCATAGGGTTTATGCTATATCCTGTTTCCTGCTTGTGTGAACTCAAGCTGGCTCCTCTCTGTCCCTCGGTTTCCTCATCTGCAAAATAGGGGTAATAATAGTACCCACCACATAGGGTTGTTAGGAACGTTTAACAGATGACTATATGTAGAGTGTTTGGAGCAGTGCCCAGCACACAGTGCTGTAGAAGTAGATGTCATTATTCATAGTGGGTATAATAATGGCATTCTCCTAGGAGTGGAGAAGAACACTATAGACCAACTTAACTGATACTCTTTTCAAATGAGCGCCCCTTAAATATTATAGCAACTTGGGGAATTTCATAATACTCTCCGCATGATCCCATGGGACCCTCCTGGAAACCCTACTAGGCAGGCAGGACAGACATTACGATTATAGCCATTTCACATGAGGAGAAACTGAGGCACAGAGGTTACTAAAGTGGTTGCTGGTCCAGTTGGGGGTTTCCACTCTACTTCATGGACACACTGTGTTCAGCTGAGGGGTTAGGGGAATTTGGTGGGGGAAGGTTTGGGTGAAGATGGCTAGTGGGTTCAAAACTGGACCTCCCACCTGGTCCTTATTGGTGTTGGGATCAGATCACCAGGAAATGAGGCCCAGTGTGGGGTGAAGTTCACGTCATGTTCTATGGCGTGGAATGCTTAGACTGGGTCTACATAGCATGGCTCAGGGGAAAGCAGATAGTATACCTCAGGGGATGGGAGTTAGTGGCAGGGCCACAGGACATACTTATCTGGATCTTTTTGAGACTGTTATGAATGCCCTGGGATGGGATGGAGATGGGATCGGATGGGAGTCCTAAGGGGTTTGTGGAGCCTGGATTGGGAAAACTTCTGTCAGAAGGAGACCCTTCATTCAGCCTGGTCTATATGTGAAGAGAAAACCCGAGAGAGACACTTCCTCTGATGTGTTCATGATTCCTGTCCCACCAGCCTCTGATACCCATGCCCCACGGCCCACCCTGGTAGTAGGAAGAGGGAACCTCCTGGATCCTTTGGTCTGAAGGAGCTGGGAAAGCATCTGGGGCAGGAAAATGAGTCTTGAGCCCAGATACAGAAGAATGAATGAAGACTTCCAGCGGGGAGAAACCGGGCCCAGAGGGATGCTTGTGAAGTGGGGTTTCAGGAGCTCTTGGGAGGTTGATATATGGGAATAGTTGATGGGGTCAGTGTCTAGAGTGGGACATGGGATGATGGTAGGGAGTGGGTGCGTGACCATGAGGAGGGGATGGGAGTCAAGGAGGTAGTGAAGGCCAGCAGGGGGTGAGAGCCTCAGGAAGAGAGCGGGGGTTGGAAGCCAACTGGGGCCTGGGCCTCCGGGCTACTCCTGCTGCAAAACCTGACTGCCTAGAACCAAAGCCCCATCCCAAGCCCCCTCTCTCCAGGGAAGAAATCCAGGCCCCAACCTCATTTCTAGACCTATGTGATCCACTGGGTCCATAAATCATGTGCTATGTAAATATGGCACATAATTGGGAGGCGCTGCAGGTGTGGATGGTTCCAACCTGAGCAGGGAGAGAACAGTGGATCATGCGTTTCAGGGGAGGCTGGTGGGGCACTGGTGGCTGGCCCAGCTTTGTCTGGGAGGACTCTCAGGCCCGCCACCCTGCCACATGGCTGCTCTGTGGTTCTAGGCTGCTATTTACTGTATATTAGCTTTTAAATTACAGTACAACATTGATTCCCCGATCTTCAGACCCAGGCCTCTCTCGTGGTCCCTCTCTCGCTCCACCACTCTCTGCCTCTCTTCTTCTGTCTTGTGTCTTTCTGCACTTGGTTTTTATTTTTTATTTTTTTTTAAATATTTTATTTATTTATTCATGAGAGACACACAGAGAGAGGCAGAGACATAGGCAGAGGGAGAAGCAGGATCCCTGCGGGGAGCCTGATGTGGGACTCGATCCCAGGGCCCTGGGATCACGACCTAAGCCTAAGGCAGATGCTCAACCACTGAGCCACCCAGGTGTCCCCTCTCCACTTGGTTTTTAATGCAGGGTATTATCTTACATCATATTGTTACCTGCTAGTATTATGTTCATATTACCTTGTATTTACTAGAGCTTATACCGTATTCACCCCTGCCACATAGACACGGCACTTGATAGTTTTTAAAGCGTGGCTTGCAGCTCTATTTATCTGCTTTGGACCCCACAACAGCGAGGAAGTAGGGCAAGCAGATCTGTCTCTACCTCAAGGTGGGGAAACAGGCTAGTAGAACGACCAGGTCATGCTTGGATTGCATTATATGACATTATACCATCAGGATAATGGCTTCTGGGTATTGAATGTTTAGGATGGGCCTGGCATTGTTCTAATGTAAGCTTTATAGACTCGTTTTATCCCCCACATTGAATTCTGTGGGGTAGGTGCTGCTATTAGTTCATTTTATGGGTGAGGAAATGGAAGCCTGGGGAAGTCAAGTAGCTTGGCCAGGGTCAAGCAGATGAAAAGAAGGCGGAGCTCGGATTCCAGACCAAGTGCATGGCTCCTGAGCTTACACTCTTGCCTGCAATTCAGGTTGTCACATGCTGTGATCCTTGAGGTGGAGGGTGGGGACAGGGGTGAGGTGGCTTCTCCTTGTTACTAGAAGCGTTCGTGACCTCACACACCTTCAATTTCTGTAATCGTTTTGCTGCACCTGAGGGAAACACAGGGACCCTCGCGGCACCTGGAAATGCCCCCAGAGTGTGTATCTGTAATTTGGGTTGCCAGGCGAGGGCAGGAGGGCAGGAGGGCAGGAGGGTGGTGGAAGCCCCGGCTGGGTGGCTCACTGGCTGCCTGCCTTCTCCTTTTCTGTGTCCCTGGAAGCAGGCTGCCATCCTGACCTCCATGGGCCCTGATCAACTGCCTTTGTGCACTTACCCTCCTGCTTTGGGCTTCAGCTCCGATCACTGGCAAAGCTGCTTGGCGGCCAGGCCATCTCCACGCTGGACCTGGCTCTCAGGGGCACGGCAGGCCGGCAGGCATCGGAGGGGTTGCTGGTGGTGCCGGGGGGCCCTGCATGTTCAGCTGCGTCCAGCCCCATCCCTGACTGGGGGGCTGCTGCTGAGCATTTCCCTCTGCAGCCTGAGACTCCTGTGTGAGCAGAAGTTTAGAAGGTGTACAGGCTTTACTCTGGACTGTAGCCACAGGCCCTTCTTCTCCAGACTCCTCATAGTCCCAGCCTCCTGCCTCCATCCTGAGGGGATACTGCTGTGGCTTGCGTCTGGGTCACATGGCAAAGCTGGCCAAGGCTGGGAAGCTCAGTTCACTGTCCCCACTCTTTCTCATGGGGAAGAGGAGGCAGGCTTTCTAGGCCAAGCACAAGTGCCCTGTGCCATCTGCATCTACACGGCCCCTCGTAGGGGCAGGGAAGAGAGTGAGCAATGGAGCCTGAGCCTGAGGATGTCGCTGTGACCTGACTTCCTGGGAATAAGCTATCCCTGGGGGAGGGCGGCTTATTATTATTATTATTATTATTATTATTATTATTATTATCATCCTCGGGGGAGGGCTTGCCTGCACATCTGCCTTTCCGTGGGCCTGCTGTTTCAAAGCTGAGCTTTGGGTGCCGGGACCGCTTTGCCAGGTTTCACACCCTCTGCTCCTGCTAAGGGCCCTCTAGCAAAGGAAATGTCAAGTATAAGGTAAAGGGACCCTTCCCTTCCCTCCTCTGGGCTCAGAATCATCAACTCACACCCCATAGTGAACACAAACTGGGAACATCATTCAGAGGGGTGATGCATTTTTTTTCTTATTTATTGGTATAATTTATTGAGCACTTGTTACATGAGAAGAAGCCTAGCAGAGTGATTGAGGCCCAGGAGCCAGACAGCCTGGGTTCAAATTTCAGTGATTGCACCTGTGAGCTGTGTGACCTCGGGCAGGCCATCTCCCTCTGAGCCCAGTTTCCTCCTCCATGAAATGGAGCTTATACCAGCACCGAATCCTCAGGGTTGTGGCGGGTGTGAAATGAGTGAAGAGCTTCAAAGCGCTATGGTGTCTGGCCCAGGGGGTGTATTAGGTGTCCGCTGGTGCCGTGATCTACATGGTTTCTCTCCATTGGTTTCCTCACTACCTTTCCAAAGTAGGTATTACCACTCTTTTTGTGCGGATGTGGAAACTGAGGCTCAGAATGGCAACGGGGTTGTTTGCCCAGGACTGAGGAGATTTCCGGGATGCAAGACTTTCACTTCTAAATCTGGGGAAGTCCCAGACCTACTGGGATGAGTCTCAGGTCCAGAAGAAACTGCACGGCTGAGCCAGGATTTAAACCCAATTGTGTCTGATTCCCACTGCCCTAAACAACCACACTAGCCTCCCTTGGGGCCAGTGCTTCTCTTAGCTGTTCACATTTGCTGAACTCTGGCAGGTTTTGGAGGCAGTCTTCTATTTGATCCTCACCAAACCTTGTGAATTAGATAATCTTACCTGAAGTGTAGCAAAGAGGAAACAGACAGACACAGAGAGGTAAAGTGACTTGCTCAGGGTCACTCAGCCAGGAAGTGGCTGAGCCAGGATTCGAGCCTGGGCTATCTGGAGCCAGTGCCCTATGCTCCTGGCCACTCTGCTACCTCTCCCCTTGTATCTTTTCTTAGTTCCCTCCATGGTGCATGGTCTCGTTTCTTCATTCCAGTGGCCTGTGGAGTAGACAGAGTAGGTACTTTTGCCCTGTTTACGGGTCAGAACACAGAAGTTCAGAGAGGTCAAGTTACTTAGCTAACGTCACACAGCTTGTAAGTGACAAATGCAGGATGAGGTTTCATCAGAGGTTCTCAGCTGGCACTTCTTGTTGTGGTTTCCTTGTTCGATAAGTGGGAGGAGGCCCCCAGCCGAGCCGAGTCCTGTTCGGATTCCTAGAAAGCAAGAGATCTATGTCATCACTGGGTCCCCACATGCGGAGGGCTGGTTCTCATGCTCAGGCTCTGGGATGTCATTTGATGGCCTTGGCAGGTAGAGGAGGTGGCCTACCGCAGGGTGGACACACTGCCAGCCACATAGCTCCCTCCTCTTGCCGACTGGGGACTGAATGCATCACAGGTTGTGTTTTCCTGGAAGGGCAGCAAAAGCTCTATTAACCCCAGGCTTGTTTCTGAAGTAACTAAATAAAAGAATTGGGAAAGACAGTGACAAGAGTCTATAAATTCTGAATGATGTTCAGGAAAGTGGCCTGAGCCCTAGAGCCCATAAAACCCAGGCAGCCTGCGGGTTGGGGGTGATTTATGGGACCCTTTATCTGCCTTGGGGTCACCTGCCCATCAAGCTTCCTACTTGTGAGGTACTTTTGTTTTTAACTTCCAAGCTCTTTTCATAGTTCTGGGCATTTTGTGGTTGTCCTCGAGCCATACATAGGGATGAATTACTCCCCCATATAACAGATGGGGAAACTGAGGCATGGATGGATTGGTGAATAGCCTAGGTGTGCATAGTGACCCAGGTCCCTTGATTCTGTCCTGCTAAGTTCTTACTAACATTTATACTGATTAGCCCTTACTACCTGCCGGGAATCATTCTAAGCAGTATAAGCTTATTAACTCATTTAACCCTCACAACCACCCTAGGACACAGGACTATTGTCACTGGGGTTTCTCTATTGTAGTGAGGAAGCTGAAGCAGAGACCGTTTAAATAACTGGCTTAGAACCACACAGCTGGGGTGTCGCAGGGCCAGGACTTGGATCCACAACCTTTAGCATCATGCCCATTAGCAAAACATAAATGCAGAATGGCCTGTGAGGGTGAGGAGGGGCCTGTGCTGTCCCTGGTGGACCGGGCTGGCTGGCTGCCTCTGCCTGGGAGGTGGTGCTCTGTGCTCTGGGCAGTTTCAGTGCCATCAGACAAGAACATTCCTAAAGGAGCAGTGAGGGTGGGCAGGTGCTCCGAAGAGAGGTGGCAAAGTGCCATGGAGAAAGCCCCGGGCTGGGAGTCTGGAAGCCTGGATGCCTGGCCCCAGCTCTGCCACCTGCTGGCCATGGACCTGGGTGACTCCACTGTACCTTTTACCCCTTTGTCTCTGCCCTCCTCTGATCTGGACTGAGGTGGGACATCACATGGTTTTCGGGACCCTCTGGCAGTGGTGATGGCGGCAGCAGGAAGAACACAGAAGCTCAAATGCCAGACCTGGCTCTACACTCATTGTGGAAACCCAGAGCAGCAACCGGTGTCTGAACTACCAGCTTAACACCTGGGCTATTTAAAGTGTCTGGCACTACCTAGAACTTCGAGGTTCTATTCTTTTAGGAGGGGTCTGGGCTGGAGCCAGCTCCCTCCACATTGCCCTGCTGGAGATTGAAGGGAGAGATGGGCTTGGCCATTGATTACCTATGGTGCTGACACTGCTTCCCCATTGGGTGCTCATCCACAAGGGTGGGGTGAGGGGCTTTGCTGGGGGAGGAGGGGGTATAACATCCTCTTCTTCTGGCCAAAGTCTATGAAACCCCAGATCTATGGAGGAGAAAGCAGAGGGACCTCTCCTGGTTCCTTTCCTTCTTTTTGACCTTCTTTGGCACGCTGCCAGCCTGGCATGCCTCCATTCCATTCACTTGCAGATGACAGGTGTTTCCTGAGCACCTGGTATTGGGCAGGTGCTGGGTTACATGCGTCAGCTAGACCTGGTCCTTACCCTCAGGGTGCTCCCTGTCTGTCAGGGGAGGCCGAGAGATAAACAGGCAATTATAGTACACTGTAACAGAGCTCCACTAGAAGTGAGGAACCAGGGGAGCTTCCAGGAAGAGGTGATTCTGTTCTACTCCACTGCCTTTCACTAAATGGCCACAATATCCTCCTGAAGGCCCTGCCTCCCCAGGCTCCCCTAGCCCACCCTAGACAGTGAGCATGCCTTGCTGAAGACTTATTGCCCTCAGGATAAAATCCTAACTTGTTAGATGCCCCTCAAGGTGCTGGTCCCATCAGCTTTCCCTGGTCTGTGCCCACCACCCCAGCTCCCTACTGGACTTCCAGAGTTCCCAGAGCGCATCATGCTCTTTCCCACTTTTGAGCTTTTGGATTCACTGGGTCTCCTGCTGGAACACCATTTCCCCACACCTGGCTTGGTTGGATCCTTCTCTCACTTTGGGTATCTGCTGAAATATTGCTCCCAGAGGATGGTCTGATCCACTCCCCGCCCCAGGCTAAAGCTGGTTCCTTACTGCTTTCATTCAGAATGGTCCCCCCCCCCCATATATTTTTCCCCACTTGGCATTTGCTTGTTTGTTTATTGCTTCTCTCTTGCAGCCTGTGAAAAACGTGAGAGCCACAGACTCGTGCTTAGACCGCCAGCCTGCAGGTCCTACTGCAGGGCTCACCAGCTGTACAACCCTGGGGAAGTCACTTCCCCTCTCTGTGTCCCAGTTTCTCCATGTGTAGATGGAGGTGGTCTTTACCTCACAGAGGTGTTGTTCTGGTTTAATGAATTAATATATGTAAAGCCCTTAGAACAGTGTCTGGCACGTGGCAAGTGCTCAATAAATATTAGCTATCATCATTATTTCTATATCCAGTGCCCAACTCAATGAATATTTAATGATTAGATGAGACACCTGGGCTGAATCTTCAAGGGAGTAGGTTGGGGCTGCTTAAAGAGAAAACTGGTGATGTCGGTCACCTGACTCCCATCCTTGAAGCTTCTCAGCAGCCCCTCAAGCAGATGCCTTAGTCTTCCCTTTACCTGCTCTGTAGGGGGAGGTCAGGCTTCCCGACTCAACGCCCTGGCCACCGCACTGTTCCCATCCTCATGTTCATTTGTCCTCCTGCAGGTGGATGCAGGTGGATGTGGATCCCAGAGCTGCCTTTGGATGGCAGGGCTCTCATAAAGTGACCCGCGTCCTTCCCACTGTAGCATGCTGTATGCCACCCAGTGTAGCTGGGTGCCCCAACCTGGCTCTGCTCCTTACTGGCTGTGTGATCTTGGGCAGGTCATTTGACCTCCCAGTGCCTCAGTGTCCTTCTCTATAAAATGGGGTGAAAACTCAACAAATAGTCCAGAGCCCCCAGCCATGGTCACGGGTGTAGATTGGCTATCTGGGTTCAGAGGATACAACAGGCTTTATTTACCACCATGTTTCTTACTGTTAGGGAAGGATTCGGGACAGAATAGGATATAAAGCATCTGCATTTTCATCTTGTGTGGGGCCCTGCAGCTGCCCATGTGAACAACTTTTTTTTTTTTTTTTTTTTTTTTTTTACCCCACACCTACATGGGGCCTGTCAGCTGCTCTGGCTACGAGTTGAGATACAGGTGAGTCTCTGTGCTACAGAGAAGCTGCAGCCTCAGTTGCCCACCATCTGTATACCATCTTGGAGCTCCAAGATCTGCCTGCTGGCTCATAGTCCCCTGGTCCCATGGATCGGGGGCTTCACAGTACACAACAGACACCGCAGAGTGGGTCCTTACCTGTGCTGTGGAAGGACAGCCCAAGCTGTTTTCCCAGGGAGGCCTAGGCCAGGCCAGACTGCTGGCAAGCCTCTGCTCTATCTGCACCTGACACTTCTTGTAGGGACACAAGGGGACAGTCAGGAGACTGCTGTCAACGACCAAGGTAAGAACTGGATTTATAAAAGAGAGAGGAGAGAGGGAAAATAGCAGAGCACCTGGCAACAGTGAATCTTGTTTCACATTGTGGGGGTAAACTGATCAGCTGGCAGCTGGCAGACTGGTTAGTCTGGGCATCTCTGTTCCCGAGCAGGCTGCCTGGGGCACTGAAGAACACAATGGCAATTGTTAGGGATTTTCCAGAAGAACCCCAGGATTTCACCTGGGGTGGGAGCAGAGTCTTTGGGGGATGCGTGCCAGTGCTCCCTCACCAGCACCTCCACCATAGCCAGGCCAGGCTGCACTCCCGCGCCCCCCCGCCCCCCGCCGCCATGGGCCACTATAGGATTAAATGGGTCAAGGCACCAAAGGCCTCAAAACAATAAATAATCAGTGCTCACATGGAAATAAGTGCATGGTATGTGTTTAGTAAGTTCCATCTCTTTCTCTCTCTGGTTTCCATCTCTTTGGCCTCTCTAGCTGCTGTTGCCTGATGTCCCACATCTCTTTTGGAACTGAGATCAGGAGGGGAGAGGAGGAAGATGGGGACCCAGAGAGGATGCCAAGAACCCAGACAGCTTTGGAGCAGTTGGTTTTAAGCAATAAAGTGGTCAGGTTCTTCCCCTGGAGCCCTTTAGGACCTAGAATTGGGGAGAATTTCTTTTGTCTCCTTTTGGCCAAGGCAGCCTCAATCAGCAGCTCCCATAATTTCATGCCATTGGCCAACGCAGGCTGTGTCCATCATTTTGTTTTTCCTCTCAGCATGGAGGATAACTAGAAGTCTGGAACCCAGAGAAAGAGTGTCCTGCTCTCTTCTCGCTGGGACATGGGGAAGAGGACCCTGGTGGCAGGACGCTGTTCTATTCCTGAATGTTTTACTTCTGTACTTCCTTTTCTCTAGAAAGTCAGGTGGGCTAAGGGCTGGGGTCTCAGAGGCTGACTGGGGAGCCTGGCTGTCCTAGGGACTTGTAGTATGACATTGATCAAGAGGAGACCCTCTTCTGTTTCCTCATCCTTAAAGCTGGAAGCTTTAAGGAGATGGGCCTACTTCTTTCTACTCTAAGCATACTCTTCATGTTTCTCTTTAAAGCCACTCTCAAAGGTCATTATCCCAAGGTTTGGCTGGAATATAAGTGTTAGGGGGTCCACCCTTCAGGTGGCCCTGGCTGTTACACATCCAGTCTTGGGGCAGGAAGGAAAGGAAGATGAAGATTCCTTTCCTTCATTGCTTCCTTTCACTATGGGTTGGGAGCTTTTCTTAGAGATGTGGGAAAGCTAGAGACTCCAGATCCATCTTGAGGCTTTCACTTGAACAGACAGATGCCATGATGATGTGTTTCTGAGTCCGTGTCTCAAATGGTTAGCACTTTGATGGTGGGGTGCTTGTTTCCATTATTGCACATAGCACCTGGCGTGGCCACACACCTGGAGGGGGTGTTTTACGAAGACTCATGCTTCTGTGATGGTGAGGGCTGCAGTAATGGGAACAAAGGTAGTGGAGGAGGTCAGGAGGATTGTGGGATGGACATTATGATTGCAGGGATGATGGAGATGGTTGCTGAGGTCATGGGATAGGGAAAGGCTGGAGAGATGACGTGGGGCATTAGAGGCAGTTAAGAAGTATTTTTGCTAGGAGTAGTGGAAAAACTCATTGAAATATTGTAATTTAAGGGAAAGGGGACCAGATTTATGTTTTGAAAAGCTCACTGCGGGCAGCCGGGTGGCTCAGCGGTTTAGCGCTGCCTTCAGTCCAGGGCCTGATCCTGGAGACTGGAGATCAAGTCCCACTTCAGGCTGCCTGCATGAAGCCTACTTCTCCCTCTGCCTGTGTCTCTGCCTCTCTCTCTCTCTCTCTCTCTCTCTGTGTGTGTGTGTGTGTGTGTGTGTGTGTGTGTGTCATGAATAAATAAATAAAATCTTAAAAGAAAAGAAAAGCTCACTGTAATTGCATGGTGGAAAGTTGCTTGAAGGGATGGTGGGGGTGAGTGATGCAGACCAGTGAGGAGACCATGGGAATAGTTCAGGAGAGACAGAATGGTGGCTGGGACTGGGGTGGTAAAGGTGGGATACAGAGAAGTGGGCAGATGCTGGAGCTGCATAAATGGTGGAATCAACAGGGCGTGGTGATAGTTACACGATACCTGGATCAGATTGGAGGCACAGTGAGTGGGAAGGTCGCATCAGTGATACAACTTAGGTGTCTGGCTTGGGCAACTGGATAGATCATAGATTAATAAGCTCCATGGGGCCAGAAGCTTGTCTTGTCTGCCTAAATCCCCAGGTCCCCAGGCAGCAGCTCACAGAAGGTAGGTCCTCAGTAAATGTTCGTTGCATGACTATTGCTGTTGCCTCTTGGTCATGAGCATGATGGAAAGCATATATTGTGTGTCCTCAGCTGGACACCAGGCACTCTTGGAGCTGGCTCACAGGACGGTTGATGGCCATGGGGCTGGACCTAAGAGTCAGATAAACCTGAATTTGGATCCTTCCTTTACTGGCTGTGTGATTTGGGAAAGTTACTTAACCTCCCTGAGCCTCAATATATTCACCTAACAAATGGGGACAAAAAAGAGGTCTTACCTCACAGATTACGCTGATGAAATGAGGTCCTATAATAAGATACATTGTACAGTGCCGAGCCCAGCTCCTGGACTGTGATTGCCAAGTGTGATGGTGGTCATTTAATAAAATTACTCACCTGAATCTCGTATCCAGCACCTTGCTGGACACAGTGTAGGGTGACGGGGAGGAGGTGAGTGAGGGCAAGGGAGCCGTTGAGGTCAGGACTGGACATACCATGGGAGACTGGTGCTCTATCTGCAGCCATCCTATTGCTTCCACTCTGATTTCTATTCTTGTTTCTTGGCAGTCCAGGAGATGAGACTGTGACATGGCCTCCGGGGTTCATGGCAGGCTCTCAGTGCTGACAGGGAAAGCAGACCGTCTGGGGACTCAGCTGCTTCCCTATCTACCTCTGCCTTGGCTTAATCCCAGCTTAGTCACAAAGAAGTGTATTTTAAAAATAGCAACAGGTGCTGTTCATCCAGATGGAACCCCTTAAAAACCACTGCTCCCTAATGGTCTTTGCACCATGATAAATGACTACAGATTGACAGGGAGCCCCTGGCAGCTGCTGATCCCTGCACCTTTCTTCCCTTTGATAAGAAAGCAAGGACTCAGCAAGCCTGAGGACCCTCGAGGGCCCCCCAGAGGAGGAGGCAGTAGGAATTCACGGGCCCCATGGCTGACCCTGCTGCTGTCTTCTTTGTGTGTCTGGGCTAGGGGGAGAGGGAGATAGAATCACAGACCCTGAGCCATTGATGGGATGCCGAGCAGTAGACATTCCAAGAGCAGGAGAGAGAGAGGCCCCATCTGCACCAGGGTCATCTGTGGGTACTGTGCAGATGTCAGGGAGGGGTCTCTACAGAGTCAACCCTTGGGGAGAGACAGGTGGGGCCAAGAGCGAGTTGGTGGGCGGGTCATCAGTACTTGGTCAAAATCTAGACTTAGGCTACAGGGAGACACCCATATGGTACACACTCCTCCACATACAGAGACCTGTGTACCAACCCTCACACCCTCCGTGGTGAGCCCCTCCGAGACTCATCTGCAGTCCCTTGATGGATGCAGCCAGGGGCAAGCTCCACCTTGGGCCTGCTGGGGTATATGTGTGTGTGTTGCATGTGTGCGGGAGCCTTTGCATGTACAATGGAGGCTTAATGTCAGTTCCTAGAAAAGTCTTTACTTCTAAGAGGTGACAGAGGCAGATTAGACTTTTTTCCAGAGCTTTCTGGAAAGGCCAGTGTGTCATCCTTTCTGCTTGATGCAGTGGCTGAGGTCCTTCAAGCCTCAGAGGCAGTAGAGGGAAACTCCAGCAAGCTCTGCCCCTGGCGGGAACCACAGGGTCCTGGTGGAATAACACCCTCTCCGGGTGGACCCTGTGATGACCCTGGGGGCCGTCAAATTGGAAGCCATGCCTCTTCTCCTCTTCCTCTGCACCTAAATGAGCTGCGCCTGAACTCTACCTTCCCCTAATCTCTACCTCCAGGAAGTCCTCTTGATTGCTCCAGCCCAGTCCAGCCTTGCCTCCAGCTCCCACCTCATTCCTCATCTGTGCTTCTTACCTGTCTCTCATCATATGTTCAATTTTAAATGATTTTCTCCTACTTCTTTGTCATCATGCCCAAGCTGGGCTATCCTCTCCCAGTGGGCAAGTTCTGGGCTCCTTAGCCTCTGCTCTGTTCATTCATTCATTCATTCATTCATTCATTCATTCACTCTCATTCTTCAAATACTTCTTGAACTTCCTGTCTGATAGGTAGGTACCAGACACTGGACTGGGCCCTGGGGCTATGGAGGTAACCAAGACTCAGGTTTCCTGCCTAGGGGCTCCTTGACTCCAGCAGGTGGAGAGGAGACACCCCAGACTCCCTGCAACCCGAATTAGAGAATGGAGGTGTGGAGGAGGCCTGCTCCGGGAGAAGGGTTTACTATAATCTGGGAAAAGTGAGCAGTTGGGGTGGCCCCCCCAGGCCTGCTGCAGCCCGCCCCTTACTCCGGCCGCTTGGCCTGGCCCAGCTTGTCCTCACTGGCATTGAATTCCCTGTCCATCCTGACTCTCCTGCCCGGGTTAAATGTGGGGCAGGCCAGGGCTCTGGTTTTCCTCATATCTAAAAGGGCTGTGCATCCTTTGCCCTCATTTCAGCTCTTCCATACCGATCAGCCTCCTGCAAACCCTCCAGCTCTGGTGCCTCCCCCAGAAAGTGCAAGAAGAGACTAAGCCATGAATCCAGGCCCTCCCTGGACCCCCTGAGCTGGCAGTGCCTTTGGGAGCCAGCCCCCACCAGTGAGAAGGCACGGCTGTGTAGCCCACCTGCACCCCACCACCACCAATGTGCCAGCCCCTTGGGCCTGGGCAGCAGCGCGAGCAGTGCTCATAGGGAGTTTTTAGGAGACATGGAAGCTTTTCCCAGGTCTGCTCCAAGCCAGCCATTGGGCTGCCCTCTCGGGCCTCAGTTTCCCCATCTACAAAATGAGGGTTGCTGCAGAAGCTCCCAGGGCCCCTCCAGCCCTGAGTCTGTGAGGGAAGGCCTGGATTCAGGCCAGCTCTCCTGCAGCCCACACAATGCCCTCCTTTCCTTCCGGTTCCCTGGAAGGCAGAGGAGGAGTTCCAGTGACTGCAGAGGGCATCAGAGGGGCCTGGGGCTCCTCCCAGCTGTGCTTTTCTTGGGACCCAAGCTTCTGGCACCGCTTCCTGGCCCTGGGGGACTGTATGTCCTGAGATCCCGTTGAATGTGTCTCCCTGATGAACACACTCTGCCAATGACACCGGGTGGGGGGCAGCTCTGCCCCGAGGCAGCCGTTGGTGCAGAACATCCCTTAGCTCGGACAGCCACTCACTCCACCCAGGTCCTCAATCACGTTACAGAAAAGGAGGGAGCACACATCAGTCAGGGTCGGGTGGATTTGGGGGTTGCTCCGGATCATCTAGGTTGTGGTTTTCAAGCTTTATGGACTGGAATGCACAGTAAGAAACGTATTTTGTATCACATCCAGTTATGTACACTTGATGCATACAAATACTCAACATGTGTGTAATGGAAACAAAGTGTTCTAAACCAGCCTTCTTACTAAGTACATGCCCTGTTCTAGCCTCTCCTATTCTCTTCTCGTCTGCTAAGCATGCTGGTTGTGACCTACTGCATTGATTGCATGACCCACCAATGGCCCGTGGACTACAGTTTGATAAACACTGATCTAGAGTGATCGCACAGATCTGGCGTGATGGGTGTCGGGAGCGCCTGTCTGTTCTAATGCACGTTAGTGCGATCAGCTTTCCTCCCCGAGTGTCTTCAGGCTGGCTGATCCAGACAGCGCACCCTGTGCTTGGCAGCGTGCCTCCATTGCAGCCCCTTTGCGCTCGGGAGTCCCGCACCCCTCCTCCTGCCCTCTCTGCCCCCCGGTACTTGTTGGTGCTCTTCAGGTAGCTCTGCAATGGTCCCTGGCCTCACAGGAACTGCCCCACCAGCGATGGTGTGTCTCCTGCCTCGCGGCATCCTGGCCAGCTCCCAGGAAGAGCCTGAAGCACGTGACCTCTGAAAGGGTGGGGGGCAGGGGCCCCTGCTGCTGGCTGCAGTGTAGTCCGGGTCAGAGAGGGCCACCCGGACTGGATTCCATTCAGCCCACAAACACTTATTAAGCACCTCCCGTGTTTCTCACGCTAGAGAACATCCAGGCCATGGGAAGGAATATTCTCTCACCGAGTGTGGACTGAGCTTACTCTGAGCCCTGGGCCCAGGGCTGGCACAGGACAATGCAGGGATGGAGACACCACCCTGCTGTCTGAGAGCTGGCGATCTGGCGGGAGGGGGTGCGTGTGCACAGATGGAGAAGACTGTCCTTGGCGTGGGAAGGGCCGAGTCAGGACTGCGCCCCGGGAAATGGAGGAGGGAAGGAGACTAGCCTGTGTGTATCAGCTGCTCCCACATGAGTGGGACTTGGGAGCATAGCAGAGAGGGAGAAACAAGGAGGATTTGTGAACAGGACCCCGGGAGCCTGGCCGGCATGGGGAGGTAGGGGGTCTGCGGGGTCCCAGGGGCGGAGCCAGTGATGCTCACTTTGGGAAGGTGCTGGGGGCTGGGGTGGAGTTGGCAGCAAGGGGAAGACAGATCTGGGGGAGGGGCAGGCTCGAGTCCCAGCCCACCAGGGCCCTCTCGGATCCTTGCCCCCTCTTGGATCTTGGAGGCTGGTACCTCCCTGGGTCAAAAGTCTAGGTATTATAGCAGGGGCTAAGTCCTACCTCCACACCCCACCCCTAAAACACTTCCCTCCCCCCTTCCTCCACTTTACCCCAGGCCTGGCCAGGCAGGGACAGGCTCCTCACCCCAACCCCCCTCCCCTTTGTGCTCCAGCCTGGGGTGGTCCCAGCCAGGCCAAGAATTTCGAAGGTGATGGGCTGTTGCCCGCGCAGCCCCTGTCTGCTCTAGTCAGGGTTTACAGTGGCGGGAGTCATAAACTAAATTCGAGTAACGGCTCAAACAGTGGCATCGGGCAATAGACTGAGCGCTGGAGGCGCCGTAATGGGTTTACTTAGGAGCCCTGATTTACAGCGTCATCAGGAAGCCTCCCAGCCCTGCTCTCGCAGGAGGAACGTTTAGAGGCTGATCCCTCCCCGGCTGCCTGCCCACTCCCATTCTACACTTGACAAATGCAGGAGACACGGAGCAGCGCTCTCTCACCCCCACCCACCTGCCAACCACCCCACCTCCACCGTAATCAGTGGCTTCATCTCTCACCATCTTGACACGCTTTCCTGCTTGGATCTGCACCCCAACATATGCTCCTTTCCTTGTCCCCATTAATCCTTATTGTCTTCAGAAGTCACTCCTGCGGGCTGCCTTTCCAGCCAGCCTCCTGCCATCCTTCACCCTGATGCTGGCACACCTGGCGGGGGCTGCGCTGCTGGCATGCTCTGTTTCCCCGCACCATGTGGGGTCACGGTGCAGCCTGGCCAGTGGCCCCTGAGCTGCCTCCCACTGCTGTGAACCTTGGGCAGGTTACATAGCTTCTCCATGCCTGGTCCTCATGTGCAAATAGAGGTGCTGATGACATTCCTCACCTGAGAGTGGGTTTTATGGGGATCGAATGACAGGATGCAAATGCTTATAATAACAGTGTAGGAGTTCTGTAGTTATAGGAGTAGGAGCTATTATTAATAATACTAATAAACTGGGGATCCCTGGGTGGCTCAGCGGTTTAGCACCTGCCTTCGGCCCAGGGTGTGATCCTGGAGTCCCGGAATCGAGTCCCACGTCGGGTTCCTGGCATGGAGCCTGCTTCTCCTTCTGCCTGTGTATCTGCCTCTCTCCCTCTCTCTGTGTATCTCATGAATAAAGAAATAAAATCTTTAGAAAAAAAAATAATACTAATAAACTTAATGATTCTAACATCACCATAGCTCTTGCCTTCCTGTACTAGACCCCAAACTCCACAAAGTCAGGGACCCTCATCCCCATCAGATGAAAGGCTTCTCTCCCTTCCTTGCCCTCCTGTGACCTGCTTGCCTCCCAAGGTCAGCTCACTGACCCACTGACCGTCTAAACCCCACATGAGCCGAATAGCCACATCCACTGCCCACCCTCCTTGCAGCCCCTTAGCAGAGGGCAGTGATGACCCAGGCCTTCATCAACCCAGGGGAAGGAAGTCCTAACTGTTCCTCCACTGGCCACAAGCTGGCCAGACCAGAAGAGAATCAGCGCACTGACCCTTTGGGAGGGCTAAGGATGTGCGCTGATTTCCACCTGTTCCCAGGCTCTGGGCCAGCCACTCTTATCCAGAATCTCAGGGGCTGAAGGTGTGGTGTTGGAGGGGCCCTCTCGGTGATCAGAGCAGCCTCCCTTAGGACCTCGGCTTACTCAGACCTGGGAACCAGGAACTACCCATCTGCTGGAAGGCACCTCCTCTCCTCCACCTCTTCATGTGGGATGTCAGGACCCATCACAGGTCTCCACTGCTCACTGCTGGACTGTGTTACTTCTTTCAGGTAAATGGGCAGGTGAATCTTTGCCCAAAATATAGAAAAGTCTTCTGTGCAATGAGATAACTTTGTCATCACCAATATCGGTAATGATCATCTCTCACACCGCCCTTACTGTGTGCCAAGTGCTGTTGTAAACGCTTTGCAATATTAACTCACCTAAACCTCACAGTGATCTTATAAAGTAGGTGCTGTTTTCATTCCTATTTTATAGATAAGGCACAGAAAGGCTAAGTAATGTGCCCAAGGTCACACAGTGGAGCTGGGATCTGCACACTTAATCACGGTGTGTCACGGTGTGTAGGAACATCCCTGATGTGATGGCTTGGGTCCCAGCCATGGCACCTCTGCTGCCCCAGTTTCTCTCACTGGGCACACCGCACTCTCATCTTTATTTATAGATGTCTGATTGGGTCCTCAAGGCCAAGGCCTGTCCCTGAACCCAAGCCCTCCTTGGAGCACAAGATGCTATGGATCTTATCTCCTTGGGGCTCTCAGGGATGAAGGTCAGTAGCGACAGCCACGGCCCAGCCTCCATCTCCATCATCCTTATCCCTTCTCTGAAGCCTCACATCTCTGCTTCCTGCCCTTTTCTGCTTTTTCTGTGGCCAGATGTCAGTGCTTGGCGGGGGGGGGGGGGGGGGGGGCAGGCTCATGTCCTCTGCTTCCTCGGAGCCCTCAAAAGATTAGACATGTGCTGGCCCAGGGGGTGCTTGCCCCAGAGTAAAGGAGGGTCTGATGAATGGTGTGACACCCTCAGTCATGAGCTCACAGCCACCCTATCCCAGACTGTACCGGCGTGCTGGCTGGGGTGCAGCATGGAAGGCAGTGGTAGCAGGATGGCAGATGGGCTGCGAGATACTCATGGAGGGCGGGGCACCCAGGGAGACACCTGACAACTGAGAGCTGACTGTGATCCTGGTTATTATTATGTCTCCTGTATGAGGAGCTGTCTGAGGTGACAGGCAAATTGAAGCACACCTTGGGCAGGATTTGGACTGGAATTGTATCTTCAGAGATTCAAGCACTGATGACCATGGCCTCAGGAATTCTGGACACAGGCCAAATTTGGGGTCACTCAGATAGGAAGACATGAGTTCCAAGAGACGTCCCATTCAGAAGAGGGCCCTGGGCATTAGTAGGGTGTGTGTGTGTGTGTGTGTGTGTGTGTGTTTTGTGTGTTTGTGTGTGCATGTGTGTGTAAAAGAGACTGGGTTCTAGTTCTCTCTCCACTGCTAACCAGCTGTGTGACCTTGTGCCCACCACCTGTTCTCCCTTCTGGAAAAACCTGCCATCCTAAGGACGAGAGCGTGGCCTCTGAATGACTGTAATGGTGGAAAGTCCTGCAGAATTGGGGCATAGGTGACAGAGTCCTGTGAGATTGGTCACCCTGTCCCCCTGCTCCCACCCTTTGAGAAGAGCATATGGGCTCCAAATCTTTTCTTCACTGCTCTACGCCTCTGGGATAGCTCTAGATGACATTAATCCTTTTGGGTAGAAGGGCTCTTGGCCAAGGGTGAGACAGATCTGTCAGGGTGTCAGGACCCGGACAAGGGCCTGAGTTCATACAAGACTGGGTCCCTGCTTTCACGGAAGTGCTAGACAGGAAAGCTGGCCATGCAGCCTGAGCCTACATTAAGGAGCCCTCCCACCGGTACCCATGGCTCCTTCCAGGCTCCCGGACCCCAAGTTAGCCCCTGGGCTAATCCTAGACCCTCCAGCTGATGGGACCCTTTCCAGGGGGCTCGTGGGCAGGGTGGGTGGAGCTCAAGGAGAGCAGGTCTGCTGACAATGAGTCGAGGTACCCAGAACACGCATGGCAGAGAGCCTGGAACAGACTATGTTCTGAGTGTATTATTACTGTTAGGGTTATCCTGATTTTTATTACGCATCTTGCTTTTAGGGAGCTCCCAGGCAAGATGACATGGAGGCCAGTAGGAAAGGAAGACATAGCACAGGAAAGCAGTCAAGGCTGGGTGAGCAGCTCTATGGACAGGTTGTATGTCAGCAGTAAGTGTAGGTGGGGTGGGTGCTCAGTGGCAGGGATTCAAGTCAGGGTAGAGAGGGCTGGAGCAGAATCACCACTGGCTCCCATCTATTCAGTACAAGGAAGCTTCCTGCCAGTGGGGAGGCTTCTGAAGCCCTGGGAGCATGAGAGAGAAGCAGGCTGGGGAGCATGGATTGGGGACAGAGAATATAGGATTGCTCTCACAATGCCAGTTTCTCTAGACTCCCCTCTTTGCCCCCTTGGAGTGGTGGCCTGTAAGGAGGGGGCTCTGAGTAGCAACTGCATCTGGCTCGTACCTCCCGGATGGGGCCCAGACAGCCCACCAGTGGCCGTCACTCATCCCTCTGTGATCAATACTCCAAGAAAGGTTTCCTGCATCCTGCCAGCTCAGTTTCATGTGTGTGGGGGAGAGAAGGAGCAGGGTCCCCTACCTCCTTACCTCCTTACTGGTGGGTGAGCTCATCTCCAGCCCAGCCTCCCTCTACCCCCAACATGAAGGAGCTAGCAGGAAAGCACCACCCCCCCGCACCCCCACCCTGCAGCATGCATTTAACTGTGTTGGCCTTTCTGAAGTTGGCAAAGACAATGCCTTACATTCCCAGGGAAAAGCAAATGGGAGAAATTATTTAATCAACTGTAAAGAAGGATGAAGTTATGTTAGATGTCAGGAGGAACTTTCCACCAGCATGCAAGGAAAAGGCCTTTTTTATACATTATAATTAATTATACATTATTGAAAGTGGTTTTGTTGGAAACAGAACGTCGGCCTCACCTCCTGCTTTTGCTGTGGAAACCACTGTGCTCGTAGGTTGATTTACTGTGGGGTGACTTTTAACCAAGAAACAGGCTAGGGCAGAGATAAAAGGCAGTTGAAAGATATGTAGGTGAAAGTCAGGACAAGAGGGATTTTTTTTTTCAGGGAGAATAAAGAGGGCAGAAATTGGGAGGCAGAGACAGATTAAAGAGACAAAAGCTAAAAAACAGTATTTGAGACTTTGGGCTTTTTGACTGACCCCCTTGGGCCTCAGTTTGCTCATCTGTAAAAGGGGGCCTCATTTTAGCTTAAACAGCCAGTGGTCTATGAAGCTGTGATTATGACTTGACAACCAGATTACAAAGCGATGGTCTGGAGAGCTGGGTCCACTTTACCTTGAATTAATGGTTGTTCTTGGGAAAACTGGCAAAGAAAAGAATAAAAATATTCATCTGTTTCTTTGCAGCCTTTCTGTTTCCTGTCAGTTTGTCCATCCAGACTGCCTCCTATCATTTTTTTCTGCCTGCCTGTCCGTTTATGTATCTCTCTACCCGTTGACACCATCCCCTGCCCCATTCCTCAGCCCCTCCCATCCATCTATCCTATGCGTCCACCTTTCAGTGTCCTCATCCCTCTGTGCACCTTGGATTCTAGCTTATTCCTGGGTGGAACCAAAGTAGGGAACACATGACTCCGGACGGCTCAAGGAGAAAGGCCCCTCAGGAGAGTGTGGGTGTCCATTGGACAGAGGTCTCCAGTATAGAGGTGATCTCATATGGTGTCCTGGGTCCACTTGCATCCTCCTACCCAGACCTCTGGGCATCCTGTTCTTTGACAAATTCCCTTTTGCTTCTGATATCTCACAGTCCTCTAAGGAAGGGAGCAGGAGAAAGGAGCAGAAGCTTGTATCCAGTAAGAAAGCCCTGATTCTCAAGGGGGTGGGAATGGAGGGCCCCCAATGGGTAGGTAAGTTAGGGAGAGAGGGCATTAGAGGGTAACTTATTTTTTGAAGACCATAAAAAGTCAGCCAAGACAAGAGAATCCTGCCTGGAGCCACAGGAGAGATAAAAGGCCTCTCTGGGTCTCTGAGCCACAGTATCCAGGGCAGAGGGATGTTTGTGGCCCAGGGTGTGATCTGCAGAGATGACCTCAGAGGGAGAGGCATAGCGGGGGTCCTGGCCCGCCTCTGCCCGCCAATCCTGTAGTTCACCTAGCACCTGTACTCCTCACCTGAGGCCACTTACAGAGCTCACACATGTGTATGCAGCTCATCTTGATCACTTGATTGCATATGGGCTGGTTCCTGGCCACTTAGATGTCCACTCATGTATTCCATTTTGTGAGCATTTGCTGTGTGCTGGCCTCTCTGCTCTTGCAGGCTTAGAGTCCAGGACACCTTTGGGAACCTGCTCTTCTTCTGGTTAGGGATGGGGTGTCCCCTCCTGAACTTACCGATTTGTCCACTCCCCTAAATGTCCTTATGTGTGTGTGTGATGCCTCCCTTACTTGGAACAGATCAGGCTTTCCTTTGATGTGACTCCATTTCCACTGAGGCTTGAAACCCCTCAAATGTGTAATCATATTGTTTTTATCCCCTCTGTGTAGGCTTTGCTGATTATTTTTTAAAAATCTTACTAATAGGTTGTCTTGAACTCCTAATTGCTTTGTTTATTCAGTCTGCATCGGTTGATACTTACGTTAGCCACGTATCTCCACAGAGTCAGGTGGCAGAGATGGGCAGAGATGGGCTTCTTCCTCCTAGGGCTGTGGGTGAGATAGGAGCTAGGAATGGTGGAGGAGAGCCATCTGTTCTCCCTCACTAAGAGGCAGAGGAAAGTGAATGAGAAGGGAGGTGTACGGTTGCTGAAAGAAAAGCCAGAGCTGGGGGCACACACCTGTGCTGGGAACCAGGCACGTAGCAGTGCAAATTCAAGGCAGTGTAGCTCTAGCTAACTGTTGACTGGCTGAGTATGTTAATGAAGTGATTAAGTGTGGGTTTTTCCTGATTAAGATTAAATGGTGCTAGTATTAGAGCACTCCCGTACAGAATTGTTCTAGTCAAGAAAACCCCCGAGTACATGATAGGACTTGCTTTTAGTTATTTTTTCTTTTTTAAGGATACTTATGAGCCAAGATTGGGAGGATTATGCAAATATAAAGAAAAATAGTTGCTGAGCCAGGGTGATTGGAGTATGAGTTTTTTCTTCCTTTCCTTTTGTAAAAATCTTTTAATGATGTTACTTTTATAATGAATTTTTTTTAAGTGGGAAAGAAAAGGTTTGAGACCTAGGTTTTATTTCTGCATGATCTAATGATTTAGCTATAAATACATCTCCTTTTTCATGGTCTGTATTTCTCTGGGATTTTACTTTTCCAAGTCCCACAAGATCGTGTCTGCTTAGCTACTACCTCTATGAGAAGTTTCAGTTTCCACAAGTGAGGGGGAACAGATGCATGATGATGTTTTAATCTTCAGAGTATTGCTCTTTGAACTGTGGGCCGTGGCCAGCAGCATTGACGTCGCCTGGGAACTAGTTACAGATGAAGAGCCTCGGCCCTACCCCAGACCTATGCAATTTGAATTGGCAGTTTAAGAAGAGTCCCCCGGGGAACTTGTGTGCGCATTAAGATTTGAGAACCACTGTTCTAGAAGAGTGGTTCTCTGGCTTGAGAATTCATCAGGATCACCTAAAGGCCTAAGTCAACCAGGGATGGATCACAGGGCCCACTTCACTTTCTGATTCAGAAGGTCTGGGGTGAGACCCAAGAGAATTTGCATTAACATATTCCCAGGTGATGCTGAGTGGCAGGTTGGAGACCACACTTTGAAGAGCATTGTGCTCAAGGATAGAACAAAAAGCTGGGGTCTTGTGTGTGGGAACAGCATGGGAATGGTGTGCATCTCACCCGTCTGAATGGACGTGGGGGTCTTGTCATGTCTTTAGGCTTCAGTTTCCCATCAGTCCAGTGAGTGACTTAAACTTGATGAACTAGAATCCTCCTCCTTCCACCTCTGATCTTTTCCTGATTGTCATATTTGCATGTCAGAGCTGATCAGAGAAACCACTTTTTTTAAAAAGATTTTATTTATTTATTCATGAGAGACCCAGAGAGAGAGAAAAAGAGAGAGAGAGAGATTGAGAGAAGCAGAGACACAGGCAGAGGGGGAAGCAGGCTCCATGCAGGGAGCCTGATGTGGGACTCGATTCCGGTACTCTAGGATCACACCCTGGGCCGAAGGCAGACGCTCGACTATGAGCCACCCAGGCATCCCAAGAAACCACTTTTATAAAACATTACACTGTTCTTACTGAGCATGCTCTGTTAATTCCCCAATCATCCTCCATTGCTAGCCTCATGACACGTGTACACTCTTAGGATTGCAGCCTCTCTGGCACTGTGCTGGAGTCAGTCCTCAGCAGCCACATCTGCTCATATGTTTTGTAGTTGTCTAGATTTGTTTATTCATCCAACACCCATTACCAGTCACGGTCTAAGCTCCTGCCACTGGTTTAGCTGCTATGAGGGGATCCAAATAAGTGGATTAAGCTTGAGATTCCTGGGATGCCTGGATGGCTCAGTGGTGGAGCATCTACCTTTGGCCCAGGGTCTGATCCTGGAGTCCCAGGCTCGAGTCCCGCATCAGGCTCCCTGCAAGGAGCCTGCTTCTCCCTCTGCTTGTGTCTCTGCCTCTCTGTGTCTCTCATGAATAAATAAAATATAATCTTTAAAAAAAAAAAAAGCTCTAGAGATTCCTGCACAGCATATCTTTTAAATACAAATAATGGAAAACTAGGTTAAACAATGGAGAATGTTTATCGGTTCATGTGTTTGGAAAGTAGAACAGTAATATGGACTTCAGGAGCAGCTCGAACAAACCTCAGGCTCCATTTCTCATGGGCTTTTGGTGTCTCATCCTCTTTATGCCAGCATTGTCCTCCTCTGCTGACTTCCTTCCTGGCCTCACATCTGTATACTGTGCTTTCTTGAAAAGTATGGGTTTTTGGAGGGCAAGGACCATGTCTCTGTTGTTCTTTTTTTTTTTTCCCCCTTTTTTTCCCTTTTGTTCTTTACAGTAGCCTCAATTGCCTAGAACAGTGTCTGGCACAGAGTTGGCCTCTGTAATTACCTCTTACTGGGGGCTTTGTCTCCAAGAGTCACTTTTAATGGACTGACTTGAATCCCAGGTTCCTTGAGAACTGGT
Organism: Vulpes lagopus; assembly: GCF_018345385.1. Taxonomy (NCBI): domain Eukaryota; kingdom Metazoa; phylum Chordata; class Mammalia; order Carnivora; family Canidae; genus Vulpes; species Vulpes lagopus. The sequence goes on from NC_054824.1 coordinate 63,782,759, forward strand.
CTTTGTGACTTGGGTCATGAACCATCACTAACTTGCCTGGTGTCACACCAGGCATACTTCTGCCCTGGAGCTGGAGATTGAATCAACTTCCTCAGACCCATAGGAGAGCCTATACAGAAATTGGAAGCTTTTATCATGGACTCTGGAAGGCAATGCTAATGTCCACCACAGTCCTCCTACCTCTTTGGCTGCAACACCCACCCTTATATTGCACACGTACTTTCAAAAACACCCCCACACTCACAGCGAGCTCAATTCACACACAGCTCACTTCACACACAGCATGAGGCATCCTGAGACCTCCCCATCCAGCTTCTCTCAGTGCCTCGTACCTTCTTTCATCCCATTCACATAAGACTTGTGATGTTTCAGGCTCTGATTTGTTAAATGGGAAGCTATCCATGCCTCAGTACACCTCATATGCACCAGTGGAGAAGAATATGAGAACTGTAAAAATTAAAAATCGCAAACAAAAAACATACCCCTTCCATTTGGAAAGAGTAGAAGTGGAAAGCCACATCGTGGTCAGTGGCCTGTGGTCTACAGCATGTACTTCTGGCAAGGTGTGCCTTCCTTGGTTGGCCAGTGGGTGGGAGGGGGCTTCCTCATCCATTCTCCTCTCCCGACCCCTGTGATACGGGCAGCGTGGAGCTCATCTCTTCTGTCCCTGCTTTCGCAGTTGCCTCCTGTTAGATGACGCTGGGAACTGGGGCACTGCCTTAAGGTTTGAGCAATCAAAAGCCATTACCAGCCAGACTTGACAATGTAACTCTCTCTCTGAAGACCTTAGATTTCCAGTCTGTTTACTTCCCAGTCAATACCATGTGCCAATAACAGCAGCCAAGAGATATTGCTGAGTCAGTCTTAAGACCGCGAATTGTCTCCTGGTGATCCCCTTGTTCTGTTCATTCCCTGGCCCTTAATGCCCTAGCTTCTGCCTCCCTGCTGTGCCTCCCAGGGACCTCCTCCTTTTCCTTCTGGGATGGGGATGCATCGCAGAGCTGCTCACTGGCTACACTTCAGGTCCACCCTTCTAACAAAAAAAAAAAAACAAAAAAAAACAGGATTGTCTTCATGCCAGGAAGGGAGTTTATTTGTGGTGGTCAGGGGGTTCAGACATCCTACTGATGCCAAATTTATGTTCCACTCTGCGTCCCTATTACTTACCTTTGCTCAGTCCCCTACAGCATCACTTTCCCCTCTGCCAGGCTCCAGATTAATAATCTCAAAAATTTTGGGTTTCAGATCAAAGATAACAGCCTCTCTTAACAAAGCCATATATATTTTTTCTCTCTCTGTCCTCAGCGGGCTACCTCGAACCAAAGATCATCTTTGTATTGCAGGACCTTACATGTTATTGGAGGCACACGAAGTAGTCAGTGTATTCCAACAGCCTAAGTTTGTCTTACCGCCAGAGCCTTATCAGCCACAGGGGCTGCAGCCTGAGGAGAGAGGTCCAGTTTAGCCATATCCTTGCTGTTGCATCTGCAGTGTTCGCTGTCTGCCAGATGGGGAGCAACAGCCTTGTTGCTAGAGCAGTGGACACCTTTGTGCTGATTAGAAAGAGCCTCCCCCTTCTTGAGTCACTTTGCTGCCATTGCTAGAAAGTTGACATGTAAAGATACAAATTTACAATGGCCGTGAATGTCAGCGGTGCCCCCGGGGGTGTGTGCAAGCCACAGATCATGGTGGCCCTCACTGGATTGCAACACTGCACTGTTTGCCAGCTTGTCTCTTTGGTTTGATGCATACGCCCTGCTGGACATTGTAGAGTAAGTTATGGCTACATCCCATTTCAGGCACAAAGTCTCAATCGGTTGGATACAATTGATTGCAAGTAGACAAAAACCTAATTTGATCTAACTTCTAAAAATGAATATTATTGGCTTGACTCATAAGAAAGTGGTGTGGACCCCAGGCATGATTCACCAGAGTTTGGCTTCATTTCCCTGTTCTCTTTGAGTTGGCTTCACCTTTAGGCTGGACTTCCTCATGGTAGTGAGATGGCTGTGGCAGCTGCATGCTGCATGTCCATAGTCCAGGCCATCTAGAAGGACAGAGAACACATTCTCGCAACAATCTTAGAAGATTAAGTGTGACTTAATCTGAGTCACACTCTGATTAGACCTGCTTGGATTTTATGCTTCTCTTGTAACCAATCATGGGGGCCTCTGGAATTAAGTGCACCCATTGGAATGGTGTGGGTTGGGGTAAGGGGGATTGAGTCAACTTTCTAGAAACACATAGCTTCCCTCAGACCACAATTAGAGACTGTGGGAAGATAGCCACACATGTTCCTGATATAAATATAATGTTAATCATGCTGATGGCATCATTTATGGAATCCTACTATGTGCATTGGATCAAAATAACTGATAAGGTAGGTACTATTTTTACTCCTAATTTTACTCCCATGTAAACATAGATGAGAAAATGGAAGTTCTTACCTAAGTCACATGGCTGGTAAATATTAGAATGAGATTAGACCAAAAGTCCGCCAGACTTCAATGAAAACGATGCTTTCTGGCTTTCTAGTTGAAACTGCATATTGGTCAGGATGCCATCAGGAAACAGAAGGCACACTCAGATGGGGACGTGACATGGGGAAGCCATAGGGATTATCCAGTGGTACCATGGGACTAGTGACAGTGGGGGGCTATTGCCATCTTTAAACTTGAAAGGGTGAAGGGAAGGGGTAGTTCCTGAAACCCAGAGAGCATATGAGCTCAAGAAGGCTGCCCAGCTGGAGCTGTCACCTCCAAGATTTGAAGGTCACAACCAGACTCACAGGGAGGGAGCTGTGTGTTGGGTGGGGGTGGGTGGGGGATGTGATAAGTAGTCTGAACCCACCCTCCTCCCTCTCATCTCCTTCTGGTCTCCCCTGTTGACTGGGCAGTAAGGGAAACAGAAGGCAATCAGCATGGAGGTCATTGATGAGGAACACATGGAACAGTTTCCTGGGTCGGGTTCAGGATGGAAAAGGCTGGATGGCGGATCTAAGGGGAAATGAAAGTGATTAACAAGCTAAATAGTGTAACAGATTGAGAAAGTATTATGAGAAAGTATTTGCTTTGTTACCATTTTTACCATGGAAATATACTCTTCAGTCAGTAACATATAGTCGCTGCACTTTAGGGAATACCTACTTTACCAAGTACTTGGTATATGTTATTTCAAATCCTCAGTAACTCTAGGAAGAAGATACTATTATGAGCCTCATTTGAGAAAGGGGGAAACCGAGGCTCAGGAAGCTCAATGAAGTAAGTGATAGAAAGGGGTGCCTGGCTGGCTCAGTCAGTAGAGCCTGCCACTCTTGATCTTGGGATGTTGAGTTCAAACCCCACGTTGGGCGTAGAGATTACTTTAAGAAAGGTATATAAATAAGTGATGCCGAAGCTAAGAGACAGGGATGTGCAGGCCGACTGCCGGAGTTCGAATCCTGCTGTTACCACTTACTCTTGACCTTCTGCTTGTTGCTTCACCTCTCCGTGCCTCAATTACCTCAATTACCTTCTTTAAAAGGGGGATAACAGTAGTGCCTGCCACATAGGGTAGTGAACATATATGCAGAACACTTGGAACAGTGCCTGAAACAGAGCAAACACCCAATAATTGACATCAGCTCTTTCTGTGCACTAAGGGGCTTGGGTGGCCTGGCTTGGAACTGCAGAGCTGGGGTTTGAATCCAGCTCCAAAGCTGGTGAGTACCACCTTATCATCTGGTCTGTAAGACAAGAATTGGCCACGCCAATGAAGGCATGTCTTCAGGAGCCCTCCTAAGCTCCCCACTAGTGTTGGCCAGGAGGTGGCTTACGGACTTGGGCCTGGCTCCTTAATGAGCCCGAGTCTAGCTGTCCGGAGTAGGGAGGTGTGCAGATGCCCCAGGGCGTCTTGGGATCAGTATCAGCAGGTCGTTGGGGTTAATGCTCTACCATCTTTCCCAGGAAGGGTCTGGTTTACCACAAACTCTTTGGAACGTGCCACACCTTTAGGACCAGTAGACACATCAGAGCCACATCCTCAGCTGAGGTCAAGGCACCTTCTCAGCACCTGCCACCACAACCACCCATTGCCTACTAACTGTGGGCTGGCCTGTTGAGATCTCTCTACCTCCCTTCTCTCAGCCCTTCCCTCTTTCTGCAGTCAAGCTGTGATCCTCAAAATCAGCCATTAAGATTCCGTGGAGTCACCCAGCACCTCTCCCAAGTGTTGAGCAGAAGCCATGGGAGCGGCCAGGCTGCAACCTGCTAGCTGGTTCTCTGCACTGAAGTATTTTCATCTAGCAAGTAGCTATTGAATGGGCTGCTGGGCGCGCACAATTTCAGGACCTGAAGATAAAAAGCTAAAAGCAAAATAAAAAGAAACAGTAACAAAGAGTCCTTGCCCTCAAGGAGCTTACATTTAAAATATCTCTCACTTGCAGGCTAGGGGATGTTTGCAGAACTTTTGAATTGTGTAAATTAGCATTTCAGCTCAAGAACCCAGGTTGTGGGCTGCACTTCCTCCCCACTCACCGCCTGCTCCTCCCTGTCCATCCTTTTTGCTTTTCCTGCTTTACTTTATTCATCACATTACCTTCTCTCTCCTCCCTCTAGCCTTCCTCTCTTCTACCTTTCCCCTCTCCTCCTGGGGCTCCTCCTCTATGTCTCTTTCTCTCCTTTCCCTTCTGTCCCCCAAACCTCCATGCCACTGCAGACAGTGATCCACTTAGCATGCTCTGGGGGTTGCCCCAGTGCAGTGGAGGGGGGGGGGTATGGAAAATGGGAGAATATGAAACAATCAATTTGTTTCCAATGAAGGTAGCCCATGCTCTCCTCCTCTTTTGCCTAGGACCAGTTGTAGTGCAGTGAGGCTGGGGCTGCTGGGCTCTGCATTACCCATGAGCAAGCCGTCTTGCAGGAGCAGCAGCCCTTCAATGCCCTGCCCTGTCCAGGGACCCCACTTTCGTGGTGCTCCCCAAGCCTCTCCCACCCACCCCACTGCTCAGTTCTTCAGAATTAAAAAACTAGTCTCCTTGCTAGCTGGTCAATTTCCAATAGGAAAAAAAAATGCTATAATTTAGTGAGCATTTACTATGTGCCAGGCCCTGAGCTAAGCACTGTGCATGAATTAGTTCATTTGATGCCACAACTGTCTCATGAGGTGTACGGTACAGAAACTCTGGCTCAGAGGTGAGAAGTGACTTATCCTGGACCATCTGCTAGTAGATGGAAGATCAGGATTTGAATTCAGGACCCTGTGGTTCTAACGCTATCTCCTCGTCATCCCCTGCCCCTGATGACAGCTCTTGTCCAGTTAACATCCCCGAACTCCTCACAGCTGCAAAAGCCCTGTCACCTGTTTGCCCTAACCCTCATAAAGGTTCAGGTTTGAGGTCCAAAGAGGGAAGGTGACTTACTCGAGGTCACCACGGAGCCAGCACGGAGCTGGGACTTGTTATCTCTGGCCAATATCACTTTTTTCTGCACTTTGAAAATGCAGCTTATCCTCAGTTTTGCTGGAGCTTAGGAGATGAGCCATCCCTTTACGCTGGCTGGCTGGTTTATTGAAGAGGATGGGGCAGGCATGAGCTTGGACCAGTTTTCTTCCTCCTCATCCATCAGGGGGGAAGCTACAGAAGCAGATGGCTTCCTAGCTCTTTTCCTGCTCAGAGGTCTGAATCTGGGGTTTGGGAGGAAGAAGAGATCTGGGCCCACAGACCTTGCCTTTTGAGGGCAAGAATGCGTGGCCGTATGGGGGAACATGGCATAATACATGGCTGTTTACTCAAATCCACCTTGAACTGCTCAGCCACAGAATGCCCAGCCTGGGGCTTTCATTTCAGCCTCAAGTTGACTCAGACTCTTGTTTTAAATAATAAAATAAGAACAGGTTCTCAACAAGTTAGCCTTAGGTGGGACTTTCAGGTCTGGCGTTCGTGAGGATGGATGAGGCACTCTGTAGACTTCCATGGGCCAGGAGGTCACTGTGCTCATAGGGAAGGAGGGTTTGAGCTCTGACTGAGAATAGACAGTTCTAGTTTCTCTCCTCCTCTCTTTTCCTTCCTCCCCACTTTCTTTCTCCCAGCTCACCTTATTGGACAGGTTCTTCCAGGCGTGGGGTAGAACTAGCTAGCTGCACCCTCAGGTAAGAGATTGTGGATGGCGCAGCAATTCATGGCGGGGATGGTGGTGAGTGGGAGTTGTCCTTGCCAGGCCCCTGGAAGGCAGTGGGGGGCCAGCAGGGTGCATTCCCAGGATGTGACTGGGACAGGAGGAGCATGTCCGGGCCAGGTCTCTCTGTGGCTTCTGAGCTGAGTGCTTACAGCCTAGGTGCAGGCATTTGCTACACCAAGGACAAGGACAGGAGACACTCAGTGGAGCCTGGCATTTCAGAAGGGCAAGATGGAGAGCCCCAGAAGAGGCAAAAACCCAGGTCGAGTCTCTTTTTCAGTACGCCTCTTGGATGCCTGTCTCTTTGCTGATACAAAAGATGCCCAAGCAAGGGAAGCCCCCAACGCCTGCAGCTGCTTTCCGCTCAGGGCTTGACCCGTAATTATAATCCCTCTCCTTTGATTTTTCTCTGCGAAAACAGCAACATTCCAGCTAGCCTTCGAGCTGGAAAAAAGCACTGTGCAGAGCTTAAGAGATTTATAAACACGATGAAAAATCAGTCTTGTTTTCCCACAGCTTGTTTCCCTAGCTGAGTAGAGAGAGGAGGGGAGAAAGGACAGCGGAGCTCGGGTGGGGGGTAGTCGGGAATAAGGGCGGGGAGGATACAGATGTGCAAGACACCTGGGTGTGCACGGACCAGAAGCTGAATGGAAGCCAAGAATGTGACTCAGCTGCCAAAAACCTAGCTAATCGTTTCTGGCGGCAATGAGAGAGGTACGTACACATAGATGTGTATGCATAATATGCAGGTGCCCCAGGCTTCATCCAGAAAGGATTTATGGGACAGGTGTAAGCAGGGAAGCCAGAGCAAGAGGGATGATGATCCCCCTGGCCCCTGTGTGCTGATGGGCAGGGACTGAATAGGTTATGGAGATGCCCAGGCACTGGAGAGGGAACAGATGTGTAGTCTTTGCAGTGTGCCTGATAATGTCTGAGGATCCACCATTCAGAATCAATCCAGAATATCCCAGCTTTTAAAGCTGGTAGGGGTTCTAGAAGTCATCAGACCCAATCACTTATTTGAAAATGGTTTGCTGCCCATTTTGCAGATGGGTCATCCAAGTGGCAGGATGGGAGACTGGGGATTAGCACCCTGATGCCTAGAACTCATTCACTTTGCAACCCTACCTTCACCTAGAGGGTGCTTTGGCATTAGGTGCCCTCTGGGAAAATGTGGATATGCTGGCTCTGGGGCTCGCAGTGCTTGTTGCATCCACACAGACCTTGGGGATTCCTCTTAGGCAGAGAGAGCAGCTGGGGGAGCCTGGCCCTCTGGGGATGGGCTCAAGGTCAATGCCTGAGGGATCCACATTCTGGCTGGAACTAAGAGGGCCAGGGGCCTCAGAGACAAGGCATGGTCAGAGTTGGGGACAGGCCTGGGTGCAGAGAGGGTGAGTAGGCCTTTTTAGCATCTTCCATCCATCCCGCCCTGCTCAGAGGCCACCCTGTGCAGGGTACCTGCTGTGGCCCGAGGGAGGGGAGAGAGCGAGGAAGCCACTGCTGCCCAGGGCTGCTGACTGAGGCCGGGATCAGCACTCTGCAGATGCTACAGAGCCATCGGAAAGTCTTTCTGTGGCTGCGTGTTTCGTGTTTCGCTGCAGTGCCTCCTGCCTATCCATCCATATGCTGCCCCCAGTCCATTCCTCCTCCTCGCCAGCCATGCCCCGGGCTGCATGCTTAATGACCCCCTGCTGCCACCACACATCTCGGCAGGGGTAGGGGGGGAGGGCTCCTGGTTCCTAATGGGAAAACTCATAGCCTGCATCTCTTGGAAAGGCGACCTCGGGCACGTAGGAGGCTCCCTGCAGAGTGTGGGCCTTCCTCCTGACACTGTCTTCTTTCTTCACCTGTTAGAATGGACATGAGTGTGCTGGCCCAAGCACCCGGGCCAAAGCAGCAGCCTGCCTGGAAATGGAGTGTGTGCATGTGTGTATGTGTGTGTGTGCGTGCACATGTGTGTGCTTGTGTTTGGATGACCAGTCTCTGGACTCGTGTACACATGAGTGCAGGTCTGTGTGATTGCGTCCTTGCAGGTGGTTACCAGGGTACAGACATCTGCTGGGCATGGCAGTGTGTACTTGCATGTGGCACGGCCCTCCATGTATGTGTGGGGGCCACATTCTCAGCTGCATGTTTGCATGTCTGTAGGAATTCGTGTGCCTCTCTGGTTTCCATGTGCAAGCTGGGCTGAGCCTCTCGGTGCCCATTTGACAGTCTGTGCTGCTGCAGCGTCTGGAGGGTGCATGTGTTTGTGTAACATAATAAGAGCCTCTGGGGGCTGGGCAGCCAACTATTAGGTATGTTTTCTGTGGGGGTGGGTGCTGCAGGACTGGGACAGGGGCTCTTGGCTGCCCTGGGTGAGGCTCATGTTTTAGCAGGCCCATGTTTCCCAGCATCCTCTGCAAGTGAGACCATCCCCACTCACGGCAGCTGAGACCTGCCACCTACATCTGTGGTTGGCACGTCTGGGACCTTGCCAGTGAGCTCCTCAACTTGCACCCTGAGCCTCGCACCCTGAGCCTTCTCTCCACCATCCTCACTCTCTGGGTGGGCAGAAGAGACCCCGGGGGCTCCCCCATACCATCAGCTCCCCTGTGTCTGCCTGTCATTCCCCCAAGCCCATCACATTCCATCCGGGGTCCTAGGAATACCAGCTCTCCCCACGAGGGGCCCTATCATTTCTTGACATCTCAGTGGAAAGGGGACATACGGTGAACCAAGTTCTCAAAGAGTCCTCAGCTGTCCCCCAGGGGACACACATTCCTGAGGTCAGCTGTTTGCTCACTGGGGGTACAGCCTGGCACAGATAACTCTTCTTGGGGAGCACAAGGCAAGCAAATGAATGGACAGGTGTGCCAAACACCCACATGGATGCTCAGGGAGGTGTCACTCAGCACAGGTGGTGGGGGGACATATTTGAGGTGCCAGTCTTGCAGCAGCATTACTTGGGGCATTCAGGCTGGGCAGAACCATCCCAGGCTGAAGTGCGTGCTCTTTGCAGGGAGCCTGGAGCCTGCTGCTGGTTGGCTCAGAAAGAGGGCCTGGATGTGATGGTTATATCAGCGATGTGGGACATCAGTGGCAGAGTTAGAGCATACCCCGTGTCTGAGCCAGCCCTGGTCTTGCACACAGTCTTGCTGCTGTAGAACCAGGGGAGGAAACCGGCAATCAGGGCACAGTGTCGACCCAGGGCTGACAGCACTCCTCTCCTTTCCTGGGAGAAATCTCATTCCCTCCTGATCCCAGGGGCCTCCTGCCACCTCAGACAGGTCCCTTTTTGCCCAAAGAGGAAGCTGAGGAGGGACTTTAATTTGCAGTGCCCTGTTCTATCACAGAGAAGTTTGCCTCCCCAGGCTCAATAGACCCCTGCTGTGCTCCTGGGGCCCCTGGGGGCAGTGGTATAGGTGTGTCCCCAGGACAGTCTGCTTCCTCCACCGCCGCTGCCGGGATGAGCTGCCCTGCAAGCTAGGAGCGAAAGGAGCATGATGCTCTGCAGAAGGCACAGCCTCAGTCTGCATTTCCTTTCCGGTAATGAAAATGCCATTATGTTTTCTACTTTCAATAATACCATAGCAGAGGCAGCTGGCAGCCCCTTGAGGCGACATCCTCTTTCCCCACACTGCCAATCACAGCAGATCCACAAAGAGAACCATATCATCTCAAACTTCTCTGGTTGATTCCTTCTCCCCAGCCAGGGTACCTGGAGTACAGAGACGCTCTGGGCCTCTGTGCTGACGGGGAAGGATTAGGCAGGTGCCGAGGCTCTGGGGCTGGAGCCCCAAAGGAAGAAGCCCCAGAGCTTTACAAAAGCTTGGAATCCAGAAGGGAACTTGGATCCAACCTGCTTATGATAGATGGAACCCCAGAACCCTAGAGGAGGGGTGGGCTCCCCCAGGGTCACCTGGCAAGCTCATAACCAGCAACTTATTGGTTGGGAAACTCTTCTGAGCAAGGGGCTCTTCTGAGCATGTTACCTATAGTAAAGTAACACTAGCAGGTGTGGGATATCATGTTCCCTGCACACCTAATGAGGAAACCGAGGCACAGAGAGTATTTGAGCTCACACAGCTAGGCAGGGGTAGAGCTGGTATTGTGACCAGAGTCAAAGTTGGCATCTGTTCTCTCAACTGCTGTACCCCACAGTGTGCGGCCACGCCAGGAACATGACCCTGGCTCTTGGCCTAGTGCCCTTTCTTACATGGAGGGAGACTTGCCATATTTTAAGCATCCCAGCATCTGTCCTCTCCTGGTGGCTCACAGCATCCCAGAGACATGATGGAGAAGGGAGAGGAGGAGTGAGGATTATCCTATCCTGGTCACAGAGGGGAAACTGGGTCAGAAGTCATTGCACCTACAGTGAACAGGGCAGGGACCACACTCAAACTAAGGCCCCAGCTTCCCACACCCATCTAAAACCTCTCTGCTCTACACAGAAGTTATCTCCCCTTACTCTTTGCTCCAGACATAAAGACACACCAGGCGATTATCCTGGGCTCCCAGCACCAAGGGCCCTGAATCCCGTGCTGACGAGCTAATGAGAGGGGTGACATGGGGCGAGGTGGCAGGGAAGAAGTCTGTGCTGCGGACTGTGCCTCCCCATCTGAACCCTGAGGGCGGGGATGCTGCTTGGTTCCCTGCTGTATCCCCAGCTCCTAGAGCAACACCTGGCACATAGTGGGCGCTCAAGAGGTCTTTAACTGAACAAATGCATGAATCGAAACTGGGAGTTTCCCAAGGCTGCTGAGAGTGGCTCTTTTCTCTACCACTGAGAACTCTCTTTATTTATTCTTCTGTTCTCCAAACAGTTAGTATTGGCTCACAGTGAACCCCTGTCAGTGGCTGTCAGGGAAGAAACATCAAGATGATTAAAGTTGGGAAAATAGTACCTCTGGGGCAGTGTTGACAGGATGGGGGTCAGTGACCCCTGAAAAGAGAAGACAACCTTGGAGCTCTGTTTAGGGAGGCTTGAGATATCTGTGGCTAACAGCTGTTCATCAGCCTTGGTCTCCTGAAGCCTGCCCCGGGGTTGGGGGAGAAAAGAGAGGCTCACTCCACACGAGAAGTGAGAAGTGGTGGATCTGGGGCTGGGACTGGAAGGGGGCAAAGCGAGGTGGAGCCTGTCAGCTGCCTTGTGTCCTTAGAGAGGCGGGGAGGAACCTGGAGGGAGCCCAAGACTTCCAACCATAGGGAGTGTGCACAGGGCAGGAGTAGGATGAGGTACATGCCTTGGGTGCAAAATTCAGGGGAATGCTATAAGTAATTGAGGTAAATAATCTTTTAATGGAACATTTCTTTAAAAATGCAAAAATTTATGCTGAACAAGGAAAGACAGGATCTAATGCTTAAGATTTCATGACTTACCTTGCACCCTCCTGCTATCCTAGTCCCGGGTCTGACACAGAAGGGAGTCAGAGAATGAGGTGCCACAGTGGGGCCAGGATTCAACAGGAGGCCTCTGGGTTTGAGACCGGTGTGGTTGGGGATGAGCAGGAGCTGTGATTGGGGGAGGAGAGGACTGGGGCCTGTGTTGATGGGGTGTGAGGATGGGAGGCATGAGCAGTGAGATAACATAGAGGCCACTGTGTGTGGAGAGAACGAGGGCTGTGGATGTGAGGGCTTCTCTTCCTAAGCCAGGCAGTGTCTCCACCTAATTAGACCCATTGTGTTCATGATCATGGACACCGGGGTACAGGAATCCTGAGCCCAGGCGGGGGTGCTCTCTCCTCTGGACTGAGCAGCCCCCAGGGAAGGCAGTGGGTTGGCTAGGGGCCATGTGGAGCTCCAGTGGAGTGCAGGGCCTGAGGCCTGGGAGTAGGGGAGCCTGTTCCCAAGGGCTTCCCATCACTGCCACCAGCACCAATCCCGTTTCCTCCCCTCGCCCCAGGATGGTAACCCCTCACTTCCTGTCCCTCCCCAAAGCATTGAATGTCCAGGCTTGAATAACTGTTTCTCCAGTTTCACTTTCTCAGAAATAGCTAAGAAAGAACTGGAAGAGGCAGCCCTTTCCCTTGGCATCCAAGGCTCCGAGTAGAGAGGGGGTGTGTGGGGGGGGAAGGGAGAAGGGTACCTGGAGGGGTTTCTTCCATCCATAGTCCTCAAACCTGAGCAGGGTGGCGCTGGAGGCATAGGGAAGATGATAGAGCACAAGAAAAAGGGCCCTGGGGTCCTACACACCCCGTCAATCTCTGGGGGCCCGGGGTCTCATACTTGCAGGTGGAGGGTGGCAGGAGTTGGGGTAGGTAGTGTTCCAGCCTCCCCACCACTGCATCTGATGTCCATCCATCCCCAGCGCTGAGCAAGTCTCCTTTGTTCCTAATAGTAATGACAAGGCTTTGAGGGCTGAACAGCAGCATGGGGCCGGGTCTCTGCCCCTCAAGGGGGGTTTTTGGTCAAGTGGAAAGGTGGACCACCCCCACAGACAGGAACCACCCCCATCGGGTGTGGCACAGGACCAGGGGTGAGGTGAAGACGCTGGGGTCTGCTGGGGGCTAGAGTGGCCAGGGATGCTTCCTGCAGGAGGGGGCTCTCAGCTCTGATAGCAGCCCCTTCGGTTCCCATGGTACTTGCTCCCTGAGAATTAGGAATTTCCTTGTTCCAGTTTCTGTCCTTGAGGCTCTCTCCAAACCCCATTTGGCTGTGACATGTGCCTAGAGCCTGTGGCTGTGCTCTGGCTGTGGCCCATGAGCGAGGGGATGTGTGCCCTGGAAATGATTCTACTGGATAAACGTTCATTCCACAGATATTCCTAAAGAGTGCTCTGTGCCGGACACTGTTCTCAGCGTTCCGGTTACTACCCTCAGCGGCCTTGTGTATCTAGGGTGATGCGCCTCTGCTACAGGCTTCAGATTATGCTAGAAGGTGCTCCAGCCAGAGCAGCCTTTTGAAAGGTAGTGAGCTCCCAGAGCTTGGAAGCAACTAAACAGAAACTGGGTAACCACCACGTCAGATCTCGTGGGTTCTGATCCCAGCTCTGCTAGGTACTAGCTTCCGGATCTTTGACAGTTTCCTAAACCCTCTCTGTGTCAGACTCCTCCTCCTCTGGCAAATAGGAATAGAATAATACCTACGGCCTCTTGTTGCGAGCTTTGAGTTTGTGCGTGTGACGTCATGAACTGTGCCTGGCCACGGTAGGTGCTCCATAGTGAAGCTTTTATGCTAACAGTAGTACTTGTCTGATTATCCTCGGGGTTTCTCTTGGCCCAGGGCTGAGGGGAGAGTCACAGGTTCAGGGGTTCCACCCGGGCTGAGGCACTGGCCTCTTAGCCGCTCTCTTCTCCCGGGTGCCGCCCTCTGGGGAGCAGGACTTCTTGCTCCCCAGGGGGGGCTGCAATCTGGACAGGGCCCTGCAGGCCCACTCTCCTGCCCCCTCGACAGGTCTTGAGTTGCCCAGCTATGGCCTACCTCCCAGGGGTTCCCAGCCGGGGACAGGCCCGACACATCCTCCCTGTTCCTCTGGATCCACTACGGACCCAGCCCTCTGTCTCCTCACTCTTGGCTTGTCCTTTCATTTACATAACTCAGTGGAGTTGGGGATGGTCCATCCACTCCTCAGTCCTCATTCTGTTCAGTTCTGAACACACAGATGATGCACACGGACCCTGGGGGACAGTTAACATGTGTGTAATATGAGTCTGAAGTTTCTCTTTAGCTCTTCTCTCTGGTTAAAGGCTCCATGAAATACAGGTTATTTCTCCCCCCTCAGACTGGGGCTCCCTGGGGCAGGGCTGTGTCTCCCCTCACACTGGGGCTCCCTGGGGGCAGGGCTGTGTCTCCCCTCACACTGGGGCTCCCTGGGGCAGGGCTGTGTCTCCCCTCTCAGACTGGGGCTCCCTGAGGCAGGGCTGTGTCTCCTCCCTCAGACTGGGGCTCCCTGGGGCAGGGCTGTGTCTCCCTCAGACTGGGAGTTCTTCAAGGACCTGAGTGTGCAGACTGTGGCCCAGGCTCCTCCTCTCCTCCTGGGGAGCCTTCCCAGTCTCCTGCTGGCTTTGCCTCCGCCTGAAGAGAGGCCTCCCGTGACTGGTCACATGCAGCTGGCTCCCGACCTCAGATTCCTTTATTCCATCTCCTCACCTGACTCCTCCTGGGCCCGCACTAGCATTGCTAGCATCCCCACTCGGGCCAGACCCATCTGCTTCGACATCGCTGAGCCAGCTGCAAAACCAGGTCACCCTCCTTCTCCTTGTCTTTCTTGTCCTCTTTCCCTAATCGAATTATTTTTCCTCTGCAATGTGCACAAAGCTTCGAGAGATGTGGGTTCTCTGCCCTCGCTGGAAACAGAGTCCAGTGAAGAGCCGGGCCTAAGAGCAGTCCTGCTGCCGACTAAGCACCCTCCCCACCCCGGCTCCCTCCTGCCGGCCTGCACCTCTAGCAGTGCAGCTGCAGGACCAGGTGCTCAGTAGCTGTGCTCGGAGTGGGTCTGCAGGGGAGCAGGGGGGCACCCCGCTCACACTCCCTACACCTGCTAAGGGGGTGAGTGGAGCGGGGGAGGACAGGTCCCGGTGATTAATAGAGTCCATGTCTGATGGGCCACAGTGGGGTGCTTCCTGACCTCGGGCAGTTCCTGTCCCTCCTGGGGCTCCAAGGCAGTGGCAGGGACAGCCTGGTCCCTGTCCCTCTCTCCTCTTTGGAAGTTCGGGTCCAGACCACAGCCTGGCTTTCAGGCCGCCCTCAGCTGTTCCCAAGCAGTCAGGACACAGCTGCCCGCCTGTGACTCCGGGTGGACAGTCGTAACAGTCATGATAATGATAATGATGCTAAGCGTGCAGCCTGGTTGTAAATGCTCCAAAGGCCTCCCAAAGGGCATTCCCTTCCATCAACTCATTTGACAGGCAGGCAGGGTGGCTGAGACTCAGAAACATCGAGAGGTTTGTTTATGACCGCAGAGCACGGCAGTAACACCCAGGTCAACCTCCTTTCAGCCCCTTCTTACTTTCTGGGGAGACTCTAAGCCCCAAAGCCTGACCTGTGGCTCCCCAAGGGACTAGAGTGGTAATTAGGGACCTGGGCTTTGGAGTCAGACAGACATTGGCCCAAATCCCAGCCTGGCCATTTTCTGTCGTGGGCTTTGGGCAAGTGGATTCATTGCTCTGAGCCTCAGGCACCTCATCCATGAAATGGGATGATGGTACCTCTAACCCAGGGATTTTAGAAAACGTGTATAGGGCACCTGACTCTTGGGTCAGTAGTCAATGCTTAGCATCTGCCTTGTTCTTGCCTGAGGGTCGGATTGCCCCTTCATTCTTCTCTTCCTGACTGACCCGTCAGGATGGCCCCTAGCCTGTGCCCAGGGCCCCAAGGAGAGTGACCACAGAGGGGGGGTCCAGACAATAGTAATTCCCGATGCATGTTAGACTCTTCCTCAGTCCGGACCCTGTCCTAAGCTCTTTACATGTATTCTCTTAGCAAATTCTCATAGAATCTTTATGAAGTATCTATAATTATGAAGCTCGCTTGTTAGGAAGGGAAACTGAGGCACAGGGAAGTTACACGGTTGGCTTTAGAACCTGCCTATCTCACTGTGACCTACCCAGGGTCCAGAGGGACAAGGTGACATAACTAACACTGGAGCTCAGGACTCACAGCGCTCTCGAAGTTTCAGGAAGTTGTCAGAGCATAGGCTCTGCAGTTCAGACTCCCTGGCCCACCATTTGCCAGCAGTGCAACCATGGGCAAGCCCTTAGTCCCAGGGCTTAGTCCTTAGTCCCTCTGTGCCTCCATTTTCTCATCTGGAAAATGGGAAGAGTAGTTGTAAGAATATTTATGCCACGGGGTTTCAATGAGCCAGACCATATGAAGAACTTAGGGCAGCGCCTGACACACTCTAAGTGCCTGGTGAACTGGGGTGTCCATCGTATTCGTGGAATAATATCAGTATAATTATGCCTTGCTGCTCCCGCATCTCCCATGCCTTCTTGCTCCCTTCCGCTCTCCTTCCTAATCCAGGCCAATACTGAGGGCCACGCCCTGGCTTCTAATAACCCCATTCCTCCATATGATTCAGCAACCCACTTTTTTTTGCAGGTGCAGTGCTTGTTAACCAGGTCTGTTCTATCAGGATAGCAGGTCCCTGCATCTAGGGGCTTCATCCATCCTTTATTTTTTTGTCCAAAGAAGGGGTGTTCTGTGATCTATTCCCAGGCCTTTCTGCCAGAGACCTAGCTTTGGTGAGGATGAGGGGTGGGAGCCAGAGGGTTAGTGGCAGAAAAGAGTGTCCTTTAAAGAAGAGGAAATCTTATCTCCCTCCCTTCTTGTGTGTGTGTGTGTGTGTGTGTGTGAGAGAGAGAGAGAGAGAGCGCGTGTGTTTCAAGCAAGAGAGCAGTAAAGTAGAAAACATCCCACTCATATACTTTTTAGAGCAGGAACAGATAAAAAAAATTCAGTTGGTACAACAAGTAATAGAAAATGTATTTTGGTTCTGGATTTTGTATTTTGTCCAGTTAAGGGAACGAGAAAGAAAGGACAAGGAGATGGAGAAAAGGCAAGAAAGAGAAGGAGGGGAAGGTTGGGAGGGATGGAGTGAGGGCCACAGAAAACAAAACAGAGACTCATGGGATGAGCCTAGCGAATGTTCTCTATCTAGGACCTTCCCAGAAGCCCCAAGATCGTCCTCAGTCAGAGGCAGTTTAGGACTCTGGCCCCGAAGACCTTTAAACATTCTGTTGCATTTTTACAACCAGAGGCAGCCTGTCATCTTAGGGTCCTTAACCTGCAGTCCAGGTGAAGTAAACCGAGGTTTGGATAAAGCCCACAGACGGGAGGCCTTCATCATTGTCTTGCTGTTACTATTCCTGTCTTAGGCTCAACACCCACCTGCCTGGGGCTCAAGGTACAAAATTGACAGGGTTCCGCCCTTAATGAGCTCCCAGCCCAGTTGGAGAGGCAGACATGTAAATAACGATTATAATAAAAGTCAGGCTGCTATAATTACTATAATAAAAGTTCAGATGAAGTGCATGGAGGAGAGATTAATTAATTCTGACTGGGAAATCCGGAACTGCTTTGTAGGGAATAATGAGGCATCTTGGATGAGGTGCAGGATTTCCGTAGGCAGATCGGTGGAGGCAGTGAGGGTAGGATAGGTTTTGCATCAGGCAACTTGCATTTCATTTCTGACTGTGCCACTTCCTAGCTGTGTGCCTTTGGGCAGGTGACTTAACCTCTCTGCGCCTGTTCTTCATCTATGAAATGAGAAGACTGTCCCTCTCTCTTAGGCTTGTCACATTAAAAGATAAAGCCTGTGTTGCTGGCTTGTAAGATATAAATTGAAAACAAATGTAAAAAGATAACATTTGTGGGATGCCTGGGTGGTTCAGTGGTTGAACGTCTGCCTTTGGCTCAGGGCATAATCCTGGAGTCCTGGGATCGAGTTCTGCATCAGGGTCTCTGCAGGGAGACTGCTTCCCCCTCTGCCTATGTCTCTGCCTCTCTCTGTGTCTCTCATGAATAAGTAAATAAAATCTTAAAAAAAAATAGCATTGGAGCTTATGATTTTCATAAGGGCAATACAAGCTTGATGGCTCTCCCATGGAGCTGAAGGCTTGGTAGCAAAGCCAAAGGCCGGCTTTCCTGGGCTTCAGGTGTACAAGCGTCTCTGAGACCATCTAAACAGAGTGAGGAAAAAAAATAAAAAATAAAAAAATAAACAGAGTGAGGATCCTCTGTGGCCCTTTGAAAAGCTAAAACTGGCCCTTTGGTGGCTGTCAGGGATCTTGATGTACCTGTGGCCTCTCAGATGTTATGAGAGATGTATTAGCTTCTGTCCTGCGGCATTTGAGCACAAACTATAAATCAGTCATATTAGGGTGAAGGCACGTTGCCCTGGCAGTGGCTCCGTTCATGCCTCCCAGCCCCTTGGGAGTGAACACAAGGCCATCTTATTTCACTCTTGAGTGAACGCGGTGAGCTGCCATGAACTGGGAATCCATTCTGCTATCTCTGGATCTGGTGACCTCGAGTAGGATCAGACCACCTCTGCCTAAAACTGTCCCACAAGGAGAAGGAATTTCAGGCAGAGGGCAAGGCACCTCCCACATGCCTAGCACACGCTAATACTTGAGCAACCCCATGGATGCACCTCAGGCAGCCGTCCACTGCTGTGGGTTCCTGAGGGGAGCTTCAGGGGATGCGATTAGAAAGGTAGGTGGGGCCAGAATGGGAACTGGATCATCTCAGTTGTCTAAGCACTGGATACATGCCAGGAGCCTTGCGAGTGCTGTGCAGAAACATAGGCTCCTGCCACAGGGTGGTCACCGATCTAGGCCTGGTGACTTTGCGTTAGGCCCTGGGGTCTTGGGGGTCTGGAGCAGGAAGTGGCCCAGATGGGTGTGTGTAAGGCATCAGCTGGAGGTGGGTGGTGGCCCGGATTGGCTCCAGAGGAAGCCTGTGATAGGTGATGGCCCCAGACAGGACAGGAGAAGCATAGGAGTAAGGCAAAGGCAGTGGGGCTGGGGGGGGGGGGTTGCGTGGAGGGATTAAAAACATGGGTGAACCAGCAGGACCAAAAGGCGCAAGGGAAGCAGCCTTGTAAAGGGAAAAACTAGCCCACAGATAAGACCTCTGTAAGGCTCCTTGGAGAGGAGGCAGGAGGGAGGACCAAACAGAGCCCCCAGGGCTCCAAGGACTGCAGTTCTCCTGTGCTGCTGGAGGAAGGATTTGCTGGCACAGACACTCAGGAAACCCTCAGCAGAATTGACCACAGCTGTCCATCTGCCCACTCTGGTCCCCGGGAAGCCCCACATAGATGGGCACGCAACAGAAATGCACCCAAAGGATGCGCTTCCGGGCGTTTGCTGGCAGCACCCCGGGATTCACGATATGGCCCCAAGTGGACACTATACAAACGCTGGCCAGCAGCGGAGGGGAGAGAGGACTCAAGGGGCACTGCACAGCAAAGCAGGGACAATCTGAAGTTCCACTGCACCCAGTCCGGGAATCACCTGTCTGTCACCTGCTGACATGGGGAAAAAGCCAGACAGGAAAGAATACAGACTGCAGGATTCCACTTACGTCGATTACAAGATCCGTGGTGATAGAGGTCCCAGGAGCAGTTACCCTTGTGGCTGGGGGGGCAGGACGGGCTTCTGGCAGGGGGAGGGGGATCGTTCTGTTTCTTGATCTGAGTGCTGGTTCTGTGTGTGTTTATTTTATTTTAATTTTATTTTTTAAAGATTTTATTTATTTATTCATGAGAGACACAGAGAGAGAGGCAGAGACACAGGTAGAGGGAGAAGCAGGCTCCATGCAGGGAGCCCGATGTGGGACTCGATCCCAGGACCCCGGGATCACGCCCTGGACTGAAGGTGGCACTAAACCGCTGAGCCACCCGGGCTACCCTGTGTGTGTTTATTTTGGACAAATTCCTTGAGCTTGTAATATGTGGCCTTTCCTCTCTGCGTCTCACATTTCAACAAGAACTTTTTTTTAAGCTTTCAAATCATTTATTTAAGAGAGAGTGAGAGAGAGAAAGAGAGAGAGTAAGCCAGAGGGAGAGGGAGAGGAAATCTCAAGCAGATCCGTGCAGAGTGCAGAGCCCAATGACGGGGCTCCATCCCACGACCCTGAGACCGTGACCTCAGCTGAAATCAAGAATTGGGCCCTTAACCAACTGAGCCATCCAGGTGCCCCTCAACAAATGACTTCTAAGGAACATTCCCCTTCTTGGCGAGCCCTCTCTCCCCGCACCCCCCACCCCGGCAAAGGAGTGAGGTTTGGAGCAATCTGGCAAACAGTGATGACAGTAACCCAGGCGGGGAACATGAAGGTTGCAGCAGGGGAGGAAGCAGAAGGGAATTTGGTGTGGGTTTGCTTGGGTTCAGGGTGCCGTGGGCAGTTGGGAGCAGATGTGAACAGTGTGTCAGGAGTGTGCCCTGGGGCACAGCCTGGCGAGCAGATGGCAGGGTGTCAGTCTGGCTGCTGTAGGGAAGTAACGGCAGGTCACCAGCCCAAGTACAGACAGTAAGGAGAACAGCCAGTAGAGGATGGGGTCCAGGGGCCAGCAGGAAAGGTGGTTAGAAGGAGAGGATAAAACCTCAGAGCAGGGATCCCTGGGTGGGTCAGCGGATTGGCGCCTGCCTTTGGCCCGGGGCATGATCCTGGAGTCCCGGGGTTGAGTCCCGGGTCGGGCTCCCGGCATGGGGCCTGCTTCTCCCTCTGCCTGTGTCTCTGCCTCTCTCTCTCTCTCTCTATATATATATATATATATATATATATATATACATATATATATATATATATATATATACATAATGAATAAATAAGTAAATGAATCTTAAAAAAATTACTATTAAAAAAAAAGCCTCAGAGTAGGAGGTTTCATGGAGAGTATGGCCAGGGTCGCGTATTGTGGAGAGGCCGAGCATCCACCTTGTGACTGTCCCCATCACACCACTGACCTGGTTTCCTCCTTCTAGGACTTAGCTCTCATAGTGAGCTACTACTGCCCAGTTACCCTCCCATGCTCCACACCTCACCGCCCACCCCCACCCCGCACGTTAACTTTTTCATTTCTGGAACTGCTCCTGAGCCAGGGCTCCCCAGTCCTGTTTATTCCTGGGCAGTCGATTGTTCCACCCCCAGTGTAGAACCTCATACTCATCCCTCTTAGACTCCACCTGTCTGTGTGAGCCACGGGAGCAGGTGGACAAAGGGGAGGCTTCCCTGTGCAGGGCAGGCTTGCGTGTTTGTGTTCAGGTGGCCCAGAGTCCAGCGTCTGGGTGGGGTAGGCATATGGCACCCAGACCAGCTCCTCAATGTTAAAACATGTGTGTCGCCTGTCACCCGTAGGGACCACATGTAACTTCTAGCCAGGGAAATAAGAGAGGATTTGCAAGCAAATGAAAATCTGTGCTTCTCTTTGGGTATCTCTGATATGACACTAGGAAGTTCAAAACAATAAGAATCCTTCAAATTCAAGGAACTATAAGAGCTATCCTTTATTGAAAGCTGCTATGTGCCAGGCACTGGGCCGAGCATGCACGCAGGGGATATGACTGAATTATCACATCAGTGCTGTGGGCAGCATGCCACTCTGACTCCTGTCTTAAGGCTGGGGAAATCAAGGCACAGAGAGGTTCACTGCTTTGCCCACACTCACCTAGTAAGTGGCAGAGCTGGGATTTGAGCCCAGACAGCTCAAATTCTCCACCACCTTTCATGAAGCATCATTAGTGAGGTGAACACAGGGAGCAGTGGCAGAAATGATGCATAATCTAAATCCATAGACAATCTTTAGGCCCTTTATTTTGGGTTTGGCTTGGCCAAACAACTTGATGGCTTGGCCGCAGATTTATTTCCTTTCTATATTCCATTTGGTTTAAGCAAATATTAAAATGAGTTACATTTCCCTTAAGCCCATGTTGACCAACAACAGGAAAATATGTGGAGAATGGAAAAGGCAGCTGGGCTCACAAATTTAGGTGGGCAATAAATATCATACTTTATTTTATTTCCACTGCCATAAATATGACCCTGAGCCCCACCTCACACTGATGTGGTGGGAATTTCTGTTCTGTTGTGATTGGACTTTCTGTTCCTGTTCTGTCCCAGGTTATGCAAAGGTCCTGGGGTCCTTTGAAGTGCCAGCTGACTTCCCACCTCTTTTCAGTGCCTTCAGAGCTGCTGTGCTCTGCCTTCTCCCCACTTCAGGACACTGCAAATAATTTCATCACTAAGTCCACTCTTTTTTTCTTCTTCTTCTTCTAAAAAAGACAAAAAGGGCAGTAACCTCAGCATTTTTTTTTTTTATCCTGAGAACATCTCTGAGGTCTGGAAAAAAGACAAATTAGCACATGCATGCCCCTGGGGAGCTCCTGCTTACCGGAAGAGCAGGAGCCATCCATGCAATGCCTTCCCCCAGACACACAAATGACCTGAGCCCAGAATATGTCCTGGGACTGGTGGGAATGGAGGTAGGGGTACAACTGGTTGGGGTGACCATTCTAGGAAGCCTCCTGGAGAATCCACAGGCAAGGATTCCTGGAGAGAGGATCAGATAGCCCAGAAGACTATCTGCCTTTTGCAAGATTCTGGCTTCCTTGGGGAAGGAAGAAGTATTAGCCCGAGCCCAGGGCCTTCAGCTTCTGGAGTGAGCTGTGCCTCTTGGCTTTGGTGGGGTTCCACGTGGCTCCTCATAATAGCAGCAACAGGACAGCTGGGAGGCACCTCTTTGCACACAGAGGGGTTCCCAGACAAAGTAAGGAAGGCAGAAGCGTGGGCTCCCAGGATTTGAGTGCTAGAGGGCTTCAGAGTCAGCTCGTGCAGCTTCGTCGTCCAATGTCCTGAAGGGCTGGGAACGTGCGCCTTCCGGTTGGGTCACTTGGCTAGGTCCGCATGACCACAGGGTGTCCCGAGTGCCTAGGTCCAGGCCTTCCTGCCGGATTCACCTGCTCCGCCTAGCGCAGCTGTGCGGCTCCACCTCGGCAAGAGGAGGCTGGACCTGGGACCGAGAATCTTTATCACGTTAGAGTTCGAGGGTTGACAATAGGACATTAAAGGTTTCCTTTAAGATACCTCTTTAAAAAATAGAAATAAAGAAGCTAGGCTACAATGTCGGGGTTACCTGTGATCTGGCACCAGAGAAAACTGGATTTCCATTCCAGCTTTTGCCCTAACCAGCTGTGTGACTTGGGCCAGGCAGGTGCCTCTCTAAGACTCCATTTTCCTCTCTATGGATGGGAAGAGCAGTCACTCCACTGGGTTATGAGCTCGTGCGTTTAAAGTACTTACAGTTAGTGACCGCATATGGTAGCTATTACAGTGATGATGATCACTCTGCCTGGTGGCAGGAGGCTCCTTGACCTCCTTTATACGACCCAAACTACAAACTGGACTGTGCCCAAAATCCAGACTCTAACTGTGTAGTGTCAAATGCCTTAAGGTGTTTTCGTTTTAATTATTTTAAAAATAGCGTCATTAAGCAACCATTCATGGGTAGAATAATTTATATCATAATAAGATTTTCAAACTCTTCTCTTTAATCATTTACATTTTCAGTGTATCTTTAGCCAGGTGGATTTGCATGCTCTCTCTAAATGACCTGAGCTTTAGCTTCCTATTCTTTTTTTTTCTTTTTTTAGATTTTATTTATTTATTTGACAGAGATACACAAGGAGGGGGAGCAGTGGGCAGAGGGAGAGGGAGAAGCAGGCTCCCCACCAGGACCAGGGAGCCCAATGTGAGTCTTGATCCCAGGATCAAAGATCCTGGGATCATGACGTGAGCTGAAGGCAGATGCTTAACCAACTGAGCTACCCAGGTGTTCCCAGCTTCCTATTCTTATTTCAGATTGGCACATCATCTGTAGTAGCTCAGACATTTTCCTTCCATAACTGAAGGCTTGGGGTGCTGGAAAGAGTCCAGCTTTGTGGTTAGAAAGATCAGATTTCAAATTCTGACTCTGCTCTTTGCCTGCTGTGTGGCTTTAGATAAACCTCTTAACCTCTCTGAGCCTATCTCCCTGTGTATGTATAACAGTTTGTTACCTTATAAAGGATGGGGTCAATCAAATAAAATGAAATCTGCAGACCTTGGGTATAGATTAAACATCAATGGATGTTAGTGTTTTTCTTTTCATTTTTCTTCCATCTTTGTACCTTGATTTTAAAGATTTTATTTATTTATTCATGAAAGACACAGAGACAGAGAGGCAGAGACACAGACAGAAGGAGAAGCAGACTCCCTGTGGAGAGCTTACTGCAGGACTTGAACCCAGGACCCCAGGATCACACCCCAAGCCAAAGGCAGACACTCAACCACTGAACCACCCAGGTGCCCCCCATCTTTGTGCCTTTGGCTATTCTGAAATATTGTATTGTTGGACAAGGGACTGGAAAAGAAGCCTTAGCCTGACTGCAGTTCTAGACATTTCCTTCAGGGAGCTCCTGGAGAACTGCTCTCCTCTGCAGGAGGCCAACTTTCATTTTACTTTCAAGGGCGAGTGAAATACTCGTCTTCCAAAGGAATTCCTAAAAGTGCCACAGACGAGATGTAACTTGGCCCGCATTCAGGGAAACTTCTCTCAGCCCACATTGGTGATACAGCCTTGTCTCACGGAGCACCTGCTGACAAATCCAAGTCAATGCCCTCAGTGGGACCTTTTAAATCAGAACGTTGAATGAAAGTTTGAGGTTTTATTCTTGGTAGAGATATATGGCCTTCATCAAAACTCTGCTCACCTCCCCTTCCTGTAGCCCCTCTCTGCCAGCAGCACATAACTCAGTGCTGGTGTTGACAGAACAGGGATTTGGTAGGCCGGCAGGCCTCTTGGACTGCATTCCTGCCATTCGTTACTGCTTTGGGAATATGTGGGTGCTTAGAGATTATTCCCGTGGGAGAGGAATCCCAAATCTTTAATGGTGGGATATAAGGCAGTGAGGATGATGGATGGGAAAGATGGGGGGATATCCTTCTCAGCCCTTTAAAGGTCACCCAGCCTACGCCATGACTTATCCTGTCTAAAGATGGACCTGGTGCCAGACCCACCTGGATTTGAGCCTGGCCGTACCCTCGCCTGGGTATGTGATGCTGCTTCACTTGCTGGGTGTCAATCTGCCAACCCCCTAGTGCAGAATAATAGTCAATAGAGGTGAGTCTCTTTCTTGTCCCCATCTGTCACATTTTATAGATTTCATCTATAAAGTGTGGGCTACGGGTACCTGGGTGGCTCAGTTCCTTATGCATCTGCTTTTGGCTCAGGTCCCGATCCCAGGGTCCTGGGGCGGAGCCTCATATCAGGCTCCCTGCTCAGCAGGGAGTCTGCTTCTCCCTCTCACTCTGCCCCTCCCCCCACTTGTGCTCTCTTGCGCATGCTCTCTCTTAAATAAGTAAATAAATAAATAAAAACAATTTACAAAAAAATAAAAATAAATAGAGTGTGGGCTAAGAGTGGTTCCTGAAGCTTGGGGTGAGGGCTCTCACTCTGTGCAGTGAGGAGTGGCAGGGCCTTGAGTGGGTAGGGGTCTTCAGAGTCCTGGGTGCTCTGGGGGCTGCTGATGACAGGGAAGAGCTGGCCTTGCCTTGACCTCCCAGAGGGCAGGTGAAGTCAGACATGGAGCTATGTTGGGGGAGGGACGGGCTCCGGGAGCTCAGGAGCAGGGAACAGAGCCCCAGCCAGTGTGAAGAACAGGTGCGCTAAAGATGAGTCTGCTATGAGATCTGCTCAGGATGCCTTCCTGCGAGGGAGGGCTGGAGAAGGCTGTTGTGTTCTGTCTTTGCTAAGATCTGTTTTGTGGCCCCTATGAGTGCAAAAAGGGGTTTTAATTCGGATTCCATGCCTTGGAATGACCTTTTGTACTCTAGGTGGTTTTTGAGACCGACTCTGGACCACACTGCCTGGATTCAAGCGCCCCTTCTCCCGCTTTGCACCATTGTGATAGATGACCTCTCTGAAGAAGGCTTGTTCCCCTCCTGTGTCCCACCGTCCCTCTGAGGCTGTCCCACACACAGTTCTCAGAACAGCGCCCTGCATACAGAGATGGAAACATTGCTGTTGTTAAACCAGGAGCATCTTGAGGATGGGGATGTTTGATCCCTCCCTCTTCCCAGCAGGGATCCTGCTCCTGCATGCCCAGTGTCTTGGTGGGTTAAAGATGGTGACTTTTAGCTGGTCCTTGGAGGGGTAAATCTCAACACACAGAGATGGAGAGGAGACCGATGGTGGGCAGGGCAAGTGGGGATTGTCAGGGACGGTCTTGCAGGCAAAGATCCAGGGCCAGAGAAAGGCAAGATTGTGTATAAGGTAACAGTGAGGGCGTCTGGGTGGAGGTCTGGCTGTGTAAGGAAGCCTTGGGAGGGCAGGTGGGCTTCCTGGAGGAGGTGAGATGGGTCAACTGGCATTAGGGAAAAGTGAGAGGGAAGTGTGGCAAGAGGAAGGAGGTACCAAAAGAGCCAAGGGGCAAAAGGTGGGTAGAGAGTCTGTATAAATCTCAGTTCCCTCTGCTCATAAAGTTCTGCAGACACATTTTTCTGTCAGTTTTATATTAACATTTACATAACAAGTAGATTGAGAGATTGCATTATTTACATATATATGGAGGCCGGCTGGAACTGGGGATCTTCGCGCCTGTACATGACGTTTTATTGATTAATAAATTAGACACTTACAGATCAAGCACAAATCAAATGCATCCATTTTAGACACCCATCAGGTGCAAATGAATGTAAATTGGAGGCCTCATTTGCATACGGAAAGCGCGCCATTCA
Organism: Vulpes lagopus; assembly: GCF_018345385.1. Classification (NCBI taxonomy): domain Eukaryota; kingdom Metazoa; phylum Chordata; class Mammalia; order Carnivora; family Canidae; genus Vulpes; species Vulpes lagopus. Next base: position 63,809,107 of record NC_054824.1, read on the forward strand.
GTCGTCATTTGTCATAGGCACCCTTGAGAGGCTGTAATTTGCCTTGTGGAGTCAGCCTGCAGCAGGGCCACCCCTGAGCTCTGAGAGCCTTCTGAGATTGGAGGGAGGTGGCCTGTCTTCGGCTCCCCTTCCCTGTCACCAGCACAGTCCCAGAGGAGGGCCGTGGAGCAGAATCAGAGCCACGTGGCCTGAACTGGAAGAAATCTTGAAGTCCATCAATACCAGTCCTGTATTTTACAGATGATGAACTAACTGAAGGCCAGAGAGGGCAAGTGACTTGCCTAAGGTCACACAGCAATGTGGGCACCATGTCAGGACTAGAACCTAGCTCTCCTCACCTCACCTCAAGGGCAGCGCTTTTTTTTTTTTAGGTTTTATTTTTTTTTAAGATTTTTAAAAATTTATTTATTCATAGAGACACACACAAAGAGAGAGAGAGAGAGAGGCAGAGACACAAGTAGAGGGAGAAGCGGGTTCCATGTAGGGAGCCTGATGTGGGATTCGATCCCTGGTCTCCAGGATCACGCCGGGGGCCGCAGGCGGCACTAAACCGCTGTGCCACTGGGGCTGAAGGGCAGTGCTTTATCTGTGATGCCATTATGGTTCATCCTAACAGGACAGAAAGGAACAGAGTCTGCAACTTCTAGAACCGTTGGCTCCTGATTTCCATTTTCTGGAGCAACACTCAGAAGGGGGGTGGTTTGCGATAAGGAGGAGCTGCTGCTCTCAGGATGCGCTTGTTTACAAGTCTCTGCTGAGGCCTAATTTCAGGGCCCCTTAGGGCCTGGAGGCCCCTTGTTCCTGACAGTATCTCCACCACCCTGCTCTGACTTTCCAAACTCTTTTATTGATGGAGAGAGTGTTTCATTATGCAAGAAAAGATGGTTTAAGGGCTGGCTGGGCTGAAGGCAGAGAGTGAACAGGAGAGCCTTGGTCCCCTGCCTGGATGAGTCAGGCCACCAAGAAGGATGGAAAAGGCACAAAAGAGGGCACCAGAGGCCCTGCCTCCCTCCTTTACAATCAGAAGGAGAAATGGGCCACAAGGATGTGTACGTGTGGTAGGACTGCGGGTGGGATTCAGGGCAGTGCGGAGGGAAGGCTTGACCTGCAGGGTGAGTTATCAAGGCCTTGGGGGAGTGGGTGGGCCACAGCAGGCACCCAGCTGATCTGTGCTGTTACAGGACACCCATTGGAGGCAGGGGCTGTCTGAGTTGACCCCAATGGGAAATTTCTATTTAAATCTGCATGTGGTTAAGGCAGGTTAGGGTACCAAGGTTTGGATGTGGTTTTATTAAAAAAAAATTTTCTCTCTCCCATGTGCTAAGAAAACAGGTGAAAGGGGACATTATCCCCAGGTACTCCTCATGCTTGCAATTATGAGGAAAACTGTGTGTGACTTTCCTGGAACTTCTGAAAGGAGACACACAGCTTGGGCTAGCCTCCCCAGCTCTTCTTCCTGCTTCTCGTGTCCTTTATCCCAAAAACCCAGCTGGGTAGCAGTGGGAAGGACCAGCTTGGAGCTCCCCTTTCTGTCTAATCCACTCTGTGACTTGGGGCCAGGCAACTCACCTTTCAGTGCTGTCTGTAGAGACAGAAAGAACTAGAATTTATTCAAGGCCCTGGGATTTACATTCCTGCCCTGTGTTGGGAGGGGCCCCACACCTGATGCCTCCAGCCTGTCACACATTGCTTAGAGAAGCAGATACTGAGGCAGGACTCAGGGAAACCATCATAGGCTCTCATCCCTGATTCTAAACACTGTGGGTTCCCATGTAGATACTGCTGCCTTTCTAAGCCAGTGGTTTTCAAGCTGTAGTGCTCATAGGATTCCTGGGTCCTACCCCACAAGAGCTCTCAAGTGCTGAAGGCCGAGGGCCCAGGGATTCTGAGGCAGGTGGACGGTGAGCTTCACACAGTCCTCTCACTGACCCACCTCCTCAGGTTCCACCCCAGCTCCCAGCGGTGAAGTGGGTCACCTGAGCTTCAGCTGGAAAGGAGGACAGGTGGGGAGGGCAGTTGTCTCCTTAAAGATACATGCAGGGCAGCCCGGTGGCTCAGTGGTTTAGCACTGCCTTTGGCTCAGGGCCTAATCTTGGAGACCTGAGATCGAGTCCCACGTGGGGCTCCCTACATGGAACCTGCTTCTCCCTCTGCCTGTGTCTCTACCTCTCTCTCTCTCTCTCTGTGTCTCTCATGAATAAATAAATAAAATATTAAAAAAGAAAAAGATACATGCAGCCTCCCCGTCTCGCCTCTGGCTCCACATGGGAGCGCACACTCGCATGTCTCTGCTACGGCTTCCCAGCAAGCCTGTGGTAGGCTGGGGCCCTTGGCCTTCTCTTCTGGCAAAATTGGCTGGACTCAGCCTTCTGGCTCCATCTGCTCCCTCTTGGAGTGCCAGATTCCCTTGCTTGTTGCCTGCATGACCACATGACTCACTTTCCTGGGCCCCCTCGAGGCCCACCCTGACTTGTTCCCTCCTCTCAGACTGGGCAGTTGGTGCTCGGTTAGCGTGTAGTTTTTCCATGTTTCTTTCTGTACCAGTGGGCTTGCCTGAGCTTCCTCCCCAGCGGGCTCTTCCACTATGCCTTGTGGCTGGCGACTGCCACCCCCCGCACCCCCCAGGCTCCCTCTGCCGTGAGGACCCGTCTGCTTTGGAGCTCCTTTATTTTCCCGCACCTCCATTGACTGAGCAGCAGCACCTCAGGACCCCATAAGGATTCCTTCCTTTCCTCCCAGTCTCGGGTTGGCCTTCATCCCCAAGATATTCAAGATACTCCTCAGCCAGCCCATTTCACAGATGAAAAATCTAGGCTTAGGGAGAAAGGAAGACACCCTTTGTCTCCTAGGGGGGCCCTGTCTAGAAGGTGGTGGAGCTTTGCTAGAGGCCCTCCTGTGAGCTTTCTTTCCCCAACCCTGGGTGTCCTGACACTCTACATCAATATCTTTATTCTGTTCCATCCCTGATATAAAAGATGGAAAGGAGGTGGGTCAAGGTGAAAGGTCCCTTGAATCAGCACACAACTCAGTCTTCCTGTCTGGGCACCTCTCTGCATCCCCGCCCAGCCCCCACGCAACACCCCAGCCTCCAAGTCCCTCAAGGGCAGAGCCCCAGAGCATCTTGTTGCTGTTTTGTGAATCTCGAATGATAATTATATGTATAAAATTCGACTGCTTAAACCGTTCAGGATTAATCGGCACCAACACACAGAAATGCGCCTTGCCTGTAATTAGCGATTCCCTGGCAAATGCATTTTGCAAAATAGCACTTGATTTTAATAACAGGCTGTTAGTATTAGAACACTGTGCCCATTTTATTTCAAATTGTCAAAGCAGCCCCCTCTCTCTGGTCACCCCAGCCTCCACCCGCAGGTGCCTTGGGCTCTGAGATCCTGGTTGGGGGCCTGACGCCCCCTGGGAACCATGTCTTGGTGTTGTCCTGGGTCCTGACCCATGTAAACAGCTCCACCCTGAGTAGGAACACCCAGCTGTTGCAGGTGGGAATGAGAGTCTCAGCCCTTGCCTGTCTTAGTGATTTTTCCCCTCCCACTCTTCTCATGAACACTTGCATTTCTGCTACCACCCTTTCTCTCTCCTCTCCCACTGGCTCCAAGGTCCCCTCTGACTTAAGTTCTGGCTCTCTGCAGGGACAGCGGCTCTACATCTTTGAAGGCCTTGGGTGGGTCCCCTACCTGGCACCCTCCTCTCCTCACTGCCTCTCTAATTCCTTCTCCCTTCTCTGTTTGCCTCTATGCATGTGGCAGTCCTCGCCTGCCTTGGCCAGAACTGGGGAGGATACTCTGGGCCCTGGTGGCTGAGCGCTGCTCCTCTGAGGATGCTCTGCGCTCCGAGGGAGTGGAGGCCCGGAGCTGGCAGACTCCCCACCCAAGCATCTGCCATGAAGACCTGGTTGGGCAGGCCAGGGATGGGCAGAGAGGGCAGGCTCAGCTGTGGCTGGCTGTTTCCTGCCCCTCCTCCCCCTGCTGCTACCCTGCCCCAGCCTCCAGAGGCCTCTTGCCTTTGCTGGCACCATATGTCAGCACAAAGGCAGCTGCTTGTCCTAGGAGCATAGAGACAGCAGTGGCCAATAGAGGTATATTCTTAGGGGGTTGTGGGGTGAAAGGACAGGAAGGCCAAGGTGTCTCTGGGGGGTCAGACAGATGGGTGGTAGGGTGAGCCCCAAAGCTGCAAGAAGGGGTCCCTCCTGCAGTGTGAGCATGACCCCAGATTTTTTCTTTCCCCCATCCTCCTCCCATCTTCCCATCACCATCAACCCGGTTGCCCAGGTTGGAGACTAGGACATGGTCCCTTCCCCTTCTCATTAGTCCATACCCAAAGCTACCCACTCCCCTTCTTCTCTCCATTCTCCACCGTCAGTAAGAAATGCAGCAGAATCTCCTCTTGGCTGGCCTTCCTGCCTATTGCTAACCAGTCCTTATGGTGGCCAGAGAGTTCTGGCTAGAACCAAAGCCAGGTCTCATTGCCACACCACTCAAAATCCTTCAGGGGGTCTCTGTCTCCAGCATAAGGCCCAGACTCCTCCACCTGGCCTACCCACCTGCCCTTGTGGTCTCATCTCCTCTCCTGTCCCTGTATGCTCCAGATATGCCAGCCTGTCCCCACGACCACCATGCCTTTGTGGATGCTGTTTGTTCCCTCTACCTAGAATGCCCTTCTGTGTCCCTTCTCCTGTGAAAAATCCCAGGGCCCAGAACCGTGCTTGGTGCACAGTACATGCCCAGTTAGTGTTTTCTGAATGAACATTAGACTTTACTCATCATCTAGCCCCAGTTCAAATGTCTTCTCTCTGGAAGACTTTCTACCTGCCCCAGGTTTACCTGCATCACCTGTGTGCTATTTGGACACCTTTTATAAGTCGCTTTTCCTACCTGAAATGCAAACAGACCTGTTGTGTTTGTCAGCTATTGCCAAGTAACAAATGCTCAAACTTAGTGGCAGAGAGCATTGATGTTGAGCTGGGCTGGATAGAGAGGCTTGCTGGGGTAGCTCTGTTCCCTGTCTCTTTTCCTATGTCTGGAATCCGGGTGTTAGCCCAGGCCAACTCTCATCATGGCAGTGGCAATGGTGCAAGAAGGCAGGAGGAACTCTAAGCCTCTTAACGCCCAGGCTCAGGGCTGATGCAGTATCATTCTATTGTATTCTGTTGGCCAAAGCAAGTCTTATGGCCAGAGGCAAAACCAAGGATAGGGCAATAGATTTGCCCCTTTATGGGAAGCACTTGAAAGTCTTATAGCAAAGAACATGAATCTGGGGGCTGGCCGGGTAGATCTGGGCTCACACCAATGCTCGAATCCTCATCTCCCTGCTTATCAATATAGAGAGTCACGTCACCTTTCAGAATGTCTGTTTTCTTGTTTTTTAAGAGCTGTTATAAACATTTGAACAATTCATTTATTCACTTGGTGCATATTTATTGAGCACCTACTATGTGTCAGACACTGTTCTAGGTACTGAAAGTACAGCAGTGAACAATGCTGATGATCTATGTAGAATGCTGCATCTAGCCCACATAGCGAGCCCCCTTCCCTCTCCCCTGCCCTGCAGAGGCAGTAGCAGTCCCCTGATTAGCACCCTGACCGGTTCCTGGCTGTCAGGCCTCATCCACATCTCCACCTGCATCCCGCCACTGCCCTCCTGGGACTGTTTGGGGCAGCCATCCCGAAGGCGCTGGACGCCACTGCTCCTGTGCTCTCTGCTTCCATTCCCTCTGCCTGCAATAGAGGGAATACCTGCAATACCTTTCACCTGATCCTGCCCATTCCCTGGCCTCAGCTCAGGCACTGCTCCTATTGGGTAATGCTCACCACACTGTGTTGTCATACAGTAAACCTTCCAGGGTAGACCTGTTCATCTTCAGGTCCTCAGAGCCTGGAATCCAGTAGATGGCCAGTGCAAGTCCTGGGGGAAGGAGAGACTAACGGGGTGGATGGGGGTATCCTGAATTGTCTCGGGGACGGCGTCTTGTGGAGCCATCAGGGAAAGACATCAGAAAAGGAGGCCAACTGCCTTTCTGCAAACATTTGCTAAGTACTTGCCCTAGACCGTGCTCGGGAGTATGTTGGAGCGACACGCTGCCCCTGTGTGATGTGTGTGCTCAGTAGATCACGCAGGAAGGGTGAGTGAGGATGCTGGGTTAGAATCCAACTGCCCAGATTCAGAGTCAACTAACTCACTTACTCGCTGTGTGTCAGTGTCTCCCTCTGGAAAGTGGGATTATAACAACACTTGCTTCAGAAGGGTGTTGGAAGAATTCACAGAACAAAAAATTTATTGGCCACCAACTATATGCCAGGCACCAGAGAGAGAGAACAGGGAACAGAATGGAATCTTAGCACCAGGCTGAGTGCATAGTGCACACTCAGCCAGTGTTCACCACGGTTCTTCCGTCAGCTAGTCCAATCCTGTCATTTGACACATGAAGAAACGAAGGCCCAGGGAGGGCGAGGCATAGGCCCAAGGTCACACAGCAAATTAGGGATGGGACCGGTACTAGAAACCAAATTGTATGATGCCCAAGCAGGGCTCTTTGTACTTTACTGCTGGCTTTTCCTCGGAAAGGGGATAGCTGGGAGATGAGCAGTTTGCAAAAAAGGGGACGGAAGGCAGGAGGTCTAGACTGGCCTGATTGTCCTTGCTCCCTTGAAGTGCTTGTGAACCTTGATTGAGTGATTCAATTTCTGTTGTCATCCCCAATTGTCCGCACTAATGGAGCAGAGATAATCCCAAAGTGCAGATAATCCCATAGCCCGTCCTTCCCGACTCGGCCGCACAGACACCGTGCCATCATGTGTGTGCTGCAGGCCAGTGTGTGTGTGAAGGGAGCTGGAGAGTTGACCCCTATTTAGGCTTTGCACAAATTGATATTGAAATGAGTCTGCCTCCTGCAAATGCACATGCTCAGGTGGTAGGGAGACATCCTGGGCAGGAGGTTTCTATTTGGGATGAAGGTGCCCAGAGACAAGCAGAGAAATCCACATGCACAGGTGGAAGGGAGTTCAAGAAGTTCCTCTTCTTGGGTCTGTGTCAGAGAGCAGGGCCTGATGCTCTGCCCAGAGTGAAAGACAAATGAAGCAGTGTGATTTTTGTCGTAAGCACCTGAGATTGGATTAGTGGGGAGATGTGCATTTTATTTTATTTATTTATTTTTTTTTGAGATGTGCATTTTAGATGGCCAGCCTGAGTTTTCTCTGTCTTGTAGACCCTAAGTCTTCCCCTCGAAGCACACCTTCATTCCCCTCTGCATCACAGGACAGTGGTGACATGGCTCTCACTCCTTGATAACATGCCTTTTACTTGGCATGAGGTCTTTTGGAGACCTCGTGTCAAATCAATTGAATGGAATCAGATGGGGATTTGGGGCACTCAAAATCTGGTGCTTGGGAGGGAATGGGAAGTATCACAGCTGGGGATGAGAGGAGCGGGCTGGTTCTCTCATCTGGATACCTGGGTGACAAGTCCTTTGGTCACAGGCAGAGCTGTCCTTTCCAGCAAGTGCCGATTTCTAGATCTAGAACAGAAGCATCGCATAAGCAAGGACTTTTTTCTGGTTTATACCCTAGTGCATCCTAAGCACCCAGACGTGGGCCTGGTACAAAGTAGCCGCACAATGCCAGCAGTTGGGGCAGAAGTGAAGACCTCATCACGGAAGCCCCAGGGTCCTTTCCCTGACCTTTTCTTAGATGAGGAGCTCCAGAGAGCTGGAGGTGTCTTCCCAAGATGACCCAGCGAACAAAGCTCATCCCTGACTGCTTAGTAGGGGCTGTGCCTCTCCTGACCACCCCATAATCTTGCAGGAACCTGAAGACTTGAGTGGGAAAAGGCCAGGAGCAGCATGTAGGGTGAGAGAGGTCAGCAAGACCCCTAGCAGATGGTAGGGGGAAAAAGCCTTTGGCAGGTTTTTTGCCCCCATAAGGAGACCAGGTGACATAATTCCTATGGTTCCTACCAGTTAAGTCAGATGACTCCCTTCTGGGCCTCGCACAGCTCTGTGTGTGTGCGTGTGTGCGTGTGTGTGTGTGTGTGTGTGTGTGTGCATGCACATGCATGTGCACAGAGCCTCCTTGGCTGCCTCCTGCCAACTGAAAGGTCCATCCTTTCTCTTAGCCATTCATTGTCTTGGGTTCTGTTTCTTTGTAGATATTTTGGTTTCTGTGAAGTCAGGTAGGAGACTCTTTATTCCTGACTTGGAATAAATGTTTTTGGTGCAGACACTGACCAGAGGTTTACTTAGCATCTGTGGCCACCACCGTAACCTTCCATAACCCATAGAAGACCAGATAGAGCAGGGTCATGCGCCTTGTCTCATGCCTGGGAGACAGAGATTCAGACCTTGCTAAGTCATTGTTCCCTGGTCACCCAACCAGGAGATGCTCCCGCTGGATTTCTTAGTTTGGGTTCCCACAGAAGCAGACCTGGAGACAAGGATTTGAGTGGAAGCAGTTTATTTGGGAGGTTGGCTGAGGGCACACTGACTCGTGGTGAGGGAGGGAAGGAGGCAAGGCAGGGCAGGAAATATAGCCAATAAAGGCTGGGTTTTCCAGTCACTTATCCCTGGTGGCAACTGGAGCTTAATCCCCCCTGGGGCCCGTTGGGAGTCAGTGTAGATGCAAGCCTCCGAATTGTGCCTCCTGAGGGGTGAGTGGGCTGGGGTTTTATACCCTACTTCAGGGAGCATTGGTGAAGACCTCTTGCGCTGGGGAGTGCTAGTTCCCTGGTACTTTGGGCCTGCCATGTGGGCAGGCAAAGTGGCTTTGGTACAGAGAAGCCCTCAGGTGAAAAGACGCAGGTGCTGGCAGCCTGGAGTCATGCACATCATGGAAAGGGTAAGGATTATGGGCACAGCAGCCCCACATCTGCCACACGGGGCTTCAAACCTCAACCAAGTGTGACTCTCAAGCTCATGCTTTTTGCACCAGGTCTCACCAAAACCCACATTCTGCTCATTTTTCTTCTGGGGTTACTGTTTTCATGGACCAGATCAGCACGCAGTTTCCAATCTGGAGGGCTTTCCAGCATGCAGTTGAGGAAGGAGACACTAGGCACATCGTGCACGAAATTCCCCAGCCGGCTTCCCCAAGCATCTCCCCGGGTCCCCTTCCCCCCTCTTCACTCAGCATGTTTCGAAAAAGCGAGCTCTTTTTAGCATGTGGTGAGTGAGGCCAAATTAGGAAGGTAAGGCTGAAGTAAAAATAAACTCACTTAAGCATGCCCAAAATAAATGGCTTTCGGATTATCTGCTGCTTCGGATCATGCCATCTCCACGGAGGGTGACCAGGCCTGCTGCATCCACCAGCTGCAGGCTGGGGCTGCCAGGTAGGCTAGGCAGAGAGGGCTGCTGCTGGGGAGTTCTAGAGATGGGGCCTCTAGCCAGGGACAGGATGGGGGTGGGGTCTGCATCTGGGAAAAGAGCCGGGCTTGGGAAATGGGTACTGATTGGCAGCACTTCCTTCAATCTGCTGCTTCTCCAGGAAGTTCATGGGTATTATGAGGGTGTGGGGAGAGAGAAATGAAAGAGTTGTGTGGTCAGGTAAGGTTGCAAAATGCTGGAGTTGACAAAGTTGAAAGTTTATTACAGGACTTCTCAGGTCCTTTACCACACAAATCAGCATTGTGATTTTCCAAAAAACAAATGGGAGCCTGCAGGTACACACGTATATCCATGCACCTGTGTATATATACTTAGTTTTTGCCAAAACTGTTTGGATCTTGGAACCCTTTCCTTCATGTACAGTTCTTAGGACTTGTGCAAATGTCCTGTGGAAGGTTCTTTGGGAATGTCATGTGACACATTTACAGAGCTTTTTTCATATCCAGTTCACATTGGATCCTGTTACAAACAGAAAGCGGTTCATCACATCTCAGCTTTGGATTCTCAAGATTCCCCAGACCTGTCGGATGATGCTCAGACTCCTTTAGCCAGGTGTGCTGACCCTCCATGACCTGGCTGGGCCCCTTTCTCCTGGAAGCTCCCCTGGGAGCCCTGAGCTTCCAGACCCATGGAACTTGCATATCTGCTCTGTCTCAGGAAGGTCCTCCCTTTAACTCCTTCTGCTTGGCGAATTCCTGTTCGTGTTTCAGAACTCAGCTCAGACATCACTTTGGGGGAAACCTTCCTTGATCTGGGTGCCATCTAATGAGCCTTCCTGACCACTCTTAAAATTGTAACCCCTGACCCCAGAGTGCCCTGTTCCCCTCCCATGCTTTATTTCTCTCCTTGATACTTAGCACCTTTTCCCAGATAATGTCATTACCATATTTGTTTTGTTTATTACTTGTGGTCTGTCTCCTGCCTCTGGAATGTTGGCCTCACAAGGGCAGGGCTTAATGTCCATGCTGTTCTCTGTTTGCAGGCCGAGCACATGGTAGGTGCTCCAAAATATTTGTTCGATGAGAGGCCATGGTAAGCACTTCCTCAGCTGTTCTACCTCAATATTGTAAATGCACATTGTTACCAGACTATTGGGCCTGTAAATAAATACTTGCTGCACTGTCCTGTCTCATAGGCACATTGGCTTCTCCAGGGCACCTGCTCTGGGCTCCTCCTCTGTGTCCCAACAGTTAATAAGTCCCTGCCCTAAGGATGCACTAAACAAATCGCCCTTTATAAGCATCAGTCACAATTTTTATAAAGAGAGAAGCTGGCTAGGCCCTCTCCTCCTGGCTAAGGTGGGGGACAGAGGGACTGCATCTGATCCCCTCCAGTCCAGGGGCCTCTCTCTGATTTCTCTCTCATCTCCCAGCAATCTCATCCCTGCCACATGGGGATGTTGGCTGGAGTTGATTCCTTCCTACGCAGAAAAGTAGCAAGGATTTTCTCTCCGCATTAAGAACAGGGCCCTGGCCTCCTCCCAGTGTGTTTGTCTTGTCCCAAGGTGGCTCAGAAAGTGGGTCTAGATTGCTGTGGGACCATGGTGGGGTCTCAAGAGGAACCCAGGTTCTGCTGTGTTTGTTTTCAGAGTGGCTAAATCTGCGTTCCTGGAGGGGGAGAATCCAGTGGAGCTGAATGGGGCCCAGAGCACAGGCTGGCGTCCCACAAACCAGGAGGGTGGGGCCTGGCCTGGGACGAAGACGACAGTCTCAGCCACCAGGGTGTGTCTGAGATACTGAAGGGGATGCCTTGGTATTTCATTGCATCTAGGGTTCCTTGGATTAAAAGATGGGCTACTATTTTTTTTCTATATCCTTAAGAAAGAAACATTGCTTCTGATTAAACTTGGACGTGACATTGATTATAAGGTGCATTCCAATTTCAGAGATGTTATATAAAATCTTAAGATTAATGGAATGTAGCAGTGCTATCCTCGGGAAGTGGGGGCAGCGGGAAGTCAAGTAGCCCCCTGGGCATGTGACACAGAGCAGCAGAGATTTGTTCTTCTCTGCCCATAATTAAAGTGTGTGGGGAGTCAGGTCTCCCCGTGGGGGCTTGGAGACTCTGGTCAGCATTCACAGGGCACCGGGCTGGGACCGGGAGTCCCCTGCCTTAATGATCCTGAGATCCCGAAGTCTGACTTTAGCCAGACCCTCTTCCATTAGGAGCTCTATTACTTAAGAGTCCTGAAATGCCTTCTCAGGCTGCTCACCCACCCACTTTGCCCACCTCTGCATGTCGCTTCCTTCCTTGTCCTCCTCTCCCCCTTCTTTCTCATCATTCCTCCTCTTTCCTTTCCTCTTTGTCTCCACCTGTCCTCCCTTCTTGTCAATGACAATTATAATTATTGAAACCTACACCACTTGCATTTCTCCTTTGAGAAGATCCTGCCTAGGGGCGCCTGGGTGGGTTGCTCATTTAAGCATCTGACTCTTGATTTTAGTTCAGGTCATGATCTAAGGCTTAGATCATGAGGTCTAGCCCAGAGCTGGGCTCTTCATCGGGCTTTGAGTTGGGTGAAGATTCTCTCTCCTCTTTCTCTCTCTTTCTCTCTCTCTCTCTCTCTCTCTCTGCCCCCATCCATCTCTTCCTCTCGGAAAAAAAAGGGGAAGAAAGAAAGAAAGAAAGAAAGAAAGAAAGAAAGAAAGAAAGAAGAAAAAAGAAAGAAAGAAAGAAAGAAAGAAAGAAAGAAAGAAAGAAAGAAAGAAAGAAAGAAAGAAAAGAAAAAAAAGACCCTGCCTATTCCTGGAAAGGACCATTGTGTTAAAACCTTGGATCATGGTGTCATAACTCCTTTCTTCTCTCTCGTCCCTCTTCTCCTGGGCCTGGATTGGCTGCTACATCACCACTCCACATCTGGCTCACCGTCACCCTTCCCGTGGCTTTTCCCTCTCCGGTGCTTCCTGAAACACCTGCCACGCCTCCTCTCAGAAACCCACTGTGCCTCTCTCTACCCTGGCATCTCACAGACAGGTTGGTGTAGGACACAACACTCGCCCCAGCCGCACTGGGCCTGGGTTCGAATCTCCCCCGCCCCCTGCCCACCGACTACCAGCTGTGTGACCCGGGACGAGTTACAAACCCTCCCACTGCCCCACCTCCCTGTGGAGAACAAGGATTCAGGTCTCATCAACTCTAAGATCTTCAACGTCTCTGAAACCGGCACGCCTCTTACCATCTATGACATGTCAAAGTTTAATTAGCAGCGACATGTCTTTCTTGAGGGTATCAAAACAATCTCTCATCCAAAGAGCCTTAGATTTGATGAAATGTTGTCGTGTCTGCTTCAAGTATTGTAAGGATTACATTAGCTCACATGACAAATTCTTCACCTGGTTTCTGGCACACAGCAGGTGGCTCCTGACTGTTGTTATTACTGTTGACGCAAGAGCAAACTCTGTCTGACCTTCCTGTCTCCTCAAAGTCCCTCCTGGTGGTCCAGGAGGGCACAATGACTGCCCTCTGTGCCCTCCTGTGTGGGGCTCTTCCCTGTGGTCTCACCCATCCTGCTCCACTGGACTACCCCCTGGGCCCCTGTTTACCCACACACAGTGCTGGAAGGGATGTTTGGCCACACTTGGACTTGCTCTTTCCGATCTGTAGTGAGTTCTACCCCCCAACCCCCACATTGGCCTAGGTATTTGTGCAGCTTTCCTCTATTTCTGCCATATAAGTCTCACCTTCCCGATGCTCCTGGGAACTGAGAGCCCTGTCATTGTCACATGCTTACCCCCTGTACTCTGCCAGCCACTGGGCTGGCCAGGAAAAGACCATCAAAGTGGCCACCCAATCTGAAAGAGCATCCCTATCTGTCCTTGGCCCTGCTTTCATTGCCTTCAGCACATTCCCCAGCCTGTCGTTCTGGGCACACATCTGCTGGTTTATTGTCCGCTTCCCATGCTGGATTGTAAAGTCCCTGGGGCGGCAGCCATGAGCCCTAACTGAGGACTGGCATGATGTAGGTGCTTGATTAATGTTCATGGAATTAATATGCACGTTCTTATTCACTGATGGTTTGTTAACCAATGGAGGGCACGGGGCTTTGGGTGGGGTAGAGGGAAGGCTCAGCGTTTCAGGGACTGAGGCTCAATGATCAGGAGAGGGATGAGGGCTCCAGACAACCAGAGGAGGCGCCCAGTTGGGATCTCCAGTTCTGCCTGTTTTGAGGCTGTTCTCCTTTTGTCCTCACAAAATCCCTTCCTGCTACGTGAAACTTGAGCCCAAGAAGGCAAATCATGAGCTCTAAGTGTGACTTTCAAGCTTCTTTGACCCTGTTCTACAACGATGGGTGCCGTTCACACCACATATACACTCATGAACACTCACCCTGTACTCTAAGCAGGATGCTTTATTTTCTGTGTCATTTTATTCCACTCTCTGCTCTTTCATTATGTTTTATTTTTTTAATAATAAATTTATTTTTTGTTGGTGTTCAATTTGCCAACATACAGAATAACACCCAGTGCTCATCCCGTCAAGTGCCCCCCTCAGTGCCCGCCACCTAGTGACCCCCACCCCCCACCCTCCTCCCCTTCCATCACCCCTAGTTTGTTTCCCAGAGTTAGGAGTCTTCCATGTTCTGTCTCCCTTTCTGATATTTCCTACCCATTTCTTCTCCCTTCCACTCTATTCCCTTTCACTATTATTTATATTCCCCAAATGAATGAGACCATATAATGTTTGTCCTTCTCTGATTGACTTATTTCACTCAGCATAATACCCTCCAGTTCCATCCACGTCGAAGCAAATGGTGGGTATTTCATTATGTTTTAATGCCAGACATGACCCACTACACTGAGTTCATAACCCACTGATGGGCTCCTGGAGCTACTGAGTGTGGAGGGTGACCGTCACCTCAACCTTGCTGGATGCAAAGCCCGTGCTCTTTCCAGTGAGCAATCCTGCCAGGGAGGAGAGGTACAGAAACTCACGTGTATTAAGAGAACATGATTATTCTGGGAATATAAGTGGGAAGTTCTATCAGAGCTCAGAAAGGAAGTTCTGTGGGTGTGTCATCCCTCACTGGGTCATATTTAGGAAGAGAGAGCCCACCTTGCCTGTGGTTAGGCACTCCAGAACGTTTGTTGACTAAATGAGTGAGGGGGTGAGTGACTGAATGAATAATCCCCTTCTCCACACACCTCTGGCACCGACCCTGCAGGTGGAGGGAGAATATGCCTCACCAGCTGTCATGGTCCTGAGATAGAAGGGACCTGGCGTGGAAGGAACTCTGGAGATCATCTTGTCTACACTGATATTGCACAGATGAGGCTACTGAGGTCCAGAGAGGAGACAGCATATCAGAGATCATGCTGGGGTCACTAGAGGAGCCGGGCTGGAGCCTACCATGAGTTGGCCCCCAGGCCAGTGCTGAGACGATGTGATGAACACAGAGAGTCCAGGCTTTGGGGTCTGGAATAGTGCTCCGCCATTAATATTATTATTAGTTATAGCAGCATCTTTGAGTGTTTATGGAACACTAAGTTCGTGACAAACAGGGTTTTGAGTCCCTTACATGTATGGTCATTTACTCCTAATGCAAACCCTGTAAAGTAGGTGCTCTATCAACCCCTCTCTTTCTGGAGAGGAAATTGAGGCACAGAGTGGTAAAGCAGCTTGCTCGAGGTGGCCCACTAGTAGGTGGCAGAGCAGGGATTTATTTGAATCTAAGCGGGCTCTGGAGCTGTGCTGCTGGAGGCGTGGTTGGCGGGGGAAACCGAGCATCTCTGAGTGCAGGCAACATAGCCAGGTCCTCCCAGGTGGGTGACCCTCCCCCATGGCACATCAGGCTCCTTGGGAAGCCCCCGTAGCTCAGGCATGGCTGATGGTGCATCTGACAGTAAGGGGATGGGGGGGGTGGACAGGCAGAGAGGGGCCGTGGAGTAGGGTAGGATGGGATGGCCGGGCAGGAGGCCAAAGGTGGCTTTGCCCTGTCCCTTGGCATGTCCTTGGCAGGAGAAACAATAGCTGTTAAAAACTCTAGAATGGTACTAGGTGCCAGCACTGTGCATGGATTTTCAGATCTAAGCCTAAGAGGAAGTGGGGGCCCAGAGGGGAGGTCACTAGCCCAAGGTGACTGACCGCTGGGGACCAGAGCCAGGTGTGGGTACCAACTCCCCCCAACTCTTGAGCCTCTGCTCTCAACCCTGGGCAGTACTGCAGGTTATGGCAGTTTCCAGTGGAAAGAGAGGGTCCCACCTTGACTTGTTACAATAGCTGTCAGGTGTCTGGTTCCTAAAAGGCACACACGTTTGTTAGCTATTACTCATCTCACTGTCATCATGGCATCAGAATCAGAACGTCTGACTCTGAGTTGTGGCTTGAGGTTTAATCAGATGCAGATAGAATCTGAGACTTTTCAGGGCCAAGGACCTGAGCATTTTGTGAGTAGCTCATTCCGAATCCACTCAAGGCATGACGAAAAGACAAGTCAAAACAAAACGAGATGTCGCCAGCATCTCTTGGCACTTGTGATGTGCCAGGCACTGGGCTGGGGGATTTGCTCCTTTATGTCCTCATTTCCCGTCAAAACAGTAAGGGAGAAACACTGCTCAGTTTTCAGATGAGAAAACCAAGATTCAGAGGGTCTCAAGATAGTGCTCAGTCCAGTCTTCGGAGAGGCCATTCGGCATTGAGGCCAGGAGCACGGACTCTCTGGGAACCCTGCCCGCAGTCGGCCATGTGGTTTACCCTTCTGAGCCTCAGTTCCTGAAACTGGAGCCTGTCTCAGCAAGCTGTCGTGATTAAATGAGATACTGTGTGTTCGGGATCTAGTGTGTGTCTGACACAGGCTAAGCACTCAATAAACGGTGGTCACTGAAATCCCGTCGGTGTTTTGTTAGGGCGCAGAGGGCAGGGGGAAGAAATCCCATCATGAACTCGACCAGGGCAATATTAGTCTGGCTCAGGGAATAGGAAAGGCATTCGTGAGCGTTTATGAAGAGCCTACTGTGTGCAGGATGAGTCCGGGCCCTTTCGGTCCAGCTGAGACGCTGAGTGGAGGTGTGTAGGCATCGAACCCCGGCTAGTGACTCTAAGCCCAGGGCTCAGGGCTCCTCTATACAAGGAGGAACAGTAAAATCAATCCCTTCTAGGCATCACCACCTGGCTTATCACCTCAATGCTTTCTAAATTAATAGGGTCTCCGATCTGTTCGGTGCTTTATAATTTGCGAACGGCATTCCCTTTTAAAGTACAAGACTTAGAAATCCCATGGTCTTTTCCTTCCAGCTTTATACATCCCTGCCAGGCAAATTAGGGACAGATAGTCCCATCTGGCATCTGACAAAGCTGAGGCTCAGAGTGGAGTCGCCCGAATTCTCCAGACTGGTTGCTGGGAGTGTGGGGGCTGGAGCTCTGATCTCCTGATCAAAGTATTCTCTCCACCTGATCCTGGGATCCTTCTCAGAGGAAAGCATGGCTGACCCTGGCTTTGGGGACAGTGACATCTCGGAAGATGGACTGGGACAGGGTGGCTCAACAGTTAGGGGCAAACTGTCCAATTTGCGAGGCATGTAGGAACACGCATGGTGAGCCTCCAGCATGCTGGCACCTTCCCAGAGACTAGACATAGTCTTACTCGAAATCCCAAACACCAACTGAATGCAATACCCGTTAAGCTTGGAGAACAGTTCTGGGCTGTACTCCTGCCCTAGCTACATAATTTTAGAATATGCAGGATGCAGGTCTGGCTCCAGTGCACACTGTTTCTGGGGGGGGGGGGGTATTTTTTTTTTAAATAGTTCCATTCATGCTTCAGAGAGCTAGCAGATTCATTCTGGTCAGAACTCTGCCTTCGGTTCCAGTCCCTGTACACATCTGTGCATGAACAGAGAACAAAAATGCACTGGATGGTTTTCATTCTAGTTGGCAAGGTGTCTGGATGAAACCATGGCGGACCACCAGATTGAGTGGGAGATATCCTCTGAGACAGGAGGCTGCGTGTCCACACCTGTTCTGCTGTCCGTTACTTGAATGGCCTTGAATCAGGCATCTCGCCTTCATCTGCATCTGCTCAGTGAGAGTGCTAGAATAAGATGTCCTGGGTACAGTTTCAAGCAGTGCCCAGGCCCCTGGAAAGATTTGGGCTCCTCATTGGGGCCTTTCAGGCCTAGCCTTCAGGATCCTGTGTATGGAGATGGGAAACAGTTTGCTCCAGTGGTCACTTGGCCCCAGACTGTCTTACATATCTATGCATCTTGGGGGCTATACCTGAGCAGCTGGCAGAGTTGGCCATGCTGAGAGGCCCATCCTAGAGATGCACAGCTGGGGCCCCCAATCCCTGTTAGGAGGCATGGAGTTAAGATGGGAGTGGGGAGAGATAGGTCATCCCTCTGCAGTGTGAAGTCCCAAAGCCACCTCTGTTGAGCGCCGCCTGAGAGGCCACCAGCACAGACTGTCCAGTGGTTTGAAATCAGTGCTCTGTCAATCAGGGCCCCTGGAGGTACAAGCTTCTCTTTCCTCTTCCCAACCCAGGCAAGGGAAGGCTTTTGTGTGGCGACTTCCTGATTTCATATTTTAATTTTCAAAAAGGAAATAAATTCTCTCCAGCCGTAGCTGTAATTGACTTTGGAGTTGTGACTTTATCATGCAAATGGTTATTTGTGGACTTTTAGAAACCTGCGTCATGGAGCGAAATTATATACTTAGAGACTTCTGAAGCCATGGATTGCGGTCCCAACAGATCCTAATGATTCTCTGGGTGCCATTAGGGTATAACGTGGAAATGCATATTTAGAGGATGATTAAAAACCAAACGAGCACGCACAGTGAAATTCCTTGTGGAAAGCAGTGATTAGACCTACCGCGAAACTATTTGCTCATGTTAAGGATCTCACTGACCAGCCCCCCCCCCCCCCCCCGCCCCTTGCCCCCACAGAGCCGCCAAGGCTCTGTTGCTGGATTGTAAAAAAACACAGATGCAAGCCTGGAGGAGGAGAAGGAGGAGGGGGAGGAGGGGAAGGAGGCGGAGACCCACAACACCTACCCCCTTGCAGAGGGAGTCTGCTGGCTACTTGGCTGCAGCCACCAGAAGGATCTGGGACTGTCCTCTCCAAAGACCTAGGTGCATTTTCTGCACTGCTCCCCACCCCCTACCCCCGACCCAGGCCACCATCACGTCACATGCCGTGGAGATAGTTCAGTATGAAATAGCTTTCACAGTAAGTGAGGGGCTCTTCCACCCGGCTGGGGGCAGTTTATAAGGACAGGAGCTTTAGTCCTGAGACCTGGTTTCAGACTCAATGCTGCCACCCTCAAGTATTGCCAGCGTGTCTTTGGTCACTGTAACTCACACACACATGAAGGAGATACTAATATCAAATGTAATTCTGTACCTAAAAGGGTTTTAAAAAATAAAGGGCTGGAGGGTGAAGCTTGTCGTGACTCCTTCCACGTCTGTTTTTTGGTCTTGATGAAAGCAGGTACTTTCTGCCTGGGGCTCCAGGTTCAACCCCTGAAAGATGGCAGTCCCTCACTTTCTGGCCTGTGTCCTTCCTCCCTTCACTGTCCTGAACTCAGGTGGATTCCCATGGGAAGGGAATAACTCCTCAGTGTGCCTCTTACCTCATTCCTACTCCCACTCTCGTAAAGGATCCCCACCCCCATCCTGATTGCCTCAGAACCCCACTCTTCTCCTATGGCAGTGGATGGTTAGGGACACGCTTTATTGAGCACTTAGTATGTACCAGGCACTGTGCTAAGCACATGCTATGTCCTTCGTCTAATTTCGTATTTACAGTAGCCCCATGATTATTCCAATTTACAGATGAAGAAACTAAAGTCCAGAGAAGTTAAGTTACTTGCCTAAGGTCACACAGCCAAGTGACCAAATCCAGGACCGATCTCAAAATTCCAGCTGTTACCCTTCCCAGGTATAGGCATCTCACTTGTGTCAGACACAACAGCCAGCTTTGGAGAGTTGTTCTCTGCAGGTCTTTCTTGCTGTGTGCAGCCAGTGTTTCCCAGGAGAGGGCTGGAGGGTGCAGCCCCCAGCACATACATCCTGGGTCCAGAACTAAGTCTTCCCTCTCTAATCCCACAATTTTCCCTATCTTTCTCCATCTCTGCACACACATCTTAGAGCTGGCTCTTTTCTGCCTCCTTCCCTTGACTCCTTCACCCATTTTGAATCGCCGTTCACTCTACTCTCCAACATAATGGCTCTTTCCGGTGTCACCAGTGGCCTCTGTGTCTCTGTCTCCAATGGGCTGGCTTCTGAGAAGCATTGACTTGAGTACCCACTCCATCCTTCTCAGCACATCTTCTTCCCTGACCTCCACTGACATACCCTGTCCAGATTTCCTCCTGAATCTCTGGCCACGTCTTTACAGACTCACTGATGTAGGGGCTCCACTAGGCCAGGTCCTGTGTCCTCTGTCCCTTGAAGATCTCATCCACGAGCAGCCTCCATGTTCCATCCGCATGTGGACTATCTACAAATGCGTATCCCTATGAAGGCCTCTTTTGAGCCCCATACCTATATATTCAGCTGCCTATTCAACATCTCCTCTTGGCTGTCTCAAAGATACCCAAGACTCCACCTGTCCCCAGCAGAACTTGTGACCTTCTCCAACAATAATGGTCTTCTTCATAGCCAGTGGTACCTCTGTCCACCCTGCTGCACAGGGATGAGGCTAAAGTCATTGTTGGCAATTCCCTTCACTCCTGCTTATAGTCAGTCCATCATGGCAGTGGGTCGATTCCACTTCGCAATTAGCTGATGGATTCATGCACTTCTCTCCTGCTCCTCCACTGGATCCTCTGACTGGTCAATCCACTTCCCATACTACCGCTTGAATCATACACACCCCACTCTCCCCCCACCGGAAACACCCTTGTTTTTCTGTTGCTTATGAGATCATTTCCCAAATCCGTGACAGGACCCTGAAGGCCTGTGGGCTGGCTATGTCCACCCTACAGCCTTGTTGCCCATCCTCATCACCCTCTTGCTCTCTGGGCTCCAGCCACACAATCCTAGGGCCTCTCCATCCCTAGAGCTCACCAGGCTCCTTCCCTGTGTACTTTTGGACTACATGAACATCATGCTTTCCGTGTTTGGAACATTCTATCACTGTGTGGCCATCCCGCACCCCCCATCTTGGCTCTTTTGTTCTTTTCTCTGATAGAACCATGAACCTGTCTTCTGAGCTCTTCTTTGTCTGTAAGCCTCGCCCTTTGGTGTGTATGTTGACTATTTCTGTCATCTTTGCTGGCCTCTCAGCCCCACAGAGTCCAGCACCACGTCTAGTGCTCCTCTGCCATCCCAGTACCTGGCACAGAGCACTCAGTCCCTCAGACTTCCTGAGGGCCACCATGTTCTAGCCACAGTTCTGGGCTCTGGGGGACATGAGAGTAAACAGAACAGGCATTCAAAGAGCACTCAACGGGTGTGATTGAATGTCCTCTTTTGTGCTTCAACTCCCAATTCTCTCCCACCTCCCTTCAGGGAAGGACAGAAGTCAAGAGCCTCCAGATGGAGGGATGGAAAAGACGAATGGCTGCCACCTCCTGTGTACCTGGGCCCACATTTTCCAAGGGCTTATAATAGCAGCACTTCTTCTCTGCCTTGTCCTGATAGCCCAGCAGGCTTCTAGTCTGCCTCTGAAATTCCTCTCCTCCTTCTAGTCTCCTCTGACCCCTTGGGCATGACCTACACTCTTTGGCTCTCGGCACTGATGCTCTGCTGTGTCTCATGCTGTAGGCTGGTCCCGAGTGACTCCCTGGAGTTCTCTGGGCTTCAGCTTCAGCTCTTCAGGAAGATGGGACTGATGATACTCACCTAGAGAGCTGCTGTGGGAATTAAATGAAGTCATGTGGGTGAGGCTGTTTGGAGCCCATACGGCCCTAGACAGATGGAAGTGTGGTTATTTTCACTGTATTGTCACATAACACTGGAGGGTCATTTCCCCTGCACGTGGTACATCCTGTCTCCTGAGCAGGTCACACCTGCTCTGGGTCTCCACTGGGCTCAGCAAAGGACAAGGCACGTAGAGTCAAGATGTGCTGGCAGGTCTGATGGGAAAACAGGTATCAATGAGGCAGAAAGTTCAGACTATCTGGGGCCTCCCTATTTCTCTAGCCTCACACCCCTTGGATACCTAGCCTCATCTTTCCATGATCCCAATGGAGGGGATTCACAAGCCGGAGTATTAGGGGCAGAAGGAGGCACATTGGCACAGGGCTGAGTCCACACCTTGGTATAGTTTGGCCTAAAGTGTCCTAAGTTCTCCCAATTAAAAAATGTAATTTGATTATTTGAAAATCGATGTTGTTATAAAAATGTCAAAAATGCTGTTAAATGTAAATAATCTTTTTTATTGGAGTTCAGTTTGCCAACATATAGCATAACATCCAGCGCTCATCCTGCCAAGTGCCCCCCTCAGTGCCCATCACCCAGTCACCCCAACCCCCCGCCCACCTCCCCTTCCACTACCCCTTGTTCATTTCCCAGAGTTAGGTGTCTCTCATGTTTTGTCACCCTCACTGATATTTTCACTCATTTTCTCTCCTTTCCCTTTATTCCCTTTCACTAATTTTTATATTCCCCAAATGAATGAGACCATATAATGTTTGTCCTTTTCCAATTGACTTATTTTACTCAGCATAATACCCTCCAGGTAAATGTAAATAATTACTTAGCATCCCATCACCCCAGATAACCTCTGTTAACATTTTGTGCTTCCTTCTGTTTTTTTTTTTTTAATGAAGTTTCAGATATAATAGTAAATAATATTTAGGGTATGTTAGATATTTACATATATATGTTTAACATTATATATGGAGAAAGGGATTTTGCTTTTTTTCATTCAAACTTTTATGATATTTTTCTATAACATTAACTCTTGAAAAAAAACATCATTTTTAATTGTTGTACCTGTACTATCAAAACTTCTAATCAAAAGAGTAATTTTGGGGGTGCCTGGGTGGCTCAGTCAGTTAAGTGTCTATCTGCCTTCAGCTCGGGTCATGATCTCAGGGTCCTGGGATTGAGCCCTACATTGGGCTCCCTGCTCAGCAGGGGGTCTGCTTCTTCTTCTGCCCCTCCTCCCAGTCATGCTTGCTTTCTCTCTCTCTCTCTCTCTCTCTCTCTCTCTCAAATAAATAAGTAAATCTTGAAAAAAAAAAAGAGTAGTTTTTGCTTACAGCAGAGAATGCAAAAAACCAAAACACCAATACCCACAGATATGTATAAAGGGATAAAATAACCACCAACCATAACTCATATATCCAAGGATAACATAGTTGACATTTTGGAGTATGTTTTTCTAATATACTCTCTTTCTAAACCTGTACATGTTATTTTTGATGGCTTCAGGCTGTCCCTAGTCATTGAGACCTGCTGTTTTTCTTGGAGGTGTGTAGTGAATATTCTCCGATATTGGTGCCTATTCTTGTACTTGTCATTATTCTCAATAGTTGCATCCCAGTGCCCTGTCTGGATGATTCACCTGATGCCTGATGGTGGGATCTGTAGGTTTCTCCAACTTTTTGTCATTATAAACAACACTGTGATGAACATCTTGGCATGAAAACCTTTAGGTACCACTGTGATTACTTCCTTATTCACTACTGCTGTCACTCCCCTCCCTCCAGAATATTTAAGGAAGGAGCCATTTACAAAGGCATGGACACAGTTGACAGAATCAGCAAGGATGTTGAAGCACCCAAAGACTGGCGATGCTGGGAAGCCACGAGCTCCCTATCCCCGGTCCTAAGTGATAAGGTGAGGAAACAGAATGGAAGCACCAAAGGCAGAGAGAGTATGAATAGAAATACTCAACTTCATTCTCCTCCTGCCTCCTAACCTTCTGCCGGTACATCCCCATGGCCAAACCCAACTGGAAGTGGGAGAGCATGGGAGCCTGAGGGACGCAGTCTGCAGAGGCCAGCCTCCCAGAGCACAGAGTGGGATGAGGAGCTGCCGGGGCAAGCAGAGTAGTCAGCACAGCCAGGTCCACTAGTACCCTGTGGGGAGACCTGCAGGCCGAGGAGGGCTCACCCTCCATTCACCTTATAAGCGGGGATCTGGTGGCTCTGTATCTGGAGATAAGGTATACAGATAAGGATGGGAGGCTGACAAGAGCCAATATGCTCTGAGCATTTGTCAGGGCCCCCTCTGAGGGGAATCTATATACTAGTCTAACACAGAATATATAGATTTATGTAATCCTTACAACAGTCTGAGGTACGTGCTATTTTTTCCCATTTTACAGGTGAAGAAACTGTGGCACAGAGAGCTTTTAAAGACAGGTGCTCCCATAGCTAGTAGGAGGGAGAGCTGGTATCCAAACCTGGGACCTGCCTGGACCACCATCCCAATGGGGTCAGCTGGTCACTCAGCTCATGCAGGGACCAGCTCCCCGCCCAGCATTCCAATTTCCCCTCTGCCAACTCTCTGCTGCCGCTCTGTCCAGCAGGAGGAAAAAAGAGAAACCACACGCAGCCTGAAGTAGAGCCCCACAAAGCCCCCTAAATCCACTCCAATTGTATTTTCTCTCTATCCCTTGGAAAAGAAAAATTGCTGAGCTCCTGCTATTTTCCCTGAAACTATGTAGCAGAAATCTTCTCCTGGGCTCTGACCCTGGGAGTCAGCTTTCCGCCCAAAGCACATTTTTACAGCCAAGTTATTTCTGATTCTTTAAAAGCAAAAGCAAAAGCAAGAGAAAAAAAAAAAAGTGTCTGGAAGGAGCAGGCTCTGTTGTAATGTAATGTCTCAGCAAAAATCCCTGGCTCTGGGCACATGCTTGGCTCCTGTCCTGACCACAGGAGGCTGGGAGGAGTCTTAGGCGGCATGGGGCAAGTGCAAGGCCACGGACAGCCCTTGGCACTTTAATTATTTCAAGGACGTGCTAGCAAGGAGTGGAGATGATGTGGTATTGAAAGGAGAAGAGCGCACAGTCAGGGAAAGGAATGGATAATTTACAGATCTGACTTTGAACTTGGAAGGGACCCACTCCTTATTCTAAATGAGCTACTCCCTGGGGCATGATAAAAATGCTTTGACTTTGGATTTCTACTTAAAAATATCAAGATCTGCATGTGAGATTTTGTGTGTGTGTTTGTGTGTGAGGTTGTTTGGTCTGTTTGTGAGTATGCCTTTATGGGTCAACATAAGGGCAGGACCCACGTTAGCTTTTCTTACTTGCATATCTCCAGCACCAAGCCTGCTTCCTGGAACGAAGCAGGTGCTCAATAAATGTTCGGAGGCTCTTTGAGCACCTGCTTATGTGCGAATGAGTCTGTGTGCAGGGGTTGGAGAGGACTTGTCTGTGCATCTCTGTGGACACAGCACCAGAATGTCATCTCCAGAGAGATGACAGAGATCTTGCTTGCTTCCCTATCCTGGCGTACCCCAGTTGCCAAATGTAGTGCTGGTGTGCGGCTGCATCCCCACTGGGGGAGGGAGCTGCGTATGAGAGATCATGTGTGAGAACCGGGGCCTTTGGATAGCGTGGTACCTGAGAATACGTGGGTTGGGTGTATCTGCGATTGGGAGCAAGTGTACATACTTGTTTGTTAAGAAATGGGGAAAGGCATGTGTAGATAGCCACAGGGTCAGTTACTAGAAGGAGAAACAACAGAGAAGTATCTAGAAATATCTTCATAAATATGTCAGGATTCTCTCCTGCAGGCTCTGGCCTCTCTGCCCATAGCTCTGGCGTGTTTGGATTTGGGTCTTAATTGAAGACCCTTCAACCACGAAAGCAGCTTAGATTCAATTATGAGGAAGGGCCCGAGGGCAGGAGACTGGACTTTTTGGCACAGACACTCATTACTCACTTCCAGCTCTGGAAGAAACTTCGGCTGCCTCTCGTCTCCCATTCCCACATGCAATGCCATTTTTTTCCTCCCACTTAGTCTCTCCAGGCTTCTCTGCCGAGGACAGAGCCTTTGGTGTGGACACAGGTCTGTAGGCATGCCATCATCTAGTCCATGTCCCCTCAGATGGTCTGGACCTCTTCCCTTTGCCTTGTTCCCCCATGGCTTTGGTTCCCCAGCACCCCGGCAGCGGCCCCTGTAAGTGATTCTCTCCTTCCTCAAGGTCAGGTCCATCTCAGGACCGCTCCTCACCAGTAAGGATGACAAATGGCTGTTGTGGTCTGAGACTGGGGAGGTGACATTTCTCTAGCCTTCCAAGAGTCCCCTGTGTGCCCCCTGTTGTTGTCCTGATCTGGGTTTTTTGATCATTTGCACTTCCTAGGGAGCCCAGGGCCCTCTCTGCAAAGGCCATGCATCAATCCTGGGGAAGACAGGAAGGTGGGGTGAGGGGAGGTGTTATGGAAAATCTAGGGCATCTGCACTGCAGAGCCTCCTCCATGGAGCTGTGGAAACTGAGGCATTGTCTAGCACTCAGCTTCCTTTCCTCGCCCCATCCTTCTTCTGTTTTAAGTGTATGCTTTCCTGTCTCCCAGAGACATGATATCATTGTGCATTCTGTGTGGCACAGGGACTTATCAGATGCTAATGTGGTAGTGGGGGACTCCCAGAAAAGGAGAAAAGAGTGCTTAGCCGGCTTCCACCGGAAAACAAAGTCACAGCCTGGTTTGGAAGCAAGTGTCTGGGTGGGGGCAGGGTGAAGGGGAAGCTAGACTGAGGATGGAGCAGAAAAGACCAGAAAGGTCCTTGGGACAAGCAGAGATTGACAGAGCAATGGGCTGGGCCTCAAAGGCTTGGAGGAGACCCTGGAAGAGTAGGGTGCTGGGGTACTCAAGGCTGAGAGCTGAGGAGGAGTCTGCTGGCCAGGGTCAGGGTTAGGAACACCCAGAAGAATGCAGAGGGGGTTCTCTGATGTTGGGACAAGAAACAGGGGCAAGGATGAAAACAAAGGGGAATAGACTTCTGAGCTAGACAGGCAAGTGGGAATGGGACCAGAAGGGTGCCTTTGGGGTGCTATAAACTTGTCTCCTTTTCTGCAGAGTGAGGTAGGGGCCAGAGACTTTGCATGCTGCTTTACAGATTGCAAAGCTCTATCACATCCAATAACCTTGTACTGGCCCCTGGAGGCACATAGGTATTAGAGCTCTTACGTTACAGATCAGGAAGGCACAGAGGGATTAACTGGCTTTTCAAGGTCTGTCAGCAAAGAACTGGAGGTCTGGGACAATTAGTGAGGTCTACTTAATAAGCACCTACTGTGTGCTGGGAGCTTTTTAGGTGCTGGAGTTAGAGTCAGAACCCCGCCCTTAAAGATCTTATATTCTCGCGGGAGGAGGCAAAGAGTGACACACGGTCAGTAAGATGCTTTTCAGTACCTGTAGAAGATAAAATAGATTATGGAAGGCGGTGGCAGATGGTGGGGTGTGTCTCCGGGGAGATGACCCATAAAGTGAGATCTGAATGATGACGGTGGCATTTAAAGATGGGGCAAGGGGAAGAAGAACGGTGTGAGCAGAAGAATTATGAGTGCAAAGACCCCAACGCTGGAATGAGCCATGGCCAGGGTATCCGAAGCCTCCTGACTGAGGGCAGAGCTGGGTGAAGATGAGGCTGGAGGGGTGGCCAGGGGCTGAATCACACGGAGCCTTGCAGCTTTGATCCTCAGTGCAGCAGGAGCCTCGGAAAGGTTTGGAAACAGTACACTGACCTGACCTGATTGCAGTTTAGATAGGTCTCTCTGGCAGTTCTGTGGAGGATAGATTGGAAGTGAGCCAGGAAATCATAGGAAGGAGGGGATTGATGTCTCAGTCCAGGTGAGAGGTGATGGTGGCTTGAGACAGACAGTAGCAGTGGAGGTGCTGAGCAGGGATGGGATCCAGAATAGATTCTAGAGGTAGAGCTAAGAAGATCTAGTGATGGATGGGATAT
The DNA here is from genome assembly GCF_018345385.1 of Vulpes lagopus. Taxonomy (NCBI): domain Eukaryota; kingdom Metazoa; phylum Chordata; class Mammalia; order Carnivora; family Canidae; genus Vulpes; species Vulpes lagopus. Next base: position 63,836,300 of record NC_054824.1, read on the forward strand.
TTGGTGTGAGAGAATGTGAGGAGTCAAGAGCAGCTGGATGGATGGTTGGTAGAGTGTTTTGGAGATGGGAGCGCCTCTGAAGGAGGCAGATGGGGCAAGGGAAGAGAGGATTTATTGTTCTCTGTTGGTTTGAGGTGCTCAGTGGTCATCCAAGTAGAGATGGCAAGTTGTTAAGCTGGCTGTGCAATTCTGACCAAGTCCAGGGGAAAGGTCTGGGCTGGAGATAAAATTTTAAGAATCTCCACCAAGGATATGCAAGGATACAACTGTTATGATCAGCTGGGAAGAGGGTGTAGACATGGGAGCAGAGGGCTGAAGGACAGAGCTAGGGGCAATATGGCGGTAGAGGTCTGGGAACCAACACAGGAATTGGAGAAGGGGCAACGTGTGAGGGTGGGGTCAAACCAAGGGAGTGTGAGGCCAGGAGAGCATCTTGGAAAGAAGGTAGGGTCAACTGAGTCAGATGCCACAGGGGATTGGGTAAGGACAAGACAGAGAATTGGCATTTGGCTTTGCTTTATTAGGAAGTCATTGGTGGCTTTGATCAAAGCCTTGGTCTTGGAGAGATGGGAATGAAGCAGCAGAGATGAGATGAACCAGTAAATCTTATGCTGTGGGCGGGGTGGGGGGGCGGTTAGCCAAGGAAATAGAGGGGCTGGAAGATAATGTGGGGTCAAGGGGAAGATTTTTTCTTTTACGATTGAACTACGAGACACGTTTATCAAGGGGAATGACAGAGAGAGAGAAAGAGAGAGAGAGAGAGAGAGAGAGAGAGAGAGAGAGAGAGAGGTGATGCAGTGGGACAAAGGGAATCATTGCAGGAGAAAGACCCTGAGAAGATGAGACCAGAAAGAATCCTATTCACAAGTAGAGGGCTTGGTCTCAGAAAGCAACAGGGAACTTTCTTCTCCTGTTTCAACAGAAAAGAAGGCAGGAAAGGCGAGAACAGATGCAGGTAGGTGGGTGAACTAGGGGTGAGAGGAAGAGCTGGGTTTCTGATTTCATTGATTTGTCTACGAAGTGTGCATCAAAGCTGTCATCCGGTGAGGGGGGACCAAGCAAAGAGAATGATGATTGCAAGAAAGTTTTGAAATAATTTTCTTGGATAGTTAGAAAGCAAATTTACTAGGCAAGTACAGTACCATTACCTGGCAGCAAAAGGTATGCATCATCATAAATCTGAACCAGTCCACAGGGCCGTGTGATATTCTCTATAGGTTTCTAGACGGCAGTCGGCTGACGGGCTACAGGTGCCGAGTAAGTGGATAGTTTGATTTAACCAGGGTTGTGGTCTGTGAAATCTGGGCTGAGTAATGAAGGAAAATAAGTGTTTGGTTGATAGTGAGCAAGGTGAATGTGGACCAAGGGGTTTCAGCAGGTGGGAGAATTGTTAGCATAGGAGTAGGATCCTTGAAGTGAAGAATTTAGAGAGGCAGTTATTGGTGATGATGAGGTCTAGGATGTAGCCAAGTGCTGGGAAGGTTGAGAAGGAAAGGAAAATATTTGGGGGGACCCTGGGAGGCTCAGTGGTTGAGCCTCTGCGTTCGGCTCAGGTCGTGATCCCAGGATACTGGGATCGAGTCCCAAATCAGGCTTCCCCCCAGGGAGCCTGCTTCTCCCTCTGCCTATGTCTCTGCCTCTCTCTGTATGTCTCTCATCAATAAATAAACAAAATCTTAAAAAAAAAAAAGTCTTTGGTGCCAGAGGGCGTGGTCAGTGAACAGACCAGGGTGTCCAACAGATCATCTGCCGGGGCACTAAAGGTGTTGAGAATGATGGCCAGAATAGCAGTTGGAGACAGAGAGAGAGTACATACACCAAGAGTTGAGGTTACCAATTGGCTATTGGAATTTCAAAGGCATCTAGTAAAATGGTTTTAAAAGGATTTGGAAGCCTCTCACCTCTTGTTTGGAGGAAGCATTTTGAGGCAGCTTGGACAAACAGCAGAAATGCAAGTATAGCTACTGTTTTCAAACAGGGTTGAAGTAAATAGAGCCCCTTCCTCTCACCTCCACCCTGGGCGGCAGGGCGGGCATGGGGGGGGTACGACTTTGAAAAGGCTCCGTGGAACCTTCCATGGCATACAGTTAGAAAACCACTGATTGGATCCAGTGACCCTTGTTTTACATATGAGTAATAAGAGTGCTGTTTATCCAAGGTCCCCTGGGTGGCTAGGAGCAGAGCCAAGAACAGAGCCGGGTGTCCTGCCTCCCCCTGGACCTGGACTCCACCACCCCTGCACACCTGCTTTCCCATTCTCTGCTGCTTTTCCTTGAGCTTTCTACCACAGCTCGTGAGCACAGGACTGGCCACAGCATTAGCAGGAAGCTCCTCACCAGCCCATCCCCAGGGTGGTCCAGCTCATTCTGACTGGCCTTTCCTGAACTATCGGATAACACTGTCCCATCATCCCAGGCCAGGTGGTTGGGCTCAAGTGAAAGCTGTGCAGAGATGGCTGAGGGACACCCAGCTACAGGGTCTGCCCTTGAGGGGCCAGATCTGGGGCCAAAGATGATCTGCAACCAGGGACTTGGCCATGATCAGGCTCCTAAAGCCTGGGCTGGATATGGGTGCTAGAGGATGGACCCACAGGCTGGAAGTCAGTGTCCAGGGGTGAAGCCAGCTCCCGGCTAAGTGGACTACCCAAGCAAGACATCATTGCAGTCAAGAGACAGAAGCCCTCTTTGCAAGGCGGTGGGAGAAAAACCAGACTGCAGGAGATGGGAGAATCAGAGGAGGTAGGGAGACAGGGTTGAGGATTTCCAGAGATGCCACAGAGCACGGGGGATTTTATAGGTCCTCCTGGGCCTCACCTGTGGTAAGGAAAGTGCTGGACAGGACTCTATGGGGGAGCATATCTAGACTAGCAGGTCAAGCCTAGTAAGGGTGGACATGGCGGCAGAAGGCAGTACTCAACACCCGCTGGACATCCTTTCCTGATTCTGAGCCCTCTGCTGCTGTGCAGTGGAACCCCACCCAACCCGGTATGTGGGAAACAGCATCTGTGCCCCTGGGGAGGGGTGGTAAGCGTTAAATGGGCCTCATGCTTTCTGTTTCCTGGCAGCACATATTAGCTACTACTTGATGTCTTAGAGGGTGTACATTGCCTTATTATCGTCCACCTTCCATACCAGCCTTAGACAGGACGCTCCCCCAAGGCAAGGAGTTTGGTTTCCCTGTGCTTTCAGATCTGCCCGGCTGGGCCCCCAGCAGAGGAGGTGGCCCTGACCACCTGGCCGCCTGCTGTGATGCTCACACCTTCCCTGAGAACCTGGCTGTTGCAGGCCCCAGGGCTTGTGAGCAGTGCTGGGCCGCTGGAAACTCCAAGCCGGTCGTATCAAGGCCGATAAGCTTCAGTAAGTGGCTCTAAAGATAATCAATTGTTTTCATTCTGAGCGAAACAACCAGTTCCAAGGAACCTCTATTTAAAAACCGCACACATACACATACGCCAGATCTATCTTTTGTTAAATTGTTGCACATGCTGATCTGATTTGACCTGGCAGGTTTAATATGCTTCCTCTGAGTGCCAGAGAACAGGCTTGGGGAGGATGGAGGGGGATGAGGAGAGAGTGCCAGGGGGGTGGGAGGGGCAGCTGAGCAGGAAGGAGAGGAGGATCTGCAGCTGACAAGGAGGCAGGAACCTCACCTTCTGGCTGTACCCAACTTTGGGACGCAGGTGAGGGCTCCCCTCCCCTGTGGGAAATCCTACCCTCTTGCTTCTCCTCCTCTTCCTCCTCTTCCACTGGTCTAAGAGAATTAGTGGCCTGGCTGGGAAGGATCTTAGATCAAAGGGTCCAAATCCTTGATTTTCCCGGGAGGAAAACAGACACTCAGGGTAAGCTGCTTATACAAAGTCACCCAGCAAAATAGTGGCAGGGTGGAGCCAGGGCCTGGGACATTAGAAGTCTACCTGGTGCTCTTTCTAGGAGTTGCTGGAGCGAGGGAATCTCATCTCTTCCACAAGGTGGAGGCCTGGGCAAGGGCAAGGGCAAGGGCACATCTTTCTCCTCCCTGACTTCCAGGCACACCATGAGATGGGCACCCAGCAAACCAGTGAACGTTGTTAAATGAGTAAAGAGAGAGGTCCATCAGGTCCCAGGATGGGGATGGAGATCCAATGGGCAGGGAATGGAGCAGCCTGGGCAGATCAGGCCCCAGAAAGAACACGGGAGCAGCAGTTTTGAAGATAAGGCGGGTCGTGCCCCTTCTCTGCTCCAGATCCTGCACTGGCTTCTGAGTTTGCTCACGATAAAAGCCAAAGTCCTAATGATGGCCTGCAAGGCGACGAGAAGGGAGAGGGGTGGCAACAGGCAGGGCGGGATCACGTAGAGCCTTGCTGCCTCCCACCCCAGCCTTGTGGGCAGAGGAGGGAGCCTGATGCCCATCATCTGAGCCAGGGAGCGGTGAGTCCTCTGATGTTCCTGTCCTGGCAGGCCTAGGTGCAGTGGGTAGCTGCCTAGGGACCCTGCAGCACCAGCCCTGGTGCATTCCAGAAAGAGGGCAGGGAGCAGGCAAATACGGAGAAGCACAGGTCTGAGGAGGGCCACAAAAGCAATTCCTTCATGCGACAGGTGAGAGTGTCTTGAAACTCAGTCCAGGGACGAACAACTCCACAGAGGAGCTGCAGGTGCCCTGGGGGGCTGGGGCTTGGCAGGGTGGGGTGACCCCTTCCTCTCTCCCCAGGGCCGCTGTCGCTGCCTCTGTGCTCCTCCTTTATCTCCCTACGCCTGCGCTAGCCTGAAGCATGGACACGCCATAAATAACAGTAATAAAGAGTCCGGGCCGAGCGAGATGATTTTAGGAAATTACATTTTTGAAAAGGTTAATCCTTCCATCTCCCCACTTGCACTCCAATCTGGAGAGGCAAATGTGGATTAATTGGTCCCATCTCCTCCCTGGCCTCCGCGGGACACTGACAAGACGTTGGCTCCCTCTGGGCCTGGCCCGGCCCGCAGGCAAGCGGGAAGCAGCTGGCCTGAGCCCTCCCCTGGCCCCTGGAGCTGGGACCCTCCTTCCCCGGCAGGCTGGTAGGCTCGGGGCCAGCTGGAGCCCTCCCTTCGCTGCCCATGCCATCCCGACCCCCGCGGCGGCGCAGTCCCACGGGTGGCTTCGCAGCTTCCCTGGAAGTCCTGGCAGACGGAGAGACAGACGGGAGGGACAGGAGAGGGGGCCCCCAGAGAGGTTTCAGGAAGTGGCCGCGGAGGGCAGCATGCTGGAGGAGCAGATGTGGGTGAGGTGGTCCAAGTGGGGAGCCTGAAACCGGGGGTCCCCAGCACATGCATGGAGTGGGCAGGAGGGGTGAGTCAGGGAAGGGAAACGAATGGAGACAGATGGACAGACAGATGTGAGGGAGGAGTCGGGAGCCGGTGGGCAGACTTTCTTCCTGGTCTCTCTACTTTCCACCTTTTCATTGTGATTTTTCCCCAAATCAGGCAGAGGAAGTGGCGGGGGTGGGGGGTGGGGGTGGGACTGGGTGGGGACAGACCCTGAGGGAAGTCATTTACCTTGACAGGAGGCCAGGAGAATGGGAAAGGAGCCTTTCCTTGGAGCTCAGAGTGTGACCTGTGTCCTCTCCCACTTCTCTCCTTCCCAAGGGGACCTTCCCTGTGTCCTCCTTGTGTCCCCAGGGCCCTCCGTGGGCTATCCACCTCTCCTCCCCTTCCCTTCCTCTCTGTCTTGAATGCCTGGCCTCCTCTACCAGGCAAAGCTGGGGTGGTGTCCCTGGCTGCCGCTCTTAGCTATGCCACCTCAGTCAGGCACTGCCCTACTCTGGGCCTCAGTCTTCTCATCGGTGAAGCGTAAGAGGTTGGACAGGCTTGTTTAAAGTTCCTTATAGCGCTGAAGTGTGGGGAGTGTCGGGTGTTTGGGGAAACGGAGGTGCTCTGGTGTTTGACTGTGTGGGGATTTTATTTTGGTGGGAGATCATTGCTGGTTTGCAAGTACTATAAAGTGGACCAGCAGGGAAACAGAGAGGGCAGCGGAATAGAGGCATGCTGCGTGGAGGTGTCTGTCTGTCTGTCTCTGGGCGCTGTGAGGTGTGTGTGCCTCTGTGTGTTGCAGGGTGCTGGTGGCAGGGGGAGGGGGGGATGTGCCAGCAGGTTCTTCTTGTGTGGCTGAGTCCATTCCTTTCTTGGGTTTGCTCCTAGCATTTCACACTCCCCAGGGTGAGTCTGTATCCTAGTCATGACCTAGCCCACCACCCTGAAGCCTTGGGGGATATGGAAGTGGACCTGCTCTCAAGGAGACCGAGGAGGTGAGACTCCATACAGGGAGTGTTTCACCTTCAAGACCAGACCAGGGAGCTTGTGCCATAATTGGAATTACCCCTAATCTACAATGGTACAAAGAGGAAGCATTTAGTCCACCAGAGGGTTGAAGGGATCAAGGGGGGCTTCCTGGAGGAGGAGACATTGAAACATAGATTGATTATGCACTAAGAGTCACAGGAGGCTAGACAAATGGCTCAGTCAAGAGACTGAGTGACAGGCAGGTGCCGCAAAGATGGGGGGACAAGTAGAGGGTTGATCCATCATAGGACTATGCTTCAGGCAGGTATGATAAGAGAGACTTCCCTTACAGGAAGTGAGACTGAGAAGAGGGGTGGCTTTGTTTCAGCAGAACAGAGGAGGCAGAGGAGTGGTGTCAGGAGGCAGAGGAGTGGTGTCAGGGAGGAACAGGGCATAGGGAATGGCAGATGGGGCATGGGTGGGGAGGGGACAGGCAGGCGGCTGTCAGATAGAGCCCCTGCTGCCTGGTGGTCCTAGAGAAGTAAGGGGTAGGCTGGAGAGAATATTCAGCCTCCCTGGCACCCTCTTCTTGTGGCTCCTGATGGGGCCAAGCCACCTATTTCCAGACGTGGGTCCCCTCCTGACAGGCGCTCTCCCCGTTTATTCCTGTTCAAAGAGCGGGGAAGACCTATTTCCCTCCCGAGAGCCTATTTATTCTGCTTTCTCATTTTCCAATCCAGTGACTTTACAGCTTTTTTTTTTTTTTTTTTTTTTCCGTTTGGCTTCATCTTCCCAACAAGAGGAACTATTCCTTTTCCTTCTCGAGCCCCAGCTGGGGAAAAACTAGGGCTGCTACTCTGGCTGGGAAGCCTGGGGCCTGCTGTGCACCAGCCAAGGGGGGTCTGGGGGCCCCATTCTCCATTCCAGGCTCTATAAGGCTGAGATGTTAGCTTACACCAGAGCTGCTTACCCTCTCACTGCCCTGCAGCACCAGAGCCATCGAGAAGTGGGGTTTGGATGAGACAAAGAGAGGACCTGAGGTAGAGAGGAGTGGAGAGCCAGGGAGGGTGGGTAGGATTCCCAGTATGGCAATGGCTGGTAGGCCTGGGGCCTCCTCTGCTCTGCTCCTATCATCTCTCTTTCCCCACTCCTAAGGGCCATCCCTAATCTTCACCATCCCCTGATCCCACCACCCTTGGATTTGCACTAATCGGTGGGATTTGAAACCCACTGATTGCTTGCTACATATATCATGGTTCCTTGGGCTTCTGGCCATCCCTTCTCACCCTCATCTTTTAAAAATAAGTGGTCCTACACCTTTCACAACTCTCTGCTCACCATTCATCCCTTCCATTGACCTTCTCGGGCTACATTCATTTTGCAGAGGTGGAAGGGTAGCCTCTGTGAGTTGTCATTTCCTGGGATGAGGAAGACTTGCAGAAGCAGAGGCTCCTGGGGGAGGAGGGTTGCATGTTTATGACCCTGTTAGGTGTGGGATGCCTGTGAGATATCCTGCTGAAGATGTCCTGAGAATCCAATTGTGAGGCTGGAGCTCAGGGTGAGGCTGGGTCTGGGGACATAGACTTGTGATTCATCAGCATACGATGGTATTTCCCCAAGGGAAAGGGAATAAGTAAAGAAAAGAGAGGGCCCAGAAGGGCCTGGGATACTAAAATGTTTCGTTGAAATACCCAGAAATGAGACTAAGCAAGACAGGCCAGAGACGAAGGGGCAACCAGGAGCCTGTGGCCTCTGTTTCCAGTATCTTCTCAATGTGGCTGGTCCCTGGTGGTCTTCAGGTCACTTCGCATTTTGGGCTCATATCCTCATGGAACAGACGAGACAGAACACAGACTGAATCAGAATCTCAGCCCCACCCCAGCTATGTGGCCTGGAGCAACTTATTTTGTCCCTCTGAGCCACATTTCCTCATGTAGCATGCAGAAAATTCAACAAAACCCATGAAACACCTGGCACCTAGTAGCCACTCCATAAATGTCAGTTCTCCTTCCCCTCCTTACTCTTCTTAAAATAAACCACCGTGGTATGCATCATCTCAGAAGGAAGTCCTGTAGAGTTTGAGATATTTGTCTTTAAATACACTATCTTACACTTGCCCACACCGAATCTCATCTGTCACTTTCCTGCCCACTCACACACACCCTTGTGGGATTCTGTAGTGTGTATCCCCATTGGCTTGACATTTCACTTCCCCCAAAAAACTTAGTGCCATTTGCAGATTTCCAGCTCTCACTGTGTACGCCGTCTTCCAGATGATTTATTAAAATTTCAATTGAGATGCTCCTTCCTAACCACGGGGCACCTCTGTTGGCTGTTCTCTACCCAGAGAAGTTCCTGGCATGTCTCCAACATCCTGCTCATTTCTAACCCAGGAACAGTTCCACTGAAATGCATGCCTGCCACCCCAGAGGCCCTCTGTAAACCTGAATGAATCCCCCTAGGAGGCCTTGTTACCTGCTAAGTTCCCCAAAAAAGTCTTTGTGCTTTGGGGATTAGGCGTCCTACCCTTTTCAGGGACACATCCATTCTTCTTGTTAGGATCAGAAACTGAAACTCATCAGTCCATGGGTCTGAAGTCTCTTCTAAGATTACTCTTGTGGGGATTGTAGTCTTACTGGGTCTTGCTTATTACCCCCTTGACTCCACCATTTCAGTTCATAACTGCTTCCATAACCACCCTCTGCATCTTTGGTTTAAGGGCCTTCTCTGGCCACTGGGGCACACTCTGCCCAGGCAGGTACACAGGCCAGAAGTGCTGAGGAATTTCACTGTGAGAACAGCTCTCAAACGCTGACTGGTGGGCCCTCCAATCCCAACGCCCTAACCCCTCAGCAGGGAGAGCCCTGACAAGGTCCCAGTGGGACCAAGCTCTAGTTGTCCACCATTGCAACATGCTTAAGAACACATCTTTTATTAGCTGCCCTCTCTTCCCTACCTCACTTCCTCGACACCCGCCCTATGTTTTCAGGGACCACCTCCCCAATAAACTATGTGCCCTTGAATCCTTATCTCTGAGTCTTCTTCTGGGAGAACTTAACCCTAGACACTCTGGCTCATTGGCTCGTGATAATCAAGGGTTTTTGAGCTGCAGCCAGCCTTATTTCACCTTGTGTTCTTTCCAGGGCTTAAAGTCCAGCCCCTGGGCATACTCTACACCAAGAGTTCTCCCCAATGCTGGTCCGCAACCTGCCTTGGTCCATGACCTTGTGGAGGGCTGGACTAGACTTCTCCTCTGGGTTGGGGCATTTCCGAGTGTTGCTGTCAATGTTGGAAGAGTTTATCTTGTCACTGGCTGCATTGTCTGCTGATTTATCTCTATCCAGGGGAGTGGGGCCCAGCTGCAGACAGCAAACATATTGAGTAAATTCCTAATGAACTGATTACTCAGCTTAGCATTTTAACTGCAGCATTAAGCACCCTCTCACCCTCATAAACATGTTGAACTACTGAAGGGATTATGGCTTCCAGGCTGGCCACTCTGTCACTGGGAAAAATTAATCTTGAGATTTAATCAAAGCGAAGACCACAAACTGCGGTAGGGATGGGCCTTTTTCTTTCCATGATGCCCAAGAGATGGTAGGGAATTCATAGATTCCTCTGACTTGCTAGTGACCTTGAGATGTCATCTGCTCCATCCTCCTATGTCTGTATGTGCATAGACTCTCTTGGCCTGATGGTTGAAACCTTTTCTAGACATGATCCAGCTGAGAAGTACCCTTTTATGGATAGGAGAGTACACCCAAGTGGAAGAAGGTCATGACCTTTCCTACAGCAAATTCCTAAGGTTGGAATGCAGTGCAGAAGGCAAATGCAAGATTCTTGCCTATTCTTAGCCTCTTCTGTTAGGGATTCACTGTGACCCTCAGATCCTCACCTGGGAGCTTTTAGAGTAGCCAAGCCCATATTTGGACACTCATAGCATCCTCTCCAGGCTTCCCCACCTCCCCTAACCTCTGTCAGGTTCTGTGTATTCAGGCTGAGGAGTGAGTGTGGTTGGCAGAACGTATCTGTGCAGCTCTCACTTGGGCGCACTTGTCAGTGTGTGAGGCCAGAGGGGTCTGCGAGGACTGTGTCCTCCAAGAAAGGGACCAGATGTTGGATTCCACGGCTGGAACTTCGTGGTCTTAGTTCAAACATGCTCATGGGTAAGCCTGAGTAACTGGTAAGCAGCCGCTGAGAACAACTATCTGGTGTCTGGTTCCCGAAGGAGAAGAGGGCCTGGGGCAGGGGGGGATATGTGGCTCCAGAGAGCCCTAGGTCCTAGACTCTCAGAGTACGGTCCTCTGAGGCAGTCCTGGTCATCTAGGCTCTTACTATCTGCAGGTAGTGTTGGGACAGCTAGGAATGCAGCATCTGTGGCCTCCCCCAGACCTCTTGTAGCAGGACCTTTTTCCTGGAATCTCAGGTGGTTGGAGCGTGCACTAAGCATAAAGTGTGTGGGCCGAGCCATCTAGAGAGGCTGCTCTGAATTATGAAGGTGGCGGTGGAGCCAGTGAAGGGCCATCCCTTCGCAGTTAGGACCTGTGGTGGAACAGCTGAGAATCAGAGTAGCCAATAGCCAGGGACGGTGAAACATTGATGAGCCGTCACGGGCAGAGGCCTCCGGAGATGAGAGTTCTCGGCCAGCTCTTTCCCTCGACCTGTCACCACACTGTGTCCCTGTCAGGGCCTGCTGTCTGCCGGCTAGTAAATCCTTGCTCTGGAAATGTGAGCGTGTCCTTGGCAGTAGGGAGGCAGTTGGCGTAGCCTCTCCTCTCTGCTTGAGAAGGGGAGATGAGAGGGGTAGCCAGGCCCCGGCCTCCCGGAGATGGCATGGGCAGCAGGAAGCCTCTCACTGAACCCCCTGGTACAGGTTGTGCCAAAGGAGGCAGAGTTGTGCCAGCTGCGCATGCTGAGACAGCCCCACGCCTGGCAGGGAGAACCGAGAAGACAGCTACCCTCCCTGAGTCAGGCGCCCCGATAGACTCAGGAGGAGGGAGGTGGGAGAGACTGTGGGTAACCCTGTCCTTGGGATATAATGGGAGAACCCGTCTCAAAGCTAACAGAGACACTAGCAAAGGAAGGAAGCCCAGACCTCTGAGCTCCCAGGCCTCCTCTCCCCCTCCCCCTTCTGTGTCACATGCACATCATAGAGTGGTTTCCCCTCATTTCCTGCCACTCCTTGGTTTTTGGAGATGCAAACTCAGGATGGTGATGGTAAAGGGTCCCAAGGATGATAAAATGAGCTGATATGTGGAAAGCTTCTCAAATAGAGTCTGGCACACTGCAAGTGCTCAATAAATGCTCTCCCTGGCCATCACTCCTGTTCTTGTGCTCTCACTGGCTCTCCATCAGAGGCCAAGGCTGTCCCCTCTGAAGACGGGACCTCCCCCACCCACTTTCCCATGAAGCCCTGTGACCCTGGGAAGGATGGAGGCCTTGCGGGTGTTGCTGGCTCCGCTGGCTGAGTCAGCAGTGATGCCGGGGGACGCAGGAACAGAGGGAGGGCTGTGGAGAAGAAGAGAGAGAAGCCAAGTGGGTTCACGGAGACGTGGATGACAGAAGGGGGTGGAAACAATGGGAGGCAGAGAGGAAGGAAGGAATGTCCTTACAGCATCTAGTGTGGACCAGGTTTTGCACAGTGGTGCCCCATAGCTAAGCCTTAGTCATCCATGTTGTGGATGGGGACGTGAGGCTCTGAGAGGTGAAATAACTTGTCCCAGGTCAGGGTAACCAGGTCTCACAGAGTCTTCCTTCTCAACTACCCTGGAGCCTTCTGGGCTTTGGAGGATGAAGAGAGAGCTCCAGAGAACAGAGGAAGCTGCAGCAGGGACAGGGAGCCAGCGGTGCAGTGGGTATGGCCCCTCGGGCGGCTCAGGCAGGTCCCAGCGCCCCTGGCAGGCCTGTGCCACCCGGGAGCTCATTACTGTCACTTAGCCGCCTGTGTGCCGGGCTCCTCTGAAGGGCTCCTCCACCGGAGCACAGCAGGCTCCCATCTGCCCACCCCTCCTGCAGGAACAGGACCAACAGGAGGCTGGGCTGGGGGACCTCTGAGGGCCGGCAGAGGTGGGGCGCTGAGATGGGCAGAGTGAGGGCCAGGCAGAGGGCCAGGCAGGCGAGGGGGGTGGGGAGGGGGGAGGCTGCCAAGGCCGCTGGAGGGAGCTGAGACTTCAGAGAAGCTGGCAGGTGTCTCCATGGCAACCACAGACCAGTGACATCTTTGAGAAAGAAAAAGGACAACAAGTTTGAAGATTTTATTTGCTGTTTTTGTACTTTGCCAGGAGAAGGCTGGGTAGGCAAGTGAGGTGGGGTATCAGAGGCAGCCTCCCCCCGCCCCGAGGAAGGTAGCAGAGGCTCCTTCACGTAGGCTCCAGGACCGCCAGGCTGTGGTCCTGGTGCTGGTCCCTCTGCACTCTGGCTTCTAAGTCCTGGGTTGAGATCTGGACACTCCACAGGGCTTGTCAGCCAGGTCTGTTCTAAGCAAAGTAACGCACAGAGAAGCCCACTTCAGACGTAGGCCCACCAGGAGGAGGGAATTACAGAGGTCAAGAAGCGTTTCCACTTCTCATCTTCATCTACACAGCATTTGACACGCATCCATGAGGGATGACCACGGGAGACCAAAGTTCAGACTCCAGACTCACACTGCCTGACTCCACAGCCCCATCATCCCTTCTAGCTGCATGGGGAAGCTAGTTACCAACTGTGCCTCAGTTTCCTCTCGGGCAACCAGGCTAATAATGATATCTACTTCTCCAGGTTGTTGGAAGGAGCAAATGAGTCAGTGTAAGTAACACACTTCAGATGGTTTCACTGCTTTGGCCTGCCCTGGGGCTGCATGGCTTCTGTAGTCTCAACTTTGGGGCTGGGGAGCTGAGCCTCTGGATGGCTCCCCTGTGGGCCTGAACTCCCAGCCACCCCTATCTTCCCGCCCCCTGCATAGGGACCTCTCATACCTGGGCACTGCCATCTTGATCTTGCCCAAAGAGCCTCCAGCACATTCACTGGCTATCTGGAAGGGAGAGGAGGAGAGTCCCCTTCCCTATGCCTTTCCAGGCTACCCTGGGCCCTCATGCACACCTAGAGGTGCTCAGCGTTGGGTTCTTCGAGCGGCTTTCCATCCCTGGCATTGTGAAGATTCTGAGCAAGAAAAATCCGCAAAAAAAAAACAACCACATACTTGATTTTGATCCTCAGAGGAGGACCTGTCTGCACTGATGAGAGTGTGAACCAGAGACTGCCTTTCAATAAGTAGTTTCCTTCCTCCCAGACCCAAGCCCTCAGAAGACTTGTTTTCCTGAACAGACCCAGACACTTGTCAGGGACCTATCAGCGATTGGCCACTCATTCAAATTAGCATGGCAGTTGCAAATAACATTTAAATGCTCTAGAAAGGGTCTCTATGGATGTTTTCTCCAGAATTTTTTTTAAATTTACTTTTTTAAAGATCTTATTTATTTATTTGAGAGGCAGAGAGAGTGAGAGACAGAACAAGCAGGGGAGGGGTAGAGGGAGGAGCTGACTCCCTGCTGAGCAAGGAGCTCCGATGCAGAACCAGATCCCAGGACCCTGGGATCCTGACCCGAGCCGAAGGCAGGTGCTTAACCAGATCCCAGGACCCTGGGATCCTGACCCGAGCCGAAGGCAGGTGCTTAACTAAGTCACCCAGGTGCCCTTCCCAGAATGGTTTTAATCTTTCCCCTCTAGTATAGGGGATATTGTTTTAGGTTCCATCTTAATTTCTATGAATTTCAGAGTAATTAAGTTTTACAGTCAGTGCCCAACCAACAGTATGCTATTCCTCTAAATCCAAATAAGAACTTCATTTGGTGAGTGCTTATATGTTCCACTAGGCCCCATCTGAGAGTTGGGGGTCTATGTTAGCCATAATTCCTAGTCACAGTTCTGCAGTATAGACTGTCTTATCCTTATTTCCAGGGCAGGAATATGGGGCCCAGGGGCCGTGGACTCATTTAAGATCACACAGTGAGCAGACCAAGGAGTCAGGCTTCAAATCTAAGGCCACCCAGCATCTTGATATGATCTCTGACTTACAGGGCAGCCTACATGGTGATTAAGAGCCTGCACTCCTGACCAGTCAAGTGGGACCAAATCCCAGCTTTACCAGCATCTAGCTGTAGGAAACCACCATTTCCTCATCTGAAAAATCAAGGATAAAACTTCTAACCTGGTGCCGTTAAAAAAGCAAATGAGTGAGTACATGCAGAATTCTGAGAACAAAGCCTGGTATACAGTAAGTGCTGAATCAGTGTGTGATTTCATCCTTCCTCCTAGACCATGAGGCTTCCATACATGGCTCTGGAGAAGGGAAGTGGCTACATCAATTCTTAAGAGTCCTTGAAAATTTCCTAGAAGTAGGCCTTTAAAAAAAAAAATCACAGGTTTTAAGCCAAAACTATTTTCCCAAACTTATTTCTCAGCAGCACAGATTCTTGGGCTGGCAGGGCCTCACACGGTAGAGAGAAGAAAGAATGTACAGCCAGATGGACCAGGAGTAAAACACAAGCTCCGCCCTTCACACAGGCATGACCTTGGCATGCTCTTGCACCTGCCTGGATCACCAGGCTGGCTCAGGGACGAGGACAGGGTCAGCAGCCCCCACCCAGACCAGTCTTAACCACGAACTTGCTGAAATCTTGCCCTACCTCTCGGCTTCCTTACCTATAAATCAAAGAGCTAGCAACCCAGGCCCAGGCTTATGCCCCATCCCCACCCCAAAGCGCCCCCAACCCAGAGTGCCTCTCAGAGTCCTGGGTGGCAGCCCCAGATGCTCCTGGCAGGAAGGAGATAGGAGAGAGACTCCTAGTAATTCTAGAAAGTGAGAGCTAGAGGAGGTCTGAGAAGGTTGTTATGTGGTGCACTCCCCATTTTACAGATGAGAATGCTGAGACCACAGTCAGGGGCGGGAGGGTGTCCCTGTCCAACGTGAGAGCTGGAACCAGACCCTCTCTGTTCTGCCTTGTAATCTCAGTGCCCTGGACACTGTATCAGCTCGGGAGTGTGAAATCTGACACCCCTCCTGGGTTTTCACTACTTGTCAGCTTGAGCAAAACGAATCATCCCCAGTGTGCTTCGGCACAGAGATTGAGAGACACACGTCTGATTAATTATAACGCTGCTGCTGATGACAATAGCTCTAATTTACTGAGCGCGGTGTGTCAGACATTGTCCTAAGTGCTTTATATTCATTTCATCTGGTGAGGTGGGGACTGCCCTCAGCTCCTGTTACAGTGAGAAAAACTAAGGCACAGAGAAGTTAAGCAACTGGCCCAAGGTTTCCCAGCTGCTACATGCAGGAATTGGTCTTGAGCCAGACAAAATTCTAAAGCCTGCCCTTCAACTGCGTGTCTACGCTGGCTCCTTGGAGTCTAATTTTTCTGCATTTCCAGTCTATAGAAGCCCAAGGATGGAAATTGTGCTGGATTCAATTCAGTTTAACTCCATTAGTACATTTGTCAAGATCTACTGTATGATCAGCTGGCTAGCCAAAAACTGTGGCTATGTACCAGTAGCCAGTACAAATAGGTTTCTGGATTCAGAAAAAATGTACCAGTACAAATAGGTTTCTGGATTCAGCTCTCAGACATATGTGTGCATGTGCACACATGTGCATACACGCACAAAGAGAGAGAGCGCAAGAGAGCATGCCAAGGGCATGGTCAAGCAATGCCGCTTCGTGGGTTACTTTGCCTGCTCTGTGAGGGTTGGGACCTCATCTATACCATTTGCCCCCAAGTTTCCAGTTGTACTCTCTCAGCAAATGAATGGATTATTTCCTCACTTCTGCTTTCTAGTTGTGTGACTTTGGGCAAATTAATCAATCTCCCTGTTCCTCAGTTTCTCCCATCTATAAAATAAAGATAATAATTTTACTTACTCCCAGGATTGTTGCAGGATTAAATGAATTGACATGTATAAAGAACTTAGAGCTCTGCACAGAGTAAATACACACCAGTGTTAACTGTGATGGTGGTGATAACAGTGATAATCTGATTACTGTAAAATGGGCCAGTAGTAGCTCTTACCTCCTAGAGTTAGTCCAGGGGCCAAAGAAGATAACAGCTCTGCCTCCAACTCACATCACAGGTCAGGGACAGAAGAAGGAAGGGTGTGCAGGATCCTGGGACACCTTGCCGCTCTAGCCGTGAGGAAGAGGACAGTGCAGGCTGCGCCCTGGCCTGGAGTCTTGTCATGGTAGCAGACGGGACATTTCTTTCCCTTGCTTCACCCCATTCCTGTGACTTCCCACCCCAAAGCTGCCACTTTGCACGTGTGACCCAAACTGTCTCTTTAATTATCACATGGAGGAGGAGAAGCCGCCAACAGGTTTACGATATTCACGGTTTGCTGCGTTTTGTTACATCCCACACCCATATAAACATCCCGTGGCATTGTCTGACAAATTAAACATCTTCCCTTTACCCAGGCCTAGAGAGGAGCATTGGGTCCCCAAAGAGGGGCACGGGTGACTCAGTGCCTCAGCCGTCAAAGAGTTTGCTTGGAGCATCTAGAGCTAAAAGCTGGGGAAGGGACAGGGAGTGGAGAGGGCCCATCCCTGCACACGCCTGTTTACTAGGAGGAGGCAATGAGATATGCCCAGAGCCCTCACCGAGAGCAGGCTGGGAGTTGTCACCAAATCCTAATACCTCTGCAGCCTCCGAGGTGCTCTAGCACCACACCAC
Organism: Vulpes lagopus; assembly: GCF_018345385.1. Classification (NCBI taxonomy): domain Eukaryota; kingdom Metazoa; phylum Chordata; class Mammalia; order Carnivora; family Canidae; genus Vulpes; species Vulpes lagopus. The sequence goes on from NC_054824.1 coordinate 63,853,233, forward strand.
CCCCAGACTCTTCATGTCCTCTAGAAGGAGCCCCTCTGTCCCAGGCTACCACTGAGTCATTTGTTCAAAGCACCTGACATATCAGCTCAGCTCTGCCATCCGCAGGCTGTGTGACCTCGTGACAGCACTCAGCCTCTCTGAGTCTTGTTCTTCTCTAGGGCCACAGACCATGAAGACAATCTTGTCAAAGGCAGGCAGCTGGATCACACTGTCCCTTGAGCCATCCCAGCAGCTGTAAGAGCCACCGGCCTCTTCCCAGCCAGCCTCCACAGGGATCCCTTGACTCAAAAAATGAACCAACATAGACATCATGAGAACAAAAGGGAGATACCTTGGATGGTATCTCCCTCTCCTCTCTCTTGGATGAGAAAACTCATCACCAATATGAGTTCTTTTCCACCCACTGGTAGCTAGAACTCACCCAAAAAGCCTTTTTAAAATTACCCAAAATACTGACCCTGGGGCCATTCCCAGCTTTTCTGATGCAAGAAGTGTTCAGCTGGAAGCTCAGGCTTTAGAATTTTGTAAAAGCTTCCCATAAGTCTAACGTGCAGCCAGGCTGGAGAACCACTGGCCTAAATAATCCATTCCCCGTTAATTAAGAATTGAAGGTGATTTTAATTAATGGAAAGGATAGGAAGAGATTCCGAGAACCAGACATCTTGGCCTTTTGGCAGCCTGACCTGAGATGTTCCTTGGGGTCCAGCCCAGACAGGCTGGTGAAAGGTCACTGCTCCTGACTCCTGAGTGTGGGCTGGGGCCGGGGTGGAACATATCTTTGGACCCCCCAGCGACTCCTAGGCATAAGCTGGGAACTGGAGAGAGTGGGCTAAGGGAGAGATGTGCTCTCCACCTGGAAAGCTAAAGGAAGGCTTCTGGAGGTGGAGGCTTGACCTGAGGCTTTGAAGAAGGCTTACAAATTTTGCCAGGTGAAAAGCAGGAGAAGATTGCAAGATTCCCCAGCAGGAAAAGGAAACAACAAGTACTTAAGTGCATGTGGCCTAAGCACTGTCCTGCTAATGCAACACTCAGAGGGCTCCCTGTGTGCCCAGATTCTTATCAGGCTTTGCTGGTGTGAGTGGGAGGCTGGCCCGAAGGAGAGCTTGGACCCCTCCCTTTAGACTTAGAGTGAGGCGAGGAGACACAAGGTTCAAAGGGAATTTCAAGAGAGTTTGTAGAAAGGGAATTCCTAGTGAGGGCTCCTCGTTGGCCTGCATTATAAGGAAGGTTACTTGGAGAAGGAGAGTCTGGAGAAATGCATATGCAGACGGGAGGCGGGTGACATCTCAGGGGACCGTGTAAGTATGAGGAGGGAAAAGCCCTACTTCTCCGATGATCCAGCCTCTGCCATGGCCTGGGGTGTGGGTAGGGAAGGGAGCCACATGTGACTGAGATATTGGAAGGGAGACAGCCTGTGCAGAGCAAAACCAGGCCAACCTGGGGCTGAGCAGTTAAGGGGCCCCCAAAGCCATGCTGGGCTGGTTGGAACCATTCTGAATTTGGGGGATTGAAGAAAACATTTCAGTTTTTAATTCAGTCTGGATTATATTCATCTTTTTTTTTTTACCAATATAATCATAAAATGTAATTTTTAATATCTTCTTATGGAGGAAGGACCCCACAAAGGCAAACCATGCCTAGGACCAAGGAAAATCATGTCACTTTGAGGCTGGGATTCTAAATCCCTGGATACTTTTCTGAGCTCACGTTTAATTAGCTGGGTGTTTTGGGGCAAATCACCAAGCCTCCTGGAACCCCGGTTTACTCCTCTGTAATCTGGGAGCACTAAGCCCATCTCAGAGGCAGCATCTTCTGGGGGTGCCATCCACGTGGGGGTACATGGAGAACCATGCCCATCAAATGTCCAACAGGATTGAAGGACCGGCAAGAGTGACAAATCCTCATTTTGAAAAGCAGCTCTAAGAAGAACCTTGGTCTTAGCACTTGGGAAGGGATTGGGGCTCCTCACTCAGCCTTACTGTCCCATTTGCTGTGCCTCCCATCACATTTTCCCACCGAAACGGAGAATCTCTGGATCACCTGTGCTGATGAAACCCTTTGTGGGAACAGCCTGCAGAGTTCTCTGTGCACCCAACCTGTGTGCACTCCTGGCTAGTTAGAGACACCCACCAGTCCCTAAGGCTGGGGACCCCATCTTGTCCATCACCACCCTCTGGCCCAAGCGATGCAACTCAGCTTCTTGCAGGAGGAGTCGGTGCTGTCAGAGTGCAGGCCATGCTTGTCTGTGGTACTGAGCCTATCCCCAAGCCTTCCTTCTCCACCTGCCTCCAGGGACCCCACCAGCTCACCTCCGGGTCTCTATCCCCTGGGATGCTCTAGTCCAGCTGCCTTCTCCCAGCAGGACAGCTACAGCAGCCAGCCCCTGTTGTGCTGCGTCACACACAGTCTCAGTACTGGGTCTGGGTTCCCCAGCCGAGCTCAGACTACATGCTGGCTTCCCACATGCGCTGGGGGCCATGCCGACCTCTGGTGGCTCCTCTTCCACTCAGCTGTTCTCTCATGAAGCCCCAGTCCCCAGCAACCATGAGACTGAGGGCAGCTCTTTGGGGCTGTCTCCACCACACATCTTCCTGCCAATGGCACAATGTCACCTTCCTCGGAGACCCAGGAGAGCACAGGCACTTCTCACATCATCCGCGCTTTGTAAGAAGCAGCAGTTGGGTTGAATAGTGGCCTGAGGAAGATAAGTCCACTCACACAACCTCAGAACATGACCTTGTTTGGACTATGGATCTTGAGATGAAGTTATCCTGTATTTTATTTAAGGTGGGCCCTGACCCCAAGCTGGGTGTCCTCCTAAGAGCCAAAAAAGAAAGATACTGGGAAGCACAAACAGCCATGTGAGGACCAAGGCAGAAATTGGAGTGATGCAACCATAAGGGGGTGTGAGGAGCCACCAGAAACCAGATGAGGCAAGGAAGGATTCTTCCCTAAGGCCTTCTGAGGGAACATGGCCCTCCCAACACCTGGATTTCAGGTTTCTGGCTCCCAGACTGCGCAAGGATCAATTTCTGTTGTTTCAAGCCACCGGGTTTGTGGCAATTTGTTACAAACACAGCAGCCCCAGGAAGTGAAGGCAGAAAGGGCATGATTTCCCCAGAAGTGCTCTTGCTCCTCCTTTTCGAGTCTGCTGGTTTCCCTCACTGCATCCATTCCATCCATTGGCCTGCCTGAAGTCCCCGTGTCTAAATTACCAACAACGGTCAGACCATCTTGCATTTACTGAGTGCCCATTCTGCACCAGGGAATGGGTATTCGCAGCCCAAGGACCACACAGGGTGAGTGTGAGAGGCAGCTTGTGATAGTGATTCAGGGCGAGGCACGGTTGGATGGCCACTTTGTAGTTCTGTATCCCTGGGAAGTGATCCAACCGCACGGGGCCTCAGCATCCTCATCCGTAAAACGGGGATGATCATAGCAATGCCCACCATCTGGCTTGTCGTGAGACTACCTGGATTAACATCCCTGAAGCCCTTGGCAGCACACCTGGTACTCTGCAGGCATCGGCTGCTGTCACTTCCCCGTGGCTCAGGTGAGGAAATGAAGCCCAAGTGGAATATGTCGCTTTCCTGGCACAGCCAGCAGATGGCTGGGCTGGAGTTTCATCCCAAGTTTTTCTGACTTTAAAGCAGAAGCGTGTTCTAGTCTGACACACACTGTCTCCTTTCCAGGAGCTTCCCAGAGACTTGACATTTAAGCTGAGAGGAGGCATGATGTTACCTGAGATGCTTAGACAAGGCTTCTCGCCCAGGGGTAGCAGCTGGGGGCTGCTTATAAGTTCACAGCCACCACTCCTGGCCACCAGCCGCCAGGTAGCAGAGCCTGGGAGTCAGGCTGGAACCCCGGAGGTCACCTGTCTTAAGGAGAAAGAAGGCAGAGGAGGAGACCCGGAGGCATGGGACTGGGAAAACAAGGTGTGAGCTGACCCTGGGAAGCAAGGAGCTAGACACAGAGGGGCAGTGGCGTGTGTCGTGTGCTTTGTGTCCTCTGGTGGTACAGGAAGGGCCTCTGTCCCAGCATCTCACCAAGCGAGACCCATTTCTGTAGCAGCCTGACAAACAAGTGTGTAAGTAGCTGCGGAAGGGAGCTGCCCAGAGGGAGCAGGGGTGTGAACGCTGGGGTGGAAAGAGACAGGAGATTGCAGGCCAAGGAGAATCAGTCATGGAAAGTTGGAAGCCAGTGAAAATGAGGGTTGGGCAACATCACGGTGCTTGTCTGTCAGCCTGCCAACGTACCTGAAGGTGGGGGGCACAGCCCCAGGCAGGAGGGAGGCCGAGGGGAAAACCGATGCTGTTGTGTCAAATGATGCACGAAGTCCTGACACACCTAGGGCTCCCCCATTGGATCTCCCTGGCACCACAGGATGCCGTTTCTTACATGATTTGTAACAGCACCAGTGTGGGAGGAGGGAAGTGCCTGTATGCCTGGAAGAAAGTGCATATGCGCTGGCTAGGTTTTTGGAGGATCAAGGCTGTGGGTTCATAGCAGGGAAATCTGGAAGCTGTATGGGGAGGGCAGGGGCCCTTCGCAGACCCTTCGCAAAGAGCATTTCGCAGGACCCATGGGAATCCTTATTAGGCTAACTGGTCCTTCTGCTCCCCGCAGAAGGTCCTCCCTCTCCTGATGAGTCAGGGTTATGGCCAACATCTGGGGTCTTCAGATGCCAGCTCAGCTAGCAGAAAAGTGAAAAGTTCAGGCAGACAATGATGGGTGCTTGCATTGAGAGAAGAAATCCGCAGATTCCCGGTTTTCACCGCGCCCCACTCGCTAAATTCCGGAGTTGGTGGAATCAGCCAGTTGTTTTGACCTAGACACTCATCCAGGCCTGGGAAGGAAAGAAGAAATGGAGGGACCGGAGGGAGGGCAGAGGGGAGATGGGGAGCAGACAGGGAAGGGGCAGGGGGGCCATGGGGAAAATTCAGGTTTTTCATTACGACAACCTGCATTTCTTTCTCCTCTGGGCACACACACACAGAAGGAAGCTTATCTTCAAGTCCCCGCATGCGGGCTGGAGGCATCTGTTTGTCCGAGCTATTGAGTCTCTGTGACCACAGACACCAGCATGTGGGATACCTGGGGGTACCATGGTCACTAAGTGTGAATACCCAGGCCTCACTGTTTCTGGGCACTCGGGTACCCTCCTGGGGGCTTGCCTCGCAGGGATGGGGTCCCCCATTCACCTCCTTCCTTTAGGCAAATGTGTTCTGTCTGCAGGTGTGGAGCAAATCATCTCACAGAACACATCTCTCTTAACATTGATCAGCAATGAAACCCTCTCTGGTTGGTCAGGAGGATGGCTCCCGCCAGCCTGGGTGGCCATTCTGGTTGTGCTCCCATAAAGAGCAGAATCTGAATAGTAATGATGATAGCAAGCACTTAACCTACTACCTGCAGCATCCATCTCTGCAGCAGCCCTAGGAAGGGGGTACTGTGATTTTGACCCCCATTTTATAGCAAGAGACTTCAGTGAGCTGTGTCCCAGGCCATACTTCTCATCAATAAAAGAGCAGGGGTTTGAACTAGGGCCAGCTGGCTCCCATCCGTGCTCTCGACTCTACACCACAGCACCCCCCCGAGGGCAGCTCGGGTGTGTTAGGGAGATGTTTTCACAGCCAGAGTAATGCATCCTTTACCGAATGTTCTATGACAGCATTGCTGAATCGTGATGGTCCCAGCCTTCACTTGAATATATCCAGTGACGGGTGGCTCATGACTTTGCCAGGGGCCCAGATCCACTTTTCAACAGTTTGAATATTTGTAAAAGTCATTTGGATGCTGAGCCCCAAACTTTGTGTCCCTCTGCCCTGCTGCCCTGGCTCCATTTCCAGAGCCAATGAAGAGTTCCATTCCTTCTGCATGGTAACCCTCAGATATTTGCAAGGCAGCCCCATACCCATTACTGCAGACTTGGATCGGACAAGCCTGGGGTCCCCTAGCCCCTCATTCCTCTCTCCTTCTTTGCCATAAGCTCCCATATCCCTCACCTCTCAGGCCCAGACCCACTGGACACACTCGTGTTTGCCAACATCCTTCTCAGCCTGCTCTCCTTAGGCCTGGAGACATCCTGGTGTGACCCCACCACTCCTGGCCTTTGGCCTCATCTGCAGGGTGAGGGGCTGGCTCAGGAGCCTCGACATTCTGGGTTGTATCCGGGGTGTGGCACCATCCCCTCTGTCCTGTCCCCTGTCTCTCATGCTCCACTTCCACCCTGGTGTCCTGGAGATGGGCCACAGTCCTCTCAGAGCTGAAGAGCAAGAGCAACAGGAGCCAAGGCCAAGGAGGCTGTACGCGGGGAGCTGGCATGGGGTGGGAGACTCACAGGCCCAGAGCTGCTGGCTGTGTGGCCTTCTGAATTTCTTGCTCTCTCTTTCTCCCTCCCTCCCTCAGGGAATTCCTCTAAGCACAGACAGGAAACAGCCTCTTAAGTTGTTATTAAATGGAAAACACTTGGCACCAATTCACTGTTGGTTTCTATTGCATAGGAGTCAGGGAGGGAGGACATTGTGTTTCCTTAGATGGAATGAAATAAATATGCACAAACCCACCACCCAAACAACAGCTTGACTGTCACCTACATCTGAGTTCAATCCCATCCCATCCCACACCTCTGACCCCCTAATCTGAACCTGTCCTCCCTGCCCTTTCTTCCATCCCATCCAGCCCATCTCTCCCTTTGGACCACTTCTGGGCTTCCCCTCAGCTCTGCAAATTGGGAGCACCATTCCCTTGAGCCTCCAGATTCCTATAAATTTGATCATCTTGGGCACTTAATTGCCTCAAAGATCCTGAAGCTGTATCAGATCTGGGCCAAATCGTAGGTGGGTCAGGATGGGCCAGATCTTTTTGGCCAGATATCTCTCTAGTCCCTCCAACTAATTAATTTCTTATGTTAGGTTGTTCCAGAAGCAAACCAAAGCAAGGATTTCAGACAGATAGTTTATTTGGGGGTGACTTTAGGAAACACCAGTAGAGAAGTGGGGAAGTGAGAATAAGAAAGGAAGGAAGCCAATACGGGGCAGGTTAATGGGCAGATTGCTGATCTGAACAACTAGGAATCATCCCACTGGACCTCCAGGAGGTCGTATTAGTTTCCTACTTCTCCAGTGTGACAGAAGACCACAAACTTGGTGGTGTAACACAACAAATTTAGGGTCTACAGTTCTTTAGGACAGTAGTCCAAAATGGGTCTCCCTGGCCTGAAATCAGCCTTTCTGGAGGCTCTCAAGCAGAATCCACATCCTTAGGCTGTCCAGCTTCTAGAGGGTGCCTCTCCCCTTGGCTCATGGCCCCCTCCTTGAGATCCGGCACGCAGGTCCTGTTCTTTCCAGTGTTGCAGTTGGACCTCTTCTTTGGCTTGTCTCTTCCACATCTAAGGACCCTCTTGATGACACTGGATCCATCACAATAATCCCAGATGATCTCTATTTAAAGTCAGCTGACCAAAAAAAACTAAAAAAAAAAATAAAAATAAAAATAAAGTCAGCTGACCAGCAACCTTCATTCCACCTGCAGTCTGAATCCCCCCTTTACCATGTCACCTAACATATTCATAGAGGGTTCTTAAGATGTGGATAAGCTGGAATCCTTATCCACCAGCTCCCACCCAAGATTTGTTGCAGGAGGAGGTGATTTCCCAGGATTTCTGATCTGTCCAGTTGAGCCCAGGGAGTTCCTGTGCCCAGAGAGCCGTTAGGCAGATTGGCAGTTGCTTAACAGCAGGAAGCCATCAGTATATGTGAGGATGCTGAACTCTGAGGGGAATGGGCAGTGCACCAGCAGGATCTGCGATAATTAATTAATCTGTTTGTTCATCAAGAATTGAATATCTGGTTAGGCCAGGTCTTTACCAGGCCCTGGTGAGAGAATGATGAAGCAGACACTAGTCCTTGCTCTGAAGGCTTTCACAGTCTAACAGAGGGGACAGACGCCTATGGGATAATTATAATGCAGTGTTGTAAGAACAGCAGTAGAGACTTAAGCTGGGAGTTTACAGTCTGGGGTGGGGATAAGGGGAGGATCTGAGAAGGAGTCCAGCAGTGTAAAGCCTGAGTTAATATTGAACGCTGTTGAGGAGTGAGTCAGATGACAGGGACAGCTCGTTGTTCTGGACAGAGGTGTTGGCGTGAGCAAGTAAACACCTGAGCAAGAAATGGTGTGATGCACACAGCAAGCGTGGAGTGGAGTAAGTAGCCTGGCTCAAAACATGGGGCGAGGAAGGGTGGCGATCCCTCTGCAGAGCTGGGCGGGGACGTCAGCATGGGCATGGAGCATTAGCACCCACAAGATGCTGCGTCCGCTTCTGTTCTGGGACCAGGCCAGAGTTAAGACTCATGGCTTAGGCCCTGTTTTTCTCTCCATTGGCAAATGGAACCGTTTCTTGGTTTTTAGCCGAGGTGCCCTCAGCTTTTTATAGTAATTATTGCTCGATCAGTAAATGGAAAGGTTTTAATTTCACAAGGGTATGTGCAAACTGCACGTTTTGCATTCACTCAGCCTTAATCAATACTAGAACAGGATTAAGAGGCCCCAGCAAGTCTTGTGATTTTACCTAAGCTAATAAAAAATGAGCCTACATAACTACAGACAAGGTTTTAGCTAATGTACTTGTAGATAGCTGGTGACCACATTTTTCTGTCTTGTATCAAATTTTCTCCAGTTTATTCAGGTATTGACTAAGAGAGTATGTTTTCTAGAGGCAGGGCCACTCCATCATTGCTACTACAGTTTCAGATTTTATGTCATCTTCTTTCAAGTCACCCAATTACATTAAATTTCGATCTCAAGCCCGATAATCAGCAATCTCCATCTGCTCCCCTGCTTTATTTTTTTTCTCCTCAGCCTCACTACCTTCCATTATAGCCTTTGTTTTATTTGTGTATCTCATTTGTTTTCTGTCTCTTCAAACTAGCATGTTGGCTCCGTGAAGGCAGGGATTATTTCGTTGTTGTATTGTCTTGTTTGTTCAGTGCTGCGTTCCCAGAGCCTAGAACACTGCCTGGCACATGTCAGAAGCCCAGTAAATTATTTGCTATTGGAAGAACTATAATCACCTGGTACAGTTGTGATACACACAACTGTGTAATTTCTAACTTCAGTTTTTGGCTCTCCAATTCTGTGTTCAAGCATATATTCTTTGCCCTCTCTCTCCAGCACATGGCCTATTTTTAAAATAGCATTTAATGACCATCACATAAAGATGCCACTGCATCAGTGCTGGCCCGGAGCAGCTGGGAGATGGTGAAGCCCCCTGTCTTTCCTGTGGTGATCCCTGGGGGGGGGGGGGTACACAGAGGAGGGTGCTTTCTGGCCCAGCTCACCTGCCTTATTTGTAACCCAACTCCCTGGATAGGATATTCTTCTAAATACACCATCTCCCTTATCTGTCTCTCCTATGGTAATGTTCTTGCTACACAAGCCAGACAATTAGAGGTAATTGGGATAATCGGCATTTATTATGGCAATTTGCATTTCTACAGCAGGCAGCACAGAACTTACCACCCGGCTTGGGAATGTGCTTTTTGGATCAGGGCTGAATTCAGCTCTCCATTCTAAAGCACATTTTATAACCCACAGGATTTCTCTCTTCTTTGCTCACAGGAGGTCCTTAGGATGGCATTAGGTGTGAGTCTCCCCAACCAATCAGAGAGGAGGATGCAAATTAGGGTTTAGAAATGACGGCCTCCTCCTTCTGTCACCTGGGAAAAAAAGAGTGTACTGCCTGGAAGGAGCACTGGGTGGGTGGCCAGACCCCTGGTGACTGATTTTTTGCTACATTGACCAGATGTTTGACTTAATTGACAGAATTGTTTCACTGTCTCAGCTGAGTAACTCAAACCTCATGCCTGCTGTTGGCAGGAACCTCAGCAAAGGAGCCCCTGTGATGAAAGAAGTCCACACAGGAGCCTCCACAGGGGCATCTGAACTGGCCTTTGATCCCATCTGCAACCCCCTTCTCTTGCACCCAACTTGGACGCTTCCCTTATGCCCAGCTTCATGGGCCCCTGCTTGTCCCTCTCATGAGTGAGGACAGCATTGTGCCCTGATTATAACTGCAGCTTCCAATGTTGGAATCTCTGCTCTAACAGTTAGCTGGGTGACCGTGAGCAAGTTACTTAACCTCTCTGTGCTGCAGTTTCTCATCATCGAAGTGGAGACGACAATTGTACATGACTTGCTGGGTTGATATAAGAAGCAAATGAGGGATCCCTGGGTGGCTCAGGCTCAGTCGGTTAAGTGTCTGCCTTTGGCTCAGGTCATGATCCTGGGGTCCTGGGATCAAGCCCCATGTTGGGTTCCTTGCTCAGTGGGGAGTCTGCTTCTCCCTCTGCCCTTTCCCCTGCTTGTGCTCCCTCTCTCTCAAATAAATATAAATAAATAATAATAATAATAAAGGAGCAAGTGAGATCACATATGTGAGTTCCCTTGCAGAGTGCCTGAGACAAACGTTAGATGATCTCATTCAAAGCCACCCCAGCAAGCTTTGTTCTGTATCTTCACCAGCCCATCTCTATGTTACAAAGCACTAAGTGTCCCTGGAGAAGCCCAGATAAAAGTACTTAGGGAATTTGGAAAAGGGAGTAATTGATCTGGTCAAGCAGGACATGCAGGTTTTCTGAGGGGGAGAGGTGGGCATTTGTTCTGGGCCCCGGAAAAACTGATCAGATGGGACCTGCAGAGATGAGGTGGAGGCCATTGGGAATCAAGAAAAGGTGGGGTGTGCATGAAGAAAAGTTTGCTGCAAAGGGTATAGGTTTGTATCTGTACCTGAAATATCTCTATTTACATGAAAAGGCCATGCTTACAATTTAACTGCAACCTATAAAGGACTTCTACATCACACACAGCCTCCCAGAGTCTCTTATGCTATCTCATCTCACCCTAGGCAGGAAGACTAGGGAAGCCTGTTACCCTCTACAATGGCAGCTCCTCTGGTCCAAGACTTTATTTCTGTGACAGCCCCATCAGAGACTTCATCCACTTTGTTGATAATGTGGTAGCCAAGGTGGAGAGATAATTTCCTTGGATTGCTGAGGAAAATGAGGATAGTTAGGTGGTAGGGCCCACAGATTGCTAGATCTTTCAGGACCCCCCCTGACCTGCCTGCCTATACTCCTTTCAGCCAGGCTCACAAGCAAGAAAGGTTGGTTTTGCTGTTGTTAGTCCCTTGGGTTCTTGGACATAATGTGTGAAATAAACTAAAAACATTGGCAGCAGCATCATTTTATCCAGTGTATTCATTAGGATAAAGGTGAAGTTGCTGTAACAAAGAGTCCCAAAAGAGAGTGGTTTAAATAAGCTGGAAATGTATCTTACTTTCAAATAGTGCTAGCTGGTTCAGGCTGATGGGGCAGCCGTGATTGACAAAGTCATTCAGACTCAGGTTCCTTCTGTCTTGTGGCTCATTCTCCCCTTGGCATGGTACTCCTCTGTGTGGCTACAGCTTTGTGGCTGGCACATTTGCTTTCCGTATGTGAGGGTGTAAAGAGGAGCATGATTGCTATTTCTTTAAACCCAGAGGTAAAAGAATGACACTCATGATTTCTGTATACTCCCCTTTGGAGAACACAAGGTCACGTTGACATACCTAATCTTATGAAGCGCTGGAACACATAGTCTCTGGCCAGTGCTTTGTGCCCAGTAAAGCCTTGTGGGAAGGATGGGGTCTGTTATAAGGAAGCAGGGTGCTTAGTGTTTCTGTTCTGACTGTTGGGGGAGTAGAAAAAGTTGGGAATTATTTCATGTTGCTCTGGACCATCACCTACCAATGGAGCCAGGACTTATGACCCAATATGTAGATTGCAGTGGACATTTCTGGGCTGAGCACTAAAGAGAACATGTGTTTCTGAGCTCTTTGGACTTTTACTGTTCCTCAATAGCATGTGGTTTCATGAGAATGTTCACTGCCCAGCCTTCCTTGCCCCTCATACATAAGGGCCATCCTTTCTTGCATGGAGAAAGAGCATCAAGTAGCAACAGAAGCTCCATGCTGGTGATGTACCTGCTCATTCTCTGATCTAAGCTGACACATGCTCATGTGTGTAAAGCAGTTGTCTGTTGTTTCATCCATTCCTCACATGTACCCTAAGAGGAAGACTGGACAGCTTTCCTCCACATGTTAAATAAGACAAGACAGGCTCAAAGAAGTTCAGGGATTTGTTAGTTAGAACAAGCTAGTTACACTTTAGTAACAAGCAGCCCCAATCTCAGTATCTCAACACAACGAAGGTTTACTTCTTGTTCTCAAAAAATCCACAGGGGGGAAGTGACCCTTCAGGGCAACCATCCTCCATGTAGTCTGCAAAGAACCAGGCCTGTAATGGCTCTGTCTTGTTGTAGCTTCACTACCTGAAATATACAGCCTCCTCGGGACTTATGGTCAGGCAAGAGAGAGACTGGATAATCATGTCTGACAGTGACACACATTGTCTGCTCATATTCCAGAGTTTACTTCTTAGGGAGTGATATTATAATCTTGACTAGTGATACCATTGGCTAGTATGGTTTTGATAGTGGATATGCCTAATTCTGGATCATTGTTAGCTTGGGATGTCAACAGGATCATGGGAGCAGATCAATGGCATGGTTGACCCCGGAGGTGGTTTGCCTTGGACCTCTGATATTGACCAGCTGTGACTCTGGCCTTGAGAGCAGCTGCCACCATAAATGTTAAGCAAGCTGGCCTAGAGATATTCTGACATGTACTGCCACATTACATGGCAATTCTGGTCTGCACCCTACCTTCTGTTCCCAGAGGACTTTCACTGGAGAAGACACCTTGGAAGTCCTCCCGGAGTTCCTCCGAATGTTTCTTGTCTTTTTTCCTATGCCTCTGTTTCTCCTTGTATAGGAGGGAAAACAGTGGCAATGTGGTGTGTCTATAATATTGTTTTCACTAGTAGAGGTATGCTTGGAAGGGACAAAACGAAGGAGTGATTGTTTCCGGAAGGTTGTCCATGCAGCCTGTGGAATTACTCATTTTAATATGGAAAGGAGAAGTGATACGTCTCATCATCATTGTCTGCAGTCAGAGTGTCCAGTCCCAAGGGCACATCCCAACAAAGACTTCTTCTTGTGATTTGGGGTCTCCTACAAGGGGTTTCTTACCACCATTGGTCACGCGAGAGCTACTTGTGAAACTAGGGAATGGAAGAGAGCCTATATGCTTTGAACGAGGTGAAGCTCACACAAGCATGCTGCTTGGTACTCTGGCTCGTTCTCGTAATTGTCAGGAAACCAGGATCAACATAGCACCACTGAATTCTGGTAATGAAATGTCTGCTCTCCCCAACACAGGCCTCGTGGCCAGTCTGGAGAGATACTGATTAAGTGAAAAGGCTGATAATTCATTCACTGCAGAGCCAGGCATAAGCAGGAGATGCTTCTTCCCTGAGGAAGAGTGTGCCTTGCTCTTTCCCCCCAGTTCACTGCCTCCTGCTGATCCCCCCATCCCGAGCTGGGGCTGGTTCAGCCTTTCCAGATAAAGGCAGGTCTCAGGAAATAGAACTCGCACAGGAAGAGTAGATACAGTCAGGCAAGTAAGGGTCTGATATCTAGTGAGGCTTTACTTCTCACCAGTAGAACAGGGGTTCCACTTTGGGGGAAAATCACCTTTACCTTAGAGATCTGATGAGAGCTGAGGACATTCTTTCCAAAAAAAAAAAAAAAACCCACGGTCACACAAAATTCAGCACACACTTTCAATAAATTCATAGGCCCCAGAAATTCTGCTTATGCTAGATTATGTCCCATATATCTGTCTCCCTTAGGGGCGCTTCCCTTCTATTTGGGGGGAGCAATGATAGTAAAGCTAAGAGTAATGTGAGTGGACATGCCTCGATGCTATCTTTTAGATGAATAGCATCTTCAACTCACTTCTGTGCACATCTAAATGTTGGACATATTTCGGGCCTCATGGCAAAGCCTCTGAAATTCATCCCTGGTCCTCCTTCCCCCTCCATTATCTGGGAACCCAAAGAACACTGCACCCCTAGTGATGATGGGCATTTTCTTCTTATGTTAGATGTTTATCCACCTTCTGTGCACTCTAAAGACCATTCCCAGGAGGTGAGGACCAGCCATATTTGTTTCATTGCTGACTGTCCCATAGCACCTATTACGGTCTTTTATACATAGTGAGTGCTCAGTAAATGCTCCCTGGATGAATGGATGGATGACGAATGAGTGTCCTCACCTGGGACTGCCCAGTCTGCCCAGTGGGATGCAGGTGGACATTGACAAGCACCACCCACTTGGCCTTCCTTGCAGCCCTCAGCACAGTTGAATCTCCCAAGCACACCTATTCAGGGACACAAACGAGTCTGTCCCTATGAGAAAATGCTCCTCCCTCCCTTGCAATATGCTCAGGGGCCTTTGACATTTAACTCCAGCACAATTTGTTTGTTTTCGCCCGAGTTGAAAATACCAACAAATGTCACCCGCCTTCGCTCCTCTCTCCTGACATGTGACTTTGATGGGCCAGGAGCTTGCAACACTAATGAGCATCTCGGGTCTCCATGAACTAGCAGGGAGATGCATAGCTCTAGGTAGGGAAGAGGTGGGTGTGACGATGGCTCCGGCAGGAGAAGGGCAAGCACAGAGCTAGCGACGGAGGCCAGCATGCCTGCAGAAGTGGGTGGTGGAGCAAGGAGGTGGGAGAAGACAGCTCTTCTATCAGCACCTTCAAAGGGAAAGATGGCTTGGTAGTCCACTGCCTCTCACCATCCTAAAAGACTTCTCCGCATGGCCCAGAGGTTGTCTGATTGTTCTCTGCATCCAGGCCAGCTTGGCTTCTGCCTACCACCTACCTTTCTCAGGATGGAGCTGCGATGCTACCTTATTATACTTTTTGGAAATCATACCAGTTAGAAATAGATTTCATCGTGAGTGATAAAACAAAACAGAACAAATAAAAATGGCCTAAATGAGAACGACTTGTATTTCTCTCTCATGTAAAGGTGGGGAGTAAGTTCTGTATTTGAGTGAATAGCATCGCACCAGGGTTGATTTCCTAGTTTGACCATGTACTATGGGTAGGCAAGATGGGGAAAGTGTGGTGAACAGTATATGAGAACTCTTATAATTAAAAAAATTATAATTATAATTAAAACAAAATTATAATTAAAAAACAAAACCCTGCAGGGAGTCCAGGGCTATGTGGTGGTGCCATTGTACCCAGGTTCCTTCCATTTTGTTGTTTTGTATCCTCAACTCATGGCTACCAACTGGTGAACCAAGATAGCTGTTCAAGCTCTATCTGTGCAACTACATTCCAGTCCTTAGGAAACAGAGAGGGACAAAGAAGCAGGTGCCTTTTTTTTTTTTTAAGGACTTCACTAGGATACCACGGACAACTGGCTTACTTACAGCCCATTGGCTAGAACTTGTCACATGATCACACCTAGGTACGAAGGAGACTGGGAAATGTAATCTCTATTCTGCGTGGCTTTTAGGGCAAATAACACCTGGGAATTCTTATTGGGAAAGGAGAGAATGGATGTTAGGGGGTAACTGGGAGTCTCTGTACTTAGAGGAAGAGCACAGCACTGGATGTCAAGGAAGACCTGGTTGATTTGATTGCCTTCCCGGCTATCCAATGTGCATTCCCCATTACCTCTCCCAATTACACCAAGAAGTTGCCCTCATTTCATCTCTTTAGCAAAATAGATTCAGTTCCCCTTCCTTGGTCTACTGAGCTGCCACCCTATCTCCTCAGCAATTCTTGGGAACTTAAGTCAGAGGCATTCATCTTCCCTGGCTCTGCTGTCTGTCGAACAGCAGGAGGCACTTAGGTAATGTGAATTAGGAGAAATGATTAGACTCTCCCAGCCTCACAGTATCTCCAAATACTGCCCCCATGAGTCAGAGGATGGTGCCTAAAATTTCATTAGGGATTCTGTTCCTTGGTTAAGACAGTACAGAATTCTTGTTTCATATAATCAGACATTAATATTTTAACCATTGACTTATTTGCTCTTTTGGAATGTTGCAGCAAGATAAAGATCCCAAAAGGTTAGAACCAGAAGAGAATTCAGAGATCTTATCGCCCCCAAACACCCTTCCCTTTGTATATTTGAGGGAGTTGAAGGTAGGAGGAGAGTGTGGACAGCTGTAGTCACACCCTGTCAGAGGCAGCTCCCTTTTGGCTTCAAATTCCTTCTGTTCTCTGATTATCAGAATAATATTTTTTTCACCCTACCCGATGCTTGGTGAGGTAGGGTCTGGAGGGGAGCACTTGCTTGTTGAGTTCACTGAAGTCCAGGGGTTGCTGGAGAAACATGAACCCCACTGCCTCAACCAATCCCTGATCCTGTTTCTCCATTTGATAGCAGAAAAGTATAAGCCCCTACCCCAAATCAGCAAGCCCCCTGAATCCTGAGGCCCTCTGATACTGTGAATGAGAGGAGGATTCTCATTCACTCCCTTCTGCAGTGGGACCCATGTGAAGGTTGCTGCTCCAGGGCATGCAGCCCCCTGATCTCTCATCGGCTTGTGCTGTAATACTGGGAGCACCCTGACCTTTGAAATGTCAGTGTGAGGCCCCCCTGCCCCGAACCTCTGGGGTGATCTCCCCATTCCCTCTCTGTTAAATGCCTGATAAGAAAGTGCTCTGACTATTGTTTGGCTAGAGCCTTCTGCAGGTTTTGTTGGTTGACTCTCCTGGAGGACATAGGTGGTAAGTTCTAGGGTCCCGAGACTGATGATGCCTGCAAAGCTCCTTGAGAGCCCAGACGGACCACTGAGCACTTCTCTGAGCTTCACTTTTCTTACCCATAAAATAGGGATACTTACCATACTGCCTGCATGCCATGGGGGGTGAGAGATTAAAGCATAAGGTGGTTAGCATGTAGTGAAGAGCTGATAAATGTTCACCATTAGGTTATGGTGATTCCATCCATATTTGGAGACAGAGTTATTGAAGCCAAACCGGGTGTTTAGCCAGATGAGAAGTCCGCAGAAGAGTAGAGGTGTGGAGGCCAGCTTTTAAAATGTTCCTTAGGGGCAGCTGGGTGGCTCAGTCAGTTGAGCATCCCACTCTTAGATTTCTGCTCAGGATGTGATCTTGGGGTCCTGGGATAGACCCCGAGCTGGGCTGCACACTCAGCGCAGAGTCTGCTTGAGAATCTCTCTCTGTCTCCCTGCTCCTCCTCCTACTTGTGTGTTCTCGCTCATAAATAAATAAATAAATAGATAAATAAATAAATAAATAAATAAATAAACATTCTTTCAAAAATAAAATAAAATAAAATTCTTTAATCCCTGGTCCCCAGTTAGTGCAGGCAGAAGACATCACCAGATAGTGACAGTGTGCATGTCTGTGGTGACGCAAAAAGTAGTCAAGTCTGGGGGAAGAAGAGAGACTTGGGTGAGGCTTACTCCTGTGTCTCACTCCACATCCTAACTCATAGCAACTTTATTTTTTTTTAATTTTATAAAGAGATTATTTATTTATTTATTTATTTATTTATTTATTTAGAGACTGAGCATAGGCATGTGAGGAGAGGGGCAGAATCTTCAAGCAGACTCCTCACTGAGCCTGAGCCTGAAGAGGGGCTGGATCTCAAGACCCTGAGATCATGACCTGAGTTGAAACCAAGAGTTGGGCACTCAACGAACTGAGCCACCCAGGTCCCCCAACATTACAGCAACTTAAAAGCTAATTAATGCCCATATGTACACAGGGGAAACTGAGGCACAGGGTGGGAACGTGCTTAGCCTGAGGTTAATGAGAAGTTCAATGAGCGTGTTTACCTTTTACAAAGAGAAAGTATAAACAGTGTTCCCAAAGAACTACTTTCATGGTGAAGAAATAGAAGACTATTTCCAGGGAGCCCCAGTCTGAGGGGAGACACAGCCCTGCCCTCAGGGAGCCCCAGGCTGAGGGGAGACACAGCCCTGCCCTCAGGGAGCCCCAGTCTGAGGGGAGACACAGCCCTGCCTCAGGGAGCCCCAGTCTGAGCTGGGGGTTGAGGGTGGGAGACAGCTTTGCTTATTTGTGAGTTTGAGTTTGAAGAGGGAGGCAGGTAGATTTTGCTTTTGTCATCTGTCATCTGTCCCCCACACTTCTCCCTCTTCCCTCAGTGCTGGTCTCTCTGTCTGGCCTGTACTAGATTGCAGTCTCCTAGAGAACAGTGAGGAACTATTTATTCAGACTCTGTATGGAGCCCAGCGCAGCAGGTGCTCCATAAATATTTATAGCTGCTAAGGATTTAGCACAATAAATACACATAACCTAAGTGACAGAAGTGTAGGGAGCATGGGACAAGCAGCTGTGTGCGTGGCCATTGGTGGTTAGGAACGGGGTAGAGGAGGAGTTAATAATAAACCGAAGTGATCAAAGAGGAGTGGAAGGCCCTTCTCTTTTGAGGTCCCCAGGGTGAGTGGGCAGAGAGTACCGCCAGTACTCTGAGCAGGGCTTCATTAGGACTTTCAAGGGTCTTAGAGATTTTTGCCTTTGAAGGCTCCTTCACTAAAGAAAAACAGTCTGCCTCTTTGCTGGGCCTGGAGGCATCCTATATAGCCCCAAACTACCCCGAGCCTAGCCCTGGAATGGGAGCAGCCAGGTTGGAGGAAGATTCAAGTGTTGCTTCCTGACCCCAGCTTTACTTGCATTAACCTCTACCCATGTGACCTACAACAAGAGAATTTCTTCAGCTAGTGGCAGAGATCCCCGGGGGGGCAGGGGTGGGGGGTGTTGCTGAACTCTGGAATATGTTTTACATTTTGGCTTTTTATTTCAGTGGCAATCTCAGATCCGTTCTTTACCAAAGATTCTTTTGAGAACAGTCCATTGTGACTTCAAGACAGTCACAGAATAAGAATTATAATGGGTGACCCTGTTTTGTGATTTCACTATTGTGCTTAGCACTGCTTAAGTGTTTTGCACAGAGTGACCTAGTTAATCTTCACAACGCTATGAATTATCCAGTTTCACAGGCAAGGAACCGAAGGCACCGAGAGGTCAAGCAACTTGCCCGCAATCACACACTAGTAAGAGCCAGGATTCAAGCGAGTGGGGTGGCTGGACTCCAGAGACTGTGTGCTTCCCCCTAGCCACCTTCCCTCTTAACAGGCTTCTTAGGACAGCACTTCTCCTACGGGGACTTCCGAGAGGGTGTTCTTTTGAAAGATTTCTATAATTATTCAACTTTGTTAGATACCCCTCTGACTCCCACAACACCTTGAATCTTTGTCCTTCTAGAACATTCTCATTAAGACCACCTTCCTTAGCGGCTGAGATACTACCACCTACCATTCAAGGCCACAATGAGTGCTACCCCCTTAAAGAAGCTTTCCATCTCTCTAATTAGGAGGAGTGTCCCCTGAAAAATCCCCATAAGCATTTTGCCATACTTCTCCCTACTCTCAATTTTTCTACCTGTAAAATGGGCAAATAGTATTACACTCTCAAATGGTATAGATACCTGTAGAGATAACAGGTAGAGAGATACGCTGTAGACACTGCCCCTCCTCCTTGCTGAGTTAGTTATCCAGGTATTTGTGAGCTCCTCCTGAAGAGAAGGGGAGATGCCCTGCCCAGTCCTGTCTGCCCCGTGTCCTGCATGCCCATGGGCAGTGGGTCTCAATGGAGGCGTGACTGAGTCCCTGCTGCTAAGTCCAGCAGGTCTGTGGGTGTGGGGGGTGGGGAGGGTGGGGTGCAGGGTCATAGGAGGGAGAAACTGGCTGCAGTGTTCCAGAGATCTCTACTCCAGACAGTGTCCAGGGTGGAGGACAAGGTGATAAAAGGAGAGGACAGAGAAGACAGGCAGAGGCAGAGGGAAATGGGGACAGGAGGGAAAAGAAGATAAAGGGAGGGGACAGATGAGTTTGTTAACTTAAAAAAAAAGAGAGAGAGAGAGAGAGAGGAAAAAAAAACAAAAAACCCTGTGAGGTTTGCAGACTAGAAGACCGAGACGATCCTCTCATCCATTCCACACACTCAAGGGGGCTGGGGTGGGAGTGCCTAGGGTGCTCAGGTGGCCTGAGTCTTCCTTACCCACATCCCCCAAATCTCATTTAATGGACTGGAAATGGACCAGATTAGATGAGCCCCACCCCCTCCCCACCACACACGCCCACAGAGAACCAAACTGCCCAGATGTAGAAACTGAGGCACAAAGAGGGCAAGTGACTTGCTGAGGTCCGGGGCAGGGCCAGGATGGGGACCCAGAGCGCAGAATGCCGGCTGGAGCACCAGCGCGCTCTTCCTGCTCCGCTGGTCCGTCGCTGGCGCGAGTTAGGACGCTCACATCCCAACGTGAAGAAAGACAATATTAGGAATGCAGAGAGCAAATCCCAGGGTAATGGAGCCTGGTGTTTGCAATAAAAATTTAAATGTGCCGTCCTGGTGGTGACAGTGACTTTTATCTGATCAGCCTGTCAGCGCTTAAGAAGGCCGGCTCTGTAAATGGCAAAACCAAATTGAATTCGTATTTACTGCCCTTGAGTCTGTGGGGTTTATTGCCTCCAATGGATTCCTCTCTTCTCTTTCTCTTCTTCCCGCCTTTCCACCCTCCTCCCTCTTCCTCCTTGTTTTTCTTGCGCTTCCAAGTGGCCTGATTATCTGCCAACTTGTTGGGAACGTTGACAACAGTGAAGGGCGCTCTTTCTGTGAGCAGATTATTTTCCCTTTGCGCCTCCACGTGACCTCTCCACAGCCCTGCTGCGTGGCCCTGGAGGCTGACCTTGCCCTCTGGCTTCCTGGGTCTGGTTGCAGGCAGGTGCCAGCAGCAGGAGAGAGACAGGCGCTAACTTCCTTGGGGCGGCTCCCTCCCAGACTGCAGTTTGTCAGCAGATGGGTCCTCCACTCAGGGCCACCACCTCCTGTGGGCAACTCTTTTCCTGTGGCTATAACAGGCCTGGGGCTCCTGAAACCTCTTCTTTGCCCCTTCACTCTTTGGGACAAAAGGGTAAAAGCCTCCCTTCTGTAGCTGGAGCCTGGGGACTACAGCTCCCCCAACCCTGCCCGCACACCTTAATCTGGTGCACACTCTAACTCTGTGCACATCCCTAACCCTGCCCACACCCCTAACTGTGTACCCACCCCTAACCCTGCCCACACCCCTAACCCTGTGCACACCTCTAACCCTGCGTACATCCCTAACCCTGCCCACACCCCTAACCCTGCCCACATACCCTACCTCTGTGCACATCCCTAACCCTTCCTACACCTCCAACCCTGCCCATACTCCTAACCCTGCCCACACACCCCTAACCCTGCCCACACACCCCTAACCCTGTGCACACCTCTAATCCTGTGCACATCCCTAGCCCTGCCTACACCCCCAATCCTGCCATACCCCCAACCCTGCCCATACCCCTAACCCTATGCATACCCCAACCCTGCCCACACCCTTAACCCTGCCCACATACCCTAACCCTGTGCACATCCCTAACCCTGCCTACACCCCCAACCCTGCCCATACCCTAACCCTGCCCACATACCCTAACCCTGTGCACACCCTAACCCTGCCTACACCCCCAACCCTGCCCATACTCCCATACGTTGTCCCATCACTAAACTGCCTTCTGGTAGCCATTCCACTTTTTTGTCTTTTTCCTCCCAGGACCCTGAGTAATAACATGTCTCTGCCTCTCCACCCCTAGAGCTGGGAGGACACAGGAGAGCAACATAAGGAAGGAATAGGCAGGAGGACCATGTTCCCTTTGCTTATTACAAAGTGGGAGGAAACCCTTTTTTTCTCTTATGGCTTTTCTCTTATGCCTTCTGTCTGCTAGTGAATTTGTGGGGGTTATAAAACAGCAATGGTAGCCCCAACTGGTAAGCCCTCTTGCTTTTGTGGGTCACCTCATAAGTCTAGGTTGGCCATTAGCTGAGGATTCAGTTCCCAGGCCAGAAAAAGACCAGACAGACCTTGAGGGTGTAACATGGGGTTCTTTATACCCACGTTCCTCCTTGCAGCAAGCAGCGCCGGCCCCGCCACCACCAACAGGCTACATGAAACAGGCAAAAAAAAAAAAAAAACCAAAAAACTCCCATCAAGAAGCCAATTTGATTGTCTAAATTCTTTCTGTTTTAATAATCAGAGATGTTATTAGGAGCCCAAGATTAAATATGCCATGCTTGATGTCCTAGCAAACACATAATAACAGGGCAGGGTAATAACCACAGGCCTTTGTAATGAGACCTTCTCCTTCTCAGAGTAGCCTGTGAACTTTAATGGTATCCTGCCCTGGGCTGCCCAGCTGAAGCCCCTCTGCCTACCCACGGGGCAGGGCTGCTTTCCGGGAGGCCTGGCCCTCACCAGGACCCCTAGGAGTGGGATGAAGAGACCAGCTGTGAGAGCAGCAGGCCACTGGTAATGCTAGCTTCAACTTCCAAAGGCAGAACTGTAGGCAGATGCATGGGATATAGAGATTACACACAGCCCAGCCCTCATGGAGCCCCAGTGTGCGGGGAGACACAGCCCTGTCCCCAGGGAGCCCCAGTCTGAGGGGGAGACACAGCCCTGCCCCCAGGGAGCCCCAGGGAGACATAGTCCTGTCCTCAGAGAGCCGGAATCTAAGGAGGGAGATTTAACTCCTATCTCCAATGACCTTCAAGTCTGATATTCTAGTCAGATATGGACCTTAAATTATGTTCTCCAGCTGGAGTGAACTTTAATGCTATCCAGTCATTGCCCACCTTGTAGCCTGAATGGCTTGAAGAAGAAAAGCCAATTTTAATTTTAGCCTGAGCCAAACATAATGAGGAGAGTAAATCATAGTGTGAACCTTCCCTAGCCAAATGGAAATGAGTTTTGGATTATCTGCCGTTTTGAATTATCCACCCCACTGCTCCTTTCATTAGCCTAGTCCCAGAGAGGACCACACACTGAGGTTGCCCCCCTGAGTGTGGGGCCCAGGGAAAGGTCAAGGTGCTTGGGGGTGGGTGCTGGTGAGTCAGTGAACCCAGAGGTGCTCTGTGATTTAAAACAGGGAAAGATTAAGGGTTAAGATGGCAAGGACTGGGTCCTTGGTGGACATGCATCTGTAGGGTGGGCGGATTTGGGGCCAGGGAGAAAGGACTAGGGAGGCCCTGGTGCCTGGAAATGCATCCTGTGTATCCATACCCTCCACTTTCTCCCTCTGAGGTACAAAAGGAGTAGTCCACCCAGCTTCCCAGAGTACGATCCTTGCTTGAGGCTTCAGGTGGTAGATTCCAAAAAGTGCTCGAAAAAGGGGCAGGGGGTATTTTAGAGAAGGAATCTTGAAAGTCATGACTGAATCAAAGCAACAGTCTCCCTGTGTGAAACCAGAGCTCCCACACACTCACCTGAGGGCTGGAATAGAGGCTGACAGACAGGGACAGGGAGGAAGGTCGAGGCCTACACTGATGCTGAGAGCCGCCAGCCCTGTGGGCTGTCTGTGTCCCCTAAGCAGGGACAGATCACAGGCAACCATGGAGATTAATGCATCTGTAGTTGACAACACGGCAGCAAAACAGCATTTGTTTCCATCAAAGCTGAACAAACAAGCTGGCTCCCTCTCTCCTCCTCACACACCAAGGGCTCACGGGCAGTCTCATTCACATCCAGGTCCTCATTCGTAAAACTGGGCCCTCCTTCACCCACACAGCCCTCCATTCAGGCAAACACACCCTGTTCACTCACTCTACTCACTTACCTCCATTCATGCAACACTCCCTCACTCACACATGAAGCGCCTCCAGGCGTGTGATCAGTGAGACGTGCCCGCTCCCTCACACACACACACACACACACACACACACACACACACCTCTCCATTCACTTTCCAACCCTGACACTGACGCTCCACTGTGTCTGCACATGGGCCTCCCTTGGTCACACTCACTCACACGCTGACTCACAGCTATCTTCCGACAAAAGGCGCAGTGCTCCATGGCCCTGGTCGTGAATACACTGGGTGGAAAACAATTGCCATTCAACTCTTACTACCAATCCTTTGTGTGGGAACTCAGGTCTCCTTCCTTCCCAGAGTTGCTAGTTTTTTTGTTTTTTTGTTTTTGTTGTTGATAAGAACGTGTGTGATTTTCGTATCATTTTTTATTTCCATGTATGCGATATTTCCACAGTGACCCAAACTCAGTTGGTACCTTACGTAGTGAGAGTTATAATTAAGAAGTTTGCCTTGAGCTGGATTTCCCAGAAGTGGACCTGAGACAAGGATTTGAATGTAAGTGGTTTATCTGGCTGGTGATTGCAGAATATGTGGGAAGAGGTGTGGAGGGTGGGGAGGGGAAGACAGCTAACACAGTTTGTGAGGAGCAGGTGACTACAAAGGACAACTGGGCTCACTGTCACCGGGGACCTCTAGAAGACTAAAGAACAAAGAACATGTCTCAGTCATCACTCCAGTGGAGGAGGAGGGAGCTGAGGTAGTTATCCTCCACCCCTCTCATGGGGAAACATTGGTTAGAGCCTGCTGTCTGGTGCATTCTCCAGCGTGCCTGGCCTGCCCCAGACAAGGCAAGCATGCTCCTACAAGAAGTCAGAGTGTGCAGGGTGGCAAAGGTGCCAACGTGTCCATCTGATCATGCCAGAGCACTCATTTTCAGCTAGTCATTCATTCATTCTCTTATCAAACATGTCCCCCGATGCCTACTCTGTGCCAGGTACTGAGCTTGCTACTGGGGATTCAGAGCTGAACAAAATACAGTCCCTGCCAAGAAGGGGTTCCCAGGTGAATGGGGTAGGAGACAGGGAAACACATAATTCCATTGCAACACAATAAAAGCTATCATGGATGCATTAACACGGAGGCATAATGCTGTCATTGAGAACAGAGAGGAAGCAGCTCTGAGCTTAATAACTTACTTATGATAACAACTGCTTATCTTGCACAATAGAAGTTTAAACAGAGCGTAAATGGCCTCATTCTGCCCTTTTGATGTCTTCAACGTTATTTCCCCTTTTTGTTCCTGTTGCCCATGCTGTCTCGGGCTACTTTTTAAAATTAGTTTATGCAGAAGTTTGGGGATTTTGGATGTGGTCTCTGCCTCCCTAGTTTTGTTTAGGGACAGCACAGGGAATGTTTTTGCCCATCCTGTGTGAGTATCTTACTATGCCAAGAAACTGGGACCTTTCAGAAGGGAAGGGGCTCCCTTGGGGATTTGGCTTTTTTTCTCTCTCTCTCTCTCTCTTTCTTTCTTTCTAGCCTCTGTCTCTCTGTCCCTCTCCTACCCCTTCAACCTAGAAGCTGTGACTCCAACATCAACATAGGAGAAAAAAAAAAAAAATAGGAGCTGAGCTGCCTGAGGTCCAAGGTTGTGCCTCTCCCACCAGACTGAGAACTCTAAGGTCTTGGGCTATCTCTCTTTCCAGCACATACTCCTTCAGCTTGCTTCTTTCCGTCTTTCTCAGGATTCTAGAAGGATCTCAACACAAGGCAGCATCTGAGAGGGGGTTTGGGAAATCAGCTCTCTAATGCTAACTTGTTTTTCATATCCTTAGAAGGAGCCCCAGTCTGTTATTTCCTGAGGATCTGGGAGATGGAGATGCTGGACGCGGGGCTGAGAGGGCCGGAAGCCTCTTGCTGGAGCCAAATGTGGGATTGGGGGCAGGGCCACCACCTGCCAACTTCTAGGCCAAAGAAAAGCAGCCACATCAGCTCTTGTCTGGAAGTCAAGTTTCCTTTCCCTATCCCCTTGCTCCAGAGCCGGTCCCTCCAGGGCTCGCCTTGAGTGGAATGATTTATGGGGAGCAATAAGTGCTCTGAGGGCAAGTCTGGAAAGAAGGTGCAGGCAGCTGCCTCTCCTGACAGATCTGAACCCCTCCCACTTTTATTAATTCACACTTTCCTGGCTGGGAGCACCCTGGAGGGGCCATTTCTTTTTACCTGAAGCAGAGACAGGCATCTTACTTGATTTACAGGCTCCAGGGGCGGGTGGCTCCTTGGCTGGTTGCTAAGGTATCTTTTAAATGGAAATCAGGGTGGAGAGATATCACATATATCGTGCCAGCCATCTGCTAAATGTTGCCTCTTCTGTCTGGAACAGCTCGAGGTGGTTCTGACAGAGAGGCAAGGCCCAGGGGCTGGAGGGAGTGGGGAGGAAAGTCTGTGGTCTCACCATCCAGTGAAGGAACAGGAACTTGCATTTTCTGCCGCCATGTCCATTAGTTTTCTGCTTTCTCTCCTCATCTTTCTTTCTCCCTTTTGTTTTAAATATAAAATCCCATCTGGAGACTCTGATTACAAACCATCAGCCTAGTTCTACACGCTATATTTATTGCCAGTATATTTAAGTGTGTGCATGCATGCGTGTGTGTGCATGCACGCTTGTGTGTGTTTGTGTGTGTGAGACTCACCACTGCGAAGCTTGACAGGTGGGTCTTTCTGAGCTGGTTAGGCTCCTGCTCCTGAGAACCCCATCCCTAAGCAGGAAACACAAGTGCCCAAATTTAGTCAAACAGCTGGGCCATCACAGGTTACTAAGAATCCCATGGTTGCAGCAGCCAGTTTCTCCTTGTACACCAGGCACATGGAAGCCTCTGGAGGGGAGGGGGGGCGGGGGCTCTGGGTGGGAGTTAAGGGTGGCTGCTCTACTCCAAGGATAGCCTAGAGCCAGACAATCATCAGTTATTCTTAGGGTAGCTGGGAGGGTTTGGGCCACACCAAACCTCTTTGAACCTCATTTCCTAGTGGTTGAAGTGGGGTTAGCAATACTCAAGGCTAAAAGGTATGGGAAGGTAGGTTGTTCACTGTGCAAGGTTGTCCAGTGAAGGGGACCTACAAATGCCCTGCAGGGATACCTGTTCCTAATTGCACAAGAGTACCTTATGGACCAGTGGTGGCATTCACCTGGCAGAGCTGCTGGGAAAACTGCCTGAAGAAACCCAGGAAAGGAAGAAACACTGTTTCTAACTAGAGACGCATGGATTCTTGTGGGCACTGCAGGTCCAGTTTTCTCCTCCTTTCTTGGCTCCTCCGTCTGCCTCTCCAGGCAGGTCCCCACCCCCACCCCCCAGCCCGGGCTCATAGACATTCCTAGCAGACAGGCTCTTGCTCTTCTGCAGATGGATTCCTCTGCATGAAGGCTGATGCTGACATTTGATACCAGCATCCATTTCACAGACTCGCTTCTGATCCTCCTGCACCTCTCTCAGCTTTGCCTCATCATTTGCCACAAATGATCCCGTAGCCCCTCCTGCCTGCCTTCATCCACTCCTTTGTTCCTGAGACCAGAACTCTACTCCTATCTCCACCTCTCCTTGCTCCCCTCTGTTACCTCCCCCATGCAGACATGCTTAGAGGGACCTAGTTGCTCCTTCCTGCTCAGGAGAGGGAGCCCCCCACTCTGGTTGTGCCTATCCACATGCTCCCCTCGCCTCCCTCCTAACCTGGGGTTTAAGCTGCTTTGTGTTTGGCTGTGAGAGTAATATATTAAGTGACAGTTCTCAGAATACAATTTTAATTAAGATTCAATAGTCACTTCTCTGTCAGTAATCTTCCATGCTGATTACTTAAAATATATTTACCCAGCTCTATTATGTCACGGCTTTGAATTCATTAGACGTTTGTTAATCCTTAACAAACTTTTAAAAAATAATTTGCAAGGACAAAACTGTTTGAAACGATGGGCCCTATGCAGGGTATACACCCCAGAATATTCAGGTCCTTCCTGCTTGCAGAAGAGGGCAGGCGGCAGGATTGAGGATGGCTAGCCCCAGAGGATGCTGTAGGATGGCACAGTCTGTCCATATGGCACCGTGCAGCCCAGACAGCCAACCTTCCAGGGCATAGGGCAGGATCATAGAGGGTGGAGGAAGGGACGAACTGAAGAGATCTAGCATGGGCCATCAGCAAGCTTGGCCCTGGACTCATAGGAACCTGACTACCTTACCATTTCCTGTGTGCACCATGATGTGAAAATGCTGGAAGTGCTGCTTAGCCTTAAGTCACTTCAGTGTTAACTGACAAGAGCTTATAAGGAGAATGCCTTTCTCTTAGGGCCATAGGCTTTCAGCACACTACCTCCCTCTCTACCCATGCACACATGCACGCATACAGCTGCCTCCAGCTTAACTAGAGAGGGACATCACTGAGTGTGACTGGCTGTCCCTAAATCCCCAGTGGGTAGAGGGGATACCATTCATCTCTACTTGAGCAGACATGGTAGCCAGAGAAATAGGGACTCCCTGACTCTACCACCATGGTGAGTTTACAGTCTAGGAAGGCAGATAGATAAGTAAGTAAGAAATTATGATTAAAAGTGCAGTGAGCCATCTGTAGGACAAGGATAGAATAAGGGGCACCTAGCAGCAAGGCCAAATTTGGTCGAAGTTGTAGAGGGGCTTCCTAGAGTAGGTGATGTTTAAGCCAAGACCTGGAGGTAGAATAGGAACTTGGCCAGGTGGGAGTGGAGGTAGAGAGAGAGAGGCCAGGAAGAGCCCAGAGCATGTTGGCAATCCTAGAAGAAGATCAAGCATTGCATTTATAAGCGAGAGACATTGAGCTTAGCTGGGACATGAAGAGCAATGGGGCCAAGAATGATAAGAGAAAAACTAGGATAGTGGCCAGGAGCAGTCCTTGCAAAAATGTATCCTTGTGCTAAAAAAATAAGAAGAGGGTCAGTGCAGATGGAGAAGATTCCTGTTTATCAGGCTCCAGCTAAGTACAGACCTAAAAGACCCAAGCACATTTGAGCACAGAGAAAGTGGCAGGTGGAAAGTTTCCATATGTAGACATGTCTGGGTTGGATATCCCTGGTGGGACCTGGGTGAGGGTGGGCCGTGGTAACCCTCAGGTCTGTGAGAGCAAGGACTAACAGGGTGGGTGGTTGCTTATGGGAGCCCAGGGCAGAACTGTATGCAATAACGCACTTGGTAAGGGCTTTTAATCAGGGTGACTATAATGGAGAAGATGAAGAGGGGAAAAAAATCCTCCACAACAGAGGTAGGCAAACTTTTTCTGTAAAGGGTGAGACAATAAATATTTCGGGCTTTCCTGGCCACATTATATCTGCTGCAACTACTCATCTTTGCTGATGTAGTGCGCGCGCACACACACACACACACACACACACACACGACATATCCGTAGATGATATGCAAATGAATAAGCATGTACATGTTCTAATAAAACTTTATTTCCAAAAACAGGTGGTGGGCTAGATTTGGCTCTTAGCTATAGTTAGCTAACACCTGCTCCAATGATGCTGCCCAGTATGGTAGCCAATAGCCACATATGACCAGTGAGCACTTGAAATGTGCTCTAAGTATTAAATACACACTCAATTTTGAAGACTTAGTACAAATAAAAGAATGTTAAATATCTCATTGATAGTTATATATATTGATAAAGTGCAAAATAATATTTTGGATGTGGTGGTTTAAATAAAATATATTATCAAAATTTATCTCACTTCTTTCTCTTTTTATATAGCCATGAGAAAATTTTAAGTTACATTAATGGCTAGTAATTATCTTTCTATTGGACAGGGCTGATCAGAAACAACACTCTCTCCAGATGAAATACGGATTAAGTCTCTGACCCTCCCTGAAGGGTCTTGGTGGGAGATTTATCCAGAAAGAGAAACAATAACAGAATTCATACCTTCACAATAAAGTAATATCTGATTGGAATAGTCTTTTAAGTTTATCATATATCCTTTTAAATCATCTGGTTATTTTTTTCTGCACCTGTGCTTCTCAAACTGGGAGCTCTAGAGCCCTACTTCCTCGAAATATTAATGGTTGTTGCTTCCAAACAGGAATATCTTTAGCTTAAAAAAGGGGAGGCAATGCAGAATTAAACATTAATCCATTTTCTTCACTGCGGCAGAATTCCTCAACCCTTCTGCACTTGCTAATGCATACAGAGCTTTTGCAAGAGCAAGAAAAAGCAGGCAGCGCATCCCCGACTCAGTGGCCTTAGAAGGCCTTTCTTGCAGCACGCCGCTTTGGGTGATGCTACGCAACCGGTGTGCAGAATTTTCAAAGGTCCAACTCCATTGATGTTTTTAGCAGCACATAAATAGAACTACAGTTAGTACAACATGGAATAGTGAGAAAACTAAGATTTGGAGGCACAAAGACCTGAGCCAAAGTCCATTTCTTCTTTCCCTAGATATTCATTCATGCAAAAGCACCAGCTATGCACCAGGCAGTGCCTTAAGCCCTGAGTATAGGGTGGTGGATACAAACAAGTCCTTATGTAAATTTTGGGTCTTTGTTGCTAGTACAGAAGACAAGTAATAAACCAGATAAGAAGGTAAAATAAATATACAGTAAGTTTAGATCATGATTAACTCCAAGGAGAAAACCCAAAGCAGGGAAGTGGGATATGCACAGTTGGAGTGGGGCCTTGGGGTGAAGGTGACTGTTGAGTGAGCATCTGAAGGAGGCAGTTCAGGAGTGGACAAATCCTCATCTGTATGTACGGATAAGCCCTTCCTTGAAGGGTATTCCTGAAGCCCAAATGAGATGATGTACGTGAGGGTCTGGGCAGAGGGCCTAGCACATACTAGGGTGCTCAGAAGAAGTTCATGCCTTTTGCCTCCTGTCTCACCCCATTCTTTACTTCCCTGAACTTCCAAAGGTTCATCCACTATGTAGATTCTCCATGGGGTAACTTAACTTCAACTAGTTCCCCAATAACTCTGGCATCTCCAGGGGCCAGCTCTTTCCTTGTCATGCCCTTGTTCCTAAGGAATGCTGGTCCAATTTGATTTCATGCCAACATGAAACCAATTAAGATAAAACTGCTTCAAAATATATCCATAGCACACTTTTCAAATCTGATGAGTATCACATGAACCACTGATATGGAATCATCCATCCATTCATCCAACACACTTATGGAGCACCTACTGTGTTCCAGGCACTATGCTAGATGCGTTGGATGTAACAAAACAGACGAAAGTACCTTCCGTTGTTGCAGCTGGCATTCTAGTGGGGGAGATAGGAAATATTCCATAAACATAATTAATGAGCAAATCAAGTAGTCTATTAGAAGGTGATAAGAGGTAAGGCAGAAAAAAAAAGTAGAACTATGATAGAGGGGTTGATTGGCAGAAGAGATTAGATCTCACATAAGCATAGGCCATTCTCTGCTGCTCCGTAAGGCAGGGGTTAGGGTGATGGATGACGCCCCAGTGGGGCATTATGAAGCTGCCTCTTGATCCTGACCTTGTGTCCCTCCCTTCCAGGCGCCGTGGCCTGAGTGACCAGACCATGGAGACCCTGCTTGGTGGCCTGCTGGCGTTTGGCATGGCGTTTGCCGTGGTCGACGCCTGCCCCAAGTACTGCGTCTGCCAGAACCTGTCTGAGTCACTGGGGACACTCTGCCCTTCTAAAGGGCTGCTCTTCGTGCCCCCTGACATCGACCGGCGGACAGTGGAGCTGCGTCTAGGGGGCAACTTCATCATCCACATCGGCCGCCAGGACTTCGCCAACATGACGGGGCTGGTGGACCTAACCCTGTCAAGAAACACCATCAGCCACATCCAGCCCTTCTCCTTCCTGGACCTCGAGAGCCTCCGCTCCCTGCACCTCGACAGCAACCGGCTGCCCAGCCTTGGGGAGGACACCCTGAGGGGCCTGGTCAACCTGCAGCACCTCATCGTGAACAACAACCAGCTGGGCGGCATTGCGGACGAGGCCTTCGAGGACTTCCTGCTGACTCTGGAGGACCTGGACCTGTCTTACAACAACCTGCATGGCCTGCCCTGGGGCTCTGTGCGGCGCATGGTCAACCTCCACCAGCTGAGCCTGGACCACAACCTGCTCGACCACATCGCCGAGGGCACCTTTGCCGACCTGCAGAAACTGGCACGCCTGGACCTCACCTCCAACCGGCTCCAGAAGCTGCCCCCAGACCCCATCTTCGCCCGCTCCCAGGCCTCCGTCCTGACTGCCACGCCCTTTGCTCCAGCCTTGTCCTTTAGCTTTGGGGGGAACCCGCTGCACTGCAACTGTGAGCTGCTCTGGCTGCGGAGGCTCGAGCGGGACGATGACCTGGAGACCTGTGGCTCCCCAGGGGGCCTCAAGGGCCGCTACTTCTGGCACGTCCGCGAGGAGGAGTTCGTGTGCGAGCCGCCTCTCATCACCCAGCACACACACAAGCTGCTGGTTCTGGAGGGCCAGGCGGCCACGCTCAAGTGCAAGGCCATCGGGGACCCCAGCCCCCTCATCCACTGGGTGGCCCCCGATGACCGCCTGGTGGGGAACTCCTCAAGGACAGCCGTGTATGACAACGGCACCCTGGACATCCTCATCACCACATCTCAGGACAGCGGTGCCTTCACCTGCATCGCAGCCAACGCCGCCGGGGAGGCCACGGCCATGGTGGAAGTCTCCATCATCCAGCTGCCACACCTCAGCAACAGCACCAGCCGCACCGCCCCCCCCAAGTCCCGCCTCTCGGATATCACGGGCTCCAGCAAGACCAGCCGGGGAGGCGGGGGCAGTGGAGGCGGGGAGCCTCCCAAAAGCCCCCCGGAGCGGGCTGTGCTTGTGTCCGATGTGACTACCACCTCCGCCCTGGTCAAGTGGTCGGTCAGCAAGTCAGCGCCGCGTGTGAAGATGTACCAGCTGCAGTACAACTGCTCCGACGATGAGGTACTGATTTACAGGTGAGCCAGGGTCTGCCACCAAGGGGAGGTGGCTGGCAGGGAAGGAGGAGGGGAAGGGGAGGGTTTTGAACTGTTCCCTCCCACACCCCTTCTCCCCAGAGGTGCCTGGGAGATTCATGCAGTGAACCGTGCCCTCTGTGCAGGTAAGAGAACATAGAAAGCATATCAACTAAAGTTTAGGAAGAAAGGAACTCCCGTGGACAGCCCCAAGAGTTGAATATGTAGCAGGACCAGGCCTCCCAGGGCAAGGCTCTGGCAGGTGGTCATGTGGCTACAAGCCTCTGAACTTTCTGTTTTGAGCCCCAGGTGGAGAACAATGAGCAGACCTCTCAGCGAAAGGATCTGACTCCTCCAAGGAGGGATGAATCTGGCCTTCACCTGGACTTACATGCAGTCATGCTTAAGGCTTTAAGGTCCGGAAGAGTAGAATTCAGATCAGGGTCCTGCCACTTGGTACTCATTTAATTCTCCTGGCCTGCCCATCTGTCCCCATTTGTAAAATAGGAGAGTCTGTACCTGACTTAGGCGGGATGCTTGATTGCAAGGTAATTGAATGCAATCCAAACTGGCTGAAGAAAAAAAAAGGGGGGGGGGAAGCAAGAGATAGTGTGTTGGCTCGTGTAATGCAAAAGTGAGTCCCCCCACCAACATCCTGTATTCCCCTTTCTTCTGGTTGGTCTCATCTCCACCAAGTCTCTTCCCTCAAAGCAGCCCTAGAGTCCCTTTGACCCTTTCTCAGTTGATCCTACAGAAGCCCTGGATGAACTCTGATTGGCAAGAGCAGGGAGTTGCCTGGGTATTAGAGGTGGGGTCATTCTGCACCCCATGCAGAAAATCTCTGGGCACCAATCTCCTTTATCTGGAAACAGAGACCATGATGTTGACCTTGTAAATTTATAAGATGAGGGTCTAGGGGTCATTTCCCGGGCTTGGTAGAGAGGGAAGTTAAAACTAAAAAGCTATATAGAATTGCCTCTGTCATTCAGAGGGAGGAGCTCACGGGGTGATAGATCCAGGCCAGAGTGTCCAGGATCCAACCACAAATGAGTTCCCATCTTAAGACAGCCTTGGTTTGCAGTAAACGTGAAGCACATGGCCAAGAATCTTACTGCTCAAGGAATGCCTGGATTCTTCTAAAATTCAGAGGTTTTAATGTTTTTATATTATTTTTTCAGGGAGAGAGAGAGAGAGTGAGCCTGAGAGTGAGTCGGGGATGGGGGAGGCAAGAGGGAGAGGAAGAGAGAATTTTAAGCAGACTCCACACCCAACATGGAGCCCGATGTGATGCTTGATCTCATGATCCTGAGATCGTGACCTGAGCTAAAATCCGGAGTCGGACACTTAACTGACTGAGCCACCCAGGAGCCCCTCTTTTATACATTTAAAATTATTATTCTGAGAAGGGATCCCCTTGGCTTCATAGACACACAAAGGGTCCATGGTGCAGGAGCAGTCAAGAGCATTTAGAGTTCTTCGAGCTCCACTCTCCATTGAGAAGTCTCTGGATGGGAATGTGTGAAGGAGAAGTGCTTGTAAGGAGGGCGTTCATTCACCAAATCGAGTCCCTGAGACTGAGGGGTGCACCATGGAACCTAGTGGAAATCGAGGCACTTCCTTGACCTGGCACATACTTGGCTTATCTGGAGAGTAGCTTTGCTTCTCAGACTGTGCAAAAAACAAAACAAAACAAAACAAAAGAAAACAAAACAAAACAAAAAAAAAAACGGCACTAGAACCTAACTTAAATGTATGCATATATACATATATAAAGAGATCTATAGGTATATCATTAAGCCTAAATATACATGAATGTATTTTTCTAATTATAAAACTAATAGTCTTTATAGAAAATTTGGAAAGCAAAGAAAATGACAAAGAGAGGGGCACCTGGGTGGCTCAGTTGGTTAAGCATCCAACTCTTGGTATCAGCTCAAGTGGTGATCTCAAGGTTGTGAGATCGAGCTCTGTGTCTAGGTCTGCGCTCAGAGCAGAGTCTGCTTGGGACCCTCTCTTCCCTCTGTGCCTCCCCTCAGATAAATAAATATATATATATGTATATTTTAAAAGAAAATGACAAAGTGACATAAGAATTACCTGTAATCCCACAACCCAAAGTTAATCAGAGGCATTTGGACTCTCAGTTTTATTTCAATTCAGAAAAGGTACACCTGGGTGGTTCAGTTGGTCAAGTGGTTGCCTTCAGCTCAGGTCCTGATGCCAGGGTCCTGGGATCGAGCCCCACATTGGGCTCTCTGCTCAGCAGGGAGTCTGCTTCTTCCTCTGCCCTTCCCTCTGCTCGTGTTCTCTCTCTCAAATAAAGAAAATCTTTAAAAAACAACAACAAAACAATATTAATGATCAGTCTAGTTTGTACTTCCTAATTCTTTACACTCAACGTTATACTTGCTTAGTTCCCATGGTGCCCAAATATTTCCCACTTGTCTGTACCACAATTTCTGTAACCAGTCTTCTATTGTTGAACATTTTCAACATTAAAAGTAGTGGCTCAATGGATTGTTGTACCTAGATATATTTATGCAAGTTCAGTGATTTCCTTAGCTTATTTTTCTAGGGGTTGAATCACCGATTTAATGAGTAAATTATAATCTTTATACATTGCATGTAAATATTTATTGACCTCACCAGAGGAAAGTGACAGTGCCCATTTCGACCACACCTTTGCCAATGATTGAGTATGTAAATACTTTCATTTTTGCCAATTTTATAGATGAGAAATGGAACTTGTTTTAATTTGCATTTTTTCGATAACTTGTGAGGTTGACCTTTGGAAAATAAGTATATTTCTTCACTTGTGAATTTATTATATGGTCTTGACTTTGATAAAAAGTGTAAAGGCGAAATGCTCCCTGCTCTGAGGCTCATACAGGGCGGAGGCAAGGCAGAGGAGTGGGGGCAGTGGGGGCTGTTGGTGTCCAGGCAGCAGCATGCCCATACGGTGCCCCTCCCTGGGGGGCCCCAGAAGCCCAGGCAGGGGCACAGGAGGGGTTGGGGCTCTGCTCCTTAAGTCACTCAAGAAGGGAATTCAAACTGCTTGCATTCAGTGAGTGAGAACCTGGAGATAGTAGGTGCATAAAAATAAATGAAAGGAAAGCACCAGAAACCTTGGAATTAAAAAACAAAACAAAACAAAACAAAAACAAAAACCTGCTGACTTCCTCTGAGTACAGTCACAAGGACTGGAGGAGTCAGAGCTCAAGAAGCTCATAGATAGTGTGAGCACACAGCTGGTGTTTGAGGTACATGCTTCATGATCATTATTGTTAGTAAAAGTAATAGTAATGGTGAGAGGAAGACCATTATCTTGTCGGCTATGCTTGGGGGAGGAAACGAAAGAGGAGGGTTAGGTACACAACTCAGTCATCAAGACAGAGCTTCAAAATCTTGCAGAAGAAGTTCAGAGTGAGTCTGTAACCAGATGATTAGGGACAGCAGTCACTAGGCACCATCACTGCCTGCTTATTCTGTGTCTGACTTGTAGCTTTTTGGGCAGTGTCCCATTCAGGCCCCCCTCCCGCAGCATGCCGAGAGGTAGAAGGGGCCGAGAGAATTAGAACGCTCTCCCAGGCTCACACGGCCAGAAATAAGCGGGACTAATTTGACCCCAGGCCTTCTGTAGTCTGTGCCTTAGACTCAGCCCTGTGGCCACGCCGCCCAGCACCCTAACAGCGACTCTGGCTCCAGAGAAATAGGGGACCGCAATAAGGAAACAGAATTTTTAGTAAAGGAATTGTCCCCGTAAGAAAGAAAAGACACCAGTGGCTTCACAGTGTCTCCTGATGTGCGCAGACTTTAGCAGGAGTATACAAAAGAAAGGAAGAAAGGCCTGAATCCGAAAACAAGGAGGAGCACACGCTGTGCGGAGACAGAGCTAAAGGCTGCCAAATGGGGTTTTTGAATCTGTGTTGGGGGCAAAAAGGAAAAATGACAACAGCTTGCTGGTTGGGAAGGAGGGTGCAATGAGATGAGACAAGAGCCAGCCGGCCAGCCTGGCCGTTTCTGGTTTGCCCCCACAGCAACAAGCAGGCAGGGCCACAGATCTGCGCTGACAGCTTACTGGTGCCGGGCGCTATTCTCAGGGCTTTATGCCAACCAACTCATTTAGTTTTTACGATCCCCAGGAGGTGAGAACTATGATCATTCCACTTTCCATATAAGAAACTTGTCCGAGGTGTTATAAGGGGTAAGAAACAGAGACAGAAGTAGGATCCAAGCCGCCCAGGAAGGGCAAGTCCTACACCACAGAGAAGGAATCGAAGAATGTGAGTCCTGATCCCGAGGCCCCCCGGGGTCACGTCCAGGACTACAGGAACGCTAGGTGAGCTTGCTGAGCTGTGGGAGTGGTCCTGAGGCGGCCTGGACGGAAAGACAAGTGCTTCAGATGGGAAAAGGGGCGGATATTCTGCTTTTCCAAGAATAGACCGCGTAAAGCATAGGATGCTAGGCTGGGCATGGAGTCCCTGCCAAATTCTAGAAAGGATTTCACAACAGATGGCGGTAAGCCCTCGGGAAAGAATGCTGATTGCCAGGCCCCAGCATGGGTTCCCAAGGAGAAAATCCTGCCCAATTACCGATCTGTCTTCAGGAGACACTGTGGACCTGCAGCTCAGACAGGCATGCCTCCTTGTCATTCTCAAGGGCAGCACCTCTCAGTCAATATCCTCCTTGCAGAGCGATTCTCCACCAGATCCCACCCCCATGCGTCCCCACAGGGAAGTGAATTCGAATCTCTGGGGTGCTCAGTGCCTTTGGAAAATGTCCTAGGAGTTTCCATTGGCTATGACTCACTACCATAAACAGAGCTTATTGGAATTTTATAGGACATTTGACAAAATCTCACACTGTACTTGGGACAAAATGGAGAAATGCATACTGGTGAGTGCACTTGAAATTGGTCAAGTAACTAGACTGATACATTGGTGTGAGCATGCACATGCTGTGCCTCTTCAGCTTCTGCCCCCATTTCTGTGCTGCTTGATCCATTTTCTTATTGTCATGGATAACAACATGGAAGATGTGCATTCCCTCCCCTTGGGTCCAAGGACTCAATTCAACAAGCGCAAGGTGGGGAACATCTGGCTTGACTGGAATTTTGTGTGGCATAGGTTCTGAGTTTTCGTTGATCTCAAGCACATCGTGGCCACAAAGTGATGGAGCTGCTAAGCCTCCTAACGTTTTTGGTTGTGTTAACAGAAGTAAAATGCTCATCTCATGAGAGATTACGAGCCACTGAATCATTCAAGCTGATCAGAGCAGAGCTGTAGAATGTGTAATACAGGATGGCATGGTCGTAAGAGTCATTTTACCAACTGCAACGTGTCCAGAGATCAACTGACGAGAATGGGATTCTGGAAGCTCCATGAGATGGAGGAAGGTTACCTTGGAGATGAGGCAGCTTAGGAAAAAAAAGACCTACTCCCCTTAACTTATTCAAAGAACTTAGGAGTAGAAGAGAGGAAAACACATGCACGCACATGCGCACACACATATGAAAGTAGGCATCAGCCCATTATGAGAAAAAAGCCCAACAGCAACAGCTTTACATACCTCTCTCATTGCTCTCCATCTGGCCATGAAATTTGGTTTTGTATCTTTCTTCCTTTCCAGTATGTGCTTTCCATGTGTACTTATCTCTGTACCCCCAGCTCCTAGTAAGTCCTGGCCCACGACAGCTACTGGTTGACATTCGGTGAACTGAACAGAATGGAAATGAGCTTCAGAGCTGCCCAACAGCAGAATAAGTAAGAGCTGCCTCAAGTAGTGAGCCTGTGCCAGAAGGGTTCAAGCACAGTTGACTTCGTGCCAGGGACACTGACTTTAGGCAGGTATGGAAACATTTGACTTCAATGATCCCAGCCCTGATGATCTCTGATTCTGTTTAAAACCTTCATAATCCCATGATTAAGGCAATATGGTTATCGCTCTTGTTAAATCCACCTGTTTTTGCCAGTTAGGGCCACCGTGACATCTTACCTCCAGGGGTTAGGGTATGCTATTTCCTAGGGGTTTGAGCCCCAGGGCCTGAGGTCACAGACAGGGACTTTGGCAGAGGCTCAGATTGTCCAACCAGAATAGGACATGAGTCATCAATAGGTCACCCAATGGTGACAGAAGGCCTGGGAGCTGTGAGCAGTGTCTGAAAGCAACAGCTTCTAGTCCACATACCAGGAAGGGGGAGCAGCCGTGGTTAATCCCAAATCATGGATACCTCAGGATTTGAATATGACTATGAGACAGCTCTTGTTCTTTTATCAGATAATTAGCTCCCTAATTATCTAATGGTTCTCGCTGACCTCAAGGCATTTGTCTTCCCTGCATACATGCGGCTCAGCCCCAAGGCAGCCCAGCATGTTTCCCACATGATTGGGGGAGGGCCGACTCTCCCATCTCTCTGCCCCAGAGCCTGCCCTTTCAGGAACTGTCCAGCACTAATGAGGACAGTGTCAGAGCAAGGAGGGGTCACAAGGGGAAGAGGAAGGGTGGTGGGAGAGGAGTCAGCAAAAGGGGAACATTCCTCCCCACTGGAGAAGGCAGCAGCTCGTCCCAGCTCAGCCTCATCCCTGGTGTGACATGGAAAGTTAAGTGCCCTGCATGTCATTATCAGCCCAAGTGACATTCACAAACACTTGTCTCCAAGAGTCATCAAGAACATCTGTCACCAGTCGTGATGTTGGAACCGTCCCCAGGAGGGCCGGGGAACAGCGAGCATGCTTCTAAAGCACAGTGTGGAATTAGCCAGGATGCCGCGTGCCTTCCTGTTGCTTATTATCCTGTGGCCATCAACATGTAGCGCAAGCAGGGGACTGAGAAGACAGACCTCAAAGTTGGGGGAAGAGAGCAGCCATTCCAAGCCCCACCCCTGCTCTATCTGCAGGCCTCCCTTCCGTGCAGTCTTCTTCCATGAATGTCAGACATCACACCATCTCCCCATTATGGGGAGACTGGGCCACCCCACTGAGCTTTGCATTGCTGGGGAGGGGGCATCTTCTACTGTTGGTCTGCCTTCCATCTAGAGAAAGGATAAGAGGGCCAATTCAGCCAGGTTCCACCCCATCAGCATCTTATCAATCAACACTGAAGTGGAGATCTATCTCCTCCCCAGGGAAAGACAGCCATCTGCACCATGGGGTGGAGGGGAATTAACCAATGAACCTGAGACTTTGTGGATATGGGGAGAAACTGGTAGGGACAAGTGTTCCCTAGAGGGAGGCGGAGCCCAGGTACAGGACCTGCTGTCTATGCAGGGGGAGGTCTTTGACTCGGCTGCTTCCCCAGACACCCCAGCTTCCACTGAAAGGGTTGATTAAGCTCCCACAGGTGAAGGAAGAAAACGGTGTGAAGGAGGAGACGGGAGTGGATGGGTCGGGGGAGGTTCCCTAGAAGTTTGCTAGTCGGAGCCAAAATCAAAACCAGCCTGCCTCGGAGTTTATGTTTTTCTAAATTTCTTTCACACTATTAAAATTATTGAAACCAGAATGCATGGCTCAGCAGTTGAGCGTCTGCCTTTGGCTCAGGGTGTGATCCTAGAGTCCCGAGATCGAGTCCCGCGTTGGGCACCCTGCATAGAACCTGCTTCTCCCTCTGCCTGTGTCTCTGCCTCTCTCTCTCTGTCTCTCATCAATAAATAAATCTTTAAAAAAATTATTGAAACCTGACATCCACAAGGGAGAGATGGACAGGACAAATATTATGCTCATTTTATAGGTGGTGAAACTAATTGTCCAATGAATTGAGTAGATTTCCCAAGATTCCAAAAACTACAGACTGGAAATGTGGTCTCTCATGTTCAATGCTGTGGGGCACGTCTCACTAACAGCGCATGGGTTTCTGTCAAGGCTATATAAACTTGGGCCAAGGAACACCAACTATAACTTCTCTTTCTGGGAAGGATGGGGTAACTCACCGGGAGTCTGCTGGGATTGTCTCTCCCAACTTTAGTTGCTTCCCCCACATTTCTAGGGCTTAGCAGTGTTGAGAGAAAGTAGAACAGGAGGGCTAGTGTGAACCTTGAGTCCCACTCAGAAATGGCGTCCTGGGACCACCTAGCAGAAAATAAAGGCAAGATGAGAATTTCTATGCTGTACCAGGTGAGCCACTCTAAAGTAACTTAGTTACTAGAGGCAGCCCAGAGAACAATGAGTCTGGAGTTAGAAGTCCAGGGTGCCAATTGGGATGAATAGAAAACTTAATGACTTAAACTCATTAGGGTTTACACGTCTCTCATGTAAAAGAAGTCCAGTGGAAGAGAGTTTAGGTCTGGTTTTCTGGGCAGCATGGCCACTGGGGGCCCAGCGCCTTCTAGCTTTCTGCTCTGGCATCTGCAGCACAGTTTCTGTCCTTAAGGTCACCTCGTGGTGCAAAATGGCTGCTGGAGCTCTAGCAGGAAAGATGAAAAGCAGAAAGCAGGCAGGCAAAGGGAAGTTTCAGAAGCCCCAGCCAATAACTTCTGCTTACGTCTCATTGACCACACCTCTCTGCAAGGGAGGCTGGGAAATGTAGGTTTTTTTTAAAAGCTAAGCACAATGTATCCCATTAATATAGAGAAGATAAGAAGGCAGCTAGCACTTCCAGAACTTGTTTGTGCCCCACCTCCACCACATACTAGTCCTGGGACCATGAGCAAACCATTCCATGTCTCTCAGTCTCCATGTTCACATCTGTAAATGGGAACAGATATTCCTCTCTGCATATTTCCCGGGATTGTGGTGCAGAGAGAATGAGATCATGTATTTGCAAACACATCTTTCATAGTCAAGTGTGCAGTGCTGGACACATGTAAGTACTTATTGTTGTTAGAAGCCTACTTGCTTTCCCTTCTTGCCCCTCTTCTTGGCTCTCTTCTCCAGGATGCCTCTTATAGCGCCAGTCTTCAAAACCTTACTCCAAGAGAGTTGTAAACTTGGAAGATGATCTAATAGGGTTTTAGGAGATGAAGGTACAAGATGTAAACCCTTTTAGAAATTTTTGCAGTTCAATTGGGAAGACCCAAAGGAATGAATCTCTAATGGGGGAATTTCAAAACCCACAACACACCTGTGCATAGGGAAGACATTTTTCAGGGGTGCCTTCCAAGAGTGTTTCAAATCATATCATACCTTCTCATCCTTCCTTTCTTGCTCTGCACAAGAAGATGACACCACTCACATTCAGAAACCTTCAGGGCATCTGCTCAGAGGTGACTAATTTCTCTACTTGTCATTCCCTCTTCATTCTCAAAAAGCTCTGGCTGGAGACATCTCCAAAGATAGAAATAATTAGCAGGAGTAAAGGGATTAGAGTGTGTATCTGGTCTGCCTTGCTTCTGAAATGAGGCTCTTCCCCCTGTTGGTAAGGAAGAACCAGAGAATCAGCCAATTTTATATACCTAATTTTATATACCTTTGGCTAGTCTGTGGGTGGAAGTGGGGATATCATTTATTTCACACCAGGAAAACACCAGAGAAGGTTCACAAAGGTAGGGGCTCAGCTGGGAGGAATGTAAGGTGCTGGGGGTCAGTGTGGGAGGTCATCGGTCATCATAATGCCACCAAACCCTCATCTGACAACTTGCCCAGGTGGGTTCACAGCGGCCGGCTCCTTTCAGGAAGAACCAGGGGTGGGGAGAGTGTGAAATCGAGGCATCCTGACCCCAAATCCCACCTCTCCAGTCTCCCCAATTCTGGCGACAGGCTGGAATCTTTTGGGGAGTTGTATCTTCTCTCCAAGAGATTCTGAGTCAGCTTGGGGTGGCGCCCAAGCCTCAATGTTTTTAAAGCTCCCCAGTGACTCTGACGTGCATTCCGCATCATGCCACATGCCAGTGAAATCAGATGTGTGGGCAGCACACTGGTGGGCAGAGCCGCTGTGCATCCCACGGCCGGGGGTTGGTCTCCGAACTTCCGGTAAGGGGACAAGCTAGAAGACCTGCTCAACTCACCTCTTGGAGACTTTGCTTCATCCTTAACATTGAAATAAAAACCCCTTAGAATGGGGTTATCTCCCGAGAGATGAAGTATGTGAAACGCACGGGAAACTAAAGCAGCTTGCACACTTCAGTTGCTGGAGTCATTTGTTCTTGTCCTCCATTTGAGCCTGTGTGATGAATACAAGGATGGACTCGGGGGCCCCAGACATGGGCTCTTGT
This sequence comes from Vulpes lagopus, assembly GCF_018345385.1. NCBI lineage: Eukaryota > Metazoa > Chordata > Mammalia > Carnivora > Canidae > Vulpes > Vulpes lagopus. Next base: position 63,895,946 of record NC_054824.1, read on the forward strand.
CTTTCCTGCTCTGAGCCTCAGGCTTCTCACCTGCAGGATGGGAATACTAAGTGTCCTGCCTACACCATTAGGTGCCGGTGAAACGGAAGGAGCTGTCAGTAGGAAACAAAGAGCATTTTCGTAAAGCACCAAGTGCTTCTAGTGGCAGAGATGGGACTCTAGTGGATTAATCAAATTTGGAGGTTTTGTTTTGTTTTGTTTTTTTCTGTCATGTAACAGAATCCCAGCAGGAGGTAGTTCAAGGCTGGTATGGGAGTTCCTCAGTCCTTGGACTGGGGCTTCTTCTGAAGGTCAGTGGCATAATCCTGAACAGGTGGCTCTTGTCTCCTGTGCTCGCTGACACTTCCGTCTGGGGACTGTCTGGCTTGCCCAGCCCACAGGTATGGCAAGCTGAAGTGCAGGGGAGCTGCAATCCGCAGAAGTGGCCCAAGTCTCTGGCCCTGGGAGTTGGAGAATTCATACCCCAGCTTCCTCTTCCTTGGAGGAAGGGGGGTGAGGACAACTGAGGTGTGTTCTGTGCCACCTCCAGGAGGGTCCCAGTAGGATTGAGCTCCAACTGCCCACAATGGTACCCTGCTTGGGACCCCCCTGTAAGGACTTCCTTCCCCATCTCCTAACCAGATTGTCCTGGGCCCACCTCCCAGATAAACTACTGGTATTAAAATCCTTGTCTCCAGGTCAGCTTCTGGGGAACTGAACCGTCATCCAGCACTGCCTCCTGGAGGGGTCAACGCCTGTAAAGAATCCCCAGAAGTCCCACCTAATGATTCTGCCAGAGACTGAGAAAGGTAGTCGTTTGTTAGGCACACCACTGCCCCAAATAAAATCAGGGCTTTGCCGGGAAGCTGGTTGAGGGGAGAGGCTGAGGGGGAGGCGTACAACCACTGCAAAGCTGTATGGGTGAGAGCTTTGGTGTCATTAACGCTTCTTGGCACCTTCCCACACAATCCCAGAAACCAGTAGCCAACATGTAGCTGAGGCCAGCCTGGGAAAGATGATCCAGGCTGTTTTCCTGCCTCTCTCTGAGTGTTCTTTTCTCATCTCTGGAGACAGTGAGACAGAGAGAAGCAAGAGGGATGTCTTTGTTCTTGCCAATTAGGCCTATGGTCTGGCATGTGCGTGTGTGATGGGAGTGGGTACCCTGTGGGGGACAGAAGGGTTCAGGACACGAAGTCAAATTAATGCCCATCATCTTCAAAGTTGCTGAGGTGGTGGGGGCGGAGGATATGTAGGCAGAATCACACAAACCACAGACTGCAATGTGCCAGCCCAGGGTGAAGGCAGGGCCACGGAGACGTGCAGTATGGATGAACGAGCTCATTAACTATTTACAAAGGGGAGCTATTTCTAGCTGGGGTGGGCTCCAGAGATGGGCTCCAACTCGTTCTGTGGCTGCGTGTTGGGCTGATGCTGTGGGTGGAAGTACTGATCCAGATGTGGAAACTGACTTCTATGGCATCATAAAGGAGGTAAGTGTTGGGAAATTAAACATCACAGGGAACTATTAAACACTTAACCTTGTAACATGGTAATTAGTTAGCGATGGTACTAAGTTAAGGGGCCTTTCAGTGTAGTAATTAGCCACCTAAAAGGTTAAACTCTAAGTGAATAGCTTGGTGAATTTATCCACTCCAGCTTTTTCATGAGTTAAGTGAATTTGCCTGCCTGGGTCAGGGCAGGGTGTGTTCTGGGGAGTGGGGCTTCTGGGAATAGGTGGAGTGGCGTGTAAGGTGCATCCTGGGAAATAGTTGGGATTCGGAGGGAAAGGGGAAGGTGTAACTTTTAGGTGGAACGGATAAGGACAGAAGCAGAGACAAGAGTGATCCGTCCTGGTTAAGGACCTATAAGGCCTGCTGGTGTATTAGCTGCTGCCAGAATAATGCTGTGTGACAAACAACCTCAAAATCTAGGTGGCTTACAACTACTAACATTTCATTTTCTTACTCATGGGTCTGTAGATTTGTTGGAGTTCAACTGGTCTTGGCTATCCTGGACTAGGCTGGGCTGGGCTGTGGATTAGATCCTCCCTATATATCTCATTCTGGAACCCAGCTAGGGGCAGTGGTTGTTCAGAGTGTGTTCTTCTCATGGTAAGAGCAGAAATGCAGGTAGGGCAAGCCCAACAGAAGAACCACATGCCAAGCTTGTGGTGGCATCACATGTACTAAATCCCATTGGTCATAGCAAGTTACATGGCCAAGCCCAAAGTCAGGGAGACAGGCATGCACTTCGCCCACCATCAGGCCATGGCAAGGCTGTGGAGGTATCATTTTATTATGGGAAAATGAAGAAACAGGACCAACAACTCAATGTTAGAGGAGCTGTCTCTAGGGCAGGTTCTCAAACATGAGCATGCATGTGAGTCATCTGACATACTTGTTAGCACACAGCTGCAGGACCCTTCTGAGTTTCTGACTCAGTTGGTCTGGAACAGAGTCTGACAATCTGCTATTCTAATACATTTTCCCAGAGGTGTTGATACTATCAGTTTGGGGACCACATTTCAAGAAGTTCCGTCTAGGAGTTTGTTTAAAGAGGATGGGAGAGGTCAGTCTGTTGGTGTCCTTGAATGTCACACAAAATAGCTACATTTACTGAGTCCTTCCTACCTTCAAGTTACTGTTCTAAAGACCTTCTCTGTGTTCTCTTCATTAGTACATTAATCCTGCAGGTGTGGTATTGCCATTTGACAGACAAGGACTCTGAGCCATAGCAGGTGACGTGACTTACAAGGCCCCACAGCTCGGAGGTAGTAGAGCTGGATCCTGTAGCCAGTGCTCTGTCCTGTCGTGAAAGTCAGGCTTCATCCTGTTGACAGTGGGGAGCCAGGGTAAGTTCTAAGGGAAGGAATGACCTGCAGTGGAGAAAACTCAGGATTTGGATCTGGATGGTCTAGGCACAAACCACACTTAGGCTTTCAATAGCTAGATTTCAGGGTAGCTTGATCTGTTTTAGGGTAAACCCTGTCAAGACTCTAGGGTTAGAACAAGATAGGCAAAGTCCTTACATTCTTAGGAGTGAAAAGGACAAAAACTGTAATATGTGCCCTAAGAAAAAAATTAATTAGTATAATGGACACAGAATGAGGGGGCTACTGCTTTATATGGGTGGTCAAGGATGGCGCCATTAAGGAGTGATTTTGGAAGACCTGAATGGACCAAGAAAAAGAGCCCAGAAGAGAAATAGCATGTGCAAAGGCCCTAGGGTAGGAACAAATTTGTCTTGTTGGAGAAGCAGCAAGGACTCTAGTGCATCTAGAGGAAGAGTGACCGTAAATGATTTTAGAAGACCGGACAGGGCTGGATCATGTATAGCCCTATAGGGCTTTATGCTGAAAGAGATGGGAGCCACTGGAGGGGGGGGGCAATTGCAGGAGAGTGACATGATCTGGTTAAGAAAGAAGATTCTGGCTGCTAGGTAAAGAATAGACTTCAGGGGTGGAAGCAGGGAGATCAGTTACAAGACGGCTGTTGGGGTCTTAACTGTATCTTGAAACCCTCCTGCTCCTTAACGTTCACCTCCATAAAATCGGTGAAGGATCTCTTCCATCTTTTCCCCTCAGTATCCTTAGAGAGGGGAAGGAGATCAAGGTGTAGTCAAGGAGGTGAGCAGGAAATAGGGGACAAAGGGCACAGGATTCGCGGCCCTGGTCTGCCTGGCTGGGGAGCCTTGCTGAGGCCCAGCAGCCGCTTGGAGTGGTGAGGAGTTCCCACCTCCCCCTGCAGAGCAGACATCTCACGCATCACTGTCCCAGCTCTGCAGTCAGCGTCCCCCACCTTCTCCACCCTCAGCCCTCTCACTCTGATAGGGAGTAATTATTTATGTTCTTGTTTAATTAGCTCATTAGGCATGTGCTGCAGTATTTCTGATAATAAATCTCCTCCTCTAGTGGCTCTCAAGTGCGTTTTTGCTGGTGCCTGGCCGTGGTGATGGAGGTGGCAGTTGCAGATGTGAGGCTAGCTGGTGGGCGGGGCTCGGTGACCTGTGTTCTGTCCCCCAGGATGTGTGTGGACAGGTGGGGAGGCTGCCGAGGCCCTGGGCGAGGAGACAGGATCTTGGAAGCTGAGGCGGCGGCAGCAGCCGGCACTGAACACCAGAGATATTTTTACCACCCGTCAAAATGCCACCATGTGTGAGCCGGTGCCAAGGGCTGCTTCCCAAGGCTGCTTTGCTCTCCTCCCCCAGCCTTTGATTGTCGCTCAAAAGAAGGTCTGAGTGAAGTAGGGAGACTTTGAAAATTCCCGGGTCGGCTAGGCTGGTGCCCAGCAGTCCTTTCCCTCTGGCAGGGGCTGGAAGAAAGCCTCTGTCCTACAGTAAAAGAGAGTGGGTGGGAGCTGCCAGGAAAGTGCAAGTGCCAAGATTTAGACCCAAACCCCACTCTCCCCGCATTCTGTCAAGGGGGGCCTACGGATAGGACCCTATCCAAAAATATTTCCTTTGTAGAAGATCAAAGGGCCTGAAATTCCACCATTAGAGATGCACTTCTTTGCACTCACCGTAGGCAAAAACCTAGGTGATGCTGAAGTGGTTTCCTCCGGGACTGATCGACAGAGGATGTGGATCTGATGGGGGCCACAGTAGAGGTCCCAACAGCAGGAGGAGGGAGGTGGCCAGGGAGAGTCATAAGGTGACCTCAGAGCCCAGTTCCCCTGTGTGGACGTATTGCCAAGGACTCGAGAGATCTCAGGGAGAGGGAGGGAAAGCCAAGGTCTTGGGACCGGTCCAGCTATTTATTTGTCACAACTCGGATTCTGTTCTTCTGTCTACGTGAGCATAGTTCTTGCTACTCTCACAGACCGGAAAAGGTCCAGAGTCAGAAAGGAACAGTTCAAGGTCATCCAGACCAGCATTCCCCCTTCTTTGTGAATCCTCATCATGCCCACTACTCTCCCACCTATCACCCCCACCGCCCCCCCACCCTTACCCCTTAGGGTATTAGCTGGCCCTACGTAGGAGTAACTTCCACACACAAGAAACTATCCCCTCCTTTTTTCCCCCTAGATCCCCAACTACTGTTGGATGCTCTAGCTGAAAAGATTTTCCTTATTACAGGCCTCTGAATTCATCTGCCTCTGCTTCCTGCCCTTCCATTCTGCCTTCATCCTCATCAAGAAGAAGATGAATTCTTGCTTCAAAATATGCCCATTTAATGTTTGCAGATAATTCTCATGGCTCTCCGAATGCTTTTTTTTTTTTTTTAAATTTTTTTCCAGATTCAACATCTTCCTTCCATGCCTTCTTCCCTTTCTTGCCTCTCACCTTTAGTCACTGAAGAGGTGTTTATTTCATGCTGCTAGGGTCAGGTCTGGGCCACTCACAGGGAAAGCGGCCAGTCATAGGGCACCCCTGCCCTCCTGCAGCTCACATTTCCCAGGGAGGCAGACTTAAAGGACTCCGTACTTGTGTGGTACTTGATTCAGTTACTACAGCTGGGATGAGTGCTGTGCAAGCAGCAGAGCAGGTCCTGGAAAGGTCAGGGAGGTCTTTCTGGAGGAGGTGACCCAGAAGGTTAAATAGGAGCTCTGTCAGCGAAGAGCCACAGGAGGCACTTCAGGTAAAGGGCTGGCGTGCTTGTCTCTGGAGCAAGAATGGAGGGGGTGTGCGTTCTATGGTGCATCTCTTGCTCCCTTGCCTTGGAAGCGTGCCAGCTTGTGTGGTCCCTCTGTGTGGGGGGCATCCAGCGGGCAGTATGCTGGATGTGGCCTGGCCAGCCCAAAGTGGACAGAGGTAGCGCCCCCTCACCTGAAGTATGATTAGCTCTTTTGGCTCCTGGCGTCCAAGTCCCACGCAGACTGGATGCCCCTAACAAAGCTGCTCCTTTGACATTTTTCTGAGACCATCACACACACCCCCTGCTCCTCCCTAGACTCTTCCCAAGATAGAATGACCCCAGGGCCGCCAGGCAGCTCTGTGGGCATGCCTCAGTTACACGTCACAACCAACCGTCCAGGGGTCCAGGGCCTCTAGCTCAAACCTTACTGATCTCTGATCTGCCACAAAATAGTTTAAAAAATTTTACTTGTCTCATTTTGTGTTTTTATGTGGCAAGTCATCTCACATCTTTGGTTAGAAGTAAGTGGATTATAAATCACGAAACCAGTTGATGGAAACGAGGTCAAAAGTGCCAAATAAATGTGGGTGTTTTTTTTTTCTCCAATAATGATTATGATAATAAGAACCAACCTTTTGGAGAAATTCTTGTGTGCCAGGTACTATTCCAGTGGTTTCCATTTATAAGCTTATTTAATTCTTTCGACATCTCGGTGACAAAGGTCCTGCTGTCAGAGGGCTTTTACAAATGAGAAAACAGAGGCACAGAAAGGCTAAGTAGCTTTCCTGAGGTATCCTGCCTGGGATTCAAACCCAGGCGGGCTGGCTCCAGGGTCTGTGCCTCGGTGCCTTAATAATACGGACCTAGTGTTTGAGCACTTGCCGAGTGTGCCTTGCTGCACCAGGCATGCGCTCAGCCACTTGAAAGGCAGTTGCTTACTATTACGCCCCCTTTCTGGGGTACGAATCTCCAGGATCAGAGAGGGTAGTTAAGCTGCCCCAGGCTCCCCAGCTTGGAAGTGACAGAGCCAGCATTCAAACTCAGGCCTGCCATGCTCCAGATAGCTCCTGACCGCTCTTCTTCCTCCCAAGACAGGAGGTAGGGTAGAGAGGAGTCAGATGGATGTCTTGGGGTCACAGGTAGTATCTTCAAACTGTGGCTGGTTCAGTAGGTCGGGGTTGTGAGTTCAAGCCCCATGTTGGATGTAGAGCTTACTTCAAATAAATGGATAAGAAAAAAACTACAAACCAATGACCCCATCTCCCTCCTGGATCATCCCCTTCCAAGCCACCTAATCTTTTAACAAACCCAGAACCATCAGCCCGCTGCCACTCAGAACCACCATGAGGGGAAAGGGGAACATATCCCACCCCCCCACCCCCTGACATGTAAAGAGGAAGCAAGGGAAGGCAGCGGGGTGCCATAAGGAGGGATCTCAGCCAGACAAGTAGAAGTTTGGGGCAGTGATGGTGATGTCTAACAAACAAAACCATAGCTTCTTTGAGAGCAGAAGGAGGCCCTGACGGTATCAAGAGCCTGGAGGATTTCATGTGAGGCCAGGAAGCTGATGCATGCCCTTCACCCCTTCTCCATGCTGAGAAAAGTGATGGCCATGCCCTGGGGCGTTCTGATTTATAACTTGCCAATTGAACCGTGGCTCCTTGGCCTCCCCATCACTGCCTCCTCCCAGGACTGAAATGAAACGTGGGTCACGGGTTCAACCTCAGTGATGGGGTGTACTCAAGAGAGAGAGAGGAGATTTATGGCTTGGTCTCTGCCCTTAATGAGCCATCATCCCCCAGAGCCACCATGGCCACTGCCTTCCCAGCCGGGTGAAGCCCAGAACCAGTGCTGAGGGGCAGGCGGGTGTACAGGGCCGGAGGATGGTGCCATGAATCTCTGACAGCCACGGGGCTCCCTGGCTCATGGACATCCGGCGGAGGGAGCAGCCGATGGATCACAGCTGGGCTCTTGACCTTGAGTCTTAAGCAAAGTGAAGAACAAAAGGTCATATTTGTTCCATCAGAGCCACAGGAGCTATAAAACATTGGAGTGTGAATAAAGACAGTGGTAAATCACTCATCGCTCTTGGGAACTTGGGTGATCACTTGGCTGATCTGTCTTCCGGCCCCATCACCCACTGGACAACCTGGGGATCGGTGTGCTCAGAGATGGGGAACTCCAGGGGACCCCAAAATGGTGCTCTCCCTGGAACGCAGAGGTGCCAAGAATTGCTGAGATTCATAGGCTCCTAGAATGTAAGATGTCTCTCACTGCAAATGTGACCTTCTCAAGGAGGTTTCCCTGGTCACCCCACCTAGAGAGCTGAGTCTGCCCTCCCCACGCCCATGCTTTTACCTTATTTTGACCTGCTATGCTTTTATTTTCTTCCATTGCATGTTCCATTTTATGACACAATCATTTAACAATTATGTGTATTATTTATTTTCTGCCCCCTGCCACCCAGAATGTCAACTCCACAAGGTAAGGACTTGTGTCTAGGGGTCACTGCTGTATCATCAGTACCTAGAGCAGCACTTGCATATAGCCAGTGCCCCAATAACATTATGGGGATGAACGGACCAGCCTGGAAAGACCTTAGAAATGGGCTAATCCCAACCCCCCTGTGTGCCCAGGAGGAGCAGAGACCCAGACAGGGGGCATAGGACTTGTCCTGGGTCATACAGACTCTTAGGGGTTGCCAAGCTAGGAGAAGAATCCAAGCATCCAAATCCTAGGCCAGAGCTGGGGTCCTGCGTGGTCTGAACTGCAGCCACACCTGTCAGAGGTTGTGCTTGCGGTCACATTCCACTAACCACCTATAGGACCAGGAGCTGACAGCCCAGGGTGGGCAACCCGGGTCCTCCTTGCTTCCTGTATTTATTTTTAAAAAAAGGTTATGAATATAATGATAACTAATTTCCTTACCCAAAGGGAGTCTAATAATATGGGATCCAGGACTGTGGGAGGTTAGGGACTTTTTACAAGGTGGGTAGGAGGACAGTAAGAAGTGTTTATTGAGCACCTTCCCCTCGGGTGACCACCAGTGTGTGGGTCCTTCACACGGATCACTCATTTTGCTCTGACTCCCAGCTGTGATGGAGTGTAATAATAATAGCCAACATTTATGGAACTATGTGCCAAGCACTGTTCTCAGGGCTTTTAGGTATTCATTCATTTAATCTGCCCTGACAACTCTATGAAGTGGAGAGCTTCTATTACCGTCCCCATGTTACAAATGAGAAACCAGAGGCAAATATGCCAGAATATAAATGCTTCCATTCTGGGTGCTTGGGATGCATCAGTGAACAAAACAACTGAGGATCCTTGTCCTCATGGGGGAAGCAGACAACGAGCACAATAAATGAGTAAATCATCTAGGTATGGGAAGGCAATAAGTGCTATGCAGGGTACAGCAGAGCACAGGAAGGGGCTTGGGGCAGTGATAAGGTGCAAGCTGAAACAGGGCAGCCCGAGTGGGCCTCCCTGAGAAGCGGAGACCTTCTGGAGGCTTGTAGGAGATAAGCCAAGAGGATGTCTGCAGGAAGGGCATTCCCGGCAGGGGGAACAGCCAGGGTCAGGCCTTAAGCCCAGAGCTCCTCTGAGGAGCAGTGAGTGGCCTGGGTGGCTACACCTGAGAGCGAGGGGCAGAGTCTAGGCAATGGGGCAGGGAGGGAAGGGGGCCAGAACAGGGGTGGGGTGGGGTGGTGGTGCTTGCAGATCCCCTCAAGGACATCTTCTCAAATGCTCTGACTCATTCAAATGCTCACCTCATTTAAATGCTCACATATGCTCACGGCCTCAAGCCAACACCCTCTTCTCTGCTCACACACTGAGGGTAATTTCCACATCAGCCAATAGCCCCACACTCGGGCACACATTGGCCAGTTGACACACACACACACACACACACACACACACACACACACACGCACACACCAGCCAATGGATGCACATTCACATGTTCACACTGGCCAGTGAACAAACACTTACACAGCCACCCCTCCAGAAGCTTCATCCTCCAACCTACCTGTGTGTGAGGAAGAGGGGCAGGGTGGGGGTGCTCATCAGCCTTGTTCCATCTGCAGCCCAGCATGGCTTCTCCACAGCTGGACCAGGAGAAGGAGGAAAGCAAACCAATTCCTGGGGCTTCAGACCCATGCACCCTAATAAACAATACTGGAGAGACTCCCAGAACATTTAAACCTGAGTCTGTAATGTACTCACACGTGATGTTCCCACATGGTTACTCTCATAGAAGAAGATCATAGACACACATGGCCATCCTCCATGGACACCAAAGTGCACTTGGTGGCTCTATTTTGTGCTTGTTGCCCCCACAGGAACTATTGCTCCAGGACTGGGTGGGTGGGAGGTGCTCGGGAGGGAGAGGATAGTAATCCTGCTATTTGTAGGTATTCCCAGGTAGATCCAGGACGGGGCACCTCTAGACCAGGCTGGCCTCACCTGAGAGCTCCTGGCCAATGAATAAGTCCCACAGTAAAGTTCATCTTCTCAACACTGAGCCCCTGACCCCCAAGACGACCTACCAGTGCCCCCAGACCACTCACCTTCTGCTGCCATAAGAGCTCCTGCAGGGGCATGGGCCGGTGGCATGGTGTTAGTGTTCTCTATGAAAAAGATGGTAATGATGAAGATCAATAGACAGATACATAGAGATAGATGGAGAGAGAGAGAGATGATGGAAATGATGAAGTAGGTAAGCATTCACTATATTCATACATGATCTATTGAGTATGTATCGTATATCAGCGTTTTGCATACATTATTTCTAATCCTCATGTGACCTTGCAATTTAGATTTGCAAACAGCTTTTACAAACAAGAAGACTGAAATTCTGGGAAGTTAAGTAACAGGGTAGAGATTAGGCAGCCAGTAAGTTGTGAGTCAGGATTTGAGCTCACAGCCCCAAGTCACATGGATGCCAAATCCTAGGTGCTCTCAGGGTTAGGAAACTAGGCCTGAGCTCCCACAGCCCTTTGCTGGCTGTACCCCACCTGCCTTCCTCCTGCTTCTCCCTGGCTCCTGTCACCCCTCCTCTGGTGATACTCTCGTGGAATTCTAGAATGTCAGAGATGGGCATTGAAGCACAGAGAAGACAAGTAGCTTGCCCAAGGCCACACAGCAAGTCCATGACAAACCCTGGAGCCTCATCCAGCCAGCCTGGATCTGAGGGTATTTGATGGATGGGGACTGCTCTGTTGCCCCATCCTCCCTCCCACTTGGCTGAGCACAGTAGCCCTCCCGCTGTGTTGAGGTCTCCCTCCAGAGCTCATTCTCTTCCTCCCCCCAATTAGTTCCTTCCCAGCCACCCTGCTTGTGAGAGGCAGAGGTGTCCAGGGGAGGATCAGCAGAAACACAGTCCAGAGAAGTGCTGAGCAGGCTCCTCCAGCCCACCAGCTGGAAAGGATAGTTCTCCACTGGGGGAGGTAGCAGTAGCATGATGCTGCCACCTGGGCAGCCAGATGTCCTGCAGGCCACTCGGTCGTGGGGTCCAGCCTCCAGGCACACAGCTTGGAGCAACCCTCAAGGAAGAACCAGGAAGTTTCTCTATCACTGGTTTGTGCACAGCTGAGTGTCCCGCATTATAAAAATCAACACCTCACTTTTGTAATCACTTTACCACTCTGTCCCAGGAGACTCACATCTTCCTAGGTTTGCCCAAGGGTCCTCTGGGGTAGGTAGCAGTATTATCAATCCCATGGGACAGACGGGAAAGCTGAGATTCAGAGGAGTAAGATATCCCTGTTCAAGACTGCTCAGCTAGCCAATAGTGGTGCCAGGAACGGAACCTGATCTCCAGACGCCGAATGCAAACATCCTCATGGCTGCTTTCTATTGCACATACATGTCCTAAGCACAGTACCCAGGGCTGAATGAATATCGTATTTAATATACACAACGATAACATGTGTTCAATACTATTAACCCATTTTACAGGCAGGAAAACTGAGTAAGGCTTGGAGCTGTGATGTGAAGTGACTTACCTACACTGCACAGTCAATGTATTTTTTCCACATAGCACAAATTCCACCTAGGGAGTGAGACAATTCCCTTCTTCAAGGAGCTTCTCATCAGACAGAGAGAGGGGATTAAAACTGGGGGGAAGGCAGGACCCCAAAACTCGTCCATGAAATGAATGAGGACTTCATTTCATCTTGATTTCTTCTATCAAGGGTCAGCGTCACCTTCCCCACCATTGTCGAAACAGAACCTGGTGTTTCCTGCCCAGGCATCTTGCTGAGCGTTTAGCACACTTGACCTCATTTCATCCCGACAGCGTTCCTACAAAGCAGGGACTAGCATTCCTACTTAAGTCAGGCAGAAGGGGTGACATAATCCGCCTGGAGTCAGAGTGGGAACTGAACCCAGGCCCAGCCGACACCACAGTGGATACCGTGATGAACCACCACGTGTTTCCTTCTGCAACCTCTTTGCACACATTTGAGTCACACCAAATTCTGCTCTGAAGTTGCCCTGTTCTTCAACCATCAGGACAGATGTAGAAGCCCCACCGCCAGGCCCGGCACCACCGTCTCCCACCCAGGCTCCTCCCCAAGTGCTGCCCACCATCCCTGGTCTGACAGGGCCGACGGAGCCCGGGGACCACAGAGCCAAGAAGGCCCTGCCAGTGGTGACCACGCCCGAGTGTGCATCAGCCACACGGACTTGGCAGATTTGTTTCCAACACCCTGTCTTCGTCCTACCCTCCTGGAAGAATTTGCTTTGTGAGGGCATTTAGCAGGGGGGCATTTGTGTGTGTGTGTGTGTGTGTGTGTGTGTGTGTGTGATACACATGAGGTTGATGATTTTCAGCATTTTTCAGTGTGCAGTTCAGTGACATGAAGTACATTCCTGTTGTTGTGCAGCCACCCCCACCCATCGTCCCACATTCAAACTCTGCACCCATCAAACACCGACTCCCCTTCCCCTCCCTCCAGCCCCTGACAGCCGCCCTTCTACTTGCTGTATCTATGAACTTGACCACTCTCAGTGCTTTAAGAGGAATCATGCTGTATTTGTTCCTTTGTATCTGGCTTATTGCACTTTGCAGAATGCCCTCAAGGTTCACCCATGCTGTAGCCTGTGTCAGAATTCCATAAAAATATGGACTGCTCCATGAATTTTCAAGTCCTCCTTGTGCAAGGGCTGTGCTAATCTCTCTATCATCCCAATTTTAGTATATGTGTAGCTGCAGCAAGCACTGTGATGACATTTTTAAGGAGATGGGTACCACAGGTGACTTTGCCCCTGGGTGGCGCCCCCATGAAATTATGGATCTGTCAACCAAGGAAGCTGTCCAATCAGGTGGTGAGGGGCATCATTGGGTGGCACGGACCTGGGGCCTGCTGATTGTTCTGGTGCATGGTGAACGCAGCTGGTGGGGAATCTTTACTTTGAACACTCCTGTGTTTACAACGAGGTATAATTGGTCTGACACCTTCTGTGTTTTTTCTGTAAGTGATGACTTGTTAGCGAGCAAGCTTTTCTCAGCTCCTCAAGGAGATAAAAGGCAACTATCATCGTCATCATCATCTTCACTGAGGTACCAAGTGGCCCTGGGAAGGGAGTGGAAGGGGCGGCCATGCTCATCCCACTGCATTTAATTTTTCACACTCACACAGGAGGTTGACACTGCTATCCTCATCTCACACGTGAGCAGAGAGGTTCAGAGACAGAAAATGATCCGATTCGGAGTCACACGGTTGGGGGCGGAACCGGCCTTCAAAGAGAGACTTCTGCTTGATTCTAAAACCCACACTTTTTCCTCTGAGACATGCCAACCCAGTCCTTGGGGGTTGGGAGCTAAGGACAAGTAAACACTGAGAAAAGTTTCGCATCCTTGGAGACTTGGATGAAGGGAGAAAGAAAATTAAAGGCACACACCGAGAGAGGCCTGCCGTGCGCTGGGGAGCTTGCCTGGGTCAGCTGCAGTGGCAAAAAAAACAAGCCGGCAATGGGAGAAATGCTCCTCTAGGGGAACAGAATGGGAACAACAGGGCTTAATAGCAACCCTGGGGAAATCGCAGGGCATTTCCATTGACTGCATGCTCAAGCGTGAGCCACCAATGGGATGCTGCTTCCAGAAAGTTCAGTGAGGTCTTGGGCACGAGTAGGGGAGGCTCAGGAGAAGTCTGATGTCTGATTGGGGAATAGTGGGATCTGACTCCATTCTCTGTCCCCAGACTGCCCCAGAGAGGAGGGTTGACCACAAACTGGCCTGTGACCGGAGGGGAGCAGCTGGGGGGCAAGTGGAAATTGGGGCTGGAGGAAATGTTGGAAGGAATGGGAATGTTAATCCTGGAAAAGTGGAAACCAAAGGTGGGATGGGAGAGCTACCACACAATCTGAGAGCAGAACCAATGTGTCCAGACAAACAAACCAACAAACCAGCACCTTGTTCTGTGTCCCCATGGGGTTGGCTTGGGGCATGTGGGAGCAAGCAGCAGCTCTCAGACCATGGCCCCATGTGAGCCGGGATTGTCCTCCATACACACTGGGGGCTGGATCGGCTGCCTGGCCTGTCCCTGACCTGTGTGAGCGTAGTACTGGCAGCTAGAGGAGCCTGTTGGAGGGGGACCTGTGCCACTCTCAAGTGGCATTCCTGAGGTCTGAGTATGGAGATGCCAGAGGAGGTGGACAGACTAGCAGACACTGGGGAATCAGCCAGACAAGTGCCTGGACTGCTGGGTGTCAGGTACCTGGCCCTGCGCTGGGCCTCATGCCTGCCTCTAGTGGGAACTGAACCTAACTTCATGCCTGCTGGGTTCATCGCTCGGCCCTGCCTTGGGACCAGAGGACACCCTGGGTCACCTGCTAGCTCTGCTGGTCCCTCACTAGGGACCAGGCACCATTCACATGACAGGTGTTGATTCATTTAATCTTACAATGACCCTGTGAGGGAGGCTCTATCATCCATCCCCATTGACAGAGAGGCTGAGTGGCTTGTCTAAAGTCACACAGCCAGTAAGTGATGGTGCTGGGCTTTGAACCCTCATGACCCAGGACCAGAGCTCTCACCCTGACCTTCTGGCTTTGTCCTCTCCATGAAGGAGCACCGTGGAGCAACGGACTAGCACTGTTGTTCCAGCCAAAGACGGGGCCTGGCAATTGCCCACATCCTTGCCAGGCAGCTGGATGTGCCATGCTTCCTGAGTCAGGGAGCAAAGGAAAGATCTTGAAAGGTGAGATCAGACCCTTACCTATCACCAGGTAAGCCTTTATTCTGGGGAGGTGAGCACAGATGCACCCTGCTGGGACTTGGCTCACCTTGGCCCAATTTTAGTCATTTCTGCAATCACTCAGCCAGGGTTTAACTAACACTATCACCATGTGTCCTCTGAATAAAGCTTCTTATAGTCACATGGAGGGGTGGGAGGACACACATCCCTGCAGTGAGTGTTGCAGGCACCATGCCTCCCTGCCTGCCCAGCCAGGACCCAGGCACAGCACAGGTCTCCTCCTTTCTAGCTGGTGTGAGGCTTGCCAGCTACACATCCCCAAAGCTTACATTTCCACTGTAAGAGATCTGTTTCTTTTGGTTCAGCATCGCCAACTCCTTTATATAATAGATCCTCAAAGAAGTTTACTTTGTGCCAGACGCTGACCTGGGTTCTTGGTGAATCATGACTCATTTATGTGACCCTATAATGCACAAACTTATAAATGCCCCATTTTACAGAAATAGGGTATTTTAAGGTAACTAAGGCCCAGGCAGGTTAAGAGATTGTCCATGGTAGGCTATTACAGCCGGTAAGCGGCAGAGCCAGTATTTGAACCCAGCAGGCTGGCTCCAGAGTCTGCTCATCACCACGACACTCTGCTGCCTCTGCACCTTCTCTTTCTTTCTAGCAGTAGGTGTTCCTGGGAGGCGTGACATTTATCACCAGGATTGGATTTACCAGGGATTTTTCTTAATAGAGACTTACGCAACAGAAGTGTAACTAGTAGATGGGAAGTGGAAAAGCAGGAACGAGGATTTAGAAACAGAGAACCAGAGGGGAGCTCAGAACCTCAGATTGGCAAGGCAGAGAACCAGAGCACTCCAGGGGCAGAGGAGCTTGAGCCAGGCCCAGGGGAACCCCGCAGAGACCCCACTGAACCTGAGGTCCGAGGTGAAGCAAGAAGAACGAAAAAGATGAAGCTGCCCAAAGTCACTGAAAGATCTTGTGGGGAGAAAGAGAACTCAGAGTACCTCTAGAAACCTCTAGGAGTGGTCCCTGAGCTGGTCAGTGTTCCTCAGCCTGGCCCCATCCGTTTCAGGTTCCAGGGCTCACACAGGAGAGGACCTACCTGCTACTGGAGTGCTCAGCATGCCCTGAAAGAGCCCTGTCCAACAGGACTCTGGGACATTGGGGGTGCTCGGCGGCTGCCCTGTCCCGTGTGGTAGCTTCTAGCCACATGTGACTGGCGTGACTGGGGAACTGAATGTTTAGTTTGATTCCATTTTAATTAATTTGAAGTTAAATTTAAATAGCCACATGTAGCTACTGTGTTAGGTGGTGCAAATATAGAACATGCATTTCCTTCACCTGCCCAGCAAATGTTTTTAAGGGCCTACTTTGTACCAAATGTTGTTCTCCAGGCTGAGGAAATATCAGTGAACAAAACCGGCAAAAAACCCTGATCCCCAGAAGGAGAGCTGAGATGGCTTCTACTGCAAGGAGAGAATGCTAATTAATAGTAAGCATAGTAAATTAGCAAATGATAGCATCTTTCAGGCAATAAAAGTTGAATGCGGGAAAGACAGACCAAGTCAAGGGCATGGGGGAGCCAAAAGAGAGATGAGAGGAAGCCCGCCACGTTAAATAGGTGGTCAGAGAAGGTAACATTGGGGCAGAATTGAAGGTGAGGTAGTGAGCATAAGGATATCTGGAGGTAGAACAAGGGCAAGGGCAACGACCAGTGCAAAGGCCCTGAGGCAGGAGCACCTCGGCAGGTTTGAGGACTGGTGCAGAGCGATCTGGGTAAGGAGGAAGAGAGGAAATAAGAGAGGTGAGGTGCAGATCACATGGGGCCTGTGGGCCACACTAGGGCTTTGACATCTGAGACAGGCCTTCCTGGGGACGTTGAGCAGAGGAAGGATTTGATCTGACTTGCTCTTAACAAGATCCTCTAGCTGCTGGCACAGAGGAGGCAGGGGGAAGGAGAGCAAGAGAGTTCCCCCAGAGGCCAGTTCCACGAGGGCTTTGATGACCCACCCTGCCTGCTCTCCTGAGGGCTGTGGGAATGGAGAGTGGGCGGCTTTGCCTCAGAATCTCAATCATCTTGAATGTGGCTTCTTTACTTGCTGACAGGGTGAAGTAACTGCCAAGATGACAGAGGGCTACGGGGCCCCCGGGGGAGCCTGTGTTCTCAGGAGGGGCAAAGGCAGCAGAGCCTGGTCCCTGGCCCTTAGCCCTGGTCAGAAGTTGATGAAAGGCTTCTGATTCTTGCAGCCCTTGCTCAGTCACGCCGGCTCCATGATAGTCCCCTTCTAAAGAGCAGCCATGTGCCTTCCCCTGTGACCACTCAGGGCCACACATTTAGGGAAGGCCAGCTTCCCGCATGAGACACCAGAATAGGGGATTTTGCAAGCTGTGTTAGTAATTCCAATAATTCTAACAATTCCCTGATCTCTAGACCATAAGCAACGAGACAGGCTCTTGCAGGCCCGTACCACCCTGTCCCACTGAATTTGAACATGGCCTCAGAATCCTTCTCAACCCTGGTGCCCAGCAAATACTCAGAGTCGGAGCACAACACTGAACGTATTTGCAAGCCTTCCAAAACCTGGCTCCTGGCGGCAATGTTGGTGACCTCATCTCCCACCACTCTTCCTTTCCATCACTGTATTCCAGCCATACAGGCTTCGTCACTGTTCCTGCCTCAGGGCCTTTGTAATGGCAGCTCCCTCTGTGAGGAGACTGCCCGCAGATATCCACGTGGCTCCTTCCCAGTGTTCAGATCTCATCTTCAGATCTCACATGAGCGTAAGGAAGCAAGCACCAGACAACCCTCATCACTCACTAAGGTCTCATCTCCACCCCTAATTAGCTACCAAACCGCCATCCAGTTACTGTCTCTAAAATGGGAGCATAATTACGAAAGGTACTTCTCAGGGTGATCATGAGCAGTGATGGAGGTAATATGAGAGTGCTGGGATCAAATCTTGGCTAGGCACAAACATTCTATGGGACCTTGGGCAAAGCACTTCTCTGAGCTTCAATGTATTGATCTGTAAAGTTAGGATAATAATAGTGTACCTCCCTCATAGACTTGCCATTAGGATTAAATTAGTTTAATACATGAAGCATATTCTGAAGAGTGTTTGACATATGGTAAGTGTTCAATAAATATCAGCTGTCATTGGAGTAAAACATGATTTTTAAAAAAAAATTCTGTCAGTTTGCCTGACTCTTAAGACCTGCTTGCTGCTAAAATCTGATTCTGCTCAGTTCAGTTCAGGGTAATTCAGTATAGGACAGATCGTGGTCAGGGGTCTGGAAGGCCTGGCTAATAACACCTGCTCAGCCACCGTGCAGCTCTGTGCCCTTGAGCAGGTGACCCATCTGCCCGAGCCTCAGTCTCGTCATCTGTAACCTGGGGAGAATTATTCCCACCTACGCAATCAGTGTGCAGAATCAAAGAGCCTGTGCCTGTCAAGTGCCCACACGTGGGAAGTACTCAATAAGTTGTATGCCAGAGAGAAGCAGCCGTGTCTCCCCTGTACCTTGTGGTTGGTGCAGGGTAGCGAACCGGCCCCTTTGGGGGCTTGCAGGAATAGGTAGAGGCTGGGAAGCCACAGCCGCTCGCCTCCGTTTAATGAGGCTGTTTCATGTGCTCCGAGCTCCTGCAGCCGGCCAGAGAGGTTGGCAGGCTGGTGGTTCTGTGAAGAGCCGGTAATGAGGGTGCAGAGCCGGGGAAGTGGAGTGGGGCAGCTTGACATGGCTTCTCCAAATTATTGCTGGGGCCCAGCAGGCAGCTGTGGTGCATCATGGATGGGTGGGGGGGGTGCACCTAAAAAGTAGTGGTACCGGGGAGCTGAAGGGATGGGGGCTGGAGAGAAAAGAGGTGAATTTACTGACAACTCCAGGAAAGCAGAAATTGCATCTCCTGTATCGACACCAGTACCAATTTCTTCCTCTTACACAGATACACGCTCAGTCCTCTCACCCTCACACATCTCGGGGTAGCACGCTCCCTGGGCCCACCTCATCTGATCTGCGAGGCCTGTGCTAGTCAGGAGAGGCCAGCACTGCTGCAAATAGCTGTGAACACAGAAAGGCTCAAATGCAATCTTGGCTCAAATTGGGTCTCACTGTCCTGAGTCCAGGGCAGTGTACCGGGTTAGTCAGGATGTCTTCTGCACCTGGAGACACAGGCGTCTGGCTTCTACTACCCCCCAGGCCTTGCTGTCACCTGTGTGATCAAGGCAGGTCACCGCACTCTGCATCTGGGTGCAGAAGGGAGGGAGAATGTGGGGCAGGAAGTCTGGCCTTTTGAAGGTCTAGCCCAGGGGTGGCCCACATTCCATTTGCCAGAACATATCACTTGGACTCCCCTAACTACAAGGAAGATTGGGGAACGTGGTCTGGAGTGAGCCCAGGAGTAAGGAAGTGGACTATGGTAGGCAGCTCCCAGGCTTCGCTCTGAGGCCCAGGCAGACTCTCCCCATTCCCATTCCCGGATGACCCCAATACCTTTAATGGGAGCAACTAGGAAGGAACAGACATGGCCTGCAAGTGTCTCTGGGAGAGATCACACAGAGTCACCTCAGGAGTGTCAGGGGACATGCAAGAGTGGCTGGGTGAGTGGAGGCCTAGGTGGAAGATGGGCAGAGCAGTGACTAACATTGCCTGGGCCCAGCATCTTTGCATACCGGATATATGTGAACACTGACACACCCCCACCCACCCACCCACACGTACACACACTCAGCTCTCAGATGGTACTGAGATGACACACAGACATGCCCCACACAGTTTCACACATGCACACACGTGCCCCTCCATCCCCACACTCACACGTCCCAAACAACTGTCTATCTACATGTGCATCCATAAAGGTGCTCAGGAGGCCATGTGGTGAGCCTTAAGGATATAGAAAAATATCTCTCCGGAAAGATCTCGGGACCAGCCGCTGTGTGCGAGTCACCATTAGCCAGCCATCATATTTAAATAAGATTCTCTCCCATTTGTACAGGCCTTAACATTTAACAAAGCACTCTTTCATTCACTCAACTGTAGACAAATATTTACTCAGCAGTGACTCTAGGCCAGATAACATGATTGGCAGTGGAGCTACAAAGTGAGCAAGACGAGGACCCGGTCCTCAAGGGAGTCCGTGCATAAGCACAAACAGAGAAGGGCTCTAAGGGAGGGGGTGCACAAGGGCGGTGGTAGAGGAGTGCGGTGGCAGAGGGGGGCAGGGGCACCTCTCGGCGGGGCTTGACGTGCTGTCTGGGTTAGGCCTCAAGGGACGGAGGGACGCAGCCACCAGGTGGAGAGAGAGATAGGAGGTTTCCAGGAACTGGGGTGGTTAGATGCAAAGGGGTCAGGGTGGCTTATGTGGGGAGTGGAGAGAGATTCAGAGAAGGTGGCCAAGTGCTTCCTGAGGCTGGCGTTCCCCCAGGTCAGGCCAAGATGTGCTGCTGCTGCTGCTGCTGCTGCTATGAAACCAGGATGGTCTTTTTCCCAAAATGCGAGGGGAAAATGAGAACAGATAGGACATTCCCATCATGGGAAAGTCCCCTCCTGTGCCACTCGGGATTCAATCAGGAGAAATAAAAGCATGCTCTAGACCTAAGAGGAAATTCAGCACAGGGGTTGGGCTACACAGGGGATGGAATCGCTGGGGCTTCAACCAGGGGGTCAGTGAGGCATGGAGTGATGGGCCACAGCAGGCAGCCATAGCACTGTCCCACCGCCCCCTAGGGGTGAGGACACAGGAGAGGACATGACCAGAGCCAAAGATCCAAGGCCGTGGCGCAGGAACCGGAATGCCGGGAGCTGGGATCACGGAGGGGGCTCAGGAGCTGAGGGGAAGCCTCCATGTGAAGCAGAGAAAGAGGCAGCTATAGCTTGGCCTCTCCCCTCCTCCCGCTCTCCAGCCTTCTTCCAGCGCTCCCATTGGCCAGCTCTTCCTGGAAGCCCGAGGCCAAGGAGCCTGGGAACGGGCAAGGGAGCCCGGGAAGTGTAGTTCCTCGGCACTCAGAGTGGGGACAGGTGAAAGGGAATACAGACCTGATTGCAAATAGTCAGGCAACCACTACGCTCCTGTGACTCTTCCTAAAGCTCTGACGTCAGCGGGAGACATCAGCTGTAGATTGGTCTGATCGTATTAAGCTGAATGAACAAATGCCGAATGAATAGTAATAGGGCAAAAGAGAAAACTCAGAAGCAGCCACTTACGTTTGTTTTGTTTTTCCTGGCTAAGTGCTTGGGGTTGCAGCTTTAAATTGTGCTTTAGAGCACGTGAGCTTAATTAAATTTAACGTGTTGGAGCAATTGAACTTAAAATAGCAGTTCATGTTTTCTGCAAACAGAGATGTCTCCGGTTTTGTGTGATAGACAGAAACCTATCAGGATTTCAGGACGTGTCTTTCACGAAAAGGGCTTTGGGCCCAATGGTCGTGCCAGGTATTGCCCGTTGCCTCTCCACATGCACTCCTCTGTGCTGCCGTGTGCCCTGGAAGGCTGGCCAGTGTGCAGCCATGAACTGTAGCTTTTGGTGGGGTTCAGCTATGGGGAGTAACAGCAGAAGATTGGGAGGAGGGAAGAGAGTGAGGTGAGGGTATTTACTTGACTGGTTCCCATGCTGTAAGGTTGCCCCTGGCTGCCTGTCCCTCGAGCAAATTTTCAATGCCACTGTGTTGCCCCCAGAGGATATCTGGCAATGTCTGGAGACATCTTTGGTTGTCACAACTGGAGATGCTACTCACGTCCAGTCAGTAGAGGCCGGGGATGCTGCTAAACAGCCTGTGGTGCACAGGACGGCCCCAACGACAAAGGATTTTCGGCCCCAAGTGTCAGTAGGGCCAGGGCTGGTAATTCCTATCCTAGATCAATACTTCTCTAGCTAGTCATAACGAGGAATCATGCTGTTTCCCAATCCGTTGCAGACCAATGCTTTTATAAGAATATAATGGAAATAAATTATCAGAAAAAAGATGATCATGCATTTGGGTGTCACACCAATGCCAAATTGCCATAAAACTGTCTTAATGCTATTCTGCATTTCTGTACTGTGTGATCATAGACCAGGAATTACCAGCACATGGACCAGCGGCCACCTGTGGGCCACACTCAGTGCAGCACTGCATGATCTGCATGAATCTTTCCTCTTCCTGCGTCTGTTGACATCCTCTGGTATGCTCAGGGCTAGATTGGGTAACAGCTCGGCTGCTACCAACCCTGGGTAATGGCACATTCCCTTGTGGCCCCCCCAACCTCAAACCTACCCCTTTGTAACAAAGTGTCTTGTAAGCAAAGGCTTTAATTATCCCTCTGTGAGTATTATGCCTTCCGCCACTATTGAGCCCAACTGATTCCGAGGTGTTTTCCCAAAGACCGTGGGCAAAGGTCAGAGGGTGCATGGGTGGAGGGACAAGGAGGTGATGGGCTGCCTGGTTTGGGAGCCCAGCTCGAGAGCTTGGACTGTCTCTTGTAGAGACTGGCTCTAGAAGAGTGTTTCGGTGGACAAGGGGCGGGGCAGAGTTGTTCTGGATGGAGCACTCTGGGGTTGGTGGTGCTGAGCATGGACGTGAAGGGAACACGGGCAGAAGCAGAGAGGCCTATGTGGAGGCTGCTGCATTCATCCACACCAACGATGGTAAGGCCTCAGCAGAAGTGTGAGTATGGGGCAGCGCCAAGTCCAGAAGGTAGAACCTTCCCAGACTGCCTGTGGGACGTGGACAGGCGTCAAGGGGGCACCCAGGCTCTCCAGATCCAGCCCGGAGGATCAGTGGTTGGTTGTGTTGGGGAGCATGAGCGGCTGGACAGGGCCGCACGGGCAGAGATGAATTTGATTCTGTCACTAGAGTTTGAATAGTGCCCGTTTCTCATGACTTCCTTGTGCCGTTTGTCTTTTTGGTTGCCCGGGGTGGGAAGCAGCCTTGCTTATGCCTAGAAGTGTGGGCTCCGAATCCCAGCGGATCCAGATCCGTTCTCAGCTCCACCACTCCCCCGAGGGAAAGTGACAACTGCTTAGCTTCCTCCTTCCCTAAATGGGAATGAGGATAACGACTTCCTTCCAGGGGTTGTCAGGCGGGTTAAGTGAGATAACTTACACAAACTTCCAGGCACAGGTTTAGTGCTCAGTGAGCACTGGTTATTATTGTTTTTGCCAAAGGTGGGACTTGACTGCCAAGGCTGTCTGGAGCCAGCTGGCCCTGGCTCTCCTGTAAGTACACACACACACACAGGAACCAGGAGCGGCTTCCCTGATCTTAATCCTGGGCAGTAAGTCCTTTCTTCCAGCCTTGTGTCTGATGGGCCAGTTACAGTGGGAAGCTTTTCCTAGCCTGCCCCCTCTCACCCCTGGTGCCAAGAATCAGTCCTGTTCTGATCAGGCCCACTGTGGCTTCATCACATTCTGATCTGCCCCGACTTGGGAAGGAAGGGGGAGAGTGGCCAGGCAGGGTTCCACACAAAGTGGCCCCTCGGGGCTTCAGGAAAACAGGACGGCGTCTGAGAGGCAGGATGGTACAGTGGTTGGGAGTGGAGGCTCTGAGGCCAGACTGCCCGGTTCAGATCCCAGCTCTGTTGGTTACTATCTGGGTGCCCCTGGGAAGCCAGCTGACCCTTTCTGTGCCTCTGGTTCTTGTCTGTAAGACGGAGGTGATGATTGCTATTATGAGTATTAACCCCCTTTAAGATCTCAGAACGGCGCCTGGCACATAGGAAGCCCTCACTCGACTTTAGATCCTCTTCTTTATTATTAATTAGCAGCAGTGGTAGTCTGCTTTCCAGGAGAAAACAGCTAAACATGGGTAGGATTTCTGGGCTCATGGTCCATCCCCCATGTCCTAGGATTGTTGCAAAGGTTAAATGTGATGCCAAATATGGGAACCCTGTCACATAATAAGTGTTCAATAAACAAGCTGGCCCAGCTCCCCCTTGAACGGATGTGCTCCTACACTGCTCATGCTGCAGTGAGGTGCTGGGGACAGTGATTTGGAGTCAAATCCCAGCTCTGTAGGTTTGCTTCTCACCTCTGCACCTCTGCCTTCCCACCCGCAGGGTAAGGATCCCAGTAGTGGCTGCCTTGGAGAGTTACTATAGGACTAAGTGAGTTGCTAGTCGTGGGGCCCTTAAAATAGGGCCTGGCACACAGGTGACACTTGGTGTTTGCTCTTACTATTGTCACTGTCTGGGTGTGTATAGGTCCTGCCTCTCCAACTTATATCATTAGCTCTGAGGGGGAACGAAGTGGGCACTGGCCACATAGGACTCCTTGGGCTCTGCCCGGTGCGTGGCCCAACAGGCCAGAGATCCTGCTGGTGGAGGGATATGAGCCATGGTGGGCTCTGAGCGCTGCTCCAGGGAAGGGGTGGCTGACAGGGACAAGAGTTTCAGTGAGATGAGGCAAAATGCCCCAAATTTATCACTTGGTTAGGAGCAAACCCAGATTATGGATGTAGAAACCAGTGTTAAAGTCCAGTGGTCCAACCTTGTAGTCCCAGCTGTGTGACTTCAAGCACACCACTTAACCTCTCTGAATCTTGGCCATTCCTGTTCTGTGCCATGAGAGCACTAGTCCGTACCCTCCTAGGATTGCCATGATGCCCAGGTGAAACAGCTAGCCATAAGGGGCTGGCCTGCAGGCCCTTGAGGAAACTGCACCCAGCCCCAGCCCCAGCCCCAGCCCCAGCCCCCACCTCTTGCAGCTATGGGCTAGGGGTGGGGTTGGGAACCAAAGTTCCCTCCACTGTGGCTTCCCCATCAGCAGAGCGAGCTGGGAACGTGAGGAGGGAGGGAATGGGCCTCTTGTGCTGCCCACTGATGGGATGTCAATAAAAGCTTGTCAACTCCAATCCTGTGCGAGGAGTTCCCAGGTGGAAGTTTTCAGGCTCCAGTATTTCATAGTTGAGATCTCAATTAAGCTGCCTGGTTCTGGGCTTGAGGGATTGGCAGGCACTGATAGAGCCCTTGAGTAGTAGGAGATGGAGGGCTCCTCATGAGGAGACGCAGTGGGAAAGGCGGAGAGGGACATGGCCCCTCCAAGACGAGGTGACTATCTCTGCAGGAGTGTTGATGGGACAACACAGGCATTGTCTCTGGAGATAATACTAAGGCACAATACCTAGACAGGGCCTTAGAGATCAGGGAGTGCGCCCAGGCTTCCTGAGGATCCTGGCAAGAGAGGCCCAGGACAGCGGAGAGGCCCCAGCTGCCCCACTAGGCCCTCTCCTAAGGTGGAGGGACCAGTCGAGGCCTCCTGAGCAGAGACTCTCTTTCCCCACGTCTCTGGGTGAGGCTGGCCTGCTAGGCCCATGAAGGAGGAATCATCCCTTTCCTCAGGGAAGCAGAATGGCCCTCCCATCTTCAACATTGCACTGTCCCCCACCCCTCCCTGCCTCCAGCTGTCTTCTGCTTAGACCTCTCCAACCAGTTTGCAGTAGCAAACATTTTCCTGCCAAGCCTGAGAAAGCCATTTGCAGAGGACGATGGCGTAGGCTCTGAGGGCAGGGCCTCATGGGGGTGCTCAGCAGATGTCCATGGATCTCCAGGACACAAGGGGTGAACAGGGTCTGGGGCGTCTGAAGGGGGGGGCCTGGGCAGGCCTGGCTCCCACTACCTCCCAGAGTCTGAGGGAGCCAGGGCTGGAGTCGGGCTGGGTATTGTGAGACTCTGCTTTGCAGGCTTTAGACTTTGTTTAGACTCTGCTTCTGCAGGCTTTAACCTCTCTGCCTCTCCGTGTCTCTCCCTCTGCCCCTGCCGTGGTCCCTCTCCCATCTTGGCCTCCGTACCTTCTCTTCCCATCTCCTTACCCCCTCTCCACTGTCCCCTCCTAATTTCCTTCATCTCTGCACTCCTGGTTTCTATGTTCCTGCTTCTCCTGGGCTGGTTGGGCACCTGGTCTGTGTGCACATCTCTCACTGACCCTTCCACCCCCACCTGTCTTTCTCTGGCTCCTTACCTGGGCCTGGTGGGACTCTCTCCCCACCTCCTACACCCTGTTCCTGTCCCCCACCCCTCCTATCTCTCCTTGGATCCTTTTCCTGTCTCTGCACCTGTCCCTGTCCCTCTCCTGCTCCACCTCATTCCTTCTGTGTCCCTGTGTCTGTCCCCCTGCCGCCACCACCACCCTTTCCTGCCTCTGTCACTCTATTTCTGTCCCTGTCAACCCTCACCATCTTCCTCCTCTGCGTCCACCCACCCCAGGATGATCCCAGCCTCCAACAAAGCCTTCGTGGTCAACAACCTGGTGTCAGGAACCGGCTACGACCTGTGTGTGCTGGCCATGTGGGACGACACAGCCACGACGCTCACAGCCACCAACATCGTGGGCTGCGCGCAGTTCTTCACCAAGGCTGACTACCCGCAGTGCCAGTCGATGCACAGCCAGATCCTGGGTGGCACCATGATCCTGGTCATCGGCGGCATCATCGTGGCCACGCTACTGGTCTTCATTGTCATCCTCATGGTGCGCTACAAGGTCTGCAACCAGGAGGCCCCAGGCAAGCTGGCGGCTGCGGCGGTCAGCAATGTGCACTCGCAGACCAACGGGGCCCCGCCACCCGCTCTGGCCAGCGCGCCCAGTGGGGCCCCTGTGCAGGGGCCACCCAAGGTGGTGGTGCGTAATGAACTCGTGCAGTTCAGTGCCAGCCTGGCCCGGGGCAGCGACTCCTCTTCCTCCAGCTCCCTGGGCAGCGGGGAGGCCGCAGGGCTGGGACGGGGCCCCTGGAGGCTCCCACCCCCAGCCCCCCGCCCCAAGCCTAACCTTGACCGCCTGATGGGGGCCTTTGCCTCCCTGGACCTCAAGAGCCAGAGAAAGGAGGAGCTACTGGACTCCAGGACTCCAGGCGGGAGAGGGTCTGGGACATCAGCCAGGGGCCACCATTCGGACCGAGAGCCACTGCTGGGGCCACCCGCAGCCCGAGCCAGGAGCCTGCTCCCCTTGCCCCTGGAGGGCAAGGCCAAGCGCAGCCACTCTTTTGACATGGGGGACTTTGCAGCCGCAGCAGCCGCAGCCGGAGGGGTGGCCCCTGGTGGCTACAGCCCCCCTCGGAGGGTCTCGAACATCTGGACAAAGCGCAGCCTCTCTGTCAATGGCATGCTCTTGCCCTTTGAGGAGAGTGACCTGGTGGGGGCCCGGGGAACTTTTGGCAGTTCCGAGTGGGTGATGGAGAGCACAGTGTAGGCCTGGGGAGGGGGCTTCCTCCTCCCGCTCACCCTTGCAGGGTGGATGAAGGGGAAAGAACTGTACTGGCAAGTCTTTGTGGAGTTTCCATGGTGATGTTTACATCTAGGGACAGTTTCGTCTCCCTCAACGCCCCCCTCAACACACCCACACCACCTTCCAGGCCTGTCCCCCACCACCCAGCTGGGGTGTGCTCAGGGAAAGCGGACTTGATCGCTAAAATGTCGGACTGAGCCCTGAGTGCTCGGAAAGGCGGACTCCCTCCTTTCTGATCACGAATGTAGCGTGTAAGCAAGCGGCTTTGGAGTGCTTATGGTTCCAATGTTGCTTTTGTTTCCTAATTTACTTTTCCCACTTCCCAGACTCCTCCTCTTTATTCACACAGATCATGGAGAATTCACTCTTCATGTGAGAGCGGGTTCCCAGGAGCCGTGCTAGTGGGAGATTATTGTCTGTTGACAAGAGAAGGTGATGATTCTGGTTCCATGCTTGTTTGGAGGGAAGGCTGTGGCATCTCCAGCCCAGACTCCCCATTATTTCCAACTGTCCACACGCTTGGGAGGGATGGGCAACCACCCCCACACCTGACCCAGCTTCCCCCGCTCAAACGTCATGTCCCATACCCATCACATCAGCCTGAGCCAGAAGGGTAACTGCCAGGACTTCTTATGTATGGGAAAGGGATGAGGACATAAAGGATGTTCACTTTTGGAATTGCTGTAGGATTTTTACTTCTTTGGGGGGAAGCTGGGGCAGAAAGTCCCCATGAACCTGTGGCAGGCTAAGAGGGCTTCTCTTGAGGAAAGCAGAGGGGGGTGACAAAAGGAGCACTGGACTTGGAGTCCAAAGCTCTCAGTTTGGGTCCCAGAGCCACTACTGAATAACCAGCTGAACACATTGGGCAAGACCCTTTCCCTCTTTGGACCTCAGTCTCTTAATTCACAAAATACTGGATTGTACCTGGTCTTGGATTCCCTTCAAGTTCTAAGGATTAACGAACTCTTCCATGAATCTAGGTGTTATGGTTTCCAGATCAGCAGTACCAGTGGCACAAGCTGGTAAAGCATCCTTCTTCTGACTGGACACAGAGGGAGAATTCTAGAGGTTTTGGAGGGGGAAACCGGAATCTTTATACAATGGTAGAGTTTTGAAGTTTGAAGAGGTGTTTGCAATCATGTCATCCTTAACCCTCTCTCCCTCCCCACTGCCCCAGAGTATAAACGACTTGCCCAACATCACACAGGGAGTTAGGGACCAAATCAGGGCAGGTGCAAAGGCCACCTCCTGGGATGGTGTTTGGGATTCATTATGTTGTCTTCACCCTGGCTCGGACATTTCTGTGTGCAAAGTCCATCCTTTGTGCCTGAGGAAGGTGGCTCAGGGTGGGACATGGGCGATGCCTCTCCTAGACGCCAGCTTTGATGAGGATCCATACATGGAAATGACAGATGGCAATGAGAGGGCTCCCATGGGTTCCTTTCTATTGGAGGATTAACCCTATACCCCAGACCATGTCAAGAGGGGGCAGAGGAGACATGGGCAAGGGGAAACTGTTTTAGAAGCAGCTGGAGGGCTTTCCCCTGCATCTCTGTCTCTCCCAGTCTCTGTCTCTTCCAGATCTCTCCTCACTGCCGACATACTACCTCTCCCTCAGTTTCCCCAACCCATTCTTTGCTCTTCTGAGTGTGCCATTGAACTCTAGCTTCTCTCCTATTCTTCTCCCTCCTTCCGCTTGCCAACCACACCGCATACCACATCCAGGTGAGTCCCAGTCCCCTTGTGCTGAAGGGTTCTGATGGGCTCGGGCCTGAAGCTGAGGTGGTGGCCCCCAACCCTACCTGGAACACACAAGGAGGTGATGGGGAACTGTCTATGCAGGACTGCCTTCTGGCTCCAGTCCAGGAGCCTCCAAATCCCTTGTCTTTATCCTTCTTCCTCCCACCCCTCTGCCTCCTCTCACCTTCCCTCTGCTCTCCTGTCTTCATTCTTGGTCTTCCTGTGACCCTCTGCCTTTCCCAATCCCTTTCTGGTCCTGACAGTCTTCAGCAGCCCAGGCCAGTCTCTTCCTGAGAACAGTTAATTTCCCAGGCTAGTCCCAGAGCCAGAACACAGGCCTACCCCAGTCATGGTGGCAGCCACGGAATTGGGCAACTTAAACAGAAATCTCTCTCTCCCTCCCTCCCTCTTTCCCCACCCCAGCTTCTCTTCTCTCCTTTTCCTCCCTGTACTTTTCTCCTTCAGTCTTTCTAAATGTAGCCATTGAGGAAGTAACCCCAAATGTAGCCATTGAGGAAGGGACCGGACCTTTCTTTTTGCCTTTGGGTTCGGACACCCAGAAGGAAATGGTGGACACCAGAAGGGGAGGAACCAACCATATATTCTGGTCAGTGGCCCCGAGCTCTGTCATGACATGATATGTACTTGCACTTGTATTTTTCATGTTTCTGACTCAGAATTCTGGAAAGCAACATCCGTGTGGTCAGAATAAAATTGCCAACTTTCTTTGCTAAAAAAAAAAAAAAAAAAAAAAAAGTACAGTAAAATGTACAGTTTAAAAAACAAAACCAACCACACTCCTTGGGAGAGAGAGAAAAAAAAGAACATTCTCATATCTATGAATGTCTGCTGTTCATTTCTCTGGAAACTGCGGTTTTCTGAAGGTGGCTTTGAAATGGCATTTTCTCTTGCACCTGTGTTTGTTACTGCCTAGTGGGAACCTGCTTCCTGCCAAGTTCATGTGTAAGCTGGGAGCCTTCTGAAATAAGAAAGAGCAGGGTCGTCCTTCTGAAATAAAGAGCAGAGGAATCTGGAGCGAGGCTCCAGGCAAAGAAGGAATGGTCCATCCTCAGCTGCCCTGACTCACCTGGTGTCTCATATACCTGCCTGGCCTCCTTTTCCCGTACTGTGGCCACCACCACACTCAGCCACTAGGGGCGTACGGATACCTCCCACCCATTTTCCTTGAGCCCCCAATGACACTTTTTCTAAAGGGTCTTTTACTGGGGAACTGGGACAACAAACCAAAGCATAAACCCAAAGTCTAGAGACGAATAAACCCTGGAAACAGCTTCCCAACCCTAGCTACATCTAACGCGAGACTAGCACTGTCCAATAGGAATCAAGTGTGACCCACATTGTCATTTTAAGTTTTTTTCCAATGGCTGCATTAAATCAGGTAGAAACAGATGGAATTAATAATATATTTTCTCTAATCCAGGATATCTGAAATAGTATTATTTTAATGTATAATCACTATAAAATTATTGATAAAACATTTAAGATTGCAGGGGGTGGGGAGAGTTTTTCCCCTTCTTAAGTTTTGGAAATCTAGTGTGTGTTTTACACTCACGGCACATCTCAGTCCAGACTAGCCACGTTTAAAGTGCTTGAGAGCCACATGTGGCTAGTACAGGTCACCATATTGGACAGTGCAACTCTAGACAGGATGATTGACTTGCCAGAGCACCTTTTGGAAGGGGAGGGAAACTAACAGTTATTGAGTACCTATGGTTTCCAGGCCCTGTGCTGGTACTAAACAGGCATTTCTCACTGCATTTCTCACTCTCAAAGTAGTTATTATTATGCTGATTTTACAGACCAAGGGCCTGAGGCCCAAAAGAGGTTAAGCTACATGCTCAAGGTCACACAATAAGTCTGGCTGCAAAGCCTTAGCTCTTACCATAACATCACCTCCTATTCTTTCTTCCTCCTTCAACATGTTATAGATTGTATTTTAGACTGTTGGAAGTACTCAGATTTATAGCCTAAGCTGGAAGCTCTTGGTTTGGCCTCAAGGTCTGGTAAAATTCTCAGAATGTTGACTCCAGGCAAGAGCCCCTTGGTTAAGTGGTTTCCTCTGACCTCACACTGGCCTTTCTGGCTCTTCCTGGCCTGTAATACATCCCCTCCCTTCCCCTCCCCTGGCCCTGGGCTTCAGAAGGTCCTGCTCAGACCATCCTTGTGGTCAGCACTTCTCTTGGCCTGTGGACTTCTAGGAAGTCCCTTTCTTAAAACCCTTCCACCCCTAGCCTCACCTTGTCCCTGTCCCCTGAAAACCTGTGACTTTATCCCCATAAGATAGAAAGCCCCACACCAGCTCACTCCAATGACCAAGCCCATCTTCCCACCACTGCCTATTCCTAAACTCTTGTCCCTATCAGGAGAAGCACTCGCCCACCCAGATTCTCTTTCCCAATTGAGAGAAGCTTCAGTTATCTGCTCTTTCACAGAGAAGAGGTCACTGATATGCTCTGAGCCCAATCGAATTATTACACTTTCTGAGAAATAGTCTAACCTCCTTTCCCCAATTTCTTGATAATGACACATTCCTCAGTTTCCCCCTCAGAGGAGATGCTTTTCATTTCACCATCATAACACTGTTGAAATTCTAAAAGAACTTACACACATATTTTTTTTTAAGGGATATAATTTCTAGCCGGGGAAAAGGAAGGTCATTGTCTCAGGTTTCCCTAGTCCAAGACAAGGAGTAACTTTTCTCCCCAGGTCTATAGGTACTGATTTTTCCTAAGCACAGCCTGGGTATTTCTGTGTCTTCTATTCTCTGCTCCCTGTGTGTCTTCAGCAGGGGTCTCAGGGTTTGAGCAGGCAAGGCGGGGCTTCCCCTGTTCTTACAGCCATCGTGGTCTCCACAAACAGCTGCGGGTAAAATCGACACACTTACTCAAAAGATAAGACTTGGCAGACAGCAGTCAAATCCCCAGTACGCGGTTTTAAATAGCACACCTAGATTCTCAAGCCCAGCCGCTCCACCCGATGCAGCTGGCAGCAGGCAGTCTGTTGTGATGAGGCTTCTCCCAGGTAAATACCTGAGGTTTCTACCTTTGTGTAATAGAATCAGACCCGCCCAGGTTGCTCTCCCAACATCTACACAGAACACTGCTGCCCTCACAATTTAAAAATACCTATTTTTGATTTCAGACTTTACACCCAAGATCTTAGTTTCTGATCTTTCATGATCTCATTTAAGATCTCCCACCTCATAGCCAGCAGTGTTGACTACAAGGCTCAGGCTTTTCCTTCCCCGCAGCCACTAGCAGAGGAAATTGCTATGCTTCCTGGAAGACTGAAGAGGGGAGCTGGCCTTCTTCATGTCTCAGGCTATCCTCCGATGCCCATCATAGCCATGCAGAGTCTTCTGACAGGCCTGGCCGTCTTGCCCAGTGTCCTCGTTTTGGGCGCTCGGCATCTTTCTTCAGCTCACCGACTCTAAGCAAATGGGCACAGATTGCAGGCTCTTGCCTGGCTGATATCCTCTTCTTGTTGGGATCATTGAGTTTCTGGCTCCTTTAGCCAACAACTGCGCTCCGGGACAATGAGAGCCAGTGTTCTCCTCTAGTACCTTGTGCTGGAGTCTCTGCAGGGCTGGGGCAAGGAAGATCTCATTATCTAATCCCTTCCTGAGATAGTGCATCCTTCAGGCTCCCCACTTGGTTCCTTAGTGATGAGGGGGTGAAACTGGAATTTCACCCATCTCCATGGGATCCCCAAACCCATCTGGGCCACAGCCAGTCAGCCCACTGACCAGCCTCCCACGGCCCCAGGTCATTTGGTCCAGCTGCCCATCTGGTTAAGTGATGATGAGCACACCCCCTCTTCTTTTGCCACCTCCTCTGTACCATGTGTTCATTGGTGCTCCCTGGCACACCCAGCAGCGACTGGAGCAGGGGTGAGTTTGCTTTCCCTTGACATCTCCTGTGCCG
The DNA here is from genome assembly GCF_018345385.1 of Vulpes lagopus. Classification (NCBI taxonomy): domain Eukaryota; kingdom Metazoa; phylum Chordata; class Mammalia; order Carnivora; family Canidae; genus Vulpes; species Vulpes lagopus. Next base: position 63,928,583 of record NC_054824.1, read on the forward strand.
TATTCAAGATGTCTCCTGTTCCCCAAACCGTTTACCTCTGTTAGCTGAACTTCCTGACACTGTTTATACTTTCTCACGAAGAAAAACCTCAGAGCCTCACACCTCCATCACCAACTCAGCACGTTCTGACAAGAAGCAACTATCTCATTCACTGTCTGAGAAGGAATGTTATAAAGAAAAAGAGTAAGTCCAGTTATCCCTAACAATCCTGAATGCTTCCTCCTGGGTTCTCTGTCACATTCTCTCTACCCATTCCCCTGGGGACCTCTCGAGGATACAATTCTGTCCATCTACCAAGGATGGGCTAGTTGCCTTATTTACCCAGACTAATTATGGGAAAGTTTCATCCCTTCATTAGGTTGACACAAGATTAGCATTTTCCAAGTGGGTATTGAACCGCAAAATTAAATTGCTAATAATAGCTGACATTATTGAAATTTTCCTATGTGCCATGCACTGTTCTAAGAGCTTGGTATAATCTCAGTTTATCATCAAAATGACACAATGAAGTAGGTATTGTTATTAACATTCTCATTGGAGAAGCTAAGGTAGAGAGGGGGTTAAATAACTTGCCCAACATCACTTAGTTCGTGAGTGGCAGAGTTGGATAAACATTCAATAAATGGATTTGCACTGAAGTTTCCTGCAGCGCTGCCGAGGCAAATAGATACGCAGTTCGCTGGGTTTCATGTCAAAGGCCTGAATCCTGGCGTGTGAACCTTGAGTTTGAGAAGACTGAGCCCAGCAGAAAAAGTGAAAGAGGTGGAGAAATCGGCGCCGTATGCATTCAACATGCATTTGCTGACCTGCTGTGTGCCCCACACTGTGCCTGGTTTTAAAAAGAAATAAAAATAAAAGCGAAGGACACTGTGCATGCCCTTGAGGGCCTTACATGTTTCCCGGAGGGGGCAGGGGCATGAGCTAGTTTCCAGATCTCTGATTTTACAAAGATGAGTCCGTTTTCATTTAGTTCAAGATAATGGATAGCTTTGGGGAACCTACTATCCAGGAGGAGATGGTTGGGTGGATGGATTGGCCAGGGCCACAAGCCCAAGTGGGCACATCTGGCTGGAAGAAATCACTAGATTTTAAGTTCCAAAGGAACCTGCCATGAGGAATGACTTGGCTTTGTGCCAAACAAGAGCCAGGTCAAGACTGAAATCCTGTGCCTAGGCAAGCAGGGGTGGAAGGAGGTAGCTAGCTGTCCCAGGAACTTTCTGCAAGGGTGGTAGTGAGAGGTAGGATGGATACAACAAAGGGGGCAAGGAAGAGGAGTTGTTGAAGAGAACTGGGGGATCCTGAGTAACCCAAGGCTAGTGCAGTTGTTCCTGTGGGTGAGGGGCCCTGCAGTGGGAGGAGCTGGATTCCAGACCCGTTTCTTGGCCCTGTTTCCTTTCTGGCAAAGTATCAATGGTAAGTTTTGACTTTGGTAAGTATGCCTAAGAAGTACCATGTAGTTCTATAGATCATATGTCAGATTTGAAAAGGCAGAGTGGTAGTCATTATTATTAATGATACGCATCGTTGAAAACATTTTTATAAATTACAGGGAATTAGTGATAATATTAGGTCTCTCAAACTCAGAGAATCTCAGGGCTGCCAGAGCTATCAGAGGCCATCCACTCTAGCCTCCCTCAATGGGTATTAGAATCTTCTGTTCAATATCCATGAAAATTATTATTAATCTTATTACAAGCAAGACTGTGCATGATGAATTTCAGAATTCACCCCAGGCAGGAAGTGGCTCCCTGTACTCCAATCATCAGATCAAGGCCTAATGGTTATGGCTCCATATTCCTGGTGGGCCCATGTACAACTATCATTCCCACCTTCACAAGAAATCCAGAAGCCAGACAAAAAGCAGCTCTCAGAGTGCAGTGGGGCCAAAATCATGGTAGGAAACTAGGTACAGAGCCAGGACCTTGGCTGGGAATATCTCCGAAGGGCAGATTACAGTTCCCTTGCCAAATCAGCATTGGTCTCCTTGACACTGAGAAAAGGAAGGAGGCAGCAAAGGGGCAGAAAGCACATGGTAGCCTTTGCAGCCCCTGATGCTCCTTCATGTTCTGAGATCTACAGTCCCAGTAGCAGCAAGGAGGACCTGGAAAATTCCCGCTCTCACCCCTGGGCTCCCTCACTTATCGCTTCCCTGATCCCTGCCCACCCTTTATGCTTGTTCCAGGTCTGGCATAATAACCAAAATCTAACAACAGGGCTCCAGAATCACACAAATACTTCCATCAAACCCTCCCACTGGTTTCCTCCATTTCTCTGGGTTAACACACGTTTTCCCTTCTAGGCTGTAAATGCTTGTGGGAAGACTCTGCCAGATGCCAGATAAATCACCCAGTGGCAGTCTGGCTCATTTGAGTTAGGGCGTGGTAAGGAGGACCTGGGGCAGCCTAATGACCAGCCCTCTCCACCTCTCCTTAACATTCTGGTCCCTGCTAGCACAAACACCACCCACCTGCTTGAGGTGGGGAGATTCAAAGTGGCTTCCAGTATGATCTTTACTTCTGAATCATCACATTAACCCCAACTGGAGTAAAGAAGGAATGTTAGAGAAATGGACCCTCCCCACCTGGCAGTGCACAGCTGGGCAGGACCTTGGGTAGAGCTGACACTTCATAGTTGCTTCACGGAGAAGTGAGGTACAGCAGAATACGTGGCTGGGGATAGGGTGACCTGCGCACAAAGAGCCTGGCTTCCATGATGTAGGTAAATGGAGATGAGTGCAGGTCCCCCCAAAAGTCTGGGAGGACATGGGGAGGACCTCCAGAGCCATCAAGTAAAGGGATCCAATTCTTCCTTGATCTTCAAAGTTCAAGGATTCCAAGGAATCCTGCAAACAGTTTTAGGTTAGTTTGGCCTTGGCCAATATCACTAAGGGAGCAGAGGTTGGGACTTCTCTGGGACTTTTTCTCATGAGCCCTAGGGCCTTCCATCTCCCCTGAGGTATGGAAAACAGGGAATGGGGGTCTGTGTCGGGCATGAGAAAGTAAGATACTCTTGGCCAAGCCCCTCCACCTTTAGTTTGGGATAGAAAACAAGATGGAGGGGAATGAAACAAGAGTATCTGATTCCGTGGGTGGTCAACCAGGCTTTCTTCCCTACATCTAGCCTTGACCGTGGAGTGGTGGGGGAGAAGCTAAGTGGGGACCTTTGACACATCAACAGCCGAGCTAGAGAGGTTGGACAGCATCCTACTGTTCCAAGTGAATTCTTTCACATGGATTATCATTCCTCCCATTCCTTATCTAACAACTTGGATTTACACATTACTGCTTTCCCCATTTTACTGATTTTCCAATCTGAGGATGCAAGTTTGTTTTTTTCCAAGTTCTTACAGAGTTTATGGAGCAGAAGAGGGTCTCAAATGAAATCTTTGCACCCCAGAATTTGTGTTTCCATCACCCCCCATCCGTAACTGCCACCCCCACCCCACCCCAATCAGCTATTACAGTGATGGCTGCCTGGTACAGAAAAATAGAAGTGAGGCCCAGAAGGCAGCCAGAGGAAGGAAAGAAAATACTCACTAGGCAGGAGGACAGCTAAGTCTAGGAGAGGTGAAAAAAGATATAGGGCCCTGGAGAATTGCAGCATAGGGCTAAGAAGGGTGGCTCTGCCAGGAATTCTACATGGGCAGATGGCTCTCTCAGCCATCCACTGCCAAGCCAGCTGAGACAGGGGTCAGAGACCATGATCCACTGTTGGCTAAGAAGGCGGGAGGTGAAAAAGATCAGGCAAGCATGAGTAGGGAAGAGGTGAGGTGTGCAGAATTAGAGGAACAATTGTGAGGACACAGCTGTGCAGGACCAGGGTATAGGTCTAGCCTATCTGGCATCCACATCCAGATGAGGGCAAGAGAGCAGGGGCCTGAGATAGGGCTCCATCTGGAGTGTCCTTGTGGGCCCTCTAAATAGTGAAGTCAGGAAGTAAGCAGGGTCCACCTAGAAATTGAGGTTGTTTTCAGGATTTGAGTGTTTGCGCTGTATATGTCTTAAGGCTCTCTTATCCTTCCCTTCCTGACCCAATACAGGAAGAGAGGCTTATTGGGAAATAAAAGCTGTGTCTATACCTGGACTTTGAGGTTTAGTGAAGGAAGAAAGGCTGGACTCTCCATGAGTACCAGAGGCTCTACAGCATGGGCCCATTATCAGATCCACTTGTCTTTTCTAGGACTCCATGGAAGGATGACTAGACACTACATGAGTGGAGAATGACTGAGGGTGATGAGCCCCTGGCCTTCCAGATTGTTCCAGGGTAAATTCATTGAAGGGAGATCTGCACAGAAGAGTAGAAGTCTTTCAGAAAGTTTTATGCAATCTGGGTTGTCTTTGAAGCAGCTAAGGGGAGACTCAGGACTCTCCCCTCTGGGTTATAAGGCACCACCATGAAGAATAAAGCTCTTCATCGAACACAAAGGACTGTCCAAGCAAGGAAGAGGGACCTCATGTAATTTGCCAAACAGCACAGTGAGCATCTTATATACTTCAGGTGCTATTCCCCATAATCCTCACCCATGACAAGTGTTAGATCATCCATTTTACTACCAAGAAAACTGAGACACGAAGAGGATAAACAACTTGCTGCAGGTCATATAACTAGTCAGGAGAATAGCTGGGTAAGCAGCCACTCAATAATTGGGGTTGCCCCAAAGTTACCTAAGAACAGCAAAGGACATTAGAGTCTCAATGAATTATCTGGAAGGAATCAGAACATGTGAGCAATGAGAGTTAAAAGAGGAAATATAACATTAAAAAATGGAAGACATGGGGAAATCTATTGACCAAATATTTAGTGGCTTCTCTGCACCTTGTCCTAGTGCCTGTAAGGTGAGAAATTGAAGGCTGCCCCAAAGGTCCTTAAATGTCCTCACAAACTGAGGATTAAACAAGTCCCAAGGTCCTATTTGCTTTTTTTGTTTTGTTTTCTAAAATGTGGGGTTGTAGATAGTAAGCCAGCAGGCCCAAGAGGGCATGTGCATTACAGACTCCCTCCTTCAAGGGAGTTGAATCTTTTTCCTGATTTCAGTATCCTCATCTGTAAAATGGCCATGGTATCCCTCTACCTCCAAGCATTGCCATATTTATGAATCACAGAGCTCTACATAGCTACACAAATAACCCATAGCATTTGAGAAGTCACCAATTCACAATGATTAACGACATGGATCAATGATAACACTGTTATAAATTATAGAACACTGATGATTATTATATGGGTATTAGGCCCAGAGTCTCAGGGCTGGAAAGATCAGAGGTCTCCAAACAAGCCCTCCTCTGCTCATCAATATCCCTGCCAGGCAGTATTATTCTGATTACAAATGATTCCATACTTTTAATTTACAAGTCCCTTAAGGAAGAGAAAATGTGAATTCATTCCCTGTGCTCCGATGAGCTCCCTGCTTAATGATTGTAGCTCTAGCTTTGTATAGACTCCACCATTCCTACTCCTTAGGAGACCCCAGAGTCACTACAGAAAACTCTCAGAATGTTCTGTGGTCATCGATGAAGTAGAAAAACACAGAGCAAAGGCCCCAAGGTGGGTAGTAAAAGGGAGGTCTGCTGTCTTACCAAATCAGCTCTGGTCTCCATGGCACACGGGCAAAACAAGAAAGGAAGAGGGGGCAGGGTCCTGGGCAACCTCTGAAGCCCCAGCAAGTGAATGCTTTGTTTTCTGCAAGGACTTTTACTACCAACTGTGAGATCCAGAAAAGTTGCCTGCCACCTGCCAGGTGCACAGCATAGGCCCATTGACAGGATACCTGTACTCTTCGATCAATTCCCTCCCGCCAATGAGGTGTTCCTTATTCTCCCTTTATCCTTAATCAAGGACTAAGAGAACAAAGTTATAAAAATAGTAACTAATAAAATTCCAGGACCTCAATATGAATCACTATTTACCCCCTTTTTTACATCCTTCCTAGTGATCTGACATTCTGATGGATAAATTTGTTCCTTTGGTTCTTACCTATCACAATGCAGATGCTCAGAGAAAACCCTGCCAAGTGTCTAGCAAACCCATTGGAGTCAGATCCCTCCCTGAGATAATGAGGAGCATTTTTCAAAGAGGGAGGAGGGAGAGCCAGGGATACCCCTTATAACAGCCCTCCCCCACCTCTTCTCATTGCCCCTTTCTCTGTGGCACAGACACTGTGGGTTTGGATGAAAAAAAAAAAAAAGGACCATCCAAATCTTCTGACTTGGCACACCAATCACAAGTCCCAGCGGTCAAGTACATAAGCCTTTATTAAACTGGTCTACCCGACCTGAGATCTGAGAGGCTCAGTCACCTCCGGGTGTGACTAGCTGGTCCCTTGACTACACAGGCCTCCTTCCTGGAAGGGCAGTTTTGAGGAACAAGATAATGCACAAAAGAGGGTGAATACACCCACATGAAGAGCCAAGTTTCCATGTTGATGGTAAATGGAAGAGCCTTTGGGTCTGAGCTGAGCTCAAATGGGGGAAAAGATAAGGGGAAAGGACCCATCCTCTGCACTGATACAAAAGCCCACGGTGAGTGGGTGGTGCAAGGAATAAAAGCCCCAGGTCCTACTAGCAGATCTTTTCCCAGATAGCTAATACTTCAGTAAAGGCTGGGAAAGGAGGAGCGGAGAAGGTCCAGCTGGGATGGGGACTCCAGAAGCGTGGGTTCCTAGTTCCTAGAAGATGACCGTTTTCGCAGGACGACAGCCTCCACACTCTTGGTTATGGCTTGACTGATGATCCCAGGCAGTGACCAGTCCTGTGAAAGTAAAAGGAAATCAGGGCAAACTTGATACACGGAAGTGGAGGCAAAGTGGGGGCAAAACCGACCAAGTTAGAGCCACAAGTTAGGAGCACAAGCAATGTGCAGCACACTTGTTTTCAAAAGACATTCACTTCACCCCCATTCTCACCGAGCTTCTAACCGGGGCCTTACTATTGTGTCACGTTTCAGGTGGGAGGACACCTGAAGAGGTTAGTGTCCCTCCCCCTTCCCCCCCATCCAGGAAGGGAGCCCCTGGCCCTGCAGAGGAGATTTCCTGCTTCCAGGTCTGCAGTTCTTTTTTTTTTTTTTTTTAATTCCCATCAACTATTTACCCATCCCCCACCCACCTCCCCTTTGGTAAACATCAGTTCTCTATAGTTAAGAGTCTGTTTCTTGGTTTGCTTCTATCTTTTTCTACCCTATGATTTCTACCCTACCCCTTAAATTCCAAGTATGAATGAAATAATATGGTATTTATTTTTCTCTGACTTATTTTGACTAGCACAAAACTCTAGTTCCATTCACATTGCTGCAAATAGCAAGATATTTATATCTATATCTATCTATATCTATCTATCTATCTATCTATCATCTATCTATATCTCACCATTGTGTGTGTGTGTGTGTGTGTGTGTGTGTGTGTGTGTATACCACTTCTTTAGCCATCTAGACTTTTTTTCTATAGTTTGGCTATTGTGGATAATTCTGCTGTAAACATCCCTTCAAGGTGAGTATTTCGATTCTTTGGGTAAATACCTAGTATGTGCAATTCCTGGATCTAAGGATAGTTCTATTTTTAACTTTTATTAAGGAAATTTCATGCAGGTTTTGAGAGTGGCTGCACCAGTTTGCATTCTCACCAACAGTATAAAAATGTCCCCCTTACTTCACATCCTTGCCTAAAGCTGTTGTTTCCTCTTAATTTTTTTCTTTTTCTTTTTTTGGGGGGTTCAATTTGCCAACATATTGCATATCACCCAGTGCTCAACCCGTCAAGTGCCCCCCTCAGTGCCGGTCACCCAGTCACCCCAACCCCCTACCCACCTCCCTTTCCACCACCTCTTGCTCGTTTCCCAGAGTTAGGGGGTCTCTCCTGTTCTGTCTCCCTCTCTGATATTTCCCACTCATTTTCTCTCCTTTCGCCTTTATTCCCTTTCACTATTTTTATATTCCCCAAATGAACGAGACCATATAATGATGTCCTTCTCCTATTGACTTCACCCAGCATACCCTCCAGTTCCATCCACGTCGAAGCAAAGGGTGGGTGTTCGTGTTTCTAAGGGCTGAGCACTATTCCGTTGCATACACAGACCACCAGCCCCAGCCCCCTCCCCTGGCCGTGGGACTGGAGGCGAGAAGGGAGGAACGGAGGAGGAGCAACATCCCCCCAGGCTGGTCCGCTCCTCCGGGCCCGAGCTCTCCCCACCACCTGCAGGCGGAGGCCCCTCGGGAGGGGGAATGGCATCCTTCCACACGAGATAAAACCACGGGCAGCGGGAGAAGGGAGCGCGGAAAGGCGAGGGTGAGCCCGCGGCAAGGGAGGGGGGGCTCCGCGGGGGCTCCGCGAGGCCCCCAGCGCCCAGCCGTGCGGCGCCTGGGGGGGGGCCGGGACCCGGCGGTGGCCTGGGACGGAGGCCGCCACTCGTGCACCCAACCTGGGGTAAGCGAGAGGGGGCGCCCGTTCCACCGCGGGGCCGCGGGGGCTTTGCTGCGTCCTAAAGCAGTTCTGACCTTCCTTGGAGGAGGGGGCTGCGCCTGAGCCGCTCGCTGTCAGCTATGAAGTCAACTCAGAGCCACCACGGAGAAACTGGGCCAGGCGCTGCTCCAAATTAACCGCCTCGGCTCCCATCGCCCCCTCCCCGCGACCCTCCCCGGGTGGGAGGCCGCCGCCCTCCCCCGGCCGGCCCCGCCCCCAGGGAGCGCGCAACCCGCGGGCCGCTTGGGCTCGGGTCAGGGGCGCCGATAGGAGCGGGGGCGGGGCGGCCCTGGGTCGGTGGGGTGCGGGGCGCTGGGAGGGGACCGGTCCCGGGCATGCCAGAAAGCGGTCAGCCCGGCCTGGCCTCCCAGGGCCGTGCCCTTCGCTTTATATTTACCAGGCCTTGGAATCCCGGGCTGCCTGTGCTCCCTGGAACTTTTATCCTCCCTCGGAGGAAAGCAGCATCCAGAAGGCCCAGGGCACACACAAGATTTAGGGCCAGAGCTGCAATTCAGACCCTCCTAACACCAATTCCTGAAATCTTCCAACCAACCAAAGACCTTTCACTAAAGAGAAATGCGTAACCAGCCTCCTGGAGCTCCCCAGACCCCTAGAGAGCCTGGTCATGGTCCCTGGCATCCTCTCTGCCCTGCCGCAGGGCCGGGCTCTCACTCAGACCCTCCTCACCAAGGATCCAGCCAATGGGAGAGGGTTGCTGAGCTGATGAGAATGCCCCTGACCAATGAGAAGGGGGCAATGCCTTAGAGGCTAGTTGGGGGAGGCTCCCTTGTTAATATTTCCCCGGCACTTATTTTGAAAGACTCACTCCTGGAAAATTCAGAATGCGTCATCATATTTGAGCATCCCATATTCCCTTTTTAAAAATGCACATAACGTAAAGTTCACCATCTTAGCCATTTTAAAATGTACGATTCCGTGGCTTTTACTACATCCACAATGTTGTGCAACCATTATCACTATTGAATTCCAGAACATTTTGTCACACACCCACCCCCAAAAGAAGTCCGTATATGCTAAGCAGTCACTCCCCTCTTCGCTCTTCTTTTTCTTTAGCCTAGAGCAATTCACTAATCCATTTTCTCTTTTGATGGGTTTGTCTATTCTGCACTTTTCGTGTAAATGGATCACACAACCTATGATCTTTTGTGTCTAGCTTCTTTGACCCATGTAGTGTTTTCAAGGATTCTCCATGCTACAACATGTAAATTCTTTTTAAGGCCAAATAATATTCCACTACACGAATATACCTTATTTTGTTTATCCATTCATGTTGATAGATATTTGGATTGTTTCTACTTTTGGGGTATAATAACTCTGCTATAAATATTTGTGTACTCATTTTTATTTGAATTTTTGTTTTTAATTTTTTTGATATATACCTAGAAGTGGAATTTTTGAGCCATGTGGCAACTCTATGTTTAGCTTCTTGAGGAACTGCCAAAAGGCTTTCCACAATGGCTATACGTTTTTACATTTCTAACAGCAGTATATGAAGGCTCTGGTTTCTCCTCATCAATGCTTGTTATTTTCATTTTTGAAAACAGTTTATAGCCATCCTAGTAGGTGTGAAGTGGTATCTCACTGTGGTTTTGATTTGCATTTTCCTTCTTGTTGTTTGTTTCATGACTGTTTTCAACTAGCTTTGTGCAGTTTGTATCCTTTCTCATGTGTGACCATTAAAGTCTGTTCTGTTAGATTTATGGTCAGTTAGTGATTTCACAGAAATTTCCTTAAATACTTGGAACTAAAACAAAACAAAAACAAGCTAAAACTTCTAGTTTTAGTGAGTGGCCTGTGTGTGTGTGTGTGTGTGTGTGTGTGTGTGTGTGTTGGGACATGCATGCAACACTTAGACCCAAACATTTTACAGTTTTACCTTAGTCTTTACTTCCTGCTTGTTTAGAGCCCAAAGATCAGCCAGAGACAAGAGCTTAGGACCTTCTCAGTTCTTTTCGGAGCATGTACCCAGCCCTGGGTATATGCATAGCCTTCTGGATTCCCAGAAATATGTGACAGCATTCCAAAATCCTTATTCTTCAATGAATCTCATTCTCTAGGCTTTCCTTTCCAGGCTTTTAGGTCAGACTATTGTTTCCCCAACTGTTAGTCTTTGCCTGAGGAAGCAGCAGCTAACACATTTGGTATTAAGTATTTTTGACAAATTCTCCCTGGGTAGCTGCTTCAACCCTGGGATAGTTCTGAGTTAGGTGAAATAAAATAAGCTCTTTGAGACAGTTCTTCAAGAAGCCATGAGACAGGTCAAAACAAAACCCACAATTGTTTGAGAATAGGATCTATTCTGTTCCCTCTCATGCCAGGTGCATACTGGGAATACCAGTTGTTTTCCTCAGGCCACTGCCAAGCTGGGGAGTGGGAGATGGTACCAGGTAGGTCAAAATGTCACATTTCATTGAGACTCATATGTGTTTTTCTTGAATAATAATGCCCATGCTTTGCTGTATAATATTGATTCGATTCCAGAATCCTGAAAATGTTGATTCTCAGTTTTTGTCGCTTTATTCATTGCTTTTGTGGAAGGGCAGACTTTTGGAGTTCTGTACTCCACCATTTTTGCTGACATCACACTCCCTATTTCTCTTTTAGGTAACTGCTCATTAGGAGCTAACTTCTGAGAAGCTTAGTTACCTGCCCATGTTGTATCCAGTAACAGTAAGAATAAGGATTTGAACACAGATCATCTGACTATAGCTGGTTTTACCCAACTGTAACATGTATTCACTCATTCAAGAATATTAATCCTCCATCTACTAAGTGCTAGGTATAGTTCTAGAAATTCAGGATTACCTCACTGTACTAAATAGCCGATTCCTGTTCCTGAGAGCTTATATTTTTATGGAGAGAGATTCATAATAAACATTTAGTAAGTATTTGATATTAGAACTTAAGAAAGGATATAAAGTAAAGAAAGTGGGATACTTCTTGTGAATAAGGACTATTATGGGAATGATGTGAATATGATTTTTTTCACATTTTTTTGTGTTGGTTGCATTTTATAGAAAAGTTGTAATAATAGTACATGATTTCCTAAATATTCTTAAGCAGATCTATTCATCGTTAACATTTTGATATATTTGCTTTCTCTCTCTCTCTCATTTGATAGTAAGTTGTATTACATTGTGCCTGTTTATTCTTCATAATTAACTATTTCTGAAAATAAGGAAATTCTCATGTAATAGTCATACAGTTATCAATTAGGAAAGTTAACATCTATACAATACTAGTATATAATCAACAGCTTATATTTTGATTCTAAGTTATATTATGTCCTCTCAATTGATTGATTATCATGTGAAATTACATTCTTTATCTCTGATAATAGTCTTTGTTCTGAAATCTACCTAGTTTAATATTGGTATGGCCACACCAGCTTTCTTTTGATTAGTTGTAGCACAGCTTATCTTTTCCCATTTCCTTGCCTTAATGTATTTTTGTGTCTTTGTATTTAAAGTGAGTTTTTTTTGTGGGCAGCAATAGTAGAGATTGCTTTTTTATCCATTTTAACAATCCTTGCCTTTATATTGGAGTGTTTAGACCATTTACGTGTAATGAGATTATTGATATGGTTAGGTGTAAGTATACCATCTTGCAGTTTGATTTCTATTTGTCCCATATGTTCTTGATTTTTATTTTTCTTTATCTTGCTTTCCTTTAAATTAATTTAACATTTTTCTCTCTTCTGTTGGCTTATGAACTATAAGCCAACAGAAAACAAAACTTTGTTTTGCCATTTTAGTGGTTGTTTTAGGATTTATACTATACGTCACTAACTTATCACAATTTACTTTCAAGTAATTTTACACTTCATCATACATATTATAGGAAGCAACCTCTCCATGGTATATTTCTGACTTTATGCTATTTCTGCCATATATTTTACTTTCACATATATTATAAACTCTACACTACAATGTTTTTTTCTTAAATGTAACTATCTTTGAAGAGATTTAAATAAGAATAAAATCTTACATATTTATTCATATAGCTACCATTTTCAGTGCTCCTTATTGTGAAATTTTATATTTCCATCTGGTATCATTTTCCTCTGCTTCAAAGACTTCTTTAACAAACCTTGTAGTGTGGCTCTGCAAGCATGAATTTTTTCAGCTTTGGCCTGTCTAAAAAAAATATATATATATTTTCATTAGTTTTTGAAAGATACTTTCACTGGGTATTGAATTCTAGGTTGACAATTTACTTTTTTTCAGTACTTTAGAGATGTTTCTTCACCATCTTCTTGCTTGCATTGTTTCTGACTAGAAATCTGGTAGCACCCTTGTCTTTTTTCTTCTTTATGTAAGGCTTCTTCTTTTCTGATTGCTTTTAAGGTTTTCCTTTATCGCTGGTTTTGAGTAATTTTATTACTTGGCTTAGAGTGGTTTTCTTTCATCGCTGGTTTTGAGTAATTTTATTACTTGGCTTAGAGTGGTTTTCTTTGTGTTTCTTGTGCTTGGGGTTTATAAACCTTCTTGAGACTGTTAATAGTTTTTATCATATTTGGAGAATTCAAACCAGTACTTCTTCAGATTTCTTTTTTTAATATCTCCCTTTCCTATCTTCTCTGCTGGGATCTCCAAATATAGGTATAATATGCAGTTTGAAGTTGTCCTATTGCTCACTGATGATGCTCTTTTCATTTTCTTTTTTATTATGTTTTCCTGTGCATTTCATTCTAGATACTTTCTATTGCTATGTCTTAAATTCACTAATCTTTTCTTCTCCAATGTCTAATCTTAGTTGTTAGTCCCATCTAGTGTGTCTTTCACATGAAGCATTGCAGTTTTCCTCTCTAGGTATTTGATTTGGGTCCTTTTTGCTTCTTCTTTGTCATTAAACTAAATTTTGAACATATGGATTACAGTTATAATAACCATCATACTGTCTCTGCTAATTCTAACATTTATGTCTACTTCTGGTTGGTTTTAATTAATTGGCTTTCCTCCTCATTATAGGTTATATTTCCCTGCTTTTTTACCTGCTAGGTAATTTTTTGTTGGGTGCCAGACATTATGAATTGTAATGTATTTTTGTTCCTGAGCTTTGTTTTGTGATATAGTTACTTGGAAAGTGTTCAGTCCTTTCAGGCTTTACATTAAAGATATGTCATAGCCAAAGCAGTGTTTAGTCTAGGGCTAACTAATCCCCAAATTTGAGACAAGATCTTTCTGAGTACTCTGCACAATTCTATGTGAATTATGAGGTTTTCTAGTTCATCTGCTTGGAGCAGACACTACTCTTGGTCATGTGAGAGTACCCAGCAGTATTTCTGCTGATCCTTTCAGGTGGTTCTTTCTGTGGTCTTGGGTAATGCTATGGTCTGGATGTATGTTTCACTCCCAAAATTCATATGTTGAAATCCACCAAAGATGATGGATTAGTAGGTGGGGCCTTTGGGGAGTACTTAAGTCATGAGCAGTTATACTTAGCCTTATAAAAGAGTCTCCAGAGAAGCTCCCAGGCCCCTCCCACCATGTGAGGACTACAGTGAGAAGTCTACTACCAGAAGAGGGCCCTCACCCAACCATGCAGGCATCCAGATCCCAGACTCCAGCCTCCAGAACTGTGAGAAATAAATTTCTGTTGTTTATAAGCTGCCAGATAATGGTACTTTGTTCTAGCAGCCCAAATGGACTGAGGTAATTTCCTCACACATATGTGCTGACTGGCGTTCTTTTGAACATTTGAGAGGGACTGTCTGCAGTTGTCCTCTCTCTTATACTCTATCCTGTGAACCCCAGGTCCCTTGATTGGCTTAGGTTCTCAACTCCTCAAGTCAGGCAGGCAGGCAGGCAGTCTACTGGGTTCCCTGCAGTGAGCCTGGAATTCTCTGCAGGCACTAAGCAGATGAAATTGTAGAACTCATCTCATTTGTTCCCAAGTCTTCAGGATCACTGTCCTTCATGGCTTGACACCTGGTATTGTTTCATATATTTTGCTCAAACTTTTTATTATTGTACTAAGAGGGAGAATGAAGTCAGTCCCTTTTTCCCCATCTTCAGAAGGGCTTTTTAAATGTTTGCTTTTATTTCTACTTTTACTGCATTGTGATCGGAGAATTCAGTTTGTAATATTCCTACTATGGAACCTACTTATGTTTCCTTTGTGATATAATATATGATCAATTTTGATAAATATTTCATGTCTGCTTGAGAAGAATATATATTCTTTATTAAAGGGTACAGCATTTAATACATATTTATGAAATCTAATTTATCATTAAATTGGTTAAGTCTTCTCTATCCATACTTATTTTTTGTTCACATGCCCTTCTTGGCCTGAGAATGGTGTGTAAATCTGTCTTATCATTATTGTTTCTATCTATTTCTCCTTGCATTTCTATTCATAGAGAAGTGGTTTCTGTGTAATCTGGTACATAGATATTAATAACTAATAGATTTTATTGTAGATTGTGTTTTTTTGCATTGTGATATATTTTATTTGTCACACTGGATGCTTTTTGGCCTAAATTCTGCACTAATATTAGTGCTACCATTCTTTAAAGTTATTCTATTTAGCTAGCATCACTTTTCCTACTCTTTTAAAAATTTTTATACTTTGAATCACTTTGTTTCAAGTGTTTCTTTTATATATATAGAAGGGACTGGGGTTTTGTTTTGTAAGATATTTTGAAAATCTATTTCTTTTGCTGGGCAAGTTAATCTCCTTCACATTTATTGATATGACTAATATATTGATGTCAGTTCTATGTTATGTTTACTTTGTTTCTCTTTATGTCTCCTTTGCTCTTTTTCTAAATTGCTTTGGTATTTACAAAAGGGTACAATTTTGCTCTAATAGTTACCTTTGTATTGATATCTTTTATCATATCCTTATTTTCCTTTTTTCTCACTTAACTATGAACTATCTGCACTTCTATAGATTGTCGATTCTAAATGGTGTCATTGGAGTCCCACTTATTCCCAATGCAATGACCTTATTCTACTTTGGTCTTTCTATCTTCTTTATTAGTTCAAGTCTTAAGTTGCATTCTTTCTACTTGGTCAGAACATACGCCATTTGCAAATTATCTTCCACCTTTATCCCTGATCCTTGTTTAATGTTTAGATCTACGTGCTCTAAATATACCTTAAATACACTACACACTCACCATCATTCTTTTGCCAAAAGATGCCCCCAACCAGTCATCTCTTGATTAGACAGAATTTATCCTCTAGCAGGTTATCTAAGAAGGGCTCAGAATGTTTACAGAATTCTCACTCTTTGCATATATAGTTTTTCAATAGCCTTGATAATTGAATGATAGCTATGCATCAGAGAGTGTCCTTGACTCACAACGTATTTCCTTTCTTCTGAAAATAATCCTCCATTTTTGCCCTGCTTTGCAGGTTGCTCTTAAATATCCTGATGCCAATAGCATTTGAATACTTTTGTAGGTATTATGACTAGTGTCTGGAGACCTTGAGTAGTGCTTCTTTGTCTTTAATAATTGTATAGGCTTTGTCTCTGAGTTGATCATTCTCCATTTTTCCAAGCTCATAGTTGACCTTTACATAAATTCAGGTTTTCTTGTATTTATTCCATAAAGAGTTCTTGAATTCTGCTTTTAAAATATTAGTTCTACTCCATCGTTCCCTCCAGTTTTTAGGGACACTAATGTTCCTGAACATGGGAGAAGGGGTGAGATATAATAGAAAAGTGAAGGTACTGGTTTGAGATGGGAGCACAGATAGTTCATTTACTACAATGGGCGAGAAAGGACAGTGTGGACATGGATGCTAACAGGTGGTGTCTAAGGAAGCACACTTCTAATTGCTTTGGCTTTCTCAGTGATAAGGAAGCAAGATTACAGCTAACTCTCTAATTCTCCCCACCTGGAAAAAGGATGGAGACAAGTAGTGCATTTTTCCAAATTTAGATTTATGGTCTGAATGTGAATCATTTACCAAACTTTGTGAACTATGTTCCAGAAGGAGCTCTACCCGGTGGAGCACCCACAGCTGCTTCCTTCTTGGGTTTGTTCATGTCCAGAGGCATTGAAAGCAGCACTGATAAAGGATGTGAATGGAGGGAGAAGCAGATCTTTACCAGGAATCTGGAGGATTGTCTGTAACAGGTGTGAACACCTGCCCTGTAGTGCATCAGGAGCAGTGAGAGAAAGACACGGGGACATGGGCTTTGAGTAAGTATAATAAGGAACTTTAAGGGGCTGGGTAAGGCTGTTGTGTGAGGCAGTGAATCCTCTTTCCTAGGGAGTATTCCTTAAGTAGCTTAACATCATGATGTTGGGATATTGGCTTGGAGATCCCTGGGTCAGCAGGATGATTGCCAAAGAGTCTCCAGAGCAACTCCAAGTTGACTATTCACTTTCTCTCTTTATCAGCCCCTTCCTGTCAACAGCTCTTGTCCACTCTACCTTCAACATATATTCAGAACACAACCATTTCTAACTTCCTCCATCTGATTGCCCCCGCACCAATAAATACATGATTTTCTCTCTCTGAATTATTTTAATAGTCTTCTAGAGAATTTCTCTGCTTCCTTCTTGGCCTCTACCCCCCTACCCCAATCTATTCCAAAAACAGCAGTCAGACTGATCCCATTAAATTATAAGTCAGATAATGTCACTCCTCTGTGTCAAATTCCACATTTCCCCAAGTCCTAACAATGGCCTTCATGGTCACATGTGATCTTTCCCATGGCCCTCTGCCCCAGCCAACCTTTGACCTCATCCTCAACTGCATGCCTCCTTGCCCTGTGCTCCCTTATGTGGGCCTCTGGCTATTCCTCAGACATACCACACATGCTCTCTCTGCCCTCAGAGAGCCTTGGCAATTTCTTCTTCCTGGAATACTTCTGCCTGAAATATTTAGAGAGCTCACTTTTTTTCTACTTTCTCCTTACATTTCATTACCTATTCAAAGAAGCTCTGCCCATCCACCCTTTGTAAAGAAGCATTCCCATCCTTTTGCATTCCTTTATTTTGCACAATAGTTTTATCACCTACATATTATATATTTAATTATTTGTTTATATTCTGACTGCTTTGTCTGGCAGTGGCTTTGTCTGTTTTTCATTGCTAAACTCTCAGTGTCTAGAAGGGGCCTAGCACAGACAGCACTGGTGCTCAAGAAACGTTTAAGAGAATGAATAAGTGAATAGGTGTGATTGTGTTTTCATGAGGAATAGGACAATGTGACAGTCAGCCAGGACTTGTCTCCTTCCTCTTGGAGGCAAGAGAAGGACCAAGGCTTTTATAACTCAACAAGGCTTTAAAATCTTATTATGTTCCAGTTCTCGGTAGGATGCAGTAAACACGTGGCCACCTCCCTCACTGAGTATAGAACCTGGACAGAGTACATGGTGCAGCTATGTGAAGTCTCTGAACAGTAAGTACTTGCAAGTGGACTGGGGGCTGGGGGAACCAGGAGTCCAGGGACCACCAAACTGGTGGTGAGTGGGGCATATTTTGTACCTGGGGCTCTGCTGAGCAGAGCCTGAACTTAGTATAGCCTGAAACCTGAAGTCAGCACTTGGTGTAGACAGAAAGACACAGAAGAAACCTGGTTTCTTCTGGTTCTGGTTCTGGTCAGAGCAGTGAAATTGGGAACTCCTATAAGGCAGGAAGGGCATGGGTGGGGGGATGGGGATCCTTGATTTTTTTCCTTTCACTTTTCTCCACTTTTGTGTCTCAGCCATCAGGGAGTCCATGGTAGGAGCAGAAGTGGTGGCAAACATGGCTGTCAATGTAAAAAGGCAGGGGCAAGGTCTCTCAGCAAGGGAAGCCTCTATTCTGTCACATGAGACCAGTCAAAAAGTCTGGACCCAGAACCCACCACCATCCCGCATAGATATTTCATGTCCAGGACCTGCCCATCACCCCACCTAGGCCCTGGCCTCTTCAGATGAGGATCTGGGCTGGCACACTGGACTAGAGTACAAAGCCGGGAGCTAATGAGCCTTTGGTCTTCTAAAAACTGTCATGGTCAAATACCCACCATTTGCTTTGACGTGGTTGGAACTGGAGGGTATTATGCTGAGTGAAATAAGTCAACTGGAGAAGGACAAACATTATATGGTTTCATTCATTTGGGGAATATAAAAAATAGTGAAAGCAATAAAGGGGAAAGGAGAAAAAATGAGTGGGAAATATCAGGGAGGGAGACAGAACATGAGAGACTCCTAACTCTGGGAAATGAACTAGGGGTGGTGGAAGGGGAGGTGGTCCGGGGCTGGGGGTGACTGGGTGATGGGCACTGAGGGGGGCACTTGATGGGATGAGCACTGGGTGTTATTCTATATGTTGGCAAATTGAACACCAATAAAAAATAAATTTATAAAATAAATAAATAAATGAAAAATAAAAATAAAAACTGTCATGGTCTCTGAGTCAGCCATGATAGCTTGAATATGGAAAGTGGGGTGGGTAAAGCTAGAGCCCAGCGGGAGGAGACAGAGGAGGAGCTCTGAGATCTGACCTTACCGAATGTTTTTGTTTTTTGTTTTTTAAGATTTGATTTATTTATTCATGAGAGACACACAGAGAGAGGCAGAGACACAGGCAGAGGAAGAAGCACAAGCAGGCCCCATGCAGGGAGCCCGAGGTGGGACTCAATCCTGAGTCTCCAGGATCCCGCCCTGGGCTGAAGGCGGCGCTAAACCGCTGAGCCACCCGGGCTGCCCTTTACAAAATGTTTCAAGAGCACTGGATGGGCCAAGCCATGGCATCTGGGATGAAAGATGGCAGCCCAGGAGCTAACCTGACTTGATCGCTCAGAGGCTGCATAAAGAGGAAGGTTCTTAGCAGTGTAAAAGGGGTGAGTGGGGCAGGGAGGGGCTTGTGTTTCTTTACACAGCTCCCACTAAGCACTTTTATGCGCTGTACCAGTTAATCCTCACTAAGCCTGTGACATGGGATAGGACACCTATTTTCCAGGGGAACAAGCTGGAAGATTTACAGTCCTGGCAAGTTGACAAGGCTGAGCAAGCCTTCCATAAACACATTTGCCTCCATTGGAATTGATATGAATGGAACCCAGAAAATTCCTTAATTCTTAAACTTTTGAATCTCAACACATGGGCCATGAACTTTAGAAGGCAGAAGCCAGCGACAGTGTGAGGGAGATGAAGAAATCAAAACAGTTCATCTCAAGTGGTTTGCTGCATACAAGACACCCTGCTCAGTATCATGAGAAATGAAAGAGTACCAGCCATGCCCCTGGGGCCTCCATGGGTCTCCCTGGAGGAACTTATCTCTGGTTGATCAAAGACTGGTGGGTTTTCCACTCACCTCCCTTGGCCTCTCTGTCTCTGAGGAATGTGCTGCCAGGCATAGATGGACTGGCCAGAGTTCCAGGCGGGCCATGGTAGCCCTCTCAGCCAGGAGAATTCATGGCACTCTCAAGGTTCTCAGACCTGCAGGAATCACTTATCTGAGAAAGTAACTAAGGGAAAGAGATTTGTTCTGAGTCCAACTAGGAATCACTTAAGACAGTCTGCTGTTTCTGAAGAACAAACCCCAGCTTTCGGGTTCTGGGGCGATGGTCCTGTGGGCTCACTGGGGAGAGCATGCAGAGCATGACTCAGGGCAGTGGGCCGGGGGCAACATTTTTCTTCGGAGGCCCATGCCAAGGGGGCCGCTTGTCTCTTCATGAGTGAGTGGCCTCTGTTCTTTAATTGGTAAATGACAATAAGGAGAGATCTAGCTCAGGGGGCTGTGTATTTATAAGCTGAGAAGTACAGAGTTATTAAATACATCACACACAGAACTGGGGAAACGGAAGTGCTAACAGCTTCCTTTATATTAATTATGTGTGCCACTGAGCACGGTGTCATCAACTGCTTCATATTCACAATACTCTTCAGCATGTCGGATTTCAGAATCACTAGATGGGCGCAGTCAGAGTCTCGGAGGCCATCCAGCTTAGTCTCCCTTATCTGATACTAGAATTCTCTGGCTACTTTTCATGCCAAGGAACACTGATATTATCTTGAGTAGTAATGAGCATACAGTAATGAGCAGAGTCCATCTGGAGCCTGGAGGACGGCTTCCCGTGCCCCTCCCCCTCCACGCAGCCTGAGCCATCGGATCCATTCTTGCCCTCTTGGATGCCTGAGTGCAGGCAGATTCAGCATCCAGCATGGTCTGTGGGTCACCGTCCAAATAGGAAAAACTGCTCTGGATGAAGACGTGGCCTGGGAAACATGCTGCGGCCTCTGCTGTCCTCTCAGCCCAGTGTTGAGTGAAGAAGGAAGGGTAGGCAGGCCTAGGGTGTGAGGTGTCAGAGTGGCCCAATTCCCCAGGCCCAGAAGGCCCAGCAGGGAATGAGCCCAGCTGTCCCAGTTATAAACTAAAAGACCTGAAAGAGCTGTTGGTATCACCCTGGAGCTACACGTGACAACACAGGGGAGCCAAGTCCCTGTGAATCCCAAATCCCCCACTGCGATGCGGATCACACCACTGCCACATGCATCTGTTACCTCAGAGTCCTGCTTTCCCACAGTTCTGGGCATAATCGCTAAGAAGCCACACCAGAGTGGAACACTGCCACACCGGCCCCCAGCCTTGCCTAGTACCTGGCACTGGTGGAAGGTCCCATTCCCTCATCTTAACAGAATTTCCACCACAAAAAGTGAGGATGCCCAAGAAGGTGATCCCACTCCTTTGAGGGGCCACTGCTCTGGGGCATTGAAGCCACACAGCAGGCAGCCACTGCTGAAAGGGGAAGTGGGAGTCCCCCAGGCAGCCATGGGCCAGGCCCCCTCCCCTTTGATTCTTACCTTATCTCTCTCCCAAGCTCAGTCTGCCTGGATGGGGTGGAAGGTAAAGAGACAGCAGTCAATTTCATCCCCCAGACACAGCTGAAGCAGTAAGGAATAAGATATAAAAAGGCCCAGGACCCCTGGGTGGCTCAGTGGTTAAGTGTCTGCCTTTGGCTTAGGTCATGATCCTGAGGTCCTGGGATCGAGTCCCATATCAGGCTCCCTGCAGGAAGCCTGCTTCTCCTTCTGCCTATGTCTCTGCCCCTCTCCCTGAGTCTCTCATGAATAAATAAGTAAACTCTCAAATATATATATCCCTTAAAGAAACCTGTTCAACCCAGCCTGCTGCCCTCAGCTGTGGGTGAAGCAGGTGTTCTGGGTGAAGCTTCAAGGCATG
Organism: Vulpes lagopus; assembly: GCF_018345385.1. Classification (NCBI taxonomy): domain Eukaryota; kingdom Metazoa; phylum Chordata; class Mammalia; order Carnivora; family Canidae; genus Vulpes; species Vulpes lagopus. The sequence goes on from NC_054824.1 coordinate 63,950,188, forward strand.
CCACAGGGGTGCCAGGGCACTGGGACCAGTGTGCAGGAGCTTGTCCACTCCCAGAACTTCAGGTCACATGGTTGTTAGTGGAGGTTGGAGCTGAGCTATGGGACAGGACAGGGAAGGGAAGAAGTGGAGGTGGGATGGTGGGAAGAGGCCTGCAGCTGTCCCTTCTGAGCAGTCCTAAGGATCTTCACCAGAGAAATGAGGAGGAGCTGGGGCTCTGCTGCCTACTTGAAGAAGGGGACCCTACAGCATGGGATGTAGAGGGGCCCCAGGTCCTTTGAGCAGGTCCTTTCCTGGGAAACCGTTGCTCAGCAGCATAGGGAGGGAAAGAGCCTGGGAAGGGTGGATGGTGGCTCTCCACAACTGGGAACAGCAGCTTTTCCACATCCATCTCTCTAAGGGGGGTGCTCTTCTACTCTGTGTTCTTCTGTGGGCTCTGATTCCTGTGAAAGAAGATGATGATCAGGAGACACCTGGAAGGCAGGTGACAGCAGGGAGAGCCACGGATGCAGGCTCCGTGTCAGGCCCAGCCCATCTCCCTGTCCCCTAGTGAGGCTGCCAGGAGATTCCGTCTCTCCCCAGAAATACCAGGTGGGTGTGCTCTTTTGAGCATTTTAAAGGAGAGGAAATGGCAGATCAGAGAGGTCTGGTCTGCGTGTTTGGTCCTGGTTCCTCCTAAACATAGATGGGAGCCCCTGGCCCTGCAGAGGAGATCTCCTGCCCCCAGGTCTGAAGTTTGATCCAGCCCAAGCCCACCTGTCATGGTGGGAAGGGAAGTAAGAAACAGAACTAAGTAGGAAACCACAGAACCACATCCCGTAAACCCCAGTGGGGAGTCAGCCTCAGGCTCAGGCTGGGGGCTGGCCGGGCAGTTCCACCAGGCTAGTTCTCATCCTTGGAGTCCCACACCCTCCCACCACCTGCAGGTGGTGACCCCTCAGGAAGGGGGAATGGCATCCTTCCACAGGAGATAAAACACACAGGTAAAGGGAGAAACGAGGGCAGAAATGTGAGGATGAGCCCGCAGCAAGGGGAGGGGGCTCAAGGAAGGCTTTGGGGGTAGCCCTGCTAACTGGCCATCCCTGCCTCGATGGGAACACCCAAGGTCAAGTCCACAGGTACCAGAAGGCTCCAGGGACCATGAGGATAAGGGGGGGTTAGGAGAAGGGCACCACAGTTCCAATGGCCATGGATCCACTGAGCCCCAGCCTGTGAGACCAGATGGTGCTGGTGTGACTGGGTGGCCCAGGGCTATGGCAGAGGTTCCACTGGAAGTAGGCAAGGAGAAGACCACTGCCTTGGGTAGTTCAAGCTGGTAGGAAACAATCACAACAAATTTTGGCCACTTTTAGGTAATGCCAACTTATGTTTTCCAAAAAGAGTTAAGGAAGAAAGAGAAAGGAAGTATGGCAATTAATGCTCACACATCTTTGTTGTTTGGGTTGATGCCATGTGCTGGATGCTCTGCTGTGGTTTCTCACTCCATCCTCACAATTATTTGAAGGGGGCATGGCTGTCCCATTTTATAGATGAGGTCCCTGTGCTGGAAGGTTATTGATAGTCCTCTGATAAGGAGACTCTCAAGCCCCAGATTGGGCACCCTCCAGACTGCCCCTTCATCTAGCTTCCTACCTCTGGCCAAGGCTTCATAGCTTCCTGAGAGTCCAGGGGCAACATCGCATGGGGTGGGGGTGCCAGGAGCTCCAGGGACCAGGACTGACAAAGAATGAGTGCGTGGGGCATGTTGGCAGTTGTAACAGGAGGGATTTTAGAGACTGGCACCCTGGTTTTCCTAAATGTCTCAGGGCGGGCTCCTTCTGCCTTCTGCCCTGGAGAGCTTTGCCCAGCCCTTTCCATTCTGTGTGCTACTCTGGAGGTCTTCACATGGAAGCAGAGGCTTTGGAGATCTTGCAGGCCAGTGAGGACTCATCCTGCCCCGTGTCACCAGTGCCAGCTAGAGTATGCCCCCACCTACATCTCCAAGCTCTGCTCTGTGAGGACATCATACTTAACTATGTGGTCTCTAACCATGAAGGGGGTGGGTATTCTGCTACTCTGACTATATGGATCACCACACACACACACACACACACATGCACACACGCACACACACACACACACATGGAATTGGAGCAGCCTTGAAATTAGTAAGACCTGAGTGCCATAGAACAAGGGTCATATACATTAGAGTTTGGTAGTACCTCAACCACCATAGACCACACACGGTGCACAATCCTGCATTTCCTAAATACCTCTTGTTAGAGTGGCATGTCCAAGTTCAGGCGAGGCCAGAACATTCATAAGCTTGAGGTCCCTCCTCCCATCTCGTTGTCAGGGCAAAGATGGCATCCCCTCCCCTGCAGATGGGTTCTGACCTGTGAAGGATAAGGTGAGGGCCAGGGAGCCTGGGTGAAAAGGGAGCCCCTGTACCCTGCTTGATCTCAGACCTGCCTCAACGGTGCCCCATGTCTAACCCAGCTATATTTAGCAAGCTCAACTCTGTAACTAGAGCGACCGGGTCACCCCAACCCCCTCCCCTTCTGAGGACTCTGCAGGGGCCAGTTTCTCACACCTTTTAATCAAATCTTCCATTTCTCCAGGCAACCAACACAAAAGGCCTGGACCAGGTGGTGGAGATGCTCTGGCTCCTACACAGAGGTTCTATTTTCTGTTCTGCATTCTTCCAGGATGGGTAATTATGGATCTGTCCTTAGAGACATTCTGTTTCTTAGCATTGGCTGTTAGAAAGCCCATCTATGTTAAGCCGGTCTTGCCACTTGTATCTGGTGTTACACTGCAGAGTACTCTATCACAGACACGCGGCTGTCTGTGCCCATGTGAATCCACTTGAGTGCACACTCTAGCATATAGACAGAGTCTGTGAATGCATATGTGGGGGGGGACATTGTTATGTGACCAGAGTGCTCATCGATCAATAGTTAGGTACCCACTATGTGCCAGGCCAAGGTGGTCTGGGTGCCAGGCACACTTCCATGAATGGAGGGGAACGATGGCTTCACCTGGGGTTTACATTTTAGTGGCAGAAACGGTAAACCCTGAAGTCAGATCATTTCAGGGGGTGAACCATGCTGAAGGAAATAAGCAGATCGATGCTACAGAATGAAAGGTACAGTGGTCTAGCTATGGGTAGCTACTTTGGATAGGGCTGTCAAGCTAGCCTCTCCAGGAAGGCATGAAGGTCTGGAGGTCAAGCATTCCAAGCAGAGGGAACAGGAGCCCTAGAAAGGGATGAGTGTGGTAGAGGTAATGACAGTACTTGACAGGTAATGACAACTCCTTTAGGGAGTTGTGATGATCCAAGGAGTTAACAGAGGTAAAGGGCTTCCAACTACACCTACCTCATAGCACATAGGTGTTCTTTTCAATAAGTGTTTGCTATTATGAGCAGCCTTGTTGTTATTACAAAAAAAAAAGGAGCTAAGGTTTCAAGAGATGGACATTTGTCTACTGGGACAAGTTCTGGTCTGGAAATAGGGGAGACGTGAGCCTTACTTTTTGTTCTGTCTTCAAGTCCCTTGGTGTCCAGTTCCTCTAAGTGGGTTCCAGGGCAGTCTTGTGGGGCCCAGCTAAGCAGTTGGCATGGCAGTAACCTCTAAGGTTTCATAAGAAGATAGGATTTTTACCAGAAAAGGAGTTCAGACCTCATCAGGAGAGTGTCATAGGCAAGCTAAGCCTCGAAGGACACACCGGTCACCTGAAGCAAGGACAGGAGGCAAAGCAAAGAAATAAGAGGGGGTAGGCATGGGGCTGGGGCTGGGGGGGTGGGGATTGGAGAGAAGGGCTGGCTTCCCAGAAGCCATCTTTACCGGTCCAGACATTGGCAGGCACTATGGGGGTGGCTGGGATGAAGGCCCAAGGTCAGGTTGGCACTGGGCTTTTCATCTTTTAAATGAGGGAGTTGGTTGAGATGATTAATAAGCTCTTTCAAGACACTCCTCTCAAAACATCCATGGGAGGCTGAACTGCTGGGGGGCTAAGAGGGTATAAAGAGAGCATCCTTTGAGTGTAATGAGCCCTGGGTCTGTAGTAGTCTTGGGACACACTGTTTGGTTTCCTTTTTGCTAGCTGGAGGTGGAGAAGGAATTAATGTTTATAGTCCTGGGCTAGGGTTCCACTCTGTGATCAGACCTCGAAGGTGTGTGTTGCCAGCCAGCTCTGGGGAGGACTTCCATTAGAAATGCCCACCCTTCTCCCCAACTGGATGAAAAGAAGGCACTGACAAGTTGTGCACATTTACAAACACACACTCACACTTCTATTATGGACAGGTGTTGGAAAATTTACAGGTAAATCAGATTTCTGTAAATCAAATTTTATGTTCATTGCACTTTGGCTGCTTACTGTTTAAAGAAGCCCTGTTGCAAGTCCTTTTATGAAACAAATATCTCTCCTCCCATAGATATCAATGTTCATATTTAGGCATTCAAGTATGGAAGCCCCTGTCTGTTCAGGTGTGTGTGTGTGTGTTTGTGTGTGTGTGTGTGTGTGTGTGCATTTGCATTCATTCTGGCACATAAAAGGATCCATGAATAAAAATGTTTTCTTTTTCTCTCAGGCTTTGTTGTGATATGTTGCTGGAAAAAAAGACACACTGTTCAAGCAAAGGGCAGACCCTGAGCAGCTCAGATCTCTATCTGAGTGTGCTCCCCATCCCTTCTGTGTCTGATTGCTGCTCCCCAGGGTAGAACTCATGGGCCCACCTCAGGGCAAGGCACAGAGGGAACTTAATAACTTGGGGAAAATGGAAAATCTGTCTGCTGCCTGGAATGGGGTGGGGCAGGGGAGGCAGTTGTGAGAAGCATAGAAGAGGTAATGGGGAATTCTAGAATTCACATACAAGATTGCATGCTACGATCAATGGTTCATCAGGAAATACCCAGGGAGCCACCAATATATTTGCTTTCTGCGTGTCTACAGGACGAGGGCAGTGGCCCTAACAGTTGTGTATTTCAGTGCTCCAAAGAGTGGCTTGACTTCCCCCTGGTAAATCCGAGGCACCTCCCTGGGCTTCAAGTCTTATCTCACCACCCCACACCTCTGACTTCTGCATGGGGAAGGGTCCCCTTCACTCCCCAGCCTTCTGCAGGCTGGCATGGGGAGGGGCCCAGGAGCCTCCGGAAAGACTCTCCTTCATCATTTATTAATGGTCCCTGGCCTCTTCCCTGAGATAATTAGGGTTGGGATATTTTCATATCATGCAGTTAATTGCCATCTGCACTGCTTAACAAGTGAGGGCAGTGGGTAGTAATCTGGAGGCCCACCCAGGATGGGACGTGAGTCACGGTGTTGGCTGCCACAGCCTTAGGGCGAGGGAGGGGAGGCAGGGAGCCCACACTGGGACGTGGGAGGTGCCGGACTCACAGTTCACAGGGAAAGTGTTAAGAACCAGGCTTCTCCTTCGGGAGCAGGAGCGAGAGATGAGATCCTGGCAGAAAGCTAGGTTCTCACCACAACAGACACCCACAGGATGTCCCAGGAGCTGCCTCAAGAGCACGTAGATTTGGGATCAGAAGTCCTGAGATCTAGCCCTTGGTTCCCTGAAGCAAAGTCTGAGCTGGGGATTCCTGTGTGTGTGCGTGTGTGTGTGTGTGCGTGTGTGTGTGTGTCTTGTTGAGGGAGGAAGAGAAGACTGGAAAAGAGGAATCTAGGCCAAGATGCCACTTGAGCCAACATCTTGCCTGAGCCTGATCCCTCAGGGAACTCTGGAACCTGAGTGGCCCCTTGGAATTTGTCCTTAAGACAAGGGGGCCAGCTTTGATGTTCTGACACCAGTGTCATTGGCAAAAGGCTATTGGGGTGGTAAGGCATGTGACACAGGGCCTCACCTCCTGGGTGGCTCCCAAGGAAGTGGCTTCTATCTTGCCAAGTAAAGACAACACATCAGAGAAGGCATAATTAGGAGCCATTAGCAACCAACACACCAGCAGCTAGGTGATGGAGATGTGGCAATAGAGATCTGACCCAGCCTTCCAAGCCGGAAGACCACAGACATCTAATCTTTGAGGCCCAGTTCCTGCCCATGTGGAAGAGGATCCACAGCCCTCCGGGGCTCTCTCACAGTGCAGAAGGGTGGTGTGGAGGGCATCTTATAGCTGCTATGTGCCATCTATGTACCTGCGGGTAACACTATTCCGTGAAGAAGAGCGTGGATCCAGCTCTGAGTGTGGTTGGGGAGCACAGATTGGTGCTTGTCTGGATTTCTAAGGCTTCCCTCATCACCCTATGGCCTTGCCTGGGTGCCTTCCATTAGACAAACATTCCTTTGGGAAGTCATCATCCTTTGGGATAATTTACAGAGAAAGCAGAGAGGGGCAAATTTTTGGTCCTCAATCATGAACACCAATGTGAGTAAGAATCCTTCCTAGGCCATCTTAGACTAGAATCGGGGAGAGGGATGAGGGCCGAGCCAATGGCCACTGAGGCGACTTCCCTCATCTATCTGGGGCAGGTTGACTTGTAGGCTAGAAGGGGCTGAGCATTCAGGCCGGTGACACTCCTCTCCTCAGGGAGGACAGTGAGTACACAGGAAGCCTTCCCTCCCTGCCCCACTGAACCCCTCCTTCCCTAAGCCTTGCCCCAGCTCATAGGAAAAAGGGGCACCCTGCCAGAGGTGGCTTCTGTGCCATAAGCCAAAAGGAGAGGTGATTACTGGGGAAGGTGGTGCAAGAAGCAAGAGAAAAGCCCTCTCTCCATTGTGGCTACTGGGGACACAGACACCTTGGGGGTCCCAGCAGGCCTGTGGGGTAGAGGAGGGGAGGGGTACGGTATCAGAAGAGCCCTCTGATGAGCCCCAGGCTCCATGTTGCCTGCAGGACAGCAAGTGGTAATATTGCCAAGGTCAGAAAAGTTGACCCACTGTCCATCAGACCTTTCTGGGAGAGAACAAAACGACACTCTGGTGCTTCTTTCCACCTCAAGAAATGGCCCGCAGTGCCTCAGCAAGATCATCATCTCCACTTCCTTCCAGGAGGCAACCTGGTGCCCCCTCAGCAAGTCACCAGCCCTCCCTTCCCTGAGGGAGGAGGGGTTCCACTCTTAGGACCCCCTGCCTTAGCCCCAATGCCTGGCCTCCTGGGTATGTCCCACCTCCTAGGGGACAGGGCTGGGCAGGCTGGCCTGTTCCTCTATTGGACTGAAAAATCCAGAAAATGGGAAAAATGCATTTTAGTTGTAATTAGTGGGAATGTGACATTTTTTCTTGGGGGAAAACAGTGTGTGTGTGTGTGTGTGTGTGTGTGTGTGTGTGTGTGTGTTGTGGGCTGGGTCACACTGTCCCTCTTCCCGGGAATACAGACTCCTGCTTGAAGGAGGGAGGGCAAGACCCAGCAAGGAAAGACCTGCATAAGGAAAGCTTTGGCTTTGCTGCTGTCCACACAGCATGAGGTTGGCTCCTGCGTCCCTGCAGTGGGCAGGGGAGGTGAGCAAGGCAGAGGCCCTGCTTCAAGGTCCAGAGAGTTGCATTTCCTCAGGGGGAGCCCGACGAGGTCAGGCCTCAGGGACCAGAGAGGAGGCTAGTGCAAAGTCCACCAAAATGACTGGCTGTGTGGAAGAGGGGAGGCTGGACAGAAGTGCAGCATTTCAATTGGGGTGAGGGAAGAGGAAGAAAGAGGGAGCCAGGTGAGCAGCTGTGCCAGCCAAGTATAGAGGCAGGAAGCAGAAAAAGAGACCTGTCTGGAAGAGGATCTTGTCCAAATAAGTATTATCATTAGCTACTAATGATGTTAATACTAACTGAACACCTACTATGTGCCCGGCACTATGCTTAGAGCTTCCCATGTTAACTTCTTTAATCCTCACAGTGACCCATGAGATAGGTACTACTATTCCCATTTTAGGGAGGAAGACACTGAGTCCCAGAGAGCTGAAGTCATTGGCACAAGGCCACTCAGCCAGCCAGGGGCAGAATCAGGATTTGAATCAGTACATCCTGACTCTGGGGCATCTATCCCTAATCAATAAACCTTTCTGTTTAGCCAGCACATACTGAGTGCTTCTCATGTGCCAGACACCATTCTGAGCCTTTTATTCTTGGAATCCCCGTTGTTAACCCCATTTTACTGAAGAGAAAACTGAGACACAGAAAGTTTTGCACAAAATTACTCTATGTCACCCAGAGGGCAGGGGAGCTCATGCTGGGCCCAAGCAATCGGAGTCCTTAGTGACTCCACGAGGAGTGGGTGGGGAGATGGTGTGGGTGAGGCCCCTGGACATCGAACCGTGGGTGTGTGGACTTGCTGTCAGGCCCTAGGAGTTTTTGCGTGGGCTGATCACCAAGAGGGAGGAGAGATGTAGGCAAGATGCACACAGATGGGCCATTTGCCAAGGGGCCACTCATGAATGGGACAGAAGATGCAGCCCAGAGACAAGCTTACAGGCATAGGAAGCCCTTTCCAGAAACCCCACTCACCCAGAGGCGGGGCAAGTTTCCTAGTGGGGGCAGAGAGGCTTTCTCTTCCATCCCTAACTGGGGTTCCACTTCTAGGGAGCCTTCAGAGGCTGGGGCAGGGGGCAGGGCCTACCTCCTCTGTGGCTGGCTCCCATGGCCTAGTTTCCAGGCGGCTGCCAGGTACAGGGCCCTGGCAGACAGGTTATAAATATCCCCGAGTGACAGCAAGGCCTTCACTGACGCTGATGTGGATTAAGCTGGATGTGCAGCCTCAAGGTCACTGGCACAGCTGTGGCTTCGACTGCTCTCGGAGGATCTAGGTGAGGGGGCTGCCAAGGAGGTAAGAGCAAGGGGGCAGGGGCCCAAGCCTAGGGCTTTCAGACTTTCCTCCCCTATGGTCCAAGTTCTTTACTCCTGCTCTTACCTGCTCAGTCTCTCTCTAACCTTCCCCTACCCTGAGCCTCTTCTGCCCTCCCTGAAGACTGCCCTTAGGGTTTTCTCAGCCCAGTCTGGAACCCAAGGCCTTAGGACCCCAAGGCCTTGGTGGCAGGATGATTGTCAGGTGGGGCAATGGGTTGTTAGGTGGGGGAATGTTTGCCAGGTAGGGGATAGATTGTCAGGTGGGGGTTAGGCTGTCTGGTAGGGGAATGGGTTGTTATTGGGGGGATGGATTGTCAGGTTGGGGGGATAGGTTGCCAGATGGGGCATGGGTTATCAGGTGGGGGGATGGGCTGTGGGGGGGAATAGGTTGTCAGATGGAGGGTGAATTGTTGGGTGGAGAATGGGTTGACACGTGAGGGATGGCTTGTCAAGTGAGGGATGGGTTGTCAATTGGGGGTGGGTTGTCTAGAGGGGGATGGATTATCAGGTTGGGGGGATGGGTTGTTAGGTAAGAAGCTAGGTCATTAGGATCAGAGGGTGTGTTGTCCAGTGGGGGGATGTGTTGTCAGGTGAATGGATGTGTTGTCAGGTGGGGGATGGTTTTCCAGTGGGGGATGGGTTGTTAGGTGGGAGATGGGCTTGACCAGGGGAATGGGTTGTTAGGTGAGGAGGTGGGTTGTGAGGGGAAAATGGGTTGTCAGGTGGGGGCTGGGTCGTCAGGTGGGGGATGAGTTGTCAGGTGAGGCATGGGTGGTCAGATGAAGGATGGGTTGCCAAATGGGGGCAGTTCTTGTCCTGTTCCACCTTGTGTTTCAGCCTCACCTCCTCCCTCAGCACCACATTTCCCCCACTCTTTCTGAATACAGTTGGACAAGAATTCTGGGTTGTGCCAGCAAAGCCATCCCCAGCTTCCTGGGGATATCACATGTGCATGTGCATGTGACCATGTCTTTTCTGCTTATAAGGTAAGATTTAGAAATCTCCCACAAGGTGGGACCTGAAGGATGACTGACTTTGACACGGGGGCTGAAAGGGCACATGATGAGGGCATAGCCACAGCCCAGGTCTTCTGAACTTTCTGACACCCAGCCTAGTGCTCTCCAGTGATTGTCTTCTGATCCGGTTCCATGCTACAGGAGCCCCAGGAAGGTCCAGGGGCCTAGGCTTGGTTAACAGGACCCCAGTTAAGGAGCTGACATGGATAGGGAATGGGGCAGGGCACCTCTGCCCTGGCTGAGGAGTGAATGGCCACTGGGGATGACCCAGCAGAGGCCAAATCTGGGGCAGCAGTCTGAGCAGTGCCCATAGGCTGGGGCGAAGCTAAAACTAGGTCAGGACTACAGGGGAACTGATACCCAAAAGAGTGCTGGGGATGCTGGACATGATATATTGGTCCTTGGCATCCATGTCCACCTCCTTCTGTGGTTCCCTCTGTATCACGATGGCTAGAAGGCTTAAAGTGACATTCCCCAGAACCTCATGTTGCTGGAATTCTGGCTGTGATCTAAGTTTTGCCAACAAGTGGCCTGCCCTTGGGATACGGAAAGTGGCAGGAGCCAGAGGCCATCCCTGCTGCAATGGTAAGGGAAGGTGAGTGGGCTGCAGCCAAGATGAGGATTTGTAGCCATGGTCTTGTCACCTGCTGCCTGGTGGGGGCAGCTGTGTCAGCATCAGTAATCCCAGCAGTGGCAGCTGCTGTCTCCTGGTCTTAGGCTTGCAGCTGTGCACAGGTGACCTGAAGCCAACAGCCTAGCAGTCATCCTTGATCTCCATTCATCTGACCCATCTGATGGATCTGGAGGCCCCTATTACCCTTATATTTTTGTGTCTCCTTCCTTCCTTCTTCCTTCCTTCCTTCCTTCCTTCCTTCCTTCCTTCCTTCCTTCCTTCCTTCCTTCCTCCTTCCTTTCCTCTCTCTTTCTCTCTCTCTCTCTTTCTTTCCCCCAGGTGTTCCTATCTTCTACATGGATTGACACACAGTATGTAGTGGGGACAGGTGGATGCAGGGCTGAATGGAGGAGAGCTGGACTGGGGCCTGATTCAGAGGCCAAGGTGGATGCCGAGCCTGGCATCTGTGACAGGACACGATGTGGTAGGACAGAGCAGCAAACTGCAGGTGTCTGCAGAGCCAGGGTCAGAGGCTCTCTGGGTGGCCTGGGTGGCCAGGGAGTAACCACTAACTGGTCCGGATGCTGGGGAAGACATGGTAGGAATCCCAGCAGACCTCTTCAGAGACAACCCAGTGCCACCCTTGTTCAGAGACTGAGGGCTCTTCCCTCCTCCATAGAGTTGAGGGAAATGGGAAAGCAAATGCAGACATAGTCACTGGGAGCCCCGGGGGGCTAAGCTGGGTCAGGCTGCTGAGACAGTTCTAGCTCATCCAGTGGAGGATGTAGTGGCAGATGAGCAGGCCCTTTCAAGAAGGCTGGCTGGAGAAAGGCACAGACTGTCAGGAACATTTCCTAGGGAACTTGCCTGGGCTGCCTTGGCCCTGCAGGGCTCTTCTCGACCTCCTCAATGCCTCCAGGATGCAAGTCAATCTGCAAAGTGGAGGTGCTGCAGTGAAGGGTTAGAGGGTGGGTTGTCCAGTGGGGGGATGTGTTGTCAGGTGGGGGATGGTTCCTCCCCCCCCACACTGCCCTTTTGCTGAGGGGGAGGTCCCAGGCTTCAGTCCTGCCATGCCAACCTGACTGAGGTCCGCAGCCAAGGGGACGAGGAGCCGGAGGCTGCCAGGGGGGCCACATTCTGGCCAGACTCACATCTGAGTGCCACACACTCCCCCTACAGAATTAAAAAATAAGAGACTGTCAGAGGCCAAAAATGACAAAGTGGTGAGCTGGGCATGAGCCATGCTATTCCTGCCTCGTGGCTCCTGACATATTGGACTGGTCTGGATGCCTTCCTTCCACCCAGGACACACAGACTCCCCCGCCCCATCCCCACCCCGCCCAGTTCTCGGGGGTCTTGCTGTCTCCTCCCTCTGTGTACATTCCCCACCTGTAAAGTAGGAGTAACAGTGATACCTGGGCATGGGGTCATCATGAGGGTTAAACCCCAGGGGTTAATGTGAACACCCTGGATCTGTGAGCTGTTGTTAAAGCTACTGTTGTTAATTGAAACTATTAATCAGATGATTGCCCTAACTCTCCAAGTTCACGACCAGTAAAACTATACTATGTAAACATTTTCCGGTTTTCTTTCTCAGGACACCAAACCTCACACTGGAGATGAAAGGCAAAGGCTTAGCGTTGCCACCCTGCACTGAGCGGCCATCCCTGGGCAGGTCCAGCCGAGCACAGACGGCGCCTCCAGAAGTTTGTGGTGGGCCACCTTGCAGTGGGTAGAAATCAAAGATACTGTTTGCTGAGTGTTGCTGCCTGTTGAGTAACAGGCACAGTCCTGTTCAGTGCTAAGAGGAGTTATCACCACCATATTACAGATGAAGAACCAGGCTCAGGGACTTGAGGAAGGTTCCCATGGTCCCAGGGCTAGTTGGAGGAGGAGCTGGGATTTGAACCTCGTCTGTCTGGTTGAGAGCCATGGGTGCACTGCCCAGTGGAGCCCCTCCTGTCAGACCCCTGTCCATGCTACCTCGGCCCTCTCCCCACCTTGCCCTGCCCCTGCCCCCTCCCGCCAGCACCTTCTGACCTGGGCAGGGCAGCCAGGGGTTGGATGTGGAAGCACAGGGCTGAGCCAGGGCTTAGTGAAGCCCTCCCAGGTCAACTTGATGGCTGCCGGGTGGTTTTTTCCCTTCTTTCCTTTCGTTCAGTTTAAGTTCGTAGTCGCCATGCTGCTCCAGTATTGTCCACTGGCGTCCCAGCACTTTCTCTACGGGGAAAGGACAGGACTGGTCTTAGCTTGTGGCAAGAGGAGAAGACCACTGAGCTGCAGGCCTTCCTGGCAACACGAGGGGCACCGTCCCTGTGGGACCTGCTCCTGGGCTCCCTTTGAGAGGAGCAGAGGGGAGCTGGCTCCCTTTGCTGGTGCTGGAGACTCAGAGCCACTCTGGAATGATCTGAAGTGTGGTCGGGTTGAAGGGGGACAAGCTGCGACCCCATCTGTGCTCAGCCCTCAGCCTGCAGTCCCATTATCCTCAGGGGTGGCAGACTGGGGACCTATGGCCACATGTTCTCTTTGGCCAATGCAGTGTCTCATGATTTTGAACTTGGGTACTTGTGCTCCTTTATTCTTCCCCATAACTCCCACTTGTTCTACTTACTACGATCAACATTTGCCTTCTTGCTACCTGGTGAGTATCGCCCTCCCCACACTTCCGGGGAATGCCAGAAAGGTAGGGAAAGGTAGAACCTCTTCATTGCCATGAGGGAGCTATTTGCGCTTAGCTGCCCTCTGGTAACTCCAGTCAGCTAGGGTCTGGGCAGCTTGGGGGCAGGCTGCGTCATTTCGGGGCCTGGGGCACTGCCCTGGAGTTGTGCAAGGGAACCCAAGGGACAAGTGCCCTGGTCAGGGAACAGTGGGAGATTCTTGGCCATCTTCACCCTTTTTTCCAGGATGGGCCTCCATGGGAGTATCCTAGCCACTATTTTCGTTAAGTACCTCCCACGGGCCCAGGGTTGTGCTAGATGCTTCAGAGACGTCATCCGAGTCAGCTCTCTGATGTGAGGGTATTATCCACGTCACAGACAGGACAATTGAGGCTCGTAGAGGAAGGGTCACCTGCCCAAGTCCTCCCTGCGGACAAGAGGCCACAGGGGTCCAGAGCTCATGCGTCTGCATGGCATCTCGGTGACACATCTTTACATCTCAGCAGCGTCTCTTTTGTCGATTTCATCAAAGTGGATTCATGGAACATCTCCTTCTTGCCAGGATCCAGGCTGGATGGCTATAGTCCAAGCCCCTGACTACTTCCTGGGCTGACGGGGGAGAGGCAAGATGAGCAAGCAAGAGCCTTCTAAATCACAGACATGACGTAGTGCCGGAATATTCCCGCCACCGCCACCAACAAGACATCCAGCAATGTTTCCTGAGGGCTAACTGTGTCCCAGGCTGTCCTCGGGCTTCATGGGTATTAACTCTCTCAAGAGCCTGAACGAGTGGGGACAGCCACCATCTCCATTTTAGACAGGAGGTTACTGGATCACAGAGAGGTTAGGTAATGTGCCCAAAGCCACACAGCTAACAAGTGCAGGGCCAGCGTGTCTTAACCATGGCATCGGCCAACAGAGCTGCAAAGCACTGCAGAAACACAGAAGGTAGAGCAACCTCACAGACTACCTCACTGGCCGCTTGCCACAGGCCCACAAGTGAGACTTAAGTGACAGACTCGGAGGAGGTCAGTGACGCACCTGCCCAAGATCTTCAGCTAGTAACTAGTGGGGCTGGGTTTTCAACCCAGACTTCATTCCTGCCTTTACCTCGAACTAGCCGGGAAGGACTCATTAGCTGACAGAGAGGAGGTGATGTGAATGCTGCAGAATGGGAGCATCCTTCGAAATTCTCGGCTCTGGGGTGGAAGCCTTCCGTAATTCAGCTGATGAAGTGAAGTGCCTGCTGACCTGGGTCTGTCGGAAGGGGCTTTGCCAAAAGCCTCCGTCCCCTGTTTGAGTTGTGCAGCCTGCCTCTGATTGACGCCCGCTCAGCCTCTCAATCCCCGAGAGTGATTCCGTCTCATGGATGAGAGCCTCTGACATCTGTACCTGTCGGGCGACAAATCCAGACGCACACTCCCTGTCTGGTTAGAGATGCATCAGGCCTGATTAGGCCTGTGAACCTGCCGGCTGCTCTCAAATCCCTTTAGCTGAAAGTCTCAAAGATAAATGGAAATCGGGGGCAATTCTCGCCAGGAAGTTGCCTCGTGACGTGGAGTGAAAGGTCTAGAGGAGCGACATGGGGGAGTGGGCAGGAGGACCACTATGTGATGCTGGGGTGGAAGAAATGGCCGACCAGCAGGTGCATGGCAAGGAGGCCCTGTCCCTCTCAGATAACCTCCGTAAGGGCCACACCGGCTGCTGCCCGCCCTGCCTGACTCTCTGAGCCACTCCTTTGCCACCTACTTTTCCTCCACCTTTGCCCCCAAACCTGTTCCAGCACCCCTCTCTTTCTCTCCCTTGGAAGCCCCTGCCTGCCTGCCTTCCCACTTCTCACCCCTCTCCTGCTGTGGGGACCAGGGTAGCACAGCAGCCTGCAGCATGTCCACTGCCCCCAGCAGGCACCATCATTAGTGCTCAGGGGACAGGCTGATGATGCAGGCCAGGCAGGGGACAGGACAAAACAAGGAAGGGAGGGCAGCACTGGAGATGGGAAGACTCAGCTCAAGGACCTCTGAGATCCAGGAGACATACCTCCTCCCCTCCTAAGATGGGGAGCAGGGGTTCCAGCACAGAGGCTGGGGACAAGGGCAGAGGTGGCCTTTGGGAGGGATGCCTCTTGCTCCGGACTCAGGATGCATCTGCTTCCCTCTTTCCCCTTCCATCTCTCTGTTCTCCACTCTAGCTCTCTGTCTCTGGGCTTCTCTAACTCAGCCACTTGGTCTCTTTATATCTCCAGCTCTATGCAGTGTAAAGGATGAGTTGGAATAACTTTTCAGCATTAACTACCGCTCCTGTGTGGGGGAACATTATCTTAATTGAGTCTCAGCTTGTTCACAGCCACTCAGCTGCCATAAATAATGGATGTCCAAATGGACTGTAAACCAGAAGAACTGAACAATGCTGCACGTTGCCATTGCCACTAGCTTCAGCCTTCTGCAAGGAGCCCAGCCTCCCTCTTAATAAAGTATGGCCCAAGCTTGTCACAGCCAGACATCCAGAGATTCCCAATGAGAAGTCCTGTAGTGGCATGGACAAAGGGAAGCTGTAGGGAAGGAATTGGGAACTTGCCCATCCTCTGTTCCTTTTAGTGCGAGGGCAGTGAGTGTCCCCCAGAGATGCAGGTCTTCTGGGCAAGCCATCCTGCCCACGATATCGCTAAGACACCGAAACTGACCCACACTTTCCCATGTGCGCCAGCAGATGGTCTCTTGGTCTGTAGCTTTAATCCTGGAGTATGAATCCTGTGGCCGTCTGCTTACCAGGTCCCTGATGAAAACACCATCCTCTGTGCATAAAGCAAGCTGCTGTTTAGAGAGTCTGAAGCTATTTAACACACTTGTGCTGTTTGCAGAACCTCCTTGTTTGTAGAGCCAGCCAATGATTGCAAATGAGGGCTGTGTGCAGATTCAGATGCTGTTGGCTGCCTCTGCCCCTGAATTCATAGTCAGAGGCTTCACTCATTCCCAAATCCCAGTTCCCACTTGCACTCCCCCTCCTTTTGACTGCTCTGTCTGCCCAGGGTCTTCACCTCTGCCCGGTGGACCACCCATGTCAAAGGTATCCCCATCCGCTGTCTCCCACACTGCTGCTGTGCTCAGAAATAGCCTCTGATAATAGGGCCCCCAAATTCCTTTCAGATCTTGAGGTTTTCGGGTTGGGGGGTTGAGAGCCCTCTGGAAAGGCCCCCCTGTGCTACTCAGCAGTGCCTGGTAGGTGAGGTTCTCGATGCCTCGGGGCTTGCTTTTAAAGCTCTGGGCAAACACAAGCTATTAATAAATCTCAGTGTCCGCTTTATTCTAACACATTCTTGTTGGTTTTGTTTTGGATGCCTGTGGGGTGGATGATGGGAAGCAAGCTGTGGTTGTTTAGTGGTTTTTAACTTTAATGGCTTTGGTAATGTAGCTAAAGCCTGTTCAGCTTCCGTTGTTACTGGTACCCGAATGCTTCAAGCAAATCATCACCAGCCTTCTGGTTATCTCTTTAACAGGCCAGGCTGGAGGAACACAGGTCATTGGGATATTTGGGGTCCGCAGAGGAGCAGGGAATGGTCCCTCTGTGACCAGAGTGGAAAGCAATTGCTTCTGTCCAGTGCCATGCCTCCTGATGAGATGATTTCCCCTTAGTTTCCCCTCTGTGTCCTGGGACTCATTTTGTCATAGGCAGGTTTTGAAATTGCTGCTATAGTGATGAATGACACTGCTAATAACACTTAGCTTTCGTATAACGCTGGGCAGGTAACTCTGCGTTTCACAAACATTCCTGCGCTAGATATTCATGAAGCAGATGAGGGAAATGAACTTCAGAGACGTGTGGGACTTCTCCAAAGCATAGACCTCAACTCAGCCGACACCGCATTCAAGTTGGCCTCTCTGTACCAGGGTTCTCAACTATGGGACAAATTTCAAAGAGACCTTCAGCTCCCTCAGGAGTTTCTGTGAACGCCCTAAAGTTGTTTGCAAAATATTGCACAGCGGGTGTGTCTACAGCTCCTTTTGGGGTGAGGGTCTAGTGCTTTCGCGAGATGTGCCCAAAGGTGTGGAGGTACTAGGACTGTGGCTTGACTCCCACGGCCAGCCTCATGAAGCCAGGGCTTCCGTGGTGCTCAGTCACCCGTCGGCACATGGTTATTGAGTGCCACAGGTATAGGCACTGTTGTGGGCACTGGAGGAACAGATGATCAGGGTGGGCAAGGTCCTTGCCCTCAAGCAGCTTTGGTTCTAGTTGAGGAGGAGACAGGCAAGAGAGTTAAAATAAAATAAATGAATAGGGAAATATTAGTGTGTAGAAGAGGCATGGGGGAAATAAATAGGACAATGACACAGGAAAACTGGGAAGACAGGTGGGGAAGCTTACCCTGTGATGATGACCTGAAAGAGAGTCTCCCTCATCCATCAGACTGGGAGCTCCCCGAGGGCAGATGCTGTGTCTCTCCCATCAGACTTGGAGATCCGGAAGGTAGGGAACCATGAAATCCCCTGACCATGGGGGTCTAATATGAGACATGGCAGGTAGCGATGCTCAGCCATACTGTCATCTTGAAATACTGGCAAGTCTGGAATGTCCTTTTAACTTGGGTTTTGTTCATTCAGCTTATTTCACAAAGGCCTTCCCACTCCTGGGATCTCCAGCCTCAAACCCTGATCTTCCTCTCTCTTTGAAAAAGGATCACATCCTTTTCAGTCCTTAGGATTTCTTTCCCAACATCATATTCTAAGAATAGAGACACAGGCTAACGCCGGTCAGACCCCTCCCCCGGTCCTCCCACCACCTCTGCCCCTTGCCCAGCACCCCTTCCTCCCAGCCACCCTTCCCATGTTTCAGAAAGCTTCAGCAGCCTGTCCCTCTCCCCTTCACAGCTGAGTATGTAACCAAAATTGGCTGTTGTAATGGCAAACTAAATGATGCCCTAATACCCAGATCAATCTTCCTGTGAAATAACTCATTATTCAGGCTCCAATTGTGGTGGATGGAATTAAGACAAGAACAGTTAAAGGAGAAACTGCTGCATCAGGTAGCATTTGGGAATTCCCAGATGAGGTGCAGGGGAGGAGGACAGAGAGGGAGGGGCTGGGGATGGCAGGGCTTCAGGGGAAGGGATGTCAGGCCAAGACACCTCCCCTTAACTTGAGAGGACAGGAAGCTGAACAGTGGGCCACTCCTGTAGTTTAAAAGAAAGGAAAAAAAAGGGGGGACAGATTTAGCAACAAGCTATAGGGTTGCAACAGAAGTCGCTTTGCTCCAGCTGACTACAGCTTGGCCAGAACACAGGGCTCTGAGTAGACAGCGAGCTACAGAGGCAAGAGCCTGGGCCATGACTCCCATGGAAGAGACTTAATCTCAGAGAATGGCCTCAGACCTCTAAAGGTCATGCCATGAAGAACAATGAACATGACCTCTCTACACACAGGTGCCAGTGAAGGGAGAGCATGAGTGGGAAGAGGTCACAGGTGGATTGGCTGTGACAACAGGAGCAGTGGAGACTGGATCTCCTCTGGGCACTCCTTGGCACAAAGGGTCTGTGCCTTCCCCCACTGCTTACTTATGTTGGTGGGACAGGAGCCAGCAGGTCGCCAGGTGCTCCAGGAAAGAAGAAGGGTGGTATTAGAGCAAGTCTCCCTCCCAACTCATTTATTCATTGATTCACCAAACATTCCATGATGTTTCCACCAGTCAGCCTCAGAGGATGCCATAGTGGAATGACCTTTTGGCCAAAAGTTGAGAAGCCTGGGTTGTAATCCTCACTGCAGGACAGACTGCCAGTGCAAAAGAAAGACAGGCTCCTCAGGGTCTCCTGGCTGGGGTATTCTCAACTGAAGGGTGAGGAGGCTGGAAGAGAGTGGGGACAGCAAAGTTGGAACTGATGCTGGAATGTCCATCCTTGGGGTTGAGGCTGGCTGAGCTGGGCACTGAGCTGGGAGCAGAGTGCAGTGCATGCTTGGCATGGGTGGCTGGGGGAGGCAGGTGCCAGTCCAAAGGTTGAAGTGGGTTGGGCAAGTGTTTGAAAGAAAAACAGAGCAAGAATGGTGCATAGAGAGAGAAATATGGTGGAGAGAATGAGAGAGAGCCAGACAATAGAAGGGAAGGAGAAAGGTACGGGAGAGGTGGGGAGTGGGTTGTCATCTGAGGAATGAAGAGAAAATCCTATTCTACACAGTTCCATTCAACAGATTCTTGTTGGAGTACCTACCACATGCCAGGCTCCATTCTAAATTCTTGGGAATAAAGGCCAATAAGCCAGCAGCTCACTGCCTTCGAGGAACTCCATGGTAATGTGGGAAAAGAGCAAAATAACACAGCGTCGGCATTTTCTATGGGGATCTTAATCTGGAATCCATGGAAAATAAAAGTGATAACTAACATTCTAGTTTCTAACTAACTTAATCTTTCCAGTAACCTTATGAGGTGTGTACAGATTAGCATCTTTTGGAGACGTGGGGAATCTGAGGCTTGGGCAGGATGAGCAATTTTGCTAAGGTCACATGGTCAGTCAGTGGTAGAGCATGGATTCAAACCAAGTAGCCTGGTCTCAGAGCCTATGCTCAACCATCACTCTGTGTGGACAGATGGAGGAGCTGGCTATGGTAAAATGGAACCTGCCCTCCCCTAGGCTGAGGCAGGGTAGAAGCAGCTCACCTCCTAGCAGGCAGCTTCACCCCAGAGAGGATTGATTCTTTTCCCTACATCTGCTTTGTATGATGATAAGGAGAAGTCTGGTGCTTCATAAAGAAATGCACCTCCCAAGAGAAGAAGGGAATAGATCTTTGCCCAGGTGAGCTTTGACTCTTTGTCCATAGTCAGAACCAGCACCTGTCCAGGTTGGAAAGCATGTCAGGTTTTCTCAGAAGCTTTCTAAACTCTAAGTGGTGGTGGAGGGGTGGCTTCAGTCTCTTGACTGCAGACTAAAGATTAATTCTCTCTGAAACTCAGTTTTCCCATCTATACAGTGAGTGGTTGAATGATATCTGTGCACTCTTAATTCTGCGTCCTAGGCCCCTTTTCCTTCCACTGTATTTCTCCTGTCTTTCATTCCTATCAGGTATCACATCCATAAATCTTGTATCAGAAACTGAAGCAGGCAGTAGGCTTGGCAGATGAGCAGTTCCCATCAGACAGATGAAGAAATAGGTAAAGAAATGGCTTTGTCTTTGTACTTAGGAATCAGTTTGACTATCTGTGCTGAAAGTTACAACCTAGAGTAGCTAAAACAAGACAGAAGCTTATTGCTATTGTGAAAGAAATTCAAATCCAACCACACCAACAGGGTGGATCTTCAGTGTCAGGGACCTGAGCTCCTTCCCTCTATACCATCCCTGTACTCTGCATGTGGCTTCCACCTCCTGGTCTTAAAATGTCTGCTAGAGATCCAGCCTTTGCAGCCACATTTCATCTAGTGAGTAAGAGAGAAAAGATTGAGAGAGTTGTGCCTTCTCCTTTTTTAGGAAGGCTTCCCATAAGTCCCATACAACACTTCCGCTTAGATCTCGTTAGCCAGAACCTAATCATGTGGATATACCTCACTACAAGGGATGCTACGTGATATAGTGTCATCTGGTAGCTGGCTGTCAATCCTGGTGCTCAGCTAGGGGTTTCCATATTGCCAAAGATGGGGAGAGTGGATGTTATACAGACACATAGTAATCTCTGCCCTTTGCTCTTGACTTTAAATACGCTGATATCCAGGACAATGGAAATTATCAGCCAGGGCATCTATTACCAAAGGTAAGGCTTGGGCATAGCATTCAAGGATAGAAGTCCAAGTTTCTAGATTTGTCAGACTGGGAGTAGTTGAAGAAGTGTTAATGACATTAGCAGAAGCTCTGCTGGTACAACATGACAGCTGTACCACCTGCTCAGGCCCCTCTAACATCTCGTGTCCTGGGCAGGAGCAGGTCCAAACTGGTAGGGGGTGCTAAGCTTCCCAGCTGTGGGGTTTGGGAGCCTGGGGACAAGGAGCCAGACAGCTTGTGACACCAGGCCTGGGAGAAAGGAAGGGGGAGCAAATGGAAAAAGTCAGGTGTTTGGACCGAGGACAGGAAAATCTGAACTCCTTGTCAGGAGCTGAAGCTGACTCACGGCCCCACGGTGGGTCCACCTGGAAGACAGAGGTGGGCCACTCCTGGGTAGCAGGAGGAGGGAGTCCTGGAAGCTGGCTAACAGCAAGCCCCCTCTGCAATGGAAATGGGATTCTAAACAGAATAAAGCTTGGGAGGCAAAACAAAGCTATTCCACTGAATAAATGTTCTGCATTAAAGCAGCCAGAATAGCAATGAATTAAACATCAGGTTTGAATGAAGGGGAAATGCCGTGATTTATAATTGCTTCAGGCAGGAGGCAGCCTGGGAGAGAGGCTGAGGCCCCACTGGGGACCGGGTTTCCCCACAGAGCTGTGGAAGCACTGAGAGGAGATATGGACTGCCTTCAGGATGGGGAGACTGAGATGGAGTCTTCTAGAAAAAGAGGGCAGCCCGGGGAGAAGAAACGGCACCAGGAGGCCCAGCTGCTTGGCTTAGCCTCATTGTGTGACCTTGGCTAAGTCACTCGGCAATGTCTGTCCTCCTTTTCCCGTCTGTCTGATGGGAGTAATAACACCTGCCTCCCTTGCTGGGTTCTTGGGAGGATAAAGGAGATAATGGATGATAAGATAAAGGGTTTTGCAAATGTAACGTGCTGCTCTTGCTGCCTGGTCTCTGCCTCTGTGAAGGCTGCGTTCATGCTAATGCTGAGCTCTCTCTGCTTCTCTAAGGTGATCTGTCTTCAGGGAGGCAGAAGGCGGGGAGGGGAAGAATAAAACAAGATGTATGGGCAAGCGCTTAGAAATGCCGCTCTGGAGATGCCTGTCAGAACAGCTCCGTGTCAGCTGTCCCCCTTCCTGCAGGCAGCCTAGTGTAGTGGTTATGATTCTGTGGGGTCTGGCTTGGAGTCCCCGCTCACCTGCCTGTTAGCACGTGATCTCAGGCAAGTGAGGTAACTCCTCTGCGTCTCTGGCACCCCATCTCAGAGTGTCCTTGTGAAGATTCCATGAGGTGATCCGAGCAAAACACTTGCACTGGCACATAGGAACTGCCCTGTATTTTTGCTAGCTCTTATTAAGTTTCTAATACTAAGCACATCAACTACACATCTAGAAAAGGAGCCACAGACTGGTTTTATAGGCTCCAGGATACTGCCAAAGACTGGCTACTCATACTTTGCATAAGGATCCCCTGGAGGTTTTGTTAAAATGCAGATTCTGATTCAGCAGGTCTGGATTGGAGTATGAGATCCTGCATTTCTAACCAGCTCCCAGGTGACGCCAGTGTCACACGTTGAGAAGCAGGAGTTGAAGGGATGCTTCTGGTCAAATCCCGATGGTGCCTGCCTCCTCCAGTTAGATTTTGGCTATTTCAGGAGGCTGCTGGGTCAGCAGGTCTGTGCTGCTGCCCCCCGCCCCCAGCTCCCATTCCAAAAGAGCTGTTGCCCAAAGCTGCCTTCCTGGGGGGTGGGTATCATTGACATACAAGAGGGATGAGCCTTGATTTTCAACTGACAGGACTTTATCAGCTCACAGAAAACCACCCAAAAGGTTCAGGCAATCTGTCTTGCTGGGATATTTCTGATCTATTACAAATGACACAAAAATCCATTCCTAAAAATTCCCAGCATCTGACGATGGTGCCAAGGCTGCTGGGAGAAAAGTGTTGAGTGGGCGGGCGTAGCTGTGGGCAGCTCCCCGCTGGACGCCCCAGATCCTGCCGGGCTGACAAGCCTGTCCCTTGTGGACTGTGTGCCTGGGGCAACTTACCTTTCCTGAGCCTGGCTTCCTCAGAGATAAATGGGGATCACAAGAGACCCCCACTTTATAGAGCAATATGCATAGGCATGGAAAGTTGTCCAAGAATGACTAAGGGAAGAAACCAAATTGCAGAAAAGCCTAATGCCATTTTAGAAAATGTACAATAGCATGTATTTGCAAACCCACGGGAGCATCTAAAAGTATATATACCAAACTGTTAGTAGCAGTTATCTGGAAAGGGACAGTTGGGATTATGAGGGACTTTTACTGTCAATATTGTGAATTTCTATATTGTTTGATTTTTTAAAATGATGAACATGCATTACTTTTGTAAATTTTGTAAAAAAAAAATCTGCTTAAAAATGGCTAGTGCCAACCTTACTGGAGAGAGAGCATTTGCCAAGATCCCTTCCCCTACCCAGCACAAACCATAGGACCTGGGGCCAGAAGGCCTCTGTGAGAGTCTCACTTTGCACTCACCGTGTAACCGGGCCAGCTCCCTTAATCTCTCTGAGCCCTGGGTTTCACATCAGCAAAATGGGAATGGTGATCATATCTGAACCAGAGATCAGCATACAGCAAGTACCAGTGAGGACCAAACGGCAGCTCCTTTTTCCAAATGTGGACATCCCCCACCTCATCCCCACAGTAGAAAGAGGAGGAGGAGGAGAAGGAGGGGAAGGAGGAGGAAGGGCAGGGGAGAGCAGAACATCAGGAAGGCAGGGGACTCCTGCTAGGGTTAGGGGAAGGCCGGGGAATCCTGCTAGGCATCTAACTGTAGCAGAGCTGGTGTTTCCTCCAACCAGCAAGGAGAGGAACAGATCCTGTTGCCCAGATTATGCCATAGCTCTCATTACCCTACCTTCCAATCTGAACATTTCCATACCTCTGAGCCTCTGTTCGAGCACTCCCTGAGAGGCCCCTCCTTCACCTGACTACTTCTTGCTCACCCTTCAAGACTTGGCTCCTGCAGGAGTCTTCCTTGAGCCCCTTGCTGGTCAGCGGCACCTTCTGGGTGTTCCCTCAGCAGGCTACATTTCTCTAACTCCTGGGCTCACTCCACTGTATAGTAATTGTCCTGTTTCCCATTTAAGACAGTGAAGTGGGCAAGTATGGGTCTTATTTGTCTCTGAATCCCTGGCACCTGGCACAGTGCCAGGCACATATTTTTATCTCTCTTTCAGCTTTCATACACCTTTTTATAAGCCCATTCGATTTGTCCTGGAATTTCATCGTTGATTCCCTTGGGCCAAGGCCAATCGGACTTGCCTACACAAGGAAGAGGGAAATAGGAAGGGCAGGATTGCTGGGTGGTGGTGAGGGCATGGTGCCCTCTAGTGGCCAGGTACAGGGGAGGCTGCAGCATCCCTCCTACAGGAGAAACGGAGGGCTCAGGTGGGCCTGGGGCCCTCTGTCAGACCAATGAAGATCCCCAAATGAGAGGGGGTCGCTCTATTTGCCATTTCCCCAGCGCAGCTGGGAGCAGTCCTCCTCCATGGACCCAGCAGGGGCTGTGGCTTGGAAGCAGGAGGAAGCCCAGAGACGGCCCCCTGGTGGAGAGAAGGAGGCAGCCAGGTGGAGGTGTGCTGGGCACTACTGAAGTGGGGGGTGGGAAGGGACTTGGAGATCCCAGAGGTGAGTGATCTGGAGGAGGGACATGCCTCCTGCTCAGACGCTGGTGAAGGCCTGAGAACAGAGAGGCCCTTCAGCTGGGGGGACCTGACCAGCTTTTTCTTGCAGGGAAATCACATCTGAAAGCCCCTTGCACCTCACCTCTTGGCATCCTTCCAGTTGTGACATCCTGGGATCCAGGAGGCTCCCTTAGTCCTCCATGACCTTCCCTAAAGCCCCTCCTGCCTCACACCCATAAACCAGAATCAGTTGGCAGGCTCTGGTCAGGGCTCCCCTTCTTTCTTGTCATAGGGCCCTAGGGACATTATTAGATACCTCTCTCCTTTCCACACCTCTGGGACGTCATGCCCCCAATTACCCTTTGTAGGGCCACCGAGGGGCCCACTGAGACCTTCCGAGCAAGCAGCCAGCCTACCTCCCCAATGTACCGCTCCCTTTCAACCAAACTTCACTGCCTGGGGTGTAACCTAAGTCTTTCTGCAGCTGCATGAACCCATGTCCTGAGTTCTGTCCCCTTCCCCAACTATGGAGGTGCTCATTAGCATCCACCTGCCTCCCTCAGCCCATTTAACTCCCACTTCCCCTAGGCTTTCCCTACAGGTTCTATTTTTTTTTTTTTGCCCCAACTCTTCATCATTTCTCCTATTGGCTCTGGCTCCTCCCCAGAACCTCCAAATCCTTCTTAAATGTGACAGCTAAAATAAGATCCGGGAGAAGGCCAAGTGCAGTGGGATGATCGCACCCTGTCTTGCATGTGCTGCTTCCTCCTTCCTGGGTCCTGTCCCAGAGGTGTAGGCTGGCCCATCACTGAAGATGTTACCAGGCTTGTGTCCCCTGTGGTCCTGGGTCCCCTTGGATTTTCTCCTTGCCTCTTCCTGGGTTGGCAGGGCCGGCGTTTAACTTCTAAAAGCTTGGCCTTCTATTTCACCCATCCTGAATGGATCATTTTTCTAATCTGCCAAGCTTCTCCTGAATTATATCCTGGCTTTCTTGGACTGTGTCTGCCTTCTGGTATCCCAGGATATGCCAAGATCTCATTCTAAGATGCACCTAACTGGCTTTGGTTTGTTCATTTGTTTGCTCACCTATCCATTTAGTCAACAGCTACTTGCTGAATTCTTCCCAAGCGCCAGCCACTCTGCTGTCTTGGGGATAATGCCATGCCCAAGGCAGTGCCTGCTGCCACAGAGAGCATGGCCTTAGCAAGCATCATTGGAATGGGACAAGAGCCATTCAGGGGCCTGTGGGAGACCATGAGCGGGCTAACTGTCTCTCTAGGAGAACTCATTATGGCATATAGCAACTATATTTCTATAGTGCCAGATATGCCGTGATAAATAAACAAATACGCAAAAAACATCAACCAAACCAAAGTAAACAAACCTCCAAGGGCACCTGGTGGCTCAGTGGTTGAATGTCTGCCTTTGGCTCAGGTCATGATCCCAGGGTCCTGGGATTGAGTCTTGCATCAGGCTCCTTGCAGGGAGCCTGCTTCTCCCTCTGCCTATGTCTCTGCCTCTGTCTCTCTATGTCTCTCATGAATAAATAAATAAAATCTTAAAAAAATTAAAGAAGCTCCAAGTCTCAGTATCTTAACACAATAAAGTTTTTTTCCCCTTTTTTTCTCATGTGTGCATCATTCCAGTGTAGGTTTTGACTCTCCAGGCAGCCATTCTCTCTAGAGACTCTGATTGCTTCAGTCTAATGGCATTGTGTCAACACAGGTCAACATCCAGGTTAGTGTGGCAGGGAAAGGAGAACTTGGGGACCCCACATGTGCTTATGAGTGCATTGGACTGCAGGACACCCACATGACTGCTGCCCACACTCGATGGGCCAGGACTGGTCATGGGACCCCAGTGTCGGTACAAGGGAAGCTAGGAGATACAACCTTGCCACGTTCTCAGATGGAGGAGATGGATTGGTGGACACATGGCCTGTCTCTCCCACTACAACGCTCATGGCTGGAGCTCAGACAGAAAAGGCCAGTGAGTCACCATCACCATAGTCAACCCTCCTCTTTAGCCACCTGTCTTCAAAGCAGCTCTTGACTTAATGTCAAGAATGGGTCATGGCCAGACGCCTGATATTTCCCACCCAAGGAAGGACCCAACAGGGTCCCATCCTTGGGGCAGTCATCGGAGGCCTTGGCTCCATCCTGAACTAGCAATGGGATCTTGGCTAAAGGGCCTCAGGGTCACAGCACAGGGCAGCTGGGGATCCCACCATGTTGGTCTTGGACCTGTTGTTCTCCAATCCCTGCCCTGCACTTCCCGGACATCTCAGGGGTTGACTGCTACAGGCTGTCTTCCCCAGACTCCCTGTCAGCCAGGTTCTGTCTCCCTGGCAGGAGTGCAGGGTCAGGGAAGAAGCAGCAAGGAGTGGCCCCTCTCTCCCTGCCTGGAGCAATTATGGCCCAGCTCCTGCCCTAGAGGTCATCATGGTCCCAGCTGTCGCAGGTGACCCCAGCTCCTGGATCCTGTCAATAGCTCCTCTTCCCTCTCTCTGTCCGGCTCGAGAGCTGGCAGTGGCTTCTAGAGGTTGCTAATTTCTAAATTATGTCACTGCTCCATTTGGCTCTTGGCATCTCTAACATCTGTGTAACCAGGGTCCTGCAATACATTCCCTCCATTGTGTACTGGAATTGATTTCTGTTTTCCCATTTAGATCCAGACTGATACACCATGGGCTTGGCAGGACCTTGGTGGAGGAGGGGGAGGGAAGTGGGGAGAAGGGAGTGGGTACTAAGTGAGGTAGAAAATATGACACATAGAGATCAGATCCAAGCCATAGTCTCCTTCCTACCACCCTCTTTGTGGTCTCCAACGCAGACATTCGCCCTCCCAAGGGTTGTGTTCTCTAAATTGGTCCTTGGCAATAAAAGATGGGGGGAGAGGGATAAGCCCTGGCTGAGTTGGTCCTGAGGCAAAGGAGAAAATAGGCGGAGCTGAGTCCTCTAAGTTAGAACAAACTTTCTAGGAGGCCCCTACAGTCAAGGCCTATGGTCCCCCATCCATCCCAAAGCCTTGTGCTAGGAAAGCTGGTGGGGAGACGTTTGGGTGCAGGCAGGACCTTGCCGCATCACATAAATCACCCTCAGGAAGGAGACCAGCTTCTCAGCCAACACGATGGGCTAACTCGGCCATCCATCCTGGCCCAGCTCACGGCAGCCCTGGCCGTGCAGGCAGCAGGCAGCAGACAGCCAGAGTTCTCTGTATGCAAAAGAACAGCTTTGAGGTGGGGAAATAAATAAAATCAGAAACCATAAATAAAACCACCAGCCTTGCACGGGGTGAACAAGCAGCCCCCTGGGGAGCTGGGCTCTGCTTGGTGATTAAATTCCAAACCAACCCAGCACCAGGCTGTGGGGCTGCAGCAGAGGGAGACAATCACAAAGTAGTGGAAAACTGAGGGATTTCAGACAGAGACTTAGAGCTTTAAAATTTTGAGGGACCTTCCTGGTGGCTCTCAACCCTGGCTGCACATTGGGATCAGCTGTGGTGCCTTTTTTTTTTTTTTTTTTTTTTTTTACAAACTAGAAAGACCAGATAGAGGCCCTCCCCAGCCCCTGAAGATGCTGACTCAGTGAGGCTGGGTGGGGGCTGAGCTCCTCCAATGTTTCTGAAATGAGCTCCAGTCCAGAAGCTTCAAGCTCCACTGATAAGGAATTCAGGGGTTCTGAGAGCAGGGCCAAGGGGTTCCTCTGCTGAAATCAAATCACGCAGCTCTTTTCCCAATGCACAGAAGAAATCAAAGTAATGAATAGAATGTTCTGTATTTAAAGTTTCCCCCCATAAATTTTTCTTCTCCTTTTGGCACCTGCTGTAGCATGCCTGCCAGTAATCAGTGAGAAACTGATATGAACAGAAAATCTCAGAAGCCATTGATCACATCTACTTTGACGATTTTTTTTTTGCAAGCCCATGTGCTTCAGCTTATGTTTTTATATTGTGTTTCTAGCACAAATTAATTTAAGGTAACATTTCCAGGCAATTTAAGCTCCAGATAAGAATATCAGGTAGCAGCTCCCTCAAATCTTCTTTAGAGCAAAGTAGGGTTAAGGGTAAATAAATAAGACTCCATCTTTTGATATCCCCACGGTGTCCATAACAGGTGGTTACAGCCTTCCTAGAGGTCAAGGCCACAAATCCCAGAATTAGTTTTACAAGGGGTGAATGTCAACCCCACTGCTAATTAGGCACGTGAACTTGAAAAAGATCATTATCATCCCCGTGCCTTTGTTTCTTCATATAAGAGCAGCGATAATAAATAGTATCCACATCACGTGGCTGTTCTGAGGACTAAATAAATCCGTGTATCTAAAGCTCTTCCAGCAGCACTGGCCACTTAGTAATGCTATTCGCTAAAACCATTTAAGGATTCAATGGGGGTGTGGGATAGCAAGAATTAGTGTCTTTAAAGAGGATGCTTTAGTCAAAGGAATAGTCTTTTTTCCATTAGTTTGGGGTGATTTTATTTAATTTTTTAGAAAGTTTTAGGCTCATGGTAAAATTGAAGAGAAGATACAGAGATTTCCCATATACTCCCATCTTCACGCATAAGCACAACCTTCTCCCCATTATCGACATTCTCTCACCAGAGGGATACATTTGTTACAACTAATGAACTTACACTGATTCATCAGTATTTCTCAAAATCCGTAGTTTACATTAGGGTTCACTCTCAGCGCTGTGCATTCTATGGATCTGGACAAATGTGTAATGATGTGCACCCACCATTATGGTGTCATACGAACCATTTTCATTGCCCTAAAAAAAATACTCTTTGCTCTACGTATTCATCCCTGGCAGAGCACAGAGATCTTTTTATTGTCTCCATAGTTTTACCCTTTCCAGAATGTCATGGAGTTGGAAACATATAGTAGGTAGCCTTTTCAGATTGGCTTCTGTCCCTCTATAATATGCATTTAAGGCTCTCTCATGTCTTTTCATGGCTTGATAGCTCATTTCTTTCTCACACTGTGTAATATTCCATTGTCTGGATGTGCCACAGTTTATTTATCCATTCCCCTACTGAAGGACATCTTGGTTGCTTATTCATATTTTGCCAAATATGAATAAAGCTGCTGTAAACATCCACATCCAGACTTTTATGTGGATATAAGTTTTCAGCTCAATTGGATAAGTGCCAAGGAGAGCAATTGCTGGATTGGATGGTCAGACTACATTTAGTTTTGTGAGAAACTGCTAAACTGTCTTCCAAAGAGACTACCATTTTGCATTCCTACCAGCAATGGATGAGAGTTCCTGTTGCTCCACATCCTCATCGACATTTGGTGTTGTCAGTGTTCTAGATTTTGGTCATTCTAATAAGTGTGTGGTGATATCTCGTTGTTTTCATTTGCATTTCCTTGATGACACATGAAGTGGAGCATCTTTTCATTTCTCACTTGCCATCTGAAGATCTTTAAAGAAGAATCTGTTAGATCTTTCATGGGATGTCTGTTAAGGTCTTTGGCCCATTTTTAAAATTGTATTGTTTGCTTGTTGTTGAGTTTTAAGAGTTCTTCGTGTATTTTAGATAATGATCTCTAATCAGATGCATGTTTTCCAAGTATTTTCTCTCAGTCTGTTGCTTGTCTTCTCATGCTCTTGACATAATTTTTAAAATTAATTAACTAATTTGAGAGAGAGAGAGAGAGCAAGAGAGAGAGAAAGCACAAACAAGGGGAGCAGCAAAGGAAGAGGTAAGAGCAGGCTCCCACTGAGCAGGGAGGCCCATGTAGGGCTCTATCCCAGCACCCCAAGATCATGACCTGAGTCAAAGGCAGATGCTTAACCAACTGAGCCACCCAGGTGCCCCTCTTGATATCATTTTTTAATCACACAATAATCCTTCCAAAATTCCCAACAAGATATAGGATATCAAAGTATATATAGGATTACAAAGTACCAGCCCCTCTTCAAAAACCTTTACCCTAGGGTCACCTTTTCCTGGAGATAAATCTGCTGCTCTTCAGCAGTTTGAGCATTGCCAAGTCTTCTCTTGGGAATCTCTGGGTAACTAAGACACCTGTTCTGTTCTCTAGGGACTGACAGTCTGGGAGGGAAGATAGACAAGCGTATAAAGTACGGTAGAGGGTGGTGAGTGGAAAAAGGGACCTAAGAGAAAGAAGCTCATGTGGTTTTCCAGCATTACCTGTGAGGTAGGTTACAGAGTGGTTCTGGTGCCAAGTAAGGATCCAGGCCAGTGGTTCCCAAAGTGTGGTCCTTTGACCAGCAGGATCAGCATCAACATCATGGGAATGGCTTGTTAGAAATTAAGTCCTCAGGCCACCAGAACCTGTGAATCAGAAGCTCAGGGGGGTAGGTTGCAGCAGTCTGAATTTTGACAAGCCCTCAAGAAGATTCTGATGTACCCTGAAGGCTGAGAATCACTGCCCTAGAACTAATCCCTCCAGAGTCATCCCTGAGACTCCCTGTTCTCCAGCCAGCAGACCAAGGAGGGCTGTGGACAAAATCACAACATATCTGCCCAAAGAGATGATGCCACAGGCATGAGCTCACTTACAGGGACAGTGAGCAGAGCTTGAAAGGTGCAGAGCTGCCCATTGGACAGGGGGGTGGGGATTGCAGGTGGAGAGGAATCACATTAGCTCCTTCAGGCCAGACCTTTTCCTGGGAGACATGTCTCAGCCCCTTCCCTTTGCTTAAGGGAAGTGTCACTGCACACTGCTAGGTGGATTTCTCTGGAGGAGTCTGCAAAGTGCACACACCATCCATAATGAATGAACCCATTTCCTGTGTGAATCAGGCAGGAGTCGGGACAGATTAGCCTTGGTAATAGAGTTAAAGTCAAGCTCATTTGTTTGCAAGACTGTTGGGAAGTCCAAGTCCCTTGGTGCAGCTCTGTCTGTTGGGAATGGAGCAGAGAAGGAGGCATGATGTTCCCTTGAGAATGACTGTTGCATGTGTGTGCCTGGGCTCCTTTATGTGTGCATATATATTTTCTTGTAGACATTTTTAGGACAGAGGGCGGAATATGAAAGCCATGTTCCACAGCCTGAGACCCTGACTTGGTACAGTCATGGCTGAAGCCCTTCAGCCTCTTGCTTTTTACCTCTGCCCCCACCTGGGACCTAGTTCTGGCCCTGACCTCCAGCCTGGTGGGTGGGTAGGTGGGGGAGCTCTGCTACTTCCTCAATGTGAACTAATGATTTCTTTTTTCAAGATTTACCTATTCCTGGAGTCTCATGAGTTAAGATTACCAAAAAACCATTCATATCCCATTAAATCAACTTGGTTCCTCCAAGGGAACAGGTCTGAGAGAGCAAATCATTAGGGCAGGAAAGGCAATGAGATTTGAGGCTCCCATCTTTCCCCCAGAGTCACCCAACCTTGGGTTCTCCCTATGATTACTGCTACCACTACTTGGCTGGCCTTGGGAGCATCGTGCCTCCTTTAAGATTGTTTTCCAAGTAAGCCGCATTGTCTTTCCTCCTTGCGTCAGCTGGAACAGTTAAACAAGTCTTTACTGGAAACTCAAGGATACAATAAGAAAAAGAAAATGCGCAGCATTACAGGCAATGGGTCAATTTGACTCACAGAGACATGTCCCTTAGGGGTGGCCTAGCCCTCTTCCCTCCCCACCTCATGCCAGCCTCATTGTGCTGGATGCCATCTTGGTTCCCATGCCCAGAGCTCCTGCCTGGACAACAGCCCCTGTGTGGTTGAGATCCAGGAAAATGAGGCCCAAAGAGAGAAGGATGTTCACCTCTGGTTGTCTGAGAACTGCCCTCAGAGATCTGGGTATTGGACTGAGGACTCCACACTTCTAGGTAATACTGAAAAGGAGGGTAAGAGCATTCTCTTTAGGGGAGATATTATCCCTTCCCTACACAAGCGTAGCCCCAACAGTCATCAATGCTGGGTTTAGGTACCAACACAGTAAGCTTAAATGAATCCCAAAGATAAATAGAGAATCAAGGGCCATTACTCTGGAGATATGCCCAGATCCCTGCTTTGTCCCTAGATGGTCAACACTGGCCTTTACCAAGCTGCTATACCCCTCTAACATTAGCCTCATGCCCAGACATGCACCTGGTCCTGCCCTCCTGCATTCTTCCCTTTCACCTTCCTCTTATGGTAGACAGACTTTGTTCCCCACCTTAGGGGTCCAGTCTCCTTCTCCAGCTGAGGTAGCCTTTCAATATCTGAGCCATGACCAGAGAAGCTGAATTAAAGGTTACCAGAGTGACTTGAAGGTTTCTTAAGAAGCTATAGCCAATATAGGCCTAAACCCACACAGAACATAGTCCAGGGCTAGAGGAGATGAGCAAGTCCCCAGCCATCAGCCACGTCCCAGGGAACCAGGCCCCAAGGAGGAGGGTCTGAGGGCTCAGACCCCTGCTGGTCCTTCCTGGGAGAGCACAGATTTCAGATGAGCACATGCTGTTCCTCATGGGGGAAGTTATCCCTGCCTTTGCTGAAAACCTTCTTATGGCTCCCAACACCTACTTCGGGTAAAATCCAAATAGCTCAGTGCTGCCCATAGGCCCTTGAGGCCCTTGCCCCTGCCTGGGTGTGAAACACATCCCATGCTTCTTGTGTGTACCCACACCACCCTCTGCCTTGTGAATTCTTACCCTTACTGTACAAATGTGACTTCCTCTGGGAGCCTTCCCTGAGCATCCAGAAGGAGTTCTGTGAGCTCTTCTGCATTCCCCTAGCACCCATGTTTCTGTTATGTCTCCCACAGGGCTCCTTACATCCTTTGGTAATGATTTGTCTGTAAATCACAGCAGGCTATGGATGCTTGACAGGGGTGGGGGGTGTTTTCTTGTATATCTTTGTCTCCCTGCAGCCCACACACTGGGAGATACATGGGAGATGTCAAATGAACAGAGAAGTGAAGAAGCTTGACCTGAGCCCTGGCTAAAGAGCCCCACAGAGCTCAAGAGAGCATGGATTCCACAGGGACCCAGCCCCTACAAGGGCCATGCTTTTCTCTTAGCAGAACCCTCTTACATTCCCAGAATGCCTTTTTTTTTTCCCTCTCAAAATGCCAAAGCAGAAACTGCAGAGGAAGGAAATATGTGGAAACCCACCAGATGACTTTCCTTATTGTCTCTATGCCAGGTGTCCTTGGAGGGGTCAGAGCCCACTCTCCACTCCTCCCACCTGCCAGATGGCTTCTTTGTAATAGGCACGTCTAATTTTACAGTCAGAGGGAGGCAGCAAAGATGGAAAATTGCTTCAGGGACTTTAGTACCCTTGCCTCCTGTGGGACCAGGCGCCTTCCCAGAGAGCAGGCCCTCAGAACCCAGAGCCAAAACCATCTCCAGGCGTAGGCAAAGAGTGTTTGCTGCATGAAATGGTGAGGAGGGAAACTGTATCAGGGAGTGGTAGCTCTCCATCTCCCTCACATATATCTGCCCATTCTGAAGGGGGCACTTGACAGGATGAGTACTGGGTGTTATATTCTATGTTGGCAAATTGAACTCCAATAAAAAAATACACAAAAAAATAAAGCTGCCCATCGATTGTAACACTGCTCAAAGTCCCAGCATGCACACTTCATTCTTGGGGGTGTGGGTTTAGACTATAGAATTCAAATGTCCCTGAGAAGGATAATAACTTGAGCAGTTATCAGTATATTCTTCAGAAATAGTTATTTTATTTTATTTTTTTAAAGATTTTATTTATTTATTCATGAGACACAGAGGCAAAGACACAGGCAGAGGAAGAAGCAGGCTCCATGCAGGGAGCCCGACATGGGACTCCATCCTGGGTCTCCAGGATCACACCCTAGGCTGAAGGCAGCGCTAAACAGCTGAGCCACCTGGGCTGCCCAGAAATAGTTATTTTAACAGATAACGAGAATTGTCATTGTCAGCTCAGGCTGCCATAATAAAATACCATAGACTGGGTGGCTTAAACAATAGGAATTTAATTCTTTACAGTTCTGGAGGCTGGAAGTCCGAGATCAGGGTGCCAGCATGGCTGGGTTCTGGTTAGAGCCTTCTTTCTGGCTTGTAGACAGTGTCCTGCTGGCTGTGTCTTCACCCAGCAGAGAGAACACTCTGACATCTCTTTCTCTTCTTAAAAGGGCACTGATCTTATTGTGGTCCTCCCCCCTTGTGACCTCATCACTTCCCAAAGTCCCTGCCTATAAATACCATCATATCAGGGCTTCAACATATGAATTTGGAGGAGATAACAATATTCAAACCATAGGATTCTACCCCTCACCCCCAAAATTCATATTCCTCTCACATGCGGAATATATCCATTCCACCCCAATAGTCCTAAAAGTCTTAACTCATTTACATCAACTCTAAACTTTAAAATCTAGTCTCATCTGAGCATCTACACAAGACATGGGAGAGACTCAGGTGTGATTCACTGTGAGGCAAAATCCTTCTCCATCTGTGCACCTGTGAATCCAGGCAAGTTATGGGCCTCCAGGCATAGGCCCACAGTTAATGGGTCTCCCATTCCACAATGGAGAAACAGGAAAGAAGGAAGGGTAATGGGTCCCAAACAAGTCAAGGAAGGAAAGCTCCATGAAATCTTAAATCTTGGGACTAATCCTCTTAGGATTAGTTATAGTTATATTAGTTATTGGTTATAGCAGCATCCTGATTCTTGGTACCACACCTGTCTTACTCAGCATGGGCTACCATATATATCAACCAGGTGGCTGAAATAGAATTTATTTCTTAGAAGGCTTGGAAGTCCAGATTGGGGCACTAACACTGTTGGTTCCTCGTGAGACAGCTTTCCTCCTGGGTTGCAGATAGCCACCTTCTTGCTATGTCCTCACATGGCAGACGGTGAGTGCCGGTGCCTCCTCCTCTTCTTGTAAGGGCACTAATCCCTGTATGAGGACCTCATCTTAATGACCTTATCTAAATTTGTCTTGCAAACACTTCATCTCTAAATAGAACTTCAGCATAGGAATTTGATGAGTAGGAGGACACAATTTAGTCCAGAGCAAGAATAATTTGCCACAAGAATGAGGAGTAAACTGAAGTCTCCTGGTCAAAAACAAAAAAGAAAAACAAAAAAGAAAATAGGGCAAACCTCCTCAAAGTGCCTCATATCCTGGAAGCAGGAATATATATATATATATATATATATATATATATATATATATATATATATATATATAGTTGTTCAGGTTGTACACTAAACAATCTTAGTAGGTGATGTGACCATTTTATGAAAGATAGCAAGGATGTATTTTGTTCTAAGGAAATCAGTATATTAAACCAAGTTTCTAGTTTTTATAACACTAAAATGTCTTGAGGAAGGGTTTTTTTTTGTTTTTTTTTGTTTTGTTTTTTTGTCATCCGCACAAAACATACTATATAAGCTATATTAGCCCTTCCGCAAAGTCTTCTTTTGATTTCTAACTCAAGGTAATGCTATGAGTGGGTATTTTGGATCCACATTGCTGGTGAGGAAGTTCAAATGGGCAGGATTAAAGTCATCTAGTGAGTAAGGAACTGGCCAGACTGCAATGCAAGCCCAAGGCAGAGCCTCTTTCTCATTGCATTCTGGCCATTATAGACATGGTCCTGTGTCTGGTTCCACCACTTTCTATGAAGATGTTTGTCTTGATGTTCCTCCTTGAGAAGAAGCTATGGAAGGACTGATCTCTCCACATCCTGCCCCAGCCAACCATCCCTTCTCTCCTCCCCCAGGGAGCTCCAGCTCCTCTGATCATAGAAGAGCTACCTGGCTCATCCCCAACCCCAGCTCACCCTGATGGTCAAGCCCAGAAAGGAGGAGGACTCTTTGGACCTTCAGGGTTTTCTTTGCTGGAACTTGGGAGCTGAAATGAAGAAGAGATGGAACCCCAGAATGTCTCTCAAGTGAGGTCTCTCTAAAACACCTACAGGAAGAGACACTGAGAAATGAATAAGGGTTTCTACTTTGTACTGGGTGGGGAATCCCCGGTTCTCATTTGAAATAAGTAATTAATAATAAAATGAAGAATAATGCAGATTTGAAGGGCTTGGAACTTCAATCAAACTTGTAAATGAAGAGTTGTTTCTTTTTAAATTGAGATATGATATACATACAGTAAAGTACACAGATCTTAAATGTACAGCTTGTTGAATTCTTATCTACGGACACACCTGTGCAGCCATACAGTTTTCCACTACCTTCCCGCTCTGGCTTCCTCGTGCCCCTCCCTAGGCTCTAGCCCACCCCAGAGGTAAGCGCCATTCTGATCCCTATCACCAAGATAGCCTTTGCGTGCTCTTGAACTTCATATACATGGAATCATTTGGTAAGTTTTCTTTCATGTCTGGCTTCTTTCACTTAACAAAATATGCGTGAGATTCATCCACGTTGCTGGGTGTAACAACAGTGTTTTCATTTCCTATACTCACGGGTCGGATTCCACCTGTGCATGTGCCACAAAGTACGGATCCATTCTATCGTTGGTAGACATTGTCTGGCTTCCAGTTTGAGGCCATCGTGAATAAAGTGGCTGGGGAAATTCTAATGCATGCTGGTTTATGGACACAAGCCCTCATTTCTCCAGGGTGAATACCTAGCAGTGAAATTGCTGGGGTTTAGAGAGGCTTTCACAGTATAATTAGATTATTTGGGAGGGGTGGGTGAGAGACTTGTTTCAAGGACCCACCTCACCACAGTTTGACCTTGGGTTGACTACTTGCCCTTTTCTGGGCCTTCATCTGTAAAATAAGGGCAAAGAAGACATCCCTTGGGTAGTCAATGTGAGTTCTGAAAGAGATAATATAATACCTGTCAAGCTCCTTGAATAGCACACTTTGCTATTCACTATTAAGGAAATAATAGTTCTTGCCTACTTTACTCCACCACTCATATTTCACTCACCTCAGCCCAGCCTCCCCTCAGGAAGAGAGTCCCTGTGCTCTTCACCCCTAAGCCAGGTGAGACATGTAGGTGTGCACCTGCCTTCAAAGCTTATCTAGTCCCTTGTGCTAGAATGATGTGCCCTCTGTGGTGGACACACATGGTCTGTTCTGTCCAAAACAGTATCCTCATCTTCTGGAAAGGCTCCTGTGAACCATGTGGTTCTGGTGAGCACGGCTAATCACAGATCCCATTCCTGCCCCCGCACCTCCACATCCAAGATCAGCATAGGGTGGATTATATGACACAGGCTTGGCCAATCAGAACCCTTCCCTAGGAGTTTTTCAAGCAGGATCTCAGAAAAGAGAGCCCCTTCCTCTCTGGTCACAAAGTTTCCAGACAGAGGCCACTTCAGAGCTGGTCGTTGATGCATTTCTCAACAACTCCCTACCTTCTATCTACAACACAAAATATAAAGGCCAGTGAGATTAGAGTTTACACTGAGAAGAGCTGGGGAGCAGAGAAGAGAGAAGGAAAGAGATAGAGCTGCTGACAGCCATGCCTTTGGTTCCAGGTATTCCTGAGGCCAGTTTTGCTGGTCTTCAAGTTATCTGGATACATGAGACAATAAATCCCTCATCCTTTTAAAGCCACCTTGAGTGAGGTTTATGTCACTGGCTCCCAAGATAGTTCTGACAAATATACTCTACATGAAGGGTTCACACCAAAGGCCATTGAGGGCCTCCTTCTAATCTTTCTCAAGCTCCATTCACCTGGCCCTTCTCTTTGCACCAAACCATCACGAGCATGCGTTTTGCTTTTGAAGCTTGTTAAGTACAGACCTGGAGTGCCCAGCTCTGGAGTGGGCTCAGGCTGCATGGAAGGCAAGTAGAAGGCCTGGCCCACTGACCTTGAGCTCTGTACCATCCCTGCACAATTTCTCATAATTGCTGTCTGATTTATGCTCCTTTCCTTGGCATGGTATTGACAAACGGAAGATTTGATAGATTCTCTCCAGGTCATCTATTTAAGGTATCCTCAGTTAATGCAGGAAAGAAATGATGTTGGGTTTTTAAGTGATTGAACTCCAGCCACATGTTATTTTTAGCAACATGCCCAGGATCTGAGCAGCTGCCCTGGCCTGAGTTGGGAAGGGGACCCTTTGGCCCCAGGAAGATCAATCCTGCCTGACTGCTTCCTTCCTAGGTGGTCTCAGAAAACTCTAAAATCCTGTTACTAAGCAGTTCTCACCAGGGGCAGGTGTGTAGTGAGAAAGCGAAACACCTGGACTCTGAAGCCAAAGACCAAATAAAATTGAGGGAAAAAAACAGAGAGTTCTGTCCATCCCTGGCCCAGTGCCTGCAGGACCCTGACAACCCATTTAACCAGCTGCCTGCCATGGCCCTTTAAGAGGGATGCCTGGACAAAGGCTGTAATAGACTGCATCATTTAGCTGCAATCCTTTGCCTCTCCCTCTATTCACACCCTTTGCCATATAACTTTTTGTTGTGTGTACTGACCTGGGTAAAGAAATATCTATCCCTTGACTTGTTTTCAGCTTGTCATGTGACTGGCTTTGTTCAATACGATTTTTGTGGTGAGACCTGAAGGAGGCTGGAAAAGTGCCTCTTACACCTTTACACCTGCAATGAGCACATGCCCAGGTCAGACTGCTGGAGGATGAGAGACATGTGGGGCCAAACCAAGTCAGCCCAGTCCTCCTCACCAAGGCCAGCCTGTATTAGCCAATAGTCAGCACACCTTCTGACATGTGAATAAATCCAGCTGAGGCCAAAAGATCTAGACAACTGAGCCCAGCCTTTATAACCAAAGACCCACTATTTATATGTTCATGATTTAAAGTCACTGAGTTTTGGGGTGGTTTGTTAGGTAGCATTAATTGTGGCAACACATAACTAATATATCTGCCATAATACAGAGATTATCAAACCACACATGGGAAGACAAGCCAGGTGGGTAAGAATACTGAACCACTCAAAGGTCTGAATTAATTAAGGTATAGGAAGCCAAGAATTTTTTGAGAATTGCTTTTTAGGGCCTATAGTAACTTAAGTATATATATGTACATATATAAAGTAAATATATTAAGTTAACCAATTGTTGTCAGGTTGTGAAATGTACTTTAAAGAAAAAACCCAATTATAATCAACTTACTGATATGGCAGTGAGAGCTGTTAAATCATTTAGAAAACAACTTTAGCTATTAGTCACATAAAATATTTATCTTGCACTGGGTACAAACCCACAATTTTCTTTATCACAAAAATCTTTACCTTTTGTTTCATTTGGTTGTTTTTAACTCTTACTCCTCCATTGCCAGCGGCCCCTTCTCCACCACAGGTACCCAATGCCCTAAGACTGCCTTAGATTAAAATGCAGTGAATTTTCACACACTGGGACACTGGAATGGGAGTGGAACTTGAAGCACATTTTTCTGCCAAAATACTTCTACTACTAGAAGTAAGGAAAAGGAGAGCTCAGGGGACCTGAAAAGAGCTAAATGTGGCCATGGTGGCATTTCCTTGAAGACTCATATTTAATCTAATAAACCCATCTGAAATTTGCCAGTGATTCTGGATTAATAGTCCCCTCAGGAACCTCACAGAAACAAACATAAATCTTTTCTGAAAAACATACGTTAAATACAGCTCTCAAAGAATTCTCGGATAAAATTGCAAAGAATATGAGTTCACCTTTTAAAATCACCAAACACACAAGGGAACAAGCCACCATGAGCAAGAATTATCAGAAACAACAAACTGGAAATCAGATCACCAAAAATGAGAACTATTGTGGTCATCAGATGCCCAGGACAAAAGTAGCATGTTTGATGTGTTTAAAGAATTGAAGGGGCATTGAAAGTATGGTGAAGCAAAGAACTACCAAAATCGACCAATTTGCAAAATAACTAAAAATGACTCCCATAAATGAAACAAATAAATGAAATTAAAAACTGAAAAAAATGAAATAAAAAACTTAGCAATGCTATTCCTCTATTTGCCTGAATAGAAGAGGCAAATAGAGGAATAGCATTGCTAAAATGAGAATTTGTGAACTAGGAAATAGACTTGAGTTGACCTCACTGTCTAGGAATCTGGGTCTGTGGCATGAAGAGACTCCATCTCAGTTGTAGGGAGAACTGGTGGCAGCTGGACCCAGCCCAGCAATGCCCCATTATCTGCAGTAAAATGGGCAGATAGAAAAGCATTGGCCATTCTACTTAGGGAAGACTTTGCGGAATTATGGGGACTGAGAAGCAGGAGGAGGTCTGGTCTGCAAGACAGAAGTCAACATTATACTATGCTGCATCAGGGAGGATCACCCAGAGTCACAAAATACTTTGTAAGACAGCCACAGTAGGTGTTCTGGTTATTTGTGGCTATATAACAAGCCACCCCAAAACTTAGAGGCTTAAAAACAACAATAATCCTTTATTTTGCTCAGGATGCTGCTGTTTGGGCAGGGCGTGGTGGGGACAGCTGGCCTGTGCTCCCCATCGCATTAGCTGGGTTGCTCCACAACTAGAAGCTCATCACCAGGCTCAGATTCGGTGGAAGAACTATAGCCCCTGAGTGGGGAGAGCTGACAAGGGCAGGGCCAAGACTGGGAGTTTATTAGCAGATGGTATAACCAAGTGGTTGGGCAGCCCCGGTGGCTCAGCAGTTTAGCGCAGCCTTCCGCCCAGGGGATGATCCTGGGGATCTGGGGTCGAGTCCCGCATCGGGCTCCCTGCATGAAGCCTGCTTCTCCCTCTGCCTGTGTCTCTGCCTCTCTCTCTCTCTCCCCCTCCCCACCCTGTGTGTGTCCCTCATGAATAAATAAATAAAATCTTTAAAAAAAAAAAAAGAGTGGTTAAGAGCAAATTCTCTAGGGACACCTGGGTGGCTTAATGGCTCAGGTCATGATCCCAGGGTCCTGGGATTGAGCCACATACTAGGCTCCCAGTTCTGTGGGGAGCATGCTTCTCCGTCTCCCGCTGCTCCTCCTGCTTGTGCTTGTTTTCTTTTTCTGTCTCTCTCTCAAATACATAAACAAAACCTTTAAAAAAAATTTTTTTAAAAAAGAGCATATTCTCTAACCAGATTCCCTGCATTTGAAGCCTGGCTTTTCCATTTAGTAGTTTAGGATCTTGGGCAGGGAACCTGACCCCTCTTTGCCTCGGTTTCCCCATCAATTGGAATAACAGTAGTACTTACCTTACAGATTTGTTGTGAGGATTCAGCCACTTAATGTAAGTAAGAGCTGAGAACAGTGTCTGGCCCACGGCAAGGGCTGTGTAAGGATGAGCTCATATTGGTAATAGGCTGTTTCACAGAAAAGCACCAGGAACCAAACAGGGAACAAACCCACCAAATGGTATGTATCGGAGCTCCAAAGTGGGGCAAACTTCCAGCACTGAGAACTTCTGGTGGTGAGAGGGATGTTCCTGGGGGGCGGGGTCCCAGAAGCCTGGGGGTGGGGTGGGGGAGGTGGGACCTCGGGACACTGAAGAAGGGGATCTCAGAGCAGAGAGAATGGCCTCTCACCCCAGGGGCCTGGAGGTCCCACCAGGCTCAGAGGCAATCCCAAGCTCAAACACTATAAAATCCTCTGCAAGGTTGTTGGAGCAGTAAAAATAGTGAGGAGTCCTGAGGCTACTTAGAAATAGAACAACTGTTTTCTCCTTAATGAGCCGCCATACGCAGCATTTAATTAAAACTGCCAGAGCTTCCCAAGAATGTGGACTGAGGGAGCATGGAGGGTCTGGGTCCCACATGCTGGCTTGTCATGGCTGGGGGGCCCCTCAGGGGTGCAGTGCATCCCCACCCTTCTCCCTTCCGGCCAGCTGCACATCTGCTCTCCCGTTTCCAGGCAGTCCTCCTAATGGTTTCCACCCTCCTAGGGCCTCAAATCTCTGTGGGGCCACCTAAGGCAACTTGCTTAGCCTCTCTGAGCTCAGTTTCCCCATCTGTAAAATGGGCATAAGGAGACCTCCTTGATAAGGTTGTTGTTGGGTCAGAAAAGATACAGCCTGGAGGGGCCTGTCCTTCCAACCCTGGACTGTCCTGCTCAGAATGATGGGTGCTCTGAGGGCTGCAGACGCTGTTTTCCAAGCTACATGCTGTAAGATGCTCCTTGAAAACCAGGCTCCCAAAGGTCAAGTGAGTCTGGAAATGCTGTGCTCTCCATGAGCTCCTCCCCACTTGCAGGGTGCAAAGCACATGGATGTTTTAAAGGTTCTGAGAAGTCCAAACATGGAGACTCCTGCTTTGTTTTAACACAGTGTTTTCTAAAATGTCTCACTGTGCAAACACTTTTTTTCCTTCTTCACATGAATTTTCTTTATGTGTTTCACCAATTAGCACCACAGGGGGCAGTCAGAAGAAACACCGAGGTGGCACAAATCACACGTGCAACATTGCCTTATCTCTCTGAATTCCTTTCTCATCTGAGAAGTGAGGTAATTTACACCCACCTTGCAGGTGGAGCTGAAAATTAGAGGCAGTGTACACAGAACGCCCACCTCAGGGCCTGGCACCCAGTGGCCCGCAGGAAGTTGAAGCCACCGTGACTACAGAGACACACAGACATGGGGAATGAGAGGGAAGGATGCACATGCCAAAGGTGAGAACTGAGGCAGAGGCTTGACCATAAAAGTCCAGCTCAGCACAGGCTGGCTGGGGCTGAGCCTAGGGGTCCTTCAATATTCTGGACCAGCGTGGGGATTGTTCCCAGCACCAGGCTAAAATTGGGGCTGCAGGGGAGGGGTGTGTGGCCTTGGTAGGGGCTGGGAGGACCACTGGGCACAGGGGCAGGTAAGGGAGTCATTTATTGACTATTGGGCACCTACTACAGGCCAGGCTCTCCTAGTCACAGAGGATACATCAGTGGACCAAACAAAGTCCCTGCCCTCATGGAGCTTACACAGTCCACCAACTTTTAAAAATTAGTAATAAACTAGGAGGATTAGGGCTACAAAAATATTAAGCAGAGTAAAAAAGGATAGATGGAGGGATGGGTGGGTGTTATTTTTAATAGGATGGTCAGGGAAGTCTCTCTGAGGAGGTGATGTGAGCAGAACGTAGAGAGACGCAGGTGATTTCAGATTTCCCGACTCACCGCCATCCTCACCGTCATCAATAGCATCATCATCTCTGAGCCCCCACCTGCCTCCTCATCTGCGGAGCTAAGCGCCACTCGGGAACGGGCCTTCCCCGGGTGCACTTACTGAAATGGCCACAAGGTGGAGTCGTGACTCTAACCGGGTTCAGGGGCCGAGCGTTTGCTGAGGCATCCCAAAGACTTGAATCCAGGGCTCCTGCCCCTAGAATCCTATCAAGGTTGAGAATGATCTCTGGCTGTCTGCAGCCACAGGAACCCCATAGAATTGGGTTGTAAATAGGACCCTCGGTGTGGTGAGGGTCTTTGGCCATCTGCAACCCAGTGACTGGGGGAGGCCTGGGGCTGGAGGGAAAGAGAGCAGAGAGAGAGCGAGAGCGCCCCACAGAACTTTCAGGAAAGCTGAGTGAGGGAGGGGCACACAGGCCCCCAGCACAGGATCCAGGGGGTCCCAAGGCT
Organism: Vulpes lagopus; assembly: GCF_018345385.1. NCBI lineage: Eukaryota > Metazoa > Chordata > Mammalia > Carnivora > Canidae > Vulpes > Vulpes lagopus. Next base: position 63,994,042 of record NC_054824.1, read on the forward strand.
GAGATTGGCACCACCCAGAGAGCAGTTCCAGCCAGGACTTTCCCGGTGATGGGGGATGGCTTTGGAGGTTTAAGACATCCATCTGCTTGTAGCTGAGGTGGAAGGCAGGTGAGGAAGTGGGAAGTGGAGAGAGAATTGGCTATAAAAACTGAGTCCTGATTCTGTACAGCCAGGCTGCGGGGAGCAACAACCTCTGTGTGTGGTTGATGGCAGGCTAGCTGTGCCTGTAAATTCATCCTAGCATCGGGAGAGGCAGCTGTGAGCTTGCTGGTTGCCTGCCACGATTCTGGGGGCGGGTGGCAGGGAGCCCCACTCAGGCCCCCCCACCCCTGTTTTCCTTTGGACAAGGACAGTCCTTGGTGGCAAAACTGCCAAGATCCTCTCTCTGGGGTCTTCCGTGAGTGCCCACTGCAAAGGGATAAGGTGGCTTGCTCTCCTCCCGACCCCCTCATTGCGAGGACTGACTACCCTCCCAGACTCATTTTAGAGAGACAGAATTGCAGGATTTCTAATTTTCCTGGCATTTTGCTCCCCAGTAACATGTGAACAGATGCTGCAAGGTTCTCTCTGAGGATCCCCAGGTAGGGAGAGCAGATTCTCCTCAGTGAGGTTCTTTGCTTTTCTCTGGGAGGAGAAATCCATTTCACACTGCTCTGTGATCTCACTAACCTTTAAATGCACGGGCTGAGGACTTAGGGCGCACTTCCACCTGTACCCTGGCTCTCATCTTCTGGAAATGAGGCAACTAAGACTTACCTGCTAGGGTCATCTGGTCAACTTAATAGCATAATATGTCTAATAGCATCTGGCACCGCATCAGGACTCAACAAATAGTAATTACTTTTATGTCTAGAAATGACAAGGCACACCTTCATATCTACAATCTTGGTTTTTTTTCTACCAAACAACCCTGTTTGGTGCATTCTGCCTTTTTTTTTTCTTATCTCATTAATTTTTTTTCCACAAGAAATATGAGAACATTCTCATCATAACAGAATTGAGCACTGCATCAGTATTTGGAGTAAAATGCAAACATCGCTCCTACTACCCCCTCAGCATATACCCTACCCCATCCTCCCACACACAACAGGCTCCCCAGAGGTAAGTACTGGTGTAAGTTCAGTGCTTATCTTTCCAGACTTTAAATATATATACTTTAAAAAAAAAACCAATACAGTCTTGGAGCCGTAAAATTCAGTTTCATGTCAGATAGCATTAGATGAAGATTCCCTTTTGAATAAACTGGAGAGTTCCTGTTTCCCTCGGGCAGCTGTTTCTCTCGGGCAGCGTTTATTTCCATATCAACATGTAATGTGGTAATTGCAAAGGAGCCTTTGAAAATAGGCATTCAGGAAGTGGTTTGGCAACATTATGTAAATAATTACTGTTAAGGTCTAGAAAGTCATAGAGGTGTATATGCATATTCTCTGACTCATATGTCTATCAAAGGGCCACAGCCTCTGTTCCAAGCTCTGATCAGGGGATATGGCTACAGATCCCAGGGACATGATTCTTCAGGCCACCTTCTGTCAAAATGAGTAGCCAAACACAGAGGTTGTGTCTGCCTGCACAGAGGTTAGGTCAAGCCTAATTCTGGGGTTTGAGCTCTGTTAGGGTAGGGAGGACAGGGTCCCACAGACTCTAGGGAACCCTAAGGGTCAGAAGTAGACCATCCGGTTCCCACCTGCCCACCCTCCCTCAAGCCATCCCAGGGCCTGCAAACACAGCAGTCACTGAGCTGGCACCTGCTGAGTGTCTGCAGGGTGATCTTCACCAGCCACACACTCTGTGTGCATTCTTTCACCCACTCCTCAAGCTAGCTTTAGGAGCTGGGTACAGCAGTCAGTGTTCCCCTTTTCTAGGCCAAGAGACTGAGCTAAGAGAAGCAACACACCCAAGAACACACAGCTAGAAAGAGGCAGCCCTGGGACTGGAGCCTGCTTGGTTGAAATCCCAGTTCTTCTATTTTCTTTGACTTGTTTATCCTTTCAGATTTTCTGTATGCAACATGTGAGTCCATTCTGATTACATGTAAAATAAAAATGAAATGTTTTCAATCCCCAGTAGCCCCTTTCCTCCCCATAGCTGGCCACCCTTATTTGTCAAGCGTGTCCTTCCTTCTGGACCTTTTCTTACACACACACACACACACACACAAACACACACAAACACACACAGAGTTGCTATTATAAATATATAAAAGAGATTATGCTGTAAAAATATTTCCACAATCACTCTTTTCTTAGCAATGTGTTCTTTCCAGATTCATAGATTGGGGCCTATTTCCCTTTGAAATGGCTGTACAGTGCTCGACAGTAAGACTATGTCATCATGTCACTATTCTCTATTGATGGTCAGTTTACTCATCTGTAAAATGGAGATAATAGTTATACTTGCCACATAGTATTATTGTGAGATTTAATGAGGTACTACATGCAAGTGGCTGAAAATTGGTCATGGTGCATGATAACTGCACATGCACAACTATTAGCTATTGTAATCTTTACTAGCATCATCACTTCTATAGATGGACATTAATATTATTTCCAGTTTTTTTTTTTTTGTTACAAAGAATGCTACACTGAGGACTTTTTTCTCACATTTTGTGTGCATATGTGAATTTGCCTGTGAAATAGATTTCTGGAATGCTGGGTGAGGAGTTTGGAGAGAGAGGTCAAGGTATTTCTTCCCTGCGTCAGCCCCATGCCTATGACATCAACATCGTTCTCAAGCCACAGTTCCACCAGGTAGCCCCTGTACAGGCTCTGAATCTCACAGGACCCAAGTATCACATTCCTCCTCCCCTGGCCTCCTTAGCCCTTGGGGGGTGACAGCTTCCTGCCTGTGGCTGGCTTCTGAGGCACTTTGCCATCCCATAACCCTGCTCATTCCCCTAGAAGCTGATCCTTTACATCATTACCATTATTTGAACCATCAGGAGGTAAGTTCTGCTGGGACCCTGACTGACACACTGGCTGTTGTGTTCTACCAGTTGCCTGTTCATATTCATTGCCCATTTTCTAGAGCATTGCTTTTATGATTTATAAATACTTTTAATAAAATATGACTTAATATTTTATAGATATGATATATTTTAGTCTTAGTTGATCTTAAATTTTTTTTTAATGTGATACATGCTTGTAGTGAAAAAAAAAAAAAACTCTGGGGCGTTTGGATGGCTCATCAATTAAGCATCAGCCTTTGGCTCAAGTCATGATCCTGAGTCCTGGGATTGAGCTCAGGATCTGGTTCTCTGCTCAGTGGGGAGCTTGCTTCTCCCTCTCCTTCTGCCCCTCCCCCTCCCCTTGCTCATTCTCTCTCTTTCAACTAAATACATAAAATCCTTTTTTTTTTTTTTTAATTCTAGTAACACAGAATGATAAAATGAGAACCAAATGTCCTGAATGAGAAGTCCCCCCATAAGTTCTGGATGTGCACAGAAGGAAATGAGGGTGCAGACTGACAAATGAAGGAAAGTGTGATTGTGATTGTGATTGGATACCCGCCTATGGTACCAGCCATCATTCAGAAATCATTCGGTCTCTGCAGAGAACGCATTCCTGGTTTTAGCCCAGGGGTAAATAACCACTGCGGCAGTCACTCCATGCATGGTCCAGGGAGCAGCTGACTGGCACAGCTGTTTTATGGACAGTCTTTTAATTAATCACCTTGAATTTGGCTTGCCTTCCACCTCTGCCCCACATTTGTAGACTGCAAAGGAAGGGGTCTCTCCCACCCCTGCCACCCCCCTCGAGTCCTGGTGAGTTTGGGGTGGTGCCCCCCTTGTGCTGGATTCTCCTTTTATCTGACACAGTCACTCTTTCCACCCAGATGTCTGGTCCTCTGATGGCTCCCTCCTGTCCTCAGCAGGTAATGGGTATACTCCCTTTGGAACTTCCTTACTGTCACTTCAGTGGAGTTTGGGCAAGTGGAAGGGGCAATGGACATGCTCAGTTCTATGTAGGAAGCCTACTGTAACTCAAACCACATGAAACACAGGATTTTTGCAACTCATGGGAGAGGTGGCTCAGGGGTAGCCCCATGTCTCCTCTGTCATTGTCCTCCGGCATCTCCTTCTGGCCCCTCCCCTACAAATGCACATACCTACCCTGCCAGCTCTCAGACTCTCCAGTTACCTCACAGAAAGCCTGTCCACACTGCAATCCCCCTTTAGAGTGCTGTGGCCAGAGCCTGGCTGGCATGATGACTTTCCTATCATTAGTGTTCATTTTGGAATCCTTCCTAGACCTCCTGGTCCTCTCTGCTGAAGCCCAGCGCCCAACCCCCTTCTCCTGAGACTCCATCTGCCTCAGGTCCTTGACTGGTGGCAGCCTGCAGCCCGCTGCCTGGCACGGCAAATAAAGTTTTATGTCATGTCTAGGGCAGCTTTCAAGCCAAGACAGCAAAGTTAAGTAGTTGAGACAGCGATCGCATGGCTCACAAGATTTAAATTATTTACTGTGTGACCCTTCACAGATGTTTGCTGACTCCTGCTCTAGGCATTCTGCTCCCCAGTGTTTGGAAGGGGGAGAGACCTTTGTGACTCCTGCCCTTAATCTTGTGACCTGGTCAGTCATTCCTCCTGGAGAATGAAGGAGGTAACACTTGATCCCTGTCCCTGGTAGTCAGGGTGACCCAAAGCCTTGCACATGATCCACTGTGACCTGGCTTCTGGGCAGAGGGCTGGCCCCAGAGCTGGATGACCACACACAACCAGGAACACAGCCTGTAACATGGCCAGCCAGTCAGCCAGACACAGATGTGACCCCACCCCATCCACGGAGGTGAGAAAGTTCTCCTGGACACAGCACTGGTGAGGGTGGAGGTGGTGGGGAAGAGTAGGCAACAAGGTTCTTTCTAGAACAGTATCGGCCAGACTGCTCAGGTATCCACAGCCGTGGACAGGTCAGCTATGCCGGCCTTGCCCTCAAGCAGGGGACGGGTGTGGAGGGAGAGATGGAAGGTGCAGTGGAGGTTTCATGAAGGTGGGTAGCATCTCCAGCAACTCTGGGAACTGAGCTGCCGAAGATGCTCCTGGATGCCATTCCTCCAGGGAGCCTTGCCCCTCTAGGGGTCAAAACACCACAAGATTGGATTATACCTAATTTCTGCTACTCTCAGTCATCCCCTGAGACTCCACCAACACCTCCTCCTTTACCCCTGCCCTGCATTGGTCCCAAGGGAACCACGACATAATGCCTTAGAAACTTCTAGTTCTGTCACCTATGGAAACTTCTCTTTTCAAGGTCACCTTTGACCTCCATGTGTCTGCATCCCATTGGTTAGTCACCTATCCTCATTTTACCCAATCTTCCCATATCCTTTGATATGTTTGCTTTGACACTGCACTTGCTGTCCCCTCCGCTCTTGGAATGTCCATCTCCTGGCTGGTCTCATGGCTGGATCCTTCTCGTCCTTCTTGCCTCAGGTCAAAAGGCATCTTCTCAGTAAAGTATGCCCTGTTCATCAGATCCAGGTGACCACTACCCTCCACTGTATTGCACCAATAGTTTCTTCAGAGCAGTTATCATGACCTGAAATTACATGGTTTACTGATGGGCCAAGAGGGTAAGCCTAAGTTCTGGAACCCTAACTACCTGGGTGCAGATCTCCTCTCTGCCATTTCTAGCTGTGAGATCTCTGACAGCCTGTGGTCTTCCTGTGGCTCAGTTTCCATAGTTGTGCAATGGAGGTGATATAAGTCAGGCCCATGGGCTAAATCTGCCTGTTTCTGATCAACCAACAAGTGAAGAATAGCTGTATGTTTTTTGTTTGTTTTTTGTAAATTTATTTTTTATTGGTGTTCAATTTGCCAACATATAGAATAACACCCAGTGCTCATTCCATCAAGTGCCCCCCTCAGTGCCCGTCACCCAGTCACCCCCACCTCCCGCCCACCTCCCCTTCCACCACCCCTAGTTCATTTCCCAGAGTTAGGAGTCTCTCATGTTCTGTCTCCCTTTCTGATATTTCCCACTCATTTTTTCTCCTTTCCCCTTTATTCCCTTTCACTATTTTTTATATTCCCCAAATGAATGAGACCATATAACGTTTTTCCTTCTCCGATTAACTTACTTCACTCAGCATAATACCCTCCAGTTCCATCCACGTCGAAGCAAATGGTGGATATTTGTCGTTTCTAAAGGCTGCCTACAGAATGGGAGAAGATATTTGCAAATGACGTATCAGATAAAGGGCTAGTACCCAAGATCTATAAAGAACTTATTAAACTCAACACCAAAGAAACAAACAATCCAATCATGAAATGGGCAAAAGACATGAAGAGAAATCTCACAGAGGAAGACATCGACATGGCCAACAAGAACATGAGAAAATGCTCCTCATCACTTGCCATCAGGGAAATACAAATCAAAACCACAATGAGATACCACCTCACACCAGTGAGAATGGGGAAAATTAACAAGGCAGGAAACAAATGTTGGAGAGGATGTGGAGAAAGGGGAACCCTCCTGCACTGTTGGTGGGAATGTGAACTGGTGCAGCCACTCTGGAAAACTGTGTGGAGGTTCCTCAAAGAGTTAAAAATAGACCTGCCCTATGACCCAGCAATTGCACTGCTGGGGATTTACCCCAAAGATACAGATGCAGTGAAACGCCGGGACACCTGCACCCCGATGTTTCTAGCAGCAATGCTTTTAAATGGTAGGGAAAAAAATCAAAAGAAGGATATTTTGTGATGGGTGAAAACTATGTGAAGTAAAAAATTCAGTGATCACAAATAGAGTTTTATTGGAATACAGCCATATCCATTCATTTACGTATTGTCTAGGGCTGCTTCCCTTGCTATTATGACAGAGTTGAGTGGTTGTGACCAACTACACGGCCTGCAAAGTCTGAACTATGAAAGCTTAAAATATTTACTCTCTGGTTCTTTACAGGAAATGTTTGCTGACCTCTGAAATAAATATCTGCCATCAAGGGTTGATGTACATGAATTGATATATATATAGAATTCTTAGCACAGTGCCTGATAGGTGCATGTAGATAGAGATATAGATGGATGTCAGCAACACGGAAGTATCAGCTACTGTTTACCATCTGCCTTCCCTCTGCCAGCCTGTCCAGTAGAACTTCCTCCAATGATGGAAATGTCTTTATCTGCACTGTCCTGTGCACTAACCACCAGTCACATACAACTATTGAGCATTTGAAATGTAGCTAGTATGACTAAGGATTGACTTTTTAATTATAGCTAATTATAACTAATTTCATTAGCTAAATTTCTACTAACTTAAAATACCACATGACTAGTGGCTCCCATATTGGACAACACCTCTGGAAAGCAAAGCCCCACGAGAAGATGCCTGCCTGGCATGTGAGGAGCTCTCAGTAAATGTAGGCTCTATGTCGTTCTTCCCTCTTCTCTTCCTCCGGACATGCTCTGTCCTCATGGTCTTGTGCTTTTCCTGCCCTCTTTGTCCTGCTTTCTCTCCTTGAGACAAGTCTTCTCTCTCCCACCTGGGGCTGCCATCCATACCCTGCTTGGGCTCCACGGGCCCCTCCTCAGGCAGTGCCCACTGGCATCCAAGCCTCATCCTTGGCCAACCTAGCTGTCACTGTAAATCAGCCCCGATAATTCGCCATCTGGTCCCAGCCCTTAGCAAAGAGCAGAGGGAGCCAGGCCAGGCAGATTCTGGCTGGAGGCGGGTCAGGAAACCAGGGCTCTCGCACAGCAGCCAGGGACACTCCATCATTTCCGAGGCTGGCACAGTACTCACATGACACCTGGTGCCAGGAGTCCATGCCAGGCCTGAGAGGGGGGCACCAATTGCCGAGGAGCCAGGGGCCTGGAGGGCGGAGAGTGTCCAGGAGACTGGCTGCAGGTGCCTCGGATGGGCGGCAGATGGATGGCACAGAGGCAGCGACAAGGACTGGGCTACCAGGCAGCATTGCTGGAGTGTTATGTTCTGTACTCAGGGGCCTTGTTAACATCAGTCATCTGTGGGCCCTTGTCAGCTGTGGGAAAGGGCACTGGGGAAGTGTTGTTGGAGAGGGGAGTCCCCATCCAGCGATAGCCCATGCCTGGCCACCTCGCAGCTGCCAGGCCTCCCCTCCCACAGAGGCACCACTGTCCACTCCAGAGAGGCAGGAATAAGCAGGAGAGACCTACGTCCCCACATAGAGCACAGTAGAGCACCAGATGAGAAGGTGGTGAGTGGACCCTGGGCCGGGAGCTCAGCAAGGACATTTAAATCATTTCTGACTCATACAGAGTTGAGTGAGTAAGCACTGAACCCTCCCAATCTTTTTGGGAAGAAGCAGGTGTAAGGATTCAGGAACCCTGAACTCCAGCCCTGGCTCAGCCTCTGAGAGCCAGCTGTGTGTTGTGGGACAAGTCATCTGCCTTCATCTGGAAAATGAAGGGGTTGGACTAGATCTGTCATTCTTCACTGGATGGATGGACGGTGTTGAGAAATGTGTGTGGGGGTACTTTGGGTTGTCACGGTGACTAGGAGGCATCATGGGCATGAGTGGGGGCGGGCAGGGATGCCAACATCCTACAAAGAATGATTGCTCCACACAAGCAAAATTGGGAAGCAGCCCCCATCAATACCTGGATAACTGCTAGGGACTTGGAACCTAGCCAAAGCCTAGAGAAGGATGGTGGCTGAGTCAAAGCATACAGACAGCAGGGACTGCCCAGCAGGGGACACTGGGACACTGCCCAGCATCCCCGTGTCCTGAGCAGACCCGGGGACAGGGGAAGAATTTCTTCCATGTCAGTGAGCCCAGGCACTGGGAGAAGTTGCAGAAGGTCCATTTCTTCAGACACAGGTGGGAAACCCAGATTCCACTTCTCTCATGGGGACCTTTCTCTAGGTCTGTCACGGTGCCCAATCACCCCCTGGCCAGAAAACACATCAAAACACAGCCTTCCTGTTACCTGCTGCTGGGCTGCTTTTTTCAAGGGAAGATAAGAGTGGAGGGAGAAGATGGAGCAGCTCATGGCTACCTTCCATCCCTCCTCATCTGTCTGGTCTCAGTGAAAAGCTCAACATTCACCTATGTTGTTCCAAAGACCCGGGCCACTCAAGAGGCCATGAGTTAGGAAGGAAGTGTGTGGTGGAAGATAGCTGCTCCACACAGGAGAAAGCGAGGCCATGTCTGAGAGGCAGACAGCACAGGTTGGCTTCCCCAGCCCTCACTCCAACCCCTTTGCTCCTCCTCAACATTGTCGCCTAAGCAATAATCCTGTAGCCAGTGAGTTGCAGTAGTTATGTGCTGGAGGGCGTCTGGGGACAGCTTTTGCCGACCTGATAAAGATGTGGCCCCTCTCCCCTCCCTCCACCGTGCTTCTACCTTCTTCCTGCTGGAACTGCAAATATGATGGTTGGGACTGCAGCAGCCATCTTGTGCTCTAAAGAAAAAGACTAAGAAAATCTGACTTTGGTGCTGACATCCCTGACATCCTGGAACATGTACCAGCAGTTACATACCTCTGGATTCTTACCATGAGAGGAACAAACCTCTTTCTCAGACCCTGCAGTGCATTTTCTGATCATTGCTGCCCAGTACATTCCTCACTGATACAATTGGCTGCGCTTTCTTGCCATTTCACCACTCACGCACATCAGAGCCCATGTGTGTCCGGCTCCTCGACCCAACTTTGCACTGAGACCATTGCCGTGGGTGTTGGCTACGCATGGCGTCCTCTGACAACAAATTGCCTGGGCAGTTCTGCTTCTCCTCCCATCTTGGTAGCAGCTGCCTACAGGTACCTGCTCAGTCACAGACATAGACACAACCCCAGAAGTACAAGGATGTCAACATCCCAATGGCATGAAGCAGCCATTGCCCAACAGTGACCAGGAACTAAAGGATATATGGTTCCTCCTTCTTCCCGCCACGTTGAGTAGACATTTCCAAAGCACTCAGAAGGCTCTTGGTGTTGGTCAGGCACACTTATATCAGCTTGCTCTCCTCCTTTCATCCTCCCCTCCCCCCATTTCTATTCCTTTCCCAAATATACTACCCATACCCATACCCATTTCAGACTTTGTTTATTTTGGGGGGAACACTGGGTGATCTCAGACAGCCTGCTCACCTCTCTGAGGCTCAGTTTGCCCTGCATAGGTAGTAGATATGAGGCACAAGGTCTCTGGGGCCCCCCTCTGGGCATTCCTATGTTCTGTTCTTGCCTTCTCCCCATGTCAGTGTGTCAGCCCTGACTGCAGCTTCCCCCAAAGCAGGGTCCATGACTTCCTCAGGTTGTCTGTGGGGGACCCAGTCCAGCATCATATACAATCAGTGCAGGGGGAGAAGAACAACCATAAGTGTTCATTACAAAGTGAAGCAAACCAGAAAGAAAGCCTCGGGCTCAAAGCTAAATCATGTGAAGGGAGAGAGGGTGGAGGTTGCCAGGCAGGCACTGAGCCCATTAATGAGAATGAGCAGGGGGGGGTGTGGGCCAGCCCGGGGCAGGGGTCAAACACACAGTCTGGTGCTAATTAGCTGCAGTGGCTTTGGTCACAGGTCACTGAGAACCAAAAACTTCAGTCCTGCCAGGTCATTGCTGAAGGAGCTGCAGGAGAAGGAAGGGTAGCCAGGAGATGGATGCGGGGCTGATGAGCAGGTGGGAGGCACGGGCTGGGATCCATGGCTGGCACTGAGTTGTCGGATCCTACCCCACATCTTAAGCTCTGCTCCTGTGGGCTGGTCAGAGGCAATTCACTAAGCCTTCACTGAGCACCTGCCTCTACCAGGTTCAGGGTAGAGCGGATGTAGTCCCTGACTTCATAGAGGTCTCAATCCAGCATGGAAAGAGCTTCTAGAGGGCACCTCTTCCTGTGCCATGTGTCTCCTACTTCCTGCCCAGGGCTGCTCTGATGCAACAGCATTGTAATAGAGCTAATGTGAGTTCCCTCCTCGGTCAGTCAGATAGAAACATACCAGGTTGAGTTGTCCCACAGAGGAAACTTTATTTGCAGCTAATAAGGAGATCATGGGTAATAGCTCCCAAAGTCCAAAGACTCCTGGAGCAAGGGTGGATGGGTTCCTTCTGTTTAGGGTTAGGATGAATTTTTAGATGGGGGAGCCCTGTCATCATAAGTACAGGTGGACCTAAGGTTGCACAGGTGCTTTAAGAAAAATGTGTCTATGGGACACCTGGGTGGCTCAGTGGTTAAGCACCTGCCTTCAGTTCAGGTTATGATCCCAGGGTCCTGGGATCGAGTCCCGCATCAGGGTCCCCGCAGGGAGCCTGCTTCTCCCTCTACCTATGTATCTGCCTCTGTGTGTTTCTCATGAATAAATAAATACAATCTTTTTTATAAGATTTTTTTTAATTCATGAGAGACATACAGAGAGAGAGAGAGAGAGGCAGAGAGGCAGAGACACAAGCAGAGGGAGAAGCAGGCAGGGAGCCCAATGCGGGACTCGATCCCGGGTCTCCAGGATCACCCCCTGGGCCGTAGGCAGGCGCTAAACCTCTAAGCATCCAGGGGTCACCTAAATAAAATCTTAAAAAAAAAAAGGAAAAAAGAAAACACGTCTATACACACATTATATGCTATGTAAATGAGGCTTATGCTCATCCTTGGGTGAGACGTTAGTATTATAATGAGGTAAAAGTAACTGTTGGACATTCTGTGGTCACTCCAAGGTCCATCTGTGCAGGCCTGAGTTGGGGTTTGAGTTCAAACTGGTCTGGGTGGTCTGGGCCATGGGAGCTCTTCCTTCAGGTATTGGTTATTACTGCTGGAGGGATAGTTTTGGTTTCCACCTGCTGGGTCTTTTGCCTGAGTTGAGAGATAACCTGGAAAGCCGAGTTTAAGGAAAAAAATGTGGGACAAAGGTCAGTGAATACAAGGAGGTAGGCAGTAAAAGTCAGGTTTGGAGTCCAGCAGATGACAGCACGGTCTCTGGTGGGCACTTGCTTGGTGCTCAGATGCCAGCAACCAGAAAGCGGGGGTCACCCTTGGCTGGGAGCAGCGGCAACAATGGATAATTTCTCTCCCTTTCATAATCCCTGGCTGTATAACACTAAGATGCTTTGTTCCAGGAAGTTCCTCAGATGTCCCACTTGGATCAAGTGGCAGTTACTCCCAGGGTTGGCCAGTCCCATGATGCCAACTTGGACCGGCTCTCTCGGTTCCAAGTTCACTTCCCCTTCTCCCTTCCTCCTGCACACAGGGGCCGCTCGCTGCCTGCAGGCCAGCTGTCCCTTCAGTGGCTCTCCAGCAACTGGGCCACGACACATGGAGGACTTGGGCGCGCTCTCTCTGTCTCTCTTCCTCTCCCTGTTCCACTTCACCCCCTACAGATCTCGAACTGTCCAAGAAGCACTTGACCTGAGTTTAGAAACCCAAGTTCAAGTCCTGGTTCTGCCCTTTCCAGCTGAGTCCTTGGGCTTGGCCTCCCCCTGTTCCCATGGTCTGATCTGTGATTCAGCAGTAGGCGTGCTTACCTACTGGCCGTGCGTTGTACACCATAGAGCACATGGTCCTGTGCTCCTGTGGGTGACTCCCCTGGAGTTCTGCAACCGAGGCCCTGAGACAACACCGGCTAAACTGAGTACTGGATGCTTCTAACATGTTGCTTGACACGGTAGCACGGTCATGGAGTATAATGCCTGCCATTAGACTGGGGAATCTTCTGAGGTCAAAGATCTGTCTTATCAGACTGAGAATTATTGAGAGCTAAGACTGTTTCTCCCTAATGGGATAGAGAACTTTCTGAGGACAGGGCTGTGCCTTATCCCAACATCTAGGGGCTCCTCCACTATTCCAACTTGCTGAGAGCATTAATACAATGTCTTCCCTGAGAACAGGACTGGGGCTCCCATCAGACTGGGGATCCCTGAGGCCGGGGCTGTGTCTCCCCTCAGACCAGGTGTCCCGGAGGACAGGGCTGTGTCTCCCCTCAGACTGAGGGTCCCTGAGAGCAGGGCTGTGTCTCCCCTCAGACTGAGGGTCCCTGAGAGCAGGGCTGTGTCTCCCCCTCAGACTGAGGGTCGCTGGGGACAGGGCTGTGTCTCCCCTCAGACTGGGGGTCCCTGAGGGCAGGGCTGTGTCTCCCCCTCCGACTGGGGCTCCTTGGGTGCAGGTATTAGGAACTTCTCTGTCTCTGCTCCAGCTCAGCAGCTGTCGCTCCTCCAGGCCCTCCACCCTTCCTGGCACTGTTCCAGTCTCCTCCAGCTCCAGAGATGGCTGTTCTCTTCCAGGCAAGCATGCTCTCTCCCAGTCTCCGTCTCCCCTGTTTTGGCTGAGTTGGTCCGCTGCTCATCCCTGGGTCCCGCTGTCCTCCTCCCTCCTGCCGGCACGTACATGAGGATGAACAGGTTGCATTATGCTAGCTGAGCTTACCCTTTGGTGATTAAAAGGAACATCATGCTGCAAGCAGAGTAATCCTAATTACAAAGTGGAAACCACTGCTTTTTACCAAGAGACAAACAGGGACATTCTGTGCCTTTTCCAAGCACAGCGGGAGGTTGCAAGCTGGCACAAGCTCCTAGGGAGCTGGGTGGTGGAGCTCCCTGGTGAAGCTGCCTGGCCCCCTAGGGTTTACCCCTTCCCCCTCGAGGGGAAGGAGACCGACCTCTGCACAGAGGGAATTAAATCCCTCCACAGGTCAGGTTCATTAACAGGCATCAGTGACCCAGAACCACGACCGTGTTCCCTGGGAAAGTGCAGAGATTGCTGCAGGAACAGCAGTTCAGGCTGGGAGCTGGGGCAGCGAGGGTTTCATGGAGTGACAGCCAGGGCAGGGGACAGTCCACCTGCTCGGGGACCCATCCCTGCAGATCTGCTGCACCCCCACCTAGTCCCAGCCCGTGGACTCCCTCCTTTCCATCACAAGCCAGAGCTTCTGGTGCTCAATGAGGTGCTTGCAATTTTCCAAGACACAGCTCCACCTTTTATATTCATTTTCCTCTCCCCCTCCTCCCCCTGTCCTTCCTCCCCTCCTCCCTTATGTCAATCACTGGACACAGACTTTGTGACGGTGCTCAGCCCTGGGGATTCACGGCCAACAAGGGAGCCAGGACCTCCCAGTGGAGCTTTCATTCTAATAGAAGAGACACTAGCAAAAAAATGATTCAAGAAAATATTAATGAACAGGGGTGTGATGGTGTTAAAAGGCAAGAATACAGGTTGTCTTATCTAACCCAGGGTTCCGGTCTTACAGAATAAAGCCTGAAGTTATGAGGTATCAGCAGTTGGCATGATTCATTCACTACTCATTGGTTCGTCCACTACTTACAAAGCACCCACTATGTGGCAGGTCTTGCTGCCTGGGTGGGAAGGAAGCTGATAACCCCCTTCTTCTCCCCTCATGGAGCAAACTTTTCAGACAGGGAGACCGCGACTGTTATAATAACACCCAGCACCAGGCATTGTGCTTTCAGAGACCTTTCCGAGACTGTAATCCTTATTCTGGGAGGCACCGTCACTTGTTACATGTCACCTCCAGGTGAGGTCACCAGGGTTTTCATAAGGCCGGAGACTCTTTTGAATCTTGGTGCTGCCCAGAGTGCTTGGAATAAAGACAATATGAATTTAGGTAGGTCAAAAGGAAGGCTGACCCTTTAGTGGGAGTCACTGTGAACCTGCTGGTTCATGATCTGCCACACTGTCCCCTTGGGCATCGTCTGACAAGTAAGTCATTGCTGGCTGGATGGAGAAGGCCAGTCTGGTTTGCAGGCCCATGCAGCTGCCCATGCTGACCGACGTTTCCAGGCTTGGCAGAGGCCCACTTCTTTCCTTGATAGCAACAGTGTCCTGAGGCCTTCAAGAGGGAAATCATTTTAAATGTAATGATTGCCTTTTACATGTGTCTATTGACTTTTCTCCATGCTCATTGGCATTTCCCAATACTTAGTTAACAGAACAGCCCAGTTACAGCAATCCCAAGCAAACGAGGAGGTGCATATTCATTGCTACTGCCCCAGGCCTCAACCTTGGGGCCCGGTGTCACTTTAGGAGTAGAACACCAGCCCCTTCTCCTGCCTGTACTCCCTGCCTTGCCTTAACTCTCCAGTTGGGTGCGGGGGGGAGGGGGTGGCGGCTAGGAAGAGACATACACATGATTCAACTCACGGGTATCTGTGGAGCTATTCAAGGCCAAGGGTGGGGGGCAAGGGCAGGCCAGGTGAGGCTGTGTAGTCCAGCAAGGTCTTTGTCTCACCCTGAACTTAAATTACCCCTTGCCAGGCCTGACAAGATGCATTCTGTGTTAGGACTTGGGGAAGTTCATGGAATGGTGCCAAAGAGGCTCATCTGCAAGCCAGAAACCAGGGGAAGAAGGGGATATGGCCCTGCATGGCAGGTGTTTCATATCTTTACTAACATATTCCTGTGGGTCTCCCTGTTTTGATCTCTGAGTTGGAGGTGACGATCCCTGTCCTCATGTGCCATCTAGAAGGTTGGGGCAGACATTTGGAGCACAGTCAGCACCCCACACACATCCCCTTTTGTGCACACCAGCCACCTTCTGAATGCCTGCAGGTGCTTTTTATTTTTGGGACCGAGGGCTTTCCTTAGTCCCTGGAACCTTTTCTCCTGCTTGTGGCGAATGAGAAGAGCTGGCATGAACAACTCAGGGGCAACTCAACCTGTGTTTGCTGGAAGTAGGTGTATGAATGCCCCAGCTTCCTCACTGCCAGGCACAAAATTTCAAGCCACAGCTGTCTCCTAAAGCTCCTGCAGTTGGTGATCAGATCTTCAGTGCATGTGGCATTG
Source organism: Vulpes lagopus (assembly GCF_018345385.1). Lineage (NCBI taxonomy): Eukaryota > Metazoa > Chordata > Mammalia > Carnivora > Canidae > Vulpes > Vulpes lagopus. The sequence goes on from NC_054824.1 coordinate 64,009,740, forward strand.
GATTCCCTCCCTTCCTCACTACCCCATTTACCCACTCATCTTCCTGTTTTCTGGGACCTACTCCTAAATAGACTATTTGCACTAGAGTCTTTGACTCAGGGACGCACAGGTGGAAGACAGTAGCTTCATTTGGGTATGTGGATTCAGATCCCATTTCTACGACTTAGAGCTTGGGCCCGGGACTTAAGCTCCTTTTGCCTCTTCACTGGTAAAATGGGCATAATGATAGACCCTACTTCATAGAATTGTCTGAAGATTGCATGAGTGATTACATAGAAAGCTTTATAATAGCACCCGGCTCGGAGCAAATGCTTGAATGTTATTAAAGCATGAGCTCCACAAGATCACAGGCATTTGCAGTCTCACATGCCCTGTGTGTGCAATTAACTGTTGTGAGTCTGGGCTCTGGTGCCCAGCCTGGCCTGGCACCTGCCCTCACTGTGCACTGTGCCTTTCCTGGAATCGACGGCTGTTGCCAGGCAAGGGAGGCTGAGTCAGTCCCTGGGTGACCCCCACTCCACCCTGCCTTAAGGACATCATCCAGGCTGTTGGAGGTCAGACCTGAGACTGACATTTTCATATTAAATGAGGCCTGTTCTCTGGTTTCCCTTCCCTTCTCCCTGGGCAGGGGTGCCCACAAGAGGCCCAGGGCAGCCTCTCTTAGGGCTGCAATTTTTAATTAGCCTTTACTCTTTGAAAAGACTAAAATGTTATACAAATGTGAGTTGTTAATAAAAACAATTAATCTTGTTGGGGCCAACAGGGCCTCTCCTTTCTTGATGAAGGCAGTTCAACAGAAAACAAAAAGGGGACCAGGAGTCTAGTCCTGGCCTGTTTACTAACTCACTCAGTGACCTTGAACAAACCATATCTTTTTGGGGGGAGCCTTGGGGTGCTCTTTGATAAAATGAGGGTTTTAAAGACTCCTCCCATCTCTGATTCCAAGGCAGACCTCACCAAGGATTGCAGGCAGGGGACCAGATGTTTACTACCTAGATGTGCCCAAAGATTTTCACCTGTTGACTAATTTATTCTGCATGTGACCCTATTATATAAGGACTGCCTCCTGGTTTATAGACGCTGGCACCACAGTTGGGAGAGTTACATAACTCATCCACCGTCAGTGAGTTAACAGTGATGGAGCTGGGCTGTGTGATGCACGTGCATGTGCATATGCATGACCGCCTGTTTATGTATTGCATGCACTTGAACAGTGTCATGTGTTGGTGCATACACGTTTGCATGTGGGCACATAGGTCTGCTTGTGTGTTCCACTGCATGCGTGGGGTGCCCAGGAGTGGCATCTATCTGTTCAACATCAAGTTTCCTCTGAGATGTCCTGAATGGCAGGCATCCCATGTCCCATTCTCTCTCCTCTTGCTGTTCCCTCTCCTTCCTTTCTTCCCTCACTCTTTCCTGTGTCTCCAGACAGAGCCACCTGAATTGGTTTTCTTTTGAAAAGAAAACAAAGCCTACTCTTTCCAAACTCCAAATGCTTTTACCTGCTGGAAAATCCATAACAATTAACCAGATCTGCCGGAGAAGAAAAAAAAAATCCCAGGACCTGCTGAGATGGTTCTAGCAAAGGTGGTTGCTCTCTGAAGCTGGTTAAAAATTCAGAGGGCGCATTGGCATATGATATGAGGAGCAGTCTTTTACTAAAGAGATTTAATGGCCCACAATTCAATTTGAACTAAAAGAATCCCCCCGATGACTCCTTATAAAGTCTTCCCAAGCCCTGAGTCGATATCTACGGGGCTGGTGAGGAGCAACTATTGATTAGCTGTCTCTGCCAATGAGCATTACAAGCCGAGGAGGTTGGAGGGGAGTCGTGCACACAGTTACACGGGGGGCACGTTGTAAAATCAGCCCGTATTGACTGGTGGCGGTGCCGCCCAGGCCAGGACAAAGATGGCTCACGTGGCACCTGAGAGCTAATCAAAGTCCCTGGGACCCCACTGGGACAGATGAAGCCACAGTCCTCTCTCCTACCAGGGGGCACATGACAAGGACACAGAAGCCCAGTTTCTCATCATTTCATGCCCAACAACCCTCGGGTATAAGAGGAGACTTAAAGTTTCCTTGTGTTCTAACCAGTTGGTTCACCAGAGAAAAGTAGAAAAGTGTCTGTGATGCCACATTTATCCTTGTGCTGGCAATTTGGCAACCTCAGCTGTATAAGCATGTAACAAGAATTCCAGAGTCAGAAAGACAGGGCTTCTGGGTAATTAAAAAAAAAAAATCCTCATGATGAAGTCTATGCATTAAAATACATGCTGAATTCAAGGACCAGCAATTTAGGCCCTCACTCAGAACCTATTAACTCTTACTTTACACACAATTCTAATCTACTTGATGTCTGGTTTCATACTAGTAAGCAACAAAGCAGGTAAGGATGACTCTGCTAAAGGTAGTACTACTATTGGCAGCAAGGGGTAAGAGCTGGTGGAAAGAGCTAAGGCAGAGAAGCTTTAAGTCAGAGTGGAAACAGTCACATACCGGGTCTCCGTATTAGTCCATGCTCAGGCTATTCAAACAAAATACCATAAACCAGGTGGCTTAAACAGACATTTATTTTCTCATAGTTCTGGAGGTTAGAAGTCCAAGCTCAGAGAGCCGGCAGGGGTACCTTCTGGTGAGAACTCCTTTCCTGACTTGCAAATGGCCTATTTCTCTCACTGGGCCTTTCCTCTGTGTGCTGGGAGGAGATAGCGAGCCCTCCAGCCCTGTGTCTCTTCCAGTTCTCATACAGAAAGCAGGCCTACTGGAGAAGGGCTCCACCCTTATGATCTCATTTAACCCTAATTACCTCCTTAAATCAGGCCCCATCTTCAAATGCAGTCCCACTAGTGGGTTAGGGCTCTGACTCAGTTGAATCCGGAACACAGTCTGCAGTGCCCCGCACGGTACAACAGCTGATGCTCAGGAAGGGTTATCTAGAGCAGCTTTTAAATCATGTGTACTTGCTTCTCTGTAAGACGGCAGGGAAATAAGGGCTGCATTTTATAAAGATTTCCCTTCAAAAGGCAAAAAACATTTGCCAAAATATTGGCTTTGAAGGAACAGAACTCCATTTAAAAAGAATATCACTCTTGTGAAATAATTCTTTTTTCAGAGTCCTGACAGAGCATTTAAGAAATGTCACCCTCAAATAAGGATTATAAAGGGGCTTTTTGCAAAGGTGTGGGCAGATAGGGAAGCCAGGAGGTGGAGTGTTATAGCCAGGCTGGGAGGGGTGAAATGTATGCCCCTCGGAAGCCCAGTTCACCAAGCACCCGAGGAGGCTGCCCCTAAAGAACTGGAATGTTCTTTCTAGGGCTCAGCAGATCACAGCAAGGAGGAGGGAGATGGAAAGTGAGTAAGCTAAGCAAGCGCTCTCTCTGTCCGTCCGTCCTCCCTCTCATGCAGCTCCCAAGGTGCCAAATCTGACCAGCAGTCAGAGAGCAGGAAGCCCAGGGTTGAACCCATGGTTTCAGCCTCCTGGAATGGAAAGCAGACATAGAAGAGTAAACCCGGTAAGATGCCCTGGTGCCTTACCTGATCCTGGGTGCCCTGGCTCTGTGACAGGTCATCCTGCCCATCCCCCTGTATGTTGAGTGCAGGAGCTGGCTTCCCCAGCCCTCTCCTGGCCCCAGCCCTCTCCTGGCTTCCCTCCTCCCCACTCTGGCCCTGTTGGATTCTCTCTTCTTCCATAAAGCAGGAGGATCTCACTTAAAAAGCCTCTCCAGCCATCCTGCTGTGCCTTACCATCAAACACACACAGAGCTGCCCCCTCTTCAACAGAAAAAGAAATTCATTTCCCACCAAAATTCATTTCAAAATGGAACACTACCATTTCTTTATTCAAGCCCTGCCCAGCCTGAGGCTCTGGAACCTTTGCCTCCACCGGTGCTGAAAGGAACAGAGCCAGAGCCAGAGCCGGGCTTCTCCACACCTGCACCAACTGATTTGCACCAAACGGCTCTAATTAGCACATTCCGAGCTATGATTAGGCTTCCAGGGGAAGCATGCCAAATGCCATTAATTATGGATGTGATCTTAAATTATTCACTTGGAATGTTTTTTTTTTCCTTGATATGCCCCTTTCATCTCAACTAACTTTTTGTCACATCCAAGAATAGATCCAATTAAGCCTCAAAAAGCGGAAGTTTGTTATGTTAAAGAAAAGGTAAACTGAAAATTAATCACTTTTTTTTTCTTCACAATTATGGTGTTTGTTGGTGGTGATGAGGAAGCAGCCCAAAGAGGAAAAGGTCTTTGATTTTTCTTCCCTACCTTTCCTTTCTGCAGAACCTTGGTTCATATGGCTCATCAGTGCTGCCTTGCTCTTTCTGCTAGGAGCACGGCCGAGGATGTCTTAGTTAGGTTCCCTGGGAGCAGGTCCTGAGCTGAGGGTCTGTGTGCAAAGGATTTAGGAAGCCGAAGGGAGTTGGAGAAGTAGGACAAGGAAGGTGAAGCAAGGTACAGGTCCCAGCCTCAGCCTGATCCTGAGGGGAGCTCTGCAGTGTAAATTTACCTGAGGTCTCTAAGGCAAGGGAACCAGACTCTTGCACCAGCTGATCATTGACTAAAGGCTGCTGGGGGCTGGAGGGGGCGCTAACTCCCAGGCACTTACTTGCCTGCTGACTACAAGTGTGGACTAGGCAGTTCTCAAAGGCAGTTCTTTGAAAAGAACATCAGGCATAGGCCATTAGAAACAAAGTAGACACTGGAAACGACTGCACAGAATGGCATAGTCTCCACTAAAGGGGCCTCAACAGGATCATAGACAGAAGAATGGAAGATGGAGAGCAATTCTGTTTCAGGCCCCCAAAGGTCAGCATGCCTGCAGTGTGGTCTGTCGGCACAGATGCTCTAAGCACCCGTGTGTACCCAGCACCGCGCTGTGTGCGGCGGGAGAGACACAGGCAAATCCTGTGGAGCTTACACTCGCTGTCAGGAACCGGTCTAACACAAATGAAAGGACAAAGTTGAGGATGTCCAGATTAAACACAGAGACGTATGGTTGAGACCTAATTGCAGGAAGGGTTCATCAATGTGAATCTGAGCTGGGCTGTGGAGGATGGAAAGAAAAAATGATGATTTCTTACATATACTGGTTTATAAAATACTTTATGAAAAGCACTCTCCCGCCTGTTTTCTCATTTAAGCATTCGAATAGGGCCTTGACACAGTGTAATATTTGCAGTTTACAAATCGGAGGCTGAGAAAGTGACTTTCCACTAGCCATGCTGTCTCCCAGGTAGTAGATTTGCGGGCAGAGAGTAGAAGGAAGGGTGCTGGGTGGGGCAGCAGTCTGAGCAAAGTGTTGGTGGCTGACATGGGCATATAAAGACCATAAGGAAAAGAACTTGTTTAATTAATTTCCATGTTGTGGTGGCATTGTGGGCCATTTGTTCCCACCCCCCTTGAACTGCCCCTGCCATGTCGCAGCGGAATAAAATAATCTCTCTTTAGAAGGAACCCATGTCTGGAAACAAACTCCAAGTGGAAGTGGCTGCCCATCCAGGCCTTTTACTGTAGACAGGAGACATGCAGGAGCCCTGAAGAGCCAACGGTCAGGCACTGTAGAGGCAACACGCAGAAGGCTGGGAGCCAAAGGTGTGCACAGGATGAGAGGGACACTGTTGGTCAGAGATCCAGGCCAAGGAAGGCTGTCCCGCACAAACCAGACAGGCCAGAGCCCAAGAACAGCATTGTGCAGCCAGAGATGCCCAAGGACAGTTTTGCTCAAGGGCAGTGGCTGTTGTCTCCAATCCCATCTCAGCTTCAGAGTGGCTGAAGATGAAGATGGGCTGTCAGTCCAGTTCACCAGACACTTAGTGAGCATCTGGTATGTACCAGACACAGGTACTCAGGTTCCCATGGCCTATGACTTGGAGTATTTTAAAATCTACTCAAGAATCATTGGTACTCCTCCCTTCAAAAGGTGGAGCCAGATTCCTTTGTATATGGGCTGGCCTTGGTGATTTTTTTCCTAGTCGGCAGAAAGTGGTAAAAGTGGTGATTTGTGACTTCCAAGCTTGATCACAAAAGACATTGTCACTTCCTTCTGCTTCTCCTTCTCTTGAATTTCCTGTGCTGGGGGAAGAAGCGAAGGTGCGGAGGAACAGCAGCCTCCTACCAGCCCAGCATCCACTTGGCAGCCATGTGAAGGAACCATGTTGGAAGCCATTCCTCCTCCTCCCGGGCTCCTCCAGCCCCGTCAGGCCTTCAGGTAACTGACATCTCAACTGCAGCTTAATGAGAAACCCTAAGCCAGCACCACCCAGTTAAGCCACATCCAAATTTCAGACCATAAGAGAGAAAAAAGAGTTATTGTTTTATCCACTAAGTTTAAGGTAACTGGAGAAGTAGGCATGATTAACACAAGACAGAGTATTCAGAACCCCTTGAGAATAGATCTTCCTGATTCCATCTAAGGCAGGTATCAGCACAGTATCACAGTAAAAATACAAACAACCTGAATCCTAAAGCTTTTTTCTTTTTACTTTTAATTCAATCAATCAATATATAGTAAGTACATCATTAGTTTCAGATGTAAAGTTCAGTGATTCATCAGTTGCATATAACACCCTCTGCTTATCACATGCCTGCCTTGATGCCCATCACCCAGTTACCACACCCCATTTCTCTCCCCTCCAGTGACCCTCAGTTTTTTCTTAGAGTTAAGAGTCTCTCATGGTTTGCCTCCCTCTTTGATTTCTTGCCATTCAGTTTTCCCTCCCTTCCCCTATGATCCTCTGTGTTGTTTGTTATGTTCCACATATGAGTGAAACTCTATAATTATCTTTCTCTGATTGACTTATTTCACTCAGCATAATACCCTCCAATCTACATCGATGTAAATGGTAAGATTTCATTCTTTTTGATGGTTGAGTAATATCCCTTTATATATATATATAATATATAAAATATATATATAATATATATTAACATATATATAAATATACCACATCTTTATCCATTCATTTGTTGATGGAATCCAAAAGCTTTTGAAAATAATGGGCAGTTTTGCTAAAGATTCTTTAGAAAGGGGAGGAATCAGGTAGAAATTACATCTCACGGAGACCCAAACTTCTTACAATCTCCTTTACTCTCCTCTTCTTTCTGGAAAATGTTCTCTAGATCTATCTGCTTTTGCCAGAATTCCAGCCCATCTGTGTCACGCCTCCCCAGTGCTTCCATGGGTAGCATTGTTCTGATGCTCTCATACCTGTTACTCATAGCCAGTACAGCAGAGGTGTCCAAGCAGGACAAACACACTTGGGAGTTTACATAAGTTGGTCCTTGTCACAGCAGTGAGAGCAGCAGTGGACAAATGTGCAAGGTCACTGCAAGTCCAGAGGAGAGCATGCTATCTGCTGGGGGTCTCCAGAGCTTCACAGAGAGATGAGCTGAGATGTGAAAGATTCCAGGAGGAGGAAAGGGTGTCCCTGACTGAGTCCTTAGATGAAGCAAAGCCCCAAGGCGCCACAATGGAAGGGAGAGTGGTATGTTTGGGGAATGGTGCCCTGTGGCTCCTGCACCTGAAGACAGAGGTCCAGGATTCAGAGAACTTCAGCCAAACTGCCCGGGAGAGGTTTGGGATTCCCAGGAAAACTCAAGCTTGCCCTAACCTTGGACTATTCTTCCCTTCTTGGAAAACAGCCCTGCTTGGGGTTCACTTTGGTCACGAAATAGTGCTGAGGGCTTTGGGCAGCAAATGTACCCTCTGGGCCTCAATTCACCCCTTGAACACAAGAGGCTATACAAGGTCACATGACTCTCAAACTGTAATTAGCTTAGAATCATCTGGGGATCTGGTTTAATGCTGATTCCTGGGCCCCACCCCCAGGGGTTCTGCACCCTCAAGAGCCAAGGCAGGGCCTGGGAATCCACATTTTAACAAGACTCCCAGGTGCTTCTGCTACAGGTGGTACTCATATTTTAGTAGCTTCCTAAAGTGTCATGATGCTTATCTGGGAAGAATTATCTGGGAAGTTGTGAAAGTAGCTTCCAGATCCTTCTCCCGAAGATTCTGGTCCAGGCAACCAGCCTAGGAAAGATTTTCAAAGTGTAGTCCCAGAAGCAGCAGCAACAGGCACCCCTAGGGATTTCTTATACAGCCCATACAAATTGTCAGGCCCCACGCTAGAGATACTGAATCAGAAATCTGGGGGCAGGGCCCGTAGTTGCTTGAAAAGCTCTTCAGGTCAGTCTGTTGTCTGCTAAGGTAAGACATCCACTAGCCTAGAGTTTGTATTACTGAACAATCATGGCAAGTCATTCTTAGCATTGCAAAAGGTTGGGAAGCCTTGCAATCACCAAAGGCATTTCCAGCTCCCATTGCCCAAGGTTCTAGAAGGCCTAGGTTCTCCCCAACTTGTCTCTGGGCCTCTCTGGGAAAAGGTGTCCAGGAAACAGCCAGTATTTCCCCTTTATAAGTAAGGAAGTAAGATTCAGAAGAACTGAGAATCAGTTAATTACTCTGCACCCCCTTACCCAACACCACACACACTCACTTTGAATATGCATATGCATTTCTCCACACCTCACCTCCAGCAGCTCCTCTGAGAAGTGGAGGCCATGGAGAAACTTCCTGAACGCAAGATTTACCAAGAATGATGCTGGAGCAGCAGGGTCCACTTCTATTAATTCGTTCCTGCTAGCTGACATCTCATTTTCTGGAAGGTGACCTGTGGAGCCTGGCTCCCCTGCCCCCTCCCCACCAATCCCCCGTTTTTTTCCTCTTTGTAAGTCAAGAGCATCCCTCAAAGCATAACAAGGAGATTGGAGTAGGTTCTGGACCCACTACTCATCAGAAAAATGAACAACTCCCTCTGCTCCTCTCTCTCCTTTCAACACATTGTTTAATTCTGGGGCAGACCCCATATCTCAGGGCTGTGACAGGGAAGGGCAGTTCCTGACCTCTCAATGCTTTGGCTCCAGAAGACCCTTCCTTCTCTCCCTTTCTCATAGGGTGCCTAAAATCCCACCTTTAGTGCAGCAAACTCTCACTTACACACATGCATACACACCCACATACACACATATACTATTTATGCATCAATCCATCCATCAACTCATTCATTTAACATTCTTGTGCTCAATAGGAGTTGAAGGTGCTTGTGATTGCATATGATCTGAAAAAAATATTTAAGTCTTGGCAGATAAAGCTTGACCCTGATAGCTTCATTAGAGTTTCCCGGTATCTGATAAGGAGAATTTATAGGTAGAAAGGATAGGACTTGGGTAGGGGGTAAAAGAGGGCATTGGGGAAAAAAAAAAAAATTGTCTGTCTTTAATTCACCCTAGAAACATGTTTACTGAGCAGTTCATGTGTTCAGGAACTTCATACTAGGGGCTCGGGAGAGGCAGTGCATCGTATGACCTGCAAATTCCTGGCCTCCAGGGTGTTTCACCCAGTGGAGTTCCTGCTATGTTATGTCAGAGGCAGCGTGGTGGTGGGAAGAGCCCTGGTTTAGCAGTCAAGAGGACTAAGTCTAGTCTGGCAGATCCTCCAGCAGCTGAGGTCTTGGAGAAGCCACTTTATCTGTAAGCCTCCTAACTTCTACAGTGACACACGGAGTCCTCTGCAAAATGGAAGTCCTCATAACTTCCCTGCTGTTAGAAGCAGATGAGAGGTGGTGGCTGTACCTCTTCGCTGTGGAGAGCTATAAGTGCTGAGTCATTCTACAAAGATATATTTAGCACCTACTATCTGCCAGACACAATTTAACTGGGGATCAGTGAACACAATGGACAGAAATCCTTGTCTTGGCAGAGTTTCCAGTGGGGGCAGATGAATGATGATTAAACAGACAACAGAGAATACTATCTGGTTACCTTGACTACCAGGGTGTCAAGGGCTCTGGAGAAAAGTACAGCAGAGTGAGGGGGTTAGGAAGTACTGAGGGAAGGGGGCGCTGCTATTTTATATAGAATGGCTAGGGGCACCTGGGTGGCTCAGTCCATTAAGTGTTTGACTCTTGATTCTTGATCTCTGCTCAGGTCTTGATCTTCTTGATCTCAGGGTCCTGACTTTAAGCTCTGTGTTGGGCTCCACATTGGGCTTGGAGCCTACTTTAAAAAAAAAAAAAAAAAAAAAAGGAATGGCTAGAGAAAGTTTTTAATAAGGGAAAAAGTGGTCCCTGAACAGGAGCTGAAGGAAGTGGGGAAGGAATCACAGGGTTATCTGGGAAAAGAGAGGCAAGGGAAACTGTAAGTGCAAAGGCCGTTAGGTGAATATGTTTTGCAAAGATCATCAAGGTTGCTAATGAAGAGGAGAGCCGATCGTGAAAGTTTCAGAAATTTTGACAGATGCTTTTCTTTTTTAAATAAATTTATTTTTTATTGGTGTTCAATTTGTCAACATACAGAATAACACCCAGTGCTCATCCCGTCAAGTGCCCCCCTCAGTGCCCGCCACCCAGTCACCCCCACCCCCCGCCCACCTCACCTTCCACCACCACCCCTAGTTCATTTCCCAGAGTTAGGAGTCTTTCTTTCTTTCTTTTTTTTTTTTTTTTTGAGTTAGGAGTCTTTCATGTTCTGTCTCCCTTTCTGATATTTCCCACTTATTTTTTTTCCTTTCCCCTTTATAAAAATATTTTTTATATTCCCCAAATGAATGAGACCATACAATGTTTGTCCTTCTCCGATTGACTTATTTCACTCAGCATAATACCCTCCAGTCCCATCCACATCAAAGCAAATGGTGGGTATTTGTCATTTCTAATGGCTGAGGAATATTCCATTGTATAAATATACCACAGCTTCTTTATCCATTCATCTTTCGATGGACACCGAGGCTCCTTCCACAGTTTGGCTATTGCGGACATTGCTGCTAGAAACATTGGGGTGCAGGAGTCCCAGCGTTTCATTGCATCTGTATCTTTGGGGTAATCCCCAGCAGTGCAATTGCTGGGTCATAGGGCAGGTCTATTTTTAACTCTTTGAGGAACCTCCACACAGTTTTCCAGAGTGGCTGCACCACTTCACATTCCCACCAACAGTGCAGGAGGGTTCCCTTTTCTCCACATCCTCTCCAACATTTGTGGTTTCCTGCCTTGTTAATTTCCCCATTCTCACTGGTGTGAGGTGGGATCTCAGTTTGGTTTTGATTTGTATTTTCCTGATGGCAAGTGATGTGGAGCATTTTCTCATGTGCTTGTTGGCCATGTCTGTGTCTTCCTCTGTGAGATTTCTCTTCATGTCTTTTGCCCATTTCATGATTGGATTGTTTGTTTCTTCGCTGTTGAGTTTAATAAGTTCTTTACAGATCTTGGAAACTAGCCCTTTATCTGATACGTCATTTGCAAATATCTTCTCCCATTCTGTAGGTTGTCTTTTAGTTTTGTTGACTGTATCCTTTGCTGTGCAAAAGCTTCTTATCTTGATGAAGTCCCAATAGTTCATTTTTGCTTTTGTTTTTTTTTTTTGCCTTCGTGGATGTATCTTGCAAGAAGTTACTGTGGCTGAGTTCAAAAAGGGTGTTGCCTGAGTTCTCCTCTAGGATTTTGATGGAATCTTTTGACAGATGCTTTTAAAACACAACTGTAATTTAAAATTATACTATATAGCGGTGCTTGGCTATCTCAGTCAGAAGAGCTTATGACTTTTGATCTTGGAGTCATGAGTTCAAGCACCATGTTGGGTGTAGAGATTACTTTAAATAAATAAAACTTAAAAGTTTTTTTTAAAGATTTAAAAAATGTATTTATTCATGAGAGACACACAGAGAGAGGCAGAAACATAGGCAGAGGGAGAAGCAGGCTCCCCGTGGGGAGCCCAACAAAGGACTCAATCCCAGGACCCTGGGATCATGACCTGAGCTAAAGGCAGACGCTCAACCTCTGAGACATCTAGGGACCCAAATAAAATTTTACTATATAAATTTTATACATCTATAAATATATACATAAATATATATAATATATACATATATAACTTATATACATACGTGTCTATAGAAGTTATAGAAATTAAATAATATATCAAATATGTTAAAGAATATTATTAAATAATATATCAAATATTATTCAAAAATAAAAGCAAGAAATATTCAAAACACATCGTTTCCTAATTATTTAGCCATATTCTACTATGATCTGTACTCTTCAGATTATTTACATCTGTTGTAGGCATCTAGTGGAAATAGTATAAAATGGAGTGCTACCAGGCATCTCTTCTGAACTCTGCATTCAATGACAGCATGTTGATAGTTTGCAATCAGCCACAGTTGGGAGTATTTACACCAGAGAAATTGGCACACAATACTTACTAATCATGATTGCTTCTTTGTTTTTCCAGAGAGCTGATTTTTAACATTTTCCAGCCCACACTGCCTATGGCACCCTGGAGAGAAGATCTGAGACTTCCTTTCAAGTCAGATGGTCTCTGAGTCCAAAGAAGGTGATGGGGGTTGGTGCTGAGAAAAATTTTAGAGCCTGGTAGAGACAATCAGGATGTATTAGGTAGGCCCTCCAGCCCCAACTTCCTCCCTGGGTCCCCATATTTCTCTTGGAGCTGTCCCTATTGCATTATTGTATCTATGCCCCCACTTTCCCGGCAGACTGAGCCCAATCCCTTATTTGCACAGTTCAGTTTAGGAGTCAATCTGAGCTCCTTTGTTTGCCCAGCCCTGTGCTTGCAGCCCCCAAGGGATAGTGATGATGACAACAGGTAACATTCATTCAGGTAGACGTGGTTATCATGGAGGGGGGATCTGAAGCACAGAGACTTAGTAACTTGTGCAAAGTCCCACAACTAGTAAGTAGCAGTCATAAGTTGAGCCCACACCTTGGCTCCAGAGCCTACACTGATAACCACAAGGTGACACAGTGAGATGAGAGGTGGAGGCCCTGGCCTCAGGGGACCTTCCTCAGGGGTCTGGGGGGTCAGGAATGTCTGGACCTGAAAGGATAGGTGATAATATGCCAGGAAGAGATGACAGTCAGAAGACAGTGTTCCAGGTGGAGGGAACAGCAAGTGCAAACATCCAGAGACAGGGATAGAAAGGGAAGTGGTCAGAGAATAGCCAATGGCCCTGTGAGGCTTTTTCCATATCCTCACTAACATTAGAGAAGCTTGCCTTTGGATGCTTCAAAATGAGTGGGAAATATCAGAAAGGGAGAGAGAATATGAGAGACTCCTAACTCTGGGAAATGAAATAGGGGTGGTGGAAGGGGAGGTGGGCGGGGGGGTGGGGGTGACTGGGTGATGGGCACTGAGGGGGGGCACTGATGGGATGGGCACTGGGTGTTATTCTATATGTTGGCAAATTAAACACCAATAAAAATAAATTTATTAAAAAGAAAAGACAGCATTCCAAAAATAATTTATCTTAAGTTTTGTCTGTGTCTGTGTCTTTTGTTTAGTGATTCATATTTTGCTCAAGGTGGTAGTAAAGTGAATTGCTTCCCTGAATAGAGACTGGAGAATTGAGTGTGTGTGTGTGTGTGTGTGTGTGTGTGTGTGTGTGTGTGTGTGTGTGTAGGTGGAAGGTGGCAGGGAGGAGAACTAGCAGAGTGAATTTGGCTTGGGATTAGCATTTTCCTTAGGTCAGTTGAGTATTCATCTGCCTTGAGCAAGGCAGGGTGGTAGAAGCTGGTGGGAGGCAGGGCAGGGAGGGGGGATCATTGTGCATTGATGTCCCTATTGCCCTCTCTTGTAGCTCAGAAGCTGCTGGTCACTCATGGGGTTAATGAGAAAGTGAATATCTCTGGTTCAACCATTGTGTAACCACACCGTCTGTAAGAACATCTGTGCAATAAATCCCACTTGAGATGACAAATCACTCTTTCTGAACTCTAAACAGAGCCCATGCCTTTTGCTGAAGAAGTTCTATCTTCTGGCCTGTTGGCCTCTTTATACCTGCTTCTATGAACTAGAAGCTAATCATGGGTATCTCAGGAATTATATCCTGTAAGTTTAATGCTGCTCTGTGTAATGGGTTACAGAAAAAAAAAAAAAGTCCCAATGGAAATTTCCATTGGGGTTTGGAGTGACTATTCTTTCTGGGAAAATACTCTTGAACAAGATAATCAAAATATTTTTTTCCTGGAATTTTAAAGAGAAAAATGCTGGTGGAAGGGCCCAGAGACTTGTTTCTCTAGAAGGGTCCAGGGGTTTAGAGGCTCTTGAGGGTTCTGACTACTCTGGCCAGAAGCACAAGACCTCCAGAACTGAGGATTCATATCTGAGAGGTGAATGATCTCAGGATAATGTCCATTTGACAATGACAGAGCAAAGGATAAGCATCATTGCATTTGAGGTGGACTGATGATGACAATGTGGGCTACATGTGTCTGGAGGGGCTCCTTCCTAAGAGTAAGAGATGACCCTTTTGTACCTGTAGTTATTGGGGTCACTGTTTCTGGTTCTAAAAGATCAGCCAACCTCCCCCAAATCAGAACCCTTAACTACAGTGTATTTTCCTTTTTTGCCTGGACATTCAGAGGAAAAATTAGTGTTCACATAGTGACTAGACAGCTCCTGACATGTCTATTTCTCAGTAACTCTGTTTTTGGTCCTTGTGAAGACTGTGCCTAAAAAAGGAAAGCAGGTGGTGGGGAGTGGGGCACCCGGGTGGCTCAGTCATTTAAACATCTGACTGGTGATCTCGGCTCAGGTCTTAATCTAAGGGTCATGAGTTCAGGCCCTGCATCAGGCTCTATGCCCAGTGTGGAGCCTACTTAAAAAAAAAAAAAAGATTAGAGGCAACATATAATATTAAAATAGAAGTGCTCTTCAAAATCAATCCTTACTTGCAAAGAGTGACTCTTCACGAGGCCTTGGAGAGGAAAGGGCACTGGGGAAGAACCACATGATTAGCAAAGCGGACCTTTGCTCCCTCTGTGTGTGGTGTGGCTCTCCTTACCTTTGGGGCCCTCTGCTTCCCTCATACTGATCCTTACTGGTACCTCTAATAAGCCTATATCCCAAATGGTTCTAGTTCCTCCACATCTTTCAGGCTCTATCCCATTGAAGTCCATCCATTCATCCATCCAGCCAGACATTAATCCATTCCCCTCCACTCTTTCAACAAACACTGAGCATTATTCCTCTGTGCTGATGATGATATAATTATACCAGGACTCAGTATGTGTGTGGCTTGAGCAGTGTGGCTTGAGCATCTAGTAGGGTAGTAGATTTCCCCATGGGTAAGCTCAAGAGGTGTTAGGATAACTGGGATAACAGTTAATACAGGGCTCAGAGAAGAGGAGGGAGCACAGGCTTTGGGGATGGGCTGTCTGGGTTTCAAATCCTGGCCCCACCACTTGATAGTTATATGACCTTAGGCAAATTACTTGACTTCTCTGTGTCTGTCTTCTCAACTGTCAAATGGTATCCCATTGTACTTAGCTCAGTAGGTGCTGGTTACTACTGCTCTGTAACAAAGTACTCCAACCATCTTATTATATCTCAAGACTTAGGTGGCTCAGGTACTTAAGCAGAGTTTGGCTGTTTGATGCTTTTGCTCCACGTGGTGTCAGCTGAGGTCACTCAAAGTTTATTCAGCTGGCCTGGAGGGTCTCAAATGTCTTGGATTTCCTCTGGGATGACTGGAAGGCTGGGTCTAGCTGGGATGTTGGATGATAGCATTCAGAGGTGCCCACTCCATCACGACCAGTTTAGGCTAATCATACTCCTTACGTGGTAGCCGAGGGCTCCCAAAGAGACTGTGCCAAGAGATGGAAGTGAAAGCTGCTAGGATCTTCAGGCTTGATCTAGAACCTGGCACAGCATCACTTCTATCACATTCTATTGTCAAAGCAGACCTGGGGCCTGCCCAGATTCAAGGCAAGAGACCATACACCCCACCTCTCCAACAGGAGGAGTAGAAGGAATCTGTGGCCATCGTTTGAGCCACTATAGATACAAAAAAAGATGAAATGAGTTAGTACATGGAAAGCAATGAGAGCAGTGACCAGCAGAATAAAGGCCATACAGATGTTTGTTGTTATTGCTATCATTAGCCACCCTTGAGCTGAGTCTTAAAAGGTGAATCTATGCTTTCTTGGTAAACGAGGTGCTGTGGAGAGCCAGGGGTTGGAGAGTTCTAGATAGATGGTGTTGTTTGCACATACTTGCATCTTGTGGGCAATTTTATGAGAGTCTTGGACTTTGCTAATTCAAAGTAGATGATTAGACCAACCAAAACATGTAACTGACTAGTAATTAACAATCTTACACCCCCTCCTAGAGACAAGCAGGGACCTAACCTAATGGGCAACACAGAGGACAAGACGTCACTTGGAAGCCCGCCCTTCACTCAGAACATGCAGTGTCAGCTCTGAGGGGCTCACAGACCCTAGAACACACAGATGGGCAGACGCAGCTCTGTGCTGCCTGCCTGGGCTCCCCCTCCCAAAGCCCACTGCCTAATTGGAAAGGGCCATTTCGACATCTTAGCAGAAAATGGGGTTTTTCTTTCCTTGATGTCGTGATTTGACTGGGAGTTAGCAAAGCATCCATAGAATCCTAAACATCTACTTAGAAAAATCAAGCCTTCATCTCAGCTTGGCACGGGGCTCTGCGCTCCCCTTGTGGGAGGAAGATAAAATGCTTTCATGCGTGTCCTCCTGCCTGTGAATGCGGGCTGGTTAAACATCTCTGGTAATGGCTGAGCTGTGCCAAGGATTTTATCTCTTCCCAGTAACAGTCCCTGCCTTTAAACGGTTTCCACAGGGAAGAGCCATAATGTACACGCAGAACACAGGCTGCGAAGGGCTTTCAGGGAAGGGGGAGCTTTTAGAGGGACAGGCAAAGCCATGGTGTGAGCCTTTGTGGCTGGTGCCAAACTAGGCCCTTTACATAAATTACCTTATGTAATCCTCACTACACTGGGGTGGGGGAAAGAATGAGAGTTATTTTCACCTCCTCTTAAAGTTATCAAACCTGGAACCCAGAATGGCTGAGTAAACTGCCCAAGGTCATGCTCACGGCATGCGGCAGAGCTACAATTGCTATCCAAGTGTGTCTGAGATCTCTATTTTTACTCTATCAGCTAGTAGGGGGATGGATATTCCCCATCACCCCTAGAATTGCTCTTCGCCCTACTACTAACCCTTACATAGACAAGGACCTCTGACCTCAGCGGGTCCCCACTTTGAAGTGGACAAAATGATTAGTGTCACAGCTTGACTATATGGCTTCCTTAGGAAGACCCCAAAGCATGGCATGTACTCAATCTGAAACCAGAATGGAGAACACAGAATGGAGAGTGCACTGAAGGGGAGGGAAAGGAGGGCATTTTAACAGGGCCTTAAAGGGTAGAAGAGATGCAGTAGACAGATCATTCTGCTGCTCAGGGAACTCAAAAGCTATGGGTTCACATTTCAACCATTTCATTAAGGTGCCAATCCATAACCTTGGAAAAGTTCTGTCACCACCAAGAGACCCAACAGATTCTCAAAGAAATGGGTTGATCGTTGATCTAAACAAATGTTTGATATAGAAGGATTTACCTACCTTGAGGTGGGAAGGACCCACTAGGCTCATGATGGGCAAAACCCCTTTGAACGCATGTACCAGACTGTTGTCTCACAAGAGTGGGCTCTTTGAGACCAGTACCATTTTGGCTTGTCTTTATCTGCCCAGCCCCTGTCTTCACCCTAAAATTGAGAAACTCTGCTCTCGGCTTTCTGAAGTCTCTTTTAGTCCTGAGACTCTAGAAATTTATCAGGGCTGCTGCATATAGTTGTATAGGTTGTACACTCGCAGACTGCAATGTGAGTTGTACACTGCAGTAGGACTAGTTTCTATATAGGCAGGATGGAAGAAAGGACATGAGAAGGTGGTGAAGAGGGGAGGGGTTCCAAGCAGAGAGAAAGAATGGTCTGTGACTGGTCTTTTCTCCAATCAAGAGGTAGATAAGTATTTACACTGCCTAAAGGAGTGGTCAGGTAGGTGTGTCTGGTTCAGTAGAGGGGGATTTGTGGGGTTTGTCACTAATTACACTCATTACCCACATCTGATCACGATCATTTTGGCTCTGATTTAGAGGGATGGTCTAGGCAGAAAATCCTTTGATATAAATAAATTCTTTAAAAGAAAGAAAAGACACCCCTTTGATGTGTCAGAGATGTGGTGTCACTGGATTTAAGAGGCAGCTTCCTATGGGAAATCCTCCATGGACTGACTTCCTTCAGGGTTTATGTGTTTGGTTAGTATTTGCTGATAAACTATTGTTTAAAGAGAAATAACTGTCTCTCCCTTCACACTGGGGCTTCCTGAGAGCAGGGCTATGTCTTCCCCCGCCCCCAGCCTGGGGATCCCGGAGGGCAGGGCTGTGTCTTCTTCCTTAGAGTATTTGCTAACATCAGAAGTATGTCTCCATTCTTCATTTATTTGATGTTCACTGAGGACCTATTAAATGGCAGACACTGTTGAGGAACTCAAAATATTATATTGATAAATAATAAACAACATTAAGCAATGATAACAGCTAAGAAGAAAATAAAAGTCCCTGGTGTAGCTCAGGGTTGCATGGCTATCTCAGCTGTGGTTTGGGAAGGCCTGTCTGAATAGGGGCTCCTGCCGAGATCAAATAGTAAGAAGCAGCCAGACATAGGGAGGTCCAGGTGAAAATCATTCCAGGCAGTGCTGACTGTAAGTACAAAGGCCCTGAGGTAGGAAAGAGGAGCAGAAAGGTCAGTGTGTCTAGGCCTAGTGGCACAAAATGACATCAGAGAGGTTGGAGTGGGTACTATGGAGATGTCACTGGGCCTTGTAGACCACAGTGAGGAGTGGAAGGTGACAGAGAAGTGGCTGACTCCCATCCCCTGAGGTGTCCTTAAACTTTCTGTGGCTTCTCTGTGATACCCTGTCTGAGCTCTGATTGTCTGCACGTAAGAACGCTGTGGCCTGTTTCACCCTCCTCAGCTCCTTCTGGTGCCCCCAGCGATAAGGAGAAGCATCCTGCCAGGGCTTCCCTCCTGCTGCCGCCCCAGGAGCAGCCCGCTCTGGACAACACACCATGAATTCCTTTGTAATTCCTTTACAGCCTTGCCATTACAGACCTGGGCCTGGACTTCAGCCCTCATTTCCTGCTCTTAGGCACCATCCTAGTCAAGCCAGTGAAGGGAAGACCTCCTCGACCCCAAGTTGGGATTTATAGACGGGATGCCCGAGAAGTGTACGGCCGGGCTGTCTCAGGTAGGCCCTCATTTCCGGTCTATCTCCAAGCTGACAGTAATCACCCCAGTCCCCCGGCCACCATCCTGCCTTTTCTCCACCTCCACAGCCCAGACAACTGATGACAAGGGATCAGTAAGTGCCTGCTTGTCACGTCCCCCACAAACAGGCCATGAAGCGGCCAAGCTAAGAAGTCACTGACCTACTGTTGAAATCTGACAAGTTATTTTAACCTTTCAGCTTCTCAGTCCCTCCATCTCTAAAATGGGAATAATGGCATGGACTCATCAGGGTTGAAGTTAGATAGTAAATACTTGGAGGGGGCCCCCCGTATATCATACCAACTGGCAACAACTCTCATATTGCCTGTGTGCCCGGCACTATTCTTCATTTTTACCAGGGATATCTTATTGAAACTCCATCACCCAATGAAGAAGGCACATTGTGATCCCCATTTCCCAGATGAGGACACTGAGGCAGAGGGAGGCCACCCAGATCTCCAGGAAGGCTATCAGATGGGGGTTCTCAGTCCGGGGGGCTACTGTCTCCCTAGGGGACATGTTGAGAGATGGGTGTGTGGTTTGGGGTTGTCACGGCATCTAGGGTGGGCAGGAGGTGTTCTAAGTCAATATGTCCCCTGGGCAATGTGTGGAATGGTCCTACATGGGAAGAACTGACCAACCCCACGTGCCAATAGCACCCTGTTTTGAGAAATGCTAATTCCAGAACAACCCCTCACTAACAGACCAGAGATTGAATTCCAGATCAGATGATTAGTGCGGGCTCACCTGGTACAATAGGACAGAGCTAGGACCACAGCCGAGTCCCGCCTTGACTACCAGCACCTTCTCCACACAGAGCCCAGGCCAGAATTTGAACTGCTTTGGACTGCTTTCAGGGAGACGGTGACTGGCAGCGCTGAGTAGGGCCCATGATTCCCCACACCCCTGGCCTGCAGAATGACCCCCTCACCCAGCCTCGCCTTGAAGGGTGACCTCCATTATCTTTAATCAGGGTCTCAGATTGCCACTGCCCATGGCCACCTCCCACATAGAGAAGGTGTTGATAATTACATTTCTGCCCTCTGTCGCCTGTAATTAATAATTGCGATTAATCTGGCACACTTCAGTCAAATAACGCAGGGCCTAATTGGCCTCGGAGACTTTCTCCTTTTGATTGAGACAATCCTCCTTTGAAGGGGTTCTGCAGCCAACTGTGTTAACTCAGCAGGACCTGTCAAAGGCTGCAGTACGATAATTTGCATGACATTTTGGGAGCTGAAGCTGAGCAAAGGGGTGGGGGAGCTGGGCCCTTTGAGCTGGGGCCAGAGGGCCAAAGATTCGGAAGTGCTAGAATAGATCTGTTTAACCCTTGACTCACTCTGGATGCGAGACTGAGCAGCGCAGAGTTTATTCTGGTCCTGTTGCACGTCAGCCCCTACTTCCTCCTTCCATCTGTGAGAATGTGGGTGTGGGGAATAGACGGGCATCTTTGTGACCTAGCAGGGGAGAGAGCATTCCTTCTTTTCGTGAGTTCTCTGATTGCATCTGTTAAAATTCTTTTTATTGTAAGTGACAGACCACTTAGCTTCACCTTAGGTAACATAATTGAATGAATTAATTATTGAAAAGTTCAGACAGAGTCTTGCTAGCTTCAGGTATGGTTTGTTCCAGGGATTCCCCGGTGGCATCAGGATGTCAAGCCCATTTTTTTGCCATTCCCTTGGCTCTGCTATACTCCTGGTCAGTTTTCTCTTCTGGCCACCACCCTTCCCTGCCCACTACCATCACCACAATAGTGGCTGTGCTACCACCTGGACACACAGCTTCTTCCTGGGAAGAGGTCCCTACAAAAGAAGAGAAAGTACCTTTGGAGAAGCTTCGGGCAAACATCTCACAGCTCATTGACCCAAATTTGTTGTGTGTTCCCTCTACTTTCCTCCCCTAATATCACTATGGTCCAGGTGATGGAACTAGTTTCTCCAGGGCAGTATCATATTTGTGACATAGAACAGGAGGTGGCCTTGAGCCAAAGGACATGTGTTCATAGATAGTGTTCTTAGGACACAGCCATGTTTTTTTGTTTGTTTGTTTGTTTGTTTGTTGCATATTGTCTGCTTTTGTGCTATCAGGGCAGAGTGTTGTGACAGAGACCTTACAACCTGTAAAACAATTTATTGTCTAGATCTTTAGAGAAAGAGTTTGCAGACTCTTGACATAGAATGGCAGAGCCAGATGATGAGTCTCACCTTATCTACCTCCACACCTTTGCTAACACAAGCAGAATTGATTCTAGCAACAGACAAAGGTGTGGCTCGCTGCTGAGGCAGGGCTGGGTTAGAACTCTCCGGTTTTTAAAAGAGCCAATGTCTTAAGCTGCAAGGGTCACTCAGAGCAGTTGAGGACCTAAGCTGAGGTAGGGAAGTGGTCAAGGGTATACAGGAGAGGAGAATGGAGCTCAAGGAGGCACCAAATGTAGCCCCTCAGTTCCTTCACAAACTTTCCCAGAGGGAACTAGGCTGTGAGCAGGTGGGGGGTCCTGGCTCAGCCTCTAAAGCTGGGCACGTGACGGGCCTTCCTGACCTTCAGAACCTGACTTCCCAGGAGAGGGACAGCCTCTGCTCAGTCCTGGCCCCCAGCCCCTGCCCCCTGCTAGCCTCCCTTGGGTGCTGCCCAGGAAAAAGAACCGCAGTTGGCATTTCTATAACCTTACTTTTCAGATGCATCCAGAAAACATGTTTGAATCAGTCCCAAGACTACATCCTTCTCTAGTTCCTTCACCTGGACGCAAGATACCCTGCAACTGAAATCCATGGGCAAGATAGGATTCTTGAGTAATAACACTGGCTAGCGTGTCCCGGTGCTTATGTGGGTCAGGTGCCACATGGATTCAGTTACTCTTCACAACCACCCCGTGAGGCCGGTATGGCCATGAGTTCCCACTGACAAATGAGAGCAATGAAGGCCAGAGTGGTAACTTGTCCCAGGTCACATAGCTTGTCAGTCGGGTCGTTTGGGAAGCAGACATTACGATTTACTGGGGTTTATTAGAAGTAATGCCCATGACAAATATAAAAGGGGGCAGAAGTGCCTCCAACCACCACACATAATCATGGTGTCTCAGCCACCCACTGGAGAGTTCCAGAACAGATGGCCTGCTAGAGGACTCTGGCTCTGGGCAGATATGGCCAGCCCCAGCACCCTGCCATGGTCTATGGGGAGCTGGCCTGGACTCCAGAGCTCAGATGGATCCTGAGGGTGCTGTAGCCCGAGGCTGTCCACTAACTGCCCTCCTTGAGGCTGAGTGGCCGATCCCTTCTTGAAGGGGAATCTGAGAGGCATGCGTCTGTGGCCACCTCACAGCTAGGAAATAAACCAGGACCCAAACTCCAGCAGTCTGGGGCCAGATGATCTACCTCTTGGGAGACAGGGTGGAACAGTGTAAGGAATGCTAAACTGGAGCTAAAGCTGGGCATCCTGGCTCTGTCACCACCAGCTATGGGATCCTTGGGCAAATCACTTCATTCATTCATTCATTCATTCATTCATTCCAGCACATTCTGAACAATTGTGGAGTGTTGAGTCCAGTGCTGAACCCCAATTTGAATGCAGGCCACAGCTTCATGGAGCTCTCTTATGGGAATGAAGGAACCCAGTAGCTCACAGCCCTGCAGGACAACATCATAAGGCAGGGATGGACACAACAGGGCACAGAGATATGGATGCTTTCATGGGCCCCAACTTCATCTGAAAAAGGAGCAGTTGGACTCAAAGATCTCTGAGACTCCTGTCCACTCTATGAAATCAGCTTTGGGCCAAATCTGGGGAATCACGGGGTCTGTTCCAGCAGACCACAAGGTTGGGACTAGAGTAAAGACCAGGCCAGGGAAGCAGCCTGATGGTGTGTAAGCTGGGACACATACAGCTGCCCAATGCACTTTCCAGAAGTGGCCTCTTCTATCTCCAAGCTTCATAGTGAATCCCCAACCTTGGGGCAGGTTCATGGCCTTGGGGGGCTGGGTCCAATGCCTTTGGTATCCCAGACAGTAGGGCAGGCCCTCCATCTTTGCCTTCAAATAGACACTACTGGTCCAGACTGAGAGCCAGGACAGCTGGGCAGGACGTATCAGTTAAACAACAGATGTTCATCAACTGACAGATGAGAGGACTAGGGAAATCAGCAACTCATTTAAAAAGGCAACCACCTAGAATTTCCT
Source organism: Vulpes lagopus (assembly GCF_018345385.1). Lineage (NCBI taxonomy): Eukaryota > Metazoa > Chordata > Mammalia > Carnivora > Canidae > Vulpes > Vulpes lagopus. Next base: position 64,033,078 of record NC_054824.1, read on the forward strand.
TAGTCCCTTTCCTCACCTGGGCATGCCCAGACACATGACCTTGAAGAGGTCCCTTATCTTGCTTCAAATTATTGCGAAGAAAATCTATGGCCAATTAAGCAAAATGCTCCTCTTGTACCTTTTACTTTTGCTCTCTTAAATAAGCTCTGGCCCAAGCTGTGGGAGATGATGATGCTGGACCCACCGGTTCTCTTCATCATACTAAACATTTTCCCCCACAACACAGGCTCCAGGGCTTTGTTATTAAAACAGCAAAACCCAAATGCTCCCAAGATAAACTCCTGATAATGTGATAATAGCAATCACCCAGGAGAATTCCAACTGGTACCTATCACCAGGGGAAATGTCATCAGCAAGCAAGAGTCCTGGCTAAAACAACCCCACAGGTAATTTGCTGGTTTATGGCTCAGATGTAAAACACTAATGTGACCAGACTCCAGTGGCCAGTGGAAAAGCTTTGACAATGAAAAGTCCTTTTCCTCAACTGAGCTAGGGAAAGAGCCAGAAAGATGCAGCATCCCTGGTTTGCGTCTTCATCTCTCCTACTCCTGCCATTTGGGGCCAGTGTTAAGAAAGATGCAGATGGTGGGCAGTTGAGGGTGGGGAAGGCCAGAATTTTACCCCTAAACTTAGCCAGATATCACCCATCTACTGATGTAGAAATGCTGGGGTTCAGAGCTGACGGCTCTGAAGAAAGAGTTCTTGAGATAAGACGTCGTCATTGCAAAAAAAAAAAAAAGGTGTTTAATTAAAGCAGGGGGACAGGACCTGTGGGCAGAAAGAGCGGCACTGGGGCTGTGAGCAGTAACTGTTTATATACTTTCAAGCTGGGAGAGAGTTAGGGACAGTGTAAGCCTCCAAGGTAATTTGAAAATAAGGTTTCTAGGACCTTGAGGGGGCTAGCTGTTGTTAGGAAAAGTTTATTTATTACTGGTTAGAAAAAACTCAGTCATGAACCCCCTTCAGATGTAGATCAGTGAGTCATATGCTGGAGGATGGTTACTAACATGTATCTTGGGGGAAGAGGGTAGAGATAAAAGAAGTTTCCAACGGGATTTTTATATGTTAAAGAAGATTTACAGGATCCTCGGGGTTCTGGATAATGTTAGGCTAAGATTGCCATTTGCCCTTAGCAAAGTGTCAACATCCAGGCTACAGAAGCAAAGGGACAGCTATCAACCATTCTGGGACTTAAATGGAGAGCTTGTTTAACATGGAGATTCCTGGCCTTGTCCCCAGGGAATCTACTACAGCAGGTGTGGCCTGGGGCCCCAGAATCAGTCTCCTCAGGTGATTCAGCTGTGGACCACACACTTTGAGAGTTCCTGGTTCCCCAGAGCGTGCGTCTGGAACCTTACAGATTTGTATCCCAAGAATGAACACAGTTTAGCTCTCACTCCCCAAATAAGTATATTAATCTATAAGTTTTGTACATGTAATATCAAGAGCCAGGATATTAATAGAAAGAAAAATTGTTAATGATAAAAATAAATATAAATGGAAATTATAATATTTCCTGCCTGCCAACGCCTGTCCCCCTTTCTGCTTTTAACTCTCAGGGTTTTAAAGTCCTCCCCACTTTGGAGGCCAGGGCCCCAGAGACTGGGAAACCTGCTCCTGATGATCCAGGTGAAATCTCAGGCTTTCCTTCCTTCCACTGTGAATTCCTCTTGATTCCATTTCCTTCGGATGGGGCAGTGGAGCTATGGTGGGTCATGCTGGGGCCCCTCTTGGCTTTTGGGGTACTCCTTGACTCCGAATGCTCCACGGTTTTGCCTTTCACTGTAGAGCATTTGGACATTTCACTCTGTTACGTTCAGTGTCAGCCAACCTGCTATGAATCAGGCCTGTGCTGATGTAGTGGTATGTCATATTTCGGGTGACATGCTTCCTCACCTGTAAAATGAGAGGGTTGGGCTGAGGGATTGCTTAAGGCCCCTTCCAGTTCTGACAAGTGAGGCCTCTGTAAACCCTGGTAGTGCCATTTGTGAATAGATGAGTAAGTGGGGTCACTCAGAAAACACCAGGGAAAGGGGGAAAGCTGGTTAGTGTGGAGATAACATCTTCCAGCCAGTTCTCAGGGAGAAAAGGACATGAGAGAGTCAAGGTCACCAAAGCAAGGGCAGGAGGACTGCTGGGCTTGGCACCATGCAGGCTCAGCAGGCATCAGATCTGGCTCCTAGCATAGCCTTTGCCTAGAGCAAGTTCCCTTGAGCAAATACTTTTTTTTCTTAGCCTCAATTTCTTTTTCCAGACAGGATTGACTTGGATGACCACCATGGACCTCATCTTAGGTGTAATCTAAAAAAATTTTTTTTTCAAAATGAGAGTCATGAAAATAAATTTTAATTATTTAGTGAGACAGGTAGGGCATGGTAGAATGGAAAGTTTTCTTGAAAGTTTTGTTTCAGGGATGTGTGTGTGTGTGTGTGTGTGTGTGTGTGTGTGTGTACGAGAGAGACAGAGGGAGAGAGCTCTCAACTGAAGGGGCCCCATGAAAAAAAGCTGTTTTTTTTCCTTTGCTTCTTTTCCTGCTTCTGTTCTTGCTAGGACCTGTACCCTTACTTCATACATGCCTTAATGTATGTCCTCCTTATGAGGGTCAAGGAGTCAATGATTTCTTTGGAGTCTTCCAACATAACATATTACATCTAAGCAGCATCCAGGTGAGCTTGTCTTGACCGTCTTTCAAGACAGCTGGCTCAAGACACCTTGATGTCAGGACCCCTGGCTCCAGGGCATGATTCACGAAGGACACATGACCACTTGTCCTTGTTCAACCAGATCCTGGGATGCTTGAGGACACATGCATATACCACCATCCTCAATAAAAACCAGACCCCCAAGCAAAAACAAGACTCATGCGTCTTTTCCTTTCCGAGTCTCCCCAACACACACTCTCTCTCTCTTTATATCTTCAAAACATTCTGCTCTCACTTCCTACTGGCTAGAGTGTGATTTCCACCTTGTGCAAAGCCAAGGACCTTCTTGACTCATCCTGTGGAATCCCTTCTGAGACCTCAGACCTGGCCTGCCTGCATCATGTGCACATGCTAAGTCACCATACCGTTTGGGGGCCCAGGAGGAAACAGAAGACACACTTAAATAAGAACAATGTGAGAAGGGTTTAATGTACTATTTACAAAACCAAAGCATAGGGAAACCAATCTGTAGGACACAGGGTCTTGCAGCAGCAGACGTGTTACCACCCTTTGAGCAGAAGGAAATGGGGAGGAAATACTTTCCAGAACCCAACAGAGGAGTTGCGAGGTAAAGGCCACCTTGAGAGGAGCCTTAGCCTTTAGTAGAGGGACAGCCAGCCTGCTATGATAGAGTAGGAAGTAAGCCAGGAGAGAAAATATCCTGGCCTCACTATCCTCCCTCCCATGTCCTGCTGGTGCCCCCATTGGCATCAGAAGCCAGAGGGCAACAAAGCCACGGATGCATTGCCCTATGCCTCTTAGGGCAGAAGGCAGGAGATGCCAAGGGACAGAGGGACAATTTCCCACACAGGGAGATATTTCTTACCATGCATTGCAGTCAAATACACTCATGAGCCATGGCTCACAAGAGACCAAGGTGGTATTGGGAGCCTGTATGGGTTTACAGTCAGTCAGGATAAGGCTGGAATCCTGGCCAACTGCCTGACCTTGGATAGTCTACTGAACCTGAGGCAGGCAGGCTGGGTCCGAGGCCCCAGAGAGGGAGTCCTATAGGACTAGCCAAGGACTAGCTATAGGATTGGCTTATCGCAAGGTGGAAATCAAATGTGAGCCATCAGGAGGTGAAAGCAGAGTTTACTGAAGATGTAGAGAGAGAGCAGAGATGGATCATCTGGGAGACTCTGAAAAGAAAAAGGCGTGTGTGTCTTATATTTGCTTGGGGCCTGCGGGTTTTATTGACAATTGTGGTCTGGTGCATGTGTCCTCCTAGGTATCCAGGAACTGGCCAGAACAAGAACAGGGTCCAGGTGTCCTTCATAAGTCACTCATTCCTTGAGCCAGGGGTCTTGGCATCAAGGAGTCAGTGGTCTTAGAGAATATTCAGGATGACCTCTCCTTAGATGTTATTTACTGTGCTGGAAGACTCCAAAGATAGCATTATCTCTTTGTCCCTTACAAGGAGGACATATGCTATTTGCATTATAAGTCATGTGTAGAGTGAAGTAGGGGTGCAGGTCCTAGCAAGAACTGGAAAATAAAGCAGAGGGAAAAAGTAGCTTTTTTTCCTGGGGTCCCTGTCTGAAACGCAGCTGAACCTTAGCTTCCATATGTGCAAGAACAGAAGAATGATGCTGACTATGTAGGCTTATCACAAGCATTACAGATACTAATTGAGAAATTCCAGGTACATGGGGTATTCAGTAGTGACAGTGGGGATCCTGTGTTCTAAGTCCAACAACAGGAATTATTCGCTGACAACAGGGAGCCCCTTGACAGCACTGGGGTTTGGGGAGGAGTATGGCCCATCTCTTTTCTTTAAATATCACCCTTGTATGCTATGGGCTTTCTTTCTTTCCATGCTTTCCATTCAGCCCTTGGCTATTTTGTTCTGCAGACAATTATTGATGGAATGATTTATAAATTACAAGGTGTGTATTGTTCTTGGAGAAAGCACAGGCCAGTTGTCAACAGAATTTACAGAGAAATTAAGTGGTAAGAAGAGTTAAAGCCCAAGGAAGGAACCAGAGCAGGAACAGAAAGAGCTTTTCTGGGGAGCCAAGGGTCTTGAGTGTTCTCCGAGTAATTCCCATGAGAGCTGTGCTCCTCCTGGAGGCAAGGGGCCTGTTCTAGCCCAGGCGGTGCTTCCTCTGTCCCTGTAGCCACAGCTTGGGCTGAACCCACATTCCCCCAAGCCCCTGCTCCACAGACCCTGGTCTTTTGATTTTGTGACAAAAAGCCGCTTTATTTATTTCCTTAACAAACACCAAGGGTCCCTTTTCACAACCAATCAAGCCAGATTGCCCAAGCTTCTACTACTGGACCATATCTCACTGGAGTCTCAGTTTTCTCATCTGGAAAATGTAAATGATGACTTCCGCCTTAAGGGATGGCTGAGAAGTGTTGAAATCAGGTATATATAAATCAGGTATATAAAGTGTTGAAATCAAGTCAACAAATGGAAACTTCTGGTCTGGCCCATCCTGATAAGTGTCTTCCACAGATTATAACTCTGGCCATCCTCCCCAGGCAGACAAGTTTCTTCCTCTGCAAGCAGGTCACTTGGATTCACAAGGATCTTCCCTCTGATTCAAAGCTGTTGATGCCATTGCAGGCTGCCCTGGCTCTGTTGAAGGAAGATACTGATAATTACACCTAGGGGGTAGGGGGTAGGTGGGAGAGGATTGCTTTGCTGGAGCCTTCAGCCTTGTGCTCATTTGCATTAAATCAGGGGCCTTCACTCACTTTCCCAGCTACACACACACACACACACACACACACACACACAGGCACACATGGTTGCTGGAAGCTACAAATCAGGCTTGTCATTGGTGCTTTGGTAGCAGAGGAAGGGGATCAGGGAAGCAAGCCAGGAGTGCTGCCTTGAAAGGGATGATAATACTGTGTGGCTCCTGACAGCAATGGCTGCTGGCTGAGAGTGGGGTTCCAGAACCAACGTGCTCAGGCTGGTCCCTGATCCAAGCCTTAGCACTTTCCCACTGGGTGGCCTTGGGAAAGATACTCAGGCTCTCTGTGCCATGGTTTCTTTAACTGAAATTGGGGACCATAGTGTGCTATGATGAGGATTTCCTGAGTCAGAACAGGGCAGGAGGCTGGAATAAGCCTTGCTGACACACAGTATTCTAGTGTTCCATGCATATTAGCCACCATGTCAGCTTCGGCTTGATCACCATTGTACCTCTAAGACACATGTACAGTGAGGGGAACCCTGGACTGGGCTAGGAAGAAGAACTAACATTAAATCCATTATTATAGTTATTTTTCCAAATATGTTACTCCAAATGGGACTTGGGACAAGTCGTAAAGACCCTTTACGCTTCACCAAAATAAGCAAAATGAAGAACAAGAGGACATTTGGCTGAGGGGCAAGCAGGAGCAAGGCAAGTGTGTGGAATGCCTCTTGCGTGGGCCTGTGGAGTTTCCGGAGGTCGGCCATCCCAGGCTCTGAGCACCATAAAAATATAATCAGTTGCAAAATTCACTGACGCATGCAAGTCAGTTGCAAAATGGATGAACAGCCCCCCAAACAGAAGGTTGAAGAAAGAAGTCACACACAAAAGAGTACATGCTGTGCGATTCCATTTATATAAGAAGTACAGGCACAGGCAAAATTAATGCATGCTGTTAAGTCAAGTTAATTGTTCTCCTCGGGGATGGGACTGGGGGCGGGTGTGTGTGTGTGTGTGTGTGTGCTGGGGGTCCTGGTCATGCCCTATTTCTCCAGCTGGGTATGGATGACATTGGTCTTTAACATTTGTGAGGATTCATCATACTGTACGGTTATAGGAGGTGTTTGTGTATATGTATTTCTCTGTGAAATTTTCAAACAAAAGCAGTCACTTGGTGAAAGCATAGCTTTTCAGCACACTGAGTGTGGATGCTATTGTTAGTGACAGAAATAAAGAGCTAACCTTCCTCGTGTGCCCTGCTGACCACTACATGGATTTCCCGTACAGCTGTCCCGTGAGGTAGGGTGGCCCTCTGCCTTTACAGAGAGGACAGCTGAGGCTTAGTGAGGTTAAGTCACTTCCCCGCACCCCCAGATCCGTTCTACTGTTTTGTGTGTCCTCCCACCCACCCCTACCCCCATACCCAATAGTGAATGCCTTGGGAAGACAGCACAGAATCTGGCATACAACTGATGCTCAATTAATGCTTGAGGGAGGAAGCAAGGGATGTCGTTGCATTGTCACCCGTCAGCCCATCTTGGCATTCTGAAATCATTTTTGTCTCCTGTCTAATTTCTATTGCACTTTTAGGCAGCACCAAGGGGCACTTAATTGCTTTTCTGTTGCTAGTTCTAAAACATTCTGTCACTCCAGCCTGTACCTCTGAGCTGCACAATTGTTTGGCATGATTGAGGAGCAAGAGAGAGAGAGAGAGAGAGAGAGAGAGAGAGAGAGAGAGAGATGCTTCTACTCCCTAGGGAGCACATGTGGGTTGGTGAGGGAGGATGGGGAGAAGTGCACGAAGGTGGGGGTGGTAGCCGGGAATGAATGCCTAGGCCTGACTCCCTCCACTGGCCCAAACCCTCAGTTCTTAACCCAGTACCAGCAAGGAATAGTGAGTGAATGGCCCCAAAATGGAAACATCTCCTAGCCTCATTCCCCACTCCAAGGCCTTGCTTATGTCCCCATCATCTGCCTCAGCCCCTTCTCATCCTATTGGATTCTTTGTTGAATTAAGATCAATAAATAGCCCAATATGTGGCAAATTTGCCACAAAGACTGCATTTTCACTCTCCCTGTCAAAAGCTTTAGCAAATACCAAAAAGCTCCAGAGTCCCCAGAGTCCGGGGCAGACGGCACCTCTTCTGATCCCAGAAGCTCTTTACATTTCCCTTCAGAATTGTCAGGGACATGGCTTTCCTGCCCTTTGGGAGGATCCTGTCTTTCTGCCACTGCTTGTGTTACACTGAGTCAACTTTCAATGAATAATGAATTATAATAATAATAACTTGAGGAAATTTATGCCCTAGCTTCAACGAGGTCCAAAACATAAAGGGAAAATTCACTGTAAATTACATCCTGGGACTAGCAAGTGAATAATGCAGGCATCTTTCCCCAGAGACCTCCAAATCAACTCATTTAAATTAATAAATCCCACTCTCCTCTGTGCCTGAATAACAGGCTTATTTATGTGTCTTAGAATTGGCCAAAATATCTGAGTGAGGGAACAGAGCAATTAGAGCCCTTTCTTTACACACAGAGATTTTTGAGTTGCCGGCTAAGCTAGCTAACTCTCATTTTGGCTGGATGTAGGAAAAAAAAAATTGAACTCAATCTGATGAATAGATTGCTTCTAAATCTACATGCTGCCAAATAACCAAATTGCCTGAATTTTTCACTCTTCAGTTACTTCTTTTGTTATTATCTGGGCATAGGACTTCTAGGCCTAAAACCTTGATTTGGACCAGTCTTGAAAAAAATCCTGCAGAGCTGCTCAAGACTGGAAAATATGGTTTTTCTGACAGGTCCCCCTACTGAGACCCCTTGCATTCAGAGCCAAAATTTAAAATATTTAACAGAATGGGGGCATGCGATTGCCAGAGTAGTTGTAGCTTGCTGCAAGGTGGAGGGGGGGCACTGTGCAGTGTTAACTCTCTAGTTTGGGGATTTTTAGGGTGGTCAGTGGAGGGCAGAGGTGGTTCCTGGAAGAGAAGCAGGGTGGGGCCCTGGAGAGATCAGGGCAGTGCTCTTTATCAATGGGAATGAAAGTCTTCTAAAGTTTCAAGGGAACAGATGACAGAAGAGCAAGTCTGCCTCTATGAGAGATGAAGAGATGGGGGTGAGGAAGAGGTTCTTTTTTTTTTAAGACCTTATTTACTTATTCATGAGAGACACAGAGAGAGGTAGAGACATAGGCAGAGGGAGAAGCAGGCTCCCTGTGGGGAGCCTGATATGGGACTTGATCCTAGGACTCAGAGATCATGACCTGAGCCAAAAGCAGACACTCAACCACTGAGCCACCCAGGCGTTGGGGAAGAGGTTCTAATCTGCCTGTTGTTGGTCATTTTTGTTCTCCTCCCTCTGACCTTATCCTTAGGCTGTTCCCAATCTGTTCATTATCACTCTAGTTCACACAGCTATAGTGCAATGCAATTCTGATGTTAACTATCTGGAGTGTCAGGTCAAGTTCCATAGGTCCCCAACAAATCTGCCCTCACCTCAGACACTAGCCACAATTTGCAGGGGGGCAGGATTCATAGCCACCCATAGTTCAGACCAACTGGCCATAAATTTACAGGTAGCTCTTACCTTCTGAAGTTTGATAATTTACTAGACTGATTCATAGAACTAAGGAAAGCACTTTACTTGAAATTACTGTCTTATTATAAAGCATAGAAATTAGGATCAGCCAAAAGAAGAGACACAGATGAGGTCTGGGAGGATCCCACATGTGAAATTTCTATGTCTTCAGGACCCCTCACCCTCCCAGCACATTAATGTGTATCACCAACCAGAGAAGCACACCCAAGTCATAGTCCAGAATTTTTATTGGGATTTCATTCTGTAGGCATGATTGAAAGCTTGGCCACAAGCTGGAGCTCAATCTCTAGTACCCTGGCCCTCCCAGGAGGTCCATCTGTTGCCATGTGACTCAACATCCCAACCATCTAATCACATGTTCAGTCTTTGAGGCATGATCAGCCCCCATTCTGAGTCCTCCTGGTAGCAGAAACTCAGATGTTGTCCAAGGACCCCCCCATGAATAGCACAGGAAATTGCAAGGTTCAGAGGTTTCCTTCCAGGATCTAGGAACAAAGACCTACCAAATTTTTTATTATATAACATATGGTTTATTTTTTTTTTATTTTTTTATTTTTTTTTTAATTTTTTTTATTTATTTATGATAGTCACAGAGAGAGAGAGAGAGGCAGAGACACAGGCAGAGGGAGAAGCAGGCTCCATGCACCGGGAGCCCGATGTGGGATTCGATCCAGGGCCTTCCGGATCGCGCCCTGGGCCAAAGGCAGGCGCCAAACCGCTGCGCCACCCAGGGATCCCTAACATATGGTTTAAATGAACATGTTTTCACTGGGGCCTAGCTTCTGTGTCCATTAGGAATGTCCTAGAATGCTATTGCGTGTGTGTGTGTGTGTGTGTGTGTGTGTGTGTGTGTGTGTGAAAGAGAGAGAGAGAGCGAGAGAGAGAGAGTGAGGAAAGACATGGAGGTGTCTGAGAAAGTGGAAAGAGGATGAAGCAGAAAGAGCCTTGGACTACAGGTTGAACCCTAGTCTCGGGTTGGGTGGAATGTTACCCTCAGGGAGGGCAAAGACATAGTAGTTCTACCACCAAGAATAGCTCAGTGCTCTTAGGAGTTTTTCCACAGGCTGGAGGATAGATGGTCTGAGAGGGAGCCAGAGGAGGGAAGAGTTGGGGGTGGGTGGTATCTTGGGGGTGGAATGTCAGGGTAGGGAATGGCTTATGTTCACAGTCTTGTGTGTGTGTGTGTGTGTGTGTGTGTGTGTACATTCCTGGGTCTGTGCCTGTGTACACACATGTGAGCATGTTTGAAGGTGAAAAGGAAGGACAGGCTAAGTTGACAATACTCTCCAGATTTGGGGTACCATCCACTAGTGTACAAGATAAACCAATGGCTGATAATTGGTACACTTCTCACCATGATGTTTCATGAACCACTTAAAGAATTTTGGCTTCCTTGTCCTTACGACCTTTGGCTCCGCCAGATTCCCAGGGAGGGAATACACTCCTGCCAGGAGGCATAACACTTGAAGCCATGGTCCCAACACGGTCACCTGAGGATCCTCCTGCCAGTAGACCAGCAAGCAATGAAAGGAGTTACAGTTCTATAAAGGAGAAAGTAACTAGCCCTGACCACCAGGGTTGCTCAGGATGCTGTCACATGCTGGGGGCAGGGAGAAACATCTAAAATTCAAGAATTCACTGACCTTGGGCTTCTCTGTCCGGTCATGGCAAAGACAAGTGTTGGAATCACAGCCTGACAATAGCAAGGCAACTAAGTGCTCGGATCCCTTGAGATGAGGCCCCACAGTCTCCTGCCAGGCAACCAACCCAGATCACCTGGCCAAGGAGAGGGACAAGTAGGATGTGTCCTGGCAGAGGGAGATGATGAATATCATTTATGGTCTTGGGACCAGTTATGAGCACAGGGACCATAGCTAGCTCCACTTAACTTCTTGTATTAAGTTTGAGCTGAGATTGTAGACAGCTACCACCATGAAGGACACTCGAGGGTGGACTGGACATAGTGAAAGGCCCAAGAAGCTTTGAGGGGCGGATGGTACCATGCACCTCTTCTGTACTACTTCACACCATCTTGTCCCCACTTCTCACTCTAGCCACTGCCATGGCAATCAGTCCTGCGCAGGCTACAACCGGCTTCATGCAGGTCACAATATCATAGCACCTTATCTAAGTCCATGCCATATACCTCTCACTTCCTGTGCTGGGGCTTCTGACACCAAGGTGAGATACTGGCAGGAGTCCACTCAGCACACGTACATAAGCAACCCAGAAATGTGTCGTACTTATGGCCTGTGAGGCCACACTTGACCAACAGGGAAAGGAAGACAGTAGAATGGGGCTTCTCCCTTTCATCCTCCAAGCAGAGACTGCGGAGACATATTTCTCCTGGGTTCTTATCAAAATAGAACCCCCTTGGCCCACACTAGTAACCAGCTCATTAATGCATTCTCCTTCTGGCTTTCCTTCTTCTCCTACATCACTCTCTTGCCCTTCACTCCTGCTCTGTGGAATCATATATCAAATAAACCACCTGCATGTGAGCCTTTGTTTTGGCTTCTGCTTTGGGGGATAAGCAGTCTCTCTCAACTGTTTATTCTCAACACAGAAGCTAGAGTGATCTCTTTGTGAGTTAGATCATGAATCCTCTGCTCCAAACTTGGAGTTTTAGACATGCTCCTTCCAGCCCTTAACCCCTTCCACCCCTTTCTTGAGGTAGTCAGGGCCAGTTTGCCCCACTGGAATAGCTATTTCTCTCCTGGGATACCTGGTATGATCTGGCCCCACATGACCCCTCTGACCTCATAACCCACCACCTTCTTTCACCTACCCACTTCCATTCATTCTGGGCTCCTTACTGCTCTCAAATACATAGCCAAGCTCCCACATCAGAGTTTCCACACTGGCTATTCCCTGAGCTTGGAGTACTGTCTCTCTAGATGTTTGCATGGGCAACACCATCATTCTTGCCATTCTTTCCTCTAACTCTATCTCAAGGGAGGGTGACCAACCATCCCAGTTTGCCTGGGACTCTGAACAGTCCCACCTTCTGGGGAATACTTTTTTTTTAAGATTTTATTTATTTATTTATTCATGAGAGATACAGGCAGAGACATAGGCAGAGGGAGAAACAGGCTCCCTGGAGAGAGCCTGAGGCGGGACTTGATCCTAGGACTCTAGGATCATGATCTGAGCTGAAGGCAGACACTCAACTACTGAGCCACCCAGGTGTCCCAAGGTGGGACTGTTAATACTGAAACTAGGTCAAGCCCAGGCACACTAGGATGCTTGCCCATCCTATTTCAACAAAACCTGACTCTTCTATTTAAAATTTCAACGACTCCCCTTCCCTCCCCTCACACACCTGATTCTCACTTATTTGGCTCTTATATTTCCTGTCATTCATAGGATCCTCACCTCCAACCTCCTACACAGTTTAATTACATGCTTATTGTTTAGAGTGTTTCCAGATGTATCCCTAGAATCTAGAACAGCTGAGGCAGAGTTCTCAAAGCATGGTTCCCTGGGCAGCAGCAGCATCACCTGGGAGCTTGTAAGAACTGCAAACTCTGGACTTTACCCCTGATCCACTGAGTCAGACACCCTGGGAGTAAGTCCAGGGAATCTGTGTGTTAACAAGCCCTCCAGAGGATTCCAAGGTGCATTGATGTAACAGGTCACTACCTTAGCACAATAGCAAGTGCTCAGTGTTTGCTGAATGACTTCTGCAGGGTGGATCCTCTTCATCCATTCTATAGAAATGGGTTCTTAGTGGGCTCTTTATCAACAAAGATTTGTCTTTGTATGGAGGAGTTGTTACTTTGAGCCAAAGAGAGATTTCTCTTCTAGCCTGCAAGCTCCAGCTTGAGAGCACCCGGGGTCACCATAATTAACCCAACACTGGCTGCCTATGTGCAGTGAAAGGATCTCGGTGCTTGCTTATCTCAGTATGTAGAAGGTGTTAGAGAAATTGAACTGCCCTTACATTTTCCCATGATACCTGAGCTGTATTTTTCTTCTTTGACCGGGGAACCTCAATCAGCAATATTATGGTGGATTATTTCAAAGGGTCAGATGGCAGGGGAGCAGGAGAAAGTCATCTGATCACTGCCCTTCCTGAGAAATCAAACATTCTTGAAGTGCAGCAGGAGAGATTAAGACTAGGCCCCAGGAGGAACTTTCTGAAGGCCAGGGAAAGTGACAGGGACCTGAAGAAACTATGAAACTTTCTCTCATAAATGCTGGAGTTGGGGGCTGATCCTATGTGTGGGCGGAGGAACTAGCCACAAGACTTTCTGGATTCAGGGAACGGATTGGAAGGTGGCTGCCTTTCTTTTTTTATATATATATAATTTTATTTTAAAGATTTATTTATTTATGATAGACAGAGAGAGAGAGAGGCAGAGACACAGGAGGAGAGAGAAGCAGGGTCCATGCCGGGAGCCTGATGCGGGACTTGATCCCAGGACTCAAGGATAGCACCCTGGGCCAAAGGCAGGCGCCAAACCGCTGAGCCACCCAGGGATCCCCAGGTGGCTGCCTCTCAATGAAGAGTCAGAGGAGCAGGGGTTGCCCCCACTCATCAACCATGAGGCTTTGAACCCATTTTTCTTAGTTTCTTTAGCTCAGGGTTTTTCAACCTTGGCACTATCAACATTTTGGACTGAATAATTCTTTGTGGAGGAGGCTGTCTTATGCATTGTAGGATGTCTAGCAACATCCCTGGCCTCTGTCTCCTAGAAGCTGAGACAGGAGGAGTATCCTCCTCTCTAATTGTGATGACAGAAAATGTCTCCAGGGGATCCCTGGGTGGCGCAGCGGTTTGGCGCCTGCCTTTGGCCCAGGGCGCGATCCTGGAGACCCGGGATCGAATCCCACGTCGGGCTCCCAGTGCATGGAGCCTGCTTCTCCCCCCGCCTGTGTCTCTGCCTCTCTCTCTCTCTCTGTGACTATCATTAAAAAAAAAGAAGAAAAAAAAGAAAAAAAGAAAATGTCTCCAGAAATTACCAAATGCCTCTGAGGCAGGGACTGCTACCTGCACTGTGAGGCCTTGAGGATCTATCTATAAGGTCCTTCTTAGCATCAATATGCCAAGGTTCCATCAAATAGAGCAAATATCAGCCATGGCACTCGGGGCAGCAGAATCACGGCAGAGCTTTACTCTGAGCCAGAGCATGTGTCACATACACTGCAGGCCACCATGAAGCCAGGATGGCTCCGATTTGATCTCTACAAAATGCCTGCCTTCCAGAGAAGCTGGTAGCATCTTCAGTGACCACCTATTCTGGGGATCTCAAATCCTAACTGAGCTGGCGAGGAAGGGGCACTGATGTCACACGCTGGAATACCTCTGTTACTTGTAAACCAGCATCCCAGGCCATGCTTTCTCAGGAAATCCAAAGTCATAGCCGACCAAATCCCCAGTCCAAGCTATTTTTGAGGGATTATATCCAGAAAGACCATTTCAGGGTGAGATGAGTGAGGCAGCATCTTGCAAGTGTAGGGTCAGATCCTGTCTTTATTAAAACTTGGATTTTTTTCATTGTGGATTTTTTTTGCATCAATTTTGATTTTTTAGACATATTGCATTTAAATATTATTATGCTTCTGAGTTATTCGGTGGCCCTCTGAAATGTTGCACCCTGACAAGTGTCTCACTTATCCCATCCCAGTCCTGACACTGACAAGAGTTTATGATGCAGAACAGCAGGTCCGGAGGTGAGAAGCATGGCCAAGGGAGTAACTAACACTCACCCTGAAGGCCCAGGATACCTGGGGTGGAAGAAGTCCCTGCAGTGTGAGCGTGCCAAAGATAAACCAGACCAAGCCTCCCAGCCCTGGTCCTCAGTGAATGAATGGTCTAGGGCACCAAATATCATTCACTCATTTATTCACACTCATTCTCTGAGGACCCGCTCTGGAGAGACGCCGGCAAGACCAATGTGGTGAGGATCCCTTGAAGGCGGGGAAGACAGGCTCATAAACAAATGTCGCCTGATGCCCGTGATAAGGGTGGTACAAAGCACCGCGGGAGCCTTCTTGGGCAGTGATTCATTGGATCTGATCTGCAGGGACAGAACCCAAATGCAAGATTCATTCTCAACCCAGGAGAGATCTTGTCAACCACAGGTCATTTTCCAATCCGCTAACGAGCCTGCCAGTCTCCGTGGCGAGATGTGAGCTGGGGATTTACTTAGCTTCATTTGCTTCAGTCACTTGGGTAGCAATCAAGGGATTCCCTGCCCCCCTGCATACAGCTGAGGCTTGGCCGGGTAGAAACAATTAACGAAATGACTCCCACATAATTAGAGAACTTAACTGATGAAAAGCCAGAGGATGATTTTTTACTGCCCACTATCTTTTTTGTTTGGAGATTTGGGAGGTGGGAATGGCAAGGACTTTCAAGGAAGAAACAGAGAAAAAAATATATACTTGGGAACAATGCCCTAACTCCCCATTTCACAGATGGCCAAAGGGAGGCTCACAGTGGACAACTGAGTTGTGCAGGGTGCCAGCCTTGAAAGAGGACCTGTAAGTAGTAATGGCACAGGCCCACAGGTGCGGGGAGGAATGTGGGAGAGGGCAGCGTCTGCCTCCACTTCTCTGGTTGTACAAGGACAAGCGCAAGCTTTTTTTTGTTAAGAAATTAATTAAGCGGCGGCTAATCCCTCCAGCAGTGATAAATAGAGTTAACAGCCCAGTATTTGTTTGTGGCAGGAGATAGGGTCCCTTGCGGCTGGTGCCAGGTGTTCCACACTCTAGGGAGGAGGCCTGGATAGCTTAAAGGATGCTGCCTTTGGAACGGATGGCACTCAGAGTCTCCTCCCAGCAGCCCCGTGTCTACCTCGCTGTGCCACTGAATGCACAGAAGCGGAGGCATCTGCTCACTCACAAGGCACTCTCTGCTCTGGGAAAGAGGGCAAGAAGTATCATTTTATGGTTCAGGAGAATGGCATTCAGAAATGTTTGGCGATTTGCCCAGAGGCATTTTGCTACGCACTTTGCTGGAAGATCCTGCCCCGGAGTCCAGACCACGGTGTTTTCTGCCCACCCCGATCTCTCTCCGATCTCTCTCCCCAGTCCTGCAGAGGCTCTGCTCCTGGAATACATGGGGGTCTGGGCTGCTATCTTTCCACAGTGGGGCCTTGTGTGACCATCTCTGGCCCATGTCCAATCATTTCTGTGAACTCCACCAGTGCAGAGAGAGTCAACAGTCTACCTTTGAGTTCCTCTGCAACAGAGTTCTTTTTTATAGCTACCTTAGTTCTCTTTATATAAACAGAGCCTATTTCCCCTCCAAAACTTTGCACTAAGGACCATGCCTTTTGCCTTTTGCTCATCTCTGGTCCTGGCACAGCACCTGCCCAGGTATGTGCTCCAGAAGCAAGGACTCTCTTCCCTTGTTCCTGTATGGCTGACCCTTGTAATACCCAGGTAAAGATAACTTTGGGATTCTCTGATTATCTACCCTGCAGCCAACCCACTTCCTAGAAGCTCTAATGGGATGGTTTTTGTCCTGGAAACAAGAGATTACAAATGCAAATGCATGGGGGTGGCAGGGAGCTGGTGGTTGAAGCAAGTACCACAAAGGATAGAAGCCCACCTTCTGGGTCTCAGGGATGCCTCAGGTCTACAGGGGTGGGCAGTTCATCTCGGCTCCTATCCATGCTGGTTTCAGGTAACTATGGACCTTTGCTTTGTCAAGGGAGGCAAAAAAATGAAGTTTGATGTGAAATTTCATGATGTGACCATGTTGGTGTTAAATCCATCTTTTTAAAAAGACACTGTGATCAGATTCAACAACACACGAGTCTGGGCTGCCTATCTGAACTCCGAATTAACACCTTCTTAGGCATAAGACTGAAAAGATGGCAGGAAGGGCCAGGTTGGGTAAGGGTCTGCAAGAGCCACTCAGGATGCCTTTCCTCCATTTCCTCCCCTCCCACCTTGTAGGGAGTGCAGAGGCTCCCCTGTTCTGTCCTTGAAACTGTACCTCCCTGGCTGGATGCCGTTGTGTCCTGTGTCCTAAAACTCCATCCCTCACTCTAGTGGTCTTGGAGTCTACTCTATCCACTCTATCCACAACCTCACCATTCTCTCCTCTTCCTTGTGGGTAAATGAGAGGGAAAAACCCATCAAGTCCCGTGCATTTCACGGCTTGGCAATGTTCGACTCAAATGTCTTCTCAGCGAATCTCTCTGTTTTCAATTACCTCCTAACTTACCTCCAGGGAGCTCAGCCAAGCGGGAGGATTAGTAAAATAATGAGTTTAAATTATTTAGTTTTTTTTTGCCCCCCGTCTTTATTCTCTGGCAATATTGAATCTAATCCAGGTCCAGATGCATTGGGTGATACATGACAGGTTATGGCTAATAACTGATCTCATTTTCAAATTAATATGCAAATTCACTCAGAGCTGAGGAATGGAATGAAAGAGGCCAGTTGGGGACAGCAGGGAAGAGAGGTATGAAAAGGGAAGGAGCAAGAGGGGAGAGGAGGCTGCAGTGCACCCCCCCCATCTCCCCTCCCTGATCTAATCAGCATCTTCATATGAGAGACAAGAGAAGAGAAATCATGAAAAATCATCTTTGTCAAACAGGATCCCCAAGTGTACTCATGTCTCCCTCTACAGGGAGGCTGTGGGATCTTTGTACAATGGAGCTGGAGGGGAATCCTCCCCCATTTTACAGATAAGGGAACTGAGGCCCGAACATACAAAGCAAGCTGGGAGCAAGGCTATACCTACAAGTCCGAATACCAAGGGTCCCTATGCCAGCAGGAAGGTGTGGGCGAGAGAAGTCTTCCCTGGAGTGAGTAGCAGGAGAAAGGAGATTTTTTTCTACTCCAGACTCTAAAAATGTGTCCCTTTTAGGTTTTTTTGTTTTTTTTTTTAAGATTTTATTTATTTATTCATGAGAGACATAGAGAGAGAGAGGCAGAGACAGAAGCAGGCTCCATGAAGGGAACCCTATGTGGGACTCGATCACGGGACTCCAGGATCACACCCTGGGCTAAAGGCAGTGCTAAACTGCTGAGCCACCCAGGCTGCCCTCCCTTTTAGTTTAAGAAGCAGGTCCTCTGTGTATGGGATTCTCTATTGGGCCATTCCCAGTGCTCGGTCAGAGTGTTGACCATTTCTGATGAT
Organism: Vulpes lagopus; assembly: GCF_018345385.1. Taxonomy (NCBI): domain Eukaryota; kingdom Metazoa; phylum Chordata; class Mammalia; order Carnivora; family Canidae; genus Vulpes; species Vulpes lagopus. Next base: position 64,051,131 of record NC_054824.1, read on the forward strand.
TACCAGTTGGACAGCTGAATTCTTAAAGCCATGAAAATGGGGCACACAATGGGCCACCGATGGGAGACAGGCTTTTGTCTTACTAATTTACTCATCAACTTCACATAACCAATGGGAAAGTAGAGTCACAGCAAGTGACCTGCCTGAGGGAGAGATTCCACAGCAGAGGTGGGCCTGGATTCCAGGGCTCCTGGGTCTGTCCTAGTGCTAGTAGTAGCTCTGTCTCCCAGGCCAGCTCTTTGTGTTCAGGAGAGGAGCCATGGATGTGGTTGTATGCAGCCTGGATTCTATGTATTTTGAAAAAATTCATGGAAAAGTAAGTTTTCTTCCCCACTCACCCTGGAAGATGGGTTATGGGAGGGAAGGGGCCACTGGCTGCACATAACCCATAGCTAGTCAAGAGGGAGTGGTGGTTCTTTGGCTAGGAGGGAGCTGAGCCCAGGCAACGTGTCCTGGTGCAAAGATTGATGCCTGGGATGCTTCATTAGGCAGGATCATCTTAGCAGGAGCCCTGTTCCCTTAATCACTTAATCTTAGTAGTGGTTTCCTTAATGCGTATTTACCCTCCTGTCTATTTCCTTCTCTGGGCTGCCATTTTTGGTGTCACTGGGGCTGGGGTTCAGATTCTGGGGTTGTTGAATGCTGGAGGATGGGAGGCTGTGGGGACAGAAGCCCACGGAGCAGGGGGTCAGGGAGGAGGGAGTAGGAGGATAATCTGGAAGGCTGTGCTGTCCAAAATGATAGCCACTAGCCAAACATGGCTATTTACATTTACAATAATTAACATTTAGTAAAATAAAAAGTTTAGTTCCTTAGCCTTACTGGCATTCACACTACTGTTCAATGGCTATATGTGGCTAATGGCTATTTTATTAGCATGAATCTATGGAGTGTTTCCATCGTCATGGAATGTTTTGTTGTATGGTGCCATTTTCAGGTGTTTTTTGTGTATTAGGCATCTGACTCCTGGTTTGATTTCCAGGAAAATCTCCCTCGTATCTGGGCTGTATGTCCACCTGCAATGTCAAGCTCAGGGTTCTACCTGTGGTGGGGCTTGTTACATGGCACCCTATTATCTAAAATCAGAGGAGGGCATGAGGTGATCCAATTTATCCATCCAGGACTCAAGCCATTTATATTCCAGTAAGAGCTCTTTTATTGGTCTTATAATCAACCAGTTATAACTGAGAGTCAGACTCCTTTGACTTGAGGAGGAGGGATATGAAGGTAAGAAAACCAGAGAGCACAAAAAATGAGGTGATGTTTGGTTTCTGGGGGGTGAGAGCAATCCCCTGATGGGTCTTTCTTTCCATAATGGAGGGCTTCCCTAAAATGCCAGACCACATAGCAAACAGCAGGTTTTAGATAGCCTGCTCTATGCAGCACCAAAGAAAGAGAGAGGGGTGAGGGGAGGAGGGGAAGGAGAGAGTGTGACAAATCAGAAGAACAGGAAGGTTATGATGAGCATAGAACACCTTAAACTGGTATAGTATCTTTGAAGATCTCACTGGTGTCACTTTATTGCCTCATGTGGTGCTTGCAACATATAGATGAGGAGCAGGACACCTATTCCCATCATGCCCATTGTGCAGATGAGAAAATTAAGGCTCAGAGAGGTTAAAGGCCTTGGTCCAAATGAACCTCCTCTGGTGCCAAGTGGCAGTTGTGCCTCCCAGATCTTGTTGATAAGAGCCAGAGCCACTGAGACCTAGAAGGCCAGTCCCAGGAGCTGCCGCTGGCAGCAGGAAACAGCAGTAGCTGTGTGCAAACTGAGGAGCAACAGGAGTTATTTGCTGGCTGAGAGCAGGAACCTATTCAGCAGTGGAAGAAGCCCATGAGACTGCAGGAGGGGAGCTGCAGAGGGGAAGGGAGAGAATGGAGGAGCTAGAAGAGGGTGCAGAAATGAGCTCAGCAAAGGGGAGAAGAGAGAGAGGGTGTGCAGCCACTGCCCAGAGTGAGGCACTTACTGCTGAGCCAGTGTCACCTGCCAACCAGGCCAGCTGGCCGCTGGCCACTGACCCACAGGCTTGGGAGGTGAGCAGTGGGGCTGCTGGGAAACTTCCAGGTTTAAGATAATCTCTCTGGCAGTTACATTTTTCTCAGTCAGATCCCGTTTTGTTACAAGTTGTATAGCAGGTAGGCTATCAATGTGGCCCCCACTCCAAAGAGGGGTGCCGGTTGGCTTGATTACTACTTTGGAAACATTTTTAGCAATGTTCCAGATCCAAGTAATGAGTAAGGTTTATTTCTTGCTGTGACCTGTTATACACACACACACACACACACACACACACTCATCTATCCATGAATTGAAACAACAGTTTCTCAAAACAGTACTTTTTTTTAAAGATTTTGTTTATTCATGAAAGACACCAGAGAGAGAGAGAGAGAGAGAGAGAGAGAGAGAGAGGGAGAGAGAGAGGCAGAGACACGGGCAGAGGAAGAAGCAGGCTCCATGCAGGGAGCCCGATGTTGGACTCAATCCTGGGTCCCAGGATAACACCCTAAGCCGAAGGCAGACACTCAACTGCTGAGCCACTGAGGCGCCCCTCAAAACAGCACGCTTAATGAGATGTACCCTCCCGTTCTCTCTTCTTAGCCCATCTTGTCTCATCTCTGTTTTTTCTTCCCTTCCATTTTCTTGCATTGGGAAAAACGCTGGTCACAACCCACTAAATTGATTTTACTCCTCACTAATGTCTTAACCTACAGTTTAAAACACACTGACTTAATGAATTGTATGAAAAACTCTTGTTGCCCTTCCTTCTTAATGATGCTACCTGTGTGACCCCTTCTGTTTTGAAGATGCAATCTCTGCTAACATGGGCTGCATAGAACACCAGGTGAGGGGGGCACCTGAGTGGCTCAGTGATTGAGCATCTACCTTCGGCTCAGGGCTTGATCCTGGGGTCCTGGGATCAAGTCCCACATCAGATTCCCTGCAGGGAGCCTGCTTCTCCGTCTGCCTATGTCTCTTCTTCTCTCTGTGTGTCTGTCATGAATAAATAGATAAAATCTTAAAAAAAGAAAAAAGAACACCAGATGAGGTTCTGTGGAGGTTTCCTTAAGGCAATAGGGGAAAAAAATCTCATCACTTTTCCTCCTCAAATACAATGATGCAACTGATGTTAATCTGAGGGATCGTCAATTTCTGGGCATGGGAGTTGGCTATTCCTGGAAAGTGTATTAACCAGGATAATTGGAAGAGTTATTAGAGCCCTCCATGTTAACCCTACTGTTAGCCACCGTACCAGGAACTTTCTAGATTTTATTTCCTTTACTCTTTGCTATAATGCTATAAGATCAATATCATTAGTCCTATTTTACAGGTGAAAGAAAGAAACTGAACTCAAAGAAGACAAATAACTAGTCTAGGGTCATACAGTGGTAGAGCTGGGACTTAAATCCAGGTCTATGTATATCTAAAACCTCTATTATCTTGGGAACATGAAATTATTTTAACAATTGAACATCAACATTACCTCAGAGAACAAAACTTCCAGTGTCTTGTGTCCCCTCTTTCTCTCTCTCTCTCTCTCCCTCTCACACCCCCCCATGAAATTACTAATTCAATCTGCATGTAATTTATTGCCCAATTTGTTCGACACATGTACAAGTCATATTGAATCCAGCCATGTAGGTCCCCATGTGCTCCTTCTGAGAGGAAAATGAGGATGGTGTGAGAGAACTGGAAACCTCCAAGAGGGGCTATCTACATGCCAACAGCCTCCTTTTAATGCAGGCAAAAAAAAAGAAAAAAAAAAAAAAAGGATCCTACCATTCTCAGACTACTTTGTAGCTGTTATTCTGCATGTGAATTAAGTTCCCCAATCCAGTGTTCTCGCACAAGACTTGGAAAACAAAGATAATGTGGAGGCCATCTTGTTGCTTCTTTGGGCTATTTTTCCACTGGAAAGGGAGGTTGTGGTGATGGGGCATTTCCACCCTGTGACGGCATTCCAATGCTCATTCTCTAGCTTCTGGGTGTTGAGAAGCAGCTGGAGACACAATGATGGAAAACCATATTCTAGATCCAATGCCCATCGTTGAGAGTAGCTCAAGACAGACAGGTACAGGGGTAAAGCTGCAGGGCTGGTTTCCTGAGTCGGCATTCCTGAACTCTGCCTCTTGGCTGTGGGTGTGATCTCAAACTCAACAGCAACAGTGGTGGTCTCAAGGGAGCAGCTCCACTGATAGGTCAAAGCCATGGTGCTCTAAGAGGCATTCCTGGACACAGCCTGAAGCCTACATACTTCTCACCCTTCCCAAAGCCTTTAGGACCTTCCCATTCCATATTTTCAATCCCTTTTCATTTAAAATACCTAGTTATTTTCCATATCTGGCACAGACCCTAGCTGATACATTTTCCTATGCTTCCCCTACCCCAAGCATCCAACACCCTTCCAAACATGTCCAGAGAGGAGATTCTCCTTTCCAAGCAAGGAGGTCTCTTCTACCATCAGGGGCTGAGGCTTGGTTCAGTACCCTACTCAATTTATCACTTTGGCTCAGTGATTTCTATGAAGTTATCTGCACCTATTGTTCACAAATAAAAATGTACTATCTCATGGATGAATTGACTAGTTTTGTTGGAACCCTGTTCAGTATCAGGGAAGCCCTGGTTATTAATCAAGTAATCCTTCTCCTTCTAGAGATTCTGAGATCCTCAAGGCTTTCTGTGGAGGCAGGAAGTTTCCAGGGGAGTCCCATAGCCAGATTTCCAACCCTGGAAATTGGCAGGGTGTCACTGCTCCTAGCCAAGCCCTCAGAAGCCAGTTATAGACCAAATCTTCGATTCCTTGAGTTCCCAAGAGTAAGGGGAAGGGGGAATGTTTGTGTGTCACATGGGCAAGATCTTGTTTGTCCTCCAAAGAGGGAGAAGCAGTAGGGTTTGAGTGGTTGGATTCCTTCCATCCAGGTGTGGTCCTGCACTGCTGTGATTGCCTGGTTTCAGGAGGGGGCATCTGCTATAGGAATCCTGGGCTGCAATCATGGACAGAGCCACAGTCATAGCAACCAATACCATTGTACAGATGAGCAAAGTGGAGCCCCAAGAGGGGAAGGGACTGGTCCCAGGTCACACCATGAGACAGTGAGAAGACAGTGACAGCAGCTCTAGACTCCTGACCCCCAGATCAATGCTCTCTTCCTACCTCAGCACACCATCTACCCCTTTCTCCACAGGGCACAGGAGAGAGTAATTTTTCCCAGAGGGTGGGGCTGGGGACATAGCCATCACTGTGGAAAAACTGGTGTGTGAGTTAGCTGATGAATTGTCCCTGTCTCCTTTTTAGAAAATGAAGTGCATATACCAGGGTCCTAACAGTAAACAGATGGCACCTCAAATGGGTCATCTGAGAAAAACTTAAGAAAGGGACATTTACAAAGCTGTGTACAGGGAATGGGGAATGAGGATAAAGGATGATACAGTACTGGGGGCAAGGGGTTCCATTTCCACTCTAGGGCCTGGAAGGCCAAGGGGAAGGATAATACATGGAACACATAGAGAAAGGGAGTTGTGTGGGGAGCCCGTGTGACAGGAGCTGTGACCTTTGTGGAGGGACATGTACAACTTAAGCAACAGTAACAAGAAGGAACCAGGAGATCAATACCCTAATTTCTTTTTCTTTTCCTTCTCTTCCATTCCCTGCTAGTGTCTCCCATTGGCTGAACCCAACCAGAAGTAGGGGAGAAGAGACCCAGTGATACAGTGCACAGGAGTGAGCTTCTTGGGCACAAGCAGTATGGGAACTCAATAAAAAGGCAAATTTTTATTGAGGAAGAGCGTCCTTGGCCTTGAGGGCAGGGAAAGAATCAATTCTTTAGATTATCTGGGTGTTTGCAGTAGGAGAGTGTGGGCAGCGGTTTCAGAGAACCAGCCCTCCCCTGCCTGGTTAGAAGTCCAATTTCCCTGTGGAGACATCCTTTTATGGGCTGCTCAGCCTACCATGACCTTCAGAGATTGAAAGAAATAGCTTCAAGCGCAACTGAAAAGCCTCATTTCACCAACTTTGTTTCTTGGGGAATCTAAAGGATATGTTTCCATGGAGGGATGATCTCCACCAACCTAAAGAGGCATATAGTCAGAACTAATTTAAAAGTCACTTTAGAGAGGGGATGGGAAGTGGTCTGAGACACAGAGAGATACTCTTGGAGCACCCCTGAAGCAGTTAGATTGGGGTTTGGAGGTACCCTTTAGGCCAGGTGCATTCCTTCTGTTTGTAAATGCTTGTGTCTACCTAGTGAAGAAGGGAAAAGATGGGCAAGACTGTTGTCAGCCACAGCTATTTTTAATACAATATGGGAGATTTCAGGGCACTAGCCATGCAAAATAGAGATAAGGAGTATGAAATACTTCACCCAGGTAACTTAACACCAATTTATGCATTAAGTGGGCTTGTCTCAATGGTGCCTATTTTCAGGGTCCTCCCAGTTGCTGGCTCTTTATCTCTGTCTGTTCTTGGGACTGTCCTTGCACTGGATCCTCTCTTGCTGGGTCATCTCCCTCCTGTCCCAGGCCAGGCAGTCTTCTTGCTACCCACAGTGCCTGATGAAGCATGGCCTCTTTTAGTCAAGGCACCAGGTCCACCTCCTCCACTTGGAGTCAAAGGGGCATGTTTCAGACAATGTCTAGTTTAGGCCTTTCAAAAATCAGATGCCAGGATGGGATTAAGTGTGCAAGAATATCAATAGTGGAAACACCTGTGAGGGGAAATGAGGAAAAGGCCAGGAGACGCTGGAGAGCCATTCAGGTTGCAAAGTGAGACTGACTCTGAATGAAGGAGAGAGAAAAAGAAGGTTGGATGAAAACATTGTAGGCTCCTGTGTACTCTGAAGAAGTTTGGCAAGGCTGTTGGGGTGTCCTCAAGCCAAAGCCTCTTGGCAGAGTAGACTGAGTTTCTCAGGTATCTGCTTACCTTAGTATCCTTGCTGCATTCAGTCAACAGTTAAGGAGCAGCCTATTGAAAGTGTGGCTTTGGTGAAAATGTGGTAATGAACTTCAAAGCACAGCAGCTGGGACTCCTGGACAACAAAGTTCCCGGTAGTTAGAGGTCCGCAAAATACATTCTCAGGGCTGCCACAGCTCCCTACCATGTCTACCAGCTCACCCTCTTCTCTGATCATAGATGTTCCTCCACTAGCCCTTACTCCCTGCCTCGTTCAGTGGCTGGGGACTAAGTCTTCCATTTTGTGGAATGTGTTTTTCCTTTCCTTCAGCTTTCTTCTTCTGGTGTTGTCTTTTCCTTTTCCTTTCCTTTCCTTTCCTTTCCTTTCCTTTCCTTTCCTTTCCTTTCTTTTTTTTTAATAATAAATTTATTTTTTATTGGTGTTCAATTTGTCAACATACAGAAAAACACCCAGTGCTCATCCCGTCAAGTGTCCGCCTCAGTGCCCGTCACCCATTCCCCTCCACCCCCTGCCCTCCTCCCCTTCCACCACCCCTAGTTCATTTCCCAGAGTTAGGAGTCTTCATGTTCTGTCTCCCTTCCTGATATTTCCCAACATTTCTTTTCCCTTCCTTTATATTCCCTTTCACTATTATTTATATTCTCCAAATGAATGAAACCATATAATGTTTGTCCTTCTCCGATTGACTTATTTCACTCAGCATAATACCCTCCAGTTCTATCCAGGTTGAAGCAAATGGTGGGTATTTGTCATTCCTAATGGCTTTCCTTTCCTTTCCTTTCCTTTCCTTTCCTTTCCTTTCCTTTCCTTTCCTTTCCTTTCCTTTCCGCTCTTACTACTTCTCTAGCCCTTCACTCTTTCATCCAGCTATTTCTCATCTTGTTCAGTTTTCTTAAAAGTCTCAGCATTCCCTCTTGAATCTCTAACTCATCATCATAATAACCTAGTTCACCAATGTTGGACAGAAAGCCCTTTTCCTCTTCTCCCCACCTCCAATATCCCCTATGATATAAATGCATGAATCCTCAACAAAATACAAGCAACCCAAATCCAACAGCATAGTAAGAGGATTATATACACCATGACCAAGTGAATGCTAGGGTGGTTCAATAGAAGATAAGCAATCAGTGTAATATACCACATTAATAGAATGAATGGAAAACATCCAGATGATCATCTGAATTGATGTTGATACATTTGACAAAATACAATATTCTTTCATGATTAAAAAAAATACTCAGAAAACTTATTAAAAAGGAACTTCCTCAGCACAACAAAGAGCATTTGTGAAAAACCCATGGACTCAACAGTGAAAGATTCACAGCTTTCTCTCTAAGGTCAAGAAGACAGGAATGCGTGCTTTCACCGCTACTGTTCAACATTGTACTGGAAGTTCTAGTCAAAACAATTAGGCAAGAAAAAGGTATAAAAAGCACCCAAATTGATAAGGAAGAAATAAAATACAATAATTATCCCTATTTACAGAATATATATATATATTTTTTCCTAAGGAAACCATAAGAAATCTACTAGCACCAAAAAAACAAATTCAGCCAAGTTGTAGGGTATAAAATCAACACATGAAAATCAATTGTGTTTCTATAGTTCAGCAATGAACAATCTGAAAGGAATTAAGAAAGCAATTTCATTTACAGTAGTATCTAAAAGAATGAAATACCTAGGAATAAATTTAATCATGGAGGTAATAGTCTTGTACCCTGAAAACTACAAAATATTTCTGGAAGAAATTAAGGAAGACCTAAATAAATGGAAAGACATCTCTTATTCATGGGTTGGAAGATTTAATATTGTTAAGATGGCAATACTATCCAAAGCAATCTTGAAGATTCAACATAACCCTTATCAAAATTCCAATTCTTTTCTTTCTTTCTTTTTTTTTTCCAGAAATGGAAAAGTTGATCCTCAATTTCAGATAGAATTGCAGAGAGCCCAGAAAAGCCAAAACAATCTATAAAAGGGAGAAGTTGGAAAACTCATACTTCCTAATTTCAAAATTTAGTACAAAGTTACAGTAAGTAAAACAGAGTGGTATAGGTATAGGACAGACATAGCATGCTGTTAATGGAATAGAGTTGAGAGTCCAGAAATAAATCCACAAATCTATAGCCAACTGATTTTCAATAAGGGTGCCAAGTTCATTCAAGGGGAAAGAACAGCCAATTCAACAAATGGTGCTGGGACAACTGGATTTCCAAATACAAAAGAATGAAATATGACCCCTACTTCACACTATATAGAAACATTACTCCAAATGAACCAATATCTAGGGTGTCTGATGGTCTCAGGCAGTATAACATGTGACTCTTGATTTTGGGGTTGTCCTGTGCTGGGTGTAGGGATTACTTAAAAATAAAATCTTTAAAAAAAATGAGTCGATGGCTTAAATATAAGACTGAAAACCGCACAACTTTAAGAGAAAATGCTAGGGGTAAATCTTTATAACCTTGGGCTTGGTAATGGGTTTTCTTATATGATGCCAAAAGCATGAGCAACAAAGGACTGAACTTTATCAAAATTAAAAACATTTGTGTAAGGGACATTATCAACAGAGTGAAAATAACTTATAGAAGTGTTAAATATTTGCCAATCATATATTGGATAAGTGTTTAATATCCAAAGTAAACAACTCTGAAACTCAACAAAAGGCAAACAACCAAAGACTTAAATAGATATTTTTCCAAAGACAATATACAAATGGCCAATAAGCACATGAGAAGATGCTCAACATCATTAGTCATCAGAGAAATGCAAATCAAAACCACAATGAGGTGCCACTTCACACCTACTAGGTTGATGATCATAAGAGCAACAACAATAACAATCATGAAAGTAATAAGTGATGGCAAGGATGTGGAAAATTGGAAATCTTGTACATTGCTGGTGGGAATATAAAATGGTGTAGCTGCTATAGAAAACACTTTGACAGTTTTTCAAAAAGTTAAACATAGAATTACCATGATACAGCAGTTTTATTCCAAGTACATACTTTTTTTTTAAGATTTTACTTATTTATTTATGATAGACATAGAGAGAGAGAGAGAGGCAGAGACACAGGCAGAAGGAGAAGCAGGCTCCGCGCCAGGAGCCCGATGCGGGACTTGATCCCAGGACTCCAGGATCATGCCCTGGGCCAAAGGCAGGCGCCAAATCGCTGAGCCACCCAGGGATCCCCCCCAGTACATACTTAAAATACTTAAAAAGACTCAAACAGAGACTTGTACACCAATGTCCATGGCAGCAGTGTTTCACAATAGCCAAAAGGTGAAAACAACCTAAATGTCCGTCATCAGATGAATGGATAAGCAAAATGAATGGATAAGCAAAATTCCATACAATGGAATATTATTTAGCCATAAAACAGAATGAAGTTCTGACTTGTACACCAATGTCCATGGCAGCAGTGTTTCACAATAGCCAAAAGGTGAAAACAACCTAAATGTCCATCATCAGATGAATGGATAAGCAAAATGAATGGATAAGCAAAATTCCATACAATGGAATATTATTTAGCCATAAAACAGAATGAAGTTCTGATACATGCTACAATATGCTTAAAAATGTTATCTAAGTGAAATTATCCAGATGCAAAAGGACAAATATTATATGATGCCACTTATATGAAATATCTAAAACAGCAAATTCATAGTGACAGAAAGTAGATTAGAGGTTACCAGGGACTGGAGGTAGAAGAGAATGCAAGATTTATTGTTTACTGGGTATAGAGTTTCCATCTGGGATGATAGAAATGTTTTGGAAATAGATACTGGTGATGGATACACAATTGTGAATGTAACTACTACCACTGAATTGTACCATTAGAAATGGTTAAAAGAGTGTACTTTACTATATATATATCTTTATATATAAAGTATATATATGTACTATACTATATATATATATATTTCTAAATACACTGCTTTTAACCATTTCTCTCTCTATATAAAGTATATATATATAGATATATAGATATATAATATTAAATACTAAAATATATAATATAAAAATATAGACTGTAGTCTGGGGAGTCATTTGGTTAAGTGTCCCACTCTTGGTTTCAGCTCAGATCATGATCTCATGGATCGTGAGACTGAGCCCTGAGTCAAGCTCTGGGCTCAGCAGGGAGTCTGCTTGAGATTCTTTCCCTCTGCCTCTAAAATAAATCAATAGGGGATCCCTGGGTGGCTCAGCGGTTTAGCCCTGCCTTTGGCCCGGGGCGCGATCCTGGAGACCTGGGATTGAGTCCCGCGTCGGGCTCCCGGTGTGTAGCCTGCTTCTCCTTCTGCCTGTGTCTCTGCCTCTCTCTCTCTCTCTCTCTCTCTCTCTCTCTCTCTCTCTCATAAATAAATCTTTAAAAAAAAACAAATAAAATAAAATAAAATAAATCAATAAATCTTTAAAAAATATAAATTTAGGGAAGCCCCAGTGGCTCAGCAGTTTAGCGCCGCCTTCAGCCCAGGGCGTGATCCTGGAGACCTGAGATGAGTCCCACGTCAGGCTCCCTGCGTGGAGCCTGCTTCTCCCTCTGCCTGGGTCTCTGCCTCTCTCGCTCTCTGTATCTCTCATGAATAAATAAATAAATCTTTTAAAAAATATATATATATAACTTTATATAGTATATAAAGCATTTCATATTAACTATATACATATACTCACACATTTTACCACATTTTTTTTTACCACAGTTTGTTTTAAAAGAGTGCATTTTTTTTAAAGAGTGCATTATTATTGAGCTGGGGGCCACTGTGGAAAACTAGGGTTCAACCCTGCTAATGCCACCCTAGGAAACCACCCAGAATATATCTCAGAATTGTCTATTTGAAGAATGGAAGGCTGGGGTATTTGTCCACTAGGCTCTGTCCCCCAGTTGTTGAGAGTTGCCCTTTGGATTGTCAACCTCTCAGCATTTTCTGGCCATGCCCAAGTGTGGACTAAGTCCTACAGCTCCAAGAAAGCCAAGAGGTAGAAAGCAGGACCTTTCTTTGTACTCTGAGGTGGGATTATGTCTGTCACAGACATGCTGAAATCAGTGATGTAAAGCACAGTAAACTTCTGCTGTATGCCTCATCCTCCCGAATCTGGAAATCCCTTTCCATCTGCAGTGTCCTTTGGAAGAAAGTAGTGGGTGGTTGCACTAGCACTAAGTATTTCCATTATCAAATCTCAAGATGATGACTGGGGCTTTCATCTCTGCCAACATCTGGAGACAGATAGAGGGATGGGCTGGGTCATCAGGGAAGATGCTCAGGGTTCCTGGAGCAATATCACCAGCATATTGCCATCAGGGTAACAGCACAGAGGGCGTTCATTTGAAATCCAGCCCCTCTAGGATTCCTGTATCTTAGGTACCCCTGCATTCAGTTTTCCTTCACTTCTGAACACCCGCATCTCAGAAATCCAGGAAGGAAATAAGGATCCTCCAAAAAATATCTTCCTAGAAAGTAATAGATGATTTCAGGATCTCCCTGTGGGAAGATAAGGCAGGGCCTCCCAGAGGCAGTATACTTAACTAGTATATTTAAGTATAACTTAAGCATACTTAAACTCAGTATAAGTATAAACACTCAGGTCATGGGGAACAAAGACAGGCCAGTTTATAAATCTAACTCCCTTTGGAAGGCAGTACTGACATCTCAAATGTGACAGAAATGATGGGATAAGCCATCCCCTGGGTATGGGGGAGTAGAAAGAAACATAGAAGTAGAGGTCAGACTGCCTCAGTTACCATGTTGGTATGCAATCTGGGCACCCTTCTCTTCTCAATTCTCTCCTTTCTGAATCTTATTCTTTTTTTAAAATATTTTTTTCTTTATTTATTTATGATATTCACACACACAGAGAGAGAGAGGCAGAGACACAGGCAGAGGGAGAAGCAGGCTCCATGCACCGGGAGCCTGACGTGGGATTCGATCCCGGGTCTCCAGGATCGCGCCCTGGGTCAAAGGCAGGCGCCAAACAGCTGTGCCACCCAGGGATCCCCTCTGAATCTTATTCTGATTGAAAAAAGTACGTGTTAAAAAAGGAGACAACTCCTGTGGTTTTTTCAAGCAACATTCTTCTTCAATCATAGGATTCTCATCTACATCCATCTTGGGATATCCATCCATGTTACAAGTTTCCTGAGGCTGAGTCTTTCTTTGCTGAAGTTTAAGGGCATGGATTTTTGTCCCTATCATCCCAATGGATTAATATCGACTTTGTGTCAACAAGCACTCTGTGCCAAGAGCCTGGCTCTGACCTCTACAAGTTCCTGTCATCAGGAGAAAAGACAGGTATATGTGGGGGGCACAGATTAATCTTTCATGACTTTTTCCAATCTCTTTGTAGGATTTAGTCAGAGCCTAGTATGTGTGAGTTTGGGTATGAGTAGAAGTTGGTAGTAGAAAAGACTAGTTGTTAGATACAAAATATTCATGAGAAGTAGCATGGAATAGCAAGGGCCAAAAGATTTGCAGTAGAGAGAAGTTCAAAGCCTGGCATTGCTGCTTATTAGTTTTATTTTCTTGAGCAAATTACTCAAAACTTCAATGTTTTTTTGTTTGGTCAATTGGTATAACCCCAGTACATAGGGTTGTTTTTCTTTTTAAGATTAGAAATAATCTATGTAAGTACCTGATGAATACCCAGTGCTCAAGAGCTGGTGACTATTATTATTTGGTGAAAGGGGTACAATAGTTAAGATTCTTTTGGTTGCAAGCAACAGAAACTGATCAGCTAATTTAAGTGAAAAAGGAACTTTGTCTGAAGGATGCTGGGATTGCTCACAAAAATTAAAGAAATAGCCAAATAACCAGGATACAAGATGGACAGAAAATAGGATCACTTCAAGGATCTAAGCAGCAGGAGGACTGGACTTTCTCCCAAGAAACCACTTTTGGAAAGGTCGGTTCCAGTGATTCGTGGAAGGCAAAATCAAGAGGTCAGAGATGGCCCTTGGAGGCTTGCTCCCTCCTGGGTATCAGAGCCAGATACTGGGAAATCCTTGGAGGCCAGACTGCACTTCAATTAGTATTCACTAAGGATGATGTCTTTAATGTTATCCAAGTCTGGGCTTGATCTTTGCTTCTGAAAGGACCTTGGACCCTGCAGAGTGGACCATGTGACTTTCAGTTGCTTTAAGTGAGGTTCTGACAATTTGAAGCTACCCCCTTCTCCCAACACGTAAAGCTTCATTAAGCCAAAGGATGATTAACGGATGTCACTTTGCTGTGTATCACTTGCAACTACAGTCACTAGTGAGTGATAGGAATGGTTGAGAGAAAAGTGCAGTGTATACTTTGTGTTCATTGGTTTCTATAAGCTTCCGTTATCAACATCTATCATATAGATAAATTGCATTAGAAATGTTTTTGGTCACACCTCTACATGTTTCTTATTCCCTTAGAAACCCAATGAACAGAGAGTCCTGTACAGCATCCAACTTATTCAATGAAGTACCACAGTACTTCCTAGAATTCCAAGTATGAACACTAAATGGAGTCTTAGAGATCACCTGGCACAGGTTCTCAGTCCTGGGTTACATTAGAATCATGTGGAACATTTAGAAACTGATGGCAAAGCGCCACTTTCAGAGATTGATTTCATTGGTCAAGTACAGTCCAGGAATCAATATTTTAAAATAACTGCCAAATAATTCTCATGTAAGTAGAGATTGAGAACTCTTGTTTTGATCCAGGCTTTACTTCATAGGAAAACTGAAGCACAGTGAGGAACACAAGGATGTGTACTTAAGGTCACTTAACTGATTCTTTGCTGAACTGGGTCCTGAACCCTTGAACTCAAGGGTCCTGATTACACAGTCATTGCTCTTTCTTTTTAGATAATTGGTTCCTCTTGTGCAATGAAGAGTTGGAAAGCTTCTAGAAGGAGTTAAGAGATTTTGCATGGAGTTCAGATGGGTCTTAGGCTAAAGGGAACCAAGACTAGGGCAAGCAAGCAATCCTGGACTCTAGAGGAATAGAGCCATTAATAGAATTTTAAATCTGAAACCTACATTGCAAACTGTTACACATCATTCCAGGTCAATATCTTGTGTGAGAGACTACTGGCGTGAGCACTGGGTCATTGTTTTTCAAACCTGTAGTGATATAAAAGAAAAAGGCCACCACTCAATACTTAAGACAAAAAATGTCGAAGACTCCACTCAGCTTCTCCTGGAAATTTCATATAACAGGGGTCATGTCACTTTTTCTTTATGCAGCTAAATTTGTACCTAGTGCTAAGTTTAGGGTGGCAAAATATTTTAAAAGATTAAAACAAAAAAATACATAACAGTTACATCTGGAGGCCAGGGAGTATGAAATCAGGTAGTTATACACAGGGCCCTGCTTCCTTATTAGCTTAGGGAATGAAGAGATATGCTAGTTAGGAACAATCTGTCCAAGCAAAGAAGACTGCTGAATTTATATAAAGTTTTGGAGTAGGTTTAATTTGGGGACTGTAATGGTTTTAGACCTGAAAATAGGCTAATATTAGCCTTGGAAGTGTGCAAGGCTGTCTTAGGCAAGACTGCACCAGAGTTAGTTGGCTACTGATTAAGTCACCTTCAATAACTGTCATTGGTTGGTTTTCAGAAATGTATTCAGTGAAGCAAGTTATCATTGATAAAAGATTGAGGCAAGTTGTCATTGATCTAACAGGTTTTAAATTGGTTCTATAAAATCAGTCTTTGTCTAGATGCATAGAGGCTTTATTTTTATTCTCAGCTAGTGGTTCAAAATTATAAATTAAAGGATCTGTGTACACAGATTAAAACAACAACAACAACAACAACAACAACAACAACAACAACAACCAGATGCCTAGCATCATACTTGAAAATAGACCCAAGGTGAAGTATATTATAGTGAAATCTCAGAACACTGGGGACAAGGAGAAGATCCCAAGTCATTTATAAATAATCACTAATCACAATGGCTTTTGTCTTCTCAACAGCATCTGGAAGCTAGAAAGCAATAAAGCAGAATCTTAAAAATCCTGAAGGAAAATTATCTTCAACCTAGAATTCTATACTCAGCCAAACTAGCACCAAAAACTAAGGGCAGAATAATATATTTTCAAATAGGCAGAGTATCAAAAAATGTACCCTTTCTCAACAATATGCTCAGGGGATATTCTCATTTCACTAAAATGAGAAAATATACCAAGAAAGAGGGGGCTATAAAATACAAGGCAGATAATACTCATCATAGAAGAGAGGCAAATATGATAAATGGAGGTCCTATGATGACAGTTGTACAACAGGCATAGAGGACAATTGGTCCAGATATGTGTGACTCGTGATATTTCCTGAAGACATAATAAATGAGGATCCCAGCTTCCTGGTTTGTTTATTTGTTTGTTTGTTTGTTTTTAATCTACAGATGAAATGTTCTGGTGAGCTTGGCCCACTGTCTATCTGCTTTAGGCTTGTTATAATTGTGTGCCCTCCCCTCAGAATATGACCAAAAGACAGTTCAGCTCAGTTTCCTGGGCAGATTTCCAGTCCATGTTGCCCTGTCCTTACAGCAACAGAGAGGAGCAGGCTAGGTTTGTGCCTGACACTCAGTTTAGGGTTACATGCATAGTTAACAAAAAGTAAAAACAAAGAATTATTCAAACCAAACAACAGAATGGTTTCCTCTTGTGGATGAGTGGTTATGCAATTGGGGCATAACACACAGGGGCGTTTAAGGTACTGGTATTTCTTAAATAACGTCATGATGATTCTTTAAACTGTAGCTATGTTTTTTTTAGACTCTTCTGTATGTATGATATATCTCAAAATTCAAACAATCTGTATCATTTGATATAAATAAACCAGCAGTCATGCTTACTAAGCTTCTTTCTGAAGGTACATTATTTTCAATACTATAAAAGGCTCAGTGAAAACTCCAAATGGTTAAGATGAACAGCTTCACTGTTCTCTTCCTGCTGCAGCAGAAGAGATATAAAAAGTAAAAAAAATAAAATAAAATAAACGGATGCCTGACTGTTTTGAAACGTAAACACCAATGAAACATTTTTTAAGCTTGTTGATTATCCTGTATATTTATTAAAGGAAAATGTCCATTCAGACACACACACACACTCTACAGGACTTCCTAATAATTGTTATATTGGGGGAGGTGGCAGTTTCTTCACCATGAAATGACAGCTGTAACCTCCCTTTTGGTAGTTGACACCAAATGGGAACAGGAAAAGGAGAAAGGTATCCTCAGTCTAAGTATGTGTTTGTGTGAGAGGGCAAAACAATGTGCTCCTATTGAGCAGTGGTTTTTGAAAATAATCCCGCCCCACAGTAGGACTATGGTCAAAGGATGTCTGGCATTCAATAGTTAGACTAGCTGCTCTTCTATAGGGGAAGGACTAAATAAGATAAAGGGAATAAAGGCCAGTAGTAGTCACTCCAACATCCATCCATCTTGGAGAATACAATGAGTCCTCTTTATGGAAACCAGTAGGGAGAGTCAGCTCCCTGTCTGGTCCACAGTGAGAAACATGCTAAATATAAAAGAGAGGAAGTGTATCAGTCAGGATTCAGCCAAAGAAGGAGATCCAGCTACACTGACATTTATTTATTTAAAAGATTTTATTTATTTATTCATGAAAGACAGAGAGAGAGAGAGAGAAAGAGAGAGGCAGAGACATAGGCAGAGAGGAGCAGGCTCCATGCAGGGAGCCTGATGTGGGACTCAACCCCTGGTCTCTGGGATCAGGCCCTGGACTGAAGGCGGCGCTAAACCACTGAGCCACCGGGGCTACCCTACAGTGACATTTAGATAATAAGCAGAACTACTGTTCCACTCTTGCCTTCCAAACCTTACTCAGATTTTTCTTGTGGCCAACTCTAGCCCAAAACCCACATCTAAGGATATGCCCTTCCGACATAGCCCACCTAACACAGCATGAAGTCACAGTCCATGCTTTAAAAATTTGACATCCACTTACATCTTTATTCTTTTTTCTCAATCATAAACACATCAACCCATCAACACATTTATAATGTCTAATTTTTAAGAGTGTTTTCTATATACAATTGCATTTGAACCTGCACTTACTCCTAACATACTATCATGAATACAAATAAGATACCATTAATGGAGTGCCTTGTAAATGCCTTAAGCCATGCCATTTTAACCTCTACAACAAGTCTATCAGCTGTGTATGGCTTTCCACCAGTTTCAGATAAAGAAATTAGAGTTTGGGGTATACACACCTCTTTATACTGAACTTCCAAATATAGGCAATAGCAAAGTCATGCATCTATCAACAGGAGGCAATCTGATATTCGGACAACCAATAACACACCAACCTTTCCTCATAAGAGGAGACAGTGTTCCTTTTATCCTTCTTAGGTTATGTGAATTTTCTTCTAGCTGTGTCATATCTTCCCTTTAATGTCTGAAGATATAAAGTTAATTACTATTGATACATCTTAACTAAGATGATAGGAGGATGAGGAGGAAAGATGGGTTAATATATTCAAAATATGTACATATCAATATAAAGAAAACACTCATAACTATTTGCATCTTCATTTCTGAATGCAGTTATATAGTTGCAGCTGGTATTTATAACTTACCTTCTTCCACTCTTCATTTTACATTTCCTTTGTTCCTTAGCAAGCACCTGAAATGCTCATGGTTTTGTGCCTGGTGGGGTGACCCAAATCTTTATGCCTTGAGAATCTGGGTCATTGGGTTGTTGTAACTCTTCTGTTTAATACAGGATGTGAGAGTATTATTAGCAGGCACTCCAGAAGGTTACCTGCATTCCATACACCCATCTGTATCCCCCTGTATAGTACTCCATTTCCCCTTGTTGGTCAGGATAAATCACGTCATTCTCACCTTCTTGCTTGGTCTGCTGTTGATTCACTGGCATGACAAGCCCAGAGTGGCAAGATGGCAGTCCTTATTCCAGTTTAAGGAGCCATAGTTGTGTCCCTTGGCGGAACATTTCTACCTTGGCAACAGAGCTCAAAGTAATGGGACTAGAAAGCTAGTGAGTCAGTAGGAGTTATGATAAGAAAGGCCATTCTCATTTCTACCCTCTGATTCCTATACCCATAAATACTGCTATGGGTTAAAATATATTAGTTAGTGATTTAAATCATAGAACACATCCTGGAGAGCCTTGTCTCAGTCCTGCAAGATCCTGTGACCCAGATAGAGTAGTGACCAAAACTTCTAGTGGCTATTTGTTGGTTTTTCCTACTAAGATAGCCCTCACTACTCAGATCAGGAACCAATGGAGGGGGTTCTTCCAGCTTCTAACTATGTTTATTCCAATTACATATTCTTAAAATACCTACAGGGTGGGTTTGGGAACCCACTGGACCCACTGTGATTCCCTTATCTCCATGAGCCTCTACTCTAACTCATGACCCACATTTGAAATCTCCATGAACTAGTGTCAATATCCATTAATTCCTAAAAAGTATGACTATTTCCATCTCCTACTGCACAGTCTCCCTGATAAATGGCCTTTAGCCCTTTTAGGGAAGACTGGGAAGAAGATTTAGAGTACAAATTTTTGGTATAGTAATAGGGTCTTTCCTCAAGGAAACCTGGCTTCTTCTTTCCAGAGGTTCTGGGTCTGTGAGTTGACTCTCAAGTCTGAGAATTGGTTGAAGGGCTGAAACTCTCCATCCTGATAATTAAGTTAGACTTTTGTTACCATACTTAAAGCTTCCCACTTATATAAATCAAGTAAAAATATAGTAGGCTGCTCTTCTATCTCCCTTTTAGAACTACCATGATCAACATCAAAGATTTCTGCTTCAGCTCTGTTGCCCACAAGATAATCATGTCCATCTTGTCATTGGTGATTAGATGAGATCACCACATATCCCCACTTGATTCCGGGAGCCCAGTTTGAAGGCAGTATTTCCCATGCTGTTCCTGGCCTTTAGGGTACGTTTACTATAGAACTCTTCCACAATGCTGGGTTTCCCCTTGTGAACATATTTCTTATACCCTTAATAAAAAGAGAATCCTCTAGGTGGACATATATTTAGGGGATGGGGGAACAGGTCTTAAAAGAAATTCCATTCTAGCATTCTAGTTTCCCTAAGCCCTTGGATGGGCTTTCCTTACAGTATACTGAAGAACAGCTGGCATTTGTTTAAGATTTTTTATTTATTTGTTCATGATAGACAGAGAGAGAGAGAGAGAGAGAGAGAGAGAGAGAGAGAGAGAGAGAGGCAGAGGCACAGACAGAAGGAGAAGCAGGCTCCATGCCAGGAGCCCGACGCGGGACTCGATCCTGGGACTCCAGGATCACCCCCTGGGCCAAAGGCAGGCACCCTGAGCCACCCAGGGATCCCCAGGCCTTCTTGTCCTGGTGCCGACCTCTGGCTTCCCTGTAGGACCTATAAGATGCCCACGGACTCCACCCAAATAGAACTGTCACTCACCAACCCCAACAAAGAGGGGCAAAAGCAGGTAAATGAGTTGTGCAAAAGAGTAAGGTTAATGCTATTGCTTGCTGCTGATGGTAACTTGTCTAGCACCCATGGCTTTTAAATTTGTTTCTTTATCTGTGCTAAGTCTGGACCAGTTTGAATGAATCATGCTCCTGACAAGCTGCTTGGGGGGGGGGGGGGGGGCTGTGAGTAATAGACCCCTATGTGAATTATGGTTAAGAAAATCCTATAGCAATTGGAGACTTCAGGTAAAAATAGCCCATTCCCATCTCCCTAGAAATGGTTTGTTTGGTTTCGCTCATTAAATGTGTATAATTACACCTTAAAGTTGTTTTCATTTGCATTTCTTTAATTGATAGTGTGAATGCCTTTTTCCCTGAGATGATTTACCAACTAAATTTCCTTGAGTTAGCATTTTCTTCTCATGTGTTTTGATCTCTTATTTTGTGGAATCTGGGTATCCACCTAATGTATTTTATCAAGTCTTCGTATATTTTGGGCAATTCATTTTTCTGATTATATTTAAATATATTTCTCTCTTCTGTTGCTTTCCCTCTGGTATTTCTTTCGTTGTTTTTCAATGTACAAAAGCCCTCACTTTTATGGATGTCAACATCCATCTTATTCCTGATGATATCCCTCATTTTAAATATTCATAAATTTATTTCACTCCAGAACTGAGATCAATATTCCTTTATATTTTATTTTAGATAATTTATTATGGATTGGATTTTTTATGTGTATCTCTGATTCCTCTGGAGCCTATAGAGAGTAGTATCTAAGAGCCTGGACTTTGGTGTCAGGAAGATATGAGTTCAAATTCTGTCTTTTCTCCTTCCCTCCCAATAACCATGGAAAAAGATTTGTCTTCTCTAAAGCTATTTTCACCATACCAGTTTTTCTTCCTTAAACATTTTTGCAGGTGAAATATAACACACAAGAAGTACATAAAACATACTGTATACCTTGTCATAATTTCTACATTCCTTCTTTATCCTTCATTTTCCTGAGTGGATTCTATCTAAGGTATCCAACCCATGGAAGTTTTAATTTGAATTGTATTAAATCTCACTTTTACTGTGGGCACTGCTGGCTTACGTGATGCCCAAAAAGGGAGTTTGGAGGCTGACAATATGGCCACCAGTGGTAGATCTGAACATGGAGGTAGCTCACTAAGAGAGGATGTCTCAAAATGAATAAGAAGAGGGACGCCTGGGTGGCTCAGTAGTTGAGCATCTGCCTTTGGCTCAGAGTGTGATCCTGGAGTCCTGGGATCAAGTCCCACATTGGGCTCCCGCATGGAGCCTGTGTCTCTGCCTCTCTCTGTGTGTCATACATGAATAAATAAATAAAATCTTTTTAAAAAAATGAATAAGCAGAAAAATGGGCCAAAAATTGGGACCCGAAATTCAATGTTTGCATCAAAACTGAGGGGTTAGATAGAGAGGGTGTTAAAGAAATGAACAAAGCAGGAAGGAAGCTGTCAAAACTGTGTCTATAACATGGGGTATCAATGAGGTGCTCCTTTTACAATGAATTTGTCCTCCCTGTTAGGCAGGGAGAGAGCACTAACGGGACTTAGGAGTACTGGGAAACATGGGGATGCTCTTACTGTACTGCATTTGCTATTCCTAGGCAAAGGTAGTTCTCTCTCTCCAGGTATTAATGTCTTCTTTTTGCCATTAAATATTTATAATGTTATTTGAATAAATCTCTCATGGTGCAAGTTGATATTCAAATTTTTATTACCATAAATGGGCTCTTTGTTTTCATTTTTCCTTCAGTGTGCTACTAGTATATAACAATGCAATTGATTTTTGAGACTGTATCTGGTATCTTATAACTCTTACAGAGTCCATTTATTACCTCTAATAATTTTTTGGTTGATTTCTTTTGATTTTCTAGGTCACTGGTAAAAAGCAATGTTTTTATTCCTTTTCTTTATATATTTATGTTTCTTATTGCCTTCCCTCCCCAATAGTGATTGCGGGCTCTTCTAGTGTTATATTCAATAGAAACAAGGAAGAAGACATCTTTGTTTCGTCGCTGGTTTGGGCTTTGTTTTTTGTGTGTGTGTTTTTCGTTTTGTTTTTTTTTAAGGAAATGACTAACATTTCTACAATGTGCATCATGCTTGCCTGTAACAGATCCACAATATGTGTAGGTCGAAATGAGATGAATAATCCACTTTAAATAATTTATGCAAATAATTTAAAGAAATAAACTATACACCTAATCTTGTATACAAAATGGATTCTTTAACATGCCAAAGTTATTTCTGGCACATATTAAGATAATAGAATGACACTTGCTATTTTGCTTTTGTACTAAAAAAGGTCAATTATGTTAAGGGTTTTAATTTCTGTGCAACAGTTTTGATCTCTACAATTAAAACTGGTTTGGGTTTAGTGATTCATTCTCTTAGGTTCTTAAGGGATTTTTGCATTTGTTTTTCCAAAGTGAATTGTTCTAGTTTGCTTTCATGATTGGTATCTATCCAATGTGAATGAGCCCATATTTGCCTCAGCGAATGTTAGCTAACATTTCTTCTTTTATAACCTTATAAACTACATAAAACTCAAGGATCCTTGATTTTTCTAAAAGTTAAGAAAACCACCTAGGTAATCCATCTGGAGTCGGTTCCTTGTATGGGATAAATCTTTAATAACAACACTTACTGTTTCCTATTCTGTTATTAGTCTAGTCATGTTCTTTTCACATTAGCTCCTGAAATATAAAAACATGTATGAAGGATTATGCACTTCCAGTTAGATATCAACTTTATTACCATGTAACTGAGAATAATTTCCTACTAAATTATAATAAATACAAAAGAAAAATGTATTTCCTTTCTCGCTTACTGATTTTATTAATAATCTCCTTGAGGCTGAGACTCGGCCTGGTTCACCTATTTTTCCACAGAGCCAAGTACAATATGGAATTCACTGGAGGCATTAAGTAAATGAGTACAGAATGAGTGAGACAAAGGGGGAGTCCCTTTCCACATGAGATGTAAGTTTAGTTTTCAAAGTTGCTCCTCCTTGGTTTTATTCCCAATTCATAATTCATCTTTATATCTTGGGAGTCTGAAGTACTTTATGAAATAATATATTTTTAAATTATTTATACCTTGCCTAGTCTGAAAAGGTGGATTGAAATATTAAAGGGCATAAAAATATCATAATTTTAAAGATAATAAAAAATGCTAGGTGTAAGAAAATAGACACATTAAGCACTGAAAAGGTTTAGGTATTTGCAACAAATGGTAAAGATTTAATCTTTAACCTTGTGGTCTCTCATAGTGCATGTTTAATTTTTTTGGCGGTGTTTGCTTTATGGGATTAAGCGTGGATATGCCAAAGTTGAGATCCACCTGTCTCTTCAGAGTCTCTGTACTCTTCCTCGTTGACAGTTAGATGACCTTGGCACACCACCACTTCCTGAAATGGTCTCCCCACCTGGATATTCATCCTGTCTCTGCTTGGCCAGGTAGGGGCCAAAGTTTCCAGTTCTCTATACTTGGTATGATTTCTTTCCAAGCAATGCTCTTGTCCTGCAGTCTGGGAAAGAGGCCGACATTTGAGTTCTTCTGACTTTAAATACGATTTTTCTTTTCTCCTTGGCCCCTTTAAAAATCCTGTCTTTGTCTTTAAAGACCATTAACAAGTTGGAGAAAGGCTCCCCCAAGATATACCTGCTAAGTTTGCTTTTCCTTTCAGAATACTTTTGTTTAATGATTTCTTTTAAATATGTGTCTTATACATTGGGCTTTCTCTGCTTCTTCTGGCAACTCATATATTCACTGAAAATTTTTTAATCTATTTTCAAGCTTCATAAGTTTCTCTTCATTTATCCTTTTAACAAAAATGTATGGCTACATAGTACCATAGTACTGGTTTCTCATGGAGAGCCAGCCCCTGCAATAGAGACTCAAGTAGGAGTCTGATCCAGCACACTGTGGACTTCCAAATCTGGCTGCTGGA
Source organism: Vulpes lagopus (assembly GCF_018345385.1). Taxonomy (NCBI): domain Eukaryota; kingdom Metazoa; phylum Chordata; class Mammalia; order Carnivora; family Canidae; genus Vulpes; species Vulpes lagopus. The sequence continues at coordinate 64,075,449 of NC_054824.1, forward strand.
AGATATAGTTTAAGGGGAAAGGGGGAGGCAGTGAAGCATGGGGGAATTGAAGGAGTGGTAAACATGGGCCATGGAGAATCCTTCAAACTGATGTCACAAAAAGCCTGGAGAATGGACTCTGAGGCCCTGAGTTAATGAGGGGGTTGCCAGAATCCACCAGGTTCAGACTAAATCTAGTTTAAAGACATGCATGTTGCATACTGGTCTTTCGTGTGTCGAAATGAAATAATAAACAAGCTGGGGAAGTTGGACCTTTCTTTAAAGACATGAACCAGAAAGGAGTAGGAAGTCCATATAAAAACAAAGCCACCAAGAGCCATAGAACTTGCCTTCCCTCCTCCTGCAGTGCTGGCCCTAAGATGGCTCTGAACCACAGTGCCTGAACCTGTGTGTGGGAGCAATGACTTCAGGTGACTAAGAAATGACCAGAGCATGCTGCAGCCAATTCATGTTTATGTTGTGTCCCTGAATCTTATACTTTTATCAGGGATTCCTTCTTTATCTGGAAATAATTCTCTTCTGCCTTTCCAATCTATGGGTCAGGGCATGTTGGTGTTCCAGGAGGGAAACATTGAGCTGTGATGCCAGTCAAGGACAGATTGGCTGACCCCTGGGGGACTCTGGGAGCTCAGATGTTTCTTCATCCCCCCTCCATCTATCAGGCACTGGATATGGGCTACACTAGGAGGAGCATGACCTTGGGCAAGTGGATTTCTGCAGTGGCAGCAATCCTGAAGGGAAGGGTCTATCAGCTACGGGCTGTAGGCCACCTGCTGCCAGCACCTCATCAGCTGGACAACAATGAAGGGGAATGTGGGCAACACTTCCCAGTACCCACCAAAGGCCATGCACCAGGAACTGAAACCACCAGCTTGAAAAACCTCTGCTTGCAAAGAACTCAGACTTCATAGTGTGACAGAGACACAGGGATGGACACAACCCATTTTCATATAATACGGCAATTACTATAATTGAAGTGTGCTTAAAATGTCAGCATGGGTTTGTGTGTAAGTATGTAGAAAGGATTATTTATAATTATGTGGGTTTCAAATTAACCTTTAAAATAAAATATTTTGAAGTCTGTTTTTCCTAAGTCAGCACTCAGCTATGACTCTTGTTGTTCTATTTACAAATCCAGTAAATTTTAAATAAAAATGAAATGATCATTTTCTGTGGGACTTTTGAATTGTGTTCCATCAATTTGAGATGAACCCATTTGATTCTCTCTAAAAAGTCTGCTTTATACCCTTAGCTAAATTTACTAAATATTTTAAACTGTATCCATATATTAATGTATTTTATTTTCTCATTAAAGCCTTTAGAGGCCTAATAGGGGAAATTTATGACTCTAAGAAGAAACCTTCTGAAGTGTTTAAACAACTGTAGTAAATTGATTTAATTTATAAATATCAGGCTAACACTGACATTTACACTAAACTTACTCAAATAATTTTACAACTTTTCAACCTTAAAATCAGAGGCCTAAAATTAGTTATTAGTTTTAAATTGGTTTCTTTAACAAATATATCATAAGGAAACTTTTTAAAAAGTATGAAGTGCTTACCCATGAATTAAAAACCAGGAGAAAGAACCAATCATTATGTGTCAATCTTAGTAGCCTTTGATTAAAAACAAAACAAACAATAAACTGTAACAAAACATTTTATGGCATTCATGTGACACAAATTTGAACAATGAACACTTGTTATTAAGGGAGTGTTATTACTATATATATATATATATATATATATATATATATATATATATATATATAAAATGTGCTGTGACATCTGGGTTTTGGTTCCCAATTACATGGAGGCAAGAAGGTGATGTGGAAGGGGAAGTTTTGTCTTTAAGTTGGCAGTAATTGTTGAGCTAGGTGAGAGGCTCATGGGGGCTCATTGGACCATCCCATAAATGTTTGTATTTGTTTGAAATTCTGCCGACTAAACAATTTTTAAAATTTTAACATCAACTTCTGAAATTTCTTAAGATATCATATTTTCAATAAAAACCCATGAAATAATAAACTCACAGATTATCCCTGTTTTCAAACCATATTCTTTTTTTAGAGATTTTATTTATTTATTCATGAGAGATATATAGAGAGAGACAGAGAGGGAGAGAGAAGCAGAGACACAGGCAGAGGGGGAAGCAGGCTCCACGCAGGGAGCCCAATGTGGGACTCGATCCTGAAACTCCAGGATCATGCCCCCGAGCCGAAGGAAGACACTTAACCACTGAACCACCCAGGTGTCCCGCAAACCATACTCTATTAATCCAAAAGCATGAATGCCATGGATGTGATTTGTTTCACCATTTCTTCTAAAGTAACTTGAGATCAGAAAGACATCCACTAGGGAGCAAAGCTCACTCTCAGAAGTCAGTATTGTTTTAAAGCCCCCCAACCAGGTGATTCTAGATGCAGCCAAGGCTGAGAACATGGTAATAACACAGTACATGTGATATTGGGCTCTGGAGGTCTTGTTACATGTGAAATTGGACTCTTCCCCCAGGGATTCTGACCCATGGGTCTGGATAGAACCCTGAAGGTCTACATTTCTCACAAGCTCTGGGCAATGCTGATGCTTCTGGCTCAGGGACCCCAGTTTGAGAAACACTGTTCAAGGCAAGCAGGTTTACTACCTAAAGAGAGTAGAAATTCCTAGGTTGATAACTCAGGTCCATTACACTGAGAGTATCTTGTATGAACTGAACCTTTCTATGTGCTTTCACAAATGTACTTGGTTCTTATTTTAACTGTTATGATCATAGGATATGTATATGGGGGGGGGGCTTCCTTTTCATTTAGGTTTTTGAAATCCTTGTCCCCTGTGTTAAAATCAGATCCTTAACCAATTACATCTTCTAAGAAGGGCCAAGTAAAGGATAGATAACTTCCTTTACTCAACCAGCTTCCTTCAATGCCTGCCTGGACTTTCCATATTTTTAGCTCTCTTAAGACACCTTAGTGTCTTCTGCTCTAGCTGGGAAGACATTTGAATGCAAAACTTTCAGATATTGAATTTCCTCATCTTGTCTGATGTCATGGCCAAGGCTTGTACATCCCCTAAGTCATATTGCCGGAGCATCACAATCTGCCTGGGGAATCAGAGAAGGCTTTCAGAAAGGTAGTTTTGAGGTGAGCCTCAAGGGGGGAATAGGAGTGTGGCAGGTGGACAATGGAAGCAGAGGCAAAGGGAACAGTCTGATATTTTCATAATTTCAGGAGTGTCAAATAGGGTGTGTTGAGGGTTACAGGAAGTGGAAGAAAGAGATGAGGCTGAACAGGCAGGCAGGGATCAGTTATTATGGAGGGGGGCCTCATATGCCATGCAAGGAAAGAGTTAGATTTATCCCAGGGACATTGAGGGAACTAGTGAAGAATTTTGAGCAAAGGAGTGACCCTATGAAATTTGCATGTTGGAAGGATTATCCTGGCAGCTGTGTGGAGGATGGACTGGGGATCATACCCAGTAGCAGGAATTTACCAGTAGGGAGATTATTTGAGTAAAAGCAATGCATGAGTACCTGTCCAGGGTAATGACAGCAGGGATGGGAAGAGAAGACAATGGTAAGGGATGGATATGTTTGCTTGCTGATGTGTGTGCATGTATGTGTTTGTAATCTGCCTTGTATTGAAAGTATTTAAGGCAGCTTAGGTAAATGGATAAAACTGAAACAAAAATAAAATCATTAATAAATATAGAAGGAAGCAGAACAAATAGAAGAGCAAAATAGGAAACATAAGATAAGGCCATAAAAAAAGTTCACAATGGGGCATTTAAGTCCTTATATTTGCCCAAAGTGGGTCATGAACTTGTCTGACTTTCTAGAAATCAGTTAAAAGGGAGGCTCAGTCATTATTTGATTTGCAGAGTCCATTAATATAAAAGTGCTCCAGCTGCTTGGGAGGAAGATAGGGAGGATTGGTCCTGAAAGTAGAGATGTTTCTCCCATGGACCCTCAGAAAGAGGACAAGGGTTGGTATACCAAACCAAAGCCTTAATGTCAAAGAGTGAGGGGATCTTGTTTCCTAAGAAATGGTTCCTATGGGTGGAGAGTTAAGAATTTGGACTGAAAGATGGGGATTGCTCACTATCTTTCCCTTCAGTGAGGGGCCTAATGGACAGTTACCAGGCCAGGCTCTCTGACTTGCAAATATCTGTCCTGTCAAGGAAGGAGTAGATACCTTTCTGAAGACAAAACAAAGCCAACAATAACAATAAATAGCAGGGAGGCTCTGAAGGAGGACAAGCCATAGCGGAGCTGGGGGTGGTGGAAGGGGAGGAGGGCGGGAGGTGGGTGTGGATGGGTGATGAGCACTGGGTGTTATTCAGTATGTTGGCAAATTGAACACCAATAAAAAATAAATTTATTATTATAAAAAAATAAAATAAAATAAAGAAGATAAAGGATTGAACTAAGGACTTGGTGCCTCATAATCCAAAAGGCTGAGGGATTGGTTAGCAAGTTAGACCAATGGCTTGGATAAATGGGTTGGACAGATATGTAAAAGGAAATTAAGCAGGAGAAGAAGAACTGGCTTTGAGTGTCGGGTGATGGTGAGGGAAATTGTAAGTTCACTCTGGGGCCATGTTAAATGTGATATGCTTGAAAATATAACCAGGTTTTTTGTGGTTTTGCTTTGGTTTTCATGTGTTATAGGTGCCCCTTGCCATATCCTCTTGGCCTACTGAGGAGGTCACTGATGACAGTTGCCCTGTCTACCTGTATCTCTATGCCCTAGAGTGTTTTCTTCTTGCGGGAGCTAGGTAGGTTGGAAATACTATGAACTAATGTCCTAGGAGTGACCCTCTACCAATAATGGACAGGGCCTGTTGGATGAATACAAAACTTGCTGCCCCTCCAAGTGGATAATTCTTAAGTATGTTTCTCATAGTGGCTCAAGCATCCTGTATCCTGTGCGTCCCCAACAGGATTGAGTGCTAGTCTCCCCGCAGTGGTGAACCCCCTCATCACTGAGCTCCTTATTGGCTTACTCACTTTCCCATTCTGCATGGAGTTTCCTGGGGTCACTTTCTGATTACTCACTTGCATGCAAAGCCTTATCTGAGGGCTGTTGCAACAGGTCAGCTTTTTATAGTACCTACATATGCTAGTCCTTCTGAGGTGGTTCCTGAACAGCAGAGCCTGAGATGGGGATTCTTTTTCATTCATTCATTCATTCATTCATTCATTCATTCATTCTTTATGATTATTTATTTAGAGAGAAAGCATTATGAGCAGAGGGGTAGAGAGGGGTTGGAGAGGCAGAAGGAGAGGGAAAAGAAGTGAAGCAGATGCCCAGCTGAGCAAGGAGGCCAAGGTGGGGCTTAATCCCATGATCCATGAGATCATGACCTGAGCCAAAATCAGGAGTCAGATGCTCAACTGACTGAACCATCCACGCACCCCCTTGTTCACGATTTATTGGGGCAGTGCTCCCGGGTGAAGAGGACTTGGGGAAAAGGAAGGGGCAGGGGATAAAAAGTTAAGTAAGGATGTAGTTTCAGGTAGCCACTTGCTTCAGCCAGATGCCACAGGGAGCTCTGGAATGCAAACTGCACTGTTAAAGTGGATCCTACCTTGAGACCAGGAGGCCAGGCTTTTGTGTCCTCTGTGCCAGGAGGTATGTTGGCTGAGGTCTGGGGAGGTGGATAAGGTATACAGTCTCCTTGAGCCAAAGACCTCCTTCCTAGTGACCTCTCAGGAGGACTTTTTTGGCCTTGGGCAATTCTCCTGAATAGACAAACACCTGCAGCAAACCTGTAGGTAGAGGGATGCCACCAGTGCCCTCTACAGGCCTTCTAGAATATGACAAGCTGGGCACATTGGTTTACCTCCGTTTACCTTTGCGCCAGTGGACTCTACAAGGTATAAGGGAGAAAGAGCTAGATAAGGTCCAAGCCTGGCACTAAAGGAGCTTGCTGTCTAGAGAAGGAACCAGACAGGAAAACAGTTTTCAGAGGAACAAGAAAATCACACTTCACAGAGGTGAAACCAAACTGATTGGGAGCTTAACCAGGAGGTGGAGAATTTCCATCTGGAGGATGACAGCCCTGTAAGGCTTCATAAGGAAGCAATATTCCAGCTGGTACTTAAATGCCATCTTAAAGGACCTTCCTGATGCTAAAAGAGAGTGTAAGGGCTGTTGGGGTTTCCATCAACAGGAATGATTGCTCCCCTTCTCCCACCCAGGTCACACACCACACTCTTGCCCCTAATGTTGGAAACACAGGCACTTGGCCGAAGTAGTGGGGTTTTATTTAGTCTACTTTTTTTCTTTAAAATATTACATCTTTCTTATATGCTTTATAAGGTTGCTGTCAGTATTCTCTTCTTAGCCATCCTGCCCTAGGGTCTTCTGCATGGCTGGATGAGCTCATCTCTGTCTCTCTGTCTCTGTATCAGTACTTAGCAGCTTCCATGCCTCTACAACATAGGCCAAGAATCCTCCCCTGGATGTAAGGAAAGGGCTGGGTAGTCAGTCGGTTGGGACTTAGGCCTCCATCCCTCTGTGAAGAGGGGGAAACCATAAGCAGTTTCCTTCCCCCGCCTCTGCCCTGTGTGGTCTGAAATGGCACACTCCCAAAGCAACACAATAATAGGTTTTCCACGTCAGTGTTCAATTCCAATTTCCTCTCTGGCCATGTGCCACCCTGAGTCAGTCTGTAATAAGGTCCACATTTTAGATCCAACTTAAAGTCCGTGTTGCAGGGGCTACCAACCATTTGGGAATGTATTAAAAGAAATGGAGCTTTTCTTGAATTGTATCCTGCTGAACCTGGACACCAGACCTTCCCCACCCCAGTCTTTTTGATGGGGAAGGTGAACACTCCAGGACAGGACCTGGGGGTGGGTTGGAGTGGAGTAGGACTGGGAGTTCCAGAAAAGCAGAGGAATTCTTGAGAAAGGAGACACAGATTCAATCTCGAAGCATCTCTCCGTTTATTTAATCTCTGAAGGTTTCAATCAGTCAGCCCTTACCTGAGCAGCTCTGCAGACCAGAAAAATCATATTTCCTCTTGAGTGAATCATTTATTTCCCACAGCCCAGCTGCTACCTCAGAGCCTTCCCCCAAAGTATTGACAGTCTTGAAACAGCCTCTACTTCTTCCAGTCCTTTCTGTCTCACACCTCTCACCCTGGACCACCCCACTCAGAGTTTTCTACCTCTATTATGTGCCTGGCTTTGGGGCTGGGAAGGCTGGGAGAAAGAAAGTTCCAAATCCACAGGCTTTGCCTCCGAGAATCTGACACAGTGGGAGGATGACAGGTTGCAGGAAGGGGTGGCTGTTCTCACCTTGAGAAGCATTGGAAGGAGGAGAGGTGGCTCCCCCAGTCCTACTGCCTGGGTGGTTATCCTTGCTACCTCACCAAAAGACAGAAGCAAAGAAGGAGGGAGGGGATCTAGAACTTTCCATATGCCTAGCACAGTAAGAGGGATTTTAATATAATGTTAGGTTATTTAATCTTCTTGATTATTATTCTCATTTTTCTAATGAGGAAACTGAACTGGCCCAGGGCCACATGGCTAGTAAGTGTTGGCACAGTATTAATGACAGCACATGCCTAAGTCCAAAGTCTGTGGGCTTTCCACTGCACCTCACTGATCAAGTGAGTGGAGGTTTGTTATGCAAATATTAAATATTCATCCCAGAGTCCCTGGGGCTATTTCTCCCAATAACAGATTACAGGGGTCTGAGAAACCACCACGGAGAAGGGGTGGCACTCTTGCTAGCTCACCCAGAGAGCCAGTCCCAAAATGCGTTCTTTTTCTCCCAGGGTATTGGGCCCTGATGGCTTAAGAGACCGGAATACCAAGAAAGAGATGCTCCACGGGGGGACATAGCCGGGGCCTGGCAAAAACATGGGGGCTGCATGCCTCCCTTCCCAGGTCCCCACTGATGCATGCAGGGACAAGTGGAGCTCCTCTTGCTTGTTTCTGTATTCCATCAATACCCAGAACGGACCTTCACACAGCAGGCCAGCTGCAGACAGAAAGACTTCCTTACACTTCTCCGTTTTATTTCCAAGTGCATGTGTGTATGATCCTGGATTTAATTCTCATGTCACCAGCATAAGTTACATAAGGCGGGTGGTATGCTTCCTTTTTAATCAACATGGTGGTTCTGTGATGAGCCCCCTGGGTCCCTTGTAGGAGAGGATTCATTTTTCCACCTACCAGCCTCTTGAGGATTGGCTCAGCTGAAGAGAGTTCCTTGCCTGAGGGCGCACCCTTCCTAGAGCAGCCCAGAGCCAGGGACAGAGTGACACAGGGACAGACAGGGCAGATCAATTCCATTCTCATATCTCCCTCATAGGGTCGAAGAGGCTTCTGTGGAGACTGTACAGCAGACAGCTCAACTTCTCCCTCAGTCCGCTCCTACTTCTGCTCCTTCCTTCCCCAGGCACTGAGATCCCAAGAGCATCCCCTGAGAAACTCTTGCCTGTTAACCTCCAGCTCAGAGTCTTCCTAGGAGCACCCACCCCACCCCTGAGGCCTAAGCAATGAGATGGTATCTGAGGTAATAGAAGAAGGCCCACATGGAGGGAGCATCAGGGGTCCTCTTATGTGTTCCATTTTGCCACTAACAGGCTATGTGACCTTGGAGAAGCCGTTTGGCTCTGGGCCTCAGTTTCCCCATCTGTACCGGGAGAAGAGTTTGGACAAGTTTTTAGATCACCTGACTTACAGGAGAAATGCGATTGGAACCCACAACTTCAATGTCCCCACCCCTGGATCTCCCTGCCAATCCCTGACTTTGTAGTGGAGTTCTGGGCATGGTCCCTGGGACTCCTAGAGCAATTGCCTTCCTGGCCTAAGCTGAAAGCTCAGGAAATCATTCTCCAAGATTTTCCAGCACCACCTTTTCACTTCCTGTCACTGGAGATCCTCACCAGGATGGGAGAGCTTTATTCTTCCACAACTTCTACTGGCTTGGCATTTCACTCACCAAGGGGACTGTGTCAAAGCCCACTCACTGTCCCCCAGTTGTCCCAAAGTCTGGTGTCATCCTTTCTCTATCTGACAAGGTGAAGAAGGTGCTGGGTGCCAGGAAGAGGCAGGATACTGTTCTGTATCACAGACGGTTACATTTGTACCTGGGAGTGTGGGATGTAGGTATGGATATATGTGGTAATGAGACTCCATATGCCAGGCACCAGATCTACTCCCACCTCCCCCATGCCCTTCTCTGTGGTGCCCTTCACCCAACTACCAGATTGCTCCAGCCCACAGACATCTCCAGCAGCCTGCAGAAATGGAACTGTTCTGCTTCTTGATGTCTAATCACTGACCTGTGTTCCCATGATGGAGGCCCCACTTCCCTATCCCATTAAGGGCCCATGATGCCTTCTCACTTCCCCTTCCCTCCAGGACCAGCTGGGTACTGGCCACCTGACCTTTAGCCCTTGGCTTGTTTTTTACAACTTGAGCATGACCAATAGATTAGAGAATTACACATGGTTGGCAATACCCCAAAAGCCCATATTGCAAACTGACCATGCAAAATGATCAGCCTGCAAGCAGAACATCTGTGAGCAGCTCAGGATGACAGGCACCAGGCTTTGGCAGGACTCCCTGAATGCAGAGACCGGCCCCTCCGTAGGCCTCATGTGGCTCCTTGGAGTCTTTGACTAAAACGCACAAATCAAGATGGGGCACTGCTGGATCTTTCCTCAGCACTTCTGCTCTTGGCCTCTAGGCATATTGCAGTTGACTCCTTTTATGAGACCTGTGGTACAAGTCCTATCTCCTTCACCAGGCAGGGGTGCTTCAGAGGACAGAAGGATCTTATTAGACCAAGGGTTGCTGGGGGAAAAGGGTGTGCCTCCCCTCCCAAACTGGAGCTGAGGGCAGTGCTCTGTCTTCCCCCCTCAGACTGGGGCTCCCTGGGGCAGGGCTGTGTCTCCCCTCAGACTGGGGGGTCCATGAGGCAGGACAGGATGCTGGGTGTGGGGGTTTCTGCTGGGAAGCCAGATGGGCAGGAGGACCACTATGGAGGGTACAGTCCTAATTGAGGAGACAGGCTCTGAACACATGTAAGCATGCCATATTATGAAAGGTGAGTATGGGTCCCATGTGTCCTGTGACAAAGGAACCTAAAGACATGACAGGGGTGGGTGTAGTTAAATAAACATTTTATCTCTAGTAAAATAGCCAGGCTGCTCCATAGAGATGGAATCCTTCTATTGACTTACCTGAAAATGGCCATTGAATTCTGTCTCACAGTCTCCCTCACCCCACCCACAAGCACACTTACCCCTCATCCCGGGTAGCCCCTTTCCTCTATAGAACCTGGCTATCAAACAGTTAGCTAGAAACCATTTGGCAGGCCAGAGGCCCAGGAACACCCAGAAAATGCCCGTCATCCTTTCCAGCCATGTTCCTGCAGCTTTCCTCTGGAACTCTGAGGATTTCTTCCTAAGACATTGGGATCATTCCCCTTTATTTCCCTCATGTGTGACCTCTCCACAGTAGGTCACCTGTCCTTCAGCGTGTAAACTATCTTCCAGTCAGGAGGAACCCGTGGGGCACACGTCACCTGTGAGGAAGCTGCAGAAGGAGATGAGCCCCTGAATCTAGCTTTGCCCACAGTACTCAGACATGGGACTGGCTCACCTCCTAGTGTTAGCCAGGTCTCACTGTCCTAGTTCAAAGCCAGGGTCTCTGTTCTGCTCCCCTGCTCCTGAAGAAACAGGTTCATCTTAGATTCTGCTCACTATGTCTTACCCTTCATTCCATGAGCTCCTGACACCTTGAATGGAGCATGCTCACGTCCTGCCTACCCTTGGGAGTGTCCTCATGATATTTTCTCCTTCCCGTGAACCAGCTTCTTCAACTCTATAGCTTATACTCTAGTTAGCCTTCATTTCTAGGTCAACTCATTTTCAACATTTCCTAATTTCTCTTACAAGTTTTGTCCCTGTTAACAAACAATAAAGTCAGCTAGGGAAACGGATGAAAAAGCCACATGCAGAGTTGAGGTCTATATAGTATCCTGGCACTTGTGACAGTAGGATACAGCTACCTCCGCTAGGCCCAAAGGGGCGATGGGATAGAGAGGACACAGAAAGGCAGATAGCAACTGTAGGGAAAGGACTGCAGACAGGATTTGCAATCTTTAGTGTGCCACCCATCACAGCAACCTGGCAGGGAGGGGTGCCAGATAATAAAGATCTCATCTCACTTTCCACCTGTTCTCTGATCACCAGGCCTAATAGGAAGCCTGAGGGCGAGAACCCATTGATAACAGGTCAGCCTCTCCAGGGGCAGAGTAGTAGGGAGAGAGGCAGAGAGTAGACCTGTACACACAGAGGAAGAGATCGGGGCAGGTTTATTTCTTCCAGTCCTTTCCTAGGTCTGCGATGCAGTGTGGTCTCTGGGGCCAGTCATTAAATGTATTCTTCTCTCTCTGCTGACTGTGGCAGAACTTCTCCCATCTGCTAAGCCCTGTGGCAGACCTCGGTACATAGAGATAAGACTCTAGTCCTGCTCTCCTGGAGCACAGAGCAATTTCCCTCCCATCGTAGGGCTCCAGCTGCACAGTTTGCTAAATGAGGAGTAGAAGGGAAAATTAACTTATGGACTCGAACCTGCTAATCATAACCATCAAGCCCAGATCAGCACTTTGCTACATGCTTTTCCATATGTTATTTCATTACTCTTCTCCGTGACTTCATACTCACCATTTCCGTTGTCCTGCAGAAGGAGGGGACACAGCTCAAAGAGGTTATGTGATTTGCTCATGATCGCACAGCTAATAAGCAGCAGAAGCTCCAACACCAAAGAATGTTCTCCCTTCTGTGTTGTCTCGGCCCCATCATCGGCCATTTGTGGGACCTGTCTCACTTTCTACCCTGTGCTACCATGATTTGGGCTCAGGCTTTACCTCTCAATCCATGGGCCACATGAGTGACTTGCTTTGTGTGTCCCACTATACCCAGAACAGAGCATAGAGTCTATCAGCAACGAGACCCAAAATACCCCCAAGCCCTGCTGAGACCAATCAGTGAAAATCTTGGTTGAACTTGGCATGGGAAACTGGGAGTCCCTGGCTCTTGTTGGCATAACACTTGGCAGTGATCATATTCAGGCTGGTATGTACTGAGTGGGCAGGTCTTGGGCATGGTAGTTTACAAAAATTGTTAAATAGTTCAGAGATCTTTCCATGCTTCTTTTACAGATGAGGAAAGCAGGCTGATTACTCAGCCATTAGAAACGATGAATACCCACCATATGCTTCAACGTGGATGGAACTGGAGGGTATTATGCTGAGTGAAGTAAGTTCATCAGAGAAGGACAAACATTATATGGTTTTGGAATATAAAAAGTAGTGAAAGAGATTAAAGGGGAAAGGAGAGGAAATGAATGGGAAATATCAGAGAGGGTGATAGAACATGAGAGACTCCTAACTCTGGGAAACGAACAAGGGGTGGTGGAAGGGGAGGTGGGTAGGGGGTTGGGGTAACTGGGTGACGGGCACTGAGAGGGGCACTTGATGGGATGATCACTGGGTGTTATACTATATGTTGGCAAATCGAACTCCAATTAAAAAAATACAAAAAAAAAAAAAAGAAAAAAAAAAAGGAAAGCAGGTTCTAAGAGATTAAATGTAAGGCTGGGCATCCGGCGAGTGACAGACCTAAGGCTGGGCATCCAGCAAGTGACAGACCTAGGATTTGAACCCCTGACCTATTTCTCAGGCCTTACTTCCATACTACCAGGCCTCCCCCTGGTGGTAAAGGATTCTTCCCTTGAGATGCAGAAGGATTTCTAAGTGACCCATTATAATCCTTCCTTCTCTCCTCCCACACACCCCACATACCCCATCCCTCCTCACCAGGTTATTTCTATGTCCACTGGACTCTGGTGGGCTGAGTCTCACTGGAGAAGAAGTCACAGTAAAGAACCAAGGAGGAAATAAATACCTGGAAAGAATTCTGTGGGAATTCCTTGAAGTATTGGCTACCCTCCCATTATCTTCCCTTTCTTTCTGTCTGATTTTTCTGGTATTCTGGAAACACACAAATTTTCACAGCCCGCGCCCTGGAGAGCAGACCCTGGGACCGCACATGTGGCTGGCACTTCAAAGGCACTGCCATTCTGTCCCCTTGTGGGCGAATAAAAACAAAATGCTGCTGTTAAAAAACAAGTCCATTTCACATTTCATTTTGCTTGAGAAAATGGGAATTGCTGAAGAGAGGCATGGAGGTCAAGTTTTGCACAGAGTCCCAGGCACTACCTGACCCAGCCAACTCCCATGGTCCCGTTGATTGCTTGGTAGTCACTCATTTTTCTTCCCACGCCTGGCCCGGAGTACCCGCGAACACAGGCCCACTCATATCTACACCCTATCTCCGTTTTACCTACACGCCAGAGTTCCCAGAACACAATAGCCAAATGGAGATGACTTGCTAAATCCTAATACCTTGGCCCAGCCTCTAGACACCCATTTCTAATCACATCTTCAAGCCTTGAACGAGCCATAGCCATAAAAGAAGGGAAGCCATTCATTTATACTGTACCGAATTTCAATTTTTCTGAGGTTCCCACACAATCATCTTTTATGAGCTATAGTAAAACCACATGTTTATACAGTCTCTCTCCCCAAGTCCCAAACATTTTAGCAACATTATCTTATGTAACACCTGGGGTTTGAGAAACAGGGCCTGAACAGCCAGGCATCACTTATGCAAACAGTTTTGAATTTTCCAGATGTATCCATTTCCCTTCGAGTTAGCAAAAAGCTTATTTGGAAGACATTGCCTCTCCCCCTGCCCACCACCCCCAATCCCTTCCCCTCCACCTGCAGGTAATATTTGCTTCTAAAAAGAATCTCTGCCTTTGCAATAACATGGAAGCTATTTTTCTGATTTGTTTTGCAATTCCTGTTGAATACCTTTATCTACATCTCTGTTATAGAGCAGCAGGGTATTGCCTAAAATTAAACCACAGAGTCCCTGCTTTTCTCCCTCCTTCTCCTGCTCAAAATTTGGGATCCACGGTTAGTTAACTCTTTTGTGCTGTTTATGTCCTGTATTATTTTAGCTACCAGTCCCCTTCACTAGTTGTACAAAGTGGTTTCTGCATCCCCTTTCATTTCCTAATGCTGCCATCCTACTCAGACTTGCAAATTCACTGTTGGGCTGTTTCATCTGGCTCTCCACAAGTTGCCTGCTTTAATATATCTGGCATATTCTAGCCTCCTAAATCTTTGGATTCTCTCCTCTGCCAAAATACTGCTCATGGCTGCCCACTGTGTGTGTGTGTGTGTGTGTGTGTGTGTGTGTAAAGTTTTACTGGAAAACACAGCCATGCCTATTTACTTACACTGTCTATGGCTACTTTTGACAGAGTTCAAAGCCTCAATTATTTACCATCTGGTCTTTTACAAAGTTTGTGGACCGCTGGTGTAGGGACTAAAGCCTGTATTCCTGAGGCACATACATGGGATTCTGTAGCACCTGGTCTGCACTAGCCTTTCTCACCTTGCTTATGCGCAGGTCCTCCACACAGCCCCATACAGTATCTGTCTCAGCTCCGTGGGCCCTTTGACCAGCCTATTTCATGCCCCGCTACTCCCATCCATGCATTACTTCCGCTGCCTGGAGTTCTCTTCCATGCTCCCAAGCTCCTGGCAAATGCCAACCAGTCATCCAAAATTCAGCTCAAGGCAAGACTGTTCAATGATGCCATCTCTGCACCACAGCCCACCTCCTGTACCTCCTCTCCATGGATTCAATGCTCCTGTTTCTATGCCCCATTAAACTCTTACGTATATTTCCCACAACTTCTGCTCGTATGTGTTTCTCTCTCTTTAGATCATAAGTTCCTGGAGAGCAAATATTGTGTCTTAATCATTTTTGTATCTTAAAATATAGTAAATACTCAGTGTGTGTTGAGTGAACAAATGAATGAATGAAAAAACACATCCAACCCCCCAAAAGACAAATATAGTACTTATAAAATAAAAAAATAAAAAGTAAATTAAAAAAATATAGTACTTAGAAAGTGAGAAGTTCTTGGAGACTGACCAAGCAGGACAGAGTAGAGACTGCAATAGTCTGAGATAGTAGTTTATTTAAGAGGTTTTTCCCCCTGAATTAGAAAGGTCTTTTCTTGTAACTCCTAGGAGCCCTCAAGTAATGCTTTATCATGTTAAACAGTGGGGGGCAAGCACTTAATAAAAATGTGCCTGGGATGAAAAAGGAAAGAAGGAGGGAAGGAAGGAAGAAGTACTGCTCTTCATTGTACCTCACTGAATACTTTCTGGATATTTCTAATGCCAGCCAGGGAAAGCCATCCATATTCAAAGTGTTTTTCAGGGGCATTAATCTGGCAGTTAGTGGTGGTATGAGATGGATCAGTGAAGAAGAAGCTGAATTTGGAGAGATCAGAATTAGGAGGCTCATCCAAATGTCCAGGCTGATCCAGGGATGCACCCATGGGACCCAGAGATGGGTTCAGGGAGCTCGCTTTTAGTGAGAAAATCTGGAGACTAAATCCAAGGTCTTTCAGAGTGAAGCTGGGATTTTACTAACCCTCACCTGATGCCATAGTTACAGGGAGAATTTTGGAAATGGCAGGTGGTAGCAGGTGGTAAAGGAAGAGGGGGAAGGAAAGAGACAAAGCTTGGGTTTCTGGAAACTTCTCCATCCATGCCTTCATTTTCTTCCCCACCCCAAGCTCTTCTCCAGAGTGTGTCTGATCCTCACACCTAAGTCCATCCCTCACCTGCCAGACTATCTATCGTGTGAACTGCAGAGCCCAGAATCCAGTCTGACCCTGCTCTTTCATTCCTTCAAAGAGTACTCCTGAGTGTGATGTCCAGTCTCTTCAGTCCTCCAGGACACACAAAAATCAGGAGAAAAAAGGCACATATGTGCATCAGTAGGACATGACCTGTTGAAGCTGCTCAATAAAGCAGAAGGAATCAGACCTACTTATGGTCAAATCCCAGCTGTGACAATCTGTAGTCCTGTGACATTGAGCAAAGTTTCTCTCAATTTTCTGTTATATAATATTAAAGGATACTTTTTATTTTTTTATTTATTTTTATTTTTTTATTTTTTTACTTTTTTGGCTTCAAACAAAAGAAATGTATTCTTTCATGGTTCAGGAGACGGCAATCTGAAAACAGGATTGGTCCTCTGGAGGTTCTGAGAAAGAATCTGGTCCTTGTCTCCTGGATTCTGGGGCCTCCAGGCATTTCTGGCCGTGTAGACACCTTGCTCCAATCTCTGCCTCTGCTTCCCATGGCTTCTCCTCTGTGTATACTTCTCTTCTCTCTCTTTTTTTTTTTAATAAATTAATTTTTATTGGTGTTCAATTTGCCAACATACAGAAAAACACCCAGTGCTCATCCCGTCAAGTGTCCCCCTCAGTGCCCGTCACCCATTCCCCCCACCCCCCGCCCTCCTCCCCTTCCACCACCCCTAGTTCGTTTCCCAGAGTTAGGAGTCTTTATGTTCTGTCTCCCTTCCTGATATTTCCCAACATTTCTTCTCCCTTCCCTTATATTCCCTTATATATTCCCTTATATATCCTTTCACTATTATTTATATTCCCCAAATGAATGAGAACATACACTGTTTGTCCTTCTCCGATGGATACTTTTTAAAGATTTTATTTATTTACTCATGAGAGATACAGAGCGAGAGAGAGAGAGGCAGAGACACAGGCAGAGGGAGAAGCAGGCTCCATGCAGGGAGCCTGATGTGGGACTCGATCCCGGGTCTCCAGGATCACACCCTGGGCTGTAGGCGGCGCTAAACCGCTGAGCCACCCAGGCTACCCTAAAGGATACCTTTTTAAAATTAAAATGATGACTTCTATATGAACATTTAACTCATTAGCTAATGAAGGATGTTATTTAACTCATTAGTTAATGAGGGAACTACTAAGATATGACAACAGGTTGAGGGGAGAAGTCAAAAAACACCTATATATGGGCAATCAGGAACATGGAAATAAATTTACAAATATCTGCAAACTAGTCAATAACCTTTAGGTAATAATCAGGTACATCTCCACCAAACATGCTTATTTGTATTTCTGACGCCAAGATCATTTGCATTACCATCAGTTTCCTAGGATTTACGGATTGTAAATAACTAAAAGACAATGAAATGCACAGACCCTACAGAATCAGATAAGCCAGCAGATTGCACTCCAGAGAATACCCAACAATCATCTTTTTATTGTTTTTTTTCTCATTTCAGTCTTTCACAGATTTTCCCAACAGAAATATGAGGATATTACCTGAGGTAATATATTTGAAACTCCCAGCACAGTTCTTGGCACATCATGGGGCCACTCCATGACTGGAAATGTCCTTCTTCGTTTTTTCATCTAATAAAAATCACAGAGAGAGATTTCCTTGGAGACAAGTGTCACTAGAGAAATGTGTATATAACAAAGGCTCCAGGATTCAGAGGTGAGATTTCTTACCTCTGACTGAGAAAGTGTTTCTGGTAGAAGGGGGTAGCACTGGTCCCCAGGGAAGATAGCCACAAAGGCTGTGCTGGATTTCCTCCCTCATTTTATAGCACACACACTACGGCTACTCCCATAGTCTCAAGTGTGACTTACAACTCAGTGAGGTGTACTATCCAGTACTGTAGTCATTCTTATGTTACAGAAGAAGGAAATGATTCAGGGATTAAATAACTTTGCTCATGTTCATGGCTGGTAGGTGGCAGAGCCAGCACTGAACAGAATCTCACGTTTCCGAAGACTTTGGGAAAATATTTTACATCCAAGACCCTCCCCTCTCCTGAAGGCCTGAGTTTATTGCTTTCTCTCTGCTAGAAATCTGTGAATCAAACTCAGCCTTTCTTGAATGGGCAGGTTTAAGCAAGTATTAAGTTTTATACTAAAGATTATTAATCTATTATAGTGGTTTTATCAGCCTGTGAAATAACTGTCTATATAATGTAAGTTTCCTAGCTCACTCTCTAAACCAAATCCACAAGCATTCCATGGATACTGGTACTGCTGGGTTCAGGGCCCCCTAAATGCGTAAGAGCAGTCCCAGAGGATAGCTCCAGGGGGGACAGTTCGCTCCTGCAGACAGAACCGATCCCAGACAAAGGACAGAGCAGGGACAGTTGCCTGCAATGATCACAGCCCTACCCCAGCCCCTGCACTCTTCTCCATACCGAGAATTGAGTCCTTCTCCACCAAGAGCCCCTGGCTGTGACCTTCCCTTTACCCTGGAAAGCAGAGGGATCCCAGACTCAGAACAACTCCCAGGAGTAGCCTCATAATAGATGTTTCTGCTTTACCTCTTGCCCCTCTTCAGCCACAGCCAATTAATATGGGAGTCACATCGCGCCACTTTCTGCTCAGAAAAATCCAGTGGCTTTCTGTTGCAGATGGAGTTTTCTGGACCAGACTGAGCATGGCAATTTAGTGTGCAGAATGTGTATTAGGGAGTGCCTTAGGGATTGACAACTTTAGGGAAGGAAAATTGAGTGATGGGAGAAGTTAAGCTGCAATGCAAGTTTACCTGGTGACAGCTTCAGCTATTCCCAGGAGGATTCTGGACAACTCTCTTCAGGAACTTGCCACATTTCCATATCATCCTCCTGTGACTTCCACCTCCTCTATCACAAGAGGAAAAGATACAGATACAAGGGTCCTCCCTCAGCTGATCTTCCTCCTTCTCATTACCCCAGGCCTCTGTTGCACAACATACAGGGCAATGTGGCTCTTGTCTCATTAATTCTCTGATTTCATGTCTCCGTGTCAATTAAATGTTACCATATTCCTATCCCACCGCTTGAGGAACAATATTAGTTCAATGTATTAAGAGGAAAGTAATTAAATATTTGTTCTGGGGTAATTGTATATAAATTGCATGACAATTGAGCTGGTGATGTAATTAGTGAATCTTAATTGGAGGCTCTTTACAATCAATGTTTAATTTACTAACAACTGTTTTGGCTTAAGAGCAAATTAAAGGCTTGTCATTGGCTTTCCACACCCATTTCCGGCAGAGCCAGAATACTTTCTGGCCACAGTAGTGAAGACTTCTCTGCCATCAGCTGGCTGTATATGATCTTCCAGAAATCTTGGACCCTCTTTGGAACCCAATTTTATTATCTGCAAAATGGGAACATTGCAAAGATTTGTATTAACAACTAACATGCATTAAGCATCTATTACCAGTTGGATACTGTTCTAAGCACACATGGGCAGCTCATTACGTGTGGATAACTCATTTAGTCCCAACAACAACCTTATAATTAGGTGCTATCTTTATCATCTCCGTTTTGCAGAAGGGGGAACTGAAACACAGAGTAGTTTGTCTATGGGGCAGAGAAAGAGGGATTGGCTCCAGAGAGCGTCCTGCCATCAGATATGGCTTACTATCTCTTATTAAAATATCTAGCTTCTCCTTTGGCTCAAAGGGACTGTGAGCCTCAGTCCTCCGGACATCCAAATCCTTCCATCTCATTGTCATTACTTTTCCCTCCCAGGCAAAAGCCCTCTCTATAGTTGAACTCTTGGCTTTGACCTTTTCTGATTTGTTACCAACGCCAGTGAGAAAGTGAGAATGGATTTCAATTCCAAATGTAACTGGAGGCTATAAAATGGCAACTCTCAGGCATGCACCCTCAGAAAAATGGAATTTAAAAACTTAAAGTCTGGTTTCCCATAAATGTCTGATTTCCAGAAGACAGAGACAGAAACACATCTCTTAACCAATGAACATATACCAAGAATCTCTCCCCATCCCTAAGCCAATGAATTTACTGTTGGATTCTGGCTGGATTTCCCCCTTTGTACTCCTTGTCCATATATATAGACTTCTCCAAACCCCCAGAAGACTTACTTGCTTGGGGTGCCTGGGTGGTGCAGTTGGTTAAGTGTCTGGCTCTTGGTTTTGGATCAGTTCATGGATTCACCAAATTATGCTGTGGTAACAGCCCCATATCCAAATAACTTACGACAGAGGTTAATTTCTCACTCGTGTTCCATGTCCAGTGTGAGAATTGTAAACAAATGTTTTGCCTTCTTCTCTGGACTTCCAACTGTCCGCTATGGCTCTATAATAGACCATCTTTACTTTAGAACCCAAGCTGTCAGGAGCCCAATATCATTGGACACAAAAAGTGAAAAGAGAAACAGCAGATCAAGAGCTGGTTCTTAAAGCTACTGCTCAGAAGTACTGTAACACATGAGATTCTAACTCATGTTTTATGGCTAAAGCAAGTCACACAGCAACTCCAGAGTTCAACAGAGTGGGATTTCTATTCTACTACACTTCCTCCACTCTACATCCTTGCTTTCTGCCTTGAGCTAATTCTTCATGGCCACTAGACTCCTGAGTGCTGCTCCTGGGTATAAAATCCTTATTAGAATACTGTCTGGAAGGTCTTGGGAAATAGCCCATTGTGATTACCTGAAGTCCAGAAAAATAAAGCAAAATATTTCTTTACGATTCATAGCATCTCTCTACATGATATCTCAATGTCCTTCTCCCCTGGCCTCCTTCCTGCCCCCAAATTTCTGGCTCCATCTTGCCAGGCCCTGCATAAATAAGGCTAAGAAAATGCCACCAGTTCTCCTTTCATCTTGTAAGTGTTACAGTCTCCTTTGGGAGCTGACTCTGGGCTCCATTTTTTCCTCCCTGTGTCCTTCCTATCGGTCTGGGAGAAATGGAAGGCAGAATGGAAGGGGACATAGGGCTTCTGTTCCTGCCCCAGTTTAGCCACTAACCAAAGCTGTCAGCATCACCAGGAGTAATTTTAGTCTACCTTGCCTACTGCTTTATCCTAGTACCCAGCCTGGCTCATAGTAGGTACTCAATTAGAATAAATAAATATCTGAATGAATGGATGGATGGATGGATGGATGGATGGACTTCCCCTCTAAAATGCTCTCCAAGGATCCTCTCAATTCTGAGGTTCCATGATTCTATGTGATTCTATAAAATTCTCACTTCCAGACTGTCTTTTGGGACTGATAGGGCAGAGATACCAAATCAAAGAGCAGTAAATGTGCAAGTGATTTTATACCTAATTGACAAATCAAATGTAGATAAATCACTAGGACCAGATGGCACTTGCCCCGAGAGTACTGAAGGAACTCAAGGGTGAAATTGGAGAATTGTTGGCCAAAATGTGTAAGTGGTTGTTACAAAGAGATGTGGTGCCAGAGACTTAGAGAGGGTGGCTGTGCCACCACAGAGGACCCTGGGAACTGTTGAACAGTGAGACTGACCATGAAACCAGGTAGGTTATCCAAACTTAGAATAAAGAGTAGCAACATTAGCCAAAGCTAGATGCCAGTGAAGAAGGCTACTTGGTTCTATAAGAGGAAATCATTCCTGGCTAAATCTAGAATTATGTGTGAAGACGCATATGGTTAGTGGCAAAGGGTAGCCAGTGGAGGAAATTATTCTGTCTCTCAGAATTATATGCTAAAGTCTATAAAAAAATGAAAAAGTGATTCATCCAAGATCAGGTGTCTTAGGAAAAATTCTGATTTAATATAGGAAACTGAATGGAACTAATAATGATTTATAATTTCAAAGGCTTTTCAGCTTCTGAAAGATACTCTTGAAAAGTTGATCTTACAACAACCTTGTGAAATTGGTAGAACATCTTTTATTAGCTGTCATTTGAGAAGTGACATAGAAAATAAATGACTTGTCTGAGTCACACAGTCAGTAGAAGGTCTTACAAGCAGAATGCAGGTTTCCTAAAGCCCAAGTATGTTTTTTTTTTTTAAACAAGGTATTTTAGAGCTTGATACCCACAGATTATTCTTATTTATCATGTAGCAGGTGTATCAGTTTTCCATTGCTTAATGCTATAGAACAACCTCAGAAACTTAGTGGTGTATAACAATAAGCATCAATTGTTTATATAATATATGGGATCAACTGTAGGTGGGTTGCTTTGTTCATATGTCTGGGAATTCACTGGAGGTCAATTAGGCTAGGCTCAGCTGATTCAGCTCTGCTCTGCTCCATATATTTCTCATCCTCCTTATAGAACCAGCAGGCTTGCCTGGGCATGTTCTCAAAGGCTCAAGAACATAGGTGGAAATACACAGGCTTCTTACATCCTAGGCTTGGATCTAGGTGTGCTCACCATCCTGTCTGCCTCATTCTCTTGACTAAAGCATTCTACCTGGCCAATCCCAGAGTCAAGGGGTGGATCAGGTTATCCTGCCCATGGAGGGAGATCCCCACAATGTTCCCTGGCAGAGGATGAAGAGTTAGGGCTATTATTCCAATCAACCACAGAAGGCAATTCCAGTATCATTTCTGAGTTTGTAAATGACTAAGCTATAAGTGAAAGTTAAATGCTAAGCAGACGGAGTTAAATACTGTGCAAGGATTTGGGCACTAGATAGAAAAAGGACAGAAAACTTTAGTAGGAGTATACCTGTTAGTATTATGTCCTGCTGAAAGTGACAGAACGACCCTAAATAACTGACATAAACATGATGGAATCTTAATTGTGTCTCATGTAAACATGGAAGTGAGCATCTTATGCTAGCATGGAGTGCTAATGTGGTAACTCTACTTCATAAAGTTTTTTAAGCCCCCTTGGGTCCTTTGTCACACCATCCCTAGGGTGAAAAATATCAGGACAACAATGCTCACATCTCCATAAAGTTACTTACCATTTGAAACAGCCAAAGCAGCAAGAAAATGCCTTTGTCTCATTGCCACCTTCCAAACTTCACATGAATGCATCTAGTGTGTGTGGGCAGGGGATGTGAGCACCAAATTTGTATCCAGAATCCTAACTGCAGGGAGCCTAGGAAAAGTCATTCTAAGATTTCTACCCTTTGCAGTAAAGGAAAATACTAGAAATTGAGAATGAATGCTGAAGGCCAATGGTCTGCATGCATCCTACTTTGTAAAAAAAAAAAAGAGAGAGAGAGAGAGAGAGAGAGAGAGAGACCTTCCAAGTGGAGAAAAATGTATTTCAAAGGATGGGGTTACAAAAGAGTATCATGGTGCTATAGACTGGATGTTAGTGTCCCCTCAAAGTTCATATGCAGAACCCTACCTCCAATGTGATGGTATTGGGAAGTGAGACTTTTGCAAGGTGTTAGGTCATGAGTGCAGAGCCTTCATGAAGGGGATTGGTGCTTTTATATAAGAGTCTCCAGAGAGCTCCTTCATCCCTTCCCACCATGGGTGATCACAGGGAAAAGATGGTCCTCTGTGCACCAGGAAGTTCTCACCAGACACCAAATCTGTAGGGATCTTGATCTTGGACTTCTGGCCACCACAACTGACAGAAATAAATGTCTGTTGTTTATAAGCCACCCAGGCCATGAAATTGTTGTTACAGCAACCCTAAGGGACTAAGATGCATAGGTTTGAATAATCATGGCCCCTTGGCAAGACTGTGAAGTCCCCAGGGTTCAAACAACTAGTGTGTTCTCTACCCCTCTCCTCTCATCATCTCACCTTCTTGTTGGAAATGTTGACATTACACCTTGTCTCCTTGAGAAATGGAGTAGGGGGAGGGTGTGGATTTTTTGTGAGCAGGTCACCTATCATTCTTGCCCTAGGAGGCCAGGATGGGAGCTGATAGGACTAGGAAGATGAAGAACAAGTGGTTGCAGTGAGTCACTATGATCTTTTCTAACCCACCCACATGGGGTTCTCTGCACCTCAGAGAGGCACAAATAAATACAGAGGCACATACATTATTAAGTGTAATTACATTGTTACTTATAGGTTCAATTAAATACTCCGGACATTTTTATAACATAATTCGAGGTGTGATGCGTGCAGCAACAGCATTAACCTTTAATCATAGTTCTTTCCCTTCCAAATGTAGTAATGACCCCATTAATTAGTAATGAAATGATTAAATAGGAATAGAAGCCATCAGATCATAATTCCTCTCACTGAGTCCTCTCCCTAGATTTAAATGTGGCCTTCTGAACTTTCTCCCCAAAGAAAACACATATCAGGATGTGTGAGAGGGAGATGTTGAATTTTCTACAGCCTCTTCTCTCCCAGAGGCACAGGGTAGGAAAGTGGATAAAAGGAACATTGTGTAATCAGGGATAGGTAGTGTCTACTCTTAGAAGGTATATTTGCTCCTTGGTTATTTGATAATTATCCCTTCTGAGTACCAGATTTAAGGATGGAGAGTAGTGTGAGTTACACAGTTCTAAACACCACTAGGTCCTTACTGAAAGCAGCTCAATCCTGATTATTCCCTTCTACTCACTGCCTGCTCCCACCTTCCAACTCCCTCCCAGAAACTCAATGGACATTAGAGAATCCATTTGCTACCTAGTCCTTAGGATGTCTGAGGCCCACAAACTCATGGGTTTACACCATCCAGTCATCCATCCACTGGCTCCTCTGGTTCAATCCTGGTTTACTGGCTAACATTGTGGGTTAGGAATCATGAGAAACACTAGGGGGAGGGAAGCAAAGATTGTTGCTCTTGGAAAACCCTCACAAACTCAGTCATAAACTGAGTGTTGCAATAAAATTAATAACAATGACAATAGAGAGAAAATATGGTCTAGGGAAAGCTCAGAGAAAGAGCACCTGACTCTGTCTATGGTGTCATGGAAGGCTTCCTGGAGAAGGCAACATCCAAGATGAGTTTTTCAGGATAAATGAAGTTAACAAATGAAGAAACCGGCAAGGCAGGTATTCCAAGCATGGGATAGATTATGAGCAAGAGGTCTGAAATAGCTCCTGTTCCCCCTCTATCCTTTAATCCAGTGAATACTCCCTAAACTGCCCCATACCATATAGCCCACCTGTATTCATGGAAATCATCCCAGATTCTGCTCACCTGGCCCCCCACCCCAGTTCCCAACTCTTGGGTCTGGCACTAATTTAGCATCTTCCTCTGGCCCCTGTAGACTCGGTGCTGTATCAGGAACTCATGGTTACCTTCAGTGACTCCCAGCAAGGCTTTGTATACCACTTTCTGCCCTTGGCTTCCTTGCATAGCACACCTTCTCCAGTGCCTCTCTCCTTGAGCTCCATCCACCATAGCCATTTCTTTCCAATTTGAGGAGAAAATTAGAAATACACCATCTGTCTAATACACCATCATAATTCCCATACACACACAGTGTGCCTTGAGCCTATCCAGCCACCCAGCTGCCCCCTCATCCTCACCCTACACCTATCTATCCTGAGTCCTAGGCCCAAATATACCTCTGGTATATACCTTCCTCTCACTCCCTCAGGACTGATCAGAGGTTTCTGATTTTAACTAAAATACAAATTCAGCTGCTTTAACTGAGAGACCAAATAATAACAGCTTAAATAACATAGAAGTTATTTTTCTCTCCTGTAGAATTCCCAGCAAGTGGTCTAGCACTGGCAAGGTGGCTTCATAATCATTAAGAGCCCAGACTCCTTTTTTTTTTTTTTTTAAAGATTTTATTTATTTATTCATGAGACACACACACACACACACACAGAGAGAGAGAGAGAGAGAGAGAGAGAGAGAGAGAGAGAGAGGCAGAGACACAGCAGAGGGAGAAGCAGGCTCCATGCAAGAAGCCTGACATGGGACTCAATCCGGGTCCCCAGGATTAGGCCCTGGGCTGAAGGCGGCGCTAAACCACTGAGCCACCTGGGCTGCCCCCAGACTCCTTTTATCTTCTTGCTCTGCCAGACTCTGTGTGCAGCGCCCATATCATGGCCAAGGGAATTCAGAGCCATTCTTTTGAAGGACATCATTATAATTTGTTCACATCACTTTTGCTCACACATAAGCACTTAATCATAAGATTCACAAGAGGCTGGGAAATGCATTCTGGTGGCCATGCATTCCTATACATTTTAGGTAAGAAGGGAAGAATGGGTTTGGACAGGTAGAAAACTCTGCCATAATCTTTATAAATCTGAAACTGTGGGGCTCCCCAGACTTTTCAGGATGCCAGGAGGCCTGATAATCTTCTGGCTGTAGTCTCTCAGCCTCTCTTTCTGTCTTCAATTCTTCATTCATTCAAAATGTACGGAGTAGCTGCTAAGTGATAAGTCCTGGGGCTTGGTAAGATGACTAACTCATTGCTAAAGGGAGAGACAAGTTATGGATATAACTAATTGCAATACTTGTTTAAAAATAAGAAACTTCATAAAAAGGCACAGATAAAGGGCTTCAGAAATTCAGGGCATGGAGAGTTCTTTCTGGAAGGATGGGAGTGACAAATTCATGAGGTAGTAGTGGTTGAGGTGAGCCTTGGAGATCGAATATGATTTTCAGACTTATATAGTAGGGTGAGCAATGTTACTTTTTTTGATAGAATATTTAGGAAGGCTGCAAGGAGCTCATGTTTCTGGTAGTTGAGAAACCAAGCACAGCTGAGAGAGGAAAGGCAGGCCTTCCTACCTGTCCCTTACTAAAGGAGTTTGGGGGATGCCTGGGTGGCTCAGTGGTTTAGCGCTTGCCTTCAGCCCAGGGCATGATCCTAGAGTCCCGGGACCGAGTCCCACCATCGGGCTCACTGCATGGAGCCTGCTTCTCCCTCTGACTGTGTCTCTGTTTCTCTCTCTGTCTCTCACAAATAAATAAACAAAAATTTTTTTAAAAAGGAGTTTGGAAGCATCACAGAATTCAGGCTGTACCCCATGCTATGCTCCATGGGGACTTAGGCACAGCCCTGACCTCAAGGTGTTTATAATCTTTAGAGTCTAGAAAGGCAAATGGCAATTGTGAGGATCAATAATGGTTAGCTCATATTCATTATTATTGTTGATAAGAAAATGAGAGCAAGGAACTGTTCTAAGTGCTTAGAAATGGATATAGCTGTTCAAGGAGAGAAGAGATTCTTGTGAGTTGATGTGATTAGAGGGGTAGAATTCTAGAAGATTCTTGAAAGTTAGGTAGAATTTTGAAAGGTGGAAAGTTGCTCATGAGGAATTCCAGGGAAAAGCCTAGTGGGCAGGGAGGGATATTGTAGCCCCAGGATACATTGATGTCTTAGTTTGGATTCCCCAAAAGCAGACTGAGTAAGGGTCTATGTGTACGTAGTTTACATGGAAAGTGATCTCAGAGGATAGGAGCAAGGACCAGAGGAGTGACTCTGGCAAGGAGGGAACACCAGCTAAGAATGGGCTGCAAAGTTGCCCTGATACAAATGCCCTCCCCATGGGGGCCTCATGCAGTGCACCTCAGGGCTGTACAACAGATGACAAAAGGGGAAGACTTATGACTCCTACCTCCACTGTAAAGAGTGCTAACTCCTCTTGAACTTCCAGGTGTGCCTGCAGACAAAATCCTTGACCTTGAAGAAATTAGTCCTCATGGGAGATATCACTCTTCAAATAGCCCCACATGTAAACAAATCTTTGCAAACTAGAAAGTGAAATGAAGGCCAAATTCAAGAGCCCTGAGAGAGGACCTTTTGTGGGAGTGTTCAGTGGGCCTCTGCAGGTGTCCCATTCTATCTGGGCATCAGAAAAGGAAGGAATCCAAGGATTCTCAAGGCAGGAATCCAAGATGTGCAATGCAGGCTAAGGTGAAATGCTTTTAGAGAACATGTGCATGAGGCTGCTCTGAGACTGTGGGAGGCTGGGGGATCAAGAAGGCCAACAGGATGGGAAGTAGTGCCCAAGACAGGCCCCATTCAGGAAGCTTGAGACATTCTGCTGCAGTAAGGGCATCTCAAGTGTCCGCAGATATGGGCAGGTAATTCATCTTATGCAGATAGTGGGAGAGAGGAAAGGAGGGAAGGGGGAGAAGATGTACATGCGATGTGCTAATTTATAGTAAAATAGTTCCAGTGAGGAGGCTGCAATGTGTGACTGCAGGGATGAGAAAGGAGAAATGCTGGGGGCTGTGTCCCTTCTGAGCACATGCCCAGAGAGCAGTGGAGCTCCAAAGGTGCAGAGGAGGCAGGGATGGAGTCACAAGCCAGTAGAAGGACTAGAAAGTGGGTAACAACATAGGGTTTCCTAACATGAGGACAGATCAGGTCCCTTTCTGGGACTCAGCTTCTTAATTTAAGAGAGGTTGGACCCAGGCTCTCATTCTTCAGAACTATTAACATAAATTCTTTGAAGTTCCTAGAGCCAATACAATTAGGAAGTGTAAGCCTTGGACTGCATCCAGGGGGCCATAAGTCTTGAACAGATCATTATATGAAATTACATTACCAGGAGATGGGATGTGGTAGGGAAGGATCCACTTGGCAGGAATAATATTCCATACTAAAGGTTTGGAAGTTGAACTGAGAAGAGGATGACACGTTATTAAGGGCTAACAGTGATTGCACATTTACAGTGGTCCAAGTACTGTTTTTAGTCATTTACATGAGTTAATGTACTTAATCTTCACCACAATCCCAATAGAAGAAACATCTGGAAGAAGATGTGCCTGAGGGGAAGGCAATGTGGAAGAGTGAAAAGATTGGATCTTATTCTAGACCAGGATGCCAGATAGTCAATGGGCGACTTGTTTCTTACCTCTGCAACTATTTACTTATGTGCAAAATACAGATAGGTGCACTAGTTATTCAGATTAGTGATTCCATTCAGAAAATTGTTGGAGGAGGTATGCAAGAGGATATGACCACTGGTTGACCCTAGAGCTAGACCTGGGTAATTGGAGGCCCCTCCCTCCCTTCCCATCCTTGGAATGTACACTCTCCCTACTATTGCCACAGTGGGAGCTGTTCCAAGGATATAGCCTTGAGAGAGTTAAGACATTGTTGAGACCACCTGGAAGGTATATGTGGCTGAACTCAGTTAAGGCTTTTATACAAACTTCTAAGATTTGGCTAGTGGGTGTGGAGGTCTGCTTATCTTGCAGCCTCCCAAGACAAGCATCACATGGAAGTTCTCTTGCTTATTAAACCTGCCACCTACCAATCTGGAGAGGTCTGCCTCTTTCTTCAGTCTTTCCTTCCTCTCTGTAGCAGTTTGTTAACTAACAAAACATTTTCACAGTGGCTGGCCCATAATGGGTGCTTAGTGATATCTGAGATACAGACTTTGTATATAAATATTGAAAGTTCAAGGCCTTTTCAATTTTTGGGAGTAAGAGGAAGAAATGTTTGAAATCAGCACCATTCTGGACTCCAAAAAATATGGTTTACCTATAGCATATTTCCTCATCAAACAAGTATCTGTAGGGGCCACTTGGGTGACTTAGTTAAGTATCCAATTCTGGATCTCAGATCAGGTCTCAATCTCAGGATTGTGAGTTCAAGCCCCACATTGGGCTGGGTATGGAGCCTTATTTTTTTAAAAAAAGTATCTGTACGATGTTATAATGTTTTAGGCTCAGGGAATGCAACCTTAAACCAGGCAGACAAAATCCTTGACCTTGAAGAAATTAGTCCTCATGGGAGATATCACTCTTCAAATAGCCCCACATGTAAACAAATCTTTGCAAACTAGTAAGTGAAATGAAGGCCAAATTCAAGAGCCCTGAGAGAGGACCTAGAGGAATCTGATCTAGTTTGGTAAAAAAGGGCAGGCTGAGACCTGAAGGATGAGGTGACGATACCAAATGAAGAACTATGGAGAGAAAGTGAGAGAACATTTTAGAGAGCAGAGTGAAGTCAGGCTTTTATCACCACCTAAGAATGTGAGGGAGGCCAGATCCTTGCTTATAACTATATCGGAAGCTACTAAATGGGTTTAAGTAGGCTGGGAGGGTCAGCACTATCTTAAAAATGTCACTCTGGTTTCAATGAAGACAAAGATTAAAAGGGGTCAGTGGGATACAATGAAATTTTACAAAGCTTTGTGTAAGACACAATTATGCCAGGAATTTCCTTTTTAGCTCTCTTGATTCACTGTTGGTGCTGTTCGGTACTCCAGGAAGCAGACCTGGGCTTCTATCAATGGGCTCCTTGACCAAACCCAAATAGAGACCTGGAGCTTATTAGGGGCCATATCATGGAGAGTCAGTAAGCCCTTTATGAAGTTGAGAATGAGTACAGCCTTACATACCTATGGGAGAGGCAAGCAAGAACATGTCCTGGAAAAAACAGCTTGCGGAAGTGGTACTTTATAAACTGTGTTTAATTTTAAGATCCTGCCATGTCATTTCTATATACTAACAATGAAACTGAAGAAAGAGAAATTAAGGAATCAATCTCATTTACAATTGCACACAAAAGCATAAGATACCTAGGAATAAACCTAACCAAAGAAGTAAAGGATCTATACTCTAAAAAGTACAGAACACTTCTGAAAGAAATTGAGGAAGACACAAAGAGATGGAAAAATATTCCATGCTCATGGATTAGAAAAATTAATATTGTGAAAATGTTAATGCTACCCAGGGCACTTTACACATTTAATGCAATCCCTATCAAAATACCATGGATTTTCTTCAGAGACTTGGAACAAATAATCTTAAGATTTGTGTGGAATCAGAAAAGACCCCGAATAGCTAGGAGAATATTAAAAAAGAAAACCAGAGCTGGGGGCATCACAATGCTGGATGTCAAGTTGTACTACAAAGCTGTGATCATCAAGGCAGTATGGTATTGGCACAAAAACAGACACATAGATCAATAGAACAGAATAGAGAACCAGAAATGGGCCCTCAATTCTATGGTCAAATAATATTAGACAAAACAGGAAAGACTATCCACTGGGAAAAAGACAGTATCTTCAATAAATGGTGCTGGGAAAATTGGACATCCATATGCAGAAGAATGAAACTAGACCATTCTCTTACACCAGATACAAAGATAAACTGAAAATGGATGAAAGATATAAATGTGAGACAAGAATCCATCAAAATCCTAGAGGAGAACACAGGCAACACCCTTTCTGAACTTGACCAGAGCAACTTCTTGCAAGATACATCTAAGAAGGCAAGAGAAACAAAAGCAAAAATGAACTATTGGGACTTAAGATAAAAAGCTTCTGCACAGCAAAAGAAACAGTCAACAAAACTAAAAGACAACCTACAGAATGGGAGAAGATATTTGCAAATGACATATCAGATAAAGGGCTAGTATCGAAGATCTATAAAGAACTTATTAAACTCAATGGCAAAGAAGCAAACAATCCAATCATGAAATGGGCAAAAGACATGAACAGAAATTTCACCAAAGAAGACCTACACATGGCCAACAAGCACATGAGAAAATGCTCTGCATCACTTGCCATCAGGGAAATACAAATCAAAACCACAATGAGATGCCACCTCACACCAGTGAGAATGGGGAAAATTAACAAGGCAGGAAACAACAAATGTTGGAGAGGATGTGGAGAAAGGGGAACCCTCTTGCACTGTTGGTGGGAATGTGAACTGGTGCAGCCACTCTGGAAAACTGTGTGGAGGTTCCTCAAAGAGTTAAAAATAGACCTGCCCTATGACCCAGCAATTGCACTGCTGGGGATTTACCCCAAAGATACAGATGCAGTGAAACGGCAGGACACTTGCACCCCAATGTTTATAGCAGCAATGTCTACAATAGCCAAACTGGAAGAAGCCTCGGTGTCCACCAAAAGATGAATGGATAAAGAAGATCTGTGTGGGCAGCCTGGGTAGCTCAGCGGTTTAGCGCCGCCTTCAGCCCAGTGTGTGATCCTGGAGTCCCGGGATCGAGTCCCACATCGGGCTCCCTGCATGGAGCCTGCTTCTCCCTCTGCCTCTCTCTCTCTCTCTCTCTCTCTCTCTCTCTCTCTCTCTGTGTGTGTGTGTGTGTGTGTGTGTGTGTATGTCTCTCATGAATAAATAAAATCTTTAAAAAAATGGAACATACACACAAAATGGAATATTATTCAGCCATTAGAAATGACAAATACCCACCATTTGCTTCAACATGGATGGAACTGGAGGGTATTATGCTGAGTGAAGTAAGTCAATTGGACAAGGACAAGCATTATGTGGTCTTTTTCATTCAGGGAATATAAAAAGTAGTGAAAGGGATTATAGGGGAAAGGAGAGAAAATGAGTGGGAAATATCAGAGAGGGTGATAGAACATGAGAGATTCCTAACTCTGGGAAATGAAGAAGGGGTAGTGGAGGGGGAGGTGAGTGGGGGGATGGGGTGACTGGGTGATAGGCACTGAGGGGGGCACTTGATGGGATGAGCACTGGGTGTTATGCTGTATGTTGACGAATCGAACTCCAATAAAAAAAATATACCTAAAAAAATCCTGCCATGAATGGATTGAAGCTGGTTGAGGCCAGTTTGGTGCTCCTCTGAGCCCCCAGCACCAGTTTATAAGGACTCTCTACATGGGCTGATTCCCCACCAGACAGTCATGCATTTCCTTAGTGGAAGTGGAGATCAGATAAACCTAGGTTTAGATTTCAATTCTGCTATAAACTAGCTACAAGCTTTTGGAAAAACTAGCTTCTCATACTCAGATTCCTCATTATAAAAATTTTTTTTTTAATTTTTTTATTTATTTATGATAGTCACAGAGAGAGAGAGAGAGAGAGAGAGAGACAGGCGGAGGGAGAAGCAGGCTCCATGCACCGGGAGCCTGATGTGGGATTCGACCCCAGGTCTCCAGGATCGCGCCCTGGGCCAAAGGCAGGCGCCAAACCGCTGCGCCACCCAGGGATCCCCAGATTCCTCATTATAACAAAATTTTATTAAGCATCTACTATATGCCAGACAATAGTCCATTCTTGGAGTGTTATATAATGCTATGGACTAAATATTTGTCCCATTTTGTCCCACCAAAATCCATATGTTGATACAATCCCCAATATGATGGCGTTTAGAGGTGGGGTCTTTGGGAGGTGATTATGAGAATGGAGCCCTCATGAATGATATTAGCACCCTTATTTAAAAAGGTCCTAGATGGATCCCTCACTCCTTTGGCCATGTGAGGACACAGTGAAAAGATAGCTATCCACGAACCAGAAAGCTAGCTTTCAGCAGATACTGTATCTCTCTTGAACTATGAGAAATAAATTTGTTGTTTATAAGCTATCTAGTCTACAATATATTGTTATAGCAGCCCAGATGGTCTAAGACATATACCTTGTATAATTAACCTTCATTATACAGGCTCAGAGAAGTTAAGTAACTTGCCAAAAGCCCCACAGCTCAAAAAGGGTGGGATCAGGAATCAAACAAGCCTGTCTGACTGCAAAGGCCTTTCATATCTCCCCACTGTCTTCAGAGGCATCAAGAAAGGAACGTCAGAATCTAGGACTGTGCACCTCTCTATGGATAACCAAAACATCCTTTTGTTTATTGAACTGTTTTGTCTTTATCTTTAAAAATGTGCCAGGCACCTGATGGGACACAGTGAATGCTGCTCACCTCATTAGCTTGCTCCCTGCAAATATTTCCATTTCTTTGCCCCTCTCCTCTTGCCCTCAACTCTTCCTAATTTCTCTGGTCTCTTTCTCTGACATACCTTCTCCCCCACCCCCCTTCTTCTGCCTTCCCCCTGCTGGGCCATGCTCTTCAGACATCTCATTAAAGTAATTGTTGACCTGAATTCCTATTCCCATGCATCTATAATTATGCTCTACAGGAACCCCTGGGGAATTCAAAACAGACTCTTAATCTATTCCACATGAATCAAAAACAACTCCCAAGAAAGCCGTTTAATAGCCACAATTAAAGGAATGCTGTTTGGCCATCCATGGGAAATGTTCCCAGCCCAGCTCTGCCTAATTCCCTGGTCTTGGTCCTCAGAAACATCAAAGGTATCCTCCAAAATGGGTAAGGCTTTAGGGTTTAATTTAGTTTTCCTAGCGAATTAACTGGATGCAAAGAGAGCTGGTGAATTTTGTGAAAAAGAATTCCCTTGTCCTTAACCTTTTCTCCTCTGGGCTAGAAGACCCCACCCAGAATTTGAAAACTTAGTTTATCCCCCACCCAAGGTAGAAGTCAGTTCTGTTCAAAAGCACAGGGCCATATATGTTTGTGTATATTGCACTGAATTAGTGGCAAAGCCAGAGGGCACCCCACCCCCCACTTTCTCTGCATCTATTTTCTCTCTGCTCAACCTCAAGAAATCCTTCTTCCCCTCTCCTCTTTCTAGAAATTCCCCACCACAAGACTTCCCTTCATGGATGCCAGGTGCCAGCATTGCAGGAATGCCCCATCATCAGAATGAATGATCCAACTGCTCATTTGTGAAAGGTTCCAAGAAAGGTGTGGATGCCAGCACCCTCTGCCAGCCATAGCCTGGACAAAGAATTTTTTCAGGGCCAACATGGAGGAAGGTTTGGGTGGGTAACCTCTTAAGCACCTCTCCCCACCCTGGGGTTTTCCACTAGTTAAATACCATTTTTCAAAACTTCATCTGTCCTTCATGTA
Source organism: Vulpes lagopus (assembly GCF_018345385.1). Taxonomy (NCBI): domain Eukaryota; kingdom Metazoa; phylum Chordata; class Mammalia; order Carnivora; family Canidae; genus Vulpes; species Vulpes lagopus. Next base: position 64,109,679 of record NC_054824.1, read on the forward strand.
GAGTCTATAACAGTTGTACTCAAACTTGAGCATGTCCCAACATTTCTTGGAGACCTTGTTAAAACAAGTCTCTGATTCTGAGATAGAGCCCTTCTAAAAAAGTTCCCTGTGATGATGATGCTGTTAGATATAAGGTCTTTGTTATTCAGAGTATGTTTCCAGGAACCAGCAGCATGAGCATCACCTAGAAACATGCTGGCAATGCAGAATTGCAAACCTCAACTCAGATCTACTGAATCAGAATCCACAATTTAACAAGATCCTGAGGTGATTTTTGTGGGCAGTAACATGTGAGAAGCACTAGTTTAGAGGAATATTCTCAAGGTTCCAGGTAAGCAAGGAGTTGAGAGCAAGCCGAGCAGGGTGACTGTCCCAACCTCCCAGGGATGTGACAGGAAGCAGTATCTTCAGAACAACCCTCAGTCCTCCCTTCTCCACACAATTCCACCCTCTACAGTCACCACCAATGAGAATCCTCTCATTCCTCATCTCTGCCAGGGCTCTAGCTCTGGGATAGAGGTTTTCCCAGGGAATTTTTCTGGGAAGACTCCACCCACTGGTTTTAGGCTTATGGGTAGCACCTCTGCTCCCCTACAGATACCTGCCACAGCCGTCTCAGTCCTAGAGTTGTTTGTCAGTTCCTTCTTGGAGAGGAAGGCAGGCAGCCATTATTCCCCTTTTGCTGCTAGAATCTTCTTCCAGAAAGTAATTAGAGAACAATAAGATCATTTTGCTTATTGTCATTGTACCATGACAGCTTTCATGAAGCAAGGTCATTATGCATAACAGATAAAATAATTTTTATAATCTATGTTATTTCTCTGTAAAGGGATGAGAAGTCCTCTTCTTCAATACTGAGAACATGAACACATCAGCCAGCCTTTCTACCCTGAGCCCTCTTGTGTTCAGGGCTCTGACTCTTAACAGGAACATGTGGATTAGGTTGGAGAAAGGCATGGGCACCCTTTAATGGGTTAGGGGCCTTTACCAACATCCTGAACTTCCCAGCAATTCTTAATATGCCTCTGTCACCTAGGCTTTGGTCTACATCTGTGTTGAATTTACATTTTTTTTTCAGTTAGGGCACATGAGTGATAATAGCTAAAACTTATGGAACTGTAAATTATTTAGCTAAGAGTATTACATGGCAGAGGATGCTAATAATAATAATAGCTGAGTACTACAATGTGCCAGGCACTATTCTAAGTGTTTTCTATGTATTAGCTCATTTAAAACTCACAATAACCCTAGGAGGTGAATACTGTCATAATCGTCCCCATTTTATCTATAAAGAAACTGAAGCCTAGAGAGATTGCATAACTTATATGGGGCACATGGCTAGTAGCCACAAAGCTAGGACATGAACCCAGAATCCTGATGTTTAACCACTACACTATACCACCTCCCAAGTTCTCAAAGTTTATTCAGAGCTATGTTAGGTAGGGCTTGAACTTATAAACTATGGATAGGGAGAAGAGGCTGAGTTCTTGCTCTGAAGTCTCTTCCCTCTATCACTTGGATGATATTTGCTCTTCCTGATCTTGTAGGCCATCTTTATGAGATAGAACGGTTTCTGGAGCCCAAGTAGGTCCAGAACTTTCCCTCATGTCCCATAAGAGGCAGAACTTATTTGATTTCTTTGCAGCCATCTCCTTCTCCTTTTGCTTCCTCATCCATCCACTCAGGAAACACACATTACACTCGTATCAACCACAGTCTTGGAAGTCATTCTACCATCCTCTGAGTGCTTACAATGTAGTGATGTAAATAAATGTGCTTGCAAATGAATGAAAAGTGAATAGAATGTATGTTTTATGGAGATGCAAGTGATGCTACCACAGAGCAAAGGAAAGAACAACTTATTAATCAGGGTGTGAAGTCATCTAGGGAGAACAGAACTTGGCCATCTCAATTTCCTAACCACTGGTACTTCAGAAAGTGCTTGACGAAGCACCTGGTAAGCAGGTGGAATCAAATTGGAGATCAGAGAAGGCTCTGCAAAGATTTAGCATCTCAGTTGGGTCTCAAATAATGGAATTACTTGTTACTAGAATTTCAATTTGTGGCAGAAAATAAGGGAAAGGACATCCCTGGCTAGTGGAACAGCAGGAGTAAATACAGGATGCCAGGGAAATGATGGGCCTATCAAGAGGAGAGAATTGACAGTGATTTCATTTGGGAAACAAGTGATTGAAGAATCAGTTTTCAAATGTTCTGCAAGAATAAGAATTAACCACTGAGTTTAACACTTTTCCTTTCTTTGAGTTTTTCTGATACCAGATTGAGTGTCATATCATGTTCACTTGCCTCAGGCATAGTGCACAGGAAGCCACCTTCTTCCCCAACGTGTCTTGTGTTCCCACCTTCTTCTGGCTGCACAGACAGGTCTGACCTTGGGTTTCCTGAAACTTTCTCACTCCACACTGCAGTTCCTTTGGTTAAAAGGTCCAACCGTACCTTATCACTTCATTCAGGTCCAGAGGGAAACCTGCAGCTCCGCTCATAGACCATCAGGTGAATTGGCTTATAAAGAATGTGGCTCCTTCTGTGGCTCATTACTTGAAGGGATGGGGGAAGGCAGTGGGGCTGTGAAAACCAGAACTAGGCAGCCCTTCTTAAACCCTTTTTTTTCTCTTCTGGAACAATGCTTATTTGGGGCAGCTGCTGGAGAAATTCAAATCAAAAGAACAAACTAATGGGAAACATCGGGATACCTATATAAGTGGTTAAACAGAAGCAATTTCTTCGAAGGGAATTTTGAAATCACCTTTTTAATATTACATCAACTTCCCCAAAGACACAAATCCCATGGTACGCCTGGGTGGCTCAGTGGTTGAGCATCTGCCTTCGGCTTAGTGCGTGATCCCAGGGTCCTGGGATCCAGTCCTGCATCCAGCACCCTAAAGGAGCCTGCTTCTCTTCTCCTTCTGCCTGTCTCTTCCTCTCTCTGTGTCTCTCATAAATAAATACATATAAAATCTTAAAAAAAAAAAGACACAAATCCTGATACTTAAGTAAAACACAGACTCCCAGGCTTTCACACAAGACTTACTGAACCATAACCAGGGAGAGCCCTGATAACCTGGGATTTATCAGCACTTCAGGTGATTCTTAACGGGGAAATTGAACACAAGATATTTCTCATGCATTCTGCTTGTGAAGAGGCTGGCCCTTGTTTTCCAATCAAGGTTGCTGCCAGAGTGGAAAACCATGGTGGGGTGGGGGGGTGCGCACAGCCTTAAAGTAAAACCTCCCCTAACTTCCACTGCTATTGGATTGGTGTTTTACAGAACAGGAAACAAGCGGAGGGGGTGGAACTAGCTACTGATTGAAAGGAAGGGAACCAATGAGAAACACAGGACCAGCTGCCCACCCAGATGCTTAGGGGCAGGGGTGGGACTAAGGCTCCACAGGCTATAAAATCCAAACTTGGAAGAGGAAAGAATAGTCCTGCGCAGGCTGAAGGGCTTTCCGTGGGTTGGGGGAGGCGGGCGGTGATACTTGCTGAAGCATCATCTGAGAGTAGAGTGAAGCAGAAAAAGCCAGGAGGATGGGGGTGTTAAGTGCTTTTTTTTTTTTTTTTTTGGTCCTTTCAAAGAAGAAGGACTTTGGGGAAGGGTGCTCTGGTGGCTCTCTCCAAAAGCTACTCTCCCTTGGCACTCTCCTTTATGACTTTTCTTCTGTTCTCTTCATGGAGGCCCTGGGGTAATGAGGGTAGGGGTACCTGACCCTTTCTGCTTAAGGGACTTTTTCTACCTATTTTCCTGAAGTCTGAAAAACCTTTCTCTATAGGCTTACTTCTTCTCTCAGTGAAGAAACCTTAAATCTCTCATGGTAATTAAAGCAAAATTATCTCTTCCTTAAGAAAGATGTCCTTTCTCCCAGGGATGATCTTTCTCTGCAAATAAGTTGTTCCAGTAACTAATGGCTTTAACTAAACCCCCACATTTATTGGGGTGGGGAAGTTTAGCTCTGCTGAACTCCACAGCTATAACTCAACTGATGCGAAAAGCATGTACACTTAGGTGCCTGGAGTTTACGAACCTAAAGGCATGACTTACTGTCTCAAACTCCCAAAAGCCCAAACTCAAAAATTCTATGGGGTGGGGAGGCAGTGAATTCTTAGCCTGCACTCTGACAGGGTGACAAATCTGAGTGTTCCCTCCTTATCAGTCAAAATTCCTCTGTTTAAGCAAACTCAAGCCTGGCTCCCATAGCTGGGTCTTGGAGATGGCTGCTTTCTTTACTTCTGACTTTCTTTTTTTTTTTTTCTTCTAAGCCTTTAAGCTCCAGGAAGCTATCCTCTAGGGAAAAATCTGGTACGTGGTAGGAGTGTTGTTGGAAAAGCCGGGACAGATGTGAACTCCAACCTGGCAAAACCTAAGTCTGGAGGCCGACATGTTTTTCTCAAGCTGAAAAGAATATCCATGTGGGTTAAATTGGGACAGCAGATGGTAGTTAAGGTATGAGCCCTTAAAGCTGATCGCTCTCTTCTAGGGAGTATACTACTCAAATCCTCCAAAATCCACTCCAGGGGAGTGCCAGAGTAGGAATTGGATTGACTGGAGTTTCTCTAACAGAATCCTAGCTAAACATCTCCTGGAAATTCCCTGCTGGCCTAGGTCTGAGAATACCACACACTTCTCTGCCTTACCTGAGAGGAAGTAGTGTGTAGAGCCTACACCACAGCTGTGATGACAGCTGTACCTATAGCATCATGATGAGCCTGGCCTGTTTGGAAGGCCCTAGTGCTAAAGCAGACTCAAACGAAAAGCTTGAGAGAAGCAACTGAAGTCTAGGTACACACAAGGGGAACCCTAGGGAGCTGTCAGGCAACCAACCACATGATGTAGTAGTCTGAGGAACAGGAGAACCTGAGGCCTTAAAAGTAGTCAACCTGATGAATGAACAGGATGCTGAATGGGAAGTGCTGACTTTGCCTGAGAATCGGGCAAGGCCAGTTGGCATGGAGCTTACCTAGCTGAGCCAGTTCTGGGCTGAGCTTAAAGATTTAAATACAAACTCCTAAGGCAGCTTAGTGCTTCAGGAGCTGTTGCTCCTCTTCAAACTGGAGGTGTGAGTGGTGGGCTCTGGATTCAGGACTGCCAGGAGTGGAAATCACTGACACAGAGCCTCAATGTGCTCTGGTGGGGATTCCTTCACAGCAGTGTGGTGTAGGAGGATGAGCTTGAGCTCACCTGGGTTCTGTCTCTGACTCTGGTACTTAGTGGTTCTGAATCTGGGCAGGCTACTGATCCAGGGGAAACTGGCTTAAACTGAGGTTTTGTGATAAAGGAGATCAGGTGCAGACCAAAGCCCATTTAGTGTATGCTCCATAAACGTTAGCTGCTAAATGGCAGAGTATCCTGCTCGGAGCTCAGATGGTTCTGTCACGGGTGTCTGACTTGACACCTGCACTTTTTCTGCAGCATGAACTTCTGTTCAGTCATAAATGTCACTTGAACTTAGTTCTTTATAATCTCTGTAGCCTTGTCCCTCTAAGCTCAGCTTGGTGCCTCATGCTTTGCTTACCTCCCTCATATTCCCAGTAGGCTCTGCACCTGGGATTACATAAACCTGTTCTTGTCCTGAGAAATTGATTCAAATATTTCAAGATGAATGTTGCTTGTTAATTGCTTGAGGGTCAAAGTGTGGTTGGCGAGGATGGGTTTTATAAGATCAGAGTTAGGCCAGTAGTATGGAGGACTTGCTTAAGACTGCAACTAGCTAGCTGCCTTTAATGAAGGACTAAAATCAAGGGGGAATAGATAAACTCTTGATACACTCATAGGTTGAAGAAACTGAAACAGGTTCGTTTTGTTTTGTTTTATTTATTCGAGAGAGAGGGAGAAGCAGGCTCCATGCAGGGAGCCTGACGTGGGACTGGATCCTGGAACTCCAGGACCACGCCCTGGGCCGAAGGCAGGTGCTAAACCACTGAGCCACCCATGGATCCCCCCCCCGCCAAATGAAACAGGTTCTTATTGAATTCTGGACCTCAGGTTTATAGCCACAGCTATAACTTACCCTTGATTAAAGGCCATAAAGAGATCCAGGAACTCTCAAATCTTAAAGCAATCAGCTCTAGCATGCAGTTTAGCAGCAAGTTTCTGATGAAGTGGGAGGCAGCCAGTGGTGAGATGGTAGGTAACATGGTAGGAACTTAAACTCCAATCCCTTCCTGAAACTTGCAGGGCCCAGGAACTATAGCTTGGGCAGCTACTCAAATCTAACTTTACTTGGGTGACACTGAGCTTTGCGCCAAGTCCTAAGCCTGAAGATATTGGTTGGGTATTATAGCTGTGAAGTGGTCCCAGCTTACCCAGGTGGTAGTCAGGTTAGGAGCATGCTAAGTGAGGGCCAACTCGGGGTTGCCAGTCAGTGGTGGTTGACAATGGTCTAGTAAATCCAATGGCTTGTCTGGGCTTTCTGTACTCTAACTTACATCAGGGGAATGGAGAGAGGGATAAGTCCAGAATGAAGCAAAACCTAGACTGTAGACCTTCTCCAGGGAAGCTATTTGTGACAAAGCTTGGCTTATGGGCCTTCCTTTGAAAGGCCCTCAATGGCAGAGAAAGCCATTGGGTTGTGGGCCATAGAGCCAAAAGGTTGAGGTCCTATAGGCATCAGGTCTTAGATGTAGCTTCAGCCTGGATTCTACTATTTGTCTTGTTTGGAGTTGATTGAGCATTTGGCCTGTTAAACTAAAGCCCAGTTCTGAGCCATAAGCTTTCAGCTATAACCATAAGGAGTTTGGCTTACTGCTGCCTGTCCTGTAAGCAGTAACTCACTTAAGCAGGGCAAGTAGTACAAGGTTAAGTCCCCTTGTCTTCCAAGTGTGGTGCTCAAGAGTCCTATCCTTTGCGTAGCTCCCTTAGCATAAGTTACCTTCAAGGCTGACCTGGTTAGCACATCTCTCTTTCCAGCTTGGTTCCTGGTGTTCCCTATTCATCATGAAGCTGTAGAACCCGGAGTTGGGGAACTCCTACTTATTTTGGAGCCAGTGGTAGGTGAGGAGCAGTGGGAAAGTGGGTTCAGGTAGTCGGATCCTCTTCAAGTGGAGGCCTCTTTGCAGGAAGAACAGAAGCCCACTGAGGAACAAGAGCCTCTCCTTGTGCCCTGGAAAAAGGAGGTCCTCTTGAGGACAGCCCTGGCTGTAAGGGTTCCCACCTCTTGGCCAAACTCCACTGTCACAGCCCATGGGCTCCAACAGAGCCTAGTCTCTGAACACTTGACTCCTGTTCTCCTATCACATCAGGCTCCCTTCATGGGCACAGGGTAGATGTTGGACCTGCTTGTGACCTGTCTGGTCCTATTGTCTTTACCAAAGTTGGTGGTACCATGGCTTTGAAAGCTCTTGAGGTGACTTGAGATAGTGTGGGGAACTGCATGAAAGCTTTAAGAGGTAGCCCTAGGGGGAAGAAATGGTCTCTTGACCTCTTTACTGAGGTAAAGTTTGCCTTTAAAGTTTCCTAGGGAACTGAGGTAAGGAGCATGCTAAGTGAGGTAAAGGCAAACTGACCCCTTGGACACTAGTTTCAGAACTAGTTGCTGGTTTCATCTGTTAGCCTCTGAATGACCTTTCTTTGTGGCAACTTTGTGGAACTAAGAGGACTGATACTTATATCAACCAATTCCCAGAGACCATGTTTTTACCACTATAAGCAAGCCCTTCTGGAGCAGGCTATTCCAGGTCTCCACAACCTCATGCATGCTCTAATCTGACAGTCATCATAAATTGGTGTTTTTCTTTGAGGAAAATCACAATTGAGAGAAGAGGGGAAAACACTTGAACAAAATGGTTCCTTATTAAGAGAATCCCAGAAGTTTGAGATCCTTCAGATCTGTCCATACTCAAACCTCAGAACTAGTTCACTTTCCCATCCTAACTCAAATGTCCACACTCCCTTTGCTTGGAAAGGAGAACTTTGTATTAGAATGTTGCACACTTTGCTCACAAATAGGACTATGTTGTGTATTAAAGGCTTGTTTCATACCTAGTCTGTCCAGTGGCTTTCCTCAGGAATGCTGGAGTTTCTTTCAAAGACCTTCCTTCAGTAAAAATAACTTTTAGGCTTCCATTCCCCTTAAATACAAAGGGAGCCTAACTTGTTCTAAAACATTTAAATGTTTCAATGACACTTATTAGGTGGTTAACCTTTCCTTATTGACCTAAGATGCTTTCATTCCAAATTAGCCTAAGTAGTCTTCACTTTCTGTTCCAACATGAAAAGACTTAGAAGCCAGCTTTCTTGCTGTAGGGACTGACAAATTAACTAAATCAAGTCTTAAACCAATTAGAATTGAGGTCACAGAGCAAAGTTATGCCCTGGGAACTGGTGGAACACCTACAGAATCCTAGTTTGCCAAGAGAAAAGCTATACCTGGAATCAGTGCCAAATCAGTAGGAACACCTAAAGGATGACTGGCAAAACTTTGGGGATCCAGTTTTAGGAAATACCCACACTTTTGAGTTTTACCTCCTAGGAGTGCTGTTGGGCTTGGAGAAAGCTGGCCTGGATCTTCAAAAAGTAGCCAGCCTGATGTAACAACCTTCTGGAGATCTATCTTGCCTTGCTAGGAAGACCAACTCCAGCACTGCCCTCAAGCAGAAATGAAGGGTGGGGGAAGTCTGAGGATCCATACGTCCTGCCTGGACTTGTAAGCCAGCATTCCATTTGGCTGGAATGGGGCAGGAAATAAGATCTGTGAGGGTTACTTGGGAATCTGCTATCCAAGCTCTTAGAATTCTGTACACTCCTAACAGTAGGGCTTTGGTGCTTTGTTGGGCGATCCTGTTCTTAGGCTCCAGCTCAAGGGTTTCCATGCTCTATCCTGCCTTGCTCACATGAAAAGCCAAGCTGAAGCTTCAGATCTTCACAAGTACAGTTGTCTTGTGTTGCTAGAGTAATCTCAGATGCCTACTCCTTAGCTGCTAGCATTTGGGTAGACGGTAAGTAGGGCATAAATCTTTGGGGTGATTAGAAAAAGCTCCTAAAAGCTCCTCAGGACTAAACTTTCCCCTTTTGGCTCACAACTTTACAAGCACTTTAAGTCCGCTGGAAGTTGTGCATTGTCTGACCTGGTCATTAATATGAACTTGAGTCTTACAGTGAGAGGACATGGTCTCCTTAAATCTAACCCATTGATACTTTGCCATAGATAAACTTATGTTCTGATTCATGCATTTAAAAACACTGGGTATTAAATACCCTTTTTCAGCTGGTTCAGGCCAATACAAAGGATCTTACTGAGAAGGATTCCAGTTAAGGGCAAGACCAAGACCCCACCTGCCCAACCCTCCTGAGTCCAATTCCTTTTGAATGCCACTTGTTTAATGGGCAGACATGGATGGTGGCTCTAACAGGAACTCCATCTCCTGTTCCTAAACTGCTATGTCAAGTATCTCCTATAAGTCAACAGGATCACTAGACCTGCATTTGATATCTGGCCCATTTTTTTTTCTTCCTTCTTGGCCAGAAATGCCTCCTACCATCACCTAGGCAAGGCTCACAAATCAAGTGGCTAACCAAGGATCCAAAAATGGATTCTTCATCCAGTGGCTGTCTCAAAAGGTGTATTGCATCTTTAAGATTTCTGTTCAGGTTATATTAGCTCAGACTGGAGTCAAATGCATAAAATGGCACTCTAGTTCTTTTTTTTTTAATTTTTTATTTATTTATGATAGTCACAGATGGCACTCTAGTTCTATAGTCCCTTGAGGTCTTAGTCATTCTGCCCCTCTTAGAGACTAGAATCCGATCAGGAGTGGCTTTTACGAACAGGAGTAGTTCTGTGCTGCAGAACCAATGTGCTGTCTTTGTCTACCATGTACACCTTTGGCATCACTAGTGTGTAGGGTCATAGGGCTCAGGCTGCAGGGAAGATTATTAAATCCTGAGCATGTTGTAGAGCTTTTGTTCTAGGCCTTAATACTATTCCTGAGCATGGGATTATGCGGCTCTTCAAATCCAAAGAGGCCTACCAAGGGGTTAGGAGGTGTAAAGGTGCTATAACTGAATAACTATTTTATCATAGAGTAGATACTCTGGCATACCCCAAACGGACTCCTTCAATCAAATATGGCTGGCCTCTGAATCTAAAAGGATGAATCTCCTACTCCTAGTAAGGACATCAATAACTTCTTGCTGCTCATCAGGTTGAACACTTGCCACTGACCTAATGGACCAGTGTGGACTGTGGCAGTCTTCAGAATATTAAGACTATAGAAGTCATTTGAGATTACTGTGGCAGAGCAGGAAAAACCTACAGAACCCAGAGATTAAGATAGTATACTGCTGCTCATCCTAAGTAAATATGGCTTTCAATCTCCCCCATAGGAATTGAAGGAGTTTACTAGATCAATAGCTTTAAGTGTCCAGAGGGACTGATCAGTAGAAATGCCACAGCTAGCACAACTATAATTGAGATATACCATCTTGAAGTTTATGCCATGATTCAGCTCCCTTTTCTAGGAGCTATACTAGGGAGTCAAGCAGTTGATAGGGAGCCCCTTCCCCCAACACTATCTTCAAATAGGATAGGATACAGCTCCTAAGTTAGTTCTGGCTGTGTGTAGAGTGATGTAAGGGGATTCCACTTGGCCTTTCCTATCATGTTTGCTTTTGTTTCATGGGCTAGGAACTAGTGTGGCTTCCATCAGTTGCTATGTGTGTATCTGATTAATCTGGGTATCCTCATGATACCTAAGTTTACAGACTCAGAGTCCCTTCAAGATTCTCAGTCTCATTTTGTTCCCTAGCCTCCACATATCCTACCCCAATCCATAAGAGAACTGCTCATGCTTGAGATCCCTTGATACCATGTCTATTCAGACCCTCTAATACTCCATGAGAGATAGGAGTGTTCCTGCTTCTCCATTAATTACCCAGGTAAATGGGCATAGGTTCCCCCTGGGGAAAGGTAGGGGGATAGTTACTGCACACCTATAGTGACATAGTAAGGCCTTCTTTAAAGGAGCCCTCTATCCCCCTTGATCCATTGACTGAACCTAGCAACTTAAACTGGGTGAGGGAACACAGGGTTCAAACAGAAATAGAACCTGTAGGATGAATATAGCAGTAACCTGAATTTATTACAAGGAATTGGCCTGTGTGATTGTGGGGCTGCTGAAACCAGTCTGAAATCTATAGGGCTGACAGTAAGATGCAAAGATTACAGGCAGGTTGGAACTCCTAAGCATGAGCCAGGACTCTTGTCCACAGGCAATTAGAAAAGGTAAATTGTAGGCAAGATTACATTCTTTCAACTGATAGGCCCACCTAGATTATCAAGGATAATATCACTTAAAACCAAATCATCAGGAGCTTTTAATCAGATCTCCTACCTTTAAAACACCTAGATTAGTGTTTGGTTTAATGGCCAAGACTGAAGCCTAGCCAAGCTAACACCAAAAAGGCATTACAGGTATCATGACTCTGCAATGGTGAATATTTCTTACCTATTCTTGATATAGATTGTACTTTAGCTGCCCACCTTGCACTCCTAGGCATTACATGGTTTGAGCAATTGCTGCAGACTTTTATAGGTCAAGACCACTCTGACCTTGCTACCGGTTATGCCTGCTATGTTCATTATGCATTGGGAGTTACTGCAGCCACGTGGTTGCACTTGCAACTTGCTCCACTCCTATCCTATTGAGAACCTAGTCCCATGTCAGCATTTTAGTTCTGACCCACAGAAGAAAACCCCCTCTGGCCACCTTAAGTCAGTGACCCTCTCTAATAGATTCACTGTCCCTCTAGTGAAAGCCTGGTTCTTCCAGGAACCATGGTCAAGGGACAGCTCCCCTGATGACATTATCTATGACATCATGACCATCTTTGAGTCTTTTGACCCCTTAATTACCACCCTCCACCCTTTGATAGGCCACTGTGTCCAAGCACCAAGGAATCCTCCCAGCAGCATGTTAGAACTAGCTTCAGGCACTCCTGCTGAGATAGCTGCTGAGTCATCAGACTCTTCTGATTAACACTCTCCTCTATACATCCTATATTCTGCCCTTCTCAGAAATATCCCAATTCCTGCTTATAAGCTAGTTCCTATATTTAGTTCAGGGAATAACTCCCTTTCTCCCATTAGAGACCTTACTATCCATTCCATGTTATAACCTAACCCTGCTAACTAGTACCTCTACCTGACTTTGTGCTACCTGAACACTCAAGATTATCACTCAAGTTACTTTAGTTAACTTGTCTTGGCTAGCTGCCTGTGCTGGCTATTGGCTGTGTCCTAGATGTCCATGAAAGCCTGGTTTTGAAACTATTTCCATCTTTCGTTAGAACTGAGACCTCAGGGACCTACATTCCTTACAGGACCATATAAATTTCAACATGGTGCATGAAAATAGTTCTTAGATGCATCTATTTAGAGAACAATCTTGGAGTACTTATTAAAAGCCAACTCCTAAAAGACTTTGAAGGAGGTTAAGGGGTGGAGATCTAAATACAATATTCTTTTCTCTATTGGAGCAGAGAACTATCCAACCTGTCTATAAACTGGGATGGTCCTAGTTCAGCTTCAGGACAAGGCAAGAGCTCTTTAAAACCCCAGTCCTCGGGGGTTGCAAGGTAGCCATGACATTGGGTCTATCTTGGAGGAAATGCTAAGGTAGGTTACTGGGATCAGAATGGAAGAATTCTAAAGGTTGGTGGTTGGAAACCACAAAGGAGTGAGGGGAGGGGCATGTCCCCCCAACTCCTTGGTCACTTTCAGTGTACCTTCCTTCAACTCTAGCCATGGTAGAGCATAGGTTAGTGGGGTCAGAAAAATTACAAGGTCAGGGTCATAGGTTCAAGTTAGGTTCTTGGGTATTGCAGGCCTAGATCTTACCATGTCTTTAACAATTGGGGTTCTCTGGATCCAGCATACCGGCTCCCTGAGCATTCTAGATAAGGATCTAGAAATCTCTGACCTCAAGGTCTGCCTTAATTTATGAGAGGCAGGCTTATAGAGCCAGTGAACTTGGTTAGTAGGCCAAAGTTCTCAATCAAGAGAACCCTGATCCTTATTTCAGCTTGATATCTATACAAGAAAACTTATGGACTAGATATTCCATGTGAGGGTAGGACAATCCATTACAAGCACACATAGCCCTCCATGGGGACACACCTGTTCCTTTAAAATATCTTCACAAGATGCCTTGAAACAGAGCCTTACTGGTAACTATCAGTAAAACACAAGCATCAGTCTTATCCTCCTGTATGGACTAAGTGTAATATGACTTAACTACTACCTAGCACAGACATAAACTTGTCCTGTCTTATCCATCCTATTGAAAACTTCCAATTGCTATATTGAATATTAGGACTATTGAAAGGCTCTTAAGGCTCTTAAGGCTCTTAAGCCAGTTGCTCATCTGTGACATCTGTGGAAATGAAATCTTGAAGGGCCCGAGTAGACTTAAATATAACTTTGTATCCAGTTTAATCTGCTTGTGTCCCATCCTTTATTTGATCTGTTCCCCATCTTAAAGCCCTAGAACAAGATCTCTAGAGGCTAAACCCCAAACTTGAACTTCACGGTTGAAGTGCATGTTGGCTCAACTTTGTCAGATTCAGAGTAATCTGCCAGGCTATAGGCTGTCCATGAGTATTTGAGCCAATTTATCTCCAAGCATTGAGGCCAATTCTGATCTAACTGGAAGGGCCTAGTGACTCA